>NC_140938.1:78996553-81551553 GCF_014529385.1 Adiantum capillus-veneris | reverse complement strand
AGGCCCATCTAGGAGATATCATTTTAAAATTCTCCGAAGACAAAGCAAGGGTCAACTATCTGGGACCAAACTCCTTGCTTTCTCTTTGCTGATTAGTGCCCTAACCTAATAAGATTATTCTAACCTAATGCATTCTCCACCTATAAAAGGGTACTGAGAGCTCACTATCAAGGGGAGGCACTGGCAACACTTGAGGAGGAGGGAGAGGGGATTTTGGGATAGCATTTTTGAGAGAACACTCTAGGGGAGTGGTGTAAACATCTTGGGCGGTACTTGAACATTGGGGTTTGGAAAATTAGCACTATGAGGAGGAAGGCATGTCCACACCTTGACTCCAGGGGTCGCCACACACTCACGAGAGTAGAATCTCCGCGCTTATGAATCACCTCTAGAGAACGTACTACAGGCTCTCTCTCTCTCTCTCTCTCTCTCTCTCTCTCTCTCTCTCTCTCTCTCTCTCTCTCTCTCTCTCTCTCTCACCATAGTCGCCATCTCGCCGAAGCTAAGGTTTCTGTAAATATTGCATTGAATCAAGTTTCTCTTACATCTCGAGGGTTTTCATCATCTCTCTCTCTCTCTCTCTCTCTCTCTCTCTCTCTCTCTCTCTCTCTCTCTCTCTCTCTCTCTCTCTCTCGTGCCCTCTGTTCATTTCCCGTGGCGTTTAAGGCCGTCGGGGTTTGAGGCCGTCGGGGTTCGTGTCGCGCTTTGCGCTCGTCATTTGGTGTCCCCATTGAGGAGGGCTTCTTGGAAATCTCTAGTTTATATTGTTGAAGACAGCGCACATCGTCGACCATGGACGAATAGCTGCAAGAATTCTCCAATCGGAGAACAGAGGAGGAGGAGATTGAAGAAGCACTGACCGCCTTCATCGAAGTGCTATTGCCAGGTTGTAGCATCATTAAAATCCAAGAGATAAGTTCGCCATCTCACATTGCTCGTGTTAACCGAAAATTAATAGCATTAAGTGGAAAGGCTACGAAATGCCATCATTGCTGCCGACAAAGCACACAATCAATGAATGCCAGCAAGGAAGGTAACGAAGAGACAAAAATCATCTACATTGATGTCCACCACGATGAGGTCATCCATATCAAGGGAGGAAAAAGAACGGTAAGACCTCTCTTTCCTAAGGAATCTGCAAGTAAAGGTATAGCCTCTGTCCCTTTAGTGGCCAAAAGGGGCTCTTCGAGCGAAAGGAAAGGAAGGGCTAGGCTAGTTCTGAAACACATGACCCGTAAGGAAGAAGCACTTGGCCACATGAGTGCTTCAAGTTCGGGAAGCAGAGTCGTGTCTAGTTTGCCAAAAACGAGATCATCCGAGGCGAAACTGCGGAAGGTCGCCTATCGATTCGCACGGCGCATACGTGTGCTGCTAGTCCATTTCGACAACCCCGAAGCAGAAGTGGTAAGAAGGTTCCTATGCCCTAGGGAGGAGTGGTTTGGCTACTGTTTTCGCTGCTTTGGAGGGCGGGTAGAGGGTCTTCCTCCTCTCCTTGTGTAGCTCATCTTGAAGAAAATGTCCACTAGGGTGAGACCTAGTGGGGTGGAGACGAGTTACAGCTAAATGGAGTGGAGTTCATGCAACGGGCCGACTACAGTAATTACTTGCAGCTGCTGCTAGCTAAAAGGCTAGGAGAAGTCAAACGCGTCGCCATCACTCCATACGTGCTGAGCGATTAAGGGAAAGTATAGCCTATCAAGGGCGATGACCTCCTGTGGATGTGCGGACTTGTCAACACTGGCATGGTAAGAGTGTAAGTGCTCTACACTCTATGCATCATGGATAACGTACCGATCGCCTTTCTGTTTAGGTTTATGAAACACATGCATGTGAATATATATGTATATAGAAAGATCTTCTATCAACAGAAGATTATGTATCTGTTTGGTGCTGCGGTGCTAGGAGAAATCCTTAGCTTCCCAAACCCTATTATTCTCCCCGTGTTGAATTACCACCACTTTTTCAATGTTTCCATTTTTATATTGAGTTTTAAATCTATCCACCCAACCTTGTAAGAAAGTCGATACGAGTCGTTAATTTTTTGTGAAAAAAAAAAGTTTGTAATTTCCTGCTCATTGATTTACTATTGTGGCAACTGTCTCTTTTTCCACATTTAGTGGAAAAAAGAGAGAAGATATTACCACCGATTTTTTGGATGACTTTGACATCGCTTGTGTGGTTTCCAACAAGGATGACGACACCAGACGGCTATAAATTTTTCCTCTACTGATAAAAGTAGAGGCTAAATCTTGGTACAATGCTTTGCGTCAAGCTACCAAGAATGCATGGGACGTACTACGTGCTGCTTTTGTGAAGAGGTTTGGTGGAAGCACAACCTCAGAAAAGTTATGGCAGTTGCCAACAGAGTTAAAGCAAGGAGGTATGTTAGAGTATGCCACTTACGAATCCAAGTTTATGGATTTGTGGGAGCGATGAGTTGCCTCACTGGAGGAAGGTAAAGGAGCGCCTAATTCCTGAAGAAGGACCATTTTATTGTTGGCCTGTGGTCGCCGTTTAAAGAGAAGGTGAAGGGGAGATTCCCTGCAACGTATGAGTTGGCAATGGAAGTACCGCACTTAAAGACAAGAAGTTGTGTATGCAAGCAAGAGTCAACGAGTCAGAGGAATCAAGCTCAGTCCGACTAACCGCAGTGACTGCAACAGCCGCTCAGAGAACTTAACCACAAGAGGCATCAGAAGAGCAGCAAGACCTGTTGAGTTGTATCGCTACTCAGCTTGAAAGTTTATATGTGCATCTGGTGCAGCAAGGGCATGTACCTGTCAGAAATCCAGAGCAAGGGAGAGGACAACGAAGACAAAACCAAGAATACTACTGCTATAATTGTAGGGAGGACGGCCAAGGCATGTATTACTGTCCTCATCTTAGAAGGAAGAACTTCAATAGAGGAGGAAGACAGAATCAGATCTCCCCACCAAGGGCAAGACCACCACCATTCAGGCAACCAGGGCCGATTTCACCGGTCTAAATCGTTCGACCACCTGTACAACCACCACTCCCAGCACAACCTCGTAATCACGAGATTGTGCTGGGAGTGGTGATTGTACAGGTGGTCGAACGATTTAGACCGGTTACGAGGTTGTGCTGAGGGTGGTGGTTGTACATGTGGTCGAAGGATTTCGACTGGTGCAATGGGCTCTTGTTGCTTGAATGGTGGTGGTCTTGCCCTTGGTGGAGAGATCTGATTCTGTCTTCCTCCTCTATTGAAGTTCTGCTTTCTAAGATGAGGGCAGTAATACATGCCTTGGCCGTCCTCCCCACAATTGTAGCAGTAGTATTCTTGCTTTTGTCTTCGTTGTCCTCTCCCTTGCTCTGGATTTCTGACAGGTGCATGCCCTTGCTGCACCAGATGCAGAGATAAACTTTCAAGCTGAGTAGCGATGCGACTCAACAGTTCTTGCTCCTCTTCTGATCCCTCTTGTGGTTGGGTTCTCTGAGCGGCTGTTGCAGTCACTGGGGTTAGTCCGATTGAGCTCGATTCCGCTGACTCATTGACTATTGCTTGCATGCGCAGCTTCTTGTCTTTAAGGCGGGCTACTTCCATTGCCAACTCATACATTGCAGGGAATCTCCCCTTCACCTTCTCTTTAAGCGGCGACCACATGCGAGCAATAAAACGGTCTTTCTTCAGGAAATTAGGCGCTCCTTCACGTTCCTCCAGTGAGGCAACCCATGGCTCCCACAAATCCACGAATCTAAAAACTTAGATTCGTAAGTGGCATATTCTAGCAGACCTCCGTGCTTTAACTCTGTGAGCAACTGCCATAACTTTTCTGAGGTTGTGTCTCACCAAACCTCTTTACAAAGGCAGCACATAGTACGTCCCATGCATTCTTGGTAGCTTAGGGCAAAGCATTGTACCAAGATTTTGCCTCTACTTTCATAAGTCTCTACTTTCATAAGTAGAGGGAAAATTCGTAGCCGTGAGGCGTCGTCATCCTTGTTGCAAACCAAACAAGCGATGTCAAAGTTATCCAAAAAATCGGTGGTGATATCTTCTCCCTTTTTTCCATTGAATGTGGAAAAAGAGACGCTTGCCATGATAGCAAATCAATGAGCAACAAATTAGAAACCTTTTGAAAATATTATCACAAATGACCTCAACGGCTCATATCGGCTTTCTTACAAGGTTGGGTGGATAGATTTAAAACAAGATAAAAATGGAAACATTGAAAAAGTGATGATAATCCAACACGGGGAGAATAATAGGGTTTAGAGAGATAAGAATTTCTCCTAGCACCGCAGCACCAAACAGATACATAATCTTCTGTTGATAGAAGATTTTTCTATCTACATATATATTCACATGCATGTGTTGCAGAAACCTAAATAGAAAGGCAGTTGGTCCATTATCCATGATGCATAGAGTGTAGAGCACTTACTTACACTCTTACCATGCTGGTGTGGACAAGTCGGCACATCCACAGGAGGTTATCGTCCTTTATTGGCTCCACTTTTCCTTAGTCGCTCAGCACGTATGGAGTGATGGCGATGCGTTTGACTACTCCTAGTCTTTTAGCTAGCAGCAGCTGCAAGTAATTATCATAGTCGGCCCGTTGCATAAACTCCACTCCATTTAGCTGTAACTCGTCTCCAGCCCACTAGGTCTCACCTGTAGTGGACAGTTTCTTCAGGCTGAGCTGCACGGGGAGAAGAGGAAGACCATCTACTCGCCCTCCAAAGCAGCAGGGACAGTAGCCAAACCACTCCTCCCTAGGGCATGGGAACCTTCTTACCACTTCTGCTTCGGGGTTATCGAAATGGTCTGGCAACACTTGCATGCACCGTGCGAATCGATAGGCGACCGTCCGCCGCTTCGCCTCGGATGATCTCCGTTTTGGTAAACTACGCACGACCCTGCTTCCCGAACTTGAAGCACTCGTGTGGAGAACTCTAGGACCTGTGTATGCAACCATCCCAACACTGAGTCGAGGGTCCACTCTGTGTCGGCCTTGCCGCAGAGGGGGAAGGAGAAATCAATTGTTGAGTCCAAGGCCTCTGTCCCCCTAGCGGCAAGGAACATAGCATGGACCCTGAAGCAGGCTGCCTTATGGTTTGCTGAGGGATCGCCGAGAAAACGAGTGAAGCCGTAGACGAAGAAGTCCCAGCGGCGCTGAATGTCAATGCTCGTCAGACCACAAGGGATAGCTGCAAGGAAAGATGTCTGTATCTGCAGAGGGGGCCGTAAGAAAGGCTTACCCTCTCTCGCTAGGCGACTCGTGGCAAAGGCGCTGCCAAGAGATCTCCTAGCCGCCAGAGAAGGCGCTGCCCCCTGGGTCGACTGTGGAACTGGAGTAGGAGGGGGGAGAGAAGGAGCTGGGGGAAGCAGTGGCGAAGAGGGGCGGGAGGGGGCGACACAGGTAGAGGGGCGAGGTTGAGAGGCGACGGGAGCAGAAGGTTGGGGGGAACTCTGGGGGGGGGGGGGGGGGGGGAGGCTGTCGAGGGTGAAGTTGGGGTGGGGGTTGGAGCAGGGACTTCCTCTTGCTCAAGAGAACCAAAGTGGTTTCCCGTGAAAACCCACTGCTGCTCAGTAGGCGCCTGAGGGCCACTGAGTGCCAGGCTGACGCTGTGGCCCCTGTCGTCGTCTACCACGAGCCTACTGCCACCCTTCTCCGCTGGAGCCCCAAGCTCGGAGGGTGGCTCTGCATGTGTGCGCTGTGTCGCTGTCTGCGGCTGCGGGCCAGCTCTGGCAGCAGGCTAGGGCCGAGGCTGTGGTGTAGGTCGAGGCCTCCTCCATGGACAGGCCTTCGCTAGATGGCCCATCTGTCGACAAATGAAGCAGCGGGGGGGGAGAGGGGCAACGGGCGGGGGCGGCTAAGGGGGGAGCGCTGGCAGCAGCAGCGGGTGGGGACGACGGGGGCGGGGTAAGCGAGGGCAGGTAGGGTAGCGAGTGCAGGCAGCGCGGGCAGGCAAGGCAGCCGGGGGTGGGGGTGGGGGGGGGGGGAAATGCCGCAGCTAACGGGGAACAGCAGCAGCGAGCGCTATCCTTCAGGGTTTGTTGTGTTTAGCTCTCAAGGCGGGCATATCTATCTCTGTCTCAGTGCCTTAAAAGAATCCGGTTTTCCCATTTTTATTATAAGTGACTTTAAAAAAAAAAGTGTCCAGGTTCACAAAGTAAAAAAAAGTACAAAAAGGGGTTATTTAGGCCTTTAACCCAACAGAGGCAGCTTGCTTCAAAGTACACGTACTATTCCTTGCAATTAGGGGGCTAGAGGCCTTGGACTCGGCGGTTGGCTTCTCTTTTTCCCTCTGCGGCAGAGACCAGACTGAGTGGATTGTAGACTCAGTGATGGAGTGGCTACAGACATAGGCCCTAGAGTTCTCTCATCACATGGGAGACCTAGAAGTTACAGACATGCTTCAGACTCTTTGGCCATTGGCCAAGTTTGTTGTGACACCTTTAGATGCAATAGGATGTAGACACATTGTACACAGAGGAGGTTGCTTTACGCATGGCTCGGTCTACTTGGGCTTGGGTTGGATGCTCTTCGCAGTCACGTAATCTCGAGGACGCTCGGATACGGATTACTCCCCATCCAAGCCTGCCTCGAAGATAGCACGGTTAGCTGTTGCGGCAGCATTAGTTCTCTCTCGCTCCCCATGAGGATTGTCTCGTGGAATGTACAGGGACTAGGTGGGCCCCAGTTTCAGTGTCAGAGAGGCTCACCGCGTCAGGAGCTTCAGCGATGCCTCGTGGGAGGAGAGATTGACATCCTCATGCTACAGGAGCATCATCTGTGTGAAAGCCGCATTAGACGATGTGGTCAGCTTTTGCGTGGACGGTATGAGACTTTTTGGTCAGTTGCTTTTGGACCTGGAGGCATCCAATGCGGGGTATGTATGACTATTGCGGATTCTTTGCAGCAGGGCTCTGTGGGCAGAGGGATTATTGTGCCAAGCAGGGCTCTGTGGATCACTATGCAGGTTCAGGGTTGTCTCGTGGGCTTCTTGAACATCTATGCGCTCAATGTGGCGAGTGCACGTGTAGAGTTTTGGTCTCAGATTGTTGAGTCTTTGCCGCAGGCAGAGCAATGGTGCATAGGGGGTGACTTCAACATGTTGGAGGAACCCTCTGACAGGGTTGGTGGTAGCTATATTACTGTGCATGGAGTTGAGCTGGCAGCTTGGGAGAGGTTTTGTATGACTGCGGGTTACAGATGTGTGGCAGCATTCCAATTTTGTGAGGTCCCCAGACAGCCTGGCGGGACCGCAGAGTGGGAGGCGTGAGTCTATCTCGGATAGATTGCTGTTACACTAGTGACCACCTCTATGACTGGGAGAGACAGTAGGCATTCTTGGAGGGACCTCCTTTTCGGACCATGCTCGAGTAATCCTTACAGTGACTGATAGACAGAGGAGGGGGAGCACGATGCTTCGCATCCCAGAGTGGAGGCTCTTTGGACAGCGAGCTTAGACATGCAGGACTCTCTTGGTGACAGAGTGGCCTTAGGACTTGCTCAGCTTAGTCGACTCTTTCTCCAGGAGTCTTCGGCTCGCCTGGCCGCAGCGAGAGAGGAGCAGTGTCTTGGACGGGGCGTTGCTTCCCTACAGAGCTTGTTGGAGCAACCTCCAAACAGTCCTTGGTTGGAGGAGCAGCTACAACAGGTTCGCCAGGAGCTCATCTTCATAGAGGAGAGACACCATGAGTTTACTTTCCATCGACAAGCATCTCACTGGACTCAGGTGGATGACAGAGTGACAAGAGCTTTCTTTGAGGCAGTGGGACCTCGGCATTCGCATGCCAAGGTTAGCCAGTTGAGGAGGCCCGACGGGTCAGTTGCTGTAGAGCCAGAGGACATGCGTGCAATTGCCACTTACCGTGATCTACTGTCTCTAGAGCCTCAATGAAAGCGTCAGGATGCATGCAGAGAGCAGGTGTGGACACAGATGCCTTGTCTTGTGACTGAGGAGATGCGCCAGAGGCTTGAGCTGCCTCTTCACGTGGTAGCTGTCCTGATGAGGATGGCTTGACTCCCAATTTTTTCTTGGAGTACTAGGATTTGCTTGGCTCAGATCTCTGTAGTGCTTTTCAGTACATCCTGCACATAGGAGAGATGCCTGACAGCATGAGTGAGGGCCTCATCTACCTCATTCCCAAGGAGGGTGGCTCCTTGGATGAGATTCGACAGTGGCGCCCCATCACGATCGTCAACTCAGCCTACAAAATTCTTGCCAAGGCTTTGAGTTTGAGGATTCACCCACTTCTAAAGAGCATTATACACTCAAGAGAGGTTTTGTCAAGGAGCGTGGTATCCTTGACAACATCTTTATTTTTTGGGAGGCTTCTACCCTAGCGCAGCTCCGTGGTGAGGATCTGGTGATTCTTCTTCTGGACTTTGAGAAGGCCTTCGATAGAGTTGATTGGGACTTCCTGGAGGGTACTCTATGCAGGATGGGCTTCTCAGATGCTTCGATCAGAGGGGTGTCAGCTCTGTACAGACGGACACACAATCAAGTACTTTTGTCAGGAGGTAAGAGGGGATCGTTTCATGCTCACACGTTCAGTCAGACAGGGCTGCCCTCTTGCCCCATTGCTCTTTCTGTTCTATGTTGAGGCGATGAGCAGGTTTTTGGTTTCACAGCAGGTTGGTTTGCGTGGCTTAGCACTTCCTATTCGGGGAGATGAGCTAGTGGACGCTGAGTTTGCACACGACTCAGCCTTGTACTTGGATGGCCAGGAGGCCATCCAAGTACAAGGTTGGCCAGGAGGTACAAGTACAAGTACATCTGTGAAGGTTGGCCTCCTGGCCATCCAAGTACAAGGCTGGCCAGGAGGTACAAGTACAAGTACATCTGTGAAGGTTGGCCACGAGGCCAACCTTCACAGATGTCAGCAGGCTCTTGAGACTTTCTGCGGTGCATCTGACGCATTAATCAACTGGAGAAAGACAGTGGCTTTCTCGGTGGTAGTGCTCCTATGCCCAATTCAACCCTCCTAGCCGCTTGGGAGAACACAGCTTGTCCATCGATAGAAGCCGAAGGCCCCTCTTGCTAGACGAGGTCCGCCAAAAATGCTCTAAAATATTGGACATGAGGGATTGCAAGTGCAACCGAGGCCAGGATAACAAAGGCAAGTAAAACTGCACAAAAGCCACAAGGATGCATTGGACAATCCTGAGACGCACATGAAGTGGCCACGTGGACAATTTCCAATAATTCAACTTGGAATGTAGACGTTGGAGCACCCAATCCGTTTTCTTGATGGCCGATACATTCCAACCCAGCGGATAACCCAAATGGCGAACCAGAACATGGGGAGGAACAATCTCCCCAGGCCACAATATCTAATGCCAGTCACACTCTTTCAGAGGCAATAGCTTGGATTTGCAAAAGTTAACTTTGAGACCTACTGCCAATCCAAACAAGTGAAGAGTATGCATAATCTGTTGCACATCATCATAGTTATTGAGGCATGAACAAAGAGTCATCCGCATAAGCTTGACCAGCAAGCTGTCGACCAGAACATAAAGTAAGGCCATGTAGCCTACCAGTGGAGGTCAAGGAATCCAAATACATAAACAAGGGATGAGTAGCGATCGCATAAAGCAAAGCACTCAGAGAGCAGCCCTGCGGTACCGATCGTCCCAAAGGCCAAGATTCTGTGAGAGAACCATCCAGCAAGCCTGCAGAAGTACTGTTTGCATACAAGAAAAGCGCGACACGGGATAGCCTAGGCCCAAAGCCCAAATGTCGCATGGTATCCGCAATGTAATCCCAAAGAACAGTATCAAATGCCTTTTCAATGTCAACGTGCATGACTAATACATCCTGTCGAGTATATTTTGCATATTCCATACCAATAATGACATTTGCGAGGTTATCAGTAATTTGACGTCGCGGAATGAAGCCGTATATAGATTGATGCAAGCCTTCATGTAGAAAGCATTTAAGTCGGTTAGCAAGCATTTTTGCCATTAATTTATATACCACATGCATAAGTGTAATAGGCCGCCAATGTGAAAATTCTTCACACAATGCATGCTTAGGGATCAGCTTGAGCAAACCTTCTTTCCAAGAGGAGGGTAATTCCTGTTGTTCCCAAGCTGTATTCATCATGAATAATAGAGGCAACTTCAAATAATCCCAGAAAGACAAGAAGAATTCCACAGAGAGACCATCCCAACCAGGAGATCTCCATCGACCTAAATCAAGCAAGCTGGCATACAATTCCGATTCAGTGAAAACAGCTTCGAAGTCTTGAGCCTGCCGCAACGAGAGAATGGAAGTGACATGCGATAGAAACATGTAACGCGCTTGGCGCGCTTCTCTCGTGGGAGAAGAAGGGGCCTCAAAAATCTTGCCATAATGAGAGCGTAGGGCTAGTGCTAGGTCTCGAAAAGTGGAGGTCCACTCTCGTGATGGTAATTTAACTCTCCGTATAGCTTGAGACTGCCTCGAGTGATACAAATGCTGAAAAAATTGTTTAGAAGCACATCCTTTATCTGCAAAAGCCTGTTGACGAGCTCGAGTCTGCCATTTGGCCAATTTTCTCTCATCATTGTGCCTTAATATTGCACGAGCAGAAAACAACTCAGTCATTTGAGCATCAGTAAGAGAAGAATGATTAGCCAAGTGCATTAATCGACTACAAGCATCTTTTGCCTGGTTAACCCGTTCCCTTAATTGTGACAAATAATCCCTGCCATAATCTTGTATAACTGATTGAACGTGCATAACAAAACGAAACCATGCTATGTCCATGTCAACATACATTTGGGAGAGCAAAGGCGGGATGATATTCACAATCATAGTGCGAAAAGGCTCATGCTTGAGATAAGCATTATTGACATGCAGAAGTCTTTTCTTGGGTAGGCGATCGTTGACATCAAAAGAGCCAAAACGAAGTTTCAAGCATATGGGAAAATGATCCGAGAGACACATAGCATAATCAATCCTCATCTCGCATACAAAGTCATCATATTGTTGCATGTGAAAAAGATACCAGCGATTCAGCCGAGCCACACACACACACACAAAGTGCACACACATGCACAATAGGGATAGGATTTTGAAGGACAACCTATACTCTAAAAGAAGGATCTCTCGAGAAATTTTCCTTATAAGAGAATTGTAATGCTTAATCTTCTGCCCTTCAAAGGACAAGTGCACAAAATTCAATTTACAATTTAAAGTTCACTGGAGCGCTCATTAGGACAATTAAAGCAACTTTGGGGTTTGGACACTCTTCACATAAAACGGATTCAGATAGATAACTGGAAAGTCTCTCCTGCCTAGATGAGCAACAGTTATTTTGTCAACCCTTCTGGTGTTTTTTAGTTGTATCTGAGGCCGAGGTTTAATTGCAAAGCAACACATTAAAAAGAATAGTGGTGTTCACAATTAATATGCTGCCTAATTTGAATTTAATAAGTTCTACATGTTTCTTGTTTGCTTGGAGCAGGTTCTTTTTGACATTGGTGTTGTATCCACAAAGGAACCCTTTCAATGTTTAGTGAACCAAGGCATGATTCTTGGAGAGGTGTGCCAAGAAGAACTTTGTCATGACTAGCATAACTTAGAAAGTGCTCGTGAGTTAGTTGCTTGTCTTTATGTTGCAGGTAGAATATACTGCATACAAAGATTCTGTCGGCAGGTTTGTGTCAGTTGAGCAACTAGAGGAAGGCAGTAATCTTACTTCACATAGAATACAGGAATGTGAGGTATGCAAAACAAATGTTTTTGAATGTTTATTTTGGAAAGTGCTAGTGCTTAGTAAAGTCAGATCTGCAAAAATTCTACAAGGTTTTTACTTGCAGTTTTTTTTGTCTCGTTTTTTTTGGAAAATTTGTTTTTTTGGACAAACTTAGTGTTTACTTTTCTTACCAGCAAATAGAAATATTTATAAAACCATAAGGAACAGTGGTTCTCAGTGGTCTCACATGGGTCATGGTTCTTGTAATCTTGCCAAGAGGCAGGCCATGTTTGCACTTTTAGGGTTTGGATGTGTGATGTAGTATTTGGGCATAATGGTGACTTTTGGAGCATGAGCTTACTAGATATAAACTACTTTTGGAGGTGTTTTCACAGTCCCTTGGTTGTTATGAGCTTCTACAGGAGGTTCTCACAGGGATGGTTGGTATCGGTCAGGTACACAGCACTGGACTTCGTTCGACAGATTTGTGTAGAGTGGCTCACAATCCAGATAGCTACGTTTCACCATCTGACAAGAGTATCTTACCCCTAGGTGTATTCTGAGGTTTGGTTTGGGATTTTTCCCCATGATCTCATTGTACATCTTTTAGGGTTTTTCCCTTTTTTATTGTATATGGACCTTCGGTCAATTTTATGTAATGGGAAGGGTCAAAGCCCCGACTTTTATTGAAAAAATAAACTACTCTTTTTGCATGCTCCTTGCCATATGCACACTCATTTGACTTTTTCTTGTGGCCCATTCCCGTGTTAGTTCTTGTGGGAGCTGATGCTGAATTTATGAGGTTTCACAAGCATTTCTTGCTGTTTTTTAGGGTTTTTGGTTTTTTTTTTTTGGGTTTTGTTTTAGAGTCTCTCTCTCTCTCTCTCTCTCTCTCTCTCTCTCTCTGTCTCTCTCCCCCCCATGGGTTTGGAGTCTCTCACTGTTTTTAAGGTTTCGTCACCTCTTTTTTGCTGTTTTTAGCGATTCTTCATTGTTTTTTTGGGTTTCGAAACTGTTTTTTTGGCTGTTTTTAAGGGTTTTGTCATTGTTTTTTGCTGTTCTTAGGGTTTTTTTCTGTTTCTAAGTCTTTTTTTTTAGGATTTTGCCACTGTTTTTTTCTGTCTTTTAGGGTTTCAAATAAGTGTTTTGCTGTTTTTTATAGTTTTGAAGCTGATTTTCTCTGTTTTTAAGGGTTTCACAAGCGTTTCTTGCTATTTTGAAGAGTTTCTTGCATTTTTTTGGTTATTTTAGTCTTTCTCCCTCTCTCTCTTGGTCTCTTTCCATTGGGCTAGCCATTGACACCCTTTCACATGGCCTTTTCAGTGGCTATAGCCCGTCTCCCTCGCAAAATGAAGTTCTTGATTAGCAACAAGCGGATATCAACACTTAAAGTTGAAGTGAAGGAGTGGAAGAAAGAGATAGAGGCAACCTTTCTTCAAAAGATGGAGGAATGGAAAGAGGAAAAGAAGAATATGCGAAAGGATTTCTCGTGTCGAAGAGCAAGCGGCTTCACCAGAAACCACAATCCGAACTCTCCAAGGTGAACTTCTTGCAGCAAAAAGTGGACGGCTCGATGAAGGCGAAATTCAACCATCCATGAGAGAAGATATACGGGTTATCAAGGAAGATGAGGAGAAGAAGTCATGGGCCGCGGTCATCTCCGCAACACAAAAGAAAGTAGAAGAGGCCGAAAAATGGATTGATGTTACCAAGAAAGGGAAAGGTAAAGAAGCTTCTTGTACACCCACTCTTATAAACATGACCCTCGAAGAGGAACAAAGGAGGAGGATGCGGGCTCTACATGTGAGGGTAACCGGCCTCAAGGACATGAACAATGTGGAAAAAGAGGTCACAATCCTCACATCCATGATGGGGGTGGACAAGCCTTCACACAGAAAGGCATGGAGAGTGGGCGAGAAGAGTGGTGGTTGGGAGAATCTTTAACAGAGAGAGCTCTCATACTACGCTTCCCCTCCTTGAAAGAGAAGAAGAAATTCTTGAAAAAGAGGCCTACTTTCAAGAAGACAAGTATTTTCCTTAGTGATAATCTCACTCTCTCACAGCTTGGGCATATGAGAGAGGTAATGCCAGAGATGACGGCGGCAAGGGAGAAGCGAAAGATGGCCTTTTACAGAGATGGTCGGGTGGTAATTGTAGAGCGGCACTCTACATGACTGTGTGAGACCTATGGGACCACACTGAAGATAGCTACTTGGAATTGTATTGGATCTATGAGGTTGGATGTTGGTGCCTTTGAGGACAATTTTAGAGAGAGGGACATTGTTTTCTTGTCAGAGACTTATCATGCCCCTAGACAGCTTATGCAACATGTGGTGGGATACTGATGGGAGACAGCCCATAGGACAGTTGCGAGATCTGAGCATGGGAGTAGAGGTTCAAGAGGAGTAGCAGTGCTATTTAGGGAGGAGTTACAGCCACTACTACCTATTGTACGGCGAGATGATCATGCTAGATACATGTGGGTGAGGTTGAGAGCTGACACAAACTGATTTCTATACATTGCCATTTGTTACTTTCCCCCTAGTACGTCAGTATATGCTGCATCGAGAGGACAATCGCCTTTCTCTTTACTAGATGATGATATATGGGAGTTTTCTAGTGATGGTGATATCATCCACCTCGGGGACTTCAATGCCCGAACGGGCAATTCTCAGACATTCTTTTACGACACTCCAGATGCTTCGAGAGCTGGATGTGGGTGACTTGGGGCTCGACAGATGCTCACATGACAGAGAGCAGACGGAGTATGGGAGATACCTCACAGAGATGACAACCACAGATGGGTTAGCCATACTTAATGGCTTACAACGATTTCCTAGAGCAGCCGGCTTCACATACTTTCCACACAGACATGGGGCCAGTATAGTGGACTATGTTATGGCACATCCGAGCTTTATTCCTTGTATTTAGTACTTCATAGTGGTAGCCAGACCAGTGGGTGTAGCAATGGATCATGCTCTTTTGGCATTGTCCATTTCACTTCAGTATAGTACAGCCCAGACATCAGGAGGCAAGTCACATACCCGTTACACATTTACATCAAAGACTGACTTCGTTTATATAGAGGAGATCTATAGCCATCTATGCATATCTAGTCCAGGTCTCTCAGTGCAGGGGTGCACCACTTTACCGACTCAGACATTGCATGGTGCAGCATCAGAGGCATACCCACACACTCAGCCGAGGTCGGAGGCGACATTCTCAGAGCATGCCCCAGAATAGTTGGTATGATGCGGAGTGCAGAGAGATGAGATCCTAGCTCGAGAGAGATCTTCTTTTAAGGGTCATCACTAAGAGACAGTCTCGGATCGCTTCCCGACGCCTTGTGCGACGGAAGAAACGAGCTTATTTGGCCCAGATCGAGCGAGACTTATGTCAGTTGTTCTTGTGTAGAGACTCATGAGAGGCATGACGATTCTTTCATCAGCACTCCCCTCCCCGTGATTACTTCTCCTGATGTGTCAGGCCAGTATGCGACATCGTTGTATACAGTTACTGGACAGGACCTCCTTCGAGATCCTACAGAGCCATGCCCACCTACCAGCACCTTCTTCACCACTGAGATGGTCAAGAGAGCCATTGACAAGATGAGGACCAGCTGGGCATATGATCATGATGGTCTAGTAGCAGAGCACTTTATACATGCTAGAGATATGCTGGTAGAGGTTCTTGTAGTGTTGTTCAATCGTGCCATGCGTGAGGGGTTATCTCAGACTTGGAGGTTGTCTACTATTGTGCCTATCTTTAAGGCAGGTGGTCCTACAGAGCCTGGGAATTACCGCACTATTATGGTTGGGCACACATTGGCACGGTTGTATGCATGCATTCTTGAGCAGCAATTAAGTAATTGGGCAGAGGGTGAGGGTGTACGAGCAAAGGGCCAGGCCGATTGTAGGAGGGGTTTTTGCACTCTTGATCATATTTGATACTCAGAGCCATCATTGAGGAGGGCATGTCACATGGGAGACGGATTTATTGTATCTTTGTGGATTTTCGCAAAGCATTTGACATGGTAGCGAGAGCTCGATTGATACGCATATTGCAAGGGATGGGGGTGCTCATAGTGTTGATTTGGGGGATTATGGCTCTATACAGATCAGTGATGGGACATGTACGCACCTCGGAGAGGATATCTAATTTAGTTTACTCCACCATTGGGATGATACAGGGATGCCCATTGTCTCCTACTCTATTTGGTATGTATGTTGATGAGGTGTCTGATTACATTGACAGAAAGGGTGATAGAGGTGCCCAGCTGGCAGGGACGTGGATCCCATTGTTGTTATATGCTGATGATATTGTGTTGATCTCTGATTGACATGAGGGTATGCAGCGACAGTTGGATGCATTACACAGGTTTGCAGAGGATAGTGGATTGTCTGTAAACCTTGGTAAAACCAAGGTTATGGTGTTTAACACCACACCACAGTGGATTAGGAGATCAACACCGGCTTTCACATATGGTCAGGAGATTGTAGAGTATACAGATGCATACACTTAGCTTGGGGTTGCCTTCACTGGGCCAAGGTTTTCTTTGGGGAGAGTAGTAGAGACTAGACTGACTAGAACTTATGCGGCCTTGGGAGGCTTGGAGAGGATGTGTTCGCAGGTTCAGTTCCAAGAACCTCGGACAAAGTTATGGCTCTTTGATACTTTAGTAGCCTCAACTATGTTGTATGCGGTGCAGATATGGGGACCTTCTGTAGGCAAGGATGGCTGGAGACATATGGAGAGGCCCCTGGTATCTATGATCTCTCGGCTGATTAGAGCCAAGGCCTCTGTACCGCATTATATTATTCGAGCGGAGTTAGCTGCCCCCCGTATGGAGATTGAGGCGCTTACCAGATCGGTCTCCTTTGTACACAGCCTATGGGATACTACCAGAGATAGATATGCCAGGTTGGCCTTAGAGTCCTCCAGATAGTTAGCTCTACAGGGAGATACATCATGCTGGTATGCACAGATGACATCATGGTTTCTGACACATGGCTTCACCATGGATAGGCTGCCTCCTTTTCAGTACTCTCTATAGGAACCCTTGATGTCTCTGACACTAGTGGAGATTAATAGACTCATTCGTCAAGATCTGATTCAGCTGGACACGCGGAGCACATGGATAGAGCCGGTACAAGAGTTGGGAAGGAAGATGGCTTTCTATAGAGAGCATCTTCTCCACCTCACAGGGGATGGGTTTGTTATTCGACCCTGCTACATGGATACACATACGTCTCATGGTTTGCGGTGTGCCTTTGGTTAGATACGCACATCCTCACATCAGCTAGAGATTGAGACTGGTAGATTCAGAGGGATACCATCAGACAACAGTATATGCCGTTTATGCCTGCTAGAGCCAGAGACAGAGCTACATTACATATGTCATTGCACAGTGTACTATGAGATTCGGGGCCATTTCCACTGCTTATTCATAGAGGGTTTCGGTCTTTCTCTAGGGTCATGAGTTATGAGGATTAGAGATGTCTTGGGTTATATCTACTTGAGTTACACACAGTTATAGAGACACTTTACTCGGGAGAGCTAGAGAGAGACAGTCCGAGAGCTGGATTACAGATTTCTTTCACTAGATATGGGATAGCCAGAGGAGCAGCAATCATTGCAGAGCTCCGCCCACACTCATTCGACCACTACCAGCACTCTCATTGACCGAGCAGCGGAGGTACAGAGATCCAGACGGCCACGATTGTGGAGAGGGGCTACACAGCATCGACGGAGACTTCAGCAGAGGATTCGAGCCATACTCTCGCGACATCCAAAGTGCAGATGAGGATGTATTCTAGTAGTAGTAGTATTTTTGTTCTAGTCTTTTTGTAGCCAGACATGGTATCAGATTCACAATTTTGTAACAGTTTGGTCTCATAGGTGACGTTAATATAACATTTCATTTCATTTCACATCTCTCTCTCTCTCTAGTAGTGGTAGTAGTAGTATTTTTGTTCTAGTCTTTTTGTAGCATTGGCAAAGTGCCAACGACTTCCCCCACGTGTAAGAAGACGCAGCGCTCGCGGGCCATCCACAAAGCCTCTTTCATGCGAACACGGAAGAGGATCTTGGCAATAGAGAACGAAATGGGAGAATGGAGAAACGAAGTGGAAGAGTGGAGGAAGGAGAGGAGTACTATTTTTGAAAGATGAACCAAAGAAAGAGATGGCATGTGTAGGAGGATCGCTTCGCTCGAGGAGAAAGTGGTCATCCAAGATTCCATCATCCAAAATCTACAACAAAAAAGTGGGCGGCGCGAAGAAGGGGAAACTTAACCATCCATGATGGAAGAATTGTATACCATGAGAGAAGAAATACGGGTTATCAAGGAAGGTGAGGAGAAGAAGTCATGGGCCGCCGTCATCTCCGCAACACAAAAGAAAGTAGAGGAGGCCAAAAAATGTGTTGAGGTTGCCAAGAAAGGGAAAGGTAAGGAAGCTCCTTGTACACCTTCTCTTATTAACATGACCTTCGAAGAGGAACAAAGAAGGAGGGTAACTTGTGAGGGTAACTGGCCTGAAGGACAAAAACAATGTGGAAAAAGAGGTCACAAGCCTCACATCCATGATGGGGCTGGACAACCCTTCACACAGAAAGGCATGGAGAGTGGGCAAGAAGAGTGATGGTCCGGGAGAATCTTCAAAAGGGAGAGCTCTCATACTACGCTTCCCCTCCTTGGAAGAGAAGAAGGAATTCTTGAGAAAGTGGCCTACTCTCATGAAGACAGGTATTTTCCTCGGTGATGATCTCATTCTCTCACAGCTTGCGCATATGAGAGAGGTAATGCTAGAGATTACGGCGGCAAGGGAGAAGGGAAAGATGGCCTTTTACAAAGATGGTTAGGTGGTGATTGTAGAGCGGCGCTCTATATGACGGTGTGAGATCTATGGGACCACACTGAAGATGGCTACTTGGAATTGTAATGGATCTATGAGGTTAGACGTTGGAGCCTTTGAGGACAATTTCAGAGACAGGGACATTGTTTTCTTTTCAGAGACTCATCAAGCCCCTGGATACAAATGGGAGACATTCCACATGACAGTCGCGAGATCTGAGTATGGGAGTAGAGGTTCAGGAGGAGGAGCACTGCTATTTAGGGAGGAGTTACGGCCACTACTACATATTGTATGGAGAGATGATCATGCTAGATACATGTGGGTGAGGCTGAGAGCTGACACAAGCCGATTTCTATACATTGCCATATGTTACTTCCCCCCCAAGTACGTCAGTATATGCTACATTAATAGGACAGTTGCCTTTCTCTATTCTAGATTATGCTATATGGGAGGTTTTTAGGGATGGTGATATCATCCTCCTAGGGGACTTCAATGCCCGAACAGCTGGCAACTCTCAGACAGTCTTGTAGGACACTCCATATGAGATGCTTAGAGAGCCGGATGTCAGTGAGTTGGGGCTTGACAGATGTTCACATGACAGAGTATGGCTTACAACGATTTACTGTAACAGATGGTTTCACATGTTTGCCATACAGACACGAGGCCAGTACAATGGACTATATTATGGCACAGGAGATCTATAGCCGTCTATGCATAGCTTGTCCTGGCCTCTCAGTGGAGGAGTACACCACTTTACTGACTGAGACATTGCATGGTGCAGTATCAAAGGCATACCCACACACTTAGCCGGGTTGGAGGCGACATTATGGGAGCATGCCCCATAATAGTTGGTACGATGAGGAGTGCAGAGAGATGAGAGCCCAGCTTCAGAGGGATCTTCTTTTAGGAGTCATCACTTATAGACAATCTCGGATTGCTTCCCATCGCCTTGTGCGACGGAAGAAACGAGCTTACTTGGCCGAGATGGAGCAAGACTTGTGTCAACTATTCTTGAGTAGAGACTTAGGAGAGGTATGGCGATTCTTTCATGAGCTCTCCCCCCCCCCCCCCCCAAGTGATTACTTCTGCTGATGTGTGGGGCCAATATGCCTCATCGTTATATACGGTTCCTGACATGACCCACTGCCAGATCCTACAGACCCATGCCCACCTACCAGCACCTTCTTTACCACTGAGATGGTAAAGAGAGCCATTGACAGGATGAGGACCAGTAGGGCATATGATTAGCCTAGTAGCAAAGCACTCTATACATGTTAGAGATATGCTGGTAGAGGTTCTTGCAGTGTTGTTCAATCGTGCCATATGTGAGGGGTTACCTGAGACTTGGAGGTTGTCTACTATTGTGCCTCTCCTGAAAGCAGGCGATCCTAGAGAGCATGGGAATTACTGCATTATTATGGTTGGGCGCACATTGGCACGGTTGTATACATCCATTCTTGAGCATTATTTGAGTAATTGGGTAGAGGGTGAGGGTGTACGAGAAAAGGGTCAGGCCTGTTTCTCCACTCTTGATCATATTCTGACACTCAAAGCCATCATTGAGGAGGGCATGTCACATGGGAGACGGATTTATTGTAGCTTTGTGGATTTCCGCAAAGCATTTGACATGGTACCTAGAGCTCGATTGATGCGTAGACTGCAGAAGATGGGGGTGCCCATAGTGTTGATTTGGTGGATTATGGCTCTATAATATATATAAATTAGTGATGGGACATGTACGCACTCCGGAGGGGATATCTGATTTACACCAGAGACTGGCTCTGTTTATACAAAGGAGATCTATAGCCATCTATGCACAGCTAGTCCTGGTCTCTTAGTGGAGGAGTGCACTACTTAACTGTCTAAGACAGTGCATGGTGCAGCATCAGAGGCATACCCACACACTCAGCCAGGTCGGAGGCGACATTTTGGCAGCATGCCCCAGAATAGTTGGTGTGATGAGGAGTGTCATCACTTATAGACAGTCTCGCATTGCTTCCTGTCGCCTTGTGCGACGGAAAAAACGAGCTTATTTGGCCCAGATGGAGCGAGACTTGTATCATTTATTCTTGTGTAGAGACTCATGAGAGGCATGACGATTCTTTCATGAGCACTCCCCTCCCCGAGTGATTACTTCTCCTCATGTGTCAGGCCAGTATGCGACATCGTTATATACAGTTCCTGGACAGGACCACCTTCCAGATCCTACAGAGCCATGTCCACCTACCAGCACCTTCTTTACCACTAAGATGGTAAAGAGAGCCATTGACAAGATGAGGATTGGCAGGGCATATGATCATGATGGTCTAGTAGCAGAGCACTTTATACATGCTAGCGATATGCTAGTAGAGGTTCTTGCAGTGTTGTTCAATTGTGCCATGTGTGAGGGGTTACCTGAGACTTGGAGTTTGTCTACTATTGTGCCTATCTTCAAGGCAGGTGATCCTACAGAGCCTGGGAATTACCGCACTATTATGGTTGGGCACATATTGGCACGATTGTATGCATCCATTCTTGAGCAGCAGTTGAGTAATTGGGCAGAGGGTGAGGGTCTACGAGCATAGGGCCAGGCCGGTTTTAGGAGGGGTTTCTCCACTCTTGATCATACTCTGACACTTAGAGCCATCATTAAGGAGGGAACGAGTATCTGCTCATTTTCCTCCAATTCGGGTTGCTCATCTAGCTCCCCATCATTTGGCACATCACCTTCAAAAGGCTTCAAGAGACTCACATGAAAAACATTGTGAATTCTCCAAGTATTGGGCAGCTTCAGTCTAAAAGAGACATCATTTATCTTTACGGAGATCTAGAAAGGTCTGTAGTATCGCATATTAAGCTTTGGAAAAAGCCTCTCCTTTCCCTTTTTCTTTCTCAGGTGTGCCTTCTCAAAATGTAAGAGCAACCAATCGTTCTCCTTCAATTTCAAATCGCGACGATGGCGATCTGCTGCCTTTTTCTGTCTTTCTTGAGATTTTTTACAAAGCCTCGCGGACCTTGGCAAAAGCTTTGTCCAAGTCGCGCGTATGCTCATCGGCTTCAAAAATCTTATCTTTCGTGCTTAGGAAGGGTGGAACCTTCGTAGCACCTTCAATAATCTCAAATGGCGCCTTCTCCGTCGAAGAGTGTATTGTGTTATTGTAGGCAAATTCCACCAAAGGTAAATACTTTTCCCATTGAGTCTTTTGATCCGAGATATTAGACTTCAATAAATCTAGTACCACTGAATTGGCAATCTTAGATTGCTCGTCAGTCTGTGGGTTGAAAGTTGACGAGAACTGCAACCGCGTGCCAATGTTCTCCCAAATAGCCTTTCAAAACAAACTCGTAAATATGGGGTCCCTGTCGAAGACAATCGTCTCGGGCATGCTATGTAACCTGAAGATGTGGGTAACAAATAGTCTCGTAAGTGATCCGGCTTGACTGTTTTCTTCACTGGAATGAAATGAGCTTGCTTGCTAAACGTGTTAATAACAGTCGAGATACCATCCTGACCACTCTGTGTTCTTGGGAGATCAAAATGAAATCCATTGCAATACTTTCCCAGGGGCGGGTGGTTATGGGCAAAGGTTGTAACAACCCCTGTGCTTTATGCCTGTCAAACTTGACCTTCTGGCATACCAAGCAATTGCGCACAAACTCGTCCACATCTTTCTTGAGTCTCGGCCAAAGGAAGTATCTCTCTACCCCTTTCAAGGTGGTAGCAATGTCGGTGACCCGTAAAAGGTGGACAGTGGCATTCGGTCAAGACCTTTGCCCTCAACGGTTGTGTAACGCACAACATGGTTTTCCTCATCAAGTAGCCATCCCGAATGGAATATCCCACTACTATCTCCCCATTTCGTATCCGAGTGAAATTTGTATCCGTGGCATATTGATCGATCATATCCTCGAAGCTCTTATGATGTATCGTGGAAATAGCCATAATCAATGGCTTCTGAGACAAAGCATCCGCCACCAAATTCTTTTGTCCTTGCACATGGACAATCTGGAAGTGAAATTGTGACAAGATGTTCGCCACCACATCTGCTTTTCCAATAGCTGTTTCGGTGACAAGTAGCGTAAACTCTGATGATCTGTAAAGACAGTCAAAATCCGCTCCGAGTAGGTAATGTCGCCAGTGAGTAAGAGCATGGATAACCGCCAAAAGCTCTGTCTCATAAGTTTGTGCTCAGTAAGAGCATGGATAACCGCCAAAAGCTCTGTCTCATAAATTTGTGCTCTCAATTCCGGCCTTGAGAACAATCGGCTCTCATAGACAATGACATGGCCTTCATGCATTAAGACCGCATCCAGACTACGACCACAAGTATCACACTATACTTGAAACGACTTCTGCAAATCCGGCAAAGTCAAAACTGCTCCTATAGTCAAATTCCGTTTCAAATTTTGAAAGGCAGTCACCTCTGTGGGTCCTCACTCCTTTCTATGTCAACAAATGCAGAAGGGTAAGCAACCTCTGCAAACTTTCTGATGAACCGTCGGTAGTAAGAATATAAGTCCAAGAAGCTTCCAACTTCATGGACATTCTTTAAATCGGGCCAATCACATGGTAAGGTGGCCGATTCGGTGGTGTGGTTCCAGGTTTCAGATCAATGGTATGATCCTCAGGACGAGCTAGTGGCAACTCGCCTGGCAGGCCCTTTGAAAAGCAATCGGCATGAGTGTGGAGAAAATCTTGGCGTTCTTTTTCGAGGTCAAAACATATTCGACCTTCAATCATCATTCAGTCCTTTCTAGAAAGTAAAGAAATGAATTTTATCAAGTACAATGTTTGTGCCCTTAATTAGTCAAAGTCGCTTTCTCGGCCCGATAGTCAACCACAGGATTTTGAGTAGGACGTCACAACCTCCCAAGCGAATTACGTAGAAATCCTCGTGCCCTAATCACCCCGGACATTGCAAACGAAGTTTGCCAATGATCGGTGTAATAGCAACATCTCGTTTGGGTGCCGCTAGAACTATCTCCACCAGTGGCCTCTACCTGTCGGGCGTAATTTCAAATCGAGTTGCCAAAAGCAGTTGGCCTTGGCTCCTTCATCAAAGAAAAAGAGGGCTTCCTGATCTTTCACTTTGCCCTAAAAGTGGCAAAGTTTTATACTTTCATTCATTTGGTTCGGTTCGGTTCGGGCCCCACGCAATGTGGTACCAGTTCTGCTTTCATCTGCCTTTTCTGCCAGGTTCCTCAGTTGCTTTCGAACTCTCTGGCCTTTCTTCATCCTGTTCATTCGGTGCCTTTTTAGGGCACTTCGCAAAGATATGCCCTCTTTCCCCGTATTCAAAGCATTTCCCCTCTTTAATATAGCGGACCCTCTCTCAAAGAGTGAGCTGGTAGGTCGTGCATCCTTTTCTTTCTGTTTTGGGTTACTCTTCTTCTTTCTTCTTTCATTATTAGAAGTCTGTTCGGTTCTTTGCGTCATGATCTCATCTGTGGGGTAGGTCAAATTGCCTAAATGAATGGCAAAACCCTGTTTTGCATGACACATCAGTTCCTGAATGGAATGTGACTTTTGTTTTAAGTAGTGATCTCGGATCTCTGTAGGAAGTCCCAAGGTAAACTGCTCAATCTGTTCTTTGAACGAGATCTTCTTAAATGAAGAGGCTAGTAGAAAAGAGCTGCAAAATCTCTCGCAATGTGCGTCCAAAGAATCTCTCTAGTCTTCCGAAGATGGTTCCAAGCAGTTCGTATGTCACGTTCGTACTCCCAAGTCAACCAGGAAAAAATAAAAAGCCTTTCAAATTTCAGCCATTTAACTGGCGCTTTCTTGTTCAATAGAAGCGTGGACCACCAAGTTTCAACATTTCCCCTAAAGTAAGAAGTAGCCCTCCGAATCTTGGAGTGCTCTGAGTAACGCCCTCCAGAGAAAGCTATGTCAAACTGTTGTATGAAGGCCAAAGCCTTCGAAGCATCTCGAAAACCAGAAAACGTGTCAAATTTAATTGACTGCCCACCCTCTTTGAACTCTTGGACTTTCTCGCTTTTATCTTTTAGAAAGTCGTATTGATTGGCTTTGTAAAAATTCTTCTTCCTTGCATAAAATCTGCGGTCATCGGAGTCCGAATTCAAGTCCTTTGTAGAATTGTCCGAACCTGGGCAAGATTTAGACTTCTTAGCCTTTTTCTTGCCCTTTCCGAAGCTTTGCTTTTTGCTTCGCTTTTTTCCTTTTCTGTCTTGTTCGCTCGAATCGAAAGAGCTAGAAGAACTCGAAGAAGAAGAAGAAGAACTAGGTAATCCTTCAAACTGCACACGCTTCTTCTGATTTCTTGCCGAGGCAAAAGTAGATTCACAACCTAAATAACCCGGGAAGTCAGTTCCTTTCTTTTGCTTTCTGTCGTGCTTTTCAATTTTGTTCTGCGCGTCAAAAAGCTGAGAAATCCGTGCATCAACCACCTCTTCTAATTCTTGCTCAGTAAACATCCTTGGAGTAGGTTTCTTGAGTACTGGTTTGGGGGGTGGCGCTGTGGTTTGCTGCCATTGTGCATACACCTCGTCGAAGGAGGTCTGGTCATACATTTTGCAAATTTCGGGTCCTTCGCAAAATTTAACATCATCTTGCCTACGTTGTCGATCAATCGTCGACGCTCCATCTCTTCAAGCTCCGCCGGAGTAGGCCGAGGCGGGCCGTACTCCTCGCGTGAATCTTCTTCGTGATCTCTTCCCGCATCTCCGGATGCAGGGGAAGTTGACTGATCTCTGTCTGAAGCCATAAGTGCCGCGTAAGAAGGATCGGATTTCCCTCTAGAAGAGAAATCGGCCGCGCTCTGATACCACTGTAACAGACTTGGACACTCCAAGTCGAGAATCTACTACGACACCACAAGAATTCACTTCAAAACAGTTCATAGTTCACAATTGATTCGGCATTGGCCTGGCGGAGTTCCGTGCCTAGAGATGTTGGCCCCAAAGACTGGCGCCCCTTTCAGTATTTCTTTTTGTATTAATCTGCAACTCAAAGTACAAGGGAGTGGGAGGCTCTCACTCTCAGACTCTACGTCCAAATGCTCTGAGAAGTGGGAGGCTTGCCCACTTATTTAAAGGTTACAAGGGATGCCCAAAAGCAAAGCCCCAAAAGATTGTAAATCAAAAGCTTTCAAAATAAATTATCTTCAATTTTCCTCTCACAAGCCCTCATTAGGGAATGAAAGCAATTCCCAAAAGCTCTACCTCTTTCTCCTTGCATAGCCATTGCGTAGCCAAAAGGTGGCTCAAAAACTGTCGTCCGTACGTGCTGCCATGTGGTTGCCTGTCCGCTTTTCCCGCCGCAAACGCACCGCAGATTTCGGAGGTCCGAGGTCCGTACGGCAGTGGCACGTCAGGATACAGCCTGCATTTCGGGGGTCGAGAGTATGTGTGTGTGTACTGGGCAGCCACATCACCAGTTTGTGACTATAGGAGCCAAGGCCTCCGTACCCCACGCTATCATTCGAGCAGAGCTAGCTGCCCCTCCTATGGCCCTTACCAGGTCAGTCTGCTTTGTGCACCGCTTGTGGGATACTACTAGAGATTGATATGCTAGACTGGCCCTTGAGCCTTCCAGACAGTTAGCTCTTGAGGGGGACACTTCATGCTGCTCATGGTTTCATATGCATGGCTTCACCATGGACAGGCTGCCTCCTTTCGAGTACTCTGTTCAGGCACCCTCGATGTCTCATACACGGGTGGAGATTACTAGACTCATTCATCAGGACCTGATCCAGCTGGATACTAGGAGGACATGGATCGAGCCACCACAAGAGTTGGGCACGAAGATGGCTTGCTATAGAGAGCATCTTCTCCACCTCACAGGAGATGGGTTTGTGATTTGACCTAGCTACATGGGCACACATATGTCTCATGGTTTGCGGTGTGCCATTGGTCAGATACGCACATCCTCACATCAGCTGGAGATTGAGACTAGTAGATTTAGAGGTATACCAGGAGACACAACAGGATATGGTGTTTATGCTAGCTAGAGCCAGAGACAGAGCTACATTACCTATGTCATTGCACAGTGTTCTATGAGATACGGGGCCGTTTCCACTACTTATTCAGAGAGGGTTTCAGTCCTTTCTCTAGGGTCATGAGTTATGAGGATCATAGATGTCTTGGGCTATATCTACTTGAGTTACACTAATATAAAGACACTTTACTGGGGAGAGATAGAGAGAGACAATCCCAGAGATAGATTAGAGATTTCTTTTCACTAGATATGGGACAGCCAGAGAAGCAGCCATCACTGCAGCGCCTGGCCCGCACTCATTCGACCACTACTGACACTCTCATCGACCGAGCACTAGAGCTAGGGGATCCAGACGGCCACGATTGAGGAGAGGGGCTACACAGATTGACGGAGACTACAGTAGAGGATTCGACCCATACTCTCTCGACAATCAAAGTGCAGATAAGGATGGATACTAGTAGTAGTATCTTTGTTCTAGTTCCTTTGTACCCAAGCATGGTATTAGATTTACCATTTCGTAACAGATTGGTCTCATAGGTCATTTTGGCCTTTTGAAGACTTTAATAAAACATTGCATTCCTCTCTCTCTCTCTCTCTCTCTCTCTCTCTCTCTCTCTCTCTCTCTCTCTCTCTCTCTCTCTCGGCGCCCTGCCTATTCCCCCCTGCTCCTACTCCCCCTCCCCCCCTCTCTCTCTCCCTCTCCCTCTCAGGCTCTCACTGTTGCTGCCAAGTCTGGTGGTGTCACTGAAAACTTGGCCAACGGCCACAGAGTTAGAACCAAGTATAACCCCTAGGTCTCCCATGTGATGAGAGAACTCGAGGGCCTGTGCTTGTAGTCACTCCAACACTGAGTTTAAGGTCCACTGAGGCTAGTCCCTGCTGCATAGGGGAAAGGAGAAGCCAACCCTTGAGTCCAGGGCCAAGGCCTCTATCCCTCTAGCTGCAAGGAACAGTACATGAACTCTGGAGCAAGCTGCCTCAAAGTTTGGTGAGGGGTCGCTGAGAAACCATGTAAAGTCATAGGCAAAGAAATCCCAACGAGGATGAATGTCGAAACTCGTCAGTCCATGAGGAACTGCTGCAAAGGGGGACGTGTGCATGAGAAGGGGGGTTCGCAAGAAAGGACATCGACACAAACCTATTGTCAGCCCTCCTCCGCTTGAGCCACAGGCTCGAAGGGTGGCTCTGCCTGCATACCCTGTGACTTTGTCTGATTATGCTAGCCAGCCGTTAAAGGCTAGGGCTGAGCCTGAGGTGTAGGTTGAGGTCTCCTCCGTGGACAGGCCTTCGCAAGATGGCCCATGTGACGACAAATAAAACACAGATTTGGGAGGCCCAAATACTCGATGCTGACGAAACCAACCTCCACTCACCTGAGGCAGTAGGATGACCTTTGGGAGAGAGAGAGTGTCCCGAACCAGAACACGTATTGTGGGGATGCCGGCCGCCTTGGCAGCTACAGAGGCTGTCGTGCGAGGTGTCTCCAAGACAGTCCCAATCTCTGAGCCTATCTTGGAAAGGAGCGGAAGGTACTCCCTCTGCAGGCTGGGCAAGCAAACTGAGATAGGTAGGTCTGCCTCCTCGACAAGAACGTTAGTAGCTGTGTCAAAACCATGGCGCCAATGTCGAAAGTGTGCACGAATTGCTCGGATGGCTTGGGGGCTCATCGTAATGACCTTGGATGCCATCTCGTGGTACTAGCCACGCCCGAGAAACTGAACATCAAGAATCTCGCCCACCTCGGCTAGTAGGCGAACGTGAAGATCACGCACCTCTCCTCTGCTAGGTCAGGTGCCAATGATCTTGTAGACGACGGAAGTCACTTGGAGGCGCTCCAACTGTGCGGCTAGGCTCGCTTGCTCTGTTGGCGAGAGAGCAAGTCGGATGGTGGGCTCTGCAGGGTCGGGCGAGGGGGCTTCTTGAGAGTCCGTCTAGGGTGGAGTATTAGCCTCCATCTATGTCTGCTGCTAACAGGAATGCGGAGGGAATGAAGGCAAGGCCAAGCCTTGCTAAAGAGAGCACACCAAACCGCGAGTGAGCAGTAGGGCGAGTCCTTCAAGCAAAACCGGGGAGGGGGGAATGGGTTCTTGGCTGCAGGCAGTGAGATAGGCAGCGGGGGGGGGGGGCGGAGGGGGTAGACGATGGCGAGCAGCAGGGGAGCGGGCTGAGCAGGACGCTGGCTGGGCCCCCAGGCACAGCAGCACGCAGGCAGCAAGGGCAGGTGGGGGGCAGGGTAGGCACGCAGCGTGAAGGCGGGGGAGGGAGAGCTAGCGATGGTGAGGGGGGCGACAGGTGCAGGCGAGGGGGGCGTGCGGGAGCAGCAGCGAGCGCCGTGTTTTGCACCTATTGCATCAACCAAAAAAAATGATATCTCAGTACTTATGCCGTTTTGTCAACATTTAGCATGATCCTACCAAGCTATTTGATTGTATTCAGGTTCAAAAGATTGGAGAGACGTATGTGTTGAAAGATAATCCCAGCATCAGAGTGTGTGCGAGAGCCCACAAGATGAGTAAAAGTAGGGGAAATGTCATCAACCCAGATGATGTTGTCAATGAGTATGGAGCAGATTCTTTGCGGTTGTATGAGATGTTCATGGGGCCATTGAGGTAAGTACTTCAGCAATTTGTTTCTTGTTTTTTATAATCTGGTGTCAAGTTGAGGAGTGGAATTCTTAGACAGATGATTTTGACTTGACTGTATCTGTGGAAGAGTATTGATAGCTGCTAGGGCGGTGATTTTTCTTCAAAATCTTCAACTTTTTTCTAGTAAATCTGCTTAATGTGTTAAATGCTTTTGCCTGTGCTCAAAAGAAAACACACCTAATTTATAATGTGACTGTAAATGAGCGCCATTAACAATTAACAGAAGGCAGCAAAAGGTTAGTGCCAAAGGTGTGGAATAACTGAATTTACACTTCCTTTCCAGGCCTTTTTGTGAGTAATTAATTCTCTCTCTTCCTTTTGTCCGTAATGTTTGATCATGTTAATACCAAAAAGAAATGTACATGGTTAAACGACCAATCAAACATAAGTACATAGGTTGGACATGGACATAAAAAGCCCGTAGTCAAGATGGCAAAAGAAGTCACACTAGGTAATCAGGCACTAAGATGCCATCCTTTCAAACTTGTGCATTTCCTACAGAAATGACCCCAGCAGTGGTGACTGAAGATACATTCTATAGCAAAATGCATTTCATCCCAAATTCATGGTTTTAAACACCAACTGCACCATAAAAAAACAAAGGCAATCCTGGTGATCAAATTATGTGAAGAAGTGATGAAAATGCTCGCATGAGAGTGCTTTCCAAAAATCCAAGTCATGAGATGAACGAGTCTCACCAGCGACATGAAAAAGATGGAGGCAATAGGGGCCCGTGTCTTCTTGGCAAGGGGTCAAGTGATGAAAGGATGCTGATTGTCTTCTCTGATGTGCTGCAAAAGAAACACATGCCCGTGCAAAGATGACGAGGGCAGAGACTCGCTGTCAATGCAAGCCCTCCCACCATAGCATGCCAAAAAAACACCTTAGTCTTTTAAGGAAGTTAAGCTTGCCAGTCTGAGTGAAGTAGACTTTGCAAACAGATGAAACGACTCCGCACTTCAGAATGGGATTGAAAATGAATGTAATGTGGAGAGTCAGTTGAGGCATCAGCCCAAAATGCTGAAAGTGGAAGACAACCGTTGCATTTTGCACCAGTATTGGTTTACAAAAGACCCTATCTTTAGATGCAGAATTTCCTCTGCAATGGAATGCTGACAGACAGTGTACTCTTGTGACACTCTGTAAATCAGAAATCTATGCCAATCAGTCTTGTATGGCTCAACACAGTAGAAGCAAGAGCCATATAAAATGTTGCATCCCGAGAGGACAACAGCAAGTTGGAGTTTACCCACTAAACAAACACTTTGCACAACATAAAGGAGGGAACACTATATTTGTAAATGCCCAGCGACATCAGGGGAAGGTATGACTATTTATATTGAGACTCGAGAGGGTTCTGGGCCTCTGAGACCGGTTATGCAGCTTGAGGACCAGGGATGATTGGGGTTTTTCCTCTTGCTGCAATCATTCTGCGAGAGAATAGATCTCATCAGCCAGCAGGCCCACCTAGGCAGACCACGATTATGGATTTCCTTGTCACCTCAGGACCGTGTAGGAGTGTTGCTGCGAGTACCACGAGCTTTACTGATGTCAGTGGGGATACACCATCAAAACCTTCATCATTGAAAGGAGTCACTTGTGATAATGCATTCGCGCTCATTTGAGCGAGATGACCACGCCCACCCAAGAGGAGACCCAGATACCCCCATTTCCTTGGGATTAGGGCTATTCCTGAGCACCATAGGAGGAGGGTACCATAGCATCTCAACCACTAAGAGATACATCTTCTGAGGAGGGTGACATCACACAGAGCTGATTTAAGTGAATTCTTGTTTGTTTTTGGAGTATGATGTTTCCTTAGATAGACCATCATTAGGCTTTAGCTTTAGGTCTGTTTTTTATTCTTTGAGGAGAGAAAATTATTATTGGCCTTTAGGAAGGTAATTATACTCTTTTTTATTCTCTTGCTACCTTATAGTGATAGATGTACTTAAAGAACAATGAGCCAAAGGCGTTCCCTTTGCTCACCTCTGAGATCTAGTAATTATTGAGGTAAAGGGCAAGTAGGCAAGGGTGATATTTTGACTGAAGTTTTGGTAGGCGTGGGCAAGAAGAAGGTGAAGCAAGAACGGAGAACATCATTGAAATGAAACCATATGGGTCAATGCAACACTAGACAAAGAAAGGATGAGGAGAGCATGCAAGCTAAATGTGATGGATATTTATTATGGGAACAATAACACAGTCTAGCATAGGAGCAGGGTTTCAATGGGAGTCCTCTATAGGAGGATCACACAATGACATGGTTGCTCCTGAGGATCCCTTGTGAAAAACTTATTATTCTGGAGGGAACTACAAGTCCAAAGGTGTGTTGGGGGTAGGGATGTGGAGGCCAGATATTAGGGTGAGAAGTTGGCTATCGGATCCCCAAGTGACACAGTTTACTGTATGTGGCTTCCCACCTAAAAGCTCTACATACGCCAAGACTAGGGATGCGCTTTACACAGGTCAGTCGGGAGCAAGACAGAGGAGGATGGGGAAATAGTTGATTTAACCGGCTTGGTGCTGAGAAGATGGTCAATCCTTAGCAACTTGCACAAACCAAACAAAAAATTTACTACTCGCGCTTCAAAACTCGACACGACGCGACGGAGTTGTGCTTCCAGATGCAATGGTCCCAAAGTCTGGCACCCCTTTTGGTACTTCTTTCTGTATTGATAAGAACAGAGTACAACTGTGGGGGAGTGTGCTCTGTTTTGTTTGTCCACATACCGATCTGCCAGACCCTCTCCAAAGTCACATTTTTAAAGGCCCCTAGACAAAAGCAAGTGTTACAAAAAGCTTGCTCTCCGGAAGCTCCAAAATAGCCAAGCCAAAAATGTTAGGTGCAGCGGAATGAATGTTGTATTTTCTCAAGATTAGTGATCTTTATTGCTCAAGGTTCCTTTTAGTTCTAAGGGAAAGAGAGAGCTTTCCATCTTATGGAGTGTGGTGATCACGAACAAAGTGAGTGGATCTAGTGCGTGCAAATGAATGAGACTGAGAGAAGGAGAGAGAAGAGATACGACACCGAGGGGTTGTAAAACCCTCCTCCGAAGGCCCCACTCTCGTTGGCGAGAGTGGTCTACTTGATTGCACAAAAGGTGTACAATGCGTATGCAATGGACTGATGCAATGGGACTATGCCGATGACGACGGCGACTTGGGCTGAAATCTGGGATCTTCTTGATGCTGAATTTCTTGGACTGTTCAAGGCTGAAAATGACTGTTTTCTTGCATGTTTAAGGGCTGATTTTGAAGGCTTCGTCGGGGATCTTGCTGAAGACACAAAACGCTGATCTGCTGTATTTTCTTGGCTGCGTTTTAGGGCAGATCTGCACCTGCTGAAAACGCTGCAAGAGCTGATGTATCAGGCTGGAAAAACGCTGGTTATGCAGGCATCTCCATGCTGAAAACGCTGGTGTGAAAAGGGTCCTAAAGCTGACCAAAAACGCTGGAAGGATCTGGCTTGCTGGCGTTTTTGCTGAGGCTGAAAAAACGCTGGATCTGCTATGGTGCTGGATCTGCTACTGAGGGTTAAAAACGCCAGGCAATGGAGGACATGGATGGCGATGGCTGGATCTGGAAAACACCAGAGATGGAGAAGTGGCCTATGATGAAAACGCTGGTCTTGAGGGGGTGGCCTCGCCGACGGGACGGAGAGGGTCTTGCTGAGAAGTTGCCTGTTGAGCGGGAAGCTCCTGCTGCCTCTTCTGCCAGAAAGTGTGAACTTTGGTTTGCTTATATATTAACTTAGCAAAATTGCCCTACCTACTTTTGTTGGAAAGTCACTTAAAAATAATAAGTGAAAATCCCAATAAATAGGAAAATAGGCTGAATGCACTGGAAAATTTCCCTAACTGATGCTAATGGATTCTGATGGGAATTCCGATGATCATGCTGTGTGCAACCGGAGGATATGCATCTATGCTAAGTGACTGGGCATGCACGGTCTACAAATAGACTCACAAAAGTTCCAGATCACTGCTAATCTAACTTGATCAGACTGACTGAACCCTGCTGTGGTGTAGCTTGTCCACGGACACATAGGTTTGGGATGTGTCATGTGACAAAAAAGCTCCTAGAAATAGAAACATCAAAAGATGCCACATGGCGTGTAAATTGCGGTGTAGTTTCATCCTGCCATGTCATCAACATACGGAAATGCCACGCCTACATCTTATGTTCGTAGTTAAAAGGAATGGTTGTTTTTTAGGTGTCCATTCTCCGGTCCATTCTTGGTTCCCGTTCCAAATCCCCGTTCCGTGTTTCAAACGTGAGTATCCACATAGGGAATGGTATTTTGTGGCGGTTGACATTCCAAATCCCCATTCCGTGTTTTAAACGTGAGTATCCGCAACAGGGAATGGCATTTTGTGGCGGTTCTCGTTCCAAATCCCCGTTCCGTGTTTCACACGCGAGTATCCACAACAAGGAATGGCATTTTGTGGCTGTTTTCGTTCCGCATTCCGATTTCCCGTTCGTGTTAACTATGGCTATGTTCTCTCTCTCTCTTTCAATGAGTTATGTGTCATGTCATCACTTTTGTGCCATACCCTCTTAAATGAAGAGTAATTATTCTTTATTAGGTTTGCAAAACAAAGGAAAAAAATAGTTTAGTAGACACTGACTTTATGCACATGTGCATTTGACATCTGGCTCCTTGATAGGCATCAAAGCCAGAAGCGAGGATTGCCAAAGGTGAAGGAATACTAGTGGGAGGCGGTTTTTATGGATAACAGGACGGGGAGAAGACACTAGAGGGTTAAATCCAGAGGAGTAGTGTTGCTATATAGACGGGAGCTACGGTCCCGCATATCGTGTCAAAGAATCCAATACTTACTTTTAAGTTCAGCGGAAGTTAACTATGAAAGGAGAGAGCTTTCTTTAAGAGAATATTAGCAAAGAGATTATATGTTGTGCCGGCTAATCACAACATCTTTCCCTAGCAACCGATTTCTTTACACATAAAAAACACTATAATCATGCACATAATTCAAAGAGAATACCCAATTAAGATTGACAACTTGATGAGGACCGGATTTGCTTGGAGCCGGTCCCCTTTCAAAAAGACTTGTATTATAATGCTCTTAAAAGACGGCTTTGTTACAATACATATTTATGCTCTTGCAAAGCCTTGCTTCAATCAAGAAGATGGTGCTCTTCAAGATTCCATGGTATAGCCCTCCTTCCCAAACTCTAAACACCACAACGGGAAGAAAGGAACTATGGGGAAAGAGGAAGATGAGAGTGAAAAGAAGTATTTTTTCAAGCAAGAGAATTGATACTCCATATACGCTTGCTCATGTGCAAGCTTAGCATAGCTTAGTAAAAGAATAATAGAGATGGAGAAGAAGAAACTTTCATTGGTTTGGATTTGCATCCATAGCCAATAGCTTGAGCATAGAGTCCGTCTCTAGAGCTCCCATGAGAGAAATGAAATGTTATATTAACGTCTTCAAAAGGCCAAAGTGACCTATGAGACCAGAAAGTTACAATGTGGTGGATCTGATACAAAGTCAGAGTCAGAGTAACAAGATGACAAAATGACAAAAATGAAATGACAAATGTCACAATAAAATACTATGGAATCCTAAACTACTAGGTGTGAACAGCAGCTAGCTGGGATAGCTAGATCACAAGAGATCCAGCATCGATCGCTGGAGGATCTCATCGATCTCCTCCATGGCAGTAGTCTGACCGGGCGTCGTGCATGTCGAGCCAAAGTGATCCGAATCCTCTGATGCAACCTCCGCCCATGCTGTGTAGTCCTCCGCAGTCGTGGGCGTCTGGATCTTCCCAGCTCAGTCGCTCGGTCGATCAGTGTGCCTCTGGTGTGAGACGACGAGCTCTGCTATGGTAGTAACTCCTCCGGGTGTCCACTGGTGGCAGCTCTAAAGAAATCTGTGAGCTATCTCTGGGACTTGCTAGCCTCTCCTCTCATCAGGCTCTCTCTGTGTCTGCGTAGCTCGAGCAAAAACAAACCCAAGCATCTCTGATCCTCGTACTGCATGACTCTGGAGAATGGTCCAAAGCCCTCTCTGAACAAGCAATGGAAGCGGCCTCGTATCTCGTAGTAGACGGGGCAGTGGCATGGGTAGTGCAACTCTGTCTCAGGCTCGATGTCACACAGGGGGCATGTCCTGGCCTCTGCTAGTACTCCGTTGTATCTCCCAGTCTCGATCCGCAGCTGGTGTGAAGATATACGTATCTGGCCGATAGCACATCTATCGAGAGATCGAGATCGAGAGAGAGAGAGAGAGAGAGAGAGAGAGAGAGAGAGAGAGAGAGAGAGAGAGAGAGAGAGAGATTGCTTTGCCAACTTGGACACTTGAGAGAGAGTGTGAGAGGAGCGAGAGGATCAAAAATCCAACAAGCCCCCCCCCCCCCCCCCCCCCTTTTTATGCTTATGCTAGTGTGCAACTAATCTTGAATTGGAATGCTTGCATCTTGTTCAATGACGTGTGAACACCCCATAATGAACCCAAGCATGTTCTAACACTTGTCCTAGCTTGCTATGCATGAAGAACTTGCCCCCCCCCAAAACCCCATTCCCCCAAGGGCCCTTGGGACTCTTCTTGGCAATTGGAGACACCACACACACTCACACACACTTGTGAAGTTCACACAAAGCAAGTGTGTGCTACTTCGGACATGTAACCTAGCCAAGCTTAGTAAACAAAGACTAGAGTCAACTTACTAAATGAGGAAGGGCTAATCTAACTTTAGTCTTTAGCTTTTCCCTCTCATTTATTAAAAACCATAAACTTACCCTTTTATTAATTAGCTCGGTGCTCGCGCTTTGCACCTTCACCCGGGAGAGTGCCAAAGACTAAGCCCTCTACACACATTTAAAGGCCCTTGGCCTATAAAAAGCAATTACATGAAAAGCTTTAAACTCAAAAGCATCTAGCCCAAAAGTTGGCTTTGAAAACTAGCCAGCATAAATCACGGAAATCCGTACAAGTGCCACGTCAGCCTGCCAATTTAAATTGCGGGATTCCATACTGCCTGCCACGCCAACATATTAGCGTAAATTGCGGGATTCCGTATTGTTTGCCACGTGATACTGCCCACACAAATCACGAGCGTCCGTACAGTTACCACGTCATCATCTTTCACGCTTTGTGTGTGTGTGTGTGTGTGTGTGTTGGTCCCGCTTTAGGTTAATTTCTCTAGGTCATTTCGGTCTTATCAGACGGGGTCCCATAGTTGGTGGGAACTCTTCTTTAAAAATATGCGACTCAACAAGACTTTATAAGTTGGTAAAAACTTCTGTTGCTGCTTCTGTTGCTTCTTCACTTATGGTTTAGGCCCCTCGGCCAGGATCTACAGGTTGGCTCCATTCTTCAGTGGCTTGACATGTCAGCAGTTTGTGACATCCTCCCTTCTTGAAAGAAAGTAATCGTTCGCGATTAAGCATATCTGCAAAACAACTCAAGGTAGCTCTAAAATTTCGGAGGGTCATTTTGAGAGACATTGCGAGGGACAATCCGAGAGACAATCAATTTTCTTATTCCAAATCGGAGCTCTTGGTTTCTTGGGTCGTTGGCTTCTCAGAAAAATCTCATCCAATAAGAAGTCTCGTTCTAGAGTGGAGCCCTTGATATCCTGGGTTGTTGGTTTCTCAGAAAAATCTCATCCAATAAGGAATATTCAATGGTTGGCACATCACAATGCTCACGTATGCATGTTACAAGACATAGAAACATAAAGCCGCTGATGAACTCCCCCCCCCCCCCCCAAAAAAAAAAAAAAAAAGTTTGCGCCATGAGCTTTTCAACGACTCCCTCGTCGCTCCTTTTGCAAAGAACCTAAAAAGGTTCGGACCATGAGATATAGAGGCCTTTTATAACCAAACGTCCCCCCAAATCGCAACTTGTATCCTTTGGAGGTGCTGAGAGTAACCACTGCGCAGACTTCTTAGTACTCCTCCCTGTAAATAACCATCCAGGTCTGGGCCATGAGTAACAACAACAATACTCCCCATGTAAATAACCACAAGGGTGCGGTCATGAGTAAAAATAACACTTTTCAAACATTCATTACTCCCTCCGCAGATAACCATAAGGATCCGGGCCATGAGTATGAGCAAGCATTCTCAAACATCATTTCTCACTACTCCACCAGAGAGTAAAATCACCAATCATTGAAATCGGTATTAAAACCAGAGTTAAACAATTCAAATCGATACAAAGACAGGTATAAAACAGAAACAAATTTCAAACATTTCTTCCTCAAACAGAGTTTAAAAGTATTAAAACAACTAGATAATCCATTCAGGTTTTTGTTCAGACAGCTGAACTTTGAGGACAACTAGCTTGTCCTTCTACATCATGATAATTGTACGGTTAGATTTGGAGTGTCGTGTCATTCTTGTGATGCCAAGGCATGCCTAAGAGAACATCACAGTTGCCCAACTTCATAATGTGAAAATCGGTTTTTCCGTGGTATCCTTGGATGGTCACTGGAAGAGTACCAATGAGAGGTACCACCTTGTGGGTCTGACTTATTGCTAATTCGGCTTCGATTTCGCCACTCTATGGATCATAGTGAAAGTCCATTTGCTTTAGGAATTTTGTATGGATGAAGTTTTCGGTAGCTCTTAGGTCAAAGAAAATTAGGTCTTTGAAACCGTTGACTTGCCGTATGCACTACACAATTTATTTGTCCCTCAAGGTGCATGCCATAGATGTCAGGTACAAGTCCAATGGCCGCTTTAGCTCGTTTGACAGGAGATGGTCCTTGGATTCGGTCAACCGTCGGCGCGGGCGTCGACTCCGCTAGTCTATCAATGCGTTGGGGACAACCAAAATAGTTATTCCGTGTTTGAAAGCATCCAAAACATCGGCCTTTTGTAATAAGGTGTCTCATTGATGAGGCGTCAAACTAGGCCTTTGCAGTTGATTTTCACGAGAATCTCGAGAATTTGTTCGTGGTTGTCGAGAATTCTTGTTATTGGCCGGAGTTACTTTTGTAGTAAACTGTAGCTTACCTTCCATCAATTTGTAGCCGACCGCAACATGGTCCATAAGCTCTTGCATAGTTGAGACTTGCTTGGACAAACAATATTCCTGCAATGGTGATTGTAGTCCAATGGTGTATCTCTCGCACCGGTCCTTTCAGGAAATTAACTTAAAGGACACCGGGAGATAGACGTCAAGAAACCTTTGGTTATAGTCGTCCATGGTCTCTGAGGCAAGCATTTTCAATTTGCCCTATTCTGCCAAGGTCCGAACTTCAAAAGGAGAAGGTATATAGCTACACGCAAATATTGTCTTGAAAGCTTGCCAGGTCCTTGGAGCATGTGGTTGTTTTGTGATTGAACTCCACCACTGCATGGCAATATCTATAAGAAATCTTGTTGTTCAAGAGATCTTGGATTCTTCTGTACCAAAGCATAGATGTTGTTGAATTGTTGTAGAAACTGCAATGCTTTCTTCTGATCTTTCATCCCGGAAAAGCTGAAAAATTTGACTGTTGTGCGGCCCTCCTTGAAATCTTTCGGTTGGTTAGGCGCGTATCCCAGGTACGAATAATAAGGGTATCCATATGGGCTCCAACCATTGTAGCCTAGTGGCGGTGGTGGCGGGAGAGGTGGGGCCAACGGCGGTGGCAAAGGCAGTTGCACTAGATTAGGGTGAGATGGATGCACCATATTCCTGAAGACTCTCCCGATCGGAACAGTCAGCTGGGAAGGTTGCTGTTTGAAGCTCTCGTACTTTCTGGTGGCGGAGGAGGAGGAGATATCATCTAGGGCATCAGAGGGGGTAACATGTAATCGGGAGATTTTGTTGCGGATGCCACGAAAGAATGTCGTGAAGCTCGTCGAGGAGAAACTGCAAGTATTCTACCGAATCCATGAATGCCATGGCTTGGGTTCTTATGGCTTATGCCGTGTAGGAGAGAGCGTTGAAGACGGGAGTGCACCCGATGCACGATGGAGTAAGGGTGGGAGTGGCTAGTAAGTCCGGATGGCTGGTGCAGCCATCTGACCCTCATCCAGCGCAATGCCTTTGCCACCATCGTTGCCCCCACCACCACCGCCACCAGGCTACAATGGTTGGAGCCCATATGGATACCCTTATAATCCGTACCTAGGGTACACGTCTAACCAACCGAAAGATTTCAAGGATGGTAGCACGACAGTCAAATTTCTCACCGTTTGTGGATAAAAGATGGGAAGAAAGCATTGCAGTTCCTACATCAATTCGACAACATCTATGCTTTGGGGAACTATACAAACGAATCCATGATTTTTCGAGCAAAAGATAATGCCATGCAGTGGTGGAGTTCAATCGCGACGCAACCACATGCTCGAAGGAGTTGGAAAGCTTTCAAGGCAATAGTTGCACATATTTATATGACTTCTCTCGTTGAAGTCCGGATCTTGGCAGAATTGGGCAACTTGAAAATGCTTGCCATAAAGACCATGGACGACTATAACCAAAGGTTTCTCGACGTCTACCTGCTGGTGCTCTTCTCTAAGTTTATTTCCTTGGAGGACTAGTGCTAGTGATACACCATTGGACTACCATCACAATTGCAGGAATATTGTCTTTCCACACAAGTCTCAACCATGCAAGAACTTATGGACCATGCCACGGTCGACTACTAATTGATGAAGGGAAAGTTGGAGTTTACCACATAACCAACTCCAGCCACCAAGCAAAACACTAGGCAACAACGAAGAAATTATCGGGAGTCTCGTGAAACCCAACTTCAAAGGCCTCGTCTGACACAGCATCAACAGAAAAACCCTATTTCAAGAAGGCAGATGCTTCGAATGTTTTCAAATAGGGCATACATTCACTACATGTCCTGAGCGAGGCTCGACGTCAATGTAACCTTTTTCTATTTGTTTTGTAGTTAGATACTTTTGAACGCTGTTTGAGGAAGTATTGTTTGAAATTTGTTCTAATGGATGGTATCTGTTTTAAACCTGTCTTAGTGCCGATTTGAACTGTTTGACTCTGGTTTTGCCAATTCAATGATTTGTAATTTTTCTCGCGTTTGGAGTAGTGAGAAATGTTGTTTTGGTAATGTCTAAACCTCGGAAAGACGCAGATGGGATGTCTGGGGAGCGTTTCCTTGTATGCCAGAAAACCTGGGAACGACGCAGATGGGATGTCTGGGGAGCGTTTTCTTGTATGCTTGAACCTCCAAGCGACGCAGGCTGTGGTCTGTGAGGTGTTTGGTTGTACCTGTCCTCTAAGCTCATGGCCCGGACCTCTTTAGGTTGTTTGCGGGGGGGGGGGGATGAGGTAGTAGTTGAGGCAGTTGTGGTGCTACTCGTTGTCTACCCAAGGGCATCTCGTGTAAGAGTTTTTACTTCCCCTTGTGGTCGACACCATAATAGAACAACGTAAATTGTTAATGGGGATACTGTAAATTGAACAACGTTTGAATTGTTAATGGGGAAGGGAGCATTGACTGTGGGTTTTATCTAGTGAGAGAACTAGCCAATTACAAAAATGAAATAGAGAATATGGATTGCCAAGGGGGAAGTTGGGGATGGAGCATTCACAGTGAATTTAGTCTAGAATATACAGAACTTGGATTGTGAGTAGGGGCATTGAGGAAATGAGCATTTACAAGGTGTTCTATTATGAGAAAGTGTGAATTGAACAATACTTGTAGTTGCTTGCAGGGACACCAAAATTTGGAGTACTAATGGGGTTGAGGGAGTGTACCGCTTTTTAGCTCGTGCATGGAGGCTTGTCGTTGGACAGCCATCTATACAAGGTACTTTTGCTGAAGGATCTGTTGTAACAGATGATGACCCCACACGTGAACAGCTTCGCGCACTGCATCAGTGCATTGAAAAGGTGAACTGCATGAATACTTCAAGATTTACAACTGCAATTATAGTCAAATCCATAATGTCACATGTAATGATAGGTAACTGAGGAGATCGAAGGCATGCGCTTCAATACAGCAATTGCAGCTATGATGGAGTTCATTAATATCGCAAATAAGGTCCTACTTACTCTTCTGGGGATTCGTGGCTTAAGTGTTTGCATTTGTGATTAATTTCTAGGTAGGTAGGTGGGTGTGCAACTTTCATGAATTTGAGTAATAGGTGACTAACTTCAGACATGGGTATTAATCTCATAAAAATGTTTTCTTAACGTGGTCAAATGTGCAACCAGATGGGGAGCTCAGCAGTTCTATGACATGTTGAACTGAAGGAACTATGGAAAAATATCTGTCTAAACCATTCATGTTGTTGACATGCAGTGGACCAATAGACCAAGAGCTATTCTGGAGAGTTTTGTCTTATTACTATCACCTCTTGCCCCACATCTCGCTGAAGAATTATGGCAACGCATGGGGCACCCTCAGACGCTAGCATATGAGCCATGGCCAAAGGTACTCAAGCGTTCTTTCCTTCTTTATCGACTACTATGGTCAAAGTTCACTATAAGCTGCTTTTGTCAGGCAATTGATGATTACCTGATAGAAGCGGAAATCACGGTAGCAGTACAAGTAAATGGTAAGACAAGAGGAACCATTCAAATCCCAGCAGGGGCTGATGAAGGTGCTGTTGTTACAGCAGCTCTTAAAAATCAAGCGTTACGCAGACACATTGGTGATAAGAAGATTGTGAAGAAGATTTTTGTTCCTGGGAAGATTCTGAATCTAATCATTCCTAAGTAGAACCTATGTCAAGTTCCAATCACACTCTCTGCATTTCATTGTATGCACCCTCGTCCGACTTGGTGGATGTACACAGCCTTATATGGGCATAACGAATGGCTTCTAATCAGGTCTCACACAAGTGGACTTGGCTGTAATGATCATCATGGTACACTATTGACCACAGCGTTTCTCAAAACTATCCTTTCTAAAGACTTACAAAGTGTGCAACAAAGATATTCGAATGGAAACCAAAAAGAAGATTCAATGCCTCTTCGAGGATCTCATATTGTATTGGGGATGATACTATGCTCAGGAGACTAACCTACTCAAAGGCAACAAAAGCATGCGCTTTGCACTCTGCACCGTGTCCATATTGCAAAGAGCACGAGCACGAGCACAAGGATGCGAATCACGCAAGTGACCATTGAAGAAAAGAATTGGCAGCTTCTCATAGTTCTTTCTTTCTCCAAGGAATGAGCTGCTCGTGTATTGAAGGAAGCAAGGAGAAGATACTCGATCTAGAGGTACCCACCACCTACTGCACATTATCCTCAGGTGAAAAGGCAATGGATGTTCCACTACAAGTTCTGATACATCAGCCTACGGCAGTAGATTGCAAATGTACCCATTTAAGTTTGGAATTTATCCCTTATTTCATTGAGCCTCTTTTCTCTTGTGGTGTATTTTGTACTGTGATTCAAGCCATCTACAATTTATATTATCCCCTCCGTATTGTTTATACATTGTCCTCCTTTGTATGGGGAAAACTTGTTCCCCCACAGTTTGTACTCTGCCAATGTTTGGATCTTTCGAAGTATGTTCACGCTTGTGCTAGCACACAAGAGAGAAATGGAATGGATCAGTAATAAGCGAAAGGCCAAAGTGTGACTGTGTGTGTGTGTGTGTGAGAGAGAGAGAGAGAGAGAGAGAGAGAGAGAGAGAGAGAGAGAGAAATGAAATGAAATGTTATATTAAACGTCTTCAAAAGGTAAAAGGCCAAAATGACCTTTGAGGCCAAACTAATACAATCTTGGTGGATCTAATACAAATTCTGGGCATAAAAATAAAATGAAGTAAAGTGAAAAACTAAAATCTTAAGCTTGGACTGTGTAGGATATGAGTGGTCGGAGAAAGGGGGGGGGAGGGGGTTTGAAAGTAGTGAGTGGGGGCTAATACAACACAATGTGGGTGTGCGTGTGGGAATATAATGTGTGAGCTGATAAAAGATGAGCAGGATGCACAATCCTCAAAAGAGCTAAATCATCGGAGATCCATCATCGATCATTGACGGATCTCGTCAATCTCCTCCATTGTCAATAGTTTGATTGGGCATGGTGCATGTTGTGCCAAAGTGATCCAAATCCTTTGATGCAGCCTCCGTCGATGCTATGTAGTCCTCCGTACTTGTGGGCGTCTAGATATCCCTAGCTCGATCGCTCGATCGATCAACATGTTTAGCATGAGGACAATGTGAGCTTTGTTGTGGTAGTTGCACCTCTGGTTGCCCAATGTCCACTCTAAAGAAGTTTGTGATCCGTCTTTGAGCTAGCCTCTCCTCTCATCAAGTTCTCTCTATGTCTGGGTAGCTCGAGCAAGAACAGGCCCAGACATCTTTGGTCCTCATACCCCTTGACTCTAGAGGGTGGTCCAAAGCCCCCTCTGATGAGGCAGTGAAAGCGGCCTCGTATCTCATAGTAAATTGGGCAGTGGCATGTGTAATGCAACTCTGTCTCAGGCTCCATGTGACATAGGGGACATGTCTTGGCCTCTACTAGCACTCCGTTTTATCTACCAATCTCAATCCAAAGTCGGCGTGAAGATGTGTATCTGGCCAATAGCACATCGTATCCAATGAGATAAGTGGGTGTCCATGTATATGGGCCTCGTCACAAAACCATCCTCAGTAAGCGGGAGAAGTTGCTCTCTATAGAAAACCATCTTCGTGCCCCAACTCTTGAGCCAGTTGTATTAAGTCCTCTTAGTATCTAGCTGAAGCAAGTCTTTGTGGATGAGCTTGGTGATCTCGAACTGTGTAAGAGTCAGAGAGGGTGCATCCAATGAGTACTAGAAGGGGGGAAATTTGTCCATACTGAACCCATGTACCTAAAACCATGATGTCTTGTCCCCATACCAGCATGTTGTGTCTCCGTGCAAAGCTTATGTTGAGAGGATTGAAGTGCTAGGCGGGCATATCTGCCTCTAGGGAGGTCCCACAAGTGGTGTAAAAAGGAGACTGGTCTGGTAAGCGCCTCAACTACTAGTGGGGGGGACAACTAGCTTTGTTCGAATAATGTCATGTTGTACTGAAGCCTTGGCTCTAATAAGCCCGGAGATTATAGAGACTAGAGGCTTCTCCATGTCTCCCCATCCATCAATGCGACCTGACCTCCCGTAGTGGTCCAATAAAGGCTCCCATACCTGAACTCCATAGAGCAATGTGGAAGCCACCAAAGTGTCAAAAAGGCAGAGCTTTGTCCGAGGATCTTGAAACTGAATCTCTGAACACATCCTCTACAATCCACCCAATGTTGCATGTGCTCTAGTCAGTCTATTGTCTGCTGCTCTAATCAATGAAAATGTTGGTCCACTAAAGACCACCCAAGGTAGGTGTAAGCATCTGTATACTCCATTGTCTCATGGCCATATGTGAATGTGGGTGCTAATCTACCGGTCCATTGTAGGGTGGAGTTAAACACCATAACCTTGGTTTTACCAAGGTTGACAGACAGACCACTGTCGTGAGGAAACATCCAAATGCCGTTGCATCCCCTCCGGAGAGTTGGAGATCAACACAATATTACCATCATATAACAATAGTGGAATCCATGTCCCTGCCAAGTGTACACCTCTATCACCCTCTCTCTCAATATAGTTAGAAACCTCAACCACATACATATCAAATAGAGTAGGAGAGAGCGGGCATCCCTGCTTCACCCTAATAGTGGAATGAACTAATATAGATAACGCCTCTGGAGTGCGTACATGCCCCACTACTGACCTGTGTAATGCCATAATCCCCCAAATCAGTTGTGGGTACTCTCATCTCTTGTAGTTTGCGCATCAATTTAGCTATGGGCACTATGTTAAAACCTTTGTGGAAGTCCACAAAGCCACAATAGATTCGTCTCCCATGTGATCTACCATCGAGGGAGACTTGCACACGGGTGAGTTTCTCTTGGTCTCCATTGAGAGAGAGAGAGAGAGAGAGAGAGAGAGAGAGAGAGAGAGAGAGAGAGACTACGTTAAAAAAACAATGAGAAATGATTGTGAAACCCTTAAAAACAGAGAAAATCGGCTTTGAAATCCTTAAAAATAGCAAAACACATATAAAACCCTAAAAAACAAAAAACCAATGGAGATACCTTTTTAAAAAAAGCAAGAAATAGTGACAAAACCCTAAAAAATAGCAAAAAGACAATTTCAAAACTCTAAAACTAGCAAAAAAAGTACTGATAAAACCCTAAAAACAGCCAAAAACAATCTTGAAACCTTAAAATGGTAAAAAAGTGGTGACGAAATCCTAATAACATTGTGATTGTTCAAACCCATGAGAGAGAGAGAGAGAGAGAGAGAGAGAGAGAGAGAGAGAGAGAGAGAGAGAGAGATTTTGTTAGAACCCTCTAAATTGTTTGTGTATACATCTGCATTATTCTATGTGTGTATGCGTAAGAGAGAGAGAGATAGCGTGTGTGTGGAAGGGAACTCCTCTGGCCTGCTTGTCTACTTGCTCGCGTGAGATGTTGCCTTGCCCAAGCCCTGTTCGTCTGCTAGCATGTGCGACTAGCTGCCTTGCTTTTTCGACTGCCTTTGCGCGTCACTCTTCTATAGCGACGGACAACCAGCACCGTTCGACAGCTTGCGTGTGTGTTTTGGTGTGTGCTAGAGTGAGTTTGTGTGTCGCGCCTCCACCTGATGCCCCTCTGTGTGCTTGCTCTCATTTTTAGGCTATCTTCGAACCTTTAGTTTCAACTGCAAGGTGCTTTTTTGTGCTCTCGCCATCGGGCACCTTTTCAGCACAGGATTTTCAAGGCAATGTTCGATTGTTAGACGTCCTCCTTCTCTGTAGTTTGATGTTTATAGGACTTCGAGGACAGGAAAGTGTGGAATGATCAGGCACCTGCTCTTGAGGTGCGTATTCTCGCGTAGGACCTTATGGACTTTGTTGTGCAGTATGCCTTGAATGCAGTAATCTTGTTTTTTTGGGGAAAATGCCTACTACGCAGGATGTTGGACAATGGGTTGATTTCCTTCTCAAACGTCAGACTGTCTGTGGCGTTTACTTTGGTGCTCGTGGTTTTTGTGAAGTATTATTGGCAGATATTGAAGTCAGATCCCTTTTACTAGAGATGTCTCCACTCGTTTTTGGTATGTAGATGACTCATGTTTTATCAGGGGCACTGGCAAAATATTATCAGTGTCTTATCCATCACAAATGCCCGATGTGGATGAAAATTGTTGATTTCCCTCACACGTAGAGACATTTTCTACCATTGTCAGTTGTGCAGCTTGGAAAGGTGATTTGCCCTCTAAAATTGGATGCGAACACCAATAGGTTTTGTATTCATTGGGATATTGACAACAAACAAACCCGTGAAGGAAATATGTTTGATTCAGGGGACCCTTGGGTGGACAGTGCCCTTTTAAACTTAAGTGGGACAAATTTTCAAATTCCTGTTTCCAATGTGGTAAATTCGGTCACATGCAATCTAAATGTCCAGAACCAGTCTTGTAGCTCCCTCTTTCAACAATTCCATCATTTGCCTCTGTCCCAATAGGTAAATCTATTGTTGAAGCTAAGGAGAATAGAGTCTCTACTGTTAAATGTGGCTCCCAATGTGGAAAAAGGGAAAACCAAGATTCCTTAGTGTGTTGATCTTGGGAATGGGAATGTTGTGAAAGGAAAAAATGTTGGGTCCAGTGATGCTAACACATGGGTGGTGCTCAAAAAGATAGTGAAGATTCTCACCCCCACTCTCCCCTCGTAATTATGTTCCCCTTGTTAATGCTAATAAGAATAAATCGTTCAAGCAAATTCCATATTGTTTTGCAAGAACATAATCAGCATGAGGTTGTTGGTCAGTGTTCTTGTTTTGTGGTTATTGGATTGTGTATGCTGACTTGCATGATTATTTGGGGGGTCAATTATCGATAGGTGTTTGCTACTCCTCAGTCATCTTGAGTTGCTCATCAAGCACGTCAATTGTTTCTCTCTTATGTTCATCCAATTCTTTCTCCACAAGATGCACAATGCCTTGAGGATCCATTCACTGGTTCTGAATTACATTGTGCATTGCTTACACTGGGGGGTTGGCGTTCTCTTGGCTGGGATGGACTTACTTTGGAATTCTTCCTCTCGTTTTGGGAGGCTCTCAAACAACCCTTGCTTTTCATGTTACACGCGGCATGGGAGAAACAAGATTTGCCATTATCTTGGAAAGAGCCTAAGCAAGTGCTAGCAGCCAATTACTTTGATGCTTGAGATTTGCAAGATATTGGCTAAGTTGCTGGTGAACCGAATTAAAGACCACTTGCTTACAAGACTTCATCAGGCTCACTGTATGGTTTCATTCCTCATTGCTAAATCATGGACAATTTGGCTAGTGTTATGATTGGCATGGAATATGCAAAATACGCCCAGCAAGATGTGCTTGTTATGCAAGTTGATATTGAGAAGGCTTTTGACATTGTGCACTGGGACTACATTACTGCCACAATGAGGTGTTTGGGGTTCGGTCCTAAATTGCCCGATATAGTTTATTTCTTGTATGCTCGCAGTAGGTCATCATAGATCTTAGAAGGTGAATTGATGGAATCTTGGCCTCTTGGCTATTCGGCTAGGCAAGGTTGCCCCCTTAGTGCTTTGTTGTATGTTGTTGCCACTCACCCCCTGCTAATGTACCTTGATCACATGGCCTCTGCTAATTGTCTTCATGGTTTGGAGTTGCCCTCAGTTCATATCTTTATTGGGCATGATTATACGGATGACTCGTTGTTTATGCCTCGGAACTATCAGGCTGATGTCCAAGTGATTATGGACGCTGCGGAATTGTTTAGGATTGTGGTTGGTCTTAGAGTCGACTTTCGCAAATCGAAGCTTCTTCCACTTCATTCTTGCGACTAGTATAGTGTAATGTGGCCAGGTGAGATTCTTCCTTCGAATGTGCTTGCTAGGCATTTGGGGTATCCAATTGGATGGAATGTCACTCACACTCAAAAAGTGGATTGGGTTATTCAACATTTAAATGTCAAATTGCATTACTGAAAAATATCCACTTGGCCATTGCATGTTTTGAGGTCCTATGAATTGTTCAAAGTATCTTGATGGCTTATGTTCGGTTCTTTTTGCCGCTGATGCATTGGCCTTGCCATTATCTCGCTTCTCTTATCTCAGCCATTTTGGCTCATTTGTGGAAAACTCATGCTCACAAAAAAGGCTTGCGTTTGATGTTGATGGAGAAGCTTTGCCCTCCTAAACGTTTTGGTGGTCTCAATATCTTGTACTTGCGCAAGAATGTTCTTGCTAGGAAGACTATATTGTTTCCTACATTTGTGTAACAATCATAGCCCTGGACTGTTATCTTTTGCATACTTGTGTCAACGCGTTGTTACTTCCTCGTTTGGCCATTGGCAATCATCTCTTTGGGAGGTTTTATTTGGCAAGATGGAAGGGCACAATCATAAATGTCCTCTTGATTCCACTTTGATCTCTGCTTGGAAAGAGGTTACAATAATTTATCTATCATGGAATGCTCAACGGGTAGGAAATTCGCTTCATTTGGAGATTCTTCATTGGAGTCGGGCATTCTCTCTTACTTTGGTTGACTACTCGCCATGCCAGGCACACTTTCTCTCCCGTCATGACATCGTGTGATTGAGGATGTGTTGGATGAGGTCGGATACACTTTTGAGTTACCCTTTGCTGCTCTCCGTTTTAGATTGGGCATGCATTATCGTCAGTTCTGGAGAGAACCTCAACACATACTTGTTGAATTTTTACCCATTTCACCTTCGTCTGATGGTAGTTGCATGTTTGATTGGAATTTTCAAAAAACACCTCTTTAGGACATTTTTGCTAGTCGTGTTTATGCTCTCCTTCTACCGTGGCCTTGGTTTGCAAACCATTGGAGCGATTGTTTCTTTGGTGTTGTTTGCTTGGAGTTCTCCCGGTGGGCAGTTTTGTAAGTGCATGTCATATCCGCCCTTCTTTTTGTGTTCGTTTCTCGACTGTGGACGAGAATGTTTGTCACCTATTGTGGGATTGCTACATTTTTAGAGATTTCCGTCGCCACATATCGTCTTGTATGCGGCTTTGTTTTCCAACGATGGTTTTCCACAAATGGTTTTGGGTGTTTGGCACTTTCTCACCTATATTATAGCAATTTGCGGTCTTCTTAATGTGGATCATATGTCGGGCTTACTGGACCTGTGGCACCAACATAATGGCCATATGTTCCATCGCATTGATGCAGATCCATTTCTATTCTTCAAGCTTTCTCTTAGGCAATCTTTATGTTTTGCCCTAAAATTTGGTGATATCACCTCAAAGGTACATCATCTTTCCTATGAATGCGTTTAGCCATATTGTACAGCTGAACACTTTTGTGTTCTTTCCTTTGTATATAATTTTTTTGGTAAGAATGAAGTTGCTTCCAATTCTCTACACTTGTTGCAATCTCTTTGATGCAATGGCTTATAGTTTTTTTACTAGTCACTTGTTACTCGTGGTAAATGTTTTGAGTTACTTGCATGGCATTTGGATTGCTCAATTTTGATGCCTTATCCATATAGAAATGTAGAACTTGTGTTGTCTAGAACACGGAATGTTTGAAGCACAATTTGAGAATCCAAGTGTATGGTCATCATCCACAACATGTTATGTAATCCCAACATTCTTGTTGTATGAATAAAAACAATAACATCTCTTATCCTTTTACTCTTTTGCAACCTTAGTGATATGCCCCTAGGCTGTGCATTGTTTCTCCTCAACCAATACTCGCAAATATGATCTAATCACAAAAAGGAGATCTCTCTTGCATCTTCCACTATATTTTTTGACCCATTTCTGAAAATTAGCTGGTCTAACACGTTTATTTGGTTCAACTCCCGGTCTCCTGGCAATTGGTCCTGTTTCGAGTCCTTCAAAGCAGTCTGTTGGAAATAGTGACTCATGTAGCCCTGGACTGGCCTTAGTGTCACCCGATTTTCTTCATAATGAGGTGGTTTCTGGTTTCTTAATATTACTCTCAGAAGATCTCTCACGGTGTTTTTCTCTTGGAATAGTTTCTGTTCCTTGGCACCAATATCCAATCCCTTATGGAGTATCCTTGGTATTTGGTTTGTTCCACCTCGTTAGGAGTCATCATAACAAAGTTATCATTAAAGAAATCCCTAAACAAGTAGGTCAGTAGATCTACTGAATCCTTATCTTTGATCTTGAAGATATAGATGATCTTCACATGGGTGTTAGTTGTTCTGATTTGGCATGCGAAGTCCATAGAAGATCTTTGATGTTTCTATCCTCCCAACAATAGACTTCAATCCTAGGATTATCCGTACTAAGCCGTTTCAAAGGCTTCAAGTCAACTTGATCATATCCCTCAAATTCTAAAGTAGGTGGTCCTTCTTTTGTTGCCATATTTGAAATTATGGTGTTTACTTCTAACCCCCATTTATCTATCACGTCAGGGTTTTCAACTTGTAAATACTAAGTTCCGTTTCTATCCATGTATATTTTTCCTTGTTTGTTTGCCATGATCTCCTCTTAAAACTCAATACCATGGTCATCAATGCAAATAGCATACTCTTCGTTAGGATCCAGGTAAACCTGAGCTCCATGGCGATTAGTCTTATAAAAAGAGAGTATATGCTTATAGTGCACTGGCATTCCGATTTTTGAGTGAGTCGAATATAAAGACATTTCATATGTTGAATCCGAAAAAGTGACTTTCTCAAGGATATTGTGCAAGGGATTGCCTTGATCCACACTTTCTTCGATGATTACTCTATTGGAGGTTTCTCCAAACATGCCTTGGTTTCCTAGTACTCGACCGAATCTAAGGTTCATAAAAACTTGTGAAGCCCTGGATAGAGTACTTACCGTCGGATTGACTTGTTTTCAATTTCCTCCACTTGAATTGATTGCAACTTCCGTCAAGCTGTCAATTCCTTGTTTGCAACCTGATTCCTGTATCAATTTTGATCAAGTTAGCTATTCTTTCACAAAGACTGTACAATTCTTGCTAACTATTATGACTGGTCTATGTGTATCACTCCAATAGAGCTAAGTGAGTAAGCAGCTGAGACTTTCACATTCCACTTTTGCAAAATTCCAAAGGACTAATCTGCAACCTAGAAACTGAGTGAACATGTACCAATTTGGATCCGATTGAACCCAAAATTGCCCCATGGCCTTGTATTATGTTGTTCTAACACTGTACAAGTTCAAAAGTCAAAATTGGTGTCTCTGTGTAGCAGTAGTAAATAATCATGATTATTTACTTTTTTCAATTTTTTGTACTTTTTGGCTTGATTTGCCAAGTATTCAACCTGTTAAGGTTTATGGACAATTTTCACTAAGTTTGAACTAAAAATTTATTCAAGTTTAGCAACTATTTCTTGTCTGCATACTCGATTTTCAAGAACCTGACTTAAATCTCACTTTTTGTGATCCCAAATTTCACCAAAATTTATTTGTGTGGTCTACTTGATGTGCTTGACCTGGTGGTATACTCGAATGTGCAAGATTATCAATTTTTGTAGCAGATGTAAAATAATCACAATTATTTACTCCAGCTATTTTTTTGCAAGTTTTTGTCCAATCTTGACACAGATCTGTTAAGCACCTCAACTTAAGCTCTCTAGCCAAGTTTCATCAAGTTTGGATAATTTTTTATTCAAATGGTCATCAGATTTGTATCTGCAGATCGACTTTGCAAATTTTGCCACAATTTTCAATCCAATGATCCAAATCTTACCAAATTTGATTTGTGGGCTTATTATAACATGCTAAAGCAAGTCGTATGCTGACTTGGTCAAAAAAGTTGAAAATTGGGACAGATGTAAATAATCGTGATTATTTACTTTTGGCAAATTTTTGTATCTTTTTTATCAACTGAGCATGTACACATGTCTCTCACATCAATATAAGCCTATAAATCAAGTTTCATTGAGTTTGAACAAAATTTTTCCCAATTTACACTCAAGTTCCCGAAAGTCAGTACAGACTTTAGTTTTTACCCAGTTTTTGGTCAATTTGGTGATCCAAATCCTATGTGCCTTTACAAAAGTTGTTTATGCATAGAGTCGTTGGCATCAAACTTGGTTAATTTTGAGTTGAAAGTAAATAATCGTGATTATTTACTTTAGGCCTAAAATGAACACTTTTTTGAATTTTTTCACTGGACAGTCTTTTCATGAGCTATTTTAAGCCTCTTAGTCAAGTCAAAACTTAATTTGGCCTAAAATATCAAGAAAAAGTAAATAATCTCAGTTTTTGCAAACTCTTGACATTTTTACCTCAATGTGTCCTTGAGCTTATCCACTGGTTCATAAAACTTTTAAAGCATACTCTCCAGTTGGATTGGGTGGTTGGCAGTCTTTTCGTGCTATTTCTAGCCGTAGTCCCGAAATTTTGCAACTTCACATAACAACTCACAAGTGATTCTTTTGGAGAGAGCAATATTCTAAAACCCACCTCGGATCCTAGGTTCTACTGCAATGGGGTTGTGGAAAGTATCCACAAACACTCGTTTTCTTTTTTTTATGGTTTTCTGAGCTTTGATCTTAAGACTTGTTTCATTCATCAATCATTCTCAAAACCCTAATCTAATTCTACAATCCTATAATCCTAAAGGTACTCAGCAAGTACGATTACTTCTAAGCTACCTCTACACAGCAAAAGACGACAATCTCAAGCTATGCAGTTCTTCAAAGAAAGTTTTTACTCTAGGAGATCCTAGAGGAAGTTGAAGGATAACTTCACAAGACGCTCATGTTTTTCCCTAGTTTAGGTCTTTTCGATCCCCGACAGCGGCGCCAAATGTGGGATAACCTCACTTCTATCTTATTGCAGAAGTAGCAAGAACCACGAATAAATTATCCATGGGACGAAGCTGACTTGACTAGTGCATAGAGGCTATAAGAGGTTATCAATCTCTTGAAAAACAACAAACAACTCGCATCTAACTCAAGCTACACTCAAGTGACTGAAATCACCAAAGGCCAATCGCTCATCGGCAAACAAATCACATCCGTTACAGCATCAAATGACATCCAAACGTAATGAAACTTCTAGGACAAGTTTATAAGACCTAAGCACACATGCTTATGGTCTCAAATCTCACTTTAGGTCAAGTGCAAAACTCACGATTATTAACAGCAATGGATTTTTGACCTAGTCGTTTTCAACCCAGAATGCATCTAAATGCTTAGCAATGATTCCCCAATACCCCGCCTATGCTTAGTTTTTTATTTTTAAGTGTAAATTCCTACTTATGATGAAATTAGGCCGCGGATCGACGCCGCCAACAATTACGAAATACTATGAAATACTTATGTCGATGCGTAGAGCTCTTACCTGCGGTTGCAACGCAACAGACGCAACTGCAATGTGACAACCGGGGAGGGAGTAGGAAGCGGGAGAAGGAGAGAAGTGAGCGTCGTTAGCTCACGTTGTGTATTTCATTATCCAAAACTTAATAATAACTTATAAAAATTGGCTTTTATACCTTAGCCAAGGTTTTTGGTGGTCAAAACTAATAATCTGGGAGCTCTAACTAAAGACAGGTTGATACAATCTGGAAGCTTGTAGCCCCGGCTCATTGATTACAAAGTTACACCGGAAAAGAGGAGTTACAATATTCCCGATTCATCAAAATAATAATTGTTTTACAATGAGAGCTCCAAAAATGGTATCTAGGTTAGCTTGCTGCTAACAATTTCAAAAGACCATATTTCAAAGCTCTAGGCAAAAGCCAAAAGGCAGTCATAGACCCATTATGGCACGACCAATATTAGGGTAGCAAAGTAAAGCTCCTAGATCAACAACAACTAGCCCAATGCAAGCCATAACCAAAGAATCAAATTTCTTAAAAATTCAAAGCAAACCAAGCTATGTATGGTTTTATCCAAGCCATTTCGAAGTCTAGAAAATTTCTTCTTAGAGACGAAAAGGGCAGTAATGAACCTATGAGAAAGAGGGATCATCCATTTTCTCCATATGTCAAGAGCACAGCCGTATCTTCTTTAGGTACAAGTGTTTCACTCTCTCATTCTCTCTCTTTCCATGAAAAAGTGGAAGTATTGAATGTCTCCTAGTGAAAGAAACGTACGAAAATATCCAAAGCTAAGTAAGGGACAGAGCCCCTCAGCTCATTTTAAACAATTTGTGGGAAGCATACCAAGGACAACCTCCATCTTTCCATGCTCAGTCAAGCACTCCCTACAACTGCCAAGTTTCCAATACCTCATGCAAGAGAGGAGTTACATCAAGCCCTCCAATGTGCCCATGGGTGTGTATCGTACATGGACATTTTCATAATCCAATCAAATGAAAGAGAATGCCCAATCATCGTAAACAACTAGAGGTAATAAGGATCAGAGCATACACATTGTAGTAGGTGGCATGGATGGCAGAGGTAACAGGCATCCATATTTGATATCCTCCTCATGCACATGGGGGAGAGAGGAATCACCCAGAAATGGTGATAGAGGCACTATAGCACAACAAAGCAAACCTAGATGGGGACCTGCAGGGAGAAAGGAGACAGTCATGGCCCTTCTAATCCCAAGTCCAAAGATTACCACTTACCGAGAAACTATCAAGAAGAGGGTTCACACCCCTTCGGAGAATAACACTTTCAAGGGTCTTTTCATCCAAAGCTATCACAAGGACTCAGGAGATTGAGTCCAAAGTCAAGTTCAAGGGTCTTTTCATCCAAAGCTATCACAAGGACTCAGGAGATTGAGTCCAAAGTCAAGTTCAAGGGATTACAAGATTGGTAAAGTTACCTCAAGGACTTTATGATTAGAAAACTTTCTATATCATGCATTTTAGAAACATTTAAATAACTCATCTTCACGTACATATTTTCATGAATTAAATGACCCCTCTTTCTTGAAACGTGTAGAGTTTTTTTCCAAAATTGATTTTAAAAGCGCCTATTGTCCATGTAAAATTGTAACTTTCTTGAAGTTAAAAAACCCTCTTGATGACCTCATGTGCTACAGTAACATATTTTCTAAGAAATTTACCAAACATACATTAGATTTTTAAAAATAGGGCAAAGTCTAGGGTTTCAAAAAATCCACCTTAAACCTAAAGAGAGGGGTAAGGTTGATGCTTGATTAGGGAACAAATTTAAAGCCGTTACATTTCAAATCCAAGACTTGATGCTTTAGTATCTTCTTAAATACGGTACACTAGTTGAATTAAAAGAGCCAAGATCCATAACTTAAAACCATAGAATTATGTCAAAGGCAACATAAACCATGAAAGCTAATACAATATATAAATAATTTCTGGGTTTTGTTTCTTTGGAACAAAGTCAAAAACTAGTTCAATATATAAAGAAGTCAAAATCAAGTCTCACTATAGGTCAAAACAAGTTAAGGTCATCCTCTTTTCTTACTAAGAACCAGATCTACACCTTGCATACTTTTTAAAAATACCCTAACAAGTAGCACCAAAACTAAAAAGAGGGTATCAAATCAGAAAAACCAAGTATAGTGGCTTTGAGTTCCCTTAGCAAAGATAGTAGACATGAACTAAAATCCCATATCTAGGTCAAAAAATAACTATTAAATAGGGACATAACCGTTTTTATTCAGATCCATGAGAGCCTAGAGGGAAGACTAGTAAGGCATTAACTATTTGTAGTAGATGGAAATAAAAGACAACCAAACCATGATGAAATAATAATACCAAGGTCCACACTCTAATAGAATTAATCCTTTAGGGCTAATCAAAAGCTGCCTCAGTCAAACCAGGTACAGGTCAGAGTTTGTACAAGAGGGACTCTTCAAGACAAATTAAAACTTGCATTCCATCAAAGGGAGAAGGGAAGGCCAGTAGAGATAATTTCACAATCAGAAGCACCACAAACTCAAGGAGATCCATAAGCAATCAAAGTCCAAAATAATCAAACAAATTAACCCTTCATTGCCAAAACCAAAGGCAAAAATCAAGAGAAAGTAGGAGACATAATCTAGTTCATTTGGTTTTAAAGGGCTTTTGCTGTCAAAATATTCCAGTTAGAATTCTAACCATCAAACATGTATTTGTCATACAGATAGTATATCCCTTCAATCTGGTTCAAAACCCCACATGAGACTGCCTCCAAGTTTTAATCTGGTGAGCACAAAAAAGAGGCAAAGACTAGAATCAGTTAGGAAAATGAACGAGAATATCCCTTCAAAATTTCAAGAGACCATATCTCAAAGCTCTAGCTAGAAGTCAAAAGGGAGTCACAAACCCATTAGGCCATTGTTAATATTAGGGTAATAGAGTTAAATTTCAAGAGCAACCTTCATTAGCCCAATTCCAAAGCCCACAATCCATAACCAAAGTATTAGAGTTTTGAAAAATTCAAAGCAAATGAAAGCAAATTATTTGAAAAGACAAAAATTGCACCAATTAACTCTCGTGAGAAAGAGGCACCATTCATTTTCTCCATTTTTCAAGAGCACGCCCATATCTTCTGTTAACCACCGGCGTCCACTTCTAGTAGTCATGGGCCGGGTAGGCTCGGGCTTGTCGGTCCAATAGGAAAAGGGTAAGAGTGATTGCCGATGAGAGGGCGCACTATAACTGGAACATTCAAGGGTTAGTTGGCTAAGCATGGGCGCCCAAGTGTGAATGGGCAAGCTCATATAAAAGTCACATAAACCTAAAAATCACTCATACTCTCATTTGTGCAATTGAAGAGTGCTCTTACTCCATCTCCATCTTCTTCTTCATCTCCTTGTGTGTGTGTGTGTGTGTGTGTGTGTGTGTGTGTGTGTGTGTGTGTGTGTGTGTGTGTGTGTGTGTGTGTGTGTGTGTGTGTGTGTGTGTGAGATCGAGCATCGCGACGGCAGGGCGGTGGAGCACAGCACAATGGTAGCTCCCTCTTCTTCGCGGCGAGGAATCCTCCACGAAGGCGAGCGTAGGGCGGTGAGTGACACACCCTTGCTCTCTTGAGCTTGATAGATTAATCTGGTTTCTGTGCTTGTGGCCATTTGTGGCTCGCACACAGTGTACGACAAGTCCCTTGCTTTGACACGTGTGATAGATGCGTACATTTTTGGCACCGCTGTCGGGGAGATGCCCTGCACTAAGCTCGAATAGCACTCTGTGCTACTTTGTGGTGCAATATGAGATGTAGGAAAGGTAGAGAAAAAAGGTTTGTGGCTGTTGAGAGGATTTGTGAACTTTGTTTTTGTTGCAGTGTACTATTCTCTGTGAATAAGTTGTTAGATTTTTTTGTTGCAATGTACTATTTTCTATTGATAAGGTGTTAGATTTAAGGTATTCGATCTATAATGTTCGATCTATAAGGTGCAATAAATAGACCTGTTAATTAATTAGTTGTTGTAGTACTATGAGTAAGTAGATCTGTTAGTTAATTAGTTGATGTAGTATCGTGTTAAACAGTGTGTAACAATAGCTATGTTAGTTGCAATTAGGTAGGTTAGGTGTGTCTGTGTACGTGCACGCAACGCGACCACGATGACCTTTTAAAAAATAAAAATAAAATAAAATAATTAAAAAAATAAAAAGAAAATTATTTAAAGAAAGGACCGCGATTGGGAACATTCCTCGAGCCCAAGCCCAAGCCCAGGCTTAGGCATCAATCACCCTCTCGACTTACATAGCACACCATGATCCCCTGAGCAATACGCTCATTTTGAGCTATCACACACTCTAATCCAAAAACTGATCGTAGAAAGACATTTAAAAACATCAAAAAACGAGTGAAAACGAGGTGTAAAACGCCTAAAAAATCGAGCGGTTAACTTTCGAGGATATTTATGGACGCTTATAGGGTGCGCTCTGGTCGTGTGCTAGAGGTCGAGCAACTAGTGACCACTTCCACTTACGGGGTTCTCAATACCCACCTACCTTAGGTTCGGGGCCCTCAGCGGGGACGACCCAAGACCCAAACATAGCGGCTAGTGACTCTTCATCAGACTACGATATTATATAAGGGCATCGTACACCAAACCCCAAGCAAGTAAAAAAAAAAACATACCTGTCTGGGCCCCACAGCCTGGATCTGGTGTGTTTAGTCGCTTTATAGGAACCTTTAGTAGGGCTACTCGCTCTGAACCTGCGGCTAGTGAAGTTAACGAAGGTGAGGGAGAGGTAGATTCGCCTTTGGTATCTCAGGGGGAGCCTATACTCCCCAAGAGTGTCCACATCGATATCATGCCCCCTGCTTTCATGAAAGACCCTGCAAAGCAATCACCCCCCGCAGTTCTACTACCCGATGGTAGGAGTCTTGCGGAGGTGCAAGAAGTTGAGCGCTATATGCAAGCAGCTAGGGAGAGGGAAATGGAGAGTTTCCTAGAACAACGTCGAGCCATGAAGGGAAAGACCCCTGGGACACCAAGCATAGCAATCGAGCAATGGAGTGCTCCTGAGTTAGTAGGCAATGTGGTTCAAACTGTGGGGAACAACAATGCTTCCACCTCAAGGGAAACCTCTAGTATGTCGGGCCTAGAAGGGTTATTTCTCAATGAAAATTTGGAATATGACCTACCAACTGAAACCTTGACTGACATGTACACGGGTTACATACCATATAGGTTGGTTAGAAGTTGTACAATCTACTTCTAGTGACACAAGTCTAGAGGAGCAGCAACAGATGGTCTGCAATGTCATCCATAGCATCATCCAATAGGAGACGCAAAACTGAGGGATTAACATTCCTTCAACGGGCCTTATGAGATTCTTGGATACAGGCAAGGCCAGACAACCAACACTATCACAGGTGGAAATGTCTTTGGTGAGTCCAATGGACCCTTCATATATTGTGTCGCCTGGAGTTTCGGTATAGTCTGAACCCACAAGTAGTAGTTTTACTTTTCCAAATCTAGCTCATCTGTCTCTTGGAGACACTATGGCTACGATACCTACTCAGGTGATGAGTACAAAAAGTACACCCTGGACCTCATTTGTTAGCACTGCGCTGCTACCTAGTAGCACAATGCCCCAAACAATACCTACAGGTGTGCATCAAGCCTATGTACCTGTCGCACCTCATGCCCACGTAGCTCCCACACCCCCAATTATGCCAAGGTCTCATACTCCACAATGGCATTATCCGAGCTCTTATTCAAGCGCGGTTATACCATTTAGCAATAACATGTCGTATCCGGCACCGGCTATGGCTAGGGCCACACCTATGAAATTTGGACCACCACGTGGTACTCCACCATACGAGGTATGGGACCCGAGGGCCGTGCGTATGCCAAGGCCAAGGCCAACTCCCATCCCACATGTAGTTCCAAGTGCATGCATCTTCGGCCACTATACCTGCTTATTTAGGAGATTTGGCAACATTTGCTCAACGCATTGGTCGATCTATTGCTGAGAATATGCGTAACACGCCTGATAGATAGCCTAGAAGTAAGGCAGTACAAATAGCCAAGCTCACACGAAAATTTAGTGGAGACGGGGATGTGAGAAATCATATCAAAGTGTTTGAACAAATATGTGATTCTCTAGGAGAACACAATGACATGCATAAGAGTAATGCTTTAGGACTAACCTTAAGTGGGAAGGTTGGGGATTGGTATAGAACCCTAAGGGTGGAAGAAAAAACGATTTACCCTACTCTGAGGAGAATGTTCTTGAACAAATACATACGAGAGGGAGTGCTTTGGGGAGTGGCCTCTCAACTCCAAAAAGTCCAACGAGGGGAAGGAGAGTCGATGAGAGACTTTATTAGTCACTTGAAGCATTTGAATTCTCGTTGTAATCCAAATGAGCGCTTCAATAATAATCAATTTCTTAATAGAATCATTAGGGGATTATGACATGAGGATATCTACAATGGCCTAGCCATTAGAGGTATCACCACTTGGGAAGCAGTCATCACCAATGCTATCCAATTGGAGGATAATTTAATGATTCAAGGAGAAAGAGTGTATGTTGAGCCTAAATCTACTAGCTCGCAAGCATCGGGGCATCAGCCAATGACCCTAAATCCTATTGCTAAGGAGCCAAAGATATTTGAGATGACGTTAGCAGATCTCACCAAGGCCATTCAAGAGAGTCTTAGAGACAATCGTGCTCTACAAAAAAATCATATATTTAAGAAGGGAGAAACAATGGTGATCAGTATGCTATGGTCCACATAGTTCCAGTGAATGCCCTACCTTTAGAGTAAAAGTAAATGGGAATTGCAATGCCTATGGGAGGTATGGTCATCAAGCTAAGGATTGCATAGTAATTAAGCGCGCAATGGCCAATAGACCAACCTTAGCATGGACAAACACACCTCGAGTGCCTGCATTGATGCCGGCCCCACCTCTTGAACAAATGTCACAACACATGGTTCCTAGGGCCCAAAACGTTGTTCAAACAACACCCTTACCACCTCCAGTGCTAGGACCGCAACCACCACATCCGAGAATCACTTTTGTGAATCAAGTGGATTGTGAGTCATCTATTGCTTGTTTAGAAGGCTATGAGGAAGATATAGACCCTAATATTGCCTATGGGATTGATGCGCTTGAAGAAAGTCCACAATACTACACGGAGGACTATTGGGGACAAGTCAAACTTGTCTATCAAATAGTTGCTCTTGCTGCAAGAGGCCAAAATATCAATTACAGTGCCAAGAGACCACCTCTTCAATGCTATGAGTGTGGAGGTCCACAACGTGTGGCCAAGTGTCCCATTGGGCTACAAAAGAACACCACACTAATGCAAACCAATCAAGCAAGCACATCTACAATGCTGATACTCATGTGTAATCGATGTGGCATAGATCAATTGATTGCCCAATGTTCGAATAATCCAAATATGCCGAAGATCACGCCATTAAACTTGATTGAGGTTACCGAGGAGCCATCACAAAGTACACATGTGGCACCAATAAACGTACTCACACGATTGATGCTCCAAAAACAAAATTATATTCTTGAAGAAAGAGACACGGCATCAATTGCTCAAGCTCACAAAATGAACAAAACACGAAGGAAGAGATCGCAAAAAGCAGCGAAGTCAGACCCCAGTTCAAAGACCAATATAGGGACTGGTGACGACCCCGTATATATGAACGACGCTGAAGAGGATTCTGATTCACGTGAAACCATAGAGATCAAAATGACCACTAAGAAAGAAACCAAGAAGGAATATTGTCATGAGACACAATGGCCCTGATCCAAGAAGAAGATAGGAACTTATCCAAACCCTACAGAGGAGATCGAGCGAGTCAACCAATTAAGGAGTTTGGTAGAAGATACCCAAAGGGATCTAGAACCAACACCTAGGCAGATCAAGATTACAGACACATTGTTCCCTACACAACAACAACCTCACAAAGTCCATAGACCCCTAGCCATACCTAATGTCATCCAAGAAGAAAGTGACTTAAAGTCATGGGAAAGTGAACGTACTCACTTCTTGTTGGAAAGAATGTTTACAGAGGGACTACCTGACCCTATCAAAGAAATGGAGATCCCATCTTCCCCACGTCAAGGGACTGAATCCAAAAGGTGCAGTTAAATATTGCCAATCTGATGGATTTCATGGCTTCAGAAATCAGAACCACCATCATGTCTAAACTATATGGAGACCCTGATCTATTCTTACCTCTTCGAGATTTTCTCAATGGAGAACTGAAGGTTGGGCTACCACAATCTTCACAGATGGATGGAGCTAGGGAGATGCCAATAGAGGAGGAACACTTAGATCCACAACCCAACCTAAATGAGAACCCTGTTTTAGAAATACCTGTTAACAAGTTGGGACAATACTTTGAGGGCGATGAATCCAATGCAACCATACCAGTCACTACCAAGGGATTAACTGTGAAGGGAATCCTTGATGGTGGTGTTGGGGCTAGCATTGTGACTAAAAATTGATGGGAAACTATGGGAAGACCTCACCTTGGGACCACAACCATAGTAGTAAAGATGGCCAATGGTCTATTGTTAAACCTATTGGGATGCTAGAAGATCTTAAGATCAAGGTCTTTGGACATAAAATAAGAAATACCTTCATTGTTATGGATTTATCCAAGCACACTATGGCATCTGAGATGATCTTAGGACGTCCTTTCATGAGGGAAGCAAAAATGGTGCATGATAGGTCTAAAAACCATGTCTACTTGTAGTTCCAAGATTCTGTCATTCGAGTGGATCTTGTAATTGGTCGAGCACATCCTCTAGGAAACACGTTTATAGTTGATCATAGATCTAACACCACAGTTCACTCGGCCCCATTGCAGTATTGTTACACATGTAAAGTGGACACTGATGTTGGGGAAGATTCTCCTTATATGGATGTACTACCTAGGATGACTGATTCAGAAAATGTGGATTGGGTCCACTTAGCAACAACCATAGACACTTGGGAAACAAGGGGACGACATGGATAACACCTGAGGGGGATGAAATGCCACCACTCGTACCCTTAAATATGTTAGAATCAATGCATATAGCTTTTGATGACCTACAAGATGAAGGTTTGACTGGCATTGGAACCAGTAGCGTCTCACAAGACTATAGCCCACACGATTTGGGGTCAGAATCATCAATTGAAATTGACTGTGAGGACAAAGAATCTGAGTTAAATCTTAATGCAAATGTGGGGACAAACCATTTAGAGGCCAATGGTACCTTAGATGACAATCTATCCAAGGGAGCAGAAGACACAAGTAGCGATTTATCTAGTGACTCTTCACTAGAGATCGGCCGTAATAAAAAATTAGACAAGAAGAGTAAGAGATATAAGCGGTGACAATATCGAGCAAATGTGCGTTCTAGAATAAATGAAAAGAAATCTACCGCAAAATGGCTTAATTATATAGGGGCATGTGATGCTCATCGGAAGTTGGTAGATAACTGGGGTGAATACCTTCAGAGCGTTATGTGGTGTAGTCCACAACCCATTGGCATTGCACAGCTAGAGGCTACTGAGAAGCCAAAAGTTGAGCCGTACCGTAAGGAGACGATAAAATCGACAATTAGCTCAACAACAAAAGGAATCAGAAGTGAAATCACAGTCCACAGAACAACAGTTACCCACAGACTTACACCCTGCACCTAAACATTCCAAATCCTACACCATAGAGGAACGTAAGGTTGTGTATATAAAGGCTCAAAGAAAACCTATCAATGGAAGCGATGGAGTTTATGAAGGTCCAGTGATAGTTAAGGAAATAGAGTTAGCAGACCCAGGAGAAGAGTCCAAACATGTTTTCATTGCCCAAGATCTGACAGAAACTGAGGAGTGTGTACTTAAAGAACTTCTCAAGGAATTCAGGGATATATTTGTATGGACATATCATGATATGAAAGGTGTTCCACCTTCTGTAGTGCAACACACAATCCCCATGAATAGCATGGCTAAACCAGTTCAGCAATGATCCTACCCAATGAATCCTAAACATGCAAAGATTGATCAAGAAGAGATTGAAAAGCTTGTGAAATGCGGATTCATATACCCTATTGAGCACTCAGAATGGGTTTCTCCGATAACGATTGTGCCAATTTTAGAACTTGGCTAAGGTATAAAAGCAAACTTTGTAAAGATTTTATTAAGTTTTTGGATAAGAAATACACAGCAAAAAAATAATGGGAAACTCAGAGTGTGCGTAGATCTCAAGAAGGTCAATGCCGTCACTAGGAGGGACCATTACCCCTTGCCATATTAAGAGCATGTGCTTGAAAGAGTTGCAAGGAAGGAAGCTTATAGCTTTTTAGATGAGTACTCTGGCTACAATCAAATCACAATTGCACTAGAGGACTAAGCTAAAACATGTTACCATATACATGTGGTAGTGATGTGTGTGAACACACTAGGACCGCTGGGGCATTTTTTCCCTCTTTAGGAGGTTTTTTCCCCCGAGCATTGTATATACTCCCATCACTCTAGGGCTATCTATCTTTCCATTGCACACTAAGTAACACACTCTCTATTGTGTGCCTTGAGCTTCCTTCGTCTTTTCCAAGCTGTGTGTGTTTCTCTGCAACCCTAATTCCAACAATTGGTATTAGAGCAGGTTGCGTCCTCCAGGGCTTAGTCGCCAGCTGCTCCAGCACACGCCTACTATCTTTCTCCAATTTCAGTGAGCTTTGGCGAGCATTTGAAGGTCGACGAATATTTTGGGTGTGCTTGTAGAGCTCAGTCTGCTCAGATTTCTGATTCGGGCTCATTTCGGCCTCCATTTCCACTACAAGCAGGTCTGCACAGGCAATTTTGTCATTTTGTGCAAAATTTCTGTCAGTGTTGATTTTTGCATAGCAAGTGCCTTACAGTCTTATACGGTTTGTGCTATATAGCACGTGTTGTTCCCGCTCCATTTCTCCTATTTTCGGGCAGTTTTCACATCAGGTGTAACATTTACCATGGCTAACAACAACACAGATATGTTCAAGATGTTTGCTGTTGAGGACAGGTTGGATGGGGACAATTACCCTATGTGAGCTTACATGATGCAACATGTTCTTGTGTCAAAGGGCGTCTGGAATATTGTGCAGGGCATTGATGTATGTCCTGGTTCTGAGGATGTTGCAGGTCTTCCTGTAAGGATTGCTGCTATTAGAGTTGTTTTGCCTACGGCAGAACAAGCTCATTGGGATGTAAAGGATGTGCAGGCTCATGCATTGATTGTGTTGTCTGTGAAGCGCACCATTGTTCCTCACATCCGTTCAGCAAAATCTACAAAACAGGCTTGGGATATATTGGCTGGTCTTTATGCAAGTCGCAATGAGGCTAAAATTGCTTTGCTGCGTAAAGAGCTGGAGTCGAAGATTATGCATGAGGAAGATGATATGGACACTTTCTTTGCTAGTGTCAAGGATATCAATGAGCAACTTGTTCTGCAGGTGAAGTCATTTCGGACAGTTCCCTTGTGCAGACTGTTCTTGATGCCTTACCAGATTCCTACCAGACTTTTGCTAGTACTTGGAGACTGATGACCCAAGGAAATCCTGAAGTTGTCAAGTTTGATGCATTATGCACATTGCTATTGCAAGAGTCAGTTCCTAGAAAAAACAGGACTAGGCAGCGTGCAGTTGAACAGGCTTTTATTGCTTCTCAAAGAAAGGGTGGTAACAACAATGCAGCCACTTCTTATGGTATGCTTCTACTGGCAGCAATTCGTTTGGAAACTTTGGTGATAAGGGCAAAAAGAAAATGCGTTGCCATTATTGTAAAGCTAATGATCACCTGATCAAGTTGTATCCTAAGTTGAAGGCCAAAGAGGCTAAGAAGAAAGAGGGTGGTTCCACTGCAAATGTTGGTTCCACTACAAACGCAGCCATTGTTGAGTCTTCTGTAAAAGGAGACTGTGATGCTGATGTTGATGCAGAGTGGGCTTTTAGCGCAGAGTGCACTTACAATCCTGCTATCCATGATGCATGCTTTTAGTGCAGAGTACACTTACAATCCTGCTATCCATGATGCATGCTTGTCAGTTGCTGCAGATTCACATGTATGGTATTTTGACAGTGGTGCTACAAAGCACATTACCTCACATCGTAACTTTTTCACTCTCTCGAGTCTGTCCCTCATGGGAATTCAGTCACTTGTGCCAACAATGCCTCTTATCCGGTTCAAGGAGTTGGAAAGATTGTGCTTACTGCTGCTAATGGCAATTCTTTCACACTTGTTGATGCACTTTATGTACCTGGGATCAAGAAGAATCTTTTGTCTGTATTGCACTTGCTAGACTTGGACTTGTAGTCAAATTTGTGGATGACAGATATACAGTTCATGATCTCAGTTTTGGTGATGAAATCGTTGCATCTGGGCTTTTGTGCCGTGGGCTATATAAGCTCACTTTGTATGACAAGTGTGGACAAAAGTTTGCAAATGTTGTTGCAGATTCGAGGGCTATTTCAGATGCAAAACTTTGGCATGCATGTTTTGGTCATCTGAATTTTGCCAATTTGCTGCATTTGCAGAAATCTGATGTGGTTGCTTCTTTGCCGCCTCTTGAAGAATCTGTCAAACATGTTTGTGAAGTCTGTATTTTGGGTAAGATGTAGCGTTCTAAGTTTCCAAAGGATGGTTCGATTCGGGCCACATGCAGGTTGCAGCTTGTGCATAGTGATGTTTGTGGGCCCATGCAAACTCCGTCCTTGGGCAATTACCTGTACTTCATGACTTTCATTGATGATTACTCCAGGCATGCATGGGTATTTCCGCTTAAAGCGAAGTTCGAAGTTTTTATGTGCTTCAAACAATTTCTGGCTATGGCTGAAAATGTATCGAAATGTACTATGGGCACCCTCCGTTCTGATCGAGGGGGGGAGTATATGTGGCTTATATACCTCATCAAACTGGTGTTGCTGAGAGGAAAAACACGTCACTTACAGAAAAGGCACGATGTATGGTCAAAAGTCAAGCTTTGCCGCATTCTTTTTGGCTTGAGGCCATCATGTGTGCCACTTATGTACTAAACATGTGTCCTACGAAAGCTTTGTAGTCTTTTACTTCGTATGCACATTGAGGTGCATTACCACTATGTCAGAGAGAGGCTCTTAGCAGGAGAGATCAGCTTGGATTATGTGCCAACACAGGACAACCTTGAAGATCTTTTCACAAAGGCATAGTCTCGTGAGAAGCTTGAAGCTTTCTGCAAAGCTTTGGGCTTACTCCCCTTTGTGGACTGATCATGTCCTCAGGGCATGGCACTTCCCTTTACTCATGTGCCAGCTCTCGTTCACCGTATCACTCCAGGGGGGATTTGTTACCATATACATGTGGTAGTGATGTGTGTGAACACACTAGGACCGTCGGGGCATTTTTTCCCTCTTTAGGAGGTTTTCTCCCCCGAGCATTGTATATACGCCCATCACTCTAGGGCTATCTATCTTTCCATTGCACACTAAGTAACACACTTCCTTCGTCTTCTCCAAGCTGTGTGCGTTTCTTTGCAACCCTAATTCCAACAAAACAGCCTTTATAACCGAATTTGGAGTGTTCGCATTTCATGTTATGGCTTTTGGTTTAACCAATTCCCCTGCTACCTTTCAAAGATTAATAAGCACTGCTTTTAGAGAATATGTGAGGGAGTTTTGTGAAGCTTTCTTAGATGACCTTTGTGTTTATTCCTCTTGGAAAGAACATCTATCATGCTTACAAAAAGTGTTTGAGAAGTGTAGATTGTATCGCATCTCCTTAAACCCTTTCAAATGCCAATTTTGGGTTAAACATGGAGTCATTTTAGGACACATAATGTCCAAAAATGGGATTTCAACATATGAGAGCAAAAATAAATCCATTCTTGAATCGCCACCACCTACAAACTATAAAGGAGTTAAAAGGTTCATGGGCCATGTTGGTTATTATTGACGGTTTATTTTAAACTTTGCCGAGATAGCTCGTCCATTGTACAAACTTCTTATTGAGTTTCACTGGACAGCGAAGTGTGACCATTCTTATGAGCCATTGAAAAAGACCTTGACTAGCGCTCTTATTCTATGAGTACATGATTGGAATGTAATTTTCCATGTGCATATGGTTGTGTGCTTGTAGCCATTTGTGGCTCGCAAACAGTGTACGGCAAGTCCCTTGCTTTGACACGTGCGACAGATGCACACATCTTCTTTAGGTACAAGTGTCCCCCCCCCCCCTCTCTCTCTCTCTCTCTCTCTCTCTCTCTCTCTCTCTCTCTCGTTCCAAGAATAAGTGCAAGTATTGAATATCTCCTAGCGACACAGACACAAGAAAATATTGAAAGCTAAGAGCGAGAGAGCCTCTACCCTTATTTTAAACAAGTTGTGGGCAATAGACCAAGGACAACCTCTAGAATGAGTTAATCACTTGATAATTATTTCGGTTTTAGAATTCTAGAGTCTAATGTCAGATATCATATCAAATGATATGAATAGAATCAAACTTCATAAGATCAGATGGGAAAATCGGACATATAGATGATTTGAACTGAAATAGTGAGTTCAGATAACATGAACTAAAACAACTAAAACCTAACTTTTTTAAATTATAAATGGTTTAGGAGTACAACTCTAAAAGTACAAACGATAATGCACTTAGTGTTCCGTTACAAGTTGGTACGTTTTGATAACCTATGATAGATGCAAACAGGCTCTAAGAAAAGCTGGCAGACCCAAAATGAAAGTAATGGGTTCTATTTATAGGTGCTTGTACTAAACTCTGACTGATTGTACAAGTATAGACCTACTGTTAACTCCAATAGGCAATTTGTAGAAGATGCTTCCATGTAGACTATCTCCAAGGACATGTTTCCATTATTTATATCCTCCTCCCCTTGCTTGAATTTTGGCGTATTTCAAAATTTCACAATATTGGTCTAATTTCTTCTTTTGCACTTAGCTTTCCTTTTATTTGGAGTTTTCTTCAATTTTTCCTTCAGCACTTGCTAAGGTGGTGGTTGAATAACTTTAGGCATGCCTTGGCTTTGAGGGACACTAGAAGCACCATTCTTCTTTCGAATAATTTTGTATATAGCCTCTTGCTTCAATTCCTTCCTTTGGTCAATGAGCATCTCTACCTCATAATGTGTGAGTGCATGCGAGGTCTTCATATCAAAGTCATATGAGGTTTTCTTTCCTTTGGTTAGTCATGCCCTTGCCAGGTTGTGACAAATCAATGATGTGTGGATCCATCCAGCTGGATCTAGCTAATTCGTTTGATTCTGGCTTTCAAAAAAACTTCAACCATTTCGTTGAACCGATTCTTGGATGCCTCCATGGATAGCTGAAGTAGCTCATTAGTGTACTTAATCATGAGACTGATCTGTGATCTCCACTAGGTCATCATCCCTCTAAAGTTGATGATATCAATCTAATCTTAGAGACCGCACTATTCTGTTTAATGTCATTAAGGAATGACTTCCAAGCTACTCAGAGGTCCTTTCTCTGTTTATACAAGTCCCTTATCATCTACAATCTGGATATAGCGCATCTGATTATCACGCTTATTATAGATTGGGTATAGAGATTTGACAACTCGTCTTGTTTGATTGGGAGCGCATACATCAAAATCGATGAATCTGGCAATGCCTCAATGTAGTTCAATACAATTTGATTTTCTTAAAGCATCATCTTTTGAAGGATTGTGACTAAATGAAATAGGCTTTTCAAGTCTTATTCTTGTTCCTTAATGGTCATTTCATTACGTGGACCTTGGCTACTGGATGCATTATTTTCTAAGATAGCTGCAGCACGCTGATCCACAATCCTTCTGGCTATCTACATTTTTAGTAACATGACTTTGACTTCATTTTTGATATCTTGCATACATTTGTAAGATGGTTTATTTCCCAATACATGAATTCCCAAACTTTGGATGTTCATTGTGGTCATCTCTTTTGTCTAGGAATTCACTAAAGGATCATTTTGTCTAAGGATATATTTAGTTATTTTTTCCAATTCTTGAACGACATTTGGATCTAAGTTGCATTATACGTTAAATGTTAAACATATTATACGTGTTAATGCCCGTATAATACGTTAGGGGGTATAAAATGGTTGTATTATACGGTGACACGTCACTCAATTTGGCTCTTCGTATTATTTCCTCTGTACTTTGATCGAAGAAATCTTTGATTGAAGTGCTTAGTACATATGTGCAACCACCGCAACTCTCTCAGGAACATTTCACACAATCAAACATTGAGTTACTTGATAAAAGTAATCATCTTCTCTCAAAAAACAAAATATTTATAAAATATAGAAAATAATATTTAGTTAAAATTAATTTAAATTTAAACTTTATGATTTGTAGTTCTTTTGAATAGTTTTGAATCAAAATAAAGTTTACAACTTTCTCTTTCTTTGTTGGAGTTTTTTCACACTTAAAGAGAAGAAAATTAGGTCGGGAACCAATTATCATTGTGTTGGAGTGTATATACTCACACTTGAAGATGGGTGCGTAAATAGTGATTATTTATTTTTGTGTTACAGTAAAGTGTTTACTTGCACTGGAGATAATCAGTTGTTTCACTTAGATTAAGGTTTGAGAATCAAAATTTCTCTAAGTCTTTGTGTTAGAGTGATATACTCACACATGAAAGAATGTTGACGAAGTTTCTAATTGAGGCTTTTGACCGTACTTGATGCTTATCTTGTACGGTTAGAAATACTTCAACTACAATAATGTTATCACCTTGTTGTGTTAGAGCAGCTGCTCACACCTTTGGGTATATTTTCAATTAAAGTTTTTTGGCCATACTTGATGTTTATCTTGTACCGCTAGAAGAGCGCTAGAACTACTTCTATTACTATGATGTTATCACCTTGTTGTGTTAGATTAGTTTCTCACACTTCCAGGAAGATATGCAATAATCAATACAAGTTTTTACCAATGTGATTTGTAAAACATCATGATAATGTAGCTATGATCTAGAATTGATCGTTGGTAACCAATGATCATCACCTTGATCACACTTCGAGATGATCCGATGCGACAAAATATTGTTTAGAGTACAATCTGATCATTTGTAGATGTAAAATATTTAAAATTTATTCCAAATACCTAAACAATGAATTATATTCTCTTTTTAGACATGTGCATACAATGCAAAACTGTTGTTGGATACGATTGACTATGTGCTTTTAATTTTTTGGCATAATCAGTTAATAAATTGTATAATTCACATGTGATTAATAAAAAGGATCAATTTACAAATTACAATTGTCTATTTTTTACAGATCTCTTTTGTGCAACATGGTTCGTGGTCATGAGTAGACGTACATGCATGAAATAGTGCCAGGATGAATTGCATCTCGATCGAAGTGCAATTCTTGTCACCATGTGTTCAGTGGCAATGCTACGAGGATCAAAGAGCATTTTTTCAAAGTGCTAGGCAATGCTTGACCTTGTACCTTGCCTCCAAGAGACATATATGAAAGATTTCTCGATTATGTACGAAAAGTAAAGGTTGTCCTTGAGGGAAAAAGTAAAGGGGTAAGCAAAAGCGATCATACTAGGGGAAGAGTAGATTCAATGGATGAAGGAGAAGCTATTACGAATGAGGAGAGGAATCGGATGGCCACTAAGAATAAAGAGAAGAATTCCTTTAATCCTTGTTTCAAGAGTGGAGTGCATGGTGCACCATCCTTTGACATAGGTTCATCTAGTTATACATCTAATTCAAAGAGAAATTGTACCGATGGTATTGGAAGAGGGTTATTTACGGATCAAACACCCCATTAAGCTTTTGATAAACAATGGTTATACATGCTGCATTTGAAATGGACGCAAGCATTTCTCGCATGCGGTATTTCATTCAATGTAGTGTGAAACCCTATCTTCAAAGATGCATTGATGAGCACTGCCAAAAAAGGATTTGTGATGTTAGATTATAATAAGATGCGCACAGAGTATGTTGACAAAGTCAAAGATGAGGTAGAAAGCACGCTCAAACATGCAGTAGTGTTGGAATATGTTCCTACTTTTGGATGTACTATAGCTTTGGATGGATAGACCAATTGTCAGAAAAAAACGTTAATCAATGTGATCTTAATTTGTCCCCGAGAGTCGGTATTTTTAGAAGCCATTGACATGTCCTTGAAGTAAAAAACCATTCCCTTCCTTTCAAAGATCTATGAACGGGCTATATCAAAAGCTGGAGGGCCAAAGAATGTGGCAGCCATCGTCATTGACAATGCTGCAAATTACAAAGGTGCAGGTCTTGCAATTCAAGCAAAGTATCTGGAATTAAGATGGGCACCATGCGGTGCACATACTATCAATCTGCTTCCAAAAGACATTGGCAAACTTGAAAAAATAAAGACTACTTTGTTGGAAGCAAACACAATAGTAAAGTTCATTAGAGGGCATCAATTTTCATATGCTTTATTCAGAACCAAGTCACCTAACAAGGCATTACAAATATTTTGTGCGACTCAGTTTGCTACTGTGTATTATGTATTGTCAACATTGAAAGATGCTCGACATGCACTGATGGGGATAGTTGCCGATAGGCGATGGAATGCATGGCTTAGCAAATATCCCAACTAACAAGCTACAACATTAAGGATTCATCAACTTGTCAATTCTCCAGTGTTTTGAAGAATGTGGAAAAAATTGTCAATGTTACTAAACCCTTTGTGAGGCTGTTACTCTTGGTGGATAAAGACTCTTTTGTCTTTGGAAAGGTATATTGGCATATGTCACAAGCCATTGAAAAGCTCAAGGACTTTCAAGGATACACTGTTAGAGATAAAACATTTCTAGTTTCATGCACAGAATCTGGATGGGGGCAAATGCACACGCCGTTACACAACGCAACATTTGCTTTGGATCCAAAATTTTAGTTCCATGAACAATCCTCCAATTCAAAAGTGATGCATGGTTTCAAAGCTGTGTGCATGCAACTTCTAGGTTCGGATGAGGGAAAAGATGCATTTCATCAATGCATTGACTACGCCAATAGGGTTGGTATGTTATGGCCTTTGTTCCAAATTTCTCCAAAGTAGAAATCATTGTTTTGTTTGTCAAATGTCATGGTACCTTTTGTACGAGCATAAATGCCCACCATTACTACAAATCTTTTAGAGTTCAAAAATTCATACTATGAAAGGAGCTGTGATCAATTCTCCTTTGTCCAAGTATTGCTCTCCTTTGATAATATTCATCTTGCAATCTTTTCTGGTGGATGTTGGGAGTCTTGCAAGGTATATCCACCAAGTATCCATGGAAATAGGAGCCACAAAGGCTTTATTTTGAAGTTCCCACAATAGGTGTTGATGTGGCTTGCCTTCTATTTCAATATGTCTGGAGGGCAGAAAGGGGAGATCTTACAGACCCTAGGGACCAGGTCCATCAAAGATTCTTTGCTTGTAGAGCAAAGTCCTGTTTGAAATCCTTTGACTGCTTCTACAACTACTGGATTGCGAAAGAACAATCCTTTGGGGGTTTTCTCTGATAGGGGGTTTGAGAGGGGGTAAAAGCTGTTGTAAGCCGACATAGTTTCTTGAGGTAGTTGGAAGGCTCAGCACCTAAGGAAGAAAATTGTACCAAGTCATCTTTGTGCCCCTATTCCGTGGCTGCTAAGTTGTCAAACTTGCTTTGTAGGTATTTGAGACCTTCCTTCTCATTTGCATCAAGGTTGGCCAGCACCAGGACCAAATCATTGAAGGAAATTAAGTGTGTGATAGAGTCATGTGAGGAATTATCCAGAACTTTTGAGATATCATTCAACAACAGTATTGCCTCAGGTTTAAAGATCGTTTTTTCTCACAAGAAGAGAGGGGTTGGATTGAGAGGTCAAGTCCAACATATATCAAGGCCATCTAAAGCCAACAATTAAATAGGGTAAGTAAATTTGGAAGGGAAGCCATCCTTAAACCAACCCAAAAAAAGTTATAATGGTTGTGTGGCCTCCCCCCATCCAAGAATATCTAAATAAACTAGATATCTATGGAATAAGTATTGTAGCCTAGGTTCTGGTGTTCAAGTGCACTATGTGCCACTGTCCACTTAGGAGAGAGAGTCTCTTATATACATATGTTAAAATAGCACATAAGACCATCAAAAATTCAAGAACCATAGACCATAACATCCATTTGAAGTAGGTATATCTATTTATCATTGACACTAAAAGATATATATGTCTATTGTGCAGGCCAGATCTTAGTATCTCTAGGGTCCTGCTAGAGAAAGAGAGAGAGAGAGAGAGAGAGAGAGAGAGAGAGAGAGAGAGAGAGAGAGAGAGAGAGAGAGAGAGGGAGGAGACTATTTGCATCAAAGTCAATTGTCTCGACGGCGCATGGGGGATTCTTAGGGATACTCCAAAACAAGCTTGTGTGCCATACAGCTACAACCTAAAAGTTTATGAAAATTATGTTGGAGAGTGAGAGACAGAGATGAGAGAGAAATATGGAGAGGGTAGAGGTTATGAAAATATTCGTTGTAAAAGAAAATAAAAATAAATACATAAATAAATAAATATATATATAGGTTCAGACTGTATGGCGTGATGACGTCTCTTTTATTTCATGTAAAACTCCTCTGTGCGCCATTCGGAAAAACTGCATTGATGCAAAGATACTTCTTTGCATCAATGCAGTTTTATCTTTACATCAATGCAGATTTTCCGAATGGCGCACAGAGGAGTTTTACATGAAATAAAAGAGACGTCATCACGCCATACAATCTAAACCTATATATATATAGGCTTAAGTAGCACATGAGTTCCCATTAGAAGTTCAAGAACCCTAGACCACAAGAATCATTTTCAGTAGAAATTTGTATTTAGTCATTTATTTCAAAAGATACAGCAATCAAAATTTGCAGGCCAGATCTTAGTTACTCTGGGTCCTGCTTAGAGAAAGAAGAAACAACATATACTTCCATTAGCAAAGCCACAGAGAGAGCGCCCTAACCTGCATCCACAGTAAGAAAACAATCAATGGATTAGTTTTCAAACAGCATAACAGGTAACTGGGGTGATGCTAGTTGTTATCCATATCACCTTAAACTAAGAGAGGAAAATGTTGTTAAAAAAGGGGGGGCAGGGGATCTATCAAGGATGAGTCTATTAGTATTCCTGAAAACAAATTAGTCTCACCAGATTCCCTTATCATTATATCAATCTAGATAAACCATGCACCTAACATGGTACCTTGTACTAATAGTTAACATGTATAGACCAATCGATTTAGGCAGCACACTAACAAACAATAGATTCACCACTTTAAACAATATAGATACGTCGATTTAGATAGCACTAGTATAGATTCATCACGATTTAGATAGCACTAGTATAGATTCATCAATATAGGTAACACAAACTTAAAGTGTGGATCCATCGATTTAGGAAACACACCAATTAAGAACAGATTCACTAATTTAAACAATATTACTACAAATCAATTGATGTAGGCAGCACGTCTCATTGGTGTAGAATTGCCAATTTAGATAATATCAATTACAAAATCATCTGATCTAGTATATGATGATTTTCTGTCGCGATAGTGCTTATGGAATTGGACTGAAATTTTATGAGAATTGATAGTCAAATGATGAGTGTGAATAATGATATCCTGATACATCAAGATATGACATATACTGCTGATTTTAGTGGTATGGGATGCTAAAACATGCACTATGTGGATGACGACTGGTATAAGCAAATTTATTTGCTTAAATTTAAGAGTTATATTTTTGACACATTATTTTATCCATTATTTTTTCCATACATTAATGAAGAAGTTAAGCATAATCTAAATGTTATGGTACCTCAGATGGTCCAGTTGCTTTGTTTGATGCCATGTCAGTGTGGTTTGAAATCTCTAAGTTCAATGCTGGTAATCTTACTTACCCTCTCACTTAGAGAAGAAGGAGTTGTAAAAGTGCTCTAGCATAAAGGAAGCCCTTGCTATGCTCACATAATAAGCAGTTGTTGTTTCTAAAATGGAACCTAAGTGAGATCAAGGTAATGTGCTCCCCTTTGAATACTACTTCTCTTGCACATAGTATTTTACTCTGCATCAAAGGTGTCGTAGCTCAGGCATGTGCACCATGCTATAAAGGTGTACTGCCTCATAAAATTTGGGGCGTCTGTCCTTGAGCTCAATTACAATAAAGGTGTTATAACTGCACCATCGGGCTTCTCTTTTAACAGCCCAAGTCTTCACCCCTGCAAAAAGTATCCTATCTTTAAGTAGGCCCAAGGTATAGGCCCTTGGGTTTATTGCATCCCAAGTCCCCAAGTCAAAAAAGACTTTAAGTCTTAATTTAGTCAATGTTTAGGGTATAATCTAAGCATAACCTAGTTAGGTTTCTTTTGTGACCTAGTTAGGCGATTAGATCACATCTAGTTCCTATTAGCAAGGTAGTGATAGTTATATTAGTCCACTAATTTATTCAAATACCCAAGTTAGCCTAACTGACAGAACTAACTTAGCTCACAATTAGTTCTAACTTCAATTTTGGGGTCATGTGCCCATACCATAGTGTATTTCTTTGGGAGAAACTAGATTTAAGCATTAATGGGCATGGGGTGTCTATCTCAGTGAATGTGGAGAGAGAGAGAGAGAGAGAGAGAGAGAGAGAGAGAGAGAGAGAGAGAGAGAGAGAGAGAGAGAGAGAGAGAGAGAGAGGGGGGGGGGGGGGACTGGATAGAGTAGAAGTTATATGAGACTACATTGTGATGATGTAGAGAGAGAGAGAGAGAGGGAGGGAGAGAGAGAGAGAGAGAGAGAGAGAGAGAGAGAGAGAGAGAGAGAGTGTGTGTGTGTGTGTGTGTGTGTGAGAGAGAGGTATTGTTGAATCATTTCTACTTATCCGAATGGCGCACATGGAGATCTCAAAAGCATTCAAAATTATGCCACCGCACCATGTAGCCACTTTGGACAAAGATAGAGAGAGGAAGGAGAGAACAGTTTTGTAAATTGTCTATAAATATACCATTGTAGGTATCAAATTTTATTTGGCCATACACACCTTCATCCTGACCATCTTTGTTGGTTCCATGGCTTCCTCCTCATCCTAGAATGTTATTTTGTTTTTGGATACTATTTTTGTAGAGCCTTGATTGTCCTGCAAGGTTTGAAATGATCAATCCTATAGATTTTGGGGGTTGCAATAATAGCAAGATTTATGCAATCTTGCTACTCATGAGGGAGATAGTTAAACCCAAGTAAAAGATGGTGTGTCATTTGGGGATCAGTTCCAATTCATACTGGACTCATCCTTGTCTACAAGATTCCTCTTGGTTTTAAACAAGGGTTCAACCAGCACTGTGGATAGAGATATATCCACAACTCCAAACCTAGAAGTAGTAGAGCTATCTGACAGCTCGTCTGAAGAAAAATAAGGTTTTATTGGTCTTTGTAATTGAAAAAAAAACACCGGATTCTAATTCAGTATGCAAAACTTCTATGGAAGAATTTTGGATCAAAGAAGAAAACAAAAATGGCAACATTCCTGTAAGTTCGCACAGGAGCCAAAAAATACGAAGTACTTTGGAGTACATAGTGCTAAATAGCCACCAATACCCCAAGTTGAGTAGAATGATTTCAAGGTGCTCAATAAGGATAAGGGTGGTTGAAGTTCTACAACAATGGTAATTGCGTCTACGAGCTAAGTCTTGTACCATATGGTGTTTCAAAAATGCTAGGAATGGAACAAAAGTATGATGTCCATTATTGGGTGAAGCCTGTATAATTAAGAATGAAGTATCCGGCTATAATTAGGCAAAGTAAATGTGGTGGACATCTTATATGCCATAATAGTACATGCCCCATCAAAGTAATAAACGGACCCCCAAATGAGACATCATGGACCGGAAAGTTGTTGATGTCAATTTTGTATGTGGGTATGTTAAGCTTGACAAACAAAACTTTGAAGTTCTTTCATTGTGGGGGGCAAAGTCTAGTTCTTCTTTAAGACTGCCCTTACATTGCTTATTACTTACTCATTGAGAATAATTGGACCCATTTGTTTATCCATCTTGAAAGTCATAACCACCCAGTTGGAAAAGGTGTATTGTGATCAACTATACAACGAATGAGAGAGCTTGTTTCCCGTGTGGTGTTTGAAACACCTTCAACTAGCCCTAGGTATTTGTAACTAAATCTTGCAAAGAAAATGGAGTAGTTACGCATGAAAATGGTGAAAAACTAAATAGCAATGAGCTTCTCTCAATCTTGAAAGAGATGTGACCATTGATCCATACACAAAGGTAATGGATCAATTTGTATGTGAGAGGAGAGTCAGCGTTCATGCAAACTAAGTCATTTAAATAGTACCTTCTTCTTCAAGTTTAAGCACATGATAAAAGAAGCCACTTCTACAAGGATTGGAGTTGGATGAAGTTTCAGTTGCTTAGGCTAAATAGTACCTTATTCTTTAGGTTTAAGCACATGATAAAAGAAGCCACTGCTACAAGGATTGGAGTTGGACGGAGTTTCAATCTCTTAGGCTAAAGAACACATGGGGGTATAGGTATTTTCATGGCATGTTGTTTCCAGGACATTGCTCAAACCCAAACAAAAGATGTCATGTGTTCAGAAAGTCAACCAACGGTCTTGAGTCAGGTGTTGAGCTAGTGAATAGAATGAGACAAGATGGGAATGGAGACTTACAAAGAAGCTGGGTTTTCTTTGACCACGTGCGCATGGTTGTTGGTTGGACAACATTGGCAGCACATGTGTACAATCCTTTGTAACCTTGAGTAGGCTTTGAATCTTTTTTCTTTCATCAAAGCCATTTACTTGCCTTGTACCTATGTAGAGTTCAATAAATGCAAACCATTGTTGTGTGTGAGATGAAGGAAGAAGACATGCAAGCACAAGTCATGTTCTACGAAATGATGAATGCCGTGCTTCTCGATAATAGACATCGCCCATCTAATTTCAGAGGTTTCATGGTCGATGAGGCAAGAGCAAAGTGAAAAGCATAGAGTGGGCAAGGTTTACAATAAAGAAGAGTGCAATTATAGAAACACACAATGCACATTATTGATCAAGAATTTCAATTCAAGCCTCCAAGAGAATTGAATTAGCAATTACATGGAGGCTCAAATTTTGCAACATAATTTTTTTAAGACAAACATGCATGAGAACTTTGTGGTTGAAACAACTAGTTCATAGGTCCAAGGCGAGATGTATGAAGGTTTACATCGCAAGATGTCTGTACATGTGGACACTTTACCTGCATGGATTGTAAGCATATTCACTTTCTTTTCCTTTGCTACTTTGGCTTGGATGTGAACCATAACACGATCATCCATTCAAAGCAAGCTAGCCAATGAGGATCTGCTTCGAGTGTCCAATTGTCATCATAGCATTTAGATTAAGAGTGAACCATAAGTATTGTATCCCAACAACACCATAAGTATTGTATCCCAACAACACCATGGCCATCTAGTCTGATTTTTCCTTGTAATTCCTTTTTGACAAAATTCAAGAACATTTCTTTCCAATTATGTTGTTTGCTTGTATGTGGATAATTCTAAATTGAATATGTCGCCTAAAGAAAGACTTATTTGGTTTCGGTAGAGAGTGGATTTAGAAAGAGCTCAAATGGAAAATGGTCGGAACATCTTGCGAATATAGTGAGAGAGATTCCTCAGAGATGGAGAGCAAGAGAGTGGGAAATCAAATAACAATGGGTTGGAACATCTCCCGAATATAGTGAGAAAGTGTCCTAAGAGATGGAGAGAAAGAGAGTGGGAGATGGTGAACAATAATCTAATTGGCAGATGTGTTTATAGATATAGAGATGCTTTGTCGCCTTGTGATATAGGAGAGAGAGAGAGAGAGAGAGAGAGAGAGAGAGAGAGAGAGAGAGAGAGAGAGAGAGAGAGAGAGAGAGAGAGAGAGAGAGAGAGAGAGAGAGAGAGAGAGAGAGATGTCTCTCCCTCTCTATAGCACACAGTAGAAAGCGACTGCTACTTCCCAAAGGTCACCAATGCTCCTACTGAGAAAGCTACCAACGCTATCTCTTTTCAATAGATAGCGCTCTTGCAAAAGGAAAATTTCAATGCTATTGCAATACTCCAACATTGCTAATGTGCGTGCGTATCAGTGTGCCCGAATGCTGATGGTGATCTGAAGCAGGGGCAAGCCCTGAGTGTTTTGTGCACACTGTGTACAATGGCAAAGAGGCTCGTAGGCGCACTACTGCAATTAATTGCCCACCACTACATTAATTTATTGTGTGTCTCGAGTGTGTGCAAAACGCCTACTAAGTGCCAAAAATCACCTACGCTTTGGCTCATTTAAGGGTTCGATGGCCTCTGAGCTTATCTGTGCTGCTTGTGTGGGATGGGCTTGACCTGTGCTGCTCCAAATTCAATTTTTTGCGGAATTCCCAAGCCTTAGTTCATTGATTTCTAAGGCTCCTATGTGAGCTTCACACACGCCAAGTTCCACCTCCTCCACAGTCTATTGTAGACTCAAGCATACAAAAATCTCTCCCTCTGCTCAAGCTTTGAGCCTTAGCTTTGTACGTACTCAAAGTCCGTGCGCGCACCAAGATTAGATCAGGAACAACCGTGCTTTGATATCACTTGTGAGGCGCTGCAAGAGCACGTGTGTGCAAGTGCTGTGAGGAAGAAGACAAACATGAACACAAACATATGTGTGGGGAGACTCCAAGAATGAGCAGTCCTCTATACACTCTAAGTATATTAATGTACAGAAGTGGACAGGCACCCATAGCCTGGGCGGCTAAGCAAGGCACATAGTACCTCTTCATGAAAACCCACATGGTTCACCTCTAGTGAAACTTGGTGGTTATCCACAATACTATTTGGTGACTCTTCTTCATAATCATCTTTATATCCACCTAGAATTGCTTAATTAGTTAACGAAGATTTCGAATTGCTTCAGTCGTCATAAGTTCATATTTGATGCTTATAATGATTTCAATGATTTTATCATGAAAATCTTGCTTTGGTATGCCCAAAGTTTCTCCAAAGGTGAACTTTACTTTTCTATTAGGAATCCTTTCCTCCATCACCTTCTTTAGATGTGCGTTCGTATCATACTTCAACTTATAAGCAAGCCCTCTAGGTTTACCTTGCTTTTTTTTGGCCTGCCCAAAGGGCAAAGGATATAGAGATCACTTCTCTTTTTGCTGACTAAAATAGGAAAAAAGTTGAGTTGTATTTTTAAGCATTTTTTGACATGTCAAAAATGTTGATTGGTTGAAATAAGATAGTGGGTACTCATTGAAATGAATTGTGTAAATCTAATGATGGGCATGTCTTGAGTTTTGAAATATGAAATGAACTCTCATATATCAAAGAAAAGATTTTGGATTGCCCAATGCCTTTGGAAGCATGAAACGTTGACAGCCTTACATGTTAAATGATAAAGCCGTAGAGGCTCCACAAATCCGAAGAGTCACCTTTTCATTTTGAAATTTGAAACTTGAGGTAATAGACTAAAGTTGTTATTTTTGTTAGTTAAAACTTTATGGAAGGAATTTATCATTTGGGGTTTTAGCCTTTAAAGATTTTTTATTTTTATTTTTAAAGATTTTAAAGCTAGGTTTAGAACTTAAAGATGTAGAACTTTTAAAGTAAGGTCTCCGATGATCCAATGAGGACCTAGAGTTTTTTTTTATATTAGAAAGTAAAACTTTGAATTAAAGAAAGTGAAAATGTTACATGGATCCACAAGTAGGGGGAGGGTCACCCCGAGATGCTAGAGTCTTAGGACTTAGAACTTTAAAGCTTTTAAAGTGGGATTTACAACTTAGGGATCTACAGTTTTAAATTTGTAAAAAGGGCTCTAGAGCTTAAAAATGTAGAGTTTTTAAAGTGGGGTGTAGAGCATAGGGATCTAAAGCTTAGGGTGTAGAGCTTAAGGGTGCTCTTTTAATTCAATTCTATGTGCACGCTTATGTTTTTTTTTTTTAAAGCTTAGAGATGTAGTGATTTTAAAGTGGGATCTACCCTCAGATCAAGGCCTAAAATTGACGCCTACTTTTTTTGTCAAGGGCTATTTTGCCTATCAAAACAATCTCAAAATTGCCTGTCATTTTTTGTATTTATATCTTTAAGTTAACGTTATATATGGCCAATTAAATAAGTTGATTGCATTACACAAAGCATATGAAAGGGGGCTTGAAAAATTAGATGTCAAAAAGAATTTTTTATCATGCCTGGCAGGCCTTGTGATTTTATCACTTGTTTTTTTGAGTTTTTGCCATCATCATTTCATGAGAAATTGGAGGTGTCCTTTTACTTCATTACTCCTGTTTTCTTCTTCACAAGGCATATGGGATGTTAGTTGGCCATGTGGTAGCTCCTCTAGCCCCCCCCCCCCTGCCCCCCCAAAATAAAATAAAAAAAAATCTCTCAAGATCACCCGTTTGACCTCTAAATTGTACCAAGATGGAGTTTCAGCAACACTTGTACCACCGATTCTCATCAAGGGCTTTTGTTAATGGTTCCCCATGCTTTCATATAAGGACCACATTTGGCATACATAAGAATGAAGAACCCTAACAACAATGAACATTAGGTCAAAATTTAAAGTAGCTTTTTCGCCTTTTCACATTGTGGCCGTGAAACAACACAACAAGGATTCTCTTGTTTGGAGAAGAATAATGTTTTGTAGTTAGGGGCAACAAACGTGGTTGTAACGTATGAAGTGTGAACTCTTGGATTTCTTGTAAGTTGTGTGTGTGTGTGTGTGTGTGTGTGAGAGAGAGAGAGAGAGAGAGAGAGAGAGAGAGAGAGAGAGGTCTCCCGCTCCACCACATGCACTCTTGCTTGCATACATTCACATTATCGGGATGCCTCTCTCTCTCTCTCTCTCTCTCTCCTCTTCTTCTTCTTTTTGACAACATAGACGATATAATTGACATCGGTGACACAAGTCTCACTTGTAAGTTATAAATACTGTGTGCGTCCTAGGTTTACTTTATAAACTCTTATTTAATTCTTATTGATAAAACAAAACCCCTCTCTACACAATCTTCTTTTAATGGCACCCTCTTGATTGCAAACAAGGCAAAAGTCGCTCGATCTACATAAGAGGATGAAAAAGAAAGTGTGTGACACACTACATTATGCCTCTTTAGAGAAATATGAAAATAAGTGTCTGACATTGGCCCTCTCATACACAAATACACAAGACTATGCTCAAGCAAAAGCAAGAAAACAGGTTTTGAATTATTAACTTGCCAAGTGGCAGTAATAGACAAGTTTATCCAACGGTCCAAAATGGCTCCCTAAGGATTGCATGCTTTACTAAGGCCTTATGTGGGCCAAAATTAAGATATTATTAATGTCCAAATGGTTTGAAAGTGAATGTGAAGTTGTGGAATCTAGTGCTTGCCGACCTTGGAACATACACACCCCTATAAAAGCGAATTTGTTGAAACACATGACCTTTACAACTGAAAAGGTGTATCCATTTTCTTTTACATGTGAAAGGCCACCAAGTCTTATGTAGTGCTTTGGTTCACTAATATCTGTCTATATAAAGATGGGTCAAGAAAATATATTGGGATCTTCCATTTGGGGGTGTACGGTTCATAATAAGCATAAAATTTTGCGCATAATCTCTATCGTTGGATCAAGTTAGCAAGAGCTAGGATAACATGGGCAATCTTGGCCATTGGATCAACTTCATGAGTTAGGGGTGAACTAGGGTGGCTGCCTAGCTCTAGCAATCTTGGCCATTGGATCAACTTCATGAGTTAGGGGTGAACTCATGACTAAAGAACACGGGGTCTTTAATGAAGATCCCGTCATGGGATCGACGACGGGTGTGGCACGCGCAAATCTCGAGGGAGATGGACGTCCAACAAAAAACACAAGTCAACGTTCGTCTAGTGATTTTAACCCGACACTTTGCTCATGGCAGTTTGGTGAGCTGACCACGCATGCGCGTGCATTTCGGTGTCAACAAGGCGAGAAATAAACTATAAAACCTAAACTTTACGGAGGAAAGTAAACTTGGACAAAAAAAGTAAACTCGGACAATCGAGCTTACCTTTGCTTTTGTACGCGTAGTTGCTCGTTGTGGATCCCATGACGGGATCTTCATTTAAGACCCCGTGTTACTTAGTCCTGAGGGTGAACTAGCATGGGTGCCTAGCTCACCCTCAATTTATCCACTAAGTGAGGCTGCTTGCTATTTGTAACACCTAGGCTAAAACTTTGTTAAATACTACATAGGCATGGTTTACCAAAATAATTCAGCATCAATGCACATGCTTTCAAAGGTAAAATTGTGCTCAAAGAACTCTCCCCATGGCTATCCATGCGTGTAAAGCCCAAATTTTCCGTCGAGTTTTGTCTAGGTTCATCAACAATCATAGGCCATGATAGCAGAGACAAAAAGCAATGCCTTTGCATGGCTCTCACCAATAGTTAACAGTGAAAACTAAACAAAAAGCTGTGTTAGTGACCACCCAACATCAGTGCAAAATCGTGAAGTGCTCAAAATTAGAAAAAGCTGTGGCTGTTGCTACTAAACTTCATGCCCTCCAAGGTCTAAGGTGTGTTTTCACATGCACAAGAAAGCTAGAACATGGGAAAGCCATCTTAAGCTTTGATGCATGTGATCAATAAAAAAAAAACACAGTCAACGAATAAGTAGCATTCAGCTCGCAAAGGGGCGCGCTCTCTCTCTCTCTCTCTCTCTCTCATGTACGTAGGTGCTGTGCAGAAAGAAATGGGAAGCTCAGAAGAGCTAAAGAGAACAAACCCTAGCCCTAGCGAGGATAGGAAAACTTCAACACAGGTTGAAGTGATACATGCATGGTCCGGCCCCAGATCCCTCAGCACCAGCCTCATGTACTCCTTCGCTCAGGTTCTCTGCTCTTGTTCCGGTGTGCATTAGTGCAGTTTTTGAGAGAGAGAGAGAGAGAGAGAGAGAGAGAGAGAGAGAGAGAGAGAGATCACCTACACACATGTATAAAAGGAATGAACTTCAAGGAGAAGCTCACAAACACATACTCAAGGTGGAATCCCGTGTGCGACGAACTGCGGGTTTATGGTGCCAAAATCTGACCAAATATTCCAAAGAACTTCCAAAAAGCTGTGAGGGAGGTCTGAAGCTAAGTTGAAAAGATAATCAAGGAATCTCTAGACTTGGGACAATGCAATAGAAGATGGAAACGGTCTTTGTGATATATAAACATCTGATACTGGATGACAGCCTGGAATGTTACTCTAAATCTGCCAATCCTTGGGCAAAAATGGATGCATCAACTCTCTCTATAATGGGCGATGATGCATACAGAAGGTGTGTATTGGAATATGTGTATGGAAAGGAAATACTTACCAGCCTCATCTACCACATCCTCTATTCTCAGGATGCCAAATTTTGTCAAATTATAGCCTTTTTCTGGCTCTTCTATGGCAAGAGCCTGCTGAAAAATCATTGAAGGCTCGCATGCCAATCGTACCGTGTTGCTTTCATACAGTAGTTTGATGGAGTTTAGGAGGGAATTTTACCAAGGCCTCCAAAGTGAAGCATTGGTTGTCTTTATTGATCTAGGTTCAAGCTCAAAAAACTTGGTTGAAGTTTCCTTAGGACCACTTTGGAGTTTTCATGGGCCCCTTAAATTGCCCCAATCTAATAAGGAAGATTAAGGAATAGGCAATTTTGTGGCTGCTATGTGTGCATAAATGCTGGGTTTGTCATAGGACTAAGAGATCAAGAAGAATTTATTCTTTAGAAGAAACCCGCATTGATTTGTGCACTCATTAGGCCTTGCAGATTGGGTTGTCAGATCTCAAATAGGGCCATTGAATTGTTCCAAATCAAAGGCTAGTAATGAGGATCCTTTGTCCAAGGTGGGCCTCAATCTTGACCATTGGATATTTCCTTGATCAATGGTGGAGTTTGATAGGTGCTCCCCCTTCTCTTTTTTGAAGTTGGGGCTTTGAATATAAAAGTGGCACAAATTGTTGACGTGTCAAGCCATTGAAGACCCGAAGGGTTGGGGTTTTCCAGACCCAACCCTAGCCGACCTGTAGATCCTGGCCGAGGGGCTTAAACCCCACAGTAGAAGCAACAAAAAAAGTTTTGCCAACTTACAGGTCTCCGTTGAGTGGGCCTAATTTTTAAAAGGAGTTCCTAATCAACTTATGAGGTTCCCGGCCGATGGGGCCTATATTAAAATAAAGCAGGACACACACACACACACACACACACACACACACACACACACACACACACACACACACACACACACACAGAGGATGCGTAAAAATGTGATGACGTGGTAGTTGTACGGACGGCTGCAAATTGCATTGATGACGTGTCACCTTGTATGAACTTTTCCGAATTGCGCAACAGCATGTTGACATGGTAGGTGTATGGTTTTCCGTGTTTTTAGCTGCTGCCAGATTTTGAGGACCAGATGCTTTTAAGCTTGTAGCTTTTCATGTAACTGTTTTTGAGAGGCCCAAGGACTTTAAATCGAAGGGTGGGCTCTCTTTTCTGGCTACTTTGTAGGAGGAGGAGCAAAGCTCAGCCGTGCCAACACTTGTATATTGAGTTTAAGCAATATAAAGAAATACCGAAAGGGGCGCTAGGGTTTGGGGCCAATGCTTTTTTGGGGTGAAACTCCGCCTCTCCCCGTCTTGTGTGTCGTGCATCTCTTTCAATTCAGCTGTTGGAAGTGCTGAAAAGTCTATTCAGTCCGTTCTTTTCCGTTGGCACGTGGTGCCTGTCCCATTACAATGGTATCAAAGCTTTAGGCGTGTGCTTTTTCGAAAGCAAACCGTCCTTCAAGAGCACATAGAGCAAGACGGCACTTCCAAATTTTATATATTTAAAAATAAAATAAAATCAAAGAATCTTCATGTCCCTGCCTTGGACTCACTAGCCACTCCAAGCCTTAGTTCATTGCGCATCGGGCGCGCTCTAGTCTTCATTGCTCTGTCTCAAGGGGCTTAAACCATAAAGAAGACAAGCCCGCAGGGCGTTTTTGGATTCGGTAGAGTGTCACAAAGTGATGACGTGGCATGATTGCTTGGACGTACTCCGGACAAAGGGAGGTCCAATTCCTAGTGAAAGATGCATTTAAAGTTTTACCAATTTATAGAGCTTTTGCGAGAAGGCTAAATTAAAGATTTTGGAGCATATAAGTTGTACCAACTAGGGTAGGTACTAGAACGCGCTCGCTGGAGCTGCCCGCACTTGAGTACTTCGCCATCGCAATCTCCCCTATCCTCCTCGCGTCATCCCCTCCTCCCGCATCCTATTGCCAACCCTCCTCTCACTTCGCCTCTCCTCCCTCGCCCTCGCCCGCCCACTCCTCGGAGATTTTTCACGCTTCACCGACTTGCCCCTCCCTTCTACCACTCTCGGCCTTCTTTGCCAGCATTGGCCTTGCACTCGACGACGTCGGCCTCGCCTCATAGGGACTCACCTACTGCCCCCTTGCCTGCTCCCGAGGACCCCCCCCTCAGGGTTTCTCTCTCGCCGGAAGAGGAAGCGAGCCTCATTGCAGGGGTGGAGTGCCTTCAGGTGCACTCCACCATCTGCCGGATTGTCGGCACCCATCCCAATAGAGGGGACCTCAGAGATCTTCAGGCCTGCCTTCTTGCCGATGTGGGCAAGATCCCGGACATACAGCTCCTGGGCCGCGGCCACTATCAGATTGAGTTTGAGACAACCCAGAGCGTGGCCCAGGTCATTGCGATGAGCCCTCTAGACATTTGAGGGGCTCACGCGTTCTTCAGTCACTGGCGGCATGGCTTTGATCCAGCTGAGGCTGCAGAGCGGGGAGAGCGTCTATTCCACATCTCCGTATGCTTCCCCGGACTGCGACGTGAGTACCTTCCTCTGCTATAGCGGATTGGCTCCCTTGTGGGGTCAGTACTGGAGGCTGAGCAGATTGTTGCCACAGTAGTGCCTAGAGTAGCTGGACTACCTTCGGTCAGAGTGTTGGTTCCAGACGTCTCCTCCTTGCCTAAGGTCATCCAACTACCTAAGGTTGGGCGGGGGGGATGGATAAAGCAGAGAGTTGAGTATTCAGGGCTCGCGAACCAGTGCTTCATGTGCAGACAGGTTGGCCATTTGGCCAAGGCCTGTCCTCGCAGGAGACCTCGACCTACACCCCAATAGCCTGGGCCCTCTACAGCAGCACCGGCCCAGTATACAGCGCCGGGTGCACCTACTTAGCCTGCTGATCCTCTAGGTGGCAGCCCGGGCAGGGGCACCACAGAGGCCGACAGTAGAGATAGGCTCATGGGCAGCCACAACAGCAATATGTTCCCGAGAGGAACAAATTTGAGCCTTTGCAGCATGATCCTATAAATCCTGCAGAGGACCAGGAGATGTCGTCACCTTCCCCCGCCCCTCCGCCTCCTCTGCCCCCCCCCCCCCCTCTGACGTTATCAAGCCAAAAAAGATCAGACGGTACTAAAAAAAAACTCAAGCAAGCTCAAACAATACCCAAACAGTATTCTCGAACAAAGTGTCTTTCAAACAAAAAAAAGTTCGATCAAAGGAGCCCTTCGTAAAAATGACTCAATCGGAGATGGTCTTCCGTGCTGCGGTATTATAATGTTAGCATCATTCTGGTGCTGCCATGGCATGCCCAACAATGCATCACAATGTCCCAACTTTGTAATGTGAAAGTCCACTTTGTCGTGATATCTTTGGATAGTAATTGAAAGAAAACTAGCAAGCAATGCAACTTTACTAGTGTCTCAAATAGTAAGCTCCCCCTCAATGGAAATGAAGTTTTTTGTTACGCTTAAATCAAACAAGATAAGTGCTTTGATTACCCTACACTCGGGAATCCGATCGACGCGGGGAATGGCTCGTTGGATTCTCTAATCTAGAACTACATGCACGTCATGCCAAATGCCCACTGTAGTGTAATAACATTTGTCAAAACGCGTATACAAACCATTTATGCAAGAGGGTTCCAAAACTAGAAAACCTAATCTAATGGACTTGTTGGGACATGCAGGTCCTGTGAACATGCTCACAGAATTGCCGGTACTAATCCTCCTAGGATTCTAGACACTCCTATCTAGGAAGAGGAAAATTGGCTTTGGAAATCGATGAAGCATGTCCACTTGGTACACGAGGCCATGTGCACATGACAACACTTAAATCTAAAAGCATCTACTTTATTTGTGGATTAGGCTCCTCGATCGGGATCTATTCCATTTGTTGGAACTTGGTGGTGTCACGTCACTGACTTGTCACATACCTTTTTCTTAGAGAGAAGTAATCGTCCCCGATTATACCTGCAAAACAACCTAAGGACAGAAAATTTCTTCTGTAGACACTAACTCTATGTACCCATGTACTAGAGTCCACAAGACAATACATTTACAAAACATGCACTTCACAAATCACTGTCACATGACACATCGAACCCTATGTTTATGTGGACAAGCTACTCCATGACAAGGGTTCAACTCAGTTCAGTCAGTCTAGAATAGGAACTGATTTGGTACTTTTGTGAGTCTGCTCGCAGACCGTGCATGTCCAGACACTTAGACTAGATGCATATCCTCTGGTTGCACACAGCATGATCATCAAATTTCCATTAGAACCCATCAGGAGCATTTTTAGAGTGCATAGACCTATTTTCCCTATTTTTGACATTTTTCACTTATTATTTTCAGGTGACTTTTGTTGGAAACTGGGTAGGGCAATTTTCATAAGCTTGTATATAAGAAACCTAGCGCTAGCACTTTCTGGCAGAAGAGGCAACAGAAACTCGGTTCAACAGGTACCTTCTCAACAAGACTCCCAGCAGGCCTATCGTTTTCTGCATCAGCAAGAGACACTAGCGTTTTTGCATTGCAGATCAGCCCCGGCCATAGCATGACAGCAGATCAGCCCTAGCGTCAGCAGATTCTACCCCATGACAGCAGATCAGACCTATCATTAGCAGATTTCCACCGCAAGCACATAATTCAGCCTAGCGTTTTTGGATCAACAAGACCAACCAACGTTTTTGTAGATCTTTGCGACAGAACCAACAAGTAGACCAGCGTTTTCAGTTTCAGCAGTCAGACCCCGCAGTAGAACCCCCGAACCTCACAGATCTCACCTTTTCGCAGCAGATCCTCGCCGCACAGTCAGATCCCGCAAAGTTTGCAGTTTCAGCCCGGAAAACGCAGATGCTGAAAACGCAGATTTCAGCATCTGCGTTTTCAGCGCGTCGTCGTCGCATCATCGTCATCGACATAGAGTCAAAATTCAGTAGATAAAGATTTGCAGATTTCAGCCTTAGCTTTTTCAGATTTCAGCCCGTCTCGTCGTTGTCCTCATTGTCGTCAACATCATCGGCAAGTCCAAGGATTGTAGAGATATGTGCAATCAATAGTAGACCGCTCTCCCCATAGAGAGTGGGGCCTTCGGAGGAGGGTTTGACAACATTCTGGTGTTGTATTCCTCTCTCTCTTATCTCTCAGTCTCATGCACCTTCATTCACAGTGTTCATCACTTTGTTTGTGTCCATTGCACTCTCTCACTAAAGGAACGGAAGGCTCTCCCTTCCGTAAGTAAAAGGAACCCTTGAGCACAGTTCGGAGCACTCATCTTGAACAAAGTTCAACATTCACTTCCGATGCACCTTACATTGGTATCAGAGCTTTGGGAGTGTTCTGTATCACTCAAGGAAAGAACCACAAGAACCACATAATTTTTTTTTGCTTGTTGCGGTCGCACGTAACCCAAGACCTCTTGGGCGTGTCGATTCCTAATTGTGTTTTTGAAGAGTGACAAGAATCCCAAGAAAGAAGGGCTTGTCCAACCTCCCCTTGTGCCTCTTTTCACTCATTGAGAGAGAACCGTGCACTTAGCGGCCAGCCAATCGACGTGAGGTGGGAAAAAGAAATCTTGGTGTGAGCACAAGGCCGCCAAGGGGTGCGCCCGCGGAAAAGAGCAGAACTCGGGTGAAGAGAAGATCCTTCTCTAACACAGATTGCAAGCTAAAGAAAAATCTGAAGACCCTCAAGACCCTCAAGACCCCCAAGAACCTCAAGAACCACAAGAACCCAAGTTCCTCGTGAACTTAAGAACCATAGATCTCAGTGTATGGTCATCACCCGAAGCGGCATGGATACCTTGCATGAAGGTGATGAACATGAAGAAGGTGACGAAGAATTTTTCGCACCAGGAGGTTTTTCTAACTCTCGAGGAACCGTATATAATGATGAGGCATACTGGCCCCACTCATCAGGAGAAGTAATCACTGGGGGAGGGGAGTGCTCATGAAAGAATCGCCATGCCTCTGCTGAGTCTCTACTCTAAGAACAACTGATACAAGTCTCGCTCCATCTGGGCCAAGTAAGCTCGTTTCTTCCGTCGCACAAGGCGTCGGGAAGCAATCCGAGATTGTCTGTAAGTGATGACTCCTAAAAGAAGATCCCTCTGAAGCTGGGCTCTCATCGCTCTGTACTCCTCATCATACCAACTATTCTTGGGCATGCTCCCAGAATATCGCTTCTGACTTGGCTGAGTGTGTGGGTATGCCTCTGATGTTGCACCATGCAGTGTCTCAGTCAGTAAAGTGGTGCACTCCTCCACTGAGAGGCCAGGACCAGCTGTGCATAGACGGCTATAGATCTTCTCTGTATAAACTGAGTCAGTCTCTGGTGTAAATGTATAACGGGTATGTGACCTACCTCCTGATGTCTGGGATGTACTATACTGAAATGAAACAGAAAATGTCAAAAGTGCATGATCCACTGCTACGCCCATTGGCCTGCTCCCACTATGAAATCCTGAATACAAGGAATAAAGCTCGGCTGAGCCATAACATAGTCCACTGTACTGGCCCCGTGTCTGTGTGGAAAGCATGTGAAACCGGCTGTTCCAGGAAATCGCTGTAAGCCATTAAGTATGGCTAACCCATGTGCAGTCGTCATCTCTGTGAGGTATCTCCCATACTCCGTCTGCTCTCTGTCACGTGAGCATTTGTCAAGCCCCAATTCACCCACATCCAACTCTCTCTCATCTGAAGTGTCGTAGAAGATTGTCTGAGAGTTGCCCGTTCAGGCATTGAAGTCCCCTAGGAGGATGATATCACCATCCCTAGAAAACTCCCATATATCATCATCTAGTATAGAGAAAGGTGACTGTCCTTTGGATGCAGCATATACTGACGTACTGGGGGGGACATAGTTACATGGGACGGCGGGTCGGGGACGGGGACGGGGATGGGGACGGGACGGCAAAAGTCAGGAAACGGGGACGGGGTTCGGGACGGCAAAAAAAAATTTAGAGTTTTTTTGGCATTTTTTGACCTATATACATGCCACACACATAAAGCATCACTTTGACCACAAATTTACACTAAATAGACCAAAGAACATGAGTCATATAGACGCAAATGTGCTAATAAAACATCGAGAAATGAGGACCCAAAGGGTGGCTTTTATAGCCATTGGGTGCTTCAAAGTTCAAACATATGGCTATTAGAGAGAAACTAGCCTCTAGAAATGATCAGGTTTTCAAAATTTAAAAAAAGTCCCCTCCCATCCCCTGCCGTCCCCTCCGTTCCCTGCCGTCCCCGGGACGTTTTGCCTGCGTTCCCACTTGGCAGCCATTTTTCCGTCCGTCCCTTGCCGTCCCCACCCGTCCCCGTCCCGGAAATGGGTGTCCCCCGTCCCTAGGGTCCGTCCCCTGTAACTATGGGGGGGGGGGGAGTAACATATGGCAATGTATAGAAATTGGCCTGTGTCAGCTCTCATAAAAAAGAACTGAAACAAAATACAATGTGTAGTACAATGAAAGAAGGGGGGAAGATATGGTGGAGATCCATCCTCATCTGCACTCTGGACGTCGAGAGAGTATGGCTCGAATCCTCTGTTGTAGTCTCCGTCGATGTTGTGTAGCTCCTCTCCTCAATCGGGGGCGTCTAGATCTCCCTAGCTCCAATGCTCGGTCTATGAGAATGCCAGTAGCGGTAGTATGAGTGCGGGCAGAGCTCTGCAATGGTGTCTGCTCCTCTTGCTGCTCCTCTGGGGGTCCAATATCTAGTGTAGAGAAATATGTAATCTGTCTCCGGGACCGTCTCTCTCCAGCTTTCCTCAGTAAAGTGTCTCTGAGCTTGTGTAACTCTAGTAGATACAGCCAAGACATCTCTGATCCTCATAGCTCATGACCCTAGATAGAGGCCCAAAACCCTCTCTGAATAGACAATGAAAACGGCCTCGTATCTCATAGTACACTGTGCAATGACATGTAATATAACTCTGTCTCTGGCTCTAGATGACATAAGCGGCATATCCTGCTATCTGCTGGTATCCCTCTGAATCTGCCAGTCTCAATCTTGAGCTGATTTGAGGATGTGCGTATCTGGCCAATGGCACGACGCAAGCCATGAGAAAGATGTGTGTCCATATAGCTAGGTCGAATCACAAACCCATCCGCTGTGAGGTGGAGAAGATGCTTTCTATAGAAAGCCATCTTCGTGCCCAACTCGTGTATCGGCTCTATCCATGTCCTCCTCGTGTCCAGCTGGATCATATCCCGACGGATGACTCTAGTAATCTCCACTCGTGTCAGAGACATCAAGGGTGCCTGTAGAGAGTACTGAAAAGGAGGCAGCTTGTCCATGGTGAAGCCATGTGTCTGAAACCATGATGTCATCTGTGCATACCAGCATGATGTATCCCCCTATAGAGCTAGGTGTCTGGAGGACTCTAGCGCCACCCTGGCATATCTGTCTTTGGTAGTATCCCATAGGCTGTGTACAAAGGAGAGTGATCTAGTAAGCGCCTCAATCTCCATAGGGGGGGCAGCTAACTCCACTCGAATGATATCATGTGGTACGGACGCCTTGGCTCTAATCAGCCAAGAGATCATAGATACCAAGGGCCTCTCCATACGTCTCCAACCATCCTGGCCTACAGAAGGTCCCCAAACCTGCACCCCATATAGGATAGTAGATGCAACCAAAGTATCAAAGAGCCATAGCTTTATCCTAGGTTCCTGAAACTGAACCTGCGAACACATCCTCTTTAGTCCTCCCAAAGCCGCATAAGCTCTAGTCAGTCTAGTCTCTGTTGCTCTTCTCAAAGAAAATCTCGGCTCAGGCCCCCAGATGAGTGTACGCATCTGTATACTCCACAATCTCCCGACCATATGTGAAAGTAGGTGCTGATTTTCTGATCCACTGTGGTGTGGTGTTAAACACCATAACCTTGGTTTACCAAGGTTTACACACAATCCACTATCCTCTGAAAAACTGTGTAGTGCATCCAAACGTCGCTGCATACCCTCTGGTGAGTCAGATATCAACACAATATCATCAGCACATAACAATAATGGGATCCACGTCCCTGCCAGCTCGGGACCTCTGTCACCCTCTCTGTCAATGTAATCAAACACCTCATCAACATACATGCCCCAAATAGAGTAGGAGACAATGCGCAACCCTGTTTCACCCCAATAGTAGAGTGAACTAGATCAGATACCCCTTCCGGAGTGCGTACATGTCCCATCACTGATCTGTACAAAGCCATAATCCCCTAGATCAACTCTATGGGCACCCCCCATCTTCTGTAATCTGCGCATCAATCAAGCTCTCGGTACCATGTCAAATGCTTTGCGGAAATCCACAAAGCTACAATAAATCCGTCTCCCGTGTGACCTGTCCTCCTCATTGATGGCTCTGAGTGTCAAAATATGATCAAAAGTGGAGAAACCCCTCCTGAAACCGGCCTGACCCTTTGCCCATACCCCCTCATCCTCTGCCCAAATACTCAAGCGCTGCTCAAGAATGGATGCATACAACCGTGCCAATGTGTGTCCAAACCATAATAGTGCGGTAGTTCCCAGGCTCTGTAGGATCCCCTGCCTTGAAGCTAGGCACAATTGTAGACAACCTCCAAGTCTCAGGTAACCCCTCACACATGGCACGATTGAACAACACTGCAAGAACCTCTAGCATATCCCTAGCATGTATAAAGTGCTCCGCTACTAGACCGTCATGATCATATGCCCTCCTAGTCCTCATCCTGTCAATGGCCCTCTGTACCATCCCGGTGGTAAAGAAGATGCTCGTAGCTGGGCATGGCTCTGTAGGGTCTAGAAGGGGTTCCTGTCCAGGAATTGTATATAACGATGTCGCATACTGGCCCCATACATCTGGTGAAATAATCACTAGGGGAGGGGAGTGCTCATGAAAGAGTCGCCATGCCTCTCCTGAATCCCTACTCAAGAACATCTGATATAATTCTTGTTCCATATGAGCCAGGTAAGCTCGCTTCTTCCGTCGCACAAGGCGCTGGGAAGCAATCCGAGACTGTCTGTAATTGATGACTCCTAAAAAATGATCCCTCTGAAGCTGGGCTCTCATCTCTCTGCACTCCTCATCGTACCAACTATTCTGGGGCATGCTCCCAGAATGTGGTCTCTTGCCCGGCTGGGTGTGTGGGTATGCCACTGAGGCAGCATCATGCAGTGTCTCAGTCAGTAAAGTGGTGCACTCCTCCATTGAGAGGCCTGTACAAGCTGTGCCTTTCCATAGACGGTCCTAGATCTCCTCTATATAAACAGAATCAATCTCTGGTGTAAATGTATAACGAGTGTGTGACCTGCCTCTTGATGTCTGGGCTGTACTATACTAGAATGAAACAGATAGTGTCAAGAGAGCATGATCTATTGCTATGGCCATTGACCTCGCTCCCACTATGAAATCTTGAATGCGAGGGATAAAGCTCATAGTCCACTGTACTGCCCCCATGTCTGTGTGGAAAACATGTGAAGCGGGCTGCTCCAGGAAATCGCTGTAAGCCGTTAAGTATGGCTAACCCATGTGTAGTCGTCATCTGTGTGAGGTATCTCCCATACTCCGTCTGCTCTTTGTCATGTGAGCATTTGTCAAGCCCCAACTCCCCCACATCCAACTCTCTAAGCATCTCATCTGAAGTGTCGTAGAAGACTGTCTAAGAGTTGCCCGTTCGGGCATTGAAGTCCCCTAGGAGGATGATATCACCATCCCTAGAAAACTCCCATATTTTATCCTCCAGTATAGAGAAAGGCGACTGCCCTTTGGATGTAGCATATGCTGATGTACTGGGAGGGAAGTAACATATGGCAATGTATAGAAATCGACCTGTGTCAGCTCTCAACCTCACCCACATATATCTAGCATGCTCATCTCTCCTTACAATATGTAGTAGTGGCTGTAGATCCTCTTTAAATAGCACTGCTACTCCTCGTGAACCTCTACTCCCATGCTCAGATCTCGTGACTGTCCTGTGGGCTGTCTCCTATCTATATCCCCCCACATGTGGCATCACTTGTCCAGGCGCCTGGTGAGTCTCCGAGAAGAATACAATGTCCCTGTCTCTGAAATTGTCCTCGAAGGCCCCAACATCCGACCTCATAGACCCATTACAATTCCAAGTAGCCATCTTCAGTGTGGTCCCATAGGTCTCGCACCGTCATGTAGGGCGTCTCTCCATAATGACCACTCTTCCTTCTTTGTAAAAAGTTGTCGTCCCTTTTTCTCTTGCGGCCCTAATCTCTGGCACGACTTCCTGCATGTGGGCAAGCTGTGAGAGGGTGAGATCGTCACCAAGAAAGATACCAGTCTTTTTGAGAGTGGGCGTCCTCAAAAATTCCTTCTTCTCCTCAATAGAGGGGAATCGCAATATGAGAGCTCTTCCTCTCGATGTTTCCCCCATGCCTCCACTTTTCTTACCAACTCTCCATGCTCTTGTGTGTGTCTCTTTTTGCATCTCCATTAGTACCATGAGCTCCTGTACTTCCTCATCAATTTTGTCCCGATCGTTGAGGCTAGTAACCCTCACATGCAAAGCCCTCATACGTCTTCATTGTTCCTCCTCAGCTGTCATGTTGATGATGGTGGGAGTGGGGATTGATACCTCCTTGCCTTTGCCCTTCTTTGCGACCAAAATCCATTTCTTCGCTTCCTCCACTTTCTTATGGGTTTTTCCTCCACTTTATTATGGGTTTTGGTAATCATATCTGTCCATGAAGACGTTTTTGCTTCCTGTTGTTTCTCCTCTTCCTTAATGGCTTGCATTTGCTCTTTGATTACCTTAAGTTGTTCTACCACTGAGGGTTGGATTTCTCCCTCTGCTAGTCCACCATTGGCTCTTGCCTCGGCTAGGTCTCTCTTGAGGGCTGAAATCTGATTCTTGAGGTCTTCAATTTCGGCCCGATGCTCCATTTTCTCCTTAGTTCGAAGCTCAGCCTCGTTGATTTTCCACTGAAGAAAGACCGCATCTTCCACTCTTCCATCTCTGTCTTGTACGCCTTCATCTCCTTTTCCACGTTTGCTAACCTCTTGCTGGTAGCCATTGCATGCAAACCACTCAAGGGGGAGGGGCTAGAGCTCTCGGGAAGTGCTGGGTTTGCGCTCATGACCTCCATCACAAGACGGCCACACTAAACACACACTTGTTTCCAGAACTTTCCACACTTATGCATACATTTTCTCCCTCATCAAGCATATATTTCGCATACAAATTCCCCCCCTTGCAGTTTCTGTGAATTTCTGAATTTTCTGCTCTGAATTTTTGAATTTCTGAAATTCTCTACTCTAAATTGGGCACATTATATACCACTGTTAAAGGCAAAAGACGTAGCCCCAGCGGGGCCTGCTCCCAAATTGCACTTGTAATGGCAAAGAATGTACGCGGGCCCCAGTAGGGTCAGCTCGCTGCTGATGTAAGCCCCCTCAAGGCGCTGACTCAATCCTCCACGTGGCGCCCTCTGTGGGAGAAGCTCGCGGCCTACACTACTCTCTGTCGAGCAACGATCCCGTGCAGTCCGCAACTCCCTCTGTGAGACTGGCCTGCTACCTGCTGTTGCGCACAACCTGTCACGCAGAGGACGCTGCCCTGCTGGCTGCTGTGTTAAGGCCTGCACCTGCTACCCTATCTTAGCCTGCGCCTGCTTCGCCTAACCCCGCAAGGCTTAATTTCGCTTACGTAAATTAACCTTATCTGATGAGTGGATTAATTGGCGAGCTGCATCGATTTACCTGTGCCGATTACCTACATCGAGTTCGCACGGGTGCTGCGTGTTGCGCAAAGAGAGAGAGAGAGAGAGAGAGAGAGAGAGAGAGAGAGAGAGAGAGAGAGAGAGAGAGAGAGAGAGAGAGAGAGAGAGAGAGAGAGAGAGAGAGATATGAAATGTTATATTAAACGTCTTCAAAAGGCCATAATGACCTATGAGACCAAATTGATACAAAAGTGGTGAATCTGTTACAATGTCTGGGTACCTTAGTACTAAAGTACTAAGTGTGAAAGGTGTGAAAGTGTGAAAATAAATGTGAAAAACTAAATACAAAGTATTAAATAAACTTCTCAGGAGCATTCTGGGTGTTTGGCTAGAATGCTTCTAATCCTTTGTTGTAGTCTCCTCCGGTGAAGTGTGCTTCTGCATCTCGGTCGTGGTTGTCTCGATTTCCTAAGCTCAATCGCCCTGTCAATGAGGGTGCCTTTGGTATGAATGTGGGTACTCATTTGTGCTGGCTGCTGGCCTCTTGCTTCTCCTTCCACTCCTGCTTCTCTCGATCCGAAGAAATCCGTGATCTGCCTCTGAGGCTGTAGTGCTTTTTGTCTTCTCATTAGATTATCCCTGTGCCGATGTAGTTCCAGTAGGTACAAGCCTAAGCATCTTTGATCTTGGTATTGCATGACTCTATCTAGAGGTCCAAAGCCTTCTTTAAATAGGCAATGGAAAAGCCCACGTATCTCATAGTATACGGTGCAATGGCATATGTAGTGTAATTCTGTCTCCGGCTCCATTCCGCATAACTTGCAAATTCTGCTCTCAGGTGGGATTCCCCTAAATTTGCCAAATTCAATTTCTAGCTGGTGTGAGGATGTACGAATTTGACCAATAGCACATCTCAAACCATGAGACAGGTGGGTATCCATGTAGCTCGGGCGAATCACAAATCCATCTTCAGATAGCTGTAGGAAGTTTTCTTTGTAGTCGGCCATCTTCGTGCCCAATTCTTGTGTAGGATCTACCCATGTCCTCTTAGTATCCAACTGTATAAGATCCTGACGGATGATTTTATTAATCTCGTTCGTGTAATTGCCAGTGCTGGAGCCTCAAGAGAGTATTGGAAGGGGGGTAATCTTTCCATACTGAACCCGTGTCTCTGAAACCACGAGGACAGTTGCGCATACCAGCATGATGTATCTCCCTTCATTGCTAGTTGTCGAGAGGATTCGAGGGCCAGTCTAGTATATCGGCAATTATTTGTATGCCACAAACCATGTATAAAGGACACTGATTTGGTAAGAGCTTCAATTTCTATCGGAGGGGCAGCTAGTTCCGCTCGGGTAATCGCGTGTGGTACAGAGGCCTTGGCTCTAATCATCCGGGAAATCATTGATACCAAAGGTCTCTCCATTGACTTCCAATTATCCTGATCCACAGATGGTCCCCAAATCTGGACCCCATAAAGCATAGCCGAAGCCACCACAGTATCAAAGAGCCAAAGTTTTGTTCGTGGTTCTTGAAACTACACTTGTGAACACATCCTCTCCAACCCTCCCAAGGCCGCAGAGGCTCTGGACAATCTAGCATCCGCTGCTTTCTTAAGAGTAAACTTCTGTCCTGCAAATACCACACCAAGGTATGTTTATTCATCTGTGTACTCTACTGTATCCTGGCCATATGCAAATGTAGGTGCCGATCTCCTAACCCACTGCGGTGTGGTGTTAAACACCATAACTTTGGTTTTACCCAAGTTTACCAACAGTCCACTGTCCTCCGCGAATTTATGTAATGCATCTAGCTGCCTCTGCATTCCATATGGTGATTCTGCTCTTAATACAATATCTTCTGCATACATCAACAAAGGGATCCATTACCCTACAAGTTGAGCACCTCTGTCACCCTCTCTATCAATGTAATCTGATACCTCATCTATGTACATACCAAATAAAGTAGGGGACAGTGGGCATCCCTGCTTTACTCCAACGGTGGAATGAACAATGTCGGAATCCCCTTCTGGAGTACGTACATAACCAGTTACTGACCCGTATAAGGCCATGATCCCCCAAATAATCTCTTTGGGGACCCCTAACTCTTGCATCCTGCGCATTAATCTGGCCCTTGGTAGTGTATCAAAAGCTTTCCGAAAATCCACAAAGCAACAATACATCCTTCTCCTGCTTGCTCTTCCTTCCTCAATAATGGCTTTGAGCGTAAGAATATGATCTAAAGTGGAATAACCCCTCCTGAATCCAGCTTGTCCTGTTGCCCTTATGCCCTCATTCTCTGCCCATCTACTCAATTTGTGCTCAAGAATGGATGCGTACAGTCGGGTCAATGTGTGACCTACCATAATGGTACGGTAGTTCCCGGGTATCATAGGATCCCCTGACTTGAAAATAGGTACGATAATAGATAATTTCCAAGATTCAGGTAATCCTTCACACATGACCCGATTAAATAGACGAGCAAGGACTTCTGAAAGTAGATCCCTGGCATGGATCAGATGTTCTGCTACTAAACCGATCATATGCTCTTCTTGTCTTCATCTTATCAATGGCTTTAGTTCTAGTAGCAGGGCATGGCTCTAGCGGATCTGGTAATGGAGGCTGTCCAGATACCGTATATAATGATGTTACATATTGACCCCAAATCTCAGGAGAGGTAATTGTCGGAGGCGATGAGTGCGCGTGAAATAAACGCCAGGCCTCATGTGAGTCTTGACTCAGGAAGAGCTGATATAAATCCTTCTCCAGTTTGGCTAAAAATGCCCTTTTCTTGCGACGTACTATACGCCGAAGAGCAATCCGAGACTGCTTATATGTGATGATCCCAAGTGTAAGCTCTTTCTGGACCTGGGTTCTCGTCTCTCTGCATTCCTCGTCGTACCAACTGTTTTGAGGCATGTTCCCAGATCCGCTCTTCTGATCAGGTTGAGTATGTGGGTATGCCTCTTGTGCTGCTCCATGTAGTATCTCTGTTAGCTGAGAAGTAATCTCCTCTACAGTATATACTGGCTCGTCTGCCCACATCCTATTATAGATCTTTTCCACATGGATTGAATCAGTCTCTGGCGTGAAAGTATATCTTGTGTGTGTCTTCTTCCTTTGTACTTGAGAGGCATTGTATTGGAAGGAGATTGATAAGGTCAAGAGAGCATGATCCACTGCAATCCCAACCGGTCTGGGTCCCACCTTAAAGTCCTCGATACTAGAAATAAAGCTTGGTGAAGTCATGACATAATCCACTGTACTGGCCCCATGCCTGTGCGGGAAGCATGTGAATCCCCCAGATAAAGGGAAAATTCTCTAGACCATTAAGTATGGCCAAACCATGTATAGTTGCCATCTCCGTGAGATGTCTCCCATATTCAGTGTGTTCTTTATCCTGTGAGTTTCTAGTAAGCCCCCTCTGTGATAAATCCACTTCTTTGAGCATTTCCTCAGAAGTATCATAGAATGCTGCTTGAGAGTTGGCTGTTCTGGCATTAAAATCTCCTAAGAGAACGATGTCTCCATCTCTAGAGAACTCCCATATGTCATTATTCAATATGGAGAAAGGGGACTGCCCTTTAGGTGAGGAGTAGACTGATGTACTTGGAGGGAAGTAGCATATAGCGATATATAGAAATCTACCTGTCTCGGCTCTCATTCTCACCCACATATACCTTGCTTGTTCATCTTTTCTGATAATCTGTAGTAGTGGTTTCAGCTCCTCTTTAAATAAGACTGCTCTCCTCCTGAACCCCGGCTACCCCGTAGAGATCTCGTCTGGTCGACCAGCTGTTTCCCATAAATAACCCTTCACATGTGGCATAAGTTGTCCCGGTATCTGGTGTGTCTGACTAGAAAACTACGTCTCTGTCCCTAAAGCTGTCTTCAAAGGCACCTAAATCTAGCCTATATGATCCATTACAATTCCACGCCGCTATCCGGAGCGTCGCCCCATAGGTCTCGCACCGTCATGATCAACGGTTTTCCAGAACCACTACTTTCCCTCCTCTATAAAAGGTGATTTTCCCCTTTTCTCTTGCTGCCCTGGTCTCTGGCATCAACTCTTGCATGTGTGCCACTTGTGCGAATGTAAGGTCATCTCCCAGGAAAATACCGGTTTTCTTAAGAGTTGGCCTCTTCTTTAAAAATTCTTTCCTTATTTCTATATTCGGGAAGCGGAGAATAAGTGCCCTATCCTTTACGTTTCCCTTCTTATCGATTCCTTTCTTGCCCACTCTCCATGCACTTGTGTGAGTAGGCTGTGTGATGCCCATGCATTGTAGCAGTTCCTTCACTTCTTCCTCTACATTCTCTTTGTCTTTGACTCTTGTGACCCGCATATGCTGAGCCCGATTCTTCCTTTTATGCTCTTCCTCCTCAATGGTCATATTAATAATGGTGGAGGTAGGTGTGGTCTCGGGCATCTGGGCCTTTCCTTTCTTCGCATCCTCAATTCATTTCTCTGCTTCACCAACCTTTTCTTGTGTCTTAAAAAGACGTTCCGCCCATGAAGATGCCGTTTTCGATTTCTGTTCATCTCCTTCCCGTAGAGCTTTCATCTGATCCTTCATGTCCTCGAGCTCCTTCAGCACCGAAGGTTGGTCGTCTCCCTTCTCCTTAGTTGCAGATTTGCAAGCTGCAAGTTCTCCTTTTAGCTCCTTGATTATTGCATCTTTTTCCCCCATGTGCTTTTCCATATTTGTTCTCCATGCTTCAAAACTTGCTACCGCCTCATCGAGTTTCTTTTGCATAACGCATTCTGTTACATTTACTTCGGCCTTGATTAGGTTTTGTAATTCCGTTTTCAAGATCTGAATTTCCTCATTCTGTATCCCCTGGATCTCTCTCCTTAGTTCTCTCATCATGTCTCCATACATGGAGTTCCTGTAGCTCTCAGCGCTCGCGTGCATTTCCTTCCTGATGTCATTCCTCATATAGTTTAGCTCTGATTTCAGCATCACCTAGACCTTCTCCATCATTAGCTCATCATGTATCCTGGAGGTTTTCCCAACTCGTGAGGATCCTGGTGATAGTACAGTATCTCTGTTGGTGATAGTACAGTATCTCTGTTTCTCCGTTTAAATGTAGCTGTTGTTTTTTTTGGGGTGGTGTAGCTATCTACACCCGGCCCTTCCCCTTCGGTAGGCGGATCCATCTAACCCGAGCCAAAAATGTGGGGTAGGGTACTTGGGTACTAGGGTGAGGGACTGAGAATAGGGAAAAACTGTCTCGCGCGTAGGACAGGACTTTCTACGCGTAGAGGAGCTTGCAGAGCGTCAAAGCTTGAGAGAGAGAGAGAGAGGCTGGAATCTGTGCCTGCGTGTGGCTCTTTGTCCTGCCCGTAGTTCCTGCGCTCCTCTTGGCTCCCTGCCCCGTGTGAGTTCCTCTGCTTTGTGTGCGTCTCCTCTGCCCTGCGCCCTATGTGGCTTGTGCACGACCTGCACTTGCTGCCTTTGCAGAGTATGGCACCCTGCGACCTGCAACAGCAGACCTCTGCTCTGCGCCAGTGGACCTTCCCCGTGAAGTGAACCTGGTCGCGTAGTAAACCTGCTCGCGTAGGAGATCAGCTCGCGTAGGAGATCAGTGCGTAGAGAGAGAGAGAGAGAGAGAGAGAGAGAGAGAGAGAGAGAGAGGAATGAAATGTTATATTAATGTCTTCAAAAGGCCAAAATGACCTATGAGACCAATCTGTTACAAAATGGTGAATATATATATATATATATATATATATATATATATATATATATATATATATATATATATATATATATATATATATATATATATATATATATATAGATAGATAGATAGATAGATAGATAGAGAGAGAGAGAGAGAGAGAGAGAGAGAGAGAGAGAGAGAGAGAGAGAGAGAGAGAGAGAGAGAGAGAGAGAGAGAGAGAGAGAGAGAGAGATGCTTGTCATTTTTCACGTACATGTAGAGAGAAGATACAGAGGTTCTTGATGAACCTTTGTATGCTCATTACTTGTGTGTTTCTGGAGCACAAAGGCCATACAGGGAGGAACTTTTAGCAAAAATGGTATGTGAGTACCGTTCCTTTTTTAATAATGTGAAAACAGATTGTCAATGGTTTTGAGTCGATTTGTCATGTTGTGTAGGACATGAAAGCAATAGAAGTAACTGCTTCTACAAACTAAGTTTTTTTTCCTTCAACGTGGGATGCAGGAAAGTGATGGTAACAAAGTTTTTCAAGATGTGATAATGGGGCCTTGTGACAAAAAGTATAGATATTGTAAGGTGAGCATATAATCTTCTTAAAATCTGTAGTTCTCAATGTTCTTGAAAACTCATATTTTCCCTTATGCCTGTTTTTTTCCTGAGGGCTTGATTCACCATTGTCCTTCTGATGCATTTAACTACCCCTTACATTATCTGAAATTTTGACTATAGTAGCAAAATGGTTGGTCGAAAGTGCTACAAAAAGGTAGGGTGCGTAAATGTCAATTAGGGTTCTTCAAGTCTCTCAGGTTTTATTAGTTGAAAAGAGTCAAGCTCAAAAGAACAAGAGGTGAGAGGACTTGGCTGCCACTCGTCAAAAACTGTGCTGAAAACCTGCATGACAACACTCTTTTATCCAGGGAGTTGTGTTCTCACTGCCTCTTTGCACCATAGTCTATCCTCCATCTACCCTTGCAGCCTTGCCCTTTGTGGAGATAAGCAAGCTGCTTCCTCAATGCTCAGCCTGTGAACCAGGTTACCGCTAGTGCTGTGTGTATTTCTGTGTGCTGCGCCTTCCTGTACTCACGATGGTACTATCCTGGTTCTGGATCCTGGCCACCACTATATGCAACTTTTGAAGGATCAGCACTTCACAACGTGAAACACTAATTGAATTGGACAAAGAAAATGAAGAGAGAGAGAGAAATGAAATGTTTATTTACGTCTGCAAAAGGCTTAAAAGACCTATGAGACTAGAAAATTACATCAGTGTCATACGAGCCAAATGTCAAGCATAGAAAATATGATAGACTAAGGGAATAAATGCTACTATGTGAACAAATAAGTAAACCAGCAGAATGGGGGTATGGCAACCAGGACACTATGGAGTGGGGTGGTGGTGTGTGTGTGTGTGTGTGTGTGGGGCGGGTGGGGGGCGAAGGGGAGATGAGGCATCGATCTCCTCCATGGGGAGGTCTCACCCGGTCTGTAGTGATGATACCTTGTATCCTCATGTGTGCACGCCGCCTATGCATAGATCTCCGAGACCTTGGGTATTATCGCTCAACACCATCCTAAGTGATTCTCATGAAGGACTCCAAGCTCTCTCTGGGCTAGCGCTTTGTGTACTGAATTTCTGCTCCTCAAGGGTCTCTCTCTAAAACGGCGCATCTCTAGAAGAAAGAGCCCCAAGCATCTCTGATTTGTGTCGTCCATGATCCGAAATAGTGGTCCAAATCCCTCTTTATAGAGACAGTGAAATCATCCTTGGATCTCATAATAAGCTATGCACTGGCATATGTATTGCTCCTCTGTCTTAGGCTCTTGCTGATATATCCGCTTCTCTTGAGGCGTACCTTTGTATCCTTCAGTCCCTATCCTTAGCTGATGTGAGAAGGTGCGTATCTGTGCAAGGATACTTCTCAATCCTGCGAGACATGGGTATCCATGTATCTCAGCTGCACGATGTTGTGACATGGCACACACATGGTGTGAAATAACGATATTTCACCTCCTTTTTATGCTTTTTGATGCATGGGAATAAAAGGTACAACGTACATAGTGTGATATGTACGAAAGAGGCTACCGTGATGGCTGTCATGCTCATACATATCCAAATAGTCGTGGCTTTGGACGTGAAAGGCATCTGGGGCAGCAGGAAGGCGCAATATGCCGAGCATGTAACACACTGCCAACAGGTAGAGCTCCCACCAAGCAGCGCCACAAGAAAACACGTTCCTTCAAAGGCAGATGACTGCCAAATGCGAGACAATGTGTGTTGCCACCACGAGGATGACTCGGAAAGCGACCACAATTGATTACCTTGATGCACAATCCATACATCAAACAGAAGGATGGCATACACTGCCAGTTGAGATGCAGTCCAATCTAGTAGTAGCCAGATTCCAATAAGATAAGCGAGAGTCCGGTGAGTGAGAAGCAAGCATCCTTTGAATCTCCCACTAGAGAGGAGAATAGTGAAGACCCAACCGAAAGCGGGACACTGCATCAGCCTAGGAAAGAGCATAACCCGAGTCATGAACCACCTGATGCACCTGAAAGATTCCTTTTTGGAAAGAAAATACGCTTGGCGAGGAGACCGTTGAACCAAAGTCGAAGCGAAGGCCCTGCTCCAATGCAGATTCTCCAAGCGAAGAGAGTTACCCACAGAGGATTGTTGACCATTCCAAGCCAAATGCGAAGTGACAACCTTCCAATCAACAATGAGAGAAGAAGTAAAGGGACATCCAAGAATGTGTCCTTCAAGCTTCCCAAAAACAACATCCCAATAAGTCGGTTTCCAATGACCAAAAGATGGGGTGATAATGTGCGTACACAAATGTGTGACCATGAGAGCCCAGGGTTGCTGCTGCTCCACCAAAACTGGCAGCAACATATCTTTTCGAGCCAGAAGATGACGTCGCGAGTCCAAAATATTTAACCCTCCAAGCCGCTTGGGAGAACACAGCTTGTCCATAGATAGAAGTCGAAGACCCTTCTTGCTAGACGAGGTCCGCCAAAAATGCTCCAAAATATTGGACATGAGGGACTGCAAGCGCCACCGAGGCCAGGATAACAAAGGCCAGTAAAACTGCACATAAGCCACAAGGATGCATTGGACAATCCTGAGACGGGCATGAAGTGGCCACGTGGCCAATTTCCTATGATTCAACTTGGAATGCAGACGTTGGAGCACCCAATCCAGTTTCTGAATAGCCGATACATTCCAACCCAGTGGATAACCCAAATGGCGAACCAGAACATGTGGAGGAACAATCTCCCCAGGCCACAATATCATTCACACTCTTTCAGAGGCAATAGCTTGGGTTTACTTTGAGACCTGCTGCCAATCCAAACAAGTGAAGAGTATGCATAATTTGCTATACATTGTCATAGTTATTGCGAGGCATGAACAAAGAGTCATCCGCATAAGCTTGACTAGCAAATTGCCGTCCAGAAGGTAAAGTCAGGCCATGTAGCCTACCAGTGGAAGTCAAGGAATCCAAATACATAAACAAGGGGTGAGTAGCGACCGCATAAAGCAAAGCACTTAGAGGGAAGCCCTGCCTTACCGACCGTCCCAAAGACCAAGATTCTTTGAGAGATCCATCCAGCAAGCCTGCAGAAGTGCTGTGTGCATACAAGAAAAGCACGACATGGGATAGCCTAGGCCCAAAGCCCAAGTGTTGCATGGTATTCGCAATATAATCTCAAAGAACAATCAAATGCCTTTTCAATGTGGATATGCATAACCAAGACATCCTATCGAGTATATTTTGCATATTCCATTCCAATGATGACATTCACGAGGTTATCAATAATTTGACGTCGTGGAATGAAGCCGTATTGAGATTGATGCAAGCCTTCATGTAGAAAGCACTTGAGACGGTTAGCAAGCATCTTTGCCATTAATTTATATACCGCAGCCAATGAGAGAATTCTTCACACAATGCATGCTTAGGTGTCAGCTTGAGCAAACCTTTTTTCCAAGAGGAGGGCAATTCTTGTTGTTCCCAAGCTGTATTCATCATGAACAATAGAGGCAACTTCAAATAATCCCAGAAAGACAAGAAAAATTCCACAGAGAGACCATCCCAACCAGGAGCTCTCCATCGACCCAAGTCAAGCAAGCTGGCATACAATTCCGACTCAGTGAAAACAACTTCCAAGTCTTGAGTCCGCCGCATCAAAAGAATGGGAGTACCATGCGATAGAAACATGTGACGTGCTTGGCGAGCTTCTCTCGTGGGAGAAGAAGGGGCCTCAAAAATCTTGCCATAATGAGAGTGTAGGGCTAGTGCTAGCTCTCGGAACGTGGAGGTCCACTCTCTTGACGGTAATTTAACTCTCCATATAGCTTGAGACTACCTAGAGTGATGCAAATGCTGGAAGAATTGTTAAGAAGCACATCCTTTATTTGCAAAAGCCTGTTGATGAGCTCGAGTCTGCCATTTGGCCAATTTCCTCTCATCATTGTGCCGTAACATAACGCGAGCAGAAAGCAACTCAGTCATTTGAGTGGCAGTAAGAGAAGAATGATTAGCCAAGTGCATTAATTTGCTACAAGCATCCTTTGCCTGATTAACCTGTTCCCTAAATTGTGACAAATACTCCCTGCCATAATCCTGGATAACACATTGACAGGCATAACAAAGCGGAACCAGGCTATGTCCATATCAACATACATCTGGGAGATCAAAGGTGGGATGATATCCACAATCATAGCGCGAAAAGGCTCATGCTTGAGATAAGCATTATTGACATGCAAAAGTCTCTTCTTGGGTAGGCGGTCATTGACATCAAAAGAGCCAAAACGAAGTTTCAAGCATACGGGAAAGTGATCCGAGAGACACATAGCATAATCAGTCCTCATCTCGCATACAAAGTCATCACACTGTTGCATGTGAAAAAGATACCAGCGATCCAGCCAAGCGCGATACATAGACTGAGCATTATGCTGAAAAGTGAATCGTGGATTAGTCGCATGCAAAAAGGGCCACAAATCAAGCCCATTACATGTCAACATAAATTGGTCCCATGATTGCCGTCCCATATGAAGCATGTGAGAATGGCCAGTAGTATTATCCGCAACGTTTGGTGCATTTTTAAAATCCCCGCAGAGAGAGGCATTGGAACGCCAACAATAAGAGGAGATAGCACTCCACAACCGTGCCCTATCTGCAGAAGCTGTGTATGCATATAATCCTCCAAATTCAAAAACTTTCCCATTAACAATACATTGGATGATCATCCATCTCCCAGCCGGGTCATTGAAAACAAAGGTCGGAAAGAGTTCATGTGGAACAAGTATAAGCACTCCAAAATAGCTAGCTGATCCTGCATAAGCTATCCAAAGTCTGTCCTGCAAATTGATGTTGGTTATGCTCTTGAAGAACCACAATGTCCGCTTTACATGTATGTACATATGTGCCAGGTAAGCCGCCACTTGTCGTGATTGCATAACCCACGCACATTATAGGAGATGCAATTCAAAGAACTATGCATTCTATATGGTATATACAGTGGGCGATGGAACGGGAAAAAGGGGAGAAAACTCAAGTACCAGTGGCCATCGACACATCCTCCCTAGCTGTAGGGACCTGAGGAGGTGGATCAAGACCGGGACCCGGATGATTGAAAATAAAGGCACCTTGTGATGAAGAGGCTTCTCCTGTAACAACTTCCTTGTAAGAGCGAAGCACCTTGTCCCAACCTTCAGCCAAATAAGTGTTGTCATTACAAGGGAGTTTTTTTTGAGCAACATTCTTCAAAGGGGGCACAGAATTACAGAAGATGCCGGAATACAGGCTATAACAGCTTTAGCGGGTTTCTTAGGCACTGTCCAAGTTTGTGAGGTCAAAACATGTTCTTTTCCTTCGTCTTTAATATTTGGAGAAGCAGAAAGTGCAGACAATTGTAATTGTTTCCCTTTGCCTTTATTCGCGCCAGTTGTCAGGGAGGAGGTGGAAGCACCTTTGGTTTGAACCTCAGTAGAAGATTTCGGAGGTGAGCAAGGTTGAGGAGTAGGACGGCTGAAGGAGGTGGTTGCAGATTTGGTTCCGGACATTCGGATTGCATATTATCAAATTTGCCACAGCAGAAGCAAGAATTTGCAAACTTGCCCCATTTAAGCTTAAATGGACGCTTTCTAACCACTGCATCCCCAGAATCGATCGAAATACCTGCTGATGTGGGGATATCTGTGTCCCACAGAATACAAAAACAGTTTGTGTTTGCGTCCAGCTTAGGAGGGCAAATGACTTTGCCCAGCTGAGCAGCCTACAAAGGAAGAAAGTGATGCCAAGTGCGAGGAAGTCGACCACCTCAACCCAGATGGGACACTTGTGACAAATGAGACTCTGATTGTCCTTGGTGAGAGCCCAGGGTAGTACATGAGTCATCTGTGTATTGAAAAAAGTCGGCCAGCAAGACTTCATAGAATCCTCGCGCGCCAAAGTAACCCCTTGGACTGCTTGTCGTTTGAGTAGGAAATCAACCCATTGGCCTACATCGTGAGCCGTAGGCATTCTACCCAGGAAAATGAGAATCACCGCGTTAAGTGCATATTGAGCAACAGGATCCATAAGCTCCTCTATAGGGATGCGCACTTCCATGACGGGAGCAGATGCTTCCCAGGCTTGACGTGCATCCTCGAAGTCCTCATGCAAACATTCTTTAATAAGGCTTAAAGCATCCATATCCGAAGATTCCATGGCTTTTCGACGCTTGTATTGTATATACACTGATCAGTCGAATCCATGTGAAGCTCACACACACACACACACACACACTCTTTTTTTTGGGATTTTTGATATTTGATTGCTATTGACACAGACATACACACACAGGCTGGATGTACAGAAACCTGTTGCTTGAAAACTTCAATCAAATTGAAGAGCTAACAATTTTACAGAACCAACAAATATACACACTCAAACTCACACCTCTCTCTCTCACACAAAACGATAGAAAGACCGCGTGCACGCGAAATTAAACTTCAACCACCGGCGCGCTGTGAAGGGCCTGCACAGGGTAGATGTTGTGCAGAACAAAGTCGTGCGACAAACGAGCGGCAGAAGGACTTACCACACACCCAAATCCCCCATCATACACACACACACCCACACCCACAACGCTCACTTTGAAGACCAGCCTTCACACAGACACACGCACCAATTCAGAGCGCAATCTGAATAGAGCTCTGTTGGTCCACTGCACAAGGGCAGCCTTCTGCGTTGAGAGCTGACTGTAGCAAACGGAAGGACAGGGCTCTCAGAGCAGGCAGTTCACGCGGTCGCGCAAGGCTCAAAGAGGCAGAGGGGGCACAAAGCGTGTAGCGGCTGAAAGCTCATAGAGCGCGCGACAGTCTCCACACACACACACACACACACACACTCTCTCTCTCTCTCTCTCTCTCTCTCTCTCTCTCTCTCCACATTGTACTAAGGCTTCTCACAAACACAGCGAGCAAAGAACATTGGAAAACACAGAGACCAGCGATGGCGTTTAAAAGCAGGCGAAGAAATTAATTTAAAACTAAGCCATGAAACTTACTACACACACAGTAAGTCCCTCCCAACCGGGAGATCTCCAATGGCCCAATGCAAGCAAGGCACCATGCAATTCGAAAGCAGAGAAAGGATCCTCAAGGCATTGTGCCTCTGTAAAGACAGGATCGGACAAACATAAGAAAGCAACAATTGACGCGCTCGACAAACTGCTGAAGATGGCTGAGATGGGGCAGCAAACACCTGACGATAATGTGAAACCATAACCTCAGCAAGTTCCCGCTTAGAAGAAGTCCAAGCACCCGAGGGAAGCATAACCCGCTTAATTGATTGTGAGACCCTTGAATGATGCAAATGCTTAAAAAATTTCTTCGAAGCACAACCTTTATCCATAAAAGCCCGTTGATGTGCACGCGTCTGCCATTTAGCAATTTTCCTCTTATCATTTTGCTGAATGCACACATTAGCTTCACATAGCTCCATCATTTCAGAGCCAGACAGGGGCCGAAAATTAGCCAATTGTTGTAGTCATGGACTAACCCGTTCCGCATCAATGACATTCCCCCGAATGAACTGCATATACTGCGTGCCATAGTCACAAATTACACTTTGTACTCTCATGATAGAACGATACCAGGTAGCGTCCAAATCAATATGCATGTGAGCTAGCAGCAGGGGAATAATATCGGCAATCATGTGTCGAAAAACTTCATGAGTAAGATGTACATTATTAACATGCAACAAGCGTTTCCTGTGAAGAGGCCGATCACAAAGAGATTGTCCAAAGTACAAAGAGAGCAAAAGAGGATAATGGTCCAATAGCTGCAGGGCATAATCTATCCTCATGTCACATACAAATTCTTCATACTGTTGCCCATTAAGAAAATACCAACGATCCAATCGTGCTCTATAAGAAGAATGAGCAGCATGCTGAAAGGTAAAACCAGAAGCATTGGGATGCAAACAACGCCATATATCAATCATTTGAGCAGAGGCGAAAAGAAGACCCCATTCGTGTTTCTCCGCAAGCAACGTATGCGAATTTCCTGTGGTGCTGTCAAGCAAATCTGGGGTATTATTGAAATCTCCACAAAGGAATGCATTCGAGGTCGAGGGGTGAGACGAAATTTCTCGCCATAAAGTAGCTCTTTGCCCAGAGGCCGTGTATGCATAGGTACCTCCAAATTCATGAACTCGACCATTCAACAAACATACTACAACCATCCACCGGCCATGCGAATCGTTGTATAGCAGAACAGGCTGAAGCTCATGGCGAACCAACATCAATAAAACCGAGAAATCTTGCAAGCCAATGTACGCAATCCAATAACCAGCAAAATAGGAACATTGACCAGTAAACTCGTGTTGATTATGCTCTTGCAGTACAACTATGCCTGGCCTACATGCATGTACATAGTGCCAGGTCAGACGCCATTTGTCAAGCTTGCATAACCCACACACATTGTATGAGATGCATTTAATGTGACTTTGCATTTGGAAACATATGTACAAGAGGCCACAAACATAGTAATCAAGTGGAGATGCCAATAGACATGTCTCCATCCACTACATCCATACGAGGACCTGGCCTCTGAGTCAAAGCAGGAAACGTGTCCACAGGGTTCACAGGCGAGGTGGAAGTCTCACCAAGGAGTACATCTTTGTAAGAGTGCATCGCTTTTTCCCATGCATCAATCAACGTGCGATTGTCATTACATGAAAGTTGCTTAAACAATGTACTCTTGTTGGCATTAACAGAAGGAACGTAATTACGAGAAGAAAGTGGTGTGCGAATCTTCACTGATTTTATTGGCACCACCCATGAATTGGCATCAACAGGTCCAACATTTTTGCCTTTAGCAGCAACCCCATTCCTAGGATCAGTGAGTTGCGGCCTTGCCTTTCCATTTTTCCACATTCGAAGCCACCTTAGCAGTAGAGGCTGCACTCTGCTTGACTTCGCCTGTGGGTTTTCTTGTAGGGATTGAGGTGGATGAAGGAACAGTAGAAGGGGAGGGGGTTGCAAGGCCGGCTCTGGACATTCGGATTGCATATGGCCAAATTTGCCACATCAAAAGCATGAATTCGCAAATTTACCCCATTTAAGTTTAAAGGGGCGCTTGCCTACCCATGGATCTCCTGAATCAACCATAATTCCTTCAGGGGTAAGCTTATCAGTGTCCCAGAGAATGCAAAACCTGTTTGTATTCGCATCCAATTTTGGGGAACAAATGACCTTACCAAGCTGCACGGCCAACAACGGCAGGAAATGTCTCCACGTGCGAGGGAAATCAACAATTTCCACCCACACCGAACGTTTATGATGAATAAGACTCTGGTAATGTCCATGGGAGAACATGTATCCTCTGTGTATTGAAGAAGAGGGGAAACATCTCAAGGAAAAGATTTCTAGCTTCCATATCTGCAAGCAAAAATTCATAAAATCCACGCGCCCTGAATAGACACCATGGACAACTTGTTGCTTAAGGAGAAAATCAACCCACCCGACATCTTGCGTAGTAGGCATTTTCCTTGGGAAAAATAGGATAACATAGCATACTGCACAATTGGGTCCATGAGGTCCTGTACTGGAATGCGCATCTCAAGAGCATGCGTCTGACCATTCCATGCCTGTCGAGCCTCCTCAAAGTCCTCATACAAGCATGCTTTGATCTCGGAAGCGGCCTCCGACGTGGATTCCATTGCTTTCCGACGCTTAAAGACGCACAAAGAGTCAAATATAAATTAAAAAGCCTCACCAAACAAAACCAACTGTCTAGAAAACTCCCCAAATAACTGAGGAACCAAAGCTCTGTACAGACTTCACACAATAAAGCATCCAAAACCACAACACAGGTACATCAACTGAGCATTGCCTATACACTTTCGAGCTTGACGTTGTCAGGAGTTTTTTGGAGCAAGGGATTGCGCATATGTACATACACATGCATGGTGCATCAAATAAAGAATTGCCCATTTTCCTTAGCCAGGTGGTTACGTGGGGCCCACATGTGTACAGGTAGGACAGCATGTACATAGTTCATCGATTTTCACTATTACCAATACTAGTGTGTTTTTTCTACAATAAGGAGGAGTTGGTAGCGCGTAAAACTTCTCGAGGAAGCTATCCGCGCGCCGACGACGTGAGGTCAGCAGGTGCGTCAGATGGCATCTAGTGGCGTCAGGAGGGCGAACGAGGTCAATATTTGCACGCGGATGAGGACGGACACAACGTGGGTGTTTTCTGGTGAGAGTTATGCAGAAAGGTCATCATTAGGACCACTTTTTGGGGCCACTTCACGTGGTGGCGAGATGCATTATTGGAAAAATGCTGAGTGCCAGGTGTGCGAATGATGTAAAAAGGTGACAACTATGCACTGCGAGGTCAGTTTTTGGCCTGTTCGGGGTCCGTTTGAGGTCATCTAAAAGGCCAAGGGTGCCCAACTAAAAAATCTAAGTGTGGGAACTGAAAAAACAGAGAGAAGACCAGAAAAAACGTAGAGAAGAGAAGAGGAACAGCCGCAGGTGTGTTTTTGCTCATTTTGGAGCCTGTTTTGGCCGTAAACTGCTCATCCGAGGTCGGATTTGAGCACTTTGACATTGTAGACTGGGGTTTTGGGCCGTTCCGGACGCGATGGCGCTGTCCATTTTGCCAAATTCCTCACTCTTTTTCTGTGTAATCTTCTCCGGTGAGTGAAGCTTCTTCTCCAATTTGTGATTGTATCTGGTATCTTTTACCCATATTGTGTGAGCTGTTTGCCCCATTGGTGTTGGCCCAAGCTCAATTGTATCTAAATATCAGAAATTCTCCTCTTTTGAGCTGAGTTTTTTGGGTGTGTGTGTGTGTGTGTGTCTGTGTGGAGTGGGCAAGTGGATAGTCTCTCTCCTCTCACTCCAGAGATGTGTTCCCTGTCTCGGCCAGGTGTGTTGTGTAAGCCGAGTGGTGCCCCATAGTGTGTGTGTGTATCTTCCCAAGAGTGTGTGTCGGGTTGTTATAGAGACGCTGTGTGTGTTTTCATCCCGCTCACATTCTTTTGGCGCCCCCACGGAGGATCTTCTTCGAGTACCTTCTGCTTCGAGCTTCAAGCTTCGAGATTCGGGGTTACAGGTTACAGGTTATAGGTACAGGTACAGGTACAGGTGATTCACACAGGTACAGGTAGCTGGAGTACAGTGATATACTAGCAGTGATGTCACTTGCAGTTGTTGTGGGAATGCATCACTTGGCGCCTATTTGAGCGCATTGTCTGCTGGATTGTACGTTACTTGTGGAAACTGTCATTGTACGCATTTGTGGAGCCATACTTGGTTGTATTTGGCAGTCCCAACCATTTCTGAGACTTGGTCTGGAAGATAGTCATTTCTGAGACTTGACTATATGCGATTTGCATTATCCTTCGTGTGAGGGTCGATAGCGTGAGGTTTTTATTGAGCTGGGGGATTCTCAAATGTGGAGATCCTTTCGGTGATACAGGTAGCTGGAGCACCCTTTTCGTGACCTCGCCATAGGCTATGTACTAGTGAGTCCTACTTGATGCTCGGGTTCTATTGTTGACAGTTTATGCGTACATAGACAGTCTATATTTTGGGTTCCTACTGCTCTACTTCTGGGGAAACTCTGTCGAAATTTTCCCAAGTTATGATGGCTGGTTTTTTGGTATTTTGAGCCATTTACGCTGTTATGCTGCTGAAATTTTGGCAAAATCAGAGGTTGAGTCAGGTGTGCCTTCTTGGGAGCTTCATGGTTGGCTTTAATGGATGATCAAAATGGCCCTCAGTTCACTCCTTTTCATTTAACTCAAAGAATTCAGATTAATGTTCATGTGTCCAGGAAGATCTTTTTCCAGCAGCGCATAGTCTTTATGTTTGGGCCAAGAAGATTGAGAGAGATCCTGGAATGTCCTTTGCCTGTTGTAATTCCAATGATCAACTACGAAAACTCATTTGATGTGCATGTGTTTGTCCTTATCTAAAGCTGAGCTCCATTGAAGTTTCTGGGGATTGGGTAGTGAAAAGTTTTGGGTTCTTGCACATGTGTTTGAAGGGGTTCTCTAGCCATGGCTTTCTCTTATCCGGAGTTTCATGGAAGAAGTGATGAAGATGTGGAAGAATTTTTGGAAAAGATGGAGGTTGCCTGCATTAGCAACCAGATTCATGACCCTACGCAAATGTTACGCCTTCTCCAAATTTGTTTGAAGAGTGATGCACGAGTTTGGTCTAAAGCATTTTAAGAGGAGTTGCGTGTGGCTGATCCACCTGTAAGGTTGAGTTGGGACAATCTACGACATGGGTTGGAAGTGGAGTTTGTGAAGATAGAAGATCCTGACAAGGTGTGGCAAGAAGTACAAGGTTTGGTGCAAAAGGAAGGTGAGCCAGTAGATGCGTACATACGTAAGTTCTCATTGGCATGGGAGCGGATGTGCAAGGCCTTAGCACCACAGGTACCCCCGCCTGACATGATGAAGAAGGACAGGTTCTTGGCTGGTCTTTGGGAGAATATACGTTGGAGAGTGGAGCTAAAGAAGCCTAGGACATATGAGGATGCACTAGAGGTAGCAAGGAACAAAGAGTGGAAGCTGAGGAAAATGAGCCAGCTAGGGGTGGAGTCTTTGCCAATGAGGTCTGAATTTCAGCCTATAGAGTCTTTACAAGGGTGCATGTTAGGGGTTCATCATGAACCAGTGGTTCCTGTTACTACTCAGGTTATGCCAGCAGTGGTCACTAGAGCAGTGCAAGATGATGGCCTAAGGCAAGACATGAGGCAAGTGGTTGATTTGATGAAGAATCTCAGCCTAAACATGCTAGGTCAAGTGGGAAATAATCGAGGTCGAGGGCGGTTTGCAAATCAGCCAGGAGGTGAAGAAAGGCCTAGGAATGGTGTTGGACAAAGCAATGGTAGGTTTTGGAGGCAGACGCCCACATGTTATAATTGTGGAGAGTTGGGTCACATCAACCCGCAATGTGATAAGCCACCAAGGATGGGGGGAGACATGTATCCATTGCCAAGACAGGTGTTAACTAGGTCAAATGATTATGGCATCGAAATTAAGGGAGACGAAGGAACCAGTGGACTGACCCAGGAGGAAAAAGGAAAGACAAAAGTGCTAAGTGTAGTCACCTTGGAGAAGGCATCAAAGCTAGAGGATACATTAGTGATGCCTATTGGGAAGAGGACCACAGAGGAAAAGGAAGGAAGAAGTGCCCCAGGTCCTAGTAAGAAGAAAGGAAAGAGCCATGAAGGCGAGGATGTCAAGGCCAAGAGGAAAAGGAGAGCTCGTCGAAAGTTTCATGTTTCAGATTTTCCACTAGGGGATGGGCAATTAAGCTATGACTTGAGGGAGGATTTGACGAGCAGGAAGACAGATGTTACTTTTGGGCAGCTTATAGAGATGGTGCCTAAGCTAAAGCGATAGTGGAAGAGGATGGTTAACCCAATGGAGAAAGAGCCAGAGAGAGGTTCAGTAAAGGTGTTGGCAATGGATGAGCTACCAGACATTTGTCCAATAGTAGATGTGTGGCATAAAAGGAAAAATTTGGGACAAGGTTATGTGGATGGCGGAGCCCAAATATGCGTCATAACACACTCATGCGTTGAGAAGATGGGTCTCACAGTGGCTGGGGTGTCAGGGTTTCGGATCAGATTGGCAAACCATCAAAAAGTAAAATGCTTGGGTGTTGTAAAGAGCTTAGAAGTGGAGGCATATGATGCAAAAGCAGTGGTTGATTTTCATGTGATGCCAGCAGGGTTGGGAGCATATCCTATTATATTGGGCAGACCATGGTTACGTACAGTGGGAGCTGTTCAAGATTGGCGACATGGTACGATTAGCCTCTATGGAAAGACAGGTACCAAGAAGCTTTATAATATGGACACAAGGAAACGATTAGAGGAGCTTTATGAAGATGAGGATGAGTCTAGTGATGAAGACTCTTCCATGGTGACAGATGAGGACAGTGATAGCACTACTAGCAGTGATGAGGATGCTGATGTTGCATTTCTTTTGATGGACAAAGAAATTCAGGAGATTGGTTTAGTTGCATTTGCGAATCAGGTTGAAGATGAAAGTGAAGGGCCTTATGAAGTGATTGAAGGGCTGATGCAAACCAAAGTTGGGTTGTCAAGGAAGCAGGAATTAATGACGCAAATGATTAGTGGAGACCTCTCAGCTATGGAGAAGGATATATTTTTGCATATGCTGGTTAGTTTTCCTGATTTGTTCATTACTTCATACGAAGAGATCAGAGGGTTCAAGGGTGAAGAGATGCATATAGAGCTGAAAGAAGGTGCTAAGCCAATGCGTCAAAGGCTAAGATGGATGGGTCAAGAGCAAATGGAAGCCTTGCTGGTAGAGGTGGACAAGTTATTGAAGGCAGGGTTCATAGTTCCAGTGGAGACCACAGAATGGGTGAGTCCAGTAGTAGTCAGTCCAAAGAAGGATGGGAAGTGGAGAATTTGTGTAGATTTTAAACCCTTAAACGCAGCCACTAAGAAGAACCCATATCCTCTTCCATTCATCGATCAGATCTTGGATTCAGTGGCAGGTTATGAGAGGTACAGTGTGTGTGATGGTTTTTCAGGCTATTTTCAATTGAAGATTGCTCTTAAAGACCGCACAAAGACAACATTTATTACGCCATGGGGCTGCTATTGCTACACAGTGTTGCCGTTTGGGTTGTCAAATGGACCATCTTTCTATCAAGAAAGAGCAAATTGGGTGCTGGAACCATTCATTGGTAGTTGTATTAAGGCTTTTATGGATAACTTCTGTGTTTATAGCAGTAGGGCTGAACACCATGAGAAGCTGCAGATGGTATTGGCTCGATATGATGAATGTGGAGGACAACTAAATCCAAAGAAATGTCATCTAGCACAGCCAAGGGTGAAGTTATTGGGCCACATGGTGTCAGAAAATGGCATTGAGGCTGATCCAGACAAGGTGAAGTCTATTATTCTTCTTCCATCACCTATGAGTACGAAGCAATTGGCAACCTTTATACACAAAGTGAAGTACATGGCACGGTTTATTCCATTGTCTTCGCAGCTTCTTTATCCATTACAGCAAGTGGCAAAGCATGATCCATTGCAATGGGATGACAAGTGTGAAGAAGTGTTTCAAGAGGTGAAAGAGGTGTTAGGGGGGTTGTCAGCCATGCATGCTCCTGATTGGGAGAAAGTTTTTTATGTAAATCCATCAGTAGGGGATGATGCCATTGGAGCCATGCTATTGCAAAAGGGGAAGGGCAGCCATTATATGAGGCCAGTGTATTGTGCAAGCCGAGTGAAGTTGGTAGCGGAGAGAAAGTTATCGGAAGTAGAGCTAGTGATGGCCAGTGTAATATTTGCTTGTCGACGATTTCGTCATTACTTGCTACCGCGGCCTTTTGTTTTCTTGACGAGTTATGCCTTTTTGCCACAATTAATTAATGGTATTAACATATCAAATGTGGTGAAGAAATGGGTAATTGAGCTGCAAGAGTTTGAGTTCTCTTTTCTAGTGGAAGATAGTACAAGGGCTACCCTAGCTGATTTGTTGACCTACAAGGAGAATCCCCTTATTGTAAAGGAAGAGGTGGTGAGAAAGGTAGTTGAAGAAGTGCCACAGATCAGCAATGCACATGTGTTGTTCTTTGATGGTTCATACAGAAAGAGCCACGATGCAGCTTCAGGGGGTATAGCACTTTATGATCCAGAGGGGAAGCTAGTATGCAAGAGAGGGTTCAAATTGGATGCGCATAGTAACAATGAGGCTGAATATGCTACATTGGAAGCCGGATTACACATTTGTTTGAAGCATGGGGTTCGAAGGTTGAGCATAAAAGGTGATGCCTTGTTAGTGGTGAAGCAAGTACTGGGTGTGTGGAAGAGCAAGAACACCTCATTGAAGGAAATGTGCGTCAGAATTAAAGGCCTGCTAAAAAAGTTCGAAGCATGGAGCATCAGACACATTGAACGTGCTCTAAATGGAGAGGCACATGAAGCAGCTCAAGGCATGATTGGGGAGCTATTCGTGTTGAGGACCAATTTACCTCTTTATCATGGCCGGGAAAGTTTGGCTCAAGAAGAGGAGTTTTTGCTAACAGGAATCATTCCAAAGGAGATTCAGAAGTCTAAGAAGTATGGCTTTGTGCGTAGAGCATACAGGTACAAATTGATTGGTGATGTCTTATACATGAAAGGGGCTGATCTCGTGTTGAGACGTGTACCTTGGCGGGAGGAGCTTTACAGGGTGTTGGAAGAGAATCATGAAGGCGCATGTGGTGGCCATTTTGCTCTAAAGATCACCTTGCATAAGATTTTGCAAGAGGGGTATGTATGGCCTAGTTTGCACAAGGATGTTCACCATTGGTGTAGGTCTTGCAATAGATGTCAAGCATTTGGGAAGAGAGTGTTGAAGCCAGAGCTACGAAAAACCATTATGGCATTTGATGTGTTTGAAAAGTGGGGAATTGATGCAATAGGCCCGTTACCTATCACAAGCAGGGGCAAAAGCTATATTTTGACGGCAGTGGACTATCTCTCTAGATGGGCAGAGGCTATAGCAGTAAAACAGATCACTGCAAAGGATGTGGCAAAATTTGTGTATGATGAAATATGTTGCAAGTTTGGGGTGCCACTGGAGTTACTTTCAGATAAGGGGCCTGGCTTTAGAGCTAAACTGCTAGATTTTTTATGTGCAAAGATGAAGATTAGGCACCAACATACCACTCCTTATTACCCGCAGTGTAATGGCTTGAATGAAAGATTCAATGGTGAGTTGGTACAGATTCTTTCGAAAGTGACAGAGCACCAAGGAAAGAATTGGGATTTGGAATTGCCTAGTGCATTATGGGCTTACCGTACTTCGGTGAAGACAGGTACAGGGTTTACTCCATTTCATTTGGTGTATGGAAAGGAAGCACTATTGCCTGTGGAGGTAGAGTTGCCTGCCGTCAAGATGTTAGAGAAGTTGCTTGGGCCGCCTAGTGATGCATTCAAAGAGAGGCTCTTGCAGTTACAAGAGGTCCAGTTGGATAGGATGAGCGCATTGGAGCATTATGGGCAGATGCAGGATAAGGCTTTGACAAAGATAAATGAAAAGGTCAAAAGTAAGGGTATCAAGAAACATGACTTGGTTTTGCGCTACAACAGTAAGCTGGACAACACCTTCCAAAAGAAGTTTCAAATTAAGTGGGAAGGCCCTTTCAAGGTAGTAGAGTGTTTTCCAAATGGCACATATCAGCTGGCTAACCTGGATGGTGTTCTACATAAGTCAAGGGTAAATGGGTTGCGTCTTAAGTTGTATCATGCCAGGTTGATGATGGTGGAGCAAGATGAGTTTTCTGAAGAGCGAGTGATGTCTGTGAGGGATGAGGAGACCTGTGATGCGGCGAGTCTCATATCTCTCTTTGCTGCTGCTGATCATGAATGATCTAGCAGGCTAGGGGGTGGGCAAATTATGTCAGGAGTTTTTTGGAGCAAGGGATTGCGCATATGTACATACACATGCATGGTGCATCAAATAAAGAATTGCCCATTTTCCTTAGCCAGGTGGTTACGTGGGGCCCACATGTGTACAGGTAGGACAGCATGTACATAGTTCATCGATTTTCACTATTACCAATACTAGTGTGTTTTTTCTACAATAAGGAGGAGTTGGTAGCGCGTAAAACTTCTCGAGGAAGCTATCCGCGCGCCGACGACGTGAGGACAGCAGGTGCGTCAGATGGCATCTAGTGGCGTTAGGAGGGCGAACGAGGTCAATATTTGCACGCGGATGAGGACGGACACAACGTGGGTGTTTTCTGGTGAGAGTTATGCAGAAAGGTCATCATTAGGACCACTTTTTGGGGCCACTTCACGTGGTGGCGAGATGCATTATTGGAAAAATGCTGAGTGCCAGGTGTGCGAATGATGCAAAAAGGTGACAACTATGCACTGCGAGGTCAGTTTTTGGCCTGTTCGGGGTCCGTTTGAGGTCATCTAAAAGGCCAAGGGTGCCCAACTAAAAAATCTAAGTGTGGGAACTGAAAAAACAGAGAGAAGACCAGAAAAAACGTGGAGAAGAGAAGAGGAACAGCCGCAGGTGTGTTTTTGCTCATTTTGGAGCCTGTTTTGGCCGTAAACTGCTCATCCGAGGTCGGATTTGAGCACTTTGACATTGTAGACTGGGGTTTTGGGCCGTTCCGGACGCGATGGCGCTGTCCATTTTGCCAAATTCCTCACTCTTTTTCTGCTGTTTTTCTGTGTAATCTTCTCCGGTGAGTGAAGCTTCTTCTCCAATTTGTGATTGTATCTGGTATCTTTTACCCATATTGTGTGAGCTGTTTGCCCCATTGGTGTTGGCCCAAGCTCAATTGTATCTAAACATCAGAAATTCTCCTCTTTTGAGCTGAGTTTTTTGGGTGTGTGTGTGTGTGTGTGTCTGTGTGGAGTGGGCAAGTGGATAGTCTCTCTCCTCTCACTCCAGAGATGTGTTCCCTGTCTCGGCCAGGTGTGTTGTGTAAGCCGAGTGGTGCCCCATAGTGTGTGTGTGTATCTTCCCAAGAGTGTGTGTCGGGTCGTTATAGAGGCGTTGTGTGTGTTTTCATCCCGCTCACAACGTAATACCAAACCTCTGATCAGCCTGATAACATCACCTGCCAACTGAAAGCAACGTACCCTGCCCTGATAGACCTGTTGTAAATCCTTGACGCAGGCAGTGTACTGTATTGGCTGTGGCAGATTGCGCATAGAGAGAGGAGATCGGTAGAAGCTAAGGGTAGCTGACAAGCTCACGAAGGCTGCCAAACAGGATTTGTGCAGGCAGCAGATTAGAGTTCGGGCAGATTCACGCGCAGACTGCAGGATTTAGGGTTCGCGCGAGCGCTCGTTACACCCTGCTGCTTGATTTAGGGTTCGCGCTAGTCTCTCTTGCCTGTTGGAAGTTGGGCCTCTGTTACACACACACACAGTTTTAGGGTTCGCGCCAGTCTCTCTCACCTGTTGGAAGGTAGCGAGCGCGTGCACGCGCACACACACACACATATTCAGACTAGACCTGCGCGTGCAAAGCGGTTGCAAAGAGGACGTGAGTGACGGGGCTGCAATAGGGAGGACACGCAGGGTAGCTACAACTACTGTTTGGGCCATGACAAGGTAGAGGGAGCACGTCACGCGACAGGGCAGAGGGAACATACCGTGCACGCATGCCTAAAGCTTGTCACGTGCGCGCGCACACACTCCCTCACTCAAGCTAGCATAGAATCGCTCTCGACTTTGGAGAATAGCATACATACATACACTGTCACAAATTGCTGACGTGTCAAGCCACTGATAAACGGAGCCAACTTGCAGATCTCGGCCGAGGGGCCTAAACCCTAAGAAGAAGAAGCAGAAGAAGTTTTACCAACTTACAAAGTCCTGTCGAGTGGCCTATTTTTAAAGAAGAGTTCCCACCAACATATAGGACCCATCCGATGGGGCCCAAGTGACATTAAGGCATTAAATTAAAGCAAGCTCACATACCATAGTTGAAACGAACAAGGAGAAAGGATCTCCTGGCTACACAGACCGCCTAACAGATACGCGCCGGACAAACCACCCGACCATAGCCACCATCCGGCAGCTCCCCCGTGCTGGGGCCAGTGTCCGAGGACGTAGGCGTGCACCTGTAAGACCGAGCGTCCCATACCACCCGGCCTCACCTCCACGAGGTGACCTCGTGCACTCCTAGCCTCGCAGGCTAACCACTGGCACTCTGCCAGTGGGGGTCGATAACTGCAAATGAGGCCTTGGCCTCCCTTCTATAATACCACACTGGCCGTGTTCACACTACGTCCGCCTGGACATTGGACGCCCATCCCGACGGCATCTGGGCTAGATCCCCTCTCTTGTGTGAGCGGGACATAACATACCTCCCCCCGTAAGAACCATTGATGTCCTCATCGATACTGAGCCTTCAAAGCTCTAACAGGTTCCCAAGTAGTAAACTTTTCAGATTGACCCTTCCATTTAATTAAGTACTCGTCATAAGCCTTTTGGCGCGAATGACGGGTACGATGATCTAAAACTGCTTCTGGTTCTTGAGGAATATAGTCAGTTTGCATATCTTGCCATACATTCGATAGGCACAACAACGTCGGCTTCGCCCAATTTCACTTTAAGGCGGCTGACATGAAACACTGGATGTACACTAACATCCGAAGGAAGAGGTAGTTTGTAGGCAACTTGGCCAATTTTCTTTGTGATCAGGAACGGACCACAATATCTAGCTGAAAGCTTATAATGCTTTCCCGTTCGCATAGTCTTGGAATCCTTGGGTATCTTCAGATAGACCCATTGTCCCACCTCTAGAGTCCTTGGAGATCTCTTTTGATTAGCATAAGTAGTGACTCGATCACGAGCCGTTCTTATACTATCCTTAGCCAATTCGAGCATTTCCTGCATATCATACAGGAAATCACGAGCTTGGCGTTCCTTGACTTTCTCTAAGCCAATAGCAATTGGGGATTTAGGCTCAAATCCATACATCAGCATGAATGGGCTAAATCTAGTAGTAGAATGCTTGCTACTATTATAGGCAAACTCTAACTGTGAAAGATACCTTTCCCAATCAGACTGCCTATGAGAGACATAGGCTCTCAACATGTCCTCTAACGTCTGATTCATCCTCTCAGTTTGTCCGTCGGACTCAGGATGGTCAGAAGACGACATACTCAACTTCGTCTGAAGATTAGTAAACACATCTCGCCAAAATCGGCCAGTGAACTTAGTATCTCGATCTCTGACGATATCCTCTGGCAGACCATACAGCTTATAAAGCTGATCGACAAATAAAACCGCCAACTCATGGCTTTTTACTGTCGACTTCGTTGGTATAAACTTCGCCATTTTTGTGAGTCTATCGACCACAACCCAAATAGCGTCATTGCCCCGACTAGTATTTGGCAAACCAACGATAAAGTCCATGGAAATACTCTGCCACTTGGCATCTGGGATTTCCAATGGATATAGCAGGCCAGCTTTCCTAAGGCGCTCGGCCTTATTGACCTGACACTGAGCGCATTTCTTCACATAGCTCTCTATGTAAGAGCGCATTCTTAGCCAATAGAAATATTGTTTGACCAAAGCCAAAGTTCTCTGGATGCCTGGGTGCCCAGTGCTAGGAACATCGTGGCATTCACACAAAATCCTTTGTTGAACCTCATCGATTTCCGGCACGATTGTCATTCAAATCATCATGCAAATCATGTGTGTCTTGCTTTGGAGAAGTAGAGACTGAGAGAGTCTCCTTTTCCTGATTCTGTGCAAAGTGCGCCTGCACTTGAGAAAAAAGTCGCCACAACTCTTTCAGGTGTTGGTCGCTCTTTTCTTTGATGGCTTTGTTCTCGCGATCAAATTCTGCTTGTCTTGCTTTGTTCTCTGCTTGTCTTTCTGAGTGCTCACGATCCAATTTGGTTTGTCGTTCTTTGGCTTCAAAGCGTGCTTGCTCGTGCTCACGCGCTATGGTTGCCATTCTTTCTTGGTGTTCGCGCTCCATTTTTGCTTTTCTTTACGCTCTTCTTGCTTCGCGTTCTAACTTCCTTTCCATAAACTTATGGTCCAAAGCCTCCATAGGAGTTAGTGCAATCCTTGACGTAGATGGGGAAGGGGGAGGGTCGGAAAAACCTCCTAGTGGGGAAAATTCTTCTTCACCTCTCTCATGTTCATCACCTCTAAGCGAAGTATCCATTTCGCTTTGAGTGATGACCATTCTGAAGTCGTGGGTTCTTGTGGGTTCTTGTGGTTCTTAAGTTCACAAGGAACTTGGGTTCTTGTGGGTCTTGGTTCTTGGGGTTCTTGAGGGTCTTGAGGTTCTTCTTTCGCTTGCAATCTGTGTTTGAGAAGGATCTTCTCTTCCACCGAGTTCTGCTCTTTTCCGCGGGTGCACCCCTTGGCGGCCTTGCGCTCACACCAAGGTTGCTTTTTCCCACCTCACGTCGATTCGCTGGCCGCTAAGTGCACGGTCCGCTCTCAATGAGTGAAAAGAGGCACAAGGGGAGGCTGGACAAGCCCTTCTTTCCTGGGATTCCTGTCACTCTTCAAAAACATGATTAGGAATCGACACGCCCAAGCGAACTTGGGTTCGTGCGATCGCAACAAGCAAAAAAAAATTCGGTGGTTCTTGTGGTTCTTTCCTTGAGTGATACATAACACTGCCAAAGCTCTGATACCAATGTAAGGTGCAGCGGAATGAATGTTTGAGCTTTGCTCAAGATGAGTGCTTCGAACTGTGCTCAAGGGTTCCTTTTATTCTTATGGAAGGGAGAGCCTTCCGTTCCTTTAGTGAGAGAGTGCAATGGACACAAACAAAGTGAATGGTCACTATTGAATGGAAGTGTATGAGACTGAGAGATAGAGAAGAGAATACGACACCAGAGACATTGTAAAACCCTCCTCCGAAGGCCCCACTCTCTATGGCGAGAGCGGTCTACTATTGATTGCACAAATCTCTACAATGCTTGGACTTGCCGACGATGTCGTCGACGATGAAGACGACGACGAGACGGGCTGAAATCTGAAATTGCTAATGGCTGAAATCTGCAAATCTTTATCTGCTGGATTCTGACTCTATGTCGATGACGATGTCGATGGCGACGACGACGCGCTGAAAACGCAGATGCTGAAATCTGTGTTTTTCGGGCTGAAACTGCGAACTTTGCGGGATCTGACCGTGTGGCGAGGATCTGTTGCGGGAAGGTGAGATCTGCGAGGGGTCGGGACTTCTATTGCGGGCGCTTACTGCTGAAAACTGAAAACGCTGATGTTCCTTGATGTTCCGTCGCGGTAAATCTGCAAAACGCCGGGGCTGATCTGCAAACCAAAAACGCTAGGGCTGAAAACTGATCTACTGTCGTCGGATGTCCCGCAAATGCAAAACGCTAGGCTGATCTGTGGTTCTGTTGTCGCCGGGCATTTGCAAATGCAAAAACGCTCGCTGATCTGGGGTCTTGATGCAAAACGCTAGCCTCTCTGTTGTGTAGCAAAAACGCTAGGCCTTGCTGGGGGTTCCTGCTGACTCGCTAAGAAGGTGCCTGTTGAGCGGTGCTCCTGCTGCCTCTTCTGCCAAAAAGTGCTAACTCTGGTTTGCTTTTATATTAACTTAGCAAAATTGACCTACCTACTCTCCAACAAAAGTCACTTAAAAATAATAAGTGAAAAATGTCAAAAATAGGGCAAAATATGTCTATGCACTGTAAAAATGCTTCTGATGGGATCTGACTGGAATCTGATGGTCATGTTGTGTGCAACCAGAGGATATGCATCTAATCTAAGTGTCTGGACATGCACGGTCTGTGAACAGACTCACAAAAGTGCTAGATCACTTCCTATTCTAGACTGACTTGACTGAACTGAACCCTGCTCATGTTGTAGCTTGTCCATTGACACATAGGGTTGGATGTGTCACGTGACACTATGCCACATACACACGTGTGGAGAACTGATGACGTGGTAGATATATGGATTCCGGCAATTCGCGCTGACATGATGACGTGGCAGGTGTACGGATTTTTGTGATTTATGCTGAGGAGCTTTGGGCGGCAGCTTTTGAGGCCAGATGCTTTTGAGTTTGATGCTTTTCATGTAATTGCTTCTCATGGCCAAGGGCCTTTAAATATGAGCCAAGGGCTCATTCTCTGGCATGCTCCGCGAGAGGTGCAAAGATGGAGTACTGGTGTTAGTACAAAGTTCAAGTAATATAGAAAAATACCGAAAGGGGTGCCAAGGTTTGGGGCCAGTGCTCTCTTGGGGTGGAACTCCACCACTCCCTGTCTCGTGTTGTACATCTCTTTTTGAGTATTTGAAGTGCTTAAAGTTGTTCAATATGTTCTTTTCCGTTGGCACATGGTGCCCAACTCCCGTGACATACACACACATACATATAAGGTTTTTGCTGAAAGTAATATTTGTCGCTGGCCTCTTTTTTTCTAAAAATATACAGCAGTTATTTTATCAAAAGTAACAAAAAAAGCATTATGTAATGTTTTTAGCCAATCTTGATTTGTATCTTCTTTCTCTGGGGTGTGTCACTTCATTGTGTCTTAAGCTAGCATAGAGTCACTCTCGACTTTGGAGATTAGCATACATACATAAACACACATACATATAACGTTTTTGCTGAAAGTAATGAGTTTAAATTAAGAGTCTTTTCCCATATCTGTTGCTTGTCTCTTTTTTTCTAAAAATGTTCGGTAGTTATTTTTTCACAATTAACCAAAAAAGCATCATGTAATGCTTTTAGCCAATCTTAATTTGTATCTTCTTTCTCTGGGGTGTGTGTCACTTGATTGTGTCTTAACTAGCAAGCTGAGACCTTGCTAACCTTATGTATATGTATGCATGTATGTGTGCATGGATATATGCACATGTAAGAATGTATCTAAATACATTCATACATAAATACATACATATACACTTACTTATGTACATACATAAAGGTCCATATACTTTGTCCATCTCTTTTGCATGATAACTGGAGCTTACATCGAATTCACTAGAATGGTAAGGGTATGTTTTCCTCTGCTTTTAAATGCACCACATTGAGAGTGGTCTTTTTCTGTTGGGGTGGGCAGTGATACCACACAATAAAGAAAGTGGTTGTAAGATTTTTTATTCTTCCTGTGCTTGCTACATGCAATCTCTTGCTATGAATATCATGGTAATTTTGTTTCTCGGATTGCAGCATATGGCAAAGCAACGAACAAACCAATTAACAGGTCACATAATGGAAACAGGAAAACATGTCATTCTTATTAGAAACCCTTTGTATTCTCTTGTAAGTGATCCTGTCCTAATCACATCTTTTTCATGCAGAAGGAGAAGTCTATTGCTCGTTTTCAATATGCAAGTTATGGGATTTTAAAGTACATTTAATGTTTTTAGACTTAGCTAGTAATCTCGAGCCTTATTCCTTGTAAGGGAAGTGTGAACGGCTTGATGTGATGTCTAAAGCTTTTGGAGCAAGATTGAAGTGTAATGTAGATCTGGAAACTAGACGGATAGCATATCCACATCCAGCTGATGAAAGAGAAGAATTAAGATCTGTTTTAGGTTCTGCTTGAAGCTTAGCTATGATGACCAGGATTGCCTTTTGCTTTCTTAGCAGAATAAGTTCTTTGCAGAAAATGCCTTGAATCAGCTTCCCTTATTGTGAACCTTCATAGGACCTGTTTGACTCAGATTGCCAAATTATTGTGTGCCTTGAATTTGTTTGCAAACTTACCCATCTGAAAATTTGTCTTTCATTTATGCACATTTTGTTTTGGAATGTGAACTCAATGTTTTTGCAAAGTGATTCATTCTGTCCGCTAAAGGTGTATTGAACAACTAACAAGCTACTATTATTGACTCCCGTCCCGTACAATCCACACACTCAAAAAGTTGTAGAATTAGCTGCTGTTAGCTGAAGTCAGTTGTGCTACTGGCATAAACTCAGCCTTTGGAGATGCACACGCTCACTTCTTTTTGATGGAACTACATTTGTGTCAATTGCAATAATGCACAAGGTTTCAAGCCCACTCTGAGAGAGAGAGAGAGAGAGAGAGAGAGAGAGAGAGAGAGAGAGAGAGAAATGAAAATGAAATGAAATGAAATGTTATATTAACGTCTTCAAAAAGGCCAGAGTGACCTATGAGACCAAACTGATACAAAAGTGGTGAATCTGTTACAATGTCTGAAAAGTGTGAAAGTGTGAAAATAAATGCGAAAAACTAAATACAAAGTATTAGATAGACTTCTTAGGAGCATTCTGGGTGTCTGGCTAGAATGCTTCTAATCCTTTGTTGTAGTCTCCTCCGGTGAAGTGTGCTTCTGCATCTCGATCGTGGTCGTCTCGATTTCCTAAGCTCAATCCACAGTAACAGGGAATGGCCATTTTCAGGTCCTCGTTCCCCGTTCCCATCCCAATTTCCCGTTCCGTGTTTCAAACGTGAGTATCTGAAACAGGGAATGGCATGTCATGCATGCTGCCGTTCCCCATTCTCCGTCCCGATTTCTCGTTCCGGGTAACTATGGCTCAATCGCCCTGTCAATGAGGGTGCCTTTGGTATGAATGTGGGTACTCCTTTGGGCTCGCTGCTGGCCTCTTGCTTCTCCTTCCATTCCTGCTTCTCTCGATCCGAAGAAATCTGTGATCTGCCTCTGAGGCTGTAGTGATTTTTGTCTTCTCATTAGATTATCCCTGTGCCGATGTAGTTCCAGTAGGTACAGGCCTAAGCACCTTTGATCTTGGTATTGCATGACTCTATCTAGAGGTCCAAAGCCTTCTTTGAATAGGCAATGGAAACGCCCACGTATCTCATAGTATACGGTGCAATGGCATATGTAGTGTAATTCTGTCTCCGGCTCCATTCCGCATAACTTGCAAATTCTGCTCTCAGGTGGGATTCCCCTAAATCTGCCAAATTCAATTTCCGGCTGGTGTGAGGATGTACGAATCTGACCAATAGCACATCTCAAACCATGAGACAGGTGGGTATCCATGTAGCTCGGGCGAATCACAAAACCATCTTCAGATAGCTGTAGGAAGTTTTCTTTGTAGTCGGCCATCTTCGTGCCCAATTCTTGTGTAGGGTCTACCCATGTCCTCTTAGTGTCTAACTGTATAAGATCCTGGCGGATGATTTTATTAATCTCCGTTCGTGTGATTGCCAGTGATGGAGCCTCAAGAGAGTATTGGAAGGGGGGTAATCTTTCCATACTGAACCCGTGTCTCTGAAACCACGAGGGCAGTTGCGCATACCAGCATAATGTATCTCCCTTCATTGCTAGTTGTCGAGAGGATTCGAGGGCCAATCTAGTATATCGGCAATTATTTGTATCCCATAAACCATGTATAAAGGACACTGATCTGGTAAGAGCTTCAACCTCTATCGGAGGGGCAGCTAGTTCCGCTCGGGTAATCGCGTGTGGTACGGAGGCCTTGGCTCTAATCATTCGGAAAATCATAGATACCAAAGGTCTCTCCATTGACTTCCAATTATCCTGATCCACAGATGGTCCCCAAATCTGGACCCCATAAAGCATAGCCGAAGCCACCACAGTATCAAAGAGCCAGAGTGCGCATCAATCTGGCCCTTGGTACTGTATCAAAAGCTTTCCGAAAATCCACAAAGCAACAATACACCCTTCTCCCGCTTGCTCTTCCTTCCTCAATAATGGCTCTGAGCGTAAGAATATGATCTAGAGTGGAATAACCCCTTCTGAATCCAGCTTGTCCTTTTGCCCTTATGCCCTCATTCTCTGCCCATCTACTCAATTTTTGTTCGAGAATGGATGTGTACAGTCGAGTCAATGTGTGACCCACCATAATGGTACGGTAGTTCCCGGGTATCATAGGATCCCCTGACTTGAAAATAGGTATGATAGTAGATAATTTCCAAGATTCAGGTAATCCTTCACACATGACCCGATTAAACAGACGAGCAAGGACTTCTGAAAGTAGATCCCTTGCATGGATCAGATGTTCTGCTACTAAACCCTCATGATCATATGCTCTTCTTGTGTTCATCTTATCAATGGCTTTTTCCACCATTTCCGTAGTAAAGAAAGTACTAGTAGTAGGGCATGGCTCTAGCGGATCTGGTAATGGAGGCTGTCCAGATACCGTATATAATGATGTTACATATTGACCCCAAATCTCAGGAGAGGTAATTGTCGGAGGCGATGAGTGCGCGTGAAATAAACGCCAGGCCTCATGTGAGTCCTGACTCAAGAAGAGCTGATATAAATCCTTCTCCAGTTTGGCTAAAAATGCCCTTTTCTTGCGACGTACTATACGCCGAAGAGCAATCCGAGACTGCTTATATGTGATGATCCCAAGTGTAAGCTCTTTCTGGACCTGGGTTCTCGTCTCTCTGCATTCCTCGTCGTACCAACTGTTTTGAGGCATGTTCCCAGATCCGCTCTTCTGATCAGGTTGAGTATGTGGGTATGCCTCTTGTGCTGCTCCATGTAGTATCTCTGTTAGCTGAGAAGTAATCTCCTCTACAGTATATACTGGCTCGTCTGCCCACATCCTATTATAGATCTTTTCCACATGGATTGAATCAGTCTCTGGCGTGAAAGTATATCTTGTGTGTGTCTTCTTCCTTTGTACTTGAGAGGCATTGTATTGGAAGGAGATTGATAAGGTCAAGAGAGCATGATCCACTGCAATCCCAACCGGTCTAGGTCCCACCTTAAAGTCCTCGATACTAGAAATAAAGCTTGGTGAAGTCATGACATAATCCACTATACTGGCCCCATGCCTGTGCGGGAAGCATGTGAATCCCCCAGATAAAGGGAAAATTCTCTAGACCATTAAGTATGGCCAAACCATGTGTAGTTGCCATTTCCATGAGATGTCTCCCATATTCAGTGTGTTCTTTATCCTGTGAGTTTCTAGTAAGCCCCCTCTGTGATAAATCCACTTCTTTGAGCATTTCCTTAGAAGTATCATAGAATACTGCTTGAGAGTTGGCCGTTCTGGCATTAAAGTCTCCTAAGAGAACGATGTCTCCATCTCTAGAGAACTCCCATATGTCATTATTCAATATGGAGAAAGGGGACTGTCCTTTAGGTGAGTAGTAGACTGATGTACTTGGAGGGAACTAGCATATAGCGATATATAGAAATCTACCTGTCTCGGCTCTCATTCTCACCCACATATACCTTGCTTGTTCATCTTTCCTGATAATCTGTAATAGTGGTTTCAGCTCCTCGTTAAATAAGACTGCTACTCCTCCTGAACCTAGGATTCGTCGCAGAGATCTCTTGTTTGGTCGACCAGCTGTTTGCCATAAATACCCCTTCACATGTGGCATAAGCTGTCCCGGTATCTGGTGTGTCTCTGAGTAGAAAACTATGTCTCTGTCCCTAAAACTGTCTTCAACATCTAGCCTATATGATCCATTACAATTCCACGCTGCTATCCGGAGCGTCGCCCCATAGGTCTCGCACCGTCATGATGAGCGCTTTTCCAGAACCACTACTTTCCCTCTATAAAAGGCGATTTTTCCCTTTTCTCTTGCTGCCCTGATCTCCGGCATCAACTCTTGCATGTGTGCCACTTGTGCCAATGTAAGTTCATCTCCCAGGAAAATACCGGTTTTCTTAAGAGTTGGCCTCTTCTTTAGAAATTCTTTCCTTATTTCTATATTCGGAAAGCGGAGAGAGAGAGAGAGAGAGAGAGAGAGAGAGAGAGAGAGAGAGAGAGAGAGAGAGAGAGAGAGAGAGAGAGAGAGAGAGAGAGAGAGAGAGAGAGAGAGAGATGTGAAATGAAATGATATATTGACGTCTACAAAAGGCCAAAATGACCTATGAGACCAAACTGATTGCAATGATGAGTCTAGTACCAAGCTGGGCACAAACAAAGAAAACTACAAACTAAAAACTGAGATAGGAGTGCTACTGACTTCTATGGGTCTGGTAAGCTGAGCAATGGTATCATGCCACAAAGGTATAAAGTGGGGATAAGTGTCACCATGATACAATATAGCAATAGCATGAAGCCTATCCTGATCGACACTCTGGGTGTTGTGCTAGAATCCTGTGGATCCTCTGCCGCAATCTCCTCCGGTGCTGCGTGGCTCCCCTCCTCAGTCGCGGTCTTCTCAATCTTCCCAACTCTTTAGCTCGGTCAATGAGAGTACCGCTGGTGTGTGTATGGGTGGGAACCGAGCTCTGTGATGGTGGTGTCCCCTTTGCCTCTGTGGTACTCGTACGAAGAAATCTGAGATGCGTCTCTGGGACTGTCTCTGTCTATGCCCTCTCAATAGAGAGGTATCTCAAGTAGAAATAATCCGAGACATCTCTGGTCCTGATATCTCATGACTCTATCTAACGAGTCAAAACCATCTCTGAATAAACAATGAAAGCGTCCCCATATCTCATAGTAGACTGTGCAGTGACATATGTAGTGAAACTCTGTCTCTGGATCTGCATGGCATAACTGACATATCCTACTGTCTGCTGGTATGCCTCTGAGTCTACCTGTCTCAATCGCAAGCTGGTGTGAAGATGTGCAAATCTGGCCTATGGCACATCGTAACCCATGAGATAGATGCGTGTCCATGTAGCTGGGCCGTGTGACAAAACCGTCTGTCGTGAGATGGAGAAGATGCTCTCTATAGAAAGCCCTCTTCGTACTCAACTCCCGTGATGGCTCTATCCATGTCCTCTTGGTATCAAGCTGGATAAGATCTTGCCGAATGAGTCTAGTAATCTCCATACGTAAGAGCCAAAGATGGTGCATCAAGAGAATACTGGAAAGGGGGCAGCCTGTCCATGCTGAAACCATGTCTTTGAAACCATGAGCTCATCTGTGCATACCAACATGATGTATCTCCTTGTAATGCCAGTTGTCTGGATGACTCAAGAGAAAGTCTAGCATATCTGTCCCTAGTGGTGTCCCATAAGCTGTGTACAAATGATACTGATCTGGTAAGTGCCTCAACCTCCATAGGTGGGGCAGACAGCTCCGCTCGTATGATGTCATGTGGAACTGAGGCCTTGGCTCTAATCAGCCTAGAAATCATAGATACCAAGGGCCTCTCCATATTACTCCATCCAGCACTGTCAACAGACGGTCCCCAAAGCTGAACCTCGTAGTGCATAACTGAAGCGACCAAAGTGTTGAAGAGCCAGATCTTTGTTTGAGGTTCCTGGAACTGCACCTGTGAACAAATCCTCTCTAAACCGCCTAGGGCTGCCATAGGCACAAGTCAATCTAGTGTCTGCTGCCACTTTCAGTGTGAACCTCGGTCCACTAAAGACCACCCCAAGATATGTGTATGCATCAGTGTACTCCGTACTGTCCTGACCATATGTGAATGTAGGTGCTGATCTCCTAACCCACTGTGGCGTGGTATTAAATACCATAAACTTGGTTTTGCCAAGGTTGACAGACAATCCACTATCCCCTGCAAAACTATGCAATGCGTCCAAATGTCTCTACATACCCTCTGGTGAGTCTGATATCAACACGATATCGTCAGCATACAATAGAAGAGGGATCCATGTCCCTGCAAGCTGAGCACCTCAATCTCCTCCTCTGTCAATATAATCAAAGACCTCATCAACATGCATACCAAATAAAGTAGAGGACAATGGGCATCCGTGTTTCACTCCAATAGTGGAGTGAACTATGTCAGATATCCCTCTGATGTGCGTACATGACCCATCACTGAACTGTACAATGCAATAATCCCCCATATCAGCTCTGTGGGTACCCCCAATTCCATAAGTCGGTGCATCAATCTGGCCCTCGGTACTGTGTCAAAAGCTTTGCGGAAGTCCACAAAGCTGCAGTATATCCGTCTACCATGTGCTCGACCCTCCTCAATGATAGCTTTGAGTGTAAAGACATGATCCAGTGTGGAGAAACCCCTCCTGAAACCAGCCTGTCCAGGTGCCCGTATGCCCATAATCTTTGCCCAACTCCTTAGCCTATGCTCAAGGATGGATGCATACAACCGTGCCAATGTGTGTCCAGCCTTGATAGTACGGTAATTCCCTGGCACTGTGGGGTCTCCTGTCTTGAAGATAGGTACAATAGTAGATAATTTCCAAGACTCAGGAAATCCCTCACACATGACACGGTTGAATAACCGTGCAAGCATCTCTGCCAACAGGTCCCCCGCATGTATAATGTGCTATGCTACCAGACCCTCTGGTCTTCATCCTGTCAATGGCCTCCTTTACCATCCCAGTGGTAAAGAAGGTGCTCGTAGCCGGACATGGCTGTGGTGGATCTGGGAGTGGTGGCTGTTCAGGTACAGTGTATAAAGATGCTACATAGTGCCCCCATATCTCTGTAGAAGTAATCACCGGTGGGGGAGACTGCTCATGGAATAGACACCAAGCCTCTCCTGAATCTCTACTAAGGAAGAGCTGATATAAATCCTGCTCCATCTGGACCAAGAAAGCTCGCTTCTTCCGTCGTACTAGTCATCGTGTAGCAATACGAGACTGTCTATAGGTGATTACTCGCAATGCAAGCTCCCATTGTACCTAAGCTCTCCTCTGTCGACACTCCTCATCATACCAGCTGTTCTGAGGCATGTGCCCAGAACGTCTTTGACCAGGCTGAGTGTGGGTATGCCTCTGTCGATCGCTGCCCCATGTAATATCACTGTTAGCATAGATGTGATCTCCTCCACTGTGTATACTGGCTCTGATGTGCATAAAAACCTACATATCTCCTTTGCATAGACTGAGTCAGTCTATGGTGTAAAAGTATAGCGTGGATGTCTACCACCCCGTGAGGCCTGAGATGTATTGTACTCAAAGGAGACTGATAATGTCAGAAGTGCATGATCTACTGCTATCCCAATAGGCCTGGGCCCCACTGTGAAATCTTGAATGTGAGAGATAAAGCTCGGATGTGTCAGAACATAGTCTATAGTACTGGACCCATGTCTGTGTGGAAAACAAGTAAAACCTGTAGATGAGGGGAAAGTCTGTAAGCCATTCAGTATGGCTAAACTGTGAGTAGTCGTCATCTCCTTGAGGTATCTCCCATACTTTGTATGCTCTCTGTCGTGTGAGCATCTCTCAAGCCCCATCTCCTCTGGCTCTAGCTCTCTGAGCATCTCCTCTGAGGTGTCATAGAAAACCGTTTGTGGACTGCCTGTACGGGCATTGAAATCCCCAAAAGTATGATGTCTCCATCCCTGGAAAACTCCCACATATCATCATCAAGTACAAAGTAAGGAGAGTGTCCTCTGGGTGAAACATATACTGAAGTGCTGGGAGGAAAATAGCATATGGCGATGTACAAGAAACATCCAGTCTCTGCCCTCATCCTCACCCACAAGTATCTGGCCTGATCATCTCTCCGAACTATGTGCAGTAGTGGCTGGAGCTCCTCTCTAAAAAGAACTGCTACACCTCCTGATCCTCTAGTCCCATGCTCAGATCTGGTGCATGTCCGGCAAGCTGTCTCCCATTTGTATCCTGATATATGCGGCATCAGCTGTCCCGGAGCCTGATGAGTCTCTGAGTAGAAAACAATGTCTCTGTCTGTGTCTCTGAAGCTGTCCTCAAAGGCCCCCACATCAAGTCTATACGAACCATTACAGTTCCAAACCGCCATCCTGAGAGTGGTCCCATAGGTTTCGCAACGTCATGTAGAGCGGTGCTCTGTAAACACTACTCGTCCATTTCTGTAGAAGGCTAACTTTCGCTTCTCCCTTGCTGCTATAATCTCCGGCATGACCTCTCTCATATGTGCAAGCTGTGAGAAGGTCATCTCCTAAAAAGATACCTGTTTTCTTGAGGATTGGCCTCTTCTTTAAAAAGTCTTTCTTTTCTTCCATGGAGGGAAAGCACAAAATGAGAGCCCGTTCTTTTGAACTCTCCCCATTACCTTCATTTTTCTTGCCCACTCTCCAAGCTTGTGTGTGCGAGGGCTTCTCCACCCCCATCATTGACACGAGGCTCTTAACCTCTTGGTCCACCTTATTTGAATCTTTTAGGCCGGGCACTCTCACGTGTAGAGCATGTATCCTTCTTCGTTGTTCCTCTTCAAGTGTCTTGTTGATGATGTTGGCTGTAGTTGGAATGTCCTTGCCCTTCCCCTTCTTGACAACTTCAATCCACTTTTCAGCCTCTTCCACCTTCTTTTGCGTTTTGGAGAGAACCTCCACCCACGAGGTCTTCTTTTCTCCTTCCTCCTTTATTTCTTTGACTTGTGCTCGTATACTATTCAGCTCATCTATCATTTATGGCTGAATTTCTCCATCGTCAAGGCGTCCTTTCTCTTTAGTTTTGGTGAGTTCCTTCCGAAGGACCGAGATGCTACCTTTTAGAGCTTGAATTTCAGCCCGGAACTCGCGCTCTAGTTCCCTCGCCTGTTCCTCCCTCTTTTTCCATTCAAGAAGTGAATTCTTCTCTTTCTTCCACTCATCCATGTCGTCATCCATGTGAGCTTTGCACTCTTTCAGCTCTCTTTCAATGGCTGTCATCCTCTTGCTTGTGACCATGTAGTGCGCCGCCATCTTTCTTGCCTATTTGTTTCACTCTCGGAGATTCAGTAATCTACAACCCGAAGCGGGAAGAAGCACAACCCCAACCCACTGCGGGCATCAACCATAAAGCAAGATGCAATGGAAGGCCTTGTTGCCTTTGCCTTGAATCTGAACCTGCCCAAAACTGATACAAGATGCTAATGAATGAGGTAGTGGGCTGACCACAATGCTTGTACTAAATGCTGCGGGTATTGAAGATGCTGACAGTGCTGGGTACTTGAGATACTGTGGGTGCTGGGTACATGAGATATTGCGGGTGCTTGGGTACCGGAGATACTACGGGTACTGGGGTACTTGGGGCCTTCTGCTAGCAATCACAAGGATGAAGCGAAGCAGAGAAGAGGCTGAAAACGCTGATACAAGGCTGATCGCTGATCTTGTAGAGATGGCTGAAAACGCAGCCCCAAGGGTATATAGGCTGATCGCTGGCCCTCTAAAGCATAGGCGATAACTGTTCTTGTACTTGCTGATTACGCTGGGGCAGCAGGGGGGGAAAGAGTGCGGAGGGGGGTGGGAGCAGGGATGCAGTAGGGGCGACGGGTGCAGGGCAGCAGGGGGGTGGTTGGAGCTTACTCGCGCTGCAGAGGGCTGCCATGACTTCGCACTGCAGAGAGCTGCCATGGCTTTGCGCTGCAGAGGGCCGCCATATATATATATATATATATATATATATATATATATATCTATATATATATATATATATATATCTATATATATATATATATATATATATATATATATATATATATATAGATATATATATATATATATATATAGATATATATATATATATATATATAGAGAGAGAGAGAGAGAGAGAGAGAGAGAGAGAGAGAGAAATGAAATGTTATATTAACGTCTTCAAAAGGCCAGAATGACCTATGAGACCAAACTGATACAAAAGTGGTGAATTTGTTACAATGTCTGGGTACCTTAGTACTAAAGTACTAAGTGTGAAAAGTGTGAAAGTGTGAAAATAAATGTGAAAAACTAAATACAAAGTATTAAATAAACTTCTTAGGAGCATTCTAGGTGTTTGGCTAGAATGTTTCTAATCCTTTGTTGTAGTCTCCTCCGGTGAAGTGTGCTTCTGCATCTTGGCCGTGGTCGTCTCGATTTCCTAAGCTCAGTCGCTCTGTCAATTAGCGTGCCTTTGGTATGACTGTGGGTATTCCTTTGTGCTGGCTGTTGGCCTCTTGCTTCTCTGTCCACTCCTGCTTCTCTCGATCCGAAGAAATCTGTGATCGGCCTTTGAGGCTGTAGTGCTCTTTGTCTTCTCATTAGATTATCCCTGTGCCGATGTAGTTACAAGCCTAAGCATCTTTGATCTTGGTATTGCATGATTCTATCTAGAGGTCCAAAGCCTTCTTTAAAGAGGCAATGAAAATGCCCCCGTATCTCATAGTATACTGTGCAGTGGCATATATAGTGTAATTCTGTCTCCGGCTCCATTCCGCATAACTTGCAAATTCTGCTCTCAGGTGGGATTCCCCTAAATCTGCCAAATTCAATTTCCAATTGGTGTGAGGATGTACGAATCTGACCAATAGCACATCTCAAACCATGAGATAGGTGGGTATCCATGTAACTCGTGCGAATCACAAATCCATCTTGAGAGAGAGAGAGAGAGAGAGAGAGAGAGAGAGAGAGAGAGAGAGAGAGAGAGAGAGAGAGAGAGAGAGAGAGATGAAAATGAAACGAAACGAAACGCTATATTAACGTCTTCAAAAGGCCAAAATGACCTATGAGACCAAAAGGTTGCATCCATCTGTGACTCTAGTATAATGTCAATGGAACATAAAGATAAAATAAACGAGGGTACCTAGGGTGGGTAGGTATGTAAGCCTAACCTACATCCTCATCATCATCAACATCCTCATCACATTATACATCAACTCAAAGCCTATGGGAAGGGGTACAACCACATGAGGCCTAATGGGACAATGGTGATCATCCCATAAGCTCTCTAATGGATCTCTGCAATATGGCCTCAATGTCCTCCATGGTTAGCTCTCTAAGGGGGCATGCTCGATGTCACTAAATGATGCTCTGTAGCCTCTGATGTAGACCTTGTCTACGTGTGAAGATCCTCGCATCCTCGGGCATCGTGAGTGGCCAAGCTGGATGGCTCGATCAAGAATGCCCCGATGAGGGTGTGAGTGGGTTACTTGTGGTGAGCCATCGTAAGTAGTCCCTCCGTAAAAAGTAGTGATTTGGCTTTGTATGGATCCTCTATGCGTAGGTCCCTTGCTCCTAAGGGTAGTCTCTCTGAGTCCATGGATCTGTAGCAAGAAGAGACCTAGGCACCTCTGATAACAGTAATATATGATGCGGGATAAGAGAGAGAGGGAGGGAGGGAGGGAATATCTTTCACCACCTGAAAAGAGTATCTTAATCCCTAGATGTATCTTGTGTTTGTTTTGGAATTTTCCTCACGATCTCATTGTATACCTTTTAGAGGTTCTCCCATATTTCTTGTGTATAGACATATGGTTGGTTTTTTGTAAGGCAAGGGTCAAAGCCCCACTTTTTTCGCAAAAATAAAAAGAGAGAGAGCCGGAGTATCTTCATCGGCTCTCTCTGAAGAATTATGGCATCTTCTTTGGTTATTTCGGAGGATCTTGAGCACAAGATTGGTGACCATATTGAGATCCTCTCTCAAATAGGCGTTGTCGGCTGCTTGATGGGATGCTTCTACGCTTGTGTCAAAATTCAAAAGTGGTTGAAGTGTAGCCCAGTTGCCTCAGATAAAGGCACAATGGAGGACATCTTTCTACTGGATAGAGGCACTTTCATTGTTGTTTTCTCATTCAAGGAGCTCGCCTCTAGGGCTGGTAGTCGCCCTCCTCTCGATTTTGGGGACAAATGGATTTTTCTGCATTCCTAGTATGAGAACTTTTTGTTAGCGACTCTTGTAGCGCGGATAATGTGTCGTGCTCTCTACAGTGGGTGGTCCTCAGTGCAATGTGCGTGACAATCTCACTCAAACAGACTGAACAGAAAGGAAACAATAGACATCAACAGAGCTCACAGAGACACAACAACAGACCAACACATATGACTCGACTATCTCAAAGACTGATACAGACTCTAGCGTGGCACCACACTCAGCTCCAGCCGAGGACTCACAGGTACAATGGGGGTGTCGAGGACCAGAGGTGCAGGGATGGTGAATCAGTGCCCTGTGTCTGGACTCACTCTAAACGACTACGTACAAGATAATCCAATGGCCCAAAACGACTACTCATATGTACAACCATAAAGAGCCACCAACGGCTCATAAATGTCCAGTCAGCTAAGTCTATCTCCAAACTGAGTGGTGGTGGCGACCTGGCTACGATGTCCACTAGACCACCGTCGGTACCCTGCCACGTGTCACTCCCCAGCCCAGAGGGTCCGTACAGTGTGAACCAGACCAACTGTAACTAACTGTCCAACTATCTGTCTGTCCTGTGAAGTGACACTGTAGCCCTGCTACAGGTTGCCCGCCACAAGACTGGTCACCGTCTCGGTAAGCCAAACACTGAAAAACTGCAAAAAGTAACCATATGTACAATGAAAGGAGTAGCAAGTAGTGCGGTCGTGTCATCCAAGAGAAAGTGTCGTCGCCACTGTCGCACCAGAAGTCTCGATGTCCGGGGGAGCCATCAAATCGATCGTGTAACGCTGCGGCTGTTGGACTATGTTCTGAACAAACTGGCTCCTTGTGGTTGGAGCAGCCACCTGCTGCACAGCGGATGGAAGCACCTACCCTGAAGTGTACTCAGGACGCCTAGTGACACAACCACGGCGGTGTGCACCAGCAACACCGTCACAGCAAGGAACGCTCTGCACCTGTGGTACCTGACCTTGAGGCCCCTGCGAAGTATAGTACTGGACTGGGGACTGTTTGTACGATCCCAAGAATTGCTGAGAGGGACCTGCTGATGCTCCTGCATACCTTGCAGGTGTCTGGACCTGTGTCCGTGGCTGTGTGTACGATCCCAAGAACTGCTGAGAGAGACCTACTTCTCTTGCATACCCATACTCTGCAGGAGTTTGGACCTGAGTCTGGACCTGTGTCTCTGGCCCAGTCCATCCGTATCCCACAGGAACCTGTGTAGACCTATTACCATACAAAAGCGTCTCTTGAAATCCTGATAGCTGTGCTCTTAGGTCGTCAATGATCTTTGACTTAATCTGCGATGGCACTCTCAGCGACTCTCAGAGATCCTTCCATAGGTGCATATGTGGCGGAGTGATGCTGGTGCGTGGCAACTAGCTGCTGTGTACCTAGTTCTATGGTGGCAATAGCAGCCCGTGAGTCCTGAAGTAACTTCTCAGAAAGCTGAAATAGAGAAGTAGAGTCGGGCATCCCTGAAGATCCCTCAGATGCATGGGATGCTGGAGGACGTGTAAGTGGCACAGCCGGCGAGCTAGGAGGTGGTACAACTGGTGTGGTAGGTACCTCTGAGATGGTTATTGTAGATGGAGAGTGAGATATGTTGACTGGAGTATGAGTGAAGATGGGAGAAGAAGGGAGAGGATCCTGTAAGGGCGCAGCGGCCACTCTGCTTTGAGGAGGGGCGGAAGTAGAGACTGGTGCTCGTGCTGTAGACATTGGTGCTGCTGGCACAGTAGAACTAGGGGTAGAAGTAGATGGAGTGTGACTCGGAAGACGCGTCACTCTAGTGTGCTGGCTCTCTAAAACTAGCAAGGAGAGTAAAGACTGCACTGTATCCTTCGCCACTTTTGCCTTTATCTTCTTTCTCTTGGTAACTGTAGGGTCAGCCTGAATACTTACAGATTTTCTTTTCCCTTTCGAGGTTTCCTGTGGATCTTCATCCACTTCGTCGAGGCTAACATATATATTTATGACCCGTGCCAAAAGAGGTGCTGCAAAACATTTGAAGCTTAACTGCACAGATTGCACTTGGGTCCGAAATCTTTTAGCCCTAGATTGCAAAGAGGTAAAGAGAATCTGGTGGAATCCACAGGGTATGGTGTGGATTAAACAGTAGAGGCCGTCGCAGTGGGAGAAGATAGTGGGAAGATCACTTTTTTCTTTATCTTCTTTGGCTTCTCTAGCGAGAAAGTAATACCTGAAGATTGTCAGAATCCGTTTGTTCCTTTCATAGTTTGGGTGATCCGAACTTAGCAGTTCTTGACATGCTTGAATTGTGGCATCCTTGGACAGCTTAGAAAAAGTGCGTGTAGCCGGCTTCACAGATGGAAAGCTATTCATACCCATGGCATGGCCAAGCCTTGTAGCTGTCAACTTGTGGCCCCTTACTTTGGGAAAATCCTTTAACATTTGATGTATCATCTCCACAGGAACAATGTTAGGTAGATTGGCATCAGCCAATGCTGTGAGACCAAGAGTGTGCAGCTGAGCATTGGAAAAGACCTCGCTCAGAGATGGTCGAGGCTGCTGTAAATAAAAATCCAAAGAGAACGCGGTGTGATTTTTGGATGTTGCAGGCCTCTTGATTATATGACTCATGATTGGCTGTTTCCCTTTCTGTTGAGCCGAGCTTGTACGGTCCTCTTGATCACTCGAAGCATCTGACTCGGAGTGTGCTTCTGACTCAGAGGGCGAGTCTGCTTTGTAGCTTTCATCACTGGGGTCGCTGGAAGTTATGTCATCCAAGCCGTGGCTACTGCTTGCTGACATCTCCTCACTCTCTGATTCCTCTGATTCTGCAGCCACAGGTTTCTTCTTTCGCAACAATTCTTTTTTGCTACTACCACCTTCTGCTGTCTATTTCTTGCTACCTCCTGCCATAGTGAGTACAGTTGGCAGAATGTTTCAAGTACGAGATTTCGACACTAGAAGGAGGTTGATGTAGAGAGCAGAAGATTCTATAGACGCGTTTTTGAGATTTCTGGTAGGGTGTGTTTTGGAGATTTCTGGATGGATAGGTGCGAAGGGCAGAGAGGGTAGGGCAGGTAGAGAGAGGGTAGGGGGCGAGGGAGAGAGTAGGGCGAGGGGGTGGGTAGAGGGTAGGGGCGAGGGGGTGAGTATGGGCGAGGGGGTGGGTAGGGTAAGGCGAGTGGTGAGAGGGTAGGGACGAGGGGTTGGTTAGAGGGTAGGGGCGAGAGAGGGTATTGGCGAGGGGGTGGGTAGAGGGTAGGGGCGAGGGGGAGAGAGTATGGGCGAGGGGGTGGGTACGGTAGGGCGAGAGGTGAGAGGGTAGGGGTGAGGGGGTGGGTAGAGGGTAGGGGCGAGGGAGAGAGTATGGGGGAGAGGGTGGGTAGAGGGTAGGGGCGAGAGGTGAGAGGGTAGGGGCGAGGGAGATGGTAGAGGGTAGGGGCGAGAGGTGAGAAGGTAGGGGCGAGGGTTGAGGGGGAGAGTAGGGGTGAGGGGTTGCGTAGAGGGTAGGGGCGAGAGATGAGGGGTGGGATTAGTTTAGGGATTCAAGAACTCCAACACGTGATGGAGTCAAAGAGAGATTTCCTCTATTTTTTTGTAGCTAGAAGCATCTACAAGTTATCAATAAGATATAAGATTGCCTAGCTCACATTGGAGGTGGTTGTGAATCCTTGGCAAATATCCAATGGATTAGTTAAGGGCGAGGTAGAGAGAGGGTAGGTAATCGGATGTAGTGGGCAGATACACCGGGAAGATAAGTTGATGCTCTCAGAGTGGGAGAATTAAAGCTTGTGGAAGTTGAAGCTTAGAGAAAAGAAATTTGGTAGGCAAGTATTAGGAGATTAAGGCTCGCAAGCAATTTTTACTCGTAGCAAGTTCTGGTGCACAAAAGTAAAGAAGCTCGAATGGCCCATTCTTGGAGCTAGAATACTAACTGCACTGCTAATGGGACCAAAGGTTTCAAAGACGGTCCTAAATTCTTATCTGCCATATTCTTCACATAGACATTAGTGAAGTTTGAGCCTCATCAAGTCCTTGATTACATATCATTCACTTTCTCAATCGCCATCTGAGAAGATTCCACTTGTTCAAACTGAACAAAACCACAAAATCACGACCCTTGGAGACTCCTAACTAGAAGCTTAACTGGAAAGACCTTAGTACTTCACGGCAAATAACACTAGGATAGAAACAATTAGAGAAAGAGTGTTTGGACCGAAGAAGTTCAAGACAATACCCAAATACCGAGATTGAGTGGAGAAAAGATACCTTAGGAGGAAAATGCGAAAACTTCTACAGACATAGCAGAAACGGAGACAGTAGCAGAACACCCATTCTACCCATTCTGGTGGAAAGAGAGTGGGGAGGAGAGAAGAACCCATTCTGGTGGACAGATAGTGGGGAGGTGAGAGATGGGATATAGAACCTACAGATGGCGGAATAGTTGCAGACCGTTTACTCAGAGGAGTAATAGCACTTGATTTTGGAGCCATTTACTAGAGGCAATGGAACACCGTTCAAAGTTACTAACTGGACTACTCCTTGTGGCAAAATTTCAGGTAATGGCCCTTGCCAGGGTGGAACCAGCTTCTTAGCTTTCTTTAGATACTTAGCTTGATAGAGTAGCACCAGGGAGCCCTGCGTTATTTTCGGCCTTCGGAGATGGCGATCATGCCACGCTTTGTGACGAATCTACTCGGCTTGGAGAGCATGTGAAGCTAACCTTCTGCTTTCTTCTAACATTGAGAGACGAGAGAAGTTTGCTGAAGCAATCCCAGCTGTGACACGAACACTTCCCACTCTTGCTGAACCTGAGTTGAACTCATATGGTGCAATTGCTTCTAAGCCAAAAGCTAGCTAGAATGGGGTGTAGTTAGTGGTTGCCTTGAAGGAGGTGCGATAAGCCCAAACTGTGCCGAGGATAGCCTGAGCCCAAGATGTTGGATGTAGATGACAAGCTTTTTTTAGAAGCGCGATTAGCACTTTGTTAGTGCTTTCAGCCTGCCCATTTGCTCGAGGATAGTAAGAGCAAGATTTGCGATGAAAAATCTTGTATTCGTGAGGAGAGTGGAGATCAAGTCGTTGACAAAATGACTATCTCGATCACTGGTGACTTCCAAAGGACACCCAAACCTACAAAAAATATTTTCATACAAAAATTTTGCGACAGTGGCGGCTCTATAGTCGATGGTAGCCACCACTTCGGGCCCATTTTGTTGCATAATCTGTTGCTACTAAGAGATACTTACGATTGCCTGGTTGAGTAGATGGAGTAACTGGACCAACAAAGTCCAAGCCCCATCTCTCAAAGGGCAACCACGCCATAGATACGTGCAGAGGGCGATTTGATTGCTTGCTAGGCTTGGGCGCACATCGTTGGCAGACATCACACATCTTGACATGAGCAATAACATCTCTAAATATATAGGGCCACCATAAGCCTGTCTGTAAGAGTTTTTGCGCCGTGATGTGACCAAGGTAGTGGCCACCTGTAGGACCACTGTGTGCATCCTCCAGAATGTGGTCTACTTCATGAGGGGAGACGCACCTGCGCAGCACACCATCTGGCCCAGATTCGTAGAGCTGTCCGCCAATCAAAGAGAACGGTCTAGACTTCAGCAAGAATCTTCTTTTTTGCAAGGGAGAAGCATTCTCAGGATATAGGCCAGTAGAGAGCAGATGTAACACATCTCCATACCATTCTGGGGTTGTGTCCACCCTAAAAAGATGACGGTGGTGCTGTAGTTGCGCTCTGCTTTGGTGAGCAGGCGACTTGCATAGTGAATAGGGCGATCGAGGTTGTACTCTTTACTAGGCTGAGTTAGCACAGCCCCCACAGCCAGTTGACTGGCATCCGTATGCACATGAAAAGGAAGAGACCAATCTGGAGCCACTAAAATAGGTGCTTCAGTGAGGCGCTTTTTAAGGTATTCAAATGCTTCAGCCTCAGGTTTTGACCATTTAAAGGATACTGTAGCACTAGTGAGTTGGGTCAATGGTTGAGCCACCTGTACATACATCCGTATGAACCTACGATGATATCCTGTGTGGCCTACAAAGCTCTGAACACCTTTCAGATTGATAGGAGGTGGTAACTTCAAGATTTCCACGATCTTCTCTGGGTCTGGTGCTAAACCTTTGGCAAACACCACATGGCCTAGAAGTGTGCCCTCAGTGACCAAAAGGTGACATTTGTTAGGATTGAGTTTTAGCCGTGCCTCTCTGCACCTGAGGAAGACAGCAGAGAGCTGAGCGAGGTGTTCCTCTAGATTTTCCACTGGGGTTGAACATTGAGCACCTGAGAAGGTCGAAAAATCGTCCATGAAGATGCGAAGATGATCCGTAAGCAGAGGACAAAAGATGAGATATACCGCTCGATTGAAAGAAGGAGGAGCGTTTTTCAACCCAAAAGACATTCTAGTGTAGATAAAAATACCCCAGGGAGTCACAAAAGCTGTTTTCAGCTGATCACCTAGATGGATGCCCAATTGATTGTATCCACTAAACCCATCCATGAAACTGTACAAAACATGCCTTGCTACATCTTCGAGCACACGCTCAGTGAAAGGTGTGGGAAAACCATCTGGAATAGTTACCTTATTCAGTGCTCGGTAATCTACACACACCCGAATTTTATTGGATTGCTTCTTAGGCGCTATCACCATGGGTGATAACCACTCAGAGTGCTCCACAGGTACAACGATCCCTGCCTCTTGCATTTTTTCGAGCTCTGACTTGACAGCCTCTGCATACTTCGGGTTGAGCTTATAAGCTCAGCCTCTGACAGGCTTAGCCCCTTCAACCAGAGGGATTGTGTGGAGACCCAATTCTGGTGGGATCCCTTCCAAATCCTTGTAGAACCAAGCAAAAACATCCTTTAAAGAGTGAATAAAAGAAACTACCTGGCCAAGTAATGCGGGATGCTCCCATAACCAAGCTGCTAAGAGGATGTGCTGAGGGTTTTCAGGGATGCCCAAGTTGACTTTTTTGACAAGGTCAAGAGGTGTAACTGTGGAGGATACTTCAGAAGTTGAAAAATGAGCTGCCTCTTGGAGTTTCGAGACATCATGTGCTAGTGTTTGATCGATTGGAAACTCCGCATACTCTTCTTGTAACCATCCTGGTGAAAGCTCATTGAAGGGTAAATCTTCAGACACAGACATAACAGGGTGCTTTAGAGTGGGCGGGGCATCCGACCTGGGAGATGTTAGAGGAAGGGGGGAATCATTGGCGAGTTCATGCAGAGGAGATTTTTTCCCCCTTCGGTGATGTGTGATAGGTTCCCCGAGGCCGAGGGCTTCCATAGGAGGATCATTTGAATCATGAGAATTTGGGGATGACCCACTTACTTCTTCGATTGGTCCACTGTCTACTGTAGGATTACTGTCCAGTGTAGGACTTGTGACATCTGTGTCCGCCTGAGGAGTTGCAAGAGAGAGTGTTACCGGCACATGTGAGTTTTGAATAGAGACCACATAGCATGGCATCGAGGCAGTAGCTTCCAACCACTGCAGCAGGTCTTCGTCAGACCCGTCAGGTGGGATGGGGCTGCTCAGGGTCGGGGTTGGACTGTACTGACAATGAGCTGTGATGAACCACTGGATCCATACCTCTTTCGAGCCGAATTGGTTGCATGGGGGAGCCAGGAGTATGTATCCACATGGCGTCGTTTCCCCAATCATGAAGTGCCTTAGTATGCCGCAACCATGGTCTACCAATCAGCAAAGGAAATCCTCCCTCCACCTGAGGAAGACTGACCACCACAAAATCCAAGCTAAATGCGAAGTCTTGTACCATCAGAGGCACATTCTCTACTATGCCCCCATAGGGTAGACTGTCCTCTGGTCTGCCAATGTAACAGTGAATGGAGCAAGGCGAGTAGGCTGCAGACCTAAGGCCAACATAGTAAATTCTGGCATCAGATTGATCCCAGATCCACCATCCACTATGACTCCTGAGAATTGATTCCCAAGAATAAACACAGTGAGACGAGGACTTTTATAGTTGGTGAGGGGAGCACCTGGATATGAAATCATGTAGGACTCCAAGGGCTGCACAGGTAGGTGCCCGTCACTAGGCCCTGCACCAGGGTATAGAGACTGGATGATGGAAAGGGTGTCACTTCTAAAATTTGCATCAAGTCGAAGCATGTCGTACAGTGACACTTGCTGAAAAGTGTTTTTCAAGATAGACTCTGCTGTGGGCTTGTTTCCTTTGATTAGAGCTTGCTCTGGTATCTTGAGCTTCTGCAAGTCCTCTACTGCTTCGATGAAAGCACCATCAATATCTGATAGAAGCGAGGTAGGTTGTGGCTCTTGACACTACCTGCTGGTTTGTCAGCTACTACTGGAGTTTGACTCATTTGTGTGACAGGAGATGGAAAGATTGGACTGCCAGGGAGGCTCAGGCCAAGAGCAGCTCTCTGTGCCCGTGTGAGCACCCTGGCCGGCTCTTCCACTTGCTTCAACCCTTCTTGAGAGGCAGCTACAAGAGTGGAAGGCGGTGCCTGTGGAATGGAGCTTACTGTGATGAGGTTAAGCTTTGGAAATGTAAACTCCTGCTGGTTTTGGCTTGTGCTTGCAGATGTGGACGCTCGTTGTTTTGGGCAATCCTTACTATAATGATCCTTAGCTTCAGGGCAATGTCCGCAAGGCGGGGACCCTTTTGGTAAGGGACATTTGCTCTGATAATGTCCATACTCCCCGCACCTGTAGCACAAAATTGGCCTATTTGAGGGGCGAGGTGGTCTCTGCGCTTGCTGCATGGGACCGGAGGCTGACGTGTAGAAGCTTTGGGGAACTGAAGGAATACTAGCATGATAAAAGCTGGGAGATGCAAAGTTGTTGTGCATACCTTGCTGCATAGGAGGTGTTGTCAACAGAGGTGGCAATGGGTTTTGATGGCCATAGGGTGAGACCATGTTTGATGCAGGTGCTAGCCCTTGTTGGAGAGAAGGACCTAGAATTTGTTGTATTTGCCGCAATCCCTTGATATAGTAGCAATCCTTGTCTTCGTGCCCAGATTTTTAACAGAAGTGGCAATAAGCCCGATGGGGACAGTCTTGTGGAGGATGCCCTGGAGAACGACACGAGCTGCACCATACCATAGCCTTAGTCTCTTGTTGAGACCGAAGCTCTTCTAGCTCTCTCTTGATTTGATCCAAAGCCTCAAGATGTGGGGGTTTATCCTGGCAAAGAGAGATATTTTTCTCCTCTTGAAGAGCATGTTGTAGTTTTAGGGCTTCAAGTTCTCTTCGTAAAGAAGTCAATGGATCAGCAGGACTTTCCGAAAACACAAAGGGGGTCTCTATGTGAGGGGAGTTGTTGAACGGCTTCCTAGCCCCCTCTATCCTAGTAGCAGTTGCGATGAACTCCTTCAAAGTGGCGTCGGGTCGGAGACTCTCTCGGAGTTTTTGTTGAGAAGTTTTGGGAAGCGCCTTCTCCACCCACTTCTTCACCATGAATTCACCGGGTTGCTGAGGAAGCTTGGCAACCAGAGACTTGGTCTTAGTCATAAGCTCTGCAAAAGTCTCCTCTGGCTGGAGCACCATGTTGGCTAACTCATCCAACACCTTCTCCTGGTAGTCACCGGGCCTGAAAGCTGCACACAACTGTTGCCTTAAGGCTGTCCAGGTTGCAAAATGGTTCTCTGCAAATTGGCTGTACCATTTGTCTGCTAAGCCATCCAAGGTGGATGGAAAGAGTACTAGATAAGCATCTTCCTTGTTAAGACCACGACCCCTACAGAGAGATACAAACCTCCTTGCATGGTCGTCAGCATCTTCTGAAGAGAGTCCTTTGAATGTAGGGAACTTGATGTTTACCTTAGCCAAAACGCTAGCCAACGGCTCCATGGCTCCTTGCTGAGCCTGTTGCTCAGTAGCCTGCTGTAGCAGAATAGGAGAGAGCTTTACTGGAGAAGGTGATCTGGAAGATGTGGAACCAGATGAAGGAATGGGTGATGTATTTGGAGGTATAGGTGATGAGGTTGATGGACTTCTACTAGGTACCAAGGGTCGTCTTCTGTTATAGTACTTTAGAGGGCTCAGTAGTGTGCTTTGATGCTCGGCTGACCGCCTTGTATGTGTCATGCAGTGACCACCAATCCAACCAACCTTTGGGCAAGAAAACCTTGAACTGGCTGAAGACTGGTCTAGACTCTACTAGACCAGGCAAGTGACTAGACCAGCTGGACCAGGGACGAGGAGGACTAGACCAAGGTCGAGGAGGTCTAGACAAGGGACGAGAACAGGTTGGACCAAGGTGAGAGAGGACTAGACCAGTTGGACCAGGCGAGAGGAGAACAGTGCAAGGCAAGGTCAGCGAAGCTAGATAGACCCAACTAGCTTCAAGATTTGCACCTTACAGAGTGAGATTTCAGTTGAGGTCCCACCGTGATTGCCAAAATGAGAGCACTTGTAGTGCGGATAATGTGTCGTGCTCTCTACAGTGGGTGGTCCTCAGTGCAATGTGCGTGACAATCTCACTCAAACAGACTGAACAGAAAGGAAACAATAGACATCAACAGAGCTCAGAGAGACACAACAAGACACAACAGCAGACCAGCACATATGACTCGTCTATCTCAAAGACTGATACAGACTGTGGCGTGGCAGCACACTCAGCTCCAGCCTAGGACTCACAGGTACAATGGGGGTGTCGAGGCTCATAGGTGCAGGGATGGTGAATCAGTGCCCTGTGTCTAGACTCACTCTAAACGACTACGTACAAGATAATCCAATGGCCCAAAACGACTACTCATATGTACAACCATAAAGAGCCACCAACGGCTCATAAATGTCCAGTCAACTAAGTCTATCTCCAAATTGAGTGGTGGTGGTGACCTGGCTACGATGTCCACTAGACCACCGTCGGTACCCTGCCACGTGTCACTCCCTAGCCCATAGGGTCCGTCCAGTGTGAACCAGACCAACTGTAACTAACTGTCCAACTGTCTGTCTGTCCTGTGAAGTGACACTGTAGCCCTGCTACAACTCTCGAGGATAGATGCCAAGTATCGAGGTACCCTTTAAAAATTGCTTTACCAGAGCTACTTATAGGTTTGGCTGCTAGACATGTTGAGGCAGATGGGTTCTATTTTTCGCATACCAACCTAGACATCTGTGCCATCTATAAAGGCGGCTACCACCCCTTCCACAAAGTTTCCAGATTCCATTACATTTGAGTGGAAAGGGGTGCTACACTCGCAAAGGGTTGTGCTTATAGGTAGACCGAACTTGTGCCTTAGATGTAATGAGATGGGGCTTATGGTGAGGGATTACTCTAGAGAGTGACAACATTGATAGATTGGTCGTAGGAGGGGACAACCCTCACAACCACAATAGACCTAGCGCAGTTCTACACTGCAGTAGGGCCTTGCACAACAACATGATAGGGATCAGAGGGGTCGGAGTCAATTGCAGCAGAGTGATCAACATCACCATAATGTTGATCATAGAGAGAGAGAGAGAGAGAGAGAGAGAGAGAGAGAGAGAGAGAGAGAGAGAGAGAGAGAGAGAGAGAGAGAGAGAGAGAGAGAGAGAGAGAAACACAACCTATCCTTGTTTACAGACGGGTAGTGAGACATATGTTGGATGAGGCACAGCATCCCCCAAAGAGACCCGCTAAGGAGAGGTTACGGGTTAGGATCGAGACGAGATCCTAGAGAAGCTGGACAAAGAGATCGAGCATGAGGACAAACAGTCGGTGGTAGTTAAAGAGCAGCCCAAGTTGCCCTAGGATAGGCTAATTTAGCAAGCTTTGGATCCATGGACATTCATTTGGAGGTGCCTCTCACTGTAGGCACTATTGGGAATGAGCAAGAGAGCGAGTCTCCTGAGTTTGTAAAGGAGTTCGACTATTGAGAATGTTTTGCATCACTAGCAGATGTCCCATTATCTTTTTGCTACATAGTTCTTTGGGGTTGGTCTATAAAGATTTCGAGATGTCCCTCTGAGGAATGGGCCACTATTTGTTGACATGTTTTCCTCGTAACTATTAGGAGGACGTCACATTTTTCTTGGTCTAGAGGGATCTCTCATGATTAGATTCAGTGTGCAGGTTTCACATGAGGGTTCTTTGTGGTCGAGGAAGGTTGTTTATGATACCTTATGGGAGCAAAGAATGGTTGAGGCCAACTATTTTATGGATATCAGAAAGTTTGTAGATTGGTTTGAGAGTCAGTTTAGTAGGGCCTTCGGGAGCTTGGTTTGCTCGGAGAGATGTGCATCTTGGTACCTTCCCTCGGCTTTTGTGATGGAGGATGATTGGCCCAGTGGGCCGTTTCTCTTATTATGGTTGTGCTGTAGATATGTATCCTTTTCATCCTTTTTTGGGGTACATCATGAGGAAATGTTAGAACGGATACGGATGATTTTGGAGGCAGAGCCTAGGGTTTCACAGTCCCTTGGCTTTTGTGAGCTACTAGAAGAGGTTTTCACAATGGATGCTTTATGTCAATCAGATACATAACATTGGACATTGTGGTTCTCACTACATTGCGTGAGGTGGACAGAGGTTTGGGCATATTTGTGTAGGCCCTATCAACTACCTTATTTTTGTGCTAATTTTTCCTATTTAATGCTTCTTTTAGTGCTAGGCTTCATGATGGTCGAGTCTGCCTTGCATCTCTGGAGTTATGACAAAAATTGAGTACGTAGATCTTTGTATTGATGTATGCTCGTGTGTGTGTCTGTGGGAGAGCATATAGTGGTATTTAGCTCTACACCCACTATTGGGCACTGACGATGCTAGTGGGGATGTTGTAATATTTAGGCAATACTACGCATGATGGTTATATTGTCATGTGGGTGACTACCATTAGTCTATACCTTGCACTTTCCTTGAAGGACAAAAAGGATTTAAGTGCATACTAATCATGTGAGCAAAAATTTTATACACGGATCGATGTATTTTTGATAACATCTATGGGGCCAAAGTACATTGTATGTCAGGGTGTCCCACGCTTGGAGCATCGTGACACTCAAACAAAATCTTCTTGCGGATACCACCACAAAGGGTTTGTTTGGATACACTTTTTGCAACATCGGTGCAGATGTAACAAGTTGCTTCAATGTTTGAAAACATTGATCGAGCTCATCCGTCCGTGTGATAGATGGATTAACACTACGCTTTTTGCTTGTAACGCCCTTGTAAAGGGTTCAACAATCTTGGTGTAGACTTTGATGAATTTCCTGAAAAATCTGATTGTACTTACGAGAGATTTCACTTGTAGTATGATTCATAAAACTAGCCATCGTAGGACCACTTGTACATGTTTGGGATCAATGCGGATTCCACCCACTGAGATGACATGGCCGAGATACAAAAACTTCTCGCACTTGGATTGCTTTGCATACTTCTTCTCTCGTCATAGAGTATGCAAGACAAGGCGAAGGTGTTGCAAACGTTCCTGGAGTGTAAATATGTCATCAAGGAACACAACAACCCACATTCTGAGATATGGACGAAAGAGGTCATTCATCATCTGTTGGAAAGTTGCTTGAGCGTTGGTCAATCCAAAAGGTAAGACCAAAAATTGGTAATGTCCATACTATGAACGAAATGTGGTTTTCGGGACATCATGCGGATGTATCTGTATTTGATGGTTGCCGGAGCGAAGATCGATCTTGGTGAAATATCTCACACCCGAGAGTTGATCCGTGATGTCATCCATTCTAGGCAATGGATACTTGTTCTTGGCGATGACTCTATCGAGACCCTTGTAATCTAGCAGAAAGGAATCCCACCGTCCTTTTTAGAGAGAAAAACAAGAGTGCCCCAAGGAGACTTCTAGGTTCAATAAAACCTTTCACAAGATAGGCTTGTAGCTGCGTAGCAATCTCATCTTCCTCTTTCGGGCTGAACCTAGACGATTGCCGGAGATGCGATGGCTACCGCGAGAAAGCTCTTATCTTGCGGTGAAGGTCGGGTCCATGAGATGTTGGAAGCCCATCTCGTAAACCTGATAGAAACACGGTAGCAAACTCTTTTAAAAGAGAATCTAAATATCCCTTAACAATAGCATCATAATCAGACAAATGAATATCATTCTCAGACGAAAGCACATCATCATTTGAACTACAATGAAAAGAGAAATCAACGGTGGAATCCTTGACAAAACAATCTGAGACTGTAACATTAGAATCATGACACCATGTATTAAACTCATTTGCTGAAAGAAGGTGTACGCAACAATTGGTGGTCCCAGGGGATGTAGAATTGTTATGCACCATCATGCTAAAAAAAGATAGTATGAGATGCATAATCTACAAACGGAGAAATTGTCTTGCTATAGAATCACGGGATGCCTAGAATGACGTCTACATGCTGTAAACTCATAATACAAAAGTCTTAAGACTTCATGGTAGTGTTGAAGGCGGAGGTCGAGTTGTGGTACGACCTCAGTCCATCGATCCAAAACTCGACTGCCCACGTATCGGATCGAGTAGGGCCGGTTTGCGGAAATGGTCTTCAGCTTTTCCTTTACCGAAGTCTTTACCTTTGGGGAGATGCTTGGATTATTAGTTCGTTTTGGGCAATCCTTGTCGCCACGGAAGTGGCCGGTGTAATGGCAATCATAGCAGCGATTCTTCTTTTGATCCTCGGCGTGGGAAGCCTTGCCTTTGCCATTCCCCTCGAATTTCTTCCATGGAGGTGCAATTGATTGATTCAAAGCTGCTGCTGGGAGCAAAGGGCTTGAACTTTGATGTAGAAGTGCTGCAGGTAGAGGTCACCCCCGCCATTGGGCCACTCCGTGACACGGCCCAAGTATTGTCGTAGTTCTTCGCAAACTTGTAGATGTCTTGAAGTGATGTGACGGGATTTTGCAATACCTTGTTTTGGTATGCTGCGACAATCTGGACAGATAAAGCATTTGTAATGTTAATGTATGGTCCTCCAAGGCCTTCGTTTTCGTGGACAAGGTCCTTTAGTTTCTATGAGTAAGCGTCCGGAGCCATGCCATGGCATGTAGGTGTAGTAGACAAGAGTATATAATAGCAAAAAATCACTCGGGAAATACGCCCAAGATGCTTAAATAAGTAATAGGGAAAATTACCAAAATACCCCTCTAATTTGTGGAAATTCCCAAAATACCCCTCAAATTTCAAAAATTCCCAAAATAGCCTCGTATCTATTTTAGTTGGATTGTTCACGATTTCCTAACCTTTATGCTTTTTTGACAATGGAGATCCGTTGTTTAGTGCTTAGCATGTAATTTGTCACAAATTACCTCCCGAGAAAAGACAATTATGTCTAAAAACAATGAAGCAATTCATCTCCAAAGCCTACATAACCAGCTCACATTCTAGTTTTAGTATCTTGTATTGATAGACAATCAGTCTTCTTATGAAAAGCCACAATTTTTTTTATCTTTGGATAAATTTACTCTCACAACCAGGGATATTTTGGGAATTTTGGAAAATTTGAAGTACATTTTGGGAATTTATGACAAAATATGAGGGATACATTGGGAATTTTTGAAATTTGAAGTGTATTTTGGGAATTTCCACAAATTAGAGGGGTATTTTGGTAATTTTCCCTAAGTAATAATAGAACGGGAAAGAGAGAGAGAACTACGCACGGGAGAGGGTTTATGGAGGCGTTGAAACTTGCACACCCTCTTGCGTCGGTGCAGTTAAATAGAGACGCGACGGGGTAACCTCCCTTGACGGCTAACCGTGGGATTTAAATTGCAGGTCTCACACCATGTTTATAAGGCTTTAATAAAGTGGCCATTCCACACTACATTTAAAAGTGTGGGTGGAGACCCTAGTATACGATTGTGGACCTTATTAGTAAAATGAGGTCCACTTTTTTTTTTATATTTTGTAATTGAGGTACCTGGCTGCGTGTGCCGTCTGATTGCCACCGCCTCCAAGGGCTTGCCGCCTCGGGACTAAGTGGCACGGGCATGGGAGGGTGGGGTCTACGTCGGGGGCATTGTGGGCCGTAGATCCCAGTGGCAGCGCCGAAAGTAAATTAGGGTACCCTAGATTACTTGTTATAAATTAGGGCCCCCACGCTTCACAACGCACGTGTGGCGTAGTGGTTAGGGTAGGTGCCTCTCATGCGTGAGGTCCCGGGTTCAAACCCGACGCCCCAAAATGGGGGTACCCCAGATTACTTCCAAAATGCGGGTACCCTAGATTACTTTTTACCCTAGATTACAAAAGTAATCTAGGGTGCCCGCATTTGGGATCTACGGCCCACAATGCCCCCGCCGTAGATCCCACCCTCCCATGCCCGTGCCACTTAGTCCTGAGGGCCCACCGCGGCAAGGACCCCTCCCCGGGGCCTGAATGCTACCGTCCAGCACGCGAGAAATCCGGCACGTGAGCCGAAAGATGTGCCACTTGTGGAGCTGCTGGGCGGTGGGCTGCCTCCTGCCTGCGCGTGCCTACACACGGCTGCGGCCGGAAGCTGTTCAAGGCACATTGCTGACCACGTGCAAGCTGCTCTCAGGGGGCTGCTGCCCACTCACCGTACGCTCATGGTACCTCTGCCACGCACACTTGTTCGAGTATGCGTTGGGCAGTGTGTACGGAGCCCTGAGGCAGCAAGAAAAACAACTTTCCGTGCAGGCTGAGCATCCAGTGGCTGGCTGTTTAGAACGTCCAAGTTGACGCAACTCCTCGACTACACCCGCCTGTAGCAAGGCTTAGAACAGTGAGCTGCTGATCATAAAATCCATGCTCTTGAGCATAAAAATTGACGCTCGGAAAAATTCACGGCAATATTTCTTCTCTCTACTATCTACAGCCCTTACTACATAGCAAATTCAGTTACACTCACCATTTCGCGAAGTGGAAGGTGGTATCATGTTCACAGTTAGACATCTCCCGAGGAGACCCTTACAACATGAATGGTTACGAAGAGATAAGCAAGGACACACTATGCAACCATGTGACTGTTTCTAGCATCAACCTCCTCACGAGAATCCAAGTAAAGTAAAATAAAACAGGAAAAGACTTACCATAAACTCCCACCATCGGCTTGCATGTGCCCCCCTTGCTCTCCTCTCTTGCTAGTAGCGTCCCACACCACTCTCTGCAAGAGGTTAGAGAGCCTGTCAGGCTAGGCCATTATGGCCTCATGAGCTCTAATGGATTTTTGCACGTTGCCATGTCAAATGCTCGAGCAAGAAGAAGCTTTGATACAATGTTAGTTCCTCACCGTATCCATCCTGCACACATGACAAGGCACATAACAAGCGTAGAGAGCGGACATCAAGCTCACCTCCCAGCTATAGAGCCAATACGAGCTCACCCATGAGCCTGGGAGCCTGCAGCCACCGGGCTAGCCTCACCACAAGGGCTGCTGTCCTATACTACCAAGCCCACACCAATTGGGTGTGTGGGTAGACTGCCAAGGGCCTAGAGTCCAAGTGTGGTGATCACACTAGATAACTTGCAAATGAGCGTAGGGGTCTATTTATAGCATTCCTTAACCACCCTAACCATAGGGCCATGCGCACACTTGGCTGGACATAGCTTAGGTGTCACAAACCGGTGACGTGGCCAGTGGCCAGTGGGCAGGAGAAACACACACAGCCTAGCTGTGGCTGTGGCGGCAGAAGTCTGTGCATTGCTGACGTGGCACTGCCGTATGGACCCTCCGCGTTTTGCGGCACAGTTCACGGCAATATGGGGCTGCTTTTTGGCTACGCGATGTAAGGCTAAAATCCAAAGCAAGGGAAAAGCAGTTTTTGCGTGAGCTTATTTCTACACAAGGCCTTTTGTTGAATGGATTTATTTTTAGAAGCCTTTGAAATCCTTGCGTTATATGTAAGCCTATTTTAATGGGCAGCTTTTGGGGCTCTGCTTTTGGCATCCCTTGTAAACCTTTACAGGTGTGGCTTGGGCTCTCACTTCTCAGAGCATCTGGACACAGAGTCTGAGAGTAAAACCCTCCCACTCCCTTGTACTTTGAGTTCTAGATTAATACAAAAAGAAATACCGAAAGGGGCGCCAGTCTTTGCGGCCAATATCTCTAGGCACGGAAGTCCGTCGGGCCGTGTCGAATCAATTGTGAACTGTGAACTGTTTTGAATTGAATTTTTGCCGTGTTGCGGTAGAATCTTGACTTGGAGTGTCTAAGTTTGTTACAGTGGTATCAGAGCGCCGCCGATTTCTCTTCTACGGGGAAATCCGATCCTTTTTACGCGGCACTTATGGATTCAAGCAAAGGAGAGTCGACTTCCTCTGCATCCGGAGATGCGGGAAGAGATCACGAAGAAGATTCACGCGAGGAGTACGACCCGCCTCGGCCTACTCAGGCGGAGCTTGAAGAGATGGAACATTGGAGATTGGTCGATGATGCGACAAACCTGATGATGAATTTTGCAAAGGACCCTAAACTTGCAAACTTTTTCACCTAGACCTCCTTCAACGAGGTGCACTCACAGTGGCGGCAAACCACGGAGCCACCCTGGCACTCAAGAAACCTCCTACTCCAAGGATGTTTACAGAGCAAGAATTAGAAGAGGTGGTTGATGCACGGATTAACCAGCTTTTTGATGCGCAGAACAAAGCCGAAAAGCACGACAAAAAGCAGAAAAAAGGCACTGACTTCCCAGGTTATTTGGGTCGTCAGTCTACATTTGCCTCGGCAAGAAAGCAGAAGAAGCATGTGCGATTTGAAGGAGTACCCAATTCTTCTTCTTCTTCTTCTTCTTCTGACAGTTCTTCTAACTCCTCTGACTTGAGCGAAGAAGACAAAAAAGAGAAAAAGCGAAGCAAAAAGCAAAGCTTCGGAAAGGGCAAGAAAAAGGCAAAGAAATCTAAATCTCGCCCTGTTTCTGATAGTTCTACAGAGGACTCGTCTTCGGATAGTTTGAACTCCGATGACAACATATTTTATGCAATGAAGAAGAATTTTTATAAAGCCAACCAGTATGACTTAATGGAAGATAAAAGCAAGAAAGTCCGAGAGTTTAAAGGTGGACAATCAATTAAATTTGACACGTTTTCTGGATTTTGAGATGCCTCGAAGGCTTTGGCCTTCATACAGCACGTTTGACATAGCTTTCTCAGGAGGACATTACTCAGAGCACTCCAAGATTCGGAGGGCTACCTCTTACTTCAAGGGAAATGCTCGTACTTGGTGGTCCACGCTTCTATTGAACAAGAAAGTGTCAGTTAAAAATGACTGAAATTTAAAATGCTTTTTATTTCTTCTTGGTTAACTCGGGCGTATGAACGCGACATACGAACTGCTTGGAACCATCTTCGGATAACCAAGAAGGATACATTGGACGCATATTGCGAGAGATTTTGGAGCTCTTTTCTACCAGCTTCTTCATTTAAGAAGATCTCGTTCAAAGAATAGATTGAGCGGTTTACCTTGGGACTTCCTATCGAGATCCAAGATCACTGATTAGAAAAAAGGTCAGATTCCATCCAGGAACTGATGAGTCATGCGAAACAGGGTTTTGCCATTCATTCAAGTAGTACCTACCCCACATATGAAATCATGACGCAAAGGACCGAACAGACTTCGAACAATGAAAGTAGAAGAAGAAGAGCAACCCAGAAAAGAAAGAAAAGGATGCACGACCCAAGCTCACTCTTCGAGAGAGAGCTGTTTACATCAAAGAGGGAAAGTGCTTTGGATGCAGGGAAACGAGGCACATCCCCGCGAAGTGCCCTAAAAAGGCACCGAAAGAACAAAACGACAAAGATGAAGACAGGCTCGGAAGCAGCTGAGGAACGTGGACGAAAAGGCAGGATTGGTTCCAGATTGCATGGGTACTGACCCAAGCACGATTGATGAGAGTATAAAACTTTGCCGAGCTTGGGGCAAAGTGAAAGACCAAGAAGCCCTGATTTTCTTTGATGCAGGAGCCAAGGTCAACTTCATTCACCTGAATTGGCGGCGCGGCTCGAGATCGCACCCGATCGGATGGGACCACTAGCAGAGGCAGTTCTAGCGGCACCCGGCAGGGACGTAGCCATTACACCTGTCATTGGCAAACTTCTGTTTCATTGTCAGGGATATTTGTGGCACGAGGACTTCTACATAATGCCCTTGGAAGGTTGTGATGTCCTCCAGGGAATTCCCTGGTACCATAAGAGCAACGCCGTGGTCGACTATCGTGCGAGAAAAGCGACTTTGACTACAGAGAAGGGCCGAACTATTGTACTTGATGTAAAACTTAAGGGCAAGTCTGTCCCTATTGTATCGGCTTCGGCCGTTTCAAAATTAATGAAATCCAGTCTGTTTGTTTACTCGATCTTTTTGAAAGAGTTGAGTAATGAGAATAGGACAAATATGTTTGTACTTGATAAAGAATGCCAAGATTTTCTTCACACTCATGCCGATTGCTTTTCAAAGGGCCTACCAGGCGAGTTACCACCCGCTCGTCCTGAGGCTCATACTATTGATATGATACTTGGAAGCACACCATCGAACTGGCCACCTTACCATGTGAGCCGAGCCCAGAATGAAGAGATTATGAACCAAGTGAAAGACCTCTTGGAAAAGGGTCTTGTCCAGCCTAGTACTTCACCGTACTGCTCTCCAGTGTTGTTGGTTTTGAAGAAAGACGGAACTTGGAGAATGTGTATCGATTATAGAGCTCTCAACAAAATCACCATCAAGAACAGATTTCCGATTCCTAGGATCGATGATATTCTTGACCGACTACAGGGATCCTCGTGTTTTAGTAGGATCGACTTGAAGAGCGGATATCATCAGATTCGTGCCGGGAGATGTCTATAACAGCTTTTCGGACGAGTTTTGGGTTATTTGTGTTTTTTGTGATGCCTTTTGGCCTAACCAATGCTCCAATGACATTTAACCGGGTGATGGAGAGGATTTTTCGAGAGTACATACTATTTGTTGGCACTTTCTTTGACGACATCATTGTTTTCTCCAAGGATGAGGCAAAACATAGAGAACATCTGCTACAAGTCTTTCAGGCATTATGAGATCACAAGTTGGTGATTAATGCAAAGAAAAGTGAATTTTTCCTACTTGAGATACACTTTTTGGGACACTGTCTCAGCAGCAGCAGGAGTGCAGATGGACCCGGCCAAGATAGAGACTATTCGTGATTCGCCCGATTTAAAGAATGTCCATGAAGTTAGAAGGTACTTGGGCTTGTGTTCGTACTACAGGCGGTTCATTAGAAAGTTTCGAGAGGTTGCTTCCCCTTTGCATATTTTGACACAGAAAGGAGTCCCTTTCTCGTGGGGACCCACAGAGGTGACTGTCTTTCAGACATTGAAAGAGAAATTTGAAGTATATTGTGATGCTTGTGGTCGTAGTCTAGATGACTACCTTTCAAACGTTGAAGTCATTTGAAGTATATTGTGATGCTTGAGGTGACTGCCTTTCAGACATTGAAAGAGAAATGGATTACAGGACCAGTTTTGACTTTACCGGATTTGCAGAAGTCATTTGAAGTATATTGTGATGCTTGTGGTCGTAGTCTGGGTGCGGTCTTAATGCAAGAAGGCCATGTCATTGCCTATGAGAGCCGATTGTTTTCAAGCCCGGAATTGACAACACAGATTTATGAGAAAGAGCTTTTGGCGGTTATCCATGCTCTTACTCAATGGCGACATTACCTACTCGGAGCAGATTTTACTGTCTTCACATATCATCAAAGTTTACTCTACTTCTTGTCACAGAAGCAGCTATATGAAAAGCAGATGTGGTGGGCGAACATCTTGTCACAGTTTCACTTCCAGATTGTCCATGTGCAGGGGCTGAAGAACTAGGTGGCAGATGCTTTGTCTCGGAAGTCGTTGGTTCTGGCTATTTCTGCGATTCACCATAGGAGCTTCGAGGATATGGTCGATCAGTATGCCATAGATAGAGATTTTGCAGATATTTTACTCGGATACGGAATGGGGAGATAGTATCGGGATATCCCATTCGGGATGGCTACTTGATGAGGAAAACGATGTTGTGCGTTACACAACCGTTGAGGGAAAAGGTTTTAACCGAATACCACTGTCCACCTTTTACGGATCACCGCGGCATAGCTACCATCTTGATAGGTGTGGAGAGATACTTCTCTTGGCCGAGACTTAAGAAGGACGTGGAAGATTTCGTACAGAGTTGCTTGATATGCCAGAAGGTCAAGTTTGACAGGCATAAAGCACAGGATTGTTACAGCCTTTACCCATACCCACCCGCCCCTAGGAAAGCATTGCAATGGATTTCATTTTTGATCTCCCGAGAACACAAAGTGGTCACGATGGTATCTGGACTGTTATTAACAGATTTAGCAAGCAAGCTCATTTCATTCCAGTGAAGAAAACAATCAAGCCGGATCACTTACCGAGACTGTTTGTGGCCCAGATCTTCGGATTGCATAGCATGCCTGAGACAATTGTCTCTGACAGGGACCCCCAGATTCACGAGTTTGCTTTGGAAAGCTGTTTGGGAGAATATTGGCACGCAGTTGCAATTCTCGTCATCGTTCCACCCGCAGTCTCACGGGCAATCAGAGATTGCTAATTTAATGGTACTAGATTTATTGAAGTCTTACATCTCGGATCAGAAGACTCAATGGGAAAAGTATTTACCTTTGGTGGAATTTGCCTACAATAACACGATAAACTCTTCGATGGGGAAGGCGCCATTTGAAATTATTGAAGGTGCTACGAAGGTTCCACCCTTCCTAAGCACAAAAGATAAGATTTTTGAAGCCGACGAGTACACGCGTGACTTGGACATTGCTTTTACTAAGGTCCGCAAGGCTTTGCAAAAATCTCAAGAAAGACAGAAAAAGGCAGCAGATCGCCATCGTCGTGATTTGAAATTGAAGGAGAATGATTGGGTGCTCTTACTTTTTGAAAAGACACGCCTGACAAAGAAAAAGGGAAAGGAGAGGCTTTTTTCAAAGCTTAGTATGCGATACTATGGACCTTTCCAGATTTTTGAAAAGATAAATGATGTCTCCTTTAGACTAAAGCTGCCCGATACTTGGAAAATTCCCAATGCTTTTCATGTGAGTCTCTTGAAGCCTTTTAAAGGCGATGTGCCCGAAGATGGGGAGCCTGATGAGCAACCTGAAGTGGAAGAAAACAAGGAGATCCTTGTTTCAGAACAGATATTGGCACATAAAGACAGAAAGATTAAGGGTAAAGCGGTTCTTGGTTAAATTCAAGAACTATCTTGCATTGGATGCGAAGTGGATGGAGGAGGAGGACCTAGCAGATTGTGAATCTTTACCTTGAAGCATTTGGATTAGCATAGCGTATTCTAAATGGAACCCCGAACTCAGCTTGGGCAGAATTTGGTGCACCGGGTATGCACAAGAGGGGAGTCGCTCCGCTCCTTTGTCAACAAATTGCCTCGAGTTTTGATACTAAAGTCACCGATGTCTCTTTTGAGTTTCAGGGATATTGTGAGCTGAGAGTAATTTGCTGTATGACTTTATGAACTGGAATTTCCGATAATATGATATTGATTTGTTCTTGACTTGTTTAAGTGCAGGAACTGATAGACGAAATGACTGTAGCATTTTGGTCTAAACTATCTCGATAGACTTGGTTGCAATAAGGATTAGTCAATCGGGCATCTATGAGGTCCCGAGTGGATTTAGATGCGATTGCTAAATACGTTGCCGATTAATCATGGTCTGAGATCCGAATGAATTTTTGCATGTGATTTGTCATGTGATGTCCTGTGATGTCAAGTGATATCCTGTGATGTCTTGTGCTGTGAGTGTCGATTGGTACATGTGCTAGATGTGTATTCCTAGTGCGTCGGTACTAACAGTTAGTGTCTGCTAAGACAGTTTATGGCCTCTGTCTGTTTCGCAGGTGTAATTGAGGGTGATTACAATGCTTTCAAGAGGGGGGGGTATGTCACAAACCGGTGACGTGGCCAGTGGCCAATGGGCAGGAGAAACACACACACACCCTAGCTGTGGCTGTGGCGGCAGAAGTCTGAGCATTGCTGACGTGGCAGGATTTCCAAAAAATGCACTGAATGCTGACGTGGCACTGCCATACGGACCCTCCGCGTTTTGCGGGGCAGTTCATGGCAGTATGGGGCTGCTTTTTGGCTACGCGATGCAAGGCTGAAATCTTACGCACAGGAAAAGCAGTTTTTGCGTGAGCTTATTTTTACGCAAATGCTACGCAAGGCCTTTTGTTAAATGGCTTTATTTGTAAGCCTATTTTAATGGGCAGCTTTTGGGGCTCTGCTTTTGGCATCCCTTGTAAATCTTTATAAGTGTGGCTTGGGCTCTCACTTCTCAGAGCATCTGGACGCAGAGTTTGAGAGTGAGGCCCTCCCACTTCCTTCTACTTTGAGTTACAAATTAATACAAAAAGAAATACCGAAAGGGGCGCCAGTCTTTGGGGCCAATATCTCTAGGCACCGAACTCCGCTGGGCCGTGTTGAATCAATTGTCAACTGTGAACTGTTTTGAATTGAATCTTTGCCGTGTCGCTGTAGAATCTTGACTTGGAGTGTCCAAGTTTCCTACATCAGGCGCACATCCTCATGTTTGGGGACGTAACATCAATGTACGTGCCATGCAAGCATTGCCTCTTACTAGGGTCGTTTGTTACTTGCCATGCTTGAATTGCCCCTCAATAGGGGCATTTGGTACTTGCCATGCTTGAATTGCCAGGTGCCATTCATGCACTCTAGTTGCCTTGCATGGATTGCCACATGCCATGCATGGACTCCAGCTGACTTGAGTGTACTGCTACCTACCATGCATGGACTGGTACCTGCTATGCATGGAATCCAGTTGACTTGCATGTGTCATGCATGGGACCTTGCAAGTGCCATGCATGGGTCTTCCAAGTGTCCACTTGCCGTGCATGCTTTGCTAGTCGCTAGGCGCTAGTAGTCTTGCCCCTTTCTTTGCATTCGTCTCCAATCTATGAGTTGTCCTTGCCTGCTCTGCTAGTCACTATGCGCCAGTAGTCTTGCCCCTTTCTCTGCATTCTTTACCAGTCTATTAGTTGCCCTTGCCTTGCATGCTGTGCCAATCTCCCTTCTCCTGGGCACCCTATAGAGTTCAAGCACCCAGAACTTCAGAAGAAGCAGAATCTCCTGCAGTTCTCCTAGTTTCTCAATTGGTTCTTGCAAAATTTCAAAGAGTATCTTAAATTCATTCAACACTTGCTGATACTCAGCTTTGTCCATGGCTATGGGCCAAATTGGTGATAGGTAATTGTCCTTGATTGCATCTATAGACAACATAGAATCTTAGTAACCATGGCTTATAAACATGTATTGCAAATCATCGTGTCAATGCACCACTACACTGTATGGCATACACATCGTAAAGCATTCATCAACACAAATTAGCCAAGATCCACATCATTCGCAACTGCTTGCAGCTATCTTGTCTAGATTTCTGTCGCGAACCTCGCTAGGCAAGATAGTACACATTTGACGTTCAAACCACACGCAATCATGCATCGACCCGGGTCCAACCTTTCACATTATGGATGGTGTAGTTATCCACTAATTAGTCATCACATCCCAATCTGAGTCATCAAACCCAATGAGATGTCTCTAATGCACTAGTCTCACTAACTAGTCATCGCATCCAAGTTTGATTCATTAGACTCAACAGTATGTATTAAAGGCACTAAATAGCAAAGATTCAATGATGCAAACATTCATCTTTCAGTGTGAGTCAAACAAAAAAACAAGTCTGTCATGAATAACATTTGAATAATCGACACATGTAAAATGCGTGCATAAACACGGATATTTGTTTAACATTTCACATCGAACTTCTGATCATAATCTTTCAGTGTATCCTCCTCTCAAAATCAACTGGTTCCATGTCAAGAGAGCTTCTGTTTCAAAGGATGGTGCCAACCACATAGATGCAAAACGCTGCTTGAATTCACTCATGTTTTGAGAACTTGGCCTTGCAACAGACCACCACTGTTGAGCATTCCCCTTCAAGAAAAAGAAAGCCTTCCCAAACTTGGAGGTTTCTACGAGATTTTCCCTAGAAAAATGCGTGTCAAACTGTTGTATGAAGGCAAAGGCCTTGTGCTCATCCTTGGAACCATGAAAATGTCAAACTTTACACTTTGGCCTCCCTCTCTCTTAATTTTTCTGGACATGCTATCTGCTTTTACCTCTCTCATCTAAACTGTCGAGAAACTCTTGGTGTCCGTCTTCATCATTGTCTTTGACCTCGACCTCGACTTGCTCATATTTCTCCTCTTGCTCATTGTTGTTGATCTTCCTTGAATCCTCCATTGATGCTGAAAATAAGCTGTCCGGTCTGGATCGGATTGCCCTCAGAAGAGCAATGAGTTGTGCTCTAATACTACTGTAACCGGCTGGCCTAGTGCTCAGTCGGTGTTGGACAACATAAACAGTAATTTTCAGCTTGTAAAACAAAAAATTCAGCACTTGCACAATGGAGATACAAGACAGAGAGAGAGAGAGAGAGAGAGAGAGAGAGAGAGAGAGAGAGAGAGAGAGAGAGAGAGAGAGAGAGAGAGAGAGAGAGAGAGAGAGAGAGAGAGAGAGAGAGAGAAATGAAATGAAATGAAATGTTATATTAATGTCTTCAAAAGGCCAAAATGACCTATGAGACCAATCAGTTACAAAATAGTGAATCTAATACCATGTCTGGGTACAAAAGAACTAGAAGTGGAACAAAATACTACTACTACTACTACAATCTAAAACTACGTGGGTGTAGCAGCTGATACAATAGGTACCCGGTAAACTGGATGTAACAGTGTGTGAAACAAAGATGGAAGAAATGGTGAGGATCCATCCTCATCTGCACTCTGGATGGAGAGAGAGAGAGAGAGAGAGAGAGAGAGAGAGAGAGAGAGAGAGAGAGAGAGAGAGAGAGAGAGAGAGAGAGAGAGATGGGATCGGATCGGGAGAAATGGAGAGATAGGGTTCCTCCCTTACATGGTACTGGCCGTGGACTTTCAGTATTTGTTTAATTTATGTAAAAATCAGTAGTACAAAGCTTATGAGAGATGGCGCCGTGCTTCTGTGAGATCAAATCGAGAGTGTGCGAGAAGTTTTTTTTTTTTCCCGAGAAAAAGATCCTTCTATTAGTTAATGAAAACTGCCCATAGGGCTACATCCACCTCTGCAGGAGAGGGCTACAACAAGCATGATGGGGAGACTCTCCCAATGAAAAAACAGCATATATACAATGAGGCTAAATCAAGAGATGGGGGAGGGAAGAGCCACACAGGTGGACAGTAGTGCCATCTGAGCACCCCCTGGACAATGGTGTAGAAAGGCCCAGGGCGCCAGAGTCGAAGGAAAGCCTCGCGGCGCTCCCGCATGTGGTCGGAGCTGCCCTAGTCCCTCAAGCTGTCCTCTGACAGTATGGATCAGCTCTAGCCAAAAGTCACGAACAGTCTCTGCTGGTGGCACAGGGCGAGCCTCAGAGATGTAGAAACAGCGGGCCCGCCAGATGAACCAGAGAGCTAGGCCGCTGATGAGCTCCCAACACTCCTCTCTCTCACTGCACCACTCCTGTGGAGTAAGATCTGTAGCAGGCTGGAGTGTAGGTCGCCCCCCCTGCATCACTATCATCCTGCTGGTGGAAGATAGCTCAAACTGAAGTGCCGGGCCCGTGAGGGTGGACCAAGCCGCTGCCCCCCAAGTGTACTGTCGAGCCGTGGAGAGGGCAGGCATCAGCCGAAGAACTCGTAGCCACACCTACTGGGCCGAGGGACAATCCCAAAGACAGTGACGCTGACTCTCCACCAACTGGTCACAGGCTGCACATGCGGCCGAGAGACCACTATGCACAAGCCAGCTCTCTACTGCTGTGGCTCTGTGTGCAATCAGCCACTGGAACAAAGTGACGCGCCTCGGCTGTTTGGAGTCCCACAGCCTCTGCCAAAAAGCTGCCAAGAACTCGATTGTGAGGCCCTCCTCCTGCCAATGACGTGCTGCAGCGGGGCGGGCCTCTCTGTGTGCTACAAGTATATGACGTCCAAGGCGAACAATGTACTGAAAGAAGGGGACTCTTGGGCGGTTTGCAGAAGAGAAAGGGTCCCTCCATAGCCACTCACCAGGATCCCACTGTACTCGTGCCAGTGGATAGCACTCCCAAGCCCATAGCCTCCAGTGTCCTGTCTCAAGAGATGCTGGGTCAGGGTCTATGACGCAAGTCCTCCCACAGATGCCCACAACTCAGATTCTCTGGAAACAGCGCTCTGCTACCTGCGGGGCCTCTACTGCAACTCGCTGTAAACGTCCCCCACCCTGAAGCTCGAAGAACAGGGTTGGGACAGTCTCTGAGCAAGCCCTGACTGAAATGAGAACCTCCAGTCGTGTGAAGGCTCCCATCCACCGGGGTGCTACTGGCTCGAGAGGCGTGATCCACTCAGCTGGAACTCACTCTGAGATGTCCTGACACATGCTCTGCACCCCTCTCATGCCCTGTAGCTGCACATCCTGCACCTCCTCTGACAAACCTATGAACTCTAGCTAGTCACCTAGAGAGCGCACTGGACCTGCTGCCATGGGACCCCAAGAAACATGAGGCCGACTCCCAACCAAGTGGCCTCTCTGAGTGCTAACCATGGGGTTCCAGACGTGGGGCTGCCGTAGGCGCTCCTCCGTGCACGTCGGCTGTCGCTGCTCTAGGCCACGCCGTAAGAGCTCCCAAGATCGAAGCAAACTCACAACGAGTCGGTCCTCCAGTCTCCTGCTCAAACCAACTCGGCGGAACTCTGTAAAGATCCATCTGGTCGAAGGTTGCCAAGGGCCTCCTGACTGAGGTACCCGGGCACGAAGCCTGTGCAGCAAGAACTCCTTCCAGGGCTCCTCGCCTGGAAGAAGTCCTCTGACGACGAACTTCCCAAGAAGGGCTATGCTCTGCTGTGCTGGATCAATGATCCCAAGCCCTCCCTGAGAACAAGGAAGTGTGATGACCGACCAAGCCACCGTGGCTCGGGCAATCTGAGTGTCGCGACCTGACCAAAGGAAGTTCCTGATCAGCCTCTCTACCTGGCTGATACAAGAACTCGAGAAGATCCAGCAAGAAGTGATGTACCACATAGTCGCCAACAACACCGGGTTGGCAACTACTACTCTACCAGCCAGCGAAAGTCGTGCTGAGCTCCAATGTAACTGCTTTCTCCTGATGGACAGGAGAAGAGGAGCAATCTGTTGCTCGGGGGACAAGTCCAAACCAACCTGACAACCCAAGTACCGAACTGCAGTCCCTGGAGGAATCCACCTGAAACCCTCTCCTGGCATCCAATCTGGCACAAGAGCACTGCCAACCGAGAAAGCCACTGTCTTTCTCTAGTTGATCAGTGCGCCCGATGCACAACAGAAGGTCTCCAAAGCCTGCTCACATCTGTGTAAATTGGCCTCCTGGCCCTCTAAGTACAAGGCTGAGTCGTCGGCAAGCTCAGCGTCTAGAAGCTCATCTTCCCGTATAGGGAGTGCTAAGCCCCTCAGACCAACCTGCTGTGACACCAGAAATCTGCTCATCGCCTCCGCATAGAACAGAAAGAGAGAGGGGGCAAGAGGACAACCCTGTCTGACCGATCGTGTGAGCATGAAGTGCTCACCTCTACCTTCTGCCAAAAGCACCTGACTGTGAGCCTGTCTGTACAAAGCTGACACCCCTCTGATCCAAGCATACGAGAAGCCGATGCTGCGTAACATGCCCTCTAGAAAGTCCCAGTCAACTCTGTCGTATGCCTTCTCAATATCGAGAAGAAGAATCACAAGGTCCTCCCCACGGAGTCGTGCCAGGGCAGAAGCCTCCCAGAAAGTGAAGATGTTGTCAATGATATTGCGTTCCTTGACAAAACCTGTCTGAGTCCCGTGTATAAGGCTCTCCAAAAGTGGCTGAATCCTCAAACTCAGAGCCTTGGCAAGAATTTTGTAGGCTGAGTTGAGGATGGTGATGGGGCGCCACTGTCGAATCTCATCCAAGGAGCCACCCTCCTTTGGAATGAGGTAAATCACGCCCTCACTCATGATATCCGGCATCACTCCTGTGTGCAGAATGTACTGAAAGGCACTACAAAGATCTGGGCGAAGCAGGTCCCAGTACTCCAAGAAGAAGCTGGGAGTCAGCCCATCCTCACCTTGAAAGCTACCACGAGGGAGGGCCCTAAGAGCCGTGTGAAACTCCTCAAGCTGAAGAGGTATCTCTAGCCTCTGGCGCATCTCCTCAGTCACTAGACAAGGCATCTGTGCCCAAACCTGCTCCCTGCATGCATCTTGTCTCTCTGACTGGGGCTCAGTCGATAGTAACTCACGGTAAAAGTCAGTAGCAACAGCACGCATATCCTCGGACTCACAAACAACTGACCCATCGGGTCTCCTCAATTGATTGACCTTGGCATGCGAGTGCCGAGGTCCCACTGTCTCAAAAAAAGCACCTGTCACTCTGTCACCCACCTGAGTCCACTGAGATGCCTGTCGGTGAAAGGCAAAGTCATGGTGCCTCTCCTCTGTGCAAGCAAGCTCCTGTCGAGCCTGCTGTAACTGCTCCTCCAACCATGGACTGTCTGGATGCTGCTCGTGCATCCTCTGTAGTGAAGCAATGCCTCGTCTGAGACGCTGCTCCTCCTCTCTCGTTGCAGCCCGTCGAGCCTGAGACTCCTGGAGAAAAAAGTGGCTAAGCTGACCTAGGCCTAAGGCCACTCTGTCTGCAGGTAGAGCCTGGCTGTCCATGCCCTCTGTCCAGAGAGCCTCTACCCTCTCTCTGAGTGCTGAGTCCAACAAGACCCGCTCTGGGATGCGCAGCATCGTGCTCCCACTCCTCTGCCTGTCTGCCACTGTGAGGATCACTGGTGCATGGTCCGAGAAGGATGTCCCTGCCAGGATGCCCACTGATCCCCCGAAGTCACTGAAGTGGTCACTAGTGTAGAAGCGATCTATCCGCGATAGATTCACTCCTCCCATTCTGCAGTACGATCTAGAGAAGGCAAGACTCTCTAGAGGCCTCACAAAGCCAGAATGCTGCCATGTATCCGAGACCCTCGAAGTCATACACAACCTCTCCCAAGATGCTAACTCGACTCCATGCACAGTAGCATGGCTGCCTCCGATCCTGTCAGAAGGGTCCTCCAACATGTTGAAGTCCCCTCCTACACACCAATGGTCAACTTGTGGCAAAGACTCAACAATCTGTGACCAAAACTCTGCACGAGCACTCGCCACATTGGGCGCATAGATGTTCAGGAAGCCCACAAGGCCACCTTGAACCTGCATAGTAACCCACTGAGCCCTGCCTGGCACAATAATCCCTCTTGCCACAATGGCTTGCTGCAATGAGTCCGCAATAGTCATACATACCCCACCCTGGATGCCTCCAGGTCCAAAAGAAACTGACCAAAAGGTATCATAACGTCCACGCAAAATCTGACCACATCGCTGAATGCGGCTTCAGACAAATGGTGCTCCTGAAGCATAAGGAGATCAATCTCTCCTTCTACAAGGCAACGCTGAAGCTCCTGACGCAATCGGCCCCGCTGTCGCTGAAACTGGGGCCCACCTAGTCCCTGCACGTTCCACGAGACTATCCTCATGGGGAGCGAGAGAGAACAGATGCTGCCGCAGCACCAAGACGGGTTTGTCTTCAAGGATGGCTTGGATGGGGAGTAATCCGCATCCGAGCGTCCTCTAGATAGGCGAGACTGCAGTGAGTGCCTGACCCTAGCCCAAGCAGAGCGAGCCGTGCGTAAAGCAACCTCCTCTGTCCAGGAGTCCTCATGAATGTATACATAGCAAGGTAAACACTGCGTATCAGCAAAAAAGTACACCACAATGTGCCTACATCCTGCTGAGTCTGGGGGTGTCACCGCAAACTTGGCCAGTGGCCGCAAAGTCTGTAGCAAATCTGTAACTCCAAGTTCTCCCATGTGGTGAGAGAACTCGAGAACCTGTGTATGCAACCATCCAACCTCTGAGTCGAGGGACCACTCTGTCTCGGTCCTACCACAGAGGGGGAAGGAGAAACCAACTGCTGAGTCCAAGGCCTCTGTCCCCCTAGCGGCGAGGAACAAAGCGTGGACCCTGAAGCAGGCTGCCTCGTGGTCTGTTGCGGAATCGCCGAGAAAGCGACTGAACCCGTAATCGAAGAAATCCCAGCGGCGTCGGAGGTCAATGCTCGTCAGACCATGAGGGATAGCTGCAAGGGAAGATGTCTGAATGTGCAGAGGGGGCCGCAAGAAGGGCTGACCCTCTCTCGCTAGGCGACTCGTGGCAAAGGCGCTGCCAAGAGGTCTCCTAGCCGCCGGCGAGGGACCAGTCTCCTGAGTCGATTGTGGTACTGAAGCAAGAGGAGGGAGAGAAGGAGCTGGGGGGGGGGGGGGGGGGGGGGGGGGGGGGGGGGGAGGGGGGGGCGGAGGAGAAGACAAGCCGGGTGGGGCGACAGAGACAGGGGGGCGAGGTGGGGAGTGGGCGGGAACAGAGGGCGGGGGAGGGGATGAGGAGGAGGAGGGGAAATCTGAAGGTGGGGCGGCTGGCGAGGGTGATGCGGAGGTGGAGGCTGGCGTAAGGGGCTCCTCCTGCTCAAGAGGACCAAAGCGGTTCCCCGTGGGAACCCACTGCTGCTGAGTAGGCACCTGAGGGCCACTCTGAGTGCCAGGCTGTCGCTGTGGCCCCTGGCGTCGACGGCCACGGGCCTGCTGCCACCCCTCCTCCGTTGGAGCCCCAGGCTCGGAGGGTGGCTCTGACTCTGTGCGCTGTGCCGCTGGCTGTGGCTGCGGCCCAGCCTTGGTAGGCTGGGGCTGAGACTGAGGTGTAGGTTGTGGCCTCCTCCGTGGACAGGCCTTCGCTAGGTGGCCCATCTGTCTGCAAATGAAGCACTGGTTCGGGAGACCGGAGTACTCCACACTCTGTCTAAACCAACCCCCACTCACCCGAGATAGAAGGATGACCTTCGGGAGCGTGTGGGTATCTCTGACCAAAACTCGAACTGAAGGGATGCCAGCCGCCTTGGCAGCTACTGATGCTGCCGTACGAGGTGTCTCCAAGATAGTCCCGATGACGGAGCCAATCCTGGAGAGAAGTGGAAGGTACTCCCTCCGTAAACCCGAAAAGCAGACTGAGATGGGGATGTCTGCCTCCTCTACTAGCACATCCGAAGCCGGGTCAAAACCATGTCGCCACTGTCGAAAGTGGGCGCGTTATGCTCGGATGGCCAGTGGACTCATAGCTATGACCTTGGAGGCCATCTCGGAAGTCTCGAACTCGATCTGGTAGTACCCCGGTCCGAGAATCTGGACATCCAAGATCTTGCCCACCTCTGCGAGAAGGCGGGCCTGGAGAAGGTCTCGCAGCTCTCCTCTGCTAGGACGGGTGCCAAGAACCTTGCAGATGACAGAAGTCGCCTGCAAGCGCTCTACCTCTGCGGCAAGGCTCGCTTGCTCTGTGGGCAAAAGAGCAAGTCGAATGGTGAGGCTCTGCAACACTTATTCTTCGGACAAGTGCTCGGCGTACTCGGTCGTAGAATTTCTTCACCGTCCGCTTCTTCTACTCAGCAGTAGACACAGATGGAGGCTCCAGCTCCGCCACAAAGGGACTCGCCTGAAGCCCCCTCGCCCGACCCCGCTGAGCAGGTGCAGAAGACCTTCGGGAACGATGAGGAAAGGGGGGATGGATAAAGCGGCGAGCGAGAGTTCAAGAGGCTGCGGGGGGGGGGGGAGGGAGAAGCGGCCAAGGAAGGGGGGGGCAGCGGACGGGCTTGGGGGCAGCAAGGGGCGAGGGCGGCGGGCAGTAGAGGGCAAGGGTGGCGGGCTGGGCTGGGCGAGGGAGGCAATGCAAGGGCGAGGGGGGCAGCGAAAGGGCAAGGGAGGCAGCGTGAGGGCGAGGGGGCAGCGAGAGGGCGAGAGAGAGGGGGGGGGGGGGGGGGGGGGGGGGGGGGGGGGGGGGTGAGGGGCAGTGATGGCGCAACAGGGGGGGGGGGGGGGAGCGTGCAGCAGCAGCGAGCTCGCTCTTTCCTCTTGTTCTTCTGAAATACAAAAAAAAAGTGCGAGAAGTTCGCACATGGCTAAATCAGAGAGAGTAGATGTGTCAAATGTCTGCACTTTCCTCTTCTAACTGAGCCTCTAATGGGCTGTTCTAGACCATAGCTACACGGAACGGGAAATTGGAAAGGGGACCAGCAATTTTAATGAAATGCCTTTCCTTGTTATGGATACTCACGTTGAAACATGGAACGAAGATTCAAAACAAGAAGCTACAATGGGAATGAGGAACAAAGACGTGAAAATGGCTATGCCGTGTAACTATGTTTGAACCAATGGCCAGTTCCTCATGTGTGTGTGGTGTCGCCTTGGCTGAAAATGGTCGGTTCCTCATTTGCTTGGCTGAAAATGGTAGTTTTGGGGCTGCCTTGTACCTGCCATGCAAACACTGCCCTTACTAGGGTCGCCAGGTACTTGCCATGCTTGAACTGCTGTTGGGGTAAAGGTGATGCGCCTTTGCCCGGGGCTGGACGTCCGGTGTCCGCCGGCCACCCACAGTATTCACATACACTTACTTTATTCTTCATAGACCAAATAATAAGAGGCTCCTCATAACTTCGAGGCTGCTCCACCGACACAGCACGGTCTTCTCTTCCCCTCTCCCGCACCGCACCACGCACACGCATCTGCAATACGTGCACTTTCAACTCGTATCAAAGCTGCGGCTTGGCGGTCAGCGTGCATGCGGCGACTTCCTAGTGAGGCGTGGAAGCGACGGAGCTCGGCTATGGAAGCTCGAGCTTGGCGCTGGTAGATCCGGCGCGGAAGAGCCATATCAAAGTTGGATCGGAGAGGAGATCCGGGCGGATCACGGAGCTCGTAGCTCCTGGCGCGTGCACAGCCCCCCCCTTGAAGCCCAAGGTCAAGCAGGGAATCTTGACAGGGGCTTGGAAGCAAATTTGCAGAGCTTGGGAGACCGTGCTCAGGTGGGCTGCTGAAATTGAATGAGAGTGCTTGAATTAATCTTATCAAGCAAGGCAAGTCGCAGCCATTGAGCAGGTGAAAGGATCTTGAAGCTTTTGGAGTGCAACAGGGCATCATAAGGAGCTTGAACAATCAAGCAAGGCAATGAGCAGGGATCTGCAGGAATCGGGCAGTTCATTGCTAGAGTTGCAAAGCAAGTACATTAGCAAGTGGATTTGGGGCAACTGCCTCGGGCAGCTTGAATGAAGCTACAAGCATGGAATCGAAATGCTGCAGTAAAGGGGAAGCCTTGCAAATGGAATTCGGAGCTGTGAGCACTGGTAGCAATTAGTGAGCAAGCAAAGCTAAAAGCAAATGGACTCAAGGAGTAGAGCTCAGAGCTTTGCAATCAAAGGGCATCGAGCAGGTTGTGTGGTGGTACTGTGTACACACACACACACACACATTTTTTTGTAAATCTGCTTTGATTAATTTACAAGTGGGAAACCTCAAAGCGAGGAAAACCCACGAAAAGAAAGGTATATAATAAGCAGAGCACTGTGAGGCTCCGAACGCTAGAAACAGTCAAAGTAAATACTATAGGTATCAAGAGGGATGTCTCCAGCGTCATAAGCAAAATGCAGCACTTGACCAAAAGATAATAGGGAAAGGGGTCAACATAAGTGCCTCGGAACATTAAGGAGTTCCTATGGTGCCAAATGGCCCACAGAGTCCAAAATCTGACCCAGGTGAAGGACACCGCAAACTGAGATTGCGGTGACTGGAGCACCCCAAAAAGCCAAAAGCGCCTGTGAAAAGAGCTGGAAAAAAAATGCAGCCAAAGAGCAGTCGACACTTGCCGAATGAAGGCTCTGGAGTGGTGACAACACCACAGTAAGTGTGGCACGGTCTCCGCAGCTTCAAGGCATCTGAGGCAGTGGGAAGGCGCAATATGCCGAGCATGTAACACACTGCCAACAGGTAGTGCTCCCACCAAGCAACGCCACAAGAAAACACGTTCCTTCAAAGGTAGACGACTTTGCCAAATGTGAGACAATGTGTGTTGCCACCACAAGGATGACTCGGAAAGCAACCACAACTGATTACCATAATGCACAATCCATACATCAGACTGAAGGATGGCATAGACACTGCGAGCTGAGATGCAGTCCCATCTAGTAGTAGCCAGATTCCAATTAGAGAAGCGAGAGTCCACATCCAAAGGAGGAATGGGTGAGTGATCAGCAAGCATCCTTTGAATTTCCCGCCAGAGAGGAGAATAGCAAGGACCCAACCGAAAGCGGGACACTGCATCGGCGAATAAAAGAACATAACCCGAGTCATCCAGCGCTTGATGCACCTGACAGACTCCTTCATGGGAAAGAAAATACGCTTGGTGCGGAGACCGTTGAACCAAAGTCGAAGCGAAGGCCTTGCTCCAATGCAGACTCTCCAAACAAAGAGAGTTACTCACAGAGGATTGTCGACCATTCCAGGCCAAATGCGAAGTGACAACCTTCCAATCAACAATGGGAGAAGAAGTAACGGGACATCCAAGCATGTGTCCTTCAAGCTTCCCAAAAACAACATCCCAATAAGTCGGTTTCCAATGACCAAAAGATGGGGTGACAATGGGCGTACACAAATGCGTGACCATCAGAGCCCAAGGTTGCTACTACACCAAAACTGGCAACAGCATAGCTTTTCGAGCCAAAAGATGATGTCGCAAGTCCAAAATATTTAACCCTCCAAGCCGCTTGGGAGAACACAGCTTGTCCATAGATAGAAGCCGAAGACCCTTCTTGCTAGACGAGGTTCGCCAAAAATGCTCTAAAATATTGGACATGAGGGACTGCAAGCGCAACCGAGACCAGGATAACAAAGGCAAGTAAAACTGCACATAAGCCACAAGGATGCGTTGGACAATCCTGAGACACACATGAAGTGGCCACGTGGACAGTTTCCAATAATTTAACTTGGAATGCAGACGTTGGAGCACCCAATCCAGTTTCTGCATAGCCGATACATTCCAACCCAAGGGATAACCCAAATGGTGAACCAGAACATGTGGAGGAACAATCTCCCGAGGCCACAATATCTTATGCCAGTCACACTCTTTCAGAGGCAATAGCTCGGATTTACAAAAGTTAATTGAGACCTGTTGCCAATCCAAACAAGTGAAGAGTATGCATAATTTGCTGTACATCATGATAGTGATTGCGAGGCATAAACAAATAGTCATCCGCATAGGCCTGACCAGCAAACTGCCGTCCGGAAGGTAAAGTCAGGCCATGTAGCGTACCATTGGAAGTCAAGGAATCCAAATACATAAACAAGGGGTGATTAGCGATCGCATAAAGCAAAGCAGTCAGAGGGCAGCCTTGCCTTACCGACCATCCCAAAGGCCAAGATTCTATAAGAGATCCATCCAGCAAGTCTGCAGAAGTGCTGTGTGCATACAAGAAAAGCACGACACGGGATAGCCTAGGCCCAAATCCCAAGTGCTGCATGGTATCCGCAATATAATCCCAAAGAACAGTATCAAATGCCTTTTCAATGTCAACCTGCATGACCAAGACATCCTGTCGAGGATATTTTGGATATTCCATATCAATGATGACATTCGCGAGCTTATCAGTAATTTGACGTCGTGTAATGAAGCCGTATTGAGATTGATGCAAGCCTTCATGCAGAAAGCATTTGAGTCGGCTAGCCAACATTTTTGCCAACACACACACACACACACGTTTTGGCTCAGGAGGAGCTCACGAGTTGCAGTGAGCAGGATTGAAGCAAGGAAGGAGGGAGTGAGAGAAGAGCTTGTGGTTGTGTGTGGTGTGCACATACACACACACACACACAGACACACACACACACACACACACACACACACACACACACACACACACACACACACACACACACAAGTCTCACACAGTAGAGCAAGGCAACTGTGTGAAGGAGTGGACCTCATGGGCAGCCAAATCGAAGGAAAATTGGGGGCATTTTGTGTGGGTATAGTAGGGGTGTAGCACCTGCAAAAGCAGCAGGGCAGCCAGTTGAGAATGAGCAGGTCGAACCAGCATTGGCAGCAAGCTCGGGAGGTGAGCTTGGGAATCGAATGCAAACAGAGTGAAAGCTATAGAAATTGAGGACTTCGAACAATTTTGCAGCAAGTTAGTAGACTTTGGAAAAGCTTTGAAGGATTCGTTAAATCGAGCAAAGCTTGAAGGAGAATCAAGCTTGGTGAGCAAAAACCAGAGCTTCAGAGAGGAGTTTGAAAGAGAAGCAAGAATGAAAACAGAGAATTAAATTAAAATTTACCATTTTTAGTCTCTAAGGGTGTGTTCACATACAATTGCAGCGGAGAGAAAGAGTGTGAAGTTTCGGGTGATCCTCGGCATGGGAATAGTGCGAGGAGCGGAGAGAGAGCGCATCGCCTCTCCTGTGGCGAAGATTCAGCATGGCAGGTGTCCAAATAGCCTCCGTAGTTCTCCCGTCTTGAGTTGCGGCATCGGCATCGCATCTTCACGGCTTGCTCCTGGCATTGGAGAGCTAGCACCTCCTGATTGAGAGAGAACTTCTCCTGGACGGGTTCTTCTCGGCGTTTTCGGTGTTCTTCTCGGCATTAGTCTCGACCACAGGCGGCTACGTAATCGGCAAATACTTCCCGGCCTCGAGCAAGAGGTTTAGGCTTTCCTCTGGCGTAGCCTCGCCATCAGCCACCCTTCGAGGCCCATTTCGGAGCGGTTTTACTCGGACGAACCTTTCCCTCGACACCCCGGCTTTCCGATTTCGACTTACCTGGAGACAAACCGAGCGAGAGAGGCATGGGCTGTACTCTACCCCGCATCCACAACGGCTCCGATTCGTAGTGTCTCCTCGTCGAGCCCACCCCCTTCGACAGCGATTCGGCTTCGACGGTTCTCTACTTTCCAGCTTCAACAGCCACACATACCGACACATATGGCTCCGATGGACCATTTTGGAGAGGATTTTCCCTCGAGCGCGCTTGGCTCTTGGACAGTGTTTACGACCACAGATGGCTGGTTGTACTTTATGTCTGATTTTTGGTCAAGGACTTTTCTGACCGATGAGGTAGCGTGTCTCATATTTTAGGCGTTTTGCTCAAAGGTTGCACATTGCTTGCAATGTAGATTATGAGGCACATGTAGTGCTTATGTATGACTATGTGTGGCATTCCAGAGAGTGGTTTTAGTACGATTTTGTGTGGCTATACTATGTATGCATTTGCAGATACAGCTTGAGCTAGGTATAGCTCACAGGTTTGTAGATTCAGAGGCTCACAGGTACTTAAGACAGGTGTAGTCGTCCATAGAGCCACTCGTTCCACAGCGAGGTTTATTACCAGGGTTTCGGTAGTTTCATGTATACCACATGTGGATCTTGCCATGGAGACACTGAGTATCTATTTATGCTCTATGCGGTTTTGGTGAGATTTTTGAGTTTTTACTCAGTTTTTAGGAGAAACTCTGCGGTATTTTCCCCAGATTCTCGCCATACTTCGAGCATATCTACAATTTACTCTGATGGTTTAGTGGTCGAGTCTCACTCCCACTTTGACAGGTTTTGTCAGTTTGGACACAATTTAGTGTTCTTGCATCCACTCTCGCACGAGTGAAAGTTGCATATGCTCGTGTGGCTACAGTACAGGTAGTCACAGGATTTACAGGTTTTTTTGCAGATTTGTGCAGGCAGTTTTCTTATGGGATGTGTTTTGAGCATGTTTGCTCACTACTTGCGTATGTGGTTATGCGCTTTACGCTCGGCTAAGCTGTTTGTCCCAGATTGTATGCCTCAAATTTTGGAGTAGTTTTATGCCTATGCGGGCATCAGTTTTGATGCGATTGATCATGGTTTTTCATGATTTTGTAGTGGTCGAGTGATCTCCCACTTTGTTGCCTGTTTGACATAGTTTATAGTTGAGGTTTTGTTTGAATTTTTTGTTCAGTTTACAAGAGAGACTCTGTCAGATTTCTCCCAAGATTTCTCGCCATACCTTTTGTTTCTTGTCATTCACTTATGGTAGTAGATATTTGTGATAGTTCAGAGTCGACAGTGATGACTTCTGAGAGATGGAGGTCTCGTACTTGCCTTGTTGGCATTGTGGTCACACAGGGCACATTAGGCGCGGTTGTTTCAGACGTATGAGGCAGCAACGGCGATCTATTCATGATGCAGATGACGTTTTGACACATGCTAGAGCGGTGGCTTCATATGCCAAAGACGGTGATGTCACGTTTACCTTTAGCGTTCCTCCTGCTTACATGTCTTTGAGAGGTGATATTTCTCCCCGTTGGTTGCTAGATAAGGATGCAGTTTTCCACACCACATCGTGAGTGGTTTGGCACCTTCTCTAGTGGGAGCGTTGGTCGTCTGCACTTGGCCAATGGTTCGGCATTTGACATTGCAGGTGCAGGAGATGTTGGCTTGTCATTGCCCAGTGGTGCATCATACCCCTTTGATTCTTTGCCAGTCTATGAGTCGTTGTCACAAGACAGACACCACGTGCCAATAAAAAAGAACAGACTGAACAAACTTCTAGCACTTCAATAACAGCTGAACTAAAAGAGAGAGACGACATGTGACACAGAGTGGCGGAATTCCACCCCAGCGAGTATTGGCCCCAAACCTTGGCGTCCCTTTCGGCATTTCTTTATATTATCGGAACTCAGTACAATGCCGGTACCTGTGCTCTGCACCTTCTCACTGAAGCGTGCCAGAGAATGAGCCCATGGTCTCATATTTAAAGGCCCTAGGCCCCAAAAGCAGTTTACATGAAAAGTCTTCAAACTCAAAAGCTTCTGATTCAAAAGCAATGCCAAAAAGCTGTTAGCGTAAATCACGGAATTCCGTACAACTTCCACGTCAGCAGTCAGCGCACAACGCGAAAATGCGTACAGCCTGCCACGTCAGCATTGTCAGTGTTCGTACAGCCGCCACGTCATCAGTTACACGCTGTGTGTGTGTGAGGGTCCAACTTTATTATAAATGCTTTTATGTCACTTGGGCCTCAGCGGATGGGGTCCCATAAGTTGGTAGGACTTTTTCTTCTACTGTTGCTTGTCTTCTTAGGGTTTAGGCCCCTCGGCTGGGATCTGAAGCTTTGCTCTGTTTTTACTGACTTGGCACGTCAGCAGTTTGTGAGAGTCGCTCTGCATGCTCTGCCAATCTCCCTTCTCCTGAGTGCCCTACGTTGTAGAATGATGACATGGCATGTCCACCCGAACAAGCATTAATGGCAACTAACAAAATAAATAGTTTTAAGTGGTTCCAACTTGTGGGGTCCCGTCCAATGGGGCCTAGGGGACACAAGGATTCAAAAATAAAGTGAAGACGAATTTTGGCATTGATTGCTGATGTGGCAGGCCGTACAGACACCCACATAGTGCACTGACTGCTGACGTGATAGGCTGTACGGACGCCCGTGATTTGCGGTGGATTTTAAGCTGGCTACTTTCAGCGGTAGTGTGAAAGACCAGATGCTTTTGGAACTTGTAGCTTTTCATGTGATTGCTTTTGGAAGGCTCTTTATAAGGAATTGCTAGGGCCTCTCTCTCTTAGAGTAGCTTGGGAGTGCTGAGCCGAAAGAGAACCCTCAGACATTGTATTTTGCCGAGATTAATATTAAAAGAAATACCGAAAGGGGTGCCAAACTTTGGGGCCAATCTCTCTGGGCACGGAACTATGCCGAGCCGTCTCTCTCTCTCTCTCTCTCTCTCTCTCTCTCTCTCTCTCTCTCTCTCTCTCTCTCTCTCTCTCTCTCTCTCTCTCTCGCACCAGAGGCATACTGCTTGATCGGGCGATAGAGTTGGGGCGGTCCTCTCAACATCGACGTAGATTGCGACAAAGGATCCATAACATACTGGCGCGACATAGGAGCCGTCCCGGATACTAATGTATATGTATATGATGCCTCGAGTGTCAGAGAGATCCATTGTATCAACTCACCCTTTGTATTTCCCTTTGTATCAGCTTTCACCCCACCCCTACCCACTATTTTCTTTTCAGTTCTATGTACTTTTTGTACCCAGACCTGGTATTAGATTCACCACATGTAACCTTTTGGTCTCATAGGTCATTTTAGCCTTTTGAAGACGTTAATATTACATTTCATTTCTCTCTCTCTCTCTCTCTCTCTCTCTCTCTCTCTCTCTCTCTCTCAAAGCTCACTGATTATGAAGTTTTTGTTGGTGTGTTGCCATTGATTTCTGGCTTGGAGTGTCCAAGCCTGTAACAGTGGTATTAGAGCTCAGAAAAATTCTTCTTCTACCGAGGATCCGATCACTTTTTCAACACACACAAGTGTTTGTGAAAGAATCTTTGTGTCCCGACCCCGGACGTATTAGCCACTCCCACCCTTCGTCCATCGCGCATCGGGCAGGCTCCCGTCTTCATCGCTCTGTCTTTAAGGGTATACGCCATAAAGAACCCTAGATTACATATGGGTTCTCGTGGAGAATTCGACGAAGATAAGAGCTCTTAGGGGGGAGGAAAAGAAAAGTTGAAATCCTGCACGGGAACTAAAGAAAAGAATGAAGATTTGGGCAAATTTTCAGCGAGAGTTTTCTAGAGAGAAGTACAACGTCAATTGCAAGTTGACACGTGTGTGAAAAGATTTATCAAGTACTCCAGAGACCGGAGATTTGCGCAACACTGAAAAATTACCCGATTGATGAGATTCGCTCGAGATGGCTTGAGGCCATTGATTCTTCTCTTAGGTTGGGAGGAAAGGTAAGGACAGACGAGTGAAGAAAAATGCGGAAGCTATACTCGCAGAAAGGCCTAGACAGAGCTGTTGACCAGAAGATGAACGAGATAATGAAAGGCTTGAAGTAATCTCGAAAAAATAGGAAATTGGTGGATTTCCCCGGTTATGTGGGCTGGAAGTGGAGTTTCGAGGTGGCAAGCAGATCCAAGAAGCGTGCTCGTTTTGAGGATGACTCTGATTTTTCTTTGTCTTCAGAAAGTTCCGACAGTTTGTCGTCCTCTAGTTCCAGAATTGATGAGAAAAGGGGGAAGAAGCGGAGAAAAAGCAGATTTTTGAAAAAGCCTAGAAGGCTTGGCAGGCAATCTAGCAGTTCAAAGCAGGAGAGGTCGTCCTCTTTTGGCAGTGACCAGATGAGCAAGAAGACCAAGGAGTTCAAGGAAGGAGGTGGCTACTGTTAGAGGTTTTGGAATACTTGTTTGCCAATATCTTCGTTTCGGAAGTAAGCTTCGTTTCGGAAGCTTACTTTGAGAAACCAGATTGAGTGGTCTTGCTATGGATTACCAAAAGAGATTCGAGATTATTGTTTAAACCAGAAGTCTGACTCTATTTAGAGACTTATGGGACATGCTAAGCAACGATTTGGAATGCATGCCGGCTCATTGACTTACCCTACGGATAGGATAGTATCCACTTCAACGGGGCAAGAGTCTACCAGTGAAGAGAATGAATCAGGGGAACCAGATGACAGCTCATCATAGGATTTTGGAGAATCAGATGGTAGCACATCCAAGGGTTCCGACGGAGTAAGGGAACCAGATGCAGGTTCATCAGAGGATTCTGGAGAAGAAAGGGGATCATATGATAGTGCGTCTCAGGGTTCTGATGATTGAGACTGACATGCTAATGGACATGGTAGGCTAGCTACCCACAGGTCCCAGGGCACAAGGAAAGAAATGAAAAAAGGAATCAATTGGTAGATCAGAGAATTCCCCAGATCCAGGTGAGATGCCAATGGACAGGGAGCCTCAGGAGCAACTTGAAATGAAAGAGACCGAGGAGATTCTTGTTCCATAATAGATAGTGTCTCACATGGAAAGAAAGGAGAAAGGTAATTTGAACGGCGGTTCTAAGAACTATCTGGCATTGGATGCGAAGTGGATGGAGGACCTAGATGATACTCCTCAAATTTGGAACTTTACCATGAAGATTTCGGTCTGGCTTCGACTACTCCGAGAGATCCCGGAGATCAGCAGGGTTGAATCTAGTGCAGACGGGACTGCACAAGAGGGAAGTTACTCTGCTCCTGTGTCACAGGTTACCCAGATGGAATAAAGTCGGTGATTTTCCTTTGGATTTCAGGGACACTGATGGGTTGATAGTATTCTGTGGTATGACTTCATGAAAGAAGTACTTCAAATTGGAAATTCCCGAAATGAATTTGATTTACATGTGCTCTCTTATATGAGTAGTGTTTGAATGCATGTTTGAAAGACGAAAAGACTGTAGCATTTCGGTCTTGTGTTTGAGAGAGATGACATGGACATGAGAGCAATAAGAATTAGTCAATCGAGACATATGTGGAGATCTGGAATAAATCTAGATGCGACTACTAAATACGTTGCCGATTGATCATAATCCAATATCTCGATGGAAGTAGTAATATGAATGTGATTTGAATGTTCAGTGGCTGTCGTCTTTGTGCAAGTGCTGGATATGTGTTGTCTAGTGCATTGATGCTTAGAGTCAGTGTCTACTGAATTGGTTTCTGGTGTATGTTTGATTTTGCAGGCGTAATTGAGGGTGATTACAACTCTTTCAAGAGGGGGGTATGTCACAAAATGATGACGTGGCATATCCACCCGGACAAGTATTAATGGAAACTGACCAAATGAATAGTTTTAAGTTATTAAAACTTGTGGGGTCCCGTTTGATGGAGCCCAAGGGACACAAGGATTCAAAAATAAAGTGAAGACCAATTTTGGTGCTGGCTGTTGACATGGTACAAAAACCCGCAAAGTGCGCTGACTGTTGACGCGGGAGGTTGTATGGATGCCCGCGATTTGTGCGGCGGATTTTACGCTGGCCACTTTTAGCGCTAGTGTGAAACACTCGATGCTTTTGGAACCTGTAGCTTTTCATGTGATTGCTTTTGGAAGGCTCTGAGAGCCTTTATAAGGAATTGCTAGGGCCTCTCTCTCTCAGATTAGCTTGGGAGCACTAAGCCGAGAGAGAGGACCCTTGAACATTGTACTTAGCCAAGATTAATATAAAAAGAAATACCGAAAGGGGCTCCAGACTTTGGGCCCAATCTCTTTGGACACGGAACTAGGTAGAGCCATCTCTCTCTCTCTCTCTCTCTCTCTCTCTCTCTCTCTCTCTCTCTCTCTCTCTCTCTTGCGGTAGAGGATCCACAGGATTCTAGCACGACACCCAGAGTGTCGATCAGGATAGGCTTCATGCTACTGTCATATTGTATCATGGTGACACTTATCCCCACTTTGTACCTTTTTGGCATTATACCATTGCTCAGCTTACCAGCCACCCATAGGAGTCGGTAGCACTCCTATCTCAGTTTCTAGTTTGTAGTTTTCTTTGTTTGTACCCAGAGTTGGTACTAGACTCACCATTGTAATCAGTTTGGTCTCATAGGTCATTTTGGCCTTTGTAGACATTAATATATCATTTCATTTCTCTCTCTCTCTCTCTCTCTCTCTCTCTTAAAGTTCATTGATTTTGAAGTTTCTATTCAAGTGTTACTATTGATTTTTGGCTCGGATTGTCCAAGCCTGTAACACCCTGCACAGATCAAGCACCTGGAATTTCACAAGTAGTAGAATCGCCTGCAGGCTGCTCCTATGCTTTTCCAGTGGTTTGTGCAAAATTTCAACTAGCATAGCAAATGCATTCAATACTTGCAGATATTCAGCCTTGTCCATGGATATGGGCCAAATTGGTGACAAACCTAATCTAACGGACTCATCCAGAGATGCAAGTCCTTCTAACCGCCTCACAAAATCGGCAATAAAAACATGACTGGAGCAATAGCCTCTTCATAGAGTAAGGCATACAAATCGCGCTCGTGCTTTGGGATATCTAGAATGTCACGCACCTTCTCAATGTCAATTTTATCGACATTGACTTGTGTAGGCTCAAGGGAATTAGAAAGCTTCTCCAAGCAGCTGTAGGTTGCAATCACAAAACACCAATCTCTCAAGATGTAAGGTTTTGAGCTTATTTCTCTTCTTTGTATGAAAGAGAGCCCAAGTACTCCAATTCCTCTCACAAGGACCAACAACACAATCTTGTGAGAGGACTCTAATGGCAAGGCGTTTCTGCAAACAACATATCACAATAAAGAGGAAAGAGTTTAAAACTTGGTTTTGCACAGAAATTCAGAATTTGCAAAGCGTAGGGCTAGAGCCTAGAGTGTAGTGTTTTTAGCCCAAATGTAGTGTAACGTGGGAGTAGTATTAAACAAAGTAGGTGCACAATTCCCATACTTCTCCCACCATGAGACTGGTTGAAGCTGTGTCTCTCTAAGCTTTGCAGTGGCTCGACCAAAATGGCTGGTTTCATTTCGAAAGCCCAACAAATCATTTTCTATCTTGCTTGCCATTGTTACATCACCACATGTGTACTTTGCCACATACTCTTGAAGTCCATTGTCTAGCTCTTCTTCCCCATTCACTACGCCATAAACGATGTAACAAATGCGTCACAGCATGGATTGGTTTATGAAACCAATTCCATCATGATTCCCACACCTCCCACAACTCACCAACCCTGTTAACATTGAACAACATGGACATATGACATAAAGAAAGGGGCAAAAGAAATTCAGCCATTTATGACATGAGATTTGAAGTAGTTACAAAGAATATAAACTTACTTCTCCTCTGCCAAGTATGCATTTCTGTTGAGAGCTTCCCCAATTTTGTCCATGTACTCATAGAGTAGGCCTAATGTGCTCCCCTCCATTTCGGTGATGCGCAAAACTGTGTAGATAGGATTGAGGGATTTTACTAGTGCCTCTACCTCCAACCACCAAGTTTCATTGAAAACATTGCGTCGAAACTCCATGAACCTTGGCTTTCTAATTTAATCCCTAGCAAGCTATTCATCACAGCTAATCATGCGTATGAGATTTGGTCGCACTCTAAAGAGACGCTCAAGCACAATGAACACATAAGAAAATCTGGTGGAAGAGGGATTCAAAATCTCAAGAGCACTGTTGGCCTGAAACATGCTGAGTGCTTTAGGCCTCTTAGTCACAAACATGACCATCTTCTTAGCAATAGCAAAGAGCTCATGTATCCAAGGTATCTTGCCAATATCCTCAATGAGCAAGTCCAAGGAATGAGAAGCACAAGGTGTCCACACAATGGTAGGAAATGCAGCCTCCAACAAGTATCCCATAGACACACAATTACTACCATTGTCATTCACTACTTGCACAACATTCTCTTTTTCAATTGCATTGATGACAATTTCTGCAAAAATGTAAGCACCTGTGATAGTGACACCTGCACCTGAAGCATCTATGGCCTTCCAAAACATAGTTCCCTTGCATGAAGAAATCAAGACATTGTAGACACTTCTCTTCCGCACATCTGACCATTCATCACAAAGTATAGTGCATCCATACTTCTTCCATGTTTCCTTGAGGAAGTCAAGCTGTGTGTCCACGCATATCTTCTCCTTGTTAAGCTCCCGTGTGCGTAAGGTCTCGGAGGAAGGACCCTCCCACTCACATCCTATGCAACTCACTGCCCTCATTGTCTTCTTCCATTGCTTTGTTTTGGCCACATTGAAGGGAATAGCACACCTTATAGAACAGACGTGTCACCTTACGGGTAGCTAGCCTCATAGCTTGGTTTTGAAGGCCAGCTTTAATGCTTGCAGCTTGGAGAGACGGTGACCCCTTTCTCTCTGCTCGAACATTTGGCAAAGGAGTCCTTTTTGCACAAGAAGTCAATGACACACCTGCACTTCCTGTTGTGGACTCCAATCTACTCCTTTTGGACCTCACCTAGCTTGCTTCTCCTGCACTCTGACTTGTTTGAGTCTCTTCTTCAATGTTGACCAAATCCAAGCGTTTTGCTTTCCATACTTCAAGGCGAGCTTTAACATCAGCCGGGAGATTTGCACAAGGTGCTATATCCTTGCCAGGGACATGTCCAAGATGGTCTTTCACATGAGTTACACTCCCTGTCTTCTCAATCCTACAAAAGTTGCATCTCCATTTTTTTGAGCCCCCTCCTCCTTCGTAGCTGGCCAATTTGGTGACATATCTCCAATACGGGTCTGTCATGGTGTTTGTGAAGCCCCTGCAAGGTAGGCACATGATAACCACGCTCAGCCCACACATGCATCTCTCTCTCTCTCTCTCTCTCTCTCTCACACACACACACACACACACACACACACACACACACACACACACACACACTTTTTTTTTGTAATGTCAGAATGAATTACAAGTGGGAAACCTCAAAGCGAGGAAAACCCATGGAAAGTATTACAAGCTGTAACTTAGAAACAATCAAAGTAGAGCTGGTAATGGCTAATAGGGAGCTCATCCAATTCATAGGCAACTTGAAGAGACTGTCTAAGAGATATCTTGAAGAAAGAAACATGTGCCATTTGAATCTGCTGAAACATGAGGGAATTCCGTGCTTTCCACACTGTCCATAGTACCCAGAATCTATCCCAGCCGAAAAAGTATGCATACGGCCGAAGCAAAGGCGAAAGCACTCCAAAGATCCAAAAAAGTTTACCAAATTGTGATCCAGGGAAACGCGAGCAAAGAGCTAAAGAGATGCTATCCACAACTATCGCGTACGAGAACAAGACCACATAAGATGTGATATATTCTCAATACCTGCACCACATCGAACGCATCTCGAAGAGGCCAATCTCCTAGAGCGCAATAAATTGCCAGTGGGGAGAACCCCAACAATACATCTCCACATAAACAATCGCTCCTTGAGAGGTGGCTTAGCATGCCACACTTTCATAACTTTACTCCACCACCAAGTAACACTCTTATTCGTATTCCATACCTTGTTACAGTGTTTTTGGACCCAGGAGGACGACTGCAAATGATAGTACACTTTCTTTGCCGATATCGAACCAAGCGAAGAACCAACATAGAGCCAATCACAAATTCGATTGTCTTCAACTAGCAGCGGGATGGGAGATACAGAATCGACCAACTCCTTAATAATGTCCCACATGCGTTTGTAGTGTAACCCAAGTCCAAAGGTATGAGTAGCCTGTCTGAACGAGAGCACCCGTCCTTCAGCGTCTATCACCTCTGCTATCCTGTCAATATCTTTGTGGGAGAGAAAGTAGCCCTGTCTAGGAGAGCGTTGAACAAGAGTCCGAGCAAAAACTCTACTCCAATGCAAACTCTCTAGCCGAAGTGAATTTCCACAGACCTTATCTCTACCATTCCACAATCATTCTGTCGTGACCACCTGCCAATCTGACACTAGAATGGAAGCAAAGGGACATCCCGGAATTGTAGCTTCAACTTTACCAAAAACCACATCCCAATATGACGGCTGCCAATGGACGAAGGTTGGCGTAGAAACCGCATGAGAGCACAAAAACGCAAGCATCTGCGTCCAAGGCTGTTTTTGCTCAACCAACACCAACAACAAAGTAGCCTTCCTTGCTGTAACATGAGAACACAAATGAAGGATATTCAGACCACCACAACGTTTTGGAGTACAGAGTTTATCCATCGCAAGCAATCACAAGACTTTTTTACGAGAGGAAGTGGACCAAAAGTGCTCCAGAATCCGAGACATGAAATCCCGAAGACGACGGGGTGGCCAATGCAACAATGGTAGGAAAAATTGCATGTATGCCACCAAAATAGATTGCACTATTCTGAGCCTTACATAGAGCGGCCAGGTAGACAATTTCCAATACTGCAATTTAGATCTCAGTTTATTCTCAACCCATTGCAACAATTTCGCATTGTTAACCGACCAAGCCAATGGATAACCAAGATGTCTCACAATTTGACCAGGCTTCACTATCTCACCTGGCCATAACAGAGCATGCCAATCCATTTGATACAACGACAACAATTTAGATTTCGGAAATTCACTTGCAGACCTGCAGCCAACCCATAAATATGCAGAGCTTCCATTATACAACGAACATCCTCAGGATGATTTCTAGGCTAGAACATCGAGTCATCTGCATACGCTTGTGCCACAAAATGATCATGAGCTGGCCATGTAGCCGACCGGATGCTGTTAAGGAGTCCAAATACAACAGTAGAGGATGTGTAGCAATAGCATACAACATAGCACTCAAAGGGCATCCTTGCCTGACCGATCGACCAAAATCCCATAACCGAGTCAGCTCACCGTCAAGAATTCTGGTAGATTGACTGTTTTCATAAAGAAAATAGACTACCTGACGCATCCTGGGCTGGAAGCCGAAAGCCGTCATGATCTGAGCAATAAAGTCCCAGTGAACAGTGTCAAATGCTTTCTCTATATCAATCTGTATGATAAGCACACCTTGTCCAATATATTTTGCATACTCAATTCCAATAAAAACAATGGCAATATTATCCATAATTTGCCTATGAGGAATAAATCCATACTGAGCCGGATGTATGTCGGAAAACAAGTGGTCAGCAACACAAGTAGCTATCATTTTCGACAATAACTTGTAAACGACCGCCATAAGCATTATTGGTCGCCAATGTGAAAAGTATTCATTGAAAAGTATTCACACAATGCTTGCTTAGGCAACAATTTCACCACTCCTCCTTTCCACGATTGCGGCAAAGATTGCGCGGTCCATGCATGGTTTATCATGAAAAGGAGAGGGATTCCCAAAAGCGAAGAATAAAATCCATCGTAAGCCCGTCCCATCCAGGCGATTTCCAACGACCAAGATGCAACAATCCGTCGTGCAATTCATCCTCAGTAAAACTCGCCTCAAGGGTTTCTACTTCATTCATTGTCAATATAGGATGTACATACGACAACTGCAACCGTCTAGCTTGCAAAACATCAGTCGAGGAGGCTTCAAGCTTGGCAAAAACACGTTGAAAATGATCCACCATTGAATCCGCCAATTGATCTTTCTTGGACGTCCATTGCCCAGTTTCATCTTTAACCCTTTTGAAAGAGGCAAAAGTCCTTGAATGATGCAAATGCTTAAAAAATTGTTTCGATGAACAACCTTTATCCATAAAAGCGTATTGCCTAGATCTAATTTTCCATTTTTCAAGTTTTCTCTTATCATTACGCATCATAATTCCTCTTGTTCTGAGGCAGTAAGCCTTCTAGTATTTGCAAGAATTCCCAAGGCTTGACATATTTCCGTATCTTCCTGCACTTTATTTCTCAACTGGTACATGTACCACGAACCATAATCCTTTATGACTGCCTGGATACGCATGACAAAGCGATACCGGGCCACATCCACATCAATAAACATCTGAGAGACAAGTGGAGGAATTACTGCTTCAATCACAGTTCTAAATGTTGTATGTGAAAGATACGCATTATTAATATGCAACAATTGCTTACGAAGGAGCGAGGAGTCTATATCTACTGCCTCAAAATAGACCCAGAGCCAAAGAGGAAAATGATCAGATAAGGTGAAAGAACGATCAATCCTCATATCACAGGCAAACATATCATATTGCGGAGTGCTCAGTACATACCAACGATCCAAACGTGCTCTATATCCAGAGTGATCATTATGAGTAAATGTATAACCCCGCTCTGAAGAGTGCGTGTTGGCCCATGGATCTAGGACACCCGTATTACTGACCATGGCATCCCAAGGAGAGCATTCAGAGCTGAACATATGCCAATGACCCGTTGTGTTGTCCGTGTTTGTTGGTGCATTATTACAATCCCCTCCCCAAAAAGCATGCGAACGCCAGAGGTATTTGACCAACTCTTGCCAAAGATGACTTCGTTGTGCTGAGGTAGTATACGCATAAATACCAGCAAATTCCAGGATATTTTCTTAGACAAGACATTGAACTACCATCCAACACCGTGCCGGATCATTGTGTGCTAAAACTGGCTGCAGTTCATGACGCACCATCATCAAAACACCCGAGAAAGAACCAGTACTAGCATAAGCAATCCAAAATCCCGCATAATACAAAGATTGACCTACAAAATCATGTCGATTATGCTCCTGTAACATCACTATATCTGCTTTATTTGTATGTACATAATGCCAAATTAACTTCCACTTGTCATGGTTGCACAAACCGCGCACATTGTATGTAAAGCATCTAAGAGGAGAATGCATATGTATAGTATTTACAAGAGAAGCATGAGGCACTATCATCAAGTGATATTGCCCATGGGCACATCCGCTTCCATACTAACAGTCAATGAAGCGGACTCCATATGCGTTCCTTGGTGAGGATTCCGATGCAGAGGCAACGACCCAGATGTTGGTCTAAGAAAAGCATCCTTATATGAGTGTACCACTCTGTCCCACGCTTCAACGAGTGACTTATGGTCATGTGATGTAGATGTGGAAGATCCACCACTTCTCGCATCCAAAGCAGGCACATAATTTCTTGAAACAGGCAAAACACGAGGCTTAACTGGCTTTTTTGGAGTTTGCCAGCCATCATAGAATCTTTCATTTTAGCTTTACCCTTGGTATTTGTCTTTGTAGTAGGATCCACATTAGGCATGCTTTTATTTTGATCTTTCCCTTGTTTGGCGTGCATGCTTCCATTAGCATCCCCCATCTTTGGTCTCACAAATGAAGAGGAGGGGGAGGCAACATGGTTCCAGATGTCGGATCAGCGGAAGGCGGTAGTTTCAGCAAAGAGTCCTGACATTCAAACTACATATGGCCAAATTTTCCACAACTGAAACATGCACTTGCAAATTTGCCCCATTTGAGTTTTGACGGCCTTTTGCCTATTATCGGATCACCAGAATCGACCGTTATCCCTGACGGCGTCGGCGTATCCGTCTCCCACAACACAAAAAAACTATTGGAATTAGTATCCAAATTTGGGGGCATATCACTTTGCCCAACTGAGCAGCTAGGAGAGGCAAAAAATGCTTCCAAGTCTGTGGAAATTCAACTATTTCCACCCAAACTGGGCACCTATGTCGAATCAAGCTGTGATAGTCTTTAGTAAGCGCCCAAGGCAATACATGTGTCATTTGCATATTGAAAAACAAGGGTGACATTGCCAATAATTGCGAGCGAGCTTCCATGTCTGCCAGTAACACCTCATAAAAGTCACGGGCACCAAAATACACTCCTCGAACAGCTTGTCTTTTCAACAGGAAATCAACCCATTGATCTACATCCTGTGCCGAGGGCATCTTGCCAGGGAAGAACAAAATGACCGCATTCAACGCATACTCTGCTACCGGATCCATAAGCTGCTAAATCGGAATAACCACTTTGGTAGCTGGCTGCTGACCTTCCCAAGCATTCCGAGCATCAACAAAATCCTCTGACAAAGACTCTTTGATGATATTTGTAGCATCCATCGTGGAAAGATCCACCTGCTTCCTACGCTTATATATAGCTTCTTCCGCCATATCTAATCAATACTTCACTTTCTAGAGCACTCTCTGGACTTAGACCCACTCAATATATTTATATACTTTTTTTTAAAAAAAGGCTTTCTTAGCAAGGACTCTTCTGAACACACCGACAAAAAGAACCTCTTGCTACAGTAAATACACATACACAGCCACTGTCACTCACACGAGAATATGACAGAAGGGCTGCGTGCAAGTGAAAATCATCTTCGACCACTGGCGCGCTTAAAAGGATTGCACAGTGTAGGAGTTGCGTAGGGCAGGATAGCGCAACAAACGAATGGCAGAAGGATTCACTACACCCGAAAAAAAAAGTCACTGCTTTACACACCCACACACACGCGCACACATAGAAGGAGGCGAAAACCACTGCACTACTCTGTACAAAATCCCTGCAAGATACTCTGTCCCCCCCCCCCCCCCCCCCCCCCACACACACACACACATGCACGTGCGCGCTGATGCAGATCAGACGAGTCTACTGGATAGGCTGAGGTAGATCGCGCGCGCGCACACACACACATCGTGTGCGCGTCCACGCGTAGGAAAGGGGCTTGAGGGCTCACCTGTAGGCGGGTGCAGTCTGCAAAACTGTGCACGCGGCCGAAAACAGAGCAGAGCCAAGTTCGTTGTCACATAAATGCTTGCTGCCCGATTTTTTCCCAAAATACCCTTTGGCCAATTTTTAGCCGTTTCTTCCGGTCCGAAACGATCAAGAAGCGGCGTTTCCGTTTCGACCCCCCGAAACGCCGTTTCGTGTGACTATGGTTAGGAGACTTCTTACCAACTTGCTAGAGACATTGGTTCATGATTCTCAAGTACACCCAGTTACTCTCTTTAAACGAGACAAACATTTTTTCGATGCTTGCTAATATGCCTAAGAGTAAGACTTTTGGGCCTTTCTAAGCTGAAGCATTAGGCAATTTAGATACAGACCTAGTAAATAAAGATTGAAGCCTAGGACCAATTGCAGCCTCATAAGGGCTGAAACTAATAGCACGAGAAAATGCATAATCCAAATTAGCTTGAACTAATGGCATAGGAGGTAAAATCGGCCCGTGGCCCCTCTTCCAGGGGATGCACTAAAGAGCTTCTGCTTCACCAGAATACAATGGATTTGAGCTTCATAGAGGGGGCGATGATACTCCAAGGCACCAGGATGAAGAATGCTCAAAAAGCGCAAGCTAGAGCTCTGAGAATCTATGGCGCCAGGTCTGAGTGAGGATCTCTTATACACATGCTAAGTGTTTCTTGGTTACCTCGAGATTTGCATCCCCTTTAGTCCATTGAAAATGTGCAATGTGCACACAGTCTCAGTGAATATAATAACAAATATTTCACAAAAGGCTCACCTATTTCACACAAATCTGGAACAAACTTTGTCGTATCCTATTCTACATGATAGTGCTGTCAAATGCCCATTAGAGTTCAATAACCCCCACCAAGCATCATTAGAAACCGTTCATGCAAAGAGGCTTAGAACTGATAAGAACCTAATCTAACGGACTCGTTAGACCAGCGTGTCCTGCGAACATGCTCAGAAATATGTGGTACAAAATCACCTAAGCTTTATAGTCACTGATTTGGCCTTGGAAGTATGTTTAGCATGTCTATGTGACACACAAAGCCAGTTTTCTCGTGACAACATTATAAACAACAGATAATTTTGGTGAAGATATGGAGCACTACAATTGGAAATTTTAGGGTAGAGTGCAAGTATTCAGTCATCTGCTGATGAGGGTAGGGGAGCATGGGAGAGACTCTTCATTGATCCTCCTTTCATGTATCCGGTTTTTGGGGAGATGAGAAATCAGTGTTATGCACCATGTCAGTTCTCATTGACGGTTTTCATACTCTCTAGGTTCTTCAGATTACTTCTTCATGTAGTTCTTAAGAGATAAAATATGACCATGATGTAAGGGAATGTCACTTCATTTACAAGCCCTCACTAAAAGATTATTTTTACACCTCATTATTGTAGAAGCAAATTCTGAGTGAGAACTATTTAATTCTCATAGCATCAATATCTGAAAAGATTTCCATGGTTGTTTTGTAGCCCTCCTTCAACAGTGTCATACCAGCATCCAGCGATGAACTGGACTTAGGAGAGTTAGTCTCTATTTATAATGAATTGAAACGTAAGGGACATACTCCTGCAATCATAGATGCAGATGATCTCCAAGGAAATCCAGAGGTTATTTCTTTTCTCTTCGCTTGCACATTATGAACAAAATTGTTACATTCATTTTGCAAAGGAAAAACATAATCAATAATTTTATGTCTCGAATAATCAATTGCTTTTATGCCTTGTTCCTTCCTCCTAATTTTGGTTGGGGGACAGTAAGTATGTTGAAGTTCATTTTGGACTGACTGCAGCTTGTATGGCATTATTCTTGATTCATTCACAGTGATATTGAGGGTGTTTCCAATGCACCCTCTTGCTTCTTTCTCTTCATGCTTTTAAAAGCATAGAGTGCGTGTGTTCTCTGCCCATGTTTGCATCATAATATAGTTGATCTTGCCTTTCCTGCAAGTATATCTGCGGAGTCCAATACATGGCACACACCTGTGAGGTGTTTGGGCTCAATAAAGTCATTTGTTCAAGTTTGAATGTGATGCATGCAAGGTGGCAGAAGTTCTTACATAGTCCGTACATGTGTACTATTTTTCTGTTTAATACCCACACACCTGAAAATCTAGTTTACTGCAGAGTGTACTGCGATCTCTTTGCACGTCTCTTGGAATGCCATTTCAGACTTCTATGCTGAGGTACTTCTAATATTGTTTACTGCTAGTATTTAGGTCGTGGATTTCAAGTTTGATAAGCTGATAGTGTCTTTGTCTTATGAGGAATGGTCTTAAGAGCTAAGAAAGGGCTCGAGTAGGATAAATGGGTCCCACACAGTAAAATAACATTTTCAAAGCAGGAATGCAATTATCATATTTCCCAATGTAAAACATGTAAACCCTCTCATGCTGATGTGCTTTTTGCTCTTGCGCTCTCGTGCTCTTTGAGTAGAATGTCCTTAAATTGTCCCACTGTTCCTTGTGAACAAAACTTATGCACAGCTGTCACACTATAGACACGAGTCAGTATGCAGAACACATCTGATGACGTTCGAAAAATCGGCAGGGTGCCAAGCATCACAAGAAAGCAGGAATGGTAAATAGGAGCTTCCAGGAAAGGGTCATGTTTTCCAAAGACTTAAAAAAATCAAATAATGGTGATCTGCTCTTTGCTCTGCTCTTGTGCTCTTGAACAAGTCGCCCTTATTGAAGAATACAAGTGCACTCCTGTCACACAGGGACACCAGTTAGTCATGCAAGCAAGTTTAGTGTTGTCTCTGTATACTTCTTGTCTAGTTCCTTCTAACCATGCAGCTAGAGATATCTCCTAATGCACAAGATCGATCCTTGATTGCCAATAGGGAAGATGCACCTCAGATGCTCCAAAATAACATATGGCGTCACTCCCTGAAATATTAATCCTTAGTACTTACAATTAACAAACAATCTCACAGATCCAAACAGTGATTTTTCTCGCGAGTTACGACCTCTTCTTATCAAAACCTAACAACTGCTCATTGTATAAGGTATGCTGTTTATTCCTTTAGGTCCAAATACAGTCTCTTGTCCCTATGCTATGACCTCTGTTGCAGTCCCCATCAAAGCAAACCAACCACTTTATAAGGCATGCTGTGAAATATTTCACATAAACAAAATGATTTTATGTTTTTCCCTGAATTCCTACAATCTTCGTACAAGATCTCTGAAAGTGCTTCAGTATTTCCATCCTTCATGCTATGACTGTTGTTCAATATTAGTCCTTTACACTGAAGATATCTGACATATATCACAATGAGTCTACTGAAGTCACACTGCAAGCAGTAAATCATTCAAATCATGCACTATAAACTGTTTCTTAAACAGCGTCTAGGAAAACAATATGGCAAGGAAAAAGTAATTTACCATTTGAAACTTCGACAATGAGAGTAGTGCGAGAAAATGAGGCAAGGATTCATAGTTCTGCTGCATCTTACACATCTGGCATTAGCAATGTGCAAAACACCCTAGTGGCAAGTCACCAAGGAAGCATTGATGTTCTTTGAGGAGCAACCCAGACTGCCAGATTTGTATCCAATGTTATTGCCACCAAGGATAAGAATTGGTAGCATACTCATGGACCCGTGGAGATTGCTCCAAAGTGGCATACACATTACCCACAATCAAAAAATGCAAGGGCCAAGCATACCGATGCTAACTTTTGATACACGCACACTTTTTTTTAGTAAATCGATTTGATTAATTTACTAGTGGGAATCCTCAAAGCGAGGAAAACCCACCGAAAGGGTAATGTACAAGGGGAAGAACACAGAACTACTTAGCTGTATAGAGTAGCTAGAAACATTCATAGGAAAGCCGATGTATCTCTGCGGTGATATCACCAACTTCCAAAGCAAACCGTAACGATTGCCTAAGGGAAAGCTTGAAGAGTGGGAACTGGTTTGCATGAGTATGATGAAGCATTACGCTGACGCCACAGGGTCCAATAAGCCCAGTATCTGACCCACATAAAGAAGACCGCAAAATGCTGTAGTGTCGGTGAGAAAATGCTAAATGCCCAGAACCTTTTGTGAAAAACAGCCCCAGGAAAGCGGAGCCGCATACAGGCCGATACACGGCGAAGGAAATCTCTAGTAATGCAGCAATCCCACAACAGGTGGCAAATATCCTCTTCTGCAGTGGAGCAACGGACGCAAGAGGAGGGGCGAATGTGACGCGCCCTAAGAAAAGTGCCAACAAGCACTCCAAGCAAACACCACCAAAGAAACAATCGCTCCTTCAAAGGCAAATGGCTTTTCCACAAGGCAGAGAGAAGCTTCCTCCACCAGAGATCAGATTTCACATACACACACACACACACTTTTTTTTGTAAATCAATTTGATTTATCTATCTGTTGGAAACCTCAAAGAGAGGAAAACCCACCATAAAGATGTACAAGAAAAGGAACACAAAAGTGTCCGGCTGTACAAAATAGCTAAAAGAATTCATAAGAAAGTAGATGTATCTCTGCCGTGATATCACCAACTTACAAGGCGAACCGCAAAGACTGCCTAAGGGAAAGCTTGAAGAAAGGCAGGGGATCTGGATGAATGCGATGGAACATATAGCCATTACGCTGTCGCCACAAGCTCCAGTACGCCCAAAACCTGACCCACATAAAGAAGAGTGCAAAGCACTGCAACGCCAGTGAGAAGATACCAAAAACCCAAAACCGCTTATGGAAGACCGTCGTGGGAAAAAAGTAGCCGCATACATGCAGATACCCGACGAAGGAAATCTCGAGTAATACAGCAATCCCACAAGAGCTGACAAACATCCTCCTCGGCAGATAAGCAACGGACACATGATGAAGGGCGGATACGACGCATCCTAAGAAAGGTACCCACAGGGAGCACACCAAGTAAACACCGCCAAATAAACAAGCGCTCCTTCAACGGCAAATGGCTTTCCCATAATGCAGATATAAGCCTTCGCCACCAAATATCTGATTTATGCATGTGCCAAATAGCGTTGGAATGATCAGCAAGCCATGGATGAGGCAGAAGAAGAGCATATGCCCAGCCGGCAGAAATATCTTGAAAAGGCATTTCCCCAAGCTTTCAGTCAGACATGCGATTACCATCAGCCAAAGGTGAAACGGGCAAAAGACCTATCAACATTTGCTGTAGTTCTCTCCAAAATTGGCGATAGTGCATGCCCAATCCAAAGTGGCGAGTGGCAAATGGAAACTCAAAAGTGAAACCAGCTGCATCCACCACATCCTCAACCACTCGAATGCCACGGCAAGAGAGGAAATACGCCTGGCGAGGCGAGCGGTCGACCAAAGTAAAAGAAAAAGACCGGCTCCAATGAAGGCTCTCCACGCAAAGTGAATTTCCTTCCCTCAGAGCATTCCACGATAGATGAATCATAACTTGTTTCCATGCAGAGAGCAAGGTGGAAGAAAGTGGGCATCTAGGAATATGACCATCCATCTTACCAAATACTACCTCCCAAATGAATGATTGCCAGTGACCAAATGATGATGTAACCACATGCTGACTCAAGTGTGCAAACATAAGAGTCCAAGGTTGAGATTGTTGTGTAACTTTAGGCAAAAGCTTAGCCTTTTTAGCAAGGACATGCCTACGCAAGTCCAAAATATTCAGACCACCAAAGCGCTTTGATGTACAAAGTCTTGCCATTGACATCAGATGCAGACTTTTTTTGTGAGTATGCGTTCGCTACAAATGAGACAAAATGGCCGACATGAGAGAATCAAGACAATGGCGAGGCCAATGCAACAATGGCAAAAAGAATTGAACATATGCCATGAGGATACTCTGAACAATTCGCAGGCGAACATGCAGTGGCCAAGTAGAAAGCTTCAAGTAATGCAATTTAACATTCAAGCGATTCATAACCCATCCACTTTTTGCGTGTGAGTAACATTCCATCCAATTGGATAACCCAAATGCCTGGTGATTACATTCGGAAGAACAATCTCTCCTGGCCACCACAGAGCATGCCAAACACAAGAACAAAGTGGCAAAAGGTTTGATTTACGAAAATTGACTTTAAGACCAGCCGAAGTCGCAAACAATTCCAAAGCTTCCATAATCACTTGAACATCGCTTTGTTGATTGAGGGGCATAAACAACGAGTCATCCGCATAAGCCTGCCCAATAAAGGTATGAACTGATGGTAGCTGCAAACCATGAAGACGCTGCACAAAGGTCAAGTAATCAAGATACATCAACAAAGGATGAGAGGCAATTGCATACAGCAAAGCACTAATGGGGCAACCTTGCCTAACCGAACAACCAAGTGGCCACGATTCTGTCAATTCCCCTTCCAGGATCCCCGAAGACGCACTACAATCATACAAGAAATAAACCACATTGGCCAACTTAGGACCAAATCCTAGACATCTCATTTTGGCAGCAATGAAGTCCCATTGCACAGTGTCAAAGGCCTTTTCAATATCAACTTGCATGACTAGCACATCTTGTTGCGTATACTTAGCATACTCCATGCCAATCATAACATTGTCCAATTGTCCATGATTTGACGACGAGGAATAAAACCGTATTGAGCTTGATGAAGTCATGTAAACAAATAGTCCTTGATGCGGTGGACCAACATTTTAGCCAAAATCTTGTAAACCACTGGCATCAAAGTTATGGGCCGCCAATGAGAGAACTTCTCACAAAGTGCTTGCTTGGGCAACAATTTAAGTAAGCCCTCTTTCCATGAAATTGGTAGATCCTGTTTCTCCCATGCCGCATTTAACATGAAAAGCAGGGGTTAATTAAGAGCATCCCAAAAGGAGAGGAAAAATTCCACAGTAAGTCCGTCCCAACTCGGAGATCTCCACCGGCCCAATGCAAGCAAGGCACCATGCAATTCGGAAACAGAGAAAGGATCCTCAAGGCATTGTGCCTCTTGCGAAGACAGGATCGGATCAACATAAGAAAGCAACAATTCACGCACTCGACAAGCTGCCGAAGAAGGCTGAGATGGAGCAGCAAACACCTGATGATAATGTGAAACCATAACCTCAGCAAGTTCCCGCTTCGAAGAAGTCCAAGCATCCGAGGGAAGCATAACCCGCTTAATTGACTGTGAGACCCTTGAATGATGCAGATGCTTAATAAATTTCTTCGAAGCACAACCTTTATCCATATAGGCCTGTTGACGTGCACGCATCTGCCATTTAGCAGTTTTCCTCTTATCATTTTGTTGAATACACACTTTAGCTTCACATAACTCCATCATTTCAGAGTCAGCTAGGGGTCGAAAATCAGCTAACTGCTGTAATTGTTGACTAACCCGTTTCGCATCATCGACATTCCCTCGAATAAACTGCATATACTGCATACCATAGTCAGAAATCACACTTTGTACTCTCATGACAAAACGATACCAGGCAGTGTCCAAATCGATATGCATTTGAGCCAGCAGCGGGGGAATAATATCAGCAATCATGTGACGAAAAACTTCATGAGTAAGATAGGCATTTTTAACATGCAACGAACGTTTCCTGTGAAGAGGCCAATCACAAAGAGACTGTCCAAAATACAAAGACAGCATTCGATAGCTGCAGAGCATAATCTATCCTCATGTCACATACAAATTCTTCATACTGTTGCCTATCAAGCAAAACCAACACTCCAATCTTGCTCTATAAGAAGAATGAGCAGCATGCTGAAAGGTAAAACCAGAAACATCAGGATGCAAACAACGCCATATATCAATCATTTGAGCAGAGGCAACAAGAAGATCCCATTTGTGTTTCTCCGCAAGCAACATATGGGAATTTCCTGTGGTGCTATCAAGCAGATCAGGGGTATTATTGAAATCTCCAAAAAAATGCATTCGAGGTCCAGGGGTGAGAGGAGATTTGGCGCCATAAAGCAGCTCTTTGCCCAGAGACTATGTATGCATAGGTACCTCCAAATTCATGAACTCGACCATTCAACAAACACTGTACAACCATCCACCGGCCATGCGGATCATTGTATAGCAGAACAGGCTGAAGCTCATGGTGAACCAGTATCAATAAACCCGAGAAATCTTGCAAGCCAGCTTACGCAATCCAATATCCGGTAAAATAGGAACATTGACCAGCAAACTTGTGCTAATTATGCTCTTGCAATACAACTATGTTTGCCCTACATGTATGTACATAGTGCAAGGTCAGACGCCATTTGTCAAGGTTGCATAACCCACGCACATTGTATGAGATGCATTTAATATGACTTTGCATTGGAAACATATGTACAAAAAGCAACAAACATAATAATCAAGTGGAGGTGCCCATAGACACGTCTCCATCCACTACATCCGTACTAGGTCCCAACCTCTTAGTCAAAGCAGGAAACGTGTCCACAGTGTTCACAGGCGATGTGGAAGTCTCACCAAGGAGTACATCTTTGTAAGAGTGCATCGCTTTGTCCCATGCATCAATCAACGTGCGATTGTCATTACATGGAAGTTGCTTAAACGATGCATTCTTGTTAGCATTAACAGAAGGAACGTAATTATGAGAAGAAATTGGTGTGCGAATCTTCAATGCTTTTTTTGGCACGACCCATGTATTGACATCAGCAGGTCCAACATTTTTACTTTTAGCAGCAGTCCCATTCCCAGGATCAGTGAGTTGTTGTACCTTGCCTTTTCCTTTTTCCACATTCGAAGCCACCTTAGCAGTAGAGGCTCCACTTTGCTTGACTTCACTTGTGGGTTTTCCAGTAGGGATAGAGGTGGACGAAGGAACAACAGAGGGAGGAGGTTGCAAGACCGGCTCTGGACATTCGGATTGCATATGACCAAATTTGCCACATCGAAAGCATGAATTCGCAAATTTTCCCCATTTAAGTTTAAAGGGGCGCTTGCCCACCCATGGATCTCCTGAGTCAACCATAATACCATCAGGGGTAATCTTGTTAGTGTCCTAGAGGATGCAAAACCGGTTGGTATTCGCATCCAATTTTGGGGGACAAATAACCTTTCCAAGCTGCGCAGCCAACAACAGCAGGAAATGTCTCCACGTGCGGGGGAAATCAACAATTTCCACCCACACCGGGCATTTGTGATGAATAAGACTCTGGTAGTCTTTAGTGATTGCCCACAGGAGAACATGTGTCATCTGCGTATTAAAAAACAGGGGATACATCTCAAGCAAAAGATTTCTAGCTACCATATCTGCGAGCAAAACTTCATAAAATCCACGTGCCCCAAAGTAGACACCACGGACAGCTTGTCGCTTAAGGAGAAAATCTACCCATTGCCCGACATCTTGCGCACTAGGCATTTTTCCCGGGAAAAACAAGATAACAGCATTCATAGCATACTGCGCAACTGTGTCCATGAGGTCCTGTACCGGAATGCGCACCTCAAGAGCAGGCGCCTGACCTTTCCATGCCTGTCGAGCCTCCTCAAAGTCCTCATACAAGCATGCTTTGATCTCAGAAGCTGCCTCCCACGTGGGTTCCATTGCTTTCCGACGCTTAAAGACGCACAGTGAGTCAAACATAAATTATAAAAAAAACCTCTCCAAACAAAACCAACTGGTGAAAAAACTCTGCAAACTACTGTCGAAAAAACTTTGCAAACAATTGAGGAACCAAAGCTCTACACAGACTTCACGGAATGAAGCATCCAAAACCACAGCTCGAATACATCATCTGAACACTGCCTAGACAATTTCGAGCTTTATGCAGTACCAAACCTCTGATCATCTGCCAACTGAAAACAATACAACTTGCCCTGACAGTCCTGCACAGCGAGTCGAAACTGACTGAAGAGACCAACAATAGAGTTCACTCAGACAGGTAGAGTTGCGCAGGCAATTGATTTCTCGAAATATGAGCAGATATCACTCTACACAGTGCACACACAGTCGCTCACACAGACACACACACACACACACACACACACACACACACACACACACACACACACACACACACGCACAGTGTTGATACTGTATACACAGAACAGCGCTGGCCACAGTCTGGCGTGCAAAACCTGCCGCACTCCCACAGACACGCGTGCTGGGCAAAGTGGCGCTCCTCAGTAGCACCGAGCAGGTGGTCGCGCTGGGAAGAAGGTTGGGGCAGAGCAGGTCGCGCAGGGCCTCCTGTCACACACACTCACACTCTCTCTCTCTCACACACACACTTTTTTTTAGTGAATCAATTTGATTATCTATCTGTGGGAAACCTCAGAGAGGAAAACCCACCAAAAAGATGAAGTACAAGAGAAGGAACACAAAAGTGTTCGGCTGTACAAAACAGCTAAAAGCATTCATAAGAAATCTGATGTATCTCTCCAGTGATATCACCAACTTCCAAGGCGAACCGTAAAGACTGCCCAAGGGAAAGTTTGAAGAAAGGGAGGAGATCTGCATGAATGCGGTGGAACATATGGCCATTACGTTGTCGCCATAGGCCTGTGCTACCTATCACCATCATCACCATAAAAAGAAAGAGAGAGAGAGAAATGAAATGATATATTAACGTCTTCAAAAGGCCAAAATGACCTATGAGACCATCAGATACAAAGTGGTGAATCTAATACAATGTCTGAAGTACAAGTACAAAAAGTATTGAAAGTAAAAATGAAAACTGACAATGAAGTGTGAAATGTGAAATGTGAAAACGTAGAATAGGCCCTCAATGACAATCTGGGTGTCGTGCTAGAATGCCTCTGATCTTCTGCTGGAGTCTCCGTCGATGTAGTGTGCTCCTGTGTCTCCGTCGTGGTCGTCTCGATCTCCCGAGCTCAATCGCCCTGTCAATGAGGGTGCCTCTTGTATGAATGCAGGTACAACCTTGTGCCAGTGGTTGGTCTCTTGGCTCCCTCGATCCAAAGAAGTCTGTGATCTGTCTCTGCGACTGTCGTACTCCATGTCTCCCCAACAGACTGTCTCTATGTCGGTGTAGCTCAAGTAGATATAAGCCAAGGCATCTCTGGTCTTGATACCTCATGACTCTATCTAGGGGTCCAAAACCCTCCCTGAATAAGCAATGGAAGCGCTCTCGTATCTCATAATACACAGTGCAGTGGCATATGTAGTGTAGCTCTGTCTCTGGCTCTCTACCGCATAGTTGACATATCCTAGACTCTGGTGGTATCCCTCTGAATCTACCCGTCTCAATCTCGGGCTGGTGTGAGGATGTGCGAATCTGACCAATAGCACATCGCAGATCATGAGATAAATGAGTGTCCATGTAGCTCGGACGAGTCACAAACTTATCCCTTGAAAGTTGGAGAAGGTACTCTTTGTAAAAAGCCATCTTCGTGCCCAACTCCTGTATCGGCTCTACCCATGTCCTCATGGTGTCCAACTGTATAAGATCCTGTCGAATGAGTCTAGTGATCTCCGTCCGTGTGACTGGCAGGGATGGTGCATCCAGGGAATACTGAAAGGGAGGCAATCTATCCATGCTGAGACCATGCCTCTGAAACTGAAACCGGCCCGTAGGGCGGCGGTAGGCGTTGGCTTTCACCCGAAATTCTTTACTTTATACACACACACAGAGCACTTTGCAAAGAGAACCTGTAATGGGAATTAACACTTCAACTCACACAAGGCTCGGAAGCTAGAATGCTCCGAGCAGACGCCGACAACCTGTAGGCCCCAAAATTGGCGCCCCTTTCGGTATTTCTTTATTCTTTAGGAGGGTAAATTACAAGGTAAGGTCCTGGGAATCCTTCACGTGTATCCACCTAGATACCATTTGATTTGGCCAAATTTCGGCAGCATAACAGCCCCAAAACTTGCGCGAAACCAATTCCCCTGCTGGAACTCGCTTGCACTGGCGTATACCCTCTGATTCCTGTCCAAAAACAGTAAATTCAGCACGCTGTATTTACTGGTTTTTGCCCTGTTTTCAGCCCCAAACAGTCCCCTAACTGTCCTCTGCCAGTGGGGCACGATTCCCAATGGTCCTGGCGTCCGTACGGCTGAAAAACAGTGAATTTACAGCGCATACACAACGCTGATTTTGCACCTGTACGGTGAGGTTATGACCCTCACCAGTGCCTGCTTTGGAGCAGCAGTTAGCTACCCCTGTTCCTGCTCAAGGAGGCTCTTGCCTCAGCACAAAAGCATGAACCCACACAACTGTACATCAGTCAAATGAGTAGCCCTCTTGTGGGGCATCACATAACTGCACGTAGGGGAGAAAGAGAGAGCAGTATGTAGCGTGCGGGGCATCACTCCCGTCACCATACTGTACATAGAGGGAAAGAAAGCACTCCATAGCTCTTAACCTGTGACAGGCTCTCAATGAAGCATCCTCCCAGCATAAATCGAGCGCCCCCTCTGCTGCCCTTGACCTGTAATGCATCTATGAACAAATAGATGCAAAAAGGAGAAGATTTCCATGGCTGCCAAAACCTGCGTATCGCTGAAAACGCAGCAAAACAGCCTTGTAAACACGCATTTGATGCCTTCCAATGCTGAAAATGAGCTCCTTGGACCTAGGCAAAGTCATGGGAAGCTCAAAAATGGAGAGAAATGGCTGAAAATCCAAGTTAACAGCCTCCAAAACTGCTCTCCAAAGTCAGTTACGGGTTCTGTTCTCCCAGACTTGTAAATTGACCAAAAAGTGCCACTTGGCACTCATACATGCAATTTCCCCGCATTGGGTTTCCTGCTTAAAAATCTCTCAACTTGTGCATCAGTTGACTTTGCAGCAGAGTACTAAAATGTTCCCTTGGTCATACCGAAGGTAATGACGCGAACACATTTCACGGCCCAGAATAGCAGTTCCCTAATTTTTAGGAGATACTTCCGTTGGGCTCCCGCTGGTCTTCTGACCATCTATCCTCATTGGGACCGCATCCAAAAGTGCAATGTGGCCCAACTGTCGGATACTTTCTGTTGGTGATCCCACCTTGACTTTATGCCTTTATTGAGTTCACTTCCTAGTATCCACCAACTTGCTAAGTGCGACGGGGGGGACCTGTATGATCTTGCTCTGAGCCTAGACATCCTCTTACTGTACGAATTCCAGTGCCGACCAACTTCCTGTCTGCGGGTGAAACTACCGTTCACATTGGCCATACAATGTCCGACCATTTGCAACTTCAAAAAGAGGGTCTCAAAAATAAAACAAAAATCATTGGAAGAAACCAACAACTAAGGTTAGCAATTGCCACGTCCTCGTGACAGAAACCATGAGGTCATCTGTGCATACCAACATGATGCATCTCCCTGCATCGCTAATTGTCTAGAGGACTCAAGAGCCAGTCTAGTATATCTGCCTCTATGTGTATCCCATAGACTGTGCATAAAGGACATTGATCTGGTAAGAGCCTCAATCTCTATAGGAGGGGCGGCTACCTCCGCTCGAATAATCGCATGTGGTACAGAGGCCTTGGCTCTAATCATCCAGGATATCATAAATACCAACGGTCTCTCCATGTTCCTCCAACTGTCATGATTCACAGATGGTCCCCAAACTTGGACCCCATAAAGCATAGCTGAAGCAACCAAAGTATCAAAGAGCCATAGTTTTGTTCGTGGTTCTTGAAACTGAACCTGCGAACACATCCTCTCTAGCCCTCCTAATGCCGCATAGGCTCTGGATAGTCTAGTCTCTGCTGCTCTCCTCAGGGTAAACCTCGGTCCCGTGAATACCACCCCCAGATATGTATATTCATCTGTGTACTCCACAGTGTCTTGGCTATATACGAGTGTAGGTGCCGATCTCTTGACCCAGTGTGGTGTGGTGTTAAACACCATAACCTTGGTTTTACCAAGGTTCACAGATAGTCCACTATCCTCTGCAAAGTTGTGCAATGCATCCAAATGTCTTTGCATGCCCTCTGGCGACTCTGACATTAACACAATATCATCAGCATATAATAATAAAGGGATCCATGTCCCTGCCAGTTGAGCGCCTCTGTCACCCTCTCTGTCAATGTAGTCAGAGACCTCATCTACATACATACCAAAAAGTGTAGTGGACAGAGGACACCCCTGTTTCACTCCAATAGTGGAATGAACAATGTCAGAAATCCCCTTAAGAGTGCGTACCTGGCCAGTCACTGAGCCGTATAAAGCCATGGTCCCCCATATGATCTCTGTGGGTACTCCCAACTTCAGTAGCCTGTGCATCAATCTGGCCCTTGGCACTGTGTCAAATGCCTTGCGGAAGTCCACAAAGCAACAATACATCCGTCTCCCATGTGCCCGACCCTCCTCAATAATGGCTCTGAGTGTAAGAATATGGTCCAAAGTGGAGAAACCCCTCCTGAATCCAGCCTGTCCTGCTGCTCGTATGCCCTCATTTTCTGCCCATTTACTCAGTTGCTGTTCAAGAATGGATGCATACAACCGTGCCAATGTGTGCCCTATCATAATAGTACGTATGTTCCCTGGTACTGTGGGGTCCCCTGCCTTGAAAAGAGGTACAATAGTAGATAATCTCTAGGACTCGGGTAGTCCCTCACACATGACACGGTTAAACAACCGCGCAAGAACCTCTGACAGTAAATCTCTAGCATGTATCAAGTGCTCTGCCACCAAACCATCATGATCATATGCTCTCCTAGTCCTCATCCTATCAATGGCGTTCTTCACCATCTCAGTGGTAAAGAAGGTACTAGTGGCTGGACATGGCTCTAGAGGGTCTGGTAATGGTGGTTGCCCAGGTACTGTATATAATGATGCTGCATGGTGACCCCAAATAGAGAGAGAGAGAGAGAGAGAGAGAGAGAGAGAGAGAGAGAGAGAGAGAGAGAGAGAGAGAGAGAGAGAGAGAGAGAGAGAGAGAGAGAGAAGAAAGAAAAGAAAGAAAGCTTTATTAACGTCTTCGAAAGGCCGAACTCGACCTATGAGACAATATCATATACATGTGTTGATGCTCTAGGCATCGGAAAATTAAAAAAGGGTACAAACTGAAATGAGCCTATACTATGCAAGAGGGTGTGGTAGGGTGGTGCATGTGGTGTACAATGTATAGTGTGGGTCCTCGTGTCGAGGTGTGCTCACGCATCATCAGGCTCAACTAGGGGCTGCAAGGTGATACCACCATGAGATGATAGGGAGGGTATCTAAAAACAAGCAACATATGTAGGGTAGAGAATGTGGTACATCGGTGGTGGCTTGCTCAGGTATCTCTGGAATGCTGGATCTCTTGGTGCTGGTACATGACTCTGCTCTAGATACTGATGGTGTAAGGTTAGTATCCTCGAGATCTCCCTCTGGTGACACCCATGTGTCCTGTATCCTGGGAGCCTCGGTCTCCGACGTGCCCTCTGAGACTCTGCCTGCAGAAGGGTAAGCCCTCTACTCTGTGTAGGTAGTGTGGGGGGTCTGGTCCTGCTCGTCGGAAAAACTGTGTGATGGTAGTCTGTGTCCTGCTATCCTGACTCTGGCGTGGCTGTAACAACTGCTCTCGAACCTCTAAAGCCGCAACCAGGAACTGGCCAAACCTCCTCTGCTCTCGGCCTATCATATGCTGCTGTAATGAGTCTCCAATGCCATATCTCTCTCTCAGCTCTGTATATGCTGGGCATCTCATGACAAAATGCTCCTCACTCTCCACCTCCGTCTGGCAAATCCAGCATGTACTCTCCTCTCGTGGTATGCCTCTGGCTCTGCCACTCTCAATCTCTAGCTGATGCGATGACACTCGTAGCTGGCCAATGTTGACCCGAAGTCGGTGTGGCATGTACTCTTGCATGTATGATGGAATCTCAATGAATCCCTGCTCTGAGAACCTCAGAAAATGCTCATAGTAATATAGCATTTTAGGAGGTAGGGTGTCTGTGGGCCTGCGCCATGTCCTCTGAATATATGTATGCCATATCTCCTGTCTGATGACCCTATTCCGCTCAGAGCGTGAGAGGGTATAGGTCGGGGCCTGGGTGTCATACTGGAGTGGTGGTAGTCTATCAATATCAAAACCGTGCTGAGCTAGCCAATCTCTTGTCTGGGCATACCATGAGCTAGTGTCCCTTGCCTGTGCCATCTCTCTAGATGCAATGAAGGCTCTATGAGAGATCCTATCTGGATCCATATCTTTGAATCTGCGAAGAAGGCAAACAGTTTGAAAGAGTGCCTCTACCAACATCGGTGGTGCAGCCAGCTCAGCTCTAATAATGTCGTGTGGAACTGATGGCTTGCTGCGAATCATCCTGGAGATCATAATAATCTGTGGCCTCTCTATCTGTGTCCATACTGAGTCTGCCAGTCCCGGTCCCCAAATGGCCGAGGCATACATGAGTGCAGGTGTGACCAGTGTGTCAAAGAGCCACCCCTTCGTCCGGGGTTCCTGGAAGTGGGCCTGGTGGCACTGTCTCTCCATCAGAGCTAGTGATGCGTATCCTCTGGTAAGTCTATCTCTGGCTGCCTGTGTCATGGAGAAGGTCCCTGATGCTGCGGTGAATGTAACCCCCAGATATACATATGAGCCTGTCACTTCTATATCCCCTCCAGCTACTGTAAATCTACTCTATCCTCTCTGTGAGCAGAAATCATCCAGGGCCTGCAAATGTGGTTGTAGTCCCTCTGCCGTCTCTGACATCAGGACAATATCATCTGCATATAAGAGTATGTGTACAGTAGTCCCTGCAATATCCACACCCTCTCCACCCCTGTGCAAGATGAAGTCTACAATCTCGTCAATGTATAGACCAAAGAGTGTAGGTGATAGGGGGCAACCTTGTTTCACACCAATGGTGCTCACAAGGGTGTCAGATAATCCACCCGGGCATCTCACTCTACCAGATACATGCTCATACAATGCATAGATCCCCCATGCCATCTCCTCTCCAATCCCAAGCGCAGCCAGACATCGGAAAAGTCTCTCTCTAGGTACTGTGTCAAATGCTTTGCGGAAGTCAACGAAGCAGCAATATAATCTCCTCTTCCTCACCCGTGTCTGGTCGATCAGACAACGAAGGGTGAAGATATGATCAATAGTAGAGAAAGCTCGGCGGAAGCCTGCCTGTCCTGGTGTCCTCATGCCCTCTCCCTCTGCTAGAGAACTGAGCTCCTCCTCTAAAACCGCGCCATATAGTTTGGCCAGTATAGGACCAATCATGATAGTGCGATATGTGCTAGGATCCATGGCATCTCCAGATTTGTGGATAGGCACGATGGTGTGCGCTGTCCACGACTCTGGGAATCCCTCTGAAAGCGCGCGGTTGAAGAGGTGGGGAATGAGTGGTGCCAATGCATCACAGCCATATTTAAGATGCTCTACCTGTAGGCTTGCCTGATCTCTAGCCCTCCCATGCTGTAGGTGGGATATAGCTTTCTTCACCATGTGGGTGGTGAAGAAAGTAGATGATGTGGGTCGGGTAGCCGATGGCGTAGGTATGGGTGGCTGTCCTGGGATCTCGTATAAGCTCTCGGCATATCTGTGCCATGCCGCTCGGTCCTGAATAGGAGTGGATGGCCTGGGAGGTCTGATCCGACGCCATGCCTCAGCACTATTCTTGCTCATGAGTAAATGATAGATGTCCCAATACTGGTGCTCCTCCCACTCCCGTCTTTTACGACGGGTAAGTGTCTGCATCTTGCGTTGAGCCTGGCGATGTGTAATCTCCCCTCTGATCTCCAGTATATGTAGGTGTCTGTGTAGATCTCGACATTCGTCGTCGTACCACCTGTTTTGTGGCATAGTGCCAGTGCGTGGAGGGTGTGTGTGTATGCGATGTGGGAAACTTTGAGTGGCTGACTCGTGTAAGATGGATGTAATGTGTGTGGTGAGTGTGTCCAGAGGGGCTGTGGGGTCTAAGTGTATAAGGTGCTCATGCAGGTGATGTATATAAACAGGAGTGAGCTCATGAGTGAAAGAAATGGTAGTGTAAGTGTGAGGGGGGGAGGCGGGGGGGTCAGCAAGCTGTGTAGCAAAAAGGGAGAATGTGAGATAAGTATGATCCGCCCCTATCGGTGTGCGTGCAACGCTGAAGGAGTGTATAAGCTCTGCTGTCTGGGTAGAGCCCAACAAATAGTCTACTGTGCTCTCTCCGCCACTGTGTGGGAAGCAAGTGAATCCCCCAGAATCTGGCCACCTCGCCATCCCGTTATAAATAACGAGATGGTGCCTGCTGCCAAGCTCAAGAAGGTGTTTGCCATATCCAGTGTTGTCCTGTCCCCCATCTGCAGACACTCTACTCACCCCCATGTCCTCTGCATCAAGTGCCCTCATGATCTCCGGCTGCTCCATATCATAGATCTCACACTGTCGGCTCTGTGTCTTCCCGTTGAAGTCCCCCATGAGGAGGACTTCCCCGAGTGATGTGTAGTGAGAAATGTCCTCCGACAGTCGGGAGTAGGGGTCCTGGATAGCATATCGTGATCCATGTGGTGAAAAGTAGCATATGGCAATGTATAGCCCTCTCTCGTGGGTGAGCTCTAGCCGTACCCACATATAGCATGCCTCCTCGTCTCTACTCATCACATGTATCCGGTTGTGTAAGCTCTATTTGAATAGTATGGCCACCCCTCCTGACCCCCGAGCTGTACTCTGTCTGGTGATGGTCCTGTAAGTTGACTCCCACTGGAATCCTGTGACTACAGGTAGTCCTCTCTCTGGGCTCTCATGTGTCTCCGTAAAACATACAAAGTCATGCTCACTGATGATCTCCTCAAGGCGCTCTGGATGTGTCCATATAGAACCATTGCAGTTCCAGACTGCCCCTCTGAGTGGTGTCTCTTGTGCTAGTGTATGTCTCATAGGTCCCGAATCCCTATGAGATTGGGCGGCCGTCGATGAAGATTCTACCATCTCGAAAGAAGGCCTTTTTACCTTCTTTCCGTGCCTGAAGGACCCTGGGCATGCATGATTTCCTGTGCTCGATCTGCATCCTAGTGAGGTCCTCGTCCATAAAGATATGGCCGCCTTGGAGGCCTCGTAAGAGCACCCTTTTGCGAAAAAAGGTGGTGCGGTCCTCATCTCCTCGTAACTGCATGATCAACGGGCGAGCTCGAGTGGTGTCACGGACGGCTCGCCATGCCTTTGTAAAAGGCATAGTCTCTTTGTAGCCTAGTTGGCTACAAAGCTCTCGTGCATCCTCCTCTGCTGAAGGTCCCTCTTTAAGGCCAGTGATCCTAACATTGTGTTTCCTCATCTGGCGCAATCGCTCCTCCTCGAGAGTAAGCTGAACCCTCAAGTGCTCTCCCATGTGAACCTCCTCGCATACCTCCTTCTTGATATTCTTTTTAACTACTTCCACCCATCCCGATTGTTTGGCCTCCATTTCTGTCTGGATCTCTTCTTTGATGTCTGCTTTCCATTTATTTTTGATCTCTACTTCTATGTCTTCTAAGCTCGAGATTTCCCCCTCTTCCCTCGAGATCCGGAGGTGGTTGATGCTTTCTTGTATACGGTGTATCTCCGTGTTGGAGGTGTCACGGAGTTCTTCGAATGCTTTCTTCCAGGCCTCCTTTTCTTCTGTGAGGCCTCTGATGTTATCCTCCATCTGCTTCATCTTTTCCGTCATCCTCCTTACTTCGGCGTTCAGTGCCTTGTCCGCATCTTTCTTGGCCTGTGTGATAGCTCTGGCTATCATGTCCTCCACTTCTTTCCTGTCAAGAGGTGCCATGGTCGAGCTCGAGGAGGCGAGGCTGAGCGCACGGGAAGCCTAGTGTTTACAACCCATCCCCTTGAATGTTGAGAGAGAGAGAGTGAGTACCTGCGTGTTGCCCTGTTGCAAATTTCTGTGCAAGGCTGCAGCTGGGTGTGTTGTTGCTGCGGGTATGCACGTCAGTCGCTGCAGGTGCTGAAGGTGCTATGCTGCCGCTGACCTTGCTACCCCTTGAATGTTGAGAGAGAGAGAGAGAGAGAGAAATGAAATGATATATTAACGTCTTCAAAAGGCCAAAATGACCTATGAGACCATCAGATACAAAGTGGTGAATCTAATACAATGTCTGAAGTACAAGTACAAAAAGTACTGAAAGTAAAACTAAAAATGAAAACTGAAATGAAGTGTGAAATGTGAAATGTGAAAATGTAGAATAGGCCCTCAATGACAATCTGGGTGTCGTGCTAGAATGCCTCTGATCCTCTGCTGGAGTCTTCGTCGATGTAGTGTGCTCCTGTGTCTCGGTCGTGGTCGTCTCGATCTCCCGAGCTCAATCGCCCTGTCAATGAGGGTGCCTCTGGTATGAATGCGGGTACAACCCTGTGTAGCACACACAGAGAGAGAGAGAGAGAGAGAGAGAGAGAGAGAGAGAGAGAGAGAGAGAGAGAGAGAGAGAGAGAGAGAGAGAGAAAAGCAAAGCTAGAAGAGCCAATCACCTTCTAGTAAGCCCAAAACCTGACCCACATGAAGAAGACTGCAAAGCGTTGCAACGCCGGTGAGAAGATACCAAAAGCCCAAAACCGTTTGGAAGACCGTCGTGGGAAAACGGAGCCGCATACACGTAGGTACCCGACGAAGAAAGTCTTGGATAATACAACAATCCCACAAAGAGGTGACAAACATCCTCTTCGGCAGATGAGCAACAGACACAGGATGAAGGGCGGATATGACGCATCCTAAGAAAGGTACCCACAGGGAGCACACCAAGTAAACAACGCCAAAGAAACAAACGCTCCTTCAACGGCAAACGACTTTCCCATAATGTAGATAGAAGCCTTCTCCACCAAATATCTGATTTATGCATGTGCCAAAGAGCGTTGCAATGATCAGCAAGCCATGGTTGAGGCAAAAGAAGAGCATATGCCCGGCCAACAGAAATATCTTGAAAGGGCATTTCCCGAAGATTCCAGACAGACATGCGATCACCATCAGCCAAGGGTGAAATGGGCAAAAAACCGACCAACATTCGTTGCAATTCTCTCCGGAACTGGCGATAATGCATGCCCAATCCAAAAGGGCGAGCGGCAAATGGAAACTCCAAAGTGAAACCAGCTGCATCCACCACATCCTCAACCACTCGAATGCCACGGAAGGAGAGGAAATACGCTTAGCCATTGACATCAGACGCAAGCCTTTTTTGTGTGCATGAGTTCGCCACAAATGAGACAAAATGGCCGACATGAGAGAATCAAGACAATGGCAAGGCCAGTGCAATAGTGGCAAAAAGAATTGAACATATGCCATGAGGATACTCTAAACGATTCTCAGGCAAACATGTAGTGGCCAAGTAGAAAGCTTCCAGTAATGCTGTTTAACATTTAAGCGTTGCATAACCAAGTCCACTTTTTGCGTGTGAGTGACATTCCATCCAATTGGATAACCAAAATGCCTGGTGATCACATTTGGAGGAACAATCTCGCCTGGCCACAACAGAGCATGCCATCACAAGAACGAAGTGGCAAAAGCTTTGATTTGCGGAAGTTGACTTTAAGACCAGCCGCAATCGCAAACAATTCCAAAGCTTCCATAATGACTTGAACATCGCTCTGTTGATTGCGGGGCATAAACAACGAGTCATCCGCATAAGCCTGTCCAATAAATGAATGACCCGATGGTAACTACAAACCATGAAGACGCTGCGCAGAGGTCAAGTGATCAAGATACATCAAAATAGGATGACTGGCAATAGCATACAACAAAGCGCTAAGGGGGCAACCTTGCCTAATTGAACAACCAAGCGGCCACAATTCTGTCAATTCCCCTTCCAGGATCCCCGAAGACGTGCTACAAGCATACAAGAAATAAACCACATTGGCCAATTTAGAACCAAACCCTAGACACCTCATTGTGGCAGCAATGAAGTCCCATTGCACAGTGTCAAAGTCCTTTTCAATGTCAACTTGCATGACCAGCACATCCTGTTGCATGTACTTAGCATACTCCATGCCAATCATAACATTTGCCAAATTGTCCACAATTTGACGATGAGGAATGAAACCATACTGAGCCTGATGAAGTCCTGTAAAAAAGAAATTCTTAATGCGATGGACCAACATTTTAGCCAATAACGTGCATCAAAGTTATGGGCCGCCAATGAGAGAATTGCTAGCAGAGTGCTTGCTTGGGCAACAATTTAAGTAAACCCTCCTTCTGGGAGATCTCCAACGGCCCAATGCAAGCAGGGCACCATGCAATTCAGAAGCAGAGAAAGGATCCTCAAGGCATTGTGCCTCCCGCGAAGACATGATCGTACGAACATAAGAAAGCAACAATTGACGCGCTCGACAAGCTGCCGAATATGGCTAAGATGGGGCTGCAAACACCTGACGATAATGTGAAACCATAACCTCAGCAAGTTCCCGCTTCGAAGAAGTCCAAGCACCGGAGGGAAGCATAACCCGCTTAATTGATTGCGAGACCCTTGAATGATGCAAATGCTTAAAAAGTTTCTTCGAAGCACAACCTTTATCCATAAAAGCCTTTGGCAATTTTCCGCTTATCATTTTGCTGATTACATACATTAGCTTCACATAGCTCCATCATTTCAGAGTCAGATAGGGGCTGGGAATTAGCTAACTGTTGTAGGCGTTGACTAACCCGTTTCGCATCAATGACATTCCCCCGAATGAGATGCATATATTGCGTACCATAGTCACAAATAACACTTTGTACTCTCATGATAAAACGATACCTGGCAGCATCCAAATCACTATGTATATGGGCCAACAGCGGGGGAATATCTCGGCAATCATGTGTCGGAAAGCTTCATGAGTAAGGTAGGCATTGTTAACATGCAACAAGCGTTTCCTGTGAAGAGGCCGATCACAAAGAGATTGTCCAAAAGACAAAGACAACAAAAGAGGATAATGGTCTAATAGTTGCAGGGCATAATCTATCCTCATGGCGCATACAAATTCTTCATACTGTTGCCCATTAAGCAAGTACTAGGGATCCAATCGTGCTCTATAAGATGAATGAGCAGCATGTTGGAAGGTGAAACCAGAAGCATCAGGATGCAAACAACGCCATATATCAATCATTTGAGCAGAGGCAAAAAGAAGATCCCATTCATGTTTCTCCGCAAGCAACATATGCGAATTTCCTGGGGTGTTGTCAGTCAAATCAGGGGTATTATTGAAATCTCCACGAAGAAATTCATTAGAGGTCCAAGGGTGAGATGAAACTTCTCGCCATAAAGCAGCTCTATGCCCAAAGGCCATGTATGCATACGTACCCTCCAAATTCATGAACTCGACCATTCAACAAACATTGTACAACCATCCACCGGCCAAGCGGATCATTGTATAGCAGAATAGGCTAAAGCCACACACACACACACACACACACACACACACACACACACACACACACACACACACACACACACACACACACACACGCTTGCGCGTACGCTTATACACACGCACGCACTTAAGTACGGAAACAACTATTAGACCACAACAGCTTATTAATAATTTCAAGGCCTCCCCCTGACATCATGCGGTAATGTTTTTGTTTTTTCCACCCTACGTGGGATACACTATCTTAGTAGGTTTTTGCCTTTGGAGCTTAATCCACACAACCCCCCCCCCCCAATTGAAGCGTGACTCTTTTCTTCTCTAACCCATACTTGGGAATTATGCCGCGTTTACTCTGGCATCAGTCCCCACTCCCCGCGTTTACCCTTAGCCAATTACCGTATTCTCTCTGCTCTCTGTTTTTGTGTGTTCGCTTTCCAAAGACACACCTAACCAAACAAAAACAAACCCCCCCACCCCCCCAACTACTGGATTAACCACGGCGGCTGCCCCGCTGGATAGCGTATACCTCGTGATGATGATAGATCAAAGATGATTCGCCAAGATTGTGGCTCATCGGAACATTTACCAATTGGGTATTTAAAACCAGGTAAGGGTTTCTCTATGCCCCTCGCTTAGCCTTGGCTCTTGTGTTTTTTGTGTGTTTATGTGAAAGAAAGTTTTTGGAGGGCCTAAACATTTTCTTATTGTGTGGCTATGGAGATGGTTGAACATAAGAAGGATTCACAGGTTGGTACTAAGCCAGAATAGATTTGTTTTTTTCTACTACATTCTTTACAGTATTCTGCACCGCCTAAAGGTTGCTTGGTGTTGATACTCCTTGCTATGAATATCAATCGGTGACTGAAAATTATGATGGGATGTTCTGGATTAATGGTGTTTTTTCCATGTACAAGTTGACTAGACATGTAAAACTTGCATCATTTTGGGTTTTTTTTTGTACTCTGACGTAATACTGTGAAAATGATTTGAAATTTACTGCACTGACAGTTTGTTAATAAAGAAAAGAGGAGTGAGGTCGTGGGTTGGTATTGTATGCCCTTGGCATTTGCGGGGACAACGATACAGTATTATGTATGAGTGTGGTGCTCCTTGCCCTTGCCCCAAGGGGCGTCAAATATAAGGCCTTTGGTTTGGGGTTGATGGCTTATGCCGCTCTGTTGACTACGTACTGTTGATACCATCTTTTATTGAGCTAACTGTCGGGCTGCTTGTGAAATAAGGATGCCGCTTTTTTCTTTTTGGCTCACCTCTGGTTTAAGAACAAATAAAGCAGTTCATGGACCTCCTCAATTACTCTTCAATATTTAACCATACCATACATAAACAAGCACCATGAAGCTCTAAAACACAATTGATCAACTAGAAAAAGACATACGTTTTGAGTAAAAAAACGTTAGAATAGAAAAGATTATAAGACGTATTGTACGTTTCAATACGGGACGTCGTGTATTCTAAATAAAATACGCGTATTTTAGCTGCTATGTTCTTAATGGATATTCGATGCTAAAGGTTAAGTCACTTTTGAATGGCTGCATAGAAAAAAGCAATAAAAGGTTTTTTTACCTCACTAAAAAGATTTGAATTTCCTCGACTGATTAAGGAAAGAATTGGACAATTTTTGTAAGGTAATTGAAGGGCTGACTCTTTTGTGCCGATATGGGTATTAAGACACTTGGATCGGAAGGGGTGGTGGCCTTCTCATCAAAATGATATGTATGATTATATTTATTTAAGGACTAATAAAAATTGGGGCTATATAGAAACCATATTTATAATTATTTCCATAAATCAGAGGAAAATTACTTTTTTACAAACAATAAAATGAATCTGGACTACATGAGCTCTTTGGACATTTGTTTTAAGTTAAAAAAGTTGTAAGTTGTACATGGATAGCAACTGATATAGTCCATTGACACTTGTAAAACGCATTCAAGGCTAACGTATTTGTTGTCTTGTTTGAATGGATGCAGGTGAGGACTCTATCCTTTCTTGGAATTTTTTTGGCTTGAAGCAAATGTCTGTCCTTGACATTCCAGGCTCTTACTAATTCTTGGTACATACATTTTAGATCAGCTATTATACTTCTACACTAGAATGAGACCTCATTCTTATAACAATGTACAAAACTAATTATAAGATTGAGTTGTTTTTGTATTAATCATTAAGTTTGTTATAGTGGTATCAGAGCATAGCGGATTTCTCTTCTATGGGGAAATCCGATCCTTCTTTTTGCGGCACCTATAGATTTCGAAAAGAATCAATCAACCTCTTCAGCAACTGCTGAGGCGGGAGGAGGCAATACGGAAAATTCAAGCGACTTAGCAGAGAACGAGTATGGGCCACCCTGGCCCACACAATATGAACTCTTGGAGATGCAACGTCAACAGCAGGTTGACGAGTGCACAAAGCAGATGCTTCAGTTTGCTAAAGATCCCCACTTTACAAATTTTTTGACCCAGCAGTCGATGCTGAAGTGCATACTCTGTGGAGCAGAAAGCCATCGAGCCACCAATCAAACTGGAAATCAAGAAACCTCCTACTCTGAGGATGTTTAGTGAAGAAGAACTTCAAGATGTGGTCTAGACTCAAGTCAGGCAACAGCTTCTTGACACGAAGAAGCCATCGAATTAGCAATTGAAGAAGTGCAAGAAGGGGACTGACTACCCCAGTTACTTGGACGGTCAATCTTCTTTTGCATCTGCACGAAAACAGAAGAAGCGTGTGCATTTTGAAGGACTACCCATTTCTTCTTCCTCTTCTTCCGATAGTTCTTCTAGCTCTTCCTCTTTTGACTCCAGCGAGGAGGACAGAAAGGGCAGGAAGCGAAGCAAGAAGCAAAGCTTTAGAAAGAACAAGAAAAAAAAAGATCAGATTCCGACCAGTTTTTGATAGTTCTGCAGAGGAGTCATCCTTTGACAGTTCGGACTCCGACAACCACATGTTTTATGCAAAGAAGAAACACCTTTACAGAGCCAACCAGTATGATTTCCTCGAAGATAAGAGAAGAAGACAACGGAATTTAAAGAGGGTGGACAGTCAGCAGTTTGACATAGTCTTCTCCGGAAGGCATTACTGAGAGCACTCCAAGATCAGGAGGACAGCATCGTTTTTTTAAGGGAAATGCTCGAACATGGTGGTCCACTCTTCTTTTGAGGAAAGAAACCCCGATCAAGTGGTTGAAGTTCAAACGGCTCTTTATTTCTTCTTGGTTGACCCAGGAGTACGAACGAGATGTGAGAACCGCTTGGAACCATCTTCGGATGACCAAGGGTGATACTTTGGACGCATATTGCGAGAGGTTTTGGGATTCTTTTCTATTGACCTCTTCGTTTAAGAAGGTTAATTTTAAAGAACAGCTTGAGCGGTTTTGCTATGTACTCCCCACAGAGATCCGAGATTATTTCCTTGAACAAAAGTCCGAGTCTATACAACAACTAATGGGACATGCAAAGCGGGGATTATCGATACATTCGGGGAATTTGACCTACCCCACTAATGAAATTTTGACTCAGAGGACCGGACAAACCTCGACCAATGAAAATAGAAAGAAAAAGAATCCCCAGAAAAAGAAAGATGCACGACCTCGATTGACTACTAAAGAGAGAGATAACTATCTCAAAGAGGGGAAGTGTCTTGGTTGCGGGGAACAAGGGCACATCTCTGCTAGGTGCCCCAAAAAGGCACAACGAGGATAGACTAAAGACATTCTAGAGAGTTCTAGAGCAGCAAAGGAACGTGGCAGAAAAGGCAAGATGAAAGCAGGACTGGTACCAGATTGCATGGGAACCGACCGCTCCAACAACCTTCAACCGAATGATGGATAGGATTTTCAGAGAGCATTGATCTTTCGTGGGCACTTTCTTTGATGATATTATCGTTTTCTCCAAGGATGAAGCAGAGCATCGACACCATCTGCTACTACAAGTCTTCCAGGCATTGCCTCATCACAGATTGGTTATTAATGCCAAAAAGAGCGAGTTCTTCTTGCCAGAGATACATTTCTTGGGACACATCGTCTCAGCAGCAAGAGTGCAAATGGACGCGGCCAAAATTGAGACTATCCGTGATGGGCCCGACTTGAAAAATGTTAATGAAGTTAGAAGCTGTTTGGGCTTATGTTCTTACTATCGGCGGTTCATTCGAAAGTTTGCAGAGGTAGCTTCGCCTTTGCACTTATTGACTCAGAAAGGAGTCCCTTTCTTGTGGGGACCGACAGAGGTGATTGCCTTTCAGACACTTAAGGAAAATCTGACTACTGGACGAGTGTTGGTTTTGCCAGACTTGCAAACCCCATTCAAAGTTTATTGTGATGCTTGTGGTCGTAGTCTGGGAGCAGTCTTAATGCAAGAAGGCCATGTGATTGCTTATGAAAGCAGAATGTTTTCAAGGTCAGAATTATTAGCACAGATTTATGAGAAAGAGCTATTGGCAGTGATCCATGCTCTTGCTCAGTGGCGACATTATCTACTCGGAGCCGATTTCACGATCTTTACCGATCATCGAAGTCTACGCTACTTCTTGTCACAGAAGTAGCTTTTGGAAAAGCAGATGTAGTGGGATAACATCTTATCGCAGTTTCACTTCCAAATTGTCCATGTTCAGGGATGGAAAAACTTAGTGGCAGATGCATTGTCTCGGAAGCCCCTTGTCTTGGCTATTTTCCGATCCATCATAGAAGCTTCGAGGATATGGTCGACCAGTACGCCACCGATCCCGATTTTTTCGATGTTTTCACTCGGATACTGAATGGGGAGATAGTGCCAGGATATTCCATATGGGATGGCTACTTGATGAAGAAAACAATGTTGTGTGTTACACAACCGCTGATGGAAAAGGTTTTGACTGAGTGCCATTGTCTACCTTTTACGGGTCACCGCAGCATTGATACCACCTTGATGGGGGTGGAGCGTTATTTCTTTTGGCCGAGACTCAAGAAAGATGTGGACGACTTTGTTCGCAGTTGTTTAGTATGTGAGAAGGTCAAGTTTGACAGGCATAAGATACGAGGATTACTACAGCCTTTACCCATTCCCACCCGTCCGTGGGAAAGTATTGCAATGGATTTCATCTTTGATCTCCCGAAGACACAGAGTGCGCACGATGGCATTTGGACTATCATTGACAAATTTAGCAAGCAAGCTCACTTCATTCTAGTAAAGAAAACAATCATGCCAGACCATTTAGCGAGACTGTTCATTGCATAGATATTTCAATTACATGGCATGCCTGAGACAATAGTCTCTAATAGAGATGCTCTATTCACGAGTTTGTTTTGGAGGGCTATTTGGGAGAACATTGGCACCCGGTTGCAGTTCTCGTCATCATTCCACCCGCAGACAAATAGGCAATATGAGATTGCAAATACAGTTGTTCTGGATTTATTGAAGTGTTACATCTCTGATCAGAAGACTCAATGGGATTTTTTTTGCCCTTTGGTGGAATTTGCCTACAATAACACGGGGTCAAGAAGTGCGCAGTGCGACTAGGAAAGCGTTGGGCCTCTGACTGTGAGGATTCGTAGCAAAATCAAGCAAGGCGTAGATGATTTGAAGCTAAAAACACACTCAAATAGAAAAAAACTCCAACCATAAAAGCTCCACTTTAATAAAGAACCAATATTAACTCAAAACTCTTGTGTGTGTGAAGATTAGGTGTAGCCTCGCTCTAGCCTCGCTCCCAATTGCACAGATGCAGTGCTTATTTGACCTGTTAAAATCCTAAAATGACGCTTCGATTCCTCGTCGTGACTATTTCATGGAAGCTTCAGTACTTCATTGGAGAAGCCCAAGTAGTTATTTGAGGAGGGGAAACCCTAATTGGAGGCCTCACAGCCTCAACCATGTAGTGGAAGCAGCACGGGACTGCACTAGCACCCTTGCTTATATGCCCAAATGAGCTCATTCTTGGCTCTAAAACTTCCCCCTCGGCTTGAGCAACGATGGCACTGTCGTTGATGTGGCATTTTGAGCCATTTTTTGCTATTTTTGATCCCTTTATGGTCATTTTTTGCCCAAAAATGTTCCTTTTTGTTCGTAAAATACCCAAATGAGTTGGGAAAAATCCCTAAATTTATAAAAAAATCCCATTGGGCTCAAATTTCATGTTGAACCTCAATTTTCCACTTGGTAAGCACTTTGGACACGTCTTTTACGCCCGCGTACGAAACTTGCTATTTTTGACCAAGATCGCCCGCATTGAACTTTCTAGGCAAAACGAGCGTACGACTTTGAAACACTTGACATTTGTACATTTCTAAAGCAAAATATGCATATTTTTATGTGAAAAGGCGTATCATAGTGCCACGTGTAGGGCCTCGCCTTCCCGGCAAGGTATGTACATGATTGCAAGGGTCGCATCTATTTCCGCATATATCACACTATGTACATCATAACATTTGGTCCCACATAACAAAAGCATTGAGAGTGAGGTAGATATTTAATTTCTACTTATGAACGTTCCAATGCACGACAACGGTTCACTCTTTGATGGGAAAGGCTCCATTTGAGATAATTAAAGGTGCTCAGAAGGTTTCACCCTTTCTCAACACTAAAGACAAGATTTTTGAAGCCGACCAGTACACGAGAGACTTGGACACTGCTTTTGCCAAGGTCCGCGAGGCTTTAGAGAAGTCTCAAAAACGACATAAGAAGGCAGTAAATCGACATCAATGAGACTTGAAACTAAACGAAGACGATTGGGTGCTCTTCCGTTTTGAGAAGGCACGACTAAGGAAACGAAAGGGAAAGGAGTGGCTTTTGCCAAAGCTTAGCATGAGGTATCATGGCCCTTTCCAGATTAAAGAAAAGATAAGTGTTGTCTCCTTTCGACACAAGCTGCCCGATACTTGGATGATTCACAATGCATTCCATGTGAGTCTCTTGAAACCTATTAAAGGTGAGGTGTCAGTTGATGGGGAGCTTGATGAGCAACCCGAAGTGGAAGAGAGCGAGGAGATACTCGTTCCTGAACAGATTTTGTCACACAAGGAAAGAAAGATGAAAGGTAAAGTGATTCGGTGGTTCTTGGTTAAATTCAAGAACTATCCGGCATTAGATGTGAAGTGGATGGAGGAGGAGGACCTAGTAGATACTCCTCAGATTTTGGAACTTTACCTTGAAGCATTCGGTTTAGCTACGTCTACTCCTATAGATCCCACGTATCAGCAAGGTTGAATCTGGTGCAGAGGGATTGCACAAGAGGGGCGTCACTCCGCTCCTTTGTCACACATTACCTGGATTGAATAGAGTCATTGACAGTATTCTGCTATATGACTTTATGAGACGGAATTCCCGAAATTGAACATGAATGATTTGTACTCTCTCATTTGACTTGTTTGAGTGCAGGAACTGAAAGACAAAATGATTGCAAGAGTTTGGTCTCATAAATCTCTATCGACATGATCGCAATAAGGATTAGTTAATCCGGCATTAGTGAGGTCCAAGATAGATCTAGATGCGATTACTGAATATGTTGCTGGCCGTCATGGTCAGAGATTTGGAATGAATTTTTTTGTGATCGATTTGTCATGTGATGTCCTGCGATGTCATGTGCAGTGATGTGACTATCGTCTTTGTACAAGTGCTAGATGTGTCGTGTCTAGTGCGTCGGTACTTAGAGTCAGTGTATACGGAAATGCTTTATGGCTTTTGTCTTTGTGGTAGGCGTAATCGAGGGCGATTACAATTCTTTCAAAGATGGGGTATGTCACAAAATGATGACGTGGCATGACCACTTAATAAGTTGCTTCCGACTTATGGACAATTACCGAGGGCTAAAGGGGCATCTAGGAATTAAATTAAAGCGTAGAAGCTTGCTGATGTGGCGGTTGTATGGACGCCGCGATTTGCGCTACTAATGTGGCCGTCGTACGGAATTTTTGCACTTCACAACAGAAAAAGTGCTGACAGGGTTGTATGGATTTCCGCCAAAAGCGGTGGCTCCTTTTTGGGCCTTATGCTTTTGAGTTTTGGGCTCTGCTTTTAGCATCCGTTGTAACGTTTATAAGTGACCCAAGGGTCTCACTTCTCAGAGCAATTGGACGTAGAGTCTGAGAGAGAGCACCTGCAGGAGTTGTACTTTGCTCATAGATTAATATAAAAGAAATACTGAAAGGAGTGCAAGTCTTTGGGGCCAATCTCTCTTGGCACGGAACTACGTCGGGTTGTGTCGACTCTTGAATTGTGAAGTGCCTTGAAGTGAATCTCTTTTGTGTCGAGGTAGAATCTAGACTTGGAGTGTCCAAGTTTGTTACAGTTTATTCCAAATCTCAGACCATGACTGCCACCAACGTATTTAGTAACCACATCTAGATCCATCCCGGACCTCACTAATACCGTATGAACTAATCCTTATTGCGATCATGTCTATAGAGACTTATGAGACCGAAATGCTGCAATCATTTTATCTTTCAGTTCCTGCACTCAAACAAGTCAAATGAGAGAGTACAAATCAATCATATTCAATTTCGGGAATTCCGTTTCATAAAGTCATACAACAGAATACTGTCAGCCAAGTAGTATCCCTGAAACCCAAGGGGACATCAGTGACTCTATTCAATCCGGGTAATCTGTGACAAAGGAGCGGAGTGACATCCCTCTTGTGCAATCCTTTGCACCAGATTCAACCTTGCTGATCTAGATGATCTATCGGAGTGTCTAGTGCATCTGCTTGCTTAAATTCAAGAACTATCTGTGACAAAGGAGCGGAGTGACATCCCTCTTGTGCAATCGTTTGCACCAAATTCAACCTTGCTGATCTAGATGATCTATCGGAGTGTCTAGTGCATATGCTTGCTTAAATTCAAGAACTATCCGGCATTAGATGTGAAGTGGATGAAGGAGGAGGACCTAGCAGATACTCCTCAGATTTTGGAACTTTACCTTGAAGCATTCAGTTTAGCTACGTCTACTTCGATAGATCCCACAAATTAGCAAGGTTGAATCTGGTGCAGAGGGATTGCATAAGAGGAGCATCACTCCGCTCCTTTGTCACAGACTACCTAGATTGAATAGAGTCATTGATGTCCCCTTTGGGTTTCAGGGATACTACTGGGCTGATAGTATTCTTCTCTATGACTTTATGAAACGGAATTCCCGAAATTGAATATGAATGATTTGTACGCTCTCATTTGACTTGTTTGAGAGTGGAAACTGAAAGATAAAATGATTGCAGCAGCTCGGTCTCATAAATCTATATAGACATGATCGCAATGAGGATTAGTTAATCCGGCATTAGTGAGGTCCGAGATGGATCTAGATGCCGTTACTAAATATGTTGCTAGTAGTCGTGGTCTAAGATTTGGAATGAATTTTTTTGTGTGTTCTGTGATGTCATGTGCAGTGATGTGATTGTTGTCTTTGTACAAGTGCTAGATGTGACGTGTCTAGTTCGTCGGTACTTAGAGTCAGTGTCTATTGAAATGCTTTATGGCCTTTGTCTGTTTTGCAGGCGTAATCGAGGGCGATTAAAATTCTTTCAAGACGGCAGTATGTCACAAAATGATGATGTGGCATGACCACTTAATAAGTTGCTTCCAACTTGGGGACAATTGCCGAGGGGCAGAAGAGGCACCTAGGCATTAAAATAAAGCGTAGAAGCCTGCTGACGTGGCAGCTGTATGGACATCGCGATTGCGCTGCTGACGGAGCATCGGTGGTCAATTGAAGATAATAACCTGAAAGCCCCCTGTGAAAGTGAAGTATCCTCAAAAGTACGCTTTGAGGTAGCAATTGACTTAATCCCACGTTGGAACAGAGCAAACACTGTCAATGAAAGCTCCACAGCTTAGGCCGAGAGCTCCTCTCAAGATAGGAAGCCCCCTTCCTGCTCAATCCTGGGAAAAGAGAATAAGTACCACCATAAAGAAATCCAAGACAACCTTTAGCAAAACCACTTCCTTTGTAACTGAATAGAAAACATAAATCTCATAGAACTCGAGACTCAAAGATAATCACATCATCGGTAAACTCGCACTGCTAAGATTAGAAAGATCTGAAAGGTCATCACCTGAGGATCATGTTTGGCAAAGAAGCCAATAGAACCTAGCTACGCAAGTAAACTCCCTAAGATCAAACCAAATATCCGCCACTCCTTTGCATCTGCCAAGATCAAATTTGTACAAATCCAATACAATATGCAAAACTCCATATAGACTCGAAAGAGCACATGTATGTCATTGCACTTACACTGTTGTAACTTGCTTCCTTAGAATCTTTACTAAAACTGTCCTTTTCCACTGGTGCTTAAGAGAATATACCCACACAACAACTGTGCAATCACCAATACACAACATAACACCAATACTCAAAGGAAGAGCAAAGGAACCATAGAGGGGAACTGCAGCATGTCCATGAAGAACGCTCGGGCTGATCTGTAACATGCCAGAATGCTGGGCCAAAAACCGCTAGGGAAAGAACCTAACGTATGGAAGAAGCATCAAGTGTTGCTGGCGACCGTGGGAGTAGGAACTAGATGTCCCCACCAATTGCCGACACTACATGCAAACCTGTCCAAAGGATCTTGAAAAATCTGCTAGCGAACATCAAGAAAACCGTCAATTGAAGGTTGCAAACCTCTCCAACAACTAATACTAACAAGGGTGAGCTATGACCCTGTAAAAAGAGCTAGTATCATGGAGAGCGTTCTTAAAGCCCTAAATTCTTCTCCTGTTAACATAAATATTACCCTTAGATCTAGGCCCTTTCTAGAAAGGAAGGCTAAGAATACCCGCACACATGCATACATGCACGCGCGCGCACAAAGAGTCCCAAGGGTGCTACTTTTATCTACCTATTTATTTCTTAATTTGTTTGGTTTCCCTTGTTTCTGGTTATAAGGACTTCAATGCGTATCTATGTTTGTCATGCAACCATACACCTTTCACCTTTTTCTTATAAAAATCTACTAGGCGGCTGCTGCGAGAACCTTCCTGAAAAACCGCAGAAACAACTCTATCATAATCAGGCCAAGGTTGCATTCCAAACCTTTATTTACCATTCTTTCCATACTGTATGATGAATGCCGTACTGGTATTCAGTAGTTTACGCATTGGTTGTCACAAATCCACATGCAGGCATGTATCTAGGATTGTGTACATATGATGTATATATGTGTGCACACATGTGTATAGTAGATAAATGCATAAGTAAACTTATGCAAGTATGCATGAGTAGACGTGTACGTCTATTTGTATTCAACACCTAGCAAATTTTTCGTCGTGTTAGTGATTACCCTTAATGCACATCAATTTTTCATACCATACTTATCGTACCTATCCACCTTGAATCAGGCACATTGAAAATTTTGCTAGTTATGGTAGATAAGACACCTATAAGTTTTGAAGCATAGTATAGAAAAATGATACATGTTTGATCACTGTTTGAAGATGGGATGTTGGAGGAAGGAAAGAGGATGGTCTGTGGGCTCCATGGTGGTACAAGGCAGTGCATAAGTCAACTGGGTTCGGTTCTCCTCCATTGTATCCAAAAAAGGTAGCCTGATCAATGTTCCCACAGTAGCTGAGAAATCATGTTCTTTACTAAATACCTTAATAGGAGTTTCTTTTTTATGAGTTTCAAAGTTCTGCCAAAAGCTCCATTACTTTGTTTATACATTCTTTCAAAATTACAAACAAGCATTTCTTGTCTCTTATGATTTCATCACTCGTCCCTTCCTTCTTTGCATGGTTTTTCATTATGTGGCACACTAAACATCATCCTTCAATTCCATGTTTATAATTTTTTGATCAAATGTTCAGACTTTACAGACACAGCTCACAGCCAACAAAAGTTGTGGTAAATTTTGATCTCATAGGTCACTTTGGCCTTTATAACATAACTTATTATTATTATTTTTTTTCCGAGAAAAAGATCCTTCTATTAGTTAATGAAAGCTGCCCATAGGGCTACATCCACCTCTGCAAGAGAGGGCTACAACAAACATGATGGGGAGACTCTCCCAATGAAAAAACAGCATATATACAATGGGGCTAAATCAAGAGATGGGAGGAGGGAAAAGCCACACAGGTGGACAGTAGTGCCATCTGAGCACCCCCTGGACCATGGAGTAAAACGGCCCAGGGCGCCAGAGACGAAGGAAAGCCTCGCGGCGCTCCCGCATGCGGTCGGAGCTGCCCTGTAGTCCCTCAAGCTGTCCTCTGAGAGTATGGATCAGCTCTAGCCAAAAGTCACGAACAGTCTCTGCTGGTGGTACAAGGCGAGCCTCAAAGATGCGGAAACAACGGGCCCGCCAGATGAACTAGAGAGCTAGGCCGCTGATGAGCTCCCAACACTCCGCTCTCTCACTGCTCCACTCCTGTGGAGTCAGGTCTGTAGCAGGCTGGAGTGTAGGTCGACCCCCCTGTATCACTATCATCTTGCTGGTGGAAGATAGCTCAAACTGAAGTGCCGGGCCCGTGAGGGTGGACCAAGCCGCCGCCCCCCAAGTGTACTGTCGAGCCGTGGAGAGGGCAGGCATCAGCCGAAGAACTTGTAGCCACACCTGCTGGGCCGAGGGACAGTCCCAAAGACAGTGTCGCTGACTCTCCACCAACTGGTCACAGGCTGTACATGCGGCCGAGAGACCACTATGTACAAGCCAGCTCCCTACTGCTGTGGCTCTGTGTGCAACCAACCACTGGAACAAGGTGACGCGCCTCGGCTGTCTGGAGTCCCACAGCCTCTGCCAAAAAGCTGCCAAGAACTCAACTGTGAGACCCTCCTCCTGCCAATGACGTGCTGCAGCGGGGCGGGCCTCTCTCTGTGCTGCAAGTATATGACGTCCAAGCCGAACAGTGTACTGAAAGAAAGGGACTCCTGGGCGGGCTGCAGAAGAGAATGGGTCCCTCCATAGCCACTCACCAGGATCCCACTGTACTCGTGCCAGTGGACAGCACTCCCAAGCCCATAGCCTCCAGTGTCCTGTCTCAAGAGCTGCTGGGTCACGGTCTATGACGCAAGTCCTCCCACAGATGCCCACAACTCGAATCTGGAAACAACACTCTGCTACCTGTGGGGCCTCTACTGCAACTCTCTGTAATCGTCCCCCACCCTGAAGCTCGAAGAACAGGGCTGGGACAGTCTCTGAGCAAGCCCTGACTGAAATGAGAACCTCCAGTCGTGTGAAGGCTCCCATCCACCGGGGTGCTACTGGCTCGAGAGGCGTGAGCCAATCAGCTGGAACCGACTCTGAGATGTCCTGACACATGCTCTGAACCCCTCTCATGCCCTGTAGCTGGACAACCTGCACCTCCTCTGACAAACCTGTGAACTCTAGCCAGTCACCTAGAGAGCGCGCTGGACCTGCTGCCATGGGACTCCAAGAAACATGAGGCCGACTCCCAACCAAGTGGCCTCTCTGAGTGCTAACCATGGGGTTCCAGACGAGGGGCTGCCGTAGGCGCTCCTCCGTGCACGTCGGCTGTCGCTGCTCTAGGCCACGCCGCAATAGCTCCCAAGACCGAAGCAAACTCACAGCGAATCGGTCCTCCAGTCTCCTGCTCAAACCAACTCGGCGCAACTCTGTAAAGATCCATCTGGTCGAAGGTTGCCAAGGGCCTCCTGCCTGAGGCACCCTGGCACGAAGCCTCTGCAGCAAGAACTCCTTCCAGGGCTCCTCGCCTGGAAGAAGTCCTCTGACGACGAACTTCCCAAGAAGGGCTCTGCTTTGCTGTGCTGGATCAATGATCCCAAGCCCTCCCTGAGAACAAGGAAGTGTGATGACCGACCAAGCCACCTTGGCTCGGGCAATCTGAGTGTCGCGACCAGACCAAAGGAAGTTCCTGATCAGCCTCTCTACCTGGCTGATGCAAGAACTCGAGAAGATCCAGCAAGAAGTGATGTACCACATAGTCGCCAACAACACCTGGTTGGCAACTACTACTCTACCAGCCAGCGAAAGTCGTGCTGAGCTCCAATGTAACAGCTTTCTCCTGATGGAGAGGAGAAGAGGAGCAATCTGCTGCTCGGGGGACAAATCCAAACCAACGTGACAACCCAAGTACCGAACTGCAGTCCCTGGAGGAATCCACCTCAAACCCTCTCCTGGCATCCAATCTGGCACAGGAGCACTACCAACTGAGAAAGCCACTGTCTTTCTCCAGTTGATCAGTGCGCCCGATGCACAGCAGAAGGTCTCCAAAGCCTGCCCACATCTGTGTAAATTGGCCTCCTGGCCCTCTAAGTACAAGGCTGAGTCGTCGGCAAACTCAGCGTCCAGAAGCTCATCTCCCCGTATAGGGAGTGCTAAGCCCCTCAAACCAACCTGCTAGCCCCTCAAACCAACCTGCTGTGACACCAAAAATCTGCTCATCGCCTCCGCATAGAACAGAAAGAGAAAGGCGGAAAGAGGACAACCCTGTCTGACCGATCGTGTGAGCATGAAGCGCTCACCTCTACCTCCTGCCAAAAGCACCTGTCTGTACAAAGCTGACACCCCTCTGATCCAAGCCTCTGAGAAGCCCATCCTGCGTAGCGTGCCCTCTAGAAAGTCCCAGTCAACTTTGTCGTATGCCTTCTCAAAATCGAGAAGAAGAATCACAAGGTCCTCCCCACGGAGCCGTGCAAGGGCAGAAGCCTCCCAAAAAGTGAAGATGTTGTCAAGGATACTGCGTTCCTTGACAAAACCTGTCTGAGTCCCATGTATAAGGCTCTCCAAAAGTGGCTGAATCCTCAAACTCAGAGCCTTGGCAAGAATTTTGTAGGCTGAGTTGAGAATGGTGATGGGACGCCACTGTCGAATCTCATCCAAGGAGCCACCCTCCTTTGGAATGAGGTAAATCAGGCCCTCACTCATGCTATCCGGCATCACTCCTGTGTGCAGAATGTACTGAAAGGCACTACAAAGATCTGGGCCAAGCAGGTCCCAGTACTCCAAGAAGAAGCTGAAAGTCAACCCATCCTCACCTGGACAGCTACCACGAGGGAGGGCCCTAAGAGCCGTGTGCAGCTCCTCAAGCTGAAGAGGTAACTCAAGCCTCTGCCGCATCTCCTCAGTCACAAGACAAGGCATCTGTGCCCAAACCTGCTCCCTGCATGCATCCTGTCTCTCTGACTCGGGCTCAGCCGACAGTAACTCACGGTAAAAGTCAGTAGCAACTGCACGCATATCCTCTGGCTCACAAACAACTCACCCATCGGGTCTCCTCAACTGATTGACCTTGGCATGCGAGTGCCGAGGTCCCACTGTCTCAAAAAAAACACCTGTCACTCTGTCACCCACCTGAGTCCACTGAGATGCCTGTCGGTGGAAGGCAAACTCATGGCGCCTCTCCTCTGTGCAAGCAAGCTCCTGTCGAGCCTGCTGTAGCTACTCCTCCAACCATGGACTGTCTGGATGCTGCTCCTGCATCCTCTGTAGTGAAGCAATGCCTCGTCTGAGACGCTGCTCCTCCTCTCTCACTGCAGCGCGTCGAGCCAAAGACTCCTGGAGAAAAGAAGTGGCTAAGCTGAGCTAGGCCTGAGGCCACTCTGTCTGCAGGTGGAGCCTGGCTGTCCATGCCCTCTGTCCATAGAGCCTCGACCCTCTCTCTGAGTGCTGAGTCCAACAAGACCCGCTCTGGGATGCGAAGCATCGTGCTCCCACTCCTCTGCCTGTCTGCCACTGTGAGGATCACTGGTGCATGGTCCGAGAAGGATGTCCCTGCGAGGATGCCCACTGATCCCCCCAAGTCACTGAAGTGGTCATTAGTGTAGAAGCGATCTATGCGCGATAGATTCACTCCTCCCACTCTGCGGTCCGATCTAGAGAAGGCAAGTCTCTCTGGAGGCCTCACAAAGCCAGAATGCTGCCATGTATCCGAGACCCTCAACGTCATACAAAACCTCTCCCAAGCTGCTAACTCGACTCCATGCAAAGTAGCATGGCTGCCTCCGATCCTGTCAGAAGGGTCCTCCAACATGTTGAAGTCCCCTCCTACACACCTCTGGTCAACCTGTGGCAAAGACTCAACAATCTGTGACCAAAACTCTACACGAGCACTCGCCACATTGGGCGCATAGATGTTCAGGAAACCCACAAGGCTACCCTGAACCTGCATAGTAATCCACTGAGCCCTGCCTAGTACAATAATCCCTCTGCCCACAATGGCCTGCTGTAATGAGTCCGCAATAGTCATACATACCCCACCCTGGATGCCTCCAGGTCCAAAAGCAGCTGACCAAAAGGTATCATAGCGTCCACACAAAATCTGACCACATCGCCGAATGCGGCCCTCAGACAAATGGTGCTCCTGAAGCATAAGGAGATCAATCTCTCCTCCCACAAGGCAACGCTGAAGCTCCTGACGCAATCGGCCCCGCTGTCGCTGAAACTGGGGCCCACCTAGTCCCTGCACGTTCCACGAGACAATCCTCATGGGGAGCGAGAGAGAACAGATGCTGTCGTAGCGGCAATACGAGCTATCTTCGAAGCAGGCTTGGATGGGGAGTAATCCGCATCCGAGCGTCCTCTAGATAGGCGAGACTGCAGTGAGTGCCTGGTCCAAGCCCAAGTAGAGCGAGCCGTGCGTAAAGCAACCTCCTCTGTCCAGGAGTCCTCATGAATGAATACATAGCAAGGCAAACACTGCTTATCAGCAAAAAAGTATACCACAATGTGTCTACATCCTGCTGAATCTGGGGGTGTCACCGCAAACTTGGCCAGTGGCCACAAAGTCTGCAGCAAATCTGTAACGCCAAGTTCTCCCATGTGGTGAGAGAACTCGAGAACCTATGTATGCAACCATCCCACCACTGAGTCGAGGGACCACTCTGTCTCAGTCCGGCCACAGAGGGGGAAGGAGAAACCAACTGCTGAGTCCAAGGCCTCTGTCCCCCTAGCGGCGAGGAACAAAGCGTGGACTCTGAAGCAGGCTGCCTCGTGGTCTGCTGCGGAATCGCCAAGAAAATGAATAAACCCGTAATCGAAGAAATCCCAGCGGCGTCGGAGGTCAAAGCTCGTCAAACCACGAGGGATAGCTGCAAGAGGAGATGTCTGAATCTGCAGTGGGGGCCGCATGAAGGGCTGACCCTCTCTCGCTAGGCGACTCGTGGCGAAGGTGCTGCCAAGAGATCTCCTGGCCGCCGGCAAGGGTCCAGTCTCCTGAGCCGACTGTGGTACTGAAGCAGGAGGAGGGGGAGAAGGGGCTGGGGGGGGGGGGGGGGGGGGGGGGGGGGGGGGGGGGGGGGGGGGGCGGGGGAGAGGAGAAGCGGGGTGGGGCGGCAGAGACATGGGGGGGGCGAGGTGGGGAGTGAGCGGTAGCAGAGGGCGGGGGAGGGCATGAGGAGGAGGGGAGATCGGAAGGCGGAGCGGCTGGCGAGGGTGAAGCGGAGGCGGAGGCTGGCGTAGGGGGCTCCTCCTGCTCAAGAGGACCAAAGCGGTTCCCCGTGGGAACCCACTGCTGCTGAGTAGGCACCTGGGGGCCACTCTGAGTGCCAGGCTGTCGTTGTGGCCCCTGGCGTCGACGGCCACGGGCCTGCTGCCACCCCTCCTCCGTTGGAGCCCCAGGCTCAGAGGGTGGCGCTGAATCTGTGCTCTGTGTCGCTGGCTGTGGCTGCGGCCCAGCCTTGGCAGGCTGGGGCTGAGGCTGGGGTGCGGGTCGTGGTCTCCTCCGTGGACAGGCCTTCGCTAGGTGGCCCATCTGTCTACAAATGAAGCACTGGTTCGGGAGACCCGAGTACTCCACACTCTGTCTAAACCAACCCCCACTCACCCGAGGCAGAAGGATGACCTTCGGGAGCGTGTGGGTATCTCTGACCAAAACTCGAACTGAAGGGATGCCAGCCGCCTTGGCAGCTACTGATGCTGCCGTACGAGGTGTCTCCAAGACAGTTCCGATGGCGGAGCCAATCCTGGAGAGAAGTGGAAGGTACTCCCTCCGTAAACCCGGAAAGCAGACTGAGATGGGGATGTCCGCCTCCTCTACTAGCACATCCGAAGACGGGTCAAAACCATGTCGCCACTGTCGAAAGTGGGCGCGTGATGCTCGGATGGCCAATGGACTCATAGCTATGACCTTGGAGGCCATCTCGGAAGTCTCGAACTCAATCTGGTAGTACCCCCGTCCGAGAATCTGGACATCCAAGATCTTGCCCACCTCTGCGAGGAGGCGGGCCTGAAGAAGGTCTCGCAGCTCTCCTCTGCTGGGACGAGTGCCGAGAACCTTGCAGATGACAGAAGTCGCCTGCAAGCGTTCTACCTCTGTGGCAAGGCTCGCTTGCTCTGCCGGCGTAAGAGCAAGTCGAATGGTGGGCTCAGCGGGGTCGGGCGAGGGGGCTTCAGGCGAGTCCCTCTGAGGTGAAGTTGGAGCCTCCATCTGTGTCTACTGCTGAGTCGAAGAAGCGGGCGGCGAAGAAGGAACCTGCAAACAAGTCAGCCAGGCACTTTTCCGAAGAGAAAGTGCTGCCGAGCCAGGTGCAGAGGGCCTTCGGGAGCGAAGAGGATGGGGGGGGGGGGGGGGGGGGGGGGGGATGAGGAGACAGCGAGGGCGAAGAAGGCAGCTGTGCAATGTGCGGGTGCACAAGCAGCAACGAGCGGGGGGGATGGAGCGGGGAAGGCAGAGCGAGAGGAGGGCAGCGGGCTGAGGCAGCCAAAGGGCAGCGCGCAAACAGGGGGGGGCAGCGGGCTGCGGCAGCTAATGGGGCAGCGCGCGCAGATAGGGGGGGGCAGCGGGTGGGTTGAGAGGCAGTGCGCAGGGGCTGAAGGGGGTGGGGGGGCAGCGAAGGGGCAGCGGGGGGAGGAGGGGGGGGGGAGGAGAGCGATGGCGCAACAGCAAAGGGGGGGGGGGGGGGAGCAGCAGTAGCGAGCCAATCGATTAACATAACTTATTTCTTTCTGTACTTTCTATCTGACAACCTCCAATCAAGTATTTGGTGTCATTACAATCTTCAGAAGTTTGTTCTGAGATTGGTGTAGAGATTTGTATTATGACCTGCTTAGCCATTTTAGGTCACGTATTGAGAGCAAACATCTAGAGATCACTCTAGGTCTCACTAGCCATTACTGTCATGGCCACTTTCATTCTGCAGCTATGCAAAAGACAATCTTTGAAGACTATTTGGAGAGCACACCTCCATGAATTCTGTCTTCCATTTCTAAATTCTTCCATTGATGGTTGCGCTATAGTGTTTTTTTCAATATATCCTTTACATAGCTAGTCAGGTAATCTGACACAGGACTCTGCTACACAGCTAGGTGCACCTGCAAGCTGCCTTTGAATATTGCTGCAAAATCTTATATCTAGCCCCTATTTGCTTTGCAAACAAATGGAAAAATAGGCCTAAATTCAACATCAGAACATGATTGTACATGAATTACCTCTTATGTTTAACATGGTACATGGCAGGCTTTTCCAATACAGCTATACGATGTACTTGAGGAATGTCAACCTTTTTACAGGATGCTTAAACGTCATGTTCTAGTGACTACCAACTGCCAGACACAGACAGTTCCAGATATTCCTATCAAAGAAAACGAGAGAATCCTGGTTTGGGTTGATCGCGAAATTGTTCCTCGTGAAGATGCAAAGGTATCATGGTTTGTACTTTCCCACAAGCAGCTCTGCTGGTTTCTGTATATTGAGCTGTGTGAAATATGCAGGTTTCTGTTTTTGATTCCATTGTACAAGGTGGGGATGGTGTTTGGGAAGGATTGCGTGTGTACAAGGGGAAGATTTTCAAACTAGAGGAGCATTTGGACAGGTTGATGTTTTTGATGGTCGAACAGTAGATTGACATGAGTTAAGACTTTTTGCTTCTTTTGTTTATTGCAGGCTTTTAGATTCAGCAAAAGCACTGGCTTTTGAAAACATACCAACAAGAGATGAGGTGAGTTTGGTTTCTCAAAGTTTCAAGTGCTAGGCTTGCTTTGTATTTCCAAGGAACTTCTGTGCATCTTCTAGCCGCTCAAGCTTATGTAAATCATGCTCCTACTTCTCTGCAAAATAAAGCAGCCTTGTAATGGTTAAAATCTGTCTTTTTTATCTTCGGAGTAGCAGCATCATTGTTTCGCATGTGCTGCTTCTTAGGAAAACTGACTTGCTTGATGTCCTTCAAATTTGGTTGAAAAATGATTGAGCGATGTAGAAACTGTAGTTATATCCCTACTGTATGTATTCTGCAACGGTTGGTTTCCAGAACGGCACCATTTGTATGGTCTAAGCAATGACTGCTTCACAAATTTTGAAATTTACATCAGTTACTCTTTTATTATCAATCGACCCTTTTTTGGGTGGCTACTGTCCTTCAGTCTTGCCATGGAGTCTAGCTAAGGCAATATTAGAATGAACGTCCTCTGTCAAGATTTTAACCATTTTCTGACAAAGAATTTGAAAAAAGGTTAAAGACAGCCTTGAAGGGGTGGGTACACGTTTGTTACTCCGAGGGAGATTAAAACTGGGAAGATTCTCATAAGAGAATGAACGTCCTCTGTCAAGATTTTAACCATTTTCTGACAAAGAATTTGAAAAAAGGTTAAAGACAGCCTTGAAGGGGTGGGTACACGTTTGTTACTCCGAGGGAGATTAAAACTGGGAAAATTCTCATAAGAGAAGGAAAATCTCAAAGCTATATCATGCACAGGTGGCTTGTAATTCCAGCAAACAGAATCTCTTTCATCGTAATGAAAGGCTTTGCTCACGCAGCACTGTGAGAGCTGCCTGGAGCTGGTCACGCTGGCTCACAAGTTGTAAATCTGCTCAAATGGCAGGTTTTAGAGTTAGAGGTTCCATTGCTAGGCCAAAAGCGACGAGCATTATGTCTCCGTCTGATCAGCAATGGTGACACGACCAACACAAAGGTGGTCCTCACTTGCTTCTCATAGCAGGAGTTCTCCCAGCCACGTTTCCCCTCTAAATTTGTCACTCACTGTTGTGCATTGTCACACTTGAGACCATCTTAACAGTTTCTACGATTTGGAAAACCAAACCAGTTTGTGATAAGAACAGCAGGATTCCAAGTTGTAGAGTCCCTGTAGGCATCTGCTGAGATCTCTTTCACTTGTGATGGAGATGCGGTTTGATAACATCAATGAGAAGTTGGAAGAGTCTGTTTAAAATGAGATGGCTGCGGGGACCCTACTCTTACCTGGGAAATTTTGCCTGCTACAGATTTTGTTTGGAAAACAAAGTTGTATTTATTCTATAAATACAAAGGCCCAGAGAGGTCTCATGAGAGTAGGAAAACAAAGTCCTGCTTCAGCTTTTTGTTTGGAAAACAAAGTTGTACTTATTTCATAAATACAAAGTCCTGCTACAGCTATTGTTTGGAAAACAAAGTCCTGCTTCAGCTTTTTGTTTGGAAAACAAAGTTGTACTTATTCCATAAATACAAAGGCCAAGAGGTGTCTCATGAGAGTAGGAAAACAAACACTCTCCTTCACTCTCCAGCTCATAGTAAAAGAGTGCCTAGGTGTTCCAAAGTAGTTGCTGGATATTATATGATTTTATTTCTATAAAACCTTATTACTGTACACCCTCTGGAACTTGTACATACCCTTTTCAAGTCTTCTGTTGAAGAGGCACCTTTTTTTTACTGCTTTTGGTGAGCTTTTGGCATTTTCAAAACATAGCAGCAGTCAACTACCAGAAGTTTTGCACAAATGCAGATTGAGCAGCATGGAGTGCTTAATATCACTGTAATTTCTGTTTAAGCTGGTGATCTTGGCATAGTACTTTTGATGACCCATGAGTTGTTCATCTATTGGTTGTAACGTGCTACAGAGACATTTCTTATCAGGGAATGTGCGTGCATTTTTTTCACTAACATATCACCTAACGTAACCTCGATTTTTTTTCATTGGCTCAGATAAAACGAGCTATTTTCTCCACACTTATTATTAATGGCATGCTTGATGGTGCTCATATACGCATGACGCTTACCAGAGGCAAAAAGGTAATTGCACGTAAATAATGCTCTTTAGAAGCTGTAAGTGCAAATGTGTCAGATTCTCTAATGCCCATTGTGATCTTTCCAGGTAACATCTGGAATGAGCCCAGTTTTCAACATGTATGGGTGTACTCTCATTGGTAAATGTTTGGAAGTACCTTCAGTGGTTTTAAGTGCAAAGACACTGGGCTCTGAAAACTGGCACTGTTTCTTACAGTTTTGGCAGAGTGGAAGCCTCCCGTTTATAACAATGATGAAGGCATTCGCTTGGCGACGGCTTCAACTCGGCGCAACTCTCCAAATGTAGATTCTGAACTTCTGTCTATATGATACATTAATATCAGGAACATGCTTATGTGATGTGCAGTTTCATATTAATACAAAGTTACTTAAGCTCTTTTGGCTTGTGATGCTTGCACAAGGACTATTGAGAAATTGCTAATTTTCCAGTAGACCTGGCTTTGTGAAGCTTGCTTTCTAGCATTCAGTTATTCTCACAATGTCGACATGATATTACATTGAAGTTCCAGTTTGAACGCTGATGCAGCACCTAGACTCCAAGATACATCACAACAACCTTTTAAATAACATCTTGGCAAAGGTAAATGGAACTTGGAAAATTATTCATCCTGTATATATTTGATTTAATCGAAACATTCCTAGTTTTAGGCCTCTAACATGCTACAGGTAGAAGGAAACCTTCAAGGTGCAGATGATGCTATTATGCTTGATGTTGATGGATATGTTTCTGAAACAAATGCAACAAACCTTGTGAGTATAAGAAACACACACAAGCTAGTTAGCTCGTTTCTTTCCATCTTTATTCTTGGCTAGGTGGCAAACGGGTTTTAAGCTTACAATGCATACTGCCCTCTCAGTTCCTGGTGAAAAAAGGTGTCATCTTCACACCATGTGCCGACTATTGCCTTCCCGGCATTACGCGTAGAACGGTCAGTACTGTTTGCATACTGATCTTTTTCTGCCCAAACAACTTGCACCTCTGACTATAGTTTTGTGGGACCTATTCTGCTTTAGGTGATTGACTACGTTTTTTTTCCAGGTGATTGATCTTGCAAAAGACAAAGGTTACAGTGTAGAGGAGTGTCGGATCAGCATCTCACAGTTTCATACGGCTGACGAAGTATATTCCAAATCTCAACCGTAATCTCGATTTTCTAGAAACCAGGAAGACTCGATTTGTCGGTTGTAATAAAAAAGTCACCTAATGTCTATGGTGCTCTATTTTTGGTCAATTTAAATGGCCATAACTCCTACTTGTGAAGAAAGACTATGGAGTATGCACATACGTGCTTGGGATATGTCCTAATTGCCACTGAACATCTATTGAATAGGGCATCTGACTCTATGAGCCTGAGTGTGTGTGCATGCATTGGTGTGTGGCATCTAGACCCAGACGCTGGACTGTACCTTAGCATGGCTGGTATGATGAAGAGTGCAGAACCTCCTGCATCAGCCTTTGCAAGGAGACACTCTGGTCCCAAGCAATTATCGGACTATCATGATTGGTCACACTATAGCCAAGATCTACCGATCTATTTTGGAGGTGAGCTTAGTGTATGTGCCGAAATGCAGGGCTTGGGGTCACAAGGACAGGCTGGTTTAATACACCACTTTGGATCACATCCTCACACTTGAGAGCGATCATAGAAGAGGGTGGAGCTCATAGTAAGAATATTTTCTGCTACTTTGTGAGAGATTGATGACACAAGCACCTCCTCTTAGCCACATGACATGTTTGGGATCATGGTCATGATGATGATGATGATGACCTTGAGGATTACTATGAGGAGAAATCACTAGTTCTATTTATTGATCTAGGTGCCATGGGTCTAGAACTAGATTTTGATACTTGTGAAGACCTATTTGATCTGAGTTCTTATTTCTTTTTATGCCTCTTCTTAATGTGTGGATACCTTGAAAATTCACTTAGGGGCCATCAAATCGTGACTCCACCTCTTGATATCTTGTCCAATATCAATTATATTATCAGTGCAAAGAAGATGTTGAGTACTAGAGCTTTTTTAAAAGAAACTTAATCCAATATGCAGGCATAATAAATATGAGATTCCTCTCGATGTGCTTATGACACGATATGAGCCATGAGGAAAAATTTCCATCTCTTCAATTAGATAAAAATGTGTATATTAGTAGATTTGAGGGATTGAAAACTAAGAAATAGTTTTGGTTTTTTATTGTAAATTTTGAAGATTTTGAGGATCACACCTCTATAGTGATCCACAACTTTGTACGTTTTTTTATTATCTTGGAGACTTTGCCCTCAATCCCTTTTCTTGGAAGAGAGAGAGAAATGAAATGTTATATTAACGTCTTCAAGAGGCCAAAGTGATCTATGAGACCAAAAGTTACACTTGGTGAATCTGATAGAGTGTCTAAGTACAAAAAGTACAAAGAGCTGAAAGACTGAAATGAGGTAGGTGGGGAGGGGTGATGGGGTGAGGGTTGATATAATGGGTAGCTGATAAAAAGCTGAAACAAAGATGGATCAAATGAGATACAAATCGTCAGATGAGATCCCTCATCGGTTGTTGCCGAATCTCATCAATATCCTCCATGGTCAATACTCTGACTAGTCGTCTCGCATGTCGAGCTAGGATTGTGTAGAACCTCTGCTGCCATCTCCGTCAATGATGTGGGCCCCCTGTGGTCGTGGGCGCTTGGATCTACCTAGCTCAATGGCTCGATCGATCTGTGTACCTTTGGTGTGGGTGGGATTTGAGATCTGCTCCTCTGACTGCTCCTCTGGCTGTCCCCTAGCTGGTGTAAAGAAATTTGTGATCTGTCTCTGAGACTGGCTCTCATGTCAAGTCCTCAGCAAGCTCTCTCTATGTCTGCGTAGCTCTAGTAGAAACAATCCAAGACATCTCTGATCTTCGTATCTCATGACTCTAGAAAATGGTCCAAAACCCTCTCTGAATGGACAGTGGAAGCAGCCTTGTATCTCATAGTATACCGGACAGTGACATGTGTAGTGCAGCTCTGTCTCTGGCTCTAGGCAACATAAATGACATATTCTAGCCTCTGTTGGTACCCCTCGAAATCGGCCAGTCTCAATCTGAAGCTGATGTGAGGATGTGCATATCTGCCCAATAGCACATCGTATCCCATGAGATAAGTGTGTATCCATGTATGCGGGCCTAGTCACAAAACTGTCCTCCGTGAGTTGGAGAAGATGCTCTCTACAGAAAGCCATCTTCGTACCCAACTCGTGTGCCACCAATATCTAGCTGAATCAGATCCTGACGTATGAGTCTGGTGATCTCTATCCGTATGAGGGATAGGGAGGGTGCATCCAACAAGTACTAGAACGGAGGCAAGCTATCCATGCTGAAACCATGTTGTCATCTGCCCATACCAACATGTTATGTCGCCCTATAGTGCTAGCTATTGGGATGACTCCAAGGCTAGTTGAGGGTATCTATCTCTAGGGAGGTCCCATACACTGTGTATAAAGGATACTGATCTAGTCAATGCCTCGACCACAAGAGGTGGGGCAGCTACCTCGGCTCGGATAATCTCATTTTGGACTGGTCCCATACACGACCACAAGAGGTGGGGCGGCTAGCTCGGCTCCGATAATCTCATATGGCACTGAGGCTTTAGCACAAATCGTCCAAGAAATCATAGAGACCATAGGTCTCTCCATACATCTCCATCCATCCGTGTTGCCAGATCTGCCATGGTAGTCTACTGAGGATCCCCAAATCTTAACTCCGTAAAGCATAGATGAACCCACTAGTGTCAAAGAGCCAGAGCTTTGTTCTCGGTTCTTGAAACTAAATTTGTAAACACGTCCTCTCCAATCCTCCGAAGGCGGCATAAGATCTCGTTAGTCTAGTCTCTGCTGCTCTCCTCAAAGAAAACACCGGTCCAGTGAGGACTACCCCAAGATAAGTGTATGCATCTGTGTACTCCATCTTGGCCATAGGTAAATGTGGGTGCTGACCTCCTGACCCACTGTGAGGTGGTGTTGAACACCATGACCTTGGTTTTCCCAAGGTTGACAGGCAATCCACTATCATGAGTATATGTGTGCAAAGCATCCAAATGGTGTTGCATCTCCTCCGGAGACTCAGAAATATACACTATATCATCAGCGTATAATAGCATCAGAATCCATGTCCCTACTAGCTGAGCATCCCTGTCTCCGTCTCGTTCTACATAGCCTGAAAACTCATCCACATACATCCCATAAAAAAAGAGTCAGAGATAGGAAGCATCCCTGCTTCACCCCAATAGTGGAGTGGACCATGTCAGACATATTCTCAGTAGTGCATACCCGCCCTACTACTATCAAGCCAAGATCCCCCAAATCATCTTTGTGGGCATACCAATGTCCTATAGTCGGCGCATAAGTCTGTCTCTCAGCACTGTGTCAAAGCTTTGCGGAAATCCACAAAGCTACAATAGATCCTCCTGCCATGGTGTCTACCCTCCTCAATCATAGCTCTAAGAGCTGGTCTCTCTGCCCATTTACTCAACTCCCTCTCAAGAATAGATGCATACAGCCTAGCCAACGTGTGACCAACCATGATGGTGCGATAATTTCTGGGAGTCATGGGATCTCTTAATTTGAAATTAGGTACAATCTTGGACATACTCCAAGTCTTAGGAAAACCCTCATACATGGCTCGATTAAACATCATAGCAAGAAGCTCTGCAAGCATATCTCTGGCATGGATGAAGTGCTCTGCTACCAAACCATCATTGTCATGTGCTCTCCTTGTCTTCATCTGGTCAATGGCTTTCCTTTCCCTCTCTGGGGATATGCCTGTGATGCTGCATCATGGAGCATCTCTATCAGTATCGGAGAGAGAAAGAGAGAGAAATGAAATGAAATGTTTTATTAACATCTTGAAAAGGCCAAAATGACCTATGAGATAAAAAGTTACAATGTGGTGGATCTGATACAAAGTCTGAGTAACGAAAAAAAAAAAACTATACAATGGAATCGTAAGCTGCTAGATGTGAATTAAGCAGCTAGCTGGGATTGTGTAGGATCTGAGTGGAGGATGAAGCGAAAGGGGGGCTAATACAACACAATCTCAGTGCATCCTCCGAAAGAGCTAAATCATAGGAGATCCAACATCGGTCGCTGGCGGATCTCATCAATCTCCTCCATGGTCAGGAGTCTGACCAAGCGTCGTGCATGTCGGGCCAAAGTGATCTGAATCGTCTGACGCAGCCTCTGTTGATGGGACAGTTTGCATTCTGGCTGGGACTTCTTTTTCGGACCATGCAACAGTGATCCTCACCATGATAGATAGACAGAGGAGGGGGAGCACGATGCTACATATCCCTGAGAGGGTTTTGCTGGACTCTGCGTTGAGGGAGCAAGTGCTCACAGAGTGGCCTCTAGACTTGCTCAGCTTAGTTGACTATTTCTTCAGGAGTCCACGGCCCGCCTGGCTGCAGCCTGAGAGGAGGAGCAGCGTCTCCGACGGGGCGTTGCTTCTTTGCAGAGGATGCAGGAGCAGCATCCAGACAGACCTTGGTTGGAGGAGCAGTTGCAGCATGCTCGCCAGCAGCTCGCCAGCATTGAGGAGAGGTGCCATGAGTTTGCTTTCCAGCAACAGACATCTTAGTGGACTCAGGTGGGTGACAGAGTGAGAAGGGCTTTCTTTGAGACAGTAGGACCCCTACATACGCATGCTAGGGTCAGCCAGTTGAGGAGGCCTGACGGGTCAGTTGCTTCAGATCCAGAGGCATGCGAGCAGTTGCTACTGACTTTTACCGTGACCTACTGTCAGCAAATCCTCAGTCAGAGCGTCAGGATGCATGCAGAGAGCGGGTTTGGGCACAGATGCCTTATCTTGTAACTAAAAACTTAAGCTGCCTCCTCAGCTAGAGGAGCTCCACGTGGCCCTGAAAGCACTTCCTCGTGGTAGCTGCCTAGGTGAGGATGGTTTGACTCCCAGCTTTTTCTTAGAGTACTGGAACTTGCTTGGCTCAGATCTCTGCAGCGCTTTTCATTACATCCTGCAACAAATAACATGAGTGAGGGTCTGATCTAGGCTCTTGAGACCTTTTGTTGTGCATCAGGCGCACGGATCAAGTGGAGAAAGACAGTGGTGTTCTTGGTTGGTAGTGCTCCTACACCCAATTGGCTGCCAGGTGAGGGTTTCAGATGGATTCCCCCAGGGACTTCAGTTCGATACTTGGGTTGTCAGGTTGGTTTGGACTTGTCTCCTGAGCAGCAGATTGCTCCCCTCCTCCTGTCCATCACGAGGATGCTGTTACATTGGAGCTCTGCACGACTTTCTCTTGCAGGCAGAGTTGAGGTGGCCAACCAGGTGTTGTTGGCTACTATTTGGTACATCACATCTTGTTGGATATTTTCGAGTTCCTGCAGCAGCCAAATTTTCGAGCTCACCTGCATTGCACTTTCAGAGCCGTGCATCCCCTAGCACTATTGCTGGATCTTCGGTGCCGATTGCAACAAACTTAGCTTTGTTGTTCAAGCTATGTGAAGAGATCTTGCAAGCCTCTGTCGATGTTGCGATGGCCCTCGTAGACAGGGCGTCTAGCTCTCCCAATCTTAATGGCTTTGTCCGGATCACATAAAGAGTTTGGGAGGCATCTCAGGCACTTGCTAGTTAGGGGAGGAGGCACATATGGTATGCCACTACAGCTCGGTGGCTCTCACAAGATGGTTACCCCATTTTTGTATGATCTTACACCCCATATACACCTATCTTGTTACAGGCTTGGACACTCCGAGCAAGAAGTCAATCGCAACACACAAACAAAATCTGCAAATAACTGAACTTGGAGAGAGAGAGAGAGAGAGAGAGAGAGAGAGAGAGAGAGAGAGAGAGAGAGAGAGAGAGAGAACGGCGGAGTTCCGTTCCCAGATGCACTTGCCCCAAAGATACAACTCCCTGAGAGTCAAGCTCTTCGGACACTCTGCGCCCAAATGCTCTCTTAAGAGTGGCACTCTGTGCATTTATAGACGTACAAGAAATGCCCACAGGCAGAGCTACAAAAGGACTTGCTTAAGAAGTATTGAGCACCAAAAGCATCTGCTCTCAAAAGCTTGTGCAAATTCCGCCAGCTCAGCAGCGAGTGAAAAACGTAGAAATCCGTACAGCTGCCATGTCAGCAAGATCAATGGAAATTACGAAAATCAGCCTCAGTCCTTACGCTTTTGACTTTTAGGCTTAAGGCCCCTTGACCGGTGCTCTTTAAGTCGGTAGGGCTAGGTTTTTTTATAAAAACCCTGTAGTAGGCTACAATGTCACTTTCACAGGACACAGTTACAGTTAGTACAGTTGGTCTGGTCTGTTCACACTGGACGGACACTTGGGCAGTGACACGTGGCAGGGATACGGATGGTGGTCTAGGGGACATCGTGGCCAGGTCACCACCACCACTCAGTTTGGAGATAGACTTAGCTTGTTGGACATTTATGGGCCGTTGGTGGCTCTTGTGGTTGTACATATGAGTAGTCGTTTTGGGCCAGTTCGATTATCTTGTACTTAGTCGTCTAGAGAGAGTCTTACACAGAGCACTGCTTCACCATCCCTGCACATCTGAGCCTCGACACCCCTCTTGTACCTGTGAGTTCTGGGCTGGAGCTGAGTGTGCTGCCACGCCAGAGTCTGTACATGGTTCTTTGAGCTAGTCGAGTCTACATGTTCTGGTTCACTGTTGTATCTCTGTTGTTATCCATTGTTTCTGTGTTTCATTCTGTTTGAGAGAGTTTCCATTTGTTTGAGTGAGATTGTCACGCACATTGCACTGAGAGACACCCATGCTGTAGAGAGCACGACACATTATCCGCGCTACAGGTGCTCTCATTTTGGCGATCACGGTGGGACCTCAACTGAAGTCTCACTCTGTTGAGTAGCTGGGTTCTTCGCTTCGCCTGTGCAGCCAGTTGGTCTGGTCCAGTTTCACCCTTGACAGCTTAATCTAGCTGGTTTAGTCTCTCGCCTTGTTGGTCTGGTCCTCTCTCGCCCTGGGCCACCCAGTGCTCGTCCTGGTCTAGTCCTTCTCGTCCCTGGTCTAGTCCTTCCTCGTCCTGGTCCAGGCCAGGTGGTCTAGTCACTCGCCCTGGTCTAGCAGAGTCTAGACCAATGTTTAGCAAAGTTAAGGTTGTCTTGCCCAAGTGAAGGTATTCTTGCCCAAAGCTTGGTGGGGTTGGCGGTTACTGCATGACACATACAAGGAGGTCTTTGGAGCGTCAAAGTGCACTATTGAGTCCTCTGAAGTACTACCACAAACGGCGTCAACCCTTGGTGCCTAGTAGAAGCATATTAGCCCCATCACCCATACCTACTCATACGGCTACCTCCATTCCTTCGACCGGTTCTACATCCTCCAGGTCACCTTCTCCGGTAAGGCTCTCCCCCATTTTGTTACAGCAAGCTAGTGAGCAACAGACCCAGGAGCAAGAGGCCAGGAGGAGCTCACAAGTGTTCTGGCAAAGGTGAACATCAAGTTCCCTACCTTTAAAGGTCTCTCCGCAGAAGATGCAGACGACCATGCTCGGAGGTTTGTCTCTCTTTGCAGAGGTCGTGGCCTCAACAAAGAAGACGCATACCTGGTGCTCTTCCCGTCCACCTTGGATGGTCTTGCAAATAAATGGTACAGTCAGTTTGCTGAAAACCACTTTACTACTTGGACCATGTTAAGACAGCAGTTCTGTGAAGCTTTCCAACCAGGGGATTATCAAGAGAAGATTCTAGATGAGTTGGCCAACCTGTTGCTCCAGCCCAAGGAGACATTTGCAGAGCTCATGACTAGAACAAAGTCCCTGGTGGCCAAGCTGCCTCAGCAACCAGGGGAATTCATGGTGAAGAAGTGGGTAGAGAAGGCTCTGCCTAAGACTTCTCAACAAAAGCTCAGAGAAAGTCTCCGTCCTGAAGCGAGTCTGGAGGACTTTGTCGCTATTGCTACTAGAATAGAGGGAGCAAGAAGGAAATTCACTGACTCTCCTCAATTAGATACTGCCCCTGTACTCATGGACAGTCCATCAGACCCCTTGACTTCTTTAAGAAGGGAACTGGAAGCCCTAAAGTTACAGCGGGCCCTTCACGAAGAGAGATCCTTTTCTCTCAGACAGGAGAAGCCTCCACATCAAGAGGCTTATGATCAACTTAAACGAGAGTTAGAAGAGCTCAGGTCTCAGCAGGAGACTAAGGCTATGGTATGGTGTAGTTCATGCCGCTCTCCAAGACACCCTCCACAGGACTGTCCCCTTCGCTCTTATTGCCACTTCTGCAAAAAATCGGGTCATGAAGATAAGGATTGCTACTATATAAAGGGATTGCACAAAATACAGCAAAGTCTTAGTCCTACCCTCTAACAGGGGTTAGCACCAGCATCCAACATGGTTTCCCACTACAACCATCCCAACTACATGCCACCTTTGCTCAATACCCCTGCTGTCCAAGGTATGTCAAGTACTTTCCCGACTCAAAGTTTTTATAATGCTAATGCCACCTCAACCCCTCAGAGCTTCTACACTTCAGCCTCCAACTCCATGCAGCAACCACCTCGTCCCCCGTTTCGTCCTTCCAATCGGCCCATACTCTGCTACAGATGCGGAGAATATGGGCATTATCAGAGCAAGTGTCCTTTACCTGAGGGGTCCCCTCCTTGTCGTCATTGCCCTGATTCGAAGGATCACTACAGTAAGGATTGTCCCACGCAAAGGGCATCCACGTCTTCAAGCTCGACTCAGAACCAGCAATAATTTACCTTCCCAAAGATAAACTTGATTACTGTGAACACCATGCCTCAACCATCACCTGCTACTCATGTGGTTAAACCACTGCAAGTGGAGGAGCCTGCTCGTGTCCTTACTCGAGCACAAAGAGCAGCTCTTGGTCTCAGTCTGCCCACAGGTCCACCTCGCCAGTCCCCACTTCCTCAAGCTGGTCTATTTGACCCAAAGGACGAGTCCTTCAAAATTGCTCAGAGCAAACCAACTTCCCTGTTATCTGACATTGATGGAGCCTTCTTGGAAGCAGTGGCTGACTTGGAACAGATTAAGGTCCCAAAGGGAGCCCAGTTCGAAGGCGCCAAACCCACAACAGAAGCCATCTTGAAAAATACTTTTCAGCAGGTGTCCCTATACGACTTGCTAAGGCTCGACGCAACACTTAGAAGTGACACCCTATCAGTCATTCAGTCTCTGTACCTGTAGCCTGCTACAGTGTCACTTCATAGGATAGGCAGTTGGACAGTTAGCTACAGTTGGTCTGGTTCACACTGGACGGACCCTTTGGCTGGGAGTGACACGTGGCAGGGTACCTACGGCGGTCTAGTGGACATCGTGGCCAGGTCACCACCACCACTCAGTTTGGAGATAGACTTAGCTGGCTGGACATTTATGGGCCGTCGGTGGCTCTTATGGTTGTACATATCAGTAGTCGTTTTGGGGGAGTGGGGTTTTTTTATCTTGCACGTAGTCGTCTAGAGAGTCTTACACAGAGCACTGCTTCACCATCCCTGCACATCTGAGCCTCGACACCCCATTTGTACCTGTGAGTCCTGGGCTGGAGCGGAGTGTGCTGCCACGCCAGAGTCTGTACATGGTTCTTTGAGCTAGTCGAGTCCACATGTTCTGGTCCACTGTTGTGTCTCTGTTGTTATCCATTGTTTCTGTGTTGTTATCCGTTGTTTCTGTGTTTCATTCTGTTTGAGAGAGTTTTCATTTGTTTGAGTGAGATTGTCATGCTCATTGCACTGAGGGGCACCCACACTGTAGAGAGCACGACGCATTATCCGCGCTACAAGTGCTCTCATTTTGGCGATCACGGTGGGACCTCAACTGAAGTCTCACTCTGTTGAGTAGCTGGTTTCTTCGCTTCGCCTGTGCAGTCTAAGTCTCTCGCCTTGCTGGTCTAGTCCCTTCTCGCCCTGGTCCAACTTGCCCTCGTCTCTGGTCTAGACCCCCTCGACCATGGTCTAGCTGGTCTAGTCACTTGTCTGGTCTAGACCCTGGTCTAGTCCTCCTCGTCCCTAGTCCAGCTGGTCTAGACACTCGTCTGGTCTAGTATGGTCTAGTAGAGTCTAGACCAGTCTTCAGCCTGTTCAAGGTTTTCTTGCCCAAAGCTTGGTTGGTTTGGAGGTCACTGTATGACACATACAAGGAGGTCAGTTGAGCGTCAAAGCCCACTACTGAGCCCTCTGAAGTACTATCACAGAAGACGACCTTTGACACCTTGTAGAAATCCTTCAACCTCATCACCTATACCTCCACATATCACATCACCCATTCCTTCGTCAGGTTCCCCATCTTCGCGATCACCTTCTCCAGAAAAGCTCTCTCCTATTCTTCTACAACAAGCTATTGTGCAACAGACTCAGCAAGGAATCATGGAGCCACTAGCTAGTGTTTTGGCCAAGGTGAACATCAAGTTCCCTACATTCAAAGGGCTATCTTCAGAAGATGCTGACGACCATGCAAGGAGATTTGTATCTCTCTGTAGGGGACGTGGGCTGAACAGAGAAGATGCTTACTTGGTACTATTTCCATCCACCCTGGATGGCCTAGCAGATAAATGGTACAGCCAATTTGCAGAGAACCATTTTGCAACTTGGGCAGCCTTAAGACAGCAGTTCTGTGCAGCTTTCAGGCCAGGTGACTACCCGGAGAAGGTGTTGGATGAGTTAGCCAACATGGTGCTCAAACCTGAGGAGACTTTTGCGGAGCTTATGACGAAAACTAAGTCACTGGTGGCCAAGCTTCCCCAACAACCCGGTGAATTCATGGTTAAAAAGTGGGTGGAGAAGGCGCTTCCCAAAACTTCTCAGCAAAAACTCCGAGAGAGTCTCCGACCCGACGCCACTCTCAACGAGTTCATCGTAGCTGCTACTAGAATAGAGGGAGCTAGGAAGCTCTTCAACAACTCTCCTCAAATAGATACTCCCTCTGTGTTCTCGGAAGGTAGTCCTACTGATCCTTTAACTTTTTTACGTAGGGAACTGGAAGCCCTAAAGCTACAACGAGCTCTTCAAGAGGAGAGGTCCTTCTCTCTTAGACAAGAGAAGCCTACACATAATGAGGCATTGGAACAGATTAAGCGCGAGTTAGAAGAGCTCAAGTGTCAGCAAGAGACTAAGGCTATGGTTTGGTGTAGCTCATGCCGCTCTCCAGGGCACCCACCAAAGGAATGCCCCCTTCCGTTTTATGCACAACAACTTTGCACCCCACAGTTTTTATCATGCCAGTACTCCCTCAGTTCCCCAAAGTTTCTACACCTCAGCCTCAAATTCCATGCAGCAACCACCTCGTCCCCCGTTTCGTCCTTCCAATCGGCCCATACTCTGCTACAGATGCGGAGAATATGGGCATTATCAGAGCAAGTGTCCTTTACCCGAGGGGTCCCCTCCTTGTCGTCATTGCCCTGATTCGAAGGATCACTACAGTAAAGATTGTCCCAAGCAAAGGGCATCCACGTCTTCAGGCTCGACTCAGAACCAGCCCGAATTCACCTTTCCGAAGATAAATTTGATAACTGTGAACATCGTGCCTCAACCTTCACCTGCTACTCATGTGGTTAAGCCTCTGCAAGTGGAGAAGCCTGCTGGTGTCCTTACTCGGGCACAAAGAGCAGCTCTTGGTCTCAGTCTACCCACAGGTCCACCTCGCCAGTCTCCACTTCCTCACTCTGGTCTACCTGACCCAAAGGACAACTCCTTCCCAATTGCTCAGAGCAAACCAACTTCCTTGTTATCTGACATTGATGGAGCCTTCTTAGAAGCAGTGGCTGACTTGGAACAGATTAAGGTCACAAAAGGAGCCCAGTTCGAAGGCTGCAAGCCCACAGCAGAAGCCATCTTGAAAAATACTTTTCACGACATGCTAAGGCTTGATGCAACACTTAGAAGTGACACCCTGTTAGTCATTCAGTCTCTGTACCCGGGGGCTGGGCCTAGTGGCGGGCACCTCCCTGTACAGCCCTCAGAGTCCTATTTGATTTCCTATCTGTCTGCTCCCCTCACCGATTATAAAAGTCCTCGCCTCACGGTATCTATTCTTGGGCACCAGCTATCCGGCGTCATCGTTGATGGAGGATCTGGAATCAATTTGATGCCCGAATTCACTATGATGGCCTTAGGTCTAAAGCCTACCCGACCAGCTCCTTTCACTGTTACATTGGCGGATCAGAGAACAGTCTACCCAGTGGGCATAGTCGACAAGGTGCCTCTGAAGGTACAAGATTTCACTTTTAACTTGGATTTTGTGGTAGTTAATCTTCCCCTGGTAGAGGGAGGTTATCCCTTGCTGTTTGGTAGGCCATGGCTGCGACATACGAAAGCACAATCCCAGTCAGCCAAGTGAGCCACAACCAAGTGGACCAGTCTCAAGTGAGTCAGAACCAAGTGGACCGGTCTCTGGTGCCCATCCTTCAGAGGGTCTCTTGATGGAAACCGTCGGCCTGGGTGAGCCTATAACCCACCATAGAAGGGGAAAAAAGTCTCCCTTGCAAGAGTTGCCCAACACCCCAGCTCCCTCCTTAGCCTCTACTCCATCTGACTCTCCACCCATGCCGGAGCACTTTGAGGTATCTGAGGATTTACCATTTGCAGAGCTTCCATCGGGTTGGTTGCAGGAAGAGTGCTGATTTCAACATTGATCAGACGCCAGCTCATAATGTCCAAAGGCTAACAGAGGCGGCACAATCTTCTCCACCTGACGCAGCCTCGACCACTGCACCGCCTGACCCAGTCAGAGAGGTCAACCTAGGAGGCCCTGACAGCCATCAGCCCATCTTATTAGCCACTTGGTTATGGGATCACCCCGCTCTACTCGACCTGGTAATCTCCTTCGTGCGCTCTTTCAAAGATGTGTTTGCGTGGTCTTACCAAGATTTAGAAGGAATCCCAGCAAAGCTAGGAGTCCACACAATCCCTCTGGTTGAGGGGGCTAAGCCGGTTAGAGGACGTGCTTACAAACTGAATCCCAAGTATGCAGAAGCAATCAAAATCGAGTTGGAAAAAATGCAAGAAGCAGGTATTATTGTACCAGTAGAGCACTCAGAATGGTTGTCTCCTAGGGTTATTGCCCCAAAGAAGCAGTCCAACAAAATTCGAGTTTGTGTCGACTATCGGGCTCTGAATAAGGTCACAATACCGGATGGATTTCCGACACCTTTTACTGAGAGAGTCCTCGAAGATGTCGCTGGCCATGTACTGTATAGTTTTATGGACGGGTTCAGCGGCTACAATCAGTTAGGAATACATCCTGACGACCAAATCAAAACAGCTTTTGTGACTCCCTGGGGTATTTTCATCTACACTAGAATGTCTTTTGGGCTTAAAAATGCACCGCCTTCTTTCAATCGCATAGTATATCTCATCTTTTGTCCTCTGCTTACTGATCACCTTCGCATATTCATGGATGACTTTTCCACCTTCTCGGGTGCTCAATGTTCGACCCCAGTAGAAAATCTAAAGGAGCATCTTGCTCAGCTCTCTGCAATCTTCCTCAGGTGCAGAGAGGCACGTTTGAAGCTCAATCCGAACAAATGTCATTTTTTGGTCACAGAGGGCACACTGTTGGGCCATGTGGTGTCTGCTTAAGGTTTGGCACCGGACCCAGAGAAGATAGTGGCCATCTTGAAGTTACCTCCTCCCATAAATCCCAAAGGTGTTCAGAGCTTTGTGGGCCACACCGGCTATCATCGCAGGTTTATACGTATGTATGCACAGGTGGCTCAACCATTGACCCGGCTCACCAGTGCTGCTGTTCCCTTTCGGTGGTCAACACCTGAGGCCGAAGCATTTGCATACCTCAAAAAACGTCTCACTCAAGCGCCTATTCTAGTTGCCCCGGATTGGGCCCTACCTTTTCATGTGCATACAGATGCCAGTCTGCTGGCTGTGGGTGCTGTGCTGACTCAGCCTAGCAAAGAGTTCAACTTGGATCGCCCCGTACATTATGCAAGTCCCCTGCTCACCAAAGCAGAGCGAAACTATAGCACCACAGAGAGGCAAGGATTGGCTATAGTGTATGCTCTACACAAATTTCGTCACTATTTGCTAGGGGTCCACTTCACAGTTATCACTGATCACCATGCCTTGCGCTATTTGCTTAATAAGCCACAGGTTGCAGGTCGAGTATGGCGATGGCTCCTCCTATTCCGGGAGTTTGATTTTCAAGTGGTACTCCATCCTGGTAAGCATCATGTAATGGCTGACCACCTCTCTCGCATTTACACAGGCGAAGAAGCTACCGGGATTGCGGATGACTCTCCAGATAGCACTCTTTTTAAAATAGATACATCACCGGAATGGTACGGCGAGGTCCTACATTTTCTATCTACTGGGCTGTACCCAGAGAGGGCATCCCCACTGCAAAAGAGGAGATTGCTGTTGAAGTCCAGGCCTTTCACTCTGATCGGGGGCCAGCTCTACAAAGCGGGACCAGATGGTGTTCTGAAGCGTTGTGTCTCGCCTCATGAGGTGGAGCACATTCTGGAGGATGCCCACAATGGTCCCACTGGTGGCCATTACCCTGGTCACATCACTGCTCAGAAGATACTACAGAGTGGTCTGTGGTGGCCCTACATTTTTAAGGATGCAATAGCATATTCTAAGGTTTGTGATGTGTGCCAGAGATGTGGGCCGAAGCCGAGTAAGCAATCCAACCGTCCTTTGCAGGTCTCGATGGCATGGCTACCTTTTGAGAGATGGGGTTTGGACTTTGTGGGACCAATATATCCCCCGGCTCAACCAGGTAATCGCAAATATCTGCTAGTGGCTACAGACTATGCAACAAAGTGGGCATCGGACCATCGGACCTACCCTCTCCCACAACCCCTCTCGCCCCTACCCTCTTCCTCACCCCCTCTAGCCCCCTACACTAAACTCTCGACCCTATCCTCCCCTACCCTCCTCTCTCGCCCCCTACCCTCCCCACACCCCCTCTCACCCCCTACCCTAAACTATCGACCCTACCCTCCTCTCTCGCCCCCTACCCTCCCCCACACCCCCTCTCGCCCCTACCCTATACTCTCGCCCCTACCCTCTCCCGCACCCCCTCTCGCCCCTATCCTCCCCTCTCGCCCCTACCCTCTCCCCACCCCCTCTCGCCCCTATCCTCCCCTCTCGCCCCTACCCTCTCCCGCACCCCCTCTCGCCCCATACTCCCCTCTCGCCCCTACCCTCTCCCACACCCTCTCGCCTACCCTCTCACAGCAACCCTCGCCCCTAACCGTCTCCTCTCGCCCTAACCTCCCACTCTAACCCCTACTCTCTCTCAGCACCCCTCTCGCCCTTCTCGCCCTGCCCTCTACTCACCCTACTGGTTCGAATTTGCTGCCCTAAATTGTGTTTTGCAGCAAAACTCAAGCATCAGGTGCTTTTCCATTTCCAGCCTAAATCGTTTTGCAGAAGAAAATCCAACCTGGCCTTTTCTTCCAACCTGGCCGATATCTGAGTGCTTTTCCATCACTTGACTACTCAGAGGCTAGGTTTGTCATCCGACCTCAACATGGCAAGGAAACAACAAGAAGGAAGTAGCAAGAAAAAGGTAGAGTTGAAGAGGAGGAAAGCTCTCGTTGCATCAGAGAGCGAAGCAGATGAAGTATCTGCAAGCAGCAGCAGCCATGACATAGAGAACTTTACCTCCAGTGACCCAAGTGATGAGAGCTACAAAGCAGACTCAGTAGCATCTGATGATTCCGATGTCAATTCCGACTCAAGTGCATCCAGTGATCAAGAGGAACACTCAAAGGTGGCTCAGAAAACAGAAAAGCAGCAAATTCTCACTCATGAAATCTAGAGGCCTGCTTCTTCAAAAAATCGCACAGCATTTTCATTACATTTTCATATGCAGCAACCTCGACCATCTCTCAGCGAGGTGCTATCGACTGCCCAGCTACGGACTCTGGGCCTCACAGAATTGGCTGATGCAAATTTACCTGATACTATTCCAGCAGAACTGATACATCAACTGCTGAAAAACTTTCCAAAGGTCCGGGGCCACAAGCTAACAGCTACAAGGCTTGGCCATGCCATGGGTATGACCAACTTTCCAGCTGTGAAGTCTACTACTCGCACTTTCTCTTTGTTGTCCAAGGACGCGACAATTCAAGCATGTAAAGAGCTATTGAGCTCGGATCACCCCAATTATGAGCGAAACAGACGGCTTCTCGCAATCTTCAGGTATTACTTTCTGGCTCGGGATGCCAAAGAAGACAAGGTACAAACAAATATTCTCACTACATTCTCCCACTGCGACGGGCTATACTGTTTAATCCACACTATCCTATGTGGATTCCACCAAATTCTCTTCAGCTCTCTACAGTCTAGGGCTAAAAGATTTCGGGCCCAAGTGCAGTCTGTGCAGTTAACTTTTAGATGTTTTGCGGTGCCTCTCTTGGCATGGATCATAAACATACCTATTAACATAAATGAAGTGGATGAGGAGCAGGGAACCTCAAAAGGGAAAAGGAAACCCGTGAGCATGCAAATAGACCCCACAGTCACCAAGAAAAAGAAGATCAAGGCGAAAGTGATGAAGGATACAGTGAAGTCTCTACTCTCCTTGCCAATTTCTGAGAGACAGCAGACTAGGGTACATCTTCAACGTCATACGTCTACTGCTACACCTGGTTCTGCTGTGCCGACACCAGTGTCTACTGCCGCTCCTCAGGACAGGATGGTCAATTCACCCTTACAAGATCCTCTTCCTTCTCCTCCCATCTTCACTCATACACCGGTCAACATATCACTCGCTGCACCTACAACAACAATCTCTGAGGCACCTTCTACACCGAGTGTCCCTACTTCTAGCTCGCCGGTTGTGCCACCATCTGCACCTACTTTTAGCTCGCCGACAGTGCCACATGTGCGCCCTCTAGCATCACATCCATCTGAGGGATCTTCAGGTAGGACCGACTCCACTTCTCTGTTTCAGCTTTCAGAGAAGTTGCTTCAGGACTCCAGAGCTGCTATTGCCACCATCGAGCTAGGCGTGGAGCAGCTAGCTGCAACCCACCAGCATCACTCCGCCACATACGCAGCTATGGAGGGATCCCTGCGAGTTGCCGAGAGTGCCATCGCAGATCGAGATGCAACGATTTTTGCACTACAGCAAGCATTGAAGATAAAGTCGAGAATTATTGATGACCTCAAAGCACAGGTGCAAGGATTTCAAGAAATGCTTATGTATGATAACAGGCCTACCCAGGCTACTGTGGGATATGGATGGACTAAGCCAGGGATACAGGTCCAGAGTCCAGCCACCTTTGCAGGGCCAGCAGGTCCCTCTCAGCCCTCTCAGCAGTTCATGGGACACTACCCACAGCCCCAGGTCCAGTACTTCACTCAGCAAGAGTCTCAGATCCAGATGCCACACATGCAGAGCCAGAGTGTTCCTTGCTGTGACGGTGTTACTGGTGCACACCGCCATGGTTGCGTTACTAGGCGTCCGGAGTTCACTTCAGGGCAGGTACTCCCATCCGCTGTGCAGCAGATGGCTGCTACAACCACAGGAAATCAAGGTATGCAAAGCACAGGAAAGCAACCGCATGGTTACACTATTGATATGATGGCTCCTCCTGATCCGGAAGCTTCTGGAGTAGCAGTGGGGAGGACCCTTTCCCTTGGGTGAGAGGACTGTGATCTTACCTCATCTTTCATGGTTTATATAGTTACTTTTGCAGTTTCATTCAGTTTTGGCTCACCGAAACGGTGACCAGTCTTGTGGCGGGCAACCTGTAGCCTGCTACAATGTCACTTCATAGGACAGGCAGTTGGACAGTTAGCTACAGTTGGTCTGGTTCACACTGGACGGACCCTTTGGCTGGGAGTGACACGTGGCAGGGTACCTACGGCGGTCTAGTGGACATCGTGGCCAGGTCACCACCACCACTTAGTTTGGAGATAGACTTAGCTGGCTGGACATTTATGGGCCGTTGGTGGCTCTTATGGTTATACATATCAGTAGTCGTTTTGGGGGAGTGGGGGTTTTTTATCTTGCACGTAGTCGTCTAGAGAGTCTTACACAGAGCACTGCTTCACCATCCCTGCACATCTGAGCCTCGACACCCCATTTGTACCTGTGAGTCCTGGGCTGGAGCGGAGTGTGCTGCCACGCCAGAGTCTGTACATGGTTCTTTGAGCTAGTCGAGTCCACATGTTCTGGTCCACTGTTGTGTCTTTGTTGTTATCCATTGTTTCTGTGTTGTTATCCGTTGTTTCTGTGTTTCATTCTGTTTGAGAGAGTTTTCATTTGTTTGAGTGAGATTGTCACGCTCATTACACTGAGGGGCACCCACACTATAGAGAGCACGCCGCATTATCCGCGCTACAGTACCCGGGGGCTGGGCCTAGTGGCGGGCACCTCCCTGTACAGCCCTCAGAGTCTTATTTGATTTCCTATCCATCTGCTCCCCTCATCGATTATAAAATTCCTCGCCTCACTGTATCTATTCTTGGGCACCAGCTATCCGGCATCATCGTTGATGGAGGATCTGAAATCAATTTGATGCCCGAATTCACTATGATGGCCTTAGGTCTAAAGCCTACCCGACCTGCTCCTTTCACTGTTACATTGGCCGATCAGAGAACAGTCTACCCAGTGGGCATAGTCGACAAGGTGCCTCTGAAGGTACAAGATTTCACTTTTAACTTGGATTTTGTGGTAGTTAATCTTCCCCAGGTAGAGGGAGGTTATCCCTTGGTGATTGGTAGGCCATGGTTGCGACATACGAAAGCACTTCACAACTCGGGAACCGACGCCATGTGGATACATACTCCTGGCTCTCCAATGCAACAAATTCGTCTCGAAGGAGATATGGATCCGGTCGTTCAGCATAGCTCTTTGTCAGTATAGTCCAACCCTGACTTGGAGCAGCCGGTCCTTCTTGATGGGTCCGATGAAGACTTACTGCAATGGTTAGAAGCTACCTCTTCGATGCCATGCTATGTAGTCTCTCTTCAACCTTCGCCCACAGATTCACCCTCTCCCCCTGATCCTACACCTGAAGCCAGTAATCCCAGTCAGCCAAGTGAGCCAGAACCAAGTGGACCGGTCTCTGGTGCCCATCCTTCAGAGGGTCCCTTAATGGAAACCATCGGCCTGGGTGAGCCTATAACCCACCATAGAAGGGGGAAAAAGTCTCCCTTGCAAGAGTTGGCCAACACCCCAGCTCCTTCCTTAGCCTCTACCCCATGTGACTCTCCACCCATGCCGGAGCACTTTGAAGTATCTGAAGATTTACCATTTGCAGAGCTTCCATCAGGATGGTTGCAAGAAGAGTACGCTGATTTCAACATTCATCAAACGCCAGCTCATAATGTCCAGAAGCTAACAGAGGCGGCAAGGTCTTCTCTCCCTGACGCAGCCTCGCCCACTGCACGGCCAGACCTAGTCAGAGAGGTCAACCTAGGCGGCCCTAACAACCATCAACCCATCTTGTTAGCCACTCGGTTATGGGATCACCCCGCTCTACTTGACCTGGTAATCTCTTTCGTGCGCTCTTTCAAGGATGTGTTTGCCTGGTCTTACCATGATTTGGAAGGAATCCCAGCAGAGCTAGGAGTACACACAATTCCTCTGGTTGAGGGGGCTAAGCCGGTCAGAGGACGAGCTTACAAACTGAATCCCAAGTATGCAGAAGCAGTCAAAATCGAGTTGGAAAAAATGCAAGAAGCAGGTATTATTGTACCAGTGGAGCACTCAGAATGGTTGTCCCCTATGGTTATTGCCCCAAAGAAGCAGTCCAACAAAATTCGCTTTTGCGTCGACTACCGGGCTCTGAATAAGGTCACAATCCCTGATGGATTTCCGACACCTTTCACTGAGAGAGTTCTCGAAGATGTCGCGGGCCATGTACTGTATAGTTTTATGGACGGGTTCAGTGGCTACAATTAGTTAGGAATACATCCTGACGACCAAATCAAAACAGCTTTTGTGACTCCCTGGGGTATTTTCATCTACACTAGAATGTCTTTTGGGCTTAAAATTGCACTGCCTTCTTTCAATCACATAGTATATCTCATCTTTTGTCCTTTGCTCACAAATCACCTTCGCATATTCATGGACGACTTTTCCACCTTCTCGGGTGCTCAATGTTCGACTCCAGTAGAAAATCTAAAGGAGCATCTTGCTCAGCTCTCTGCAGTCTTCCTCAGGTGCAGAGAGGCACGGTTGAAGCTCAATCCGAACAAATGTCATTTTTTGGTCACAGAGGGCACACTGCTGGGCCATGTGGTCTCTGCTCAAGGTTCAGCACCTGACCCAGAGAAGATCGTGGCCATCTTGAGGTTACCTCCTCCCATAAATCCCAAAGGTGTTCAGAGCTTTGTGGGCCACACCGGCTATCATCGCAGGTTTATACGTATGTATGCACAGGTGGCTCAACCATTGACCCGACTCACCAGTGCTGTTGTTCCCTTCCAGTGGTCAACACGTGAGGCCGAAGCATTTGCATACCTAAAAAAACGCCTCATTGAAGCGCCTGTTCTAGTTGCCCCAGATTGGGCCCTAGCTTTTCATGTGCATACAGATGCCAGTCTGCTGGCTGTGGGTGTTGTGCTGGCTCAGCCTAGCAAAGAGTTCAACTTGGATCGCCCTGTACATTATGCAAGTCGCCTCCTCATCAAAGCAGAGCGCAACTATAGCACCACAGAGAGGGAAGGTTTGGCTATAGTGTATGCTCTACAAAAATTTCGACACTATTTGCTAGGGGTCCACTTCACAATTATTACTGATCACCATGCCTTGCGCTATCTGCTTAATAAGCCACAGGTCGCAGGTCGAGTATGGCGATGGCTCCTCCTATTCCAAGAGTTTGATTTTGAAGTGGTACCTTGTCCTGGTAAGCATCATGTCATGGCTGACCACCTCTCTCGCATTCACACAGGTGAAGAAGCTATCGGGATTGCGGATGACTTTCCAGATAGCAGTCTTTTTAAAATCGATACAACACCGGAATGGTACGGCGAGGTCCTACAATTTCTATCTACTGGGCTGTACCCAGAGAAGGCCTCTCCACTGCAGAAGAGGAGATTGCTGTTGAAGTCCAGGCCTTTCACTTTGATTGGGGGCCAGCTCTACAAATCGGGACCAGATGGTGTTCTGAAGCGTTGTGTCTTGCCTCATGAGGTGGAGCATATTCTGGAGGATGCACACAATGGTCCCACTGGTGGCCATTACCCTGGTCACATCACGGCCCAAAAGATTCTGCAGAGTGGTCTATGGTGGCCCTACGTTTTTAAGGATGCAATAGCATATTCTAAGGTTTGTGATGTGTGCCAGCGCTGTGGGCCGAAGCCAAGTAAGCAATCCAACTGTCCTCTGCAGGTCTTGATGCCGTGGCTACCGTTTGAGAGATGGGGCTTGGACTTTGTGGGTCCAATATATCCCCCGGCTCAACCAGGTAATCGCAAATATCTGCTAGTGGCTACTGACTATGCAACAAAGTGGGCGGAGTTCTAGCGACAGTAGATTGCACTGGCAATACAGTAGCCAAACTTTTATATGAAAATATTTTATGTAGATTTGGATGCCCCTTAGAGATCACCAGTGATAGGGGCAATCATTTTGTCAATGACATGATCTCAACTTTACTGGCAAATTACAAGATTTTTCATCGCAAGTCGTGCTCTTATTACCCTAGGGCCAATGGGCAGGCCGAGAGCACCAACAAGGTTCTGATCGCACTCCTAAGGAAAGCATGTCATCTCCATCCAGCATCGTGGGCTCAGGCTGTGCACGGCACTCTTTGCGCATACCGCACATCTTTCAAAGCAACAACGAATCACACTCCTTTTCAACTCGCTTTCAGTTTGGAAGCCATAGCTCCATTTGAGTTCAACTCCGGATCCCCTAGGGTGGGCAGTCTGCGTACAAGTTGGGGCATGGAAGCAGCTTCTATATCCCGACTTACCTTATTGGATGAAAGCCGCCTTTTAGCTTCTCATGCTCTGCAAGCGGAGCAACTTCGTCGCAAAGCGTGGCATGATCGCCACCTCAGAAAGCCGAAAATAACGCAAGGCACATTGGTGCTACTCTATCAGGCAAAATATTTGAAAAAAGCAAAGAAGCTGGTTCCAGCTTGGCAAGGGCCCTTCGTGGTGGAAGAGATTCTGCCACAGGGGGCTGTCCAGTTAGTCACCCTGACAGGAGTTCCTTTGCCACTGGTCAACGGATCCAGGATTATGTGCTATCACTAGCCATAATCATATACAAAGCTAATGATGATAGCCATCTCACCACCATATGATTCTCAACTCCCAGCTCGGTATTTCTCTAGGGCTTACCATCTTCATCTCTTCTCCAACCTTCATCATGGCAGTTCTTATCTTGGAAAATTCCCCTTGTTGCATTGATGCATCATTTATTGTTCTGACTCTGTCTCGGCCACATTCGGTTCTTGTAATTTTCGAATTCAAGTCTCATCTAATAACCATTTTGATTATGGGATAGTGTGGGATAGTGTTCGAAGATTAAAGCAGCTCAACTGCATCCCCTTTTTCCTTTGTCTCTAACTTAATTTTATTCTCTATCTCTCACAGCATTTATATCTAGCTCTTTCTCTCCTCCTTGTTCCTTCCTTTTCTACTACATTGTTCCCTTGGTCAATAAGTATCTTAGCATCTCTTAACCTGCCTAATGTTCTCTCCTCAGTTGTATTCCTTGGCTTAAATGAGTACCACATAGCCTGCGCTAAGAATTGGCCCAGATTCTTAATTCCCCTCACTTTTTCCCTTATCTACACCTCATCCTAGCCATTAGATTCTCCCACCCTTGTTCCACCTATTTGAACCCCTAGACATCCCCTCTCCAGCCTCGCCCTCGTCTCCTACCTATCGACCCCTCGCCTCAGCCCTGCAATATTCGCCCTAGCCTACCCAGCATAAAATTCGCCCCTACCCTATTTTTTGGACTCGCCCCAGTTAGTAAAATTCGCCCCTACCCATTTTCTGTCAGCAATTCTCCCCTACCCACTTTCTCTCAAAATTCGCCCCTACCCTTTCCCAACAATTTGCCCCTGCCTTATTTTTTTGGTTGGTTTCGCCCCTGTCTATTTTCACTTTGCCCACTCTCAAAATTCTCCCCTACCCTCCCCCTCTCGCCTCTACCCTATACCCCTCGCCCCTACCCTCTCCCAGCACTCTCTCGCCCCTACCCTCTGCCCTCTCGCCCCTACCCTCTCCACCACCCTCTCTCGCCCCTACCTCTGCCCTCTCGCCCCTATCTCTCAGAACCCTCTCTCGCCCCTACCCTCTGCCCTCTCGCCCCTCCCAGCACCCCTCTCGCCCCTATACTCTACCCACCCAATTTCGCCCCTGCCTTATTTTGGTTTGAATTCGACCCTACCCTAAATTACTCACCCTGGCCTCCCCATCATGCTTGTTGTAGCCCTCTCTTGCAGAGGTGGATGTAGCCCTATGGGCAGTTTTCATTAACTAATAGAAGGATCTTTTTCTTGGAAAAAAAAAAAAATCGCCCCAGCTCCCTTCTGTCCAGCCTCTGCCTAGTCCAATCCCAAATCGTTTTGCAGACCAAGGTGCTGACTGAGTGCTTTTCCATCACTTGTCTTCTAAGGAAAAGCACTTGCCTACTCAACTGCTCGGTTGTCATCCAAGACCTCACCATGGCAGGAGGTAGCAAGCAACAGGAGAAACAGCCAGAAGGGAGTAGCAAGAAAAAGGTAGAGTTGAAGAGGAGGAAAGCTCTGGTTGAAGAATCGGTGAGCGAAGCAGATGAAGTATCTGCAAGCAGCAGCAACCATGACATAGATGACTTTACCTCCACAAGTGATGAGAGCTACAAAGCAGACTCAGCAGCATCTGATGATTCAGATGTAAATTCCGTGTCAGGTGCTTCCAGTGATCAAGAGGAACGTTCAAAAGTGGCTCAGAAAAAAGAAAAGCAGCAAATCATCACTCATGAAATCAAGAGACCTGCTTCTTCAAAAAATGGCACAGCATTCTCATTACATTTTCATATGCAGCAACCTCGACCATCTCTCAGTGAAGTGAGGTGCTTTCGACTGCTCAGCTACGGACTCTGGGCCTCACAGCATTGGCTGATGCAAATTTACCTGATACGGTTCCAGTAGAACTGATACATCAACTGTTGAAAAACTTTCCAAAAGTCCGGGGCCACAAGCTAACAGCTACAAGGCTTGGCCATGCCATGGGTATGACCAGCTTTCCAGCTGTGAAGTCTAATACTCGCACTTTCTCTTTGTTGTCCAAGGATGTGACAATTCAAGCTTGTCAAGAGCTATTGAGCTCGGATCACCCAAATTATGAGCGAAATAGATGGCTTCTCGCAATCTTCAGGTATTACTTTCTGGCTCGGGATGCCAAAGAAGACAAGGTAAAAACAGATATTCTCACTACATTCTCCCACTGCGACGGGCTATACTGTTTAATCCACACTATCCCATGTGGATTCCACCAAATTCTCTTCAGCTCGTTGCAATCTAGGGCTAAAAGATTTCGGGCCCAAGTGCAGTCTGTGCAGTTAAGTTTGAGATGTTTTGCGGCACCTCTCTTGGCATGGATCATAAACATACCTATAAACATAAATGAAGTGGATGAAGAACAAGGAACCTCGAAAGGGAAAAGGAAAACCGTGAGCCTGCAGGTTGACCCCACAGTCACCAAGAAAAAGAAGATCAAGGCGAAAGCGGTGAAGGATACAGTGAAGTCTCTACTCTCCTTGCCAGTTTCTGAGAGCCAGCAGACTAGGGTACATCTTCAGCGTCATACGTCTACTTCTACACCTGGTTCTGCTGTGCCGGCACCAATGTCTACTGTCACTCCTCAGGACAGGATGGTCACTTCACCATACAGGATCCTCTTCCTTATTCTCCCATCTTCACTCATACACCGGTCAACATATCACTCGCTCCACCTACAACAACAATCTCCGAGGCACCTACTACACCAAGTGTACCTACTTCTAGCTTGCCGGCAGTGCCACATGTGCGCCCTCCAGCATCACATCCATCTGAGGGATCTTCAAGTAGGACCGACTCCACTTCTCTGTTTCAGCTTTCAGAGAAGTTACTTTAGGACTCCAAAGCTGCTATTTCCACCATCGAGCGAGGTGCGGAGCAGCTAGCTGCAACCTACCAGCATCACTCTGCCACAGACGCAGCTATGGAGGGATCTCTGCGAGTTGCCGAGAGTGCCATCGCAGATCGAGATGCAACGATTTTTGCACTACAGCAGGCATTGAAGATAAAGTCGAGGATTATTGATGACCTAAAAGCACATGCGCAGGGATTTCAAGAAATGCTTATGTATGATAACAGGCCTACCCAGGCTCCTGTGGGATATGGATGGACTGGGCCAGGGATACAGGTCCAGACCCCAGCAGGCTTTGCAGCGCCAGCAGGTCCCTCTCAGCCCTCTCAGCAGTTCATGGGACACTACCCAGCAGGTCCCTCTCAGCCCTCTCAGCAGTTCATGGGACACTACCCACAGCCCCAATTCCAGTACTTCACTCAGCAGGGGTCTCAGGTCCAGATCCCACACATGCAGAGCCAGAGTGTTCCTTGCTGTGACGGTGTTGCTGGTGCACACTGCCATGGTTGCGTTACTAGGCGTCCGGAGTTCACTTCAGGGCAGGTGCTCCCATCCGCTGTGCAGCAGATGGCTACTACAACCACAGAAAACCAGGTTATGCAGAGCACAGTACAACAACCGCATAGTTACACAATCGATCTGATGGCTCCTCCCGATCCGGATACTTCTGGAGCAACAGTGGCGACGACACTTTCCCTTGGGTGACAGGACTGTGCTCTTACCCCACCTTTCATTTTCATTATACATATAGTTTTGGCTCACCGAGACGGTGACCAGTCTTGTGGCGGGCAACCTGTAGCAAGCTACAGTGTCACTTTCACAAGACACAGTTACAGTTAGTACAGTTGGTCTGGTCTGTTCACACTGGACGGACACTTGGGCAGTGACACGTGGCAGGGATACGAATGGTGGTCTATGGGACATCGTGGCCAGGTCACCACCACCACTCAGTTTGGAGATAGACTTAGCTTGCTGGACATTTATGGGCCGTTGGTGGCTCTTGTGGTTGTACATATGAGTAGTCATTTTGGGCCAGTTCGATTATCTTGTACGTAGTCGTCTAGAGAGAGTCTTACACAAAGCACTGCTTCACCATCCCTGCACATCTGAGCCTCGACACCCCTCTTGTACCTGTGAGTTCTGGGCTGGAGCTGAGTATGCTGCCATGCCAGAGTCTCTACATGGTTCTTTGAGCTAGTCGAGTCTACATGTTCTGGTTCACTGTTGTATCTCTGTTGTTATCCATTGTTTCTGTGTTTCATTCTGTTTGAGAGAGTTTCCATTTGTTTGAGTGAGATTGTCACGCACATTGCACTGAGGGACACCCACGCTGTAGAGAGCACGACACATTATCCGCGCTACAAACCCTAACCCCTTCTGTTTAGGCCCCTTGACCACACTTTGTTGATCCCACCAAAGAGCAAACAAAGCAAATCGACCCATCCAAAGTCTATTGGAATTTTATTTGAAGAATCTTTGTGTCCTTGCATCTCTTTGCACTCCTCATCATACCACTATTTTGCGCGAGCATGATGATGTGGCAGGCTGTACGGATTTTCACGTTTTGCACTGGTGGCTGATGACATGGCAGGCTGTACGGATTTCCGTAAATTACGCTGACAGCTTTTGGCATTACTTTGGAACCAAAAGCTTTTGAGTTTTGGAGGTTTTTTACTATAACTGCTTTTCAAGCCAAGGGCCTTTAAATATGAGGTTAGGGCTCATTCTCTGGCATGCTTCCTGGAGAAGGTGCAGAGTCTGGAGTACCGGCTTGTACCGTGTTGATGCAATATAAAGAAATACCGAAAGGGGCACCAAGGTTTGGGGCCAATACTCTTTGGGGTGGAAATTCGCCACTCGTGTTGTCTCTCTCTCTGAGTTCAGTTGTTATTGAAGTGCTAAAAGTATGTTCAATCTGTTCTTTTATATTGGCACGTGGTGCCCGTATTGTGACAGTGGTATCAGAGCATCAGGCGTGTGCTTTATTGAAAGCATACCGGTCCTACCAAAGAGCAAACAGAGTAAGAGTGCACTTTCAAAAGCTCATTGGAAATTTTAGCTCCGTGCTCCGACCCCGGACTTATTAGCCACTCCCACCCTTACTTCATCGCGCATGGGACGCGCTCCCGTCTTCACCTCTCATGTCCTACAGGGCATAAGCCATTAAGATCACTTGCAAGAGAGAGATCCAAGATTTGTTCCGAGTTGCTGTTTTTCTCAGAGACAGTACCATGCAGATGTTGATAGCTACCAAGCAGTATACTCCAAGTACTTGTCAAGCTTTCAAGAAAAATTTTGTCCGAAGTTGTATGGTTTTTGACATCTTCCTTCGGAGTGCAACTTCTGGTAGAGTGGGTATCCTGAAATGCTTGCAATGGAAACCCTAGCAGATTATAACTTGAAATTTCTTGACATCTCCTAGTAGATGTCTCTTCATGAGCAGATGACCTTGGAGGTTTAGTGCGATTGCTATCTTGGGACTACCACCGCCATCAGGCTACAATGGTTGGAGTCCATATGGATACCCTTATTATCCATACCCGGGATATGCGTCTAACCAACCCAAAGATTTCAAAGATGGCGGCACGACAGTCAAATTTTTCACTTTTTCCAGGGTGAAAGATCGCAACAAAGCATTGCATTTCCTACAGCAATTCGACGACATCTATGCTTTTGGGGAACTATCTCGCCAACAAAGAACAAATTCTCGAAGTCTCGTGAAAGTCAACCACAAAGGCCTCGTTTGACGCCTCAACAAAGAGACACCTTACTACAAGAAGGCCGATGCTTTGGATGCTTTCAAACAGGGCATAATCATTCGAATTATCCCAAACGCACTGATAGACCAAAGGAGCCAACGCCCGTACCAACAGTCGACAGAACTCCAGTGCCACCTCTTGCTAAGAGAGCTAGACCCACTATTGGACTAGTTCCTGATATTTATGGCATACGCCTTGAGAGGACAAATGAATTGTGTTGAGCATATGGCAAAGTCAATGGCTTCAAAGCCCTTATTTTCTTTGACCCCAGAGCTACAGAGAACTTCATTCATCCAGAATTCTTAAAGCAGATGCACTTTGATTATGATGCAAAGGGTGGAGAAATTGAAGCTGAGCTAGCCATAGGGCAAACTCAGAAAGTGGTACTTCTCATTGGTGCTCTTTCAGTGACTATTCAAAATTATCATGGAAAAGCCGATTTCCACATCATGAAGTTGGGCAATTGCGATGTTCTCTTGGGCATGCCTTGGCATGACAAGAATGATGCGATTCTCCAAGTTCGGAACTGAACCATCACCGTGATGCAAAAGGACAAGCCAGTCGTCCTCAAAGTTCGGTTGTTCGAACAAAACCTCGAATAAACTCTCTCCCTGTTTTTTTTTTTTCTTTATAGCTAGAAAGTATTGTTTGAAATGGATGGTATCTGTTTTGAACTTGTCTTGGTGCCGATTTGAAATGTTTGACTCTGGTTTTAATACTGGTTTCAATGATTGGTGATTTTACTCCCGGGTGGAGTAGTGAGAAATGTTGTTTTGCTATTGTTTGAACCTCCGAACGACGCAAACGGGATGTCTGGGGAGCATTTGATTGTATGCTTGTAAAATAATTGTTGTTGTGACTCCCGGCGTGGACCTGGATGGTTATGTGGGAGGAGTATTAAGAAGTCTGAGTAGTGGTTACTCTCAGCACCTCCGAACGACGCAGGCTGCGGTCGGGGGGGCGTTTGGTTGTAAAAGGCCTCTATATCTCCCGGCCCAGACCTTTTTAGGTTATACAGGAGGAGTGATGAGGGAATCGTTGAATATCTCCCGGCCCGGACCTTGTTAGGTTATGCGGGAGGAGTGTTCATCGGCGACTTTATGTTTCTATGCCTTGTAACATGCATATGTGAGCATTTTTTTTGCATTGTGATGTGCCAACCACTGAATATTCCTAATTGGATGAGATTGCCTGGGTATGTAATTTTAGTGCATCAAGACACCTGTGGAAGATCAGTACGGTCTGGGTGTGATGGCTAATTTTACTACGCCGGAATATCAAGAGTTCCGATCCGGTTGAAAGGAGAAGCTAACTCCTTGATCAAAAGAGCCGAAAGGAGAAGCTAACTCCTTAACAAAAAAAGAGCAAATTGATTGTCCCTCGGAATGACCCTCGGATATTTTTGAGTCAACTTGAGTTGTTTTACAGATATGTTGTAATCACGGACGATTACTGTCTTTCAAGAAGGGGAGATGTAATGTCAAAGCCTAAAGAATGGAGCCAACTTAGAGATACCGGCCGAGAGGCCTAAACCCTAAGAAGAACAAGTAGCAACAGAAAAAGAAGTCCTACCAAATTATGGGGACCCCGTCCGATGGGCCCCAGTGACATAGAGGGATTAAAATAAAGCAGGACTCACACACACACTCATGCAAAGCTGATGACGTGGCAGCTGTACGACAGATTTTCCACGTTTTGCGTTGGCTGATGACGTGGCAAGCTGTACCGATTTTCACGTTTTGCGCTGGCTGATGACGTGGCAGGCTGTACGGATTTCCGTAAATTACGTTGGCAGCTCTTGGCATTGCTTTTGGGACTAGAAGCTTTTAAGTTTTGAAGGGTTTTCATTGTAATTGCTTTTCAAGCCAAGGGCCTTTAAATATGAGGTTAGGGCTCATTCTCTGGCATGCTTCCTGGAGAAGGTGCATAGTCTGGAGTACCGGCTTGTACCGTGTTGATGCAATATAAAGAAATATCGAAAGAGGTGCCAAGGTTTGGGGCCAATACTCTCCGGGGTGGAAATTCGCCAGTCGTGTCGTCTCTCTCTCTCTCTCTCTCTCTCTCTCTCTCTCTCTCTCTCTCTCTCTCTCTCACCTACACTCTTTGGTCTATACATTGACGAGATTGTAGACTTCATCTTGCACAGGGGTGGAGAGGGAGTGGATATTGCAGGGACTACTGTACACATACTCTTATATGTAGATGATATTGTCCTGATGTCAGAGACGGTAGAGGGACTACAACTACATTTGCAGGCCCTGGATGATTTCTGCTCACAGAGAGGACTCACGGTGAACCTTGGCAAGACCAAGGTTCTCATATTTCATACATCGGCTCAGATTCGCCGACAGAGTAGATTTACAGTAGCTGGAGGGGATATAGAGGTGACAGGCTCATATGTATATCTGGGGGTTACATTCACCGCAGCATCAGGGACCTTCTCCATGACACAGGCAACCAGAGATAGACTTACCAGAGGATACGTATCACTAGCTCTGATGGAGAGACAATGCCACCAGGCCCACTTCCAGGAGCCTCGGACGAAGGGGTGGCTCTTTGACACACTGGTCACACCTGCACTCATGTATGCCTCGGCCATTTGGGGACCGGGACTGGCAGACTCAGTATGGACACAGATAGAGAGGCCACAGATTATTATGATCTCCAGGATGATTCGCAGCAAGCCATCAGTTCCACACGACATTATTAGAGTTGAGCTGGCTGCACCACCGATGTTGGTAGAGGCACTCTTTCAGACTGTTGGCCTTCTTCGCAGATTCAAAGATATGGATCCAGATAGGATCTCTCATAGAGCCTTCATTGCATCTAGAGAGATGGCACAGGCAGGGGACACTAGCTCATGGTATGCCCAGACAAGAGATTGGCTAGCTCAGCACGGTTTTGATATCGATAGACTGCCACCACTCCAGTATGACACCCAGGCCCCGACCTATACCCTCTCACGCTCTGAGCAGAATAGGGTCATCAGACAGGAGATATGGCATACATATATTCAGAGGACATGGCGCAGGCCCACAGACACCCTACCTCCTAAAATGCTATATTACTATGAGCATTTTCTGAGGTTCTCAGAGCAGGGATTCATTGAGATTCCATCATACATGCAAGAGTACATGCCACACCGACTTCGGGTCAACATTGGCCAGCTACGAGTGTCATCACATCAGCTAGAGATTGAGAGTGGCAGAGCCAGAGGCATACCACGAGAGGAGCGTACATGCCGGATTTGCCAGACGGAGGTGGAGAGTGAGGAGCATTTTGTCATGAGATACCCAGCATATACAGAGCTGAGAGAGAGATATGGCATTGGAGACTCATTACAGCAGCATATGATAGGCCGAGAGCAGAGGAGGTTTGGCCAGTTCCTAGTTGCGGCTTTAGAGGTTCGAGAGCAGTTGTTACAGCCACGCCAGAGTCAGGATAGCAGGACACAGACTACCATCACACAGTTTTTCCGACGAGCAGGGCCAAACCCCCCCACACTACCTACACAGAGTAGAGGGCTTACCCTTCTGCAGGCAGAGTCTCAGAGGGCACGTCGGAGACCGAGGCTCCCAGGATACAGGACACATGGGTGTCACCAGAGGGAGATCTCGAGGATAGTAACCTTACACCAGCAGTATCTAGAGCAGAGTCATGTACCAGCACCAGGGGATCCAGCATTCCAGAGATACCTGAGCAGGCCACCACCGATGTACCACATTCTCTTCCCTACATGTGTTGCTTGTTTTTAGATACCCTCCCTATCATCTCATGGTGGTATCACCTTGCAGCCCCTAGTTGAGCCTGATGATGGGTGAGCACACCTCGACACGAGGACCCACACTATACATTGTACACCACATGCACCACCCTACCACACCCTCTTGCATAGTATAGGCTCATTTCAGTTTGTACCCTTTTTTTATTTTCCGATGCCTAGAGCATCAACACATGTATATGATATTGTCTCATAGGTCGAGTTCGGCCTTTCGAAGACGTTAATAAAGCTTTCTTTCTTTCTTTCTTTCTCTCTCTCTCAGTTTAGTTGTTATTGAAGTGCTAAAAGTCTGTTCAGTCTGTTCTTTTCTATTGGCACTGGTGCCCGTATTGTGACAATGTCTGTGTGGAAAGCATGTGAAACCGGTTGCTCTAGGAAATCGCTATAAGCCATTAAGTATGGCTAACCCATGTGTAGTCGTCGTCTCCATGAATGTGAGAGAGAGAGAGAGAGAGAGAGAGAGAGAGAGAGAGAGAGAGAGAGAGAGAGAGAGAGAGAGAGAGAGAGAGAGAGAGAGAAAAAAAATCTATTAACGTCCTGTGGAGGCCAAAGTTGACCTATAGGACAAAACCGATACATCTTTGGTTACATTCCACTTCGGGTATCATAAAAGGAAAATGAGTGCATGTGCAAAACATAACCTCATTGCTCTCATGGCTCATGAGAGCTAGGTTTACAATGGTAAGAAATCACCGTGTGCATAGTGTGTCTACATCTTTAGAAGACCTAAGTCCATGTCTTTATGGGAATGGATGGATTCTTGAAGTCTCGGATAATAGCTTTTCCTCCTCTATACACTGCCCATTTTCCTTGCTTCCTTGCTTCTCTGACTTTAGTCAACTCTTTGGCTCTATTTTTGAGTTGAAGGGTGTCAATTCATCTGAGATCCATACCGATGTACCTTGCAATGTTTTAGTCTGCTTCATTACCTTGATCTTCTCGTGTAGGTTGTAGTAGCAAACCTTTGCCTGCCTCTTTTTAACTTCAATGTGAGTTGGGTCACCAAGATCCACGAAGGGCACCACTTTACTTAATCTTTCCTTTAGTATGTCTACATCTAGGATGTAGCCTTCTAAATGTTCATCTGCTAAAGTGCCCACCGACCAATCATCTGGTAAACCACCAATTTTGACATATCCTTCCAAGCTTTTTTCCCTCTCATTTTCCTGCAAAACTGATAGCACTTCTTTAACAAAAGTCTCAGATTGTACCTTTGAAGTATTATGGTCTTGCTGTGTTGCCTCCAATGTCTCTTCTTGAATTTGTTGTTTGGTCACAACATTCTGTAAAACTGCTCTTCTAGATTGGATATCCGGGCTTCTTTGATGAGAGAGAGAGAGAGAGAACGGTTGAGTTCCGTTCCCAGATGCACTGGCCCCAAAGACTGGCGCCCCTTCCGATATTTCTTTAATATTGCTTCAACAAAGGTACAACTCCCTGAGAGTCAAGCTCTTCAGAGACTCTACACCCAAATGCTCTCTGAAGAGTGGTACTCTGTGCACTTATAACCAAGAAATGCCCACAAGCAAAGCCACAAAAGCACTTGCTTTAAAAGCATTGAGCACCCAAAGCATCTGCTCTCAAAAGCTTGCGCAAATTCCGCCAGCTCAACAGCCAATGCAAAACGTGGAAATCCGTACAGCTGTCATGTCAGCAAGGTTAATGGAAATTACGGAAATTAGTCTCAGTCCTTACGCTTTTGATTTTTAGGCTTAAGGCCCCTTGAGAGGTGCTCTTCAAGTCGGTAGGGCTAGGTTTTTTTTATAAAAACCCTAACCCCTTCTGTTTAGGCCCCTCGACCACACTTTCTTGGTCCCACCAAAGAGCAAACAGAGCAAATTGACGCTTCCAAAGTCTATTGGAATTTTATTTGAAGAATCTTCGTGTCGTGACCCCAAACTTATTAGCCACTCCCACCCTTACTTCATCGCGCATCGGGCGCGCTCCCATCTTCACCGCTCTGTCTTACAAGACATAAGCCATAAAGAACCCAAGACGTGGCGTTCATTGATTTAGCAAAATACTTGTAGTTTCTCCTCGACGAGCTTCGCAACATTCTTTCGCGGCATCCTCAGCAGAATCTTCCGATGTTGCAAAGTTTTCAACATTTTTTTAATTACATGTTACCTCCTCTGATGCCCTAGGTGGTGCCTCCTCCTTTGACACCAGAAAGTACGAGAGCTTCCAACCGTCAACCTTCCGAGCCGTCTCTTCCGATCGGGGGAGCCTTCAGGAATATGGTGCAGCCATCTGACCTTGACTCTTTGCAACCGCCTTTGCCACCGCCGTTGCCCCCACCTACCTCACCACCACCACCACCAAGCTACAATGGTTGGAGCCCATATGGATATCCTTATTATCCGTATACGCGCCTAACCAACCGAAAGATTTCAAGGATGGCGGCATAACTGTCAAATTTTTCACTTTTTTCCGGGGTAAGAAAGCATTGCAATTTCTACAGCAATTCGAAAACATCTATGCTTTGGGGAACTATACAAAAGAATCCATGATTTCTCGAGCAGCAAGATTTGTTTAAGATAATGCGATGCAGTGGTTGAGTTCAATCGCGACACAATCGCATGCTCCAAGGACGTGGCAAGCTTTGAAGACAATCTTTGCACGTAGTTATATGCCTTATCTCTTTGAAGTCCGGATTTTGGTAGAATGGGGAAACTTGAAAATGCTTGCCACGGAAACCATGGACGAATATAGCCAAAGGTTTCTGGATGTGTTCCTTCTGGTGTCCTTCTTTAGGTTCGTTTCCTTGGAGGCCCAATGAGAGCGATACACCATTGGATTACCATCACCATTCAAGAATATTGCCTATCCAAGCAAGTCTCAACTATGCAAGAGCTTATGGACCATGCCGCGGTCGGCTACAAATCGATGAACGGAAAGTTGGAGTTTTCCACTGAACTAACTCCGGCCACCAACCCAACCTCTCGGCAACAACGAACAAATTCTCGGCAGTCTCGTGAAATCCAACCTCAAAGGCCTCATCTGACACAGCGTCAATGAGAAACCCTTATACAAGAAGCGCGATGCTTCGAATGTTTTCATACATTTACTACCTGTCCTGAGAGAGCCTCGATGTCTATAGAGCAACGTGCTGCTCCCATGACAAAATGATCCTCAAAGCCACCTCTAGCTAAGAGAGCGAGACCCGCTATTGGGCTAGTCCCTGATATCTATGGCATATGCCTTGAACGTAAAAATGAATTATGTCATGCATATGGCAAAGTGAGCAGCTTGAAAACCCTTATTTTCCTTGACCCCGGAACTACAAAAAACTTCATCTATCCAGAATTATTGAAGCAGATGCACTTTGATTATGATGCAGAGGGTGGAGAAGTAGAAGCTAAGCTAGCCACGGGGCAAACTCAAAAAGTGGCACTGCTCATTGGTGCTCTTCCAGTGGGTATCCAAGATTATCACGGAGAAGCCGATCTCCACATTATGAAGTTGGGCAATTGCGACGTTCTCTTGGGCATGCCTTAGCATGACAAGAATGATGCGATTCTCCACATCCGGAACCGAACCATTAACTTAATGTAGAAGGACATGCCAGTTGTCCTCAAAGTTCGGTTGTCCGAACAAAAAACCTGAATGAATTTTCGACTTATTTTGTAGTTATATACTTTTGAACTATGTTTGAGGAAGTATTGTTTGATATGGATGGTATGTGTTTTAAACCTGTCTTGGTGCCGATTTGAACTATTTGACTCTGGTTTTAAATATTGGTTTCATTGTTTGGTAATTTACTCCCCGTTGGAGTAGTGAGAAATGTTGTTTTGCTATTGTCTAAACCTCCGAACGACGCAGACCAGGATGTCTTGGGAGCATTTCATTGTATGCTGGAAAACCTCCGAAAGACGCAGATAGGATGTTTGGGGAGCATTTGGTTGTATGCTTGAATCTCCAAGCTCTGGGGTGGAATTCTGCCACTCCGTGTCGCGTGTGCTCTCTCTTTTTCTGTTCAATTGTTGTTGAAGTGCTAAAAGTCTGTTTCGTCTGTTCTTTTCTGTTGGCAAGTGGTGCCCGTTGTATGACAAACATTCCCCCCCCCTCCCACCCTTCAAAAGAATTGTAATTGTGGGAAAAATGCCTAAGGACAAAATCTTTCTTCAATAGACACTCGTTGTATGTACCCATGTACTAGACTCCACAAATCCATCACTTTTACAAAGACATCAATCAATGATCAAATCACATTTTTGTCAAAGGTCTCAGATACAAATCATGATCATTGTAACATATTTAGCAATCACATCCAGGCCGCGTTGATCTTTTCACGGATATCTTGATCTACAGAATCTCGTTGTTACCATGAGACTCATATCCTTCTTTTTACATGTCAAATGCAGCAAGAAAAGTGTGTCGTGCTCTCAATTGTGGGTGCTCCTCTGTGCAATATTCATGAAACCTCACTCCAAACAAAATGAAAGCACTTTAGAGCAATGGAACAAAGCAAATTCAAAAGACACACCAGAAGACTCATAACTCAATGGAACTCGACTAACTCATGGAACCAGTACAGACACTGGCTTGCAACACACTCAGCTCTAAGCCCAGGACTCACAGGTACAATGGGAGTGTTGCGGCTCCAAATGTGCAGGGAGAGTGCAGATGTGCGGTGCTAGACATAAGACACAAGACTCTAGTCTCATAGAAAGTATGATATTCCACAACTAGAACCAGTTGAGTATATATATCATATTAAGGCCGTCGACTCGCACAGCCATGGCGCTATGCACGAGCAATTTCCTCACAAAGGACTCTCTATGTTGACTGCATCTATGTCGGGTGGATGGGCTGCTGAAACCCCTGGGGATAATAGTCGACTTGTTGAGATCTAGCACATCCCATAAACTTTGTAGAAGAGCCCGATTTCCCTTAGCCCATAGGAGTTTGTACCTACCTCCCTATAAAACGCCACCCATATCCCATAGCAACCTGTGTATGGTAATCTCTAGTGTTTTGTTGTTGAGTCTCCCTATCTTCTTGCAATAGCATTTCTAGAAATCCTTGAACTTGAGCTTTGAGGTGGTCCGCCCGATGATTTGGGATTTCACTCTCAAGGCCTAGCGCAAAGCAAATATTTGAGCACGGCGGTCCACTGTTGCGCTCTCAACGACATGCAAGCATCCCTTCATGGCCACATAGGTGGCAGAGGGGCGTTGGCGAGTAGTAGCTAACCTCTCTGCTCCATGCTCAATGGTAGCAATGGTGCTCCTTGCTATGTATATAGCCCACTGTTTGAATTAGAAACTCCACAACCATGGTGGGGTGCATCAAATTGTGCTCTGATTACATGTGGGACAGAGGCCTTGCCTCGGATCATGTGGCACAACATAACGACCTGGGGTCTCTCTAGTTTTAGATTGTAGTAGTAGTAGTAGTATTTTGTTCCACTTCTAGTTCTTTTCTAGTTCTTTTGTACCCAGACATGGTATTAGATTCACTATTTTGTAACTGATTGGTCTCATAGGTCATTTTGGCCTTTTGAAGACGTTAATATAACATTTCATTTCATTTCATTTCTATCTACCTTCAATCCTCATTCGAGATTCCTGGGGCCAAAATTGGTGCTGCATACATGAGGGCTAGTGTGATCAAAGTATAAAAAAGGCAGCCCTTCACATGGAACTGTGACTGGTAGCACTGTCTCTCTAAGGTAGCAAGTGCGGCATATCCTCTCATGAGCCTGGACTGGGCTGCCTATCGTATCTCAATCGTTTGAGGCATTTAAGGAAAAAACATCTTATGGTAGATTGTCCTTTAAGTCTGGTTCATATCTCTCAAGTTATTTATGTAATTTGTAGTATTCATGATTGTTCTATGATGTATGTTGGCCAAACCTTTCGAACTGTTTTTGTCCGTTTTCAGAAACACGTAAGAGAAGCGAGAAAAGTTCAAAGTAAAAGCACTCTACATGAAAGTGTGAAACCCTTGTATGCGGCAATAGCAAAACATGGCTATGAGTCTTTCCGTTGTTTTCCTATTGAGCACTTAGAGGGTAATTTTAGAAACTCTAAAGAGTTTTATAAGCTAGCGTGGCGAGAGTTGTTTGGATGAGCATACCTTTTTTCCCTAAAGGTTTCAACTTGGAAGGAAAGTCTTCTTTACGTAAAAATAAGACAATTTACCACAAGAGACCTATGCTTTGGCGAAGGCATTGCAACCCGAGTTAGTTCTTTCTTCAAGTCAGTCTAAAGAGCTTGGAATAGGTTCTTGTTTAGATCCACATTTTATACCTTGAATCGATCCAATTGCCTTGCACTACAAGGTCTCTCTAAGGCTTCAATCTCTAGAATTTAGAAGTGATACCACAAAGTTTTTGCATATAGGGATTATAAATGGATATTGATTTACCTATCTAGAGTCATGGAGTTGGGTTCTTTTTCTTATAAATTATTTGAGAGGTATAGTATAAGGATCCTATTTAAGCTCTTGTATACCCTTGAGAACTACTCTCATGAAGATTTGGAGTCAAGAAAGTCTCATAGTACTCAACTTCGAGTATTGTTAGGTAAATTTCTTAAGTCCAAGTGTCTTAGTCTGAAAAATCTCTTGGTTGGAAAGAAATATTTGTTGATAACTATCTTCACCTCCCCTGACTTAGACAATATTAAATTAAGCTCTATTTTGAGATCTCAAGAAGCTTTGGATGCTCTCCTTCTTGTGTGACAAAGGTATGGAACCATCCCCTCGTAGCTTTCAAATATGTGAAAACTTTAGGACAAAAAGCTTTTAGCTATAGTGACATCAAATGTAATCTTAAAAAGCAAGAAAGACTAGCAATCTCAAGTATCGATTACCCTTGTAGTAAAGTTTCCTTTTCTTCATACGTAAATGGAGCTTTGGGTCATGTAGTTTTTGCCGAATGTTCTATTCTTTCTTTTGATTCCTTGAAAGATCTTTTCTCTAGAGGTATTCAATATAGGCTCCCTTTCTCGGGATAACTCTTCCCTTCTCAAAGCCATTGAAGAAGGAATTTTTAGTTTCGTAGTAAAGTTTGAGGAGTCTTTAGTAGTTCAAGGTGTTTTTACGCATTGGAAGTCTACTGTGCTCAAGAAAGCTTCTTTGAAATTAGTATCTTGCTCTAGGAATCTTTCTTGAGGAAGGAATAGCTTATCTTCTTATGATAGTTGTTCTCCTAGGAAATTTCATCATGATTTTGTAATCTCTTACATAGATAAGTCCTATATTAACTTTGTTGTTACGTGCAAAATGTTCTATTTAGAATGCTTGTTAGGTGAAGTAAACTCGCAAACTTGCAATGGTTGTGATCTTTTGATGCAAAAGGTTATCTTGAAACATCAAAACTTTTGTAAGTCTTTTGGTTTCAAGTCCCAGCTTACATTACCATTTTTGTATACCGTTTGGAAGTTCCACAAAGTTTCTATAAAACTTAGTTTTATAGCGGCTTCTTGTAACACCTCCCTGATAAAGGTTTCCAAATGGCATAGTTATTGTTTCAAAGCCATTTTACCCAACGTAAATGAACTTCGGAAAAATTTGCTAAAGGAGGCAGATGTACTTACCAATCCAAGTTGGATTTTAAATGATTCGGTAGATGTGATGCTTGTTTTAAAGTTTTTGCACTCTTCAAGAAGCATGAAGGAGAAATCTTCTACTTTGTCTCCAAACTTTTGATTTTACAACACTATATACGAAGCTAAATTTGGAGGACCATAAATTCTGAGTCAAGTCTCTTATTTTAAACGCTTTTGCATAAAAGTTTGAGAAGGATAGATATAAGGCATTGCTAGTAGAAAATTAAGCCTTGAACTTTGACTTCTTATGGTTAAAGAGTAAGAATGTAGGCGTAGACAAAGAAAGAAAGAGATTCACCAGGATTGTAGATGACATTAACATCATACTTGGTTAGATTTTCTTCTGGAGAATTTATATATAACCGTCGGTGACTCTCTTTTCATTTAAACAATTGGTATCCCTATGGCCACCAATTGTGTTGTTTTTTATTGCTAATCTCCATTTTTTTACTTATGGGTTTGATTTTATGGAGCATCTTGTCTTTCCTAACACTTGCCCAATATTTTTGCACAAGTTATGCAATGCAAGACGCTTTGTAGATGATCTTTTATTCTTGAAACTCCTTCTTTTCAAGATTTTATGTACTTGAACTCGAGTTCTGTAGGTGGTTGTCCAAGCTATGCATGATAAAGGTGATAATCTCATTCTTTGTGTTTCAACAAGCAGCAAAATTGAGTTCACATATTGTCAAGTTTGGATCTTTGTACTTCTTTGGTTATTTTCAGCCTCTTCTTTGTAGGTTTGTTGTAGTCTTTATTTCTAGTATTTAGCTTACATTAGGACTTAAGAATTTGTTCCTTTAGAAGTTGTGTGGAGTTTGATTTCTAGGATTAATTCTTTGAGATGTCTTATTCTTTTTAGTTTAAAATTGAGTACTTGTTTCAAGTTTTACTTGGGTCCCTATGCCTGTGCCTGCTTTTCACAATTTTATAACGATCCAAATGGTTTTGTTCATAGCGTCAATGAGTTGCAGGATGCTCGTCTTCTTCTTATATTTTCCTTTTCTTTCGGTAAAGATCGCTGTTCTGATCAACCAAAAGAATTTTCGACATTTTTCATAGCGGCATATGGGTGCAGTTGCAGGGATGCTCGTCTTCTTTCATGTCTTCCTTGTTTGGGTACACGGCAAAGATAGAAACTTAAGGACTTTTTATCTTTAGCAAGTGACTCAAATTACATTTATTGGGATAATCGAAGTTTACAGCCCATTTTCACAAAAGCTAATTCAGCTTGGAGTCTTGTCTAGTGAGACTTGGTGGACTGAGAGATTACCTTGGGGGGAGATTGGGTGGGGGGGGGGGGGGGGGGGGGGGGGGGGGGGGGGGGGGGGCTAGTCATCTTTGTCACATATGGGCAAGTTCTTTATACAGTCAGAGCACCTCAACTGTAAAAAGTTTTCACAAGCACCTGTTTCTTTCGTTGTACATGCTCAAAGACATGTCTTCATCGCTTTATTAGTTGTCTGGAGCCTCAACATTGTTGTTATTTCATCTCTGCAGATTGAAAGGGGATGATGGGTGCCAAGCTAGTGGGTGTTTTAGAATACTCAACACCATGCATACGTCCACTTGTTTTGGATGTCATAGATTTTTGGCCTGTGTGGTAGGTCTCTGGCCAGGATCCTCACAGAAGAGTGAGTGAACATTGGTTTTTGCTCTTAGGCACCTTTCACACCGACTATTGTGTCCAGGTAGTGGAGTCTCAGGTCTCTTACATGCCTTTCACTCCTCCATTTGTCGTTGAGTGAACTCTGTATAGTTTTTGTAGATTCTTTCATGATCTGTACATTTCTGTAATGGAAAAAAATACAGAATTGTTACATTCATTAAAGGGCTAAAGTTGCCTTCGAGATAGAATGTGACATACAAATCATGTCAACATCCTCTTGATCTGTGTGTATGATAGCAACAACTTTATTGGTATCACGTTGATGCCATAGGTTTCATGACCCTTGAAGTAGAGAGTTGAAAGTACCGAATCAAGTAGCTGTATTTTAACCATGACGGATGAGCCCATATCTACCATGTTCGAGGACTTTGGCTATGGCACATTTTCTTACAGTTTGATGACGTGCCACTGAGCAAGAAGGCGGTTCCTTTCATTTTTGAGGTTCAGTCTGCCTCTTTTCGATTGTTGATTGCAATCAGACATGTCAGCCATGTAGCTGTTGTAGTTGCCACACAACAATCCAATAATGCAACTCTCAAAGATGGTCTGTCTTTGTATACAAATGAAACAATAGAGTGAATGTTAGTTTGGCTCTAAATAAGAACATTAAAATTGCCCTCTAACAACCAAAAGCTTTGGCAGGTATGGACAACCGGCACCATGGGGGAACTCTCACCGGTAATGTAGTTTGTAGCCTGTTTTCTTGTGTCTTGCTTCCTCATTTTTTTCTTTTCTTTGTTGTTTCGCCTGGTCTAGTTTTTTGATGTTCGCATCAACATTTTTTTATTTGAAAAGAAAATGTATTTAACTGTCTAGGTTGTGGAGATAGATGGCCGTATCATCGGTGATGGCAAAGTTGGGTTGATAACAAAGAAACTGCAGGGCCACTATGCAGAATTGACAGAAAATCAGGGAGTTCCAATACCAATCAACAACTGCTCTTGATTTAGTGCATCTAATATTAATAGATCTCTGAAGGTTCAAAATGCAGCATTCTTAAATGAAAGACTGTGTTCTCTCAAGCATATCAGTATGTGGTATTCTTGAGCTAGGGGTATTACTAAGATTTGTGGTGGTTGACTTAAATTCCACATCTCTGTTATTCTTGATTAAAGTATAGTGTCCTATCCCTGTACTTGCTCCAAAGTTCTTTTAGTGGTGTACTTGTGGCAGTTGTGTGAGCAATGGGAAACCAAAAGTTGTCAAGAGTGTCCTGAGAGAATTGAACTGAAATGATATAATAACGTCTTCAAAAGGCCAAAATGACATATGAGACCAATCCATTACAAACTGGTGAATCTAATACCATGTCTGGGTACAAAAAAGAGAGACGAAAATAAATCTAGAATCTCTACTAGCTAGAACTATGTGGGGTATGTGTGATCATTGATACAATTGGTGCACAGAGAGAGAGAGAGAGAGAGAGAGAGAGAGAGAGAGAGAGAGAGAGAGAGAGAGAGAGAGAGAGATGATGTTGTATTTACGTCCTCGGGGGGCCAAAATGACCCATGGGACCAAAAAATAAATAAAATCTACAAGAGGCTCCCCTCATGTGTGTAGAGGGGGTAGTGGGCTAGTAGCTTTCTTGTGTGTTAGTGTTGTGTGATGATCCAATACTTTGGCAAAGTAGATGCCTAAAGCTACTGGGGAGGGGTGTGTCCGAGAGAGAAGCTCCTCAAAGGTAACATCTCCTTGCAATAGAAATGGGAAATCAGCACGGATGTGTGCGTATGCTGGGCACTCGATGGTGACATGGGCCTCGCTTTCCACTTTGTTTAAATTGCATTCTGTGCATGTCCTTCTATTTTCCTTAATATTCAGCCACCCTCTTTTTTCAATCTTGAGCATGTGTGATCGCATCCGCATCAAAGTAATGGCCCATCTTGCCCGGTGGGACATAGGTGTCCTGATATGCATCTGGGTGTCCCCAATCTTGTAGGTCTCCCAATATCGTGTATTGATGTGTTTACCGTAGTATTCAAATTTGGACCTGTGTACTACTGTACTCCATCTAGTGTGTAGGGCTTCAAGTATGCTTCTCTCAAAATTCAGCCCATGCTCATGTTCAGTGCCTTCCTCTATGTGTATGTCCACATGGTCTCCCACATTCCATCTAGAGAACCATTTCCGTATGTCTTTTACGAGACTGGATGTGAGAAATTTACTCTTGTAATTTTTTTGCGGTTTACATCCGGCTTGCCATGCCATGTGGGGTAGACGGCTCTCCGGCATCATCTTAACTTTCATGAGGTATCTGTGTACCCTCTGTAAGGCTTGCATTTCCAAGGGTCTCTTTCCTATCTCCAAAAGCATCATTGAGTATGGGGTGGTAGTTTTGATCCCCATGTCTACATAGGAATTTTTTATGTATCTTTTCAATGTCATTCCAAGTGCTAGCGGGGATACTCCCCCCCCATACCTCTACACCGTAAAGTATTGTTTGGACCACGCATACATCAAATGCTAGAGACTTGATTTCCCGTCGCCTTGTGACACTTTGCTTGCACATGTTCTCAAATTCATAGTATTTTGCTTGTCCTGCATCAATTCTGTTTTGCGCGCAACTTCCCCATGCATGGTTTGAAGGTACATAGATGCCCAAGTACTTGAACCTCTCAACCGCTTGGAGTGCTTGCCCGTCATACATGATGATGGGCTGATTCTCATTTCTACATGTGTGGACTGACATAACCTTTGTTTTGGCTACATTGACTGACAAGCCCGTTGCATTGCAAAATGCATGTACTGCATCCAAAAGTTTCTGTAGAAGGAGTGCCTTGTAGGCAAAGAGAACCACATCGTCGGCATATATGAGGAGCAGAAGCATGAAAGTACCAATGCTAGGGTGATCTCCCCCCTCTCCCATAGCCTTGTTAATGAAATCATCAAGCTCATCTATGCATAGTCCAAAAAGCGTAGGTGACAAAGGGCATCCTTGTTTAACTCCCATAGTGCTCCTAAACTCTTGTGAGAAACTTGTGTTTGTCTTGAGTTTACATCTGACCTCTTGGTAGAGACGTCCCACTGCTGCCCTGAGATGCATAGGAACTCCCAGAGTTTCCATACGTGACCATAGCCCTTGATGGGGTACTGTGTCAAACGTTTTCGTGAAGTCCACAAAACAACAATACAGGGTTTTGCCTTTTAGCCTGGTTTCATCCATCAAGACCCGGAGTGTGATAAGGTGGTCTATCGTGCTGTGGCGGGCTCTAAATCCTGCTTGTCCAATGGCACGTTTCCCGTTATTTCCAGCCCATGTGCTAAGATCTTTCTCAATAATGCTTCCAAATAGTTTTGCCATACATGAGCTCACCATGATGGTGCGATAATTAGTGAGAAAATTGCGGTCACCTCCTTCAAAGAGCGCTTTCACCCAGTTTTCTTGCCAATCTTGGGGTAAGTATTGGTTGATTGCTTGATTCATCATATGGTGTATCCATTTCTTAGCCTCAATACCTGACCATTTCAACATTTCAGAGGTAAGATGTAATGTGTCAGCTGCTTTCCCATTCGCCAGGCTTTTGAGGCCTTTAATGACTGCCTGGAAGGTGATGGGCTTTGGATCGCCTCTTGAGTCCCCAACGGGCCATACAAAGTTTGTAAATAAGCATACATTTCATTTAGGCTGAAATCTCCCATCACATCCCCTTTCTTCCCCTTCATGTTACGCCAAGCCTTCTTTGGCTCTTTCTTGAACCTGTTGAGGTCTTGTTATTCTTTTGAGAGTTCATACATGCGTCTCTTTTTCCACTTGAGTGTATTGTATTCTCTAGAAGCCCATTCCCATTCAGTTGAGTGTTGTGCTAAGCCTCTCATCTTGCGTTTGGTCTCCTTGCATTCTGCATCAAACCAAGGATTATGAGGTAAACCCTTCCTGGTCTGTTTACCATTTTGATACTTGCCCATAGTAATTTTTGCCGCTTCCTCCATTGCATGTCGGAAGATCTTCCACGTCTCTTCAATGTCACAAGGCATGTTCCGGTTAAACAGTAAGCTATCTAAGAGACTAGCATAGTCCTCTTTCTTCGTGAGTTGCATTTTGTATGACCAATTTGGTGTATTCATTGTGTTGACAATAGGCATACTGGGCATGTGTAGGCATATATGAATTGGGGTATGGTCGGAGGTTGGTAGCCTGCTACCCACTTCAAAACTATGGACCAATTCCAATGCATCGTATCTCACCAAGGCATAATCATTTGTACTCCTCCCATGATTTGCCGTGTAGCAAGTGTATGATCCAGAATGTACGAACTTATCTGCACCATTCATGGCTACAAGCTGCATTGAGTTCATCATACTTATCATGGCTGACCCCTGTGCATTCATGATGTTATCACTTGAACATCTATCCCACATAGAACCAAGTATAAGTTCCCCATTCTTATCCGCAGGATGCATTGAATGGTCTGTCAATTGTACCTGTGTGTTTCCAATCCGGGCATTCAAATCCCCAAGAAGGACAACTGCTCCCTCTTGTGCATATATTGCAATGTCTGTATCATAGGTCAGGAAAGGGGTCATTTTTGGATAGCTGGTTTGTGTTATAAAAAGGTGACTCTCGATGCGGGATATAGCATCCTGCAACAAAGATCAATCCTTTTGATGAGCAAACCTTAACCCATATATAGCGCTTGTGGTCATCGATCTTGCATACCTCAACCATCTTTTGAAGCTCTTCCTTATACATTACAGCTACACCTCCTTGTCCTCGCATTTTGGTACCATTCCACCATACGGAGTGCTTGATATATCCACTAATGTCCGGCAGCCTGCATGTGTTTTGTTCCCATGTTTCCAATAGGAAGAGTATGTCAGCTTGTGGTAGAATATCCACCAGCCCTTCTCCCTTATGCCATGGGAAACCTCTACAATTCCAGCTTGTTACCTGTATGGTTGTGATCCCATGGATCGCGTGCCCCTATGCATTTTTAGGCGGTGATGCTGGTTTTTTCTCCTTGAGACGTTCCTCATATGCTTTCCTTCTTGCTACCTGTTGTGTCGGTGTTCTATCTTCACTTACATAGTACTGAGTGCCTTTCAAGTAGAAGCGTGCAGTTTCCAAAATTATGGCCCTTTTGCGAGCATCCAACATTGTGCATACAACTGCCCTATGAGCATCAGTCTTCTTCTGACCCACTCTATGTGCCCCATATACCCCTGCATCTTGCATATCAAGCTTTTATGCTAACAGGGTGGTAACGTCTACGTTCAATGAAATGACTGTTTCCTCCTCAGGTTCTGGCATGCCTCGTATCACAATGTTTTGGGATCTTTTCTCCCTTTCCTTGTATTCGGTAGAATCCTTATGCGTATACATACGAGAGAGAGAGAGAGAGAGAGAGAGAGAGAGAGAGAGAGAGAGAAATGAAATGAAATGTTATATTAACGTCTTCAAAAGGCCAAAGTGACCTATGAGATCAAAAAGTTACAATGTGGTGGATCTGATACAAAGTGAGAGTAGCAAAATGACAAAACAGATATACTATGGAATCCTGGGTGTGAACGGGGCAGAGCAGCTAGCTGGGGTAGCTAAATCACAAGAGATCCAGCATCGGCCGTTGGCGGATCTCATCAATCTCCTCCATGGTCAGTAGTTTGACCGGGCGTCGTGCACGTCGGGCCAAAGTGATCCGAATCCTTTGATGCAGCCTCCGTCAGTGCTTTGTAGTCCTCCGCAGTCGTGGGCGTCTGGATCTCCCCAGCTCGGTCGCTCGGTCAATCAGTGTGCCTCTAGTGTGAGGCGACGAGCTCTGCTGTGGTAGTAGCTCCTCCGGGTGTCCAGTGTCTACTCTAAAGAAGTTTGTGATGTGTCTCTGAGACTGGCTAGCCTCTCCTCTCATCAGGCTCTCTCTGTGTCGGCGCAGCTCGAGTAGAAACAAACCCAAGCATCTCTGATCCTCGTACTGCATGACTCTGGAGAGTGGTCCAAAGCCCTCTCTAAACAAGCAGTGGAAGCGGCCTCGTATCTCGTAGTAGACGGGGCAGTGGCATGTGTAGTGCAACTCTGTCTCTGGCTCCATGCCACACAGGGGGCATGTCCTGGCCTCTGTTGGTACCCCACTGTATCTCCCAGTCTCGATCCGCAGCTGGTGTGAAGATGTGCGTATCTGGCCAATAGCACATCATATCCCATGAGACAAGTGAGTGTCCATGTATCTGGGCCTCATCACAAAACCGTCCTCTGTAAGTTGGAGAAGATGCTCTCTGTAGAAAGCCATCTTCGTGCCCAGCTCCTATGCTTTGGCTGTATCCATGTCCTCCTGATGTCTAGCTGAGCCAAGTCCTGTCGGATGAGCCTAGTGATCTCGGACTGTGTAAGAGTGAGAGAGGGTGCCTCTAATGAGTACTGGAAGGGGGGCAATCTGTCTATGCTGAACCCATGCGCCTGAAACCATGATGTCATTTCACCATACCAGCATGCTGTATCTCCCTGCATGGCTAACTGTCGAGAGGACTCAAGTGCAAGGCGGGCATATCTGTCTCTGGGAAGTTCCCACATGCGGTGTATGAAGGAGACAGATCTAGTAAGTGCCTCGACTACCAGTGGGGGAGCAGCTAGCTCTGCTCGGATAATGGCACGTGGTATTGAAGCCTTGGCTCTAATGAGCCGCGAGATCATAGAGACCAGAGGCTTCTCCATGTCCCCCCACCCATCAGTGCGACCTGTCCTCCCGTGATGATCCAATGAAGGTCCCCATATCTCAGCTCCATAGAGCAATGCAGACGCCACTAAAGTGTCAAATAGCCAGAGCTTCGTCCGAGGCTCCTGAAACTAAACCTATGAACACATCCTCTCCAATCTGCCTAACGCTGCATGGGCTCTGGTCAGTCTAGTCTCTGCTGCTTTCCTCAATGAAAATGCTGGTCCACTAAAAACCACTCCAAGGTAAGTGTAAGAATCTGAGAGAGAGAGAGAGAGAGAGAGAGAGAGAGAGAGAGAGAGAAATGAAATGAAATGTTATATTAACGTCTTCAAAAGGCCAAAGTGACCTATGAGACCAGAAAGTTACAATGTGGACAGAGTCAGAGTAACAAGATGACAAAATGATAGAATGACAAAATAAAATACTAAGGAATCCTGAACTGCTAGGTGTGAACTAAGCAGCTAGCTGGGATAGCTAGATCACAAGAGATCCAGCATCGGTCGTTGGCAGATCTCATCAATCTCCTCCATGGCAGTAGTCTGACCGGGCATTGTGCATGTCGAGCCAAAGTGATCCGAATCCTCTGATGCATCCTCCGTCGATGCTGTGTAGTCCTCCGCAGTCCTGGGCATCTGGATCTCCCCAGCTGAGTCGCTCGGTCAATCAGTGTGCCTCTGGTGTGAGGCGACAAGCTCTGTTGTGGTAGTAACTCCTCCGGGTGTCCAGTGGCAGCTCTAAAGAAGTCTATGATATGTCTCTGAGACTGGCTAGCCTCTCCTCTCATTAGGCTCTCTCTGTGTCTGTGCAGCTCGAGCAAAAACAAACCCAAGCATCTCTAATCCTCGTACTGCATGACTCTGGAGAATGGTCCAAAGCCCTCTCTGAACAAGCAATGGAAGCGGCCTCGTATCTCGTAGTAGACGGGGCAGTGGCATGTGTAGTGCAACTCTGTCTCAAGCTCGATGTCACACAGGGGGCATGTCCTGGCCTCTGCTGGCACTCCGCTATATCTCCGAGTCTCGATCCGCAACTGGTGTGAAGATGTGCGTATCTGGCCAATAGAACCCAGCTCCTGTGTTGGCTGTATCCATGTCCTCCTGGTGTCTAGCTGAGTCAAGTCCTAGCAGATGAGCCTCGTGATCTCGGACTGTGTAAGAATCAGAGAGGGTGCATCCAGTGAGTATTGGAAGGGAGGCAATCTCTCTATGCTGAACCCATGCGCCTGAAACCATGATGTCATCTCCCCATACCAGCATGCTGTATCTCCCTGCATGGCTAACTGTCGAGAGGACTCAAGTGCAAGGCAGGCATATCTGTCTCTGGGAAGTTCCCACATGCGGTGTATGAAGGAGACAGATCTGGTGAGCGCCTCAACCACTAGTGGGGGGCAGCTAGCTCTGCTCGGACAATAGCACGTGGTACTGAAGCCTTGGCTCTAATGAGCCGCAAGATCATAGAGACCAGAGGCTTCTCCATGTCCCCCCATCCATCACTGCGGCCTGTCCTCCCTTGATGATCCAATGAAGGTCCCCAAATCTCAGCTCCATAAAGCAATGCATAATCCACCAAAGTGTCAAAGAGCTAGAGCTTCGTCCGAGGCTCCTGAAACTAAACCTTTGAACACATCCTTTCCAATCTACCCAATGCTGCATGGGCTCTGGTCAATCTAGTCTCTGCTGCCCTCCTCAATGAAAATGATGGCCCACTAAAAACCACTCCAAGGTAAGTGTAAGCATTTGTATACTCCACTGTCTCCTGGCCGTATGTGAATGCTGGCGCTGATCTCCTTATCCACTATGGGGTGGTATTAAATACCATGACCTTGGTTTTACCAAGGTTGATGGACAAACCACTTTCCTGAGCAAACCTATGCAAAGCATCCAAGTGACATTGCATCCCCTCCAGAGAGTCGGAGATCTACACAATATCATCAGCATATAGCAATAGTGGAATCCATGTCCCTTCCAGCTGTGCACCTCTATCACCATCTCTCTCAATGTAGTCAGAAACCTCAACCACATACATACCAAATAGAGTAGGAGAGACCGGGCAGCCCTGCTTCACCCCAATAGTGGAGGAAACCGGTGTAGATAGACCCTCCGAGGTGCTGTAATCCGGGCATCAATCTAGCTCTGGGCAGTGTGTCAAATGCTTTGCAAAGCTACAATAGATCCGTCTCCCACGTGATCTGCCCGAGAGAGAGAGAGAGAGAGAGAGAGAGAGAGAGAGAGAGAGAGGGAGAGAGAGAGAGAGAGAGAAATGAAATGAAATGAAATGTTATATTAACGTCTTCAAAAGGCCAAAGTGACCTATGAGACCAGAAAGTTACAATGCGGTGTATCTGATACAAAGTCAGATTAACAAAATAAATTAAAGTAGGATAACAAAATATAAATACTGCGGGATCCTAAACTAAGCAGTACAATGTGAAGACAATGTGGGAGGGGAGTAGAGATCCATCTTCATCTGCACTCTGGACGACGAAAGAGTATAGCTTGAATATTTTGCCATAGCCTCCTTCGAAATTGTGTGGCTCCTCTCCTCCCTCGGGGTCGTCTAGAGAGAGAGATGAAATGAAATGAAATGTAATATTAACGTCTTCAAAAGGCGAAAATGACCTATGAGACCAAAAGGTTACATGTGGTGAATCTAATACCAGGTCTGGGTACAAAAAGTACAAAGGACTGAAAAGAAAATAGTGGGTAGGGGTGGGGTGAAAGCTGATACAAACGGAAGACAAAGGGTGAGCTGATACAATGGAGCTCTCTGACAGTCGAGGCATCATATACATATACATCAGTATCCGGGACGGCTCCTATGTTGCGCCAGTATGGTATGGATCCTCTGTCGCAGTCTGCGTCGATATCGAGAGGGCCCTCACATCTGTGGGCGATGGGACTGCCCCAACTCTATCGCCTGGTCAAGTAGTATTCCTCTGGTACTTTGGTGTTGTTATGATGTGAGGGCTGCTCGAACTCCTCCGTCTGTGACTGAAAGAAATCTGTGACCTTCCGTTGTCACTGGATCTCTCTTATTGTACCCCTCTTCAAAAGGTCCTCTTTGTGTTTGTGAATCTCCAATAAGTATAATCCGAGGCATCTCTGATCCTGGTATCTCATGACTATAGAAAGTGGCCCAAAACCCTCTCTGAATAGACAGTGGAAGCGGCCTCGTATCTCATAGTATACTAGGCGGTGACTTATGTAATGTAGCTCTATCTGTGGCTCTATTTGGCACACCTGACACTCAGCAGGTACTCCTCTAAATCTGCTTGTCTCGATCTCTATTTAATGTGAGGATGTGCGTATCTGACCAATAGCACATCGTATCCCGTGGGATAGATGAGTATCCATGTATCCTGATCTGATCACAAAACCATCCTCCGTGAGTTGGAGAAGATGCTCTCTATAGAAAGTCATCTTCGTACCTAGCTCATGTGTAGGTTGTATCCATGTCCTCTTCGTATCCAACTAAATCAAGTCCTGTCTAATGTCTGCCCTTGTGAGGGGGATGGAGGGTGCATCCAGAGAGTACTGAAATGGGGGTAGCAGGTCCATACTAAAGCCATGTAACTGAAACCAAGATGCCATCTGTGCATACCAACATGATCTATCTCCCTGCAATGCCAGCTGTCACGAGGACTCTAGTGCTAATCGAGCATATTTGTCTCTAGGGAGAGCCCCAAGTGCTATGCATAAATGAAATTGATCGAGTGAGTGCCTCCACTACCAATGGAGGAGCAGCGAACTCCGCCCTAACAATGTCATGTGGTATCAAGGCCTTGGCTCTAATCATCCGAGAAATCATAGACACCAATGGCTTCTCCATCCATCAGTACTGCCAGCTCTGCTATGATGATCAATTGAGGGGGCCCCCCATATCTCCACTCTGTATAGCATGGCCAAAGTGACCAAAGTGTCAAAGAGCCAAAGCTTTGTCCGAGGTTTCTGGAACTGAACCTGCGAACATATCCTCTCAAGTCTCCCCAATGCTGCATAGGCTCTGGCCAATCGTGTATCTGTTGCACGCCTCGGAGAAAATAAGTGTATGTATCTCTGCATACTCCATAGTCTCTCGACCATATGTAAAAGTGGGGGCGGACCTCCTTACCCACTGCACCGTGGTGTTAAACACCATTACCTTGGTCTTACCAAGGTACACAGACAATCCACTGTCCCGTGCAAATACATGCAGTGCATCCAAATGACATTGCATCCCTTCTAGAGAATCGGAGATCAGCACAATATCATCAACATATAATAGCAATGGAATCCATGTCCCTGCGAGCTGAGCACCTCTATAACCCTCTGTATGTACAGAATCTGAAAACTCATCTACATGTATCCCAAAGAGAGTCGGAGATAGGGGACAACCCTGCTTTACCTCAATGGTGGAGTAAACCATGTCGGACATACCCTGAGTAGTGCGTTCATGTTCTACCACTGTCCTGTATAAAGCTAAGATCCCCCAGATCAGCTCTGTGGGCACCTCCATGTCTTGCAATCTGCGTATGAGTCTGGCTCGTGGCACTGTATCAAAGGCTTTGTGGAAATCTACAAAGATACAATATGTCCTCCTGCCATGGTGTCTACCCTCCTCAATAATGGCTCTGAGTGTCAAAATCTGGTCAAGAGTGGAGAAACCTCTCCTGAATCCTGCCTGTCCTGCTGCTCGTATGCCCTCTCTCTCTGCCCATCCACTTAACTCATGCTCAAGAATTGATGCATATAACCTAGCCAAAGTGTGACCAACCATGATGGTTCGGTAATTCCCGAGAAGCATAGGATCTCCCGACTTGAAGATAGGCACAATAGTGGACATACTCCAAGTCTCAGGGAAACCCTCATACATGGCTCTATTAAACATCATAGCAAGAGGCTCTACAAGCATATCTCTGGCATGGATAAAGTGCTCTGCTACCAGACCATCATGATCCTGTGCTCTTCTTGTCTTCATCTTGTCAATGGATTTCCTTACCCTCTCAGCAGTAAAGAAAGTACATGTTTCTAGGCATGCTCTGGAGGGTCAGGCAAAGGTGGCTGCCCCGATGCTGTATAGAGAGATGTAGCATATTCCCCCATGTCTCTGTGGAAGTGATGGCTGGCAGTGGAGAGTGCTCATTGAAAAGCCTTCATGCCTCACTAGAATCCTGACTCATAAACAGCTGATACAGATCACGCTCTAATTGAGATAGGTAAGCCCTCTTCTTTCGTCGCACTAGGCGGCGGAAGATAATACATGACTGTTTATGTGTAGTAGTACCCATGAGCACCTCTCTCTGTAATCTGATCCTCGTCTCTCTACACTCCTCATCATACCAACTGTTCTGAGGCATGCTCTCAGATTGTCTGTGTGTAGGCTAGTTGTGGGGGTATGCCTCTGATGCTGCATCATGCAGTGTCTGTGTCAAAATCTGGGTGAGCTCATCTAGTGGTCGTCCTGGCTCCTAAGTGCATAGCTACCTGTATATCTCATCAGTGTACACATGATCCGTCTCCCTCGTGAAGGTATACCGAGTATGTGTGGAGGCCTCTCCCAATGGAGCTGTGTTGAACTGGAACGATAGAGTGAAAGACAAGAGAGCATGATCGACTGCTACCCCGACCGGTCTAGTTTCCACCACGAAATCCTGAAAGGAAGAAATGAGTCCTGGCGGAGCCATAACACAATCCACTGTACTAGCGCCATGCCGATGTGGAAAGCATGTAAAACCACAAGCTGCAGGGAATCTCTGTAGGCCATTCAAAATGGCCAATCCATGTGCAGTCCCTATATCAATCAAGTATTTGCCATACTCAGTGTGCTCCTCATCCTGTGATAACCTAGACAGGCCCATTTCTGAAATATCAAGCTCCCGCATCAACTCCTCTGAGGTATCATAGAATATTATCTGGTGGCGGGCAGTCCTAGCATTGAAATCCCCCAAGATAATAATGTTGCCGTCTTTGGAAAACTCCCATATATCATCATCTAAAATAGAGAAGGGGGGCTGTCCTCTAGGTGATGCGTATACTGACGTACTAGGAGAAAAATAGCAAATAGCGATGTAGAGATATCTGCCTGTCTCTGTCTTCAGTCTCACCCACATGTACCTCGCATGCTCATCCCTCCGAGCTATATGTATCAAAGACTGTAGCTCCTCCCTGAATAAGACTGCCACTCCTCTTGAACCTCGTCCTCTACGCTCTGATCGAGTCTCATATCTGCAAATGAGAGAGAGAGAGAGAGAGAGAGAGAGAGAGAGAGATGAAGTGATATATTAACGTCTTCAAAAGGCCAAAATGACCTATGAGACCAATCCGTTACAAACTTGTGAACCTGGTACTATGTCTGAGTACAAAAAAAGAAATACTAAAATGCTAGAAATGCTACTAGCTTGTACTGAAAGGAGACGGAAATTGTCAAGAGAGCATGATCCCACTGCTACACCTACTGGTCTTGGTCCTACTGTGAAATCATGAATGCACGGAATGAAGCTCGGATGTGCGATGAAATAGTCCATTGTGTTGGCCCCATGCCTGTGTGAAAAGCATGTGAAACGAGCCGCTCTAGGAAAACGTTGTAGGCCATTAAGTATTGCCAGACCATGTGTAGTCGCCATCTCCGTCAGATGTCTCCCATACTCTGTCTGCTCTCTATCTTTGAATGTCTCTCCTACATCCAATTCTTTAAGCATCTCCTCCAAAGTGTCATAGAAGAGTGTCTGAGCATTGCCTGTCTGGGCATCGAAGTCCCCTAGGAGGATGATGTCACCATCCTTGGAAAACTCCCATATGTCCTTGTCTAGGATTGAGAAAGGTGACTGACCTCTAGGCCCAGCATAGACTGATGTACTGCAGGAAAATAGCATAAGGCGATGCATAAAAACTGGCATGTGTCAGTCCTTAGTCACCCACATGTATCTAGCATGATTGTCTCTTTGTACAGTGTGTAGGAGTGGGTGTAGCTCATCTCTGAATAATACTGCTACTCTCCCTGATCCTCTGCTCCCATGTTCAGATCCTGTGTCAATCCGGCAAGCTGTCTCCCATCTATATCCTATCATATGTGGCATCATCTGTCTAGGGGCGTGATGAGTCTCTGAGAAGAATATAGTGTCCATGTCCCGAAAGCTATCCTCAAAGGCCACCCTACCATCCTACCATCTTTGTAGAAGGCAGTCGTTCCCTTCTCCCTTGTTGTACTCTCTAGCATCACCTCTCTCATGTGAGCTAGTTGTGAGAGGGTGAGATCATCACCGAGAAAAATACCTGTCTTCTTGAGGGTTGGCCTCTTCTTCAAGAACTCCTCCTTCTCCTCCAAGGAGGGGAAACGTAGTATAAGTGCTCTTTGCTTCAACTCGTGGGAATTTGATAAAGTGTCTAGGAGGAACTAAGAAAAATTCAAAGCAAAAAAGATAAAATAGAGTTGTAGGGCACTTTGAGGGGGTGACTAGGAGCTCTCTAGCAAAACAACGATTCAAACTCACGAGGGATTAGGAGGGTAGAAACATCATCATCGTCGTCGATGTCCCAAGATGTCCAACATCGATCAGTGTGGTGGATCTTGTCGATGTCCTCCATGGTAAGTACTCTGACTACGCATCTCCCGTGCTGTAATAGAGTAGTCCTGATTTCTACCGTAATCTTCTTCAATGTCTTGATGCTCCTCGTAGTCATGGGCGTCTGGATCTCCTGAGCTCAAGGGCTCGACCAATCAATGTACCTCTGGTACGGGTGGACTGAAATCTCCCGTGGTGGTTGCTCCTTTGGTTGCATAGTAGCTAGTCTGAAGAAGTATGTGATCTGTCTCTCTCCGCTTGACCCCCTCAGGAAACCCTCTATATTGTCTTGGTATAGAACATAGAAGCATACAATTGTCAATGAACACTCCCCTTGCAAATAACCAAGAAGGTCCGGGCTATGAGCTATTCAACGGACTCTCTCATCACTCTTCCCGCAAATAACCTAAAAAGGTCCGGGCCATGAGATATAGAGGCCTTTTACAACCAAACGCTCCCCAGACTGCAGCCTACGTCGCTTGGAGGTTCCAAGAGTACAACTAAACGTTCCCTAGACCACAGTGTGCAACGCTTAGAGGATCTACCACTAAGATGAACACTCCTCGTAGGGAAGCCTGAGCCGTAGGTATTCTAACATTATCAAACCAATTTTATCTACAACACTTCTCCGGAAAAATCCCTAGTCATGAGTAAAGCACAACTTTCCAATCACAATTTCCTCTTGAATACTCCCTCTAGGAAAGCCTGAGCCATGAGTATCCAAAATTTTTCCAACATCATTGAAACCAACATTGAAACTAGAATCAAGCAATCTCAATCGGCACCAAAACAGGTTCAAAACAAATAAATTCCATTTCAAACAAATTGCAAACGTATTCTAAAGCATAATTTCTAGCAGATGGTTCTCCTCCTTGCAACAGAGTGGATGTTCAACTCTATGGTCTCAATGCTTTTAGATGCATGTTCCTTCCTAATGTTCCCTGTTATCAGCACACAATTATCAAGAGTTCCAAAAACATTAATTTTACACATGCGAAAATTTGCTGCAAAAAACCTTATTTTTTTCAAAATTGTCGTAATCAAAATCCGCTCACATCAAGGCGCAAGGCTTGTCAAGAGGATCAACTTTCATTTCTGTTGCATGTCCAAATTCTGAGTCAGTGAAGAGATTTTCAGAGGCCTCAGCACCACTGAAAAGCATCGAAAAGCATGTTTTTTTTGTTTTTTTAGGGCAAAAAGGAACCCCTCCTTCGTCACCTCCTCCTCCTCTTGTCATTTTTTCGTCATCTAACTCCATAGCTTCCATCTGTAGGTCCATGTAACTCGGGTTTTCTCCCGAGGGGAAAAAATTTGTAAAATCTGGAAGCGCCATCTTGCTTTGTCTTCTCTGGAGGACCGGTATGCTTTCATAAGAGCACACGCCTGAAGCTCTGATACCATTGTAATGGGACGGGCACCACGTCCCAATCTGAAAAGAACAGAATGAGAAGACTTTAGGTAGTTCAAAACAACTGAATTGAAGAGAGAATCTACACGAGACATTGAGTGGCAGAGTTTCACTCCCACACTGTGATGGACCCCCCTTTCAATATTTCTTTATATTTCTTCAATAGGTTACAATGTTGGAACCTTGCTTTGGTTCACCTCTCGGTAGAATGCTAGAGAGAGCCTATCCCACCTATTCAAAGGCTCTAGCCCATCCAAAAGCGGTTACATGAAAAGCAGAACTTCTAAAAGCTCCGAGGCCAACAGCATGCATCCCCAAGGGGTTGTTCGTACAGCACTAGCACATCATCATCATCGCAATTTGCGGAATATCCGTACAACAATCTCGTCATCACCATCACTAGGCGATTTGTATTGTGTGTGTTTTCTTTAGTCTCTTAGGCTCCATCGGACGGGGTACTTAAGCTCTTGGGAGTTAGGATTTTTAAGGGCCCTCTTGACTAGACTTCATAAGTTGGAATTCCTTTGCTTCTTCTCCTTTTGCTAGGGTTTAGGCCCCTCAATCGAGATGTGCAAGTTAGCCGGCTTCTCGGGGCTTGCCATGTTAGTAGATCGTGATAGGAAGTCTGTCCTTACTGAAGCCATGTAACTGAAATCAGGATGTCATACATGCGTACCAGTAAGATGTATCTCCCTATGACGCTAGTTGACATGAGGACTCCAAGGCTAGTCAGAGATACCTGTCTCTAGGGAGATCCCAGATAATATACATGAAGGAGACTGACCTAGTAAGTACCTCTACCACCAACGGGGGACAACTAAGAATCTAATGTGGTATTGAATCTTTGGCTCTGGTCATCCGAGATGTCATAGAGACTAATAGTCTTTCGATGCATCTTTATCCCTCAATGCGGGATACACAAAGCCCTCATATCTACACTCTATAAAACATAGATGAAGTCACTAGAGTATCAAAAAGCCAAAGCTTTGTTCGAGGTTCCTGCAATTGAACATGCGAACACATCCTCTCCAGTCTCCCCAAAGCTGCATACGCTCTAGTGATTCATATCTCTATTGCTCTCCTCAAGGAAAACATTGGGCCACTAAATACCACCCCAAGATAAGTGTATGCATTTGCGTCTCCTAACCATAGGTAAAGGTAACGGGACGGCACCATGTGCCAACAAAAAAAGAACAAACTGAACAAACTTTAGATGCTTCAAAACTACTGAAATGAAAGAGAGACACTTCACACTAGACACAAAGTGGTGGAGTTCCACCCCTAGAGTGCATTGGCTCCATCGGCCGGGGTTCCATAAGTTGTTGGGGGTTAGGATTAAAAATCCTAACCCAATTTGTTATTTGGGCCACTCGGCAAGAATCTATGAGTTGGTGAGGAGTTCTTCTTTTGTTCCTTCTAGGGTGTAAGCCCCTCGGCCGGAATCTGCAGTTGGGCTAGGGTCTTCAGTGGCTTGACACGTCAGCGGTTTGTGGTAATAAAGTTGGGTGCTGGCCTGGGTGCTGGCCTCCCAACCCACTATGGTGTAGTGTTAAACACCATGATCTTGGTCTTGTGAAGGTTCATAGACAAGCCACTATCTTGAGTAAAAATGTGCACGGCATACAATTGACGCTACATTCCCTCTGCCGAGTTGGAAATCAACATTATAGCATCAGCATATAGCAACAATGGAATCCACATCCCTGCGAGTTGTGCTCCTCTGTCACCCTCCCTCTCTACGTAATCTGAAATCTCATCCACATACATACCAAAAAGAGTAGTGGAGAGTGGGCAACCTTGTTTCACCCCAACAGTGGAGTAAGCCAACTCAGATGTCCCCTTGGGAGTGCGAACTTTCCCCACTACTATCCTATTGAAAGCCATGACGCCCCAAATCAGCTTTGTCAACACCCCATCTCCTGTAGTCTGCACATCAATCTGGCTATGGGAATCGTATCAAAAGCTTTGCGAAAATCCACAAAGCTACAATAAATCCTCTTCCCATGTGACCTGCCCTCCTCAATAATAGCTCTGAGTGTCAATATATGCTCCAGGGTAGAAAACTTCCGCTTGAAACCCGCTTTTCCTCTCTCTACTGAGTTGTTTCTCAAGAGTGGATGCATATAGCCTACCAAATGTGTGTCCAATCATGAAAGTGCGATAGTTCCATAGGATCTTGCGCTTTGAAGATAGGCACAATAGTGGACATACTCCAAGTATGAGGGAGACCCTCACACATTGCTCGGTTAAACATCATTACTAAAACATCTGCAAGCATATCTTTGGTATGTATAAAGTGCTTTGCCACTAGGCCCTCATGATCATATGCCCTCTCCATCCTCATTTTGTCAATAGCTTTCTTCATCATCCTCGCAATAAAGAAAGTGCATGTCTGTGGGCATGGCTCTAGAGGATCTGGTAAAGATGGCTGCCTCGAGACTATGTAGGGGATGTTGCATACTCACCCCAAGTCTCAGTGGAGGTAATGGCAGGGGGTGGGGAATGCTCATGAAAAAGTCTCCATGGCTCATCCAAGTACGGACTTAGAAATAGCTGGTACAAGTCCTGCTCTAGCTGAGCAAGGTATGCCCTCTTCTTCCGTTGCACTAAGCGCCTGAAGGTAGTCCGTGACTATCTGTAGGTAGTGACCCCAAGCGTACCTCCTTCTGAAGTCTCAATCTCGTCTCTTTGCACTCCTCATCATACCAACTGTTTTGGGGTCATGCTCCCAAACCGTCGTGTGTGCTCTGGTTGAGTGTGTGGGTATGCATATGTTGCTGCATTGTGCAATGTCCTTGTAAGTATCATTGTGAGCTCCTCTAGTGGCTGTCCCGGCTCCTCTGTGACAATCGTCTGTAACTCCCATCTATGTAAACACCATTAGTCTTTGGAGTGAAGGTGTAGCAAGTAGGTGCAGATACTCGTGCCACCTGAGGTGTACTAAAGTGAGCAGAGAGTGCGAGAAGCTCATGGTCCATTGCTATACCAACAAGCCTAGGGCCAACTGTAAAGTCTTGAATAGAAAGTATGAGTTGGGATGAGTCATGACATAAGCAACTGTGTTGGCCCCATGTCTATGTGGAGAACAAGTGAAACCATCCCTCTGCCAAGAATTTTTGTAGGCCATTAAGTATAGCCAATCCATGTGCAGTCCCCATATTTGTCAAGTATCTCCCATATTATGTGTGTTCCTGATCTTGGGACACTGACGTCTAGCTGGCTCAACATTTCGTATGTAGTGTTATAGAAAACTATCTACGAGTGGCCCATCCTTGCATTGAAGTCCCCTAGAAGGATGATATCCCCTTGGAGAATTCCAATGTCATCATCTAAATCTGAGAAAGGGGGCTACCCTTTGGCATAGAGTGAAGTGCCGGGAGCAAAATAGTATCTAGCAATAGATAGGGGTCTGTCAGTCTGTGCCCTCAATCTCACCCACATGTATCTAGCCTGCTCATCTCTACGAACAATGTGTAAGAGTGACTGTAGCTCCTCCCTAATCAAAATTGCTATCCGCCCCTACCCTTGACGTTGGAGAGGGGGAATGGGGAACACACCTAGAACACACATAGTTGCCTCGCTATAGCTCAAAGCATTCACAACACCCCATCCTCTCAGAAACACCTTCAAAAGATAGAATTCGCACTCACAAGTGCTGGGGTGTAGTCCAGGTGGCCGTGGGAAACCACCCTTACTTAACTTTTTTCCCTTTTCAATATAGGGAGAGAAAGTGAGAGAGCTGATTACTCTCTCACTTTCCTCTCCACGAACCCAACTCCCTGTGCAACTTCTCCTTCTACTCCAATCCCCCCCTTCTCTTGCATGCTCCCCTCTCTTGCACACTCCACACTAGCAACACTACAATTGGTATCAGAGCTGATGGACGGCCTAGCGGTGTGCTCCATGGCTATGGAGCTCGAGGCGTAGATCTCAATTCGAGAGAGCGGATCCGACAGAGACGGTGGTTACGGAGTAAGCGGCCATGGAAGCTTGAGTGGAGCTTGGATTGAAGGCATTGGAAGCTCAAGGTGGTAGGATTCAGCACTCATGAGCAAGGGCAACGAGCAGGTTCTGAAATTGGGGTAAGCACGGAGGCCGTGTGCAGGGGAGGTCTTGCAGCATTGGAATTGAGCAAACTTGGTAGCAAAAGAACGAGCAGCAAAGGAAGCAAGCTTGGGGGCGAAATTAAATGCTGCAAAAGACAAGCTATGGTGATGTGGGTTCGATCAGGAGCTGTGTGTAGTGGGAGCCGAAGCCATGAATTGATGCAAGGTTTGGTCGAGCAGATAGTACACAAGCGGATGCACAGATTGTTTGGGAGATCTTGTTCTGTGAGCTGCACGTACCTGCAACTCGACTGCATTTCACAAGAACAGTAGCGAGGATGCCTGCAAGACATTGGCAGTGGTCTCGCACACGTGATTTGGCGCAAGGGTTACATTGTGCTCCCCACCTACCTGCCCACCTACAGGATCGGTGACTATGTGGACATCAAGGTGAACGGTGCACAAGGGCATGCCCCTTAAGTTCTACCATGCCGCACGGGCGTCGTCTAAAACGTTATTGGACGAGCCATTGGTGTTGAAATAAACAAACAGGCGTCATCAACTGATACAGAGGCATTTATAGAGAGAGGGAGAGAGAGAGAGAGAAAGAAAGAAAGAAAGAAAGATTTTTAACGTCTGTCATGCCGAAATCGGCCTATGAGACAAATCAAATGTACATGGTGTGTATGTCATCCGTCTATCGGAAAGACAAATGAAACAAAACTGAACTGAACTGATACAAAACTGAACTGAATGTAGGTAGTGGGGTATCTGAGGAGGGATGGAGCTCTATCTCTAGGGGTATATGCATGTCTATATGCTCAAGGTAGTACAATCATGAGAATGCATCAAGCTATCTAGCTCCATCTTGTACTAATGGGGGGATGTAAGATGTGGTACATGGGCGGGTCTGGTGCCAAGGCTACCCGGATGAAAGCTGTCGGGTCGGCCCTCATCTGGGCCACTCGCTCCTCAGTGGCACGGCGCTCCCGGGCTCGGATCTCCTCGATCTGTCGGTGGTGGGAGCTCGCGCCCCTGTAGCCTGTGACTCGTGGTCGTCGTCTAGCTCGGCTCACCTCCGCCTGTGGGAGTGTCACTCCCCTCTGAGTGTCTGGTGAGGGAGGGGCGGCAATCCTTTGAAAGAAGTCTGTGAGCTGCGACTGTCTCCCCTCTGTCTGCGTAGCTGTGTGTGGCTGTAGTAGTGTGTCCCGATGGCTCTGTATCTCTAGTAAGAACCGTCCGAGCTGTCTCTGATCTCGAGAGTCCATGATCTCTCGGAGAGTGGGCTGTCCTCTGAATAAGGCCTCATACCTGCCTCTGATCTCAGTGTATGCTCTGCATCTACATACAAAGTGCTCCTCACTCTCCACCTCCTCTGTGCAGGCTCTGCAGACTCGCTCCTCCCTGGGAACACCAGTATGTCTCCCGATCTCAATCTCTAACCTGTGTGAAGCCACTCTCAGCTGACCAATCGCCACCCGTGAGCTATGTGGCATATATGTGTCCATGTAGCGTGGTCTCTGTATGAACCCCCCAGACAATATGGTGAGAAACTGGTCTCTGTAATCTGACATCCTCGTCCCCAAGCCAGGTGACTCCCAGACTCTCCTAGTGTATAGCTGCCACAGATCCTGTCTCAATACCAAGTTCCTCTCACTGCGAGAGAGGTGAACATATGGTGAGTGGGGGTCGTACTGGAATGGTGGTAGGCTCTCCATGTCAAGACCGTGTCCCTCAAACCATGCTCTGACCTGTGAGTACCATGCTCTCTCATGCCCACTCTCTGATAGCTGTATAGCTGCCTCAAATGCTCTACGAGTAAGTCTGTCAGGAGGTAGCTCTCTCATCCTCTGGATGAAGCAGACTGTCTGGAATAGTGCCTCTACCACCATAGGTGGTGTGGCGAGCTCGGCTCTAATAATGTCATGTGGCACTGTCTTCTTGCTACGGAGCAAGCGTGAGATCATACATACCTGTGGCCTCTCAAGCTGTGTCCACTGGTCAGCTATCAATCCTGGTGCCCATACTGCCGCCGAGTACATCAAGGCCGGGGTGACTAAGGTGTCGAAAAGCCACCCCTTCGTGCGGGGTTCCTGAAAGTGTGCCTGGTGGCATCTCCGCTCTAGCATGGCCAGAGCTGCATATCCTCGGGTGAGCCTGTCAGCAGCAACCTGCCTCATAGTGAAGGGTCTTGGTAGGCTGGTGAATGTGATGCCAAGGTAGACATAGGAGGTGACTACATCAACCTGTCCTCCTGCTGCTGTGAAGGTGGCAGCGCTCCTCACTGCACTGGATGTGTGAAAGATCATAACCTTGGTTTTGCCAAGGTTCACAGTCAACCCCCTGTGTGTGTTGAATTCGTCCAAGGCCTCAAGATGGCGTTGCAAACCCTCGGGTGACTCTGAAATCAACACAATATCATCAGCATATAACATGATGTGGACCGGAGTACCTGCCAAGTTGCTCCCCTCTCCTCCTGCTCGCAGTATGTAGTCGGAGATCTCGTCGATGTAGAGCCCAAAGAGTGTCGGGGAGAGTGGGCATCCTTGCTTAACACCAATGGTGCTAGCAATGGTCTCTGAAAAACCGCCTGGGCAACGAACTCGACCCGTCACCTTCTCGTAGAGAGCATATATGGCCCAAATCATCTCTGTTGGTACCCCAATGCTGTGAAGGCGCTGGAAGAGTCTCTCGTGTGGGACTGTGTCAAAGGCCTTGCGGAAATCCACAAAGCAGCAGTAAAGCCTCTTCTTCCGCGCCTTTGCCCCATCAATGAGGCAGCGCAGAACGAAGATGTGATCAGTGGTGGAGAAAGCTCGTCTGAAACCTGCCTGGCCTGGAGCTCGTAAACCCTCGATCTCTGCGTAGCAGCTGAGCTGTGCCTCAAGTACTGCTCCATATAGCTTGGCCATCGTGTGGCCAATCATGATAGTCCTGTAGTTCCCTGGGTCCAGGGTGTCGCCAGATTTGTGGATAGGCACTATGGTGTGCTGTGTCCACTCCTCTTGGAAGCCCTCCCCTATAGCCCGGTTGAAGACATGTGCAATCAACGGGGCTATAGTGGAGGCCGCATAAATGATGTGCTCACTCTGTAATCCAGTATGGTCAGCTGATCGTCTGTGCTGCATGCGGCGTATGGCCCTCTCTACCATCTCTGCTGTAAAGAAGGAGGAGCACGTGGGGCGTGGCTCGTGTGGTTGTGGGATAGGAGGCTGCCGTGGCACCTCGTAAAGTCGCTCTGCATAATCATGCCATATCTGTGGATCCTCAATAGCTGTAGTCGGACGTGGCTCGCGCAGGGTGCGCCATGCCGTCGCGCTATCCATGCTCATGAATAGGCGGTATAGCTCAAGCTCCTGTGCCTCTTCGAATGCTCGCCGCTTTTGGCGTGTCAACGTCTTCATATGCCGTGTGGCCTCTCTCTCTGTGATCTCTCCTAAGGCTCGCCGTGCACGGAGGCGTCGGTATAGCTCTCTGCACTCATCATCATACCAGCGGTTCTGAGGCATAGTCCCGGGGGGGGAGTGCGTCCTGTGTGAGTGGTGTGTGGAAAAGAGCTAATAGCTGAAGTGTGGAGAACGGAAGAGATATGTGATGTGAGAACTGAGAGTGGTGTGGATGGGTGGAGGAGGCATAGGCCATGCTCGACCTCGGCCGAGTAAAGAGAGGCTAGCTCATGTGTGAAATGGATGGTGGTGTGTGGAGTGTGTGCTGTGGAGCTGTGTGGGATGGTATCTCCGGTGATGGAGAAAGAGAGGTATGTGTGGTCGGCTCCGATGGGTATGGGTGGAATGGTGAAGGATGTGATAAGGTGTGTAGCCTCCTTGGGTCCCAGAATATAGTCGATTGTACTCCCCCCTCCCTCTGCAACTCCATGTGGCATACAAGTCAGGCCCCCTGAGGTGGGCCACTGGACCATCCCATTATAAATAACGAGACAGTGCTGGGAGCCAAGTCGAAGTAGATGTCGTCCGTAGGCTGTGACTGGAGCTCTGTCTGCTGTATCTCTCATAGTAGCCTCCTCATCTAGAGTGTGTAGTGCCTCTGGGTCCTCGTGGTCATATGCCTCACACTGCTCACTGCGCGTACGAGCATTGAAGTCTCCCATAAGGAAGACTTCACCCAGTGTGGAGTACTCCATAATCTCCTCCGTGAGGCATGCGTACGGTGACTCCTGCTCAATAGGGGCGAATCTGGAGCCTGTGGGAGCAAAGTAGCAAAGGGCAATGTAGACGATCCTGTCTCGTGAGAGCTCGAGGCGAATCCACATGTAGCGGGCCTGTGGATCCCGGGCAACAATCTGTAGTCTGCTGTGAAGCCCCTGTCTAAAGAGTATGGCCACTCCTCCTGAGCCGCGAGTGGTGTGCTGGCGCATACATCCCCGATGTAGAGACTCCCACTGGAATCCATGTATCCGTGGTAACCCTCTCTCTGGGCTCTCGTGTGTCTCTGTAAGTAGAATGATGTCTCGACCTCTCATCACCTCCTCAAGTCTCTCTGGGTGTGTCCATAGGTCTCCATTGCAATTCCAAACCGTGACATGAATCTCCTCGTGTGTCCCACAGGCCGCGAGTCCCTATGCGATGGTCTTGCCATCAATGATAACCCTACCATCTCGATATACTGCCTTCTTCCCTTCTTTGCGGGTTTGGTGGACTCTAGGCATGCGCGCGCAACGGTGATCTTGTTGCATCTTTGTGAGGTCATCATCAAGATAAATCGGGGGGCCTTCTAGCCCTCTCAAGATGACCCTCTTTCGGAGGAAAGAAGTTCGAGACTCCTCGGAGGCGAATTGGAGGATGAGAGCTCTCTTCTTTGGATCTTTGCCGGCTCTCCAAACTTTGGAGAAAGGGATCTCTTCTTCCTTGTATCCCACTTTCTTGCATAAAGCTTTCCCATCGCTCTCGGGTGTAGACCCTTCTTCTTCTTTGATGCCGGTCACTCGCACATTGAGACGGCGAGCTTGTCGCATCTTCTCCTCCTCGATGGTTGTGTGTACGATGAGTACCTCATCTTTTTGGGCTTCCTTTCTTGCTACCTTCTTGATGTTCTTTTTGACCACTTCGACCCATCCTTCTTTGGTGGCCTCTAGTTTGTCCTCAATGCTTGCGGTGAGGGCTTTGGTGATCTCCTCCTTGAGGGCTTCCTTAGCCTCCTCTTTAATCTCTCCTTCCTCGGGGGTGAGGGATGTGATGGAAGCATGAAGGAGATCGATTTGTGCCTTCATCTCTTCTTGCTCTTTCCTCCATCTCTCCCTCTCCTTCTCGTTCTCCCGTTCCCTTCTCTCCTTCTCCTCTTTGAGATTTTGGATTTCTGTTCTCATGTCCTCCTTCTCTTCGTTCCATAGCTTGATGAAGGTGGCTTTCTCCTCCTCCCATATCTCTCTCTCCATCCGCCATTCTTTCATGTCCTTCTCCAATTGTGCAAGCCTCTTGTTCGTGAGCATGAAGGTTGTCTTCATTGTCGATGCCGGCGTCTTGATGATGGGGGAAGACATGGTTGTCTTCGTAACTACCCTCTCTTCATATTGTGAAGAAGAGGGGAGAAGGGGAAGAGAGGGAGTACTTGTGTATGCGTGTATGTGTGTAGTGTGTGTGTGGGTATGTATCCGTGTGTGAGAGATTGGGGGCAGCGGGCCTGGTGCACTTGGTAATGCTGCAACTGTGAGGCAGCGGCAAGTGCTACAGCCTTGGCAGCGTGCGGTCGCAACAGGTCAGCCACAACGGGTTCAGCAGCAGCAGCAGTGAGTAGTGCGAGCAGGGCAACACACAAAGAACACACACAATCTCAATGAGCTTTTGAGAGCGTGAGCAGTAGCCGGGCAGCAGCTTGAGCTTGCAAGGACACACACACACACACTGGCGCTGGCAATTTTTTCAAGCAGGCAAGGTGGACAGCCTGGCAGGTTGTCGACACACACACACACTGTGCCTCGTCATACTCTGGCTCGTCAATGACCTTGCAGAAATCGATTTAGCCAAACTCGAATTTTTTTTGTGTGTAAGCTCTTTTTTAACACACAGCTTGTGTGTGTGCAAGGCCTCCCCGATCCTCTGACCCGAGCTCTTTTGACACCGACTCACACTCTCCGAAACTGGAGTAAAGAGACCAGGCCTCGACCATCTTAAATGGACCTGCAAAAGAGTGACATATAACAAGCATGATTTATGAGAGAGATTTTTCTCAAAAGAGAGAAGTAGAGAGCGAGCATTCTTTGGCGCGCGCTCACGCGCACACACCGACGTGTGCATTGACCCGAGTTCAGTTGTTCGACACCGATCCACCTCCGCCTTTATGGCCCGACTCCAACTTCGAGCACAGGCATCTGCGGCTATTCGGCTAGCCACTCCCGTCTAGCGGAAGGAGACGACACCGACATCAGCGATTTACTGCTCCGCATCGGCACATCGATTTTCAACACCATTTCCTGCGCCCTGGCTAAACATCCTTACACATTGCGGCGGATTTTTCAATATCCGACCTAACACCGGTTTCACATGGACGACATTTTTTTCGCGATCAACAGCTGTACTTCCCATGCACACGAGTGAGGTGCCTCTACCATAGAGGAGTGACACCCGGCATGGGTACCGATCGCACTGTACGGCACGGTTTTTCGGCTACGACACCTTTTGCGGCTATTGGACTAGCGTATTTTTGTCCGGCGGCACAAATTGGCACATAGCGACACCGACAAGTAGATTACAGGTTACAGGGGGGTTTTTTCAACCTATTTACACAGATTCTCCAGATTACAAGACACAACGCTTTCACAGACGATCTGGTAGTCATTTCGATAGCAAATTCTTTGCGGACAGATGCATTTTGTTGTGAGCACACCTAGTGCTACTGAGCTCTTTTAAGAGCAGATTTCCCCGCAGGGATTACTTTTACTGCATTAAGCAGTTCTTGACACCTGTTTGAGCGCGGTTTTACTCATGTACGTTGAGTTGTGGACATTGTCCACTGTACTATGTGTGGAGCTATTTTTTGCTATTTTGTCAGTTTTTTCCAGCCGTTTATGAGACTCGGACGAGAAGAGCCCTTTCTGAAACTATGGCTAGTCCATTTGTGTCTGCATTAGCCTTTTGGAGGGTCGATAGCGTGAGGTTTTCTCTGAGTTGGGGTGTGCTCAAATGTTGAGACACCTTCGGTGATACAGGTAGCTAGACTTCCCCATTTACGGTACCCTCGCCATAGGACATTTATCTGGATGGATTTTTTGTGCTTTTGACGCGGAATTGGCGGTCACACAGAGCAGTGGTTTTGTGCATTAGATACCCAGTTAGTGCAGTTTGCAGATTTATGCGTATTTTGAGTTGAGTTTTGACTCCTCATACAAAGGAGACTTTGCTCAAATTTTTGTAGCTTCTCACCATAGTTTGGCACCTCTCAAACCCTCTTGTCAGTGATGGCTTCTTCTTCAGAAAAGGAGGAGTATTTCATTTGCAAGTTCAATGGCAGCAACTTCATCGTGTGGAAATAGCGCATGCAAGATGTTTTGACAAACAAAGACCTATTAGAACCGTTAAAAGAGCGTGCAGAGGATGATGACTATACGCAAGCTCAATTGAAGCTTTTGGATGCGAGAGCCATGGCTACAATACGTCTACATCTAGCCGAGTCAGTGTTTTTCACTATCATAAGGAAGATAACAATCAAGGAACTTTGGGATACCTGAGCAAAAGTGCATCCAACAAAGTTTTTCTCATGAAAAAGCCTATGAAGCTCCACATGAAAGAAGGTAGCACAGTTTCTGGTCATTTAAATGGGTTCAACTCCTCTTTCAATCAGTTGACATCTCAAGACTTTAAGGAGTTTGACGACGAACTCAAGTCTATATTCTTGTTATGCTCTCTACCCAGTTCATGGGACATCTTTTGCACAGCCATTAGCAATTTGGCTCCAAATGGCAAGTTAGTGTTCAATGTTGTCACAGGCGTTGCTCATTGAAGAAATTCGACATAAATCTGTCGACGGTGCTAGTCATGAAGATGTATATATGGTTGGCTGTTCAACGAAGGCAAGAGGCCGTGGACAGGAACAAATACAAAAGCAAAAGTAGAGAGCAAAATCTTCATAGTCTTAGAAGATGCAGGAACTCAAGTAGAGGCCGCAGTGCCAAAAATGTCGAATGTTACTATTGCCATAAGAAGGGCCATTACAAAAAGGATTGTGGCAGTTTCCTAAGAGATCAGAAAAACATACAAAAGGATAATTCTGGCAAAGGCAAAAGTACGGTAAAGATTGAGGAGCTCACTATGGTTGAGTCTCCCATACCTACCACTACAGTAGAGGATGCTCCTCTCTAGTGATGATCATTATGCCAACAAAGATTCATGCAGAGGTGACAGTAGATTCCTCAGATGTTCTCATTTTCACTTCAGATCTCACTTTAGATGCTTTGGTTACACAGGATGAGGGTTATGCACAAAATTGGATTCTTTTCTGGTGCAAGTTTTCATGTCACACCACATAGAGAGTGGTTTTTCTCTTATGCATCCATGCATGGCATAGTCAAGCTTGGTGATTCCTGTGAGCTTGACGTTATTGGCATTGGTGATGTGAAACTTCAGATACATAATGGCACTACTTTTGTGTTGCAAAATGTCAGATATGTGCCCAAGCTTACCAAGAGGGTAAAATTTATGAGCCCTTCATAGGGATCCTCTTCTTCTTCCCAAATCGGAGAGAGACCTCTTTTGGAAGTCTCGCAAGGAGGCTTCCTAGGTGTTCTTTCGTCATGGTGGGGAGCTTGGAGAATCCCATGAGCACGAAGCTGCCGTTGCACTTCACTTTGGAGGGATGGATTGCCCGTGGCTTATTGAAGCCTAGAAACAAGATAGTTAACAAGCATCGCGGCATCATTAGTAGCTTGCTCATTAGCAAAATCAAAGTTATCAACATTAATTTCACTCTCTTTACTATTGTCAGTCATTCTAACAACTTTTAGGTGTAAACTTTTTAGGTGTACTTTGGCACTTTAAGCCCTAGTTGCTACTCCTCTTTACCCCTTTAGAAAAAGCACTCAAGCTACTGTACCTGTGGCTCGAATACCATTAATTGCAAGGAATAGAAGAGAGGGTCGTTCAACACCAAAACAATACCGGATCCTATCAAGCTTCTAATAGCTCAATAGTGGTTAAGCCATAGGCAAGCCCCGTAGGACTCCACTATTAAGACCTCTCGACGGTGATGCCTCGTTAACTGCACAAAGATAGGTGCACTGCAAGGCTGAAAAATCCCTATTCTACTTACTCACATGCAATTAATAGTACCAACCATTTATAGCTAGGTTGAGGACCTCCCTTCTTGAGCAAGAAAAGAGAAACCTTGTGCTCTGATACCAATGTAACATTTAATGGCCTAGTAACTTGTGTGTAGCGGAAAATAGCATGAACATAGGGAGCATTTCATTAGGATAGATTCCTAATGAGATTAACAAGAGTGCTTGGGTGGAGAGAGCAACAAAAAGCATAACACCTAGTTAGATAGCATGAACAATACTTTAAAAGAGAGAGAAATTAAGGAATTGACAACAGTTGACGACCGGATTTGCATGGAGCCGGTCCCCCCTCCAAAAGGCTTCGTATTATGGTTTCTCCCATCAAGAGAGACATTTTACAATACAATTTCTTGTGTTCCTTCAATACTAGATAGTGCAATGAAGATGGAAACTTCATGCACTATGCAAAACACTTATCAAACACAACATCAATTCCCTCACGGTCTCAGACCCAAGACCTCACACACCTTCGAAGATGGTGAGAGCTAGCGGGGTATGAGAGTAGATTGAGAGGAAGAAGGAGTATTCTTACGAGAAAGATGTACATATCCCTCACATAATCACTGTAGCAAGCTACAGTGTCACTTTCATAGGACACAATTAGTACAGTTGGTCTATGCTGTTTCACACTGGACGGCGGACCCTCTGGGCTGGGAGTGACACGTGGCAGTGGCAGTGGCAGGGTACCGACGGTGGTCTAGTGGACATCGTGGCCAGGTCACCACATGGCTGACATTTATGAGCCGTTGGTGGCCCTTTATGGTGGTACATATGAGTAGTCGTTTTGGGCCAGTGGCATTATCTTGTACGTAGTCGTCTTGGTAGCGAGTCTTGGTAGCGAGTCTTACAAAGAGCACCTCCGCACTCACCCTACACATCTGAGCCTCGACACCCCCATTTGTACCTGTGAGTCCTGGGTTGGAGCTGAGTGTGCGGCCACGCCAGAGTCTGTACATGGTTCTTTGAGATAGTCGAGTCCACATGTTCTGGTCCACTGTTGTGTCTCTGTTGTTCTGTTGTTATCCATTGTTTCTGTGTTTCATTCTGTTTGAGTGAGTTTCCATTTGTTGAGTGAGATTGTCACGCACATTGCACTGAGGGGTACCCACACTGTAGAGAGCACGACACATTATCCCCGCTACAGGTGCTCTCATTTTGGCGATCACGCTAGGACCTCAACTGAAGTCTCACTCTGTTGAGTAGCTGGTTTTCTTCGCTTCGCCTGTGAAGCTTGTTGGTCTAGTCCAGTTTCACCCTTGACAGCTTAATCTAGTTGGTCTAGTCTCTCGCCTTGCTGGTCTGGTCCTCTCTCACCCTGGTCCACCCAGTCCTCGTCCTGGTCTAGTCCTTCCTCGTCCTGGTCCAGTCTAGGTGGTCTAGTCACTCGCCCTGGTCTAGTAGAGTCTAGACCAAGGTTCAGCCAAGTGAAGGTCGTCTTACCCAAGTGAAGGTATTCTTGCCCAAAGCTTGGTGGGGTTGGCGGTTACTGCATGACACATACAAGGAGGTCATTGGAGCGTCAAAGTGCACTACTGAGTCCTCTGAAGTACTACCACAGACGGCGTCAACCCTTGGTGCCTAGTAGAAGCATATTAACCCCATCACCCATACCTACTCATACGGCTACCTCCATTCCTTCGATCGGTTCTACATCCTCCAGGTCACCTTCTCCGGTAAGGCTCTCCCCCATTTTGTTACAGCAAGCTAGTGATCAACAGACTCAGGAGCAAGAGGCCATGGAGGAGCTCACAAGTGTTGTGGCAAAGGTGAACATCAAGTTCCCTACCTTTAAGGGTCTCTCCACAGAGGATGCAGACGACCATGCTCGGAGGTTTGTCTCTCTTTGCAAAGGTCGTGGCCTCAACAGAGAAGACGCATACCTGGTGCTCTTCCCGTCCACCTTGGATGGTCTTGCAGATAAATGGTATAGTCAGTTTGCTGAAAACCACTTTACTACTTGGACCATGTTAAGACAGCAGTTCTGTGAAGCTTTCCGACCAGGGGATTATCAAGAGAAGATTCTAGATGAGTTGGCCAACCTGTTGCTCCAGCCCAAGGAGACATTTGCAGAGCTCATGACCAAAACAAAGTCCCTGGTCGCCAAGTTGCCTCAGCAACCAGGGGAATTCATGGTGAAGAAGTGGGTAGAGAAGGCTCTTCCTAAGACTTCTCAACAAAAGCTTAGAGAAAGCCTCCGTCCTGAAGCCAGTCTGGAAGACTTTGTTGCTACTGCTACTAGAAAAGAGGGAGCAAGAATGCAGTTCATTGACTCTCCTCAGTTAGATACTGCCCCTATACTCGTGGACAGTCCATCAGACCCCTTGACTTCTTTACGAAGGGAACTGGAAGCCCTTAAGTTACAGCGAGCTCTTCAAGAGGAGAGGTCCTTCTCTCTTAGACAAGAGAAGCCTCCACATCATGAGACTTTGGAACAGATTAAGCACAAGCTAGAAGAGCTCAAGTGTCAGCAAGACACTAAGGCTACGGTTTGGTGTAGCTCATGCCGCTCTCCAGGGCACCCTCCACAGGAATGCCCCCTTCGGGTTTACTGCCACTTCTGTGAAAAATCTGGACATGAGGACAAGGATTGTTACTACCTCAAGGGATTGCGAAAAATACAGCAAAGTCTTGGTCCTTCTCTTGAGCAAGGGCCAGCACATGCATCCAACATTGTTTCTCCCTGTGGCCATCCACACCATATGCCACCTTTGCTGACAGCCCCTCCTATGCAAGGTATGCAGAGCACTTTTCCCTCTCAGAGCTTTTATCATACCCATGCTCCCTCATCTCCTCAAAGCTTCTATGCCTCCACCTCCAACTCAATGCACTAGGAGCAAGGACCACCTCGTACTTCGACTCGCCCTTTGAATCGGCCCATTTTGTCATACAGATGCGGGGAATATGGGCATTACCAAAGCAAATTCCCCCTGCCAGAAGGGTTCCCTGCTTGCCGTCATTGCCCTGAATCGAAGGATCACTACAATAAGGATTGCCCTAAACTTCATGCATCCACGCCTTTGAACTCAAGTCAAAGCAATGATTTTGCCTTTCCCAAGCTCAATTTGATAGCAGTTAGCATTGTTTCTCAGCCGCCCCCTTCTACCCACATGGTTACCCTTAAAAATAAGCTGCCGCAGTTGGCAGAGGAGCCATCGGGCATCCTCACCCGAGCCCAAAGAGCTACTCTCGGTCTTATCATTCCAACAAGTTCAACTACACCACACATTCTCACACCAGTGGATACCCTACCTGCAGAGCTGTTAACAAGCCATCCCCCAGTGCCATAAAAGAATCCAAATCCTTGCTCTCTGATATTGATGAAGCTTTCTTGGAAGCAGTTTTCGATCTGCAGAAGATCAAGATACCAGAAGAACAACAGGTAGAAAAAGAGAAGCTTACAGCAGAGACAGTCTTGAAGAACACTTTCCAACAAGTGTCCCTTTATGACATGTTGCAGCTAGATGCAAATTTTAGAAGTGACACCCTTGCTGTTATTCAATCACTTTATCCTGGAGCGGGTCCTAGTGGCGGGCACCTCCCAGTGCGACCATCAGAGTCCTATATGATATCCAATCCTGCTGCTCCACTCACTGATTATAGAAGCCCTCGCCTGACAGTGTCCGTTTTAGGTCGGCAATTCTCAGGAGTGATAGTGGATGGTGGATCTGGCATCAACCTGATGCCCGAGTTCACTATGTTGGCTCTAGGTCTACAGCCTACTCGCCCTGCTCCCTTCATAGTTATGTTGGCCGACCAGCGGACAGTCTACCCAGTGGGCATAGTGGACAATGTGCCTCTGCAGGTACAAGACTTTACTTTTAACCTAGACTTTGTTGTGGTTCGTCTTCCCCAGGTTGAGGGCGGATTTCATTTGCTCATTGGAAGACCATGGCTGCGACACACTAAAGCACTTCATGATTGGGGAAACGGCACAATGTGGATACAAAGTTCTGGCTCCTCGATGCAACCCATCCTCTTAGAAGGAGGTATGGATCCAGTGGTGCAGCAAGTTTCTTTGTCAATGGAAACCAACCCTGAACAAGAACAACCTACTACACCTGAAGGGTCAGACAAAGATTTGATGGAGTGGTTGGAGGCTACCAAATCTATGCCTTGTTATGAAGTCTCTATTCACTCTTTGCCTGAAGGTACACCCTCTTCAAATGGTTCCACAGTAACTAAACCTAATGGGCCACCTAAGCCTATGAAGAAGCATAGAAGCAATAAGAAATCTCCTCTACGGGAGTTCACACCCCCTCAAACATCAACACCTTTGGTGTCTACTTTCCCGACCAGAACAAAGCTCTCCTCTGTGTATCGCAAACTCCCTTCACAGAGTGCGTTTCGCAAGATGACTTCCAAAATCAAGATCATGATAGCTATATTACTAATGATAGTTGTGTGCTCCTCGGTTGCCCCTATCTACCCTCCCCCTTGCCCTAGTCCCTCCCCCTCACCCACTCACCCTCGCCCCTACCCACCCCTACCCTCTCCCTCACTTACCCTCGCCCCTACCCTCCCCCTTTCACCCCTACCCTCCCCCCCACTTACCCTCGCCCCTACCCTACCCTCCCCTCACCTTCCCTCGCCCCTACCCACCCCATCACCCCCGTCCCTACCCTCCCCCTCTCGCCCCTACCCTACCCTCTCCTTCCCCTCGTCCCAGCCCCCCCCCACCCCTACCCTCCCCCTCCCTTGGCCTTTGCCTAGTCCCCCCTCGCCCCTACCCACCCCACCCCCTCTTGCTCCTACCCTCCCCTTCCCCCTTGCCTCTACCCACCCTCTCCTTCCCCTCGTCCCTAGCAAGCCCCCCTCGCTCCACCCCTACCCTCACCCTCCCTTGGAATTGTGATGCTATTTCTTGTTTGGCAAGCATGCTTGTCAGTTCGACCGAAGGTCTGCAGGATTACAGAATTGCCTAGAAAACTTGGAATTCCCATAGTCACGGCAACATCCTCCATTGTGTGAAAACAAGGTCCATAATCATGGGTAGCAACAAAGATATGATCCCTTCCTTTTCTGCGATTCCAGTATGGCATTTTCCTAGAGACAAGCTTCACAGTTGACCCTAATAGAGATCGGGCATGCCCTAGAGAAGGGAAACGTGATGTTGTGCTGAAATTGCAAGATACATAAACTGGCATAAAAAAGTAGTCTGCCTCTACAGGCTCTAAAGTCCTGACAGGACTAGAAAGCAATCTTTGATGTATGGCGACTTCGCCAGCAAATAGATGGTTGGAGCATTGGTCATCTTTCAGCCAATCCGTATTGAAAGAGGACAGAAGGTTATAAATGTAGATCTTGATGTCATTGGACAAGCCCAGTGGGTTAATCAACCCATTGCTGACTGCTGAGCTATAGTTCTGAAGACTATCTGACAAATCTACATGCAACTCTTTCAATCCACCTTTAGGCCTGGCCAGCATAAATCTCTCTTCCTTAAGGTCCATGATGGAGAGCTTTGAGACGGAGCCCGATAAAACTGTACTATTGACAACTTCCACCACTCGCCCCTATCTAGCCCTCCCTACCCCCTCAGCCTCAGCAAATTTTTCGGGTTATTGTCATCTCTCCTTTCGAGCTTATGGTCATCCCTCCTTGCGGTGTTACTCGGGCTTATGGTCATCCCTCCGTTCGAGAAGAGTGTTGTTGCAAAAAGTGTGGCAAGGTTATCTGCAAGCATGGACCAGGTCATTTTCCTCTCACTATGGTTATCAATAATAAAGATGCGCTGGATCCAAACCGAGCATTATCTCTTTGCTGTGGAGCTTTATTCTGTTTAGCCAATTGCTATTCTTGGATTATGCAATCATACTGAGTCCCACCTATCCAGAGGCTTAAAACATTTGCAAGCAGTGCAGTGTGTCTAAACTCCACTTTTGGGCCTAGAACCTACTTCAAGAAAGATGTGCAGATGCAGTACCTAATGGTTTTCTTTCACAGTTTTTTCAGTATTTCCTCTCATCGAGACGGTGAACGGTCTTGTGGCGGGCAACCTGTAGGTAGCAGGCTACAGTGTCACTTTCATAGGACACAGTTAGTACAGTTGGTCTAGATTGTTTCACACTGGACGGACCCTCTGGGCTGGAAGTGACATGTGGCAGTGGCAGTGGCAGTGGCAGGGTACTGATGGTGGTCTAGTGGACATCGTGGCCAGGTCACCACATGGCTGACATTTATGAGCCGTTGGTGGCCCTTTATGGTGGTACATATGAGTAGTCGTTTTGGGCCAGTGGCATTATCTTGTACGTAGTCGTCTTGGTAGCGAGTCTTGGTAGCGAGTCTTACACAGAGCACCTTCGCACTCACCCTGCACATCTGAGCATCGACACCCCCATTTGTACTTGTGAGTCCTGGGTTGGATCTGAGTGTGCTGCCACGCCAGAGTCTGTACATGGTTCTTTGAGATAGTCGAGTCCACATGTTCTGGTCCACTGTTGTGTCTCTGTTGTTCTGTTGTTATCCATTGTTTCTGTGTTTCATTCTGTTTGAGTGAGTTTCCATTTGTTGAGTGAGATTGTCACGCACATTGCACTGAGGGGCACCCACACTGTAGAAAGCACGACACATTATCCGCGCTACAATCACTCATATGAGTATAGCTTAGCTTAATAATTAGCATGATAGAGGAGATGAGCATGCATTGAAGCTTGGCTCTTGGTTGAATTTGCATCACAAAGCCTAGAGTTGTTGGTGTAGGCCTCCCTTCTCACAAGCTTGGAGTAGCTGGTAAGCTTTCCATTAAAGCTTGAGAAGGAGAGAGAGTCTTCTTTACTTCACACATGAGATTGTGTGAGTGTGTCTGCGATAATGCCTTGCAAAAATCAGCCCCCTCTCTCTCTTGGTCGACCCCTCTTGCTTTTTTCTCTTGCTAGCATCCTATTGGACCTCCCCAGGCTTAGCCAATGGTAATTAAGCAGCATAAGTGATAGCCTTCTGACATATGTCCCCCTTTCCCCTTTTGTGAGAGCTTTAGGTAATTATTTAATTCAACTAAACTCTCATTGGACCCCTTTGCCTCCTAGCCAATAGGAATCACGCAAGCCATTGGGCTATTGAATGCTCATTGGTCCCCTTGGGAGACTGTCCAATAGTCTTCTAGAGAGCTTAATTCTTATTGGTTCTTTTATTAAGTGTTTTTAAATCAATTAAACTAGATTTACTCTAGCCTAATTCTCATTGGTCCACCTCCAAGGCCATCTAATAGGATTTGAATACACCTTGTGGGCATCTGGGATAGGGAGCTGACATGTGTCCCTCATTCCCTTTGTGTAAAGGGAGCTTTTGTGTGTGTGTGTGTGTGTGTGTGTGTGTGTGTGTTTCTCTCTCATCCCCTACTTGCAAGGATCGCCCCCTCCTATGTAGGGATTGATAAAGACTTTTGGGACACACGCAAAGCATCCAATTTCCCTAGTGTTTGGCCTTTGGACACAACCTTTGAATTTTGGAACCTTAGCATTTTGGAAGTCTTAATGGGTTGAACCTTAGGATATTTTAAGCCCATTGTTGCACATTGCTCTTTTGCAGATGTCCCCCCCTTTGGATCCCCATTGTGACCCAGTCTGCTAGCTTAACCAATATTTTAGCTTTTTCTCCCCCGGCACTTCCCCATATTAAATGATCAGTTTAACATGAGAAAATCGTTTAAGAGAATTAGATATTGATTATTATGACACACACACACACATATATAAATATATATTGTTGCATCATTAAACATAAAAAGAATTACCATACCAGCATTGTGTGATCAAAAACTTGAGAGCATACTACTTCACAAAATAGAGGGAGAGGCAAAATGGGGTTGCCTATTTTTTATGTGGAAACTTAAGGATTTATAGAATGGGGATTGCACTACGAGGTTGGCTAAGTATGAAGGCAACATCCATTGCGATCAATGTAGGTTGATGTATTACCATGTGCTCCTTAGGTTGCAAGCCCAAGACATGCACATACACATAATGTGCTTACAAGCAATGTATGACTTTTGAGGTATCACACTTTTTTGAAAATGTGTACATGTACAACTTGGCTCGTCTTTGATATGAACATCATAACAACTTTTAGTGAGTATACAAAACACAACATGTTTCTTTTCAATCATAGAGACTTCCTCTAAGAAGGTTGCAGCCATCACTACAGCTGCCTCAATCCTTTTCTATGCTTCTTTTGAAGTACCATGCCTCCACTTTTGTCACATACTACTTGAACCTCCTCCGCATAGCGAGGAAACCCTGTTTTCCTTGCAGTTTGGTGTGCTATACCAACCACTTGAAAACCTCCCATTGTAAGACTAGCGAGATCTTCTCTTGAAACTTTTGTCCCCCTTGCAATAGGCCAGATCATTGGGGCTATCGATGACTCCTTCACCTAGCTTTTAACTACCTTTGTGTGCTCCACATCATGATTGCAAAACCACAGCCATTTCTCTATGGTTGTCTTTGTAGCATCTTTTTTACCAAAATCATGGTACGACCAAACCTATATCATGACTTTTAAGAGTTTTATCACAATTTTTCATACCCACAACACCAAAACACTTCCTATTCCAATAAGTGGGCATTCTGCACAAGGCCCATTGTTCACGTGGAACATGAGCTTCCTCTACATAGATTAACTGCTTTGTGTTGCATGTGCTTAGTTGAGCATATAGGGGAGTTCCTTGTAGATACATCGAGATTGGGGCTTGTGCTTCATTGTACTTGGACACTTATGTGTGACTCCAAGGCATATCGGCATCCTGTCACTAGAGGGGCGGTAACACCACTGATGTTTTAGTGAATCTTGTTTTCATTTATTCTATGGCAAGCTTCTTAATCTGGTAATATCATATTTACAATTTGTTTATTCAAATAGGTGCTTGATCTTACAAGGTGTCTTTGGCATTGTGTCGGTCAAGATGTGTTGAGCTATGACAGAGAGAGTGGGGAGAAAAATTTGGAGAGGTTGTTTCCATCATATTGTTGCTATGTATTAGATGATTGTGTTTTCCCCACAGAAGTTGTAACATTTAATGGCCTAAAAACTTGTGTGTAGCGGAAATTAGCATGAACATAGTGGGCATTTCATTAGAATAGATTCCTAATGAGAATTACAAGAGTGCTTGGGTGGAGAGAGCAACAAAAAGCATAACACCTAGTTAGATAGCATGAAAAATACTTTCAAAAGAGAGAGAAATTAAGCTATTGACAACAGTTGAGGACCGGATTTGCATGGAGCCGGTCCCCCCTCCAAAAGGCTTTGTATTATATTCTTTGTGTTCCTTCAAGACTAGCTAGTGCAATGAAGATGAAAGCTTCATGCACTAAGCAAAACACTTATCAAATACAACATTAATTATCCCCGGTCTCAGACCCAAGACTTCACACACCTTCGAAGATGGTGAGAGCTAGCAAGGTATGAGAGTAGATTGAGAGGAAGGAGTATCTTACAAGAAAGATGTACATCTCCTCACATAATCACTCATATTAGCATAGCTTAGCTTAGTAATTAGCTTGGTAGAGGAGATGAGCATGCATTGAATCTTGGCTCTTGGTTGGATTTGCATCCACATGCCAAGAGTATGTCGATGTAGGCTTCTATCTCACAAGCTTGGAGTAGGTGATGAGCTCTCCATTAAAGCTTGGGAAGAGATAGTCTTCTTTTTTTCTCACATAGACTGTGTGAGAGTGTGTGTGTGTGTGTGTGTGTGTGTGTGATAATGCCTTGCAAAAATCAGTCCCCTCTCTCTCTTGGGCGAGCCCTCTTGCTATTTGCTCTTGCTCTACCCTCATTATACCTCCCCAGGTCAAGCCAATGACTATTAAGTAGCATAAGTGATAGCCTTCTGACATATGTCTCCCTTTTCCCTTTTGTGAGAGATTTAGGTAATTTAATAATTTAACTAAACTCTCATTGGACCCCTTTTCCTCCTGGCCAATAGGAATCAGGCAAGCCATTGGGCTGTTGAATGCTCATTGGACCCCTTAGGAGACTCTCCAATAGTCTTCTAGAGGACTTAATTCTCATTGGTTCTTTTATTAAGTGTTTTTAAATTAATTAAACTAGATTTACTCTAGCCTAATCCTCATTGGTCCACCTCCAAGGCCATCCAATAGAAATTGGGTACACCTTGTGGGCATCTGTCCTAGGGAGCTGACATGTGTCCCTCATTCCCTTTGTGTAAAGGGAGCTTGTGTGTGTGTGTGTGTGGCTTTCTCTCTCATCCCCTACATGCAAGGCTCACCCCCTCCCAAGTAGGGATTGCAAAGACTTTTTTGTACACACACAAAGCATCCAATTTCCTTAAGGTTGACCTTTGGACACAACCTTTGAATTTTGGAACCTTAGCATTTTGGAAGTCTTAATGGGCTGAACCTTAGGGTCTTTTTAGCCCACTGTTGCACATGGCTCTTTTGCAGATGGCCCCCCCTTTGGATCCCTATTTTCCCTCCTTTGGATCCCTAATGTGGCCGATCTGCTAACTTAACCAATATTCTAGCTTTTTTGCCCCTAGCACTTTCCCATATTAAATGATCAGTTTAACATGAGAAAATCGTTCAGGAGAATTAGATATTGATTATTATGACATTACCTCTCTCTTGAAATCATAGTCGTCCTCGACTATGGTGTAGAGAAGATAAAGCATATTCATGAGTCCTTTTCTTAGCGGGTAGAGGATCCCTATGTTACCCTACGACATAATTCCACAATGGACGACTAGTCCATTTGGCGCTTGAGAGCCTGAAGCTGCCGCAAGCATGTCTGCACATTAGTCTTATCAGTCTTCCATAGTAGAGTGACAAGCTCTACTTGGTGTTTGGGAGACGTCGTCTTCGCAAACTTGATCTAAGCATGCATACTACTTCATTTTTGTGCACAATAAAGAAAAAGAGAGTCTTATAAGACAAAAAAAAATCTTTGTTCATTTTTAACATTTTGTACATTTGCTTACTCTTGGGAAGCATTGTAAGCATTGACAAGGTTTAGGTTATCCTTTAATTGTATGCCTTGCATCCATCTAGCATCTTCAAAAGGATAATTCTTAAACTGAATAAGATATCGTCGGATAGTCTTACCGCCTCTTAGTACCTTGTCTTCATGTCGGAGAATGGACTCGGGCTGCAGCACCTCCTCTTGGTCCTTGATCTCCGGTGGGTCTTCAATAGTTGGTTCTTGAGGTGGCTCTCCTTTGTAAGGCTTTAATAGGCTCACATGGAAAGCATTGTGTATGAGCCAATGATTGGGCAACTTGAGTTGATAGGCCATCTCATTGATTGGCCTAAGAATCTGGAAGGAACCATAGCACCTTTTTGCTAGTTTAGCATAGTACTTTTGGTGTCCCATAGTATTCTTGCCCGTCGTGTGCCTTAATCGAGCCTTGGGAAATTTTAATAAGACCCAATCATTTTCTTTAAAGGCTTGGGCTCTTCTGTGCTTTTCAACAGCAGCCTTTTGCCTTTGCTGTGAGATAGAGATAGCATCCTTAATCTTTTGAAAATATTCTTGTAGGTCTTGGCTATACTCATCTACAGCGAAGATCTTCCCATGTACCTTAAGTAGCAAGGGACTTTTTGATCTCTCCTCAATTACCTCGAAAGGTGCTTTTCCCGTGGAAGTATGTACAGTGTTGTTGTAAGCATACTCCACTAAGGGTAAGTACTTCTCCCATTGGGATCTTTGATCTACTTCCGTTACATAGGCTTTTAGTAGATCGAGAATGGTTAGGTTAGCTATTTCACTTTGGCCATCCATTTGTGGATGATAGACCGAAGAGAAGTTTAGCCTTGTCCCTAAATTCTCAAAGAGACCCTTCCAAAAATTACTGGTCATTCTAGGATCTCTATCCGATACTATGGACATTGGCAAGCCATGGTATTTAAAAATTTTTGAAATGAAGAGGGTTGCCATTTGATGGGCTTTGATAGTCTTTTTGACAGGTATAAAATGAGCTTGTTTACTGAACCTGTCTACTATCGTCCATATTCCCATATTCCCATGGATAGACTTAGGCAATCCAAAGATAAAATGCATGGATATGCTCTCCCATGGTGAATTAGGGATTGGCAAGGGTTGAAGCAATCTAAGTTGCTTCCCTCTATCAAATTTTGTCTTTTGGCATACCAGACATTTAGAAACATACTCTTGTATGTTCACTTTCATGGTAGGCCAATAGAAATATGTTTCAATTCCCTTTAAGGTAGACTGAATCCCTCTATGCCCCGCATAAGGTGGAGCATGAGATTCATACATTACTTTCTCTCGTAGTGAGTTAGTAACACATAGTCTAATGCCATAGAGAAAATAACCATCTTGTAAAGTAAATTGTTCTTCTTTCTTCCCTAATGCAAGGGCTGAAATCACATCTTTAAAATCGGGATCAATAACATACTCATCTATCATTGAAGATAGATCATTGTGAGTTGCTATAGAAACCGCATTCACTCTCGGTCGTCTTGAGAGTGCATCAGCTACTTGATTATGCTTGCCAGCAATGTGAGCAATATGAAAATCCAATTGCTAAAGAAACTTTGCCCACCTCATTTGTTTGTCGAAGATCTTGGTCTGCGTCATGAAGTACTTAAGACTTTGGTGATCCGTTCGCAGAATGAAAGGAGTCCCCAATAAATAGTGCTTCCATGAGTCTAAGGCATGTAGAACTGCAAGGAGTTCCTTTTCATATATGCCTAGAGCTTGCTCAACAGGGTCGAGCCTTCGACTCTCATAGCCTATGGCGTGCCCTTCTTGGAGCAAAACAGCTCCAAGGCAATCACCACAAGCATCACATTGGACCTCAAATGGTTTTGAGAGATCCGGTAGTGTAAGCACAGGTTGAGAGATAAGATTTTCAAAAGCATTGTTCTCCTTAGCAGACCATGTATACCTAACGCTTTTCTTTGTTAGGTCATGTAATGGTCCCGCAATTTGTGAGAACTTTTCTATGAAGCGTCTATAGTATGCACACATACCTATAAAGCTTCTTAGTTCATGAAGATTCCTTGGTTTAGGCCATCCTTTTATTACCTCTAACTTGGATGGATCCATTTGGATGCCATCTTGAGAGATAATGTGACCTAAATACTGAATCTCTTGTAAGAAAAATTCACTTTTCTTTCGATTAACATAAAGTTTATTCTCTCTTAAAACTTAAAATATTACCTGGAGGTGTTGCTTGTGTTCATCTAATGAATTAGAGTAGATGATAATATCATCAAAGAACAGTCCAGTGAAGGTTCCATGAGGCCTGAACAGCTTCTCCATCAAGCGGTTGAATGTGGCTGGTGCATTGGTCAAGCCAAAAGGCATGACAATGTATTCATAAAGACCAAATGTGGTGCGAAATGCGGTCTTTACAATGTCTTGATCAACTATCCTTATTTGATGATAGCCACTTTTTAGGTCAATCCTACTGAAGTAGGTCGATCCTTGTAGCTTATCAAATAGGTCTTCTACCCGTGGAACGGGAAACCTATTCTTGATAGTGATCCTATTTAGTGCTCTATAGTCGACACACATACGATATGTGTCGTCTTTATTTTGCACTAATAGCACACGTGAGCAAAATGGAGATGAGCTAGGCCTAACCATGCCCTTCTCAGCTAACTCGTGCACTTGCCGCATAATCTCCTCTTGTTGAGCTTGAGAGACTCTATAAGGAGGTTTGTTAGGCGGTGAACTTCCTGGAAGAAGTTCAATTGCATGGTCCTCATTACCTCGTTTAGGAGGTAGCTCACAAGGGATGTCGTCAATAAAACCATCTTGAAACCCCTTAAGAAATTTGGATAACTCTAATTCCTTTTGGTTGCTTTTATTTTCTTTTGCTAAAGCATTAGGTTCATTTTGAGAATCTTTAACAAAAATCATGTACACGAAAATAGAGCTCTTTATTGACTTGTTGAAAGCTGGTGTATGTACAATGGGGATAGTGTTACCCATTTCCTTAGCATCTATATACATGTCTTTTTTCCTAAACTTAAAGGAGATTCTCCTTTCAGGGAATTTAACATTGGCAGCCAAGCGATCAAACCATGGTGCCCCTAGGATTACATCCTCATGCTTGAGAGGAGAGATAAAGAAGTCCTCTTTGTCCACATAGCTTTGAACATGAAGCCTCGATTTCCCAATTAAGGGAGTGACTGAAGCTTCTTACTCCTTGAAAGCACTGTCTGCGGGTAGGACATCTCCCATCTCGTAATCTTGTATGCCTAGCTTGGTGGCCAACTCTATAGATATAAAATTGTGAGTAGAACCAGGGTCAAAGAGAATAAAAGCATCATGTTCTCTTACCTTTCCCCAAGCATGGCATAGAGGAGATCCTTTGTGGTGAGTTTGGTGAGTCTCCTCCTCTTGGATTTCAACCAAGGAAGCTCTAGGAGGATCTTGGCGGTTGTTCTTTTGGGGACAAGCGCGGTACGCATGCCCTTGTTCGCCGCACTTGAAACACTGGTTATCCTTGAAATAACATTCAAGCTCTTCAGGAGAGAGTTTGTTCTTACCTTTGTAAACTCCCTTCTCTTTAGCTTTGTTGGAGTTGCCCTTAGGAGACTTTTGGACATTGTCCTTCCCCTTAGGTTCGTTGGAACCCTTGTTTTCCGTGGGCTTATTATTTATTTTAGCCCCCGTTTGGAAATTGATTCGAGAGGCCATCATAGTATGGTGTATTACCGCCGATATGGTACGTGGCCTTTGGGAGTTGACATACTCCGCTATTTCTTCGGTTAAGCCTGCACAAAATTGTTGCTTTTGCTCTCCAAAATCCAACTTTTTGAAGACAGTGGCTTTGAGTTGTAGGTCCCAAAACTTGTCTACATATTTGTGGATGGATTCATAGGGAGAGAGCTTTAAGCTTCGCCATTCGGTGAGTACTTTGTCTTTGGCATCGGTGGCCAAAAAATGCTTCATAATGGAAGCTCTTAAAGCTTTCCATGTTCGTGGAGCTTCACCGTTAGCTCGTAGGCTAGACCACCATTGTCTGGCAGACTTTTGAAAGTGCATAGCTACATGGCGTAGCTTAGAGGACTCTGTGAAGCCCTCATCTCCAAACGCCGCAGCAAAATGTTGGATAAAGGCCAAGACTTTGTCCGTAGCACAAAAGGTGCCATCATAGGTAAGGAAAGAGATGCTCTTCCCTCCCTCTTTGAACTTCTTCAGCTTGGATGACCTCTTCCATGCGGCATAGGATTTCCTATGGCCTCTTCTTTTTGATGGTTCAAAGGTTGCACCATCACTTTCTTCAGAAGGTGAAGAATTTGAAGAAGGTGGAGAAGAGTGTGACCTCTTTCTCGCCTTTTTCTTATCTTGATCTTCGTCGTCTTCACCATCACTTTCATAAGAGGAAGAGGATCAAGAAGATGGAGAAGAGGGTGTCCTCTTTCTTGCCTTTTTCTTCTCTTGCTTTTTATCATCCCTCTTTGAATTATGGTGTGGAGAAGAGTGTGATGGTCTTCTCCACTTTGGTGGTGATGGAGAGCGTTTAGCCCGCCGTCTTCGTGGAGCCATCTCCGCCGAGGTGGCGGGAGACTCACTTCTTTCTCGTTTGTTCGATGGAGGCTCTTGAGTTCTCCTTTGGGAAGGAGATGCATCATCAAGAAGTAAATTCTTGAGCCCTTCGTATGGGTTCTCTTCTTCTTTCCGAATCGGAGAGAGACCTCTTTTGGGAGTCTCACAAGGAGGCTTCCTAGGTGTTCTCTCGTCATGGTGAAGAGCTTGGAGAATCCCGTGAGCACGGAGCTACCGTTGCACTTCACTTTGGAGAGATGGATTGCCCATGGCTTGTTGAAGCTTAGAAACAAGATAGTTAACAAGCATCGGAGCATCATTAGTAGCTTGCTCATTAGCAAAATCAAAGTTATCAACATTAATTTCACTCTCTTTACTATTGTCAGCCATTCTAACAACTTTTAGGTCTAAACGTTTTAGGTGTACTTTGGCACTTCAAGCCCTAGTTGCTACTCCTCTTTACCCCTTTAGAAAAAGAACTCAAGCTACTGTACCCGTGGCTCGAATACCATTAATTGCAAGGAATAGAAGAGAGGGTCTTTCAACACCAATACAGCATCGGCTCCTGTCAAGCTTCTAATAGCTTAATAGTGGTTAAGCCCCATAGGACTCCACTATTAAGACCATAGCTCTCGACGGTGATGCCCCATTAACTGCACGAAGGCAGGCGCACTGCAAGGCTGAAAAATCCCTATTCTACTTACTCACAGGCAATTAATAATACCAACCATTTATAGCTAGCTTGAGGACCTCCCTTCTTGAGCAAGAAAAGAGAAACCTTGTGCTCTGATACCAATGTAACATTTAATGGCCTAAAAACTTGTGTGTAGCGCAAATTAGCATGAACATAGTGGGCATTTCATTAGAATAGATTCCTAATGAGAATTACAAGAGTGCTTGGGTGGAGAGAGCAACAAAAATCATAACACCTAGTTAAATAGCATGAACAATACTTTCAAAAGAGAGAGAAATTAAGCTATTGACAACAGTTGAGGACCGGATTTGCATGGAGCCGGTCTCCCCTCCAAAAGGCTTTGTATTATGGTTTCTCCCATCAAGAGAGACATTGTACAATACAATTCTTTGTGTTCCTTCAAGACTAGCTACTGCAATGAAGATGAAAGCTTCATGCACTAAGAAAAACACTTAGCAAATACAACATTAATTATCCCTGGTCTCAGACCCAAGACCTCACACACCTTCGAAGATGGTGAGAGCTAGCAAGGTATGAGAGTAGATTGAGAGGAAGGAGTATCTTACAAGAAAGATGTACATCTCCTCACATAATCACTCATATTAGCATAGCTTAGCTTAGTAATTAGCTTGGTAGAGGAGATGAGCATGCATTGAAGCTTGGCTCTTGGTTGGATTTGCATCCACATGCCAAGAGTATGTCGATGTAGGCTTCTATCTCACAAGCTTGGAGTAGGTGATGAGCTCTCCATTAAAGCTTGGGAAGAGATAGTCTTCTTTTCTTCTCACATAGACTGTGTGAGAGTGTGTGTGTGTGTGTGTGTGTGTGTGATAATGCCTTGCAAAAATCAGCCCCCTCTCTCTCTTGGACGAGCCCTCTTGCTATTTGCTCTTGCTCTACTCTCATTATACCTCCCAAGGTCAAGCCAATGACTATTAAGTAGCATAAGTGATAGCCTTCTGACATGTGTCCCCTTTTGTGAGAGATTTAGGTAATTTAATAATTTAACTAAACTCTCATTGGACCCCTTTGCCTCCTGGCCAATAGGAATCAGGCAAGCCATTGGGTTGTTGAATGCTCATTGGACCCCTTAGGAGACTCTCCAATAGTCTTCTAGAGGACTTAATTCTCATTGGTTCTTTTATTAAGTGTTTTTAAATTAATTAAACTAGATTTACTCTAGCCTAATCCTCATTGGTCCACCTCCAAGGCCATCCAATAGAAATTGGGTACACCTTGTGGGCATCTGACCTAGGGAGCTGACATGTGTCCCTCATTCCCTTTGTGTACAGGGAGCTTGTGTGTGTGTGTGTGTGTGTGTGTGTGTGTGTGTGTGTGTGTGTGTGTGTGTGTGTGTGTGTGTGGCTTTCTCTCTCATCCCCTACATGCAAGGCTCGCCCCCTCCCAAGTAGGGATTGCAAAGACTTTTTTGTACACACACAAAGCATCCAATTCCCTTAAGGTTGACCTTTGTTTGGAAGTCTTAATGGGCTGAACCTTAGGGTCTTTTTAGCCCATTGTTGCACATGGCTCTTTTGAAGATGGCCCCCCCTTTGGATCCCTATATTCCCTCCTTCGGATCCCTATTGTGGCCGGTCTGCTAACTTAACCAATATTCTAGCTTTTTCTCCCCTGGCACTTTCCCATATTAAATGATCAATTTAACATGAGAAAACCATTTAGGAGAATTAGATATTGATTATTATGACAGAAGTTGATTGTGAATTAATAGAGATGGTGCAGAGAGAAGTAGTGTTTTTTTTTGTAAGTCACTATCTTGTATGATGTTGATTTGAATGGTCCTTGTATTAATCAAGTTTGGCACATTGTTTCATTTTGCAAGAGTAATGGTGTTTATTTCTATGTCGGTGACATGGTTCAGTGGTTTCTAGCAACATTCACAAAGTGTTGCGACTATGTCATGGATGTGTTTTGCGAAGTGTGCCAGTTTGGGAAAGGCGAGCATGGAAGACTTGAGACATTGCATGTGTTTAGAGCTAGAGGATGTACTCTATGAGTGGTGTCTTTCTCCTATAGTTTGTGGGCCCGTTCCAAGCTAAGAGGGAGGAGTTTGTTGTGAGAAGATCCATACATTTGATTTTGTCACTACTATGATCTACAGATTATGTATTTTTTGGTCACAATTTTTGGGTGGTAACAATGTGTGACTACATGATTGATGTCACTATGTTGGCATGTCTCTATGTTGGTTTAAGAAAGATTTAAGACCACCTTGTGAGATTACTTGCCATACTTTCAATTCCTTTGTAAAGAGGATACTTTTCTCTAGGTGGTAGCTAACAAGGGTTTTATTGTTAGTCTTTTCATTTTCTTGTACATCCTTAATCTCTTGCAGAAAGACCTTTGTGATAAAGGTGCAGAGGTAATTTTTAAGCTAAAATGAAGGAAACGTTGAAAATTTTTCTGTTTATTTGTACTTGGAAATTTGGTTTTGGATTCATATTGTTTACTTTTGGCCTATAGTTTGTGCACAAGTTTTGTCTTCAACAAGCTCATGTAGGCCATGTTGCATTGCATAAGGAATGAAAAAATAGTACTAACTTATTTGAAGGATTTTTTGTTGGTCTTTTCATTCTTTTGAACGTCCTTAATCTCTTGCAGAGGCCTTTGTGATAAAGGCGGAGAGGTACTTTTTAAAAAATTTAAGCTAAAATGAAGGAAACTATAGCAAATGTTTTTGGTTATTTGTACTAGAAAATTTAGTTTTAAATTCATATTTGTTTGCTTTTAGCCTATAGCTATGCGCAAGTTTTGTCTTGGACAAGCTCATTTGGGCCATGTTGCATTGCAAAAGAACAAAAAAAAAGTACTAATTGCAAAAGCACAAAACAAGAAGCTTGCAAAAAATAAATCTCTCCACACTCGCATGATAGGAAGGTTATTTCTTTCTTGACTTCTTACACACATATACAATGTATTGGAGCTTACTCATTCTTCTTCTTGGCTAAATCTCTATTCCTACCCATGTCTTCATACTTGGAGATCGCATGATTGTAATTGTGGATCTCTTTCGATTCAACTTTAAACTAACCAATTGAATCTTCTTTAAAAAGATACTAAAGCATCAAGTGTTACATATGACAGTTGTGTTGGCTTCAAATTTGTTCCCTAAAATCTAAGCATCAACTGTACTTTCTTTAGGTTTAAGTTGGCTTTTTTGTAACCATAGACTTTGCCCCATTTTCTATCTAAACTATAGTTATAAATTACAATTGGTATATTTACCAAGCTCATAACCCCTTGAGCTTGACTTTAGACAGGTTTTTTCTCCTAAAGAAATGTTTGGATGATGAAAAATTATTATGTTTTCCTCTTCTTATACACACACATTCCTCCATAAGAAAAGAAGCTCTATATATGACAGTTGACTTGAATTCAAACTTGTTCCCTACTATCTAAGCATCAAATGTACTCCTCTCTTTAGGTTAAAGGTGGCTTTTGTGTAACCCTAGACTTTGCCCCATTTACTATTTAAAGTAAAATTGGTAAATTTATCAAGCTGGAAACCCCTTCAACTTGACTTTGGACTCTATCTCTTTGATAGCTTTTGGATAAACAGGTCCTTGAAAAGTTTTTTCTCGTAAAGAAATTTTTGGGTGATAGAAAGGTTATTCTATTTTCCTCTTCTTATATACAAACATTCCTCCATGAGAAGAGAAGTTTTAATGTTGTAGATGCATTTTTTAACAGAACTTATAGATCCAATCGACTAGTCTTGTACAAAGTCTAGTTAAAATACAAGAAAACTAGATAACCAAACAATTACACTTGCGTGATAAGAAGGTTATTTCTTTCTCAACTTCTTACACACACACACACACACACACAATGTAGTGGACATTAGTCTTTCTTCTTCTTGGCTAAATCCCTATTCTTAGCCATGTCTTCATACTTAAAATCCCATGACTGTGTTTGTGGATCTCTTTCAATTCGACTCAAAACTAATCAGTTATACCTTCTTTACAAAGATAGAAAGCATCAAGTTTTACATATGAAAGCTGATTTGGCTACGAATTTGTTCCTTACATTACCAAGTGATCTTATAGATCTATTCGACTAGTCTTCTACAAAAGTGTTGTTAAAATACAAGGATATTGGATAACCAATCAACAAAACTTGCATGATACGAAGGTTATTTCTTTCTCGACCTCTTACACACACACACACACACACACACACACACACACACACACACACACATACAATGTATTGGAGGTTAGTCATTCTTCTTATTGGCTAAATCCATATTCCTAACCATGTCTTTATACTTGGAGATCACCTGACTATGATTGTGGATCTCTTTCAATTCAACTTAAAACTAACCAGTTGTACCTTCTTTATAACGATACTAAAGCATCAAGTCTTACATATGTTAGTTGACTTGGCTTCAAATTTATTCCCTACAAATTAAGCATCAACCGTACTTTGTTTAGGTTTAAGGGGGCTTTTGTGTAACCCTAGGCTTTGCCCCACTTTCTATCTAAAGTACAGTTGTAAAGTACAATTGGTAAATTTACCAAGCTCATAATCCCTTGAACTTGACTTTGGACTCTATCTCTTTGGATATTAGGTCCTTGAAAGGTTTTTTCCCCTAAAGGAATGCTTGGTGATTGAAAGGTTGTTCTTTTTTCCTCTTCTTATACTACACACACATGTTTCCATGAAAAGAGAAGTTTTAATGTTGTAGGCACATTTCCACGAGAACTTATAGATCTATTCAGCTAGTCTTTTACAAAAGTGTTGTTAAAATATAAGGAAATGGGATAACCAATCAACCACACTTGCGTAATTCTTTCTCCACTACTTATGCTTTTGTGCTTCATCAAAAGGTAGAGGTTCGTCCTAAACATGACATAAACTAGAAACAACCAAACCATAACAATCTGACACATAAGATGCATGACAAGAACCTGAACGGGTACGACTAGACATAGGTGCATCCAATTGATCATTACGCAGAGTATGCACCAGCCATTTTGGCATTCCTCTAGCCTCCTCAATCTCAACCCTTTCCACATCAAGTACATCATGTACATGTGCATCAAAAATAGGCTGATCCGTAGCATTTTCTAAAATCCCCATAGGCTATACATTTGCCTCATTGGAATTTACATTCAAGTTTCCACCATTAAAAAGAGGCAACAATGTGTCATGAATATCATGTGATCTTACATTACTGTCTTTGGTACATGATAACAAAGGCTAAAAGAATCTTCCACAAACGCAAAGCAAGATACATTTTGTTTGCAAATGGTATAACTTATAACCTTTGCTTTTAGTAATGTAACAAACAAAAAATGCATTTAATAGCCTTATCATCCAATTTTTTGCGTTGTGTTTGTGGCACCAAAGAGTAAGTTAAACAATAAAAAATGTGCATGTGATCGGTAGATGCCTTCTTATCATGCCATGCTTCATAAGGAATAATAGACTGCAAAGGTTTTATAGGACACCTGCTAAGTACATAAGTAGCACACATAATAGCCTCAAGCCAAAACAAATGTGGCAAAGCTTGACTCTTGACCATGCATCATGCCATCTTCGTAAGCGACCTATTTTCCCTTTCAATAACACCATTTTACTGAGGTGTATATGGCATTGTACATTGGTGTTTTATCCCACGACTAGCTAGAAATGCATTAAACTCATGAGATATAATCCCCCATCGATTTGAACGGAGGATTCCCTAGGACTATTAGAGACATTTCGCCAAAGCCAAAAATTGCTCACATGAACACTTTAGACTTAGCTTTAAGCGAATATAATTTTCCCATGCATGCCTAAAGTAATCATCAATGAAAGTCACGATTTATAGGTATTTCCATAAGGACGGAGTTTGCATAGGCCCACAAACATCACTATGCACAAGTTGCAATCTGCATGTAGCCCTTACTGAACCATCCTTTGGAAACTTTGAACACTATATCTTACCTAGAATACAGTATCCACAAACATGCTTTCAAGGTGCTTCAAGAGGCGGCAAAGAAGCAACCTTATCATATTTTTGCAAGCGCAGCAAGCTGACAAAATTCAAATACCCAAAATATGCATTTCAAAGTTTTGCATCTAAAAAAACCTTTGAGTCTACAACTGCATTTGCAAAATTCTACCCACACTTGTCGTACAAAGTGATCTTACACATCCCACGACACAAAATGCCAGATGTGTTAATTTTATCATCACCAAAATTGAGATCATGAACTGTACATTTGTCATTCACAGATTTGACAATAACACCAAGTCTTGCAAGTGTAGATGCAACAATTTTATCATCACCAAAACTGAGATTATGAACTGTACATTTGTCATTCACAAATTTGACAACAAGACCAAGTCTTGCAAGTGTAGATACAGACAAGTGGTGCTTTTTTTACCTTAGGTACATAAAGTGCATCAACAAGTGTGAAAGGATTGCCAATCGCAACACTCAACATAATATTTCCAAGTCCCTTGATCGGATAAGAGGCATTGTTGGCACAAGTGACCATATTCCCATGAGGGATAGACTTGTTAGACATAAACAAGTCACCATCGGTAATGTGCTTTGTAGCACCACTATCAAAGTACCACACATGTGAATCTGCATCATTTCACAATCATGTATCATGGACAAAAGGATCATAAGTTCACTCTACACTAAATGTCTACTCTCCATCTACATCAGCATCACAATCTCCTTTCATAGAAGATTCTACAATAACTGCACTTGTAGTGGAACCATCCACTTTCTTCTTGGGCTCTTTTGACTTCAATTTAGGGTACTACTTAATCAAGTGATCATTAGCTTTGCAGTAATGGTAAGCATCTTCTTCTTGTTTTTTTCACCAAAATTCCAAGACGAGGTGTTGTCATTAGAACAAGCGATTTTCCACTTGTTGAAGAACCATGAGAAGTGGCGACATTTTTGTTACCATCTTTTCTTTGAGCAAAAATAAAGGCCTATTCAATTGCACATTGTTTATCCTTGTCCTTTCTTGAAAGAGACTCTTGCAGAACAATGTGCATAATGCATCAAACTTGACAACATCAAGATTTCCTTGGGTCATAAGTCTCCAAATACTAGCAAAATTTTGGAAGGAATCTAGCAATGCATCAAGAACAGTCTGCACAAGTGAGCTATGAGAAATGACTACGCCTGAAAAAATGAGTTTCTCATTAATATCCTTGATACTAGCAACGAAAGTGTCCATGTCATCTTCCTCATGCATAATCTTTGATTCCAATTACCAAGCTTGAAACCTCTAGAAATTGACTTTAGACTCTATCTCTTTGATATATTTTGGATGAGTAGGTCCCTCGGCAGGTCCTTGAAAGTTTTTTTTCTCCTAAAGGAACGCTTGGGTGATAGAAAGGTTATTCTAGTTTCCTCTTCTTATATACACACATTCCTCTGTGAGAAGAGAAATGTTGAATTGGATCTCTTCCAATTCAATTTAAAACTAGCATGTTGCACCTTCTTTAAAAAGATACTAAAGCATCAAGACTTACATATGACAATTGATGGCTTCAAATCTGTTCCCTACAATCTAAGCATCAATGTACTCCTCTCTTTAGGTTTAAGGTGGATTTTGTGTAACCCTAGATTCTCCCCCATTTTCTATCTAAAGTATAGTTGGTAAATTTACCAAGCTTGAAACCCCTTGAACTTGACTTTGGACTCTATCTCTTTGTTGATAGCTTTTGAATGAACATGTCTTTGAAAGGTTTTTTTCCCTAAAGGAACGCTTGGGTGATACTAAAGTTGTTCTTTTTTCCTCTTCTTATACAAACACATTCCTTCATGAGAAGAGAGGTTTTAATGGTTGTAGGAATATTTCCAAGAGAACTTATAGATCTATTTGACTAGTCTTGTACATAAGTGTTGTTAAAATACATGGAAAGAGGATACGAAATGCATGATAGGAAGGTTAATTCTTTCTCCATTTCTCCAAGTATTGAAGCTTAGTCTCTTTTCTTCTTAGCTAAGTCCCTATTCCTAGCCATGTCTTCATACTTGGAGACCCCATGAATGTGATTGTGGATCTCTTTCCATTCAGCTTATAACTAACCACGAGTTGTACCTTCTTTTAAAAGATACTAAAGCATCAAGTCTTACATATGGCTGTTGACTTGACTTAAAAAGTTTTCCCTAGAATCTAAGCATAAACCATATTCCTCTCTTTAGGTTTAAGGTGGCTTTTGTGTAACCCTAGACTTTGCCCCATTTTCTATCTGAAGTACAATTATAAAGTACATTTCGTACATTCACCAAGCTTGAAACCCCTTGAACTTGAATTTGGACTCTGTCTCTTTAATAGCTCTTGGATGAACAGGTCTTTGAAAGCATTTTTATTTAATAGCTCTTGGATGAACAGGTCTTTGATAGCATTTTTCTTCTAAAGGAATGTGAACTTTTGTTAGCAAATTAGCTCTTGGATGAATAGGTCTTTGAAAGCATTTTTCTTCTAAAGGAATGTGAACTTTTGTTAGCAAATTGTTGCAACGACAACAAGTGTCTATAGCAAAGCTATGTGACACTAACACAATTAATGTCAATACTCAAGGAAGCTAGTGGAATGGGGCACAAAAATGTGTTGGGTTGTCAAACACAAAAGAGTTATTGTTGCTAAAAGATGCACTCACAAACTATTAGGAATCTAGCTCTATGTGTCTATAGCTTTATCTATACATGCTTATCCAAAAAGTCACCTCCTAATCTCATTAGAAAGGACCTTTATACTTTAGGCTTTTAAAAAATTCGATCAAACTCTTGTTCCCTTGTTGATGTACAATTACATTCGCAACAATGAGAATGCATGCTTTCAACTTGGAACTTGATCTTCCATCTCTTTTATCTTCATCTTATTCCGAGAAGTCATGGCCATGTTGCCACTCAAGCTTTTTTTATTAAAAAAATCTTCCTCAAGCTCCTTTTTTAGCCTTTTTTAGCTTTGCTTTTTCTTTATTGTGGTGTGAAGTTTGTGAGCCAATGACATAGAAGCTTGGCCTATTAGGTTCATCAACAAGGTAGTTAGTATAGATTTCATTGAGTCATAGGAAGTCACTAGATACTCATATGCTTTTTTTTTACTCAGCACTTTACTCTTCTAGTCTTTGGATCTCCACTTTGGCTTTGACATTATGTGACTCTCTATCAGTGTAGGTATGTTGAAGCTCTTTGGTCAAGTAATCACTTTCTTCTTGGAGCTTGTCAGCTTACACATCTAGCTCCTAAACTCTTCTCTTTAGAGTATATTCCTCTGTTAATGTAGGTCTGTTGAAGATTTTTGGTCAATTTAACTTTTTCTTCTTGAATCTTGTGAGTTTACCCTCTAGCTCTTGAACTCTTGTATTTAGATTCTATTCCTATGTCAACTTGTCAACATAAGCCGTTTTGATTGCATACAATTCTCTTTTCCAAGTGTATAGAATGTTTCAATGGAAGAGAAATTGCCATTCAAGCTGCTCCATTGTTGCTTGAATATTGAACTCCTTCACCATCTTGAGCTCTTGCTCAAATAGCTTCATCACTAATTCATTGTTATCTTGTTGTGTGAAGCGTGGAGAACATGCTCCTTTGTCTCTAGAGGGCCCTAGTATTTTTGTAGTGTTAATACTTTGTGTTTGTGTATGTCTCTCCATGTTTTCTTGTGGATTTACAGATGTTTTCTTTTGTTGAGATAATTGTTCATGTATAGAATCTTTGAGGAGGATTGGAATTGTGGCTTGTTTATCTTTTTGTTTCTCTTGAATTTTCACCATGCCGGGCATGCCTATAGTTTTCCCTTGTTTTTCTTGAAGATCCATTTCTTTGTTTGTGATACCTGCAGTGGGAGTATCTTCATTCTTGTCTTCTCTTGTTGCCTCTTGCTCTATGGTATTCTCTTTTTCAATAGTGTGCCCACCAATAGTTGCTTCAAGTTGACCTTTGACTATTTAATCCAGATATGGAAAGTTGGTAAGTCGTGACACCTCGTCATGTAGCCTCTACTTCTTTGGTTGGTGAGCCTGTAGGGTTATTAAAGATGGCTTCCTCCTCTACATTCTAGTTCTTTGAGGCCTCTTCTCCTTCTTTCGCTTTCCGTTTCCCTTTTCTTATCCTTTCCTTTTGTGCTTGTGCAAGATCTATTCTTCTTGTATTTGTTTTTCCGTTCTTCTTATAGTTTCTTGTTCTTCTTATAGTTTCTTGTACTTATCTTATAGTTTCTTGTACTTAGTATCCACACTTACAAACTTTATTTCACCACTTTCTTCTTTAGTCTACTTGGCAATGTGTCTTTTGAGTAGCTTTTCTCTTTTCTATCCTCTTGAGAGAAACTTTCATCTTTTTCCTTGGCATCTATTTGTGGTATGTGTTCTTTACTTGTCCATGATCTTCTCTCTATAAATAGGTGTAGAAATCACACCTTATGGCCTTATTTTTCGACACATGGAAAGGTCATCACGTGAAGAGAGAGAAAGGGCTAAAGCCAGTGTGGGAGACCTGGGCAGGAGAGTGGCAGCGAAAATGTATGCTTAATGTGGTTTTTTTAGGCCAAAAAGGTCCCAGAATGGTCCATGTGGAATAGCAAGTAAAGGTGTCCGGAATGTTGAGTCAGTGTTCTGGAATGTAGAATTTGAGATGCTCTAGAAGCTCGTCTAGACAGCTCATCAAACGGAGCCCAGATGTGCGAGATATGGCAAGTTGAAGTGGGATGCGTTTGCAGATCCTCGCCGGATTGGGCGAGCACACGTGGTTGGTCAAGGCGGGTGTGAAATGATACATGGGAAGTCCTCGAGTTGTGTAGCACGCAGGTCTTTTCGGATTGAGAATCGGACTTCTAGATGGAAAGTTATGGACAGTCAAGTTTTGATAGGGGCCAATTTCGAGGCGTTTGGGAGCTACATTGGGAAATGCGCAATTTGGTGTTTTCTCGAGCTCGCCAAGTATCTGGTGGGTAGCATGCAGCATATGATGCTAGTCGAAGTCGACGGCACCTGAATCGGAGTTCGGAGCTTGGAGATATGCTTGGTCGAGGTCGACATTTCGTAGCGAACGTGGATGGTCGGATGCTTTTTTCTATGTTTGGCACACACCGTTTGAGGCCGTCGAGGCGTCATGATGTGAAGCTGACAGGTGGATCTCCCAGGTGGCATGATCGGGAAACTTATTGGGCGAGCCCGGGCACACGGAGCACCGATGGCACATGAATCAAATACTTGAGGTTTCCTTGTTTTGTAAAGGTAAAAGAAAAGAGTGGCTGGACTCAAAGGGGAAAGTAGGAAAAAAGTAAATTTGAAGACTAAATGTAAAAGGGTAAGCTTGAGTAAGGAAAAGAGCCTGGCGCCACTGCCCAAAAAAAGAAGTTTTTCTTCTTTGCTTTCAAAAGAGAAGAGGAAGAAAAAGAAAAGAGGCAGCATTTTCGACAGGGCAGGTTTTTCTTTTTTCCTTTGGCTTGGGGAGAGGAGGAGAAAGAGAAAGGGCTTTCGGGTGTGCTTGACAGTCGGAGTCGACACACGATGGTAAAGTGTGGTCCGTGAAGCGACCCAAGAGCACGAGGGTTCGGAAGAAGAGGGAACCAGCGAGGGTTTTCACAAGGAGGAGCCACTATGCGAGCTAAGGCCACGATGGATTTGTTGTCAATTGTGTGCCGATGTAGTCAAGTGGCGAGGGAGGTGTGTGCCCCTCTGTGTGAAGCAAGTGATGGCCTTGTTGCGACCAAGAGCAGGCCATATGGATTTTGTACAGGTGTTTTTGTTTTGAAGGAGAAGCTTTCATTGTCGATTTTGGCGTCGTCTTTTCCCCTTCCCCCCTTTCTTCTTTGCTCGTCTTCAGGGTGTGTGGTGCCGATGTGTGTGAGCGTGTGCGTCCCCCCGGGCCCCCTGTGTGTGTGAGAGAGAAAGAGAGAGAGGTGTTGAGTTGTGGAAGAGTTGGAAGCGGGCAAGATCGGTGTGGTAGCTGTCCGAGGATTGTGCCGAGCGTGTGTGCATTGGGTGAAGTGCAGGCGAGGCTCTGCTAGTGTGAATGGTCTTTTTTGAAGGTGTTTTCGAGAGGACAGGGGTGATGTGAATACCCTGAGCTATACCCTGTGTGCATTGGGTGAAGTGCAAGCGAAGCCCTGCTAGTGTGAATGGTCTTTTTTGAAGGTGTTTTCGAGAGGACAGGGGTGATGTGAATACCCTGAGTTGTTTGTGTGTCGGGTGTGTTCCCATTCCCCCTCTCCATCGCCCCGCACTTGTGAAGAAGATGTCTCCAACATGAATTTTTCATGCATGCCTGTCTCTCGGGGGGCTCACCTCTTAGATATGTAAGTTACCACGCGAGTTTTAATAAATGGATTTTTTAATTCAAAAATGTTAACAGGATTATATTAACAGAAGGGATTTTTTAAAGAAAAACCCGTTAGTTTTTTAAATAAAAGGGGTCATTTTATCACCTTAAGCATGTAAGTAAAGGGGTTCTTTTAATACCATTTGAACGCATGTTATATGAATAGTTTCTTAAAGGTGCAGCCCCCAAGACCTGCCCTCATGACAGTGTGCATCTTTTACCTAAGTCTAAATGTTGCCATTCAAAGTTGAAATGATGGCAAATATCTCGTTGTTATTACAACCTTCATAATCTACTGGATTGACCATGGAAAATCTCGTAGGGCAATCAAGCAGCAAAGGTTCACCACTAACAGTATTCAAGAACAAACTCACCTTGCATGGACGAAGAAGAATCCATCATTGGTAGAACTTTCTAGAGCTTAGTGTCTATCCAAATCATCCTTGGCTCTAACCTTGAAATACTCGGCCTCTTTGACAAGATATTTGTGCATCTTGGACTCATTGAAGAGAACCTATGAGTTGGAATAATCTTTCTAGATTTTGGGTGCTAGAGAAGATAGCCAATCTCTCCACCTACCCAATGAACATGCATTTGTGTGATTTGGGATCTAGCTTCTTGTATAGCTCTTTAGGGACATGTGAGAATGACTCACACCCTAATACACATAATCTATCATGGTTTGGATTCTTGTCGGTCCACATCTCCTACAGAATCTCAAAGGGCAATGGAATACTAGGAAAATAATTTATGATATACAGTGTTGTCATGACAAAGCCTCCCCAAAACATTGGAGACAAGTTTTTATAAACAACATGGTTGTGACTCGCTCTTGAATATTCCTATTCATACACTCAACAATTCATACTAGAAGAACGATTTATGATATACACTACTCTCATGACAACCTCTCCCCAAAACATTTGAGGTAAGTTTGCCATAAATACCATGGTTGGGACTCTCTATTGAATTGTCCTATTCATACGCTCAACAATTCCATTCTGAGCAAGTGTGTACGATGTCAGGGGATATGTGTTCAAAATGTGAGCCGGGCAGGCTCCGGGCATCTGGCTGTGGGAGGTGTGAAAGAGAGAGAACAGCAGACACTGAAAGCTCTGACAATCACCGTAATCATCAATTAATTGAGTAAATCTTTAGGTACAACTTAATCGATAGCCAAGGCGGGTTGTTAGCAGCACCGTCACTCGGATTAGCTAAAACTTAGGAGTTTAAGCTTCCTTTTTACAAATGTAACTGGGTCGTTAATGACACCAAGACTTAACAGAATGTTTAATCAATCTCTAGATGATGACGACAATGGTGTTTTCCTCCATGTAGCTCTTCCTACTTCAATTTTCCTTATGAGCTCAAAATTTCCCGTCTTTCTCGTTCTTCACCTCCTTCATAGATGCTTTACTCCTTCAATTTCCCTTAAGGGATCATTCAAGCAAGTTTGATAGCTTTAGGTGTAAAAGAAATTGGGTACTGATTTCTCGCCAATAGACAAAAATTCTTATTTGTCGGGTTCCCATAATTGATTTCTATCGATCACTTTACGTCTTTGGTTTGGTCAAAATGAGGTTCAAGAACCGTGCTTCGAGCGAGTTCCCTTCCATTTGTTTCAAGTGAGCTTCTTACACCTTTTTCAATCTCCTTCTTGCATTGGTCGTCCAAACCCTCCCTTGCTTAGCTTCGAGAACAATATCAAAAGAGAGAGAGGCTTTAGCTTCCCTTCACCGGCTTCAAGTCTTGACCTTAATCTCCACAATCGAGAGAAAGAGCGCCTTTAGCTTCCTTGCTTAAGTCCAAGAGCAAGAGAGAGCGCCCCTTCCTTGCGGACTCCTTGCTCCTCTCTTCTCTATCTTATGCACGAGAGGAAGAGAGAGTGCCTCCTTTGATTTGCTTCTCAAGCACGTTCATAACACCTTGCTCCTCCTTCTTTCATGCCCTCCTCTTTGATCTCCCTTTGCCTGGCTTTGCTTACTCTTGAGGGTGAGAGTTTTCTCTTGCTTATGAACGAGAGAGGAGAGAGAGTCAAAGAGAGAGAGAGAGAGAGAGTGCCAAAGAGCCCATGAGAGAGCTCGATTATTATCCTTCCTCCTCCTCCTCTCCTTCACGCCATAACCCCCTTTGTTGATGCCCCTTCTAATTTGCTCCTCCACCACGCTCAAAAATCCCTAAAAAGTTTGGGAAAATTACCAAAATACCCCTCTAATCTGAGAAAAATTCCAAAATACCTCTCAAATTTCAAAAATTCCCAAAATACCCTTGTATCTACTTTGGTTGGATTGTTCAAGATTTTCTAATCGTCATTTTTTTTTGACAACTGAGATCCATTTTTGAGTGCTCAACATGTAATTTGTCACTAGTTACCATTGCAAAAAAAGCAATTATGCCTAAAAATAATGAAGAAATGGTCACTTTCCTTGATGTTTTCAAGGATATAAGTCACTAATTTCTGCAGGTGAAGTCATTTTTGTTGACAGTTCCCTTGTGCAGATTTTTCTTGATGCTTTGCCAGATTTGTACCAGACTTTTGCTAGTACTTGGAGACTTGTCAACCAAGGAAATCCAAAAGTTTTCCAATTTGATGCATTATGCACATTGCACTTTCCAGGAAAAACATGACTAGGTAAGCTTGCAATTGAACAACCGTTTATTGCTGCTCAAAGAAAAGGTGGTAACAGCAATGTAGCCACTTCTCATGGTTCTTCCACTATTGTAAAATCACATGTTCCTAATGCTTCTACTGGCAGCAATTTCTCTGGAAATTCTAGTGATAAGGTCAAAAACAAGATGCATTGCCATCATTGTAAAGCTAATGGTCACTTCATCAAGCAGTATCCAAAATTGAAGGCAAAAGAGGCTGGATCAACTACAATCCAATACAAGTGCAACTATTGTAGATTCTTTTGTGAAAGGAGATTGTGATGTTGATGTAGATGCATAGTGGGATTTTAGTGCAAAGTGTACTTATGATCTTGTTGCCCATGATGCATGCATGTCAATTGCTGCAGATTCACATGTGTGGTATTTTGATAGTGGTGCTACAAAGCACATTACCTTACATCGTGACTTGTCTACCTCTCTCGAGGATGTCCCTCATGGAGATTCAGTCACTTGTGCCAACAATGCCTCTTATCCGGTTAAGGGAGTTGGAAAGATTGTGCTTATTGCCTTGTGTTAGACAAGTTACCTAGAGACATTGCTATGTAAGTTTGGACTTGAGGATTGCAAACTTATTGCCACTCCTATGGAAACAGGCTTGGGATTGAGTCTTCATGATGTTGGTGATCCTGTCGATGTCACTCTTTACAAAACTACTATAGGCTACCTTATTTATGTATGCAACACGAGGTCGGATATTCAATTTGTAGAATCACGGGTTAGCAAATTCATGCATAGCCCAGGGTCTAAGCATTGGCAGCCTGTCAAGAGGATTTTTTGCTACTTGAGTGGCACTTTATATCTTGGATTGTTTTATGCCAAGGGGGGATCATTTTTGCCAGACTTACATGCTTTTTCAGACTCAAATTGGACTGGTTGTTTTGACACGCTAGTGTCCACGAGTGGCTTTTGTTTCATGCTCAGCATTTCATGTATCTTATGTTTGAGGAAGAAGCAACCTATCGTAGCCACTTTCAGTTGTGATGCTAAGTACAAGGTAGTGTTCACAGCTATAATTGAGTGTGTATGGCTCAGACGCCGATGATTGGGTGTTGGACAGGACACTGCCACACTATCTACACTGACAGCCAGAGCGCATTGGCAGTTACGAGGAACCCAATTTTTCCTGCTCATACAAAGCACATTGAGTTGCATTACCATTATGTTAGGGAGATACTCTCAGTAGTAGAGATCGGCTTGGCTTATGTTCCAGCACATGACAACCTTGCAGATCTTCTCACAAAGGCATTGTCTCGTGAAAAGTTCAAAGCTTTTTGCAAAGCTTTGGACCTACTCCCCTTTGTGGACTGATCATGTCCTCAGGGCATGGCACTTCCTTATACTCTATGTGCCAGCTCTTTTTCACCGCATCACTCCCAGGGGGATTTTCTACCATATACATGTGGTATTGATGTGTCCAAACACACTTAGGAACGTCGGTGTAAGACAAGGGTAACTCGAACCTAGGAGTCCACCACCCAACCACCCACTATATAGCATAGCCCCTGGCCCTTTGCCCTAGTTGGACTCCCTTTCCACATTGCCTAGCCCGGCCTGGCCCTTGTCTAGTCCGGCCTTGCCGGTGTCCTGACATTACTCCCCCCTTAAAGAAGAGTTTTCGTCCTCAAAAACAAAAGTGGGGAACTTCTTCTTAAGAACACTAATGTTTTCCCAAGTGGCACCCTTCATGGATCCAGGTGTTTGGTTGACCGAAACACGGTTTAGCAGGAGGTTCAATGAAACCAAGAGTAACATCTTGATTTTTCACATTGTTGTCCATATGAAACCATCTTGTGTTACCGATTCCTATCCAATCATAGTGTGTAGACTCCATTTAGAACACACATGAGTATGCAAAACAAGTTATCACACAAAGATGTACCCTAAAGAGTACCTCTTTTCACTTTTCATGAAAGTAACTTGCTAACATGACTCATCAGCCAAGTTTAAGTCCTTGACTTGTTTTCCAAGTTCAACAGTAAATCACCCCACCATAACTAGTGTTCAAGGTTGAGAACTTGATTTAAACATGAAGAGAGTACACCTAATCGCAAACAAGCTTTAACTTATGGTAAGCAAACTCCAAGTAGATCAGTAAATGCTTACTGATTGGATCGTGTGGTGCTAACGTACACACTTGCATATCCTTTAGCACAAGATTACACTTTGTAATATGCATATCCCCTTGGACAAGTGACAGTACTGAGGTGTGTTTCCCCCACGGTTTACAGCCAGTCATTCTAGATGGCTAGTAAATGGGGATCACAATATAGTACCACATTGCTGAGAAAGCCACAATTGGCTGATTAACCATCGTGGTTAACGTGAAAGATCCACAAACACCCAAGCCGAGCCATGACCTCTATTGGTCATTGGTAGACCGAAAAGTAAACTCATTGAGATACTGCACCGAGAGTGCAAAATACTTCATAAGCAACCACTTGATGAATATGCATGCCGTTCCAAATCAGCGTTTGCTAAATACTAGGGCCCATAACACCTAGTGTGCATGCATTTAGCAAAAAACAAATCCAAACCTGTCTATCCATGATGATCCTTGCCAATACTTATGGCAAATGTGATGCGCCTAGCACACATTTAAAAAGTGATACGCCTAGCACACATTTAAAAAGGAATGTAAATAGTTCTGAAAAGAAACTAAATACTTTCGGTTGCAATCTTTTGCAAGCCTTGCTAAAATGTCTAAACCATAATAGAAGGTGAAACAGTGATCACTTCTAGGTACAAACAATGAAACTTTTTCATTTGCTATATGTATAAACAACCATCTGTAATGTTGTTTATCAGTACTTGTACCTTAACAAGTCATTCTAAGTATCCAACAATTTCTGGCCAACTGAAATTGCTCCTGATACGTCGTGCTACAAATGGTCTAGAAAACTGATTGGAGCAGCACTTAGGGACGTTCTCGTGACACATACTTGATATAGTAGGCGCTAGTGTCAGTCCCAAAGACTCATATCCTCCACATGTGGAATGTATCTCATGTAAGAATGTCTGAAAAAAGAACATTCTTCAAGTACAAGATGTACTTGTGCGTGGAGGTAATTGCAAACACTCTACGACGGGAGTGAGAGGGACCCTCATTATCCTTGCTCCACACTGGCTAAACCGAACTCCTTGAGTCCCGAGACCATGTTGTATCCCATGTGACAACATGTGCCAAATCGAATCCGACAAGTGGATTCATCAGCATAATGTACATTGGACACTACGGCCCAAAATACTTGTTCTGACCTGCCCTTGGCATGGCTCTGAAATATTCAAGCGTATTTCAACGACGTGAAAAACCCAAGAAATGCATACTAAAAATTGGAATAACACCAAATCAATAGATGCGTCCCTAGAGATTGAACTGAATGTTCACTTACCCGTATTCAAATACAGAGGAACACATTGGAGAGGGGGAATGGGGAGCACGCCCAGCGCGCCAACACGGAATGCCTCATACAGCCCAAGGCACACACTGCACCCCAATCCACTTTGCGAGCACCTTCGACTCGCTCTTTTTACCAAACCGCGTACGCACACGCGCTCACATAGACAAACCCTAACTCACACAACCCGCGCACCTCAATGCAGTAGCTTTATGCTCTCCCACACGCCCAAAACGCCACACGCTCTCTCTCTCTCTCTCTCTCTCTCTCTCTCTCTCTCTCTCTCTCTCTCTCTCTCTCTCTCTGCAACACTTCGTCGGGGCGGCACATACTTGCTGACACGCCCGCACGCACGCACACGAGAGCCGAAGAGCATGGGGGGAAAGGGGGGACGAGACTACGCCAAAATCAAGTGCAATGGGGGTTTCTCTTTTTCATTCACACCAGAAATAGGTACAACACCGTCGCCGCAACCGGCGCACACCAAAAAAACCACCAAGGGTGAGCCCGCTCAAGCCATACACAAAGGTTTTCATGAGACCTACTCCTCGTGAGCTTTCCCCAGCTTCTAATGAGCGAGCCCTCGAAAGCCTTTTCCTCTGTAAGGTGCTTGCTCTTTTCACGCCGCTTCACGGACCATGCCTTGCGTGCTAACTTCGATCGCCGAGCGTACACACACGAAGCTCTCCTTTTTTCTCTTCCAATTCTCCTTTTCTTCCTTCCCCAACACACAGAAAAAGACCCCTCCTTTTTTCGAAAACGATGCCTCTTCTTCCTTTTGTTCTTTCTCGAACTTGCTAAAAAAAAGGGCACTTAGCAAGCAATAGCGCCGGGAGCTATTGCTCCTTTTTTTCACTTCAAAAAAACCTCCACTTGCCCTTTATTTTTATTCCTCCTCAAAGCATTATTCATTTGCAAACTCCAGCCACCATATTCTTTTCCCTTTACAATTGATAACCAAGGTAAAGTCTTAATATAAGTGTTCCATGTCGTCGGTGCTTCGCGTGCTCAAATTCGTCAGATGAGCTTCTCCCAGTTACGCCACATGAGAATTTCACCGTGCTGATTCCGAATTCCAATCCTTGTCCACCACTCGATGCCATGCTAGCCGCGAAAAACATGTCCAAAAATGGAAAAAAACATTCGACCTCTTTTCATCATGGTTGCTTGCCTACTGGAACTGTGCGTATAGCGATGCCCATGACTCTGATCGATGATCCGCAAATTTTGGCTAACTCCCCACATCGCATACAATTTTCTAGAATCTTGACGAGCCTACAAAACATGCCTGTCAGCGCGCCCACCAACATGGCCCGATGAGCACATACCCGACCCCCGGCCAATATTCCACAGGCCATAACTTGCCCGTTTGAGCTTCAAATGGCGAACCGAAAAGACCGGCATGATCGACAGCTTGAGCTTTACACGTGTATCCATTGATCCCATTTTTCGCCACCTGTCTGTACTTGCCATGCCCGTCGGGACCTGCGAAGCCTTCCATCTTCGGATTGGCATATCTTTCACACCGAAACTCCGTTTGACGAGCTGTCTGGACGAGCTTCTAGAGCATCTCGAATACCACACTTCGGGGCACATTCCACACATCTCGAACACTTTGACATGCCGTCCCAATTAGCCCACTTCGGAGGCCCCCTGGCCTAAAAAAACACTTTAAGCATGCATTTTCGTTGCCACTATCCTACTAAGGTCTCCCACACTGGCTATAGCCCTCTACCATGCACCTATTAGCACCCTTTGCACTGCATAACACACTTTATAGCGCGGACCAACTTTGGCTGCACCATCATTGCCCACCCCCGTGTTGAACATTCATGTTCAACCAAAAGTAGCTTTATTGAACTTGAAACTTGCAACACTCAAGCACACCACCATATGTACAATATGTACAGTATGTACAATATATACAAAACTATATGTCTGTTACTCTTGAGTCTCTTCAACTGGGTTGCCCAACCCCCCTGGTCACCATTTGATGCACATCGGGCACCACTCCCCTATCAAAGTACAGCTTGAGCCGTACACCATTTACCATGTGCCTAAGAAGCTTACCGTTGGCTCTCACCAGCTGATAGGTCCCATTTAAAAAGGCCTTTTGTACTTTGTACGGACCCGTCCATTTCTTTTTGAACTTCTTTTGGAAGGTGAAGTCCAAGTAGCTCTCATACTTCATTACTAGGTCCCCTTCTTCTATCTTTTTTTCTGGCAGACTTTCATTGACTTTGGCCATTCTCCTTTCCCGCTGCTTCACATAGTAGTCTGCTGCTACCTCTCTATCCATCTACAATGCCTCAAGGCCGACAATCCTATCTTGTAAGACAGCTTGGGGAGTGGCATTGATGCACCACATACCTTTCAAAGCATCCAACTGTGCATGCACTAGCAGCACTGCCTCCTTACCATAAACCAACTCAAATGGAGTAAAGTTGGTCGCCACTTTGTAGGACGTCCTGTAGGCCCATAGACACTTTTCTAGATTGATCTCCCATTCTGTCTCCTGTTTATATACATACTTCGTGAGCATTTTGATGATTTGTCATTGGCACTCTCCACAAGACCATTGCATTGGGGATGATAAGGCAAAGAAAACCGATGCTGAATCTTTAGTTTTTCCACCAATGCTTGCATAAGCTTGTTTCTGAATCCTTGCCCTCTATCAGAAATGAGTACCCACGGCACTCCAAAACGGCAACAAATGTTATCAAAGACAAAGTGGGCCACAACCTGTGCATTTACCTCCTTCACATCTTTGGCTTCGACCCACCTAGTGAGGTAGTCGATGGCTACCACAACATATTTCTTACCACTTGTAGACTTAGGGAGTGGACCGATGGCATCCAAACCCCATTTTTCGAAAGCATTTTGAGCAATAATCGCTCCGTGTGACTCAGCTGTCAAACGCCTCTCTCCTATAGTTTGGCATTCATGGCAGGTCTTGCACCAATAGTGCACATCCTTCACTACTGAAGGCCACCAAAAACCCGCTCTCAACACTCAAAACAGCACTTGACCTTTCCCTGGTGTTCGCTCTCCTCATGACATTGCTCCAGCACCAAGTTAATCTCTTCTTTATAGAGCACTCTCCTCAGCACCCCATCTCTGCCGCCGTAAGTCATTAGGTCTTCACCTACTAGTGTAAATTTGCGTGCTTTTTGAACTATCCTCCTCCTTTGCAGTTTAGAAAAACCTTGAGGACATTGCCCTGTATCGAAGAAATCTTCCACCTCCTTCAATGACTCCCTACCTGTGTATGTGGCCGGGGCCACATGTATACCTGCAACATGTACCTGCACCTTACTGCTCGCTAGTTGGTCTGCCTCTTTGTTGTGCTCTCTCTTCACATGCTTGAACTGAATTTCTCTAAAGAACTTCAACAACTTCTTGATGGCAAAGAACCAATGCTTTAAGGAATCTCCTTTTACCTGCCATTGGCCTAGCAGTTGCTTGATGACCAATAACGCATCGCCTTTGACCACCAACCTAGAAATGTCGAACTCGACGCATTGTTTCAAACCTAGATGGAGGGCAAGATATTTTGCTTCATTGTTGGTATGAACATCCTCCAAATCGTATGCTTTTGAGAAGATTACCTTGCCGTGTGGATCATGTATCACCACACCTCCACCAGCTTTCTTTATCACCCTCCTATATGCACCATCAAACCACATGGTAAAGGCTCCAATCAGGTCGGGCTCCTCTTTGGCTTCATCTCGTACTACTCTTGGATAAATTGGCAAATCCACTGCTTTGCTGACCAGAATGTCTGCCAAGTGGGACCGACTTGTGTGGTCAATTTTGAACTCAAACTCAAATTCCTGCAACTCTATCACCCACTTCATGATCCGCTTCCCTGGCTTCAAGTGTAGTACTATTTCCGGCAATAGATTGTTAGCCGTCAACACATAAAACTTACGCACAATGAGGTGCACTTTGAATTTTCTACAAGCAAAAACCAATGCCATGACCCACTGCTCCGCTTCAGTGTAAGCCACTTCTCTAGGACTTATCACCCTGCTTTCAAAGTAGATAGGCTTATAGCTCCTTCCTACCTTCTGTAGTAACACCGCCCCAATAGCCACGATACCTACCGTCATTGACACATAGAAATCATCCTCTTGGCTTGGAGGGCACACAGCTGGCAGCTGACACAAAATTTCTTTCACTCTGTCAAAATCTTCTTGAGCATCTTCATCCCATCCAAAACCATGCACCTGTTGGGCCCTCTTTTGGAGAGGATACACATATTGTGACAGCATCCAAAAAAAACGCGACAGATACTTTAGCTTATGTACAAAGGACGCCAAGCCTTGCGCACTAGAGGGAGGCTCCATTAAGACTAGCGCCTTGACCTTCTCCGGATCTTCTTCAATTCCATTTTGTGACACCACATGACCTAGCAACTACGCTCGAGGTTGTGCTAGCTTGCACTTCTTAGGGTTTAATTGACCCCCTTCTTCGTCCAGCCTTTGAAAACATAGCCGAAGCTTTGACAAATGATCCGCCCTTGAGCTATAGCACCCAATGTCATCCATGAAAACCCTAATGAATCTGCCCAAGTAGGGACCAAACACCCTATTCATCCAGTCTTGAAAGGTGGCGTAGGCATTCACCAAACCAAACGGCATCCTGCGATAGGCAAAGCACCCCCATGGAGAGATAAATGTCGTCTTCAACTTATCTTCAAGAGCAATCCCTATTTGAAAGTACCCTGAAAATCCATCCATAATAGAGTACCTCTCATGACCGGCCACCTGATTTAAGATTTCATCTTCGAACGGCAGCGGGTAGTGGTTTCTCTTGGTTGCCGCATTCAATGGCTTGTAATCGACGCACACCCGCCATTTTCCATTCTTCTTAGGGGTGATAACCACTGGAGAAACCCACTCCGACTCCTTCATGGGGTATATGATACCTGCATCTAACAATTGATTAATCTCTTGCCAAAGAGCCTCTTTCTGAATCTCCCCTAACCTCCTTAGCTTCTGCGCCTTTGGTTTGCACCCTTCTTTAAGAACTATCTTATACTCTGCACCCTTTGCTCCTCGTAGATCCTCGTACTTCGTCACAAATAACTTCGGAAAAGAGGCACACAGCTCTACATAGCCTTCTCTCTCTTCCTTGGTCAAATCTTTGCTTAGCATAGCAGTTACCTCCTCCACACCTATGCCACCAACCGGTGGTTGCACCTCTCCTTTTACATGGGAGCCTTCAACAGTAACCCCAAACAAGTCGGCATCTATCTTTAGCATATCATCTTCGCTTTCCTCTTCTTCAATACCTGTGTACCCCTCATCATAGGCTGTCTCGGTCTCGTATTCATAGCTTGTCGTATCATTTTTGTCTTTTTCTGCCACAGGGTGAAAACGGCTCTCTTTAGTCTTTAAATCAAGCACCACATGTCTCCCTCTCTCCTTGTCAGGCAAGGTGAACACTCTGCTCCCCCAATCCTACTTAGCCCCTATTGCAAGTAGCCATGGCCTACCCAAGATGATTGGATAAGCATTGTCACCCGCTTTCATCACAAAGAAATCGATCAGGCACTCAATGCCCATCACTTTCACTCTTACGTCTTGAGCCACGCCCAAACACTTGGCTTTGGTATGGTTAGCCATCCTCATGCGTACATTTGATTTAGCTACTGCTTTGACCACTGTTTCCTTCATTGTAGCTTCCGTCATGACGCAAACTTGTGCTCCACCGTCTATATAGGCATGAACCTGCATCCTCTTTTCAATGACCGCATCCACTAGAGGAAGGACATCCGTCGGGTTACCCACTCTCAATGCCATGTTTTTTATTGCATGCACATTCCCCTTGGCCTTTGGCAGCCTCGTGCTGACACTTATAGACCACTGTCTTCGTAGCTTGGGATTTAACGCCAACAACTGACCAAAGGTTATGTTAGCCTTCTGATTTTGAACATCGCTTACCAAGTCATATTCCGGGTAGCCGCGCCCTAGCTGAAAGTCTGCTTGCTTGATTTTGCGACACCTCCTCTTCTTGCTAGTTTTCAGCTGCTCCTTGCCTTCGTACACTTTCTCTTTACCTTTACGGGCCCTCGTCTCCCACTCGGTTTCTGTCTCTCTTTCCCTCCTTGCTCTTTTGTTGGCCAAAACTTCAACATCCTACTTATCGACTCCGATGATATTCACCCTAGGAACTTCACCACCATCCTGAGGAGCTGGCGGCACCTGATTCTCGACTACCTGCTCCCTCGGGCCATTCAGTTGTGCTTGGCCTCTACCTCTGCCAAACAGTGGATAAATACCGCCTCTTTCTCTTAGCGGATAAGGGCAATCCGGTGCGTAGTGTCCTTCTTCACCGCAATTGTAACACCGGCCAGGCAATGGCCTTGCCCTACCCCTTGCTCCTCTCGGTTGACCTCTATCCATCACGCTTAGCCGCAATTCCTGCATCTGCTCAGACAAATCCTGCATGGTTCGCACCCAGTTTTGTGGCACAACGGCTACGCCTCGATTTTGCCTGGTTTTCATCATGAACAACATCCCTCGGACCCTGAGGTTGAACCACTGCTTCATAACCCGACATGCCCTGTTCAATCTTCTTTTTGATTTTCCTGCTTTTTGCCTTTGCGATGGCCATTGCACCATTATAGTTTTCTGGGCTCTCAAAATCCACCTTCTCCCTCACTTTAGGATGCAGGCATGCCATGAATTTATCAAGCTTAAAGTAGTCGCCATTGGCCAATTGCATGGCACCCGCTAACTCTGCCCAGCACACTTCAAAACGATCCAAAAACAAATTGAACTCTTCACTTACATCCTGTTTGAGCACCTTCAGTTTGGAATCCATCTCGACCGGGGACGCCTCTTTGCGGAAGTCATGAAGAAAGCGCGCCCGCCCGCAGAGCCGGCCAAGCATGCCTCGGCTCACCTTCCAAAGCTTCGTACCATATCTTTGCCTTCCCGCGCATCACCAAAGGAAATGTCTCCATCTTGCTATCCTCGTTCGACATGCGCAACGACAGCATATACAACTCAAAGTCTGCAACCCACTCATCAGGATTTTCTTCACCTGTAAAAATCGGCCCATAGCTTTAGGACGCCATATCGACCAACACCAAAACTGCTTCTCTTCACTTAAATGGGAGCAATCAGTGTGCTCCTCCGTGGGGGAACCAGAAGATGGAGAAGGGGAATGGGGAGCACGCCCAGCGCCCCAACACGGAATGCCTCCTATAGCCCAGGGCACACACTGCACCCCAATCCACTTTGCAAGCACCTTCGACTCGCTCTTTTCACCAAACCGCGTGTGCACACCGCGCGCTCACATAGACACACCCTAACTCACACAACCCGCGCACCTCAATGTAGTAGCTTTTACGCTCTCCCACACGTCCAAAATGCCACACGCACTCTCTCTCTCTCTCTCTCTCTCTCTCTCTCTCTCTCTCTCTCTCTCTCTCTCTCTCTCTCTCTCTCTCTCTCTCTCTCTCTCGTTGCAACACTTCGTCGGGACGGCACACACTTGCCGACACGCCCGCACGCACACACACAAGAGCCGAAGAGCAGGGGGGAAAGGGGGGACGAGACTACCCCAAAATCAACTGCAATGGGGGCTTCTCATCTTCATTCACACCAAAAATAGGTACAATACCGTCGCCGCAACCGGCGCGCACCAAAAAAAACACCAAGGGCGAGCCCGGCTCGAGCCATACACAAAGGTTTTCATGAGACCTGCTCCTCGTGAGCTTTCCCTAGATTCTAACGAGCGAGCCCTCAAAGGCCTTTTCCTCTGCAAAGTGCTTGCTCTTTTCGCGTCGCTTCACGGACCATGCCTTGCGTGCTGGCTTCGATCGCCGAGCGTATGCACATGAAGCTCTCTTTCTTTCTCTTCCAATTCTCCTTTTCTTCCTTCCCCAACCCACAGGAAAAGACTCCTCCTTTTTTCGAAAACGATGCCTCCTCTTCCTTTTGTTCTTTCTCAAACTTGCTAAAAAAAGCCACTTAGCTCTTTGCTCCTTTTTTCACTTCAAAAAAACCTCCACTTGCCCTTTATTTTTATTCCTCCTCAAAGCATTATTCATTTGCAAACTCCAGCCACCATATTCTTTTCCCTTTACAATTGATAACCAAGGTAAAGTCTTAATATAAGTGTTCCATGCCGTCGGTGCTTCGCGTGCTCAAATTCGTCAGATGAGCTTCTCCCAGTTACGCCACATGAGAATTTCGCCATGCTGATTCCGAATTCCAATCCTTGTCCACCACTCGATGCCACGCTAGCCACGAAAAACATGTCCAAAAATGGAAAAAAACATTCGACCTCTTTTCATCATGGTTGCTTGCCTACTAGAACTGTGCGTATAGCGATGCCCATGACTCTGATCGGTGATCCGCAAATTTTGGCTAACTCCCCACATCGCATACAATTTTCTAGAATCTTGGCGAGCCTACAAAACATGCCTGTCAGCGCGCCCACCAACATGGCCCGATGAGCACATACCCGACCCCCGGCCAATATTCCACAGGCCATAACTTGCCCGTTTGAGCTCCGAATGGCGAACCGAAAAGACCGGCATGATCGACAGCTTGAGCTTTACACGTGTATCCATTGATCCCATTTTTCGCCACCTGTCTGTACTTGCCATGTCCGTCGGGACCTGCAAAGCCTTCCATCTTCGGATTGGCATATCTTTCACACCGAAACTCCGTTTGACGAGCTATCTAGATGAGCTTCTAGAGCATCTCGAATACCACACTTCGGGGCACATTCCACGCATCTTGAACACTTTGACCTGCCGTCCCAATTAGCCCACTTCGAAGGCCCCCTGGCCTAAAAAACCACTTTAAGCATGCATTTTCGTTGCCACTATCCTGCTAAGGTCTCCCACACTGGCTTTAGCCCTCTACCATGCACATATTAGCACCCTTTGCACTGCATAACACACTTTATAGTGCGGACCAACTTTGGTTGCACCAACGTCGTCCATCTGTGAAAAAAAAACAAGCAAGATTGCACTGGAAACCCTGGGTGTTGCCTTTGCAATCCAAACCCTTCGATTAGGATCTACGTAGTCAAACCCTTTGGTAAGACCCTTTGTAGAAATTGCTCGACTAGCAGGTAACGGTAACCAACATAGTTAACCGTGTGCAGAATGATAAGAGTCAACTTGAAAAGTTGAATTTTTTGCTACGGCGTGGTAGATTGCAGAATTCTTTCCTTGAAAGTATAACAGGACTAGATCAAACTGTGATCCTCCATTACTATGGGATGATTTAGTAAGCACCCGTTGGGTCGTATCCCAAAATAGTCCATAGACACTCCAGTGTACTTGGGAGACGTAGCTGCCACCGCAAGTATGTCTACTGTCTTTAGCCCATAGCATATTCCCAAAGTAGAGTGACAAATTCTACTTGGTGTTTGAGTGGCGTCGTTCTCATCACAAACATGATTCTAAGCATGCATACTATTTAATTTGTGCACAAAAGAGGATTAGTCTTATAAGATAAAAATGTTGTTCATTAAGGAAGCAATTACATTTGCTTACTCTAGTGCAGCATTGTAAGCATTGACAAGGTTCATACTACCCTTAAGCTATATTCCTTGCATCTATCTAGCATCTTCAAATGGATAATTTTTGAACTTAATAAGATACCGTCGGATAATCTTACCATGACGTAGTACTGTGTCTTCATGCCGAAGGATAGCTTTGGATTGTAGCACCTATTCTTGGTCTTCAATTTGTGGAGGGTCTCAATAATTGGTTGTATTGGTGGCTCTTCTTTGTAGAGCTTAAGTAGGCTCACATGAGAATCATTGTGTATGAGCTAATGGTTGGGCAACTTGAGTTGATAAGCCATGTCATTGATTGGCTTCAAGATTTGAAAAGGACCATAGTATCTTTTTGCTAATTTAGCAATAATACTTTTGATGGCCCGTAGGATTTTTGCCCGTCGTTTGCCTCAATCGAGCCTTGGGAAACTTAAGTAAGACCCAATCATTTTCTTTGAATGTTAAGGCCCTTATGTGCTTGTTAGCGCAGCTTTTTGCCTTTGTTGAGAGATGGATATAGCCTCCTTAACCTTTTGAAAAGATTATTGTAGGTCACGGCTATACTCATCATCAGCAACGAAGATCTTCCCATGTACTTTAAGTAGCAAGAGACTTTTAGTTCTTCCCTCTATGATCTCAAAAGGTGATTTTCCTATAGTAGTATGGACAATATTATTGTACGCATACTCTACAAGGGGTAGCACTTCTCCCATTGTGAGCATTGATCTACTTTTGTAACATAAGTCTTTACTAGATCGAGTATGGTAAGATTGGCTATCTCGATTTGGCCATCCGCTTGTGGGTGGTAGGCCGAAGAGAAATTTAATCTTGTACCTAGATTTTCAAAGAGACCTTTTTGGAAATCACTGGTCAATCTAGGATCTCTATCTGACACGATGGATGTTGGTAATCCATGGTGTTTGAAAATATGAGATATGAAGATTGTTGCCATTTGGTGTGCCTTAATAGTCTTTTTGACAGGAATAAAGTGTGCTTGCTTGCTAAACCTATCGACTATTGTCCATATTGCCATATTCCCATGGATAGACTTGGGTAATCCAAAGATAAAATCCATGCATATACTCTCCCATGGTAAATTAGGGATGGGCAATGGCTGAAGTAATCCAGGTTTCTTCCCTCTGTCATACTTAGTCTTTTGGCATACCATGAATTTTGAAACATACTCTTATATGTCCACTTTCATGGTAGGCCAATAGAAATACGTCTCTACTCCTCAAAGAGAAGGTTGAATGCCTCTATACCCCGAATAGGGAGGAGCATGGGATTCATATATGACTTTCTCATGAAGGGAGTGGGTAACACATAGCCTATCGCCATGGAGAAGATAACCATCCTGCAAGGTGAATGGTTCCTCTTTCTTCCCCAAAGCAAGGTCTGACATTATGTCTTTAAAGTCAGGGTCAATAGCATGCTCATCTATCATAGAAGATAGATCATTATGAGTTGCTATAGACATAGCATTAACTTTTGGTCGTCGTGATAGTGCATCGGCCACTTGATTGTGCTTACCAGCACGTGAGCAATATGAAAATTAAATTGCAAAAAAAATTTGTCCACCTCATTCATTTGTCAGAAAGCTTTGTTTGCGTCATAAAGTACTTGAGACTTTGATGGTTTGTTCGTAAAATGAATGGAGTCCCCAATAAATAGTGTTTCCATGTTTCTAGGGCATGTAGAAGAGCTAAAAGCTCTTTCTCATAAATGCCCAAGACATGTTCATCCGTATTGAGCCTTCGGCTCTCATATGCTATGGCATGCCCTTCTTGAAGCAAGACTGCTCCAAGGCAATCACCACAAGCATCACATTGGACCTCAAATGGCTTTGAGATATCTGGAAGCATGAGGATTGGTTGAGAGGTAAGCTTCTCTTTGAGCTTGTCAAAAGCTTTTTTCTCCTTAGCAGTCCATAAATACTTAACGTTCTTCTTTGTTAAGTCATGTAATGGTCCTACTATTTGAGAAAATTTTGCTATGAAGTGTCTATAGTATGCACACATACCAATAAAGCTTCTTAGCTCATGTAGATTCCTTGGATTAGGCCATGCTTTTATTACCTCTAACTTCGATGGATCCATATGGATACCATCTTAAGAGATAATATGACCTTAGTATTGAATCTCTTGAAGGAAAAATTTGCTTTTCTTTTGGTTGAGAAAAAGCTTGTTCTCCCTCAATGCTTGAAAAATCACTTGGAGATGTTGCTTGTGTTCCTCCAAGGACTTGGAGTAGGTGATATCATCAAAGAACACTCTAGGGAACTCACTTTTAAGGTCAATCCTACTAAAGTAGGTAGAGCCTTGTAGCTTATAAAATAGATCTTCTACCCGAGGTACAGAAAATCTGTTTTTGATAGTGATATGGTTTAGTGTGTGATAGTCCACCCACATGCGGTATGTACCATCTTTCTTTTGCACTAAAAGGGCTCGAGAACAAAAGGGAGAGGAGCTAGGCCTCACCGTCCCTTTGTCTACCAATTCTTGTACTTGCCTCATAATCTCCTCTTGCTGAACTTGGGAAACTCGATAAGGAGGTTTGTTAGGCAATGAGCTTCCTGATAGGAGCTCAATTTGATGGTCATCATCCCCTTGTTTTGGAGGTAAGTCCATAGGGATATCATCGATGAACACATCTTGGAATCCTTTTCGAAAGTTAGACAAGTCTAACTCTTCTTGGTTCCTACCATTTTCATTTGATAAACCATTAGTGTCAATAGTGGATTCTTTGACAAAAATCATGTACGCAAAAATCGAGCTTTTCATTGACTTATCAAAAGCTGGTGAATTTACAAGTGGTATAGTACGACCAGACTCATTAGCATCTATATACATGTTCTTTCCCCTGTAGGTGAAGTAGATTCTCTTTTCAGGGAACTTCATGTTGGCAGCCATGCGATCAAACCATGGTGCCCCTAGGATAGCATCCTCGTGTTGGAGAGGAGAGATGAAAAAGTCTTCTTTATCGCCATAGCTTTGGACATGAAGCCTCAACTTCCCAATCAAGGGAGTAACAGAGGCTTGCTGTCCCTTGAAAGCTGTGTCAGTCGTTACAATATCTCCCATCTTGAAAGCTCGAATGCCCAACTTGGTGGCCAACTCCGTTGATATGAAGTTGTGAGTAGAGCCAGGGTCAAACAAGATGAATCCATCATGCTCCCTTACCTTTCCCCAAGCATAGGAGAAAGATGATCCTTTGCAATGAGCATCCTCTTCTGGAGCTTTGATGGTGGAAGCCCTAGGAGTCTCATTGCAAGCATTTTTCTTGGGGCAAGAACGATAGCCAATTCCTTGCTCCCCACACTTAAAACACTTATCATCCTTGCAAAAAGCTTCAAGCTCTTCATGAGAGAGTTTGTTTTTACCTTTGTAAACTCCCTTCTCTTTGGACCTATTGTTGTTGTTGTAGGATGTGCCTTGGGAAGAATTTTGGGCATTGGTTTTCCCCTTTGTATCATTTTCTTCTTTGTTTTCCATGGGTTTGACATTTTGTCTAGCCCCTTGTTGGAAATTGATGCATGAAGCAACCATGGTGTGGTGGATTACTTCGATGATAGAACCAGGCCGTTGGGAGTTGACATACTCGACCATTTCTTCAGGTAATCCCGCACAAAATTGTTGCTTTTTCTTGGTGAAATCTATCTTTTGGAAGACAGTAGCCTTTAGATATAAATCCCAAAAAATTTCCACTTCTTTATAAATAGACTCGTGTGAGAGAAGCTTCAAACTGCGCCATTCGGTAAGTACTTTGTCCTTTGCATCGCTTACAAGGAATTGCTTCATGATTGAAACTCATAGAATTTTCCATGTCTTTGGGGCTTCACCGTTGCTACAAAGGCTAGCCCACCATTGACGAGCCGATTTTTGGAAGTGCATAGCTACATGGTGTAGCTTGGAGGACTCCGTGAGGCCCTTGTCTCCAAAGGTTGCATCAAATTGTTGGATGAAGTCCAATACTTTGTCGGTGGCACCAAAGGTGCCAACATAGGTGACAAAAGAGATACTTTTTCCTCCCTCTTTGAACTTCTTGAGCTTTTGTGATCTTGCCATGCAGGGTATGATTTGCGATGTCCTCCCCTCTTGTATTTTCTAGGAGAATAGCCATAGCTTTTGTCGGGAGAGGAGAAAGGTGAAAAAGAAGGAGAAGAGGGTGACCTATTTCTTGACCTTTTCTTCCTTTGTTTCCTCCCTTCCCTTTTGGAGTGACAAGGAGAAGGACTGTGTGTTGACCGTTTCCTCTTGGGAGGAGTTGACAATCATTTAGACCACCGTCTTCGTTGAGACACATCTTCAGAGGACCTTAGGGATTGATGCAACCTAGTAACAGGATAAGGATAAACATGGGGGCATCGTCATTAGCACGTTCATGTGCAAAATCAAAGTTATTAATGTTCATTCTACTCTCTTGGTTATTGTTAGCCAAGCTAATTATACTTATGTGTTTACTTAGTGTATTTTGTGGCAACTCAAAACCTTAGTTTCTACTTCTCTTAGCCTTTGAAAATAAGCACTTATGTATCTACACCCACGGCTCGAATTGGTTAATTATAGAGAGTAATGGAGTGGGTCTAAAATAGCAGAATTGTTGAGGGATAGCTCCTTTCGAACTTCTTATGGCTCAATAATGGTAAAGCCGTAGGCAAGTCTAAAATACCCCATTATTAAGACCAAAGCTCCCGAGGTGTGCACCATATCCCACATAGTGTGCTCAACAAAATCGATAATAGATCCTAGTCCCACTTGCCCTAATATAATTAACAAATTCAACCATTCATAGGCTACTTAAGGACCCCTCTTCTTAAGCAAGAAAAGAGAAACCAAATGCTTTGATACCAATGTAATGGAAATGGCCTATGAACTTTGAGAATAGCAGAATTAAGAGAATTAGAGTGAGCAGTTTTGTGAGATTAATTTGAGAACACGGAGGGTGAACTTAATTGATGGTAGCAACATAAACATAGTACTTAATTAACTTGGCATGAACAATACTTTTGCAAGAGAGAGAGTATTAGAGAACGTGACAATAGTTGAGGACCGGATTTACTTGGAGCCGGTCCCCCCTCCAAAGGGCGGTTGTATTATAGATTCTCCCATCAAGAGAGACTTGTTACAATACAATCTTTGTGTTCCTTGTGACCTTGGTGATGCTATGAAGATGGAAATTTTCATGCATTACAAGCTTAACATAAACTTTGAAAAAAGCAATAACTATCCCAAGCCTCAGTCTCAAGGCCTCAAAAACCTTCGAAGGTGAAGAGAGCTAGCGGGGAATAAGGGTAGGGAAGAGGAAGAAGAATCATCCATAGGAGAAAGAAATAGTTCCTGACTTATCATCACTCTTCTTGCTTAGCATAGCATAATAACATAGTAATGAAGATGAATAAGATGGCAAGCTTAAGTATTGAAGCATGGCTCTTGGTTAAATTTGCATTCCATAGCCAAGAGTGTTGGTGTAGGCTCTCCACTTCTCAACAAGCTTGGAGAAGGAGATGAAGCTCTTGCATTTTGCACCCCACACAATGAGAGAATGTGTGTGTGTGTGTGTGTGTGTGTGTGTGTGTGTGTGTGTGTATGTGTGTGTGTGTGTGTAAGAGAGTATAACCCCCCTCTCATGCTTGGTCCACACCCCCCTCTCTCTCTCTCTCTCTCTCTCTCTCTCTCTCTCTCTCTCTCTCTTATTATTTTATTATTTCATTTGGATATGTGTCCTCTTTTTCCTTTTTGAGAGAAGGAACTTAGTTATTTATTTTTATGTATCTAAATTCTCATTGGACCCCTTTAAAACCTATCCAATAGCATTCAAACACATAATGAGGGTCACATGTGGAGGATCATTTGAACATGTGTCTTTTATGCTTATTAAGTCATTTGGTTGAATGGAATACTTCGAGGACTTAGTCAATCAAGCATGGAAACGTTCATGCGTCTTGAGAATTATCTTTGAATTGAATACTTCAAGAGCTTTAGTCATTTAAGCATGTGAGAAACACCTGAAGCTTTAGGGTCAACCTTATCTTGCCTAAGGTCAAAGGACTTTTGGACACTAACTTTTGGAGGTCTTTAATGAGGCTAACCCTACGGTCTTGAAGCTCCATTAGGTAGCATTGCTCTTTAACATACCATCTCTCATTTGGACCCCTTTTAACCTTGGCCCCCTCTTGAGGCAGATCCATAAACTCATGTCTATATTCTAACCCTTATTCCCGTTTATTCTTCCATATTAAATGATCAGCTTAATATGAGAAGATCATTTGGGTTGGTTAAATATTAGATTTTATGACAACTTTGTGATGGCTCATTGGTAGCCTCAATCAAGTTTAATGGGGTGATCTTTGGTGCATTTGGATTATCCGGACATTGGGCAATCAAATGATCTATGCCACATCAATTACACATCAATATTGGCATGGACCCTAGGGACCATGTGTTGTGAGGTTTGTTCAAGAGGTGGGACCAGCATCAATGCAAGCACTCGAGGTGTGTCTGTCCATGCTAAGGTTGGTCTATTGGCCATTGCACACTTAAATACTATGTAATCCTTAGCTTGATGAACATACCTCCCACAAGCATTGCAATTCCCATTGAATTTTCCTCTAAAAGTAGGGCATTTACTGGTACGATGCAGACCATAGCATATTGAGCACCATTGTTGCTTCCTTCTTGGATACATATGATTGTTTTGTGGAGCACTATTGTCTCTAAGACTCTCTTGAATGGCCCTGGTGAGATCTGTTAAAGTCATCTTAGATACCTTTGGCTCCTTAGCAATAGGCTTTAGAGTCATTGGTTGATGCCCCGATGCTTGCGAGCTAGTAGATTTAGGCTCAACAGACACTCTTTCTCCTTGACTCATTAAAGTATCCTCCAATTGGATCACATTGGTGGTGATTGCTTCCCAAGTGGTGATACCTCTAATGACTAGGCCATTGTAGATATCCACAATTGTAATCTCCTAATGAATCTATCAAGCAATTGATTATTATTGAAGCGCTCATTTGGATTACAATGGGAATTCAAATGCTTTAAGCGACTAATAAAGTCTCTCAGCAACTCTCCTTCCTTTTGTTGGGCTTTCTAGAGTTGAGAGGCTACACCCCAAAGCACTCCCTCTCATATGTATTCTTTCAGAACAGTCTCCTAAGAGTAGGGTAAATGATTTTTTCTTCCACCCTTAGGGTTCTATACCAATCCCCAGCCTTCCCACTTAAGGTTAGGCTTAAAGCATTACTCTTATGCAAGTCATTGTGTTCTCCTAGAGAATCGGATATTTATTCAAACACTTCGATATGCTTTCTCACATCTCCGTCTCCACTAAATTTTTATGTGAGCTTGGTTATTTGTAATGCCTTACTTCTAGGCTCTCTATCAGGCGTGTTACGCATATTCTCAACAATAGATCGACCGATAGCTTGAGCAAATGTTGCCAAGTCACCTAAGTGAGTAGGCACGTGTGTGAAGGCACTCTAGAGACTACATATGGAGTAGGTATTAGCACTGGGCTTGGCACATAGGAAGCAGTTGGGTTCCAAGTTTGGTACGGTGTTGTGCCATGTGGTGGCCCAAAGTTCATATGTGTGGCCCTAGGCATAGCAGACATCGGATGTGACATGCTAATACTAGCCAGTATGGTCCCATTGAAATAAGAGCTTGGGTGTTGTGGTTGTGGAGCATAGGTTGTTGAAACAATGGGAGGGGTGGGGGCTACATGAGTACGAGGACCCATAGGTGTATACGATTGGTACACACTTGTAGGTATTGTTGTAGGCAGTGAGCTACCATGTAGTGGTGCTTTACTAACAAATGAGGTCCATGGCATGTTTCTTGGCATGCCCATCATTGGGGTAGGTATGGTAGCCGTGGTGTCATCAAGGGAAAGATGAGCTAGACTTGGAAAGGTAAAGATATCACTTGTGGGCTTAGATTGCACTGAGACCCCTGGAGAAACAACATATGCAGGATCCATCGGACTTAACAAGGGAGTCTCCATTTGCGATAAGGTTCGTTGTTTTGCCTTCCTTGTATCCAAGAATCTCATGAGACCTATTGAAGGCATGTGGATCCCCTTGTTCTGTCAATAACCCTTTGGATGACCTCACAAACTCTTTGTTGTTGATCCTTCCATTGTGGATTGTAGGACATCTAACCAACCCACGTGATAGGCGTGACCTGTGTATAGGTCGGTTAAAGTTTTAGTTTGTAGTTAGTACTCCCAGTTCTCATTTAGGAACTCTCCATCTAGGATTGAGGTGCTAGGGGTGTCCTTTGAACTAGATGCAATGTGGCTCTCTATGGGTTGACCCTTAGTGGTCGCTAATTCAGGAGCACTCGTTTGCTCTCCTAGCAAAGATATTGACATAAGGGCTTTCGCTTTCAACTCTCTTTGTTGCTCCACCTTGAGTAAGCTCTCAATTCCTTTTCCCTAGCCGCAATGATATATCGCTCAACCTCTTGCACTTCAGCAAGGCTTCTACCATCAGTTAATATAACCTCGGAGGGGAATAGCTCTAAAGAGTCAAGGGGTGTAGTGAATAGAGTATTCACGTGCACACTCTCCAAGAGTATGGGGTCTACGTTGGTCATGAATGGCGAATTTACTTCCCTACGTCCCTTATTTACATCGTTAGCTCCATGTTCGGAGCGAGTGGCTCTACTAAAGGTTTCCTTCAAGCCGCTAAGCACACTTGGCCCGGACCGTGGGTCCATGGCATGCATGTCTTGGCTTGAGCTATTAGGATTAGACATTGGGTAACCCTCCATGACGTTGTAGTCAAAGGAAGAGTCAATAGACGCAATATGAGGGTCCTGAGTGATACTACCTTGGGTTCCCGCTGAGGGCCTGGAACCTAAGGTAGGTGGGTATTGAGAACCCGTGTAAGTTGAAGTGCTCGCTAGTTTCTCGGCCTCTAGCACACGACCAGAGCGTAAATGCATGTGCCTTTGGCACCCTACAAGCATCGGCATCTCTCTCTCTCTCTCTCTCTCTCTCTCTCTCTCTCTCTCTCTCTCTCTCTCTCTCTCTCTCTCTCTTACGCATACACACACACACACAAGGAGATGAAGAAGAAGATGGAGATGGAGCAAGAGCACTCTTCAATTTCACAAATGAGAGAATAAGTGATTTTTAGGTTTAGGTGACCTTTATATGAGCTCGCCCATTCACACTTGGACGCCCATGCTTAGCCAACTAACCCTTGAATGTTCCAGTTAGAGTGTGCCTCTCATTGGCGATCACTATTACCCTTTTCCTATTGGACCGACAAGCCCCACCCATGACAAAATAGAAGTGGACGCCGGTGGTTCACAGGCCCTCTCTCTGTCTCTCTTGTTCCGTGGAGAAATTTAACCTCACTCTCTCTCTTTCCTTACACACACTCACATGCACATACATGTACACACACATACATACACTACACGCATAAGCACACGCACACAATCACATACGCACCAACAATGCATACACATGGCATGCACCAACAGCAAAAAAAAGCAAAGAAAACGGATATTGATGCATCGACAAACGACACCAAAAACACACGATGGCGACAACAATTCAAAGAAAGACGTCGAAGACATGCCCCAGCCAGCACCAAAATTTACAAGCACGCTACACCAATGGACCATTAAATCCTATGATTCATCGGCATCTCATCCACGAGACACTTCCTTAGTAAACATCCGTAGGGTAATTCATTTTCCGTTTTCCAAGCCAAACTTTGAAAAAAAACCCATTTGTACATTCCACCTAGAGAATATCATTTTCTTATTTCTCCCAAATTAAAGCACCAGTCGACCATCCAGGACCCGGCTGCCTGTTTTGTCTCTCCAACTTAGGGCCCTAAACTTAATCAGCTTATACTAAACTAAGCAACCTGCACCTATAAAAGAGCATTGAGAGGTCACTATTGGGGGGTCAGCACTTGAAAGAGAAGTCATGCACACACACAGACTCCAAGGGTCACTATGCACAGGAGTAGGATCTTTGCACACGTGAAAATTCCCTAGAGAATGCACTATAGGCTCTCTCTCTCTCTCTCTCTCTCTCTCTCTCTCTCTCTCTCTCTCTCTCTCTCTCTCTCTCTCTCTCTCTCTCTCTCTCTCTCAATGCGGTCTCCATCTCGCCAAAACAATAGGGTTTTTTTTGTAAATACCATCTTGAATCAAGTTTGCCCTCACATTTTGAAGGGTTTTCATCTCCTCCGTCAACGTCTCCATCTCTCTCTCTCTCTCTCTCTCTCTCTCTCTCTCTCTCTCTCTCTCTCTCTCTCTCTCTCTCTCTCTCTCTCTGTGTGTGTGTGTGTGTGTGTGTGTGTGTGTGTGTGTGTGTGTGTGTGTGTGTGTGTGTGTGTGTGTGTGTGTGTGTGTGTGTGTGTGTGTGTGTGTGCACGGTATGCTGTGTTAGTGCTATTTAAATCATTGTTGTCTGCATCCTAGCCTCTCAAAGATAGGTGGTACCCCATGCTCACTCCTCGTGATAAGTTCTGTGTGCATGGTCCTGGCGTAGAGGCTGTTGGGCTCTGTTTTGCGCTTGCACTTGTCATTTGTTGTCCCCACTGAGGAGGGCTTTTCGGAATCCTTCAGTTTACAGCGCTAAAATGATGCATGTCATCGACCATGGACGAATCGCTGTGGGAATTCTCCAATTGGAGAACGAAGGAGGAAGACATTGAAGAAGCACTAAGAGTCTTCATCAAAGTGCTATTGTCGGAATACACCGTCGTCAACATCTAGGAAGTAAGTTCTCCATCTCACATCTCTCATTCTAAGCGTGAATCAAGAGCCACCCGAGGGAGGGCAGCATGATGCTCTCATTGCCATCACCCACCGCACTCTATCAATTAGTGCCATCAACAAAAGTAAAAGAGAAGTGGAAATCCTCTATATCGACGTCCACCGTGAAGAAATCATTTATATTAAGGAAGAAAAGAGGTTAGTAAAACCTCTCTTTCCCAATGAATCTAAAAATAAAAGTATAGCCTCGGCTCCTAAGTGGCCCAAAGGGGCTGCTCATGCCAAGGGAAAAGGAGGGCTAGGAAAATCCTAAATCACATGACCCCCAACGAATCTAAAAATAAAAGTATAGCCTCGGCTCCTAAGTGGCCCAAAGGGGCTGCTCATGCCAAGGGAAAAGGAGGGCTAGGAAAATCCTAAATCACATGACTCCCAAGGAAGAAGAAACACCTGGCCACGCGAGTGCTTCAAGTTTCGCTCTGGAAAGCAGAATTGTGTTTAGGCTACCAAAAAGAAGGTCATCCAAAGTAAAGCGGCGAAAGATCCCCTATTGATTCGCGGTGCACATGCGAGTGCTGTCAGTTCACTTTGACAACCCCGAAGTGGAGATGATAAGGAGGTTCCAAAGCCCTAGAGAGGAGTGGTTTGGCTATTGTCCTTGCTATTCTAGAAGGTGGATACAGGGCCTTCCTCCTCTCCCCGTATAATTCATCCCGAAGAAACTGTCTACCACGGGTGAAACCTTGTGGGCCAAAGATGAGCTACCATTAAATGATGTGGAATTCATGCAAGAAGCTAATTACAATAACTACTTGCAACTGCTACTAGCTAAAAGGATAGGAGTGGTCAAACACGTTGCCATCACTCCATACGTGTTGAGCAATGGAGGGAAGGTGGAGCCTATGAAGGGCAATGACCTCCTGTGGATGTGCTGACTTGTCAATACCGGCATGGTAAGGGTATAGTGAGTACTCTACACTATGTACATCATGGATAACAAACCAACGCTTTTCCATTTAGATTTCTCCAACACATGCACATACATATATATGTATATAGGGAGATCTCCTATCAGCAGAAGATTGTGTTTTTGTTTGGTGTTACGATGCTAGGAGAGATCCTTAGCTCCCCAAATCCCATTATCCTCCCCGTGTTGGATTACCATCACTCCTTTAATGTTTCAAATTTCATCCTATTTTGATCTATCGACCCAACCTTCTAAGAAGCCGCTATAAGCCGCTAATCTACTTGTGGGACAGGTGTCTAACCTCACTCCTATCTTATTGCAGACATAGCGAGAACCACGAATATAATTGTCAATCCATGGGACGAAGCTGACCCAACTAGCACATAGAGGCTACAAGAGGTTGTCAATCTCTTGGAAAACAACAGACAACTTGCATCTAACTCAAGCTACACTCAAATAACACAAATCACCAAAAGCTAATCGCTCATTGACAAACAAATCACAACCGTACAGCATCAAACGACATCCAAACGTTACAAAACTTCTAGGACATGTTTATAAGGCCTAAGCACACATGCTTATGGTCTCAAATCTCACTTTAGGTCAAGTGAAAAAATCACGATTATTAATAGCAATGAGTTAATCGTGATTATTTTACCTAGTCATTTTCTACCCAGAATGCATCTAAATGCTTAGCAATGGTACCCCAATACCCTGCCTATACTTACTTTATGATTTTGAAGCTTAAATTCCTACTAATGATAGAATTAGGCTCCGGAAAATGTTATCCGAGTTAGCTTGTTGCTAACGTTCCCCCGCATCTCGACTGTGTCGTCCCTTGACATAGCTTCATGGTGACGGCCGGTTTTCAAAACCGCCACCGCGAGAACCATACCCCAAGAAGGGGAGAGCATATTACCAAAGGAAAAAGAAAACAAAAGGAAAGTTCTTTACCATTCACCACCCTTTAGGATTAACCACTAGCGGGGCGCCACCAATTTGGCCACACTTCTCCATTACCGCTAGAAGACAGAGCCTCTCTCTCTCCAACTGCTCGGCTCCTCCAACTCTCTCTCTCTCACACTTACTCTGCCACTGCATCACCTGGTCCAATGGGCGCATAAGACGGGATGCCACTATCACACCCCTCTGACGGGCCGCCATGCATTTTGTATATTCTCTCTCTCTTTCAAATATTCTCTCTCTCTCTCTCTCTCTCTCTCTCTCTCTCTCTCTCTCTCTCTCTCTCTCTCTCTCTCTTTCTCTCTCTCTCTCTCTCTCTCTCTCTCTCTCTCTCTCTCTCTCTCTCTCTCTCTTTGCTCGTCCACATCCCAGCCCTAGCGGGCCGCCATGCTATACCCCCCCCCATCTCCCCTCTCCCCTCTTGTCCACACACCCTTCGGCCTCACTCTCCTTCCCATACCCCCCTGTTTTCTTCCCAGCTCTTGTGGACCACAAGCCTACCCCCCCCCCCCCCCCCCTATCTTCCCCTCCTATATCTCTCACCCTCTTCCTTTGGGAGAGCGGCCCCGCAGGCATAGGGGAGAATCTCTCCCTCTCTCTCTCTCAATTCACTCCCCTCCACATAACCTCTTTCCCTATCCTCACCTCCCCTCACTCACACACTCTCTCCCACCCTCCTCCCCAGGGCGCGGAACCCGCCATTAAAAGATACTCTCTCTCTCTCTCTACAATTCCTATAACCCCCCCACCTTTTCTCTCCCTCCGTTAACTATATCCCCATCCCCCCCCCCCCCCCCTCTCTCGCCCTCTGTCGGATATGCGCCACCCGGGCCTACCCTCTCTCGCCCCCACCCTCATGCGCTCGTTGTACTACCCACAGCCACAACACACTCTATCCCCCCCCCCCCCCCACTTCCTATCCTCACCTTCTCCCTCATGCCACCCTCGCACTCTCTCGCCTGTGTCCAGCATCCCTTGCGGGCGCAGTAGAACCGCACACACCCCATCCTCACCCCCATTGCACTCACACACACCACCATCCTTCCCCTCCCATCTTCCCCCCCCCCCCTTCGGCGCACGCTAGCCCGCTTCTTCTCTCACCTTCTCTGTCGCGCTCGTTGTGAGCACGCCCATGCGAGCGCGTTGGTAAATACACACACACAAGTGCACACACCCCACTTCACCCCCATTGCACTAACACACACACACACACACACACACACACCCCTCGCATACACTCTCCCTCTCTCACTCACGCCTCTGTGTTGCCAATTCCCTGCAGCAGCAGTAAACCATTGAAAAAATAAAACAAATATATGCTATATATACATATACATAATATACTCCCCCCCGTTCCCACGCACATTGGCCGACACATCTACACACACGCACTCACGCTCGCGCACTCACATACATATACACACGTGTATACGCACACACCAAAACATACAAAAAAAAAAAAAAGAAACCAAACGACATCGACATCAACAAAGAAGAAGGCGGCGAAAGCACGCACCGCTGACATAGAAGCAAGCAAAGGCACCGAAGGCATGCCCCGACCGACCCCGAAAGTGACGAATGCGCTACACCGACGCACCAACAAGGCTGCCATTCACCGACATCGCGTCCACGACGCCCTCTTCAGTACAACCCGTAGGTTGTCATCATTTTTTTCCAATTTCAAACCAAGCCTTGTAAAAATCCCAAATTTTCTCATCTCTCTAGGTGATGGTCACCAAGGCCCACCTAGAGGTTTTCCTTATTATAATTCCCAAGACAAAGCAAGGGTCAACCACCCAGAGCCCACCACCTTGCTTTGTCTCCCCTGATTAGATTACCTTAATCACACCAGATTGTCCTAATCTGAAGCAGCCAACACCTATAAAAAGGCACTGAGAGGTCACTATCGGGGGGGGGGGCAAGTTCATCAGAGGTCAGCACTTGGTAGTATTTTGGTGGGAGGAATTGGCAACATTTTCATCGCAAGAGAGGGGACTTAGCGTAGTGGTTTGCTTTGGAAATTGTATGATGTAAAGGAAGCTATGTCCACATCTCGACTCCAACGATCTATCCACACACACTCATAGTAGCAAGGTTTCATGTCAATGAGTCATCTCTAGAGAATGCACCAAGTAGGTTCACTATCTATCCCTCTATCTCTCTATCACCATGATGTGCCACCTCGCCGAAAATAAGGTTGCTGTAAATATGGCAAGAGAATAATTCTCCCTCACACCCCGAGGGTTTTCATTACGTGTCTATTCTCTCTATTCTCTCTCTCTCTCTCTCTCTCTGTGTGTGTGTGTGTGTGTGTGTGTGTGTGTGTAGAATTCGTGATACTTCAAATCACCGTTGTCTACGTCCTAGTCGCTCAAAGCTAGGTGGTGTCCCGTGTTTGCTTCACTGTGACCGGCTTGCGGCGTGCATCGGCTTTCGGCGTTTTAGAGGCCCTCGGGGTTCGTGTCACGCTTTGCTCCCGTCATTTGATGCCCCACTGAGGATCGAACTCAAGACCTTCAGTTTACAATGCTGAAAACAACACACATCATCAATCATGGACGAATGGCTAAAAGAATTCTCTAACTGGAAGACGGAAGAGGAGGAGAGTAAAGAGGCATTAACCGCCTTCATTGAAGTACTACTACCAGGCTGCAGTGTCGTCAGCATTCAAGAGGTAAGCTCCCCATCTCGTGTTGCTCGTTCTAACCACAAATTGAGAGCATCAGGTGGGAAGGATATGAAGTGCCATCATTGTTGTCACCAAAGCATTCTGCCAATGAGTGCCGACAGAGAAGTAAAGAAAGAACGGTGAGTTTTGCTTTTGAAAACTACGGCACTCTCACGACAATCAGATTTTCTGTAGTACCAAGTGTTTTCTCTCTAATGCTTTGAGAGGAGTCGTCAACTACATCAACCACAAAGTCTAAGTCCAAAAGCCTAAAGCATTTGGTGGACGCAAGTGGGCCTACACTCTCTCTAGGCCTAGAGAGTTCAAATGAAGTTCGACCACCCAAGCGCCGTCGCCGCATGCAGAATGGAAAGCCGATTGAGTTAGACTCTTCTCGCCCAGTCTGTTTTGAACCTAATGTGGAGGATTGTGCGGATTTCTACAAGAGGTAGAAGCATGTGGTGAAGGTGTCACCTCGTCAACACTTGGGTACGCAACCCTAGTGGTCAAGATCCTTGCCCTACACCCGACATGGATAATAACAATAGGCCATAAGTATTTCCTTTCCATTTCTTGCAACACATGTATGTAAACGTGTATATTGATAGGAAGATATTCTACCAGCAAAAGATTGTTAACCTATTCGGAGCCGAGATGCTTGATGAAATCTTGAGATCTCCATGTCCCATCATCTTGCCCCTTCTGGATTACTACCACTCTTTTGATGTAAGCCTCTTTATTATGTTGTAGCTTTGTGATCCATTCTTTATCCTGTTTTAATATATCCGTCCAACCCTATAAAAAGCCGCTATGAGCCGCTACTGTCATTAATATATTAAAAAAAAAAATTGTAATTTCCTTAGTCACTACCATGGCAAGTGTTTCTTTCCCCACGTTCAGTGGAAAGAAGAGAGAAGACGTCACCACCAACTTTCTGGATGATTTCGACATCGCTTGTGTGGTTTCCAACAAGAATGACGACGCCTCGCAACTTCGAATTTTTCCTCTACTGATGAAAGTAGAGGCCAAGTCTTGGTACAATGCTTTGTCCCAGGCTACCAAAAATGCATGGGATGTGTTACGTGCTGCCTTTGTGAAGAGGTTTGGTGGAGGCACAACCTCGAAGAAGCTATGCAGCTCTACTGACGGAATTAAAGCAGGGGGGTCTACTAGAGTATGCCACCTATGAGTCCAAGTTTGTGGATTTGTGGGAGAGATGGGTTGCCTCATTGGAGGAAGGTGAAGGAGCGCCTAATTTCCTAAAGAAGGACCGTTTCATTGCTGGCATGTGGTCGCCGCTTAAGGAGAAGGTGAAGGGAAGGTTTCCTGCAACATATGAGTTGGCAGTAGAAGTAGCCCACCTTAAAGAAAAGAAGCTACGCATGCAAGCAAGAGTCAACGAGTCAGAGGAATCAAACTCAGTCTGACTAACCCCAGTGACTACAACAGCCATTCATAGAACCCAACCAGAAGAGTCATCAGAAGAGCAGCAAGACCTGCTGAGTCGCATCACTACCCAACTCGAGAGTTTATCCGTGCATTTGGTGCAGCAAGGGCATGCACCTGTCAAAAATCTAGAACAAGGAAGAGGACAACGAAGGCAAAACCAAGAGTACCACTGCTATAATTGCGGAGGACGGCCATGGTATGTACAACTACCCACATCCAAGAAGGAAGAATTTCAATAGAGGAGGGAGATAGAATCATATCTCTCCGCCAAGGGCAAGACCACCACCACCCAGGCAACCAAGGCCAATTCCACCGGTCCAGATCCTTCGACCACCTGTACAAAAACCACAACCACAACCTCTTATTCCCCCGCTACCCCCACCACCTGCTCTAAACCAAGCGGTGAGTGTTATGAGCTTGGAAGCTAAAGGGAAGGCAAAGGTAGAAGAACCAGTTCAAGAGAAGCACAAAGGGAAAGCAAAAGTTGAAGAAGTGGATGTCATGGGAGTGAAGCGTGCCAGGCATGAAGAAGCCTCTCAAAAAGAAGAGAAAATGAAAGGGAAAGCCGAGTCTAGCAAGCAAGCAGCTAAACCGCGACGGAACATAGACATCGTGGATTTGTCACTAGGTGAGTATGCTAAAACCTATGACTTAGTTCAGGATGTGTTGATGCAGGGCCCGAAGATAACTTGGCCCCAATTCATCCACCTTGCACCAAGGATGAGGAGGCAATGTACGAAGATGGTAAGTACAAGGAAATCAAGACCAAGGATAGCTGGGGCTATCTCTGGGAGGGATCTCGATGACATCCTACCAACCATGGATGCCCACATCAAGGGGCAACAAATCTCAAACCTCTACATATATGGTGGCGCACAAATATACGTCATGAGTGAAAAAATGATGCACCATCTAGGTCTAGAGGTGAGTAGGCCGGCACCCTGCCGAGCCAAAATGGAAAATAATGTAAGAGTGAAATGCGTAGGCATTGTGAATGCGGTCAAAGTAAAGGCATTCAATACAAAAGTGGAGGTAGACATCTTTGTCATGCCATACAAAGGGGAGGGCTACCCTATCATTCTTGGGAGACCCTGGCTCATGGCTGTGGAAGCTAAGAAAGACTGGAGTATCGGAATGATCCAGATGAAGGACGCTAAAGGGAAGTCCATATTCTACGACATGAGGACTGGGAAGCAACACAACATGATTTTGGAGGCTTCAGAAGATGAGTCCACCAGTGACTATTCGTCCACCTCAGGAGAAGAGAGTGACAGTAGCATCGAAGTGATGGGGGTCATCCTTAAAGACCCAAAAAGATTGACACAATCTGAAGCACCCCCGACAAACCAAGAGGAACCATCAGGTATGCAATCCTTAGAGGATGCAAGTAAGTTACATCGGATGCTCTCAAATTACTTAACCGATGAAGAGAGGAAGGAATATGTCTCCATGCTAGGTAACTTCACTACATTGTTCATTGATGGCTATGATAAATCATAGGAATCACAGTAGTACAACACCACATAAAACTCAAGGAAGGAAGGAAACCCGTAGTGCAAAATCTTAGAAGACTTGGGGTAATCCAACAAGAGGCACTACTCAAAGAAGTAAGGAATTGGCTACATGCAGGTTTCATCTACCCCGTCGAAGACTCGAAATGGGTCTCTCCAGTAGTCATCACACCAAAGAAGAATGGCAAGTGGAGAGTCTGTGTGGACTATAAACCTCTCAACACAGCCACAAAGAGGGATCACTTTCCCCTCCCATTCCAAGATGAAATTCTCAATGAAGTGGCAGGTCATGAGCACTACACAATATGTGATGGCTACTCAGGATACTTTGAGATTAACATTGCAGAAGAAGAGTAGAAAAATACAACTTTCATAACACCTTGGGGATGCTTTGCTTACAGAGTGATGCCTTTGGGCCTCACCAACGCTCCAGCCACATTTCAGCGCTATGTAACTTTTGTTTTCTAACCATACTTTGGAACGTCAATACGGGTTTCCATAGATGATTTTTGCATCTATAGTTCACGCTCCCTCCATTTGAGCAAAGTCTATGATGGCTTGACCAGGCTACAAACCTTAGGTGGCGAGCTCTACGTGGATAAGTGTCACATTGGTGAAAGCAAAGTCACTCTCCTAGGCCCTGTAATTTCAGCAAAAAGGGATTGAGGCTGACCCTAGCAAGATCCAAGCTTTGGTATCTTTGTCATCACCCACCACAGTTAAGCAGTTGGTTTCTTTCCTTCAAAAGGTAAGATACTTAAGCAGGTTCATCCATTTTCTATCTCAAGTGGTTCTCCCTCTACAACAAGTCACCCAGAGGGATGTCTTCTCATGGAGTGAAGAAAATGAGCAGCAATTTACTGAGGTAAAGCAAATCCTAGCTACGCTTCCCACCATTTCACCCCCCAATGGGACGAGCCATTCTATGTGAACCCCACTGTAGGAAGTGATACACTCGGAGCCGTACTAATCCAAAAGGACCCCCAAACTTCTTTCATGCGTCTTATTTACTTCTCTAGTCGTGTCATGACCCCATCAGAAAAGGGATTCACCGAAGTAGAACACATGGTGCTCGCACTAAATGTTTGCTACCACAAAGTTCCGCTCATATCTACTGCCTAGACCCTTTATAATTCTGACAATGGATGAGGTTTTTATGTATGTAATTCGGCACATGGATGTCTCATCTAGGATCTCTAAATGGCTGGTTAGATTACAAGAGTTTGACTACACCATGCAAGTAGAAAGCTCCACCAGGGCTAGTTTAGCAGGTATTCTTACTCATCGCCACTATGAGAAGAAGTTGAAGGTCAACACGGAAGCAAAAGAAGAGACACCAATGGTAGAAAGTCCTAAGCTAGAAAGAGCTCACTGTCTTTTCTTTTACGGAGCATACAAGAGAACAGTGGACCAGTCTACAGCAGCAGAGCTGGCATAGTCATTTTCAATGAGCAACAGGAAAGAGTATTCTCCATCAGACAGCTATTTACACTCCCACTCCAACAATGAAGCAGAGTATACAGCTTTAATTCTTAAGTTAGAACAGTGTATTTCACAAGGGATTCAGCGCTTAAATGTGTTTGGCAATTCTTTGCTTTTGATAAGGCAGATAATCGACACTTGAGTTTGTACTTGGTCAACTACGCCAAGTTAAGGATCTTTTAAGGAAGTTTGAAGCAGTGCAACTATTTCATGTCCCCATGACAAAAAATCAGGAGGCAGATGCTCTAGCCAAGGAATAAATACAAGACGTTCCCGTAGGAGCAATCAAACTTTCAAGGTAGTGATGCTATGCCTGATATCATCAGCTTTCTAGATACAGGAGAATGTATAGAAGGGTACACTAAAGGCCAAAAACAGTGGTTGGTAAGGAAGGCTACAAGATACCGCCTGGTAAACGACCACTTGTATTGTAAGGGCAAGGATCAGATTCTCAGGCGAGTGCCAACCTCCAATGAGATCACAGAGGTAATTTCAAGTTGCCATGATGGTGTCTGCGGCGTTCATTTTGCTTTAGATATCACCAGTAGGAACATTCTACAGGTAGGATACTCTTGGCCTAGCCTGAACACGGATGTACATCATTAGTGTAAAACATGCAAGGCCTGTCAAGTGGCCAGTGATCGCACACTAACCTATGAGCCACAGACTCCTATCATCTCATATGGTCCATTTGAGAAATGAGGAATAGATGCAATCAGTCCTCTACCAAGGGCCCAATCAAGTAAACTATACATCCTAGTTGGTGTAGACTACATGACCCGATGGGCGGAAGCAACAGCCACCACCCGCATCATAGCCCAAGAGATGGCAAAGTTCATATTTGAGCAAATTTGTTGCCGTTTTGGCACTCCTTTAGAGATAATATATGATAGGGGACTAGGTTTTAGAGGCGATCTAGTGGGAGAACTGATGAAAAAGTTAGGAATTACACGTCGACATTCCACCCCATACTATCCACAGTGTAATGGCCTGGTAGAAAAGGTAAACGGAATGATCTGCAAAATCATCACAAAGCAGGTGAATAACCACACAAGAGACTGGGATAAACATCTCATGGCCGCTCTATGGCCTACCAAACGATGTTTCAAACATCATTAGGTTTCACCCCTTTCCATCTAGTTTATGGAAAGGAGGCAATTCTACCCATTGAGGTATAGATAGCCAGCTTATGATTCATAGCTAGCCAATTACAGCACCCAATTGTAAATCTCCACAACCACATCCTGGATCTAGAAAGGCTCCAACTAGATAGGGAAGATGCAATCAATCACTATGCAGCACAGGCAGAGCGACACCGTCTCACCTTCAATCAAGGGCTTAAGGAAAATTTCCTGGAAAAGGGCATGTTAGTGTTGAGTTACGACAACATATTTGACACCAGGAAGGACAAGAAATTTCAACCCCGATGGGAAGGACCATTCATTGTCAAAAGGTGCTATGACAACGGTAGCTATAAGCTGATGGAAGATGGGAGAAATCGCAAGACTAGAGTCAATAGATGGAGGCTAAAAAGGTATTTCCTTAAGTTTGATCCAGCGTTCATGCTAGATATTCCAGAAGAGGGAGAACCCTCCAACTCCATGACTAAGAATCAGAGGTAGGGCTAGAAGCATGAATGCCTCTAGCCAGATGGGAGGGCTAATGACGGCCGATTTTCAAAACCGCGACCGCGAGAACCATACCCCAAGAAGGGGAGAGCATATTACCAAAGGAAACACAAAACAAAAGGAAAGTTCTTTACCATTCACCACCCTTTAGGCTTAACCACTAGCGGGGCGCCACCAATTTGGCCACACCTCTCCATTATCGCCAGAAGACAGAGACTCTCTCTCTCCTACTGCTCGGCTCAGCCAACTCTCTCTCTCTCTCACTTACTCTGCCGCTGCATCACCTGGTCCAATGGGCGCATAAGACGGGATACCACTGTCACACCCCACTGACGGACCGCCATGAATTTTGTATATTCTCTCTCTCTCTCTCTCTTTGCTCATCCACATCCAGCCCTAGCGGGCCGCCATGCTATACCCCCCCCCATCTCCCCTCTCATCCACACACCCTTCGGCCTCACTCTCCTTCCCATACCCCTCTGTTTTCTTCCTAGCTCTGGCAGACCACCAGCCTACCACCCCCCCCCCCCCCCTATCTTCCCCTCCCATTAGCTCTCACTCTCTTCCTTTGATAGAGCGGCCCCGCAGGCATAGGGGAGAATCTCTCCCTCTCTCTCTCTCTCTCTCTCTCTCTCTCTCTCTCTCTCTCTCTCTCTCTCTCTCTCTCTCTCTCTCTCTCTCTCTCTCAATTCACTCCCCTCCACATAACCTCTTTCCCTATCCTCACCCCCCCTCACTCACACACTCTCTCCCACCCTCCTCCCTAGGGTGGGGAACCCGCCATTAAAAGATACTCCCTCTCTCTCTCTCTCTCTCTCTCTCTCTCTCTCTCTCTCTCTCTCTCTCTCTCTCTCTCTCTCTCTCTCTCTCTCTCTCTCTCTCTCTCTCTCTCAATTCCTATAACCCCCCCCCTTTTCTCTCCCTCCGTTGACTATATCCCCCCCCCCCTCTTCTCGCCCTTTGACGGATACGCGCCACCGGGCCTACCCTCTCTCGCCCCCGCCATCATGCACTTGTTGTACCGCCCATAGCCACAACACGCTCTATCTCCCCCCCCCCCCCCCCCACTTCCTATCCTCACCTTCTCCCTCATGCCACCCTCGCGCTCTCTCGCATGTGTCGAGCAGCCCTTGTGGGTGCATTAGAACCGCACACACCCCATTCTCACCCCCATTTCACTCACACACACCACCACCCTTCCCCTCCCATCTTCCCCCCCCCCCCCCCCCCCCGGCGCATGCTGGCCCGCTTCCTCTCTCACCTTCTCTGTCGCGCTTGCCGTGAGCATGCCCATGTGGGGGCGTTGGTAAATACACACAAACAAGCGCACACAGCCCACTTCACCCACATTTCACTCACACACACACGCACACACACACACACACACACACCCCCTCGCACACACTCTCCCTCTCTCACTCATGCCTCTGTGTCGCTGGTTCCCTGCAGTAGTAATCCACCGAAAAAATAAAAAAATATATATATTATATATACATATACATAATATACTCCCCCCCGTTCCCACGCACATTGGCCGACACACATCTACACACACGCACTCACGCTCGTGCACTCACATACATATACACACACGTGTATACGTACACACTAGAACATACAAAAAATAGAAACCGTACCGAACGACATCGACAAAGAAAAAGGCGGCCATAGCACGCGCCGTCGACACCGAAGCAAGCAAAGGCGCCGAAGGCATGCCCCGGCCGACCCCGAAAGTGACGAATGGGCTACACCGACACACCAGCAAGGCTGCCATTCATCGGCATTGCGTCCACGACGCCCTCTTCAGTACATACCGTAGGTTGTCACCTTTTTTTCCAATTTCAAACCAAGCCTTGTAAAAATCCCAAATTTGTAAATTCTCATCTCTCTAGGTGATGGTCACCAAGGCCCACCTAGAGGTTTTCCTTATAATAATTCCCAAGACAAAGCAAGGGTCAACCACCTAGGGCCCACCACCTTGCTTTGTCTCTCCTGATTAGATTATTTTAATCACACCAGATTATCCTAATCTGAAGCAGCCAACACCTATAAAAGGCACTGAGAGGTCACTATCGGGGGGGGGGGGGAAGTTCATTAGAGGTCAGCACTTGGTAGTATTTTGGTGGGAGGAATGGGCAATATTTGCATCACAAGAGAGGGGACTTAGCATAGTGGTTTGCTTTGGAAATTGTATGATGTAAAGAAAGCTATGTCCACATCTCAATCTCCAACCGTCGAGCCACACACACTCATGTTAGCAAGGTTTCATGTCAATGAGTCATCTCTAGAGAACGCACCAAGTAGGTTCACTATCTGTCCCTCTATCTCTCTATCACCATGATGTGCCACCTCGCCGGAAATAAGGTTGCTGTAAATATGGCAAGAGAATAATTCTCCCTCACACCACCGAGGGTTTTCATCACCTGTCTATTCTCTCTATTCTCTCTCTCTCTCTGTGTGTGTAGAATTCGTGATATTTCAAATCACCGTTGTCTGCGTCCTAGCCGTTCAAAGCTAGGTGGTGCCCCCTGTTTGCTTCACTTTGACCGGCTTGCGACGTGCATTGGCTCCCAGCGTTTTAGAGGCTATCGGGGTTTGTGTCACACTTTGCTCCCGTCAATGGGTTGAAGTAGTCTTCGGGTTGACGGTTGGCGAGGCTCTCTTTAAGCGCATGTAGCGCTTTCTCATATCTAATTCTTCTCTCTTTGTCAGGAACCTGCAAGAACTACATAGTGACTCTGTTTTTAAGTTGAATGGCTGAGTAGCCAACAAATCTGGATGTAAGGTTGCTTATCACTGGCCCAAATATCTTCGTTCGCCAATTGAAGAAACCTGTATAGAATGCTTCCTCAAACGCCAACATATTGCTAGAGGGCAAAAACATGCATCGGGCGTAGAAGTCACAAAGGAATTCTTCGGAGGGCTTGCCACTTAGGTCATAACAGAGACCCTTATTGCCTTTGAGGAAAGACATCCATGGCGCTCCGGCTTGCTCAGGCTCGTGAAAAGCTTGAATACATGTGAGCAACATTCTACAAATCTTATACAACATGGCACATCAGAGGTCAGGAAGGCTCTTCAAGAAAGTCACGATGCCCGTTAGGGTTTTTTCCATGTATTCCTCTATTGTCGGTCCCTGCTCTGGAGCTGGTAGACGTGGATAGTGCAACCATGTCGGCCTCTTATTTTTTAGTGCTTCATATGCTTGCCATGTCCTTACCCTTGGTACAGGAGAGAATGTTGGGTCTTTTTGAAGGGTTGCAGGTGCTCTTGTGAACAGAATCAGATATCTTGAACTCTTGTTCAGCCAGCTCTTTCTCCACTTGGGGTGGATATCCTCTGAGCCTTATGCCTACATATCCTTGTATAGTCTTTCTTTTACCTGTAGTAGCTCTACTTTGATCAAAGGGTATGGCAATGATTTTTGATGCCACTGTGTATTGATTTGGTTGGGAGTGCGTTGAGTTACATGGACTGAGTGAAGAATTCTCAACTCCCAATCCATCGCTACTTTCCATTATGCATATGTCTCCTGGGAAGTCTGATCTTTGAGTGCATCTTCCTCAGCTTTAGAAAGCTAGACCATGGGCACTTGCCCAGCTTCAATGAGTGGTACCTGAAATTCCGCTTCTCCTTCTAGCCCTTCTATCGGGTGTGTTTCCATCTCAGCAAAAGAGACTGAGGGTATGTCAACAGTTGGTTTCTCATAGGTACCTGCTTCTTCTTGATGTTCTGATTGTCCCTCTCTTAGTAGCGGATTGACTCTCTTTAATTCAACAATCTCTTTCAGCAGTTGCGCTTCTCAGAGTACCCGCATCAGTGCAAGGTCTTGTGTTTGTGATTGCTCTAGTTTCAGCTCTAACTTGAGATCCTTGTTTCTCTTTTCCAAAGTCTTATAGACTTCATCTGTACCTTTGATTGAGGCGACAGCAGGATTTTCTCTTATCTGTCTCAAAACGGCTGTATGATCATTGATCCTTTGCTCAGGGTATTGCAGAGAAGCATTTGCTACATCAAGTTGCACTTGGATCTTTTGGCCTGACAGAGTAGTGGTTAGGAGTTCATTTGTTACTTCTGTCAGCTGTTGATCTCTACTTTTGCAGGCATCGGATAACTTGGTTAGAAGTTCTCCCAGCTCCTCCATTTCTTTCTACTCCTTCTTCTTGGCAAGCTGGTGTTGTTCTGCTTCATCCTTCAGCTCTTTGATATGTCTTTGTAACTCTGAAGTTATGTTCATTCGGTCATCTAACTCTCCTTGTAGAGCATCAATAACTAATTCCAGGTCCCTAGCCTTAGCAATGCGGCTAAGTGCTAATGTTTGCATTTTTTCTATCATCATCTACATCTGCTTGGCATATTCATTGACCTGCATTATGACTTTATCATTAGTTTCCCAATCTTCAAGCTCTATAGGCTATCTAGAAGTTTCAATCGTTTCAATGTGTGGCTCTTTGGGTGGTGTTGTGGTGGCTGCTTGTGGTTGCGACGGGGGTTCTACTTCTCCTTGAGGCATTATGATTGCCTCGGCTGCTTTTGCTTCTTGAGTCTTAGTAGATGCCTCAGTCGTTTTTGGTTGGGTGGTCGTAGAAGTTTCGGCTTCTGTTTGTTCTGTTGGTTTTAGTTGTTCAAAACTTGATGCTGCATGTTCCTAGTGTTCGGGCTCTTTTTTCTTGGCTTCCTCACCCTCATTGGTTTTAGCTGTTGGTGAAGGGCTTGGGCTTGGCATGGGATGATCTGCCTGCTCCATAGTGGGTGAAGTGGGCTTTGGAGACACATCTTCATGGTCATGGTGTGACTCACCTTGTTCAGTAGCCTCTGCTTGTCTTTGTTGCTCGGCTGCATCTTCCTTTGCTTTCTTTTCATTTTCTTGAGCTTCTTTCAACTTTAGGGCCTTTGCTTCTACATACATGCATTCAAGAAAGTCTGTGGGATCCTCTACTCCTTTCCTTGCTAAGTTCTTGGTTCTGGGTCCCTTTATATTTCTTAAAACACATCTTTTAGGGTACTCACCTGCAGCTTGGCGGCTTCTTTCATAAGTCCGTTTTTCCCTTTCAAACCTCGCCTTCTTTTGTTGAGGTTCTTCTTGGTGTGCAGCTACAGATTTCTTCTTCATTTATTTAATTTTGGCCCTTCTTTCCTCATTGTCTGAGCTCTCACTTCGGCAGACTCTTCATCTGACTTATATAATCTCTTTGATGAACGCGTAGTTCTTGGAGAAGGTTGTGCAGACACAATCCATGTGCTCTGATCTGGGGCTGGCGACAAATTGTTGGCCATGCCAATAGCATGATATGCTATTCTCGTCAGCACTTCAAGTGCGCCCAGATAGGTGATTTTACCTTCTTTCTTTGTGCCTTTCAGCATTGTCAGTATATACTACGCATGATCAATTGGTTGCCTAGTTGTTGACTTCAAGACCTGATTCGTAACCGCATGGTTTGGGGTGGTGTACCATGGCGGTCTCTTTGATAAAAAGTGGAAGTGTTGATGGTATAGGCAAGCTGATTCTTCCACTTGCCCTTGGACGAGGTCAAAAAAAGTGGCAGCAACAGTCTCTTTTGTAAATGTGCCTGCTGTCTTTCTATCTCAGGCCCGCATTGTCATACCTTCAGTAGGCAGCTTCAGTGCCTCGGCCACAATCTCTTTTGTGATTACTACTTCTACCTTCTGCCCTTGTTGGTCTGATTTGGACTGACCCATCCTCTTTGATCGTGGACAGTAGTTCATATGCTTTCTGGAAATCTACACCGCATGGTTCCTGGTCATAGAAGTCCCTTAAGCCTAGCCTTTTGTTGGCTTCTTTGGTGTCTAGCTTGCCAGCCACATCATATATCTCTTTTGGTAGCATTTGTAGTTCCACTTGGTGTCCTTATTTGCTCTTGAACCTTCCAGTGATAATCGTGGTGTTGTTTTCTTCCAGCTGTTCTTTTGACAAGTATGTTGCCTTGGCCATCTTTACTGAACTTGGGTCCAGTTGGTAGGGTGTCAGCTCTTGCAACTTTTCTTTCTAGGACACCCTTTTCTTGGCCTTCTCGGCAACTTCCATTGCTCCTATTAAGTGAATACAATGGCAAAGTTAGAAAATTTTGCAAATTCCACTCTGAAATGCCTTGAGTCTGAATTGCTGACAAATGATGTCAATTTTGCTTCAAATCAATTTTGAAGCATGCATAGATGCATAAAAACATGTAAAGATTAAAATCATACAGTTCAAGCAAAAAATTGCAACCAAAGTAAATAATCGCGATTATTTACGACTGGGGATTTTTTCCAACTTTTTGTAATTTTGACATCATATGGTATTTAAATACTCTGAGTGAAGTATGGGCTCATTTGAGTGCACTGGGTGGAAATGGTGCCAGATTTAGGCTTTTAGTCTTTGGAACAGTAGATATATTGAGATTTTGAGTTTTAGAGATCCAAATTTTCTCAAACTTGGTAAGTGGACTTGGGACATTATTTTCTTTGGTTCCATAAGGTCAAAGTTGCAATTTTCACCCATTTTGGCAAGAAAGTAAATAATCACGATTATTAACAGGGCCCGGATGCGGTCCTGCGGGTGGTGCGGGAGTGTCTCTTGGAAAGGCATCACCACTTTTCCAAGCTTCCTGTAGTTGCTCTGCAAAACCTTGAGGGAGGTTTTAAAAACCTGATGGTTAAATAGACTAGACGAGCATGCCTGAAAAGCAGGGCCTAGGTTCTGGCTGATGAGTGGTGTGTGATGCGGTGGGTTGGAGTACCACCATGCGTTTTCATGAGAGGTAGACGTGGGAGGGAGAAGCAGTGGAGGTGATGGGAGGGCACGACATGACAGTTAGGTCAGCATGGACTTAAATCCTTCACATTGGTATTTTGTTGCGCCTGTTTGTTTGTTATTACACTTTTTTGAGGTCAGTACCAAGCGAATAAGGGAAGGCAAACTCTGTTCGATGCACCTGTTTGCTTGGTACTGACCTCAAAAAATATAAATGATATCTGCTATTACACTTTTCTGAGGTCAGTCCCAAGCGAATAAGGGAAGGCAAACTCTGTTCGATGCACTTGTTCGCTTGGTACTGACCATCGTATTTGTTAATGATGCTTGCTATTACACTTTTCTGAGGTCAGTAACAAGCGAATAAGGGAAGGCAAACTCTGTCCGATGCACCTGCTCGCTTGGTACTTACCTTTTTTGAAATCTTAACCTTGTGCTGACAAATGACATGTCGTTTTCTGTTATGCTATTTGTAGAGATGCCTCGTGCAAAGGCCACGCCTAGAAGGGCAATAGGTGACTCTTTGAATGCTCAAGCAAGAAGACGCCGATATGGGGCACACAGAGGTGTACTGCAAGAGCTGCGAAGGATCGAACGACACGTTCAACCAACTATTCCACGTCTTGCTTTCCAGCGAGTAGTGCGAAAGATTTGCGAGCAGTGGAGAGTCGGCATGCGATGGGCCAACAGTGCACTTCTCTACCTTCAAGAAATTGCAGAAGACTACCTCGTTGAATTCTTCAACAATGGATATATACTGGCTGCCCATGCACACCACGTTACTATCATGCCATGGGATTTTGACACTCTTTGGAGGCTGTGCTTCCGCTATGATGGGTTGCTTCAGCCAGTACCTATCAAGGATATGAGAACAATGGATATTCTTAACATCCCCCCTCTCCATCCTCGTACACGATAGACAGAGCCATCTAGGGCTGAATTAAACAGCAGAAGGACACGATCACGTGTCGATAGAAACGACACAGATGGGCATGCTGAGCTAGCCACAGAGGGGCATGAGCAAGCCAGGGTGGACCCCAAGGTAGTCATGGAAGAAACATAGATAGTTATGGAGAAGCCAGCTAGACCCCAAAATGAGCAAGTCATGGAGGATTCGAAGCCAGTAAGGGAGGATAACGATGGGGGGCATGAGCAGGCCAGGGTCAAGAGGAATGACACAGATGGGCATGCTGATGAGGGGCATGAGCAGGCCAGGGTGGACCCTGATGCATTTATGGAGGAACCAATATTGAAGGAAAATGAGCAAGGCATGGAGGATCCGAAGCCTATCATGGACGACCCATAGGAGGACCCTATGCCTATTAGGGAGGAGCCTAAGGCAGCCATGGATAAAGCTCAAGAAAGGCAAGGGAAAGGCTCTGCTTCACAAGGGCCATCCAACAAGGAGCCTTTATCAGATGAGTTGATTATTTTAGAGAAAATCAATGAAGAGAACGAAGAGGAGTTTCAAGTTCTGCTCAGCGTAATGCCTCTGCATGCACAAATACTGCTTCCTGGAAGGTTAGAGGAGGCTTGCATTTTCAACCTCGATTAGCAAGACTTCCTGTGCATGCGCAATTTCACCAACTCCAACACAACGGATGGGGTCGTCAACACTGCTTTGTGGTACTTCTCAAGCTCTTTAAAAGTCACGGTTGGTTCATTAAATGTCTCACTACCAAGACATGGGTCAATACCAAGCAAGTCAGTGGCTTATGAAATTGGATAGTGATACTACTCGCTTGGTATTGACCCATGTCTTTGCGGCAGTCAACGTTGTTGTGTTACGTCTCAAGTTTTTCTTTATAAGTCACGCTTGGTTTATTAGATGGCTCACTACCACTAAGTCATGGGTCAATACCAAGCGAGTCAGTGGCTTATGGAATTTGATAGTTGCTCCAGTCACTCGGTATTGTCTCATGGGTTTGTGGCAGTGAACGTTAGCTGAAATATCTTAAGTCTAATCTCTGCCATTGATTCATGTTAGGCATGCTATCTCGCTTCTGCCCCCTAAGGTTCAAAACAAAATATACGTAATAGATCCGCTGATATCGCCTATGCTGCAGAACAGTGGAGTTTCCTTTTTAGCTCTGATGGGCTAGTTTAGCAAAGTCAATTTTGATCTAGCGCGCTTTCTGGTCACTGCATACAATCAATCATGAGTTTCTTCTTACCGTGTAAAAAGCATGTTGTATTTAGGATCTTTCTCCTCATCTTTGATGGTTTTGGTATAGTGATCATTGGAGTCTGTTGTTATTTGACATTGAAGATAAGATTGTTTACTACGCAAACTTCGGGCATAGCAGGGTTTTTCACGGTCGTGTAAAAACGGAAGGTACATCTGGGTACATTTGGAAGGAGTGTCTCTTTGTAATGTGTTACTGACTCAAGTGGTTATGTATGTAGTGCCGCAAAAAAACTTGTATGCTGTGTAGAGCATGTTTTGTTAGAACATGATCTAGGGAATACCATCCAACACGAATGGGTAACCGTGCCCACGTAGGTTGATGACTATAGCTATGGCTGGCGAACTTGTTTGAATGCCTTGTTGCTACTCAGTCAAATTTTGGATGTACCGAACGTAAGTAATCGTCCTGTTTCATTGTTTACTGCAACGTTTGTATTAAAAGAAGAAACATCTTTACTTACTTTCCTAATATCACGCTTCTCCAGGAACTTCAATCACATAAATACACCCCCAACAATGTGCGACATTTTTCTGTAATGGCCATCTAGCATATTATAATCTCGGTAAACAGACGTACAAGAGAGGAAGGGGCGAGAGCTGAGGAGTTTAAACAGGCTCACATTAACGAAATGACGCAGCACTACAATCATACTCAAGAAGACATTCAAAATATGCAAGAAGCAATAAATCAATATTATGCGGACATCGAAGAAGTAGAGGAATGGGCTATACGTCGACGGCAAGAGCAAGAACAGAGGGAAGCTTCATAGGTGCAAGATGCATGGGAAGACATGGAAAAGGCCCATGATTTCGAACTACGCAAAAGGATGCTCGAGGCCAGCCTCCCCAGAGGCAAAAGTAGCAACAACCGGAGCAGAGGGTAGGGGAGTGGTGGCAGCAACCAGGGGCGAGGGCAGGGGACCAGTGGCAGCAACCGTGGGAGAGGGCAGGGGACCAGTGGAAGCAACTAGGGGAGAGGACAGGGGACCAGTGGCACAAACCGGGGGAGAGGATAGTAGTAGGGAAAGGGATCAATAACTTGTATAAATCTTGACAGAAACAACACAATTTGTAAATTTTTGAAACAATGAAAAGTATATATTTTTTAAAAATTGTTTGACCACCACAAAATGTCTTTGTATTAGTCATTTTGAAGAGGACATCATGGTTTTCATGGCATCAAAGCTCATTGCGTGCACAAGGTATGTGACCTAGCTTCCTGTGGAAGCAATTAAATGAAGTGTATTTGTGAGTGACTCCTTGCACAATGTTGTTTTCTCCTTGCGTCTTGGAATCTGAAAAGAAGAAAAAGTTAGATTCTATGTCTTAATGTATTAAAGACAATCAAAATTCATCCATTTAGTAAGCACCTTTCTGTTGTTGAGACTGAATGCATACAATTCCGGCAAAAGTGGAAGTTCTTCACATGTAAGATCTAGCCTGAGCTGTGCAAGAGTTGTGCTTGACACATCATAGTAAGTAGGCTGTCTCAAAAGTAGAGCTCCATCGATAAAGGTTTGTTCTTGAGGCTAGACTCTTTATCTTGGTCAAGTGGAATAAGCTGCCCACTAAGAAGATGATATCTAAAATAGTAGAATGACATTATGAAATTTTGAGAGCTTATAATGAACTTGCAAATTATGGACTTCTTTTGCAAAATACAGATTTTTCTTTGTGATTGTTTCCTATCCCAATTATCATCTAAAAGTCCAAACAGCTCTCAGACTTGCAAATGAACATTGTTGCGGTAGTTCTTATTTGCTCATCGAAGAAAAAATCTACAAACACTTCAAGAGACATAAATAGTGGGAACCAAATTATTTTTGTTTCAATTGAATACTTGAGGGACTTTTCTATATCCTGAAACAACTTATTCCTAAAGCTTTCACTAGTTTGCGAAGCTGGCAAAGACCAATCCTTGGTGTCAAAGGATGGAAGTGACAAAAGAGCTACACGACCCCAACCAATGGAAGTTCTCGGTTCCACATATGACATATCATAAAAGAATATTCCATTATCTTCGGCTCTTTGTAATTGCCATAGTCAGTTATCTCACCCTATCAAATCACTCAAACACTGTGGTTACCCTCACCCTTTCACTGTATATAGGTGCGTGTGAGTTAGGGGACTTTTCCCATATCTCCTTACTGAAATAAAAAACCCTCAATTAGCTAGTCATTGGGCTAGTTGAGCCAAAAAAATAAAATAAAATAAAAAATATAAGTATATTATGGCCCATGCGTATGTAAATATTTCTTTGTATATAGGGCCTAAATAAAAGATTTTTTCATAATTATTTTGGTATTTATTTAAATATTTCTACCTAGGTGTGTGTTATTTATGCTCTGTACATTGCCTCACCATTACCACAATTTTTCTTACCATTTTTCATACTCTTTATTCCATATAGAAATAATTTCATGTAAGCTTCTCTTATATTTGGTGTAACTCCATCCCAACAAAAATCCAAAAAAACTAGTTCTATTTATGTGTATATTTTTTTCACTATTGTGATTTTTTCTTTCCTACATATATTCTCTATTACTCTCATAAATTAGACCACCAAAAATATTCATCTTTTTATGGTAGACTTATAATGAGAGAGATTTATTTTGACCCCTTTATATTTTTCCACCTATATTATTTATATTTGACATGTACATATTTTTTAGACCCCTCAATATTTGATTTTCTTAGTTGTACTATTCACTTATATCATGATCTCAACAATATCTTCAATTATAGACCTACCAAATAAGGTCAAGGGTAGGTGGCATGCATTCATGCACTATGGAGGGCTCACTCTTGGAGGTATTCAAAAGAATCATCCAAAGAAGGACCCCACAAGGACCTTGTGCAGTGGAAAAAAACGGTCGGTTTTGCTGAATTTTTAAAGTTCACTTGCTCTTTGAATTTGAAAAGGTGATACAAACAAAAGTTGTAGCTCGTGGGCTGAACTTTTGCCTCAAATTTTTTCATATTTTTTTGAGCTACGAGCTGTGAGCTATGATTTTATTAGTGGACCCCAGTTTTCCCATGTTATGCAGCCACACTCTCTCTTCCACTTTATCATTTTCCTCTTTCACACACACTTCTCCACTCATCATCCCCACCTCTCTCACCCCTCCTCTCTGCACCCTACTCACCTTCTCCTCAACCTCGAAGAATAAGAGAAACCATGGTGAACTCATACCTCCCACACACAATTCCATTCCAAAATTGACCACCTAGTCTCATTTTTCCTCCTCCAAGTTACCCATATCTTTCAAAAAAACCACAAAATTCAGCCTCTTCTCTTAAAAGACAGCATCATGGTGGTTGATTACTCAGCTTCAATTACCTTGTCTCTCAAGGAAGGTCAAGAGTGGAGAAAAAATGTACCGTCAAAGCTAGTGGACCATCAACAAGCGTCAAAATCGGCCCTACTCAAAACACTTGGAGCATCAACCTTGTAAGAAATCCACCTTTTCTTACCTCTTAAGAGTTTTTCTTCCTTATTTGTATCCTACATGGATACTCCCATTGTAAATATCCAATTCCATTTGTAAATTAATACTAACTCTACTAACACTAACCCACTATGAAAAGTCCTATCACCTCCATTTCTCTCCTCTCTCTTTCCCCACCAACTTCTTGATAATTCCAAGCAAAAGAAATTAGATAAATTGCTGAAAATCTAACCCAACCATGGTTAGAGGAGTAACCCTAGCCTTCAAAATTGCTATAAAAGGAGGGTGTAGCTAGCACAAAAGGGGGGAGCCATAAGCAAGAGCACTATGCTATAGCTTGAGAAGCCAAGCTCAACCTCTCTAGAAGGAGCTCTTGAGTGGAAGCTCATTGTCTTATGCATGTGCATGTGTTGTAATAGGGGATTAGCAAGGGAACTCTATGCCATTGTAAGAGAGAGAGTGATCATTCAATTGAGAGTAGGAAATCTATCATTTCTCCTACTAGTGTAAGCCCAACATTTGTTGAATCAAGGAGGGTGGATTTGGACTAAGCTTGGATACTTTGTCTCCCTTCTAACGTGAAGTAATGGACAACAATGATGCGTAAGTGTTTTGGTGTTTTTTGTTAAGTTCTTGATAGCTTGTCTCTGGTGTTGTCATCAATCTAGCCATAAGTCCCACATACTGTAAGAGGGCGACAGGGTGGAGAGGACTCCCCTGGCCTTAAGACAGTGATTGGGGTGGCTTTTCTTGTGATGTGTCGTGGTGAAATTTACGCAAGCTATGTTGAACAAATACTAATCTCACTTTGATTTGTCATGACAGATTTGTAAGAAGGTATTAATGCAACAAGCACCCCCCCCCCCCTTTCTCTCTCTTTCTTAAATATATAGTTGTGTTTGCTTGATCATTGCCGATACGTTTCAAAGCAGCCCGAGCACTCTCTCTCTCTCTCTCTCTCTCTCTCTCTCTCTCTCTCTCTCTCTCTCTCTCTCTCTATACGCGTCCTAGTTCGCATCCAAAACTAGGTGGTGCCCCAAATTTGTGTAGGGTTAGGTTGCGGGTTTGTGTGTGTGTTGTTGTTTTTTTTCCAACCCCAACCCAATTGAGCAGCATGGGAGCCTAGAAGAGTGCTTGGAGGCCACTCTTCTTGTTGCCCGCCCCAGACCGCCTCACTGCAAGAGTTAGAGCATGTGAAAAAGGACAGAGACATGTGGTTCAAAATAGCTCAGGATTTAAAGCTAAAAGAATTGCAGGAGGATATGATTGATGTTTAGTTGGAGGAACCTATCGAGGAAGGTCAAGATTTGAAGGATGATGCATAGAAGAATCAGCAGGTTGAAGTGCTTGAAGCAGTGGAAATTGTACATGTTGGGATAGTGGCACCTGAGTCAATAGTTGAAGAGCAGGGTATTGTTGAGCTGGATGTGAAGGCTCAGAATGAAGCAGAACTAGTGTAGAGAGTAATGTTGATGGTGCAAAATATGCAGATCAAGGGATTGTGTATCCAAGTCGGATTTCAAGGAAATCCACCACCGGGCTGTGCCAGGTGTTGGCCCTGCACCAGATCATTACTTGTACTTATGTTTGATCAATCAACACTTATCAGTCGGACGTTAGTGAGTCAGAGTCTTGATAAGTCGCATTTTGGTCAATTAGATGTAACTGTTATAACTGCCAGAAGTTCCTATTCAAAGGTTATGTTGGTTCACGCGAGTATGTAATTTTGGCTGAAATGGAAGTTATCCTTGGACCAAGATGGATCAAACCGTGTAGTCTCTTGCTCTATGATTCATGTTTGTTCTTCAATCTGATGTGTCCAGATTGATAAATGGTGAAATGCTGATGAGTTGAATGTGTTCGGCTTTGTCTAACTCTGTCTTGGTGTGTGTGACATGTTGTCAACACCTAAGTTTTGTGTGTGTTGATGAACCCCAACAATTGTATACAAAAAGCTTCAACTGGTTTAATGTTCTTGTTAGGCTCTAGGCATTCATTTTTTCAATCATCATCTGCACCACAGTTATGATAGTTTCTAGTTCTTGGCTTAATCATGGGTCTTACCATCGGAGATCTAATACCCTAATTAGCTACATAGTACATCGATGCAAGCTCTGGTGTAGTATAAGTCATAGGTTCTTCCATTGGTGGGGGATGTGAATTATACCAATCTCCTTCTACCATTACTATAGATGGAATAGGCTTAGCATAGGGTGTAACAGGCACTAGCGCTTGTTCATTTATGACTCCCTCTGAATGCATGTACTTTACAGGCACTACATTATGTCTAGGATATGGAGGTTGTTGACCCAACATGGGCTGAGGTCTTTCCATACCCATCGATGGTCTTTGATCTGGGGCCATATTAGCCTAATATCTGTACATGGGTTGTCCTTGTGTCCTCATAGGCATGTATTGAACATTTCCATCATACTTTGGTCGGTAATTGCATTCATTGGTCTCATGGTTGGTCCATTTACCCTCAATTGCACACCATTTTTGCGGTCTAATTGGTTGTCCATGTTGAGGTATCACTGGCCCTGGTCCCCTCATATGTGCTTTTTGCATGTTAATCATCATTTCATTCATCCTTTTGAGCATGTCTTCTATGGTTGTAAGAGGTGCTACAGTACCTGTTCCCACTTGTGTTGGTTTGGTGGATGTTGTTTTCTCGCTTTGGTTATCTTAGGGACATCTTCTTCATTGAAAATATCACAATTGTCTCCTAAGTCAATAGCATCTGACACTCACTCTTCTAGGGTTATATGCTTCTTGCTATACAATATAGCATGAAGTTCTTTGTTTAGCAATCCCTCTAGAAACAATGATACTAATCTTTCTTCTGCAGGTATTTCTAGCTCTAGGCATCTTGTAATGGATTGCTTCATTCTAGTTGCACAATCCCTAACAGACACCTTGTTTCTATTTGAAGCTATAGATTTGAGCTACCGTATTATGTTTGATCCGCGTTTCGGAACATGCAACTACAAATCCTTGAGCTAATTTTTTCAAGTCCATGATTGACCTTGGTGGAATGTTTTGGAACCATCTCTGTGCTTTTCCCTCTAATGTCATTCCAAATTCCTCGAATCGAGTATAAAAATCAAATATGTGTTCAGCTCTTAGCACTTGCTTAAATCTTGCTAAGTGGTCATATGGATCCCCAGATCCACAGTATTTTTTGACCCATTTTTGAAATCAACTGGTCTGACACGTCTATTTGGTTCAACTCCCGATCTCCCGGCAATTGGTCATGTTCCGAGTCCTTCAAACTAGTCTGTTTGAAATAGTGACTCATGTAGCCCCGAACTGGCTTTAGTGTCACCTAGTTTTCTTTGTGATGAGGTAGTTTAATGGTTTCTTAACATTACTCTCAAAAGATCTCTCACGGAGTTCATCTCTTGGAATAGTTTTTGGTCCTTGGCCCAATATCCAATCCCTTATAGAGTACCCTTGGTATTTAGTTTGTTACACCTCCTTAGGACTCATCATAACAAAGTTATTGTTATAACAATCCCTAAATAGGGTAGGTTGGTAGATCTGTTGAACCCTTGTCTTTGATTTTGAAGATATAGATGATCTTCATAAGCGTTAACTATCCTGATTTGGCATGAGAAGATCTTTGACGTTTCTATCCTCCCAACAATGGACTTCCATCCTAGGATTATCCGTGCTACGCCGTTTCAGAGGATTCAAATCAACTTGATCGTATCCCTCAAATTCTAAATTCGGTGGTCTTTCTTTTGCTACCATATCTGGAATTATGGTATTTACTTCTAACCCCCATTTGTCTATCACGTCAGGGTTTTCAACTTGTAAATACTGAGTTCCGTTTTTATCCACGTACATTTTTCTTTTTTGTTTGTCCCGATTTCCTCTTCAAACTCTATGCCATGGTCATCAATGTGAATAGCATACTCTTCATTAGGATCCAGGTAAACCTGAGCTCCATAGCGATTAGTCTTATAAAAGGTGAGTATGTGCTTATATTGCATTGTCGTTCCGGTTTCTGAATTAATCGAATAGGAAGACATTTCAGATGTTGATTCTAAAAAAGTGTCTGAAACTTCTTCAAAGATAGTGTCCAAGTGATCGTCTTGATTCACACTCTCTTCAGTGGATACTCTACTAGCGGTCTTGGTTTGCTAGTATACGACTAGATCTAAGGTTCATATAGACTTGTGAAGCTCTAGATAGAGTACTTACCGTCGGATTGACTTGTTATTAGTTTCTGTCAAGCTTTCAATTCCTTGTCTGCAACCTGATTCATGTATCAGTTTTAATCAAGTTAGCTATTCTTTTACAAAGACTGTATAATTTTTGCTAACTATTGCGATTGGTCTATGTGCATCTCTTCAAATTGAGCTAAGTGAGTCAGCAATTGAGACTTTCAGATTCTACTTTTACAAAAATCCAAAGGACTAATCTGCAACCTACAAACTGAGTAAACATGTACTAATTTGTATTCGATTGAACCCAAAATTGCCCGGTGACCTTGTATTACATTGATCTAACAATGTACAAGTTCAAAAGTCAAAAAGTCTTTCTCTATGTATCAGATGTAAATAATCGTGATTATTTATTGTTTCTCAGTTTTTTACACTTTTTGGCTTGTTTTGTCAAGTACTCAACTTGTTAAGGTCTCTAGACAAGTTTCGCTTAGTTTGAACAAAATTTGTTCAAGTTATCAATTGTTCGTGTCTACAGACTCAGTTTTCAAGAATCTGGCTTAAGTCTCAATTTTGTGATCCAAATTTCACCAAATTTGATTTGTGTAGTCTACTTGATATGCTTGACCTTGTGGTATACTAAGATATGCAAAAATATCCAATTTTGTAGCAGATGTAAATATCGTGATTATTTACTCCTACTATTTTTATGTAATGATTTGTCACAATCTTGACATAGATTGGTTAAACAACTCAACTTAAGCTCCCTAGCCAAGTTTCATCAAGTTTGGATATTTCTTGTTCAAATGGTCAACAGTTTTGTGTCTACAGACTGACTTTGCCACAATTTTCACTCCAATGATCCAAATCTTACCAAATTTGATTTGTCGACTTAAGATAACATGCTAAAACTAGTGGTATGCTGGGTTGGTCAAAAAAGTTGAAAAATGGAACAAAAGTAAATAATCATCACGATTATTTACTTCTGGCAAATTTTTGCATCTTTTTGGTCAACTGAGCATGTACACTTGTTTAACATTTCAAATATAAGCCTAGAACTCAAGTTTCATTGAGCTTGAACAAAATTTCTCCAATTTACACTCAAGTACAGAATTCAATTTCTACCAAGTTTTGGTCAATTTAGTGATCCAAATTCTATGGGCCTTAACAAAAGATGTTTGTACACATGCATAGAGTCTCTGGTATCAACCTTGGTCACTTTTGAGCTGAAAGTAAATAATCGCAATTATTTACTTTAGGCCTAAAATGAGCACTTTTTTGAACTTTTTCACTAAACAGTCTTTTTATGAACTATTTTAAGCCTCTGAGTCAAAACTTAATTTGGCCTAAAAATTCAAATAAAAAGTAAATAATTTAAGTTTTTGCAAACTCTTAAAATTTTACCTCAAATGTGTCCTTAATCTTACCGATTGGTTCATACAACTTTTAAAGCATACTCTCCAGTCGGATTCAATGGTGAACAGTCTTCTGGTGCTATTTCTAGTCATAGGCTGAAATTATGCAACTTCACATAAACAACTCACAATTGATTCTTTTGGATAGAGCAATGTTCTAAAATCCCACCTCGGATTCTACTCACCCTACTCCTATGTTCTACTTCAATGGGGTTCTGAAAAGTGTCCACAAACACTCATTTTCTTGTTTTTTATGGTTTCTAGAGCCTTGATCTTAAGACTTGTCTCATCCATCAATCATTCTAAAAATCCTAATCTAATCCTACAATCCTAAAAGGTACTTAGCAAGTACAATCTACTTCCAAGCTACCTCTACACAGCAAAAGACAACAATCTTAAGCTATGCGGTTTTGAAAACAAAATTTTGACTCTAGGTGATTCTAGAGGAAGTTAAAGGATAACTTCACAAGATACTCGTGTTTATTCCTAGTTTAGGTCTCTTCATTCCCCAGCAGCGGCACCAAACGTGGGACGGGTGTCTAACATCACTCCTATCTTATTGCAGACATAGCGAGAACCACAAATATAATTGTCAATCCACGAGACGAAGCTGACTCGACTAGTGCATAGAGCCTATAATAGGTTGCCAATCTCTTGGAAAACAATAGACAACTCACATTTAACTCAAGCTACACTCAAATGACACAAATCACCAAAAGCTAATCGCTCATCGACAAAAAAATCACAACCGTACAACATCAAACGACATCTCAAGGTTATGAAACTTTTAGGACATGTTTATAAGACCTAAGCACACATGCTTATGGTCTCAAATCTCACTTCAGGTCAAGTGCAAAGATCACAATTATTAACAATGGTGAGTTTTTGACCTAATCGTTTTCGATCCAAAATGCATCTAAATGCTTAGCAATGGTGTTCCAATACCCCGCATATACTTAGTTTATCATTTTAAAGCTTAAATTCCAACTTATGATGAAATTAGGCCGCGAGACCCCAAAAGCTATGGATTATTTTGAAATGCTTACATCAATGTGTAGAGCTCTTACCTGCGGTTGCAACGCAACAGACTGCACTGCAATGTGACAACCGGGAAGGGAGTAGGAAACGCGAGAAGGAGAGAAGTGAGTGCCATTAGCTCATGCTATGTTTCTATTATCCAAAACTTATTAAAAACTTACAAAAATTGACTTTTATACCTTATTTAAGGTTTTTGTGGTCAAAACTAATAATCTGGGAGCTCTCACCGCGGTCTCCATCTCGTCAAAACGAAGGGTTTTTTTTGTAAATACCATCTTGAATCAAGTTTGCCCTCACATTTCAAAGGGTTTTCATCCCCTCCGTTTACATCTCTCTCTCTCTCTCTCTCTCTCTCTCTCTCTCTCTCTCTCTCTCTCTCTCTCTCTCTCTCTCTCTGTGTGTGTGTGTGTGTGTGTGTGTGTGTGTGTGTGTGTGTGTGTGTGTGTGTGTGTGTGTGTGTGTGCGCGCGTGCGGGTGCGGTATGTTGTGTTAGTGTTATTTGAATCAATGTTGTCCGCGTCCTAGCCACTCAAAGCTAGGTGGTGCCCCTTGTTCACTCCCCGTGACGAGTTCTATGTGCACGGGCCTGGCGTAGAGGTCGATGGCTCCGTTTTGCGCTTGCACTTGCCAGTATATACGCCCATCACTCTAGGGCTATCTCATCTTTCCATTGCACACTAAGTAATATACTCTCAATTGTGTGCCTTGAGCTTCCTTCGTCTTCTCCAAGCTATGTGTGTTTTCCTACACCCCTAATTCCAACATGAACTACATTAGGAACAACCTTATCGGGTGGAGACCCAACTACATTGAGCTCCTCAATCTTCACACTTATTTTTGGAGGTTCAACCTTGGCAAATGGCTTTAACCTTTCCATGTTGCAAAATGGGATAATCTTTCATCAAATGGCCTTTGTTGTGGCAATGATAGAATTCCACATTAGGCAGGTCATGTCCATGACTCTTGCTCTATGAGAATTCTTGCAATAGAATGCTTTCATGTGATCGACGGCAACTACGATTGTGACCTCTTTGCCTGGAACGACCATCACCAACCATATATGCATCACCATTCCCACCAATGTAAAACGACTGACATTAATATTTTCTATGAGCAAGCACTAGTAACAACACTAAAAAGAAGCTTACCCTTAGGGGCGAAATTACTAATGGCAGTGTTAAATGTGTCCCATGATGCAAGCAAAGAACATAGCAAGAAAATGGCTTTCATTTCATAATCAAAATTGATTCCCTTGCATGTAAGCTATAAAAAGAAGCCGTTGAACTCATTCAAATGTGAAGTGACACTACTACCTCTTTCATGTTCAAATGCATGAGCTTGTTTTCAAGAAAACCCTTATTCAAGGCACTCTTGCCATCCCAAGCTAAGCATAATGACTCCAAAATTTTCTTTGTATTAGTCTTATCCATAATGATTAAGAAGATAGACTCACCAAGGTGCAGGGCATGCGAATGGTCACCACAGCACAAGCATCAAGCTCTTTCCACTCGTCTTCAGTGTAAACACCCTCTTTGTGCTCTTTCAATGGTGTTGCAAGGCCCTTATTAACCAAAACACCAAGCATACACTATGTCCACATCGTGAATTCTATGCCATCAAACTTCTTGATATAATACTCTTTTTCTCAGAAAGTCCAGCCATAAGTGACAAGAGCAAAGCAAGAGAGTGAGACTAGGAATTTATGGCAAAATTTTCACAAAATTTTTGGCAAAGTCTCCTTTATACAAAGATCAAAATATCAAACCAAATTTCAGCAAATCAATGCATAAACTATAAACAAAGTGCAGATAGGACATAAAATCACAAATATTGCTCAAAATCATTGTCAACTGCTAACTTGGCATCAACAATGAACCTATAGCCTTCTATACATTTTCTATTGTGAGGTCATGAGTGGGGATCTCCAACAACCTACCTTGCACCAGGTAACCCGACACCGAGTGTTTGGCTTCAAAAAACCTCAAGCAATGACCGTCACAAGAGGCTATGTAGAAAGGACTAGCCACAATCTCAAAAAGGGCTCTTCTAGATCGAGTCTCAAAAAAGATCGGGACTGTATAAACAAATCAAAATCCGCTCCAGGGGACATACAGAGGCATTATCCGTAACAAATCATACATATGTCATGAAATCACTACAAATATAGTGTATGCACTTGAATACGTGCCAACAAGTGTGCAAGCAAAGATGACGCATAAAACTCAACTAGAACTAAAAGCTTGTAAACTGTCAAAAAATGATCACACATCCATTATGTCAAGAGAACATGTGGTTGTCGTTGTGCATGTAAAAATTGTATATGAGAGTTCTCGTCGAGAAGTTGTCAATGGCTATGCATGAGCAATCAAAGAAAAATCAATCTCTAAACCCACAAGTACATACATCAAATGCCAAGAATGCATACAAAAAGGAAAAAGTGCTCTCAAAAATGCATGAAACTATTGCTAACGGAAATCTATAACCTATTGCCTATTGTCAAGAAGCTCTCTTTGTCTTGCTTGCTATAATGGTGAGTCAATGATTGGATGTGGTAAATTTGCAACCAATTATGTCGACTCCGATCCAACGCACAATCACATTGGGTGAGCTCCTTAAGATATGACCACATCTATGGAAGGATCTGCAACTGACCATGGAAAAGATGGGCTTAAAAGGGTAACCCAAGAAAACTTGGAGGAATTGCAAAATGAGGGGGCGCGGGCTAAGATTTTCAAATCCATACCCATGAACAAAGTTGGAGATTAGATTGAGAGAAACGAAGGAAACAGGACCCTTCTAATACAATACAATGACATAACGACCATGGTTGTTCTAGACATTGGGGCAAGCATTGCCATAGCAACACAAGCTATCTAAGAAGCCTGGAAAAAACCAGCAAATATACAAACATGCATGAAACTGCAATTGACAGATGGGCATATTGAGAAATTGATGGGCTTACTGGAAAATGTGATAGTCAACTCTTATGAAATTGACTACCATCACACTTTCCATTGTAGATTTTGGAAAAAAACTAAATTATGAAATCATCATGGGAAGACCTTTCATGAGACAAATACAATTGATCCAGGATTGGGAAAATAATTACCTTTACCTGAAACAAGTTGGATCAATTGCTTGTTAAATTTGAAGGATCATTCTAACAAGGATGTTTTGAGAACACCGATCTAAGAGTTGGATTTGAAAACCTTGGCAGAAACTAAATTGCGGCAGTCATGGGTACGTAAAGACACTCCAATTTGGATGTGTGAAGCTACTCAATGGTGGTAGTTAACAAAAACAAGAATGCATACTAAACCAAGAGGTAAATGATGCCAAATACACGAACCTTTTGAGTGGACTCAAATTTTGGCTCAAATTCTGGTGACTATGGATGTATGTGTTAACAAATCCACACCCACCCACTTTTGTGATGAGGAGGGTTACAACATAGTTCATGTTCAGATGGTAACTATTGAACTAAATGAGGAGTAGTAGGTTTTCTCCGATCATTATTATGATGCCACAGATGAGTTAGAGGAGGAGATACTCACAGCGAAAGAAACAGATTCTAAAAGAGAACATGTAAGAGCCAAACTACTACTCAAGGGAGGAGAAGAAAAGTTTTTTGAGTTTTTGAATCAGTGTTGGAGGCCCCAACAAGGTATCGTAGAAAATGAGAAAATTGCATGAAAAAGGAAACATTTGAAATCAGCAATGTAGAACAAAAGTCAATTTTTAGTGATGATGGATGCATCGGATTGCATCAAGGACAAAGTAATGGGGAGATATCCAACCATGAAAAACATGGATCGACAAACCAAAACAAAACAAAAATGGAGCAAACCTAACGAGACTAAGGAAAGAGAATCCCAAACGACTAAAAATGAGTGCAAAGTGAAGTACAAAGAGTTGAAATGGACCTTGAAATAGGTGTAAACAATTAAAATGGAGTCACAAGATGACAAACTAGAGGCAATCAATGTTCCTTTGCACTACAAAAAATACGCTTTGCAAGACTGATAAATCATTGTTGCGCTAGCTAGAAGAACATGAAAAATCCTATGAGGGGACCAAAAAATGCCAAACAAATTGACCTGGCAGAGCCAGAAAAGACTAATGGTGACAAAAAGCCTAAATTAGGCCCACAACACCTGAACGCACAAAACCTTTGGAAATGGAGCAATCGGAATCCAATTGAAGCAATTTTTGAAAGGAAATTATATTTCACAATCTAGTAGTACTAATTGGGGGGATTTGAGAGGAAATGAGTTGGGAAGCCCAGATGTGTATAGTCAAGGTAGGCTAAAAGTAGTCTCATTTTCACTTGCCTACTTTGCAAGGGAGATCTTGGCGACCTTTTCGCACGCGACTTCTGCAGCTTCTAGCGACCACCATAGTACACCGTCTCGCACGATACATGAGGAGTGAGTTCCTAGCCTACTAATGAACATTTTTAATCATGTCTTTGAGGTTGAGAGGAGACCAAAACAACCCTAGTTTAGCAGAATCTCCTAGGGGAAAGCAAGTGCAAAAATGATTGTACCGGACGATTTAGCCCACCAAAAGGTACCAAACTTGATAAGGGGCATAGCAAAGACCTATAGAACATTCCCATGTGACTAGCTAACCATTTGCCAGAGTTGGGAGGGATATATAGATAATAATCTCAATTTTGGCCCGAGGTTGAAATTCAATTCTAACTTTGCAAGGAGCTTCCCGTTGTGGGACTCGAAGAAATCACCATCTGATACCTATGGTAACCAAAAACGGCTCAGTGGTCAACAAGCACCATTTTTGAACTATGACCACAAATCAACTCCAAAATGGACAAAACTTAACAGAACACATTTAGGTGACCTATGGGATGTGTCCTTATGCCTGGAGTGAAGAAAATGGCTATCACAAACTGCCAAAACCAAAAAAAAAATCAGAGTCAAAGTACCAAGTGCCAAAATGGTGTCAGCAGCCCAGAAAGCGGCCAAGCAAGAGCTAAGTATTTTACCAAGGATGTAAGACAAGTGTGGGTCATAAATAAGCTAACTGGGTAAAAATTTGCATCACTAGATAATAATTGCAATTATTATCTCAAGGGTTCAGATTGGCACCTGCTTGCATTTTTCATTTTAGCATCCTTCCACATGTTTTGTTTAAGACAAAAACCCAAATGATGCACACAATTCACTTGCTCAATGACTTAAGACCAAAAAATGCACTTACTTTGCACAAAGACAAAATCTAATACCAAATAACACTCATGTGTCCAAAAAAGTATCGTCACATTCAAGGGTTGGGGACACAATGAACAAACACCCAATAACTTCCAAATGTCAAAAAATCCACCACATGTATACCAGGATAATAATTATGATTATTATCTTTGGTGAAAGAAATGACTTGACTTGGCAAATTTTGGTCATCACTAACTCAAACACACTCTTACTAGCCCACACACCAAATTTCAAGCCAAATGGATACTTCAAGAATGTGCATCATCACTTTATCAATTTCAGAAGCCTTCTAGCCAAAAATTGGTCAAAATCTGGTGTTTTTGCATCCAAATACTTCCATAATGAAATCCTATCAATTTCCAATACACGACCCAAGTGCAGTTAACCCACGTGCACAGTCAAAACTCAAAAATGAAGCCAGAATGGTGGTCAAGCTAACAATTGCGATTATCATCTATGGATGGAAATTTTGCTTAAAGTTGTTTTTTTTGTACTGTTCACATTTTGTTTCTATAGCTTTTGGTAGTAATATTTTGTCTTTCAACTTCAAAATGATCATTCACAATTCAAATGGGACAAAACGCCATATTTTGTCTCTAAAATGCACCTAATCGTAGATATATGTATGCTTACACCCAGGTTCAATGTCGAGCTCGTCGGCCTCAGCAAAAAGGAAGTCAATGAAGCAAATATTGCAAGAGCTACCCCCCCTACTAGCTACAAGAGGAATCTATAGGGGTAGCCAAGAAGACCTATGCAAGAGAAGAGCAGGTAGCCATCTTTCATGGGAACTTCAAGGCACCTAATGGAAAAGCAATGGAAATGCAAATGATACCTAGAGAAATTTATGATGTGGAAAAGGAATTGGCCTTGGCAGAAGCACATAGGCAGCTGGGATTATTGGCTTACTATGAAATGGCGCCATGCGGAGTAGATCTACAAAGAGCATACAAACTCCAAAGCTCTATCCAAGAAGATGGCACAACCAAGCTCTCTGACCCAGCAGACCATGCATTAGAAGTTCAAATTACCATAGAGATCATTGTTGAAGTTGTGACGTTTCCCATGACCTGTGAATCCATGAGGTCAAAAGAGAAGAAAAGGGTGGGTGTATTTACAAGGAACATGACCTACATTTTTAGATATGATTCACACAACTTTTGTTGATCCTATCTGCATGTTCACCCAACACTTCCAATTCAATGCAAAGAATCCCAGCAGATATACCACTCCAAACCATGCAGTTGCATTGGCCTTCACAATAGTCCTGAAAACCAAGCTGCCTATGCCACTCGACCATGTCCAATATGTGCTCAACACACTCAAGAGTACAAAGAAGAGCACAAACATCAAATACTTCGGAGCATCGAAAGTTCTTACACATATTTCTTATCATGCGGTAGGGATGGCAAACAACTTACCACCTGCCCCCAACCAAATTACTTGGCTTCTCACTAGAGACAAAAATGAGGAGGAAGAGGAAGAAGAACCAGAGGTACCAGCATCAAGATTAAGACGCTCTACTAGACGGAAGGCATTACCTTTTGAAGGAGACAGTGACAAAAGCAATGAAGGCCCAATGAGTGACTGTGAAGAGGAAAAACTCTCTCTAGAAGTGCCTCAAAGCCCTTAGATATAGAGGAATAAAAGAAGAGAAAAGCAAAAGGCAAGCAGTAGGCGGAGGAACATGCTACCAAAAGAAGAAAGGTGCCAGTACCTGTCATCATTGAAGAGCCAGCAGAGAGGGCACCACGGCTAGAAAGAGAAAGAGAGGCTTTTGAGAGGAAAAGCGGATTGGCAGGCGACTTTGAAGAGTTTTAGAAGCCAAAGCCGACCAACTACGCACAAAAAATCCCATGTACCAATACGGGAAATATTTCCTTGCTGATCTTAAACGACTCTGTGGTGAAGAAGAAAGGGAACAAGAGGAAGGAGGCGCCAAAATAGCCAATGCTCCTTCTCCTCCACTAGACATTCAAAGGACTACAAAATCCCCTTCACCCATCCATGATGAACAAACAGAGAAAGAAGCACCTACAAAAAAGAGCCAAGAGCCAGAGCCAACGGTTGGTGAAGAAACCATCAATAAAGAGACAAAAACAAAAGAAGCTCAAGCTGCCCAAATAAACCATCAAAAAGAGACAAAAACAAAAGAAGCTCAAGCTGTCCAAATAGAGATAGAGGTAGAAGCTATCGCACAACCTCTTGAAGAATTTCAAAAAGTTTCACAACCAACATAGAAGAAACTGACGCAGAGCCAAATGCAAGGCCAACAACATATGAAACTATGGAAGAAACGATTGAAGTGAAGTTGGAGAACAGGCAGAAGCTTCCACATTGGGAACAATGGTCTTAGAAGAAAATGATGAATACACTCAATATGCTCATCAAATATTGGAAAAGCTAAAAGATGAAGTGTATCATTGCCATAAGCAAGCCTAGCATGCAGAAGCCACTCAAGAAGTATTGGAAGAATGACTACAAGTGGAAGATGCATTTTTAGAGGAGTACAAAGCACTTTATGAAACTTAACAGGTAGAAATTCAAAGACTCCAAGAGTCAAACACTAAGTAGCTAGCGGATCTCTCCAAAATGACAAAGTTAATAGAGAAAATGATAGTTGCAAGAGAAGGGCAGGAAAGGAAAATCAAGGAATTAAACACCACCATCTTTGATACAAACGCACATGCCCAGTGGTTGCAAATGCAACTTGACGTTGCCAACATGTAAGTGGCACACGTAGACGCTCAATTAAAATATCAAAGTGAGATAATATCCCATAGTGCTTACACTCCAAAGCTCAAGCCTCACCTACAAGCAATAGAAAACCAATGTAAGAATCTCAAAACAGAATTGAACTTGGAGCGGGTCTTCACAGATGAACAAAGAAGACGATTATCAAAAGAAAATAGCTAAACTTCACACTAAGTTAGAAGTTGCCAAAGTGCAATAAGGATAGATCACTAACCCCCAAATAAGGAACAACCGAGCCAGAAGTACAAAAAATGGAAGCTCTCCAATTCTTGCAAAGTATAGATCCAGCAAGACCTTCCTCCTCCATCCAAGAAGAAGAAATAGTAGATCCAATGCCTAAAGGTCCATTGGAGAGTTTTATCGCAAAAGCTGAAAAAGAGTTATTGGTTAAGATAGCTCAAGAAACATTGGACATCTCAAAAGCATCTATGGAGTGGGAGGAGAGGATTTTTCATTTAGCTAATGTACCTCAGATCACATCTTAATAAATCATAGCTACATGGCATCAACCATCTCTACCTTGCCCTCTTATCGAATAGAAAGTGCCCAATGTGAAAAAAAGATTAGGAAAGTACCAAGTTGTTGATGCTACAAATCCACATCGATCATGGAGAAAAGAGGCATCCCAAGTATACAATCATGTATACTCAAGCTCCACCTGAGATCTGCGATCAAACCTTTGGCCCAATGCCTAGGACCAGAAGTGGGGGAAGTCATTAGCAAATTCTCAAGAAACACCCTACATGGCTCAATTACCCAGGCTTACTCCACCCAAAGGCCAGCCAACTAAAGACTATATGCTGAAGACGCTTAGTGAGGCGGTGGAGATTTTCAAGTGTAAGGGCCATACCCAAACTCCGCCCTACTCACCTCCCTCAGTCCTCCAGACCGTTCCAGGGAATGACGTAGATCTATCTGCAGGTATCCCTCCCACTTGGGACGACACTTAGACAGGACTCCGGTCTATCTCGAATGCCAACCCAACCCTTCATTCAATGATTCTATCCGCTTCTCATAATCAATCTGTACTTGACATCTTTTCGCATCCAAAATCGTGGTCCTTAGTCTTGATTCTCTCCATCTTTAACTTGAGGATCTGCTCTTGCTTTCTTGTTCTCCCTTGGTTCATGGCGTTATTCCCTTTTTCCTGACAAGCAGACACGGCAGTTATCACTTTCCCCTAAGAAGAGGAATCTTGCAATCCTACCTGGTCTCGCTCGTCCCTGATTACCCATTTTTATCCCACGTAGTCCTAGCGCTTAACATAAAATTTTTAAATCAACATCCGGCCATCTGACCCTCCGAATCCGCCCACCCACCAAACCATTTCATGAAAATCCCTTCCCGAGGTAGTACTTAACTACTACAAAATCAGGAAGACAGCAATCTATCAGACCTCATCAGACAATAAGCAGCATGCAATCTGTTGCATACCCTCGTTCAAGGAAATTCATCTGGTTGTTTCCACCAGATCTTTATTTAGAAACTTTTAATTCATTTTCTTTTCTTTATCTGCTATATTTAGCTTGTAACTAGTTTCCTAACTAATTATGCAACACATTTAGTTTCAACCAATTTATCTTGCCTCCCCATTCAGGACCAAGATAATCGGTTACAAGTCATAAAAATGGCAGCACAGTCACAATATTTCCCATAATTAAGTGTTTGGGAAAGGCTCGTCACGTAATTTAATCATTCCTTCCTAAGTATTTTATTTCGAGAGGTATAGCACCATCTGGTGACAGATGCACAGGATAGCCCCTATATTCCTAGCCTTTCCAGTTCCTTTTTAAGCAACCAAATCGAGAAAATTTCCTTAATTAAATTCACATCATCCTCCCTAAGTATAACCTTCTCATCCAACTATTGGCATCAGGCCATACCTGGATTAGCCGATTTCCAATAAGAAACCGCGGGTACTTCACCCAGCCGGGCAAAAATAAAACAAACCCATTCATCCCTTATCCCTCATGCATGAATGACCTAGGTATAACAACTTGCCGGTTATGTTGTCCTAGCCGAAAAGGGCCAATCTCCGTCAAGTTCCCCAAGAGAATCCTCTCAATCGGCCGGCCTTTCAATCAAATTGACCCCAAGAAGATCCATCTTGGTTTCCGGTCATTTTCAGACAATCTTCAAAACTCCTAGTTAAATCTATGTTTTGCAATGGGCTATCCCTATCACCTCTCAAGATTCCTTTTTAACTCCTAGTTGGTAATTTTTAGGTTCATTCATTTATCAACCTTAATTCCTACTTTCATTAATTATCTACCAGCCAAAAATACAAGCGAGTTTTTGCCATAGGCATTTGATGGTTAATGTCTCTTCGAAAATGCCAACTTTTTAAGTTCAATCCCCATTTTGCACGATTACCAGGTTTTGCAATCCTTTGCCATCCATGGGGCGCCTCCATGGAAGTTTGTAGAGTTTTCGGTTCAAAACAACATGAAGGTCAATTCTGCGAAGTTATCCCCTATCTCCCCCATCCCGTATTTGCAAACAAACTTGAAATTGACAACTTTAGAAATACTCTTCAATACCAAAGATTGAACTACTTCTATTTAGCTTAGACAACTACTCTTTTCTTATGGTGCCTAGCTTTCCATTTAGGGAGCTAGAAGGTCGTCCTATAATTTATGAGTTTTCGAGCTTTCCATTAAAGCTTAAACCTAAAATACAAGGTAGTCACTAAAGCTTACACCTAAGTGCAAAGTTACCATTAATGCTTAGCTTAAGAGTGAAAATCTACCTTTGAAGCTTAACTTAATGATGCATAGATACTCTTAGCACTTAACCCTAATTACGAGGTTTCCATTAAAGATTAAACCTAAAATACAAGGTAGTCACTAAAGCTTACACCTAAGTGCAAAGTTACCATTAAAGCTTAGCTTAAGAGTGCAAATCTACCTTGGAAGCTTAACTTAATGATGCATAGATACTCTTAGCACGTAACCCTAATTGCGAGGTTTCCATTAAAGCTTAAACCTAAAATACAAGATAGTCACTAAAGTTTACACCTAAGTGCAAAGTTACCATTAAAGCTTAGCTTAAAGATGCAAATCTACCTTTGAATATTAACTTAATAATTCATAACTATCATTAATGCTTAACCCTAATTCCAAGTTTACCATTAAAGCTTAAACCCAAAATGATGCACATAAACCTTCCTAGTATTAAAACGCATGGATTAATTAATCCTACTAGAAATGAAGATTACCTCCTCTAAACAAGAGGGAAGTGGGGTTGAAGTCCTTCTTGAAGAGATGTGAGGCTCAAGGAGGAAGGAAAGGGATTTAGGATGAAGAGGAAGGAGAGAGAAGCTTCTTCACAAAACCCTCAAGGGTTTGGCCTTCAAGAGAGGGAGAGAGCAAGAGCAAGCTTAAATGGATTCTCAAGAGAGGGAGAGAGCAAGGTCAAGTGTATGCCAGATTTGACATGCATAATGTCATCAAGAGCCAACTTTTGTATCATGTTTTAAGTTCACTTTGGATAAGGAAGCTACGTGCGATTACAGAGAGCTCTCTGTGTTCTCCCTCTTTCTTTTGAAGCCCGTAACTCTCTCGTGGATGGCCTGTTTGGAGTGTCATTACTACCATTGCATTCACAGGTGAAAGCTCTACATGACATTGTAAGTTTATCGAAACAAATCTGTGATTTTTTTGTGTCTAACCTCCTTTAAATATGCACATAGCTCACATTTTACATATCAAAATTTCTTTCTTTACATAGGAGGGTGTTGAGGCGTCATTGCTAAGTTGGTGAGGACCAAAAATAGTGAGGTCAAATATGCCATGTAGATAAAAATTGCATTTTTGGCAAGTGGTCCAAAGGGACATTTGAGACCATAGGCATGCTCTCTTAGTGATTTCCTATCCTCTCTATAAATTTGGTTGTGTTTGGACTTCATTCGCTTGGTGAATCGATGAGATTTCCTTATGGTGTCATTACTAGTTTTTGCTACCTGACACATTGGGATTGAATGTGTTTTCCAAGAGACTCGCAATCTCTTGTAGCCTCCATGTACTACTCGGATCAAATCTTTCCCAAGGTATGACATTTATGTACGTGGTTCTCGCTCTCTCTACAATAAGATAGTTAGGCTTGGCAAGCAGAGGGCCCAACAAGATGCCAAATGCATATGCCATATCTCAAGGAAAATGCTCTCCAAAACTTGTACCTTAATCAAAATGTTAAGCCTCTTATGCAACCTCAAGATTAACTCAACAAAAGAGCATACAAGGGGTCTCCTTGAGCCCTGGCACAAAGCAATGGCTAAAGGCACCTCAAAGCTTATGTAAAAAATCTATAAATTGAGAGAGACTTGCAAGAGCTCTTCTCGCGGAGCAACACAAGGCTCACATCCTCAAAACAAGTATATAGGAGAGCACTCTAGCTTTGATTTTGCAACCGGAAAATAACTTGCATCAAAGGGGACAACACCCACCTTGCATGATCCTGCAATGTGCCTTGAAAGTCCACAAAACGGCTAACTCACATTGGCTCAGTTGAGACCGGGTAGCTCACCAAAACACCCCGTGTAAGAGGAAACCTACTCAAAAAATACATGGTTTCTTACTACTCTAAACAAATTTTTTGATGCATACTCCGTTCAAGCCTCTACATTGCGCTTTTATCAAGTTTTCACTTGCATTGTGAGAGCTAGTCCTTATAGCCTCGGATTTTGAGCTGCATTACATATAATCCCCATGAGTCAAAAAGCCAAAGTCGTGCATTGTAATAATGGTAGTGGCAAACTTCTATTCCCGAGTTTGGGTGGTCACTTTCTGGTGCATTGCAACTTCTTGTATGTCGCATGTGGAGCTCAACTAAACAGAAGGTTCTATAGCTCTAGCTACCCAAATGTGGAAAATAATTGTTGCATAGTATTCATGGCATTGTTGCTCGCAATCCCATGGCCCACACTTCTATGATTTTCTTAGCCTTTCATGATTGCCAAAGCCTTTGGCTATGATGCCTCTATCTTGCTCATGGCTCCTTTCTCTGCTCATCACCAAGAAGTGTACTCTCATTCTCAGAGACCTCCTCGAATAGTTTGAGAACATATAAGCTCTCATACCAAAATGAAGGGAAGTGTAAGAGTGGAGTTGGATACGTGCAATCCAGAGAGAGAGAGAGAGAGAGAGAGAGAGAGAGAGAGAGAGAGAGAGAGAGAGAGAGAGAGAGAGAGAGAGAGAGAGAGAGAGAGAGCACAAGACACACAGAAGTGCTGCGAGAGAGCCAGTCCTCTTTTGCTCAGTAGCGCACCATAGCAGATTAGTTTGTGTCTTGAGGTTTGTGTCTGGCTCATAAATTATAAATCTATACAATTAAAGGTCAGCAGACATAGGTTAGTAATGGACAGCAGGCATCTAGCCTACGTGATCAGCAACCCAAAAAGATGGCAATCCATTTCTTGAGTCCGTTTGCATTTTTTCTCTTGAAAGCACAAACGAGATTTAAAAATGGTTTGTCATCTTGCCGTTAATAAACAACTTTTGGCATGTACATAGTGGTGGACGTGTGTACATACAAATGTAAACACATACATGTGGAAGCTTTGCCAATGCGATATTGGGTTTCAAGTATGGTGGACAATGTATGCATTATAAATAGTCATGTTTACGCGTTCGTAGTCGCACGCATGTACATACCGGGACAGGGTGTCGAAACCTTGGATGTGGTGCCAAGTGGCTTCTTTTTTCTCTAGGATATGTTTTGAGCTTTTTAGAATGTACGTAATCCAAGTTGGAAGTGTGGATATGATCATCTCGCCTTGGAAGTTTGACACGTGCGGTGATTATCTATGTGTGCAGTGATGCGTGAATTGCCTCAAAATTGGTCAAAAATAAGAATTTGGTATGTGGCCATGAATTTGTATATCAAGGATTAAGCCTATAAAATTTGGAGAAATTCGAAGTCCGCTTGTAATTTTCCCACAAAAAATGTCTGTCGGGTTTCAAAATTGGTCAAAAATGGCCCTAAAAAGGTTTAAAAATGGGACAAAATGGTGTGAAAAGACTCATTTTTGCCACATCACTCATGATGCTATGAGTTTCAAATCTGGGGGTGTGCTTGCTTGATGAAAGATCGGCGCTTTTACCTCTCTCTGTGCAAGAGGAAACATGGTTTCTACAGGTGGGCCTATGCACTCTCGACTTGTTCGCGTCCGTGCGTGGAGGAGCGAATGAGGGTTTCTTCTCTTCAATTTTAAACTTGGGAGATTCTATGGAAGTTTTTAAGTTTCCATGGATGTGTGTATGCTAGGAATTGAGGAAAGAAGGTGTGGCCTAATCTAACCCTATATCTGTGCCATTAGAATTGAGGCTAGACCAAACAGTCCAACAGAGTGAACCTACAAGGTGATCAACATATTAAAGTGTATGGCCAACTGTCATTGTCAACTATAATATTCTACCATGGCTAGCAACTAAGAAAGGACATTCATTCTTGAGCTTGATTGGGTTGAGTCGTACAAAGAGAAGAATATGGATGTATATCTTTGTCCCCTACTTGAAGAGTTATAACTATGGATTGGCATAGAAGTCATGGACATGAGACTATACACAAATTGATGCAATGCATACATTAGAGGCATTTTAATGTGGATGATGCATGATTATCTTGGTTTTGGAGAATGCTCAAGTAAGCACAAAACCCCTCAATCCCATGAATTATGGTTTCCTCGTTAGTTTATGTGGTCCACACTTGCCGCACACCGATTTTGACAAATTGAAGAAAAAATTTCACAAAGTGCATTGAGCACATCTTCCAAAAAATCATGAGATACAAGAGGGTTTCTTGGAAAGGGATTTAGTAAGAATGTCCGCTCGAGAATGTTTGGAGGAAAAGGAGACATATGAAGGGTGCCTTCCACTGGGGATAAACAAATTCTCAATATGGTATGAGTTGCCCTATTGGTCAAGATTGAGAATCAATCTCTTGCTCAATCCAATTCATATATTCAAAAATGTCATATGTTTATTGTGGGACCATCTCACTGGAAAGAAAGATACGCTTATCGTTAGGGTTGACTTGAGACATATTTGCCATATGGAGAAATACTAACCACAAACCATGAATTACAAGTATGAAAAAGAATTTAAATCTAGTGGCAATGATCCCTCCTTGCAATAAAACAACCCAAGATGTATAGTGCCACTCAAGTAGCAAAAGATCCTTTTGACAACCTACCAATGCTTAGACCCTAGGCTATGCGTAAATCTACTGACTTGTGAGAATGCAAACTAAATATCCAGCCTAAGGCATCCAATAATAGCCTAATAAAGAGTGACGTTAGCAAGATCTCCAGCATCATGAAGACTCAATTTTAAACATATTTCCATTGGAATAGCACTAAGTTTGCAGTCCTCAAGTCCAAACTTACATAGTAATATTTCTATGTATCTTGCTTAACATAAAGCAATACCTCTATCACACTACTTTTAATGATGCCCAAGTAATGATGCAAAATTCCCAAGCCTTGCATCTTGAAAGTGGAATTCAATTTAGCCTTGAACTCACCAATTTGTATCTCATTTGGACGAGTAATCAACAAATCATCTGCATGCAAAACGACGATGAGTAATACAGCACCTCACATTTGACTACAAGGAGCTCTTAGTTGGACTATTGCAAAAGCCTTGTTTAACCAAATGAGTGTCAACTTACTTATACCAAGCACGAGGAGACTGCTTTAACCCATACAAAGATTTCTTACATTTGCACACTTTATTTTCTTGTCCTTTCTTTACAAAACCATTAGGCTGCATTACATATATTTCCTCAAATATATCACGAATCAATAAAGCGATAACAATGTATGATTGATGTACATTCCATCCAAAATGAGTTGCCAATGCACATAGAAAACAAATAGTAGTCATACAACAAGTAGGAGCAAAAGTCTCTTCATAGTCAATGCCTTTCAATTGTGCATAACCTTTTACAACAAGTCTAGCCTTGTAGCAATCACTTTCACCGTCCAGCTTACGTTTCAACTTGTAAACCCACTTTGAATCAATGGCCTTTTTGCCAGGAGGCAAACCACATAAAGTCCATGTCTCATTCGCTATGAGTGCATCATATTTTAATTGCATTGCAGCCATCCAATTTTTTGACTTTTGTGCTTTAAAAAAAAAAGAGGTTCCTCTTCATCACATAAACTAGAAATGTCCAAAGCATAACAATCTAGCGCATATGATGAATGACGAGAGCTTGAACGAGTACGACTAAACATAGGTGCGTCCAATTTACTGTCATGCAAAGTATGCACCAACCATTTTAACATATCTCTAGCCCCTTCATTCTTAGCCCTTTTCACATTAAGTACATCATGTACATCTACATCAAAAATAGGCTGATCCGTAACATTTTCAGAACCTTATAACCTCAAGCCAAAACGAATGTTGTAAAGCTTGACTCTTGACCATACATCATGCTATCTCCGTAAGTGACATGTTTTTTCTTTCAGCAACACCATTTTGCTAAGGTGTATATAGCATTGTACATTGGTGTTTCATCCCATGACCAACCACAAATGCATTAAACTCATGAGATATATACTTTCCCATTGATCTGAACGGAGGGTGCCCATAGTACTTTTAGAAAACTTTTAAGCCATAACCAAACATTTCTTGAAACACATGAACACTTCAGACTTAGCTTTAAGCAAATATACCCATCCATGCTTGGAGTAATCATCAACGAAAGTCACAAAGTACAGGTAATTACCCAAGGATGGAGTTTGCATAGGTCCACAAACTACAATTTGCATGTACTCCTTATTGATCCATCCTTTGGAAACTTTGAACGTTGCATCTTACCCAAAATATAGCCTTCACAAACATGCTTAGAAGGTGCTTCAAGAGGCGGCAAAGAAGAGATCGTATAATATTTATGCAAACGTAGCAAACTAGCAAAATTTACATGCCCAAAACATGCATTACAGCATGTGAAATAGCCTTCGAATCCAGAGTTGCAATTTTAGCCTCATTGTGAATTGCATAAAGACTAGCCAGAGTATCCCAGGCCTGTTTTTCTAAATTTTCTAAGAGAATGTGAGGAGTAATAGTGTGCTTCATAGATAATGCAATCAATGTTGTATGAGCATGCACATCTCTTACATCCCAATGAGATTGCTCAGTTGTAGGCAAAACAACTCTAGCAGGAACAAGCATGCTAGAACCTACAACCTCCTTAACATAGCCTATATCCAAACACACATCAATGCCCTGCACAACATTCCAAATGCCCTTTTACACGAACCTACGTTAACATATAAGCCACAGTGGGTAGTTATCACCATCCAAATTTGCACAATATTATAAATAGTGAAAACGAAGGCAAAAAAGAGCTTGAATCAAATTTCTAGGCACACCCAGCTCTACAAGCCATCTTGAAGTATTTCTCGAGATGCTGATGCTCACCAAAGCTCACCCAAGTTGGAGAACATGAGCAGGGGGTGTTGGCAATGCTGGTGACCATGCGCAGAAGAACACAACCTACTCTGATACCAATTGTTGGAATTAGGGTTGCACAGATACGCACATAAGGTGGAGAAGATAAAGAAGCTCAAGGTACACAACATAGAGTATATTGCTTAGTGCACAAATAGAAAGATAAGTTAGCCTTAGAGTGATGAGTGTATGTACAATGCACGGAGGAAAAAACTTCCTAAGAGAGAAAAAGTGTCCTGGCAGTCGTAAGTGTGATCACACACATGACTACCACATATATGGTAGCATGGTTGTCATGTGCAATCTCTCTAGCACACACATCCCTGAGTTATTTTAACCTGCATGAAGTCCACTAGGGAAGGTTTAAGCTACTCTAAGTTTACAAGGGGCAATTTTTGTTTTTCCTCGCGGTGAGACATGCTCTGCAAGTGGCTCATCTTCCTCCTCCCCTCTCGGTTGTGTGCTATTTGCCATTGCCCTGTGGTGGTAAGGCTTGGCTTCACATCCTAAGGCAATCACAATTAAAAAAAAAAATTGGTCTTTTGCATTGGCCAAGGATCCATTACCCCGCAAAGTCTCAAGCACCACCACTATAGGGTTCTCAAACAAAGCAAGGACCTCAAGCTTCAAAGGCCTTGTATTCACCAAAGCTTTCTAATTCAAGCAATCAAAGCTCATATGGTTTCTACTTGATCTCGAATGACAATTTGGAGGATTTTGGAGTCGTTGTTGACATCGGACTTGCTCTTGGCAAGTCATCTTGATTTTGTGCTTTGATTTAGCATGCCCAATCGACATCCCTAGTTTGCGATTGCTTATTGATAATTACTTCAGCTTAGAAAAAATTCGCAAGGTGTTGTTTTATACAAGGCATTTGGTTATTTTTCATGTTAACACAGCATTGAACAATGGATTCAAACATAGACATGAATCATAATTTTGATTTTGATAATCATGTGCTCATTAGGCCTACTATTTCACCACAATAAAATACTCTCATTGAGGTACTCGCATGGCAACTAGCACAGCCATAGAATCAAGCTACTTGATCTTTGATTTTTAAAAGAGGCATTATAATTTCATGCAAAAGAAAGGCTCTTATGAAAAGCTCACAACTTTTTCTTTGATTGTGCATTCAAGTTAAGTGAAGAAATAGAATCTTCTTTTTTAACCTCTATAAATTATGTGTGTAAATTTTTTAGTGACAAAATTAAGTCAATGTCTAATTCTCTCAAGAGGAAGTCCAGTTTTAAAGGGTAACCTTATCATAATCAAATAAGTTTCCCATTCCAAGTAAGGTTGTCTCCCCTCTTGTCAATTGGAAAATCCCAAATATTTAAGCCTCTCCTAGTTGCATGATTAATCCTCTCCATGGAAGCAAAGGCAAGCCTAAATCTCATCTAAATTTGTTAAACATTCATACTCCATTGCATGAGCATTTTGCACGACACCAACATGTCCGTTCTTAGGAAATTTGCAAATTACTCTTACACTACCATTCATCAAAGAATTCTACTCTTGCATAGACAATCATCTAATCTTGTTGTCTCTGCCTCATCGACACTATATTGTGTGGCTTTCATCAGATTCTCTTTACCTCCTTACAATCCCGGGCCAAAAGATACAAAGCTCAGGTACAATTTGTGTACTTTAGCTTTCAGTGCTTTGCAGCTCCTTTGTTGGCTTGGGTCATTAACGTACATGTTAGCCCTGTGGATGTGGATGTGGATGTGGATGTGGATGTGGATGTGGATATGCAGTGTAGAAACTCAAAGGAAAAGAGAAATCTATTGAACAGGCAACAGATCTACTTGAGAAGAAGAAAAAGAAGAGGGCTAGAGTGGTGAAGAACACAGTAAAATCCCTAATATCGCTGCCAGTATCTGAGAGTCAGCAACTTTGGGTGAAACACCCTATACGATGCTCCTCGTATACTCCCGCCCGTTGTTCTACTAAGCAGGTGGTATACTCGGGTGTTTTGGATCACACTATGCATGTTCCAGTTGTGGCTTCTACAATGTGTGACCCTCTCTCTACTTTTGCCATTTTCATTCCTACCACAGTAACTAGCTTCCGTGCCCCACTTGCAATTGCCTCTTCTCATGTACCTATCCCGTGCAGCCACTCCACCCGTCTCTCTACTCCACCAGAGAGGCCTGCTCCCAGTTCACCATCAGCAGTGCCACTTGCCAGCCCTCTCCCACTTGACACAGCTGCGAGATCTTCCATAGTTTTGGAATCTACATCACTTTTTTGGCTATTTGAGGACATATTGCAGGAGTCCAGGAAGGCCATTGCTACCATTGAGCTTGCGGCAAAGCGGTTGGTTGCTACTCACCAGTGCCACTCCACTACATACGCAGCTATGGAGGGCTCTCTGCATGGATCTACATCACTTTTTCGGCTATCGGAGGACATATTGCAAGAGTCCAGGAAGGCCATTGCTAATATTGAGCTTGAGGCAGAGCGGTTGGTTGCTACTCACCAGCGCCACTCCACTACATACGTAGCTACAGAGGGCTCTCTGCGTGTCGCAGAGAGCACGATTGCGGATAGAGACACTACCATTTTTGCTTTGCGACACGCATTGCAAGAAAAGTCTAAAATCATTGACGACCTTCAAGCTCACATGCAGGGACTTCGGGAAGTGCTACTCCACAGTGGTATGGGATTTCAAAATCTAGTGAGTAGTGGATATGGCTGGACAGGCCAGGGGATACAGGTACAGACTTCTGTTCGGTATGTACAGCCAGGAAGCTCTGCCCATTTCATGGGACCCTCTACACACACTCCTGTATGATACAGCCAGCCTTAGCACTTTACCTACTATCCTCAGGGGCTTCAACCATCGACTTCCTTACCACATATGCACTCGACACAGAGTGTTCCTTGTGACAGCCTTGCCGGTGCACACCGACATGGTCGTGTTAGTCGACAACCTGAGTACACTTCAAGCCGGGCGCTTCCATCAGTTGTGCAGTAGGTGGCAGCCCTAGTCACCGGGAGACGACTCGTCTAGAGCAGCAGAGCTCATCACCAACAGCCTCCCACCATCGATTTGATGGCTCCTCCCCCAGAGGCAGATACTTCAAGTGCAGTAGTGGCGACGGATCTTTCTCTCACTTGACAGGACCACATTGCTCAGTCTTCTTTTGTACGTATAGTGACTTCTTGGTTCTCTTTGCAGCATAGTGTTCCTCTCACCGACATGGTGAGTGGTTTTGTGGCGGGCAATATGTAGCAGGGCTACAGTGTCACAGGCACTGGACAAACGGTTAGTTGCAGTTGGGTTGGGGTTCATGGGTTGGGGTTCACATTGGACGGACTTTTGCCTGGGCAATAACGTCGCAGGCATACGGGTGGTGGTCTAGCCAAAGCGGGGCCAGACCACCACAACCACAGTTTTGAGATAGTCTTAGCTGGATTGGATATTTGTGAGCCATTGGTGGCTCTTTATGGTTGTATATATCCATAGCTGTTTTGAGGTTACGAGATCATATAATTTGTGTGGTCAGTAGTTTAGAGTTTATCATCTTGAGTTATACACAGCTCGTCGTCTGCCCCATCCCCGCACATTTGAGCCTCGACACCCCATTGTACCAATGAGTTCTTGGCTGGAGCTTAGTGTGTTGCCATGCCGGAGTCTGTACGGGTTTCTTTGAGTTAGTCGAATCCCATATGTTCAGGTTCTATTGTTGATGTCTATGTGTTGTTTCTCTGTCATTCCTTGTTTTCTATGTAGTCATCCTGTTGGAGTGAGATGTCATGCATTTTGCACTGAGGAGCACCCACTGTAGAGAGCACGACACATTACCTCAGCTACACTAACATAATGTTGCAGGGTGGCAAGCATTTGAGACAATTTGAAGAAGAATGAATCTTAAAAGGTTCATGCTAAATCAATTAACAGTCGAGCTAGGTAGGAAGGAGTAGAGACCAAAGAACCAGTTTTGTAGCGAAGAGCACTAGAAACTGCTCTTCTATTGTAGTTCATTATTTATAGGCACAAATGCCAACGTAAGCTAAAATTGTGCATCTAAGGCAACTAAAGATGTTAGAGTTTTGCAATAGCCAAGCAAACAATCCTCTCCATCGCCAATAAAGGTCAATATACCAGTAGAATTTGCAAATGCAAGAGAGACATTTGTCTTAGTATTCAAAGGATAAAGTGAACCATGGACCAAATATCTACATATTTTGCTCTTTCTTCTTTGAATCTTTCTTTCTTCGCGAGTGTCATTGTGTGTTAGTTTTGCTTTGCTTACATAATGGCTCATATTGAGGATCCAAGTCAATGTGTAGATGATATTCAATACGTTTGGCGACGAGGAGGCCTATGGGTGCGGACGAGAAAGCCATTATTCTTCAGTGCAAGAAAGAGAGGAGAAGAAAGTTGTGGAGATGTTGCAAAGAGAAGAATACAATCCTTGAATCTCCCTCCAAGATGACAAGGTGCACTCAATGTAACTGAAAAGAGGCATTCCTCAATCATCCCATCCGTTATGGAGTTGTGGAAAGAATCTGCCTATAAGCACGCTTTTTGAACGATTGTTCTGAGGACCCCTCTTCTTTAACCCCAGCTATTTCTTGAAGAGAACGCCCCCAAAAATAATAATAATAATAATAATAATCTTAGAAAGATCTCCATAATTTCCTAACGGAGAGGCAGAAAATATTGAGAGCTAAGTTTTTTTAGTTTGAGTAAAAAGGAAATAATTTATGAACGGACAAATTAAAGACAAAAGTCTCAAGGCAGACTCCAAAGCTAGTGGCATATCATGGAAATTTATAATATCATATATGTGTGCATTAGATATTAAAAGAGATCTCCACTTTTCAAATATAGGACCTCTTGCATGTGGATTATCATAGAATTTTAAAACTTTCAAAAAAGTAGATGTAGGTAAATTTCAAAATTTGTAGGTGGGATTACACTAAACCTAGGAATTTTCGTAAGCAAGGCAGATTTTTATGCTCTTGTTGATCTCTTCATGTGCATTTGCGTCCACTTTGCAAATCTCTCTTAAAAAAAACTGGGCTTTATTTGCCAGCATTTCCCACTCTGCATGCCTCTCCTTAAAATGGGTTTCAAGGATCTGCAATGCTAGAATGACTGCAACTGCCACATCCTCAACTCCATGCTCTTTACTTACACTTTGCAGAGATTGCATTGTCAGTGCTGTGAAGTGGCAATCAACACATGATGTGATCATGAGCGTGCGCGCGATATCAACAAGCGCAGGTGTCATTTGCCAAGAACCATTGGCTGATTGTAGCATAACGAGGTCTTTAAGACCATCGACTTCTCTCTTCGGTGAGACATTTGAGAAAGAAGCCAAGTTTGCAAACTGGTTAATTGTACCCGCCCCTGGCTGCAAAACAGGGCTTGCATTCTCGGTCAGTTTTGAAGCACCTGTGGCTTGAGGAAAAGCACTAGCACCAGGCAATCTCAAGTGCCTTTGAAGGTGGACTTTGCCAGCTGCTTTAGCACTTGCGAATGGTACACTGCTCAATGCAGCTTGCAATTGCTGTAGTTGCTGTAGACATGGCCCCACATTTGCAAGCTGTGTAAATTTGCGTGAAGGACTTACCCCCATCCCCAATGGATGACTTTGAAAACGAGGAATCACATCATCTTCATCCTTCTGAGCCTCCGTTTCCAATGAAAGAGCCATTTCTTCGACTGCATTCCCGTCCCCCCTCCCATTATGTACGATTACAAAACTGGCTCTACTAGAAGAAATGGTGTACTTAGTTGACAGAAACAAAATCTCATCCTCTAGCTTCTCTCTCTCCTCGCCAGAGCAAGCTAGCAGTCTACCCTCAAGTTCTCTTATCCTCTCCTTTGCTGCCAAAGTGTGGATGACTCTTCCAAGCGTGATCTGCTCACCCATCAACAACACTGAATGTTGCAATTGGTCTTTCTCAAGAGGTTGATTGCTGCATGCGGTTATGGAGATTTCACATTTGAAGACCGCACTAGGGCCGCCTTCGGCTTGCCTCCAAACAGATTCAGGTAAGGCCACATTCATTGCATGCAGCAGGTAGCGGCTGCTCATGAAGATGGCAGGAGCTACCGACAGGCACTGCAAAAAGCTGGTGTTGGGCGTTGACGAATCTAGAATGTGCATCTTGATAGATGTAGGTTTCTCTTGCTCTTCATGGTTTCCTTCGTGCATAGGCCGCCTGAGTTGTCTCCAATCCACAATCACATCGGTGAGAACTGGCTGCATTGCTCTAGTAACTTGCCTCACAACCTTTGCTCTCATGGCCGCACTTTGCCTACCGTCACTTGTTGTCACAAACTCGCACTTCCCGCGCCCTGCCTGTGCAAGCTTCTTACAAAGCAATCTATCAACAGAGTCCCCAATCCCGAACGTGAACAACCTTGTGCTAACAGAATGCTGGGCTGCGAGTTGAGCAAGCTGTTTCACATTAGTCACTTGCCCATCAGTGAGGAGGAAAACTTGGCGGGGGTGTGCAGGGAGAGCTTTGTTGGAAAGCACATGGAGGAGGGGTTGATAAATCTCTGTGCCTCCCATGTTAGCTCCTAATCCAAAGATGTGATCCGAGGCAGCTGATAATGATCTGTCATCATATGGCTGGCTGTCGGAGAACAAGGAAGACCATGTGCTGCCGAATGTGACGATGTTAAAGTAGCAATAAACAGGCAACGAGCGCAACAAGAGCTGCATACACTCACCAACACATGCTATGGACGAACCTGCCATGCTGCCAGAGCAATCTATCAAGAAAACAAGCTCACATTGGATCTGGCTAGCAGACAGCATGTTGATAGGAGGTGGTATAAAAGCTAGGCTTACCGCTGCTGTATGGTTGGCCACATCCAGCTCACATAAGACACGAGGCTCAAAGCAACGCCGCTGTTCGACTAAAACAATGAAGTCCTTGAAGAGAGAACAAGCGGATCCTGACTGAAAAAATACTGTGGCGTGAGTAGAAAGATTGTTGGTTTGAGTTATCTTAGTCTCGCTAGGATGGCTTGGGCATTCGACAGAGACTATGGGTGAGGGCATTGTGATGTTCACCTTGATGATAAGGTCTCTCATGTTGCTCTGCAAAGTGGTTTGGGTAGATGGACTGTGCAATTCTGGTGCCTCCTTAGAGGCTGGGGTTTGCCCTGAATGGGCGTGTAAAGGATGCCCCATGTCATGCTGCCCATAGCATCCTTGACAGAGGTTATAAGCACATTCATCACAATGGTGGCGTGTGCCGCTTATGGGCGAGCATAGGCAATTGTGACAGCGGTAGGCCTTGTGGGGGGGCATCTCCGTCGAGGAGAACGGTGGAGTGGACCCCAGATTCAAAGGTGTGTACTTGGGCGCAATGGTCATGGGGAGAGTGAGGCGATTGTGGCGCCCCTCTTGCTCCAGCAGTGTCAAGTATGTGAGAGTGATGGTGCAAACACTGCCATACTTCAAATTACCTACCTTGCATTGAAAGATGTTGTCAGAGGATTGCTCCAGCAACATGGCCGAGCGATTCGACATGGTGGCAGACTTGTATCGGGCGTGTGCCTCTGATTTCTCTAGAATGCGGCCCTGGACAAGAACTCCGTCGAGCTCTGCATAGAAGGAAAAAATGGCGCTCTCTTCATCCAGAGGGAAGAAGTAGATGCACTCAAGCGGTGAAGGATGCAGATTGTTGACATAGTTTTGGTGGATTTTCACCTCTGCACAGAGGTCGTAGAGGGTTGCGTCGACACACACATTCTGGAGAGAGGGAGCTGCTGGTAGGAGGAAGTGCCTGGAGGGAGGCAGCAGAGACCTGCAGCGAATACATGATCGGAATGGTGCGCCATGATCAGCTGTGAAGAAGCTGATGGGCGAGCGCGACAAAGGTAGGAGAGAGGATGCAACAGAACGTCGACGATCCCACCTTCGTTTAAATCAATAGAAATAGAAATGGGGAAGCCGACGATGGATCATTGATCAGGAAATTCAGCAATCCTAAATCCATTTCAATCAAAAGGCCCTTCTATCCGCTCTATTATGTAAATATATAGCCGCCTTGAAAGTCCAATGTAACGGCAAGAGCATGTACTTAAGGTCGGGATCCCCCCGCCCCCCCCAAAAAAAAGAAGATTTAGACATTTTCTCATGTAGGAAAACGGAATCTTTTCCGGTGTTTTTCATACAATGCATAGCATCATGAGCTTCTGCTCGAGAGGCATCGCATACCTAGCTAGGTATGATTGGGGCCAGGGGACCACCGGCCCCCCCACCGGGCCAACGGTCCCCTACCCCCAATCGTACCTAGCTAGGTATGCGGTGCCTCCCTCATAGGAGCTCATGATGTTGAGGTAAGTCACAATGTGGGAATTATTGTGAGAATTTGTCCAAAACTTCTTGTGACCAATAATTCCCACATTGTGACTTACCTCAACATCATGAGCTTCTGTTAGGGAGGCACCGCATACCTAGCTAGGTACAATTGGGGGTGGGGACCACCGATTGTCGTATAATTTGCACTCGAGACCTGCAGACATTTTAACATAAAAGCGTTTTCTTCATTCAATTGTCGGTGTGTATGCAGTTAATGGTTGTGCCTTGTTGCTTGACGATGGTTGTCAAGGACCAACATGTGAAGTCCAAAGCTTTTTGATGTCCAACTCTTGGGGGAAGAGGGGGTGCCGCCTACCATTCTTCTCAACATGGGTTCTAGTCATCCAGATTCAAATTCAAGACCTACTCCTATCCAATGAGGTTATGAGTAAATGTTGATGAATAGTATGCTAAGATGGCTGTCATTTTCCAAGCAGACCACAAGCATGTTGAGAGAAAGGATTTTGAGACTTGTAAAATATGCACTAAGATGCAATGTATTGTAAACCTAGATCCATACTTATGCGAGCTTCAACTTGTACGGTAGTAAAATTTGCTCTCTTTTCTAATATATATCCTCATTATTTTGCAATGAAGTTTTATATATATAATACCCTTGAATCAGCCATTGTAATGGCAAGAAGGATCGAGATCTTTGATTTGTTAGCTTCTAGGTGTGTATGTCAGTGCATTAACAAAAAAAAAAGTTGCAATTCAGATCCTTTGCCCATTGTGCACCCAAAAGTGTGTATTAGACGGAGATGTATGCTATAGCTATGAAAAAGCTATTAAAACTCATTGAGGACAAACAAGTCCAATGTGGGTTGCCATCTTTGTCCATTATGTTGTCCAAAAGTGGCTTTTTTGTTATAAGTGAAGCCCTAAACTAGGCAGTCGGATTACTTTTTACTTCATTTGATTGGTTTAGTGTGAATCCTAGTTTTTTAGCTCATTATGATAAATAGCTCATTTCAAGTCATGTTGAATGTTCCAAAGTTGGAGAGATTGTCACCTCAAGAGCTTTAGACCTTTGTGATAGCTTCCACATCCTCTCATGAGCTAATTTGTTCTATTTGTATCTCTTCACTCCCACATGCTCCCTTATGTAGTGTGGTTGAGCATTAAGCAATAAAACCAATGTTTTTCTCTTGTTTTCATTATACTGTTGCAATGTATTTTGAAGTAGCTAATCAATGATGCTTGCTAAGCTTGTGTCCTTAACCAATGTACGGTGTCATTTGAAGTTCTATTTTTCTAGGTTTTGCGTAAAAGTAGGGTAAGTCCTTACGAATGCTCCTGCAACCTTTAATAGGTTGACGGAAAGCCTCTTTCAAAAGCAAAGATCATACATTGGAGGCAGTAGCATCATTTATTCCAAGACATTGATAGAGCACAAGAGCACTTAAAAGCAATTCTTCATTGAAGAATTGCGTGCTAACAAGCTTTGTGTAAAAGTGAATTCTTTCTTAGTGAGATACGATACTTGGGTCATATTAAAACTAATTGCAATTCCTGAAACCACAAGCACAATCAGCCCAAGTAGCTTGCATGGGCAATGATGGTTCTACGTGGAATCGATAAAGTGTCAATTCATCCTCAATGCAATGAAGAAGAAGAGAGCACTAACAAAGTGCTCTGTGCAAAACTTACTAAAATGGAAAAAGGGGATATAAAAACTACCAAGAGTGTTAGGGGCATATTGCACAGCTTACAAGACCTCAATGGGGACTACACTATTTAATCTAGTCTCTGGATTAGCATGGTTCTTCCAATGGAATGCTTGCTCTCTCGACACTATGGACTGAAGTTCTCTTTTCTCAAACAGATAGAAGGACTCAAAAAACTCAATGGGGCAAGCACTACATGCAATGTATAACAGAGAGACAAAGTCTAGTTAGACCCAAATTTGCGTTATCACGAGTTAAAGAAGAGCATCCTTGTGCTTCTATACACCCTTAATGAAAACAAGTATAAGCTTGCTCCTATAGGCTAGGTCCATTTTCCTAAGAAATCTCGCTAATGGCTGTGTTGTTAGTCTTACAATGCTACATGAGACTCCAAAGAAAACATATATAAATGGCTCAAGGATCAAGAAATATGAAGAGCCTTTTAATGTTGAAATGCTTACCAATTGTATGCAGGCAAAAAAAAGGTTGAGCAGGAAGCATTGATGAAATAAAAATCCCAAGGAGAAGCTGCAAATAGGGATCATCAAGCTTATTAAATATTCTTATTAAAGTCGCACTTTTTGACGCTTTCTTAGGCTCATGAGAGCTTTTCATGTGAGGGTGGTTGTTTTACTGGAGTTTTTGTTGGTAGGATGGTACCTTTTTTAGACAATATTTTGATCACTTTACAAAAGGTACCATCTTCAAACCTCTCAAACCACTTTTTGTTACCTTTAGGTGGGGTATGGAATGGGGGTGTGAGTAGCATGAGTAAACATATAAAGAAATATACATCAATGTTATTTCCTAGGTATGACCACTGCACTTCCAAATAAGAGTTCTGGCAGGTATTTGAGTGCATCAGAGTCAAGCCAGCCGTTGAGGTCATGTGATTATGCTAGTTGCTATGATTTGTTTTGCCTGCAATGATATATGCATCCCATTGGACAAGCTATGATTAAAGCTTGCATCTATCATGGTCACTATGAGCTTGCACTAGGAGTTTCTGCTAGTTGTTTATCTAGTCACAAATATACTTGTGACAAGAAATAAGTAGACAAATGTCTATCAGATTATGAGACTCCTGGGATATGAATGCAAACCAGCACACATACACCGCTAATGACTTGCTGAACTCCAGTTAGTTGGTAGTCCCATTGATGATGATACCACGAATCAAGATTATTCAGGATACAAACAGTCATTGAAAAGAATCCTCAATGAAAACAAGGCTTACAAGTTTTTAAATGACTGGACTCATCTGTCTCTGAAGGTGGAGAATGGAGACTCACATGACATGCGCAACTTGCATTTTTAGTGCCTGCTTCATAACCATCCACAATAGACATCCAAGTCAGCAAGTGCACCTACTTCCACCCCCTAAGGTGTACACATGTAAGATATCACTATTCTTGAGAGCAGATCCAATTACTTGCATGCTCTCGAACTCCGGTAAATTCTCAGAGACACAACATGCCTTGCCACATAAAGTGAGTACATACCCATCCTCTAGCAAGCGGGAGGTCATTTCTCTAAACCTCAGCATCCCTCACCGCCAAAAAAATTCTTAGCTCCATGTCCAACTCCAATATCTACGAAAGCTGATGATATAGACAGGAAGACACCAGGTCTCTGGCTGGTTTAGACATAGCACCTTATTCAGTCACCAATATAACCTGCACGAACGCTTTTTAAGGCTCACATGGTAATCACCTAACATAACGCAAAACTCCGCCTTCATGGCCAATGCTAGCAAACCAGCTTTAAAAAGTGGCACGATTACATTGCTTCAAGAAAGTAATGACTATTTATGTAGCTTATGTCAGCAAACACAAAGAAGTGCCAAATATTTTATCGCAAGTTGTGGCACTAAGATAAACGATGTGTTGCTGCAGCAATAAGCTATCATGTAATATACATTTTCTGATATAAGAAAGGCAGTTTCTCAAAGAGTAATAATGCACACGCCAAGACACTAATATCTTAACAAAACCTCTGCACCAAAAACCCTCTATTCACAAGTAGTACTTTTGTGTACACGTCTCTTCGCCACCATATGCTTTAATTCAAAGCATAAGCACCAAATCAGAGAATGACAGATCCTCATGATACAAAATCACTTCTTTGCTACAATGCTCGGTATAACCAACACCTATACGTATCTCTGCCTCAAATTGCAAAGTCAGGATCAAACACCTTCTCTCATAGCTGCCGAGTGGGCGAGCCGTAGAAAAGAAATCCTCCATTGGCTGCACCATGGCGCAGCATAATGTGCGTAATGTAATCAGTTGGCAAGTGACATCTAGGAAGACCACCGACTCCTTTCACCTATACCGTGATTAAGTGTAGACACTCTACCTAAGGATTCAAAATTGCAGGGAGGGGTGCAGCACTAGGCAGAGGCTGTTTGAGGTTTAACTTCCGGCTCGAGAATCTCTGCTTCTGTCACAGATGGTGATCTAGGTGGCGGGGGCACAGACGGTGATCTAGGCGGCGGGGGTGTAGGTCGCGATGCTGCCGTTTTACTTCCAGTTGAGCCACTGCTACTGATTCCTGAAGACATTAGTTCATATATCTTGGTACATAAAGTTGCAGGGTCCTCCGGCTGAAAGATTGACAATCATCCAAACCCCATTTAATGGAAGCAATTTGAGAAAAACCAATTAAATCAAGCATTAAGGCTTTGAACTCACCACAAAACCACTTGACAACAAGGCTATCTCATACAACAAATCCGCAGTCTGGTTGGCACCTGGCTTTCCTTCCTTTCTAGCAGCCTGCAGACATCCCATAAAGGATTACAAAACCACCAGGATAAGTTGATACTCAAAACACTGCAAAACAGACCATCATCATTGAAGTATACTCACATCTAAATCTTTGATTATAGGGTGATTGCAATTGATCTCAAATACTCGTGTCGACATCATGTACTCCCTTAAACCAGGAGTGTCTCCCAAATTTTGAGCCCTCATTATTCTGCATACACAAATTCCCATTATTAGAGTTATAATACGCCTTATGCCAAATGAAAAACCTTAAAATTACAATAATACCTCTCCATGTTGGCAGACCAACCGTCTTTGCCAGACACAAGAACACACGGAGAAGAGGCTAGCCGTCTAGATACTTCAACTCTTGCGACTTTCTCCCCAAGCTGATGTTTGATCCAGTCACAAAGCATGCCATATTCATCCTCCAACCTCTTTAGCTCCTCATCATCACCACCTGCAACAAAAGAAAGCAAAAAGCCCTAAGGTAACACATCAAAAGCTGACTACGGCACTAGAATTAAGCTAGAATCCTATAAAAGGAAATAATCTCTCACACCATGTGTGTAAGCACATACCTAGATCAAAAGTTTCCTTGCTAATGTCAATGAACTTCTTCCCGTCAAAGTACTTAAGATGTTGGACTGAAACCTCGTCAAGAGGTTCTGTCATGAATAAGACCTGCAAAACAAGTTTCAGAATAGCGCAAAAGGCATAAAGACCACAATACACATCACAAGACAAAGGAACTTACCTCATAACCCTTGCTGTTAAGCTGCTCCAGGAAGGGTGCATTTCGAGCACTTTTCACAGATTCTGAGGAGAAATAATAGATATGTTTCTGATCTGGTTTCATGTTCTCCACATAAGCTTTCAGTGAAGTCATCTCCTCCTGATGCTGTGACGAGTAGTAACGCAAAAAGGTAGCCAAGCGCTTCTTGTTGTCATGGTCCTCAGTCACACCAAGCTTAATGTATTTACCAAAATTCTTATAAAACCTCTTGTAATTCTGCATTCATGAAGCAAGTAACTCACAACAGGCCTGCACAAATGAACTTTCTGGCAGTAACCTCTTCGGATATAGCCAATTACCTCTTTATTGCTGCTCTTTGCAAGAGAATCAAAGAGATCAAACGACTTCTTGATAAGACGTTTCCTCATTAACCTTACCTGCAATTATATGGCTAACTAAGCAAATGCACAACAGACCCAAAAAAGCAAATAAGAAGCATGTAGGCTGGCGACATACAATGCGACTCTCCTGGAGAAGCTCACGAGAAACATTTAGGGGAAGATCATCCGAGTCCACGACACCCTTCATAAAGCTCAGATATCTGGGAAACTGCCAAACACAAAAAGCTGTTTGCCTGTAGGGATGATATGAAAAGGGCACTAAGAAAGAACATTACTCAATGGACAGCACCTAGTTCTCGCTTGAGATGTTGTTGAAACTCACCAGTTCGCCATGAAAGTCATCTGAAATAAACACCCTTTTCACATACATTTTGATATTCTTTTTGCCTCCCTCATCAGCCCCAATAGGAGCCATTCCAGGGATGTACAGAAGAGTTTTGAACTCCACTTCACCCTGCATAGGTACAGCGAGAGTAAGTAAAACCATACTACCATGCCGAAATTGTCGGACTTTGCTCTAGTGCAGGTGCATACTATGCAGAATCAATTGCATGTTAACGGGTAGACAACAATACCTCCGTGCTGAAATGAGTGTATGCCATAGGCTCAAGATGCTTATCATACGTCTTCTTGAAAAAGGCATGGTACTCTTCCTTTGTCACTTCCTTGGGACTTCGCAGCTGAACAGAAAGAGCAGTCGCATCTTATTAAGTCTCACGAGCCATAATTCTTAAATGAAGAAACACATTGTTAGGCATACCCAAATGGGTTTGTCTTCGTTCACAATATCGTAGGTGTAGTATTTCTCCAATTTAGTCTTTGTGGATTCCTGCAAAAATAGATGGAAAAGTAACACCCTCAATTCGTAGCTTTACAATAGAGAGTCCAGACTTACAAATGCCAACAAGCTTACCTTTCCCTCTGCAGCTGCAGCTTCGTCTTTCACCTGCAAGATACACAAGTCAGATGGCACAAAAGACAACCAAGCAAAAACTAGCCACAGTTCGCAATGCTGGTAGGCCAACCTCCACTTGGCGATGCTTCTCAATCCCTACATAAATAGGGAATGAAATGAATTGGGAGTAGTTCTTCACAAGATCTTGGATCTTTGTTGAGCTAGTGTACTCATGTGCATCATCCTGCAATATCCAAGAGCAATAATATAGGCATCTTTCAAGACGGCAGGTGATTTAGTAGAAACACTTGAAAGTCACCTTCAAGTGTAATATGATTGAAGTGCCCCGTGGTATAAGGAACTCTGGATTCGTTTCTTCTCGAATGACGAAAGAGCTACTGTCAGCTTCAGCCTCCCAAACCCATTGCTTCTCAGACTTTGGGTTTTTGGTTGACACAGCTACCTGAAACATGGAAATAAACAGCAATCTTACAAAATTTCAAACGAGAGACTCATACAACCACTCTTTGTTCCATTGAAAACTACTTGTGTCCTCATTTTCTCCGATGGCTCCTCAAACTTGTCTGCTATATGTGTAAGTGATCCGACACAAAAACTGATGAACCTTCTCAAGTCATGCAGGATATATGGACTACACTCACTGTACTGAAGGAAAGGTTTTAGTGGGCAGAACCGTTTGGCAACACGTTCTGCACAATACAAGCTTTTCCTAGAGAAATGAGCTTTGCTATCATCTATGTCAGACAACTGTGGCTTAAGAATGAACTGGATTCATGCTTTGAGAGCTGCTACCCTTCAGGTAAATAATTATATCCAAAGACGATACCAGCCTACTATTAAATTCTAGAATAACTATATATACCTCCAGGATAAGCCCAGCCTACTATTAAATTCTAGAATAACTGTCTTACCTTGTTAGCAACCAGAAAAGCAGAATAAAACCCAACACCAAACTTTCCAATTAGATTACTGCTTCCAGCCAAACTGTCCTTGTTTTCCTGGTTTTCAAATAGAAACCACCTGCATCAGACGAAAGTACTTACAGCAAAAGCCAAAACAGACACGACTTGCCACAAAATGTAGCTCTCACCTTTAAGGCCTTAACGAAATTAGCTGTGCCACTCTGCGCAATGGTGCCAAGGCTGTTGATCAGCTCATCTTTGGTCATACCAATTCCAGAATCTCTGCAAGTGCATTCCAAGGTTACCTAAGCACTCATAGTCCATGATAAGATAAACAAAAACACAAGTACACCAGAAATAACCTACGTGATTATAAGCAATTTTCTATCTGTGTCTGCCCGAATCCTGATAACAAGGTCAGACCCTGAACCCATCAAACTTGAGTCGGTTGTGCTCAAAAACCTTAGCTTGTCCAGTGCATCACTTGCATTGCTGTAAAGCATATAATTACAGGCATTAGAAGCTTCATTAAACAATGAGCACTGCAACCAAAACAGTTGAATTAAAAAGCACTATACACCAAAGCTACAAGATCTGCCTCCACTCAAGTAAAGTCATACAAACACAGTTGCTTATATGGTCTGATATGTACGGAGAAGGGTTAAAAACAACAGTTTTGTCATGCTTTCTTTAATGTGATCAGGCCAGTGGACATGCCACCTCCAAATTGAAATGTAAATCTCCATCAAATAAATACACTATCAACAGATGTAAGCACTCAAAAATGCACTTTATTATTTTCCTTATCGCTAATTCCACATGCTAAACTTACAAGTTTCCGGCAGCCTTGCTGACAGATAATGGACTACCAAACCAACACAGCATGCATGCACAAATAGCATAATTCTTAATGATCAAATGAAACATGGGAAAATTGGATTGTACCAATCGCACCGACCTGACTAACTCTCTTAAGAAAACTTCCTTGTGGCTGTACAGACTGTGAACGATGAGATCCAAAAGGCGACTAACCTGCAAAACATCTCAAACAAAATTTCACATGAGGGCAAGCACAGCTATGTACATTTGTGCGCACAGATATACACATGTTGTGTGTACACTTGTGTAAGTGTATGTGTGAGGGAGAGGTTGCATGCATGAGGGCAAGCACAGCTATGTACATTTGTGCGCACAGATACACACATGTTGTGTGTACACTTGTGTATGTGTATGTGTGAGAGAGAGGGTGCATACATGTGCACGCCAGAATGAGATCCAAAAGGCAACTACTATCTGTAAGTATGTATACACCATTGCAAAACACATGACTAACTATCTGCTACCATTGGAAGGAAGGAAAAAATAGAAAACATACATGACAAAATTAACTAAATCAGCATCTTTAAGAATATTTCTGCCATTACAAGATGCAAGAACCAACCTAAAAGGATATGGATAGCTCAGAGTGAATGATCAGTCTGACAAATTTTGCACGCATTGAGAATAGATGTGTGTGTAACCTATTCATATGCAAGAAAATAACATGAATAATTACCTCAGCTTGATAAGAGTGCTTCTCTCCTGAGACTGGAGCTGAAGGTGTTTCCTTTCCTTTTGAGCTGATGTTATCTGAAGCAGGCACAGCCGCCTCGACTGGTGGCACACCCTCCGCTGCACTGGCAGGGGCAGCATCCACAGCAGCTGCCGAGGTGGTCTCATAACGAGCTTGCAATAAGGGCAGGTTAGGCCATGCACTCGTGCTCTTTAAGGACGCACCAGACTTCAAGCGAGAAGAAAGTGCTCTCCTAGAGCACAGAGTTGATAGCTGTCTGCGATACTGTGAACCCTATGATGTGGTATTAAGAACAATCAGTTCGGGCGCCCATCAGCACACACACGCAGAGAGAGAGAGAGGCACACACACGCAGAGAGAGAGAGAGAGAGAGAGAGAGAGAGAGAGAGAGCAACTGGTTAAATGCATTGTCGAGTAGGGAGCACCTTGATGGATGCACCGCTACTTGAGATAGCCGCCTCTGATCGAAGAATCGCAGAGACATAGCGCGCAGACCTTCGACTCATTCTGTGCAAATCGCTGTCGAGTTCCCGCAACGCTCGCAGAGGCTCGCCTCACCTACGCTTCCTTGCTGTGCTTCAAAAACCCTAGTGAAAATAAAAAATGTCTAGAACCCTCTTAAACCCCAGTCCTGTTCTCTTAAACCTGTTTGGTCCCAGCTGTTAAAAATGGAAAAAAACGCCGAATCTGTAAGGATACCAGCGCAAATCAAAATAGAGAAGAAGTTGAGATGGCAATTGGTTGGCGCACTCTCAGGCAAACTTTTCCGCAGGAAGGGGAGGGAGAGAGAGAGAGAGAGAGATGACGGTGGGGGCGGCAGGTAGACAAGGATTTTTTTTTTAATATTGAAAGAACCGAAGCAATTATCACAAGATCGCAAGCTGCTAGATTGGTTAGCTGAGATCTTTGTGAATTGCGACTCTGACGGGATTGAGTTCAAAACCCACTTCTAACTTTTGAAGGGTAGGAATACCGAGGCTAGATGTATGCCTCATGTGGGAGGAATCTTGCAAAGAAATGAATAAATCAATGAACAAGCCAGTGTAGAGCTACGTAGAGCTAGTAGTAGAGCTACCTCTTTTGAGCATGTGTGTCGCTTCGCTAGAAATGAGTGAATATGCAAGGGTAGAATTATTTGAAACACCGGAAGGAGCAATGGGGGGAGTGGGACAATCAAAAGAAGCATATGAGCACTGTATCTAAATCAAATTTTGACGTTTCATGAAATAATATTTCCCCAGTAGTTTAGAGTGCCCTTGTAAAGTGTTGCAACTTTGTGCACCTAAAGTATTGTAGTGTAAAGTGTGCTTGGTTTTTAATGTACATGCTTTGTGTTATTTGATGTTGTTTCAAGGATGGCTACATTGAAGTGGGATTCGAATGGTGTGTGTTTGATGTTGATTCGAGGATGGTTACATTGAAGTGGGATTCAAATGGGATGTGTGTGTGTGTGTGTGTGTTCCAGTAACAATTATAACATAAACACCAAAGAATCCTTTCAGATTACAAAAGACCCTAAAAACTATGTCAATGAAAAGGTGGTATAACTCCCATTCATAGTACACAATAGACTTTATACATGAGTCTAAGAGAATTAAGAGCCTGAAGATTAACGGTGTGTGTGTGTGTGTGTGTGGCATTTGATGTTGTTGTTTCGAGGATGATTACATTGAAGTGGGATTCGAATGGGGCGTGTGTGTGTGTGTTGCTCCTCATACAAAAAAGATTGTGTTATATGAGGCATAGTCAAAGGCTAGTCGTGATTCATATGTAGCAACGATTATTTAATGAAGTAAATCATGTGTTGGTTGGTTGATCTCTGTTATCTTTTCGAGATAGGCTCTCTGGTGGCGCTGCTTGCTGTGCTGCATGTCATTATAGTTGCATCTTCGATCCCCAGTGGGACCTACATGGAGGTATCTGTGAAGTCAAATACAATGAGCATATTGAGGAATGAGTGATTGCAACGATAGAATCAATGAGAGAGACAGAAATCATGACCTTGTTTTGGAATAGGATTTGTCGTAGAGTTTATTGGGAAAGTCTCTGTCAAAGAGCCATGTAATTTTAGCAATGGTTGTAGATGTGTTCTCTCCTCTATGTATGTGGCTAAACTCGTACCTCATTTGAGAGAGGACATTAGTCGTGTTTGGCATGTCGAGAAGCGAAGTGCAGCATCTCAATTACATATGTGGAGATACCTGTAGAGTTGTTGTTTAGGAGACCCTGAGCGCATGCACTCGTCAAATGGTGGTCATCAAACAGTGGATCTCATCTTCCATGTTAACACCAATTCCAATAAATTTTTTTTTAATGAGCCCTACATAGAGTGATGGTATATTAAAAATGAAGATAGGATGTTAAAAATGTTGGTAAGAGTAAGGCTATTAGTACAGTATCCATTGTTAGTTTGTCATTTAGATCTATCTTACTTTATTATGGAACTGATCAGTCGTTCATTGTTGTCGTTCTTTGAATGTAGCAAACCTAGACAATTAGCACAACGGAATTGTAGCTGGGTTAAGTGGACTCACTTCGGATGTATTGAAACTGGTCTTGAGGATTTAGCATTGCTTAAGAAAGATTTAAACAACTTTTAATGACAGATATAATACAATCAATAAGGGATTGGAGATTGGAAATCTAAAGCCTTATGTAAGGACGGAGATTGGAAATCTAAAGCTTTATGTAAGGACATGTATTAAGTTGCAAACCCGATGACCTACATTCATAGCTTACTGCAACACATGGTTGTGCATTCAAAAAGGCAGTTTTGAAACATGTGGATTTTTAATTTGAAGACATAAAAATGGCTTGAAAGAGCGGAATGAAAAGACAGTTTAATAGCATGAGAATGACAAGTAGTTATTTGAAGAGAAAGAAGTGTTCACATGACTACAAATTGTTAAATCAAACTTTAAAAGGGACATTTGGTTTGTTGTGAATGAAAAATAAATGACGCTCATGTACAAAAACAATTAGAAGGTTGGATGGAAGTTAAGTCCGAAATAACTATCTATCTACAGGTGGTTCTGATTTTGATGGGATTATAGAAAAATGGTTTGCAAATAGCTATCTATCTACATGTGATTCAAATTTGAACGGTGATTATGGAAAAATGATTTGCAATATGGCTCTAGTGTCTAGTTGAGAAATAGAGAACTTATGACGTATGAAATATGTAGCTAAGTTATGCAAAGTGATGCTTTGTGTGGCATGTGGCTAGAGCTACAACATCTACAATTAAGAGATGAGTGTTTGAATTCTAAAATATATACTTTGCCCTAGAGTGATGGGCGTCTATACAATGCACGGGGAAAAACCTCCTAGTGAGGGAAAAACTGCCTCGACTATTGGACTTAGGGTTGCAGGGAAACAGACAAAGCTTGGAGAAGACGAAGGAAACTCAATGCAAACAATAGAGAGTGTATTACTTAGTGTGAAATGGAAAGATGGATAGCCCTAGAATGATGGGCGTATATACAATGCACGGGGGGGAAACCTCCTAGTGAGGGAGAAAATGCCCCGGCGGTCCTAAGTGTGTTCACACACATCACTACCACGTATATATGGTAACACACATACCCTGGGAGTGATGCAATGAACGAGAGCTGGCACATACAGTATAGGGAAGTGCCATGTCCTGAGGACATGATCGATCCACGTCGACAAAGGGGAGTAAGCCCAAAGCTTTGTGGAAAGCTTCGAACTTCTCACGAGACAATGCCTTTGTGAAAAGATTTGCAAGGTTGTCCTGTGTTGGCAGATAAGCCAAGTTGATCCCTCCTATTGAGAATCTCTCCCCGACATAATGGTAATGCACCTCAATGTGCTTTGTGCGAGCATGAAAAACTGGGTTCCTCAAAACTTCCAATGCGCTTTGACTGTCAGTGTAGATAGTGTTGACAATGTCCCATCCAACACCCAAATCATCCATAAGGCGTCTGAGTCATACACACTCAAGCATAGCTATGAAGATTGCCATGTACTCAGCCTCACAGATGGAAGTGGCCATAGTAGGTTGCTTCTTTCTTAAGCATGAGATACATGAACTACCGAGCATGAAACAAAAACCATTTGTGGACAATCGTGTGTCAAAACAAGCAGCCCATCTGAGTATGAAAAAGCATGTCTGGCGGCAATGATTCCCCCTTGGGATAAAACAAGACAAGATGTAAAGTGCCACTCAAGTAGCAAAAAATCCTATTGACAGCGCGCCAATGCTTAGACCCTGGGCTATGCATGAATATGCTGACATGTGAGACTGCAAACTGAATATCCGGCCTCGTGTTGCATACATAAATAAGGCAGCCTACAACAGTTTGGTAAAGAGTGACATCGGTAGGATCACCAACATCATGAAGACTCAATTTCAAATATGTTTCCATGGGAGTGGCAATAGGTTTGCAATCCTCAAGTCCAAACTTACATAGCAATGTCAATATGTAACTTGTGTGACGCAAGGCAATACCACCATCACACAACTTAAATTGTATACCCAAGTAATGATGCAACAACCCCAAATCTTTCATCTTGAAAGTAGCATTCAAATCAGCCTTAAGTTCAACAATATGTCTCTCATTTGGTCTACTAATCGGCAAATCAACCACATAGAAAACCACAATGAGAAGTACATCACCCTCACACTTTACATACAATGTGCTTTCTGTTGGCCTGTTACAAAAACCTCATTTGACCAAATGAGTGTCAACCTTCTCATACCAAGCATGAGGAGATTTCTTCAACCCATACAAAGCTTTCTTACATTTGCACATGTTAACCTCCTGCCCTTTAATGACAAAGCCGCGAGGCTGCGTGTTAACCCTCACGGCTCACGGACACCCCATCACCTACGACAGACGTGTATTATGTATTTGGTAGAGTCAGGTACCGGGCTTGTCGGACCAATAAGAAAAGGGTAAGAGTGATCGCCGATGAGAGGCGCACTCTAACTGGGACATTCAAGGGATTAGTTGGCTAAGCATGGGCGCCCAAGTGTGAATGGGGTGAGCTCATATAAAAGCCAACTAAACCTAAAATTCACTCATTCTCTCATTTGTGCAATAGAAGAGTGCTCTTGCTCCATCTCCATCTCCATCTTCTTCTTCTCCACCTCCTTGTGTGCGTGTGTATGTGTGTGAGAGAGAGAGAGAGTGTGTGTGATCGAGCATTACTACGAAGGCACGACGGCGGTGAAGCGGTTGAGCGCGGCACGACTGCAGCTTCTTCTTCATCACGGCGAGGAATCCTCCACGGCAGGAGCATAGAGCGGTGAGTGACACACCATTGCCCTCTTTTGAGCTTACTAGTTAAGCTAGTTGTGTGCTTGGAGCCGTCTATGGCTCGCACACAGTGTTAGGCAAGGCCCTTGCTTCGACAGTGCGGCAAGGAGCACACATTTTTGGTGCCGTTGCCGGGGAATCGCCTTGCACTAAGCCCAAGAGGCACTTTGTGCTTCTCCTATGAGTTGTTTGTAGTAGGAAAGAAGAGGAAGAGGAAGAGGAATGAGTTGTTTTTCTGCAAGTTGTTAATTTCTGTATTGTCTGCAAGTTCTGTGATTTCTGCATAATGTTGTGTTTTCTGTTTGCACACAGTCTTTGCACAATTAGTAGTCGTTAGCTTGTTTGCAGTGAATGAATAAGTAGGAAGGCAGTTAGCAATTTCTGCTTGCACACAGTCTGTACACAGTTTTCTGTCAAGGTTTGCCTGCACACAGTCTTTGCACAGTAAGGTAGTGAGAGAGGAAGTAGGTGGACAGTTAGCTCACTGTCAGTAAGCAGTTAACAGATTAGTTAGTAGATTAGTTAGTGGTTAGCAACACTGTTAGTAAGTAGATAAGGTAGTGAGTTGTCTGTGAGCTGTTGACTGGGAGGTTAGGTAGGTGACAGTGTGTGTGGCCAAGAAAGGGTCACCAAAATCGCGCGGGGTCGTCGCTTTAAAAAAAAATTTAAAAAATTAATTTTTAAAAAAAAAAAACCAAAAATATTTAAGCGTGAGTGATTGGGGGGCCACACTAAAATTTTGATCGGGATCGTGATCATTTCCCCAAGCCCAAGCCCAAGCCTCAGTCCTCAATCTTATGATATATACTAGACTCGCTCTTATATATATACCCTACCCCCTCAAGAGGGAATGAGAGCATGTGGGGCAAGTCCTCCACTCTCCTCCCTTCTCTTCCTACTTGCACCCTTAGACTTTCTAATTTGGGCCTAGTTCCCTACTAGAAATTGACGGTTTTAGGGATTCCGAGGGCATAAAGTGACCAAACGGAGGGCTGTAAAGCACGGCACGTCCCTCTAACCGAGACGCTCGTTTTGAGCTATCATACGTTCTATTCCATAACTGGGTCAGAAAAAAAGGACCAAAAAATCAAAAAATAAATAAATAAGAAAAGACTTGGGTTGCAAAACACCCAAAATTACTAGGTGAGAAGCCTTCACGGGCCCTCACTGACACTTCTAGGGGATCCAAGTCATATGAACCTACGCTCTGGACGAGTGTTAGAGCACGAGCATATTGGTAGTGCCCCCATTTACGCGGGCACCAATTATTCCTCCACCCTAGGTTCTGGACCTTCGGCCGGGACTCAAGGTAGCACGACCCAAGATCCTCATATCGCGTCTAGTGATTCTTCCTCTGACTACGAAGTCATGGAGGGGTATCCTACACCAAACCCTGATAGTTCAAGTCAAGACATGCATGCCATGGGCCCACGGTCCAGGTCCAGCGTGTTTAGCTGCTTAAAAGAGACCCTTAGTAGAGCTACTTGCTCCGAACATGCGGTTAATGAAATAAATGAAGGGAGTGGGGAAGTAAATTCGTCATTCATGCCTAAAATAGACCCTATGCTTCTTGAGAGTGTGCATGTGAATGTTCCATCCACTGCACCTCCTGATCCTTTAGGACTATCTCCCTCTGAGGTTCTACTACCCGGTGGTAGGAGTCTTGCCGAAGTACAAGAGATCGAACGCTATATGCAAGCAACAAGGGAGAGGGAAATCGAGAACCTACGAAGGCTAGAACAAAGTCGAACCCTGAAAGCAAAGGCTCCTATGACAACAATCATGCCAGCCGAGCAACCGAGTGCTCCCAAGGTAGCAGTCACGGAGGGGCAAGCGATGGGGAGCAATAATGCTTCCACCTTGAGGGAAACCTCCAGCATGCCAGGCCTAGATGGGATATTCCTAAACGAAAATTGGGAGTATGACCTACAAGCAGAAGCTTTAACTGATCGGTACACAGGACACACCTATCATGTGGGTTGGTTAGATGTTATACAATCCACATCGGGTGCTACTAGCATAGATGAGCAACAACAGAAAGTCTGTGATGTCCTCCATAGGATTGTCGAGTTAGAAAGACAGAACACAGGGATCAACATGAGATTCTTGGATACGGGAAAGGCCAACCAACCAACCCTGTCACAAATGGAGACTCCCTCAGTGAGCCCCATTGATCCTCCATATGTTGTTTCGCCAGGAGCCTCAATACAATCTCAGCCCACAAGTGGCAGCTTTACCTTCCCATATCTAGCTCATCTTTCTCTTAATGACACTACGGCTACCATTGCATATCCCAGTGGTGAGCATGACAAGAAGTACACCATGGAGTTCATTTGTTAACATTGCGTCGATGCCTAGTAGCACAGTGCCCCCAACTATACCTACATGTATGTATCAATCATGTGCACCTATCGTACCTCAGCCTCATGTAGCTCCTACACCTCCGATTATTCAAAGAGCTTACAATCCACAAATGGAATTATCCAAGCTCTTATACAAGTGGAGCCATGCCATTTAATAATAACATGCCATATCAGGCACCCCCTATGCCTAGGGCCACGCCTGTAAACTTTGGACCACCGTCTGGTACACCACCATACGAAATTTGGGACCCAAGAGCCGCGCGTATGCCAAGGCCAAGGCCAACTCCCATCTCACATGTGGTTCCAGGAGCACATACACCCATTATACCTACTCAAATAGGAGATTTGGCAGCATTTGCTCAAACTATCGGTCGCTCTATTGCGGAAAACATGCGTAGTGCACCTGATAGAGAGCCTAGGAGCAAGGCAGTTCAAGTAGCTAAGCTCACACAGAAATTCAGTGGAGACGGAGATGCTAGAAAGCATATGGAAGTCTTTGAACATGTGTGCGATTCCTTGGAAGAGCACAATGAGCTACATAAGTGTAAGGCTTTGAGTTTGACCCTAAGCGGAAAGGCTAGAGATTGGTATAGAACCTTAAGAGTAGAAGAGAAAACGATCTACTCTACTCTTAAGAGACTGTTCTTAAAAGAATACATACGAGAGGGAGTACTTTGGGGTGTAGCCTCTCAGCTCCAGAAAGCCCAACGAGAAGAAGGTGAATCCGTGAGAGACTTCATTAGTCGCCTAAAGAAATTGAATTCTCGATGCAATCCAAACGAGCGATTCAACAACAACCAATTGCTCGATAGATTCATTAGGGGACTACGACATGAAAGTATTTATAATGGCCTAGTCATTAGAGGTATCACTACTTGGGAAGCAGAAACTATGAATGCAATCCAATTGGAGGATAATTTAATGATTGTAGGAGAAAGAGTGTCTGCCGAGCCGAAGTCTAGTAGCTCGCAAGCATCAGGGCATGAGCCAATGAAGATAAAGCCAATCGTGAAAGAGCAAACGATATCTGAGATGACTTTGGCAGATCTCACAAAGGCCATCCAAGAAAGCCTTAGGGGTAATCGTGCTCCACAAAACACTCATATGTATCCAAGAAGGGAGCAACAATGGTGCTCAATTTGCTTGGGCCCACATACTACGAGTGAATGCCCTACTTTCAGAGTAAAGTTTAACGGGACTTGTAACGCGTGTGGTAGGTATGGCCATCAAGCGAAGGATTGCCTAATGCTTAAACGCATCATGGAAAATAGACCGCCTATAGCTTGGGCAGACTCACCTCGAGTTCTTGCATTGATGCCTACCCCACCCATGGAGCAACAGTTGCCATTACAGCACATGGTCCCTAGAACCCAAAATGTGGTCCAAACCACATCGTTGCCACCTCCAGTGCTAGGACCGCAACCCCCTCATCCAAGAGTTACACCTCTGAACCAAATAGGTTGCAAGTCATCTAGTACTTATGTAGATTGCGAAGAGGACATAGACTCTAGTATCACCTATGGAGTCGACATGCTTGAGGAGTGTCCCATGTACTATATGGAAGACCATTGGGGACAAAGCAAACCGGTATATCAAGCTACTGCGCTAGCAGCAAGAGGCCAAAACATTAATAGTTTTGCCAGGAGACCACCTCTTCAGTGCTACGAATGTGGTGGACCACATCGAGTAGCTGAGTGCCCCATTAGAATGCAAAAGAATGTTGCACTAATGCAAACAAGTCAAGGGAGTGCATTGGCAATGCCAATACTCGTTTGTAATCGTTGTGGCATAGATCATTTGATCGCACAGTGTCCTAACAATCCAAACGTGCCGAAAATCACACCATTGAACTTAATAGAGATTGTTGATGGGACACCACCAACTATAAACATAGCACCAGTGAATGCACTCACACGGTTGATGCTCCAAAAGCAAAATTACATCCTCGAAGAGAGAGATGCTGCATCCATTGCCCAAGCGAGAAAGAAGAAAACACGAAGAAAGAAATCCCTTAATGCTTCTAGCTCAAAACCTAGTTCAAAGACTAATATAGGGACAAGAGAGGATCCCGTGTATATGAATGACCCTCAGGATGATTCAGATTCGATAGAGACCACGGAGACCAAAACTATTACTACAAAGAAAAAAGCCAGTGAGGAGGATCACGAGAAGGAATTACGACGAACACCAAAAGAGTATTCAAAGTTAAACCACCCAGTTGCGAACCCCCAAGATAAGCCACGAGAGACAAAAAATGAGGATTGCAAGAGAAAGATTGGAACCTATCCAAACCCAATAGTGGAAATTGAACGAGTCCAACAACTGAGGGGTTTGGTAGAAGAAACTCAACGAACATTAGAACCTGAACCCAAACATATCCAGATGTCGGACACAGTGTTTCCCAGACAAGTTCAACCTCACAAGAACTACAGGCCGTTAGCTATACCCAGTATCATTCGGGAAGAGAGTGAGGGTAGGACATCTGAAAGTGGACACACACCTTTCCTACTAGAGAGAATGTTTGGTGAGGGAATGCCCGACCCCCTTGAGGAAGTGGAGATTCCATCTTCACCATTCTCTTGTCAGGGTCCTACGTCCCACAAGATGCCATTAAATGTTGCCAAATTGATGGATTTCATGTCTTCAGAAGTTAGAACCACCATCATGTCCAAACTATATAAAGACCCCGAGCTAGTCTCAGCTCTTCAAGCCTTCCTCAATGGAGAATTACAGGCCGGATTACCACAGTTTGCACATATGAACAAACCTGACTCGGTAATGAATGATGAGGAACATTTAGCACCACCATCTGACCTAGCGGGACATGAATCTGTAATTGAAGTACCCGTTAACAAGTTGGGGCAATACTTTGAAGGTGATGAATCTAATGCTACTCTACCAATCACTACTAAAGGATTAACTGTAAAGGGGGTCCTTGACGGTGGTGCGGGAGTCAGCATGGTGACAAAGAGTTGTTGGGAGTCTATGGGGCGACCTCACCTTGAAGCCACAAGCGTAGTGGTAAAAATGGCTAATGGATCTATTGTTACGCCTATTGGAATGCTAAAGGATCTCAGAATCAAGGTCTTGGGACACAAGGTAAGGCAAACTTTCATTGTTATGGATTTTTCCAAGCATCCTATGTCATTTGAGATGATCTTAGGGCGTCCATTCATGAGGGAAGCAAAAATGGTGCATGGCTGGTCCAAAAACCACGTCTACTTACAGTTCCAAGACTCTGTCATTCGAGTTGATCTTTTAAGTGGTCGAACGCATCCTCTAGGAAATAAATTCATCATTGATAATCGATCAGACACAACAATTCACTCAGCTCCATTACAGTATTGTTACACGTGTAACGAAGACACAGATATTGGGAAGAACTCTCCTTATATGGATATCCTACCCGGAATGGCTGAGTCAGACAATGTCGACTGGGTACACCTAGAGGCAACTATAGATACATGGGGAGCTAGAGGAACAACCTGGGTAACACCAAATGGGGAAGAGATACCACACATTGCACCAGTAAACATGTTAGGTATAGCGCATGTAACATCCGATGATAAGAAAGAGACACACCTACCTGAGAGTGAAACCGATGATTCCTCAAAGGCTTCAGGCCAATACACATCAGAAACGGAATCTCAGGGAGAAATGGATTCAGAACCTGAGGAAACATCGAGTGAGCCAAGTATAGAAACTGAACACTCAAGGTCTAGTACGACCATCTATGGTAATTTATATGAGAGTGAAGAAGATACAAGCGAAGACCTATCAAGCGAGTCGAGTTCAAACATTTACCAAAATCAAAACCTTAACAAGAAACAAAGGTCATATAAGAGACGACGATATCGAGCAAATAGGAGAGCTAGGATAAACAAGGAAAGATCTACTGCAGAATGGCTTAGCTATCTAGGGGCATGTGATGCTCATCGAAAGCTAGTAGACAATTGGGGTGAACATCTCCAGAGTGTCATGTGGTGCAGCCCGCGACCCATTGACCTCGCTCAATTGGAGGTTAAAGAGCCGAAATTGAGTCGAACTATAAGAAGACGTCAAAACCGAGAGTTAGCACAACAACAAAAGGAGGCAAAACTAAAAGAAAGGTCTCCGTCAGGACAAGAGCTTGCTGACTTACATACGGCTCCTGAACATTTTAAATCTTATACCACGGGGGAGCGAAAGGTTGCGTATGCCAAAGCCCAATGAATACCTACCAATGGAAGCAGTGGAGTCTATGATGGTCCAGCGGTAGTTAAAGAGATAGAATTAGTAGAACCAGGTGAGGAGTCTAAACCAGTCTTTATTGCCCAATACCTTACCGAAACTGAAGAGGCTGTACTTAAGGAGCTCCTCAAGGAATACAAGGATATCTTTGCTTGGACATATCATGACATGAAGGGCGTTCCACCTTCTGTGGTGCAACATACAATTCCCATGATCAACACTGCTAAACCCGTCCAGCAATGACCCTATCCAATGAATCCTAAGTACGCCAAAATTGTACAAGAGGACTTATCCAATGTGGATTCATATACCCTATTGAGCACTCATAATGGGTTTCTCCAATAGTCATTGTGCCAAAAAAGAATGGGAAACTAAGAGTGTGCATGGACCTCAAGAAAGTTAATGCAGCCACTAGGAGAGATCATTATCCCTTGCCATATTCAGAACATGTGCTTGAAAGAGTTGCGGGCAAGGAAGCTTATAGCTTTTTAGATGGGTACTCTGGTTACAATCAAATCACAATTGCATTAGAGGACCAAGCTAAAACTGCTTTTATCGCAGAGTTTGGAGTGTTTGCATTTCGTGTTATGGCTTTTGGCTTAACAAATGCCCCTGCTACATTCCAACGATTAATAAACACTGCGTTTAAAGAATTTCTAAGGGAGTTTTGTGAAGCTTTCCTAGACGACCTTTGTGTTTATTCTTCTTGGGAGAAGCATTTGTTATATGTACGAAAAATATTTGAAAGGTGCAGATTTTATCGCATCTCATTGAACCCTTTCAAATGCCAATTTTGGGTTAAGCATGGAGTCATTCTAGGGCATATAGTGTCCAAGAACGGGATATCCACAGATGAGAGTAAGATTAAAGCCATTGCCGATTTGCCACCACCTACGAACTATAAAGGAGTTCAAAGATTTATGGGCCATGTTGGTTATTATCGAAGATTTATTTTAAACTTTGCCGAGATAGCGCGTCCATTGTACAAGCTTCTTATCGAGTTTCACTGGACGGAAGAATGTCATCAATCATATGAGTTATTAAAGAAGGCCCTAACAAGTGCTCCAATCCTGCAAACACCTGATTGGAATGTACCTTTTCATGTGCATATTGATGCATCAAATTTTGCTATTGGGTGTGTTCTAACTCAACCAGGAGAACATAAATTGGACTACCCTATTAGCTTTGCAAGTCGCCAATTAAATGATGCCGAGATGAACTACACTACTACAGAGCGCGAAGGTCTAGCTATGATTTACGCAGTAAATAAATTTCGCTATTACCTTCTTGCTACCAAGTTTGTGTTTTATGTTGATCATCAAGCATTGCTATATTTGGTAAACAAGCCGTGTTCCACAGGTCGAATTACACGATGGTTGTTAATTCTTCTTGAGTTCGACTTCACCGTTGTTGTGAGGCCTGGGAGGAAACATGTCATGGCAGATCATTTATCTCGTATCCCTAATGGCGAAGCTCCTACGGGGGTTGATGATGAATTGCCTGATACTCCTTTGTTCATTGTTGAGACAATGCCTTAATGGAGTGAAAAGATTGTTAACTTCTTAGTTAATGGTTTTCCACCCAAAGAACTGCGAAAAGATAAAGCTCGAAAATTAATCAAGGAATGAGAACCCTATTGCTTACTGGCTGGAACTCTCTATAAGAGAGGAAAAGATGATGTTCTTAGACGCTGTGCCCGCGAGGATGAGTATTTATATATTCTACAAGAGGCACACATGGGCGTAGCTGGTGGTCACTTTTCAGGAAAGTTGACTGCCCGAAAAATCTTACAGTCAGGCTATTGGTGGCCCACTCTGTTTAAGGATGCATCACTTTTTGCAAAGGGATGTGATGAATGCCAACGCTTCAACAAGCCATAAAGAAGGGATAGGATGCCTCTACATCCCATCAAGGTAACCCAACCATTTGAAAAGTGGGGCTTATACTTTGTAGGACCGATTAGTCCGGCTGCACGTAACACGCAATCACGATATATCATTGTGGCTACCGACTATGTAACCAAATGGGCTGAAGCAAAAGCAACACGGAAGGCGGATGCAAAAACAACAGCTAAGTTCCTCTTTGAGAACATTATTACACATTTTGGATGCCCCTTTGAACTTGTGAGTGACAATGGAACTCATTTTATAAATGAAGTAATAAAAGAACTCACATCAAACTTCATGATATCACACCACAAGTCTACACCCTATTATCCCCAAGCAAATGGCCAAGCTGAGAGTACCAACAAAACTCTCATCTCCATTTTTGACAAAGACAGTCGAGGCTCATCGCACTGATTGGGACCTAAAGCTTACATCAACTTTATGGGCTTATCGTACTGCGTATAAAGTTGCTATTAATTGCACACCGTTTAAGATGGTGTATGGCCAAGAAGCAGTTATGCCATGGGAGTTTGTCATTCCTAGTCTTCGAGTAGCTTCTCAAGAAGGTTGGGATGGTAACCCCTTAGTGGAGCGATTATATATCCTGGAAAGGCTAGATGAAGAAAGGCAATTAGCTGTGCGAAATGCTCTAGTGGAGAAGGATAGGAGAAAGAAGTGGTTTGATAGCCATTTAAAGGATAAAGACATCAAGGTTGGTGATAAAGTTCTTATGTACGGGGTACGTAATGAAAAGAAGAAATTGAAATACGCTGGTAAGGGACCATATCGAGTGTGTGAAATTACCCCGCAAGGTACCATTCGTGTGGAGACTCTAGATGGAGTTGAAACCATTGGATTCCTTAATGGGAGTAAATTCAAAAGATATTATGATCCTCTAAGCCAGGAAGAGTCGCAAGCCATCCATCAAAAGAAGGCTGCCAAGGAACAAGCAAAGCTTCAAAAAATCCAAGCAAGAGTTGAGGCTCGAGAACGACAACAATGTCTTAGACGCCAATGAGAGGCTAATCTGGGAATCACGCAAGCATTTTTCGAGGACATAGATGACGACTCATTAGAATCTGAGCCACCCCTACGATACCCAATTGAGCTAAATAGCCCCTATGGGAAAGTACTATACAAAGCCTTATTAGATACGGGAGCTAAACACAATTTGTTATCCTATGGAGTTTGGTGTCAATTAGGGAAACCGACCCTATCCCCGAGTACGATGCAAGTCAAGGGCATTAATAAAAAGAAAAGTGCTATTATTGGAGTCCTTCAGACCCCTGTTGTCTATGACAATGGAAGCATAGTGCAGAGGTTTCTAGTCATGCCCGCGGGAGCTATGGAAGGCAACGTAAACCTGGGACGCACGTGGATGTTGGCAACCAAATGCACTATTGATTGGGATACTGGTAGTGTCACGACGCGACCACCGACTCTTACCCCTATCATTCAAGCAAAGTCACCTACGTTGCAAACTCTAGCAAAGTTGAAAGATAGCCAACATTCACAAGCCAAGGTGGTTAACTCATCTTTGCCGGCTACCCATGAACCTAGCACTTCAACACTTGTAGTTGCAGCAAGCAGTAATATTGCAAGTACTCAACTTGCACGACCTAAGAGTACATATCAACGGGTCCCCAAGGCCTTACTTCCAACTACCTCAACCCTCCCACCCATTCCAAGAAAAAATTTCCCGGGAAAACCAAGAGCGCGCCCTAGGAGAGTCAAGACCAAATCACGATGGATTCCAAAACAACTATTAGAAGCCCAAGGCTACTATGATGGAAATGAGAAAATTTGGGTACCTAAATGTAAAATGTGTCCTTCCCTATCGACAACAAACCCATATGAGTCAAACAGTGTGACGCTAAAGCCAATGGCAGACCGTGGGAAGGGAAAGATCACAGAATGCTACACACCTAGTCCAAAGCTAGTTTGGGCTCCAAGGCAAAACCAATTTATTCCACCTAGCTCTGGAAGGGGGGAGTTCCATGAAGCTTCTAGCTCCTCATGTAATACATCCATAGAGGTAAAAGCTTCTACACAGCCTCCATCTATAGTAATGGACCTCCATGAAGCTACAAAAGAATCCACACCTCCCAGTGTTCAAGAATCACCTGATGAACCACTTCAAGTTCGATCCTGGGAGAGTACCTTACCACCCTTGCAACTTGACGAGGCACCTAGGGTAATAGAAAACTACTGGCAAAAATCCTCACCTATTACCAACTGGAACAATTGGTTTCAAAGGGTGACGACATCATTTCAAACGGTATGATCTACCCAAGGAAGGGGGGAGTGTTTGTGGACATCCATCATTCACTTGCTTCCCTCTCACCTTTCTCCCTGACCTCTTAATCTCCGATCTTAGGGAATGTATATATAAAGCCTTATACTCACAAGAACAAGATAAAAAAGTAAAAGAGCAAGAGCCATAACACAAATCATAAAAAAAAATTATGCACAAGAACACGACCCTTGTAATATTTGCACTCTAACCATCATCTATTTGCGTGTACAGATATGGCTAGTACGCTAGAGTCATCCACTCCTGCCTTGGGTGAGAGGTACCCTCATTACTTTTCACAAATATTTCACATGGTCTTTCCAGTGCTTGCATGTGAATGGGATTTGATAGGTACGCTAGCATGTGAGAGGAATTTTGAGGAGTTAGAATGACTGATACGTCTCTTGACCACGTCTGATCCATACTTAGTAGAGAGCGTTTCTCCCATTGCACAAGCCTACCCTTTTGACCAAGATGACTATAGGCGTCTAGTGACCTTCTTAGTAAACATGGGCACCTATGATGAAGAAGAAAATTTACACGACTACACGGATGGCACATATGGTCTCATGGATGATGACTTTGTTTATCTCGACGACGAGGATAGGGGTTTAGCCTTAGGGTTTCCCCCCAACCTCTACAATATCCTATTCCCTTGACTCTCTAGGGGGAGTGCAAATAATTAGGTTAGGGTTCCTTATGTTTTTTGTCGTGTTCAATAAGTGTTGGTACCTTTTTCCACTAATGTGCCTCCTGGAGGTATTCCTTTTGTTTCCTAGTGTGTACAGGAGCGTGTTGCTATTGGTGGGATTTGGACCTTCATGGAATCTTTATCTCAACTCACTCTTCAAATCAAGCGTGACCATCGACACAAACAGGTGTTTCTTGTCCATTAGCATTGCCCCTTATCTTTTTTGCATCTATGATTGTCAACTTTAATTGTGATTGGTAGCCTAATATTCACCGCATTTGCTTAGTATCAAACATTTAATTCAATGTAATTTTTTGTCATAATCACTTGTCTAGGTTTAAAAATCAAGCAGTCCGACAAACTAGTTTGACCAAGTTAGGTGTTAGAAATCTTCTCTTAATATCATGGGGAATGCCTTCCTAATAATTAATGGTTACTTAGGTTCTTAATCCAATTTAGGCAGCATTGTGTGAAATGTACTAGGGCTTTCTAGTGGGCTTGACCCTATTGACCTTTAGCTTAAGTATTATAAAGGGAGTTTACTAGTGTGATGAGCCTGGGGAGGTGTATCAGTGTTATATGACCCCCCAAAGTTACAAAATTAAAATGCTGAAAAAGAACAAACAAAAAATCAAAGTGCCACACTGTAAAATCTTAAGCTGGAAGAGAAATCTCAGCTTGATTTGGTACTTCACTCACATGTATTGCCTATGGTACTAGAGCCCTAGAGGTTCCCAATATGGGCGCTTTTACTTGAAAAGCAAAAAACCCAAGGCATACAAAATAAGCACACATCAAAATTGAATCACTGTGAAAAGACTTTGGGGGGTCAAAAAAAAAAACCGTAATCAATCAGGCGATGATTTCATGAGAGATTCCTTTTATGGTAGCTTAACTACAAGGTCTTCTAGATATAGCCTCTAGTCAGCCCTCGAACATGAATACTTGGCTCTCGCGATTAAACAACTTAATTGACCACAGAAAATTAAGAAGCTTACCCATGGTATTAATATTCGATCTCTAGTGCCTTTCGACCGTCAAATTAGCGACCCAGACTTTTTTAATTTTTTACCTTTACATCTGTTTATGCATTTGATTACATTGCAATTTAATGTTCATTGCTGACAAATTGTTTGAAATTCTTTTACCAATCAATTTGTCTACCTAAAACTGCATATGCTTTTTAATCACTTATGAGAATGCAATTACTGTGCCAATGTTGTTTGATTTTGCAGTGACTGAAGAAGGCTAAGGACATTCATCTCAAATGCTCTTCCACCTCGACGAACGAGCTTCAACTCAATAGCTTCCGAGGACGGAATCTACATCAGGAAGGGGGGCATGTTAACCCTCACGGCTCACGGACACCCCATCACCTACGACGGACGTGTATTATGTATTTGGTAGAGTCAGGTACCGGGCTTGTCGGACCAATAGGAAAAGGGTAAGAGTGATCGGCTATGAGAGGCGCACTCTAACTGGGACATTCAAGGGATTAGTTGGCTAAGCATGGGCGCCCAAGTGTGAATGGGGTGAGCTCATATAAAAGCCAACTAAACCTAAAATTCACTCATTCTCTCAGTTGTGCAATAGAAGAGTGCTCTTGCTCCATCTCCATCTCCATCTTCTTCTTCTCCACCTCCTTGTGTGCGTGTGTATGTGTGTGAGAGAGAGAGAGTGTGTGTGATCGAGCATTACTACGAAGGCACGACGGCGGTGAAGCGGTTGAGCGCGGCACGACTGCAGCTTCTTCTTCATCGCGACGAGGAATCCTCCACGGCAGGAGCATAGAGCGGTGAGTGACACACCATTGCCCTCTTTTGAGCTTACTAGTTAAGCTAGTTGTGTGCTTGGAGCCGTCTATGGCTCGCACACAGTGTTAGGCAAGGCCCTTGCTTCGACAGTGCGGCAAGGAGCGCACACTGCGTTACATAAACTTCCTCAAATATGTCACCATTCAAGAAAGTAGTAACAATGTCTGACTGATGTACATCCCAACCAAAATGAGATGCCAATGCACATAGAAAATGCGCAGTAGTCATACGACAAGTGGGAGCAAAAGTCTCTTCATAATCTATGCCTTTTTGTTGTGCATCACCCTTTGCAACAAGTTGAGCCTTATAGCGATCAATCTCACCATCCGGCTTGCGTTTCAACTTGTAAACCCACTTTGTAGCAATGGCCTTTTTTCCAGGAGGCAAATCACATAATTCCATGTGACATTTTCTATAAGTGCATCATATTCTAATTGCATGGAAGCCATCCACTTTTTTTTATTTTGTGCTTCATAGGTTTCTCAACATCACATAAACTAGACACAACCAAAGCATAACAATCGGATGCATAAGATGCATGGCAAAAACCTGAGCGAGTACAACTAGACAAAGGTGCATCCAATTTACTGTCACGCAAAGTATGCACCACATTTAGACATACCTCTAGCTAGCTCATTTTCAGCCCTTTCCTCATGAAGCACATCATGTACATTTGCATCAGTAATACGCTGATGTTAACATTTTCAGAAACCCCCATATGTTGTACATTTGCCACATTGGAATTTACATTCGAACTTCCACTACTGAAATTGGCAACAAAGTGTCATAAATGTCATGTGAGCTTACATTGTTGTCTCTAATACATGAGAACAAGGGCTCAACAGAATCTTCCATAAACACAACATCTGGTATGCTTTGTTTATAGATGATACAACCTCAGCACTATAACCAACAAAAAGACATTGATAGCCTTATCACCAATTTTTTGTGTTGCGTTTGTGGCACCAAAGCATAACCAAAAACACACATGTGCTCAATAGAAAGCTTTCTAGCATGCCATGCTTTATAAGGAGTCATAGACGACAAAGCTTTTGTATGACACCTGTTAAGTACATAAGTGGCACACATGATGGCCTTTAGCCAATACAAAGGCGGCAAAGCTCGACTTTTGACCATATATTGTGCCATTTTTGTAAGAGACCTATTTTTCCTCTCGAAGTGTATACGGAACTGTACATTGGTGTTTTATCCCACGACCAGCCAAAAATGCATTAAATTCATGAGACATATACTCCCCCCCTCGATCGGAATGAGGGTGCCCAAAGTACATTTCGAGACATTTTCAGCCATAGCCAAAAAATATTTGAAGCACATAAACACTTAAGACTTTGCTTTAAGTGGATACACCCATGCATGCCTGGAGTAATCATCAATGAAAGTCACAAAGTAAAGGTAATTGCCCAAGGAGTTTGCATGTGTCCACAAACATCACTCTGCACAAGTTAACTTGCATGTGACCATAATTGAACCATCCTTGAATAACTTCAAACGCTGCATCTTACTCAAAATATAGCCTTCACAAACATGTTTGACAAGTGCTTCAAGAGGCGGCAAAGAAGCAACCATATCAGATTTCTACAAACGCAAGAAACTCGCAAAGTTCAGATACCCAAAACGTGCATGCCAAAGTTTTGCATCTGAAATAACCTTAGAACCCACAATTGCATTTGCAAAATTTTGCACAAACTTTTCATACAAAGTGAGCTTATACAACCCACTGCATAAAATGTCAGATGCAACAATTTCATCACCAAAATGGAGATTATGTATTGTATATATGTCATCCATAAATGTGACTACAAGACCAAGTCTAGCAAGTGCAAATACAGATAAAAGATTCTTCTCGATCCCAAGTACCTACAATGCATCAACAAGTGTGAAAGAACCGCCAACTTAGGACACTGCTTGATCAAGTGATTATTAGCTTTACAATAATGGCAACGCATCTTCTTTTTGCCCTTATCACCAGAATTCCCAGACGAATTATTGCCATCAAGAGCATTAGAAATAGGTGATTTACCACTCATAGAAGAACCAACTACATTGTTGTTGACACCTTTTCTTTGAACAACAATAAAGGCATGTTCAACTACACGGTGTCTAGTCCTGTTCTTTTATTATAAAAGTGACTCTTGTAATAGCAATGTGCATAATGCATCAAACTTGACAACTTCTGGAATTCCTTGGGTCATAAGTCTCCAAGTACTAGCAAAAGTCTGGTAAGAATATGGCAAAGCATTAAGAACAGTCTGCACAAGGGAACTGTCATAAATGACTTCGCCTGCAGAAATAAGTTTCTCATTGATATCCTTGACACCAGCAAGGAAAGTGTCCATATCATCTTCCTCATGCATAATCTTCAACTCCAACTCTTTACGCAACGATGCAAATTCTGCCTCATTACGACTTGCATAAAGACCAAAGAGAATATGGCAAAGCATCAAGAGCAGTCTACACAAGGGAACTGTCAGAAATGACTTCGCATGCAGAAATAAGTTGCTCATTGATATCCTTGACACGAGAAAGGAAAGTGTCCATATCATCTTCCTCGTGCATAATTTTGGACTGGAGCTCTTTACGCAGCAATGCAATTTTTGCCTCATTGCGACTTGCATAAAGACCAACCAGAATATCCCAAGCCTGTTTTGTAAATTTTGTTGAACGAATGTGAGAAGTAATAGTGCACTTCACAGACAACACAATCAATGCATGAGCCTACTCATCTTTTACATCCCAACGAGCTTGCTTAGCCGTAGGCAAAACAATTATGACAACAACAATCTTGCCACCAAAACCTGCAACATCCTCAACATCGCCTACATCCTCAGAACCAAGATGTACATCAATGCCCTACACAATGTTCCAAATGCCCTTTGACACAAGGACATGTTGCATCATATGAGCCCACATTGGGTAATTGTTCCCATCCAATGTGTCCTCAACAACGAACATCTTGAACACATATGTGTTGTTGTCAGCCATGGCCTATGCTACACTTACTGTGAAAAATGCCTGAAAAGAGGAGAAACGAAGTGCAAACATGTGCTATATAGCACAAACCATAGTAGACTGTAAGGGACATGTAATGCAAAAAATGGCACTTATAAATTTTTTACACAAAATGATAAAATAGCATGTGCAGTACTGCTTGTAGTAGAAATGAAGGTTGAAATGAGCCCAAATCAAAAATTTGAGCCAGAAACAGAGTATTTGTTGACGTGTTTGACGCTCGCCAAAGCTCACAAAAAACGGAGAACGTGAGCGGGCATGTGTTGGAGGTGCTAGCGACTAAGCTGGGGAGGACGCAACCTGCTCTGATACCAATTGTTGGAAACACATACAACTCGGACAAGGCAAAGGAAGCTCAAGGCACACAATAGAGAGTGTATTACTTAGTGTACAATGGAAAGATAGATAGCCCTAGAATGATGAGCATCTATACAATGATGGATCGAAAAAACCTCATAGTGACGGAAAAATATTGCGGCGGTCCTAAGTGTGTTCACACACATCAATACCACATGTATATGGTAACAAATCCCCCTTGGGAGTGATGCGATGAATGAGAGCTGACACATACAGTATAGGGAAGTGCCATGCCCTAAGGATAGGATTAGTCCACAAACGGGAGTAAGCCCCAAGCTTTGCGGAAAGCTTCAAACTTCTCACGAGACAATGCCTTTGTGAAAAGATCTGCAAGGTTGTCCCGTGTTAGCACATAATCCAAGCTGATATCTCTTTCTGAGAGTCTCTCCCTGACATAGTAATAATGCACCTCAATGTGCTTTGTGTGAGCATGAAAAACTGGGTTCCTTGCCAATGCACTATGACTGTCAGTGTAGATAGTGTTGACAGTGTCCTATCCAACACCCAAATTAGCCATAAGGCGTCTGAGCCATACACACTCAACCGTACCTGTGAAGACTGTCCTGTAATCATCCTCACAATTGGAAGTGACTAGAGTAGGTTGCTTTTTGCTCAACCATGGTATGCATGAACTGCCCAGCATGAAACAAAAACCGCTCGTGGACACTCTCATGTCATAACAACCAGCCCAACTTGAGTCCAAAAAAGCATGTAAATCTAACAACAATGATCCTCCCTTAGGATAAAACGAACCAAGATGTAAAGTGCCACTCAAGTAGCGAAAGATCTGCTTAACAACCTGCCAATGCTTAGACCTTGGGCTATCATAAATCTGCTAACCTGTGAGACTGCAAACTGAATATCCGGCCTTGTGTTGCATACATAAATAAGGCAGCCAATAATAGTTTGGTGAAGAGTGACATTGGTAGGATCACTAACATCATGAAGACTCAATTTCAAACTTGTTTCCATGGGAGTGGCAATAGGTTTGCAATCCTCAAGTCCAAACTTACACAGCAATGCCAATATGTAACTTGTCTGACAAGGCAATACCACCATCACACTGCTTAAACTGTATACCCAAGTAATGATGCAACAACCCCAAATCTTTCATATTGAAAGTAGCATTCAAATCACCTTAAATTCAGCAATATGTCTCTCATTTGGTCTAGTGATGAACATATCATCCACATAGAGAACCACAATGAGAAGTACATCACCCTCATGCTTTACATACAATGTGCTTTCTGTTGGACTGTTATGAAAGCCTCGTTTGACCAAATGAGTGCCAGCCTTTTGATACCAAGCACAAGGAGATTGCTTCAACCCATACAAAGCTTTCTTACATTTGCACACTTTATCTTCCTGCCCTTTAATGACAAAACCGCGAGGCTGCATTACATAAACTTCTTCAAATATGTCACCAGTCAATAAAGCAGTAACAATGTTTGGCTAATGTACATCCCAACCAAAATGAGCTGCCAATGCACATAGAAAATGCACAGTAGTCATATGATAAGTGGGAGCAAAAGTCTCTTCATAATCTATGCCTTTTCGTTGTGCATAACCCTTTGCAACAAGTCAAGCCTTATAGCGATCAATCTCACCATCCAGCTTGCGTTTCAACTTGTAAATCCACTTTGCACCAATGGCCTTTTTGCTAGGAGGCAAATCACATAAAGTCCATGTGTCATTTTCTATAAGTGCTTGATATTCTAACTGCATGGCAACCATCCAATTTTTTGAATTCTGTGCTTCATCAAAGGACAGAGGTTCCTCAACATCACATAAGCTAGACAGAGCCAAAGCATAACAATCCGATGCATGAGATACATGGCGAGAACCTGAACGAGTATGACTAGACAAAGGTGCATCCATTTTACTGTCATGCAAGTATGCACCAGCCATTTTGGCGTACCTCTAGCCTATTCATTCTCAGCCCTTTCCTCATAAAGTACATCATGTACATCATCATCGGTAATCGGCTTATGTGTAACATCTTCAGAAACCCCCATAGGCTGTTCATTTGCCTCATTCAAATTCACATTCAAATTTTCACCAATGAAAAGAGGCAACAAACTATCATAAATGTCCCGTGAGCTTACAAAACTTTCTCTACTACATGATAACAAGGGTTGAACAGAAGCTTCCACAAACACAACATCCCGTGAAACCAAGATACGATTTGTTTGTGGATGGTACAACCTGTAACCTTTGCTTTGAGCACTATTAGCAACAAAAATGCATTTGCTAGTCTTATCATCCAATTTTATGTGTTGCATCATTTGTGGCACCAAAGCATAAGCCAAACATTCAAAAACGCGCATGTGATCAATAGATGGCTGATATCATGCCATGCTTCATACGGAGTCATATACTGCAAAGCTTTCATAAGACATCTGTTAAGTACATACGTGGCACACATAATAGCCTGAAGCCAAAAAGAATGTGGCAAAGCTTGACCTTTGACCATACATCAAGCCATTTGTGTAAGTGACCTATTTTTCCTCTCAACAACACCATTTTGTTGAGGTGTATAAGGCATTGTACATTGGTGTTTTATCCCACGAGTAGCCAGGAATGCATTAAATTCATGAGAGATAAACTCCCCCCTCGATCAAAATGGAGGGTGCCCATAGTACATTTCAAGACATTTTTAGCCATAGCTAGAAATTGCTTGAAGCACACAAACACTTTGGACTTTGCATTAAGTGGATATACCCATGCATGCCTAGAGTAATCATCAATGAAAGTCACGAAGTACATGTAATTGCCCAAGGACAGAGTTTGCATGGGCCCACAAACATCACTATGCACAAGTTGCAACCTGTATGTAGCCCTTACTGAAGCATCTTTTGGAAACTTCAAATTCTAGCCTTCACAGATATGCTTAACAGGTGCTTCAAGAGGCGACAAAGAAGCAACCATATTAAATTTTTGCAAAGTTGCAAAATTCATATGCCCAAATCGTGCATACCAAATTTTTGCATCTCAAAAAGCCTTTGAATTCACAACTGCATTTGCAAATTTTTGCCAACACTTGTCATACAAAGTGAGCTTATATAGCCCACGTCATAAAATGTCCAATGCAACAATTTTATCACCAAAACTGAGATCATGGACTGTACATCTATCATCCACAAATTTCACAACAAGACCAAGTCTAGCAAGTGCAAAAACAAACAAAAGATTCTTCTTGATTCCAGGTACATACAATGCATCAACAAGTGTGAAAGAACTGTCATTTGCAGCAGTAAGTACAATCTTTGCAACTCCCTTCACCGGATAAGACGCATTGTTAGAACAAGTGACTATATTCCTGTGAGGGGCATTTAAACAAGTCACGATGAGAGGTAATGTGCTTTGTAGCACCACTGTCAAAGCACCACACATGAGGATCTACAACAACTGATATACATGCATCATGGATAGAAGGATCATAAGTGCACTCAGTGATAAAAGCCCATTCTGCATCTACATCAACATCACAATCTCCTTTTACAAAAGACTCTACAATAGCTGCATTTGTAGTGGAACCAGCCTCTTTTGCCTTCAATTTTGGACATTGCTTTATCAAGTGATCATTAGCTTTACAATAATGGCTACGCATCTTCGTTTTGCCCTTTTCACCAGAATTCCTAGACGAAGTGCTACCAATAGAACCATTAGGAATAGGTGATTTACCACTCACAGAAGAACCCTGAGAAGTGGTTACATTGCTATTACCACCTTTTCTTTGAGCAACAACAAAGGCACATGTTCAAATGCACGCTGTTTAGCCTTTTTTTTTAGATTTTAAAGTGACTCTTGCAACAACAATGTGTATAATGCATGAAACTTGACAACTTCAAGATTTCCTTGGGTCATAAGTCTCCAAATACTAGCAAAAGTCTAGTAAGAATCTGGCAAAGCATCAAGAACAATCTACACAAGGGAATTGTCAGAAATGACTTCTCTTTTAAAAATAAGTTGTTCATTGATATCCTTGATGCCAACAAGAAAAGTTTCCATTTCATCTTCCTCATGCATAATCTTCGACTTCAGGTCTTTACGCAATGCAATTTTTGCCTCATTGCGACTTGCATTAAGACCAGCCAGAATATCCCAAGCTTGTTTTGTAGATTTAGCTGAACAAATGTGAGGAGTAATAGTGCGCTTCACAGATAATGCAATCAATGCATGAGCCTGTGCATCTCTTACTGAAGGAGTACGAGCGGAAGTGCGACGCCAGAGAGAGTGCGAGAAGAAGAGCATGACGATATGGTGAACTCGCTCTACTGTAATGTGTAGAGCATAGTGAGTTCTTATTAGGTTTTTACAAAAGAATATGTGTACATACCTGGCGGCCCGCCCACTTACCTGGGCGACCACATTGGGCTTTATACCCCAACAACCTCCCACTTAAAGTCCAATGTGGTACTTTAAGTGTGAGAGAAGATACTATACAAGCTAATATACAAGAGATGTAGAGAAGTGGTGTACTACCCTACACCTAACTGCTTGCGAAAATGCGCAAAGCTCTCTGAGGGAAGTCCTTTTGTAAGTAGATCAGCAGGATTTTCTGTGGTGTGAACTTTGACAAGCTGAAGTTGCTTATCCTTGAGCATTTCCCTGATGAAATGATACTTCACATCCACATGCTTTGTCTTTGAGTGATAAACTGGATTGCGAGCCAATTGTATAGCACTTTGACTATCACAATATAACACAGGCATCTCTTCTTTGATTCCCAAATCTGTTACTAGTCAATTAAGCCAAATTGATTCTTTGCATGCTGTTGGGGTATAAAGCCCAATGTGGTCGTCCAGGTAAGTGGGCGGGCCGCCAGGTATGTACACATATTCTTTTATAAAAACCTAATAAGAACTCACTATGCTCTACACATTACAGTAGAGCGAGTTCACCATATCGTCGTGCTCTTCTTCTCGCACTCTCTCTCGCGTCGCACTTCCACTCATACTCCTTCAACTGGTATCAAAGCTCAGATCGAGGCTCGGGGCAGCACTGCAGGAGGCTAGAGTCACCATCTCAGATTGGAGTGAAATTCGACAGGCGAAGACACGGCCCCAAATCCTGTGGGACAGCCCGAAGGGCTTGGTGTTCTTAGAATTTCATTCTGAGGTCATCTCGGCCACCGTTCGGCTTCGACAAAGGTCTGTGCAGGCCATTTTCGACTACGTGGTCTCGACGGGTGCAGATCCGACTCTGCAAATTTGGGGTTTTCGGCCTACGACTGCAGGTGCTGAGGATATCGACACTCCCAGAGTGTTGATTTGTGGTTGTCTACACATCGAAGGACGGCTCACAGTTCTTGGAGGCATGTCACATACGACACGGGCGCATCTACACACAAACTGTAGGCGACATCCACTAGTTCATCAGGTAGCTTGTGTTTGCTGCTTGATATTCCAGATTTCATCCTGACATTGCAGGTACTTCCACATGGGATGTATTGTCAGAGATGATGTATGTCTGTTGAGGGTTTGCTGGCTATGAGTCACGCAGCAAACAACCGCCGCAGCGGTTACAGCATATAGTGCGAAATTTGTGGATGTATGACTTTGTAAGAAGTCTATGTACTGTCAAATTTACTGCAGCCTTTGTTGAGGGTCGAGTGAGGTTTTATTGAGCTGGGGGATTCTCGAATGTTGAGATCCTTTCGGTGATACAGGTCTTGGAGCGATCCCTCGAGCACCCTTAGATAGGCAGCTAGGATGTATTGACTGTGAGTTAGACAGTTGGGATTGCATCTTTGCTTTACTGCCGTTGAGGCATTGTCGCAGTCTATGCTTATAGGACAGTGACAGGACAGTGAGAGACAGTACAGGTTTACCCGCAGCTTACAGTGTCAGAGAGACAGTGTTTTTTGAGCTGTTTTTTGGTATGTTTTTTGAGTAAACCATAGCCATTTTACAAAGGAGACTTTGCCAAAATTTATGCAGAATCTGAAGCTTTATTGGTTCATTTGATAGGTTGATATTGGTTCAGAGGTCAGTTTACAGGGGAAACTCTGCCGAATTTTTCCCAGGAAAGTAAACCACTGTGAAGCGTAGCTATGGCTGGATCACAAGACACTGCTCTTTACAATATCAAGAAGCTGGATGGAACCAATTTCCCATTGTGGAAGAAGCAAATTTGGCACGTGTTGGTACAAAAGAAGCAGATAAAACCTATAAAGCTCAATGGGATAAAACCAGAAGATATGGATGAAGATGAATGGAGCGAAATGGATGAATTAGCACTTTCTACCATTATGCTGACTTTGGCAGAAAGCGTTTACTTCAATGTAGCAGACGAGATGTCGGCTTATCAAGCATGGTTAAAGCTCAGTGATCTTTATGAGAAGCAGAGTGCAGCTTCACAGGTATACTGGCTTAAGAAGCTTGTTGACTTGAAGATGAAAGAAGGGACACCTATGTCCAATCATCTGAATGAATTCAACACAATCTATAGTCAGTTGTCAGCTCAAGGTGTCAAGTTTGATGAACCTGTTAGTGCTATGTTCCTGTTGATCACATTGCCGGAAAGTTGGGACACTTTTCGCACAGCTTTGAGTAATTATGCACCTTCAGATGGTTTGAACATAGCAGGTGTAGAAGGAAGTCTGCTTACTGAAGAAACCAATAGAAAGACAAGGGACAAAGGCAAAGGAACAGCCTTAGTTGTCAGGGGAAGGACCAAAGAAAAGTACAAAGGTGGAAAGAGGAATCGGTCTCGTAGCAAGTCCCGCAGTGCTAAAGTCAAGAGTGACATAGAATGCTCCCATTGTGGCAAGAAGGGTCACATGAAAAGAGACTGCAGAGAATGGAAAGCAGAAAAAGGCAAAGAGAAAGCTGAAGACCATGGTGAGAAGAACAAGTCCTCAGTGAAGATTCAAGAAATAAATGTGACAAACACAGTTGCAGAGGATGACAGTCTAGTGTCAGGAGACATCTACTTCTTGAAGAATACAATGGACTCAGCTCTTCTTACAGCATCTAATGGAAATGCAATGAGTGACTGGATTATAGACTCAGGGGCATCACTTCATGTGTCTCCAAACAAGGAGTGGTTTACTTCCTAAAGATCATGTTCGGCTAGGCAATGGGCAGACATTTGAGATCTTAGGTGTTGGAGATGTTCAATTGAAGTTTCAGAATGGCTCTTCTTTCACGCTGAAGAATGTGAGACATGTTCCCGCAATTACAAAGAGCTTGATCAGCACAGGTTTACTTGATGATGCTGGCTACGTCACCACTTTTGGATAGAACATGTGGAAGATATCCAAGGGTTCTACGACAGTAGCACATGGAGTAAAGTCTGAAGGACTTTACATGATTTATGTATCAAATGTCTCTAAAAATGTAATCAATGTAACCGAGCAGCCGAACGTTTCTTTGTGGCATAGCCGGTTAGGACATATGTCCAAGAAGGGAATGGAAATCTTGTCTCGTTCTGGTTATTTGCCTGGCTTTTCATTTAATGATTTTGAATTCTGTGAACATTGTCTGTATGGTAAGCAAACACAACAGCCACATAAGCATAGAAGCAGTAGAAGAGATACACAGTTGGCACTTGTTCATAGTGATTTGTGTGGACCTATGCCTAACCTATCTCTAGGGGGAGCTTCTTACTTTATGACATTTATAGATGATTACTCGAGGAAAGTATGGGTTTACTTTCTCAAGCACAAGGATGAAGCGTTTAGTGTTTTCAAAACGTTTGTGACACTTGTGGAGAATCAGAGTGGCAAGAAGCTTAAATGCTTACGCACTGACAATGGTGGAGAGTATGTTTCAAAGGCCTTTCAGGACTTTTGTGAGTCAAAAGGTATAAAACGTGAACTTACTACTCCTTACAATCCTCCTCAAAATGGTGTTGCTGAGAGGATGAATAGGACCATACAAGAGAAGGTCAGAAGTATGTTGTCTAATGCACAGCTGCCAAATGGGTTTTGGGCTGAAGCTGTATCAACAGCTGTTCATCTTGTAAATAGATCTCCTAGCAAGGTTTTGCAGAAGGATTCAGTGCCAGAGATGGTATGGTCAGGCAAAATGCCCTCATACAAACATCTCAGAGTCTTTGGCTGTGAGGCATATACTCACGTTCCAAAGGAATTTAGGAACAAACTTGAGCCAAAGAGTAGAAAGTGCATCTTTCTAGGCTATGGTAATTCTGGTGAGATGGGGTACAGACTTTGGGATCCCGAATCCAGAAAAGGTTGTCCGCAGCAATGATGTTCACTTTAATGAATCCAAATATCATTCTAAACCAGAGAGGGTTGAGGAGATTAGAAGAGTTGTCTTCCAAGAAGATGAACCTGCACGTGCAAGACAAAATGTCAGGGCTCAAGAGGAGCAAGGACAGGATAGAGTGGAACCACAGGTTCTTGCATGGACAGCGTTCTTGCATGGACAGCGTTCCACTCTATCCTGTCCTTGCTCCTCTTGAGCCCTGACATTTTGTCTTGCACGTGCAGGTTCATCTTCTTGGAAGACAACTCTTCTAATCTCCTCAACCCTCTCTGGTTTAGAATGATATTTGGATTCATTAAAGTGAACATCATTGCTGCGGACAACCTTTTCTGGATTCGGGATCCCAAAGTCTGTACCCCATCTCACCAGAATTACCATAGCCTAGAAAGATGCACTTTCTACTCTTTGGCTCAAGTTTGTTCCTAAATTCCTTTGGAACGTGAGTATATGCCTCACAGCCAAAGACTCTGAGATGTTTGTATGAGGGAATTTTGCCTGACCATACCATCTCTGGCACTGAATCCTTCTGCAAAACCTTGCTAGGAGATCTATTTACAAGATGAACAGCTGTTGATACAGCTTCAGCCCAAAACCCATTTGGCAGCTGTGCATTAGACAACATACTTCTGACCTTCTCTTGTATGGTCCTATTCATCCTCTCAGCAACACCATTTTGAGGAGGATTGTAAGGAGTAGTAAGTTCACGTTTTATACCTTTTGACTCACAAAAGTCCTGAAAGGCCTTTGAAACATACTCTCCACCATTGTCAGTGCGTAAGCATTTAAGCTTCTTGCCACTCTGATTCTCCACAAGTGTCACAAACGTTTTGAAAACACTAAACGCTTCATCCTTGTGCTTGAGAAAGTAAATCCATACTTTCCTCGAGTAATCATCTATAAATGTCATAAAGTAAGAAGCTCCCCCTAGAGATAGGTTAGGCATAGGTCCACACAAATCACTATGAACAAGTGCCAACTGTGTATCTCTTCTACTGCTTCTATGCTTATGTGGCTGCTGTGTTTGCTTACCATACAGACAATGTTCACAGAATTCAAAATCATTAAATGAAAAGCCAGGCAAATAACCAGAACGAGACAAGATTTCCATTCCCTTCTTGGACATATGTCCTATCCGGCTATGCCACAAAGAAACGTTCGGCTGCTCGGTTACATTGATTACATTTTAAGAGACATTTGATACATAAATCATGTAAAGTTCTCCAGAGTTTACTCCATGTGCTACTGTCATAGAACCCTTGGATATCTTCCACATGTTCTGTCCAAAAGTGGTGACGTAGCCAGCATCATCAAGTAAACCTGTGCTGATCAAGCTCTTTGTAATTGCGGGAACATGTCTCACATTCTTCAGCGTGAAAGAAGAGCCATTCTGAAACTTCAATTGAACATCTCAGACACCTAAGATCTCACATGTCTGCCCATTGCCTAGCCGAACATGATCTTTAGTGGTCACATAAGGGTAAACCACTCCTTGTTTGGAGACACATGAAGTGATGCCCCTGAGTCTATAATCCAGTCACTCAGTGCATTTCCATCAGATGCTGTAAGAAGAGCTGAGTCCATTGTATTCTTCAAGAAGTAGATGTCTCCTGACACTAGACTGTCATCCTCTGCAACAGTGTTTGTCACATTTATTTCTTGAATCTTCACTGAGGACTTGTTCTTCTCACCATGGTCTTTAGCTTTCTCTTTGCCTTTTTCTGCTTTCCATTCTCTGCAGTCTCTTTTCATGTGACCCTTCTTGCCACAATGGTAGCATTCTATGTCACTCTTGCCTTTAGCACTGCGGGACTTGCTACGAGACTGATTCCTCTTTCCACCTTTGTACTTTTCTTTGGTCCTTCCCCTGACAACTAAGGTTGTTCCTTTGCCTTTGTCCATTGTCTTTCTATTGGTTTCTTCAGTAAGCAGACTTCCTTCTGCACCTGCTATGTTCAAACCATCTGAAGGTGCATAATTACTCAAAGCTGTGCGAAAAGTGTCCCAACTTTCCGGCAATGTGATCAACAGGAACATAGCTCTAACAGGTTCATCAAACTTGACACTTTGAGCTGACAACTGACTATAGATTGTGTTGAATTCATTCAGATGATTGGACATAGGTGTCCCTTCTTTCATCTTCAAGTCAACAAGCTTCTTAAGCCAGTATACCTGTGAAGCTGCACTCTGCTTCTCATAAAGATCACTGAGCTTTAACCATGCTCGATAAGCCGACATCTCGTCTGCTACATTGAAGTAAACGCTTTCTGCCAAAGTCAGCATAATGGTAGAAAGTGCTAATTCATCCATTTCGCTCCATTCATCTTCGTCCATATCTTCTGGTTTTATCCCATTGAGCTTTATAGGTTTTATCTGCTTCTTTTGTACCAACACGTGCCAAATTTGCTTCTTCCACAATGGGAAATTGGTTCCATCCAGCTTCTTGATATTGTAAAGAGCAGTGTCTTGTGATCCAGCCATAGCTACGCTTCACAGTGGTTTACTTTCCTGGGAAAAATTCGGCAGAGTTTCCCCTGTAAACTGACCTCTGAACCAATATCAACCTATCAAATGAACCAATAAAGCTTCAGATTCTGCATAAATTTTGGCAAAGTCTCCTTTGTAAAATGGCTATGGTGTACTCAAAAAACAGACCAAAAAACAGCTCAAAAAACACTGTCTCTCTGACACTGTAAGCTGCGGGTAAACCTGTACTGTCTCTCATTGTCCTGTCACTGTCCTATAAGCATAGACTGCGACAATGCCTCAATGGCAGTAAAGCAAAGATGCAATCCCAACTGTCTAACTCACAGTCAATACATCCTAGCTACCTATCTAAGGGTGCTCGAGGGATCGCTCCAAGACCTGTATCACCGAAAGGATCTCAACATTTGAGAATCCCCCAGCTCAATAAAACCTCACTCGACCCTCAACAAAGGCTGCAATAAATTTGACAGTACAAAGACTTCCCACAAAGTCATACATCCACAAATTTCCCACTATATGCTGTAACTGTTGCGGCGGTTGTTTGCTGCGTGACTCACAGCCAGCAAACCCTCAACAGACATACATCATCTCTGACAATACATCCCATGTGGAAGTACCTGCAATGTCAGGATGAAATCTGGAATATCAAGCAGCAAACACAAGCTACCTGATGAACTAGTGGATGTCGCCTACAGTCTGTGTGTAGATGCGCCCGTGTCGTATGTGACACGCCTCCAAGAACTGTGAGCCGTCCTTCGACGTGTAGACAGCCACAAATCAGCACTCTGGGAGTGTCGATATCCTCAGCACTTGCAGTCGTAGGCCGAAAACCCCAAATTTGCAGAGTCGGATCTGCACCCGCCGAGACCACGTAGTCGAAAATGGCCTGCGCAGAACTTTGTCGAAGCCGAACGGTGACCGAGATGACCTCAGAATGAAATTCAGAGAACATCGAGCCCTTCGGCCTCACCCACAAGATTTGGGGCCGTGTCTTCGCCTGTCGAATTTCACTCCAATCTGAGCTGGTGACTCTAGCCTCCTGCAGTGCTGCCCCGAGCCTCGATCTGAGCTTTGATACCAGTTGAAGGAGTACGAGCGGAAGTGCGACGCGAGAGAGAGTGCGAGAAGAAGAGCACGACGATATGGTGAACTCGCTCTACTATAATGTGTAGAGCATAGTGAGTTCTTATTAGGTTTTTACAAAAGAATATGTGTACATACCTGGCGGCCCGCCCACTTACCTGGGCGACCACATTGGGCTTTATACCCCAACACTTACATCCCAACGAGCCTACTCAGCTATAGGACAAACAACTCTAACCACATAAATTTTGCCACCAAAACCTGCAATATCCTCCACAACACGTGCATCCTCAAAACTAGGACGTACATCAATGCCCTGCACAACATTCCAAACTCCCTTTGAGACAAGTAAATGGTGCATCATGTAAGCCCACATTGGGTTTGTTGGAATTAGGATTGCAGGTGTAACATTTAATGGTCTAGTAACTTGTGTGCAGAGGAAAATAACATAGACAAGATTCCTAATGAGCATAGCAAGAGTGCTTGGATGGGGAGAGCAACAAAAGCATAACACCTAGTTAGATAGGCATGAACAATACTTCAAAAAGAGAGAGAAATTAAGCTATTGACAACAATTGAGGACCGAATTTACATGGAGCCGGCCCCCCCTCCAAAAGGCTTTGTATTATAGGTTTCCCCCATCAAGGGAGACATTTTACAATACAATACTTTGTGTTCCTTCAATAACTTGCTCGTGCAATGAAGATAGAATCTTCAAACACCAAGCTCACACTTGTAAAACACAACATCAATTCCCTCATGGTCTCAGACCCAAGACCTCACACACCTTCAAAGATGGTGAGCGCTAGCGGGGTACGAGAGTAGATCTAGAGGAAGAAGGAGTATTCTTATGAGAAAGAAGTATGTCTCCTCACATAATCGCTCATAATAGCTTAGCATAGCTTAGTAGTTAGCATGGTAGAGGAGATGAGCATGCATTGGAGCTTGGCTCTTGGTTGGATTTGCATCACAAAGCCATGAGTTGTTGGTGTAGGCCTCCCTTCTCACAAGCTTGGAGTAGGTGATGAGCTTTCCATTAAAGCTTGAGAAGGAGAGAGAGTCTTCTTTACTTCACACATGAGATTTTGTGTGTGTGTGTGCATGATAATGCCTTGCCAAAATCAGCCCCCTCTCTCTCTTGGTCGACCCCTCTTGCTTTTTACTCATGTTGGCATCCCATTGGTCCCTGCAAAGCTTAGCCAATGACAGTTAAGAAGCATAAGTGATAGCCTTCTAACATGTGACCCCCTTTCCCCTTTTGTGAGAGATTTAGGTATTTAAATAATGCAATTAAACTCTCATTGGACCTCTTAGTCTCTGGCCAATAGGAATCAGGCAAGCCATTGGGTTGCTGAATGCTCATTGGACCCCCTTGGGAGACTGTCCAATAGTCTTCTAGAGAGCTTAAATTTTATCGGTTCTTTTATCAAGTGTTTTTAAATGAATTAAACTAAATTTACTCTAGCCTAATTCTCATTGGTCCGTCTCTATGGCCATCCAATAGGATTTGAATGCACCTTGGGGGCAACTAGGCTAGGGAGCTGACATGTGTTCACTATGCCCTTTGTGTAAAGGGGCTTGCAAGAGTGTGTGTGTGTGTGTGTGTGTTTCTCTCTCATCCCCTACTAAAAGGGCTTGCCCCCTCAAGGATAGGGATGTGGAAAAACTTTTGGGTCTTCCCACAAGCATCCAATTTACCCTAAGCTTGACCATTGGACATAACCTTTGAATTTTGGACCTTTGCATTTTGGAAGTCTTAATGGGCTTAACCTTAGGTTCTTTGAATCCCATTGTTGCACATTGCTCTTTTTCAGATGGCCCCCCCCCCCCCCCCCCCCCCTTTGGATCGCTATTTTCCCTCCTTTGGATCCCTATTGTGACCGGTCTGCCAGCTTAACCAATATTCTAGCTTTTTCTCCCCTGGTACTTCCCCATAGTAAATGATCAGTTTAACATGAAATCATTTAGGATAATTAGATATTAGTTATTATGACATTACCTCTCTCTTGAAATCATAGTCGTCCTCGATTATGGGGTAGAGAAGATAAAGCCTATTCATTAGTCCTTTTTCTAGCGGGTAGAGGATCCCTATCTTACCCTATGACATCGTTCCATAATGGATGACTAATCCATTTGGTGTTTGAGAGCCTAGGCTACCGCAAGCATGTCTGCGTATTAGTCCTATCAATCTTCCATAGTAGAGTGACAAGCTCTACTTGGTGTTTGGAAGACGTCGTCTCTGCAAACTTGATCCTAAGCAGGCATAGTTCTTAACATTTGTGCACAATAAAGAAAAAGAGAGTCTTATAAGACAAAAACTTTGTTCATTTTAAACATTTTTACATTTGCTTACTCTAGGGAAGCATTGTAAGCATTGACAAGGTTTAGGTTATACTTTAGTTGTATGCCTTGCATCCATCTAGCATCTTCAAAAGGATAGTTCTTAAACTTAATAAGATACCGTCGGATAATCTTACCGCCTCTCAATACCTTGTCTTCATGTCGGAGAATGGACTCGGGGTGCAACACCTCTTCTTGGTCCTCGATCTCCGGTAGGTCTTCAATAGTCGTTTCTTGAGGTGGCTCTCCTTTGTAAGGCTTTAGTAGGATCACATGGAAAGCATTGTGTATGAGCCAATGACTGGGCAGTTTGAGTTGATAGGCCATCTCATTGATTGATCTAAGAATCTAGAAGGGACCATCGTACCTTTTTGCTAATTTAGCATAATACTTTTGGTGTTCTGTAGGTAGGATTCTTGTCCGTTTTTTGCCTTAATGGAGCCTTGGGAAATTTAAGCAAGACCCAATCATTTTCTTTAAAGGCTTGGGCTCTTCTGTGCTTATCAGCAGCAGTCTTTTGCCTTTGTTGTGAGATAGAGATAACATCCTTAATCTTTTGGAAAGATTCTTGTGGGTATCGGCTATACTCATCTGCAACTAAGATCTTCCCGTGTACTTTAAGTAGCAGGGGACTTTTGGATCTTCCCTCAATTACCTCGAAAGGTGCTTTTCCCGTGGAGGTATAAACAATTTTATTGTAGGCATACTCCACTAATGGTAAGTACTTCTCCCATTGGGACCTTTAATCTACTTCCGTTAAGTAGGCTTTTAGTAGATCAATAATTGTTAGGTTAGCTATTTCACTTTGGCCATCCGTTTGCGGGTGATAGGCCGAAGAGAAATTTACCCTTGTCCCTAGATTCTCAAAGAGACTCTTCCAGAAATTACTGGTCATTCTAGGATCTTTATCCGACACTATGGACATTGGCAAGCCATGGTACTTGAAGATTTGTGATATGAAGAGGGTTGCTATTTGATGGGCTTTGGTAGTCTTTTGACAGGTATAAAATGAGCTTGTTTGTCGAACCTGTCTACTATCGTCCATATTCCCGTATTCCCATGGATAGACTTAGGCAATCCAAAGATAAATTTCATGTATATGCTCTCCCATGGTGAATTAGGGATTGGCAAAGGTTGAAGCAATCCAGGTTGCTTCCCTCTATCAAACTTCGTCTTTTGGCATACCACACATTTAGAAACATACTCTTGTATGGTTGCTTTCATGGCAGGCCAATAGAAATATGTTTCTATTCCTTTTAGGGTGGACTGAATCCCTCTATGCCCTGCATAAGGAGGAGCATGAGATTCATACATTACTTTCTTACGTAGTGAGTTAGTAACGCATAGTCTATTACCATAGAGAAGATAACCATTTTGTAAGGTAAATGGTTCTTCTTTCTTCCTAGTGCAAGGGCTGAAATCACATCTCTAAAATCGGGATCAATACCGTACTCATCTATCATAAAAGATAGATCATTGTGAGTTGCTATGGAAACCGCATTCACTCTCGGTCGTCTTGAGAGTGCATCGGATACTTGATTATGCTTGCCACCAATGTGAGCAATATGAAAATAAAATTGCGAAAGGAAATTTGCCCACCTCATTTGTTTGTCAGAGAGCTTGATCTGCATCATGAAGTACTTTAAGGCTTTGGTGATCCGTCCGCAGAATGAAAGGAGTCCCCAATAAATAGCGCTTCCACGAGTCTAAGACATGTAGAACTGCGAGGAGTTCCTTTTTATATATGCCCAGAGCTTGCTCAACAAGGTCGAGCCTTCGACTTTCATAGGCTATGGCATGCCCTTCTTCGAGCAAAACAACTCCAAGGCAATCACCACAAGCGTCACATTGGACCTCAAATGGCTTTGAGAGATCTAGCATTGTAAGCACATGTTGAGAGATAAGATTTTCTTTAAGCGTTGTTCTTCTTGGCAGACCATGTATACCTAATGTTTTTCTTTGTTAGGTCATGTGATGGTCCCACGGTTTGTGAGAACTTTTCTATGAAGCGTCTATAGTATGCACACATACCTATAAAGCTTCTTAGTTCATGTAGATTCCTTGGATTAGGCCATCCTTTTATTACCTCCAGCTTTGATGGATCCATTTGGATGCCATCTCTGAGAGATAGTGTGACCTAAATACTGAATCTCTTGTAAGAAAAACTCACTTTTCTTTCAATTAATATAAAGTTTATTCTCTCATAAGACTTCAAATATTACCTGAAGGTGTTGCTTGTGTTCGTCTAGTGAATTAGAGTAGATGATTATATCATCAAAGAACACTCCAGTAAAGGTTCGGTGAGGCCTGAATAGCTTCTCCATCAAGCGGTTAAATGTGGCTAGTGCATTGGTCAAGCCAAAAGGCATGGCAATGTATTCGTAAAGACCAAACATAGTGCAAAATGCGGTCTTTACAATGTCTTGATCAACTATCCTTATTTGATGGTAGTCACTTTGTAGGTCAATCCTACTAAAGTAGGTCGACCATTGCAGCTTATCAAATAGGTCTTCTACTTGTGGAACGAGAAACCTATTTTTGATCCTATTTAGTGCTCTATAGTCGACACACATACGATATGTGCCGTCTTTCTTTTACACCAATAACACGGGTGAACAAAATGGAGATGAGCTAGGCCTAACCATGCCCTTCTCAACTAACTCATGCACTTGCCGCATAATCTCCTTTTGTTGAGCTTAAGAAACTTTGTAAGGAGGTTTATTAGGCAGTGAACTTCCTGTAAGAAGTTCAGTTGCATGGTCATCATTGCCTCGTTTAAGAGGTAGTTCACAAGGGATGTCGTCAATAAAAACATCTTGAAATCCCATGAGAAAATTGGATAACTCTAATTCCTTGTGATTGTTTATATTTTCTTTTGCTAAAGCATTAGGTTCATTTTGAGAATCTTTAACAAAAATCATGTACATGGAAATAGAGGTCTTTATTGACTTATTGAAATCTTGCGTATGTACAATGGGTATGGTGTTACCCAACTCCTTAGCATCTATGTACATATCTTTTTCCCTGAACCTAAAGTAGATTTGCCTTTCAGGGAATTTAACATTGGCAACCATGCGATCAAACCATGGTTCCCTCAAAATTACATCCTCGTGCTTGAGAGGAGAGATAAAGAAGTCCTCGTTGTCCACATAGCTTTGGACATGGAGCCTCAATTTCCCAATTAAGGGAGTGACTAAAGCTTCTTGCCCCTTGAAAGCACCATCGACGTGTAGGACATCTCCCATCTCATAGGCTTGGATGCCTAGCTTGGTGGCCAACTCTTTGGATATGAAATTGTGAGTAGAACCAGGGTCAAAGAGAACAAAATCATCATGTTCTCTTACCTTTCCCCAAGCATGGCATAGAGAAGATCCTTTGTGGTGAGCATCCTCTTCTTGGATTTGACCAAGGTAGCTCTAGGAGGCTCATTTCATGTATTCTTATGGGAGCAAGCATGATAGGCATGCCCTTGCTCCCCGCACTTAAAACAACGGTTATCCTTACGATAACGCTCAAGCTCTTCAGGAGAGAGTTTATTTTTACCTTTATAAAGTCCCTTCTCCTTAGCTTTGTTGTTGTTGGCGTTGCCTTTAGGAGACTTTTGGACATTGTCCTTCCCCTTAGGCTCGTTATTACAGTCCTTGTTCTCCATGGGCTTAAGATTTCTCTTAGCCCCTTGTTGGAAATTGATTCAAGAATTCACCATGATATGATGTATGACCACAGATATGGTGCATGGCCTTTGGGAGTTGACATACTCCACCATATCTTCAGTTAGACTCGCACAAAATTGTTGTTTTTGCTCTCCAAAATCCATATTTTTGAAGACAGTGGCTTTGAGATGTAAGTGCCAAAACTTGTCTGCATATTTGTGAATAAATTCGTAGGGAGAGAGCTTCAAACTTCGCCATTCGGTGAGTACTTTGTCTTTGGCATTGGTGGCCAAAAACTGCTTCATGATGGAAGCTCTTAAAGCTTTCCATGTTCGTGGAGCTTCACCATTTGCCCGTAGGCTAGACCACCATTGCCTGGTGGACTTTTGAAAGTGCATAGCTACATGGCATAGCTTAGAGGACTCCGTGAATCCCTCATCTCCAAATGCCGCATCGAATTGTTGGATGAAGGCCAAGACTTTGTCCATAGCACCAAATGTGCCATCGTAGGTAAGGAAAGAGATGTTCTTTCCTCCCTCTTTGAGTTTCTTGAGCTTAGACGACCTCTTCCATGCGGCATAGGATTTCCTACGGCCTCTTCTTTTTGGTGGTTTGAAAGTTGCACCATCGCTTTCTTCAGAAGATGAAGAATTTGAGGAGGATGGAGAAGAGGGTGACCTCTTTCTCGCCTTTTTCTTCCCTTGTTCCTCCTTGTCTGCACCATCACTTTCTTCATAAGAGGAAGAGGATGAAAAAGATGGAGAAGAGGGTGACCTCTTTCTCACCTTTTTCCTCTCTTGTTTTTTGTCATCCCTCTTTAAATTATGGTGTGGAGAAGTGTGCGATGGTCTTCTCCGTATAGGGGTGTTGGAGAGCGTTTTGCCCGCTGTCTTCGTGGAGCCATCTCCACCAAGGTGGCAGGAGACTTCTTTCTCGTTCCTTCGGTGGGGGCTCTACCATTGAAACTTGAGTTCTCCTTTGGGAAGGAGATGTGTCATCAAGTAGTAGATTTTTGAGCCCTTCGTGCGGATCCTCTTCTTCTTCCCTTATCGGAGAGAGGCCTCTTTTGGAAGTCTCACAAAGAGGCTTCCTAGGTACTCTCTCTTTTTGGTGCGGAGTTTAGAGAATCCCATGAGCACGTAGCTACCGTTGCACTTCACTTTGGAGGTATGGATTTCCCATGGCTTGTTGAAGCCTAGTAACAAGGTAGTTAACAAGCATAGGAGCATCATTAGTAGCATGTTCATTAGCCAAATTAAAGCTATCAACATTAATTTCACTCTCTTTACTATTGTCAGCCATTCTAACAACTTTTAGGTGTAAAATTTTTAGGTGTACTTTGGTACTTCAAGCCCTAGTTGCTACTCCTCTTAACCCCTTTAGTAAAGCACTCAAGCTCCTGTACACGTGGCTCAAATATGATTAATTGCAAGGAATAGAAGAGAGGGTCTTTCAGCACCAAAACAATACCGGCTCCAGTCACGCTTTTAATAGCTCAATAGTGGTTCAGACGTAGGCAAAGCCCCGTAGGACTCCACTATTAAGACCATACCTCTCGATGGTGATGCCCCGTTATCTGCACGAAAAAAGGTGCACTGCAAGGCTGAATAATCTCTATTCTACTTACTCAAATGCAATTAATAATGCCAACCATTTATAGTGATCATGTTGATGACCTCTCCTATTGACAAAGAGAAGAGAAACCTTGTGCTCTGATACCAATGTAACATTTAATGGTCGAGTAGCTTGTGTTTAGCGGAAAATAACATAGACATAGTGAGCATTTCATTAGAATAGATTCCTAATGAGCATAGCAAGAGTGCTTGGATGGAGAGAGCAACAAAAGCATAACACCTAGTTAGATAGGCATGAACAATACTTCAAAAAGAGAGAAATTAAGCTATTGACAACAATTGAGGACCGGATTTACATGGAGCCGGTCCCCCCTCCAAAAGGCTTTGTATTATAGGTTTCCCCCATCAAGGGAGACATTTTACTATACAATACTTTGTGTTCCTTCAATAACTTGCTGGTGCAATGAAGATGGAAGCTTCAAGCACCAAGCTCACACTAGTAAAACACAACATCAATTCCCTCACGGTCTCAGACCCAAGACCTCACACTTCTTCAAAGATGGTGAGAGCTAGCGGGGTATGAGAGTAGATCTAGAGGAAGAAGGAGTATTCTTACGAGAAAGAAGTATGTCTCCTCACATAATTGCTCATAATAGCTTAGCATAGCTTAGTAGTTAGCACGGTAGAGGAGACGAGCATGCATTGGAGCTTGGCTCTTGGTTGGATTTGCATCACAAAGCCAGGAGTTGTTGGTGTAGGCCTCCCTTCTCACAAGCTTGGAGTAGGTGATGAGCTTTCCATTAAATCTTGAGAAGGAGAGAGAGTCTTCTTTACTTCACACATGAGATTGTGTGTGTGTGATAATGCCTTGCCAAAATCAGCCCCCTCTCTCTCTTGGTCAACCCCTCTTGCTTTTTACTCATGTTGGCATCCCATTAGTCCCTGCAAAGCTTAGCTAATGACAGTTAAGAAGCATAAGTGATAGCCTTCTGACATGTGTCCCCCGTTCCCCTTTTGTGAGAGCTTTAGGTATTTAAATAATGCAATTAAACTCTCATTGGACCTCTTAATCTTCTGGCCAATAGGAATCAGGCAAACCATTGGTTTGCTGAATGCTCATTGGACCCCTTGGGAGTCCGTCCAATAGTCTTCTAGAGAGCTTAATTTTCTATTGGTTATTTTATCAAGTGTTTTTGAATGAATTAAATCAAATTTACTCTAGCCTAATTCTCATTGGTCCACCTCTATGGCCATCCAATAGGATTTAAATGCACCTTGGGGGCAACTGGGCTAGGGAGTTGACATGTGTTCACTATGCCCTTTGTGTAAAGGGGTTTGCAAGAGTGTATGTGTGTGTGTTTGTCTCTCATCCCCGACTAAAAGGGCTTGCCCCCTCAAGGATAGGGATGTGGGAAGCCTTTTGCGTCTTCCCACAAGCATCCAGTTTACCCTAAGCTTGACCATTGGACATAACCTTTGAATTTTGGAACCTTAGTATTTTGGAAGTCTTAATGGGCTTAACCTTAGGGTCTTTGAATCCCATTGTTGCACTTGCTCTTTTGCAGATGCCCCCCCCTTTGGATCGCTATTTTCCCTCCTTTGGATCCCTACTGTGACCAGTCTGCTAGCTTAACCAATATTCTAGCTTTTTCTCCCCTGGTCTTCCTATATCAAATTATCAGTTTAACATGAGAAAATCATTTAGGAGAATTAGATAATAGTTATTATGACAGCAAGTAAACATATAAAGCTTGGAGAAGATGAAGAAAGCTCAAGGCAAACAATAGAGAGTGTATTACTTAATGTGCAATGGAAAGATAGATAGCCCTAGAATGATGGGTGTATATATAATGCACGGAGGAAAAAACCTCCTAGTGAGGGAAAAAATGCCTCGACGGTCCTAAGTGTATTCACACACATCACTACCACATGTATATGGTAACAAGGCCTCCCTGGGAGTGATGCGGTGAACGAGAGCTAGCACATAACAGTATAGGGAAATTCCATGCCTTGCGGACAGGATCAGTCCACAAAGGGAAGTAAGCCCAAAGATCTGTGGAAAGCTTCGAACTTCTCATGAGACAATGCCTTTGTGAAAAGATTTGCAAGGTTGTCCTGTGTTGGCACATAAGACAAGTTGATACCTCCTACTGAGAATCTCTCCCTGACATAATGGTAATGCACCTCAATGTGCTTTGTGGAAGCATGAAAAATTGGGTTCGTCAAAACTTCCAATGCGGTCTGATTGTCAGTGTAGATAGTGTTGACAGTGTCCTGTCCAACACCCAAATCAGCCATAAGGCGTCTAAGTCATACACACTCAACCATAGCTGTGAAGATTTCCATGTACTCAGCCTCACAAATGGAAGTGGTCATAGTAGGGTTCTTCTTGCTCAGCCATGAGATACATGAATTGCCGAGCATGAAACAAAAACCATTTGTGGACAATCGTGTGTCAAAACAAGCAACCCAATATGAGTCCGAAAAAGCATGTAAGTCCGGGGGCAATGATTCCCCCTTGGGATAAAACAAGACAAGATGTAAAGTGCCACTCAAGTAGAAAAAATCCTATTGACAGCGTGCCAATGCTTAGACCCTGGGCTATGCATGAATCTACTGACATGTGAGACTGCAAACTGAATATCCGACCTCATGTTGCATACATAAATAAGGCAGCCTATAAAAGTTTGGTAAAGAGTGACATCGATAGGATCACCAACATTATGAAGACTCAATTTTAAACCTATTTCCATGGGAGTGGCAATAGGTTTTCAATCCTCAAGTCCAAACTTACATATATGTAACTTGTGTGATGCAAGGCAATACCGCCATCACACTTCTTAAATTGTATACCCAAGTAATGATGCAACAGCCCCAAATCTTTCATCTTGAAAGTAGCATTCAAATTAGCCTTAAATTCAACAATAAATCTCTCATTTGGTCTACTGAACGGCAAATCATCCACATAGAGAACCACAATGAGTGAGAAGTACATCACCCTCACGGTTTACATACAATGTGCTTTTCTGTTGGACTGTTACAAAAACCTCGTTTGACCAAATGAGTGTCAGCCTTCTCAAATCAAGCACAAGGAGATTGCTTCAACCCATACAAATCTTTTTTACATTTGCACACTTTAACCTTCTACCCTTTAATGACAAAACTGCAAGGCTGCGTTACATAAACTTCCTCAAATATGTCACCAGTCAAGAAAGCAGTAACAATGTTTGGACTGATGTTTGGACCGGTGTACATCCCAAACAAAATGAGATGCCAATGCACATAGAAAACGAGGAGTAGTTATACAACAAGTGGGAGCAAAAATCTCTTCATAATATATGCTTTGTTGTTGTGCATAACCCTTTGCAACAAGTTGAGCCTTATAGAGATCAATCTCACCATCGGCTTGCGATTCAACTTGTAAACCCACTTTATACCCATGGCCTTTTTTCCAGGAGGCAAATCACATAATTCCATGTGTCATTTTCTTTAAGTGCTTGATATTCTAATTGCATGGAAACCATCCAGTTTTTTTAAATTCTGTACTTCATCAAAATACAGAGGTTTCTCAACATCACATAAACTAGACATAGCCAAAGCATAACAATCGGATGCATAAGATGCATGGCAAGAACCTAAGCAAGTACGACTAGACAATGGTGCATCCAATTTACTGTCACGCAAAGTATGCATCAGCCATTTAGGCATACCTCAAACCTGCTCATGCTTTGCCCTTTCCACATCAAGTACATTATGTACATCTACATCGGTAATAGGATGATCTGGAAAATTTTCAGAAAGCCCCATAGGCTATACATTTGCCTCATTGGAATTTAAACTTGAACATCCACCAGTGAGGCAACAAAGTGTCATAAATGTCTTGTGAGCTTACATTATTGTGTTTGGTACATGACAACAAGGGCTGAACAGAATCTTCCACAAACACAACATCCCGTGAGACCAAGATCCTCTTCTTTGTGGATGATACAGCCTGTAAGCTTTGCTTTCAACACTATAACCAACAAAAATACATTTGACAGCCTTATCATCCAATTTTCTGTGCTGCCTTTGTGGCACCAAAGCATATGCAAAACAACCAAAAACACGCATGTGCTCAATAAAAGGCTTTCTATCATGCCATGATTTATAAGGAGGCATAGATTGCAAAGCTTTTGTAGGACACCTATTAAGTACATAAGTGGCACACATGATGGCCTCAAGCCAAAATGAATGTGGCAAATCTTGACTTTTGACCATAAATCGTGCCATTTTTGTAAGTGACATGTTTTTCCTCTCAGCAACACCATTTTATTGAAGTGTATAAGGCAGTGTACATTGGTGTTTTTTCCCCAGGACTAGCCAAAAATGCATTAAATTCATGAGACGTACTCCCCCCTCGCGATCTGAACGGAGGCTGCCCATAGTACATTTCGATACATTTTCAGCCATACTAGAAATTGCTTGAAGCACAAAAGCACTTCGGACTTTGCATTAAGTGGATATACCCATGCATGCCTAGAGTAATCATCAAGTAATTGCCCAAGGACGGAGTTTGCATGGACCCACAAACATCACTATGCACAAGTTGCAACCTGCATGTAGCCCTTACTGAAGCATCCTTTGGACACTTTGAACGCTACATCTTACCCAAAATACAACCTTCACAAACATGCTTAACAGTTGCTTCAAGAGGTGACAAAGAAGCAACCATATTAGATTTTTGCAAACGTGGCAAACTGGCAAATTTTAGATGCCCAAATCATGCATACCAAAGTTTTGCATATGAAACAGCCTTTGAATCCACATTTGCATTTGCAAAATTTTGTCAACACTTGTCATACAAAGCGAGCTTATACAACCCACGTCATAAAATGCCCAATGCAACAATTTCATCATCAAAAGTGAGATCATAGACTATACATCTATCATGTGCAAATACAAACAAAAGATTCTTCTTGATTCTAGGTACATATAATGCATCAACAAGTGTGGAAGAATTGTCATTTGCAACAGTAAGTACAATCTTTCCAAATCCCTTGATCGGATAAGAGGCATTGTTGGCACGTGACTAAATTCCCATGAGGGACATCCTCAATAGAGGTAAACAAGTCACAATCAGAGGTAATGTGCTTTGTAGCACCAGTGTCAAAGTACCACACTTGAGCATCTGCATCAACTGACAAACATGCATCATGGACAGAAGGATCATAAGTGCACTCTGCACTAAAAGCCCATTCTGCATCAACATCAACATCACTATCTCCTTTCGCAAAAGACTCAACAATAGCTACATTTGTAGTGGAACTAGCCTCTTTCATCTTAGCCTCTTTGGCCTTCAACTTAGGACATTGCTTGATCAAGTGATCATTAGCTTACAATAATGGCAACACATCTTCTTTTTTCCCTTATGACCATAATTCCCAGACAAATTGCTACCAGTAGAAGCATTAGGAACATGTGATTTACCACTCGCAGAAGAACCATGAGAAACATTGCTGCTACCCCCTTTTCTATGAGCAACAATAAAGGCCTATTCAACTGCACACTATATAGTCATGTTTTTTCCTGGAAAGTGACTCTTGCAACAGCAATGTGCAAAATGCATCAAACTTGACAAGTTTTGGATTTCCTTGGGTCATGAGTACTAGCAAAATTTTGACAAAGCATCGAGAACAGTCTGCACAAGGGAACTGTCAAAAATGACTTCGCCTACAAAAATAAGTTGCTCATTGATATCCTTGACACCAACAAGGAAAGTGTCCATGTCATCTTCCTCATGCATAATCTTCGACTCCAGCTCTTTACGTAGTAATGCAATTTTTGCCTCATTGCGACTTACATAACGACCAACCAGGATATCCCAAGCCTGTTTTGCAGATTTCACTGAAAGAATGTGAGGAGTAACAGTGCGCTTCATAGACAACGCAATCAATGCATGAGCTTGTGAATCTTTTACATCCCCACGAGCTTGCTCAGCCGTAGACAAAATAGCTTTAGCAGATCAAGCTCTACAAGCCTCCCCAAAGTATTTATCTTGTTTGTGGATGCTCGCCAAAGCCAAAGCGTGTGCTAGAGCTGCTGGCGACTGAGCCCGGGAGGATGAAACCTTCTCTGATACCAATAGTTGGAATTAGAGTTGTAGGGAAACACACACAACTTGGATAAATGAAGGCACACAATAGAGAGTGTATTACTTAGTGTGCAATGGAAAGATGAAATAGCCCTAGAGTGATGGGCGTATATACAATCCACTGGGGAAAAAACCTCCTAGTGAGGGAAAAAATGCCACGGTGGTCCTAAGTGTGTCCACACACATCACTACCATATGTACATGGTTACAAGGCAATTCTCCCGATCCAAATTTTCCTCAACATCAAACATCTTGAACACATCTGTGTTGTTGTCAGGTACGGCAAATGCCTACACCTAATGTTAAAACTGCCCGAGAAGAGGAGAACAAAACTAGACTAGCGCGTGCTATATAGCACAACCCGAAGAAGATTGTAAGAGACATGTTATGCAAAAAATAGCACTCACAGAAATTCTGCACAAAATGACAAAATTGCCCGTGTAGTACTGTCTATAGTGGAAACGAAGGACGAAATGAGCCCAAATGGGAAATTTGACTCGACATGCTGACGCATGCCGAAGCTCACAAAAATTAAATAAAGTGAGCAGGCATGTGCTGGCAATGTTGCCAACTCAGCCCGGGAGGATGCAACTTACTCTGATGCCAATTGTTGGAAATAGGGTTGCAGGGAAACGCACATAGCTTGGAGAAGAAGAAGGAAGCTCAAGGCACGCAACAAAGAGTATATTACTTAGTGTGCAACAGAAAGATAAGTTAGCATTGGAGAGATGTGTGTATATACAATGCACAAGGGAAAAAACCTCCTAGCGAGGGAAAACAATGCCTCGACGGCCCTAAGTGTGTTCATGCACATCACTTCCACCTGTATATGGTAACACAATAGAGAGTAGTATTACTTAGCATGCAGTGGAAAGATAAGGTAGCCCTAAAGTGATGGCCATATAAAATGCACTGGGCAAAAAAACTCCTAGTGAGGAAAAATATGCCCCGACGGTCCTAAGTGTGTTCACACACATCACTACCACATGTATATGGTAACAAATCTACCTTGGGAGTGATGCGGTGAACAAGAGCTGGCACATACAGTATAGGGAAGTGCCATGCCTTGAGGACAGGATCAATCCACAAAGGGGAGTAAGTCCCAAGCTTTGCGGAACTTCTCACGAGACAATAAGATCTGCAAGGTTGTCGGGTGTTGGCACATAATCCAAGTTGACATCTCCCGTTGAGAGTCTCTCCTTGACATAGTAATAATGCACCTCAATGTGCTTTGTGCGAGCATGAAAAACTGGGTTCCTCACAACTGCCAATGTGCTTTGACTATCAGTGTAGATATTCTCATGTCCAACACCCAAATCAGCCATAAGGTGTCTGATCCATACACACTCAACTGTAGCTATGAAGACTGCCCTACACTCAACCTCACAACTAGAAGTGGCCACAATAGGTTGCTTCTTGCTCAACCATGATATGCATGAACTGTCGAGCATGAAACAAAAACCACTTGTGGACACTTGCGTGTCAAAACAACCAGCGCAATTTGAGTCTAAAAAATCATGTAAATCTGCTAGTAGTTATCTCCCCTTGGGATAAAACAAGCCAAGATGCAAAGTTTCCCAAACGTCCTTTGTTCTGCTTTTGACTATTTAAGTAATGTGATAGCTAATTTCCTTTACTGTGACTCAAGTAGAAAAAAATCCTCTTGATAGCCTGCCAATGCTTAGAGTGTGGGCTATGCATAAATCTGATGACATATGCGATTGAAAATTGAATATCATGCCTCATGTTGCATACATAAATAAGGTCAAAAAAGAATGTAAGGGACCTATTATGTCATACAATCTTCTTTAGGTTGTGTTTCATAGCACATGTTGGTCTCGCATACATAAATAAGGCTGAAGAAGATTGCAAGGACCTGTTATATAAGGGACTTGTGTAGCACGATCTGAAGAAGACTGTAAGGGACCTATTATGTAGAATATAGCGCTCACAAAATTCTGCAAAAAGGAGAACTATGTGTAAGTGGAAACGGAGGCAAAAATGAGCTCAAATCAAAATTTTGAGCAGAGCAGACTCTATGACCTCTCTAAAAGTATTTGTAGACCTACTGACGCTCACAAAGCTCACCCAAATTGGAGAAAGTGAGCATGCATGTGTTGGTGATGTTGGTGACTATGCCCGAAAGGATGCAACCTGCACTGATACCAATTGTTGGAAATAGGGTTGTAAGGAAACACACACAGCTTGGAGAAGATGACGAAGCTCAAGGTACAGAGAGTAGTATTTCTTAGTGTGCAATGCAAAGATAAGTTAGCCCTAGATTGATGGGCATGTATACAATGCAGGGGGGAAAACCTCCTAGTGAGGGAAAAAATGCCCTGACGGTCCTAAGTGTTTTCACATACATCACTATCACTCACACACATCACTATCACATGTATATGGTAAAAGCTCAATGGGCAAAGGAATGAATTCTACCCAATTTCACATGTAGTATCTGAGTATCTTCTCTTGTAGCTCGAGTGGCAAGTAGTATTTTAGCATGTACATAGTATCTTTGAATTGTGAGCATCGTGGAAGGAGTTCAGATAGAATCAACTTTCCCATGCTATAGTACAAATAAAGAAGAAAATAAGGCTTTGGGAGACCTTCGAAGCAATAAATGAATGTAGATATTGTATTTTAATTTACCTCGACAACCTATATTTTATATTACATATGATTGGAACGCCAACCAAAAGAAATGGGTGAAGAGAGGATTGATATAGGATTGAACATTTCTCGTGTTGGAGTACCAAGGATGTAGAGCGTGGATCGCTCTATTAGTCTAGATAGCATAACATAGCTTAAGCCCAACTCAAATACATTTATGATGATGAGGAGTGCCTTAGATGATATCATTGCTCCGCGGGACTTATATCCACTAATGACAAAGGCAAAGATTAAAGGAAATGTTGAATTATTATAGTATCAAGAGTCAATAAGAGAGTAGCATTAGTGTCCTGTGCGGCAAAGTGTGTTGGTTGCTCATGTCAATGTAAATTGAGCAGTTATAGCTGTTGGAATTAGGGTTGCCGGAAAAGACGAAGGAAGCTCAAGGCACGAAGCTCAAGGCACACAACAGAGAATATATTACTTAGTGTGCAATGGAAAGATAAGTTAGCCATATAGTGATGGGCGTATATACAATGCACGGGGGGAAACCCCATCTAGTGAGGGAAAAATGCCCTGACGGTCCTAAGTGTGTTCAAACACATCACTACCACATGTATATGGTAACAAGTCCCCCTGTAATGTTTGTTTTACAACAGTTGCACGTTGCTCAATAGAATTAAAATTGAGAGCACTTTGCTCTTTAGAATTGTTAACACTTTGCTTATCATTGGAATTGATTGCACTTTGCATACCATTACTAGAATTCACAACACTTTTCTCTTGAGATTTCACAATACTTGGAGACAAATAGTAACACAAAAGGACTTCATCTATTAAATATGCTTTTTGTAAAATAGAAAGCTCGGCTGTACATATAAGAGGTGCATATGGTATATTTTTCTCACCAAGCAAAAGCACATGTTTACCATTGGCCATAAAGGATAAGGAGTTGTGTTCATAAGTAGTGTGCAATGTGTTTCCTAAACCATGCAGCCACTCTCGTCCTAAAACTACATCAGCACGGTCCTTGTTCATAACTTGAAAGTTAAGGGTCATTGTATGATCTTGAACAATAAGCTCAACCCCTTGAACTACCGTGTCCCATACTTCTTTATCATTCCTAGACATATGCTCTACCACATACTTGTGGGAGCAGGGAGTCTGTGTAAGCTTCAATTTCTTGACTAGCTTATAGATCGATAAGTTATGAGTTGCACCATCATTCACTAAAATACGAACACGTTGTTCGTTAATAGTGTTAGTATGCAAATCAAATTGTGGGGGCCAAATGTGGGTTGTCACATTGAAGCAGACACACAACACTTGTGCTTTTATTCCATATGAAGAACCTCTACAACACAATATTTAGGAGATGAATCTAATGTGAGGCATTGCATCGTGTGCATGGCCTTTTCTTTGCCTTGCAAAAGAGGACAATCCTTCTTGTTATGTTGGTCCCAAAGACATTTGAAACACAAATTGTGTTTCTTTTCACGCTCAAAATCAGCAGTGCTGAGAGACCCACGTGGAGTATCTCATGATTGCTTAGGCTTCTTAGCCTCTTGTGGGCATGGAGAGCTAGATTGTCTCTTATTCCTCTTGGAACGTGTGGGAGATCTACCTTGACATTGGCTCTTAGCCACATTGCTCTTAGCAAAATTATTCTTAGAGTAGGAAACATTTCCCTTCCTCTCTTGGTCATCATCATATCTTTGGGCATGATCGATGGATTCTTCCAAAGTTTTTGGATGTTGGGTCTTGACATGAAGACGATAGTCTTTATCAAGACCCCTATAAAAACCCCGTATCTTTTGGAATTCATATAGACCTTCTAGTTTTAATATGATTTCTCGATACTTCAAAAGGTACTGTGTGAGAGAGAGGCCAGACATGCAGCATACATCCCATGCTGACCAATTCTTATCTTCTTCATTGGAGTCCAAAAACTCTTTGGAGAAAGAAGCTTGAAACGCAACCCAAGACAGAGGACGAGCATCTATTGGAAATGTCATCCGCCACTTATAGGCCTTGTCTTTAAGAGAGACTTGTTTCCACAACCGTCTTTATATATGGGGTGTGTCTCAACCTATGAATATTACTCCATTTGTGTAAGAACGTATTGACCGCATCCTTGTTGTGATCACGCTCTTCCCCGTGAAACTCAAGAATGGTGATATTCTTAAGCAATGCATTGCTACCTTCTGCATTTTCTGAAGCACTTGTCTCTTAGACTCCTTGAGTCGTGCGAGCTTGGTTTCCTTGAACTGTGCCACTTGTGGCTCCTTGAGCCGTCTGTGAATTCATAAATTTCACAAGTAGCTCAGTAAGATTTGTAACATTTGCATTGAGTGCAGAGAGGTTGCGTTCAAGTACGCATTGGCGATTTTCCAAAGTCTTGAAAGTAGCCATATCTACATAGCCATGATCTCTTAGATCATCATCGTCATGCATATTTTTGTCGGCAGTTTCGTGGTGCTCTGATTTTGATGTACGTGCTTAAAATCAAAAGTGGGCGTAGGTGGGATATCCTCACTGGCCATGGTAAACACACACTAATGTAAAGAGAGAAAAAAATGTCAACTTGTACCTTGTTAAGATTGAAGTCTTGGTGTTTTTTATGCTCGACGATTTGTGTTGCATGCGAACCTCACCTTGCGACACATTGCGTTTGTTGTAAGAATACCTTCGTTGATTCTTCACAAAAACTCATCGTTTTTCTGAAGGCTTTTCTTCACGTGTGAAGCTTCCTCCTTGAAGAAAAATGAATTTTGGAGGAAAACTTGCCTTCCTCCAAGAAGTGAAAAGGAAAGGTGAAATTACTTCCTTGAAGTTTGAAGCTTTCCTTTTCCTTCTAGCTTTCTTGTCAATACAAGCATGCTATCTTTCCTTGTTATAACAACAAGGCTCAATATCTTGGATGGTAGAGTGTTGGCCTCTTACCCTCATGGGGTGGGTTCAACCCTCCTTCATGCAAGGGTTAAAAGGACCTTCTTGCGCACGCAATCAACGGTGCTAATGGAGCCTCACTGCCGTAGAGTTGTCAATCGAGTTAGCCTTGGTCGCCTGCTTTAGGAGTCCGTAGGTGGGGTTGGAGCGGTCGATTGTCGCTATCTGCTTTCATGTGATGTGCACAAAACTCTGCATCTGTCTTCTTTTTGTTGCACAACAGAGACGTCGTTGTCCCTGTCTGCGAAACGTAGGAGAGAAGCAACACGTCACATGCACATGCAACTCGCAATTTCCCTTCCCCCAAAAATAGCTCGGATACTAGTGAAAGGGCGGTGGTAATGCGTGTGCTAGTCTCCACCCAACCGTGCTATCTTATAGCCTTCCCCTAGCGTATACACTATCTGGCCGTGCCGATGGCCTTGCCCATATAGGACCCATGTCCTTACACATGTCCAACACCCAAATCAGCCATAAGGCGTCTGAGCCATACACACTCAACCGTAGCTGTGAAGACTGCCCTACACTCAGCCTCACAATTAGAAGTGGCCACAATAGGTTGCTTCTTGCTCAATCATGATATGCATGAATAATCGAGTATGAAACAAAAACCACTTGTGGACACTCGTGTGTCAAAACAACCAGCCCAATTTGAGTCTAAAAAAAGAATGTAAATCTGGTAGCAATGATCTCCCCTTGGGATAAAACAAGCCAAGATGCAAAGTGTCACTCAAGTATCAAAAAATCCTCTTGATAGCTTGCCAATGCTTAGAGCTCGGGCTATGCATAAAAATGTTTACATATTTGATTGAAAATTGAATATCAGGCCTCGTGCTGCATACATAAATAAGGCCAAAAAAGAATGTAAGGGACCTGTTATGTCATACAGTCTTCTTCGAGTTGCGCTGCATAGAACGTGTTGGTCTCGCATACATAAATAAGATCGAAGAAGATTGTAAGGACCTGTTATGTAAGGGACTTGTGTAGCGCAATCTGAAGAAGACTGTAAGGGACCTATTATGTAGAATATAACACTCACAAAATTTTGCACAAAATGAGAACTGTGTGTAGTGGAAACGGAGGCAAAAATGAGCTCAAATCAAAATTTTGAGGCGACCAGGCTCTATGAGCTCGCTCAAAGTATTTGTAGACCTATTGACGCTCACCAAAGCTCACCCAAATTAGAGAGAGTGAGCTATTGGAATTAGGGTTGCAGGAAAAAACACACAGCTTGGAGAAGAAAAACGAAGCTCAAGGCACACAGCTTGGAGAAGACAAAGGAAGCTCAAAGCAGCCAATATTAGTTTGGTAAAGAGTGACATTGGCAAAATCACCACCATCATGAAGACTCAATTTCAAACCTGTTTTCATGGGAGTCGCAATAGATTTGCAATCCTCAAGTCCTAACTTACATAGCAATGTCAATATGTAACTTGTTTGACAAGGCAATACCACCATCACACCGCTTAAACTGTATACCCAAGTAATGATGCAACAATCCCAAATCTTTCATCTTGAAAGTAGCATTCAAATCAGCCTTAAATTCAGCAATATGTCTCCCGTTTGGTCCAGTGATCAACAAATCATCCACATAGAGAACCACAATGAAAAGTACATCACCCTCACGCTTACATACAATGTGCTTTCTATTAGACTGTTATGAAAGCCTCGTTTGACCAAATGAGTGTCAGCCTTCTCATACCAAGCACGAGGAGATTGCCTCAACCCATACAAAGCTTTGTTACATTTGCACACCATATCCTCTTGTCCTTTCTTGACAAAACCGCGAGGCTGCGTTACATAAACTTCCTCAAATATATCACCATTCAAGAAAGCAGTAACAATGTCTGATTGATGTACATCCCAACCAAAATGAGCTACCAATGCATATAGAAAATGCACAGTAGTCATATGACAAGTAGTCAAGCCTTATAGCGATCAATCTCACCATCTGGCTTGCATTTCAACATGTAAACCCACTTTGTACCAATGGCCTTTTTGCCAGGAGGAAAATCACATAAAGTCCATGTGTTATTTTCTATAAGTGCATCATATTTTGATTGCATGGCAGCCATCCAGTTTTTTGAATTATGTGCTTCATCAAAAGACAAAGGTTCCTCAACATCATGTAAGCTAGACACAACCAAAGCATAACAATATGATGCATAAGATGCATGACGAGAACCCGAACGAGCACGATTAGACAAAGGTGGATCCAATTTACTGTCATGCAAAGTATGCACCATCCATTTTAGCATACCTCTACCCTCCTAGACCCCATTCTCTTCCTAATGTCAAGTACATCATGTACATCTGCCTCAATAATAGGATGATTTGTAAGGTTTTTAGAAACTCCCATAGGCTGTACATTTGCCTCATTGGAATTTACATTCAAACTTCCACCACTGAAAAGAGGCAACAAAGTGTCATAAATGTCCTGTGAGCTTACATTACTATCTCTAGTACATGACAGCAAGGGCTGAATAGAATCTTCCACAAACACAACATCCCGTGGTACACTTTGTTTGTTGATGATACAACCTGTAACCTTTGCTTTCAACACTATAAACAACAAAAATACATTTGACAGCCTTATCATCCAATTTTATGCGCTGTGTTTGTGGCACCAAAGCATATGCCAAACATCCAAAAACATGCATGCGCTCAATAGAAGGCTTTCTATCATGCCATGCTGCATATGGAGTCATAGACTGCAAAGCTTTTGTAGGATACCTGTTAAGTACATATGTGGCACACATGATGGCCTCAAGCCAAAAAAAATGTGGCAAAGCTTGACTTTTGACCATACATCATGCCATTTCCGTAAGTGACCTGTTTTTCCTCTCAGCAACACCATTTTATCGAGGCATATAAGGAACTGTACATTGGTGTTTATCCCACGACTAGCCAGAAATGCATAAAATTCATGAGATATATACTCCCCCCCCTCGATCGGAACAGAGGTTGCCCACAGTAAATTTTGAGACATTTTCAGCCATAGCCATAAATTGTTTGATGCACATAAATACTTTAGACTTCGCTTTAAGCAAAAATACCCATGCATGCCTGGAGTAATCATTAAGTAAAGTCACAAAGTAAAGGTAATTGCCCAAGGACAGAGTTTGCATGGGCTCACAAACATTACTATGCACAAGCTGCAACCTGCATGTGGCCCTAACTGACCCATCCTTTGGAAACTTAGAACGCTACATCTTACCCAAAATACGGCTTTCACATACATGTTTGATAGGTGCTTCAAGAGGCGGCAAAGAAGCAACCATATGAAACTTCTGCAAACGCAGCAAACTGGCAAACTTGAGATGACCAAAGCGTGCATGCCAAAGTTTTGCATCTGAAATAGCCTTTGAATCCACAATTGCATTTGCAAAATACTACCCACACTTGTCATACAAAGTGAGCTTATACAGCCTACGTCATAAAATTCCAAATGCAACAATTTCATCACCAAAATTGAGATCATGTATTGTACATCTGTCATCCACAAATTTGACTACAAGACCAAGTCTAGCAAGTGCAAATACAGACAAAAGATTCTTCTTGATCCCAGGTACATAAAGTGCATCAACAAGTGCAAAATATTTTCCATTTGCATCAATAAGCACAATCTTTAGGACTCCCTGAACCGGATAAGAGGCATTGTTGGCACAAGTAACTGAATTCCCATGAGGGATAGACTCAAGAGAGGTGAACAAATCATGATGTGAGGTAATGTGCTTTGTAGCACTAGTGTCAAAATACCACACATATGAATCTATAGCCACTTACATGCATGCATCATGGACAACAGGATTAAAGTTCACTCTGCACTAAAAGCCCATTCTACATCAACATCAGCATCATAGTCTCCTTTCATAGAAGACTCAACAATAGCTGCATTTGTAGTGGAACCAGCATTAGTAGTGAAACCAGCCTCTTTCATCTTAGCCTCTTTGGCCTTCAACTTAGGACACTACTTGATCAAATGACCATTAGCTTTACAATAATGACAACGCATCTTCTTTTTGTCCTTATCACCAAAATTTCCATACGAATTCTTGCCAACAGAAGCATTAGGAACATGGGATTTTTGACTCGCAGAAGAACCATGAGAAGTGGCTGCATTACTATTACCACCTTTTCTTTGAGCATCAATAAAGGCCTGCTCAATTGCATGATGTCTAGTTCTATTTTTTATGGAGAGCAAATCTTGCAAAAAAAATGTGCATAATGCATCAAACTTGACAACTTCAAGATTTTCTTGGGTCATAAGTCTCCACGTACTAGCAAAAGTCTGGTAAGAATCTGGCAAGGCATCAAGAACAATATGCACAAGGAAACTATCTGAAATGACTTCACCTGTAGAAATAAATTGCTCATTGATATCCTTGACACTAGTAAGAAAAGTATCCATATCATCTTCCTCATGCATAATCTTTGACTCCAACTCTTTACGCAACAATGCAATTTTGCCTCATTGCGACTTGCATAAAGACGAGCCAAAATATCCCGAGCCTGTTTTGTAGATTTCACTGAGCAAATGTGAGGAGTAATAGTGCGCTTCACAATGCATGAGCTTGTGCATCTTTTACATCCTAACTCTAACAACAACAATTCTTGTAGCAAGACCTGTAACATCCTCAACATCACCTACATTCTCAGAACGAGGACGTACATCAATGCCCTAGACAATATTCTAGACACCCTTTGACACAAGAACATGTTGCATCATGTAAGCCCACATAGGGTAATCGTCCCCATCCAATCTGTCCTCAGCAAAGCAAACATCTTGAACACATCTATATTGTTGTCGACCATGGTGAATGCCTGCACCTAATGTGAAAACTGCCCAAAAAAAGGAGAAATGAAGCAGGAACAACACGTGATATATAGCACAAACCATAGAAGACTGTAAGGGACCTGCTATGCAAAATACAGTAGACAAAAATTTTGCACAAAATGACAAAATAGCATGCATAGTACTGCTTGTAGTGGAAACGGAGGCCAAAATGAGCCCAAATAAAAAATCTGAGTAGACCAAGCTCTCCCAGATTATTTTTTGACCTGCGAACACTTACCAAAACTCACTAAAATTGGAGAAAGTGAGTAGGTGTGTGCTGGAGCTGCTAACGACTAAGCTTGGGAGGATGCAACCTGCTCTAATACCAATTGTTGGAATTAGGGTCGCAGGAAAACACACACAGCTTGGAGAAGATGAAGGAAGCTCAAGACACACAACAGAGGGTATATTACTTAGTGTGCAATGGAAAGATAAGTTAGCCCTAGAGTGATGGGCGTATTTACAATGCACGGGGGAAAGAACCTCCTAGTGAGGGAAAAAATGCCCCGACGGTCCTAAGTGTGTTCACACACATCACTACCACATGTATATGGTGACAATAGCCTGTAGCCTTAAATCTTGTGAATCCTCGTAGTTGGTAATGGTACAAGTTGCCCCATTTGCGACCATAATAGCAAGACTGATACTCTTTGTAATCATCACAATGTCAATTGCAATTTGTTGTAGGTCATTGAATTTTGTGTCGTTCTTCCAAAACTGAAGTGTTGGAATGTCACCTGCATTGCTCTCAATGGGACTGTCAATTATTATTTTTCCCCCCAGAAAAAGATCCTTCCATTAGTTGATAAAATTGCACATAGGGCTACAAACCACCTCTACTAGAGAGGGTGACATGAAAAGCATGGGGAGACTCTCCTAGTGAGTAAACAAAATATGTACAATGAGGCTAAATCACAAGATGGGAGGATGGAAAACAACACAGGTGTCCGATATTACCATCTTAGAACATCCTGGTCCAAGGTGAAGAAGGGCCCGCGGCGCCATAGACACAGAAAGGCCTCTCTGCACTCCCTCATGTAGTCGGAGCTACCATGAAGTCTCTCGAACTGACCCCTGAAAGTATGCATCAACTCCAGCCAAAAGTCACGAACACTCTATGTCGGTGGGATAGGGCGAGCCTCGAAGATGCGGAAGCAATGGGCTTGCCAAATGAACCAGAGTGTCAGGCCACATACGAGCTCCCAACACACCCCTCTCTCACTGCACCACTCCTAGGGGGTAAGCTCAATAGGCAGGCTAAAGTGTAGGTCGACCCCCCTCGATCACTATCATCTTGCTGGTGGAAGATAACAAAAACTAGAGCACAAGGCCTGTGAAGGTGGACTACGCAGTAGGACCCCAAGTGTATTATCATGTTGTGGAAAGAGCTGGCATCAACTAAAGAACCCAAAGCCAAACCTACTGTGCAATGGGGCAGTCCCACAAACAATGACACTGACTCTCCAAAGGATGGTCGCAAGCTGCACACGCTGTCAAAAGGCCACTATGTAGCAGCCAACTCCCCATTGCGGTAGCCCTGTGTGTAGCTAGCCACTGGAACAAAGTGACTCACCTTGGCTGTCTAGAGCTCCACAAACACTCCCAATAGCTCGACAAGAACTCAGTTGTGAGACCCTCCTCCTGCCAATGAATTGTTGAAGCAGGACGAGCTTCTCTCCACACTGCTAGTATGTGACATCCCAATCAAACAATGTGATGAAAGAAAGGGATCCCAGGGTGGTCGACTGAAGCGAAGGGGTCTCTCCAAAACCACTCTTGTGGGTCCCACCGCACTTGTGCTAGAGGGCAGCTCTCCCGAGCCAAAGCCTCCAGTGGCCTGTCTCAAGATCTACTGGGTCATGATCTGTGACACAAGTCCTCCCACAGATGCCCCACTACTCGTATCCTCTGAAAATAGCACTCTACAACCTGTGGAGCCTCTACTGAGACTCTGTATAGTCGACCCTTGCTTTGGATCTCAAAGAACAGGGGGTACTGATTTCGAGCAAGCCTGAACTGCAATGAGGACCTCCAGTTGCGTGAAGGCCCCCATCCATTTGGGAGCTGCTATCTCTAGAGGGGTGAGCCACTCAGATGGTAAAGCCTCTTTAATGTCCTAGCACATGCTCTACACCCCTCTCATGCCCTATAGTAGCTGGATGCTTTATACCTCCTTTGGCATACCTGAAAATTGAAGCCAATTACCTAGAGTGCAGGATGGGCCCTTTGCCATGGGACCCCAAGAAACATTAGGCCTATTACCAACCAAGTGACCTTTGTGTGTGCAAACCATGGGGTTCCAAAAAAGGGGCTGTCTCAAGCGCTCCTCCATGCAAGTGGCTGGTGCTACTCTAGGCCACTCCTGCTCCCAACAGTGAAGCAAACTTGCAGCAATTCGATCCTTGAGTTTTCTGCTCATACCAACTTTTCTCATCTCTGTAAAGATCCACTTGATGGAAGGGCTCCAAGGGCCTCCTGCATGAGGCACTTGAGCTCTAAGCCGCTGAAGCAACAAATCCTTCTAGGGCTCCGCCCTTGGAAGCAGTCCTCTGACAAAAAATTTTCAAAGGAGGGCTCTGCTATGCTGTGTTGGGTTTATGATCCCCAACACCCCTGAGAACATGGTAGAGAGATGACCTGCCAGGCTACTTTGGCCTGGGCTAATTGAGTGTCGTTCCCTCACCAAGGAAAATTCTTGATCAGCCTCTCTAACTGATTGATACATGATCTCGAGAAGATCCAGCAATATGGAAGGTACCACATAGTAGCCAACAATACTTGGTTGGCCACTACAACTCTATTTGCCAAAGAGAGTCATGTTGAACTCCAATGTAGCAACTTCCTTCTGATGGATAAGAGGAGGGGGTAGTCTCCTGCTTAGGAGACAAGCCTGTCAATTATTATCTCAGGGCAAAATTATTTTTTTAGCAACATTGTATTATAGAAGTGTATGTCGTCTCTATTGGTACATATGATGGTGGTTGTGTCAAGACAAAGTTATGAATGTCATTCTCATAAAGTATACATGTACTCAAGAAATCCCTTATCCCGAAATTGGTTGGAATTTGAGTTCAACATGTTTGGAGAAATTCTACAAACAAAGAATGAATAGATTATGACATGTTATGGTTGTAAGAAGCCATCATGCCAATGAAGTGACATAGCAATTGCAACAAAATTTTGTTTTGTGTTACAAATTGCGGGTAATTGGGCAAAGTCCCCAAATAGAAGGACAAAATTATTATTGACAAGGTCAAGTAATGCTCCACTTGTGATGTTGGTTTTTTATCAAATGACCATGTTAAGTGTCATTGACATTAACATTGAGACCTCATCTACTATTATTGCATTTGCTTCTTTGATTGAGGAAAAACTCTCATTTGTTGGAAATAGGGTTGTAGGGAAACACGCACAGCTTGGAGAAGATGAAGAAGCTCAAGGTACACAATAGAAATTATATTTCTTAGTGCACAATGGAAAGGTAAGTTAGCCCTAGACTAATGGGCGTATATACAATGCACACAAAAAGAAACCTCCTAGTGAGTGGAAAAATGCCCCAGTGGTCCTAAGTGTGTTCACTCACATCACCACCACATATATATATGGTAACAAATCCCCCCTGGAGTGATGTGATGAACGAGAGCTAGCACCTAGTGTATAGGGAAGTGCCATGCCCTAAGGAAATGATCAGTCCACAAAGGGAAGTAAGCCCAAAGCTTTGCAAAAAGCTTCAAACTTCTTATGAGACAATGCCTTTGTGAATATATCTGCAAGGTTGTCGTGTGTTAGCAGATAAGCCAAGCTAATCTCTCCTGAGAGTCTCTCTCTGACATAGTAATAATGCACCTCAATGTGCTTTGTGTGAGAATGAAAAATTGAGTTCCTCACAACTGCCAATGTGCTTTGACTGTCAATGTAGATGATGTTGGCAATATCCTGTCTACCAACACCCAAATCAGCCATAAGGCGTTTGAGCCATACGCACTCAATCATAGCTATGAAGATTTCCCTGTACTCAGCCTCACAACTAGAAGTGGTCACAATAGGTTGTTCTTGCTCAATCATGATATAAATGAATTGCTAAGCATGAAACAAAAATCACTTGTGGACACTCGCGTGTCATAACAACAATCCCAATCTGAGTCCAAAAAAAACATGTTAATCTGGCGACAATGATCTCCCCTTGGATAAAACAACCCAACATGTAAGGTGCCACTCAAGTAGTGAAATATCCTCTTAACAACCTGCCAATACCTAGACCATGGGCCATGCATAAATTTGCTAACTTGTGAGATTGCAGAATGAATATTTGTTCCGGTATTGCATACATAAATAAGGCATCCAATAGCAGTTTGATAAAGAGTGACATCGATAGGATCACCAACATCATGAAGACTTAATTTAAAACATGTTTCCATGGGAGTAGCAATAGATTTATAGTCCTCAAGGCCAAACTTACACATTAGTGTCTGTATGTAGCTTGTTTAACACAAGGCAATACCACCATGACACTGCTTAAATTGTATGCCTAAATAATGATGCAAAAGTCTCAAGTCTTTCATATGTGTGCGCGTATGTCGCACGTGTCAATGCAAGGAACTTGCCGATACACCGTGTGCGAGCCACAAATGGCTCCAAGCACACAACAAGCCTAAACTAGTAAGCTCAAAGAAGGCGATGGTATGTCACTCACCGCTCTACGCTTGCTTCGTGGAGGATTCCTCGCCGCGAAGAAGAAGGAGCTGCCGCTTCGCCGCGCTCAACCGCCTCACCGCCGCCGTGCCGTCGTCGCAATGCTCGATCGCACACTCTTTCTCTCTCTCTCACACACACACACACACACACACACACACACACACACACACACACACACACAAGGAGATGAAGAAGAAGGAGATGGAGATGGAGCAAGAGCACTCTTCTATTGCACAAATGAGAGAATGAGTGAATTTTAGGTTTAGTTGACTTTTATATGAACTCGCCCCATTCACACTTGGGCACCCATGCTTAGCCAACTAATCCCTTGAATGTTCCAGTTAGAGTGCGCCTCTCATCGGTGATCACTCTTACCCTTTTCCTAATGGACTGACAAGCCCGATACCTGACTCTACCAAATAAATAATACAATGTCCGCCGTAGGTGATAGGGTGTCCGTGAGCCGTGAGGGTTAATATGCCCCCCTTCTTGATGTAGATTCCATCCTCGGAAGCTATTGAGTTGAAGCTCTTTCGTCGAGGTGAAAGAGCATTTGAGATGAATGTCCTTAGCCTTCTTTAGTCACTGCAAAATCAAACAACATTGGCACAATAATTGCATTCTCATAAGCGATTAAAAAGCATATGCAGTTTTAGGCAGACAAATTGATTGGTAACAGAATTTTAAACAATTTGTCAGCAATAAACATTAAATTGCAATAATCAAATGCATAAACAGATGTAAAGGTAAAAAATTAAACAAGTCTGGGGTCGCTAATTTAACGGTCGAAAGGCACTAGAGATCGACTATTAATACCATGGGTAAGCTTCTTAATTTTCTCTGGTCAATTAAGTTGTTTAATCGCGAGAGCCAAGTATTTCATGTTCGAGGGCTGTCTAGAGGCTATACCTAGAAGACCTTGTAGTTAAGCTACGATAAAAGGAATTTCTCATGAAATCATCGCCTGACTGATTACCTTTTCTTTGACTCCCCAAAGTCTTTTCACAGTGATTCAATTTTGATGTGTGTGCTTATTTTGTATGCCTTGGGTTTTTTGCTTTTCAAGGAAAAGCGCCCACACTGGGAACCTCTAGAGCTCTAGTACCATAGGCAATACATGTGTGTGAAGTACCCAATCAAGCTGAGATTTCTGTTCCAGCTTAAGATTTTACATTGTGGCACTTTGATTTGTTTTTGTTTGTTCGTTTTCAGCATTTTAATTTTGTAACTCTGGGGGGTCATATAACACTCATACACCTCCCCAGGCTCATCACAATAGTAAACTCCCTTTATAATACTTAAGGTAAAGGTCAATAGGGTCAAGCCCACTAGAAAACCCTAGTACATTTCACACAAATGCTGCCTAAATCGGATTAAGAACTTAAGTAACCATTGATTATTAGGAAGGCATTCCCCATGGTATTAAGAGAAGCTCTCTAACACCTAACTTGGTCAAACTAGCTTAGTCGGACTGCTTGATTTTTAAACCTAGACAAGTGATTATGACAAAAAATGACATTGAATTAAATATTGGTACTGAGCAAATGCGATGAATATTATGCTACCAATCACAATTAAAGCAGACAAACATGGATGCGAAAAAGATAAGGGGCAATGCTAATGGACAAGAAACACCTCTTTGTGTTGATGGTCGTGCTTGATCTGACGTGTGAACGAGAGAAAGATTCCATGAAGGTCCAAATCCTACCCACAGCAACACGTTCTTGTACACACAAGGAAACACAAAGAATACCTCTAGGAGGCACATCAGTGGGAAGAAAGAACTTTGCTAGTCACTCAACTCTAAAACAGAAACACTCCTATCGTAATAATCCTACCTACCCTCCATCACTCGAGTGATGAGGATCAAAGGTGTTTTATGGCATAGGTTTCTGTTTCAGTGTACCGGATGCGAATGTGTAGGACTGAGTCAATGTTTTACTTTTATTATGCATACTCGTTTGCTAATTGCTCTTGCTCTTTATTTTTTTTGTTTTTTGTGAGTATAAGGCTTTATATATACATTCCCTAAGATTGGGAGATTGAGAGGTCAGGGAGGAAGGTTGAGAGGGAAGCAAGTGAATGATGGATGTCAGCAAACACTCCCCCCTTCCTTGGGTAGATCATACCATTTGAAATGAGCTCGTCACCCTTTGAAACCAATTGTTCCAGTTGGTAATAGGTGAGGATTTTTGCTAGTAGTTTTCTCTTACGTTAGGTGCCTCGTCAAGTTGCAAGGGTGGTAAGGTACTCTCCGAGGATCGAACTTGAAGTGGTTCATCAGGTGATTCTTGAACACATGGAGGTGTGGATTCCTTTGTAGCTTCATGGAGGTCCACTATTGTAGGTGGAGGTTGTGGAGAAGCTTTTACCTCTATGGATGCATTACATGAGGAGCTAGAAGCTTCATGGGACTCCCCCCTTCCTGAGCTAGGTGGAACAAATCGTTCTTTCTTCGGTATCCAAATTAGCTCTGGAGCGGGTGTGTAGCATTCTGTGATTTTTTTCTTTCCTCGATCGTCGATTCGTTTTGGAGCTATGGGATTGGGCTCACATGGGTCAGGTGATAGGTAAGAACACAATCTACGTTTTGGCACCCAGATTTGATCATTTCCTTGATAGTAGCCTTGGGCTTCCAATAGTCGTTTAGGAATCCAACGCCACAATTTCTTACTTTTCTTGGAGCGACTGGTACCTTTCCTACAAGGCTTTTGTTTTTTAGCATCCACCATGGTCGCTAAAGAAGCTTTAGGGACCCACTTGTATGTTTTCTTTGTTATATTAGGATGAGTTTTGTCAAAAGCTATATGCATTGCTTCTAGCATATTTAAAGGTACATGCATTTCATCCCCCTCAGGTGTTACCCAGGTCATCCCCCTGTTTCCCCAAGTGTCTATGGTTGCTACTAGGTGGACCCAATCCACATTGTCCGACTCAGTCATCCCAGGTAGTACATCCATATAAGAAGAATCTTCCCCAACATCAGTGTCCGCTTTACACGTGTAACAATATTGCAATGGGGCCGAGTGAACTGTGGTGTCAGATCTATGATCAATTATAAACCTGTTTCCTAGAGGATGTGCTCGACCCGTCACAAGATCCACTCGAATGACAGAATCTTGGAACTGTAGGTAGACATGGTTTTTGGACCAGTCATGCACCATTTTTGCTTCCCTCATGAAAGGACGTCCTAAGATCATCTCCGATGCCATAGTGTGTTTGGAGAAATCCATAACAATAAAGGTAATCCTTATTTTATGTCCAAAGACCTTGATCTTGAGATCTTCTAGCATCCCAATAGGTTTAACAATAGACCCATTGGCCATCTTCACTACTATGGTTGTGGTCACAAGGTGAGGTCTTCCCATAGTTTCCCAGCAATTTCTAGTCACAATGCTAACCCCAATGCCACTATCAAGGATTCCCTTCACAGTTAATCCCTTAGTAGTGATTGGTATGGTCGCATTGGATTCATCACCCTCAAAGTATTGTCCCAACTTGTTAAGAGGTATTTCTATAACAAGGTTCTCATCTAGGTTGGGTTGTGGATCTATGTATTCCTCCTCTATTGGCATCTCCCCAGCTCCATCCATCTGTGCAAATTGTGGTAGCCCAAACTTCAGTTCTCCATTGAGGAAGGCTCGAAGAGCTGAGACTAGCTCGGGGTCTTTATATAGTTTGGACATGATGGTGGTTCTAACTTCTGAAGACATGAAATCCATCAATTTGGCAATGTTTAACGATACCTTTTGGCCTTGAGTCCCTTGACGTGGGGAAGATGGGATCTCCATTTCTTCGATAGGATCAGGTAGTCCCTCTGTAAACATTCTTTCCATCAAGAAGTGAGTACGCCCACTTTCCCATGACTTTAAGTCACTTTCTTCTTGGATGACACTAGGTATGTCCAAGGGTCTATGGACTTGGTGAGGTTGTTGTTGCGTAGGGAACACGGTGTCTGTAATCTGGATCTTCCTAGGTGCTGGTTCTAGATCCCTTTGGGTATCTTCTACCAAACTCCTTAATTGCTTGACTCGCTTAATCTCCTTTGTAGGGTTTGGGTAAGTTGCTATCTTCTTTTTGGATCCTGGACATTGTGGCTCATGAAGATCTTCCTTGTTGGTTTCTATGTTAGTGGTCGTTTTGGTCTCCATGGTTTCACCTGAATCAGAATCTTCTTCAGCGTCGTTCATATATACAGGGTCATCACCAGTCCCTATGTTGGTCTTTGAACTGGGGTCTGCTAACTTCGCTGCTTTTTGCGATCTCTTTCTTCGTGTTTTCTTCTTTTTCTGAGATTGGGCAATTGATGTCGTGTCTCTTTCCTCAAGAATATAATTTTGTTTTTGGAGCATCGATCGTGTGAGTACGTTTACTGGTACCACGGGTGTACTTGGTGATGGCTCCTTAGTAACTTCAATCAAGTTTAATGGCGTGATCTTCAGTGCATTTGGATTATTTTGACATTGGGCAATCAAATGATCTATGCCACATCGATTACACATGAGTATTGGCATGGTAGACGTGCTTGCTTGATTGGTTTGCATTAGTGTGGCATTCTTTTGTAGCCTAATAGGCCACTTGGCTACACGATGTGGACATCCACACTCATAGCATTGAAGAGGTGGTCTCTTAGCAGTGTAGTTGATATTTTGGCCTTGTGCCGCAAGAGCAGCTACTTGATATACATGTTTGACTTGTCCCCAATAGTCCTCCATGTAGTATTGTGGACTTTCTTCAAGCACATCCATCCCATAGGCGATATTAGGATCTATATCTTCCTCATAGCCTTCCAAACAAGAAATAGATGACTCACAACCCACTTGATTCACAGAAGTGATTCTCGGATGTGGTGGTTGCGGTCCTAGCACTGGAGGTGGTAAGGGTGTTGTTTGAACAACATTTTGGGCCCTAGGGACCATATGTTGTGATGTTTGTTCAAGAGGTGGGGCCGGCATCAATGCAGGCACTCGAGGTGTGTCTGTCCATGCTAAGGTTGGTCTATTGGCCATCGCGCGCTTAAATACTATGCAATCCTTAGCTTGATGCACTAAATTTTTGTGTGAGCTTGGCTATTTGTACTGCCTTACTTCTAGGCTCTCTATCAGGCGTGTTATGCATATTCTCAGCAATAGATCAACCAATAGCTTGAGCAAATGTTGCCAAGTCACCTAAGTGAGCAGGCACCGTGGGTGAAGGTGCTCCAGAGACTACATGTGGAGTAGGTATTGGCATTGGGCTTGGCGCATAGAGAGCCCTTGGGTTCCACTTTGGGTACGATGTTGTGCCATGTGGTGGTCCATAGTTCATATGAGTGGCCCTAGGCATAGCAGACGCCGGATGTGACATGCTAATGCTAGCCGGTATAGTCCCATGGAAATAAGAACTTGTGTATTGTGGTTGTGGAGCATAGGTAGTTGAAACAATGGGAGGGGTAGGGACTACATGAGTGTGATGACCCATAGGTGCATACGATTGGTACACACTTGTAGGTACTGTTTTTGTAGGCATTGAGCTACCATGTAGCGGTGCTTTACTAACAAACGAGGTCCATGGTGTGTTTCTTGGCATGCCCATCATTGGGGTAGGCATGGTATCCGTGGTGTCATCCAGGGAAAGATAGGCTAGACTTGGAAAAGTAAAGCTATCACTTGTGGGCTCAGGTTGCATTGAGACCCCTGGCGAAACAACATATGGGGGATTGATGGGACTCACTGTGGGAGTCTCCATTTGTGATAGAGTGGGGTTTTTCTCTTTGCCCGTGTCTAAAAATCTCATAGGACCCGTCGAAGGTATGTTTAGTCCTCGATTTTGCCTCTCGGACTGGATAATCCTATGGATGACATTGCAGATCATGTGTTGTTGTTCCTCTAGACTAGTGGCACTAGATGTGGATTGTACAACTTCTAACCAACCCACATGGTATGTGTAGCCCATGTATAGGTTGGTCAAAGTATCCGTGTGTAGGTCATATTCCCAATTTTCATTGAGAAATACCCCGTCCAAACTTGGTGTACTAGAGGGTTGCCGTGAGGTGGATGCACTGTTGCTTCCCATGTTTTGACTTTTAGTCACCACTACCTTAGAGGCGACTTTGGAAGGTGGTAGCTCGATAGGGCCCTCATTAAATGAGGTAGGTAGAATGTCCACGTGGACACTCTGAGGGAGTGTGGGGTCTACAGGAGATGTGAATGGTGATTGTACTTCCCCACCCGCTTCGTTTACTTCACTTGCCGTAGGTTCAGAGCGCGTAGCTCTACTAAAAGTTTCCATCAAACGGCTAAAAACACTAGTTCCAGGTTGTTGGGCCCAGCTAGGCACGGTTTTATTTGTTCCCCCGGGGCTTTGTGTAAGATGCTCTTCCATAATATCATAGTCAGAGGCAGAGTCGCTAGCCGCTATATTTGGGTCTTGGGTTGCACTACCTTGGGTCCCCGCCGAGGGCATAGACCCTAGCGTGGAAGGATAGTGAGTACCCCCGTAAATCGAAGCACTAGCTAGTTGTTCGGACTCTAGCACATGACCAGAACGTAGATACATGTGCTTTGGGTGCAAAACAAGTGTCGAAAGTACCCTTAAAGGTTACTTGCTTTGTTTTGTGGGTGTTTTGCACCCCGTTTTCTACTTGATTTTTTCTTGTTTTTAATGTTTTTTGAATGTTTTTTAATGTTTGATTAAAGTGTGTGATAGCTTGAAACGAGCGTATCACTTAGAGGGTCACTGTGTGCTTTACAGTACAATTTTCGAGCATCTGACGTTCCGTTGGTCCTCAAAAAATCGATTTTTAGCTACGTGTGAAGCTAAATTTCGTTTTTTTTAAAAGGCGACTGAGGCCTAGGCCTGAGCGTGAGCTTGGGCTTGGGTCTGGGAGGTATTCCCGATCCCGGTCCTACCTTTAATTTTTTTTTAATTTTTAATTTTTTTAATTTTTTTTAAAAAAGGATAAGGTCGCCGCGGCCTGCGCGAGAGCACACACACACTCTATCTACCTACTTCTAACTAATACACCTACTCTTACACACTAACACACTCTATTAACTCTCACTAATCTACTTCCTACTTACTGTACACAGAAAACTAACTACCTTAATACACAGAGAATAAACACAGAACCTTTGAAATCTCCATTAACAAAGAAAACTAACTACCTTAATACACAGAGAATAAACACAGTACCTTTGAAAACTCCATTAACAAAAAAAACACACAATATAACACCAAATCCCTCTTCTCAACACACACACACACACTCCTTCCTTACCTTTCCTACAATAGAAATTGCACCACGGAGAAGCACAAAGTGCTACTCGAGCTTAATGTATGGCATTCCCCGGCAACGACGCAAAAAATGTGCACGTATGTCTCACGTGTCAATGCAAGGAACTTGCTGATACACCGTATGCCAGCCACAAATGGCTCCAAGCACACAACAAGCCTAAACTAGTAAGCTCAAAGAAGGCGATGGCGTGTCACTCACTGCTCTACGCTTGCTTCGTGGAGGATTCCTCGCCGCGAAGAAGAAGGAGCCGTCGCTTTGCCGCGCTCAACCACTTCACCGCCGCCGTGCCGTCGTCGCAATGCTCGATCGCACACTCTCTCTCTCTCTCGCGCATACACACACACACAAGGAGATGAAGAAGAAGAAGATGGAGATGGAGCAAGAGCACTCTTCTATTGCACAAATGAGAGAATGAGTGAATTTTAGGTTTAGTTGACTTTTATATGAGCTCGCCCCATTCACACTTGGGCGCCCATGCTTAGCCAACTAATCCCTTGAATGTTCCAGTTAGAGTGCGCCTCTCATCGGCGATCACTCTTACCCTTTTCCTAATGGACCGACAAGCCCGGTACTTGACTCTACCAAATAAGTAATACAATGTCCGCCGTACGTGATAGGGTGTCCGTGAGCCGTGAGGGTTAACAATATGGAAAGTACCATTCAAATAAGCCTCAAATTTGGCAATGTATGTTTCATTTGGACCAATAATCAACCAAATAATCTACAAATAGAAGGACAATGAGAAATACATCACCCTCACCTTTACATACAAGGTGCTTTTTGCTGGATTGTTACAAAAGCCTTGTTTAAACCAAATGAGTGTTAGCTTTCTCATACCAAGCACAAGGAGACTGCTTCAATCCATACAAATCTTACTTACATTTACACACTTTATCTTCCTATCCTTTCTTGACAAATTTGCGAGGTTGCATTACATAAACTTCCTCAAGTATATCACCATTCAAAGCAGCAACAATGTCTGATTGATATACATCCCATCCAAAGTGAGCTACCAATGCACATAGAAAATGAATAGTAGTCATACGACAAGTGGAGCAAAAGTCTCTTCATATTCTATGCCTTTCTATTGTGCATAACCTTTTGCAACAAGTCGAGCCTTATAGCATCAATCTCACCATCCGGATTACATTTCAACTTGTAAACCCACTCCGTACAAATGGCCTTTTTGCCAAGAGGTAAATCAAATAAAGTCCATGTGCCATTTTTTATAAATGCATCATAATCTGATTGCATGGCAGTCATCCAAATTTTTAAATTATGTGCTTCATCAAAAGAAAGAGTTTCCTCCTCATCACATAAACTAGAAAAAACCAAAGCAAAAAATCTAACGCATGAGATGCATGGCAAGAACCTGAATGAGTACAACTAGACATAGGTGCATCCAATTTAATGTCATGCAAAGTCTACACCATCCATTTTGGCATACCTCTAGCTTGCTCATTCGCATCCAATTTAATGTCATGCAAAGTCTACACCATCCATTTTGGCATACCTCTAGCTTGCTCATTCTCAGCCCTCTACACATCAAGTACAACATGTACATCTACATCAATACTAGGCTGATCTGTAGCATTTAAAAAAACCCCATAGGCTGTATATACGCTTCATTGGAATTTACATTCAATTTTCCACCATCAAAAAGACGCAACAAACTATCATAAATGTCATGTGAGCTTACATTACTGTGCCTTGTACAAGATAACAAAGGCTGAATGAGATCTTCCACAAACACAACATCTTGTGAAACCAAGATACGTTTTGTTTGCAATTACCAAAAATGCATTTAACAAGCTTATCATCCATTTTCATGTGCTGCGTTTGTGGCACCAAAGCATAAGCTAAACAACGAAAAATGTATATGTGATTAATAGATGGATTTTTATCATGCCATACTTCATAAGGAGTCTTCGGCTGCAAAGATTTTGTAGGACACCTGTTAAGTCATAAGTAGCACACATGATAGCCTCATTCTTGACAACACATCATGCCATCTCCTTAAGTAACCTGTTTTTTCTTTCAAAAACACCATTTTGTTGAGGTGTATACGGCACTATACATTGGTGTGTTATCCCACGATTAGCCACAAATGCATTAAACTCATGAGACATATACTTCCCCCCTCAATCTGAACGAAGGGTACCCATAGTACATTTAGAGATATTTTCAACTATATCCATAAATTTCTTGAAGCACATGAACACTTCAGACTTAGCTTTAAGCAGATACACCCATACATGCTTGGAGTAGTCATCAATGAAAGTCATGAAGTATAGGTAATTGCCTAAGGATGAAGTTTGCATAAGCCCACAAATATCACTTTGCACAAGTTGCAATCTATATGTAGCCCTTACTGAACCATCCTTTGGAAACTTTGAACGTTGCATCTTTCCCAAAGTACATCCTTCACAAACATGCTTCAAACCATATCAAATTTTGGCAAACGCAACAAACTTGCAAAATTTAGATGCCTACAACGTGCATGCCAAAGTTTTGCATCTGAAACAGCCTTTGAATCCACATTTGTATTTGCATACTTGTCATACAAAGTGAGCTTATACAGCCCATGGTACAAAATGCTAGATGCAACAATTTTATCACCAAAACTGAGATCATGACTTGTACATCTATCATCCACAAATTTGATTACAAGACCAAGTCTTGCAAGTGTAGATATAGACAAAAGGTTCTTTTTTATCCCTGGTACATAAAGTGCATCTACAAGTGTAAAAGAACTGTCATTCACAACAATCAACACAATCTTTCCAACTCCCTTGACTAGATAAGAGGCATTGTTGGCACAAGCGGCCCATGAGAGACATACTTGAGAGAGGTAAATAAGTCACGACGTGAAGTAATGTGCTTTGTAGGACCACTATCAAAGTACCATACATGTGAATCTACAACAATTGACATACATAAATCATGGACAAAAGGATCATCAGTGCACTCTGCACTAAATGCCTACTTTGTATCATCATCACCGCAATCTCCTTTCACAGAAGATTCTATAATAGCTGCATTTGTAGTGGAACCAGCCTCTTTCTTCTTGGCCTCTTTTGCTTTATCAAGGGAATCACTGATCATTAGCCCTACAATAATGGCAACGCATCTTCTTTTTGTCTTTATCACCACAATTCCTAGAGAGGTGCTACCAGCAGAAGCTTCAGGAACAAGTGATTTTTCACTTGTTGAAGAACCATGAGAAGTGGCTACATTGCTGTTACCACGTTTTCTTTGAGCAACAACAAAGGCCTGTTGAATTGCACACTATTTAGCCTCATGCATTCTTGAAGGTGACTCTTGAAATAGCAATGTACATAATGCATCAAACTTGACAACATCATGATTTCCTTGGGTCATAAGTCTCCAAGTACTATAAAAAGTCTCGTAAGAATCTCACAATGCATCAAGAATAGTTTGCACAAGTGAACTGTCAGAAATGACTTTGGCTGCAAAAACGAGTTTCTCATCAATATCCTTGATACCAGCAAGGAAAGTGGCCATGTCAACTTCCTCATGCATAATCTTTGACTCCAACTCTTTACGCAACAATGCAATTTTAGCTTCATTGCGACTTGCATAAAGACTATTTGAAATATCCCAAGCTTGTTTTGCTGATTTACTTGAGTAAATATGAGGAGTAATAGTGATTTTCACATATAATGCAATCAATGCATGAGCTTGTGCATCTCTAACATCCTAATGAGACTGCTCAGTCGTAGGCAAAAGAGCTCTAGTAGCAACAATCTTGCCACCAAAACCTGCAACATCCTCAACAAAGCCTGTATCCACCACAAAAGCCAGACATACATCAATGCCTGCACAACATTCCAAAAGCCCTTTGACACAATAACATTTTGCATCATGTAAACCTAGTTATCTCCATTGAGTTTATCCTTAGCAACAAACATCTTGAAAACATCTATATTGTTGTCAGCCATGGCGGGTGACTGTACTTGATGTGAAAACCGCCCAAAAAGAGGAAAAACAAAGTATGACTAGTACATGCTATATAGCACAAGCCAAAGAAGATTGTAAGGGACTTGTTTTGCAAAAAATTGCACTTACAAAAAAATTGCACAAAAGGATAAAATTGCATGCGTAGTACTGCCTGTAGTGGAAATGGAGGTTGAAATGAGTTCGAATGAAAATTTTGAGCAGACCAAACTCTATGAGCTTACACGAAGTATTTGTCAACCTGCTGATGCTCAACAAATCTCACCCGAAATCAAAGAAAGTGAGTACGTGGGTGCTAATGACTATGTTTGAGAGGATGCAAGTTTCTATGATACCAATTGTTGGAGATAGGTTTGCAGAGAAACACCCATAGCTTGGAGAAGATGAAGAAGATCAAGGCACACGATAGAGAGTATATTGCTTAGTGCACAATGGAAAGCTAAGTTAGCCCTAGAGTGATGGGCGTATATACAATGCACAGGTGTAAAACCTCCTAGTGAGGAAAAAAATTGCCCCAACGATCCTAAGTGTGTTCACACACCACTACCACATATGTATGGTAACATCATCAATCTCAAAAATTGTTGTAGTCTGTGATCCTTGAGGGGGATTTTGAATGTGTAATGAACTATTGAAGCAATACTTGTCAAAGATGGTCACAATGGCACCTATGCTAGTTGTGCTATTTAGTTGTTGAAAATCATGTTATAAGCTATATACCAGATTATGAAGTTTTTTCCACTTCTAGGTATCCTTGATATGACATGAAAGCTCAAGTTACATGATGACACCTCCTTGAAGATGTAGTCTTGTTCAGGAGTCAGCCTTGTATTCTGCATGATTGCAAACTCACACAACATTCACGATGTGAGGACCATGCCAAGGACCATCAACTGCACCATCTCCAATGGATACACCATGATTCTTGACATCCCTCCCGTTTGAGATTGACACCAAGATAGGACTCCTCCCACTCTTCGAACTCAAGGGGGTGATAACATTCAATTTTTCTCATATGGAACCCTTAACCCCGAAATATCTTTCCTTATCGATTCTAACTTTCCAATCGAAGCCATCAAACTAAACATCCGCCCTTACCTACTTTAGCATATCTGACTAGAAAGTAATACTTGAAAATGACCCAGAGCTTTTTACTCCTTGCATAGTCAGCATGATAATCACTAAGTAGCTCCTAGCATGCCTGAATGGTCGCATCTTTCAAAAGTTGTGAGTAGGTTCTGGTAGCCGATTTTAATGAAAGAAATTTTGTCATCCCCAAAGCATGACCAATGCGTATAGCAATTAATGTGTGACATCACACTTTTGGGAAAAGCTTGAGAACCTCATGGATCATATCCACGGGAACATCAATAGGGAGATCTACCTCTACCAATGTTGTCAGACCTAGTGTTTGTAGCTGATCTCTTGATAAAACTTCTCAAAGGGAAGGATGAGGCGGCTGTAGATGAAAATTCAAAGTGAATCTAGCTTGACTTTTTAATGAAGGAGGCCTAGTGATTGGATGGCTGAGCACCTGAGTGTTGGCCTTCTTTTTGTCTTTCACATATTCTTCCTGTTGGCTAGAAGACTCTGAGTCAGAGCCAGAGCTAGAGTTTGACTCCGACGAGGAATCCAGAGAAACTTTGTAACTCTCAGCACTGTGATCACTGGAGGACAGATCTGTGCTAGTGTTTTCTGCGTCTTCCTTAGTAGAACTTCTAGATTTATCAAACAAGGGCCTTTGTCGTGAAAGGTCTTTTTACTTGATTTCTTGCTTATACCAGCCATAGCGAGTTGTTGTGAATGCCAAGTACTCTGTGTGCCTGTGTATCCTCAAAAACATACATCTAGCTGTAGCCACAAAAGCATACATTCACACAGAGAAATGTTGAAGAGTGATTTGTGAACAGAGTGAAACTGATGGAGGTAGTCGAGGTCATGTGGAGAATGCAAAACGCAGGACTAGACTGACTGGGGGTGGGGAGATGGGTGAGGGACAGAGGGAAGCTGAAGACATACAAGAATTAGAGAGTGTTGGCGAGGAGAGTGGAAAAAGGCGAGAGGTAGAGTAGGGTAGGGCGAGGGAGTAGCACAAGGGCAAGAGGAGTTTGGTAGGGGCGAGGGAATTACAGATAGGGGCGAAGGTAGGGCCGAGGGAGAGCAGGGGCGAGGGGTAGGTTGAAGTACATGATAGGGGCGAGAGGGAGTAGGATAGGGGTGAGGGTGTAGGGTAGGGGCGAGAGGGGTAGGGTAGGGACGAGAGGGGTAGGGTATGGGCGACAGAGGATAGGGAGGGGTGAGGGGGATCGGATAGGGGTTAGAGGAGAGGATGGGGGCAACAGAGGGTAGGGAGGGGCAAGAGGGGTAGGGTATGTGCGAGAGAGGGTAGGGAGGGGCAAGGGGGATTGGATAGGGGCTAGAGGTGTAGGGTATGGGTGAGAGAGGGTAGGGAGGGGTGAGGGAGATTGGATAGGGGCTAGAGGAGAGGGTAGGGGTGAGAGAGGTTAGGGAGGGGCAAGTGAATTAGAAAGGGGTGAGGGACAGTGGTGAGGGGTGAGGTAATTAGAAATAGTAAGATGCAAGAAGCTACCGGATGCAGGAAGATGCGAGAGGAGGAAGTCGCAGGGTTATTTTATTGGGAAAAATCAAGCTTTAAAAAAATAGTCTCATCATCTCATCAACCATAATTGGCATCGTAAAGAAGAGAAGTATCTTAATGATGTGAGGAAGAAGTGAAAGCAAAGCCATTTAGCAGGAAAGACTCGAATGAACACGGGAAGCCGTGTTTTACAAAGTGTGGTTTTATAACTGGCTGGTGCTAGGAGAGAAAGTTAGAGAGCAAACAAAAACACAAGGCTCTAATACAAATGGAGAATGTGAAGTGAATGTTACTTGAAAATAACTCGATCTGAACTAAGGACAATACCACAAGGTAGTAAAAATTAATTGAGAGAAGGATCCGATACAAGAGATTTAAGGTAGGACACAACACTGCAATAGGAAAGAAAGGGGATTGAAGGATGAAATTTTAGGACACCGATGGGCAGAGATTGAGGGCTGCTAGGGCAACATCTTTTGGTGAGGTAACTGAGTGCTTAGAAAGGAGATGTTAAGAGGGTTGGGATTTTGGAACTTAACAAGATGAGAACACGGACATTGACAAATGGCTTACTATGAGGGATAATAGCATTTTACTCTTGAACCATTTACAAGGGGTAGGGAAATACCATCCAAAGTGAATAATTGTATTTTTCCCTGTGGTAGAATCTCTTGTACCCTGCATGGTCCTTGCCAGGCTGGAACCAAATTCTTTGCCCTTTTTGGGTATCAAGCTTGATATAGTAGCACTAATGATCCTTGCATTACTTTAGGCTTACAAAGATGGCGATTATGCCATACCTTCTGATGAAGCTCTGCAGGTAGAGCAGATCGATGGCTTTCTTCTAACGAGGAGAGACGAGAGACAGAGGCAGACTTCATACCCCCATTGGCACGCATACTGCCTACTCAAGGAGATCCTAAGTTGAATTCAAACGGGGCTATGGATTCCAAATCGAAGGCTAACTGAAATGGGGCGTGATTGGTTGTGGCTTTGAAAGAAGTGTGGTATGCTCAAAGGGTGCAATGGTTAGCTTGAGCCCAAGACGTTGGATGGAAATGACATGCATTTTGTAGAAGAGCTATCAGAACCTTGTTGATGCTCTCGGTCTACCCATTTGCTCTAGGGTAATAGGCACAAGATTTATGATGAAAAATCTTGTAGCTGGCCAACAAGGTTGAAATCATCTCATTAACAAAGTGACTGCCCCTATCTCACTGGTGATCTCCAGGGGACATCCAAACCTGCACAAAATATTATTGTACAAAAACTTGGCTACAGTGTTCCTAGTGCAATCAGTTGTGGCTAGTACCTCTGTCTACTTGGTTGCGTAATCTATAGCCACGAGCAAATACTTTCAATTACCTGGCTGGGGGAGAAATTGGACCCACGAAATCCAAGCCCCATCTCTCAAAGGGCATCCATGCCATAGAGACCTGTAGAGGACGGTTGGACTGCTTGGTTTAGGTCCACAACGCTGACACACATCACAGACTTTCACATAGGTAACTGCATCCCAAAAAACGTAGGGCCACCATAGACCACTCTGTAGAATCTTCTGGGTGGTGATGTGACCAGGGTAATGGCCACCAATGGGACCATTGTGGGCGTCCTCCAAAATATGCTCAACTTCATGAGGGGAGACACATCACCTCAGAACACCATCTGATCCTGACTTGTAGAGCTAGCCTCCAATCAAAGTGAATGGCCTAGACTTCAACAACAATCTTCTCTTCTGCAGTGGAGACGCTTTGTCTAGGTACATGCCAGTAGATAGCAAATGCAAGACATTGCCGTACCATTCCGGAGTGATATCCACCTTAAAGAGACTGCTATCTGGAAAGTCATCCACAATCCTTGTAGCTTCTTCACCCGTTTAGATGCGAGAGAGGTGGTCAACAATGACATGATGTTTGTTGGGCCGGAGTACCACTTTGAAATGAAACTCTTGAAATAGGAGTAGCCACCGCCATACTCGACCTGAAACTTGCGGCTTATTAAGCAGATAGCACAGGGCATGGTTATCATTAATAATTGTGAAGTGGACCCTTAATAAATAGTGACAAAATTTTTGTAGAGCATACACAATAGCCAAACCTTCCCTTTCTGTCGTGCTATAGTTGCTCTCTGCTTTAGTGAGCAGTCAACTTGCATAGTGATCAGGGCGATCCAAGTTGAAGTTTTTACTGGGCTGAGTCAGCACATCACCCACAACCAGTTGATTCGCAGTCGTATGCACATGAAAAGAGAGAGAGAACAATCGGAGGCAACTAGAATATGTCCTTCAGTAGGGCATTTTTTGAGGTATGCAAATGCTTCAACCTCGAATTTTGTCGCACTAGTGAGCTGGGTCAATGGTTAAGCGACATGTGCATACATACGTATAAACCTACGATGATAGCTTTTGTGGCCTACAAAGCTTTGAACACCTTTAGGATTGTTGGGAGGAGCCATTTTTTGAATTCCATCCAACTTGAAGGATTTGGAATGACCTTAGAACATAAGGCTTTGATATGGTTTCAAACCATACCTCTTCAATCCATTATAGACTTGCCAACCTTGGCTAGAAGATTTTTCGATAACTCAAATCTATAGCTTTAAACAAAAACAAGGAGAGTCTTGAGAGACTATGTGAGTAGAATGAGTCAACACATCAACATATGTCTAGAGCAAGAAATTCCAACCAAGGAGAGGCTTGTCTCATTGTTCCTTGAAGGTGTACTCAACAAGGAATTTCACACTATAATTTATAACAAGAAACACACTACCTTGGAAGTATGCATCTTGGATGTGATAGATTTGGGAGATAAATACGATATTTTTACCAAACAGAGCACAGTGAAAGATACACAAGAGTGAAAAAAATACATCTATTATCATCTAGCATAAGTGGGATCCACTGGCAACTCCTCTAAATGCCATAGAGGATATGATCAAGTGATGAATGACATGATGAGAAACCTATAAAGAATGACAGTGAGAGAGGGCATTGACAAGGTCTGCACAAGGGAGATCCATGGGACCAAATTCCGACCGAATAGGCCATCTAAATGGTGTGCTAATGGAAAAACCATGAGACCAACGAGTGTTATTATCGACCAAAGTTTGATAAAAATATTCAGTACATGCCTATGAGATTGCAGGGATAACCTATGTATAGGTATCCACCTAATATGGGACAAGTATAAAAGCCACCCATGGCTATGGAGAGACCACAACTTGTACTAGGTCATAAATCACCACTACCAAGAAAAAATGCAACATAAGTCAAGTATATGCATCCTAACGGACAAGTGGAGATGCATGCCATCGTCTCAGTCATGCGTTACAATGAAAATGATTCATCAACTTTGGTAGTAGAGGATGAATGGTATAGTCTACCACAAACTATCATATTGGCACAAGTTTATCAAGCGCCTCTAGAAGTGTCACCTGTGTATTTCATTGCAAATTAAGGGGCTAGGCCACCCATGATGAAATTAATGTAGTACCATCCAAGTATATGCATCTTAAAGGACTAGTGGAGAGACATGCCATAGTACTAGTCACACCCTATAACAAAGCTAGTTCATCAACTATGGTACCCGAGGAAGAATAGTACGCTCAGCCACAAACTACCATGGTGGAATCAATCTATCAAGCAACTCGGCAACACATGTGTATTTATTACCAACCAAAGGAGCTAGGCCACCCCTGATGAAACAAATGCCTAAACTAAAAATGGAAAATTTCCATAATTGTTGATGGATCATTGAAAGAATGATTGTCGCAGACCTGATAAAAATGCTTAGCCAAGTGAGGCTTAATGCATGCAATGTGATAGAAGAGGGGGACATTATCCTGAGGACTATCCTAGGAACACACACACACACACACACACAACATATAAATAAGATTTATCTATAAATCCTAAATGTATCAATAAACCATGGTATTTTTTCAAGCAAGTATTGATTGCAATGCTTTTATCATATGTTTGGCAAGATTAAGAGCCATCAAAAGGAAGAGGCAAAAATTAGACCCTAGGTGTGTGTTGGGGTACCAACACCCAAAAGAGGATGCTCCTCCATTAATAGGTTCAAGAGAAATGTTGACTTCACCCAATCTATAGATGTTATGGGGCAAGAGGATTTTGAATCTAAGTCTAAGTGTTTTATGGATACTCTGGGGGAAGAGGAACTTGCCATGAGCTCACTTGTGGATGCTTCAAAGGAAAATTCAAAATCTAGTGCAATTGAGGAGGAACCTGAACCCCCCAAGGTCCATGTGATGACCTCAAAAAGAGGGATGTGGCCAACGACTAGTATGGTAAAAGAGAAGGGGAAAGAAGAGGCAGTTGCTACAGAAAAACTTGCATTCATAAAAAAAAGACTCTTTCAATTTGCAATTTCTTCAAGAGATGCTGATAAATTTTGCAACGTTTGATACACCCTTTAGTTTTAGTGATCTTCTACCTCAACACAAAGATTTCATGAAGCTTAAAAGAAAGGGATTTGAGTTGGAGGTACAAAAGGAGCGGGTCATCATTGATGGCATGGTTGTGGTCCATATATATATTGTGATTGCAGAGGACATTCATACAAGAACTACCATCAGCTATATTGAGACCCTCTAGTGCCTCATGCACCAAAGAGATCGCAAGCTACTACAACAATCCTTTGGCTTTCTTCTATATCGTAATTTCCTATTAGGTAATATTGTGAGGAAGCATCAACAAATTATGGAGAAAGAGGAATTACCACTGGAGAAACAAGAGGATGATGAGGTCAAGATTGGGGAGAACATTAGAAGAAAATGAGAATGAGTGAAGTGAAATGCTTTTGATAAAAAAATCTAAGATCAAGCTACCTTTAGATGTTTTTGTCTTTAACAAGAGCCAAGCCGTGCTAATTCCGCATGGTGTGCCATAGTTAAAATTGGCGATAGAACATATACTTTTCTCCATGAAATCCACACTATTTTTTGTCTAAGGGAAGACCTTGCACTAGCCACCATCTCTCTAAATTCCAAGAGGACAGAAGTGGGTTTTTTTTTAAAGATAGTAGTGACAAAGAGGTGATTAAAAGCTTTGGTAACCCAATAAAGTGACTCAAACTACACTTTGAGAAGTCAAAAAAGACTAAAGAGATGCTCCCCAATGAGTCCAATCTTCCAAGCAAATTGCAATATCCTCAGCCCCTCAATAAGAAGAAGAGGATTGGTTTAAGCATCGAGCAATGGGGTCAAGTGGGTTGATGGATCTATGGTGGGATGAAATTTAGATGCAAAGTGAGAGCTTCATGGTAACCCTCCTTCTATGTGTGTGTGTGTGTGTGTGTGTGTGTGATCATGCTATCTACACTCCTAGATTGCCCCCATTTTGTGTGTGTGCACGTAGTCATGGATTGTTGATAAGAACGACTTTCTCTGTCATCGGACCAGAGAGTATCATGGAGGGGATGCAACCTTAACACAATATCCTACCAAACTTTGCAAGGTACCCATCCTAGTCTTTCACAATGGAATGTCAGAAGAGGGGACCATCGCCACCTTTCCCTTGAAGATACTCCTCATGCTTCTTAGGTGGACCAATGTTGTCGCAGAATGAAAACAAAGTTATCAATGTTGACAAAATTTTTGCAAGAAAATATTTTGGATACTATCTTGGGCATATGTGTGGCCTTGTAGCCTATTGCTACACATACACATCAATGGTGCTCTCATTAGGGAAATATATGCCAAATGAACTTTAGAGTATGGCAAACATGTAATGATCTGAGACAAGGGAGCAATGTCAAAAGATATATGTAAACTGTCAACAAATTGAAACACAAATTAACCATGTTCTGTGTATCTGTAGTAGGCCTTCCGAACCATGTTTTCCAACCCTTGGGTATTCAATATTTTTGGGTTGAGGGGATTGGAATGAAGTGAGCTTTTCTTGTCTTTTTGCTTAAATGTCGTATTTTATTGAAAACTCTTGCTCAAGAAGTGATTGAAGTGAGATTTTGGGAGAGAACTTTATTTTTATTTTTATCCATCTCCCTCTATATCTCTTGTTAGAAGCTGGACACACCACACGGCAGTAACTACTCGGAGGATTATTATTTTTTGTGATTATTCATTCATTGAGGAAAACTTGATTTTTCACCTTGTAATTATTGGAACTTACAGAAGTTTCCAGATTGTATCCCAGTTTTGATAGTTAGATTAAGTAGATGCTTGAATTTTGGAACTTTAGGGTTTGAGAAATTGTAAGGTATATATACCACTTTTTGACCTTAATGAAAAAAACCTTTTTTCATTTTAAAAAACAAGTTTTGAAGTCTGTGAGTGAGCGTACTGTGTACGAGAGAGAGAGTGTGAGCTTCATCTTGACGCTACGTGTGCTTCGGTGGTCGGAATCGAGTGCGAAGAAGTGCAGCGTGTTGCCCCCGACGAGAGCTACGCGCCGATACCTACATTGTGCGCGTACGATCCAATTTTGCGAGCTCCTTCTACGAGCTTCATTGGGTGTTTGGGTGAGCATACGTTGTCCGATTTTGCATTGCAACATATCCATGCGTTCACATTGAGTAGAACTACACGTAAGGCACTTTAGATTTGGGAAACGAAGACCTGTAGATTTCAGCCAGACATCCTACGTGTTTCTGCACCAGGTGTTTTGGGTCGGGATTTTGGTTCATAGACCTTAGGGAGAGCAGCCTAGTGGTATTAGTAGGGTCTCCTTCAAGTTCTATGGTGTTTCGAGATTGTTTGATAGGTGTTCGGCTCTAGAAAGCGTTGTAGGAAGTTTCCTCTTATGCACTCTTGAAGGCTGTGACTTAGAAAATTGGTAGAGACCTCTGTAAGAATTAGTTAGGAGTCGGTCGAGTGTAGGTTGACACCTTATGCTTGCTTCCACGCGCCTGCGCGGGTCGAGCTTCGTCCTTAGCTGACATTACATGTTAGGTGAGTTCTCGCTGTGCTGACGTCCATCGCGGCGTATCCGTCCGACATTGGTGCCGTTGCTGGGGACGAAAACCTTAGGTAGGTGACCGAGACTAATCCTTGAGGATTGGGATTTTTGGCTTGCCAAGAGTCTCGCTGTACATTTAGATAGGATCAGAGGGTGGAGGACTCTCTAGGTCTTAGAGAGAGTTTAGGAAGTGTGTGCCTGGCCTAGATCCTTCGACTTAGGTGGATTAGGTAGACCAAGATAGTTTTAGGTAGTAGTCGAGTTCTAGAGTAGGAGTTGGAGTGGTAGAAGCGGTAAGAGAGGAGCTTGAGAGTCAGGGGAGGCCAGAAAGCAACCAAAAACACCATTTCACATGATAAAAAGGAGTAGAGTAAGTAGGACATCTTGATTCATGATCTAGAGCATTTCATGCATGTACACTTGCTTGGTAAAGTCATTACAAGTTTGTAAAAGACGCAAAGGTGTGTTTGAAAGCCTAATTGAAGTCCAAAAGTTACTGTGAGTGTTTCTGATAGATCTACAGAGCATCAGGAGCATTCCTGTCAATTTTTTTTAAATTTTAAGCCAGGAGACATCCTACGCGTAGGATGTCTAATATGGGAGGAATTTTGGGATTTTGAGTTGACCAGTGTGTTCAGAAGGTAGGGTTTACCCTACTTTCAATTGGAAAGTGAAAATTTGGCCATATCTTGACAGGATAAGGCCAGATAGACTAAAATTGCCAGACATCCTACCCAAATAGTGCCAAAACATTATTTTGAGACCAAAACCATAAGATGGCTACATGAGCATGTCTTGCATGATATATTGAGTGACTGAAAGGGGTTTCACCTCATTTGGGTGAGAAAATTGGGTTCAAAGCGGACTTTAGCACTTTTGACTGAAAAAGGCAAGAATAGTTGAAATTTGGGACTTTTGACATCCAAACCAAAATCTAAGCATACCACTGGGTTACTGACATCAAGGGGAAGCTGTGAGACAAGTCTGGGGTCAAACAAGCTAAAAAGACATCCTACGCGTAGGATGTCTAAAGAGTGATTTTGGACTCCAAACTAAATTTTGAGTAGACCAAAGTGATCAGCAACTCAAGGGGAGCCTGGGCTTTGAGTTTGAAGCCATTCTGATGAAAAAGACATCCTACGCGTAGGATGTCTAAAGCAAGAAATTGAAGCCAGACTTTGACTTTGAGCATAGTAAGGTGTTATATAGCCTAAGGCAAGCCTCCTAGTCAATTTTGGTCCAAATTGGAGTTGATTAGACTGATCAATATCAGCAACAGGCTGTCGAAACAGATTTTTGACTCATTGATCAGCTAATAGGTGTCCAAATCAAAAAGTAAAAGCAGCTGTAATCTCAGCACAGCAAGGGGAAACCACAGTGCAAAAATCTAGGCAAAACACAGCAGGAGACATCCTACGCATAGGATGTCTATTGGGGCATACTGCAAAGAAAATTTGACCTGGCATAGACAGTGAGAGTCTATTTGGCTTAGGGGTTCCAGAACTTCTTTCAGAAGTGAATTTGGACCTTGTTTGCCCATTTGACGAAGCAAAGACCGAATTCAGACTTTTTCGAGTAAATTGACCAACATCTGAGGGTAGTACTGTTTCAGATTAGCAAACCTAATCCAGAACATCAGCAGTGTATAAAATACAGTAGTGGTTGAGATTAACTCTCCAGTTATACCAATCATTACTAAGATAACCTATAGCAGATAAATGCGTTGATTCAATTGCCGAAATTAAAACACTTGTGTACAGGTATATTCAGCAACAAAGCAAGAAGTTGTACAGAAACTGACCCTTTGCCAGGTGAGTGGTTGGATTTGTGATAAATTGCATTGACAAGTTTGATGAATTTAAGATCAGGAAGATACATTGTTAGAGACCAGAAGGTGGCAGGTGACCAAGGTAGCTTAGTGTCCACCGAAGAGAGTGTAACTCAGGCAAGGCTAGATCCACTAGCACCGATTATTGAGGAAGGTAGTGATACTGACACTTCGTCAGACAAATCTTTCTTCATGATGGGTAGTCAACAGCCAAGAGGTTTCACCTATGATAGACCTATGCGAGGAGGAAGCACCTCGCAAAATCCTTTGAATGATTCCAAGCTCACGGTGATCTTCTTAGAGGGAACAAATTCGAAAGGAGTCCTAGTCTATTCTGACTATCGAGGCCGCAAGTGCATTTGTATCGAAGAGAGGCCATCCCAAAGATTGGAGATAATCCAAGTGTATGATGATGGAGATAGATTCCGAGACAAAAAGGGGAACCACTATTTAATAGTTAGTAACCTTGAAGATTACAACAGATATGGAGATAATGTGGCGAAAGGGAAAATTGTTTCAGAAACTCAAGAACCGCCACCAAACATTGATCGACCTGGAGCTATTTTTATGTATGACAAGAAAACAACAAGGGTTCCAACTTATAACGAGAACGTGGGAATCTACAAACATGAGAGTGAGGGTATAGTGTCTTACTTTCGCAGCAAAGAACCATACGTAAACGAATTAAGCAAAGACAAGGTTCTTTACTTATTCTCTTATGAAACTGTTACGGGGAAGGGTATAGTTTTTGTTGATAGATACCGGCGAGAATACTAGTGTATTCTCCCAAAGGAGGTAGAAAGGGCAACAGGCCCAGGAGCATCAGCATATGCCCCTGAGGAAGTGCCAAGAGCCACCTACACCCCGAGCAAGTCAACGAATCCTTTTTTAGATGAGTATGACGCTACCTCACATTCCACCCGACCGCAAGCATTCAACAACCAAGACCAACCAGCAAACTAGCTATCATTGCAGGCATGGCTTCGACAGAGTGCAACAATGGAACCAAACCGAAACCGAGATGGTTATCAAGCCGCACGAGGGCTCAGGGATTTGCATGAACCACCACTCTATTCAAGGTATTAGGCAGAGAGTAAGCCAAAGACTCAAGGGTCAACAGAGCCTGCAGGACCACCCACAGAACGAGTTCAAAGAGAAGAACCACCTCCAACAAGAACCGTTAGAAATTATGGCTTAGGAGCACCATTGGGAGAGGAACCAACCTATTACAGAAGGCCTGAGGAGTTATATCGATTAGGACAGGGAGATCCAATGATGAGGTTTGTAGACCATCGAAGAATTAGACCTTCTCAAGTGAAAAAATGGGTAAACAAGAAATACACAGGAAGCAGAGACCCAAGAGATCATGTAGCAGCCTTTGTGCATGTAATTAGAGCCGAAGAGGTGTTAGATTTTCCTACCCAATTTGCAGGGTTTGGACTAAACCTAGAGGATGATGCTGCCACTTGGTTTGACTCTGTAGAGCGTAGAGACTTTGAGTCGATGGAGGAAGTGTTTGACGAGTTTATCGAGGAATTCTCTCAAAGGGGAATAGCTCAGAATACCGTCTCACAGATCCATAAATTCAAACAGAAAGATGGAGAATCTATATGAAAGGTAGCCCTAAGACTAAAAAGATATGTTAAGTTCTGTCCTGTTGAAGAACTGCCAACTTAGTCCAGACTTATGCTGATATTCATCCAAGGACTAAGGAATGCAGATCTCCAGAAAGACTTATATATAAAGAGGAGCACGGCGTTGAATGAGTTGACAAAGGAGGCTCTTTACCTTCTGGACAATTGTGCAGTCTACAAAGAAGGGGAGTTCAAGGACCTTGATGACGATTCGTCTTCACAGCAAAGTGGAAGCAAGTCTTCTAAGACAACACCGAAAGGAGAAGTAGCGGTAAACTAGGAGCAGCTCGTAGATGAAGTGCTAAAAAAGATCAACTTGTACGCCAAACCCCAGGCTAAACAGCCCAAGTGGTGTGCTATTGAACAAAAATGGACAAACCATGAGACCGAGGAATGTTATTATAACAAGGGATATGTGAGAGAGAGACCTTACGCTCCCCAAGCTCCAGTAGCTTCCCCTCAAGTTCCACCGATGCCTAGATATCAAGCAAGCAACTTACCAGGACCTGTAGGTGTAGAAAGACCACAACCAGTGTTGGGGCAACAACCACCCCTACCAGGATTACGACCAGTTGGTATGAGATACACATCAACAGTAACTGAATCAGAGGATAAGGCTTTGGTGTCTATGCATGCATATTATGAAGATCCCAACGGATATGCGGCAAACCCTGTCTATTATCCACCGGAAGAACCCTCGACACCAGAACCATGGAGCATGATAGGAAATACAGGACCACCAACTGCTGCACAGGTAGCAGGAGAAGGAAGATATAGCTTAGATGAACGAACATTGTTGTTCATAGCCAATGGAGGCATGGGCAGACAGAGACATGCTTACCAACAAAGAGGAGATCAAGGAGCACCTCAACAACCCAAGGGACCGTGTTACAAGTGTGGTGGAGACCATTGGCTGAGAGACTGTCCTCATGATGAAATCATTAGAGTCAATGAGTATTGCCCATAATGTGGAATTACTCATTTGATTCTCGATTGCCCTAAAAACCCAAGCAAAGGAGCAAAAACCACCTTGAATATGTTAGAAACAGTACCTTCCAGTGGAGGATTGGAAAATGAAACAATCATACCTATTCAGGCGGTAACACGAGCCCAAGCTCAAAGAAGGACGAACGAACCCATAATTGAAGAGCCAAAAAGCGATGCCCAAAGTTCAGAAACGAGAAATCAGAGAAGCACTTGGAAAGCTAGAAAGGCGCGTAGGAAAGCCAGGAAGGAACGAGAGCAAACAGCCCTATCCGAGGAGTTGAAACATACAAAGGACAGATTGGAGCGGTTAGAGGATCTAACCAGCTTAAGCTCACACACCACAGCAACCATAGCACTCAAGGAAATAGCAGAGCCCAAAAGTGTAGGATCAGGAGGATCTGTACTGGCAGACAAGGTAAATGAGTAGTTGGATGCGCTTCTAAAAGCTTATGAAGCTCGACTTAAGAAGAACCAAACCCAAGAGCAAAGGTGGATGACTTATCCATATGCAGAAATAGAAAACAGAGATTTCAAAGGAATTGTATGTTGGCATATCAATGGATCGACTCCTTTGAGGTCTTTATAGGACCAAGCGAACACATCTTTGTACTTCTTGAGAAGTTGTGTTAGCTGTTCTTCATCCTCATGCTCTAAATCGTTAGCTATATAGACCGACTGAGGCTTTTCACCTGGTTCTGCGAGGTCTATCTTTTTTGCATTTTCAAGCCCATCGTAAGATTGTTGGTTGGTTCTTTCCCTGACTGGTGGTGTCATGATGATTTTCCTGTCCTGGATAGTAAATTTCTGATAGTGTGATGGTACGTTCATGTTTCCCTTTTCTGACTCCCCTTTACCATCACTATCTCCTTCAGTAGTCCATATCTCTCTCAAAGACCGTTTCAGTTCTTGGTATTTCTGTTTACGCTCCAGTTTGGTCCACTCTTGGTCTTTTGTTGTTTCTTTTTTTATTTTTGAGATTTTTTGTGATTTTGTTTCGGTTTTAGCTTTTCGTACCTGTTTTATTTCCTCTCACGTTCTTTCTTTTTGATTTTTTGAGAATCTTCCTGATATTTGATCTTTTACACAATCCTCTGCTTTTACAAGCATCAAATAGTGAGTTTTACCTTTTATCCTAGGCATCAGGTTCTCTCTCGCTTTGTTTCCTGCTCGTTTCCTCCTATAGCGTTCTTGGCGTCTAGGGTGTTGATTAGCAAAATCATAAAACTTAATATTCTCGGTTTCATTTCCACGCTCATTTGAGGTGTCTGAACACTCATTATCTGCATCATCATTTACTTCTAAATGTTCAGAGGAGTTGTAAAACTCTTCTTGTTCTGGTGGTTCTACCGTCTCTTTTTCTGGTATAACTCTTACCATGTAATAGGGTAATACATCATAGCCATCCTTATCGCAAAATTTTGTTGTTGGATTGTCAGTAATGGTACAGACATCCAATGTTGCTAGTATGTGTTCCCATTCTAGAGGTTCCAAGGCATCTTCAGGGAAAGGTTCCGAAATATACTCCTTGTCCTCAATTGCTCTTTCTAAGACACATTCCTCTCTTCTTAAGCTTCCACAATGTGAAGCTCCGCACATCCATAGCTCTTTTGGTTGCCCTAACCATGCTGGGAGTTCTGATCCTGCTACTGTAGTCGAATCAAACTCTTCCACAGGTGTTTGGTTCATATCTTTGTAACTATGGTCTTTCAGGTGTATTTTAGTTGTTGTCTCGCCATGTCTGAGGTATATGTGGTCATAACCCCAATCTTGGACCATCTTCAATTGTCGCATGAATGGTCGTCCCAAGATGATCTCATAATTGTTCTTTTTGTCGAAATCGACTATTGCAAATGTATGCTCGTACTCGATTCTGCAAGAAGTGACAATCACTTTTTCCAAGAGTCCTAGAGGCTTCTCCATGAACCCATCTACCAATTGCAGTTTCATTCTGGTAGCCCTCAAAGCAGGTTTTTCCCATTTTGTCCAGATTTCCTTGGTGGCGATAGCAACTCCCGCTCCACTGTCAAGAATAGCTTTGGAAACTACTCCTTGGAATTCTACTGGTAGCGTGGTGTTTCCATCTTCTCCCTTGCAATATTCTCCAACCTTGTTCAATGGTACTAGCCTAGTGTTTAATTGAGGCCTATCCAACTCTCTGATCCCTTCTTGTAGCTTCAAGGTGGGGTCTTTCACTCCAAATTTTTCTAGGCATTTTCCTACTGTGGTCCACATGTTTGGCCTTAACCTTAGGAGTTCTACTAACGTGATTGTGCATGCCACCGGGGTGGATAACAACTCAATCAATCCTTGTGAATCCATCACCTTGTTAGAAGAAAGTCATTGAAATGGGATTGCTCTCACTTCCGACTTGGCTTCGTACTCTCCTAGGTAAGAGGGTAAAGTTCTCAACGAGTCTGGTTGGTTGTGCCCCGAACTAATTGATCCTTGGTCTCCCCCTTGTGAATGTATCTTAAAGTTCATTTGCGACCTTGCTTCAAATTCTTCAATAGGAGGTAAGGTTACATTCTTTTCTTTTCTCGTGCTATTCAAGTGGTTACTCATCCTATTAGCCTCGTTGGCTTCACAGATTTGCTTCCACAGATTGGGTATCACCCATTGTGGTAGTTCCCAAAAAGAATGGAAAACTGCGAGTGTGTGTAAACCTCAAGAAGTTGAATGCAGCAACCATAAGGGATAATTATCCTTTGCCAATCACATAACATGTACTTGAGCGAGTGGCTAGGAAACGGGCTTATTCCTTTCTGGATGGGTTTTCAGGATACAACCAACTGGCAATAGCAAGGGAGGATCAACACAAAACAACGTTTGCCACAGAATGGGGGATTTATGCGTATCGAGTTATGCCATTTGGCTTAACTAATGTCCCAACCACTTTCCAAAGGTTAATGACTCACGCATTCAAGGAATACCTAAGAATATTCTTAGAAATTTACATGGATGACCTGTGTGTACACTCTCTTCTACGAGAGGAACATATTGACCATTTGCAAAAGGTCTTTGAAAAATGTAGGACATATCGAATCTGTCTTAACCCGGAAAAGTGTGTATTCATGGTTAAGCAAGGACGAATCTTAGGACACATTGTCTCAAGAAATGGCATAACCACTGACCTAAACAAAGTCAAAGTCATTGTAGACCTACCCAAGCCTACTAATGCGAAACAAGTGAAATCCTTCATGGGAAACTGCGGATATTATCGAAGATTCATATACATGTATGCGGTTATCGCACAACCTCTGTATCGTTTGCTAGTCAATTTTGAGTGGACTGAGGAGTGTGAAACTTCATTCCAAAAGTTGAAGGAAAACCTTCAGCACCTGTACTAAAGGCACCAAATTGGGAAAAGATATTCCATGTGCACATTGATGCTTCAGCATATGCCATTGGAAGTATTCTGGCTCAACCTGGAGACGGAACAATGGATTTTCTGGTTTGCTATGCGAGGCGACAGTTAAACAGTGCGGAAAAGAACTACACAACCACCGAGCGGGAAGGGTTAGGAATGATTTATGCTGTAAAAAAATTTCGGCATTATTTGCTTGCAAACAAATTTGTGTTCTTCACAGATCATCAAGCTCTTTTGTACCTGGTAAATAAACCTTGCAATACAGGGAGGATCATACGCTGGTTTATTATATTGCTAGAATTTGACTTCACAGTGGTGGTCAAAAAGGGTAAAACCCATCTACGAGCGGATCATCTTTCAAGGATACACAACGGGGAAGCTTATGAAGGAGTAGATGATGACATACTAGATGCTTATCTTTTCAACATTGAAATGGTACCCAAATGGTCTCAGGAAATTGTTAGCATTCTTTCCTTTGGAAGTGGGTTTGATAATACGGAATGCAGATCCAAACATCAAACAATTCGTCAAACAAAAAACTTCCACCTGATAGCAGGACGGCTGTATCATTTTGGATCGGACCTAATCCTACGATTATGTATAAATCCGGAAGAATTCGAGTGCTACCTTAAAGAGGCACATGTCCAGGGTTGTGCATTTCATTGTTCAACAGTGAAGACACACCAGAGACTGAAACAGTTAGGGGTTTATTGGCCAACTATGTATGCGGACACACATTCTTATGTTACCAATTGTACTATATGTAGTGCCAAACGACCAGTGGATCACGCAACTTTGTTTCAGGTAAACATAGCACCTGCATGGAGTCAATATATCATTGACTTCTTAACCACCAGGACGTTCCCTGAGAACATCACATGAGCACGGAAAAAAGCTATAGAGCTGGAAGCTCATGACTTTTAGTTAATTGGGAACCAACTCTATAAGCGAGGTAAGGACAATCAACTTAGAATCTGTGCAAGTGAAAGCGAATACTTGCTGATTCTAGAACATGCACATAGCAGAATAAGTGGAGGCCATTTTTCGGGCGATAAGACGACAAAAATTGTCTTAACCTCAGGAATTTGGTGGCCTACATTGCACATGGATGCTGAAGAGTTTGTAAAGCGTTATGACGCATGTCAATGCACCAAGGTGCCAATAAAAAGAGATGAGATGCCATTACGGCCAATGATGGGAGCAAGAGCATTTGCAAAATGGGGCATTGATTTTGTGGGACCTATAACACCCCCTGCATATCGCACCCATACCCAATATATCATTGTCGCTACGGACTATCTCACAAAATGGGTCGAAGCCAAAGCAACACAAAAAGCTGATGCACGCACCACGACACAATTTTTGTATGAGAATGTTTTTTGTATGTTACGGGTTACTAATAGAAATTGTCAGTGACCGTGGAACACATTTTCTCAATGAAGTCATTGAATATCTGCTAGAGGAATTCATGGTCATACATAGGAAATCTGCACCCTACCATCCACAGGCAAATGGGCAAGCTGAGGCCACTAATAAAACACTATGCACGGTTCTCACTAAAATAGTGTCAGAATCAAGAACAGATTGGGATCAGCAGCTACACTCAACACTATGGGCATACAGGGTAGCTTACAAAACATCAATAGGAACAACACCATACAACATGGTGTTTGGCCTAAATGCTATACTACCCATAGAGTTTTTAATTCCAACTCTACGAGTAGCAAAAAGCTTAGAATGGACAGGGCATGAGCTCTCTTCAAGAATAGATGATCTTGAAAAGCTCGATGAACTCAGCTTACAAGCTGTGGCTTCAATCTATGCTAAAAAGAGAAGACAAAAGGAAATTTTTGACAAACATGTGCGTACCAAAGAGTTCAAAACAGGTGATTACGTACTTGTTTATACCTTGAAACAATATGCCAAGAAACTTAAAAAGCGAGGGATGGGACCATTTGTGATTAGTGATCTATCACAAAGTGGAGCTGTCAAGATTGCTACATTAGCAGGTAAAGAAATGCCAAACTGGATTAGTGGATGTCGACTGAGGAGGTATCATCTACCACTCACACAGGGGATGCTCCAACAAATTCATCAAGGAAAACAAAGAATGAAGGAAAAATAGAGAGTACGAGAAGAAGCTCAAGCCGAAGCACATGAATGCATTGCAAAAAGACGGCTTCTGCGACAACAACAACAAAGTGGACCACCATTGCGAATCAATGCCATTCGACTGACGAAGTTGGAGGAAGAAATTGTGGAGCCAATAATTGCGGTCAAAGCGGGCAGCAATCAAGTTGAATCAACAGCCTTGCTTGATTCGGGTGCTCAAGCAAATTTGATCTCTTACGATTATACTAACAACTCAAAGTCATAGGTCAACTTCATCCTACTCCTCAAGTGCTGGAAAGTAGCACATCACACCCATTGAAAACATTGGGATGGACTATATTGCATGTACAGATACATCAATATCTTTACCCACACAAATTCTATGTGGTGACAGATGAAAGCACACAACACCCAATGATGCTGGGGCAACCTTGGCAAAAAGAGTACAATGTGCAGATAGATTGGAAAGCAAAGGCAGTCAAAATTCAGCATGCACATGAATAACAGGTGACAGACTTTGCTCAGCAATACCAGCATGATCAACTGCAAGCCATGCAATCACTGGAAACAAAGCCAAAAGCACAAATGCCATTAAAAAACAAAACGATACCCAAGACCAACAATCAGGTTAAAGCCAACCATGCTAATTACAGACATATGAAGTCACCGGCCGCAATGCAAAGATCTCGGTTACCAACACAAGGAAAACAAGTATGGATGCGGAACGATAGAAATGCCATGGCGGACAAACAACAATGCAAAAAAAAAATTCCAACAAAGCAGATGGTTCAACCATAAACCAAGGGCATAAAACAGATATGGATCCCAAAGAAAATGCTTCGCCATAACCCAAATGTCACTCACATTTGGATACCAAAGCAAAAGCAAAAGGAACTCCCTTCAGTACAAGCAACAACGGAAGGCAGACAACTGCATTTCAAAAAGGAACACCGACATATGTGGATGCCAATAAAAAACAAACCAGTGGCAAATAAGAAAGTGCCAAACCATCTACAAAAATCGGCAGCAACAAAATACCAATGGAAAGCAAAGGCAATACGACCCATAGCCATTCCGGCCCAGCCAATTCTCTCCTTAGAAACAGCTACTCTATCAACAGTTTCGGCAAAGCAACTGCCCTTTGCAAAAAAGACAATTAAACAGAGAGCAGTAGAGTTACAGCTGTTACTTGCAAAGAAAGCAGGAAACGTCGACGGCGAATGCCAATAAGCATCTTGCTTATTCCCTTCTCTTGCACAACATTAATTTTTCCATGCATTGACCGAGTATGCATAAAGTAGGGCCACATTAATCGGCCAGGCATTAGCACAAATTTTTCAACCTATGAACGACACATACTCCGAGGCGATACCTTGTCGTCCGGCAGGACTCCAGCTAGGAGGGGGGGAGGCATTCTAGAGGCACTCTCAAATGCGGAACCAATAACAGAAACAACAAAAAAGGGCATGATTTTCGACTATTTTAAGGATTGTTGTTTGATTACGAAATTTTCTGGAGTAACCCAAGTATATATGCCCTTATACAGCATGAGGCTACAGGTATATGGGGCCAAACGCCAAATCAAGCCCCTAGGTGTGTGTATGTAAGTAGAAATAGCCATTTTTCAGGCAAAATATTGGTAAAACAAAGAAATTCAGCCAAAAAAATTGCATTCGAGTGTATATAATGATTGGTGGTGATGTTTGTGATTTATTACGATTTTTGGGGATTTTCTGGGTTTGATTTGCTATTTTCCTTTTAATTTTGCTAATTTTCGGCAGAAAAACTTCAAAAATACAAAAAGCAGGTGAAAAATAGTCGTAATGAAAAACAAAAAATATGGGGATGATCAGTGACTATAGGACAACCTATGGTGCAGTGGGGATGCAATTATGAGACTGGAGCGGAAAGCGTGTTTTGGCCAGATTTTGACCGAAATGCCAAATTTCTGGTAAACGGAGCAAATGGAGTCCAAATCAAGAAATTTTTGAGCCTAAACCGCATCTCGCAAGAAGATAGGAGCACATGTCAAATTTCATGAAAAGTGGTTCGGGGACCTCCATTATAAGAAATTTTCACCCCATTTTTAGCCCATTCTCACTATTGACTTTGTGGAGAGAGCTTCTGCCACCTAGAGCGGATCAACCTTCCAGCATCTCCTACGACACACACGACTACCCGACGAGCTCCAGACATGAGAGGTAGGCTCACCACCTTGAGCTTTTCGCGCATGTTTGTCATTATGTCGCGAAAACTAGCGTAGGGGTCGCACACAAAGCGGACGGTAGAGACCTACAAGTAGAGACGGCAGCCTAACGGCTAACCCGAAAGCAACACTTCATCGGCAGCTTACCCTAGTCTAGGAGACCAGTCCTGGATGTCCAAAGGCAGTAGGAAACCATCGGGAAAGACCCTAATTCCCAGAAACCCGCAAGAGGCCACCAAATGGGAAATTGGCAAAACGGCGACCAAATGCTACCAAAATTCATGGGTAGGAGCATCTCGACATGCTCGACAAGTCCATACGACCCGCATGACCAAAAAGTGACCCGAAGCGGCACTAAACTTCAGAAACGGTCTCAGACACACAAAGCGTCAAATTGCACTTGCGGCCAAACCGCAAGCCCGTTTGCCACCAAACTTCACGAGCAGCTTTCCTAGACCATCAACAACTAATTCCTATGGTGGTAGACCACCACAAATCATCAAAGGTATGTAAACGCAACCACGGGTGCTTCTAGAGCGACAAATTGCCAAATGAAGCTCCGGTGAAGCCAAAGTCGACAAAAACCATACGGCAAGGATCCCCAAGGGATCGGGAAGCTATGGAGACCAACATCAAGAAATTTCGTCTCACCAAAAAGCACTCCAAAAGTCAGAAAACGGCTCGGAGGCTCTGAAGTCCACATAGGGAGTTACTCTCTATCCATTTGACTTTTTTGTTGAAATTAGGCTTAAAAGGGACTTAGGGGGGCCAAGGGCAAGCATTGGGAGCACCAGCAATGAAAAAATCACCAAGAGACATCCTATGCGTAGGATGTCTCAAGGGTACTTTTGGGCACAAACTCCAACATTTTTCATCATGCACATGTTCTGAATGACATTTACAAGCTATCCACCAAGTTTCATCACATTTGGACCAAATTTGACCTCATATGCATGAAAAAACGCAAAGTTAGGGCTTAGAGGCAATAATGGGCCATAAACCTACCAAATCTTGTCCAAATCCAATGAAACTTGCACAACACATTCACCAACACATCAACAAACAATCTGTGTGGTCAGAGGGAAAAAATGATGAAATAGACATCCTACGCGTAGGATGTCTATTTGACTTTTTTGACATGCAAGGGATATTTTATCATTCCAGATCCAATCACCTCATCATCAGGAACCCATATATCAAGTTTGAAGCCATTCTAATCACTTTTGACCCCAACACCTTCAAGATACACTTTTTTGAGCCCAAAAACACCACACAGAGCTTTACAAGCATCAAATCTTGTCCAAATTCAAATCCAAGAACATGGCCATGTTCCATAGGCCAAGGACAACCCACAAAACAAGTTTCATGTCATTTTGATGAAAAAAGACATCCTACGCGTAGGATGTCTCGAGCATAAATGTAGCCTTCTGTGCAAAGAATGACATCATGGGAGCCAATACCATGGTGTAATAAGCCCATATACCAATTTTCAACCCATTTGGACATCAATTGCTACCTATGATGGACATTCTACTCAAATTGTGACCTAAAGCCTGAATCAGCCCAAAAATCCACTTTTTGATATCCAAATTCAAATCCAAGCATATAGCCATGTTCCATGAGCCTTACACTACGCACATGTCAAGTATGAATGTTGAGCCAACAGAGGATCACACCCACATTTTTGCTCACACTCATCATTTTGTAACCATTGATTGTAATAAATGTCTTTACGACATTAATTTTGATTTGAGCCATTCATTAAGTAACGGGACTCAATGGAGTTTCCAGCTTGTAATCCCAAAGTAATTTCACTTGCTGATGTAATTAGTTAGAGATGTTCTCACCTCCAAGGCTGAGGTATATAAGCCAAAGTTTTTGTAACCTAAGGGGGGGCAGACTATTAATCAAAGTGAGTTTTTTGGAGCGCTGTGACTGTGTCTGAGAGAGAGAGAGAGAGAGAGAGAGAGAGAGAGAGAGAGAGAGAGAGAGAGTGAGAGTCTTATCTACTTGCTACGCGAGCTACGGAGCCGCCATTGGAGAAGCGACACCGCCATTGTGTTAGCAACGGCGAAAGCTACGCACAGATACCAAGAGTGCACGCTATCGGCTTCTATGTGTGGTAAGTTCCTACGAGCTTCGGTGTGAGTTTTCTTCCAACTCGTGTGTCGGAATGGAGCGTGCAGCATATCTATAGAACCACAACGAGTAGAGCTACACATCAGTACCATCGGGGTCAAGTTTCGATCACTTGTATTTTTCGGCCTGTCTTCATACGCGTTTACCGCACGGAGTGGTTATAGGTTGATTTTGCAGTTCAAGTCTTTAGGGTGTTGTTCTTACCTAGTGTATAGACTTCCCCTTGAGTTTGAGATCGATTCAATGATTCTAGATCCTGTTTCGTATAGCATTCGTTCGTAGTACGGATTTCAGTCACTTGCGTATTTTAGAACTTAGATTTGATTTCCTTAGTAGTGATTGTCATTAGAAGGTCGAGTAGGTGATTTGACACCCACCTAGTTGTTTCCATGCGCCTGCGGGTCAAGCTCCGTCCTCATCTGACAAATTCTGTTGTTGGTTGAGTTCTCGCTATTTAGCTTCCGCTAGCGGCGTAAATGCCTTAACATTTGGCGCTGTTGCCGGGGACTAGAGCCCTAAGTAGGTGACCTTAGACTAATCCTACGAGGTGAGTCGTATAAAATACTTTGTATACTTTAGTTAGAGAATACTAGGAAGTGGGGTATTCCTGGGTCTTCCGTGTTGACAGTATTTTTAGTTTAGCTTATATTTGTTTGTTGTTTTGTTGGTGTTGAGTAGTTGTTGATAGAAGAAGAATTTGCTAGTCCGTGAGTGGCAGTGGATCTCTTTAAAATCACAATTACCAAACCCATTTTATGATTAGGAATAGCTTAGGTAGGACTTCATTTGATCCTGATCTAGAGCTAGTAATCATTGGAGTATTTGCTTGATATGGTTGATTGCATGTTAGATCACTAAACCGTCGAGTTAGTAGTGAAACTTGCAATAAACAAAAGTCAGAGAAGTTTTCTGTGTATCTGGGAGTTGCTGAGCACTTGAGAAAGCTTTAGGAAGGATTCTGTGCCAAAAAATTGGAAATCTGCAACTTTAGACATCATACGCGTATGATGTCTAAATGACCAAACAGAGACCAAAACAAAATTTTTGACTTTACCAGAGTGTTCAAAAGGGGGGTTATACCCTAATTTCAACTTAAAACAGGAGCATTAACACTCAAAGAAACCCAAAAAGACAAGTCGGAGCCCAAGAAACGCAAAGAATAGGAAATTTTGGATTCAGATCTTGTTTTTACATTCAAACCTGACAAAAACACTTGAAACTCAATTATAAACATTGGAGAAGGTTTAAAACCAAGAATAGTCAAAATCTGGGACAAAAGACATCATACGCGTATAAGGTCTTTTAGCACATCCACTGCTTATTTTTGATATCTGACCTGACAAGATTGTTACAAACACTGTAGAAAGCAAAAATATCAAGTCTTGACCCAAATTGATGAGGAAGAACAAGCCTTAGTGCCTGTTCAAGCCTATTATGAAGAATCTGGTGCACACATGTCTCCAACTGTGTATTACCCACCAGAAGAACCCAAACAACCAGAACCATGGGGCATGATTGGGAATGTTGGAACACCAACAGTTACAAGTGGTTCTGATGAAGAGAGATATAATTTGGACGCAGGAACATTGATGTTCATAGCTCATGGAGGGTTAACAGGACAAAGACCATCCTATCCACAAAGGACGAATCAAGTGGGACCAAGACTAGCACTAGGACCCTGTTACAAGTGTGGAGGTGACCATCTGATGAATGTTTGTCCACATACGGAAATCATTAGAATTAACGCTTATTGCACTGAGTGCGGGATTACTCACTTCATTGAGGATTGTTCGAAAAATCCAAACAAAGTGCAAAAGACGACATTGAATATGCTAGAAACTATTCCTACCAGTAGTGGGTCCGAAAATGAAACTCTGATACCAACGCAAGTTGTTATTAGAGCTCAAGCTAAGAAAACCACTAGAGAACCTGAGAATGGAAAGTTAGCGACTGAAGTGGTTAGTCAAGGACCGCCGAGTCAGAGAAACACATGGAAAGCTAGAAAAGCACGCATGAAGTTGAGAAAAGAACGTGAAGACGCTATTCTAGCTGAGGAACTAAAGCAAACTAAAGATAGATTAGAAAAACTTGAGAGTCAAAACGGGAAACGAGAGATGAGCCCGGAAAGAACGAAACAAAAGAGTATCAAAGGGACAACGAGCTTAAGCTCAGGGGGATCAGTGCTAGTCGACAAAGTACATGAACCATTGGACGCACTGATGAGAGCTTACGAAGCTAGGTTAAAGAACAACCAAACACAAGAACAGAGGTGGATGACATACCCAAACGCGGAATTGGAAAAGCAGAGACTTGAAATGTGCCAGAGAATGATCAAGACTGCACAAGCTTTATTAGAATCACCAAGAGAAACAATGAATTGTGGAACGGAAAACCCAATTCAGCAAGAGACTATCATTTCACGGGTAGCTGAAAAGACTCCCAGTGTACAAAAGCTTGAAAATACACACAAGGATGACCGCATAGTATTGAACACAACCAATCAGGAGATAGAAAGTTTTCATCCAGTCATACAGAGGATTTACGGAAGAGATGAGGATTACAATGAATTTTGGAAACAAGTGAGAGAGGCAAACTTTGCAAACGAGCTAAGTTGCCAAGCTAATCAGACAAATTGGGAAAAGGACATCAGGAATCCTCCCATAGTGGAATTTGAGGCAGGATCTCAAGTGGACTTGGATCTGCAATCTTACTGGGGAGATGGGGGCTCTATTAGAACAATGGAGAGCAAACCTCATTCACTGAATACCTTACCTTCATACTTAGGAGAGTATGAAGCAAAATCCGAGATTAGAGCACTTCCCTCACGAAGAATTTCATCAGAAAAAGTCATGGACTCGCAAGGATTGATAGAGATCTTGTCAACACCAGTGACATGCACTATCACTCTAGCTGAGCTTTTGAGGCTAAGACCACATATGTGGACCACTGTAGGAAAATGCTTGGAGAAATTTGGGATAAAAGACCCAACATCGAGACTACAAGAGGGTATACAAGAGCTGAGCAAACCACAAAAGAACGCTAAGCCTGTACCCTTAAACAAGGTCGGAGAGTATTGCGAAGGTGAAGAGGGGAATACAACCTTACCAGTTGAATTCCAAGGCGTGAACACGATGGCAATACTAGACAGCGGAGCTGGGGTAGCCATTGCTACAAAAGAAATCTGGAAAAAATGGGAGAAACCAACAATAAGGAAGACTAGGTTGAAACTCCAATTAGCAGATGGACACATGGAGAAACCTATGGGGTTATTAGAGAAAGTCGTAGTGACTTCTTGCGGCATTGAATACGAACATACTTTTGCTATTGTCGATTTTGGCAAGGAAAATAACTATGATATCATACTGGGAAGACCATTGATGAGACAGTTGAAAATGGTCCAGGATTGGGGCTACGATCACATATACCTGAGGAATATGGAAACCACTACACGTGTGAACCTGAAAGACCATAGCTACAAAGATGTGAACCGAACACCGGTAGAGGAGTTTGATTCAGCTACTTTGGCGGGATACGAATTTCCAGCTTGGTTAGGTAAGCCCAAGGAGTTATGGATGTGTGGAGCCTCGAAATGTGGAAGTCTGAGGCAAGAAGAATATGTTTTAGAAAGGGCTATCGAAAACGAAACTTATATAGGAGAACCCTTTCTAGAGGACACGCTTGAACCATTAGAATGGACACACATTCTAGAAACCCTAGATGTTTGTGCAATTTCGGATGGTCCCACAACAAAATTTTGCGACAAGGACGGGTACGACGTGGTTCCGTACTTCATGTTGAGAACTGTACTCGAAAAAGAAACTGAAAAGAACGATACACTGGAAAAGGAAGATGAAGAAGAGGTGTTTCGCGACATTCCCGATCATTCAGAGTGGGGAAATGAAGCAGACAACGAGTCAATGGACAATTCAAGCGGAAACGAAGAAACTATATCGGATGTCAGATTTTATGATTTCCGAACCAAACTAAACAACGCCAGAAACGCTATAGAGCAAAGAGAAAAACAAAGGGGGTTAGAACCAATCCGATGCCTAGAATAAGAGAAAAAAATCAATTCCTAATGCTAGTAAAGGCGGAAGATTGTGTTAAGGACAAGATTTCTGGAAGAATGAGAGGCAATGATCAAAAGAGCTTACGAAAAGACAAAAGAAGCTCAAGAAATCAAGTTCAAAGGAATGAAACGAAAACTAAAACAGAAAAATCAGAAAAGAACAAGCGCAACAGAGAACACACGGAGTCCAAGTTAGAACGTAGAAACAAGTACAGAGAGCTCAAGAAAACTCTGAAAGAAGTTTGGACGACAGAAATTGAGAGTGGAGAGGACGAAAACGCCAAAATCAAGGAAAACATGGATGTTCCCTCTCACTACAGGAAATTCACAATAGAGGATAGGAAGGTGGTATTAACCCAACCTATTCGAGAGAGAAAGGCGAACGAATCTTATGACAGACCGGAGGATGCAAAAAAAGTTGATTTAGCAGCTCCAGATGAGACACCTAGACCGGTGTACATAGCCACAGATTTGTCTCCAGGCGAGGAAGAGAGACTTTTGAGGCTTCTCCGAGAGTACAGGGATGTGTTTGCATGGTCTTATAAGGACTTAAAGGGACTTGACCCATCGATATGCCAACACACAATCCCACTAAAACAAGATGCAAAGCCTAGCAGACAGAGACCATACACATATAATGATACGTTTGCTAAGCGAATCAAAGAAGAGATAGATAATCTAATGGAAGCTGAATTCATATACGAGATTGAACACACCGATTGGGTATCTCCAATTGTGGTGGTACCCAAGAAGAACGGAAAACTCCGAGTGTGTGTCAACTTAAAGAAAGTGAATGCTGCAACAATCAGGGACAATTATCCCCTGCCGATAACTGATCATGTTCTAGAGCGTGTATCAGGGAAAACAGTATACTCCTTTCTTGATGGTTTTTCAGGATATAACCAGCTAGCCATAGCACCGACAGATCAACATAAAACAGCTTTTGCAACGGAGTGGGGAATTTATGCTTATCGGGTTATGCCTTTTGGTCTAACCAATGCTCCCGCAACCTTCCAGAGGCTGATGACGCATGCTTTCAAAGAATACTTAAGGTTGTTTCTAGAAATATACATGGATGACTTATGTGTACATTCTCTTTTGAGAGATGAGCATCTAGAACACCTAAGAAAAGTATTTGAGAAATGTAGGACATATCGCATTTGTCTCAATCCTGAGAAATGTGTGTTTATGGTCTGACAGGGCAGAATTCTGGGACATATTGTCTCACAAAACGGAATATCCACGGATTTAGAGAAGATAAAAGTTATAGTGGATATGTCTAGACCAACCAATGCGAAACAAGTACAGAGCTTTATGGGACATTGCGGATATTATAGACGATTCATTTACATGTACGCTATAATAGGCCAACCACTTTACAGGCTAATAGTGAACTTTGAATGGACAGAGGAGTGTGAGGAATCATTCAAGAAATTGAAAGAGGCACTCATTACTGCTCCAGTCTTGAAATCACCAGATTGGGAGAAGATATTCCATGTGCATATAGATGCTTCGGCATATGCAATAGGATGCATTCTGGCTCAGCCAGAAGAAGGAAACATGGATTTTCCTATCTGTTACGCCAGTCGACAGCTCAACAATGCAGAGAAGAATTACACCACAACAGAGCGAGAAGGATAAGGAATGATATATGCTGTGAAGAAATTTCGGCATTATCTTCTAGCCAACAAGTTTGTGTTTTTTACGGATCACCAAGCCTTGCTCTACCTAGTGAATAAACCATGAAATACCGGGAGAATAGTGAGATGGTTCATTATCTTACTGGAATTCGACTTCACGGTAGTAGTAAAGAAAGGAAAAACACATCTTAGAGCTGATCATCTTTCGCGATTGACGAATGGAGAAGACCCTATAGGAGTAGATGACGACATGCCAGACGCGTACTTGTTCAACATAGAAATGATACCGAAGTGGTCTCAAAATGTCGTTAGCCTATTAACCTATGGAGGAGAGTTTGATAGAAGAGAATACAACCAGAAACATATTGCTATTCAGCAATCCAAGAATATTCAATTGGTTGCAGGAAGGTTGTATCAATTGGGAAATGATCATGTTTTACCACTATGCATCAATCCTGAGGAATATAATATATATTTGTGCGAAGCACATATTCAGGAATGTCCATTTCATTGTTCAAGAAGGAACACATATAGGAATTTGTTACAATTGGGAGTCTATTGGCCAGGAATGAAAGAAAGCGTACATGAATATGTCATTGTATGTATTGTATATTCATCAAAACCGCCAGCAGAGTATTCGACATTATATCAGATAATGATCGCTCCGGAATGGAGTCAGTATATTGTTGAATATCTCATAAATAGAACTTTCGCAGAAGGAACGTCAAAAGCTCGTCAGAAATCTGTAGAGACAGAAGCTAGAGATTACGCTTTAATAGGAGATCAACTCTATAAGAGAGGTAAAGACAACCAGCTTAGGATTTGCGCATCAGAGTCTGAGTATGTGATAATCCTGGAGCAAGCTCATGGAGGAGTAGGTGGAGGCCATTTCTCAGGTGATAAGACAACAAAACATGTCTTAGCTGCAGGAATATGGTGGCCAACATTACATATGGATGCTGAGGAATACGTTAAACGGTGTGATGACTGTCAGCGGACCAAAGTACCACTTAAAAGAGATGATATGCCGCTTAGACCAATGATGGGGACAAGAGCTTTTGCAAAATGGGGGATTGATTATGTCGGACCCATTTCACCTCCTGCATATAAGACTCATGTACAATACATCGTTGTGGCTATCTAACAAAGTGGGTCGAAGCAAAGGCAACTCAAAAAGTAGATGCCAGGACCACGGCACAATTTCTATATGAATACGTCTTTGTACGATATGGATTGCCAATAGAAATTGTGAGTGATCGAGGCACACATTTTATAAATGAAGTGATAGAGATCCTTCTAGATGAATTCATGGTAATCCATAGGAAATCAGCCCCGTATCATCCACAAGCAAACGGACAAGCTGAAGCAACAAACAAAACCATATGCACGGTCCTTACGAAGATTGTATCTGAGTCGAGAACTAACTGGGACCAGAAGTTGCATTCAACATTATGGGCATATAGGGTAGCATATAAAACATCAATAGGAACGACCCCATATAACATGGTTTTTGGGCTAAATGCTATCTTACCAATAGAATTCTTGATTTCAACCTTAAGGGTGGCTAAGGATCTAGAGTGGATAGGGCACGAGCTTTCTGATAGAATAGATGACTTGAAAAAGCTAGATGAGCTTCGCCTAAAAGCAGTAGCTTCTATCTACGCTCAAAAAAGGCGACAAAAGGAATTTTTTGATAAGCATGTGCGGACTAAAGAGTTTAAGGTTGGGGACTATGTCCTAGTTTACACTCTGAAACAGCATGCTAAGAAGCTTAAAAAGCGAGGGATGGGACCTCTGATGATTAAGGATCTATCACCAAGTGGAGCCATCAAGCTTGCTACATTAGACGGAGAAGAAATGCCCAATTGGATTAGTGGATGCAGAGTGAAAAAGTATCTTTTGCCGCTAACCCAAGACATGCTTCTCAAAATACATCAAGAAAAGCTGCGTGTCCAGAAAAAGAAAAAGATTGTGGAGGAAGCGCAAGCCGAGGCGAAGGAAAGAATGGAGAAAAGAAGACTACTACGTCAGAAACAGCGCAATGAAGGAGCAATACGAATAAACGCAGTCAGTATAACAGAAATGGATAATGACAAAGAAGAACCCATCATTGAATGCAAAGTAGGAACCAACCAAATCAAAGCCAGAGCACTATTGGATTCAGGAGCTCAAACTAACCTACTTTCACTCAGTTTGTACAGACAATTGACAAATGACACTAAATTACAAACTGCCAAGTAAGAGTTAAAGAGTTACTCTGAGAATTCAATCAAAACTGTCGGATGCACAGTTTTACATATACAGATTAACCAGTATGTGTATCCTCATATGTTTTACGTGGTTGAAGACCAAGCTACACAACATCCATCATTGCTAGGACAACCATGGCAGAAGCAATACAATGCAATGATTGACTGGAGTTCTAAATCAGTGCTTATCAAATACGAAGGTGAAAGTCAATCAGTTAAGTTCACCAAAGGAGCAGAGCCAACTCCAAAGGAAGAATCCAAGAACAAAGGTAAACAACAACCAGAGAAAAAGAAGAAGCAATGGCAACCAAAAGTTTCTATACAACTGGATTGCTCTTCGACGAGGAAATCTGAACATTGGATAAGGAAGACATGCAATAATATAACAGCTCAACCTTGGGAAAAAACGGAGTCAAAGTTGTTATGGAGACCAAAAAAGGTTGTGCCAGAGAACATAAAGGTGGAAAACAGAGTCTTCAATACCAGACAACAGAGTGATTCCAGACAATCAAGGACAGTGAAACAGATCTGGATTCCAAAGAAGTTCATGACGGCACAAAGCTATAGCAAGAAAATTTGGATCCCAAGGATTTGTAAACAGGAACTCCCTTCAGTACAATCCACGGAAACTCCTAGGTATTTCAAGGCGAGGAAATCAACACAAAGAACAAAGCAGGTTTGGGTCGCAAAGAGTTTGTGGCAAGCACAAGCGAAGCGGAAGCAGATTTGGATTGTGAAAAAGAACAACAAGGTAAAGAAGAATCCATCTACTAATTCTACTACCGAAGTGCCAAAACCAACCCAAAACCCGACCACCAATCCTTCAATCAAACAAAGAGCAGCTTTATTGGAAAGACTGTTGTATCATCGCTCTACAATTGCATTGGGAACTTATGACCAAAACAACTACAATGCTTCGTCCACAGACACTTCATAGTCGTCCGGGAGGACTCAGACTAGGAGGGGGGGAGGTATACAGGTATACAGAAGCTACAAAGCAGCTACAAGCGAAAAAAACAAAGAAAAACAAAAAATTATATTACAAGGGCAGTGTCTTACATGATTTTTCAATTTTTATGTTTGATTGCGGATATTGATAATATTTATGCCCTTATATACCTTGTTTTGCAACAAGAAGAGATCAAATGATGAATTTGGGTCTCTAGACGTGTAAATATCACTAAATAAGAGTGTTTTTGGAGCTAAAAAGTGGAAAAAAGTCGTAATCCAAGTCCAAAAATCACAAATAAGTGTATATTCATATACACAGGGCTACCAGCTATTTATTGTGTATGTTTGGAATCTTTTGGCTTCAATTTGCTATTTTCCTTTATTTTTTATGATTTTCTTAATAAAAGTAAAAGAAAAATAAAAAAAGCAGGTGAAATGAGATCGGAAAAAAGAAAAGAATAGACGGTGATGGTCCTAATGACAGGGGCAACCCATGGTAAAAATTGGGTACAATTCTGAAAAAGTTGCGAAAAGTCCGAAACGGCAGAAATTTGGCAAGTGGACGGAATTCTAAGAAAACAGGTCAAACGGAGTTCGATTTGGGAAATTTCAGATCCTAAAGCGCATCTCACAACGAGATAGGAGCACATGACAAATTTGGTGGCAAGTGAACCGGGAAGTCCGAAGTTAAGTATTTTTCATATCACTTTCAAGCTCATTTACACTATTACCTTCTTGGAGAAGAGCAGAGAGCCACAGGAGCACAGATCTTCTACGACCTTCTACGACTTCCACGAGAGCTCAGAGGACACCAGACATGAGAGGTAGACTCGTTGCCATAAGCTTTTGATGCTTATCATTAACTTTTGTCGCGAAAACTGACCAAAACCAAGAAACAAGAGCAGACGGGGAATGCGGTAGAATGCTAGGTAGTGGCACAACCGCCTAACCAAACCTTGCAAGAACTTATAGGTGGGTTACCCTAGTATAGAAGATGGGTTTCTAACACTCAAAGCTCGAGAAAGAACGACTGGAAAAACCCTAGGTCAACAGAGCATGCATGAGGCAAACAGGAAAAAGTTGTCGAAACGACACAAAACTTCTCAGGAAGCTTAACAACATCGAGGGCAATGCAACCATGGAGTATCTCCAGGTTTGGACCACCAAAAGTGGGTCAAAACAACCGATTCAACGACAGACACACAAAGCGTCATTTTTGCATAACGGCTGAAATTGACGACCGAATGAAATGAAACTTCACAAGCAGCTTCAAGTAACTATTGATGACTTATGTTTGCAAGCAAAACCCAAAAGAAAGCTGATTCACTTACCGATGGTGAAAAAGACGCTTTCGGGCAACCAAATGGAGAAAGATGGAGAACAGTGAGCCAAAGTCAAGTTCAACCAAATAGATGGCTTCACAACATATCCAATGAGCTGGAAATGCAACTCTCGAGAAGAAAAGTTGAAGAGATTCAACTCCAAGGCAAAAAGACGACTTCGGAGACTGAAATGCCTATAAGGGGGCTTTTTAGCTAAACTGATGACTTCTTAAGTTGAAAACTAGTTAGCAAGGCTTAGGGCACTAGCACAAAGCATTCTTTGCACAAAAGGACCAACATTTCAAGAAAAGACATCATACGCGTATGATGTCTCACAGCATGAATTTTACATCCATTTCAACATTTGAGTGCATAGCCTCATTCCACATGTTAATCACATCCTATGAACCAAGTATCATGAGAATTGGAGTTAGAAAACCCAAGGAAAACCAAAAAGACGCAAAGTAGGCCATAAAATTGATTTTTGGTCCTAATTTTGTCAAAATAACTCCAAACTCATTGAAACTTTGTAGGATTGTTGTTAAACACATCTACAAGCTATCTGGAACCAAAAAGCACCATTTTGACACAAAAGACATCATACGCGTATGATGTCTATTTGCACTTACAGAGCCAAAACTGCTCATTTGCCATCATACATCCATTATATATATCTAATACATGCTACATATGAAATTTGGAACCATTTGGTCAAGAGGATCACCCCATTAGCCCAATTGAGGGAAAATCCTTCACCTAAAGCCTATTTTTGGCCCAAATCCAACATACTCAAGTCCAAACCAAGATTTGAGTAGGAACAGTCCTTCACTAGTACATGGGGAATCCACAGAACCAATCCCATGCAAAATTGATGAAAAAGACATCATACGCGTATGATGTCTCCAGAGCCATTTTTAGCCAAAAATCTATCCAAACTTCATAAATCCACTGAATAAGCCTATCTAAAGCCAAATCCAATCTTATAGAGAAATTTGGACCAAAAATACACTAAAAGACATCATACGCGTATGATGTCTCACTATGTGATTTTGGCACCTCAGGGCTTCAACCACCAAACAGAAGTGATCTACATGCCATTTGAAAGTGAACCACCAAGTTTTATCCAATTTGGATCATAAAATCCAATTCCCTTTCAAAATTTTGCCAAGAGCCGGAACTGGACTAAATTGGCCAAAACTTGACCAAATGGGATCCAAACTCAAATCCAAGCATATGATAATCATGTATACACTATCAGCTACAAGCACAACCAATATGAAGTCATTTTGACACAAAAGACATCATACGCGTATGATGTCTCAGCATGATTTTGAGCCCATTTTGCATATTTTTTCACCTACCTTGCATCCTTAGGCCCTGAATAGCTCATGTTTCAATTTTCAAGTCATTTGGATAGTTAAAAGCTTCATTTCAGCTTTCAGTACTAAAAAGACGCTAACTTCTGAAATTGGAGTTACAAGATCCATGGATTCCACCAAGTCATCGGCAACGAAGAGAAAAAGACCGACAATCAAAGATGCTATTGCAGAAGCGGAACCATTTGACATTCCAGTAGAAACCCTCAAGCCAACCAAAACTTGGGTGGAGGAAGCAGTATTGGAGAAAGAGGGAATAAAGATCTACCAGGGGACTTTCAGAGATCCTCAAGGGCAAGCGGTGGATGTACCGATGATCCCACAGGAATTGGTAGATTATAGCAGGTTAGAAGACATCAGCAGGTACCTGGAAAGGGCAGACTTGCACAGTTTCTTCACCTCGAGACCATCAGGTGTGGATACAAGAAGAGTGTACGAGTTGGCAACATCCATTCAGAAGGATGGAAAAGCCACATTGACAGCCATGGATGGAGAGAAGGTAGAAGTACAGATCACTCCACAGCTAATTGGAGATGCATTGAAGCTGCACAACAAAGGGAGCTCGGTCAGGGAAAGAAGGGAGGCCATAGAGGTCTATGAGTCCAAGAAACAGAATGCGACCTATGGAGATATGAAGGACCCAAGAGCGGCAACCCTTTGCCGACTGTACAACCAATTTCTTCATGTTTGCAGTAAAAGACCGCAAAAGTATACGACACCACCCCATGCCATTGCGACCACCATCACATGGGCATTAAAGAGCAATATGCTAAAAGAGGTGAATTACGCTCAACACATCCACGAGCAAGTAATTGCCATGCACAACGAGAAGCCAAAATACATAGGAGGAGCGGAAATTCTGACAAGAATAGCTTATGAAGCTATTGGAGCTAGAGATCAGTGGCCAAAGGCTCCCTCCCAGAATGAGTGGCTTAGAGAAGCCGACGAGGAGGAAGAACAACCCGAAGTATCCAAGAGGGCATCCACAAGAGCACGCCGGAAACTAGAAGTAGTTTCAGAACCTGAAGAGGATGTGGACGAGCCACTTAAGAAGAAATTAAAGAAGAAGGTTGCTCCCAAGCAAACCAAAAGTCAGAAAGCGGCAAGAATGGAAAGATTAGTGGAGCAGTTTGGAGCGGAAAGAGCTCTAAAGGGTGACTTTGAAGAAAAGTGGGTGCCAGACCCCACTAAAGTCGGAACTAGCTCGGCCTGGCCACACATTGATCAATATATTAAAGCTTATGAGGAGTCAAAGGCTATTTTGGAGCAGCAACCTATCGAGCCATACACAAAAGAGGAGGTACAACAATTAAAAGCTGAGCTGAAAAAAGACGACAAGGAGAAAAGGAAAGTAGATGGGTCTACTAAGCCTCAAGAGAAAGATGGGCAAGCCGACAAAGGGAAAGCCAAGGAAGGTGAGGACAAACATCCCTCTATGACTGATGTACCAAGCCCGAAGAAGACGGAAAAAATTGTGGAAGAGACCACAGTAGAGGTGGACACAGATGTTTTGGAAAAGCCAAAAGCCGAGACCAAAGAAAAGAAGATAGATCCAGTTCAGCAAAAGAGAAATGATTATGAGGATCTGGTAGAGATAGGATACACCGAAGAAGAGGCCCTTGAGGCAGTTTATGGGATCACCCTACAAAAACAAGATGAACGGAGAGGGACGGAGAAAAAGACAAAGAGTAAAAAAGAAAGTGAAGAGAAACTGGACGAACCGAAAATACTAGAAGAGCCAAAGCCAGTGGAGGTGGTGGCGGAAAGAGCTTTAGAGTTGACAGATGATGATGAAAAAGACATGCACATGGTGCATGAACTGCTCAGCAAGATAAAAGAAAGGTCCAAGGCAAAGGAAGTAGAGATTGAGAGAGCCAAACAAAGGGAAGCAGAGTTGCAGAGAAATTTAGAGAATGCTATGACTGAATCCGAAAGTCATAAAGCATCACTCCATGACGCGGAAAACGAGAGAGACGGCTTGATACTCCAACTAGTCGAGGCTTCAAGAGAAGTTACAAGTGCACAGGAAGCAAGGGAGCGGATAGAGGATGAGTTGGAGGCAGCTAAGGATGAGCTCATTGAGCTAAGGGAAAGAGTCGAGCTCCAAGAAAGAACAATCACTAGACTCAGGTCTACCCCTAGAGCTAGCAGAGCAGGAACCGAACAAGAGGGAGCTATCGTACCAGTTTTGGAAGACCAGGTCCGAAGCTTACAAAGAGAGCTAAGATTAGAGCAAGTGCAAAGGTTGCACATTGCGGAGGGATCATTGGCCGCAGAGGAGAGGCTCACATTAGAAAATCAAACACTACGGACAGAGAATGAGGCCCTCCGCAAACAGCTCCAAGATCTACAAGAGCAACAAAGAAGAGAGACAGAGACACCACAAGAAGAATCAGGTGGAGCAGCCATAGAGCTACCAGAAACTGGAGAGGCAACCACAATTGAAGATCCAGCCCCAGCTCAAGAGGTGGCCTCGACTTCAAGAATCTCTGAAGAAGAAGAACAAAGGCTCCATGACCAAATAGAAAAGTCAGCAGAGGAGAGTGCCAAGGCGGAAATGGAATGGGAGAGGAGACTCCTAATCTCCATTAGACTTTAGGGACTAGACACAAAAGTGCTCCATGAACAGTGGATGCAACCCAGCCTGCCTTTCCCTTTGATGAAATTTGAAGTGCTAAAGACGAAAAAGAGAATAGAGGAGGAGCAGTATGTCGCTCTTTATGAAGGCGACATCACAAAGGAGGAACAATCAAAGAAGATAGTAGATTCACAACCTAGATGGAGGAAAGGTTGGCTGAACAAATACCCAGCTTACCTCATCTACTTAGTGGAGGCACCAAAGGAGATTCGGGAGGATGCAACCTTCTGCCCGGTGCCAAGAGTCAGAAACTGGAAAGAGCATGGCAGGATTGCAGAAAAGAAGCCAAATTGGCTTAATTATCCCAGGATGCCAGGACCAAAGGCAGGAGAGAGAATAGGTAAAGCCTACATGGTGAAAACCCTAACGGGCACCATCAAGCTCTTTACTGGCTCTCCTGACCTTTCATGTCAGATGCTCAAGAAAATCTGCAGGACTCTCTTGGCTTGCATTGAAGTGTTCGCGCCAGATAAAGCCACAACCTCGAGTCTACTATCGACGGTCGACACGGTGACTGATATGATGTACGATCTTTCATTGCAGCCTTCTCCAAAAGTGTTACACCTCCTATACCAAAGGATTATGTTTTTGCCTAGCTTCCACATGCAAACATTCGAAGAAGCTTTCTACACCGGCTTTTTCACCCACGAAAGCAAAATATTCGGCCCAATCTTGACCATCGGCAACCTACGATACGAATCACATTTGCAGATGCTCAAGACGACAGGACTTTATTGACCAAGCATAAAATTCATGTCAGGAACGACATGAACGCGGAGGGGGGGAGTGTTGAGCCAGCAGAGGATCACACCCACATTTTTGCTCACACTCATCATTTTGTAACCATTGATTGTAATAAATGTCTTTCCGACATTAATTTTGATTTGAGCCATTCATTAAGTAACGGGACTCAATTGAGTTTCCAGCTTGTAATCCCAAAGTAATTTCACTTGCTGATGTAATTAGTTAGAGATGTTCTCACCTCCAAGGCTGAGGTATATAAACCAAAGTTTTTGTAACCTAAGGGGGGGCAGACTATTAATCAAAGTGAGTTTTTTGGAGCGCTGTGACTGTGTCTGAGAGAGAGAGAGAGAGAGAGAGAGAGAGAGAGAGAGAGAGAGAGAGAGAGAGAGAGTCTTATCTACTTGCTATGAGAGCTACGGAGCCGCCATTGGAGAAGAGACACCGCCATTGTGTTAGCAACGGCGAGAGCTACGCACAGATACCAAGAGTGCGCGCTATCGGCTTCTATGTGTGGTAAGTTCCTACGAGCTTCGGTGTGAGTTTTCTTCCAACTCGTGTGTCGGAATGGAGCGTGCAGCATATCTATAGAACCACAACGAGTAGAGCTACACATCAGTACCATCGGGGTCAAGTTTCGATCACTTGTATTTTTCGGCCTGTCTTCATACGCGTTTACCGCACGGAGTGGTTATAGGTTGATTTTGCAGTTCAAGTCTTTAAGGTGCTGTTCTTACCTAGTGTATAGACTTCCCCTTGAGTTTGAGATCGATTCAATGATTCTAGATCCTGTTTCGTATAGCATTCGTTCGTAGTACGGATTTCAGTCACTTGCGTATTTTAGAATTTAGATTTGATTTCCTTAGTAGTGATTGTCATTAGAAGGTCGAGTAGGTGATTTGACACCCACCTAGTTGTTTCCATGCGCCTGCGGGTCAAGCTCCGTCCTCGTCTGACAAATTCTGTTGTTGGTTGAGTTCTCGCTATTTAGCTTCCGCTAGCGGCGTAACCGCCTTAACAATGAACCAATTCTGATGAAAAAGACATCCTAGGCGTAGGATGTCTAGATGAAAATTTTTGACCAGATTTGCACTGTGAGCACATGCACAACTTCACAAGTTCCTTTTAAGCTTTATTTTCAATTTTCAAGTCATTTGGATAAGTAAAACTTAGTTTTGCAGCTAATATGAAAAAAAAAAATGCTAACTTCGGACTACTGAGTGCAATAGGATCTATGGCAGCCTCGAAGTCACCGGCAAAGAGGAAAAGAATGACCATCAAGGATTATCTTGAAGAAGTGGAACCCTTTGTCATTCCAGAAGGAACACTAAAGCCCACCAGCACTCTGGATACAAGAGGATCTGTTAGAGTCCAATGACCTAAAGATCTACCAGGGAGTGTTCAAAGACACTGAAGGCAATGTTATAGAGCTGCCAATGTTGCCGAGAGAACTCAATGAGTTTGTACGAAGAAAGATGGCCGGCTACTTGGAGAAGATTGATCTCCACAAGTACTTCGAAGCAATATCGGCAGGGGTGGACATCAAAAGAGTCTAGGAGTTTGTAACAAGCATCAAAGAGGATGGAGTGGCCAAGGTAACAGATTTACAAGGCAGACCAGAAACAGAGATAATAATCACTGAGCAGGTTGTAGCCAATGCACTAGACCTCTCCAACGAAGGGGACAGTGTAACAAAAAGAAGGGATGAGGTCAAGGTGTACAAAGAGAAAAAGGCGAATTACACCTTTGAAGACATTGCCAACCCAAAAGTGGCAATCATGAGCCAGTTATACAACCAGTACTTCCACATGTGCACGAAGAGGCCACAGAAGTACAGGATGCCGCCAGGTGCAATTTCCACAACGCTCACTTGGGCAATGACAAAAGGCACCCCAAAGATAATCAACTATGCGGTATATATACATGACAGCCTGGTAAAGATGGGCAACAAAAAGCCAACCTATATAGTGCCAGGAGAACTGATCACCAAGGTGATTTATGGGGCACTACATGCAAAAGGAAGGTGGCCTGACCCCCCATCTCAGAATGATTGGCTGAGAGTAAAAGAAGACAAGGGAGATGAGCCACAAAGGGCACCAAAGGTGGCAACAAGATTGAAAAGACGGCTAGAGCCAGTCCAAGAGGAGCAGCCCGAGCAGAAGAAAGGGAAGAAGGAGTTTGCTCAAGTGCCGGCCAAAGAAACAAGGTCACATAAAGCGGCAAGACTAGAAAGGCTGATGGAGAGTTTTCGAGCGGAGAGAGCCCTCAAGGGTGATTTAAGCGAACTCTGGAAGCCATCTCTAGAGTCTATGTCCGGATCGCGTCCAGAAGAGTGCAAAGGGACCGATTTGAAGATTATATCAAGAATTTTGAGATTCTTTGATGCTGCAGTAGAGAACATTTCTCATGTACCTTTCACAGAGGAAGAAGTACAACAAATACGGCAGAAACTGCTGGATGAGCAAGAGAGCCATGAAAGAGAAAGAAAAACAAAAGCAGACAGGGACTTAAAGGGCAAACTTGCATCTTTACCAGCCAACCCTAAACCTAGCCCACAGCCATCCCCACCGCCCTCACCACCTCCTAGAAGCCCTCCACAAGAATATAAGGAGTGTTGAAATTAGGGTTGCAGAGAAACACACACAGCTTGGAGAAGACGAAGGAAGCTCAAGGCACACAATAGAGAGTGTGTTAGTTAGTGTGCAATGAAAAGATAGATATCCCTAGAGTGATGGGTGTATATACAATGCACAGGGGAAAAAACCTCCTAAAGAGGGAAAAAATGCCCCGACGGTCCTAGTGTGTTCACACACATCACTACCACATGTATATGGTAACAAATCTCCCCTGGAGTGATGCGGTGAACGAGAGCTGGCACATGAGTAAAGGGAAGTGCCATGTCCTGAGGATAGGATCAATCCACAAAGCGGATTAAGGCCAAAGCTTTGCGGAAAGCTTCAAGCTTCTCACGAGACAATGCCTTTGTAAAAAGATCTGCAAGGTTGTCATGTGTTGGCACATAAGCCAAGCTGATCTCTCCTGATGACAGCCTCTCCCTGACATAGTGGTAATGCACCTCAATGTGCTTTGTTCGAGCATGAAAAACTGGGTTCCTCGCAACTGCCAATGCGCTCTGACTGTTAGTGTAGATAGTGTTGGCAGTGTCCTGTCCAACACCCAAATCAGCCATAAGGCGTCTGAGCCATACACACTCAACCGTAGCTATGAAGACTACCCTGTACTCAGCCTCACAACTCGAAGTGGCCACAGTAGGTTGCTTCTTGCTCAACCATGATATACGTGAACTGCCAAGAATGAAACAAAAATCACTTGTGGACACTCGCGTGTCAAAACAACCAGCCCAATCTGAGTCCGAAAAAGCATGTAAGTCTAGCGGCAATGATCCCCCCTTGGGATAAAACAAGCCAAGAAGTAAAGTGCCACTAAGGTAGCGGAAAATCCTCTTGACAGCCTGCCAATGCTTAGACGTTGGGCTATGCATAAATCTGCTGACCTGTGAGACTGCAAACTGAATATCTGGCCTCGTGTTGCATACATAAATGAGGCAGCCAACAATAGTTTGGTAAAGAGTGACATCAGCAGGATCACTAGCATCATGTAGACTCAACTTCAAACCTGTTTCCATGGGAGTGGCAATAGGTTTGCAATACTCAAGTCCAAACTTACATAGCAATGTCTCTATGTAACTTTTCTGACACAAGGCAATACCACCATCACACTGCTTAAACTGTATACGCAAATAATGATGCAACAGCCCCAAATCTTTCATCTTGAAAGTAGCATTCAAATCAGCCTTAAATTCAGCAATATGTCTCTCATTTGGTCCAGTGATCAGCAAATCATCAACATAAAGAACCACAATGAGAAGTACATCACCTTCACGCTTTACATACAATGTGCTTTCTGTTGGACTGTTACGAAAGCCTTGTTTGACCAAATGAGTGTCAGCTTTCTCATACCAAGCACGAGGAGATTGCTTCAACCCATACAAAGCCTTGTTACATTTGCACACTTTGTCCTCTTGTCCTTTTATGACAAAACCACGTGACTGCGTTACATAAACTTCCTCAAATATGTCACCATTCAAGAAAACAGTAACAATGTCTGATTGATGTACATCCCAAGCTGCCAATGCACATAGAAAACGCACAGTAGTCATACGACAAGTGGGAGCAAAAGTCTCTTCATAGTCTATGCCTTTTTGCTATGCATAACCTTTTGCAACAAGTCGAGCCTTATGGCGATCGATCTCACCATCCGGCTTGAGTTTCAAATTGTAAACCCACTTCGTACCAATGGCCTTTTTGCCAGGAGGCAAATCACATAAAGTCCATGTGTCATTTTCTATAAGTGCATCATATTCTGATTGCATGGCAGCCATCCAATTTTCTGAATTTTGTGCTTCATCAAAAGTCAGAGGCTCCTCAACATCATGTAAGTTAGACATAGCCAAAGCATAACAATCTGATGCATAAGATGCATGGCGAGAGCCTGAACGAGTACGACTAGACAAAGGTGCATCCAATTTACTGTCACGCAAAGTGTGCACCAGCCATTTTGGCATACCTCTAGCCTGCTCATTTTCAGCCCTTTCCTCATCAAGTACATCATGTACATCTGCATCAGTAATAGGTTGATCTAAAACATTTTTAGAAACCCCCATAGGCTGTACATTTGCCTCATTGGAACTTACATTCGTATTTCCACCACTGAAAAGAGGCAACAAAGTGTCATAAATGTCCTGTGAGCTTACATTACTGTCTCTAGTACATGACAGCAAGGGCTGAACAAAATCTTCCACAAACACTACATCCTGAGAAACCAAAATACGTTTTGTTTGCGGATGATACAACCTGTAACCTTTGCTTTCAGCACTATAACCAACAAAAATACATTTGACAGCCTTATCATCCAATTTTCTGCGCTGCACTTGTGGCACCAAAGCATATGCCAAACAGCCAAAAACACGCATGTGCTCAATAGAAGGCTTTCTATCATGCCATGCTTCATATGGAGTAATAGACTGCAAAGCTTTCGTAGAACACCTGTTAAGTACATAAGTGGCACACATGATGGCCTCAAGCCAAAAAGAATGCGATAAAGTTTGACTTTTGACCATACATCGTGCCATTTCCGTTAGTGACCTGTTTTTCCTCTCAGCAACACCATTTTGCTGAGGCATATAAGGCACTGTACATTGGTGTTTGATCCCACGACTAGCCAGAAATGCATTAAATTCATGAGACATATACTCCCCCCCTCGATCGGAACGGAGGGTGCCCATAGTACATTTCGAGACATTTTCAGCCATAGCCAGAAATTGTTTGAAGCACATAAAAACTTCGGACTTCGCTTTAAGCGGAAATACCCATGCATGCCTGGAGTAGTCATCAATGAAAGTCATGAAGTACAGGTAATTTCCCAAGGACAGAGTTTGCATGGGCCCACAAACATCACTATGCACAAGCTGCAACCTGCATGTGGCCCGAACTGAACCATCCTTTGGAAACTTAGAACGTTGCATCTTACCCAAAATACAGCCTTCACAAACATGTTTGACAGGTGCTTCAAGAGGTGGAAAAGAAGAAACCATATCAGATTTCTGCAACGCAGAAAATTGGCAAAATTCAGATGATTGTGCGTGTATGTCGCACGTGTCAATGCAAGGAACTTGCCGATACACCGTGTGCGAGCCACAAATGGCTCCAAGCACACAACAAGACTAATCTAGCAAGCTCAAGAGAGCAAAGGGTGTGTCACTCACCACTCTACGCTCGCCTTCGTGGTGGATTCCTCGCCGCGATGAAGAAGAAGCTGCAGTGGTTCCGCGCTCAACCGCTTCGCCGCCGTCGTGCCTTCGTAATGCTCGATCGCACGCACACACACACACACTCTCTCTCTCTCTCTCTCACACACACACACACACACACACACACACACACACACACACACACACACACACACACACACACACAGACACACACACACACACACACACACACACACACACACACACACACACACACACACACACACACACACACACACACATACACACACACACAAGGAGGTGAAGAAGAAGAAGATGGAGATGGAGATGGAGCAAGAGCACTCTTCTATGAAGGAGTACGAGCGGAAGTGCGACGCGAGAGAGAGTGCGAGAAGAAGAGCACAATGACATGGTGAACTCGCTCTACTATAATGTGTAGAGCATAGTGAGTTCTTATTAGGTTTTTACAAAAGAATACGTGTACATACCTGGCGGCCCGCCCACTTACCTGGGCGACCACATTGGGCTTTATACCCCAACAACCTCCCACTTAAAGTCCAATGTGGTACTTTAAGTGTGAGAGAAGCTACTATACAAGCTAATATACAAGAGATGTAGAGAAGTGATGTACTACCCTACACCTAACTGCTTGCGAAAATGCGCAAAGCTCTCTGAGGGAAGTCCTTTTGTAAGTAGATCAGCAGGATTTTCTGTGGTGTGAACTTTGACAAGCTGAAGTTGCTTATCCTCGAGCATTTCCCTGATGAAATGATACTTCACATCCACATGCTTTGTCTTTGAGTGATAAACTGGATTGCGAGCCAATTGTATAGCACTTTGACTATCACAATATAACACATGCATCTCTTCTTTGATTCCCAAATCTGTTACTAGTCGATTAAGCCAAATTGATTCTTTGCATGCCTCTGATGCTGCAACATATTCAGCCTCTGTAGTAGACTGAGTAACACAATCTTGTAATCTAGAATGCCATGATACTGCTCCACCAGCCAATGTAAAGACATACCCTGACGTAGACCTTCGGTTGTCTAAGTCACCTGCATAATCTGAGTCCGTAAAACCCTTTACACTTAGCTCCTGACTCCCATAGCATATACGCATACTCTTTGTAGCTTTCAGGTATCTCAATATTCCTTTCACTGCCTCCCAATGTTTCTTGCCTGGGTTTGACATGTATCAACTTACTACTCCCACTGCAAATGCAATGTCTGGGCGAGTAGCAATCATTGCATACATCAAACTACCCACTGCAGATGCATATGGAATCTTATCCATTTCAGCCTCAGACACAGGACAATATTGTTTGCTAAGTTTCACATTGGTGGCAATGGAACACTCAGTGCCTTTCCCTTCTCCATATTGAAACGTTGCAAAACCTTGTCAATATACTCTGTTTGAGATAACCAAATCAACTTCTTTGATCTGTCTCTCTCAATGCGCATACCAAGTATATGACTTGCCTCTCCCATGTCTTTCATGTCAAACGATTTTTCCATCTTTGACTTCAAAGCTGAAATTTCTTCCAAGTGCTTGCCAGCAATCAACATGTCATCCACATACAAAATAAGGATCAGCCAACTACCATCCTTAGCCTTCTTTGTATATAGACAGTGATCGAACTCACTACGTTTGTAGCCTTGAGAAAGCATAAACTTGTGGAATTTATGGTACCATGCCCTCGGTGATTGTGTTAAGCCATAAAGACTCTTTAACAACTGGCATACCCAATCTTCCTTGCCTTTCTCAACAAACCCTTCTGGCTGCTGCATGTAAATTTCCACATCTAAATCACCATGCAAGAACACTGTCTTGACATCCATTTGGTGCAACAACAAATCTAATATGGCAACCAATGCAAGAAAGCATCTCAATGTAGTCATTTTGACCACCGGAGAGAAGACTTCATCAAAGTCAATGCCTTGTTCTTGCTTAAAGCCCTTGGCAACAAGCCTTGCTTTGTACTTTGGCTGACTATCATGAGCGGTGATCTTATACCTGTAAACCCATTTACAAGGTAGAGCCTTTTTGCCCTGTGGTAATTTAACTAGCTTCCATGTCTTGTTTTTATGCAGAGCTGTCATCTCTGACTGCATGGCCAATTGCCAATTCCCGGAGTCCTTCATTTGCACTGCTTCCTTGTAACATGAAGGCTCATTGCAATCAGTCAACATGACATAGTTCATAGATGGAACAAACCTATCAGGAGGTCGCGTGATATGTCCAGATCTACGCACAATAGGTGGCTCAGGCTCAGCCACAACCTGTGGTTCCACTCTATCCTGTCCTTGCTCCTCTTGAGCCCTGACATTTTGTCTTGCACGTGCAGGTCCATCTTCTTGGAAGACAACTCTTCTAATCTCCTCAACCCTCTCTGGTTTAGAATGATATTTGGATTCATTAAAGTGAACATCATTGCTGCGGAAAACGTTTCTGGATTCGGGATCCCAAAGTCTGTACCCCATCTCACCAGAATTACCATAGCCTAGAAAGATGCACTTTCTACTCTTTGGCTCAAGTTTGTTCCTAAATTCCTTTGGAACGTGAGTATATGCCTCACAGCCAAAGACTCTGAGATGCTTGTATGAGGGCATTTTGCCTGACCATACCATCTCTGGCACTGAATCCTTCTGCAAAACCTTGCTAGGAGATCTATTTACAAGATGAACAGCTATTGATACAGCTTCATCCCAAAACCCATTTGGCAGCTGTGCATTAGACAACATACTTCTGACCTTCTCTTGTATGGTCCTATTCATCCTCTGAGCAACACCATTTTGAGGAGGATTGTAAGGAGCAGTAAGTTCACGTTTTATACCTTTTGACTCACAAAAGTCCTGAAAGGCCTTTGAAACATACTCTCCACCATTGTCAGTGCGTAAGCATTTAAGCTTCTTGCCACTCTGATTCTCCACAAGTGTCACAAACGTTTTGAAAACACTAAACACTTCATCCTTGTGCTTGAGAAAGTAAACTCATACTTTCGTCGAGTAATCATCTATAAATGTCATAAAGTAAGAAGCTCCCCCTAGAGATAGGTTAGGCATAGGTCCACACAAATCACTATGAACAAGTGCCAATTGTGTATCTCTTCTGCTGCTTCTATGCTTATGTGGCTGCTGTGTTTGCTTACCATACAGACAATGTTCACAGAATTCAAAATCATTAAATGAAAAGCCAGGCAAATAACCAGAACGAGACAAGATTTCCATTCCCTTCTTGGACATATGTCCTAACCGGCAATGCCACACAGAAACGTTCGGCTGCTCGGTTACATTGATTACATTTTTAGAGACATTTGATACATAAATCATGTAAAGTCCTCCAGACTTTACTCCATGTGCTACTGTCATAGAACCCTTGGATATCTTCCACATGTTCTGTCCAAAAGTGGTGACGTAGCCAGCATCATCAAGTAAACCTGTGCTGATCAAGCTCTTTGTAATTGCGGGAACATGTCTCACATTCTTCAGCGTGAAAGAAGAGCCATTCTGAAACTTCAATTGAACATCTCCAACACCTAAGATCTCACATGTCTGCCCATTGCCTAGCCGAACATGATCTTTAGTGTTCACATAAGAGGTAAACCACTCCTTGTTTGGAGACACATGAAGTGATGCCCCTGAGTCTATAATCCAGTCACTCAGTGCATTTCCATCAGATGCTGTAAGAAGAGCTGAGTCCATTGTATTCTTCAAGAAGTAGATGTCTCCTGACACTAGATTGTCATCCTCTGCAACAGTGTTTGTCACATTTATTTCTTGAATCTTCACTGAGGACTTGTTCTTCTCACCATGGTCTCAGCTTTCTCTTTGCCTTTTTCTGCTTTCCATTCTCTGCAGTCTCTTTTCATGTGACCCTTCTTGCCACAATGGTAGCATTTTATGTCACTCTTGCCTTTAGCAATGCGGGACTTGCTACGAGACTGATTCCTCTTTCCACCTTTGTACTTTTCTTTGGTCCTTCCCCTGACAACTAAGGCTGTTCCTTTGCCTTTGTCCATTGTCTTTCTATTGGTTTCTTCAGTATGGAGACTTCCTTCTATACCTGCTATGTTCAAACCATCTGGAGGTGCAGAGATACTCAAAGCTGTGCGAAAAGTTTCCCAACTTTCCGGCAATGTGATCAACAGGAACATAGCTCTAATAGGTTCATCAAACTTGACACCTTGAGCTGACAACTGACTGTAGATTGTGTTGAATTCATTCAGATGATTGGACATAGGTGTCCCTTCTTTCATCTTCAAGTCAACAAGCTTCTTAAGCCAGTATACCTGTGAAGCTGCACTCTGCTTCTCATAAAGATCACTCAGCTTTAACCATGCTTGATAAGCCGACATCTCGTCTGCTACATTGAAGTAAACGCTTTTTGCCAAAGTCAGCATAATGGTAGAAAGTGCCAATTCATCCATTTCGCTCCATTCATCTTCGTCCATATCTTCTGGTTTTATCCCCTTGAGCTTTATAGGTTTTATCTGCTTCTTTTGTACCAACACGTGCCAAATCTGCTTCTTCCACAATGGGAAATTGGTTCCATCCAGCTTCTTGATATTGTAAAGAGCAGTGTCTTGTGATCCAGCCATAGCTACGCTTCACAGTGGTTTACTTTCCTGGGAAAAATTCGGCAGAGTTTCCCCTGTAAACTGACCTCTGAACCAATATCAACCTGTCAAATGAACCAAGAAGGCTTCAGATTCTGTAGAAATTTTGGCAGAGTCTCCTTTGTAAAATGGCTATGGTGTACTAAAAACACACCAAAAAACAGCTCAAAAAACCACTGTCTCTCTGACACTGTAAGCTGTGGGTAAACCTGTCCTGCACTTGTACTGTCTCGGACTGTCCTGTCACTGTCCTGCAAGCATAGACTGTGACAATGCCTCAACGGCAGTAAAGCAAAGATGCAATCCCAACTGTCTAACTCACAGTCAATACATCCTAGCTGCCTATCTAAGGTGCTCGAGGGATCGCTCCAAGACCTGTATCACCGAAAGGATCTCAACATTCGAGAATCCCCTAGCTCAATAAAACCTCACTTGACCCTCAACAAAGGCTGCAGTAAATCTGACAATACATAGACTTCCCACAAAGTCATACATCCACAAATTTTCCATTGTATGCTGTAACCGCTGCGGCGGTTGTTTGCTGCGTGACTCACAGCCAGCAAACCCTCAACAAACATACATCATCTCTGACAATACATCCCATGTGGAAGTACCTGCAATGTCAGAATGAAATCTGGAATATCAAGCAGCAAACACAAGCTACCTGATGAACTAGTGGATGTCGCCTACAGCCTGTGTGTAGATGCGCCCATGTCGAATGTGACACGCCTCCAAGAACTGTGAGCCGTCCTTCGATGTGTAGATAGCCACAAATCAACACTCTGGGAGTGTCGATATCCTCAGCACCTACAGTCATAGGCCAAAAACCCCAAATTTGCAGAGTCGGATCTGCACCCGCCGAGACTACGTAGTCGAAAATGGCCTGCGCAGACCTTTGTCGAAGCCGAACGGTGGCCGAGATGACCTCAGAATAAAATTCTGACAACACCGAGTCCTTCGGGCGCACCCACGAGATTTGGGGCCGTGTCTTCGCCTGTTGAATTTCACTCCAATATGAGTTGGTGACTCTAGCCTCCTGCAGTGCTGCCCCGAGCCTCGATCTGAGCTCTGACTCTGGTCAATTAAGTTGTTTAATCGCGAGAGCCAGGTATTTCATGTTCGAGGGCTGACTAGAGGCTATACCTAGAAGACCTTGTAGTTAAGCTACGATAAAAGGAATTTCTCATGAAATCATCGCCTGACTGATTACCTTTTCTTTGACCCCCCAAAGTCTTTTCACAGTGATGCAATTTTGATGTGTGTGCTTATTTTGTATGCCTTGGGGTTTTTGCTTTTCAAAGAAAAGCGTCCACACTGGGAACCTCTAGGGCTCTAGTACCATAGGCGATACATGTGAGTGAAGTACCCAATCAAGCTAAGATTTCTCTTCCAGCTTAAAATTTTACATTGTGGCACTTTGATTTTTTGTTTGTTAATTTCCAACATTTTAATTTTGTAACTTGGGGGGTCATATAACACTGTTACCCTCCTCAGGCTCATCACATTAGTAAACTCCCTTTATAATACTTAAGCTAAAGGTCAATAGGGTCAAGCCCACTAGAAATCCCTAGTACATTTCACACAATGCTGCCTAAATCGGATTAAGAACCTAAGTAACCATTGATTATTAGGAAGGTATTCCCCATGGTATTAAGAGAAGATCTCTAACACCTAACTTGGTCAAACTAGCTTAGTCGAACTTGCTTGATTTTTAAACCTAGACAAGTGATTATGACAAAAGATTACATTGAATTAAATGTTTGATACTAAGCAAATGCGATGAATATTATGCTACCAATCACAATCAAAGCAGACAATCATAGATTTAAAAAAGATAAGAGTCAATGCTAATGGACAAGAAACACCTGTTTGCGTTGATAATTGCACTTGATTTGAAGAGTGAGTCGAGATAAAGATTCCATGAAGGTCCAAATCCTAACCACAACAACACGCTCCTGTACACACTAGGAAACACAAGGAATACCTCTAGGAGGCACATCAATGGGAAAAAAGAACTTTGCTAATCACTCAACTCTAAAACAGAAACACTCCTATTGTATTAATCCTACCTACCCTCCATCACTCGAGTGATGAGGATCAAAGGTGTTTTATGGCATAGGTTTCTGTTTCAATGTACCGGATGTGAATGTGTAGGTCTGAGTCAATGTTTTGACTTTTATTGTGCATACTCGTTTGCTTATTGCTCTTGCTCTTTTTTTTTTTTTTTTTTTGTGAGTATAAGGATTTATGTATATACATTCCCTAAGATTGGTGATTGAGAGGTCAGAGAAACAAGGTTGAGAGGGGAGTGAGTGAATGATGACTGTCAGCAAACATTCCCCCCTTACTTGGGTAGATCATATCGTTTGAAATGTGCTCGTCACCCTTTGAAACCAATTGCTCCAGTCGATAATAGGTGAGGATTTTTGCCAGTAGTTTTCTATTACCTTAGGTGCCTCATCGAGTTGCAAGGGTGGTAAGGTACTCTCCCAGGATCGAACTTGAAGTGGTTCATCAGGTGATTCTTGAACAGTGGGAGGTGTGGATTCCTTTGTAGCTTTATGGAGGTCCACTATTGTAGGTGGAAGCTGTGGAGAAGCTTTTACCTCTATGGATGCATTATATGAGGAGCTAGAAGCTTCATGGGACTCCCCCCTTCCTGAGCTAGATGGAACAAATCGTTCTTTCTTTGGTACCCACACTAGCTCTGGAGCGGGTGTGTAGCATTTTGTAATTTTTTTCTTTCCCCGATCGTTGATTTGTTTTGGAGCTATAGGATTGAGCTCACATGGGTCAGGTGACAAGTAAGAACACAATCTACGTTTTGGCACCCAGATTTGATCATTTCCTTGATAGTAGCCTTGGGCTTCCAATAGTCGTTTAGGAATCCAGCGCCATGTTTTCTTACATTTCTTGGAGCGAGTGGAACGTTTCTTACAAGGCTTCTGTTGTTTAGCACTAGCTATGGTCTCTAAAGAAGCTTTAGGGACCCACTTGTATGTTTTCTTCGTTATATTAGGATGAGTCTTGTCAGAAGCTATATGCATTGCTTGTAGCATGTTTAAGGGTACGGGCATTTCATCCCCCTCAGGTGTTACCCAGGTTGTCCCCCTATTTCCCCAAGTGTCTATGGTTGCTGCTAGGTGGACCCAATCCACATTGTCCGACTCAGTCATCCCAGGTAGTACATCCATATAAGGAGAATCTTCCCCAACATCAGTGTCCGCTTTACACGTATAACAATACTGCAATGGGGCCGAGTGAACTGTGGTGTCAAATCTATGATCAATTATAAACATGTTTCCTAGAGGATGTGCTCAACCCGTCACAAGATCCACTCAAATGACAGAATCTTGGAACTGCAAGTAGACATGGTTTTTGGACCAGTCATGCACCATTTTTGCTTCCCTCATGAAAGGACGTCCTAAGATCATCTCTGATGCCATAGTGTGTTTGGAGAAATCCCTAACAATAAAGGTAATCCTTATTTTATGTCCAAAGACCTTGATCTTGAGATCTTCTAGCATCCCAATATCTTTAACAATAGCCATTGGCCATCTTCACTACTATGGTTGTGGTCGCAAGGTGAGGTCTTCCCATAGTTTCCCAGCAATTTTTAGTCACAATGCTAACCCCAACGCCACCATCAAGGATTCCCTTCACACTTAATCCCTTAGTAGTGATTGGTATAGTCGCATTAGATTCATCACCCTCAAAGTATTTTCCCAACTTGTTAACAGGTATTTCTATAACAAGGTTCTCATCTAGGTTCGGTCGTGGATCTATGTATTCCTTCTCTATTGGCATCTTCCCAGCTCCATCCATTTGTGCAAATTGTGGTAGCCTAAACTTCAGCTCTCCATTGAGGAAGGCTCGAAGGGCTGAGACTAGCTCGGGGTCTTTATATAGTTTGGACATGATGGTGGTTCTAACTTCTGAAGACATGAAATCCATCAATTTGGCAATGTTTAACGGCACCTTTTGGCCTTGAGTCCCTTGATGTGGGGAAGATGGGATCTCCATTTCTTCGATAGGATCAGGTAGTCCCTCTGTAAACATTCTTTCCATCAAGAAGTGAGTACGCCCACTTTCCCATGACTTTAAGTCACTTTCTTCTTGGATGACACTAGGTATGTCCAAGGGTCTATGGACTTGGTGAGGTTGTTGTTGCGTAGGGAACACGGTGTCTATAATCTGGATCTTCCTAGGTGCTGGTTCTAGATCCCTTTGGGTATCTTCTACCAAACTCCTTAATTGCTTGACTCGCTCAATCTCCTCTGTAGGGTTTGGGTAAGTTCCTATCTTCTTTTTGGATCCTGGCCATTGTGGCTCATGAAGATCTTCCTTGTTGGTTTCTATGTTAGTGGTCGTTTTGGTCTCTATGGTTTCACCTGAAGCAGAATCTTCTTCAGAGTCGTTCATATATACGGGATCATCACCAGTCCCTATGTTGGTCTTTGAACTGGGGTCTAACTTCGCTGCTTTTTGCGATCTCTTTCTTCGTGTTTTCTTCTTTTTCTGAGATTGGGCAATTGATGCCGTGCCTCTTTCCTCAAGAATATAATTTTGTTTTTGGAGCTTCGATCGTGTGAGTACGTTTACTGGTACCACGGGTGTACTTGGTGATGGCTCCTCGGTAACTTCAATCACGTTTAATGGCGTTATCTTCGGTGCATTTGGATTATTTTGACATTGGGCAATCAAATGATCTATGCCACATCGATTACACATGAGTATCGGCATTGTAGACGTGCTTGCTTGATTGGTTTGCATTAGTGTGGCATTCTTTTGTAGCCTAATAGGACACTCGGCTACACGATGTGGACCTGCACACTCATAGCATGGAAGAGGTGGTCTCTTAGCAGTGTAATTGATATTTTGGCCTCTTACCGCAAGAGCAGCTACTTGATATACAGGTTTTACTCGTCCCCAATAGTCCTCCATGTAGTATTGTGGACTTTCTTCAAGCACATCCATCCCATAGGCGATATTAGGATCTATATCTTCCTCATAGCCTTCCAAACAAGAAATAGATGACTCACAACCCACTTGATTCATAGAAGTGATTCTCGGATGTGGTGGTTGCGGTCCTAGCACTGGAGGTGGTAAGGGTGTTGTTTGAACAACATTTTGGGCCCTAGGGACCATGTGTTGTGATGTTTATTCAAGAGGTGGGGCCGGCATCAATGCAGGCACTCGAGGTGTGTCTGTCCATGCTAAGGTTGGTCTATTGGCCATCGCGGGCTTAAATACTATGCAATCCTTAGCTTGATGACCATACCTCCCACATGCATTGCAGTTCCCATTGAATTTTACTCTAAAAGTAGGGCATTCACTGGTACTATGCGGTCCATAGCATACTGAGCACCATTGTTGCTCCCTTCTTGGATACATATGATTGTTTTGCGGAGCACGATTGTCTCTAAGACTCTCTTGAATAGCCTTGGTGAGATCTGCTAAATTCATCTCAGAGATCTTTGGCTCCTTAGCAATAGGCTTTAGGGTCATTGGCTGATGCCCTGATGCTTGCGAGCTAATAGATTTAGGCTCAACAGGCACTCTTTCTCCTTGAATCATTAAATTATCCTCCAATTGGATCGCATTGGTGGTGACTGCTTCCCAAGTGGTGATACCTCTAATGACTAGGCCATTGTAGATATCCTCATGTCGTAACCCCCTAATGAATCTATCAAGCAATTGGTTATTGTTGAAGCGCTCATTTGGATTACAACGAGAATTGAAATGCTTTAAGCGACTTATCAAGTCTCTCACCGACTCTCCTTCCTCTCGTTGGGCTTTCTGGAGCTGAGAGGCTACACCCCAAAGCACTCCCTCTCGTATGTATTCCTTTAAGAACAGTCTCCTAAGAGTAGGGTAAATCGTTTTTTCTTCCACCCTTAGGGTTCTATGCCAATCCCCAGCCTTTCCACTTAGGGTTAGGCTTAAAGCATTGCTCTTATGTAGGTCATTGTGTTCTCCTAGAGAATCGCATATTTGTTCAAACACTTCGACATGATTTCTCACATCCCCATCTCCACTAAATTTTTGTGTGAGCTTGGCTATTTGTACTGCCTTACTTCTAGGCTCTCTATCAGGAGTGTTACGCATTTTCTCAGCAATAGATCGACCTATAGCTTGAGCAAATGTTGCCAAGTCACCTAAGTGAGCAGGCACCGTGGGTGAAGGCGCTCCAGAGACTACATGTGGAGTAGGTATTGGCATTGGCCTTGGCGCATAGGAATCCCTTGGGTTCCACGTTGGGTACGATGTTGTGCCATGTGGTGGTCCATAGTTCATATGAGTGGCCCTAGGCATAGTAGATGTCGGATGTGACATGCTAATTCTAGCCGGTATAGTCCCATGGAAATAAGAACTTGTGTATTGTGGTTGTGGAGCATAGGTAGTTGAAACAATGGGAGGGGTATGGACTACATGAGTACGTGGACCCATAGGTGCATACGATTGGTTCGCACTTGTAGGTACTATTGCATGCATTGAGCTACCATGTAGCGGGGGTTTACTAACAAACAAGGTCCATGGCGTGTTTCTTGGCATGCCCATCATTGGGGTAGGCATGGTAGCCGTGGTGTCATCAACGGTAAGATGAGCTAGACTTGTAAAAGTAAAGCTATCATTTGTGGGCTCAGATTGCATTGAGACCCCTGGAGAAACAACATATCGGGGATCGATGGGACTCAGTGGGGGAGTCTCCATTTGTGATAGAGTGGGTTGTTTCCCTTTGCCTGTGTCTAAAAATCGCATAGGACAGGTTGAAGGTATGTTTATTCCTCGATTTTGTCTCTCAGACTGGATAATCCTATGGATGACATTGCAGATCATGCGTTGTTGTTTCTCTAGACTAGTGGCACTAGACGTGGATTGTACAACTTCTAACCAACCTACATGGTATGTGTAGCCCATGTATAGGTCGGTCAAAGTCTCCGTGTGTAGGTCATATTCCCAATTTTCATTGAGAAATACCCCGTCCAAACTTGGTGTACTAGAGGGTTTCCGTGAGGTGCATGCAATGTTGCTTCCCGTGTTTTGACTTTTAGTCACCGCTACCTTAGAGGCGACTTTGGAAGGTGGTAGCTCGGTAGGGCCCTCATTAAATGAGGTAGGTAGAATGTCCACGTGGACACTCTGAGGGAGTGTGGGGTCTACAGGAGATGTGAATGGTGATTGTACTTCCCCACCCCCTTCGTTTACTTCACTAGCCATAGGTTCAGAGCGCGTAGCTCTACTAAAAGTTTCCATCAAACGGCTAAAAACACTAGTTCCAGGTTGTTGGGCCCAGCTAGGCACGGTTTCATTTGTTCCCCCGGGGCTTTGTGTAAGATGCTCTTCCATAATATCGTAGTCAGAGGAAGAGTCACTAGCCGCTATATTTGGGTCTTGGGTTGCACTACCTTGGGTCCCCGCCGAGGACGTAGATCCTAGCGTGGAAGGATAGTGAGTACCCCCGTAAATCAAAGCACTAGCTAGTTGTTCGGACTCTAACACACGACCAGAGCGTAGATACATGTGCTTTAGGTGCCCTACAAGTGTCGGCAAGTACCCTCAAAGGTTACTTGCTTTGTTTTGTGGGTGTTTTGCACCCCGTTTTCTAGTTGATTTTTTCTTGTTTTTGATGGTTTTTTAATGTTTTTTAATGTTTGATTTTTTTTTATTAAAGCGTGTGATAGTTAGAAACGAGCGTATCACTTAGAGGGTCGCTGTGTGCTTTACAACACATTTTTCGGGCATTTGACGTTTCGTTGGTCCTCAAAAAATCAATTTTTAGCTACGTGTGAAGCTAAAATTCGTTTTCTTAAAAGGCGACTGAGGCCTAGGCCTGAGCGTGAGCTTGGGTTTAAGTCTGGGCTTGGGTCTGGGAGATATTCCCGATCCCGGTTGTACCTTTAATTTTTTTTTTTTAATTTTTTTTTTAAAAGGATAAGGTCGCCGCGGCCTGCGCGAGAGCACACACACTCTCTCTCTACCTACTTCTAACTAATACACCTTCTCTTACACACTAACACACTGTATTAACTCTCACTAATCTACTTCCTACTTACTGTACACAGAAAACTAACTACCTTATACACATAGAATAAACACAGAACCTTTGAAATCTCTATTAACAAAGAAAACTAACTACCTTAATACACAGAGAATAAACACAGAACCTTTGAGAACTCCATTAATAAAAAAAAACACACAGTATAACACCAAATCCCTCTTCTCAACACACAAACACTCCTTCCTTATCTTTCCTACAATAGAAGTTGCACCACGGAGAATCACAGAGTGCTACTCCAGCTTCATGTATGGCATTCCCCGACAACGGCGCCAAAAATGTGCGCGTATGTCGCACGTGTCAATGCAAGGAACTTGCCGATACACCGTGTGCAAGCCACAAATGGCTCCAAGCACACAACAAGCCTAAACTAGTAAGCTCAAAGAAGGCGATGGTGTGTCACTCACCGCTCTACGCTTGCTTCGTGGAGGATTCCTCGCCGCGAAGAAGAAGGAGCCGCCGCTTCGCCGCGCTCCACCGCCTCACCGCCGCCGAGCCGCCGCAATGCTCGATCGCACACACTCTCTCTCTCTCTCTCTCACACACACATACACACACACACAAGGAGGTGAAGAAGAAGAAGATGGAGATGGAGATGGAGCAAGAGCACTCTTCTATTGCAAAAATGAGAGAATGAGTGAATTTTAGGTTTAGCTGAGTTTTATATGAGCTCGCCCCATTCACACTTGGGCGCCCATGCTTAGCCAACTAATCCCTTGAATGTTCCAGTTAGAGTGCGCCTCTCATCGGCGATCACTCTTACCCTTTTCCTATTGGACCGACAAGCCTGGTACCTGACTGTACCAAAAAAATAATACAATGTCCACCGTAGGTTAGAACATCCGTTGTAGGTGATAGGGTGTTCGTGAGCCGTTGAGGGTTAACAATGACCAAAACGTGCATGCCAAAGTTTTGCATCTGAAATAGCCCTTGAATCTGCAACAGCATTTGCAAAATTTTGTCCACACTTGTCATACAAAGTGAGCTTATACAGCCCACGGCACAAAAGCCCAGATGCAACAATTTCATCACCGAAACTGAGATCATGAACTGTACATCTGTCATCCACAAATTTGACTACAAGTCCAAGTCTAGCAAGTGCGGATACAGACAAGAGATTCTTCTTGATCCCAGGTACATAAAGTGCATCAACAAGTGTGAAGGAACTGCCATTAGCAGCAGTGAGCACAATCTTTCCAACTCCCTGAACTGGATAAGAGGCGTTGTTGGCACAAGTGACTGAATTCCCATGAGGAAATGACTCGAGAGGGGTAAACAATTCACGATGTGAGGTAATGTGCTTTGTAGCACCACTGTCAAAATACCACACATGTGAATCTGCAGCAACTGACAAGCATGCATCATGGACAACAGGATTGTAAGTGCACTCTGCGCTAAAAGCCCATTCTGCATCAACATCAGCAACACGGTCTCCTTTCACAGAAGACTCAACAATGGCTGCATTTGTAGTGGAACCAGCATTTACAGTGGAACCACCCTCTTTCTTCTTAGCCTCTTTGGCCTTCAACTTAGGACACGCGTTGATCAAGTGATCATTGGCGTTACAATAATGGCAACGCATCTTCTTTTTTCCCTTATCACCAGAATTGCCAGACGAAGTACTGCCAGCAGAAGCATTAGGAACACAATTTTTGCCACTCGCAGCAGAACCATAAGAAGTGGCTGCATTACTGTTACCACCCTTTCTTTGAGAAGCAATAAAAGCCTGTTCAACTGCAGTCTTGTTTTTTCTGGAAAGTGACTCTTGCAACAGCAATGTGCATAATGCATCAAACTTGACAACTTCAGGATTTCCGTGGGTCATAAGTCTCCAAGTACTAGGAAAAGTCTGGTAAGAATCTGATAAGGCATCAAGAACAGTCTGCACAAGGGAACTATCTGAAATGACTTCACCTGCATAAATAAACTGCTCATTGATATCCTTGACACTAGCAAGGAAAGTGTCCATATCATCTTCCTCATGCATAATCTTCGACTCCAGCTCTTTACGCAGCAAAGAAATTTTAGCCTCATTGCGGCTTGCATAAAGACCTACTAAAATATCCCAAGCCTGTTTTGCTGATTTTGCTGAACGGATGTGAGGAACAATGGTGCGCTTCACAGACAACGCAATCAATGCATGAGCCTGTGCATCCTTAACATCCCAACGAGCTTGTTTTGCTGTAGGCAAAACAACTCTAACAGCTGCAATCCTTGCAGCAAGACCTGCAACATCCTCAACATTGCCTACATCCTCAGAACCAGGACGTACATCAATGCCCTGCACAATGTTCCAGACACCCTTTGACGCAAGAACATGTTGCATCATATAAGCTCACATAGGGTAGTTGTCCCCATCCAACCTGTCCTCATCAGCAAACATCTTGAACACATCTGTGTTGTTGTTGTCAGCCATGGTAAATGCTGCACCTGATGTGAAAACTGCCCGAAAATAGGAGAAACGGAGCGGGAACAACCTGTGCTATATAGCACAAACCGTAGAAGACTATAAGGCACCTGTAATGCAGAAAACGGCACTGACAGAAATTCTGCACAAAATGACGAAATAGCCTGTGCAGTACTGCCTATAGTGGAAATGGATGCCGAAATGAGCCCAAATCAAAATTTTGAGCAGATCGAGCTCTTCAAACTTCTCCCAAAATTTTTGTCAACCTGCGAACGCTCGCCAAAGCTCACTGAAATCGGAGAAAGTGAGCAGGCGTGTGCTGGAGCAGCTGGCGACCAAAGCCCGGGAGGACGTGACCTGCTCCGATACCAATTGTTGGAATTAGGGTTGCAGAGAAACACACATAGCTTGGAGAAGACAAAGGAAGCTCAAGGAATACAATAGAGAGTGTGTTACTTAGTGTGCAATGAAAAGATAGATAGCCCTAGAGTGATGGGCGTATATACAATGCACGGGGGAAAAAACCTCCTAAAGAGGGAAAAAATGCCCCGGCGGTCCTAGTGTGTGCCAAAGCCCCCACTTTCCACCCCCACACTCACACTTCCTTGTGTGTCCTAATTACTACCACAATGGTTGTTCAACATAAAGATTCCTTGATTAGATTCCGAATCACATTGTTCGTTAAGACAGTCCTTCAATCAGTATTGCAAACGGCACCAAGACAATATTCTAGTAAAAATTCTACTCAAACTTATTCATTAAAATTCCAATGTTCTTGAGGTACAACATCCCCCCTCCAGCGAGAGTTTACTCCTCCCGTAGTCGCCTAGCTGCCCATACAACTAGGTATGCCCACCGCATGGAAAGCACGACATGGACATTCCCACCGCATAGAAAGCAAGACGTGGGTTTCCACTGCATAGAAAGCAAGTCGTGGATATCCACCGCATAGAAAGCAAGTCGTGGATTCAAGAGCCCTTAACAAGGAACTCTTCTCCCTGTGATGATCAGTAGGGGGGTCAGGAGTGATTCAACATTGGAAATAGATTGAACATGTCGAGCTAAATTTTCCCTAGCAGACATTCTTTCCTATTGCAAGCAATATACCCATCAATCATTTCTTTCCTACTTTAGATTTTAAAGTAGAAATGAATTCAATGCCGAGGTTTCCGTCGGATTTCTCCAACATGTTTGTGTTAAGTATGGAGCCTGATTTACCCTTGTAATTTTCTGTGGTAAAAGTGCACATTTGTAAGGCCCCCATTATGAGGAGAAGCCATCGTGCGAGAAGGAAAATCACTCACGGGAAACCAAAATTTTCACGGACAAGAATCAGGGGCAACTTTAAAGGTTCGCCGGAATATTCTTTTTCGCCGGAATATTATGGCCGGACGACGGCCGGAAAGTGGTCGGAAAACAACCGATCGGTTGGCCAGTGGCCGGTAGTCAATGGCCGATGGCCGGTGGTCGGAAGTCAATGGCCGGTGGCCGGTGGTTGGAAGTCAATGGCCGGTGGCCGAATTCAAAAGCGGACTTGTCTTCTCAAGGGCGGCCACACATGGGCGGATTAGAGGGTCCGATTTGGACTTATTCGCACAAGGGCGGCTACACATGGCTGTCTCTCATAAGAGAGGGCAGCTCTTTTGGCCTATAAAAGGAGGCCATTTCTACACACATTTCATAGTGTGAAGTTGATGCAACAAGGTGAGTGTGAGGTGGTGAGAATGAAGCAAGGCGGGAGCTCCATTAAGGGTATAATCCCTTTGTAAACTACTTCTTGTTTTGAAGTACTAAAGCCATTGAGTGGCTGCTTTCCCGTGGACGTAGCGCACATTGGGTGAACCACGTATATCATGTGTACTCTCTCTCTCTCTCTCTCTCTCTACTCTATAATCTCGTGTATATAAATCTGTCTCTCTCCATTAAGTAATCTACTCAATTATCTATTTAGCTACGTCTTATTTCCTAACAGTTTGGGGATATGTTCATTCCTAGCTAAACGTGTGTAATGTTAAATTAAACAACTTGGATGAAATTATGACCTACCTCTTCCATTTCTTCGTCAATGGCCTGTGAGATGGCCGGTGCTTGTTTGTCCATGGGAGCTTTTCCCTTTCCGTTCACATTGCTCGTTCCCGCCTTGCGGTCGTGGGCACCACCGAAGCGAGTTCTCTTAACCGGGGCCATTTTACTCACTACTTTGAATGATAAACTTGAAAAAGAGCTAAAGTTCGAGAGCATCATAACAAACCAATTGGCAGATTAGAATCATTAAAGAATCCCCCTTATGCAAGAGATTAGATTTTTCCTTCGAGTCCTAGCAATTTTTTAGGTAGTTCTTTACTTGTCCTATGGGAACTGGCTCTAAAGTTAATCACTTGGCTTAGATGATTAAGAAATTCAGAATTTTACTAAGAGAGATGAAGTAAGCAAACTCAATCACTTTCCTAGAGCAATTTGAAGATGCAGAATTACCGCAGGCATGTGTGAAAGAAATTTCTCTTCTTAATGGCCTAATGACAGTTTAATTTTCAGCCTTAATCACATCTTAATGTGGGAGAAGATTTAGTCTAATTTAATTACAATACTATTGAATGGTAAAAGAATGAATTTCATCAAATCTATACTATTACTGGGGCTGACAATTTATTAACTATGTTGCCTAGAGAGAGAATCTTTCCTAATCATGTATTAATCCTTGATTAAGAATGATGAATGGCTGCATAAATTAGCTAATTGAATGATGATTATGTAATGGAATATAGCTATGAAAAATTAGAGAGCAGCTATTGGGAATTATAGCTAAAAGTAGGCATAGTAGATGAAGAATTTGGGAGAATAATGATGAGAATTAAGAAGAACCGGAATTAAAACATAATTACCGTGATTAGGGGCTGAGAATCCTCTTGATTTTCTGATCCAATGAATCCTCAAGATGAGAATTTCGGCAGCACCTCCCTCCTTGCTTCTCCTTCAAAAACTGTGTGTGTACTGGCAGCACCTCCCCAAGGTGTGTGTATGTGTACTGGGTGTGTGTGTGAGCATGTGTGTGTGTGTGTGTGTGTGTGTGTGTGTGTGTGTGTGTGTGTGTGAGCACACCTTTAAATAGGCCTCCTAAAGCTGAAAATCGAACCTGCTTGCTATTTGCATATGGGAGCTACTCAAGTTAAGCATGGCAAGTCCAGTTGCCTAGCCACCAAGTGTCCAGTTGGCTTGGTTAACTGGCTCTCACACTTAGTTGCAAGCTTGGAAACTCTCCCAAGTCTCCTACAAGGACAAATGGCGCCCCCTAGCTGCTAAAGCTGACCTGGAGTGGCCTGGAACCTGCTCCCACACAGCCTCGAGCCCCCGATGCCTCCCTGGACAATTTTGGGAAAAATTTATTTTAGGCTAAAACGGGTCATACGGGTTGGAATTTGATGCCGAAAATTTCTATAGCAAGCTCTAACTAAGGCGTACTGGCCCGAGTACATGCCATATTTAGCAGCCCTCGGGGTCCGAAAATGATTTTGGGGTATGGGTGCAGTTTTTCGAGACGGTCATAACTGGACAGGTCGGGTTACCAAAAACTTACTAAATTTGGAATTTTTTTACAAAAATTATTTTAATTCACATTTCGAAGGTTTAAAACATTCTAAACATCATGGCACTGACAGAATTCGGAAAACTGCTAAAAATAGTAACTTTTTCCATTATGTTCATTTCATGGTACAAGGGTGCTCTTTTTGATCGGGGTCAGAGACCTTACATCCAAGCTCTTGCAGGAGCCGCCCTTGCACTTGGTGAGCCCCCTCAGTAGCCCCATGCGGCCCTCTCCTGCATGCCCTCTCCTTATTTCCTTCATTTCACACACTTGGCGACTCCTTCTACAGAGCCACGTTCAACGATTTCTATTTTTTTAACCCACCTTCTCCTTTCAATTTGCCATGCAAATTATCTTTTTCAACTTTGGGTAGCACTCCCACTCAAAGTGATGCTTGATCATATTGCAGGCGGCCTTGCATACAATAGGATCATTCAAAAAACTCCCTTGCCAAGACCTCAATGTCACTAGTGAGCATAGCCTTCTCTGCAAAGATGATATTAGAGGATCTCCGTAGAGAAAAGCCACGTTCGTCTCGATCATGAGGCATTTTTTTTGAGGCAATATCCCTTAGAAGGAAAAAAAACCACGACCTCCATGCACATAAAATCTTTTAATTTGCTAAACGTAACCAAGTGTTTAGCATACTCATGATATAAGTGCCATCACCTACAATGATTGTCCATCGGCAATGCACGGACCTTGAGCTTCAATTTGGCACAAACTCTTCCTAGGAGCTCCAAGTGAAAAGCCGTAAAAGCCGAGTTGCAAAGCACATCAAAGGCTACAAAAACATGGATAATCTTTGTAGTTCAAGCACTCTACGACCTTCCACTACCAAGAAGAACTAAAATGTCAGGAACGACCTACAAAATGTCTCCTTTGGCATACATATCCCAATTGCACTTGTTGCAATCTCCTTCTAGAACACACTCAAGCTTGCCACCATTATCCTGCTTAGTTCCATATACCTGCTTTTGGCTTCTCTATGGGTAGACAATATTTGGTTGCACCAATTGTAGATGGCTGAGACAGTCTCACTGGGTGGGAATCGGCTCCTGTGATACAAACAGTGGATCATTCAGTAATTACCACGGCAGTTACCACAGTAATTCCCAAAGTATATAAATAGGACCCATTACATTGTAATCGGCTTGGCATAAGTTGTAGGCATGAATTGAGTCAATTGTCGGCTGTACCTCTATTTAAGCTTTTGATTCATAATCCTTAGCCCTAAGTTGTTCTTGAGTTACATCATCTTTGTTGTAATCTGTCATATGTAATCCTAAATATAGCAGTACAATATACTCCAGTCATACATACTTTCTACTCATTCTCTCTGAGTCTGAATCTGAATCTGAACATCATTCTTAGTACTTCAGTCTGGTTCTCATTTCAGTAGATGTATTCCAGTTCAATTTCTATTTCCTTGTCCAGTCTACTATTTGAACTAACACATCACCAGTACCTGTAAACTTCTAACACTGGAATCAGCTATCTAAAGAGATCAACTCCAATTCCATTTTGGCGATCACGGTGGCTAGAGCTGTTGCTTGTTGACTAGAAAACTCATCTCCTAGTTGGAAGTTTCTCAGCTACAGTAATGGCACCCAAAACCAGTCGTGGCCGGAAACCATCCTACCGTGTTGAACCTATTCCTGAGGAGTTAGAAAGAGACTCTGACCCCAAGCATGAGCTGGTGACTGACATTGAGGCTCAAGAGGAGCAGAATCAAGCTGATGAGACACAGGACTCACAGCACTCCAGTCAGTCCAGACGTAGACCGGGTAGAAAGGGAAGCACGCAAGGCTAAAAGTTCTCGGTCCAGGCAGGGGGACGAGGGTGCCAAAGTCAGTAAAGGCAGTCGCCATACTTCCAGTAGTAGACAGGCCAGGGAGGACATAGGGACGGAGACAAAAGCATATATTAATTGGGATGTAGATACTGATAACTGTAAGAAGACTCCAAAGCGGCGTCCAGACTCTAAGATGAGAAGCGGAAGGACCAACGGTGATCGGCATCATTACACATCCTCGTTGAAAATATCTTTTTCAGTATTCAAAGGAGGCAAGAAGGATGATCCAGATATTCACATCCAAGATTTTGAGCAGTATGCAGAGCTGAAAAATATTGATGAGGCTGACTAGGGTGATTACTTTCCGCAAACGCTGACGGAGGCAGCGAGAAAGTGGTACTACCATTACCCGGCTTGCCAGCTTAGATCCTATAATAAACTACTTAAAGCCTTCAGACTGGAATATTCTGGCAACAAAGGTGATGAGGATATTCTTTGTGAACTGGATAAGATTAAGTAGAGAAAATTATCAGCCCAAAGCTATGTTGAGAAAATCAAGGAGCTAATAAGGCAGCTTGCAGGAACCACCATCGAAAAAGCGACTGCGAGCATGGTTCTTGAATGGATTTCACAGCAAGAAGCTTAAGGAGCAGGAGGTACCAGCACCGATGAAGAAATTCAATGATTTGGTGCAGCAAGCCTTGAAGCTGGAACAACTAGCTAAGAAGGAAAAAGGTCATAAGAAGAGGAGGTCCAGTAGTAGCAGTTCTTCTATTGATAACTCAAGCGGACTTTGCAGCATTTCTGGGAGTAGCTCTAATGAGAAGACCAAGGATAAGCCTAAAAAGGGGTCTTGGGCTAGGAAGATTTAAGAGATGGCTCGGCAAATTGCTGATATTAGCCAGACGAGACAACCAGTGAGAAGAATGGAGACTTGGTGTTCAAAATGTAAATCTAAGGACCATGTTTCCAACGAGTGTCCACAATGTACTTATTGTAAAGCCTATGGCCATTTATGGAATAATTGTGGCATTAGGATTCATGATTTCAAAAAGGGCAAAGACTTGTCCGTAGTGGCATATACCAATGCCGAACCAGTAAGAGTGGAAATTGCCAACGTTTCTCAGGACGAGAAACCAGGTACCAGTGGTACTGGTCCAGGGTGTGGTAGATACCAAGCGGGTACTGGCTGGGGCTGGGGACGTGGTAATTCCAGAGCCGAAGTCTCAATTGCTATACTTGTGGAAAGTATGGGCATTTTGCGGCTCAATGTCCAGACACACCTGGGACTGCGGCTACTGAGGTGAAGGTACCAAAGCCAGTTCCAGTACGAGCAGTTACATGAAGCAAAGGAGTAGTGATTGAGGAAATCCCAAAGATTCTAGAAAAACCAGTCACTATTGAAAGCAACAAATGGACTCAACAGAGAGAGGTATGGAAGGCCAAGGGTAAAGAAAAGGTGGTTGATGAATGGAAGGAGCAGAGAGAACTGGCGGCGAAAATAATAGAGGATTTATCCAAGAAGCTGCCAGAGCAGCCAAAGAGTTCGGAAGCACGAGTCATTCAAAAGATACCACCCCAATCTATTGAGACAGACCAGTCAAAGACCGGCATACCTGAGACCATGCTGGCCGCAATACAAGGGATGATTGAAGAGGTGGGGGTTGATAGAGGAGCTAAAAGCACTACAATGAAGGAATGGCATTGTGAAGATATTACCAGTTCTTCGAGCTCTGACAAACACTCTGACTAGGAGAAAGAGAAAATTCATGTCAAAATCTGTGATAGAATCCAGAAACTCACTGTGGAGTTGGAAGACATTAGAAGAACTTTGCTTGAAGCAACGAAATTCATTAGACAGCGAAGGAAGTTTGAAGCGGAGGCTAGGACAGTTGACTTGACGGCTGTCCGAGATGATGAAGTGCCGCTAATTCAAATAGATTACAATGTTCGAAAACAATGGGAACCACTTTCGAGTGTCATCTTAAATGGAGGAGCAGGAGTAAACATCATGGGAGTACATCTTTAGTAGAGGACGGGCATTACAAATTTGAAGCCAACGCCTTTCAAAGTGCGGATGGCAGATCATCGAGTCGTGCAAGCTACTGGTATGATCGAAAGTATGCCGATACGAGTGGGCAAGGAGAAGTTCAAGACCAATTTTCTAGTTCTCGATGTGCAAGGGGCATATGGAATGCTACTAGGGCGCCCATGGTTGCGAACGGCACAAGCTATTCACGACTATGCGAATCAAACTTTGACTCTACAAGGGGCCAGTGGCATAATCTAGATTCAGAAAAACAATACTAGAAGCTGGAGAAAGGATCTGAGACCTAAAGAACTATGCGAAAAGTATAAGATCAAGAAGATTGAAAGGATGTTAGAAGCTCTAAATAATTTTCCCTTAGCAAAAATTGATCTCAATGCAGTTCTACTGAACAAGGAGCAAGCTGACAAACAGAAGAAGCAGTTTCCAGACCAGTTTATTGAACTCAATTCAGGAGAACGATCAGTTCAGTTAAGTGGAAGGCCAGAAGGATCAATTTAATTCACTATGCCAGATGAGCCAGCACATTCTGGGAGGACACGACAAATCAGAACAGTGATTTGGAATTCAAAGGGCCATCTTGGGATTACGTTGAAGAGTCAACCAAGAGAAAAGGCGGCGAGCCTAACTGGTTACTCCCAGATGACCAAGAGATCGAGGAATGGAATGTAGGCTCTGAAGATAACCCTAGAATGATCAAAGTTAACAAACATCTCAACCCAACAATGAAGGAGAAAGCACGCAAATTGTTCCAGCATTACAAAGCTGTTTTTGCCTGGGAACACACTGATCTGAAAGGGGTGGATCCACAGGTCTGCCAGCACAAGATACCACTGAAGCTAGATGCTAGGTCATTAAGATTGCAGTCGTACCGAATGAATCCCAATTATGCTAAGAAGGTCAAGGAAGAGATTGACAACCTTCTCAAAGCTGGGTTCATCACTAGCGATTGGTTGTTTCCTATTGTAGTTGTTTTCAAAAAGAATGGAAAGTTGAGAGTATGTGTGGATTATAGGAAACTTACTGCTCAAACCATCAAGGATCCATTTCCATTGCCTTTCACAGATATGTTGCTTGATGAGATTGCAGGATATGAGATGTACAGTTTTATGGATGGATATAGTGGCTACAACCAATTACAAATTTCTCCTGAGGACCGAGGGAAGACCAGTTTCATTACAGAGTGGGGAGTATTTATGTATTTGGTAATGCCATTTGGCCTATGCAATGCACCAACCACTTTTGAACGGTGTATGATGGAGATGAGTTTCTTCATTGGTTCCTCACCATATTCATGGGAGATTTCATTGTATATTCAGTAGAGGAACATCATTTACTATTCCTGGAAATGGTTTTTAAGCGCTATCAGGGGAAGAGGATTTGTCTAAATCCATTTAAATCTGTTTTCCTAGTCTGGAAGGACATCTATTGGGACATGTAGTATCTCGCAATGGAATAGAAATGGCCAACGACAAGATCCAGTGTGTTCAGCAGGCCAAGGCGCCTAGGAATGCATCTGAGTTAAGTTCTTTCTTGGGATATATTAACTTTTACAGAAGGTTTGTGCATAAATTTGCCTCCCAAGCTTTACCACTGTATGAGCTCAAAAAGAAAACCAACAAGTTCAATTGGACTGTTGAGTGTGAGAAAAGTTTCCAGAACTTAAAAAGTGCCATTATCAATAAACCAGTCCTTCGGCAACCAAATTGGGATGTTATCTTCCATGTACATGTGGATGCTTCGGGGCTGGAGATGGGGGCGATACTAGCCTAGCCAGATGGAAGGACTGACTATCCTATCTACTTCGCTAGTCACAGATTCAGTCAGGCTAAACAAGGTTATACAACCGCTGAACGAGAAGCTCTAGGGATGGTTTTCAATGCTACAAAATTCAGGCATTATTTGCTAGGAAAATTGTTTCATTTCTATGTGGATCATCAAGCTCTCCTATTCTTGATTAATAAAGTCATTATTCAAGGTAGACTAATACGGTGGACGATGTTCCTTATGGAATTTGAATTTCGGATTTTCCATAAACCTGGCAAGAAACACTGTGGCGCTGATTTTCTCTCTAGGAGTACGGAGGGCTATTCTCAAGTGTCTTTAAGAGACGAACCAGTGGATGCTGAATTATTTCAGCTGGAAGCGGCAGAATTAGTTGATCTTGAATTGTATGAAGTATATCAATTTCTTTCTCACGGTAGTTTCCCAAATGACTAGAAGCAACACCAGAAGAAGGCTCTGGTCATCAAAAGCTTAAAGTTCACCATCATTGAGGGCTCACTCTACTGATTAGGTGTTGATGGTATTCTTCGCCGATGTGTGCCTATGGAAGGGAGAATGCAAGTCATCTCAGAGGCGCATAATGAAGAATCTGGTGGACACTTTTCTACTGATGTTACTTACAAGAAGATTCTCCAGGCTGGGTTATGGTGGCAAACATTGATACCTGATGTTAGAAGCTTTTGTAAAACTTGTGACATATGCCAAAGAATGGGTAGACCCACAGCTGCAGACATGACTCCCTTAACACCAGTACAACCACTGGGTGTTTTCATGAAATGGGTTTGGATTTTATGGGACCTTTCAAGAAGGTTACTCCCAGGAAGAATAGGTATATAGTGATGGCCACCTGCTATGTAACTAAGTGGGTAGAAGCTAAGGCTCTTCCTGACACAACCAAATCCACTGCAAGATTTTTATTTGAGAATATTGTCTTTCGCTATGGATGTCTTGTGGAGATTGTGTCGGACCAAGGGACACACTTCATCAATGACACTATGGAGATCCTTCTGGATATGCTTTCAGTCAAGCATTGGAAATCCACACCTTATTATCCTAGATGCAGTGGACACGCCGAAAGCAGTTACAAGACCACTATGACTATTCTCACTAAGATTGTGCAGAAAAACCAGACCAATGGGATTTGAAGCTTCAGACTGCTTTATGGGCATACTGGACAACTTATAAGGTCACTACAAGATTAACACCATTCAGAATGGTATATGGCACTGAAGCTGTTGTCCCTATGGAGTTTGTTATTTTGAGTCTCAGAATGGCTCTAGAATATGGGTTAGATTTTAATCACAATCTTAAGAAGCGAGTGGAGGAGCTTACCTAGTTAGATGAACTCAGACAACGGGCTATGCTGGAACAGGAGATTGTTCAGCAAAGAAGGAAACAGTGGCATAACCAAAGGATTAAGGTTCGGGAATTTCAAAAAGGGGATCTGGTACTCCTATATCAGTCCAGATTGGGTCCTAAGAAGCCGAATCTAAAGATATCCTGGGCAGGACCATTTGAAGTGGACTAGGTTTTCTCCAATGGCATGGTAAGACTGAAAGACCTATCTGGATTACTGATGCCAGGGGTGTATAATGGAGCTAAAATCAAGCTCTACTATTCAGAAGTTAGAGAGCCTTGCCAGGAACAGGGTATTGAGGATGTGGGCGCTGAAGACCAAGAAATTCCAGAATCACCTATCTTGGGGCTTTTTCATGTGCAGCCAGTTCCAGAACCAATTTCAGACCAGTACCAGCGCGACCAAGCCAGACTTATACCAGGACCACAACAATGGGGACAACGTTATCAATTTTCAAGGGACCAACGGTCACATGGAATATCCGTGCTAATCATTTCAATGACGGGTGAAAGTCTTGTCCAATGCATGTCTGCCATGTATATTGTGGTGCACAAACGTCTAGGAGCGGTAAGTGGTGGAGCTTTTATGGCACGAACGGGTATAACAGTAAGGTGAGTAGGCATTTTTCCTTGCAAATCCCCTGCGTGACGATTACCTCTTGTTGTCCACTCGCCATCGCCGAGCTCTGAAGTATCTTCATTGCAGCCGCAAACTTCATCCTCTGAGGAGACCGTGGATTGTTGTCTGACTTTGCCAGCCACACCTGGGTACGGTTTCAAAGAATCAAGTAAGTCATCTTCTCCTTCACTTGCTTCATCATCTTCACGGTGCATGGGTAGGAGGAAACTGTCAAAAAAGATGCAGGACACTATCGACAAAACCCAAGCTCTTATTATTGCTACAAAGGCAACTCTTCCACTCATCCCGTACAACAAAATTCATCCTTATGTGTTTACTGAGCAAGCTATGTCTCTACTCCAACTGTGGGACTTGCGTGTGGTTCTGCAAGCCACAAGGATTGAGTTTGACACAACCCATCATAAGGCAAGTCTTGGACTCTTTCAATGCTGAAGATGGCAGTGCTATGATTTATGGCTAGAAGGTGTCTGTCACATCAGAAAGCATTGCTTTTGCATTTCGTATGCCAAACAGGCCCAAGCCGTCTGTGGCAACTGCAGAGAAGATCAATGTAGCTTTGAACGAGGATGATGCTGCTAAGAGGAAAAGGAAAGCCAGTGCGAAAGGGATTTCGGTTGTTGCAGGACTGGAAGCTCCTGCTGCTTATCGGTTTGTGGCTCAGGCTGTGAGTCTGAAGAATAACCCGACATATGTGTCAGAGAAACTTTTTGCCATGATTTTAGCAAAAATACTAGATTCCAAAGTCTCTATCAACCTTTCCCAGATATTGTCGCACAATGTGCTTCAACAAACTGCCAAGCTAAAATCTCAAAGTGTATTCAAGGCTTGGTATGTTTGGCAGTTTCTGTACTGGGCAACTGCTCTAGACACCCATGATCAGGCGAGAATGGCTTGGAGTCAGAAGCCGTTTCCACTATCAAAAAATATCGACTTGTCATCAGATGACGAAGAGCCAGAAAGCCAGACAACTCCTTCTGGACTGAAAAGGAAGGCTAAACAAGATGAACTTGGTAGTTCAAAGAAGCCAAGGACGACACTGACTAAGAGCAGTGCTCTCCTGAAGCAGCTGGAAAGTCAAGTCAAAACAGTGTCTATTGAAAGGACTCCAGTTAGCCAGACTGAACAATAGACTGACCAGACCACTGGTGGAATCAGCTAGTCCGTAGGCCAAATTTCAGTAACCACCAGTACTGGCCAAGATCAGACAGAAAAGGCTAGTCTTGAGCAATAAGTAGACCAGGTTGATAAGGGCAAAGGCCCAGCTTCTCCAAATCCACTGGGCCGAGTCTCCATCCCATACAGTGAAGAAGCCCTGCAGTTGACCAAGAAAGACAGGTTATAGCAGCTGCAAACTCATCCACTCAAGGGACGTCTCCTATTGCAGAAATCTATTATGCTGCATTACCTTATATGGCTCCTGTCACAGTCTATGAGCCAACTGATTTTGACCTAGCAAGAGTTAATGATGGTTGTTCAGTACTCATTCAGTCATCATGGAATACTATTGTCAATTGTATGGGACAAATGCTGGATGTTCCAGGGTCAGAAGATGAAATAATTAAGGTAAAAGCTGAATTGAGGGAGGCTGAGGAGCAGATTGAAAAGCTAGAGCAAGGGAGAGCAGCCCAGAACTTGCACCACTCTCTCCTTGAAGCTCACTCAGATAGGACCATTCAACAGTTAAAAAGTAAGCTAGCCAAGGTAGAGTATGAGATGCAGACCATGCGGGAAGAAAAGGCTGATGTACAATGAGCTATTGATAGGTTGAAAACCCTGTTAAGAATGAATCGAGTTGAGTTCAACTCTTTACTAATCCACCACAATGCTCTGAAGACCACCCTAACAGAAAGATATATTTATAAGAATCTGGCCGAGATCTTGAATCCAGCTGGCAATGCTGTTTTTGATATGGATAACTTGAAGTCTCTTATGGAGACGATGCAGAGTTATTTGCAAGATAAAGTTACTGAATATAACAGTGCTCTGACAAATCAAGCTATCCTTGATTACATTGAACAATAGACTACCATTGAAGAAGATGAGGATAAGGAAGAAGAAGCAGAGAAGGAGGAGGATGAACCAGACGAAGGGCATACTGATGATGATGATGATGCCTCTCCTCCATCTCCACCTCTAGGACCTGATATTGGTGGTACAAGGCCAACTGGAGGAAATCAGTCTTTCACAGGCAGACCAGCCAGATCAGCATGAAGGGCAGTGGTCGAGCAATCAGTAGCTAGAAGAGAAACAACCCAGCAACACTGGGAATCCACCGACACACCAATCACAACACAACAAGGATGTTAAAGGGAAAGGCAAAGTTGTGTGACTGAGGAACCAAGAGGTGATGAGCAACATTCATTACAGATCATCACGCTAAACAAGAGATTGAGAGATCAGTAGGCTCCTATAACCAGGCGGTATCTGAAGCATGACGATCTTATATCTGATCTGGAACGCTTTCAGCGACTGTATGTCAGAGCCAGGGAAATGGTTGAGCATTGGAAATCAGTTGATTTCCATGATCAAGAGGCTTGCCAATTACCTGCACATCCTAGCACAATACAGCTGTTGGAAAGGGTGCCTGAATGGATACTAATTGCTGAAGATAGAGTAACCAATCCACATTGGCAACGACAGTCTATTGCAGATTGTCACTCTCTGGCTATGGAATTAGATCTTCTACTGGGAAACAAGCCAACATATAGATGCATGAAGGATGTCAGGAATCAATTGAAAGAGGTTTTAGTGCAAATGCAGATTGCTAGGGGAGTTCTGGATCAAAGGGTGCGGACCATTCTTGAAGACCAGACTACCACCAACAAGGGACCTCAAACTAGAATGTCAGTGGGAGAATAGGCAACTGCTCTTCGACAACTGTTTCAACTGGTTAGAGTAACCAGAAAAATGATGCAGCAAGAGAACCAGGCTGTCCTTAACTTCTTAGAATTTGTGCATGATTCCCCAGTTCTCTTGTATGCTTTACCAGCAAGAGAGGCAGAGTTGCCAAGATTTCTTCCAGCACTTTACCCTCAACATCTAGAACCAGTCGATTGGCTCACATATTTCAAGATTACTGATGAACTTCATGATTGGTATGAGCGATGGACTGTGGAATGGAAAACTTGGCAAACGCTGTTCAACGACGCTCTCCAACTGAATGATCTCCAGGAGCTGAAAGAGGAGGTGCAGAGGATCAAACTGTGTATGGGCCAGTGAAAAATTCAGATTAGAGGCCTCACTAAGATCACCAACCAACTGTTGCAACTCACTGTTGAGTCCTATAAACTACCTGAAAAGGACATTACGGCTAAACCAGGCCTAGGACCATAGTATAGAGAGATGGCTGAGATTATTTTTGAAGCTCGGATCAAAACCAATCAGCCTCTCCCAGAAGGATGGATCCATACAACCTCGCATTGTCACAAACTGGCCAGAACTCGGATCACCAAAGGCAGACGCACGCTCTATGATCCTGACACCAAAGCCTAACATCTTCTCACACCTTATGAAATGGAGATGACCATAGAAAGGCGAGATCTGCTTGAGCAGGAGGCCATTTACAGATTCATTCAGAAGGAGAATGTTGGCACTAGGACTTCTCAGACGCCATCCAGGCCAAAGGGTAAACAGAAGCGGGTTCAGTGGAAGGATACTGGGTAGTTCCATCTCAGAATTCGATCGAGGATTTTTCCTTCTTCTCAGTTGGCACAGACTTTGAGTCCTCGAATCAGACGGTGCTTGATACCAGTGGCATCAACTGTAATAAACGGAAGTTTGATATCAGTATGTGTAGATGATGAGAGCGCCACCTTGGCCTTTTCATCTACCTCTCGCAATCTTTGTATGGCCATTCTATCATTGGTCAAGTCCAATCCTTGGTCCTTCTTGAACTCCTGTACCAGATACTGCAGTAGAGTATTGTCAAAGTCTTTAAGGATTTTTCCACCAGTTTTTTTGCAGCAGATGTTGGATTTTTCCACTCAGGGTTTGGTGTCATTTGGCTGATGGCCCTTTGGAATTACAATTATAAGGGCGTTAAGCACTCAATGAGCCAAATTTCAGAAGAATCAGACGGTGGATTTGTCTAGTACAACTTGGCTTGATGCCCATGGAATTACAACTATAGGGGCGTCAAGCACTTGACAAGCAACATTCCAACAGAATCAAACGGTGGATTTTTTTTTCTCAAAAATTTTGGAATCTTGCCAAAATTCAAGAAAGGAGGGAAGGATGTAGATGGTTGAGACACTCTCACTGGGTGGGAACCAGCTCCTGTGAGACGAACAGTGGATCAGTCCTCAGTAATTACCACAGCAATTACCATAGTAATTCCCAAAGCATATAAATAGGACCCATTACATTGTAATCGGGTTGGCGTAAGTTGTAGGCATGAATTGAGTCATTTTTTGGCTATACCTCTGTTTAAGCTTTTGATTCATAATCCTTAGCCCTAAGTTGTTCTTGAGCTACATCATCTTTGTTGTAATCTGTCATTTGTAATCCTAAATACAACAGTACAGTATACTCCAGTCATACATACTTTGTACTCATTCTCTTTGAGTCTGAATCTGAATCTGAACATCATTCTCAGTACTTCAGTCTGGTTCTCATTTCAGTAGACGTATTCCAGTTTAGTTTCTATTTCCTTGTCCAGTCTACTGTTTGAACTAACACATCACTAGTAGCTGTAAACTTCTAACACTGAAATCAGTTATCTAAAGAGATCACCTCCAATTCCACCAACGTCCATCAAGTACAAGATGTACTCATGCATGGAGGTAACTGCAAACACTTAGTGTTGATAGGAGTGAGAGGGAACCTCGTAAACCTTGCTCCACACTAGCTAAACCAAACTCCATGAGTTCCTAGACCATATTGCACACCTTGTGACTAACAACATGTGCAAAAAAAAAACCCCTACCATGTAGGTGTAGAGTCCTACCATATGGCGAGCGAATATTTACGAGCAAGGAGAAATCCGAGCGATCAATTTCAGAAATCATGTCTCTACTCTCCTGGTCTAATCATCTTTTGATCCTTCTCAAGTATATTTTCACATAATCTTCGTGATTCGCTACACCTATATCCAAGAAGTTTATAAGATCATCTTGCAGATGCATGACAATCAGTACATGTGTCCTCATGCGATATCATACGAGCATCAACTTTAATGTAAATTAGTGAAAGACTACCAGCTACTCAAAAAACCATCTAAGCTTAAAGTAACGTAACAACAAGCTCAAAAGTTCGTAAATTGTAGACTAAATGAAGTGCAATATTGGGCAACTTTGTTGGGTCAGCAATGGTAGAAAGCACCCTCCAATTATTTTCAATCACAATAAAGAACCTTTCCGTTGTTGACCAAGCAATTGTCCTATGATTACCCTACCCGTTACAAAACATTTAATTGGCCAACTATACATGAGCTTCAACTCCAATTCTTTGTTAGCATCAATCCATATTGGATTTGAGTTGACCATGACATTATCTAAAACAACATGAAAGTGATTTTTTCCATGTAAAATACAATGTATCCAAAGCTTAAAACAATATTATTGGGCATGCAACAAGCTACATACCCATATGAAATGCACATGTCCTGCCTCATAAACATCACAAATTAAACTAAACTTAAGGAATGAATCATCGTTCTCAGTCACTCAAAAACTCCTTACATAAGCAATAATTATATGCCTTGGTGTCTCTTTTTTTTTTTTGTGCATCTCTTTCTATCTATTTGTAGCCATCCATGTTGACATAGATGTGTATAGGCAATGGAAGGTGACGACAAGAAGAAAATTTAATAAGCATGAGCTTTGGTTTTTGGGTAAAGAGGACTAGTAGCCATTTATGGCATTGTGGACATGCAATTATTTGTGGGAAAAGAATGCCATAGTAGGTCAACTCAAATTTTTTTTTATAGTTCTAATTTGCAACTTTACGTGTTATATCCTTCCATTGCTATTTGTTTAGCCATCAGTGCTTGTAATGATGTTCACAATGACATTGTTGGGTACCAACACGGTTTTCAAGCAAGCACATTAGAATATCAACCAGACATCTATCATCATTATTATTTAAATGACGTGAATGAAAGGATAATACTTAATAGTAACAATTAGAGGGGTAATACTTAGGCCATGTCATACATGTCCACACAAACATGCACGACTTTGTGTTGGCACAGAACTAGTGATTGGAAGTTGTATCCATGAGAGACTTTTATTGGCTGAGTTAAACCCCTCAGCCATAACCAAAAGAGAATGACATCCCCTATTTAAAAAGTAGGAAAGATGCCTAGACGGCTTGTACTCCAGATCTCATGGAGGCATCACGAGAACTTTATAGTTTAGTTAGACTACGACATGGGTCACACACGTCCGACCGGACGTGTGTGCAAATGACATGACAAAAAACAATGGCCATAGGGGATGTTCGTGAGTGGATGGAGCACATGGAGGCCACCACCTTGCCCATCACAAGAAAGCAACGAACACACAAAACAAAATGTGTGGGAAACACAAATAGAGGTCTCGAACTCGAGGCTCCTTCTAAGGCATACGCAATCATTTCTAGGTTTCAATGATGAGAAAGTTTTTTGAATTTGTTAGTTTCATCCACGTGTGTGTCACAACGAGGGTGCTCAGCTTTGCTATTTTGGCATGTTCGGCCGTTGTCCGCATTTGAGAGGGGCGTTATTTGATCCAGAATGCACCTGCCTGTAGCCATCCGCGCCATCTTAGTACATATAATTATCAACTATCTATAGCCATCTGTGCCGCCCCGCAGATGGTTATAGGTAGACATCAAGCTTCTTGTCAGCTCTCTCCAATGGTTTGCCACATCATCCCATCCTACCCATATTCCAACCCCTCTTCACCTATTTCCTTTGCTCAATCCGCCGCTGCTTCTATGGCCTAGAGTGGTATTCATTGCACAACATTGCTGCCCCATGCTCACCATGTCATCTGCCCAATTGGCCCAGTCCACTCGCTTTCCATACAATGCCGCAACAGCCTACGTCTGCTCTATATTTCGGGCAACCTTCATCCTCGCACCTTTGTTGCATATGCCAAGCAAAGAAGGCCAACAATGTCTGTATTGCGTTAAGAGGGCATAGAGTTTCTAGCCTCCTTTGGGTATGCGAGAGGAGAAGAAGAAGAAGAAGGAGATATATATATATATATATATATATATATATATATATATATATATATATAGAGAGAGAGAGAGAGAGAGAGAGAGAGAGAGAGAGAGAGAGAGAGAGTCATTGTCGGTGACTGATGGTTGTCTCCCCTAGGTGACAGGCGGCCTTCCAGGCAGATAAATTTGAAGGTCGGAGAACCATAATTTCAAAGGCTATTCATGATACGAAGAGTGAGAGAAGGGAAGAGCCCTTCGTGCGTGGACTTAGCATTGAATCTCCTCTAGATGCAGCTGGGTCCGGCACTGCACATATCGAGACCACAAAGAAATCTAACTGGTGAGCGAGAATTTGTAGGAAGCAAATTTATTTGTCTTCTACAGTCGATTCCCACGTGTGTGTCATCATCGTGTGAGTCTCTCACTACATGTCTCAAAGCATTTCCAAATTTATCTTTTGCCTGAACATTGAGAGAGAGAGAGAGAGAGAGGAAGAAGAAGAAGAGAATTTTAACAATGTAGGAAATTATCCCACGAGACCTTAAAGATTTATCCACACAGAGAGAGAGAGAGAGAGAGAGAGAGAGAGAGAGAGAGAGAGAGAGAGAGAGAGAGAGAGAGAGAAGAAGAAGAAGAAGAAGAAGAAGAAGAGAGTTTTAACGTCGTAGGAAACTTGAGAGAGAGAGAGAGAGAGAGAGAGAGAGAGAGAGAGAGAGGACAATATATCAGAGTTTAAGTTTCTTCCAGCATTGAAAGGGAGCCCACGCCACTTGGTTCTAGCCGTGACTTGAAGTTTCTCTTTGCAAGCCACTCTAGTTTGAACCCTATATTAGTATTTAAAGTTCCCTTTAGTATGAGAGTTTAGCTTCTTAGTAGCTTCAATTTGGGATGCATAGTTTTCAATTGCATAAATCAAATAAGCAGGCTTCAATACTGGCTTGTAGCCATCGTAGTAGAAGTATGTGCTAGCTTTTGCAAGTAATTAGCATAGGTTCACTAGTAATTCCTTTGTTACTTTAATGAGGACGGCTCTATCGCATCTTTTGCAACATATGAATAAAGTAATGGCGACATAATCACATATATATGCACGCAATTGACGTCCATGCTATGGTTAATGCAAGAAAATGTGATGTGAGTGATACGAGTCACACCCGATATTGCTTTTTGTAATTCATGCAAGGCATGGTAGACTTTAGTTACCATCTACGGATAGCTAAGTCTCGCTTGACCATCACCTAAACAACCACCACCATAAATGACTCTATGAGTAACCCAAAGCGAAAGGAAGGTTGTGACTACAAATCTTGTAGGGGTCTTCCTCGCTTGCTAGAAGGAGTGCTCCATTGTGCATTGTGATTTTCCATCTATGGGCCTTTGGAACTTTCCCTCGAGAGTCATCTACTTTCTCCCTCAAAAGTTTCACTTGCACTCTTGACTAGCTCACTCCTTTAGCTTCTATGTAACAATCGCTAGTGCCTCCCTTCCCTTTCCAATTTTTACTAGAGGATACCTTCCCATGAATAGGCATGCCACTAACTTTTTTCCTACTCATGGCTTAAAGCTTGTGCTGATGTTGGAATGTAGAATGTTTGATATCAAGGTTCCTCTTTGGAATAGCACTTTCAGCCCATTGGGAACAATGTATCTTTACATCCATTGATGTTTTGGTAGCACAAGCGAAGTTTGGAGGTCATAAAAATAGATGATAGAGACGATGCACATTTGAAGTTGGAGGCCACATAAATAGATAGAGGAGATTCTTTCTCACTTAATCATGAGCATCATCAATTTTACAATGTGGATATATTCCACATGCTTTGCAAGATGTCGCTCGGTTTTTTATTAGCTCGAAAAAACTTGCTCGGAGTTCAGGATTCCTCGTAGGTGTATAACTGTTTTAATAGGGAGTGAATACTTGATTGTATCAGTGAATATAAATAAATACTTAACTAATAACCCTAGGTGTTACCTTGGCAATCCAAACTTCTAGGTTAGACCCAAATTTCTTTGACCTTTTAAACACTAAAAGTAGAGATTAGTGAAGATAAATAAATACTCAACTATTAACCTTGGGTATTACCTTGGCAATCCAAAGCCATAGGTTAGACTCTACAAATGTGAACCCCTTGATTGGATTTTGCAAAGCAACTACTTAAACTATAATTGTGGCCAACATAATCTATGGTGTCACGGTTCACCAATAGTGATTGTAAGCAACTTGGTAAGGTGAACTTATCTACTACCCCTTGGTAGATTGAGAACTTCTTTCCTTGAAAGTACAATTATGAAGAGGCCAATCATTAACCCTGAAAACTTAGTGATTTTTTCATTAGTTGGATCATACCCTTGAAAGTACCCCTCCTATAGACACAATCAATGCTATAAACTAAGCAACATATTGTAAGAACTAGGGATGCTAGACCTTAGGATCCTCCTCCCAACCTCCCATTATACAAGGGAGCTCCTAGCCCCTTGCCCTAGACGAATCCCCTGTCCACACTGTCTACCCCGATCGCCTGGCCGTAGTCCGTGACTGCCCTAGTCCTTAGGTTTGGGCCTTGCCCCTACGAGACCCTTGCCCTGACATTACTCCCCCCTTAAGGAAGAGTTTTTGTCCTCAAAAACACAAGTGGTGATATCTTCGTAAGAACACTGATGTTTTTTTTATTGACGTTGGTGCAACCAAAGTTGGTCTGAACTAGAAAGTGGTCTGTGCCAGGCAAAAGCTATAGGCAGGTGCAGTGCAGAAGGCAGGGCAGGTACCAAGGTCCTGGGTAGCCAAAGTAGCGGGAATGTATGTCTAAAGCGGGTTTTTAGGCCAGAATGGCTCAAGATAGGTCCAAATGGGCCGGGATAGTAGGTGAAGGTGTTCGAAGTGCCGAGTCGGCGCTGTGGAATGTAGTGTTCAATGTGCTCTAGAATTCGGTCCAAACGACATGTCAAATGGAGCTTAGAGAGGAAAGTTACAGAAATCTGAAGATTGGGTGCATTTGTCCGAGGTTGACCACAGGTAGTTTCCTCGGTTTTTGCAACCTCGGTTCTGGGTCTTGGAGACTCTCAAAGTGCGGAAGGACCGGGGGTTTTACAATTGACATAGTGTGTTTGCAGCTAGGCTTTGCGGATTAGGAGCCGGAACTCAAGGCCACACATGGCAGACCTTTTAAGTTGAAGGGCACCCCAAAAGGGGGGTGTTTTCTCATAAAATTTATTTTTTTGGAGGCTTTGGTAGTGCTTGCCACGTGGCAAGCAATAGTCCCACATGTGCAGTGTGGTGGCTCGATGGCGGGGTACTTAACCCAAACGATGAGCCCATTAGTGAAGTGTGAAGTGTGAGAGCTTCCTTGCCTTGGCTATGGCGTGCGTTGGTGGCTCTTTATTGGCGGCGCGGCCGCCCTGAGGCGGCGGGTCGTGGCATTTTTGACTGAGTTGGTGGTGCACCTTGGCGGCGATAGTGATCGGATGTGCTTGACTACGTCAGTGACAGTCGGTAGCGGCTGGTGATGTGGCGGCCTTCCACGGGACCGTGCCCGTGCCCACTAGGGCCAAGTTTTTTTGAGGGCGAGGTGCCCCCCCCAATAGCGATGTCTCTATTGCCTAGGGGAGGGGTCCTGCAGTGAGAGAGAGAGAACCTTCCCAAAGAGGCCAATCCCGCGGCCACATGCAGTATAGTGAGAGAGAAACCATGCAAACACGGTGCCAAGTGTTGGCAAATGAGAAAAGATGCCAAAAATGGATGCTCCCTCCCTATAAAGGGGTTTTTAATACATTTTAGGGGATTTTTTCTCCTGGCAAGAGGGTATGTACCTTGAGGGAAAGAGACAACAAGGAGGTGTTGTTTGCAGAGGGCCGAGAGGGTGCCTCCCCCTGTGTATTTTGTGAATCCGAGTGTGGCTATGGTGTTTTTTTGAGTAGAGAATGATGTTTCCCCATTGAAAATGGTCGTTTTTGTCATGCTATTTGCCTTCTCTGCTCTGTTGCATGTGTTACCGGGTGTGTGATGGCATGGATTTTGAGTTATGGCTGCTGTCGATGCGTATGTTCACGGATGCAAAAGGTTGCAGATGGTGCCGTTGTTGATGTGAGGATGAGCCAAAGTATGGTTCAATGGTTTAAAAAGCAGTGATCGAGAGTTATGGCAAAGTTTGCAAAGTCAGCTTCTGGAGCGATTTCAAGAGGTGATTACTGCAGAGGAAGCTGGTGCAAAGCTAAGGGCATTATGCCAAGACGTAAGTCAATATTTTGCTATTTTTTTTGAGTGATTTGAAGCCTATTGGAGATAGCTAGAGGTAGCTATGGGGTGTTGTGGTCATGAACTGTTCAAAGTGTCAAAGTTTTTGGATTGCCTGCATCCAAGAATTAGAGAAAAGGTGGAGTTCGATGCTGATAACTATGAAGGGATGGTCTATTTGGCCAAGATAAAGAGCAGAAAGGTAAAAAGAAAGCTGGAGTTGTGGGCTTGCTGAAGCTTGAGGATTATGTTCCTGTTACGACGACAGTGTGTCCGATGGCTCAACCAAGGATGGTTCCACGAGTTCAAAATGCAGAGCCTGTTGACGTAAGGCCAATGATCAATTATGTGCCTTTGGAGTTTCCTGTTTATGAAGGGCCAGTGCCATTAGTAGCCAAGCTTATTAGTGACCTTGTGTCAAGGAGAACCTATGTGTGGAGAAAGTGGCCAATGCCAGGAGCCAAGTGCAACCTAAAGGGGAACTAAAGCTTGTTGTGCTTAAATCCTTGTATGAGAGCGTAGCAAATGATAGCCAATTTTCAGATGCAGAAGACTTGAGGGAAGAGGAAGAGAGTGTCCAAAACCAAGACGGTGGCCTAGTTTTTTTGGAGCATCCAGTGGATGAGGATGCTGATATGGAGTCAGCCTATGGTGATGATGATGATGGTGCAAGCTCCATCTTTTGCGAGACAGGTAAAGAGGATAGCTTGGAGGATGAGTCCACATCCTATGGGTGGCAAGCAAATGGAGCTGCCCAATGAAGCTGAGATGGTAAGGGTGAAGCTGTCTAAAGTTGTGCATGACGATTTGTTGGTAGGCAATGTGAATGAAGAGCAGGTGAAAGTGTCCAAGCATGGTGAAGAGGACATGCAGATGAAGGTATTAGGCGGTACTGTGCTAATGGCAATGCTCATAAAGGTAGCTGTGGAGTATGCCATGGTGGTACAACAAGTACCAAGCTTGGCCAAGAGGGGGAAAGTTGCTACGACCATGGAAGAGGAGCAAAGAGATGGAGTAGTGGCTACTAGTCTACCCTATGACGATGGTAAAGCGGGCCCATGTTTGAGCTTGGTGGAGGTAGATGATGGGAGGGCTGAACAGAATGAGGAGGAAGGTTCTGTCGAGGCTATGCTATAGGATGCGGTAGAGAATGATCCTCTTTCTTCCCTATTTGAAGAGGCAACGTCAGGGCATGTGCTTGAAGAACATGAAGATGAAGTGGGTCTACAAGATGTAATGCTTGAGCCATATGGTTCTACCTATGTGGATGATCTTGAAGATGTGGCGGTCGAAGATGTTGCAAGCTTGGAGTGGAGTGCAAGCTAATAGAAGAACCCTCAGATGAAGAACAGGTGCTGCCAATTGTGCATGAAGAAGAAGAATAGGCTATGGAAATGGAAAAAATGATAATGAAGGTCTGCGGCTCAAGGTCTGCGGCTCATTATTGATGGATATACTGATGGAAGTGGCAGTGCAGTGGGTCATTCGCCAGCTAGAGCAGTCTTGGAGGTGATATCTTCTCTATGTGGTTGGGAGATGATTGCAGGTATGACCATGGAGGAAGATAGTGAGCATGATGCTACTCTATATGATACAGATTGGAGACCTGTAGAGGCTTGGAGTGGTGAAGGTGTACTAGCTGCCTTCTATGTGCACCATTGGATATTTTCATGGATAGAATATTACATGGAGCTGCTAGAGAAGGATGGTGATGACCACAGGTACGTGTTTGACCCACGGGGATAATGACAGGAAATGCAGGGGGTTGGGCAACCCACATGAGCAAAGGTGGCGGGTGACAGATGCCAGTTTTTGTACATATGTTAGGGGTTTTGTGGTGTGTAGAGAGTTTGCTTTGGGTGTGCCGTTTTTAGTGCAATCAACCTCTGTGTGGTTGAACATAAATGTTCAACGAGGGGGTGGGCAATGATGGTGCAACGAAAGTTTGTTTGAGCTAGAAAGTGGTCTATGCGAGGCAAAGGCTGTAGGCAGGTGCAATGCAAAAGGCTAGGGCAGGTACCAAGGTTCTGGACAGCCAAAGGGTAGCGAGAATGTATGTCTAAAGCGGGTTTTTGAACCAGAATGCCTCAAGATAGGTTCAGATGGGATAGTAGGTGAAGGTGTCCGAAGTGTCGAGTTGGTGCTCTGGAATGTAGTGTTCAATGTGCTCTAGAAGTTGATCCAAATGGCACGTCAAACGGAGCCTAGAGCGAAAAGTTACAGAAGTATGAAGATTGGGTGCATTTGTCCGGGGTTGGCCACAGATGGTTTCCTCAGTTTTTGAAACCTGGGTTTGGGGTCTTGGAGACTCTCAAAGTGCGGAAAGGACAAGGGGTTTTCAAGTTGACATAGTGTGTTTGTAGCTAGGCTTTGCGGATTGGGAGCCGAAACTTAGGGCCACACATGGCAGACCTTTGAAGTTGAAGGGAACCCCAAAAGGGGGGTTTTTTCCTCATAAATTTTTTTTTTTGGAGGCTTTGGTAGTGGGTGAGCCAGTGGCTGCCATGTGGCAAGCAATAGTACCACATGCGCAGTGTGGGCTCGATGGCGGGGTACTTAACCCAAACGGTGAGCCCATTAGTGAAGTGTGAAGCGTGAGAGCTTCCTTGCCTTGGCTATGGCATGCGCTGGTGGCTCTATGTTGGCGGCGCGCGGCCCTGAGGAGGCGGGTCGCAACGTTTTTGGCTGAGCCGGTGGTGCACCTTGGCGGCCGCAGTGGCTGGATGTGCTGGACTGCATCGGTGATGGTCGGTAGCGGCTGGTGATGTGGCGGCCTTGCAAGGGACCGTGCCCGCACCCACTGCATCCAAATTTTTTTGAGGGTGAGGTGCCCCCCCAATAGTGATGTCGCTATTGCCTAGGGGAGGGGTCCCGCAGTGAGAGAGAGAGAACCTTCCTAAAGAGGCCAATCCCGCGGTCACATCAGTATAGTGAGAGAGAAACCATGCAAACATGGTGCCAAGTGTAGGCAACTGAGAAAAGATGCCAATAATGGATGCTCCCTCCCTATAAAGGGGTTTTCTTGTACATTTTAGGGGCTTTTTTCTCCTGGCAAGAGGGTGTGTACCTTGAGGGAAAGAGCCAACAAGGAGGGGTTGTCTGCAGAGGGCACCTCCCCCTCTGTATTTTGTGAAGCCGAGTGCGGCTATGGTGTTTTTTTGAGCATAGAATGATGCCCCCCCCCATTGAAAATGGTCGTTCTTGTCATGTTATTCCTTCTCCCCTTCTCCTTCTCTGCTCTGTTGCATGTGGTACCGGGTGTGTGATGGTGTGTGCGCCCCCCTGATGAGTGTGTGTGCAAAGAGAGAATGAGAGAGAGTGTGGCATTTGTGTGCAAGGGTAGATTGTAAATTATGTCCGTTTTATGCGTGCGGGTTGATTCATGGTCTGTTCGAGCGCGGGTGGGTCCAAAGTAAATGCGGAACGTAAAATTGTGTGACACGTGTATCATATGCACCCTAATTTAGTGATCGTGTATGCACCTCATAATGTTTTCGACGGATCGTATAAGGCGAGATTATGTAACTAGTCATACCTAAAATTATTATATCAAAAAATAAATTAGGACCTAACACTACCCAATTCAAAAAACGAACAATACTATGAAAATCCACATTTACATATGAGAAAATGTCTGAGCATAACATGTTCAAATGATATATACCGATTGTGCCCTGCACCAAAACTGGAGTTTATGTCGAATCACAAACGCATGCATCATGCTTACGTTGTCGTACATGTGGACACTGCTTTTTTTGATGTGTTCCTAAGTAATAAAAGCATAATTTGTGTCTCTTTTCCCGCTGAAAGTCGGAATGTGATAGTCGCTTCCTGACCACGTTGGTCATGACCAGATCGATATCTACAACCGAGTGGATGGTGATAGTCGCTTCCTGACCACATTGGCCATGACCAGATCTCTATGTATAAGCCAATTTCTCTTGTATCGACTGGACCTCTTTGGTCATAACTGGTGGGCAGACAACCCCTTGGGTTCTCGACAAGTGAGAAGCTGATCCTGGTAACATATTGTAAACTAACCGTGTAAGAGTTTCTACTTGCGTAGCCAATATTTAGACCCGTACGGCTAGCTTGCAAAATCGGGCATCAAAAGTTTGCCAGTCCTGTCGAGTGACAAACTCCCTGGCATACGGCAAGTTACTATCATCCTCCAGAATATCAAACACACTCTGAGGAGGAGGTGTACATTCTTACGAAGAGAGAAAGAGACTTATCTGGGTATGCATCATCCATCTCTGTTGCTACGTGGGTACCCTCCATGAGCATATCCGGCCATGTGGCATCCATAGGTGGAGCAGACTCCAGGTATTCAAAGTCAAACATATATTGATCATCAATTTTTGCACTCATGGAAAAATGTGGTATACGAATAAAAGAGAAAATAATACCTTGGAGTACAAAAAAGCTCGTAGCCATCCCGAATGCAGAAACTTGTAGCAGAGGCCGATGATTAGCTGTGCTGATTCTGCCTGCAATCGTAAAGAAGGTGAATTCCAAGCCGCGGTAGAATTTGTGAAGAGTTGAAATCTCCGAGGAACTTCAAATCGCTGATGAAATTGAAGGTGTTGAGAATTTCGAGCTTCCCAAATAACTTGCTTGCATCGTCTGCAGTCCGGAAAGCTATAAGTCGCCGAATGGAGACTTGATGAACGATCGTGCAAACGTTCATCAAAAAATTTGGATCCACAATTTCTGGTTTTCAGAACCTGTGGAGCTCTGAAAAATGGCCAAAATCTGCAAGTGCGTCAAGAAGCAAGACTTGCCAAACTGTGTATGCCAAGAGGTCGTATGTTGCTTGTATGGGGTGTATGCTGGGATGGGCATGCACCCTAATTTAGATAATTTGCCCAAGTCCATTGGCCTTAGGGCATTGCGTGTGAAAAGAAAAGGAAATCGGGCGATGGCGTGCTGCTGCAGAGCCGCCAAGAAAGAGGAAGATAAACAGTGTCACCTGCATTGCTCGAGCTTTCCTGACAAAGTGACGAACTGTGTGCAGCTCGGCCTCGCACTTAGTTTAAGTCCGCAATCGGCTAGATTTGTGCAGGTGAAGATGTCACCTTCCCTCCTCGCAAGCAGGGTTGCCCACACAGTGATCGCAGTGGGTTTCTCTGTTGGAATTAGGGTTGCAGAGAAATGCACACAACTTGGAGAAGACGAAGAAAGATAAAGGCACACAATAGAGAGTGTGTTACATAGTGTGCAATGGAAAGATGGATAGCCCTAGAGTGATGGACATATATACAATGCACAGGGAAAAAACCTCCTAAAGAGGGAAAAAATGCCCCGACGGTCCTAGTGTGTTCACACACATCACTATCACATGTATATAGTAACAAATCCCCCCTGGAGTGATGCGGTGAACGAGAGCTGACATAGGAGTAAAGGGAAGTGCCATGCCTTGAGGACCTGATCAGTCCACAAAGGGGAGTAAGCCCAAAGCTTTGCGGAAAGCTTCCAGCTTCTCATGAGACAATGCCTTTGTGAAAAGATCTGCAAGATTGTCCTGTGTTGGCACATAAGCCAAGCTGATCTCTCCTGCTGAGAGCCTCTCCCTCACATAGTGGTAATGCACCTCAATGTGCTTTGTGCGAGCATGAAAAACTGGGTTCGTCGCAACTTCCAATGCGCTCTGACTGTCAGTGTAGATAGTGTTGGCAGTGTCCTGTCCAACACCCAAATCGGCCATAAGGCGTCTGAGCCATACACACTCAACCGTAGTTGTGAAGACTGCCCTGTACTCAGCCTCACAACTCAAAGTGGCCAAAGTGGGTTTCTTCTTGCTCAACCATGATATACATGAACTACAAAGCATGAAACAAAAACCACTTGTGGACACTCGCGTGTCAAAACAACCAACCCAATATGAGGCCGAAAAAGCATGTAAATCTGGCGGCAATGATCCCCCCTTGGGATAAAACAAGCGAAGATGTAAAGTGTCACTAAGGTAGCCAAAAATCCTCTTGACAGCCTGCCAATGCTTAGACCATGGGCTATGCATAAATCTGCTGACCTGTGAGACTGCAAACTGAATATCCAGCCTCGTGTTGCATACATAAATGAGGCAGCCAACAACAGTTTGGTAAAGAGTGACATCAGTAGGACCGCCTGGATCATGTAGACTCAACTTCAAACCGTCTCCATGGGAGTGGCAATAGGTTTGCAATCCTCAAGTCAAAACTTACATAGCAATGTCTCTATGTAGGTTTTCTGACACAAGGCAATACCACTATCACACTGCTTAAATTGTATGCCCAAATAATGATGCAACAACCCCAAATCTTTCATCTTGAAAGTAGCATTCAAATCAGCCTCAAATTCAGCAATATGTCTCTCATTTGGTCGAGTGATCAACAAATCATCTACATAAAGAACCACAATGAGAAGTACATCACCCTCACACTTTACATACAATGTGCTTTCTGTTGGACTGTTATGAAAACCTTGTTTGACCAAATGAGTGTCAGCTTTCTCATACCAAGCACGAGGAGATTGCTTCAATCCATACAAAGCCTTGTTACATTTGCACACTTTGTCCTCTTGTCCTTTCTTGACAAAATCGCGAGACTGTGCTACATAAAATTCCTCAAATATAACATTCAAGAAAGCAGTAACAATGTTTGATTGATGTACATCCCAACCAAAATGAGCTGCCAATGCACATAGAAAATACAAAGTAGTCATACGACAAGTGGGAGCAAAGGTCTCTTCATAATCTATGCCTTTTTACTGTGCAGAACCCTTTGCAACAAGTCGAAACTTATGGCGATCGATCTCACCATCCGGCTTGCGTTTCAACTTGTAAACCCACTTCGTACCAATGGCCTTTTTGCCAGGAGGCAAATCACATAAAGTCCATGTGTCATTTTCTATAAGTGCATCATATTCTGATTGCATGGCAGCCATCCAATTTTCTGGTTTCTGTGCTTCATTAAAAGACAGAGGCTCCTCAACATCATGTAAGTTAGACACAGCCAAAGCATAACAATCTAATGCATAAGATGCATGGCGAGATCTTGAACAAGTACGACTAGACAAAGGTGCATCCAATTTATAGTCACGCAAAGTGTGCACCAACCATTTTGGCATACCTCTAGCTTGCTCATTTTCAGCCTTTTCCTCATCAAGTACATCATGTACATCTGCATCAGTAATAGGCTGATCTGTAACATTTTTAGAAACACCCATAGCCTGTACATTTGCCATTGGAACTTCCATTCGTATTTCCACCATTGAAAAGAGGCAACAAAGTGTCATAAATGTCCTGTGAGCTTACATTACTGTCTTGACATCAAGGGCTGAACAGAATCTTCCACAAACACTACATCCCATGAAACCAGAATTCATTTTGTTTGCGGATGATACAACCTGTAACCTTTGCTTTCAGCACTATAGCCAACAAAAATACATTTGACAGCCTTATCATCCAATTTTTTGCGCTGTGTTTGTGGCACCAAAGCATATGCCAAATAGCCAAAAACATGCATGTGCTCAATAGAAGGCTTTCTATCATGCCATGCTTCATATGAAGTAATAGACTACAAAGCTTTCGTAGGACACCTATTTAGTACATAAGTGGCACACATGATGGCCTCAAGCCAAAAAGAATGCGGCAAAGCTTGACGTTTGACCATACATCGTGCCATTTCCATCAATGACCGGTTTTTCCTCTCTGCAACACCATTTTGCTAAAGTTTATAAGGCACTGTACATTGGCGTTTTATCCCATGCTAGCCAGAAATGCATTGAATTCATGAGACATATACTCTCCCCCTCGATAATTGTAACTGAGTAGAAGGTTACAATTATGGGTAACCCTTGCAACACCATCATCAGAAGAATCAACAAAAAAAATAATTAGAAACAAGTAAGATCTTACCTTGTCTTATAGAATAATGCAATTCCAATGCATGTGGAGACCATGTCAAGTTGAATCCCTTGTGATCAGTGGTGGATAATGATGTCTTGATCCTAAGTCAATGAGCAGTACCTTGCTATGGGATAGATGTCTTACTTCTCATGATGGCCTTCAAAGCACTTTGCTTTGCAAAGCAGAAGATCTTTTCCAAAATAAAGCTTAAAACACAGAAAAAGAAGAATAACTTGTGGTTTTCTTGTTCCATGTTGAATTTGTCTCATAGTCATGGATTATGATAGATTGAAAGTTAATGTATGTACCATGTAAGCCCCATGGCTTGGTCCCAACCTTGGAAAATCCCTCCTAAGTTTGTATGCTAATAGCATATCTCAAACATTGGAAGCTACTATGCGAGAGCCCAAAAATAGAAAGCTTTTCTTTCAATAGTGACATCTCAATTGAAATCATCTAGGACTTTGCTCTTGTAGGCTTAGTTGTGATGGAAAATCCCTAGATTCAAAAGAGCTCTTTGCAAGTCTTTTTGCCAAGAGGGCCTTTCCAAGAGCATTGTTTGGGGCTTGCCAAGCCTTGGTCTTGTTCTTCTTCCCGATCTTAGAGCCCTTCTGACCCGATTTGAGAGGTTGTTGCTTGCTTTGAATTTAGCTCATAGCCATGGATGGAAATTTGATCTCTTTTCTGTTGTACGAAACCTTGCAATCCTTACATGCTTTGGATTGCATGACTCCAACTATATATGGAGCCATGCTCCTTGAAAGCCTTGCTTTACAATGGATTTCCATGCTTTTCCCCATCCTCAACTTCTTGGAGGCACAAAATTTTCAATGCATTGTGTTGCTATGGCTAATGTGCGTAATTTTAAACGAATGGGGTAATATCTCAAACCCATTCTCCTACTCAACTTCTTGGAGGCACAAACTTCAAAGGTTTTGAAATCTTTAACACTTTAGTTTGTCTGCACAAGCCTTGCTGGTGAGTAGCCTTATACAAATCCTTGCTCCTTAGTTGAAACATGACCGATGTACCATGGCCGATCTTATGGCCATTACATCGTCGATATACTCATATGATAACTTGTTTCCTTTCACAAAAGTCATAACTAGACAAATTTAAAATAAAATTTACCTTGTTGAGTAGGAAACCATATTGGAAGCACAAAAATACCTACAAGAAAGGCCTATCATAATTGCCTGGACAAAGCATACCTTAGTTGCCCGATATTAATGACAAATATTGCAAGAAACGTAGTTATCCTACTTGAGCCGACTCATAAACCTTGCAAATATAGAAATACTTCTCTAATTATCTTGCTTGCATGTAATTGTTGCCTTTGCATGGTGGCTTAGCACCATAGTCAATTTGTGCATGTGGAATGTTGAATTCACCTATAGAAGAATACAGGAAACCGAGATGATTTCATGCTCTGGTCGCGTGCTGAATTTGCACTTGCATAAGGTTTGGCCACGGTGTTGCAAGAAAATCGAAGCAAAACAAGCCTTGCTCCATGTAACAGACTATGGCTATACCATTGATTGTAGCGGAATTAAAGTAACAATAGTGAGAATTCCTTTAAGATAATTATTAAAGAGCATAAGGAGAGTACTTGATTAAAAGGTAGCAAAATGAACATTAGGGCCTAGTTAGCTTGGCATGAAAAATGCTTGTAAAAGAGAGAGAGAGAGAGAGAGAGAGAGAGAGAGAGAGAGAGAGAGAGAGAGAGAGAGAGAGAGAGAGAGAGAGAGAATTAGAGAAATTGACAATAGTTGAGGACCAGATTTACTTGGAGCGGATCCCCCTTCAAAAGGCTTTTGTATCATAGACTCTCCCTTGAAGGGAGACTTGGTACAATACATACTTTGTGGTCTTGAGACCTTGTTGATACCATGAAGATGGTAAGCTTCATGCACCAATATTATGCCTGTACTAGCTTGCAAAAGTATTATCTTGTCCCCGAACTCAATCCCAATACCTCAAACACCTTCAAAGGTGGAGAGAGATAGCAGGGAGTGAGGGAAGGAAAGAGGACGAAGAAGTAGCATACGGGAAAGAAGTAATTTCCTCACCATAGATTATTTGGGATCTTAGCTTAGCATAGTAATATAGATGGTAGAGAAAATGAGCATTCCATTGAAGCTTGACTCTTGGTTTGGATTTGCATTCCATAGCCAACAAGTGTTGCTGTAGGCTCTCTACTTCTCAAGCTTGGAGAAGGATATGGAGTTATTGCTCAACATAATGAGAGAATGCATGAGAGTGTGTGTGAGAATGACAAAAATGGGATATTTTCCTTGCCTTGTGTGTGCGTATGTCGCATGTGTCCATGCAAGGAACATGCCGATACACCGCGTGCGAGCCACAAATGGCTCCAAGCACACAACAAGCCTAAACTAGTAAGTTCAAAGATGACGATGATGTGTCACTCACCGCTCTACGCTTGCTTTGTGGAGGATTCCTCGCCGCGAAGAAGAGGGAGAGGCCGCTACTCCGCGCTCAACCGCCTCACCGCCATCGTGCCATCGCAATGCTCGATCGCACACAGTCTCACACACACACACTCTCTCTCTCTCTCACGCATACACACACACACACACAAGGAGATGAGAAAGAAGAAGATGGAGATGGAGCAAGAGCACTCTTAAATTGCACAAATGAGAGAATGAGTGTATTTTAGATTTAGCTGACTTTTATATGAGCTCACCCCATTCACACTTGGGCGCCCACACTTAGCCGATCTTACCCAAACGTTATACGTTCCAGTTTTAGAGTGCGTCTCTCATCGGCGATCACTCTTACCCTTTTCCTATTGGACCGACAAGCCCGGTACCTGACTCTACCAAATAAATAATACGACGTCCGTTGTAGGTGATAGGAATGTGCGTGAGGGTTAACATGCCCCCCTTCCTGATGTAGATTGCGTCCTCGGAAGCTATTGAGTTGAAGCTCGTTCGTCGAGGTGAAAGAGCATTTGAGATGAATGTCCTTAGCCTTCTTCAGTCACTGCAAAATCAAACAACATTGGCACAGTAATTGCGTTCTAATATACAATTAAAAAGCATATGCAGTTGTAGGCAGACAAATTGATTGGTAACAGAATTTTAAACCATTTGTCAACAATAAACATTAAATTGCAATATAATCAAATGCATAAACAGTTGTAAAGATAAAAAATTAAACAAGTATGGGGTCGCTAATTTAACGATCTAAAGGCACTAAAGATCGACTATTAATACCATGGATAAGCTTCTTAATTTTCTCTGGTCAATTAAGTTGTTTAATCACGAGAGCCAAGTATTTCATGTTCGAGGACTGACTAGAGGCTATACCTAGAAGACCTTGTAGTTAAGCTACGATAAAAGGAATTTCTCATGAAATCATCGCTTGAATAATTACCTTTTCTTTGACCCCCCAACGTCTTTTCACAGTGATTCAATTTTGATGTGTGTGCTTATTTTGTATGCCTTGGGTTTTTTGCTTTTTAAGGAAAAGCGCCCACACTGGGAACCTCTAGGGATCTAGTACCATAGGCGATACATGTGAGTGAAGTACCAAATCAAGCTGACATTTCTCTTCCAACTTAAGATTTTACATTGTGGCACTTTGAATTTTTGTTTGTTCGTTTTCAGCATTTTAATTTTGTAACTTTGGGGGGTCATATAACACTGTTACCCTCCCCAAGCTCATCACACTAGTAAACTCCCTTTATAATACTTAAGCTAAAGGTCAATAGGGACTAAGCCCACTAGAAAGACCTAGTACATTTCACACAATGCTGCCTAAATCGGATTAAGAACCTAAGTAACCATTAATTATTAGGAAGGCATCCCCATGGTATTAAGAGAAGATCTCTAACACCTAGCTTGGTCAAACTAGTTTAGTCGGACTGCTTGATTTTCACATCTTGACAAGTGATTATGACAAAAAATTACATTGAATTTAATGTTTGATAGTAAGCAAATGTGCTGAATATTATGCTACAAATCACAATCAAAGCAGACAAACATAGATGCAAAATGATAAGGGGCAATGCTAATGGACAAGAAACACCTGTTTGTGTTGATGGTCGTGCTTGATTTGAAGTGTGAACGAGAGAAAGATTTCATGAAGGTCCAAATCCTATCAAAAACAACACGTCCTTGTATACATTAGGAAACACAAAGAATACCTCTAGGAGGCACATCAGTGGGAAGAAAGAACTTTGCTAGTCACTCAACTCTAAAACAGAAACACTCCTATCGGACTAATCTTACCTACCCTCCATCACTTGACTGATGAGGATCAAAGGTGTTTTATGACATAGGTTTCTGTTTCAGTGTACCGGATGTGAATGTGTAGGTCTGGGTCAATGGTTTGACTTTTATTGTGCAAACTCGTTTGCTAATTACTCCTGCTCTTTATTATTTTTGTTTTTTGTGAGTATAAGTCTTTATATATACATTCCCTAAGATTGGTGATTGAGAGGTCAGGGAAACAAGGGTAAGAGGAAAATAATTCAATAGGATGATGTGAATGAAGACTCCCCCCCTTCCTTGGGTAGATCATACCGTTTGAAATGTGCTTGCCACCCTTTGAAACCAATTGTTCCGGTCGGTAATAGGTGAGGATTTTTGCCAGTAGTTTTCTATTACCTTAGGTGCCTCATCGAGTTGCAAGGGTGGTAAGGTACTCTCCCAGGATCGAACTTGAAGTGGTTCATCAGGTGATTCTTGAAAACTTGGAGGTGTGGATTTCTTTGTAGCTTCATGGAGGTCCACTATTGTAGGTGGAGGCTGTGGAGAAGCTTTTACCTCTATGGATGCATTACATGAGGAGATAGAAGCTTCATGGGACTCCCCCCTTCCTGAGTAGTAGGTGGAACAAATCGTTCTTTCTTCGGTACCCAAACTAGCTCTGGAGCGGGTGTGTAGCATTCTATGATTTTTTTCTTTCCGCGATCGTTGATTCGTTCTGGAGCTACGGGATTGGGCTCACATGGGTCAGGTGACAAGTAAGAACACAATTTACGTTTTGGCTTCCAATAGTCATTTACGAATCCACCGCCATGTTTTCTTACATTTCTTGGAGCGAGTGGGACGTCTCTTACCAGGCTTCTGTTTTTTAGCACTAGCTATGGTCGCTAAAGAAGCTTTAGGGACCCACTTGTATGTTTTCTTCGTTATATTAGGACGAGTCTATATGCATTGCTTGTAGCATATTTAAGGGTACAAGCATTTCATCCCCCTTAGGTGTTACCTAGGTCGTCCCCCTGTTTCCCCAAGTGTCTATGGTTGCTGCTAGGTGGACCCAATCCACATTGTCCGACTCAGTCATCCCAGGTAGTACATCCATATGAGGAGAATCTTCCCCAACATTAGTGTCCGCTTTACACGTGTAACAATACTGTAATGGGGCCGAGTGAACTGTGGTGTCAGATCTATGATCAATTATAAACCTGTTTCCTAGAGGATGTGCTTGACCAGTGACAAGATCCACCTGAATGACATAATCTTGGAACTGCAGGTAGACATGGTTCTTAGACCAGTCATGCACCATTTTTGCTTCCCTCATGAAAGGACGTCCTAAGATCATCTCCAATGCCATAGTGTGTTCGGAGAAATCCATACAATGAAGGTAATCCTTATTTTATGTTCAAAGACCTTGATATTAAGATCTTCTAGCATCCCAATAGGTTTAACAATAGACCCATTGGCCATCTTAACTACTATGGTTGTGGTTGCAAGGTGAGGTCTTCCGATATTTTCCCATCAATTTTTAGTCACAATGCTAACCCCAGCGCCACCATCAAGGATTCCTTTCATAGTTAATCCCTTAGTAGTGATTGGTATGGTCGCATTGGATTTATCACCCTCAAAGTATTGTCCCAACTTGTTAACAGGTATTTCTATAACAAGGTTCTCATCTAGGTTGGGTTGTGGATCTAAGTGTTCCTACTCTATTGGAATCTCCCCAGCTCCATCCATCTGGGAAAATTGTGGTAGCCCAAACTTCAGTTCTCCATTGAGGAAGGCTCCAAGAGCTGAGACTAGCTCAGGGTCTTTATATAGTTTGGACATGTTGGTGGTTCTAACTTCTGAAGACATGATATCCATCAATTTGGCAATGTTTAACGACACCTTTTGGACTTCAGTCCCTTGACGTGGGGAAGATGGGATCTCCATTTCTTCAATAGGATCAAGTAGTCCCTCTGTAAACATTCTTTCCATCAAGAAGTGAGTACACCCACTTTCCCATGACTTTAAGTCACCTTCTTCTTGGATGACACTAGGTATGGCTAAGGGTCTATGGACTTGGTGAGGTTGTTGTTGTGTAGGGAGCACGGTGTCTGTAATCTAGATCTGCCTAGGTACTGGTTCTAGATCCCTTTGGGTATCTTCTACCAAACTCCTTAATTGCTTGACTCGCTCAATCTCCTTTGTAGGGTTTGGATAAGTTCCTATCTTCTTCTTGGATTCCTGCCATTGTGGCTCATGAAGATCTTCCTTGTTGGTTTCTATCTTAGTGGTTGTTTTGGTCTCCATGGTTCTCCTGAATCAAAATCCTCTTCAGCGTCTTTCATATATACGGGGTCGTCACCAGTCCCTATGTTGGTCTTTGAACTGGGGTCTGACTTCACTGCTTTTTGCGATCTATTCCTTCGTGTTTTCTTCTTTTTCTGAGATTGGGCAATTGATGCCGTGTCGCTTTCCTCAAGAAGATAATTTTGTTTTTGGAGCATCGATCATGTGAGTACGTTTACTAGTACCGCAGGTGTACTTTGTGATGGCTCCTCGGTAACTTCAATCATGTTTAATGGCGTGATCTTCGGTGCATTTGGATTATTTGGACATTGGGAAATCAAATGATCTATGCCACATCGATTACACATGAGTATCGGCATTGTAGACGTGCTTGCTTGATTGGTTTGCATTAGTGTGGCGTTCTTTTGTAGCCTAATAGGACACTCGGCTACACGATGTGGACCTCCAAACTCATAGCATTGAAGAGGTGGTCTCTTAGCAGTGTAATTGATATTTTGGCCTCTTGCCGCAAGAGCAGATACTTGATATACAGGTTTGACTTGTCCCCAATAGTCCTCCATGTAGTATTGTGGACTTTCTTTAAGAACATCGATCCCATAGGCAATACTAGGATCTATATCTTCCTCATAGCCTTCCAAACAAGAAATAGATGACTCACAACCCACTTGATTCACAGAAGTGATTCTCGGATGTGGTGGTTGCGCCCTGGCACTGGATGTGGTAAAGGTGTTGTTTGAACAACATTTTGGGCCCTAGGGACCATGTGTTGTGTTGTTTGTTCAAGAGGTGGGGCCAGCATCAATGCAGGCACTCGAGGTGTGTCTGTCCATGCTAAGGTTGGTCTATTTGCCATCGCGTGCTTAAATACTATGCAATCCTTAGCATGATAACCATACCTCCCACAGGCATTGCAGTTCCTATTGAATTTTACTCTAAAAGTAGGGCATTCAGTGGTACTATGCAGTCCATAGCATACTGAGCACCATTGTGCTCCCTTCTTGGATACATATGATTGTTCTGTGGAGTACGATTGTCTCTAAGACTCTCTTGAATAGCCTTGGTGAGATCTGCTAAAGTCATCTCAGATATCTTTGACTCCTTAGCAATAAGCTTTAGGGTCATTGGCTGATGCCCTGATGCTTGCGAGCTAATAGATTTAGTCTCAACAGACACTCTTTCTCCTTGAATCATTAAATTATCCTCCAATTGGATCGCATTGGTGGTGAGTACTGCTTCCCAAGTGGTGATACCTCTAATGACTAGACCATTGTAGATATCCTCATGTCATAATCCCCTAATGAATCTATCAAGCAATTAGTTATTGTTGAACAACTCATTTGGATTACATTGAGAATTCAAATGCTTCAAGCGACTAATAAAGTCCCTCACCGACTCTCCTTCCTCTCGTTGGGCTTTCTGGAGCTGAGAGGCTACACCCCAAAGTACTCCCTCTCGTATGTATTCTTTTAAGAACAGTCTCCTAAGAGTAGGGTAAATCGTGTTTTCTTCCACCCTTAGGGTTCTATACCAATCCCCAGCCTTTCCACTTAAGGTTGGGCTTAAAGCATTGCTCTTGTGTAGGTCATTGTGTTCTCCTAGAGAATCGCATATTTGTTCAAACACTTCGATATGCTTTCTCAAATCCCCGTCTCCACTAAATTTTTGTATGAGCTTGGATATTTGTACTGCCTTACTTCTAGGCTCTCTATCAGGCGCGTTACGCATATTCTCAGCAATAGATCGACCGATAGCTTGAGCAAATGTTGCCAAGTCACCTAAGTGAGCAAGCATCGTGGGTGGAGGTGCTCCAGAGACTACAGGTGGAGTAGGTATTGGCATTGGGCTTGGCGCATAGGAAGCCCTTGGGTTCCACGTTGGGTACGATGTTGTGCCATGTGGTGGTCCAAAGTTCATATGTGTGGCCCGAGGCATAGTAGACGTCGGATGTGACATGCTAATGCTAGCCGGTATAGTCCCATGGAAATAAGAACTTGGGTGTTGTGGTTGTGGAGCATAGGTAGTTGAAACAATGGGAGGAGTAGGGACTACATGAGTACGAGGACCCATGGGTGTATACGATTGGTACACACTTGTAGGTACTGTTGCAAGCATTGAGCTACCATGTAGCAATGCTTTACTAACAAATGACATCCATGGCGTGTTTCTCGGCATGCCCATCATTGGGGTAGGCATGGTAGCTGTGGTGTCATGAAGGGAAAGATGAGCTAGACTTGGAAAGGTGAAGCCATCACTTGTGGGCTCAGATTGCACTGAGACCCTTGGAGAAACAACATATGGAGGATCCATCGAACTTACCGAGGGAGTCTCCATTTGCAATAAGGTCGGTTGTTTAGCCTTTCTTGTATCCAAGAATCTCATCAGACCGGTTGAAGGCATGTTGATCCCCTTGTTCAGTCTCTCTAACTCAATCACTCTATGGATGACCTCACAAACTCTTTGGTGTTGATCCTTCACACTAGTAGCACCCATTGTGGATTGTAGGGCATGTTGATCCGACTTGTTATGTCTGTCTAATTCAATCACCCTATGGATGACCTCACAAACTCTTTGTTGTTGATCCTCCACACTAGTAGCACCCATTGGGGATTGTAGGACATCTAACCAACCCACGTGATAGGTATGACTTGTGTATAGGTCGGTCAAAGTTTCTGTTTGTAGTTCGTACTCCCAGTTCTCATTTAGGAACACTCCATCTAGGATTGAGGTGCTAGGGGTGTCCTTTGAGCTAGATGCAATGTTACTTTCTAGGGGTTGGCCTTAGCATTTGCTAAGTTAGGAGGACCCGATTGCTCTCTTAGCAAAGACATTGACATAGGGGCTTTCGCTTTTAACTCTCTTCATTGCTCCGCCTTACGTAAGCTCTCGAATTCCTTTTCCCTCGCTACAAGGATATATCGCTCAACCTCTTGCACTTCGGCAAGGCTTCTACCATCAGGTAATATGACCTTGGAGGGAAATAACTCTGAAGAGTCAGGAGGTGCAGTGAATGAAGTATTCACGTGCACATTCTCTAACGGTATAGGGTCTACGTTGGTCACGAATGGAGAATTTACTTCCCCACCCCCCTCATTTACATCATTAGCTCCATGTTTGGAGCGAGTGGCTCTACTAAAGGTTTCCTTCAGGCGGCTAAGCACGCTCGGCCCGGACCGCGGGCCCATGGCATGCATGTCTTGGCTTGAGCTATCGGGATTAGGCATTGGGAACCCTCCATGACGTTGTAGTCAGAGGAAGAGTCACTAGCCGCTATGTTCGGGTCTTGGTTTGTACTACCTTGGGTCCCCGCCGAGGGCCCGGAACCTACAATAGGTGGATATTGAGAACTCGCGTACGTCGAAATTCTCTCTAGTTGATTTGTCTCTAGCACACGACTAGAGCGCAGATGCATGTGCCTTTGGCACCCTACAAGCATCGGCGAATAACCTCGAAGGTTAACCGCTTATCTTTTTTAAGCGTTCGTTTTTACTCATGTTTTTTACGTTTTTAATATTTTTTTAATGTTTGATTTTTTTGATTAAAGTGTGTGATAGCTCGAAACGAGCGTATTACTTAGAGGGTCGCTGTGTGCTTTACAACACAATTTTCGGGCATCTAAAGGTCCATTGGTCCTCAAAAAATCGATTTTTAGCTACGTGTGAAGCTAAAATTCGTAATTTTAAAAGGCGACTAAGGCCTAGGCCTGAGCGTGAGCTTGGGCTTGGGTTTGGGCTTGGGTCTGGGAGATATTCCCGATCCCGGTCCTACCTTTAAATTTTTTAATTTATTTTTTAAATATAAAAGGATAAGGTCGCTGCGGCCTGTGCGAGAGCACACACACACACTCTATCTACCTACTTCTAACTAATACACCTAATGTTACACACTAATACACTCTATTAACTCTCAAAGATCTACTTCCTACTTACTGTACACAGAAAACTAACAATCTTAATACACAGAGAATAAACACAGTACCTTTGAAAACTTCCTTAACAAAAAAAAAACACAGTATGACACAAACTCCTTCTTCTCAACACACACACCCTCCTTCCTTACCTTTCCTACAATAGAAATTGCACCACAAAAGAAGCACAGAGTGCCATTCAAGCTTAGTGTATGGCATTCCTTGACAGCGGCGCCAAAAATGTGCACGTATGTCGCATGTGTCCATGCAAGGAACTTGCCGATACACCGCGTGCGAGCCACAAATGGCTCCAAGCACACAACACCCTAAACTAGTAAGGTGAAATATGACGATGGTGTGTCACTCACCGCTCTACGCTTGCTTCGTGGAGGATTCCTCGCCGCGAAGAAGAGGGAGACGCCACTACGCCGCGCTCAACCGCCTCGCCGCCGTCGTGCCTCCGCAATGCTCGATCGCACACACTCTCACACACTCTCTCTCTCTCTCTCTCACGCATACACACACACAAGGAGATGAAGAAGAAGAATATGGAGATGGAGCAAGAGCACTCTTCAATTGCACAAATGAGAGAATGAGTGAATTTTAGGTTTAGTTGACTTTTATATGAGCTCACCCCATTCACACTTGGGCCACACTTAGCCAATCTTACCCAAATGTTATACGTTCCAGTTTTAGAGTGCACCTCTTATTGGCGATCACTCTTACCCTTTTCCTATTGGGCCGACAAGCCCGATACCTGACTCTACCAAATAAATAATACGACATCCGTTGTAGGTGATAGGAATGTGCGTGAGGGTTAACACCTTGGTCGACCCCTCTCTCTCTTTACTCTACCTTGATCTCTATTGGCCCTTGCCAAGCCTGGCCAATCACAACAGTCTATTGTCATTTCAAGAAATAGGGGTAGCATTTGGACAAGTGTCCTTTCCGTCTTGGAGAGAGAGCTTAATCAATTAATTACATTCATCTAAATTCTCATTGGACCTCCCTAAAGCCCATCCAATAGGCTTTAGGAATAGCATGCGGGCATCATGGGTAGGTGCTTGACATGTGTCCTTAATGCCTCTTGAGCCTTGGCTTGCCTTGCGCGTGCGCGCGCGTGTGTGTGTTCTCTCGCATGCCCCTACCTTTAGGGCTTGCCCCCTCCTTTGTAGGGATTATCTTTGACTTGCACACCATAAGCCCCTTGGTCATCAAGCATGACAAGCACCTCAAGCACCTCGGTCATCAAGCACGACAAGCACCTCAAGCACCTTAGTCAACAAGCACAACAAGCACCTCAAGCACCTTCTTCGGCTCAAGCATGACAAGACCTCAAGCACCTTAGTTGGCTCAAGCACCTCAAGCATACACCTAGCTTGCCTAAGGTCTAAAGTAACTAAAGGTCCTAGGTCTAAGGACTTTTAACACTAACCTTTGGAGGTCTTTAATGAAGCTAGCCCTAAGGTCTTTTAAGCTCCATTATCTGCTCATTGCTCTTTGGTATACCATTTTCTTTTTGGATCCTTAATGAGATGTAGACTTCTCCCCTTTTGTCCCGTGCTAAGATAGGTCTAAAAGCGCATATCTATATTCTAACTCTTGTTACCATTCATTGTCCCACATTAAATGATCAATTCCATATGAGAAAATCATTTGGGATAGGTAGATATTAGATTTTATGACACTCCAACCCATGCAAGGAAGCATAGCTGATCATGGGTCCCTGCTCTTAATAGAGGTGGGTGCCCAAAATAGGGCACCCATCATAATTATGTGAAAAGGAATTGAGGCATGGCATTGCAGCACACATGTGATGCAAGGGAGAAGAAGCCCACTCATACCACTCTCTTGGCACTTTTTTGACTCGTCCTCCAAGAGAGAAAGATGATCCCCTTGCCAGCGCAAACTTGTTTGGTGCCACTTTTGCCTCATTTGGTAATGGTCTTCATGATCCCTTTTCCCTTGCAAGGGTAATTTCTTGTGGCTTGTTGGAAACGCCAGACTACTTGCAAGGGTCATTTCCTATGCCGTGTCGAAACCGCCATACCCAGCTTGTGTGTGTGTGTGTGTGTTTGTGTGTGTGTGTGTGTGTGTGTGTGTGTGTGTGTGTGTGTGTGTGAGAGAGAGAGAGAGAGAGAGAGAGAGAGAGAGAGAGAGAGAGAGAGAGAGAGAGAGAGAGAGAGAGAGAGAGAGAGAGAGAGGTCATGCAATCTCCATGCATAAGCTATGACATCCTCCTCTTGTTGCCCCTCTCCCCCGAGCTTTGTTACCAATGTAAGAGATTGGGGACTACCCTCGGACTACCACATGCTCTTTTGCACCCAACCATCATATATATAGGCCTTGGACCTAGCTATATAGGCACATTTATTGCATGTGCATGCTGTCCCTTGGGTTGAAATTGGTCTACTTATACATGGCCTAAGTTCATTGAACATGCCTAGGGAGGAGGGAGGCTTTGGATTTCCAAGCTCATAATAAACATATTGTTATCTGGGATTTAGCCTAGGAAGCAATTTTTATACAAGGCTTTTTCATGCCTCTCCTTGTCTTTGGTCCATGGACAATGATGGTGCTTGGTGATCAATGACCCACTTAGTTTTTTATAAGTTCACTTTTGGATATGTCTCACTTATCGCCCTTTATGTGTTGTTTGTTGAGGATTTGGGTGGATTCGTGCCGTATTTTAATTTGACACAGACATTTTCCTTTGGAGGAGTTAGAGAGGTAGCTACTTATTTGAAATGTATATGTGACAAATTCAAAGGGGTGATAGCTAGGAGAGAGGGTGCACATTGATTTGGGGGGAGAGAGAGAGAGAGAGAGAGAGAGAGAGAGAGAGAGAGAGAGAGAGAGAGAGACATCTAAATGTTGATGTGACATGGTGGCATGAGAGAGGGAGAAAGAATCTTTTTAGAATTTTCTCAACCAATTCTCAAAAAGTGCTCTCGCCAAGAAATGATTTCCAAAAGCACACGTGTGCATAATCTCATGAGAGATTGGATCCCACAAGTGATAACCCATTTCACCACTCCATAAGAAATGCCAATATGTCATTATAGCAATGGACCACCTAATGAATGGACCAAAGCAATTCCAAGTACCAAGGGTAACATGTGAGATACTACAAAGTTCTTGCCTTAGCAAACCTTTGTGTATTTTGATATTCCAATTGACCCGATCAATAATCAAGGCTCCCATTCCTTGAATGAAGTGCTATATCCCATGCCTTCTCAATCTTGATAGAATGAATACTTGATGAGGTACTGCTTAAAGGAGTAGATGTGATGTATAATAGAGACAGAAAGCCTCATTAGACCAAATTTGTGTTCTTAGGAGTTAAAGAAAAGCACGCTTGTGATTCAGCTCACTCTTGGAGGCTAGGTCCGTAAGAAAAATCATTAATTGTGATGCTATTAGTCTTACAATGCTAGGTGTGACTCCAAGAAAGCATACATAAATGGCTCAAGGATCAAGAAATATCTAGAGCCTTTGAATGCTCATATATTGTAGCAATTGTATGCAAGCAAAAAAAAGGTTGCGTGGGAAGGTTTGATGAAATAATAAGCCCAAGAAGAAGCTACAAATAGGGATAATCAAGCCAAGCTATGCCATTGGATATTGGGAAAAATGTGGTGTGCCTTATCCCGAGCCAGACATACTGCTTGGCTGCCCACTTCTCATACCTTATTCATCATAGTATATAGAATAACGGGCTCTCTCATTCTGTGAGGTTGACTCCACTACATCTCTGTGCATGTTCTTCTTCTTGTTTGCTCGCATGCTCCACCACTCCACACCTTTCAACTAGTACCAGATTTAATGGTAGTGAAGCTTATCCTCTCATGGCATTCCCCTATTCCCTGGTGAGATTCGCATCGGCTACATCGGCAATGGATCAAAGATGAGAGCTTCCATGGCTATGGAAGCACGGTGAATTCAATAGATAGAGCTCATGAATCGAGGTGATGGGAGCTTGCACTCAACTAGCCATAGGGGGAGAGAGATTGAGTTTTTTGTGATCTTAGAGACAGAGAGAAGTAGGTCGCTTAGATTTTAACAAGTTGATAAATGTCTAGTATTTGGATCATAGCTTGAACTAGAACACTTTGATTCCAAAAGCTATTTTATTAAATGTTGCTCGCTTTGTGCTCTGCAACTTTATAAAAGACATTGCCAACTAATTTAGAGTGTAGATACATCAAAAATCAAAAACATAAAAACTGTTTATGATAGTTGTGCAAAAAATGTAGGAAGGAGTGTGTGTGCTTTCAACACGCACACACATACACACATAGTGGTGTCAATGCAAGTGTGAAGAAAGAGAGAGGTAAGTGCGTGCTCTCAATGCACATACATGCACAAGTTTGCATCTACTTTGGCTTTGGGCTTTGAGTTTTGGCATCTCTCACATCCTCCAGCACCCGACAACAATTTTCTATTTAGCAAGAGCAAGAGAAAACGATTCGATGGTGCATTTGGAGGGAGTCTCTCATTACATACTCCTCATCAGATTTGAAAGGATTAGGAGGGATTAGCAAGCATGGCACATGGTAGCACACTTGATAATCATATTTATTATCACACTAAGTACCTAATGAGAGAGAGAGAGAGAGAGAGAGAGAGAGAGAGAGAGAGAGAGAGAGAGAGAGAGAGAGAGAGAGAGAGAGAGAGATTTTAGACTCAAGTGATAACTTGAGTAATGATAAATTAACAACTTGCTAGAAGTGTACAAGGAATGGCTATTTATATAGCTGTGGCTAGGTGCACCTCTCAAGGGTCATATATGTATCTTTCCCAAGTGTCAAGGGGAAACTCTTAAAGGACAAGAGTGGCTCTACAATGTGGAAATATAGGGAAAGTGGGATACCTTTTCGGACTCATTCAATTCACCTACCAAGTGTACCCTCACACACTCATATGATGATTGTGTTGCTGACCATAAAAAAGGGTTGGTTCACACACCAATTGTCAATATAGGCCAAAGACCACAAGCTCAACAAAAAACACCTTGGACTTTGGACTAGACTAGTGACCCACTACAAAGAGCTCAATTGCTACAAGGCCAAACCAGTATCACATAGATCGAGCTGTCCTCAAGATGACTCCAAAAAATGAGGCTGGGGTTCAACCATATTTTGTATGCAAGCTTTTGCTGTCACTGCCAAGTCACAAGACACTAGCTTCACATCCATTCCTCCTACAATGCTGTTCTCTAGATGTTGCTATTGTTTCTATACTTGGAAGAGGGATGCCCCATCTTTCCACAATGTATACACCAGTTTAGATCTCAAGCAATCGCTTGCTCATTGTCTAGGCTCGTAGCACTTCCTGACACCTTTATTGGATGGAGGACTAGATGTAGTGCTAGAAAATGTTGATATGAAATAACTTATGCGGCTTTTTTTGGAGATATACATTGCTTTGTGTGCTTTGGATGAATCTTGACACCTTTATTGGATGGAGGACTAGATGTAGTGCTAGAAAATGTTGATATGAAATAACTAATGCGGCTTTTTTTGGAGATATACATTGCTTTGTGTGCTTTGGATGCAAAGATTCGAACTTTGAAAGGCAAGAAATTTGGAGAGAAATTCTTTTTCTTGAAGCTTTGCGTGAATTTTTGGTGAAGCTTTAGAGATAATGCTCAAACTTCTAAGTTGAAGCTTTTGATGCCTTGGAAGGCCTTTGAAAGCCTTATGAACACCACTTGATTGTTTCCTAGAAGAAGCCTTTGAAGACCCTGTCTGAAAGCTCGATGGTCTTCCCAAAGCTTGTGCTTCAAAATCTGTTCTAGATTTGAAACCTTTGAAGTTTCCCTTAATGCTCGAGACAACACCTGTTGTTGAAGGTAGCAATGCTCCCTTAATTCTTTAACACGTGAGAAGACCCCTTATGAAAGGACTTACTATAAGGTCCCTTGGACATGCAGGCCATAGGAAACGGGCCCGGTAAGGGTGGATCCAAAGATGGTCTAAGAAAAACCCAATTGAGCACGTGGTTATGTTTGTCTGTTGGATGGGCAGTGCCGAGTATGGGTGGAGGATCGGCTATGATCAATAAGCATAGAGTCCACTGGTCAATTGGGGCAATGCTGCTAGATACGGGCAGGCGGTCGGTAGGGAACCCAAAAGGGTCATCAAATGAATTTTGCGGCTTTTCTTGAGTTTTGTTAGTGGATGGGTAGGAACAAGTTTCGAATAAGTTGTACGCTTTGCCGTACGTATTGAAGGCTGGGAACTTGCGTGTGCACTGTGTGCGAGCCTCAAAAGGCTGCAAACACACAACTAGAGAGTCCTAGCAAAGCTCAAAGAACGATGGTGTGTCACTCATCTCTAAATGCTTCCATCGTGAAGGATCCTGTGCTGTGAAGAAGAAGGGGCTGCCTCCAATGCCGCGCTCTACTGGCTCGCCGCCGCCAATGTCGCCACAATGCTCGATCACACACACATACTCTCTCTCTCTCTCTCTCTCTCTCTCTCTCTCTCTCTCTCTCTCTCTCTCTCTCTCTCTCTCTCTCTCTCTCTCTCTTTAGCATACACACACATACACAAAGGAGAAGGAGACAGAGATGGAGATAGAACACTTCTTAGCTTACACCTTACAGAATGAGGATTTTTAGGTCAAATGGACCTTTTATAAGAGTTTGGCCCATTCACACATGGGTGCCCACAGTGGTTGATTGTTGAAAAACTGCTATAAAAATAAAATAAGTGGTGTGCGTCTCATCGGTGATCACCTACACACCTATTGGACCGACAAGCTCGGTCCATGACTCTACCAAATAAATAATACGACGTCCATCGTAGGTGATAGGGTGTCTGTGAGGATTAACATGACCCCCTTCCTGATGTAGATTCTATCCTCAAAAGCTATTGAGATGAAGCTCATTCATCGAGGTGGAAGAGCATTTGAGATGAATGTCCTTAGCCTTCTGTAATCACTGCAAAATCAAACAAAATTGGCACAGTAATTGCATTGTCATATACAATTAAAAAGCATATGCAGTTGTAGGCAGACAAATTGATTGGTAACAGAATATTAAACAATTTGTCCCTCAGTTTAATAAACATTAGATTGTAATATAATCAAAGGCATAGACAATTGTAAAGGTAAAAAACTAAACAAATTTGGGGTCGCTAATTTAACAATCGAAAGGCACTAGAGGTCAACTATTGATACCATGGAAAAGCTTCTCAATTTTCTCTGGTCAATTAAGTTGTTTACTCGTGAGAGCCAAGTATTTCATGTCGAGGGCTGATTAGAGGTTATACCCAGAAGACCTTGTAGTTAAGCTACGATAAAAGACATTGCTCATGAAATCATCGCTTGACTTATTTCCTTTTCTTTGACCCCCCAAAGTCTTTTCACATTGATTCAGTTTTGATGTTGAAGCAGCGGGCAACAATAAGAGCAACCTCTAGACACCCTTCAAGGCTCCCGTGCTGCTCAATGGGGCTGGGGCACAACACAACACAAACCAAAACAACAAACCCCCAGCCAAATCCCAACTACACGAGGGGAACCACCTAGTTTAAGAGTGAACTAGGACGCAAACGAGGAGAATCGTTAGAGCAACCCACAAACAAGCAAGGAATTTACACTAACCCTAACACCAATGGAACACTCTCACACACTAAAACACGAGAGAGAGAGAGAGAGAGAGAGAGAGAGAGAGAGAGAGAGAGAGAGAGAGAGAGAGAGAGAGAGAGAGAGAGAGAGAGAGAGAGAGAGAGAGAGAGAGATGGTGCTCGGGCTGCTTTGAAGTGTATCGTTAATGATCAAGCAAACATAAATATATATATGTAAGAAAGAGAGAAGGGGGAAGGGGGTGCTTGTTGCACTAATGCCTTCTCACAAATCTGTCATGACCAATCAAAGTGAGATTAGTATTTGTTCAACATAGCCTGGGTAAATTACACCACAACACATCACAAGAAAAAAGCCACCCCAATCACTGTCTTAAGGCCAGGGGAGTCCTCTCCACCCTGTCACCCTCTTACAACATGTGGGATTTATGGCTAAATTGATAACAATACCCGGAGACAAGCTATCAAGAACTTACATAAAACACCAAGACACTTACACATCATTATTGTCCATGACTTCACGTTGGAAGGGAGACAAGGTATCCATGCTTAGTCCAAATTCACCCTCCTTGATTCAACAAATGTTGGGCTTACTCTAGTAGGAGAAATGATAGATTTCCTACTCTCAATTTAATGATCACTCTCTCTTACAATGGCATAGAGTTCCCTTGCTAATCTCCCCTAATACAACACATACATATGCCTAATGCCAATGAGATTCCACTCAGGAGCTCCTTCTCAAGAGGTTGAGCTTGGCTTCTCAAGCTATAGCATAGTGCTCTTTCTTCTCCCCTCTTATTTTGTGCTAGCTACACCCTCCTTTTATAGCAATTTTGAAGGCTAGGGTTACTCCTCTAACCATGGTTGGGTTAGATTTTCAGCAATTTACCTAATTTCTTTTGCTTGGAATTATCAAGAAGTTGGTGGGGAAAGAGAGAGGAGAGAAATGGAGGTGATAGGACTTTTCATAGTGGGTTAGTGTTAGTAGAGTTAGTATTAATTTACAAATGGAATTGGATATTTACAATGGGAGTATCCATGTAGGATACAAATAAGGAAGAAAAACTCTTAAGATGTAAGAAAAGGTGGATTTCTTACAAGGTTGATGCTCCAAGTGTCTTGAGTAGAGCCAATTTTGACGCTTGTTGACGGTCCACTAGCTTTGACGGTACATTTTTTCTCCACTCTTGACCTTCCTTGAGAGACAAGGTAATTGAAGCTGAGTAATCAACCACCATGATGCTGTCTTTTAAGAGAAGAGGCTGAATTTTGTGGTTTTTTTGATAGATATGGGTAATTTGGAGGAGGAAAAATGAGACTAGGTGGTCAATTTTGGAATGGAATTGTGTGTGGGAGGTATGAGTTCACCATGGTTTCTCTTATTCTTCAAGGTTGAGGAGAAGGTGAGTAGGGTGCAGAGAGGAGTGGTGAGAGAGGTGGGGATGATGAGTGGAGGAGTGTGTGTGAAAGAGGAAAATGATAAAGTGGAAGAGAGAGTGTGGTTGCATAGAATGGGAAAACTGGGGTCCACTAATAAAATCATAGCTCACAGCTCGTAGCTCAAAAAAAATGAAAAAATTTGAGGCAAAAGTTCAGCCCACGAGCTACAACTTTTGTTTGTATCACCTTTTCAAATTCGGAGAGCAAGTGAACTTTAAAAATTCAGCAAAAACGACCATTTTTTTTCACTGCACAAGGTCCTTGTGGGGTCCTTCTTTGGATGATTCTTTTGAATACCTCCAAGAGTGAGCCCTCCATAGTGCATGTATGCATGCCACCTACCCTTGACCTTATTTGGTAGGTCTATAATTGAAGATATTGTTGAGATCATGATATAAGTGAATAGTACAACTAAGAAAATCAAATATTGAGGGGTCTAAAAAATATGTACATGTCAAATATAAATAATATAAGTGGAAAAAATATAAAGGGGTCAAAAAAAATCTCTCTCATTATGAGGCTACCATAAAAAGATAAATATTTTTGGTGTTCTAATTTTTTAGAAAAAAAACAAAATAGATGTAGGAAGGGAAAAATCACAATAGTGAAAAAATATACACATAAATAAAACTAGTTTTTTTGGATTTTTGTTGGGGTGGAGTTACACCAAATATAAGAGAAGCTTACATGAAAATATTTCTATATGGAATAAAGAGTATGAAAAATGGTAAGAAAAATTGTGGTAATGGTGAGGCAATGTACAGAGCATAAATAACACACACCTAGGTAGAAATATTTAAATAAATACCAAAATAATTATGAAAAAATCTTTTATTTAGGCCCTATATACAAAGAAATATTTACATACGCATGGGCCATAATATACTTATATTTTTTATATTTTTTATTTTTTTTATTTTTTGGCTCAACTAGCCCAATGACTACCTAATTGAGGGTTTTTTATTTCAGTAAGGAGATATGGGAAAAGTCCCCTAACTCACACGCACCTATATACAGTGAAATGGTAGGGATAGCCACAGTGTTTGGGTGATTTTGGTAGGGTGAGGTAACTCACTATGGCAATTACAAAGAGCCGAAAAACGGCTATCAATGTGTGTGCTTATTTTGTATGCCTTGGGTTTTTTGCTTTTCAAGGAAAAGCACCCACACTGGGAACCTCTAGGGCTCTAGTACCATAGGCGATACATCTGAGTTAAGTACCAAATCAAACTGGGATTTCTCTTCCAGCTTAAGATTTTACATTGTGGCACTTTTGATTTTTTTTTTGTTTGTTCGATTTTAGTATTTTAATTTTGTAACTTGGGGGCTCATATAACACTGTTACCCTCCCCAGGCTCATCATACTAGTAAAATCCCTTTATAATACTTAAGCTACCCTCCCCAGGCTCATCATACTAGTAAAATCCCTTTATAATACTTAAGCTAAAGGTCAATAGGGACTAAACCCACTAGAAAGCCCTAGTACATTGCATACAATGCTGCCTAAATCGGATTATGAACCTAAAGTAACCATTGATTATTAGGAAGGCATTCCTAATGTATTAACACCATGGGAAGGCATTCCCCATGGTATTAAGAGAAGCTCTCTAACTCCTAACTTGGTGAAACTAGCTTAGTTGAACTGCTAGATTCTGAAACCTAAACAAGGGATTATGACAAAAACTTATATAGAATCTAATGTTTAATCTAAGCAAATGTGCGAAATATTGTGCTATCAATCACATTTAAAGTAGAAAATCATGGAAGAAAAAACAAAGACAAGGGACGATGCTAATGGTCAAGAAACACCTGTTTGTGTTGATGATTGTGCTTGATTTGAAGAGTGAACGAGAGAAAGATTCCATGAAGGTCCAAATCCTAACAACAACAACACATTCTTGTACACACTAGGAAACACAAAGAATACCTCTAGGAGGCACACCAATGGGAAGAGGCACCAACCCTTATTGAACACAATCAAACAACATAAGGAACCCTAACCCAATTATTTGCACTCCCCCTAGAGAGTCATAAAAATAGGATATTGTAGAGGGAGGGAACCCTCAAGCTAAACCTCTACCTCGTCATCATCAAGAAAAATAAATTCATCATCCGTGAGACCATATGTTCCATCCATGTAATCATGTAACTCTTCCTCATCATTAGAGCCACAAATATTCACTAAGAACATCACTAGACATCTATAGTCATCTTGGTCAAGAGGGTAAGTTTGTTTAATTGGAGAGACGTCCTCTACTAAGTATGGATCAACCGTGGTCAAGAGACGTATCAGCCATTCTAACTTCTCAAAATTCCTTTTACACACTAGCGTATCTACCAAATCCCATTCACATGCAAGCACCGGGTAGACTATGTGAAACACTTGTGAAAAGTAAAGAGGGTACCTCTCACCCAAGGTAGGAGTGGATGAGAAATACCTATACACACACATAGATGATGGTTAGAGTGAAAATATTATAAGGGTCGTGTCCTTGTGCATAATGTGTTTTTATGATTTCATATATAGAACTTGTAGGTCTCCAGATTTATGTTTATTGGCTCTTGCTCTTCTACTTTTTTATTTTGGTTTTTGTGAGTATAAGGCTTTATATATACATTCCCTAAGATTGGATATTGAGAGGTCAGGGAGAGGAAGGTTAAGAGGGAAGCAAGTGAATGATGGATGTCAGCAAACACTCCCCCCTTCCTTAGGTAGATCATACCTTTTGGAACAATGTGGTTACCCTTTGAAACAAATTGTTCCAAGTTGTTATGGGTGACGGCTTTAACCAATAGTTTTCAACTGCCCTATGTGTTTCATCTAGTTGCAAGGGTGGTAAGGTACTCTCCCATGATTTTATTTGCAACGTTGTGGTAGGCGGTGAACTTACAACGGGGGGTGCAAATTCTTTTTTGTTTGTATGGATATGTACAATGGTAGGTGGAGGTTGTGTCGAAGCTTCTATTTGCATATATGAACGACATGACGAGCAAGAAGCTTCATTTGACTTCCATGTTTTTGAGCTAGGTGGAACAAATCATTCTTTCTTTGGTACCCAAACTAGCTCTAGAGCGAGTGTGTAGCATTCCATGATTTTTTTCTTTCTACGATCTTCAATTTGTTTTGGAGCTACAAGATTGTTCTCACATGGGTCAGGTGATAGGTAAGAGCACAATTTATGTTTTCGCACCCATATTTGATCATTTTCTTCATAGTAGCCTTGGGCTTCCAATAGTTTTTTAGGAATCCAACGCAATGTTTCTTTACATTTCTTGGAGCGAGTGGGGCGTTTCTTACAAGGCTCCTATTTTTTAGCATCAACCATGGTCGCTAAAGAAGCTTTAGGGACCCACTTGTATGTTTTCTTCTCTTTTTTAGTATGCATCTTGTGTATCTTAAGCTTTGTCTCAACTACAAAAGTTGAAGCTCTAGAGAAGGGGCTATAGGGACATATGGTTCAACCTCCTGGACATGCAATGTTTTTATTTTATTTCCTCAGGAGGTAATATCTTAGGGACTATGGCTTGAGTGACAAGGCTAAAAGGTTTTTTTTGCATTGTGACACTACCTGTTCCCTAATCAATAGTGCATTGGTCGCTATCATCCACGTGCGTCCTAGGTTTATATGACCTTCCATAGTTCCAACAGGCATGACCAAAAAGTTTTGAGCTACAACCCCATTGTCATAACTAACAGAAGTGTGCGAGATACCAAAAATCATAGTTTTTTTCTTGTTGACACCCTTGGCTTAGATAGTACTCTTAGATAGGGATGGCTTTCCCAACTGACACCACACTCCGTATGACAACAGATTATATTTAGCACCCCTATTTAACAAGGCGCTATATAACACTTTTTTGTAGGTGCTGTTTAGTTCAAGAGGGTATCTTAGAGGTGTGTCAAAGTCCAACCAATCATCCTCTGTTTCAACATGGAATGCATGTGTAACTCCAAGGTTGGCCTCTCGTTGGTGTCTTATATGTTGTTGTCGCTCCTTAGCCTCACCTTGAGCTTGTATCTTCTTCAATTCTGTTTGTGCCTTGGCTGCATTTTTTGATGGATGGCATGTAGTTCCTCTTGGATTAAAGGATCATATTATCTTTTAAATTTTCTCCCATTGAGGAATCCAATGGTTTCAACTCCATCAAGAGTCTCCACATGAATGGTACCTTGTGGGGTGATTTCACATACTCTATATGGTCCTTTTACCGCATATTTCAACTTTTTCTTCTCGTTTCGCACTCCATACATAAGGACTTTATCACCAACATTGATATCTTTGTTTTTAGATAATGGTCAAACCATTTCTTCCTCCTATCTTTCTCCACAAGTGCATTTTGCACAACCAATTGTCTTTCTTCATTTAATCTCTCAAGGATATATAAGCACTCAACTAAAGGGTTACCATCCCAACCTTCTTGTAAAGCTACGTGCAGATTAGGAATTACAAACTCTCATGGCATAACTGCTTCTTGGCCATATACCATTTTGAATGGTGTACAATTAATAGCCACTTTGTAAGAAGTACGGTAAGCCCATAGAGGTGATGTTAGCTTGAAATCCCAATCTGTGCAATGAGCTTCGACTGATTTGGTCAAGATAGAAATTAAGGTCTTGTTAGTGCTCTCAGCTTGTCCATTTGCTTGTGGATAATAAGGTGTGGACTTATGGTGAGCTATCATGAAGTTGGTAGTGAATTCCTTTATCACTCCATTTATAAAATGAGTGCCATTGTCACTCACAATCTCAAAGGGACAACCAAATCTTGTAATAATATTCTCAAGGAGAAACTTGGCAGTTGACCTTGCATCAGCCTTACGTGTCGCCCTGGCTTCCGCCCACTTTGTCACATAGTCAGTGGCAACGATAATATATCGAGATTGAGTGCTACGAGCTGCCGGACTAATAGGGACTACAAAGTCTAAACCCCATTTTTTGAAATGGTTGAGTCACTTTAACAGGATGTAAGGACATCTTATCCTTTCGTTGTGTGATCTTGTAACGTTGGGATTCATCCCATCCTTTTGCAAAAAAGTGATGCATCCTTGAATAAGGTAGGCCACCAATAGCCTGATTGCAACACCTTTCTAGCAGTTAATTCCCCTGAGAAATATCCTCCGGCTATACCCATGTGGGTTCTTGCAGTATGTATAAATACTCATCCTCACGGGCACAATGTCTAAGAATATCGTCCTTCCCTAGCTTGTAGAGAGTTCTTGCAATGAGAGGATAAGGTTCACATTCTTTTAACGGTTTTTGAGCTATATTCTTACGAAGCTCTTTGGGTGGAAAACCATTAACTAGAAATTTTACAATCTTCTCACTCCATTCAAGCATGGCGTCGACTAGAAATAAGGAAGTATCAGAAAATTCATCATCGACTCCAGTATGGACTTCACCATTAGGTATGCAAGACAAATCATCCACCAAGACTTGTCTTTTACCAAGTCTCACCACAATGATAAAATCAAACTCAAGGAGAATTAACAACCATCGTGTAATTATTTTCATGGAACAAGGTTTATTTACTAGAGACAATAAGACTTGATGATCCACATAGAAAAAAACTTGTTGGCAAGAAGGTAGTAGCGAATTTTCTTCAATGCATAAATCATAGCTAAACCTTCTCGATCTGTAGTGGTGTAGTTTCTCTTGGCATCATTCAATTGACGACTTGCAAAGCTAATGGGGTAGTCCAATTTATGTTCTCCTGGTTGAGCTAGAACACATCCAATAGCAAAGTTTGATGCATCAACATGCACATGGAAAATTATATTCAAGCACTCATAAAATGGGAGCCCTTATCAAGGTCTTTTTTAATGACTCATAAGCATGATCACACTCTGCGGTCCAGTGGAATTCAATAAGAAGCCTGTACAAAGGATGAGCTATCTTGGCAAAGTTTAAAATAAACCGTCGGTAATAACCATTATGGCCCATGAATCTTTGAAGTCCTTTATAGTTCGTAGGTGGTGGAAATTCAGGAATGGCTTTAATTTTGCCCTCATCTGTGAAAATCCCATATTTGGACACTATATGCCTTAAAATGACTCCATGTTTAACCCAAAATTGATGTTCTTTCCAAGAAGAATAAACACAAAGGTCATCTAAGAAAGCTTCACAAAACTCCCTCAAATATTCTCTAAAAGCAGTGTTTATTAATCTTTGAAAGGTAGCAGGGGCATTGGTTAAGCCAAAAGCCATGACACGTTTGGAAAACAGGTTTGGACTCTTCTCTTGGGTTTGCTAACTCTATTTCCTTAACTATCGATGGACCGTCATAAACTCCATTGCTTCCATCGATAGGTTTTCTTTGAGCCTTTGTATACACAACCTTATGTTCCTCTGTGGTATAGGATTTGAAATGTTCAGGTGCATGGTGTAAGTCTGTGGGGTTCTGTTGTTTCGTGGACTGTGATTTCACTTCCAATTCCTTTTGTTGTTGAGATAACTCTCGATTTTGTCGTCTCCTTGCGATATGGCTCAACTTTGGCTTCTTTGTAGCCTCTAGCTGTGTAGTGTTAATGGGTTGTGGACTACACTACATAACGCTTTGAAGGTATTCACCCCAGTTATCTACCAACTTCCGATGAGCATCACATGCCCCTATAAAATTAAGCCATTATGCGGTAGATTTCTTTTCATATATTCTAGCACGCACCTTTTCTTGATAACGTCGCCTCTTATATCTCTTACTCTTCTTGTCTAATTTTTTATTATGGCCGATCTCTAGTGAAGAGTCAGTAGATGAATCACTACTTGTGTCTTCTGCTCCCTTGGATAAATTTTCATCTAGGGTACCACTGGGGCCTGAATAGTTTGTCCCCACATTTGCATTAAGATTTAACTCAAATTATTCATCCTTAGAGTCAATTTTAATTAATGATTCTGACTCCAAATTGTGTGGGCTATAGTCTTGTGAGACGCTACTGGTTCCAATGTCAGTCAAGCCTTCATCTTGTAGGTCATTGAAAGCTATATGCATTGCTTCTATCATATTTAAGGGTACGAGCGGTGGCATTTTATCCCCCTTAGTAGGTGTTACCCAGGTCGTCCCCCTATTTCCCCAAGTGTCTATGGTTGCTGCTAGGTGGATCCAATCCACATTGTCAGACTCAATCATCCCAGGTAGAACATCCAAATAAGGAGAATCTTCCCCAACATCAATGTCCACTTTATATGTGCAACAGTACTGCAATGGGGCTGAGTGAACTGTGGTGTCAGATCTACAATCAATTATAAATCTGTTTCCTAGAGGATGTGCTCGACCAGTTACAAGATCCACTCGAATGACAGAATCTTGGAACTGCAAGTAGACATGGTTTTTAGACCAGTCATGCACCATTTTTTCTTCCCTCATGAAAAGGCCGTCCTAAGATCATCTCAGATGTCATAGTGTGCTTGGAGAAATCCATAACAATGAAGGTATTTCTTATTTTGTGTCCAAAGACCTTGATCTTGAGATCTTCTAGCATCCCAATAGGTTTAACAATAGACCCATTGGCCATCTTTACTACTATGGTTGTGGTCCCAAGGTGAGGTCTTCCCATAGTTTCCCAACAATTTTTAGTCACAATGCTAACTCCAGCACCACCATCAAGGATTCCCTTCAGAGTTAATCCCTTTGTAGTGATTGGTATGGTCGCATTGGATTCATCACCCTCAAAGTATTTTCCCAACTTGTTAACATGTATTTCTACAACAGAGTTCTCACCTAGGTTGGGTTGTGGATCTAAGTGTCCCTCCTCTATTGGCATCTCCCTAGCTCCATCCATCTGTGCAAATTGTGGTAGCCCGACTTTCAATTCTCCATTGAGGAAAGCTCAAAGAGCTAAGAATAGCTCGGGGTCTCCATATAGTTCAGACATGATGGTGGTTCTAACTTCTGAAGCCATGAAATTCATCAATTTGGCAATATTTAACGACACCTTTTGGGCTTCAATGCTTGACATGGGGAAGATGGGAGCTCCATTTCTTCGATAGGGTCAGATAGTCCCTTTGTAAACATTCTTTCCAACAAGAAGTGAGTACGTCCACTTTCCATGACTTCAAGTCACTTTCTTCTTGGATGACACTCGGTATGGCTAGGGGTCTATGAACTTTGTGAGGTTGTTGCATAGGGAACATCGTGTCTGTAATTTGGATCTACCTAGGTGTTGGCTCCATATCCCTTGGGGTCTCTTCTACCAAACTCCTTAATTGCTTGACTTGTTTGATCTCCTCTGTAGGGTTTCGGTAAGTTCCTATCTTCTTCTTGGGTCCCAACCATTGTGGCTCATGACGATCTTCCTTGTTGGTTTCTTTCCTAGTGATTGTTTTGGTCTCCATGGTTTCACCTGAATCAGAATCCTCTTCAATGTCGTTGTATATATAGGGTCATTACCAGTCCTTATGTTGGTCTTTGAGCTTGGGTCTATGGCTTCACTTGTTTTTGAGATCTCTTCCTTCGTGTTTTCTTCTTCTTCTGAGATTGGGCAATTGATGCCGTGTCTCTTTCTTCAAGATATAATTTTGTTTTTGGAGCATCGATTGTGTGAGTACATTTACTAGTACCACATGTGTACCTTGTGACGGCTCCTCTGTAATCTTTATCAAGTTTAATGGCATGATCTTCGGTGCATTTGGATTATTCAGACATTGGGCAATCAAATGATCTATGGCACATCAATTACACTTGAGTATCGGCATTGTAGACATGCTCACTTGATTGGTTTGCATTAGTGTAGCATTCTTTTGTAGCCTAATAGGACACTCGGCTACACCATGTGGAACTCCACACTCATAGCATTGAATAGGTGATCTCTTGGCAGTGTAATTGATATTTTGGCCTCTTGCAGCAAGAGTAGCTACTTTATAGATATGTTTGACTTGCCCCCAATAGTCCTCCATGTAGTATTGTCGACTTTATTCAAGCGCATCAATCCCATAGGCAATATTAGGGTCTATATCTTCCTCACAGCCTTCCAAACAAGAAATAGATGACTCACAACCACCTTGATTCACAGAAGTGATTCTTGAATGTGGTGGTTGTGGTCCTAGCACTGGAGGTGGTAAGGGTGTTATTTGAACAACATTTTGGGCCCTAGGGACCATGTGTTGTGACGTTTGTTCAAGAGGTGGGATTGACATCAATGCAGGCACTCGAGGTGTGTCCGTCCATGCTAAGGTTGGTCTATTGGCCATCGTGCGCTTAAATACTATGCAATCCTTAGATTGATGACCATACCTCCCACAAGCATTGCAACTCCCATTGAATTTTACTCTAAACGTAGGGCATTCACTGGTACTATGCGGACCATAGCAAATTGAGCACCATTGTTGCTTGTTTATTTACATATGATTGTTTTGTGAAGCACGATTGTCTCTAAGACTCTCTTGAATGGCCTTGGTGAGATCTGCTAAAGTCATCTTAGATATCCAATAGGAGAAACTTGGACTCAATTTTGGGACCTGTAAGAAACGCCAACTCAGCATAGGGAGAGGTAATTATGAAAAATACAAAAGTTTTTTTTTTGGAATTCTATTTCTCATAGTACATACGTAAAAGTTTGATCAATCACTTAAACGCATGCTCGTACAAAATGCTTTTTGAGAGCCCAACTTAACTGTACACAAAAATCCATGTCTATGAATCTTAATGAGTGATGTGATGGGCGATGAGAGAAAACACATAAGAGTTGTTTTCAAAATACAAAAATAATACCACGGGTGCATCCGGAACGTCCAAAAACCTTAGGGTAGCTCTTTAAAACACTCAAATCTGACGTCTCTAGGGCCTCTATTCGCTTGGTACTGACCTCATGAAGCCCTAGGCTTAAAAAAAGCCCTAGGCTAGCTCAAGATATAGCATTTTTAAGCCTAGGGCTTCATGGTCAATACCAAGCAAATAGAGGCCTTAGAGACGTCAGCTTTCAGCATTTTAAAGAGCTATCCTAAGGTTTTTGGACGTTTTGAATGCATCTGTGGGCTTAAAAAATGTTATATCTTAATCCTAGGGCCTCATGAGGTCAGAACCAAGCGAATAGAGGTCATAGAGACCCCTCAAGGGCTTCTATTCGCTTGGTTCTGACTCCTTCATAGTCTTAAATAGTACCTATCAATCACTATCAAGTACGATCTGTTCAAATTTAAATCGCGAGTACTTCATAAAAAGGTGATTGATGCTTGTGTGAGATGCACAAGTACAAGTACTTCACTTTATAGGATAGCAACAATGGGTCATAAGAAGGCATTCGGCGCTTGTGCAAGATGTCATTATCAAGCGTCTTACTTTTCTGATGATAGTGACAACTTCACCAAAATGGACATTCTCAAAATGAGATTTTTTTTTTCTACATAACGTTAGCCTTGTTCCTATTGGCTAAGGAGCATTCTCTCACTAGAGCTAAAAGGCCCAAAAATGAGTCCATTTCTTTCCTAATGTTTGGCTCCTTAGCAATAGGCTTTAGGGTCATTGGTTGATGCCCCAATGCTTGCAAGCTAGTAGATTTAGGTTCAACAGACACTCTTTCTCCTTGAATCATTAAATTATCCTCCAATTGGATTGCATTGGTGGTGACTACTTCCCAAGTGGTGATACCTCTAATGACTAAGCCATTGTAGATATCCTCATGTCGTAATCTCCTAATGAATCTATCAATCAATTGGTTATTATGAAGCACTCATTTGGATTACAACAAGAATTCAAATGCTTCAAGCGACTAATAAAGTCTCTCACCGACTCTCCTTTCTCTCGTTGGGCTTTCTAGAGCTGAGATGCTACACCCCAAAGTACTCCCTCTCGTATGTATTCTTTCAAAAACAATCTCCTAAGAGTAGGGTAAATTGTTTTTTCTTCCACCCTTAAGGTTCTATATCAATCCCCAGCCTTCCCACTTAAGGTTAGGCTTAAAGCATTACTCTTATGTAGGTCATTGTGTTCTCCTAGAGAATCGCATATTTATTCAAACACTTTGATATGCTTTCTCACATTCCCGTCTCCACTAAATTTTTGTGTGAGCTTGATTATTTGTACTGCCTTACTTCTAGTCTCTCTATCAGGCGTGTTACGCATATTCTCAGCAATAGATCGACGATAGCTTGAACAAATGTTGCCAAGTAACATAAGTGAGCAGACACTGTGGATGAAGGTGCTCCAGAGACTACTTGTAGTGTAGGTATTGGCATTGGGCTTGGCACATAGGAAGCCCTTGGGTTCCAAGTTTGGTACGGTGTTGTACCATGTGGCGGCCCAAAGCTCATATGTGTGGCCCTAGGCATAGTAGATGTCGGATGTGACATGCTAATGCTAGCCGGTATGGTCCCATTGACATAAGAGCTTGGATGTTGTGGTTGTGGAGCATAGGTTGTTGAAATAATGGGAGGGGTATGAGCTACATGAGTACGAGGACCCATAGGTGTATATGATTGATACACACTTATAGGTACTGTTGCAGGCATTGAGCTACCATGTAGCGGTGCTTTACTAACAAATGACATCCATGGCATGTTTCTTGGCATGCCCATCATTGGGGTAGGCATGGTATCCGTGGTGTCATCAAGAGAAAGATGAGCTAGACTTGGAAAGGTAAAGCTATCACTTGTGGGCTCAGATTGCCTTGAGATCCCTGGTGAAACAACAAATGGAGGATCCATCGAACTTACCGAGGGAGTCTCCATTTGCAATAAGGTTGGTTGTTTAGCCTTCCCTGTATCCAAGAATATCATGAGACCCATTGAAGGCATGTGGATCCCCTTGTTCTATCTCTCAGCTCAATAACCCTATGGATCCTCACAAACTCTTTGTTGTTAATCCTCTACACTAGTAGCACCCGTTGTGGATTCTAGGACATCTAACCAATCCATGTGATAGCTGTGACCTATGTATAGGGTGGTTAGAGTTTTCGTTTGTAGTTCGTAGTCCCAGTTCTTGTTTAGGAACGCTCCGTCTAGGATTGAGGTGCTAGGGGTGTCCTTTGAACTAGATGCAATGTGGCTCTCTATGGGTTGACCCTTAGTGGTTGCTAATTCAGGAGCACTCGATTACTCACCTGGCATGGATGTTGACATAGGGCCTTTGTCTTTTAACTCTCTTCTTTTCTCTACCCTATGTAAGCTCTCAATATCCTTTTCCCTAGCCGGAATGATATACCATACCGCTCAACCTCTAGCACTTTGGAAGGCTTCTTCTCCATCAGGAAATATAACCTTTGAGGGGAATAGCTCTGAAGAGTCAAGGGGTGCAGTGAATGGAGTATTCACGTACACACTCTCCATGAGCATGGTATCTACGTTGTTCATGAATGGTGAATTTACTTCCCCACCCCCCTCATTTACATCGTTAGCTCTAGTTTCGGAGCGAGTGGCTCTACTAAAGGTTTCCTTCAAGCGGCTAAGCATGCTCGGCCCGGACCGTGAGCCTATGGCATGCATCTCTTGGCTTGAGCTATCAGGATTAGGCATTGGGTAGCCCTCCATGATGTCGTAGTTAGAGAAAGAGTCACTAGACCGAATATGTGGGTCCTGAGTGGTACTACCTTGGGTTCCCGATGAGGGCCTAGAACTTAAGATAGAGGAATAATGAGTGCCCCTACAAAGGAGACACTCTCGATGTGCTCATCCTCTAGCACATGACCAGAGCGTAGGTGCATGTGACCTCAACATTCTAGAGGTGTTGTGAGTGTCCGCTCACGTAGTTTTTTAGGTGTTTATAACCCATTTTTTTGGTATTTTTGGTCCCTTTTTTTAACAAGCCATGGAATGGCGTATGAAAGCTCAAAAAGAGTATCTTGGAGAGGGGGACGTGCCATGTTTTACAGCCCCCGATTCGGTTACGTACAGCCCTCGGAATCCTAAAACTAGTCTTTTCCTAGGTGGGGAGAGGGCTAGAATCAGTAAATCCAAAGGATGAGTGTGAAGGGGATGGTGGAGGACTTGAGGAACTTGTCCCACATGCCCTCCCTTCACTTGAGATCCTAGTCTTTATATATAAGGTAGTGCGAGTAGTACATGATAAGACTGAGGATTGAGGCCTGGGCCTAGGGGCTCGGGCTCGGGACTTGGGGCTTGGGGGAATGATCCCAATTCCTTCCTTTTAGGATAAGGTTTTTTAAATATAATTTTAAAAATTCTTTTTGGTCCCAAATATCTCGAGCATTTTTAATTTTTTTTTCAAAAAAAACTTTTTTTGAGGATAATGTGGCCGCATGGATGCTGAGCTCCCATGCACACACAGCAGCTCCTAGGAGCTCTGTCTACTCTCCTTACAACTAATTAACAACTAATTAACTGTCTAACACAGAATTGCACACTCACACATAGTCAACTCTGATGCTCACTGTCTACTCTACTTCTCACTGTCCACACTCACTAACAACTCTACTAACACCTGCATAAAACAGATCTTGCAAAACTAAGAAAAACAAGTACAATGCAACACTAATAGAGCTTACATCCACTAACAGAATCTGACAAAAACCTGGTTAAACTACACATTACAGTCACTTAACAGTAGTTAACAGAAAACTTGCTCATCTGCCCATTGCATCCAATCAACAGTTCTCAAAGAACTCAACAAAACGCAGAAAAAAATATGGAAGAAAGGCTTATAGAGGTAGCACTGAGTGCTCCTCAAGCTTAATGCAAGGCTATCCCCGATAGCGGCGCCAAAAATGTACGCTTTGCCGTACGTGTCGAAGGCTTGGAACTTGCTTGTGCACTGTGTGCGAGCCTCGAAAGGCTGCAAACACACAACTAGAGAGTCCTAGCAAGCTCAAAGAACAATAGTGTGTCACTCACCTCTCAATCTTCCATCGTGAAGGATCCCGTGCTGTGAAGAAGAAGGAGCTGCCGCGTTGTACTACCTTGCCGCCGCCGATGTCGCTGCAATGCTCGATCACACTCTCTCTCTCTCTCTCTCTCTCTCTCTCTCTCTCTCTCTCTCTCTCTCTCTCTCTCTCTCTCTCTCTCTCTCTCTCTCTCTCGCATACTATAAAAACAGGTGAGGACGCATCTCTGCCCCCCCTCACTTAGCCATTGTGGTTGTGTTGAGTTATTTTGAGATCACCTACTGTCTGCTTTACTGCCAAGGAGAAAGGAGCTCACCACGCAGGTGACTCAGGTTTTTTTCTTACCCTTGCTGGGTTAGTTGGTTTATTACACTATTTATGCATGTCTGACATGATTAAACACTAAAAGGCTTTAATTTAGGAAAGGTGGTCCTACCTTATGCTTGTTTCAAGCATGCATACTGTGCGATTAAACCAAGGGCTATGGTTTTCTTGTAAACTGTTTGCAAACGGGGTTTTTTGTTGTTGTTATATCAAGGAGCTTGATATGGTAACCTTGGGCATGATACACCCCCGCCTGTTATAAGCTGAAAAAGTATGGTATAAACATCATATAGGAGTTGCTCCTGACCTTGGACTGGTTAGGTCGCCTCTATGGTTTATTGTCGGGGGCTGTATGGCTCTTCATATTGTGATTGGTTGGCACCTCTTGGGCCGGTCAATGGTAAGGACTAGATGTAATACTGTGGCATATATTGGTGGTTAGTGGTTGTTTTGCTACTTTGTTTGGAAAGGAACTATGAGTAGTTTAGCTCGTTACTGCATATGATCTTATGAATGGGTTTCTTATAAATCCGTTGTAGGAAAATACCGTATGCAGACTCTACCTAATCTTTGCGTAATTGGTTTTTGAAAAAAATGGGTTTTTCTTGTTATTTCAATAAAAGCGACGCTGATTACTTTTTGCATTAACTGTGCGTTTGCGCTTTTTCTAATCTCGGCATAGCTGATTCTTCTCAAATAAATGGGGTTACTCCTAGCCTTTGTAGCAATTGAGGCTTTAGGTACTCTATTTCACTGTAGGTGCTCACATTCTGAGGAAAGAATCATCATCTTGAGATTAAAGCTTGATGTAATACAACGTTTTGGGTTTTTCTTATGGTCTATTGAAATGGTTCTCTGCGCAGACTATGTATGAAGGTAAGTATATGGAAGTTTTTGCTTCAACAAAAGCTTGGAATGGGTTATACCTTGTGTAAAGATGGAATACTGCTTCTAATGCAGTGGCTGATTGTAATGGATGGCTTATTGACTACTCATTGTGAATTGGAGGAACCTTCCATGTGAAGGAGGTGATAAACGCTTGGGGCAGTCACTTATCAAAAGACCCCTATATCACGTGCGTTCAAGAGGTAATTAATAATACCCCAATATACATACTATACTTACACTGTGCGCCTATTTAAAAAACCCCCACCCCCCTTTGTATGTATACATTTTTATACATTTTGGTCTTTTAATAATCCTCTCCGGTTAACTCACGTGATATCATACACATTCTAAAAAGTGACCGCCCCGGGGATAAACGGTTATATTATAGTTTTTCCGACCCATGTTCTAGTTTATGATTGTGTTTATGGGATGGATTTTTGATCCGTTGCACTCTATGAAGGACCACTCCATTTTTTGGATTGACATTCACAGTTAGTGGTTTTTTTCGGGCTATGCTTCTACTACTTGGCTAGCTATAAGGTTGTAACTTATAGATTACATTGGATCCCATTTATATGATAAGTACACCATTGATTTTATAACTAAGAGGTTATATCTATACTTACTGACTGATAGAACCTCACTAAAATGACTCTAGGATAACACATATTCTCTTTGGGGAATATGCCACTCTGATTGAAAGGAATACTCTGTTACTTAGGTAAAAAGTAATAATTTGACTTATATAAGAAAAGGATTTACTGCGAACCTAGCTTGTTTAAAGTTAAAAAAGTTTTGTAAGATGGACATGGATAACAACTGGTATGGTCCATTGATACTTGTAAAACACATCCAAGGCTAACTGAATTGTTGTCTTGTTTGGATGGATGCAGGTAAGGACTCTATCTTATCTTGGAAGGTTTTTTTAAACTTTGGCAAGCTACCTTACTCTGGATAAAGCACTCACAGATGAATTGGGAAGTTTTTTCTTCATACTGAAAGGGGATCTATTTCCTACAGACATTGTACTTAAATAATTCTAATACTGAGTTGTTTTTGTACATATCTATGCCTTGTTCCATTTGCCAGCTGTCTTTTGAATGTAAAAATTCAATTATGTCTTATTATCTAAGATTTAACAGCTACACACACACACACACACACACACACCTACACACCTTTTAATGGCATAAAAAGGGCAATGGAGTTTGGAGGTCTTCAAGGCTCAGAATGCGGTAGTAAGAATTTCAACAGAAAGCGCTCATTGAGACTCTCTTCTGCACTCAAGTGCTGTGAAGAAAAATTACTTATAAAGTGGAAGTAATCGATGGATCAAATTAAAAAAATCAATAGTAAAAAAATTGAAAATGCAACGGATTAAAGACATTAATCCGCTACTAATCACGTATTCCTCTCATAGATGAGGGTAGTGGCTCGCTATGCACGTGCCCAAAACTTACAAGAGTCGCAATATGATTGTGTATCTTATTGCTAATAACACTTGATAACAAGAGAGGGATCAAGTGTGTAATTAAGAGAGAGTGATTAGGGATTAGTAGGCTTAGGTATGAACCATCGGCTTTGATACCAATTGAAAGGAGTAGAGGGGATTAGCAAGCGTGGCATTCATGGTAGCATAATTGATAATGACACTTATTATTACACTAATTACTCAATGCAAGAGAGATAGATAGTGTAAACTCAAATGATAACTTGATTAATGATATACTAACGACATGCTTAAAATGCATAAGAAATGGCTACTTATATAGTCGCTGCAAGTAGCTGGGTGCACCTCTCAGGGTCACATAGGTATCTTTCTGAAAGGTCAAGGGGCAACTCCCAAAGGGCAAGAGTGGCCCCATAGAATGTGGAAAGGTAGGGTGACTCGTATACCTTTTTGGACTCTTGTGCAACTCTTTTGCCAAGTGTACTAGACCATGTGCCCTCACATGCTCATATGATGATTAGGTTGATGACTGGAGAAGAGATGATTCACACACCAGCTGTCGGTATAGGCCAAAGGCCACAACTCCAATAGGCTTTGGATAATCATTGGCATAATCTTCGGCTTCGACGTCGATGCTTTTTGAATCTACATTTTGACTCCAACTTCAAATTACACGTCTTCACAAGGCCCTTTTGCTTTTGTTTGACTATGTGCTTTTATTGAAAAAGAGGTTGATGCACATGATTTGTGCAGTTTTTGTCATGTATGACACATATGGATATAGCCTTGAGCTTTAAATAGCTCACAAGTGACATCTCACGAGTACATGTTTTTGGATAGGATTCATCCAAATAGCTACTTGCTCAGGACTGAGCATGTTATGTACGATTATGTGGATTTGTTGATAAGACATTGAGTATTCATATATGGTTTATGCGCTTTTGGATTGCTAGCAACAGATTGTTTTGCTCCTCTTCATGGTTTTGGAGAGCTTTTGGGTCATGGTTTTGGCATAATGTGTGACATCTATGGATGAAAGACCGAGTCTCTATTTATGATTCATTTATGCCTTTATGCGCATAGTCTACATGGATTCATTTTATCTTTTTTATGCTAGTCTGAGTGGCTAAGTTTTTTTGAGATTTTACTTAGGTTATAGGGGAAATTTTGTTGGATTTTTCCCAAGATTTCTTGCCATAGTTTTGGTTTTATTTCCATACACTTGATGCATATGCGTTGTTCACTAGTTTGACATCATTTAACATTATGTGTGACGAGTCAGCAGTGACGACTCATGACAGATAGCAGTCTCGTTTTTATCAATTTACGCGATGTTGGCATTGCTCACACAATGTACATTAGGCATCCTTGTTTTCGACGTATGAGGTAGCGGCAGTGATGTATGTGTGATGCAAAGACGGTTATAACACAAGCTAGAGAGGTGGTTTCATATGCCAGCATCATTGCCAAATATCATCTTCTCACAGGGGGACCAAATGACATGGCATGGGAGAAATATGTTGGTGCCCCATATGATAGGGTATAGATAAAGAAGGATTGGAAAACTCTCGTACTTCAGAAGGTTTGTGTTTGTATGTAATAGAGGAAGCTTGCTGCACTTGATGAGAGTTCTATAAAGTCTTCTCAAAGTGTATACCAACAAGAATTTTGAGTATCCTATTGAGCAGATTGTATTGGATTCTTGGATTGAATTTTGGATTTGTCGATAGAAATTTTCTTCCCTAATTGTCTTAAATCGACCATCATTAATTAAACTCATCAAAATCTCTTCTTATACTTGTCATGATTGCTCTAGCTTAATTCTTTCCACAGTCAGAGGCCCGTCAACGGCTACATGTCTCCTCTCGAGCAACACTTGTTCGGACATCTTTTTTGTGAATCCTACGTGAAACAGACCCGGTTGAGAAGAGTAAGTCATAGCAACAAATGAGCGTAACCACGGTCTACAACAACTGATGCAGCAGTTTGCATCAACAACATTTGCACCATCAAAGATGATAAAGCAGAGTTCTATTCCGGTATATGGAAAACAAGCATTCAAAAACCATGCCAAGAAGGTGGTACTTATCAATGCATGTGATGTGATAGTCTTGACCATATATATAAAGAATGATAATTTCAATAAAGCAATAAGGTGGAGTTTGTTTTTTTGGGAAAGACAAGATGATCCATCTGAGGGAAATTGGTCTAACTCTCAAAACAAATTTTGGGAAGGGAGGCATGCAAAAGGTGATGGAGCAATTGTAGGTTAATAGTAATTTTGTTGATGCTTCAATGTATAGCTTGTAGGTGAGTGTAATTACGAGAGAGATTATGATGATGAAGTTCAACCTAAAGGAGCTTTTTTGGTCTTATGCTATGAGGACTTCACAAAAATGGAAGAATGCCCATAAAATACCATGTCAAGTGGGTAATTGTATTAGAAAGACAACTGGATGTGAGGATGTTGTTGATTCTTTCACAAGAAGATTTAGAAATTTTCTCATGTAGGAAAACGAAGTCTTTTCCAGTGTTTTTCATACAATGAATAACATCATGGGCTTCTATTCGAGAGGCACCGCATACCTAGCTAGGTACGATTGGGGGCAGGGGACCGTCGCCCCCCCCCCCGGGGGCGGCGGTCCCCTGCCCCCAATCGTACCTAGCTAGGTATGCGGTGCCTCCCTCACAGAAGCTCATGATGTTGAGGTAAGTCACAATGTGGGAATTATTGTGAGAATTTGTCCAAAACTTCTTGTGTTTAACTTGCCACCACCTATAGGGTTTACAAGAATACGAGGGTCTGCTCACCATCTCTCTCTTTTTTTTTCACACTATGATCCTTGTCTCTTCTCCATGAGAGAATTGACGATCCCTTCGAACAAGATAGCACCGAGACATGGGCTCCCTCTCATGAAACAGTTTATTATTTGTAAGCATAATCCAACGTCTGCAAGCTCATTGGTAAAATATTGATCACAAATTTGAAAAATTTGAGTAGTCACTACAAGATTATTATTACAAGGATATTTTGGAAAGTTTTAAAATATCAAGGGTAATTTGGAAATTTCCACAAAATGGTGAGACATTTTGGTAATTTTTTCCTTTTCTTTTTGGGGCGGGAGGGGGATTATATCAGAGTATAAAAATATGGAAATGGCATTGATTTCCTCATGAAATATGCGTTTCTTTAATGAGTTTAAATATTATTTTTAGGCTAATAATAAGTGTTTCTCAACTTAAGGTTAGCTATTTTGTGAGCAATTAAATTAAGCACACATCAGGCTAGTAAGTACGTACATACTAGGAGCACACTAATGCTTGCATTTGAACAATCTATCTGTAAACGTTTGGCTTCTATTGGGGGTGGAGCCATACACTTTGCTCAATATTTTCCTGAGCAAAGCACATTCTTTATGTTTCCTTTGATATTTTCTTCTGTATTTGTGCCCACTTTGCAAATTTCCCTCAAGAAAAACAAGGCTTTTGTTGCCAGCATTTCCCACTCTGCATGCCTCCCCTTAAAATGGGTTTCAAGGAGCTGCAATGCTAGAATGACTGCAACTGCCACATCCTCAACTCCATGCTCTTTACTTACACTTTGCAGAGATTGCATTGTCAATGCTGTCAAGTTAGAATCAACACATGCCAGTGTTCGTGCAACATCGATAAGCGCAGGTGTCACTTGCCAAGAACCATTGGCCGATTGTAGCATAACGAGCTCTTCAAAACCATCAATTTCTCTCTTCTGTGAGATGTTGGAGGAACAAGTCAGGCTTGCAAACTGATTTGTACCTGCCTCTGGCTGCCAAGAACCATTGGCCAATTGTAGCGCAGTCAAGCTTGCAAACTGGTTTGTACCCGCCCCTGGCTGCAGAAAAGGGCGTGCATTCTCCGGCAGTTTCGAAGCGCTTGTGGCTCGAGCAAAAGCACTAGCACCAAGCAATCGCACGTTCCTAGCCAATTCGCCAGCTGCCTCCGCATTTGCAAATGGTGCACTGCTTAATGCAACTTTCAATTGAGGTTGTGCCATTTGATCTCCAGCCTGACCTTTGGGAGGCCCCGCACTTGCAAGCTGTGTAAATTTGCGCAATGGAAGTACCTGTAGCTTCCGTTTAGGTTTTAAAAAACATATATACTCTCCACCTGTTTTTGATGAAAGTGCCATCTCTTCAACTGCCGTCCCCTCTCCCCTCCCATCATTATATGCGATCACAAAACTTGTTCTACTAGAAGAGAGGGTGTACTTAGTAGCCAGAAACAAAATCTCCTCCTCTAGCTTCCCTCTCTCCTTGCCAGAACAAGCTAGCACTTTACCCTCAATTTCTCTTATCCTCTCCTTTGCTGCCAAAGTGTGAATAACTCCTGCAAACGTCATCTGCTCACCTGTCAACAAAACCGAATGATGTCTCATTTGTTCTTTCTCAAGAGGGTGGTTGCTGCGTGCGGTTATGGAAAGCACACATCGGAAGTCCACTTTATGACCATCCTTGGCTTGCTGCCAGACAGACTCTGGTAAGGTTACGTTCATTGCATGCAACATGTACCGGCTGCTCATGAAGATGGAAGGAGCTACAAGAGGGCACTGCATAAAACTGGTGTTTGGTGGTGATGAATCGAGCATGTCCATCTGAGTGGATTTAACTCTCTCTTGCTTCTCATTGATTCCTTCTTGCACAGGCTCTCTGAGTTGTCCCCAATCCACAACCACATCAGTGAGTGCTGGCTGCATTGCTCTTGCTACTTGCCTCATAACCTTTTCTCTCATCGCTGATCTTTGCCCATCCGTTGTTGCCACAAACTCGCACTTCCCACGCCCTGCCCGTGCAAGCTCCTTGCAAAGCAATCTATTAACAGAGGCCCCAATCCCGACCGTGAATAACCTTGTGCTAGCAGAATGCTCGGCTGTGAGTTGAGCAAGCTGTTTGATATTGCTTGCTTGCCCACCAGTAAGGAGGAATACTTGGCGGGAGTGTGCAGGGAGGGCTTTGCTGGTAAGCACGTGAAGAAGGGGTGGATAGATCGTTGAACTACCCATGTTAGCTTCTAGCCCAGAAATGTGATGTGAGGCTACTGATAATGCTGTGTCATCATATGGTTGACTGATGGAGAACAAGGCAGACCATGTGCTACCAAAGGTGATGATGTTGAAATAGCAATGAACAGGCAAAGAGTGCAACAAGATCTGCATACATTCCCGGACGCTCGTGATGGATGGACCGCTCATGCTCCAAGAGCAATCTATCAAGAAAACAAGCTCACATTGGATTTGGCTAGCTGATAGCATGTCGACAGGAGGTGGCATAAAAGCCAGGCTTACTGCTGCTGTATGGTTGGCCACATCCAGCTCGCACAAGGCACGAGGCTCGTGGCAATGCTGTTGCTCAACAAGAAGAATGAAGTCCCTGGAGAGAGAACAAGAACAGTCTGAATGAAAGAATACCGAGGCATGAGTGGAGGGATTGTTGCTTTGAGTGATTTTGGTCTCAGTGGGATGGCTGGGACATTGGATGGAAATTACGGGCGAGGGCATTGTGATGTTCAGCTTGATGGTGAGGTCTTGCATCTTGCTCTCTTGCATCGATACATGAGGCAATGCTGGTGCTTCTAGAGAGTGTGCTGTTTGCCCTGAATGGGCATGCAAACAATGCTGAGTGTAGCATCCGTGACAAAGGTAATACTCACATTTATCGCAATAGTGGCGTGTGCCGATAATGGGAGAGCAAAGGCAATTGTTGCAGTGAAAACCCTTGTGGACAGTGTTGTGAGGTGCCATCTCTGACGAGGGGAATGATGGAGTGAGCCCTGGATTCAAAGGGGTGGAGTCGGAGGCAATGACCATGGGGAGAGTGAGGCGGTTGTGGCGCCCCTCTTGCTCCAGCAGTGTCAAGTATGTGAGAGTGATGGTGCAAACACTACCATACTTCAAATTACCTACCTTGCACTGAAAGATGTTGTCAGAGGATTGCTCCAGCAACATGGCCGAGTGATTCGAGATGAAAGCAGCATCATACTCCGCACGTGCCTCTGCTTTCTTGCGTATGCGGCCGTGGACAAGAGCTCCATCAAGCTCTGCCTCGAAGGAGAAGACAGAGCTGTCTTCATCAAGGGGGAAGATGTAGATGCATTCTGCAAGCTGCGGGGGATGCAGATGATTGACGTAGGTTTGTTGGATCCTGACCTCTGCACAGAGATCGTAGAGGGTCCCCTCGACACACACATTCTGGAGAGGCAGCTGCTGGTAGGAGGTGCTGCCTGAAGGGAGGCAGCAGAGGCCTGCGAGTACATGATTCGAATGGAAGAAAGCCATGGACTGCGATCTTGAAGAGGATGGGCAACAAGGGCAAGAGGCAGAGCTTGAAGAACAGGGGAGGTAAAGAAATGCAGACAAGGGTGCTTACTAAACAGGACTGAGGACGATGACGATGGGTCCATCTTCGTCTTTAAATAGAAGCTGTGCATAGCCGACGCTGAAGTAGAATAACAGAGGGTCTTCATTGTATAAAGCCGGCATTTAACATTTAACGGTAGCTTGATTTGCCCTAGACGGGTCAACATAATTTTTTTATTTTTTTATTTTGGCCGTTCCATTGGTTTTACGCTTTTTCTTTTCGTTCATGGAATAAGTTAGATATTAGTGTAAGTTAGATATTAGATATACTAGTACACTCTCTCACTCTCTCTGCCTGCTGTGCTCCCGGAGTGCATGCCACAATGCACACCCACCGCTTGAAGGACGTTTGACGCGTGGTAGGGAGGGGGGACCGGAATCCCTCCCGCAATTACAAGTCATTGGGAAAGGGTGAGCAAGCCCACTAGAAGTCCTATTATGACAAACTAGTACATGACTAGTGGTCGTCGCCTCGGCTCAAAAATTTACACACACCACCCCCACACACACACACACACACACAATACTTCTAGCCTTCTACCAATAGTCTCTTTGTGTCCTCCAAAACAATGCCAAGCACCATGGTAATTCCAAGATATAACATCTTAGAGCATAAACTCTTCAATGACTTGTTATGGGATGGCAAGTGACATACATATTGACCAAAATACAACTACACTATACTTAAAATACATAATGACCTAAATAGCCTTGAACTTGTGTGCCATGACCAACCCCTAGAGGGGTGAAATTCAAGATTCAAATTTATCCCCTTTTGCATGTTTTTCTTCTTGAGAGCAAGTCAAAGCTTTGTAGCCTTGCCCATGTTGAGGGTAAATACCACAATCAAGGGATTCAAAGAAACCAAAGCACCGCGAGCACTACTTTGATTTCCCATTGCCACTTACTACTAATGTCATCATGAATTCGTTTGGCTATGTCACCTTCTTGCACTATGCTCTGGACATGCCCTCAAAGTGCAAGCATATTTGATTGTATTTTAAGAGAAGCCTTGAATTTGCATGGCAAAAACAATGGAGAGCTTCTTGCCCAATCAATTTTGCATACATATCTAACAAAGTACGTTAAGTCCATCATTGTTTTTCAACAATTTTGACAGTTAATCTCTTTGTTTGCCCTAGTCAGCCTCTTGCACGATGCATGCCTTTAAAAAAAAAAAAAAGCAAGGTGATCAAATTCAAAGTAAAACCCTAGTTACCCATAGCTTTCACACCCTACCCAAGTAAGACATATCAGCAAGAAGTAGACTCCAAGAGACTACATCCCACCTAGGAAGCTTGTCAAGAGCTTGCACTCTCACATTCCAATCAAAGAAAGGCCTAGCACAATGCCACTTACTATCGATCTCATCATGAATTTGTTTATATAGGTCAATGTTTTGTTACCATGTATATGGTAGTGATGTGTGCCTCAATGGTCGTGAGCACACTCACGTGAGACACTTTTGTCCTCACTAAGAAGTTCTTTTTTCTCGTGCTTTGGATATACGCCTATCACTCTAGGGTTACCTTATCTTGTATTTTCACACCAAGTAATACATTCTTTGTTGTGTGCCTTGAGATTCTTCTCCATCTCCAAGTTGTGTGTGCATTCCTGCAACCCTAACTCCAACAATTGGTCTTAGAGTAGGTTGCACCATCTCGAGCATAGTCACCAATGTTGCGAGCATAGTCACCAAGCTTTGACAAATGTCAGCAAATCTATAATACTTTGTGGAAACTCGTAGGTCCTGGTGTGCTCATAGTTTTGATTTAGACTCATTTTGGCCTTCGTGTCCATTATTGCAAGTATTGCGCATGCAATTTCTTCCTTTTTTTCTTCCACTACAAATTTCTATATAATAGGTCTTACTGTGGTTTGTGCAATATAGCACGCACAATTTCCCTTCAATTTCTACTTAGTTTGGGCATTTTCTACGTTAGGTTCAGTCTTTCACAATGATTGAGAGCAATGATGTTTCTATATTGTGGTCTGTTGATGATAAATTGAGTTCATTGTGGGCTTACATGTTGCAACATGTACAAGGGTGTATGAAACATCATTAAATTTTTTTATGTACTGTTCCATGTTAGATGTTGCAGGTTCTAGCACTTCTGTTCCTACTGCTACTGTTGTTTTACCTACAAACTTAACATGCTCCTTGGGATAGTAGAGACGCAAGTGCATGTATATTGATTGCGCTATTTGCCAAGCACACCATTACTCCTCACATTTGTTCAGCCAAAATAGCAAAACATGCTTGGGACATTCTAACTGCATTGTACCCATGTCACAATGAGGCATAAATATAATTTTTGCATAAACAGATACTAGAATCAAAGGTCATGCATGAGGAAGATGAAATGAATATTTTTCTTGTTGAAATCAAAGATATCAAATGAGCAACTCATTGTTGTAGGTGAAGTGAATTTCCACCATTCACTCATGCACCATGTCTTGGATGTATTACTAGATTTGGATAATGATGTTAAGTTTGATTGATTGGCAAGAGGCTATGCTAAGAAAAAAAAAGGGCTAAGCAACGTGCTATTGATCATGCATTTGTTGCTACACAATGAAGAGCAATATTAATGATACTACTTCTAATGTTCCTTCTTCTGATAGAAAACCATCTTTTACAAATGCCTCCTAGTAGGGTGCATGTTTTGTAGCACCTAATGTGTGTGAGCATCCCCTTACATGTGGATGCCTAGTCAACTTGTCACATATGATAGACCATGTGATTTATGTGAGTGCACGGATGCGGTGCGCGTGGAGAGTGCTAAGGGGAGAGAGGGAGAGAGAGAGAGAGAGAGAGAGCACGACACAAGATGTGGGGTGGAGCTCCCAAATCTCACTGTATGAGCACAGTGTGATAATGAGTGAAAGCTCCTTATTCTTTGTATATGAAAAATAAGGAGATAAATGTGGACGGCCGGCAGTCACGGGCAAAGCACGTTGAGGCACATTGCCTTTACCTAACATTCTCCCACTAAAGGCTGTGTGCCGATAAGTGGCGAGAAGACTAGCCTACAACTAGTACACACAAGAAGTGAGAGAAGACGACTCTCAACCTATGCCCACTGGCTCACTCTATAACCTCTCTAGTGTAGATGCAACATGCATACCACTAGGGCTAGAGCTACGATGACACTCATGATGGGGGTATCAAGTGACGACCTGCATGGCTCCACAATGCACAATGCCAGTGTCAGTCATCGCACGACTGACAACTCCCACTGCAAATGCACCAATCGCATAAGCAAGATTAGGTCTTGAGACTAAAAGGTCAGACATAAGAGATCCAAAAGCCCATGAAACATGCACTATGTGTGCCAACCTATCCCTGTCAGCAACCTCAATGCCATATGCATCCTTATCAGGAACAACCTGACTATGCATCACCATGTCAGCAGTGTTTGGCAAAGGCATATCTGCTGAGAATGATTGTAAAACCAAAAAATCAGCACCACTGCAATCACACACAGCTGTCTGAAGGACACTGTCGCCCTCAAACGTATCGGAAGCATCATAGAACAATGCATCGGTCTCTGGCTCAACTAATGTCACCTCAACTGATGACTGGCCAAGCTGTGCATCCCTAGAGATACCACTGTCTGTGTGAATGTCACCACAAGACAAATGCACTACCTGCTCTCCATGTAGCACATCCGCAAATAGAGACACGTCTCATCTTTCGCTCCAAACATGGTTGCAAATACATAGAGAATACACGGCCTCGTGTGTCAGAAATATGCAAAGGGTATACCAGACCACTCCTAGCACCTCTACCCCTATGCATCTGAAATGACCGCTCTCAAAGCAGTACACTATGTCCACTACTCTGCAACTGACGCACTGAAATGAGACTCTGACTGAGTCCTGGTACATAATGTACATCTCGTAGCATAAGCAATGCATCACAAGGTAAAGACATGCATACATCTCCAGCATTCTCTCTGTCATATGCTGAACCATCAGCAAACTGCACACAACCAAGTCTCCCACTAGAGAAAGAGAAAAAAAATCACGACGTGGCGTCACATGAAAAAATGCATGCTCATCTAGTAGAAAACGCGTAGACAATGTGCTATCCCAAGACACAAAGTAGTATGAAGGCAAGCTAGACTCAAAAGTGACATGCCCGTCACATGCATACTCTCTAGCATCTGTCCTCATATTAGCACAATGCATCTGCCTCTTCTCCTGCCTCATAAGCCTGAAGCAACGACGCCTAATATGCCCATCATGGCCGTAGTGCCAACACGTTAGTCGCGATCGTGGGCGAGAACCGCCTCGAACCGGAAGCGTCTCCATATCCATGCCAAAACTATGGCAAACAAATTGGGAGGTAAATCGACCACTACACAATGCTCAAAAGCATGATCAATCGCATCAAAATCGATGCTCACATATGCATAAAACAAGTCCACAATCTGCAAACCCTGCAAGCATAAACTGGGACCAACTGCTCAACCGAGCGTAAAGCGCATAACCATATACACAAGTAGAGAGCAAACTAGCTCAAAACACGTCCCACAAGAGAAACTGCGTGCAAAAATCTGCAAAAACCTGTGACTAGCATGTATTGTAGCCACACAAGTATCCACAAATCCTCACTTCTGCGAGAGTGGATACAAGAACACCAAACTATGTCCAAATTGACAAAACCTATCAAAATTGAGAGTAAATACTCGATTACTATCAAAGTGGGAATATATCGACCATTATACCATTAGAGAGCAAACTGCAAATACACATAAACCATGGCGAGAATCTAAGAAAAATCCGGCAGAGTTTCCCCTGAAAACTGAGCAAAATCTCAAAAAATCTCACCAAATACGCATGACAATAGACACTGTCTCAGTAGAAAAATCCACAAATGGTCTACATGCAATGCCAAAAGCCAGGCAAACTGGCTCACTTTTGACCAAGTAGCTCTATGGATGTGTACCTGTCCAAAAACACCGCAAACCTGTAAACCTGCTACCTGCGAGCTATGGCTAGCTCAAAATGTATCTGCATAATGCATACATAACATGAAACTGTACAAACTCGTTGGTATAGCCAAAGTGTGTCGACCATAGAAGATGGCATGGGCAGATATGTGCAGGCTAGCAGAAGCATGCCAGAAGGCTGGAGAAACTAGGAAGATTATGGGCTGACAGGTAGCAGCGGAAATGTATGCCTCAAGCGGATTATAGGCCAAGAAGGGCTCCATAAGGGGCTACTTTGAGTAGGCGGTGAAGGAGATGTGAGATGCAGTCTTTGGGTCCAGGAATGAAGAGCTTGAAGTGTGAAGGAGCAGGTCCAAACGGCTCATCAAACCCAGCTACGGAGCCCAAGATATTGAAGATTGAAGGTTCAGTGTGTTGCAGATTCTTGCCGGACAGGGCAGCTGGGGACAGGTGGTCCAAGTGGATGTCAGGGTATAGGCGTGTAGTGCTCAATTTATGGAGCCTACCTGTCTTTTCAGATTGCAGATCTGAGCCACGGATTGCAAGTTATGGCCAATTGAAGTTTTTCCGGGGGCTAGGTTGGTGCCCACCCAACCACATGGGGAGCGGTCCCATGGCGACAACGTGCATTGAATGGAGAGAAAGAGCCCGAGGCCAGTAAGGGTGCAAGTCAAAGGTGGGATTCCACAACAAGGGGTCCCACAAGAGCAAGAGAGAGAGAGAGAGTTCGAAAACTTCAAGGGGCATGGCCAAGGGGCCTATCCCGCCCACCACAAAAAATCAAGGGAAGAGAAAGGGAACCTATCGAAGGGGTGTACAAAATGCTAGTGTAAGTGCAAGTGTGGCCAAATTGAGCGGACAAAGAGTCAAGATGTGGGCACCATGCAGAGGTTGCCAAAATAGACTATGCCAGGTGCAAGCAATGCAAGGAAATTCCAAATGAAGCTACAAGTAAAGTGCACGAGATGGGAGCTTCCCAATTGTTTCTTTTTAGGTCTCCTAGACCCACCCCTATAAAAGGAGGTAGACGTTCATTTTTTAAAGGTCTTTGACCAAGGTGGCTTTTTTTCCACAGAGAGTTATTGGAAGTTTGTAAGCCTGTGTATTGCAAGCTTGCCTTGGAGCTGCATACTTGATTGTACTATCTCCCTATGCAATACTACCAAACCTTTGCCCCTATTTCTTGTGTTGCGTCTCCCCATCCCCCTCCTTTTCTCTCGCTCTTTGTGTAATTGCCAATGCTTGCAGAGGGGTTTCCTGTAGCTTGAAGGGTGTTACCAAGAGGGCAAAATTGGGGTGTCTTGAGAGTCAGAAAGGGTGAGTTGAGCATTGTGGGTGCGTTTGTGATGTAAGGTGTTTTTTTGCAAGGTGTGAGACAGCTGTTCTGTATGCTAAAGTGGAGTTGTTAGTGCAAATTAGCCAATTTGAAGGTGTTATTAGAGAGGTTAGGGGTGCTATGGAATCTGTGGGCTATAGAAAGGAAAACATTTTGTGTGCTGGGTGTGTTCCCTATTCCCCCTCTCCACCGTGCTAAAAAAGCTCTCTAAAATGCCCCACACAGTCAAACAATGCGGATGAAACCGCATCCGGATGTGTAACGATCCGAAAGTCACATCCCAAAGCATCACTTCAATACACAAAAACAAGGTGAATTCTCTCTCAAATGGCACCACAATGTGCCATACATAGCAAAAGATGCAAACCGCATCACTCTCTGCACTGTAGGAATCAAACTACAAAACCTTAATATGTCGAAATTGTTGACAAGCTGCTGCAAAAAATTCAGCATTGAGAATTTCAAAATTTTGATATGACGAACGCGTCTGGAACGTGCCAAAACCCTAGGGTAGACTCCTAGATCACATGTATCCAAGTCCGGGTGTGAGATCAGATATGCCAAAAACCTCCGTTTTCGATCCAAAAACGTAGCATAAACTTGCTACTGTTGCACTTGCTATAATTCAGAGAAGATTTTGAGAAAATGGACGTCACCATTGTGTCTAGAATGTGCCAAAACCCCAACCTAGACTCCTGGATTATATCCATCCGACTCTGTGTGACGGAGATATGCAAAAAACACTGTTTCGAGAGCCAAAAATAGCAAAAACGAGCTGCAACACTTCTTGTTCCTGCTCTTTTTCTGCAAGAATTCAGCAATGGCTTGCTACACAAGCTCTACACAAGCTGAATATACATGCCTAAGCTGAGATCTGACACCGTCGAGCTGTATCCACCTCCGCTGGCCTCCATACCCAAGCTCCGTCGCTTCCGTCTCGTCGGGAAGCCGTCGCACGCACGTTGCCAAATCTCTGATACCAGTTGTGAGTTCGCGAATGCGGTGCGCATGTGGAGAGTGCTAAGGGTAGAGAGGGGGAGATAGAGAGAGCACGGCACAAGATGTGGGGTGGAGCTCCCAAATCTCACTGTATGAGCACAGTGTGAGAATGAGTGAGAGCTCCTTATTCTTTGTATGTATAAAGAATAAGGAGATAAATGTGGGCGGCCGGACACTAGCCGACAGTCCACGGACAAAGCACGATGAGGCACACCACCTTTACCTAACAATTTAGCCAATGTGGAATGATAGTATGCAACCTATTTTGGAATCCATGTAATATTATCACTTATGTGTGAAAATATGCTTATCTTTAAGCTATAAATTGAGATTCTACATACACTCAATAATCAATCCAATAATCAATCCAATAAGTACTGTGTGCTCATGCTATGCTCTTGTGTGTATTGATTATTTAAGTGTAATTGTTGCATTCTTAATCCCTTAATTATGTTATTAGCATGAATACTACATTAGATTATCCACCATAATTCAACAACTAATATTAGAGCTTGCTAGTGTGATTAGCATCTCTTAATCACCCCTATTGATCCTAGTTATCTCCTCCATGCTAAATCGTTTGGCACCCTCTCTTTGCATAACAATTTTTATTTTAATAACACTATAACTAGATCCTAATTATCTCATTGAGAGCACGTCCATGAGCCACTAATCTTATGAGACGATGAAATGAATCAAGAGCTTACTTAGTTCATTAGTAGGTCACATCAATTTTGTGTGTTTAGAATTGCATTTTTTTCCTCTAATATCAATCAAACCATTGATCCTTGCATGATTAGGATTCCGTTGTGTGAGTTGTAGGTATGGGTTGTGCTCTCTTCGAGCTTTCATTGAAGTCCCTAAGGGTTGGTATTGCATGTCATCTAACCTTTCAATTGTGCACCCAAAGTGCTCTTTGTTTTCAACTTCTTTGGAATGGCCTCTGCGTGCCATTCAACAAAAACTCCCTTTCGGGTTTTTTTTGGCATTTTTTCCTTCTCCTGTGTCAGAACGAGGCAAGTAGACATCAATTTTTAGGAATTTTGAACGCAATCAAAGTATCAAAAGCTTCAAATTCTACCACTACTTGATATTATCATGAATTCCTTTCATTTCCTTGATAATGAAAGAAACATTGAATGAGTGATATCCACCTCATGAGAAAAAGACACTCACACTGAATGAAAAGGTGACCATTTTAAGAAGTACAAAAAGTTAGGTTTATTTTTTAGAATGTCTAGTTGTTCTTTTGAACATATTTAGAAAGTACAAATATATTTTAAGAAAATTCTCTATAGAGATTTTTTTTTTTTACAAGGCCCTCTAAAAGATCTGCGAAATATCCCAATGCATGATTCATTTGACCACATTTTTTACAAGGATTTATTTCATAACAATCTTTGGAGAGATATGGGGACTGTCACTTTTCAAAATGTGTATCATATCATGTGAGCTAACCGAAGAGGATTATTAATATACCAAATATATTCTTTATGTATACATTAGAGGGGGTGGGGTTTTTTTAAATAGGCCCCAAATGTAAATACAACATGTACAATAAGCATTATTAAGACTCTCTTGAATGCACATGATATAGAGAGCTTTTGATGAGTGACCAAGGGGGGGGGGGGGGGGGGAGATGATTTGCTCTACTACAATGAGTGCACTTAAGATTTAGTCTATTTTTAAAGTTGCAATATGTCATAGCATAAACTCCACTAGATTCATTTGTACCTCCTTTGATCTTCTTCTTGTTGTTGTAGGGAGTTGATCACATCTTTGAGGCTGGGTATTGGTTCTCTCTCCTTTAGCACAGTAACTATTTGTTCATAGTCTTGATGAGGTACACGTTTCACCAAGATGGCTACTTGATCTTCATTCTTTATAGGACTTTTAATATAGACAAGTTGGGTGAATATGCCCTTGAGCTGGTTCACAAGTGAGACAACATCCTCAGTTGGCTCCATAACTAGGCCATAAAGTTTCATTTTTAGGGATATTTTGGAGTGCTTTGCAACAATGCCAAAATGTGTCTTTAATGTCATGCCTCGTATGATGTGGTACATTCATCTAAATTGTGCACAAAATTATCATCCAGAGGGGTGAGTAAAATTCCTAGAGCTTTCTCATCTTTGATTGAAAATCGAGCAAGATCTTTCCTAGTCTTGATTCTCGTGTTTCTCTTAAAGGCTTTACAATTGATCACAATTTCTTTGCGCACTAGGTATCCCTTAGTTTTTGTTTGCCAAGTGTGGAAGTCTTGGCCATGAAATTTGTCAACTCCCTTTTGTCTCATAGCGGTGTGCCCTTTTGTGTGCAATGAGAGAAATGTCTTACCGTGGATATGTGGGTAGTGTCTAATCCTTGTGTGAGTTTATACACCAATTTCTCAAGGCAATTTACAAGTGTTTTCCCAAGTGTGAAGTCACTCTTCACTATGTGAAGCACCTCTTTACAAAGCACAAAAAAACTTGAAGCTCGAGATTAAAATGCTGCAAAATTTTGAGCGTTATATGAGCAAGAGATGACCTAATGTGAATCTCATGAAGTATGAAGTAGGGCCATTTAATGTAAAACTTAGACAAACCAAACTTGAGGCCTTTTTTTGGCTTATGGGGAGACGGGGTCTTGAGGCTTAAAATGTCATAGGAAAGGGGGCCAAGTTGGAAAGGAATGCGAAAGGATTCAAAAAATTAAAATTGAAACTAAAAGCTCATAGTGAAGCTTGCAATTAATTGAAAAACGAAAAGTTATAAGGCAAGCAAGTGGGTTGAAGATTGGTAACATCACAGGTAGGGTAGCGGGCTTAGATCAACACTTTGCAAGAGGGTGGATATGGGCCAACGGAAATGGTGTGAGAGATACTTGTAAGGTTAAGGGTGCTGTGGTAATTGGGATCATCTGACAATATTGATGAACAGTAGGCTGCAACCAGGCGCTACTTCTTTAGAGATGACATGAGCAGTAGGAGTCGAGAGCAAGGTTTGAGCAACAAAAAATCTAGTGCAGTAGAAGCCAGATGGTAGTGAGGGTGTGGTGACAAGACTTGCCAAATAGCGATGCACTAGAGAGTTTGATGAGGTTCATCCTGGACTCACACACCAACTTTGTGAAAAGATCTGCAAGGTTGTTCTATGTTGGCACATAAGCGAAGCTGATCTCTCAATGTGCTTTGTGCGAGAATGAAAAACTGGATTTCTCGCAACTGCCAATGCGCTCTGATTGTCAGTGTAGATGGTATTGGCAGTGTCTTGTCCAACACCCAAATCAGTCATAAGGCGTATGAGCCATACACACTCAATTGTAGCTGTGAAGACTTCCTTGTACTCAATCTCACAACTAGAAGTGGCCACAGTAGGTTGCTTCTTGCTCAAGCATGAGATACATGAAATGCCAAGCATAAAACACGTGTCAAAACAACTAGCCCAATTTGAGTATGAAAAATCATGTAAATCTGGCGGCAATGATCCCCCTTTGGGATAAAACAAGCCAAGATGTAAAGTGCCACTCAAGTAGCAAAAGAGGAATCCCAAACCCCGAGCGAGTTTTTCCGAGCAATTACTAAACCGAGCCGAAATTATCAACATACGATTTTGAAAATCCCAAACTAATCAAGATACTTCTACTTAATTTAATAATCATTTACACATGTGTTTTTATTTAGTTCTTACAATCTAGTCAAGCCAAGATAGAGGTGTTGTCTATTAGAGGACATTAAGTTGAGAATGGATGATAGCACATTGCAAAGGATAAATACTAATCGCCACATTCCCTATCTACAACCTTCATGTATGCATTTTAGGGAACCATGATGCGTAGTCTCTCTCTCTCTCTCTCTCTCTCTCTCTCTCTCTCTCTCTAAAAAAATGTCTTTGTCTGATTATAGGGTTGAAAATCACGGAGCTATTTGTGGAGTTTCTTGTAGTGCCACATGTTGATACATGATGCTATTAGAAGATTGATACGAGCTAATTTAAGCACTTTATGGAGTTGCTTGTAGCATCACGTGTCGACACTTGGTGCTCTAGAAAGCTTCAAAGAGGCTAATTAAAGAGATTTGTGGAGCTTATTGTAGCACAACATGTCAACACCTAGTGCTAAAAGAAGTTTCAAAGAGGCTAATTTAAGTGCTTTGTGGAGTTGCCTATAGCACCACGTGGCGACATGTGGTGCTAAAGGAAATTTCAAAGAGGCTAATTTAATATCTTTGTGGAGCTGTCTATAGCACCATGTATCCGTACATAGTGGTATATGAGTCTTCATAAGGGCTAATTTAATCCCTTTATGGAGATGCATGAAGCACCATGTGTCCATATGTGGTGCTATAGGAAGCTGCAAAGAGGCTAACTTAAGAGCTTCGTGGAGACCCTTGTAACACCATGTGTCGACACGTGGTTCTAAATAAAGTTTCAAAGAGGCTAATCTAAGTGCTTTGTGGAGTTGTATGTAGCACCACGTGTTGACACATGGTGCTAAAGGAAGTTTCAAAGAGGCTAGTTTAAGCGCTTTGTGGAGCTACTTGTAGCACCACGTGTCGACACGTGGTGCTAAAGGAAGATTTTCCATGTGTCAACATGTGGTGCTAAAGAAAGTTTCAAAGAGGATAATTTAAACGCTTTGTGGAGTTGCTTGTAGCACCACGTGGTGCTAAAGAAATTTTCAAAGAGGCTAGTGTAAGCGCTTTGTGGAGCTGCTTGTCGCACCATGTGTTGACACGTGGTGCTACACCAAGTTTCAAAATGGATAATTTAAGCGCTTTGTGGAGTTGCTTGTAACACCACGTGTCAACACGTGGTGCTAAAGAAAGTTTCAAAGAGGCTAATTTAAGCGCTTTGTGGAGCTGCTTGTAGCACCACGTATCGACAGGTGGTGCTACAGGAAGTTTCAAAGAGGCTAATTTAAGCCCTTTGTGGAGTTGCTTGTAGCACCATGTGTCGACACATAGTGCTAAAGAAAGTTTCAAAGAGGCTAATTTACACCATTTGCAAAGTTTCTTGTAGCACCACGTGTCGGGACGTGGTGCTAGAGAAAGTTTCAAAGAGACTAATTTAAGCGCTTTGTGGAGCTGCTTATAGCACCACATGGCGCCACATGATGCTAAAGGAGGTTTCAAAGAGGCTAGTTTAAGCCGTTTGTGGAGCTTCTTGTAGCACCATGTGTCGACACATGGTGCTATAGGAAGTCTCAAAGAAGCTACTATTAAGTGCTTTCTGGAGTTATAGGTAGCACCACGTGTCAACACGTGGTGCTAAAGAAAGTTTCAAAGAGGCTAGGTTAAGCGCTTTGTGGAGCTGCTTGTAGCACCACGTTGGTGCAGCCAAAGTTGGTTCGAGCCAAGAAGTGGTCTATGCAAAGCAAAGGCTGCAGGCAGGTGCAGTGCAGAAGGCTAGGGCAAGTGCCAAGGTCTTGGGCGGCCAAAGGGTAGCGGGAATGTATGTTTAAAGAGGTTTTTTAGGCCAAAAGAGCTAAAGGATGGTCCATATGGGATAGCATGTGAAGGTGTCCGAAGTGCCGAGTTAGTGCTCTGGAAAGTAATGCTCGATGTGCTCTAGAAGCCGGTCCAAACTGCTCGTCAAAAGGAGCCCTGGTGTGCAAGATGCTGAAGTTTAAAGTTAGAAGGTTTAGCAGATCTCCGACGGACAGGGCAGATGGGGATAGATGGCCCAGGAAGATGCTAGCAGATATATGCGTAGAGCTCAAATTATGGAGCATGCTTGTCATCTCAGATTCCCAATCGGAGCTTTGGGTAGCAAGTTATGGTCAATAGAAGTTCTTTCGGGGGCTAGTTATGGGCCAAGTCGATCGCATGGAGGGGATGCGCCATCTGGCGTTTTTTAGCCCTTGACAAGGTTTAAATAGATAGAGCATGCCGAGTGGAGTCAGTAAGAAGTCACGGCCCGTGATTCTGAGTCTCGAGCGCCGAGTTACGACCGTGTAAAAATGGGAGCATTTAGCAAAGGAGTGCATGTAGATAATTTTCTCGATTTTTGGCGGCCTCGGATCGAGGCCCCGTGAAAGTTGAAGTTCGGCAAGCACGAGGGGAATTAAAGCCGAGGACCGAGACGGCGGTCCGGTGGAATTTTTACTCCGGTCCTTGGGCTACTGAGCATGATATGGCATGCATTCAAAAGCGGGGAAAGGATTGATTTCAAATGGACTTTTTTGGGTAAAATATGGACCCCTAAGGGTGCGTTGAACCAGAGAACACCATGTGGCGAGAAGGATCACCCCACATGCAAGCTCAATGTTGGAATTAGGGTTGTAGAGAAACGTACACAGCTTGGAGAAGACAAAGGAAGCTCAAGGCACACAATAGAGAGTGTGTTACTTAGTGTGCAATGGAAAGATAGATAGCCCTAGAGTGATGGACGTGTATACAATGCTCGGGGGAAAAAACATCCTAAAATGGGAAAAATTGCCTTGGTGGTCCTAGTGTGTTCACACACATCACTACCACATGTATATGGTAACAAAATCCCCTTGGAGTGATGCGGTGAACGAGAGCTGGCACATGAGTAAAGGAAAGTGCCATGCCTTGAGGACATCATCAGACCACAAAGGGGAATAAGCCCAAAGCTTTGCGGAAAGCTTCAAGCTTCTCATGAGACAATGCCTTTGTGAAAAGATTTCCAAGGTTGTCCTGTGTTGGCACATAAGCCAAGCTGATCTCTCCTGCTGAGAGCCTCTCCCTGACATAGTGGTAATGCACCTCAATGTGCTTTGTGCGAGCATGAAAAACTGGGTTCCTTGCAACTGCCAATGCGCTCTGACTGTCAGTGTAGACAATGTTGGCAGTGTCCTGTCCAACAACCAAATCATCCATAAGGCGTTTGAGCCATACACAATCAACCGTAGCTGTGAAGACTACTCTGTACTCAGCCTCACAACTCGAAGTGGCCACAATAGGTTGCTTCTTGCTCAACCATGATATACATAAACTGTCAAGCATGAAACAAAAACCACTTGTGGACACTCGCGTGTCAAAACAACCAGCCCAATCTGAGTCCAAAAAAGCATGTAAGTCTGGCGGCAATGATCCCCCCTTGGGATAAAACAAGGCAAGATGTAAAGTGCCGCTAAGGTAGCGGAAAATCCTCTTGAGAGCCTGCCAATGCTTAGACCCTGGGCTATGCATAAATCTGCTGACCTGTGAGAGTTCAAACTGAACATCCAGCCTCGTGGTGCATACATAAATGAGGCAACCAACAACAATTTGATAAAGAGTGACATTAGCAGGATCGCCAAAATCATGTAGACTCAACTTCAAACATGTTTCCATGGGAGTGGCAATAGGTTTGCAATCCTCAAGTACAAACTTACATAGCAATGTCTCTATGTAACTTTTCTGACACAAGGCAATACCACCATCACACTACTTAAACTATATACCCAAGTAATGATGCAACAGCCCCAAACTATCTTGAAAGTAGCATTCAAATCAGCCTTAAATTCAACAATATGTCTCTCATTTGGTCTAGTGATAAAAAAATCATCGACATAAAGAACAACAATGAGAAGTACATCACCCTAACAAGTTACATACAATGTGCTTTACAGGACTGTTACAAAAGTCTCGTTTGACCAAATGAGTGTCAGCTTTCGCATACCAAGCACGAGGAGATTGCTTCAACCCATACAAAGCCTTCTTACATCTGCACACTTTGTCCTCTTGTCCTTTCTTGACAAAACCGCGAGGCTGCGTTACATAAACTTCCTCAAATATGTCACCATTCAAGAAAGCAGTAACAATGTCTAATTGATGTACATCCCAACCAAAATGAGCTGCCAACGCACATAGAAAACGCACAATAGTCATACAACAAGTGGGAGCAAAAGTCTCTTCATAATCTATGCCATTTTGCTGTGCATAACCCTTTGCAACAAGTCGAGCCTTATGGCGATCGATCTCACCATCCGGCTTGCATTGCAACTTGTAAACCCACTTCGTACCAATGTCCTTTTTGCCAGGAGGCAAATCACATAAAGTCCATGTGTCATTTTCTATAAGTGCATCATATTCTGATTGCATGGCAGCCATCCAATTTCTGAATTCTGTGCTTTATCAAAAGACAAAGGCTCCTCTACATCATGTAAGCTAGACACAACCAAAGCATAACAATCCAATGCATAAGATGCATGGCGAGAGCCTGAATGAGTATGACTAGACAAGGTGCATCCAATTTACTGTCACGCAAAGTGTGCACCAGCCATTTTGGCATACCTCTAGTCTGCTCATTTTCAGCCCTTTTCTCATCAAGTACATCATGTACATCTGCATCAGTCATAGGCTGATCTGTAACATTTTCAAAAACCCCCATAGGGTGTACATTTGCCTCATTGGAACTTACACTCGTATTCCACCACTGAAAAGAGGCAACAAAGTGTCATAAATGTCCTGTGAGCTTACATTACTGTGTCTAGTACATGACAGCGAGGGCTGAACAGAATCTTCCACAAACACTACATCCCGTGAAACCAAAATACGTTTTGTTTGTGGATGATACAACCTGTAACCTTTGCTTTCAACACTATAACCAACAAAAATACATTTGACAGCCTCATTATCCAATTTTTTGCGCTGTGTTTGTGGCACCAAAGCATATGCCAAACAGCCAAAAACACCCATGTGCTCAACAGAAGGCTTTCTATCATGCCATGCTTCATATGGAGTAATAGACCGCAAAGCTTTTGTAGGACACCTATTTAGTACATAAGTGGCACACATGATGGCCTCAAGCCAAAAAGAATGCGGCAAAGCTTGACTTTTGACCATACATCGTGCCATTTTCGTAAGTGACCTATTTTTCCTCTCATCAACACTATTTTGTTGAGGTGTATAAGGGATTGTACATTGGTGTTTTATCCCACGACTAGCCAAAAATGCAATGAATTCATGAGATATATACTCCCCCCCTCGATCGGAACGGAGGGTGCCCATAGTACATTTCGAGACATTTTTAGCCATAGCCAGAAATTGTTTGAAGCACATAAAAACTTCGGACTTCGCTTTAAGCGGAAATACTCATGCATGCCTGGAGTAATCATCAATGAAATTCACGAAGTAAAGGTAATTGCCCAAGGATAGAGTTTGCATGGGCCCACAAACATCACTATGCACAAGATGCAACCTGCATGTGGCCCGAACTAAACCATCCTTTGGAAACTTAGAACACTGCATCTTACCCAAAGCATAGCCTTCACAAACATGTTTGACACGTGCTTCAAGAGGCGGCAAAGAAGCAACCATATCAGATTTCTGCAAACGCAGCAAGCTAGCAAAATTCAGATGACCAAAATGTGCATGCAAAAGTTTTGCATCTAAAATAGCCCTTGAATCAGGAACAACATTTGCAAAACTTTGTTCACACTTGTCATAAAAAGTGAGCTTATATAGCCCACGACACAAAAGGCCAGATGCAACAATTTCATCACCAAAATTGAGATCATGAACTGTACATATGTCATCCGCAAATTTGCCTACAAGTCCAAGTCTAGCAAGTGCGGATATAGACAAGAGATTCTTCTTGATTCCAGGTACATAAAGTGCATCAACAAGTGTGAAGGAACTGCCATTTGCAGCAGTAAGCACAATCTTTCCAACTCCCTGAATTGGATAAGAGGTATTGTTGGCACAAGTGACTGAATTCCCATGAGGGACAAACTCGAGAGAGGTGAACAATTCACGATGTGAGGTAATGTGCTTTGTAGCACCACTGGCGAAATACCACACATGTGAATTTGCAGCAATTGACAAGCATGCATCATGGACAATAGGATTGTAAGTGCACTCTGCGCTAAAAGCCCATTTTGCATCAACATCAGCAACACAGTCTCCTTTCATAGAAAACGCAACAATGGCTGCATTTGTAGTGGAACCAACATTCGCAGTGGAACCACCCTCTCTCTTTGGCCTTCAACTTAGGACATGACTTGATCAAGTGATCATTAGCTTTACAATAATGGAACACATTTTCTTTTTGACCTTATAACCAGAATTTCTAGACGAATTTCTGCCAGCAGAAGCATTAAGAACAGAATTTTTTCCACTCGCAGCAAAACCATGAGAAGTGGTTGTATTGCAATTACCACCCTTTCTCTGAGAAGCAATAAAAGCCTGTTCAACCGCACACTGCCTAGTCCTGTTTTTTCTAGAAAGTGACTCTTGCAACAGCAATGTGCATAATGCATCAAACTTGACAACTTCAGGATTTCCTTGGGTCATAAGTCTCCAAGTACAAGCAAAAGTCTGGTAAGAATGTGGTAAGGCATGAAGAACAATATGCACAAGGGAACTGTCTGAAATGACTTCACCTGCAGAAATAAGTTGCTCATTGATATCCTTGACACTAGCAAGGAAGGTGTCCATATCATCTTCCTCATGCATAATCTTCGACTCCAGCTCTTTACGCAGCAAAGCCATTTTAGCCTCATTACGACTTGCATAAAGACCAACCAAAATATCCCAAGCTTGTTTTGCAGATTTTGATGAACGGATGTGAGGAACAATGGTGCGCTTCATAGAAAACACAATTGATGCATGAGCTTGTGCATCCTTTACACCCCAACGAGCTTGTTCAACCGTAGGCAAAACAACTCTAATAGCAGCAATCCTTGCAGCAAGACCTGCAACATCCTGAACATCGCCTACATCCTCAGAAACCAGGACGTACATCAATGCCCTGCACAATATTCCGGACGCCCTTTGACACAAGAACGTGTTGCATCATATAAGCCCACATAGGGCAATTGTCCCCATCCAACCTGTCCTCAACAATAAACATCTTGAAGACATATGTGTTGTTGTCAGCCATGGTAAATGCTGCACTTGATGTGAAACTGTCCAAAAATAGGAGAAACGGAGCGGGAAAAACATGTGCTATATAGCACTAACCGTAGAAGACTGTAAGGCACCTGTTATGCAGAAATTGGCACTGACAGAAATTCTGCAGAAAATGACAAAATTGCCTGTGCAGACCTGCCTGTAGTGGAAACGGTGTTCGAGATGAGCTCGAATCAAAAATCTGAGCAGACTAAACTCTACGAGCTCACCCAAAATATTTTTTGACCTGCGAACGCTCTCCAAACCTCACTGTAATCGGAGAAAGTGAGTAGGCGTGTGCAGGAGCAGCAGGCGACTAAGCCCATGAGGACATAACCTGCTCTGATACCAATTGTTGGAATTAGGGTTGCAGAGAAACACACACTGCTTGGAGAAGACGAAGGACGCTCAAGGCACACAATAGAGAGTGTGTTACTTAGTGTGCAATGGAAAGATAGATAGCCCTAGAGTGATGGCCTTATATACAATGCTTGGGGGAAAAAACCTCCTAAAGAGGGAAAAAATGCCCCGGCGGTACTAGTGTGTTCACACACATCACTACCACATGTATATGGTAACACTCAAGCCGGCAGACACAGGGTATATATACGGGACCGTGAGGCCATTGTGTGTGTATATGGGGAGAAGTCTCTCCTCCACAACGTGGCCATGGGTGCCCCAGGTGGGCGCCATGAGGGTCGTGCGAGATGGCACGGGCTTGGTGGCGCTGGACGAAGTTTTGGTGTAGCTGGCGGCGGTTCTACGTTGGTGGCGCAGGCTGGCGAGTGGAGGTTGTGACTGATGACGTGGTAGCACCCGGTGGGGCAAGTTCACACGCCCAATTTTTTGAAGGGGAGGGGAGCCCCCCATTAGCGATGTCGCTAATGCAAAGGGGGGTGCCCCGCGATGGTCAAGTGGGAGGCAGTCGACAGAGAGAGAGCCCGAGGGCCGCCATGTGTACAAGGCCATTCGAAGGCCGGCCAAACAAGGGTAATCAAAGGCCAAGTATGGCGAGACCAAAAGGGAAAGCCACAAAGAGAGAGAGAAGGCAGAGATAGTGCAAGGCTAAGCTCCCAAAAGGTTAAAAAAATAAATAAAAGATAAAAAATAAAAATGCCTAGGGGGTAATAGCGACATCACAATGCCCCCCCCCCCCCCAAGTGCAAGAGAGCAAAAGAGAGCAGATGGAAGCAAGGCCGCTACCTCCTCCCAAAGATGCCAAATGTGTATGCCAGATGGCCAATAAGAGGGCAGTTTCCAATGTTGAAGCCCCCCCCCCCCCTATAAAAGTCAAATTATAATCAAATTAGGGGATTTTTTGGTGTGCCGTTTGAAGCCTGCAAAGTGGAGTTCTCTGGACAGACCTATCCCTTTGTACTTTTTTTCATGAAAATGGCCATGGTAATGGGAATGCAAGCCTCTGTACATGCCTTTTGAAGTGCAATAAAGCCACTATTACCTGTCTTGCTGTCGTTTCCCCTTTCCCCCTTCTGTTTCTCTTGCTCTGGTGTTTCACCTCAATGCCGGTGCAGCGTGGAAGTGTGTGCCCCCAAGACCAATGGTGTTTTGTGTAAGAGTGAGATTGAGCGGCTGTGTGTGCGTGCAAGGGTGGAGATTGGACCGTGGCAGTAGGTGTGCATTGTGTGGTGGATTTGTGGAGTGTGTGAATTAACCCTCACGGATCACGGACACCCTATCACCTACGAGACGGACGTTGTAACCTACGGTGGACATTGTATTATTTATTTGGTAGAGTCAGGTACCGGGCTTGTCGATCCAATAGGAAAAGGGTAAGAGTGATCGCCGATGAGAGGCGCACTCTAACTGGGACATTCAAGGGATTAGTTGGCTAAGCATGGGCGCCCAAGTGTGAATGGGGTGAGCTCATATAAAAGCCAACTAAACCTAAAATTCACTCCTTCTCTCATTTGTGCAATAGAAGAGTGCTCTTGCTCCATCTCCATCTCCATCTTCTTCTTCTTCACCTCCTTGTGTGTGTGTGTATGAGAGAGAGAGAGAGAGAGAGAGAGAGTGCGATCGAACATTGCAGCGGCACGACGGCGGTGAAGCAGTTGAGCGTGACGTAGTGGCGTCTCCTTCTTCTTCGCGGCGAGGAATTCTCCACGGCAGGAGCATAGAGCGGTGAGTGACACACTATTGCCCTCTTTTGAGCTTACTAGTTAAGCTAGTTGTGTGCTTGGAGCCGTCTGTGGCTCGCACACACTGTTAGGCAAGTCCCTTGCTTCGACAGTGCCGCAAGGAGCGCACATTTTTGGCGCCGTTGCCGGGGAATCGCCCTGCACTAAGCCCAAGAGGCACTTTGTGCTTCTCCTATGAGTTGTTTGTAGTAGGAAAGAAGAGGAAGAGGAAGAGGAATGAGTTATTTTTCTGCAAGTTGTTAATTTCTGTATTGTCTGCAAGTTCTGTGATTTCTGCATAATGTTGTGTTTTCTGTTTGCACACAGTCTTTGCACAATTAGTAGTCGTTAGCTTGTTCGCAGTGAATGAATAAGTAGGTAGACAGTTAGCAATTTCTGTTTGCACATAGTCTGTACACAGTTTTCTGTCAAGGTTTGCCTGCACACAGTCTTTGCACAGTAAGGTAGTGAGAGAGGAAGTAGGTGGACAGTTAGCCCACTGTCAGTAAGCAGTTAGCAGAATGGTTAACAGATTAGTTAGTAGATTAGTTAGTGGTTAGAAGCACTATTAGTAGGTAGATAAGATAGTGAGCTGTCTGTGAGCTGTTGACAGAGAGGTTAGGTAGGTGTTGACAGTGTGTGTGGCCAAGAAAGGGTCACCTAAACCGCGCGCGGTTGTCGCCTCAAAAAAAAAAAAAAAAAAAAACCGAAAATATTTAAACGTGAGTGATTGGGGGGCTACACTAAAATTTTGATCGGGATCGGGATCATTTCCCCAGGCCCAGGCCCAGGCCTCAGTCCTCAGTCTTATGATATATAATAGACTCACTCTTATATATATACCCTACCCCTTCAAGAGGGAATGAGAGCATGTGGGGCAAGTCCTTCACTCTCCTCCCTTCTCTTCCCACTTGCACCCTTAGACTTTCTAATGTGGGCCTAGTTCCCTACTAAAAATTGACGATTTTAGGGATTCCGAGGACATAAAGTGACCAAATGGAGGGTTGTAAAGCACGGCACGTCCCTCTGACCGAGACGCTCGTTTTGAGCTATCATACGTTCTATTCTATAGCTGGGTCAGAAAAAAAGGACCAAAAGATCAAAAAATAAATAAATAAGAAAAGACTTGGGTTGCAAAACACCCAAAATTACTAGGTGAGCAGTCTTCACGGGCACTCACTGACACTTCTAGGGGATCCAAGTCATATGAACCTACGCTCTGGACGAGTGTTAGAGCACGAGCATATTGGTAGTGCCGCCATTTACGCGGGCACCCATTATTCCTCCACCCTAGGTTCTGGACCTTTGGCCGGGACTCAAGGTAGCGCGACCCAAGATCCTCATATCGCGTCTAGTGATTCTTCCTCTGACTACGAAGTCATGGAGGGGTATCCTACACCAAACCCTGATAGTTCAAGTCAAGACATGCATGCCATGGGCCCACGGCCTGGGTCCAGCATGTTTAGCCGCTTAAAAGAGACCCTTAGTAGAGCTACTCGCTCCGAACATGTGGTTAATGAAATAAATGAAGGGAGTGGGGAAGTAAATTCATCATTCATGACTAAAATAGACCCTATGCTTCTTGAGAGTGTGCATGTGAATGTTCCATCCACTGCACCTCCTGATCCTTTAGGACTATCTCCCTCTGAGGTTTTACTACCCGATGGTAGGAGTCTTGCCGAAGTACAAGAGATCGAACGCTATATGCAAGCAACAAGGGAGAAGGAAATTGAGAACCTACGAAGGCTAGAACAAAGTCGAGCCCTAAAAGCAAAGGCTCCTATGACAACAATCATGCCAGCCGAGCAACCGAGTGCTCCCAAGGTAGCAGTCACGGAGGGGCAAGCGATGGGGAGCAATAATGCTTCCACTTCGAGGGAAACCTCCAGCACGCCAGGCCTAGATGGGATATTCCTAAACGAAAATTGGGAGTATGACCTACAAGTAGAAGCTTTAACTGATCGGTACACAGGACACACCTATCATGTGGGTTGGTTAGATGTTCTACAATCCACATCGAGTGCTACTAGCATAGATGAGCAACAACAGAAAGTCTGTGATGTCCTCCATAGGATTGTCGAGTTAGAAAGACAGAACACAAGGATCAACATGCCTTCAATAGGCCTAATGAGATTCTTGGATACGGGAAAGGCCAACCAACCAACCCTATCACAAATGGAGACTCTCCCAGTGAGCCCCATTGATCCTCCATATGTTGTTTCGCCAGGAGCCTCAGTACAATCTGAGCCCACAAGTGGCAGCTTTACCTTCCCAGGTCTAGCTCATCTTTCTCTTAATGACACTACGGCTACCATGCATATCCCAGTGGTGAGCATGACAAGAAGTACACCATGGAGTTCATTTGTTAATACTGCGTCGATGCCTAGTAGCACAGTGCCCCCAACTATACCTACATGTATGTATCAATCATGTGCACCTGTCGTACCTCAGCCTCATGTAGCTCCTACACCTCCGATTATTCCAAGAGCTTACAATCCACAATGGCATTATCCAAGCTCTTATACAAGTGGAGCCATGCCATTGAATAATAACATGCCATATCAGGCACCCCCTATGCCTAGGGCCATGCCTGTAAACTTTGGACCACCGTCTGGTACACCACCATACGAAATATGGGACCCAAGAGCCGCGCGTATGCCAAGGCCAAGGCCAACTCCCATCTCACATGTGGTTCCAGGAGCACATATACCCATTATACCTGCTCAAATAGGAGATTTGGCAGCATTTGCTCAAACTATCGGTCGCTCTATTGCGGAAAACATGTGTAGTGCACCTGATAGAGAGCCTAGGAGCAAGGCAGTTCAAGTAGCTAAGCTCACACAAAAATTCAGTGGAGACGGAGATGCTAGAAAGCATATGGAAGTCTTTGAACATGTGTGCGATTCCTTGGAAGAGCACAATGAGCTACATAAGTGTAAGGCTTTGAGTTTGACCCTAAGCGGAAAGGCTGGAGATTGGTATAGAACCTTAAGAGTAGAAGAGAAAACGATCTACTCTACTCTTAGGAGACTATTCTTAAAAGAATACATACGAGAGGGAGTACTTTGGGGTGTAGCCTCTCAGCTCTAGAAAGCCCAACGAGAAGAAGGTGAATCCGTGAGAGACTTCATTAGTCGCCTAAAGAATTTGAATTCTCGATGCAATCCAAACGAGCGATTCAACAACAACCAATTGCTTGATAGATTCATTAGGGGACTACGACATGAAAGTATCTATAATGGCCTAGTCATTAGAGGTATCACTACTTGGGAAGCAGTCACCATGAATGCAATCCAATTGGAGGATAATTTAATGATTGCAGGAGAAAGAGTGTCTGCCGAGCCAAAGTCTAGTAGCTCGCAAGCGTCAGGGCATGAGCCAATGAAGATAAAGACAATCGTGAAAGAGCAAACGATATCTGAGATGACTTTGGCAGATCTCACCAAGGCCATCCAAGAAAGCCTTAGGAGTAATCGTGCTCCAGAAAACACTCATATGTATCCAAGAAGGGAGCAGCAATGGTGCTCAATCTGCTTGGGCCCACATACTACGAGTGAATGCCCTACTTTCAGAGTAAAGTTTAACGGGACTTGTAACGAGTGTGGTAGGTATGGCCATCAAGCGAAGGATTGCCTAATGCTTAAACGCATCATGGAAAATAGACCGCCTATAGCTTGGGCAGACTCACCTCGAGTTCTTGCATTGATGCCTACCCCACCCATGGAGCAACAGTTGCCATTACAACACATGGTCCCTAGAACCCAAAATGTGGTCCAAACCACACCGTTGCCACCTCCAGTGCTAGGACCGCAACCCCCTCATCCAAGAGTTACACCTATGAACCAAATAGGTTGCGAGTCATCTAGTACTTATGTAGATTGCGAAGAGGACATAGACTCTAGTATCACCTATGGAGTCGACATGCTTGAGGAGTGTCCCATGTACTATATGGAAGAACATTGGGGACAAATCAAACCGGTATATCAAGCTACTGCGCTAGCAGCAAGAGGCCAAAACATTAATAGTTTTGCTAGGAGACCACCTCTTCAGTGCTACGAATGTGGTGGACCACATCGAGTAGCTGAGTGTCCCATTAGAATGCAAAAGAATGCTGCACTAATGCAAACAAGTCAAGGGAGTGCATTGGCAATGCCAATACTCACTTGTAATCATTGTGGCATAGATCATTTGATCGCACAGTGTCCTAACAATCCAAACGCACTGAAAATCACACCATTGAACTTAATAGAGATTGTTGATGGGACACCACCAACTATAAACATAGTACCAATAAACGCCTCACACGATCGATGCTCCAAAAACAAAATTATATTCTTGAGGAAAGAGACACGACATCAATTGCCCAATCTCAGAAAAAGAAGAAAACACGAAGAAAGAGATCGCAAAAAGCAGCGAAGTCAGACCCCAGCTCAAAGACCAACATAGGGACTGGTGATGACCCCGTATATATGAACGACGCTGAAGAAGATTCTGATTCAGGTGAAACCATGGAGACCAAAATGACCACTAACATAGAAACCAACAAGGAAGATCTTCATGAACCACAATGGCGAGGATCCAAAAAGAAGATAGGAACTTACCCAAACCCTACAGAGGAGATTGAGCGAGTCAAGCATTTAAGGAGTTTGGTAGAAGATACCCAAAGGGATCTAGAACCAGCACCTAGGGAGATCCAGATTACAGACACCGTTTTCCCTACACAAAAACAACCTCACCAAGTCCATAGACCCTTGGACATACCTAGTGTCATCCAAGAAGAAAGTGACTTAAAGTCATGGGAAAGTGGGCGTACTCACTTCTTGATGGAAAGAATGTTTACAGAGGGACTACCTGATCCTATCGAAGAAATGGAGATCCCATCTTCCCCACGTCAAGGGACTCAAGGCCAAAAGGTGCGGTTAAACATTGCCAAATTGATGGATTTCATGTCTTCACAAGTTAGAACCACCATCATGTCCAAACTATATAAAGACCCCGAGCTAGTCTCAGCTCTTCGAGCCTTCCTCAATGGAGAATTACAGGTTGGATTACCACAGTTTGCACATATGAACAAACCTGACTCGGTAATGAATGATGAGGAACATTTAGCACCACCATCTAACCTAGCGGGACATGAATCTGTAATTGAAATACCCGTTAACAAGTTGGGGCAATACTTTGAAGGTGATGAATCTAATGCTACTCTACCAATCACTACTAAAGCCTATACTTAATTTATAAGGTGAAAAATGACTGAGTCAATTAATATGAGACTTTCATTGCTCAAAAATGGATGCAGCCATTGTGGTTGACATTAATGTGATTGCTATTGCATTACATTATTAGTCTTTTCTGAGAGCTTTGGAGGTTCACTATTTAGTGTCCCCTATACAACATGCATTCGCAGGGTAATTAGAAAACCCCTTTCTTAACATGTTCGAATGAATAAAACGACCCCTTATTTTAGGATTTTTTTCTAAAATTGAATATATAAACCCCTTATATTAATGTATCTCTATTATTCCTTTTTTTTGTATTTTAAAACCCCTCTGATTGAATTCACGTGATACATCAACATGATTATATTGTACACCCCTCGAGACTGGGAGCCAATTCTAGTTTTTTGCCTTAATTGATACAATCATTGTCTCATGTTTAACTTGGTATTGCTTGATCTATTGCTATGCAATACTGGTACTCAGTCTGGCTATTTTTGTTTTAAATTGTGGTTTTGCCTGTAACAATTGATGATTTTTTTGAGTACACTAAGCTAAAAACTACTGATGGTATCAATTTCCGACCATTAGATGATTGTTACATGGGGCCTTTTTTGGTTTGAATGATTTAAATGGGGTATGGTTCACTAATCATCTTTGGCAAGGATGACCAAAAACACTGATCTCGTACATCTAAACCAAGTGTTATGATAAAAGTATATGAGACTCTTTAAGCTAATTGACTAGATTTGGTTCTTTTGGTGGGTACTTGCTGGTTTGGTACTGACATCTGGACATTGTAACATATGGCTTTAAGAGGAAGTGGTAGATAATCTGGATATTCTAAGAACATAATGAATGACTACTCAAAACAAACTTTAGTAGATTTAATTTAATTGATAGTGGTTATGACACTCGAACCAGAAGGGAGAGATGGCCTTCTGATCCACATAACATTAAAAATATTTTTTATGCTATAAGAAAGGTGCATAACTTATCTGGTTTATAATCCAGAAAATTACATCATGTTTTGAATACATCACCTTTAAAAATGAAATATTAAAAAGATCTTTTTTGACACTTGGATCAGAAGGGGTGGTGGCCTTCTGATCACAATGAATACACTTAAGGGAAACTTTTGACACTTGGATCAGAAGGGGTGGTGGCTTTCTAATCACAATGAAAACATGTGGAAATACACTTCTTTCGGTTTACTTTTGAATGGATTATTTGTCTCCTAAATACTTTGCACTATTAGATATTCTAAAAAGGATAGTAGGTTTAAGTTAAAAAGTTTTTAAGTAGGACATGGATAACAACTGATAGGCTTGTTGACACCTATAATACGCATTCACAGCTAATAAATTTGTTGTCTTGTTTATATGGATTCAGGTGAGAATTCTATCTTTACTTAAGAATCTTTTGGCTTAGTTGATGTCCTTCATTGAAGAACCGGGCTTACTTTGCCTGGTGGGCCTCCAAAACTCAATAGTTTTTGTATAAGATCATTGGAATGATGCCTCATTCTTATTATAATGTACAAAAATTAGTTTAAGACTGAGTTTTTTTTGTACAAATCTCTGTCTAATTATCTAAATCCAATTGTCTTTTGAATGTTATGTTCTTTTGTGTGTATGTATTATGTTTAATACAGCAACAACACACACGCACGCGCACACACACACACACACACACACACACACACACACACACACACACACACACACACACACACACACACACACACACATCCATCAAAACTCTCACCATTTCTCCCTTAACCAAGTACACACAAGTAGACAAGGACACACCACACATACACACATGCACACAAGAATATTTATGATAGGTGATAGCATGTAAGAATTTCTATGATGGGTGACAACATGTAAGAGACGAAGATATTGACACAATTACTACACAGAGCTTAGCATTAGGGAAGAGAGAATCTTCCAAGAATATGGCCTAAAGTTGTATCACCCAAACTCTATGGTACATTTTGTGGAGTGGAATATTTAAACTTATTATTGACTTAGTTGGTGCCAAAAAATTAGAGGTCCCTCTTTACACTTTAGTTCATGTGTGGTACCTATCACGTATTGCATGGCCCTTTATAAGGAAAGTTCTCACACTAAATTTTTACAATGGAGCTATATCAGCTTATTGGAAAAAAAACTATAACAATATGAAAACATAAGTGACCAAAAAGTATTATTTTATTGTTGGCGTCTTCTCTTTAATTTTCAATCTACACAACATCAATTCACTCTTAGTGAAAAGTAAAGATACCATAGTAATCAATCATTAGATGACAACTATCCCAATTGTAATGCTAACCACTTACAATAGGAGGGTCCTCATTAGTTGCTCAATAGAGAATCAATTGGATTGTGAGTAATGGAGAGTGTAGAGAAGATCAAGAAAGTTTTGTAATGCTAACCACACACAACTGGAGGGTGCCCAATATCATAACATCCCTCCCACTAGGGATAGCAATTGTCTTCACTTGCTCAATAGAGAATCAGTTGGACTCTGAATGATGGAATGTGTAGAGAAGATCAAGAAAGTTTTGTAATGCTAACCACATACAGCTGGAGAGTGCCCAATATCATAATATCCCTCCCACTGGGGATAAAAATTTTGCTCAGTTTCTCAATAGAGAATCAATTGGACCGCGAGTGATGGAAAGTGTAGAGAAGATAAAGAAACTTTTGGAAAAATATTTCAGGCATTCATTTGGCATCATCTCTAGGGTGGCCTTTAAAAGTCAAAATATAGTGGTTGTAAACCATGCTAGTGTGTGTGATGGTGGTCACATGATTGACTATATGTGCATGAATAAGTTTTTCTTCTTGATCTATAAGTGAAGGTGGATTTTCATAAATGTGTTGTGTAGGAAAGGGTCCTTGGAAGGGTAGTAAAAGACAATTGTGAAAGGCATTATGAATAAGCTAGTATGAGGGTAAGTCTAAACAAAATGAAACATCATTCATAACAACAAAAACATTGAATGGACCATAAAATCAAGGAGAAAGCTTTACAAAAAACATTGATGTCAAAATTTTTAATTCTTCACTTTTCAATTTGAAGCATAACATAATCACCTTTCTTAAAGTCATGTGCTTTGCAATTCTTATTAGCATGCTTAGTGTAAAGTCCGTATGAATGCTTGATAGAAGAATTAAATCTTGCATAAATGTCATGAAAATTTAGAGTAAAACTAGTAAAACTACCCACAGGAGGCTTAGAAAGACGTGAAGCAGGAGTATGAAGAGAATGACCATACACAGTCTCAAATGGAGATTTACCTCTAGTAGAGAGAGTGGTATTGTTATAAGCAAACTATAAAATATGTAAGTAATCGTCCCATTTTTTGGTTGAGAAGAAACATAAGCTTTTAGTAAATCAATGATGGTACAATTAGTTACTTCCATTTGACCATTATGAGACCATTAGACTTAGGATGGAATGCATAAGTAAAGTCAAGCGTAATACTAAGATTTTAAAATTGTCGTCCAAAAAGAACCAAAAATTTGGAATCTCTATCAAATCTTATCACCTTAAGCAAACTATAATGTGGAAAGATGGTTTTAAGAAAGAGAAGTGTAGCTTGATGTGTTGTGAGAGTTTTCTTGCAAGGAATAAACTATGTTTGTTTAGAAAAACACTCAATGATGATACATACCATATTATGTTTGTGAATAATGACCGGGAGATCGATAACGAAGTCCATAAGCATGTGCTCCAAAGGTTTTTTAGGAATGAGATTTGTTGCCAATTTAATCTTTTGGCAAATCAAACAAGATGAAACATACTTCTTAGCATCACTTTTCATTGTAGGCCGATACAAGTCATGACATAATTTTGAAATGTAGTCGTAAACCCTCTATATCCGGCGTAGGGTAGTTTGGGCAATTCTTCAATGAATAAAATAAAAAACGGTTTTGTGACACAGTTTTTGTTGAAAATAAAGAAAACAAATTTGAATAGTGTATTTCAAAAATGTATGCACATCATCTTGTGCAGAAGTATTAGACATAAAGTCAAATGAGGTACCTGCTGTAATGGTTGATAGATTATTCAAAGAGGGTCTTTGACTCAAAGCATTAGCTCCAAAATTCTCTTTACTATGCTGATATTGAATGCTGAGCTAAAAGATTTGAATGAAGGAAGCCCACTTGATATGCCTATCATCAATTAAGGGTTGAGATAATAAATACTTGGTTGATAATTTGCTGATTAGTTTTCATTATCAGTTCAACACCTATTAAATAATGTTTCCAAATCTTTAAGTCATGCACTACACTAGTTTATTCTTTCTTGTATGTCCTGAACTCGAATTCAAAAGGTTTAAATTTATGACTCTCAAATATGAATGAATGGTTATCTTGCATAATAACTACACCAATACCTTTTTCACTAGTATCAATGACTACAACAAAGAATGGTCTATAAAAATTAGGCAATTGTAAGACAAGTGCATTAGTTGATGCATGCTTGAGTGCAGTGAATGAGCTTTCTTGTAAATCATTCCATGCATAAGGAGTATTTTTCTTCAACAAGAGAGTCAAATAATGAGATTTATAAGCAAAATTACAAACAAAATTCCTATAATAACTGCAAAGACCAAGGAAATGACCTAGCTCATATAGGTTTTTGGATCTAGCCTATGACTAGATAGCTTCAATTTTCTTTGGCTCAATATGAATTCCCTTTCCCAATACAACATGTGCAAATACTCAAATTTGGATTAGAGAAATGATTTTTTTGTGAGTTTAACCAAAGGTGGTTTTGTGAATGGAGATAAAATACATGTGTTAAATGTTATTTATGCTCTTGTTTAGATTTACTAAACACCAAATATCATCATGAAGAAATTGTGATGTTCATAAAAATCATGTTCATCATAAGTGTAAAAGTGGCTGGTCCAAATGGCATGACAAGATGTTCTATATGGAGGTTCACCACTTCGGATAATGTCAATTTTATGGTCTTCAGGGCATGAAGCTGGAATTCCAAGAGGCAAATCATGCATGAATTAACAATCATTAAACTGTGCAAGAAATTCATCATGCGAAGAGTGATGTGTACTTATAGTTTTAGTAAAGAGTTGATTTACAAGCATTAGATACATTTTTTCTTGTTTCAAATGGCTCGTTTGGCCTAGTTGTGAGAAAGAAGTGGAAAATTTTGATGTTCAAGTGTTGCTTGGATAGAGAAAGTTTTGTTACCATGGGTGACATGTGTGTGTTTCACTGTTGATCGGTGGGTTAAACTCATGGCGGAAAAGTATTCCCAAAATCATATCAATACCATGCAATGGTGCTACTAAAGATATATGTCTCTCTGAAAATTCACCAATGCAAACTTCAATAATGTTGATTGATCTGCCAATTGTGTAGAAATGAAATCATGGCTACTACCATTGTCTAAGAGAATCGTGATATCTTTATCCTTAACTGTGCCCTTCACTTTAAGAAAGGTGTGTGGACATATAGGAATACCTAAAGAAGGGTTTTCATTGGCATCATATTCAGGATCATAGCCCTCACCATAATTGGCTTCAAATTCATTGTCATCGGGGAGAGCATCTTTGGTGAGGTTAAATGTTGTACAATTTGGATGGTGGTTGTTGAAGGGTCTTGGATTGGGATTATGTGTGACTGGCCATTGGAATGGCCATTGTTCTTAGTAATATTGTTTGGGCATGAAAAAATTCAATGCATTTCACCCTTTTGCTACCATGAGTGGGACATTAATTGGTTGAACAAATTTTGGTTTCCTTGTTACTACATGTTGCTATTGTTGTTGCCATGGGACTAAGGTGTAGCACAATTGTCAAATTTTCATCTCTTGAAGAGGGTTTGGCTAAGATTTTGCTTTTGTCAAAGTTAGGAGAGAGGGAACTTTCTTTTTATAGCTAGTGCTAGTAGGCTGATCACTATCGAACTGATGTCCACCTTTCTTCTTCTTTGCATTAAGGGCCAAGTTGATAGCTTTAGACAATGATTCTAGCTCAACATCAATCTGAAGTGCTAACCCTTCTATGTATTTACTCTAGTTTGTTGTGGGGGCTGACGTTGGGAGCAAGGGTGGGCTTTCACCCTTGACCATGAAATCAACCATTGACCTTGTCATGATGGAGAAGGGAAAAGAGAGAGATAGAAGGGTTGATGTTGACATAGAAAGAAGGGATGGAGATGTTGACATATATACACATGATAGTACCCGCAAAAAAGAAGGAAGGGTACAAACTCTTACACAAGAAGATGACACAGGGAAGCTCCATAGCCCAAGACATAGGTTAAGAGAGGAGATATGCAAAAACTCACAACATCTCACACATGAACGGCCTAAAAAATCAAAGAAGCTGCTACATAAATGAATGAATCTAAAGTGTATTCTAGACTAATAAAAAGAGTTTTATAAAAGATTTCTTAGAAAAAATCATTAGTAAATCTCTCATCGTGTATGAGATCTAATGCACCAAAGATGTCTATCTCAATCTGTACTTCTGCATCTTTGTCATCAAACTCTACTTATTCTTCGCTCTCCTCATCAGCTTGAGTATTTGACACCTCATCTCTAGGTTCAGACAATTGCTCACTACTGACATCCACCTCAAAATTTAAACTTGAGGTTTTCGTATGTCCTGCGCTTTGTTCATGAATCACCTCTTCGACCTCAACATCCAATCCTTCACACACTTGCTTGCTATATGGAGCAACTTGAACGACATAGAGCCCTTTTAAAGGGAGATACAAGGAAACGACCATAATGAAGCCGCTTACTTTCTATTTTGGATTCAAGGTATTTCCATTGAATTGCCTGCTTAGAGGTCGCTAGTAGGGTTTAGAAAGATCACTCTCATCATTTTTTGTCCATAGTAGATCGTGTATGAACACAACTTGTTCACAATGCTCCAAAAGTACAAATGTATCCCGTGCATTTGTCCACACCCGCCCAGAGTTCACTTGAATCAATCCACTCTTATCTTTAGGCACAATTTCATTAGGGCCACTGGAAATAACTTTGAACCACTTGACATCAAATATAAACATATCAAACTTTCTAAAGATAATCTTCAAGATGTCTTGGATGTAGCCAAAGTATTCAAGTTGGCTAGTCTCTGTGTTCTCATCCCTGGCACTACTCCTACTTTCTTGGATGAAGCTTGCCCTAACACCACTGTCGAAAGTGACCCTTTGTTCGTCAATCCATTGCACTGTGAAGTGTTTTCCATGCAACCACAAAGCTCCATATTTGTGATATTGTAACCACAAAATTGAAATAGACTAAAAGTTATTAAAGCAATGTGATCATGTGGAGCTCGAAAAGGAAGTTGTGAAATATACATGCCAATCGCAACCCCTTGAATCTCCTTTTCCTCTTCAGTAATCAACACTCCATTCCCCTTTGCCTCTGAGATTGTCGCATCTAACCACCGCTCAGATGGAAAGTCAGGCAATTTTTGAAGATGATCTGGAAAAGGAAGGTTTCTAGTGGCATGGTTGCACTTGAATTGAAGGCGATCTGTCAAGCGTTGTTGCTTTTCCCCTTCATACATCTCTAGACACTTTTGCATGATGTATGAGTTGAGAAGGCAAAATCTCATAACCTTTTCCCGCATTGTGATGTCCATCTTCCTAATGATGCCTTGTCCCTGCGGCTCGTCCCCTGTCACCTTGACATTGACCTCAGTAGTACACATTCGGGGCATCTCTGGATCAATTGAGACAAAAAATTCATTGATGAGGACAAGAGACTCTTGTACAAGCCATCCTTCGGCCATGCTACCCTCAGGGTGAGCCCTTTGACGAACAAACCCCTTTATAGTCTTCATATATATCTCCAAGAAGAACATCCACCTGCTATGGACCACCCCAACAAGTGCAACTTCATCAACCACATGCACAAGTACATGCATTTGGATGGTAAGAATGTTTGTTGAAAAGTACTTCTCCACCATGCACACTGCTTCAATAGCATTTAAGCGTGCTGCATCGATGATGTCTTCTCTTATCTCTTTTGAACTGATCCAGCGTACCTACTCACTGATTTTGTAGATTGTTCTTCTAATGTCATCTGTCAGACAACCCTTTATGGAAATTGGTAAGATGAACTGTAAAAATTTGTGCCAATCGTGGGACTTAAGACCACTGAGATTGTCATCTCTTGTAAAAGCCATTCAAACATTGCATGCACCCTGTGGGAGTCTTGAATGAAGATATAGTCTTCTTCACTTGTTGCTCTTCTGCACGGCTCAAAACCCATGGACCTTTTGGTATAGCAAACTTTCCATTGGCTTTAAGTCGAGGCCACATCTCTGACATTCGACCCACAGCTTGCAGGTCATATCTTTGGGCCTTGCTCTCCCTTTTTCCAGTGATGGTTTTCCATATGATCTCCCCCACATTCTTGAAGATGTGCATTGGGTTGAGAAAATTATTAATCAACAGGTCACTCCAGTATGGGAGTTCATGGAAAATAGAAAGTCTTTTCATTCCAGGTGGCATCCAATCTCCCCTCTCCAGCCACATGTTTTTCCAATCGCTCGCTTTCAGTGGATGCATGTCATGTTTGCATATGTTTGGTCCACGTAGCTCATGTCCTTCAGGAAAAAATCTACCATGCTCCTCGTAAACTATCTTGCTCAAATGCTCAGAGTGGCTGAAGCCAAGTCGAGGACTGCAATTTGGACATGCATGATTACCCGAGTAACTCAAGCCTGAAACATCACAAAATTAAAATATAAAAGCGTTGGCATAGCCAGGAATCATATGTGTGTGAGGGTTTCAAAGCACTTACCTGAGCACTCACCGAAGCCTGGCCAATCGTGCATGGTCCACATGAGAATGCCTTGCACATGTACATTTAGTCATCCGATTTGTTGGGACATATCAACCACATCGATTCCTGTCCACAAGATTTGGAGCTCTTCTATAAGTGGTGCCAGATAGACGTCCATGTTCTTTGCTTTGTACTTTCTTGGGACGATCAATGACAACAACAGATGGTCCTTCTTGATAGCGAGCCATGGTGGAAGATTAATTAACCAGAAAAATAGGCCACATGCTCCATAATGAACTCCGTAACCCGAATGGGTTTACGCCGTCCATTTCTAGATCAAAGCGGATACATCGAGGCTCGTTCTTAACACTAGTTTGGTACCAAAACAGGACACTTCTAGTGTCCTTTTTTAACAAATTTAAATTAAATGCTACTTGCATTAGACGGTTTATTTAAGAAAACCCTCTTGATATGCTTAAATATGTTAGCTAGAGGGTCTTTTAAAAATACATCCTTACATTTTAAAATCTATCATGATCAAGGTCTATACTCATCAAGTTGACCCTCGTAAGACTGCGATTGACTCTTTGAAGAAATCACCTTTATAAGTTCAAGAAAAAATGAAGCGACCTTGTAAAAAAATTTAGGTGACTCTTCCACAATTTTGCTATAGATAATTGAAAGTTTCATGTGCAAAAAAATTGACTTTGGAGTATATAAAATAATTGAAAGTTCCATGTGTTTGATATGGTCATTTCAAGCATATTGTTGTATACAAAGAAAAATATATTTTTGATATATTTTTGAGTTTTAGAGAGTGATACATTGCTTTCCCTTTCCATTGAGCACTCAAGATGGCAAGTAGAAGGGCTTTGGTATGCAACAACTATTGGATCATTTTAAATATTCAAAACTGCATAAGAGAAAACTTTCATATTTTTATTCTTGAGACATAAGCATTCAAAACCTCAAATAATATCAAACTTTCCATGTAGATCAACTAAATGTGTCAAAGTACGCGGTACATACACAATTGGGGTGTCTAAAACCTTGGTTTCAATGTTATTATGGAGAACTCAAGATTTTTAAGAGTTTTTGCACGATAAAAAATTCAAGATAGAGTTCAAGCAACGAGATTTGCTTGAGTTAGGGAACCCCAAAAAATACGTTGTTTCTTGGTTTAAACATATAAAGTCATTTGTAGTTGTCAAATTGCACTAGAATAGTACCAATTTCATCAGGGGACCTTTGGAAGACCAAAATTATGCTCTTATTCAGCACCTGCTCAAGTATGAAATTATGTATATAGCTTACATATGACTTGAAAACTTATCTTTGAAGTGCATTCCATTATTTTGTAACACTAAATGCTAGCACTTGGCTTTTATAAACATAAAAATGGCCATCTCTACAAAAAGATATGACAACTTTATGATTTTTTTGGCAAAACAGCTTGAAATTTTACTAAAATTTAAGTCTTAGAAATTACGAGAATTCTCTCCATACAGATTGTATTTTGGTATGGAGAAAAATCCAGTGTTTTCTTTCCCTCATAACCAATGTATGGTAGAAGCAAGGTGGAAAAAACCTCTTTCTAGCTTGACAAATAAATTGCCAAAACATGGTAGAAAAACAGGACACTTTAGTGTCTCAGGACACTTAAGTGTCCAATTACAGAACTAGTGTTAAATGTAGGCTAACTTTCCTCTGTGTGCATCTGTCAATCTAGTATTTGAGTGCCATGCCATCAAAGAGTCTATGGACTTGCACCTGGACATGCTCTTTATTCTTGGAATGATAGGAAAGTGTCGAAGGACCTTTGCAGGGATACATTTTCCTTGTGTATCCTCCCTGTACCTGTTTGATCCACAATTGGGACACTGTTCCAAATTTGCATACTCATTGCAAAAAAGTATACAATCATTAGTACATGCATGTATTATGTGATAATCCAAGCCCAAATTAGTAAGAAGCTTTTTAGCGACTGGACGGGTAGGGGACATGTGATTCCCTTTTGGCAAGATTTGCTCATTAAGCAACTTGTCGTTACATGAACAAGTCAGTCCCTTGATCACATTATTGAACTCTGATTTTCACTTTATTTTGCTTAGGATACAATGTATTTACCTGAAAGCTTTGTGACTGAGGTATCCATAGACATACTGCAAATTAAGCATTGCCAACGTGGTATGGAGAACTGAGATTTTTGCACCACTGTAAAATGGCATGCGTGGAAGACTTTGCATCATCTCGCCCTCTTTATCGTTGCTATCATGCCATCGATATGAACGGGACGACTGAGGTTGGTCCGCGGTATTGCGTTCATTGTTGTCGTCTTCTATGTTTTCAATGATGGGATCCATGTCAAAGAATGCGTCCAACATCTGCTCCATCTCTACTTCTTGAAATGCCACATCAAGCATTGGTTGGGAGGACTCAGTCGATGGATGATCATTTGAAAATTTTCTTCTCTGGAATGAAGTTGGAGCAATATCTACTTGAGAAGTTTGACCTTCAGTCTTTAGACTATGAGATCGATAATGCAGGTCTTGTTGTTGCTCAATCGGAAAGAGACCGTGATTGCGTATGTGTTGGTTGTAGATTTTTTGTTGTCAAAAGATCTGCTTGCAATGCGCACAAGGACACACCATCCTATCGTCCATACTTTATCTACCAATGATGCAACAAATTGTTATAACTACACACTAGTAAGTACATGACAATACATGACAACCTCACATTCTCTCGGTCTAGAGGTGCACGGAGATTAGGACCACATGATAATAATCTCGTCTTTATTGGTCAATGACTATATATTAAGGTTCTTGAAATCTGTGTGCACTTTGGAAGTTTGATTGCGTTTTTTTAACTTTTTGCTGCTAGCTCTAACAACCTCACAGCCAGGCCCGATCCCCGCACACCTTCGTCTAGAGGTGCATGGATATTAGGACCACAAGGTAATAATCTTGTCTTCATTGGTCAATGACTATATATTAAGGTTCTTGAAATCTATGTGCAATTTTGAAGTCCGATTTGCTGCTAGCTCGAGCTCTAACAATCTCACATTCCAATATTTGCTGCTAGCTCGAGCTTAACAATCTCACGTCCGATCCCCGCACACCTTGGTCTAGAGGTGCATGGAGATTAGGATCACATGGTCAATGACTATATATTAGTGTTTTTGAAGTTTGTGTGCGCTTAACCTAACCTATAACCTAAACTATAACCAAATTAAACCTAACCTATAACTTCACCTATAACAAAACCTAATCGAAGTCCGTTTGTATTTTTTGAAGTATGCGAGTCATTCTTGAAGTCCGTTTGCGTTTTTCCTACTATTTGACGCTAGCTCTAACCTAACTTATAATCTTACCTAACCTATAACTTAAACCTAACCTAACCTAAGGTAAATTAACCTATAACATAAACCTAACCTATAACCTAAGCTAACTGAAGTCCGTTTGCATGTTTAGAAGTACACAAGTCATCTTCGAAGTCCATTTGCGTTTTTTCTACTATTCATTTTCCGCTAGCTCTAACCTAACCTATAATCTCACCTAACCTATAACCTAAACCTAATCTAACCTAACATAACCTATAACCTAAACCTAACCTATAACCTAAACCTAACCTATAGGCCAACCTAACCGAAGTCCGTTTGCGTTTTTTGAAGTACACGAGTCATCTTCGAAGTCCATTTGCGTTTTTTCCTTTTTGTCGCTAGCTCTAACCTAACCTATAATCTAAACTTAACCTAACTTAACATAACCAACAACCTAAACCTAACCTATAGGCTAATCTAACCGAAGTCTGTTTGTATTTTTTGAAGTACACGAGTCATCTTCGAAGTTCGTTTGCATTTTTTCTACTATTTGTCGCTAGCTCTAACCTAACCTATAACCTAAACCTAAACTAACCTAACCTATAACCTAAACCTAAACTAACCAACCTATAACCTAAAACTAACCTATAACCTAACCGAACTGAAGTTCATTTGCGTTTTTAGAAGTACACAAGTCATCTTCGTTTGGCCGCTAATAGATGGACGTTGTGTTCGGACAGTTAGAACTTATGGTATGGTGTGCCGCTTAGGTTAGGCTGCTCCAAATTGGATTAGGATAGCAATTAGCCATTTCAATCCGCTTAAAGCTAGCTACCTAGGGTGCACATCTTAGGACTAGTGTTGGTTTAGCCGCTAATAGATGGCAGTATTTTGGAGTGTTAGGGTGCGCTATGTAAAGTTGCCTAGGTTTAGCCGCTCCAAATTGGAATAGTGTAGCATTTTTCCATTTCAATCTGCATAGGGCTAGCTGCTTAGGGTTTTATGGATTCTGGTTTGGCCGCTAATAGATGGTGCACCGTGTTCGGACGGTGCATTAGGGCACACTGTGTAAAGCCGCTAAGATAAAGCTCTCTAAAACATATTAGGGTATCGTTAAGACATTTAGTATGCTAAGGGTTATCGGCTTTAGATTAGCGACTTTTGTTTTGGTCACTAATACATTACTATATTTAGAGTGTTAGGATAGGCTATGTAAATCCGCTTAGGTTTGGCAACTTTTGATTTGGTCGCTGCAAATCCAATTAGTACTGTAGCGCTTAGCCATTTCAGTCTGCTAATAGGGTTAGAGGGTTATGTTAAGTATGGAGCCTGATTTACCCTTGTAATTTTCTGTGGTAAAAGCGCACATTTGTAAGGCCCCCATTATGAGGAGAGCCAGCGTGCGTGAAGGAAAATCACTTACCGGAAACCAAAATTTTCATGGACAAGAATCAGGGGCAACTTTATGGGCCTCCGTCCCCGAGACTTTTTTTTCCCTCGCCGGAATATTCCTTTTCGCCGGAATATTATGGCCGGCCGGCGGCCGGAAAGTGGTCGGAAAACAATCGGTCGGTTGGCCGGTGGTCGGTAGTCAATGGCCGATGGCCGGTGGTCGGAAGTCAATGGCCGGTGGCCGGTGGCCGAATTCAAAAGCGGACTTGTCTTCTCAAGGGCGGCCACACATGGGCGGATTGGAGGGTCCGATTTGGAGTTATTCGCACAAGGGCGGCTACACATGGTTGTCTCTCATAAGAGAGGGCAGCCCTTTTGGCCTATAAAAGGAGGCCATTTCTACACACATTTCATAGTGTGAAGTTAATGCAACAAGGTGAGTGTGAGGTGGTGAGAGTGAAGCAAGGCGGGAGCTCTATTAAGGGTTTAATCCCTTTGTAAACTACTTCTTCTTTTGAAGTGCTAAAGCCATTGAGTGGCTGCTTTCCCGTGGACGTAGCCCACATTGGGTGAACCACGTATATCGTGTGTACTCTCTCTCTCTCTCTCTCTCTCTCTCTCTCTCTCTCTCTCTCTCTCTCTCTCTCTACTCTATAATCTATTGTGTGTGAAATCTATCTCTCTCCATTAAGTAATCTACTAAAAAATCTATTTAGCTACGCCTTATTTCCCAACAGGTTATGGTTTAGATGCTGGTAGATGGTCGTGTTTGGACGTTTCACCGATAAGTGTTTAGATTAACATAAAAGTACATGAGTTCTAACTGTCCGAACACAACATCCATCTATAATCCAAACATGAGTTAGCTTAACATATAACTTAACTTAACTTTTTACATACAACCTATAACCTAACCTAATCTAACCTAACCTATAACCTAACATGTGTCTAAACCTGACCTATAATATAGCTAACCTATCCTATAACCTATAACCTAACTTATAAATTAATTTAACCTTAATTTAAACGTAACTAGTTAGAACCTAACCTATAAGCCAACCTAACCTAACTTAACGTATAACCTAACTTATAACTTAACATATAACCTATATATAGCCTGACCTAACATATAACCTAAAGTAAACCTAATAAAAACCTAACCGAAACCTAAAACCTAAACCTCATCAAGCGCATAATTTCAAAAACGGCATAATTGAAATTTCTTCAAGAAAAGATTTTTTCATAAACCAAAACGAAATTTTTTCCTAATTCATGTAGACATGTAGTAGTGTTAGTGTGTATACACGCTTCACCAGGGGTACTTTTCTCCCACTGGGTTTTTCCCCTGGACATCTGGTGTGAAAGGACACCTTATCTCTTAGGGTTTCATATAAGCTTTGTAGCTCTGATTTTATATACTCTATTATTCTAATACAGAGAGATAGACTACAGAGATCTCGTACACAAGCTCTGTGTCTTCTCCTTCTCCATCTTCTTCCTACTCTGAGGTGCTGTCTTCCTTCTGTTTCTTGTTTCATCATCTTCAACAATTGGTATCAGAGCGAGTTGATTTCCAGAGCCTCTACTTGCGTTTTCGCGTCTGCGCGCGCAATCGCAGTTTTCAGGCAGTTTTTGGAAAATTTGCTCGTGGGAGCATCCTCGACGTTCCGGGAGTATTCTGAGCAGGTGACCTGTGGTTTTACCCCCCTTTCAAAGTCGTTCGAGCCCTCAGAATTCTATTCTGAGCAGCGTAGCAGAAGTTACTTTTCAGAGGCGTTTAGATCAAGAGGGTGTGCTTTTTGACAGATTTTCTTCAGGTAAACAGTTCTTTTGGGAAGCAGCTTGTCTTAGCTTTGTGCTGAGATTTTGTGTAGAGTTTTGCTTGGATTGGAGAGGAGATTTGTGAATCTATTGGAGGTTCTTTTTCTCTCTTGTGTGCATCTACAGTATGGCTCAATCTACGGAGAAAGAGATTTTTGGTGCGTTTACATCCGAAGACAAATTGGATGGTACCAACTATTCTCTTTGGTCTTTTATGGCCAAAAATTTTTTGGTTGGTAAAGGATTGTGGGATTATGTATCTGGAGATGAAGTTCGTCCAGGTAGCATTGCACCTGCCACGCCTGGTCGTGGTGCAGCTGTTGGTGCAGGACCCTCACAAGTCACTCTAGAGCAAAAGAGATGGGATACTAAAGATGCACAAGCTATGGCTGTGATTGCCTTAACCATAAAGAGGAAAATCACACCACATATCAGATCTTGCAGAACTTCTGAGGATGCTTGGAACACTCTGCAAGCTATGTTTGGAGGAAGAAACGCTGCCAGAATAGAGTTTTTAAAGAAACAACTTAACAAAATACAGATGGACGAAGGTGACGATATTGTCGAGCATCTTACAAAAATCAGGGATCTTAAAGAGCAATTGCTTAGCATTGATGAAGTGATTCCAGAGAAGGACTTGGTTTCCAAAACACTCAATTCACTACCACCATCTTATTTGACTTTTCAGACTTCTTTGACTCTGTCTTTGCGAGCTAATCTTGAGCCTCTTCATTTTGAAGAGTTTGTGGCTTTGCTATTGCAGGAGGATCAATCACGTAAGAACAAGTCTTTACAGGTGGATGGTATGGATCATGCTCTTGTTGTACAGAACAAAAACAAGGGTAAAGAGAGTGCTCATTACTCCAAGTCTAGTGCAGGAAAATCTTCAGAGAAGTCTAAAGGTGATTCCGACAAGTCCAAGAAGAAAGGTAAATGTCACTACTGCAAAAAACCTGGTCACTACATTAGTGAGTGTAAAAAGCAAATTGCTAAAGAAAAGAAGAAAGAGTCAAGTTTGGTTGTTTCAGCTTCTGGTGATTCTTCTACAGCTAAAGAAGAGTCTGCAAACTTTGTGCAGGATTCTTATGCTTTCGTAGTATGTTCAGATTTTTCTGCTTACAGTGTTGACAAGACACAAATGATTTGGTACTTTGATAGTGGTGCATCCAGGCATATTACTTCAAGGAAGGATTTTTTTTGTTCATTGGATGCAGCTCCAGCAGGAAAGAAGGTGACATGTGAAAATAATGCTTCTTATCCAATCAAAGGCGTTGGTAAGATTTTGATTACCATTTCAGATGGTTCAGATTTATGCTTGCCAGATGTCTTATATGTTCCAGGGATCAAGAAGAATTTGTTGTCTGTATCCTCTCTTGCAAAAAATGGTCTTCGGGTCATTTTTGAGGATGACAGATGTGTTGTACGAGATCGAGAGAATGGTTATTCTCTTATCACTACAGGTACGCTGGAAAATGGACTATTTGTGCTAGATCGTTATGAAAAGCAGATTCAGGTATGTATTGCAGAAACAAAGACTCAGGCCATGCAGGATGCTGAGTTGTGGCATGTTAGATTCGGGCATGTTAGTTATGGCATTTTGATGACTTTACAACGTCATAATATGGTGCATGATTTGTCTTTATTGGAGATGCCACCAAGACATGTATGTGAAGGTTGCGTTCTTGGAAAGATGCACAGATTTGCATTTTCGCAGGATGGTTCAGTTAGAGCGACACGAAAGTTGCAGCTTGTACACAGTGATGTATGTGGTCCTATGAGGACGCCATCTTTGGGAAACAGCCTTTATTTTGTGACCTTCATTGATGACTTTTCCAGGTTTTGTTGGGTGTATCCACGCAAAGCAAAGTCAGATGTGTTTGCAGTTTTTCAACATTATGTCGCCATGGTTGAAAATGAAACAGGTTGGAAAGTACAGACTCTTCGTACCGATCGAGGAGGTGAATACATGTCAGGTGCATTTAAGGATTTTTTGGGAAAGAAAGGCATTAAACACCAATGCACTATGCCATACACACCACAACAGAATGGTGTTGCAGAAAGGAAGAACAGGTCTTTAATGGAGACGGCTAGATGTATGCTCAAGGCTAAGAGTTTCCCTCATAAGCTATGGACTGAGGCAGTTGCTTGTGCAGCACATGTTTTGAACAGGTGTCCTACTCGTGCCTTGAAGACCATTACTCCATTTGAAGCTTGGTATGACAGAAAACCTTCAATCAGTTATCTTCGTGTTTTTGGTTGTCTTGCTTATGCTCACATCCCTCAGCAGTTACGTGGGAAGCTTGATGATAAGGCAATCAAATGTATATTTGTGGGGTACAGTAGTGGAAGTAAAGGTTATAGACTTTACAATCCTGCTACAAACAAGATTTTTGAAAGTCGTGATGTAATTTTTGCAGAAACTACTGCTCAACCTATGGTTGCTTTTGATGTACCGCATATGCAGACACATGATGTATTTGAAGGTTTGCTTCCTTCTTTTGTGGAGAATCAAGAATCACAACAGGTTGATAATCTTGATCAATCTTTTGATCAGCATGTGACACCTCATGATGTAGAGGAAATTGTGCGTGAAGAGCAAGAAGTTCTCAGGGAAGAAAGAACCTTGCCTAAATGGGTTCAGAAAACTTTGCAGAATAGCAAGTTGGATGCACCGTTGCCACGAAAAACATGTGCTGGTACTACTTTTGGTAGAGAGCAAGTAGATTTGGCTTGCTTTAGCACTCTTTGTGATGTAGATGAGCCTGATTCATTTGAACAAGCTTTAGAGTGTGTTCAATGGAAAGATGCTATGCAGCAAGAAATTGATTCGATTCATAAGAATCATACATGGGATCTAGTGGACTTGCCTACAAGTAAAAAGCCTATTGGTACAAAGTGGGTTTTTAAGGTAAAAAGGAAACAAGATGGTACTGTTGATAGGTACAAAGCAAGGCTTGTGGCAAAAGGCTATGCGCAACTGAAAGGCATAGATTATGATGAAACCTTTGCTCCTACTTCTCGTGCGTCCACAGTTAGATCACTAGTTGCAATTGCTGCTCATCATGGTTGGAAAGTGCATCAGTTGGATATCAAAACTGATTTTTTGAATGGTGATTTGCAGGAAGAAGTTTATGTAAGTCAACCAAGTGTTTTTGTTGTAAAAGGTCAAGAGCAAAAGGTATGTAGATTGCGTAAAGCTTTGTATGGTCTCAAACAGGCTCCAAGAGCATGGTATGAGAAGATACATACTTATTTGATTGGCCAGGGATTTCAGAATAGTCCAACAGAAAGTACTTTGTATGTCAAAAAGAGAGATGGAGTTCTCATTATGCTAACATTTTATGTGGATGATATGCTTCTTACAGGCAATAATGCAAATGAAATTGAAGCGTTTAAAGATGCTTTGAGAAAAACCTTTGAGATGTCTGATCTTGGTTTGCTACATTATTACTTGGGTATTCAGTTTGTGCAATCAGAGGATGGCATATACATGTTGCAGGCAAAATATTTGCATAAAATTTTGGACAAGTTTGGTATGCAAAATTGTAAACCAATCTCTACACCTGTAGAAACTGGATCAAAGTTGAGCATGCACGATGCTGCAGAACCTTTTGATGTACATACTTATGCAGCAGCGGTTGGTTGCTTGATATATTTGGCAGGCAACACTTGTCCAGACATTCAATTTGGGGTTTCACAAGCAAGCAGATTTATGCACAGCCCAGGTATGCATCATTGGCAGGCTGTGAAGCGCATACTTCGTTACCTTTCAGGTACCCCTAATCTTGCCATGTTCTTTCCAAGGGGGGATATGTATGGAAAGCACAGTTCTATGCAGCTTCTTGGTTACAGCGATTCAGATTGGGCTGGTGATTTTGACACACGGCATTCCACAAGTGGCAATTTTTTTTTCTTGGGAAATGCATGTATATCTTGGCTAAGCAAGAAGAAACCCACAGTGGCTACATCAACTTGTGAAGCTGAGTACAGGGCAGCTTTCATGGCAACAGTTGATTGTGTATGGATACGCAGGTTATTGGCAGATCTTTGTGAGTGTCAACAGGCACCCACTACCATTTTCATTGACAGTCAGAGTGCTATGGCAGTTGCAAGGAATCCAGTATTTCATGCAAGAACAAAGCACATAGAGGTTCACTACCACTATGTCAGGGAAAGGCTACATGCAGGGGAGATCACACTAACTTACTGTCCTACATAGGATAACATTGCAGATCTATTTACGGAGGCGTTATCACGAGAAAAGTTTGAAGCTTTCCGAAAAGCTTTGGGCTTACTCTCATACACATGATGATCTGCTACCTTGTACGGATTCACACTATCACTACAGGGGGGATTTGTAGACATGCAGTAGTGTTAGTGTGTATACGTGCTTCACCAGGGGCACTTTTCTCCCACTGGGTTTTTCCCCCTGGACATCTGGTGTGAAAGGACACCTTATCTCTTAGGGTTTCATATAAGCTTTGTAGCTCTGAGTTTATATACTCTATTATTCTAATACAGAGAGATAGACTACAGAGATCTCGTACACAAGCTCTGTGTCTTCTCCTTCTCCATCTTCTTCCTACTCTGAGTTGCTGTCTTCCTTCTGTTTCCCGTTTCATCATCTTCAACAATTCAAAACAAAATTTCGTAACACAAACCATAATTTCTTTTGAAATACTAAAAGTTTAAAGTATGAAATTTTCTTTTATTAATATACAAATTAATTTAAATAAATTTAATATGCATTAAAAGTTCAAGCACTCACATGCGGCCTATTTGAGCAAGAAAAAGTGTTGTAAACGTCCTCGAACCTGCAAAAAATGCACACACACACACACCATGTTAAACCCAAAACCCTAAACCTACAAAGAAACTTGAAAACAATCTTACGTTACTGCTATGGTAGTCCACGAGCAAGACCTCCAACAACTTGTTTCACACTAGATCTGCAAGAGGTGAGGAGGAAGAGAGCAAGAGAAAAGGCGCAAGGATAAGCAAAATACGTAGGGAAAGCCCACGGGTTTGTTTTTTGCAGGGTCCGGCGGTATAAAAATTGATACAGGCGTCGGAACAGGTATCGGTAGATGCGTCAAAAATTTAAAAATGATTTTTTAAAAAAAACTGCATCTCCCTCCATACTTACCTACACATATACCGACGCTCGCCATTGGCGCCGGAATTTAAGTGACCTCTTGTAAGTGAAATAGAAGATTTTGAGAGTTTAAATCCCTATGAGAGAAAGAATAGCAAATAACAAATTATGAATGTTAGTTTAAATCTCTTTGAAGGAGAGAATAGAAATAACAAATTATGAGCATTAGTTAAATCTCTTTGAGAGAGAGAATAACAAATCTCTTTGTTATTCTATCTCTTTTTTTTTCCGAGAAAAAGATCCTTCTATTAGTTAATGAAACTGCCCATAGGGCTACAACCACCTCTACTAGAGAGGGCTACAAAAATCATAAGGGGGAGACTCTCCCAATGAAAAAATAAACCATGTACAATGAGGCTAAATCAAGAGATGGGAGGAGGGGAAAGCCACACAGGTGGACAGTAGCACAATCTTAGCACACCCTGGACCATGTTGAAGAAAGGTCCAGGGTGCCAGAGTCAAAGGAAAGTCTCTCTACACTTCCACATGTGATCGGAGCTGCCATGGAGTCACTTGAATTGTCCTCTTAAAGTATGGACCACCTCTAGCCAAAGATCTTGAACAATCTCTACTAGTGGTACAGGGCGAGCCTCAAAGATGCGAAAGCAACGGGCCTGCCAAATGAACCAGAGTGTCAGGCCACATATGAGCTCCCAACACTCCTCTCTCTCACTGCACCACTCATGTGGAGTAAGCTCTATAGCAGGCTGGAGTGTAGGTTGAGTCCCTTGCATCACTATCATCTTGTTGGTGGAGGATAGCTCAAGCTGAAGTGCTGGGCCCGTGAGAGTGGACCAAGCAGTTGCCCCCCAAGTGTATTCTCATGCCGCAAAAAGAGTTGTCTCGAAGGACACAAAGACAAACCTACTATGCCAAAGGACAATCCCAAAGACAATGGTGCTAACCCTCCACAGGATGGTCACAAGCTGCACATGCTACTGAGAGACCACTATGTACAAGCCAGCTCCCAAATGCTGTAAGTCTTCATGTGCAACCAGCCACTGGAACAAAGTGACTCACCACGGTTGTCTGGAGTCCCACAACCTCGCCCAAAAAGCTGACAAGAACTCTGCTGTGAGACCCTCCTCTTGCAAAAAATGAGGTGCTGCAATAGGACGAGCCTCTCCCTGTGCTGCCAGTATGTGACATCCCAGACAAACAGTGTACTAAAAGAAATGGAAACCTCGATGATCGGTTGAGGAGAAAGGGTCCCTCCAAAACCACTCTCCAGGATCCCAGTGCACTTGTGCTAGTGGAAAACACTCCCAAGCCCACAGCCTCCAGTGGCCAGCCTCAAGGGCTGTTGGGCCAGGATTTATATCACAAGTCCTCCCACCACAGATGCCCACAACTTAGATCCTCTGAAAACAACACTCTGCCACCTGTGGGGCATCAGGAGAGGGAGTCTTGAATAAGAGAGGGGGGGTGCATGCAGGTGGATGACGAGCAGCAGCGAGCCATAATTTTTTTGCAACCACTTTCTTACTCCTAGTCGTATTTTGTTATTCTCTCTTTGAGAGAGAGAATAACAAATCTCTTTCTCTCTCCCTCTCTCTCTCTCTCTCTCTCACACACACACACACACACACACACACACCCACACCCACCCCCAGCCACACCCCAAAAGTGTTGCAGTGATTACTTCAATGTGAGCACCTTGTTTGGCATGGGTGGTCACCACATTTGTGATAAAGGGCCATGTTTTCGTATCCAAGTAAGCTTTTGATGGTGTGTATCATGTCGGTTCCATTGGGGCTAATGCATGCTATTTTTTTATATAAAAATGCTCATATGAGCTTGAATTGCATCAATTTCAAATGGTTACAATTTGCCCTAGCATATCCTTTGCACAGGGTTCTCCAAAAAACCCATCAATTACATACGAAGTTTACATTCTATGTTCTCTCTCTCTCTCTCTCTCTCTCTCTCTCTCTCTCTCTCTCTCTCTCTCTCTCTCTCTCTTTCTTTTACACAGCAGCTTCCACTGACACAATTCAGGGGGCTAATCCATGCTATTTTCCTATGCTCTCACTTTTGGGTAGTGGGTAACATAAAAAACAAAAACATGTCTCCGTATTTTTATAAGAACCACTATGAAACTTGTCAACTATGTTGCTTAATAGTAGTAAAGAAAGAAGATGTGCAAGAGAAAAGGGTATTTTTAGAGGGTTGCATGCTCTTACTATATTGTCAATATCTATGAATAGAATATTGTTTTATATGATTCATATCTCAATGGTAGAGTTTAGCGTTCTACTCTTTTTTAGGCATGCAATAAGTCACAACCTATGATCCTCCATAAAACATCCAGATCCCAAATTTTGACCAGCTTATCTGATTCACGCATGTTATTGCAATGCCAGAATATTCTAAACCTTCCTCACACTATGTACATCTTGATCTCAATATAGTAGCTTTGATAAGCAACAAACACAAACTTTATCAGATTGCCACCATTTCTCCTTTGTGAATTTATCTTTGCCACCATCCATTTGATGGATTGCAGTCAATCTTCATGGCTATATGGACATGCACATCCATGCTTTGCTACAATTTAGTCTATTTTGATTATAAATTAAACTACCACAAACCTACTTTGCCATATGTTTTCCCTCTTATGCATGCATTAAAATGCATTGGCCTCACTATTGGCTTGAATATGTACCATGCCTCACATGGACCCCTTACATATTGTCATAACTGATAGAGACATCCTTCTTATTTTTTCACATATTGACATAGTTCCATATGAGGTATGCTTTTGGTTATTTCCCTACCTTACCTAATTCCCTATTCCTTTTACTTAATTCCCTTTTATACATACATGAGATTACTATTATCTTTGAGTTATTTTCCCCTTTCCGGAGATAACACCTACATGTAGCACCAAACTTGATTTTCACTTATGAGCTTATAGTCCTTAGCTTGTAAACAATTCCAAGTTCTTCAAAGACACCCCAGAACAAGAGATTCTAAACTCTCTCTTCATCACATGAGTTTTTTCTTTTAGGTCTTTCTATACCAAAGGGCTTAATCTTTCTATCGTGTAACACATAGGCACTTGCCTATCTTGCTTCCACTTCTAAGCAGGTGTCTATTTGCTTGGAAAGGTAACATAACTAGTTTCATTTTTCCTTGTGAACTAAATAGTTTCCACAATATTTCTATATTTCAAAACCTTGAGCTTACGCATTCCAATGGAAGATATATTGTGAGTATGTAGGAAGGACCTCCTCTGCTCCTAACGTCCATTGTGTAGCTAAGCAAGGTGCAAGAAGAGCATCCACCCAGATGCTTTAGATGGATTCCCTTAGGGACTACATGACACCACTTGTGTGGCAGGGAGTTGAGAAATAAAAGGCCGAAAAGCATAGTCGTAAGGCCAATCTCATTGCATGCAGAGGAGAAGCGATGAAGGGGAACTAACACAGCTGCCATGGGGGTAGACGCAAGTGCTCTCTCTCTTTCCCTCTCTCTCTCTCTCTCTCTCTCTCTCTCTCTCACACACACACACACACACACACACACACACACACACACACACACACACACACACACACACACATGCGAGAGCTGTGGCCATCAAGTTGGGACCAAGAGCCCTAGACTTGTGACACTGTAGTTCGAACTTCTCTCGCAAGCCAATTTGCCAACCTCATGCTCCCTAACTAGTAGTGGCATGGGAATAGCGGAGACAGTCATCTCGATTGTCGATGCCTATGAAGTTCTACATTCCTAAAAAAGTGGTGCTTCACCCACGTGCACACGTGCGTGCGTACGCACGCACGCGCGTGCACGCGAGAGAGAGAGAGAGAGAGAGAGAGAGAGAGAGAGAGAGAGAGAGAGAGAGAGAGAACGAACTTTTAGATGCGAGGAAGGCTTTAGCCACTTGAGGATTTCTCAAGCTCAATAAAGAAGTAGTATAGATATCAAAGTGTTAAATTTGAGGGTTGGAGGTTCTTTATGGCCTTCAAAAGGAAAAGTAGAGTAACCCTTTAATTAGTGACACATAGATGCCTCCCTCTCTCTCTCTCTCTCTCTCTCTCTCTCTAACACACACACACACACCAGTGCCCCATGCAAGGGTGTAGCAGATTTTCAATAGGTGTGCTCGGGGTGGTGAGAGAGTGATCGTGGATGTACTGGGGATTCAACTTTTTTACGTCTATCAAGGCTCTTCTATTTTAAAGCTATTTGAGATTCCCAATGTTTGCAATAAGCCAAGTTTAGTATATTTTTGCCACTAAAATTGTAAACCTTTGGCTAGATTTCAAGCTTGCCAATGAAGAAAATTGACAAAATTTTGAAAGTCTTAGTTTCAATACTATCAATTCTTCAAAGTTCAACCTAAAATTTAAAAGCTCGTTTTATAGTGCAATTTTTTATTTTAAGAATTCTACGATTAGAAAAAATATTTTTGGCAGGCCCTATTCGAGACCCCCCTCGCCCTCTCTCTCTCTCTCTCTCCCCCCCCCCCCCCCCCCCCCCCCCCCCCCCCCCCCCCCCTCTTTGCACGCTCATGCTATTCCACATAAAGTGTAATAGCACCAATCCACTCCGAGAGCATTTGCCTCTGACTGTGCAAAGCTACAACAATGTGCAAATTCGCGGGGCTAGAAGGAAAATTAAACATGAAGGTGCCAAGTGAGAGATTTTAGCTCGACATTATACAATGCATGAAATCTTTGAAAGTTCTACATTTCTTGAAGCTCAAGTATAAATTTCAAAGCTAGAAAGGAAAAGGAAGTTTTTAATGCTTTGCACAATCTAGCCAGGGCACATCTATACTATATATGAAGCAACTTAAATTTTTCGAAGAAGGAGAGACCCTCCATGTGTCACTCAGTGCGTGACTTAAGAGGAAACCTTGCAAAACAAAAGTAGAGGGTAACATTGTAAGAAGTGACAGGCTTTTGAGAATGTAAAGTCAATAGACTTTCTACTTTCCATAGGATAAATGTTTCAGTTGAAATGTACATAACAAAACAAGGTGAAAGTTCATGGTGGCTGCAGTAGAGCAAAGAAATGGGGAGTACCAATGTTAAGGGTGTCCACAAGGAATTGTTTTGTACAATTCCTTTACCATTTGAGTAAATATGGCCTCTCTCTCTCTCTGTCTCTTTATCTCTCCCTCTTTATCATGCGCAGAGGAGCTTCTCTTGTTTTGGACTTTAGATTGTAGTTTTTCACGGTGGCCTGCAGTAGAGCAAAGGAATGGGGAGTACCAATGTTAAGGGTGTCCACAAGGAATTTTTTTGTACAATTCCTTTACCATTTGCAGTAAATATGGCCTCTCTCTCTCTCTCTCTCTCTTTCTCTCTCCCTCTTTATCATGCATAGAGGAGCTTCTCTCGTTTTGGACTTTAGTCTTGTAAATATGGCCTCTCTCTCTCTCTCTCTCTCTCTCTCTCTCTCTCTCTCCCTCTTTATCATGCATAGAGGAGCTTCTCTCGTTTTGGACTTTAGTCTTCATATCGTAGTTTTCGCCATGTGTAAAGGGCACTCGCTCTGCCATTATAGAATACATATAGATATATCACATTTCTACAATGGATTGAGAGAGAAGACACCCACTCAAATTTTGCTACTCTTCTAATAAGAGGCCTAGTGCTAGATGGTTAACCATTGTGTCCGTAGAGTGGTTTTGGGACATACAAGGATAGTCAAAAGAATTTGGCAATCAGTCTTGATGTAAGCATGAAGATCTTAGTAAAATTCATAGCAAAGATTGACAAGGTTGAGAGAGAGAGAGAGAGAGAGAGAGAGAGAGAGAGAGAGATTTATCGTCTTCGAGAAGCCTAACTCGGCCACTGCCCAGATTTAGATGATGTACACGGTTGCAATTGTAAAACCATGTTTCAGCACATCTATTTGAACTCAAAATCCGTACATGAATAAAATGGAAAGTTTACTCCCAAATACAGACGAGAAATGTGCAACTACACATCCCCATGCACAACTATGTAATACCATCTCTCTCCATGAAATATACAAGAATACTAATGGAAACATCCACAAACACTTTGACTTGTGAACCTTTTGATCATTTTATCATGTTTTGACACAATCTAAAGTTGAGGAGAAATGAGTCCCTTGAGGTAGGCATTCTTGAGCATCACCTTGTATGGCACATGAGCATATCTGGTGAGAACTCCCACTCAATTACCAGATTTTGATGTCCCCTTTTAGCTTTTGCAGTGCTCAAGTTGAGGAGAGGATCCAAGCTAGCTACCATCCTCAGACCGACAATAGGGCTTTCTATGGTTGTTTCTCTCTCTCTCCCTAAGTATCATGTGAGTGAGTCTCTCTCTACAAGGGAAGTTGGCATGAATGAGGTTATTCTCTCAATTAGCTTCTTGAACACCACCCACGAGGTTTATATTCTGTTTGTGGAAATACGTGCCAAAGACAACATAGTGCTTCATGTGCAAGGACTTGTTCTTCTCCTCCTCCTCCAAGTTAATGGCCATGGCAAGGCCAGAGAGAGCTCTATGCTCCAACACAGACCTTGCTCATATTCTCTAGGCTTTATAGAGCTGCTTCCATAGCCTTCCTGCCTTGTCGTTCACTCTTGCAGCAGCAGCCATCCTCAAGGCTGTCAACCTTCATATAAAAACCCCAGCTACCCAAGAGCAAAAAACTCTCAACCAACTAGATGTCTTGGCATGAGCAACATTTGTCGCCATAGCCAACATACAAGCTCAATTGCTAAAACCCCTTTCTAACACAATAGCCCGCACATCTTCAAGACATAAAATGCATGCAAAAATGTGATAAAAAGAAAGGTTCAAAGGGGCCCAAGAAAGGTGTTAGGGTGTGGAAATCATCATAGCGTCAAAAGAGCCCTATTCACAAAAAAACGCTCTGTCCAGCTTTAGCCCCAGATCGCATATGCAGAAATCATGAGCAACATGAATTTTCTCTTAAGGAACACGAGTTAGTTCAAAAAGGAGGGTTACATTTCTGGACAAGCTTCTCCATGACCGTATGTTTGATCATTGTTGTAGATGATTGTACACTGCCTTCAAAAAGTTGGCCTCCTCCTTGTCGAGCATGCACGCAGTTCTTCGTCCAAATGCAGATTCAAGCTTCTCTAAATCAAACAAACTTTCCATCAATTTCTGGCTTTCCCCATCCTTCACAAAGGCAAATTTCACCTTCTCAATTGTTGCTTTCAGACACCTTGTTGAATGTAGAAACCATCAAGCAAACATCGTTGATTGAGCACGTATAGTGAGGACATTATAGAAGTAACCACAACAAATTTCAATAACATTATAAATTAATGATAAGAGAACTCCCTATCTCACCAAGACAACCAGAAAAGAATATATATATTTGAGCCCATCGGGTGAAAATAACGGCACAATGTAGATAAAGAGGGAGGTAAGACAACAAAGTCTCAAGAGAAAAACCTTGGATCCTCCATGAAAATAGAACTTACATTCCAAAACATTTCAAATACTTTAGGAGGATTGTACAGGATTGCATACGCAAGCCTCTCAGGGTACTGATTTTAAAGAACATATGTTGTCTCTCGAGCTGTCCTCAATGGACTCATGGACATGTTCTAGCCCTCAAAGTCCATGTGCCAAACCATTTGCTCTTGGTCTCGAGGTACATCAAATACCATTTTTGCCCATCCAGTTCACTGAGGCGCTCACTAAATGTTGAGCACGCATACCAAACTCGTCCCAAGAAGCCTCAGGCTTGCACGTTTCTGGCTTTGAGTGGCATCCCATCACACATTGAATGCACATCAACACAGAGCTGAGAGAAGACACCCGTTCTTGGCTTTGACCGCACTTCCATGAGAAATTGAATGTGCAATAAGTCCCAAAGCAAAGAGTACGCCAACGACAACAAATCCAGCCACGCCACCTGTAAACAAAGCATACTCTTCATGTCGTGTGGGTGTGTACAATAGCAATCATGCTAGAGGCTATAGCTCTTGCTGAACTACGCGACAAGCCAGGCCTTCCCCATCACCCGCAAGAGCATTCATGGCGCTTTACTTTGCAAAAATGGCGCCCGCCTTCATGCTCGCGATGCAGACTCGGACCTGGCCCAGAAAGGACGCATGAGGAAGTTGAGCCCTAACTTTGGGAGCCCTCACAGACACGTGGCAACCATCTACCCCTCGAAAATGAACGGCTCATAACATGCACGATTTTTCCACCAGGACCCTATGGCCTTCTGCAGGCCAAAAACAAAAAAGATTGTGTGACAGAATACTTAATGCCTCTCTTGAGAGAGAGAGAGAGAGAGAGAGAGAGAGAGAGAGAGGTACACAAATGTCAACACCCTTTCAAAAAAAACTGACAAGAAATAGTAAAAAAGAAAGTTTGTTGTCATGTGGCACTAATCAACAAGCAAGCTGTATCCAACGGTCCACAATTGCATCCAAAATACAACTAGCTTTATGCAACCCAACGAACGCTTTGAAGTTTCTTCAAATACACACATTGATTTTTATACTCAAAGGCTAAAGGCCTTCAAAGAAGATCAGCTCATGAAACATATGGCATAACCATCACTTTCTCTCAAAGAAAAAAAAAACTCAAACTAGATTTCACACAACCTCTTAGAGCTTGGTCACACCCCAATGCTGGAAAAGAGCAAGGGAAGTTGCACTACTTGTGTATTTATCGAGAAGATCAATAAAGAAATAACCTTTTGTCAAAGGCTTCCCTTGTTGATTGGCAAAAAACCTCTCCATATATGAGGAGAGACTTTCTTTCCAAAATTACAGTTTAATACCCACTATTCTCATGGTACCAACGAAGAACTAAGAGCTCTTATACAATCACATAAATTTTTTCGGATGTTCTCCAATTTTTCCCTCCCCCTTCTCTTCCTCCCCCAAAAAAAGTCACACTTTTTATTTAGATATTCCATTTAGCTTCAATTAAAATTAACATTCAACATTCACCATCGAAACAACAAGAGCCTACTAACACCACAATGTTCCCCTCTCTCCCTCTCTCTCTCTCCAAGCTTGAAGGAGGGGGTTTCAAGATGAAAGGAAATGGTTCACACGGAGTATAATTACATCTAACCTTTTGGAGAAGGTGCAAAGATTAACAATAACTATCAGTATGTAAAAATATATCCTATGGGACTTGCTCGAACAAAACTTGCTTGTCATATGGTAGAGCTCACTTGTAGACCTGAAATAAATTATGTGTCAATAGCATATCACAAAGATTGCTTCTAGTATAGTTGATGCATATACTATGGATCCAAATTTTGTGGTGCTATGATTGCAAAGTTATAAGAAGGTTATGCAAGAGCCACAAGTCCCTCCTGATGCAGGGCATTGAGAGATCTATGTAGCCATTTTATTGATCGACAATAAAAAAGGACCTTCAAGAATATGTCTTTCAATGTATGACACGCCAAAAAGGTCAAATATGATAAGAGGTAAACAACCATGCTTGTTGCTACCCCATCAAATACCTCTAGGATCATGGGAGAGTATATCCATGGACTTTATCTTTCGTTTTTCAAGTCTTTGCTTAAAAGCAATGGTATTTGGCACAAAAAGATGATTTGTAATTAGACAATTAAACTTGTTAAGATGAGTATTGGACCTCGCCATCCGATCGAGCCTTGCTGTGTAAAGAAAATTTGGGCTTTTGGTAATAGTTCGTTACTAGGTCTGTCCCTCAAGGCTCGAAAGTATCTCGACACTGATTTGTATTTTTATGGATGACAACATAATACAATCACTCACAATTGTGAGTTTTGCCCAGAAAAAAAAAAGATAAGTATTGAACCTCATTTATAGCTTTTCTTTGTCTCACATATCATGGCTTGCCCAAGTATAATGTCTTTGATAGTGATAGCGGCCCACTTGAGAGAAGTGGACTTCGAAGAGGTCTAAGCTGAAATTCTCATTACTTGTTGCCGACGAATGGATGGGCAAATTGGAATTGTGAATTTTTGTCTTTTAGGTCTCCTTAAAGGTTATGTTGAGTAGGTCGAACAAAGATATTAGGGGGATACATATCTACTCTGGGTAAAGCACGCATACAAAGACATGGTGCTTCTACTCAAAAATATCCATTTAAATGAAGAAAAATCAAGGTCCCTTGCGAACACTTGATAAGATTTTTAAGATTTACAAATGGCTTTCAGAACAAGTCATTTGCTACTCACAACACAACCATAAACTCATTGTAGCAAACCATCATCATGCTTAATCGTTCGAGCAAAATCGTAAAGGTCAATCATATGTTTTGAGAGCTTTGAATTCCTTCTCAAAAAAATTCATATTGTATTCATCTAGACTTACTAAACAATTTCAAGGTTTCTCATCTTATGAAGCCAAGTAGAAAAGAACCACTTGCATTTTATGGAACTAGAAGAAATTGTCCAACCCAAGGCTATCCCAATGACACGAGGACGACCTAATACAAGATCATATGATTTTGTTAAGTGTTTGTTTAAGCTCAAAGTTTGTTCTTCTAGTGGTGCTAATTGTAGAATGTAAATGTACTCACAGATCCTCTTTCTATTCACTGTGTTTCAAGTAGAGTAGGTCATTGATTAGGAAACAAAGTTTGAAATGCACAAGCGAAGCATCTCTCGAGAGCACAAACGAGTGGTAAGCATAGACATGGACACTACTCGCTCTACTACTCGTACTAACTTTCTTCTGCGTTAAGGTCCAAGAACTAGATGGTTTGTATTGCTTAAGAACTAATCAACCTTCAGAAAACCAATCATAAGCACACTACCTATTTAACTCCATCTATGTGCAATTCAAGTTTTGATGCACGCAGAGCTAGATAATGTGTTGATTGTCCCGAAGAATCTTTTCCTCATTTTCTTAAGCTCCCTCCACAAACTAGACCTCCAACATTTCTCACTTTGCTTAACTAACATAATAGCAGGGACTTTCCTTAATTCTGTACATATCTATACACCTCCATCACCTAATTACAATGAATTGGGGGCAAAAGATGTGATACTAGCTCTACTGCTGAAAAAATTAGTTTGTTTGGCAGATTCTTGTAAGTTACGGGTTTTAAGGAAAACTCGAGAGGAGAGTCGGAACAAAGAAAATAATGAAAAGGAGCCACTAGGATGACCTGTATATGATCCTTCATCGTGCAGTTGCACACTAATCAACAACAATTATCCAGCAGTCCGCAAATGATCCTAAAAGTTCCATACATGGCTAAGGCCTTATGTAGGCCAAAAGGACACTCGAGAAACAGGGGGGAAAGAAGACATCTATATCAGTAATCATGGAGCCAACAAAACTTGCCACAAGCCAGCACACACATGACCATAATATGTAGTGCATCAGAACCCTCTATATATATTCAAATCCACACCATGCCATTGCTAGCAGTCTTGGTACAGCTAGTAATACAAGACCAAGGGCATGCCAATATCTAGATCTTTACTAGAAGATAAGTGCAATTTGCCATATTAAAACGGACACAAGTATATCTACTTGATGAGATAGAAGTTCACAGCCACCCACTATCAAAATCTTGGGGGTGATACTACATTTTGTACACCTACACAGAATGATAATGAAGAGAGACACCTTTATTGCTGCGTTGATATTATCTGCTCTTCACCCAAAGAGCAGCTCTTATTCCGCAACTGTCCCTTCCGCTCCCTCCATGACACACATACCTGGCACAATTTTTCCTTCACCATTGGCATCAACCATCCATCCCCTCCATCCTTCTAGAATCATTCACCTGATTCCACCTCATGCATGTGGAAAAACCACCCTCCCCAGAAGCATCTCGTTGCTGTCATGCATGTCAAAAAATCCATGCGAAAGCAGAGCTCCTGCCATCATACAAGTCGATGATGATTTGCACCCCTCTGCCACTCCAAGCCGAAGGCAAGCCTAAACACTCTACATAGACTTATCTGCTTCATGCAGTAAGCAGTGAGGTCACCTGCCAGATACCTGCGTGTATATTTACATGTTTGCAAATACTCATCTTGAGTTACGGATAGAGTTAATGCCCTCATGTGGAGCAATAGAAGAAGTTGCAGTATAGTCAGGGGGAATATGTAAAACTTAGTCAACATATCAACTTACTACAGGGTCAGGTCCAATTTCAACATCCTTCGCAGGTTTCATTGTTGCAAATGCCACATCCAACTCCCCTTCCGCATGGTGAGATTCAGAGGCAGAAAATGTGGATCCTGACCCTACGGGCTTTGTTATGTTACTCTTTTGTCCCTCTCCAACCCATCTTCTGGCCGAGGAGTGAGAACTTTGGAAGAGGCAGGGAGCTAGGTGTTGTTGAAGCACAATATGCAGGCCCAGCCCACCTTTCAGGGAGCGACAGAGAAGCAGTTCTGGTGATCACATTCCCTTTATTGCTTGGAATCTGTAACACCTGGCTCCTGTACTTCCCCAGATGCTCGACAATTTGAGGGTCGGTTGATGCCCGCCTTAGTCTTGACAAGCCACCCTCCACTGCATGTATTCTAGAGGCTTGATTAAGGAGCATCGCCTTGGGGCTGACACTCTCAGCTGCATGCGTAGTTCGGAGGCTCTTCTCAGCATGGATTCCAAGCACTGGCACTTGATTCAGCCCTTTTGATAGCATCAAAATGTCGTCATCATAGCTCCTCCTAGGCCTGACCATACTCACGATCATAGCGTTGTGAAGTTTGCTTTGTTCACCTTTTGGGTCTTTCACAACCGCTTGATCTACCGACATGCTTGAGACAGGTCATGGAGTCTGGGAACTCCCATGTGGCAGCCCTGAAAGTTGGACTTGTCCATCTGTGAATCAAAAAACCCCTTCTTCCCATTGATCCCATTCTTATTCTTCCAGTCTAGGGGAGCATTTTGGACTATTTTGCAAGGTTTGGTTCCATTGGCCTTGGTACTCAACCTTGACTCAGACACCAGAGTGGGCGATTCGGTTACATCACATACGGTGAGAAACCAGGTAGCCGACTCATTGGCTGCTTCATTACCATTTGGACGTTGCAAGATAGTAAACGACGGAGCATCTGACATAGGCATTGCAGAGAGGGCGGCATCTTCTTGTGAATCCCACTGCCTTTTAGGCTTGGGTTTTCTTTGATCCACCTCCCTCTCCAAAGGGTACAAATTAATTCTACTTCTTGCTCTATGCGGATAACACGGTCTAGCTCCATGATAAGAGGCAAAGCTAGGTCTTGCTTGATCCAAAGACAGTTTCTCACGAGTCACGAAGACAGTTTCTCTCTCTCTCTCTCTCTCTCTCTCTCTCTCTCTCTCTCTCTCTCTCTCTCTCTCTCAACATACACACACACACACACACACACACACTGTACAGTGTACACACAGATGACTCCCTATGTATGTGTGAGTGCACGGAACAAGAACGAGTATGCAGTTGCATGCATTTAGTGCTTTATTTCTGTGCTGACAATGATAAGGCTCCTTTAGCTCTGATGACGAGGGGCAGGGACCACTGATTAGTCACCAGAGGACACTGCCACATACATGAAAATTGTTCTCTCTCTCTCTCTCTCTCTCTCTCTCTCTCTCTCTCTCTCAATGACACAGACACAAAGTCTGTCTGCTGAACGCGGTGCTGCACGAACAAAGTCCACTGAGGAGTCAGGACTCGAGGCTCGAGAGTTCACCTGCAATAATGGTCATCCACGTGGGCGCCATCAGTTAAAGGACACCTAAGTTGACCCAACACTAGGGCCTTTCTTTAGCAGGCCAAAAAGGATAATATTTTATTATTTAATAAAAATTTGGTTTTTGAATATATATATATATTTGGCTTTATCTTTTCAAGGGGTTTTTTTAAAGACAAATATTGATATTTTTTAGAGATTTCTAAAAGTTTCTCTTTTTTGAAGAGATCTAGAAAAAAAAAAGCTCGTCTCATGTCGACTTGGTGATGTCCTGCTTTGAGGACATGTATGCAAATAAAGAGGTCGATCCACGCTATTGGCTATGTGTGTGTGTGTGTGTGTGTGTGTGTGTGTGTGAGAGAGAGAGAGAGAGAGAGGTGTCTATATGTGTATGCGCACCTGCATATGCATGAGAGAGAGAAAAAAAAAAGATTTTATCATTGAGCTCATAGCCACTACATCTCACCAAGGGCATCCTTCAAGCCCTTCCAATTTCCAAGATATTATGGTTTTCTTCGCATTATAGTGTACTTTCAAAAGGATAGCTAATGGTTTTCACCTGTAGAAAATGGATGAAATATCTAATAAAAACCAACCCTCACATTGGCACCGCAAATGAGGAGAGAGATTGCCTAGTTGGACGGACCTTTTACAGTTCTCTGATATTTTGTCATTTTTATTTTTTAAAGTTAAAATGTGGGCCATGCTTAAAAGCCTATAGATTCTCTCAATTTTGACACGCAAGGGTGTCTATTAAAAATCAAGCGCGCGCACACACACACACACACACACACACACACACACACACACACACACACAGAGAGAGAGAGAGAGAGAGAGAGAGAGAGAGAGAGAGAGAGAGGATCATTTTTTAGCGTGCAACAAATGATGCGGCAAGGAGAAGTAGGGAGAGAGAAAAAGAAATAGCAAAATGTTCAAGGTTGTAGGAACAATTTAAAAAGACACTAAAAGTTGCACGAGTCTTCAACAAAAAGTGAATATCTATGCGGGGAGAGAGAGAGAGAGAGAGAGAGAGAGAGAGAGAGAGAGAGAGAGACCAAACATATCCATGCAAACTACTATCCACCCAACATGTGTGTGTGTGTGTGTGTGTGTGTGTGTGTGTGAGAGAGAGAGAGAGAGAGAGAGAGAGAGAGAGGTTTTGCTGCGTGGGGGGACGGAGGGGGGAGAGATAGAAATTTTGAATGTAATATTCACTGTACTAGAGCAATAGTAAGAGGCATCAAGACCTATGTGGCAATTCTTTGGTTCAAGCATAATACACACACACACACACACATACATACATACATACATACATACATACATACACACACATACACATATACATATATATATGCATGTTTCTCTGTGTGTGTATACTTATTTATTTATTTATATACACACACACACACACATACATACATACATACATACACACACATACACATATGCATATATATGCATGTGTCTCTGTGTGTGTATACTTATTTATTTATTTATATACACACACACATAGACACATGCATATGTATGTGTGTGTGTGTGTGTGTATATATATATATATATATATATATATATATATAGAGAGAGAGAGAGAGAGAGAGAGAGAAAATTACCAAAATACTCCTCTAATTTGTGGAAATTTTCAAAATATCCCTCAATTTTCAAAAAGCAAAAAATACCTCAAATATTTTGTCAAATTCTCAAAATTCCCTTCAAATTCTTTGAAACTCCCAAAATATCCTTGGTTGTGAGATTAAATTTCTCCAAGAATAAAAAACTTTGTAGCTTTTCATAAGAAGACAGATTATTTTTTGAATACAAGAAACTAACCTAGAATTTGAGTTGATTATGTAGGCTTTGAAGATGAATTACTTCATTATTTTTAGACATAATATGTATATGTATGCATATATACATGTATACATACGTATGTGTATGTGTGTGTGTGTGTGTGTGTGTGTGTGTGTGTGTGTGTGAGAGAGAGAGAGAGAGAGAGAGAGAGAGAGAGAGAGAGAGACTTATGTGTATCATTCTATATCATTCCATATCTATTAGATGCTCAAATCTTTGAAATAATATGATGTTCTTTTTATGAGGTTAGAATATTCTATAACTTCTTTATTGATGTCAATGGTGGCATCTTCTTTGTTGGTGGCATCTTTAAAGTTTCCATAAAGAAGATGCTCCCCTGCTATGGACATAATGGTGGCAACTGATCCAGGCTAAAATGTAAGAAAATAAATTTTACGTGATCAAAGGATGACCACTAAAGTAGGGTATGATATTTGTACTCTCATATTTTCAAAAGACATAATGTGCATACAAAAAGACTCTCTCCTACATTGCCTCAATGTTCGGTCTCACATGTGAGGAAGCATGAGCTAAGGAGCTAAGCAAGATGGTTGGTATGATATAGATTGTGCATAAGGGAATAGTCTCAAGCATGTAAATGGTTGAATACAATATGGTCTCACAAAGAGGAAGATGCTTTTGTAATTCAGGGAGAGAAAGATCAATGGCATGAATGATTTCAGGTCATCGACTTCATTTTGCACCACATCCTTGAGTTTAACATAATGGCCAAAACTCTTACAAAAATAAACAACTAAGCAACCTTATTTTACTTTCAATTCTATCATATTTAAAGATGCAAATGACGTGAAAGTGTAAATGAATAAATAGTGTGAATCTTATTGTATTAAGTTGCTTATTCATTATTGTGATTAGGCGATGATTTAAACCATTACTATGTTTGTGGAGAAAACATAGATAGAGATGCAAGCGAGTCATCTAGAGAGAAACATAGATGGAAGGGTCAATCACATTCTTAATATCAATAGAAAGCCAACTCATCTCTTTGAAACTTAAAACTTTCTTGGTACATTGGAAGCTATGAGCCCTAATCTTTTCTTACACAATATAGCAGTCATTGGTCCTCATCTTTAACAACTTGCTAGCTTACCCAGTTTGTACTTCTTGACTTGGTAGCACTTTTGTCAACCCTAGGTAATCCAAGGAAAAAACATCCTTCATATTATATAGGTTGTTATTATGTGAACTACTACCATGTCTTGCTCATAAGAAAGACGCAAGTAAGAGAGTGGAATAGAGACATTGAATCCAATTGTGTTCCTAGCATTGAAATCAATTCTAAAACCCACTGAAAAAAAGTTTTATTCACATTGAATTCTCTTAGCATTCATCTCTTCACACCATGCTAACTTATCCAATCTGTATCATCAAGTTTGGTGACATTGCTAGATCAAGAATGACCAAAAGGAGGAAAATCTCTCTCTCTCTCTCTACCCACCCCAATAGAAGGAGAGCACTCCTACGTTTGTTGAACAAAGGGTAGCACCTCATGAAAGAAGCTCCCAAGCTTGGTTTTAGAGTATCCTTTGTATCATCTTTTATATAGACCAAAAGGAGGACTCTCTCTCTCTCTACCCACCCCAATAGAAGGAGAGCACTCCTGAGTTTGTTGAAGAAAGGCTAGCACCTCATGAAAGATAATGTCTATGAGAAACTCCCAAGCTTGGTTTTTAAGAATTCTTTGCAGCATCTTACATATATTCATGTTTGTTAAAATCTATCAAGAGGTTGTGTCATGTATCATTTTTAGAAATACAATAGACTATACATGTAGAAAGAGAGTATGGATAGTGTTCTAATTGGAACATAAGACAGCCCTATGAGAATACATGCCATGTTTCCTTGATCGCAACAACGCGCGGGTCACATACTAGTCCCAATGGGATTGACATTGGGGGTCATTCGGCCCGTCAAATTTACATTGTCGAGTAAGGTGAAAAAGTAAATTTGGACCAACAAGTAAATTTGATCTAGTCAAGATTGTATTGCACCTTGTACATCAAAGCCATGACCTACCCTATCAAGGCATGGGCTCTAACCACCATGCTCACATGCTTTCACTGAAGATCATGGTACTCCTATGCATTGCATTGTAAGTACAGATTGATTTGTACATTTGGGTGCTGATTGCATGGTCTACAATGCATGCTTGCCATGATCTGTCACCTCCACCCTTGATCCCATTTAAGCACGTCCATGCCATATAGTGCTCAATGTTCTTTACGGCCTTCAAAATGCGAAGTAGAGATACCCTTTACAAAAACAAAAGTAATCACCTTTCAAAATCACTCCATAGCCTTGCTAAAAAGTCTAAATAATTTAAATATAGATATAGTATTGTGACTTTTAAAGAGAAGAAGTCAAAACTAAGTCTTTTCATTTTTTACCATCACAGTACTTGCTACTTATCCTTCACTTTTACATTTCAAACCAAATGACTTACTACTTACCCTTCACTTTTACATTTCAAACCATATGTTTCTTAAGGTTCTTGAGATGAAGGAGAGAGGACACATCAAGGAGAGAGGACACATCGATGCCCTCTCCTTCTTTGAAAATTTTAAGCTCAATTATATATAGTATACATAGTAAAGCTTAACTTTATGCATCTGAAATGCATGTGAAATTGGTGTTCATGGTCATTGTTCTTTCAGACGGGACCGAAGCAAGGAGAGTTAACAAGGGCTAGCATTGCTTTCTTGACTTGTTATGGAAGCCAAAAATGTTTGTAGAACCAAGGCGGTTTGATTTTGGTAGCCTTTTAGGGTTTTGAGCAAGTTGATATTCAAGTAGACTTGTGTGTAGGAGATGATTCCCACAGAAATCGACAGAACCTTCTCCTTCTATTTGTTATCCCAATTCCCTCTCCAAGAGTCATTAGGAGATCTATGAGGTCTCTTTTTTTTCTCAACCTTCTTCTTTTCTTGAGCTAGCTACAATCACCTTCTCTCGATCTACTTCAAAGAGCTTCAAAATTTATCGAACTCGCTTCTTCTAGGTTGACCTCTACTTTCTCTTCTTCCCAAGCTTGAAGAGCTAACAAAAAAAAGACAGAGAAACAACCATACCTTTGTTTTTTTTATGTTCATTGTAAGATTCTACAAGATTAGCCAAGAATTAGGCAGGTCTTTTTCAGCCTTAGCTTCTTCCAATGCAACCAGTTACTGTCGGCTTCACCTATTCCAGATCCGGCCCTTTGAAAACCTTTGTCAGGGCACTCTGATGTCAAATCTTGATCACCACTTGTTAATTTCTTCAAGGTCTCTTTCTTTTCTCTTTCTTGCATTTCCGCCTTCAAAATCCACAAAGTTTAGCCATTGATTTGAATTAAGATCTTAACATACCAGATTTCAATGATCAATAAGCACAATTTGGTGGTTGGTTTACTGATTAAGCATTGGTTAAACTTGATTTTGTAATTATAATGCTACTGATTCAAAATTTCTCCTTAAAAGTTGAAATCAAATGTTGATTGAATCAAACTAGGCGCTCTAATACCACTGTTGGGAGCAAGGGTGAGCTTCCACCCATGCCATGGAATTCAACCATTGACCTTGCCATGATGGAGAAGGGAAAAGAGAGAGATATAAGGGTTGACGTTGACATAGAAAGAAGGGATAAAGATCTTGACACATCTACACATAATAGTACATGCAGAAAAGAAGGAAGGGTACAGACTCTTACACTTATATTCAATTTTGGGAAAATTTTCTAAAATAAGTGGCCATTTTATTCATTAAAACATGTTAAATTAGGGGTTTTTTAATTGGCCCACGAATGCACATTATATATGAGAGTATTGAATAATGCACCCCCCGAGCCGTAGTGTAGCACTACTTGTGAGGCAATTTGATACACATATAACCATTTCATGTTTAAGGAGGTCTTAGTCATGAAAGAAGTCATCAAATTGACTAACCCATGCCACAATAGTGCTTGCATCTTTAGTGTCATCAAAATATTTGAAATTGAAAGCCTTTTTGCTAATTTTATGTAGTTTTGACACGTGCACTGTGCAATAACCTATCTTCTAGTTCTTGTCTTCTTATGCACTCATATGCAAGATATTGTTGCAAATTTGTGAGCTACTCAACAATTGTTGTGGAAGATGAGCCATGATGGCATACTTTTCTCTTTTTTCTTCTTTTTTTATTTTTTAAAAAATGGCTATGTATATGTGGATAAGGTTGGTATGAAAACAGCAAGAAGATAAAAGAAAAAAAAAGATTACTTAGCTGTAAGATTATTGATGGTGCCCTATCCATTTGTGTAGTACATGAGCGAGACAGAGATCGACGATGATTGGTTGAGCAAGCCTGCATATGAAAATCTTTTTGCGTTTGAACTCCATTTCCTAGTAGTAGATGGCAATCAACAAAAGAGTTTGCAAAGTAAAAGGGCATTCTTGAAAATCTTGCAGAGTTTGTTAACGAATTTTCAAAGTTTTAAGGTTTTAAAGAATGTTCAATTAAACAAATTTTGGAGCTAATTCCTCATAGTTGAAACTCCTCGAGGTCAAAACTTCCTTAGCATGTAAGATTTTTAACTCCAAGATAAATGTTTTATGGCGCTCAACTACTAGGTAAATTGGCAAGGAAAGCTTCAAATGAAAGAGTTTTTAACTTTGGTGGGAAGGGTGGCCAACAATTTAATCAAGACTTTAATTTTAAATTAAAAGTGTGATTCAATACAAGGCCAAAAATAGTGGAGCAATGCTAGCTGGGATGAAGAAGACAATGGGTAGTTGTTTCTTTGTGATGGCGACTTGCAAAGGTTCTTACGACCAGTGGTCAAGAAGGTGAAGTGGTCTAGCAATCTAGGGTGACAAGTTTTTGTGGCAAGAAACTGTTCCCATGGTTCACCACCAGTTGCACATTTATTTCCGGGTAATCCACTTGGGACCTAAAACTGTTTGCAACTGGTTACCAAGGGTAGGGCAGCCAAGGGTTGTCGAGACAGGGTGGCCAACAATTTAATCAAGACTTTAATTTTAAATTAAAAGTGTGATTCAATACAAGGCCAAAAATAGTGGAGCAATGCGAGCTGGGATGAAGAAGACAATGGGTAGTTGTTTCTTTGTGATGGCGACTTGCAAAGGTTCTTACGACCAGTGGTCAAGAAGGTGAAGTGGTCTAGCAATCTAGGGTGACAAGTTTTTGTGGCAAGAAACTGTTCCCATGGTTCACCACCAGCTGCACATTTATTTCCGGGTAATCCACTTGGGACCTAAAACTGTTTGCAACTGGTTACCAACCAATTGCAAATCGAAGCTTCACGTGAACTGGCACATATTGGCCTTCTCATCACCCAAAGATCCTTGCTATGTTGACAATCATCCACTGCCTCAAATACAGCCATTGCAGGTTGCAGTATTGCAGATGGGTCTTACGAGCTCTTATAACCTATAATCTCATTCTCAAGCCACGATGTTGCACTACTCGCTATTGCAATCATAGCACTCCCCTATACACACATTAAAGCAACATTTTAGAAAAGGGACCTCTCTGTTACCATATACATGTGGTAGTGATGTGTGTGAACATACTAGGACCGCCGGGGCATTTTTTCCCTCTTTAGGAGGTTTTTTCCCCCGTGCATTGTATATACGCCCATCACTCTAGGGCTATCTATCTTTCCATTGCACACTAAGTAACACACTCTCCATTGTGTGCCTTGAGCTTCCTTCGTCTTCTCCAAGTTGTGTGTGTTTCTCTGCAACCCTAATTCCAACAATTGGTATTAGAGCAGGTCACGTCCTCCAGGGCTTAGTCGCTAGCTGCTCCAGCACATGCCTGCTCACTTTCTCCGATTTCAGTGAGCTTTGGCGAGCGTCGCAGGTCGACAAATATTGATTTAGGCTCATTTCGGCCTCCGTTTTCACTACAGGAAGTACTGCACAGGCTATTTCGTCATTTTGTGCAGAATTTTTGTTAGTACCGTTTTCTGCATAACAGGTGCCTTATAGTCTTCTACGGTTTGTGCTATATAGCACAGGTTGTTCCCGCTCCGTTTCTCCTATTTTCGGGCAGTTTTCACATCAGGTGCAACATTTACCATGGCTAACAACAACAACACAGATGTGTTCAAGATGTTTGTTGCTGAGGACAGGTTGGATGGGGACAACTACCCTATGTGGGCTTATATGACGCAACATGTTCTTGTGTCAAAGGGTGTCTGGAAAATTGTGCAGGGCATTGATGTACGTCCTGGTTCTGAGGATGTAGGCGATGTTGAGGATGTTGCAGGTCTTGCTGCAAGGATTGCAGCTGTTAGAGTTGTTTTGCCTACGGCAGAACAAGCTCGTTGGGATGTTAAGGATGCGCATGCTCATGCATTGATTGCGTTGTCGATGAAGCGCACCATTGTTACTCACATCCGTTCAACAAAATCTACAAAACAGGCTTGGGATATTTTAGCAGGTCTTTATGCAAGCCGCAATGAGGCTAAAATTGCTTTGCTGCGTAAAGAGCTGGAGTCGAAGATTATGCATGAGGAAGATGATATGGACACTTTCCTAGCTGGTGTCAAGGATATCAATGAGCAACTTATTTCTGCAGGTGAAGTTATTTCAGACAGTTCCCTTGTGCAGACTGTTCTTGATGCCTTACCAGACTTTTGCTAGTACTTGGAGACTTATGACCCAAGGAAATCCTGAAGTTGTCAAGTTTGATGCATTATGCACATTGCTGTTGCAAGAGTCACTTTCCAGAAAAAATAGGACTAGGCAGCGTGCAGTTGAACAGGCTTTTATTGCTTCTCAAAGAAAGGGTGGTAACAGTAATGCAGCCACTTCTTATGGTTCTTTTGTTCATAATGCTTCTGCTGGCAGCACTTCGTCTGGAAATTCTGGTGATAAGGGAAAAAAGAAGATGCGTTGCCATTATTGTAAAGCCAATGATCACTTGATCAAGTCGTGTCCTAAGTTGAAGGCCAAAGAGGCTAAGAGGAAAGAGGGTGGTTCCACTGCAAATGCTGGTTCCACTACAAATGCAGCCATTGTTGAGTCTTCTGTGAAAGGAGACTGTAATGCTGATGTGGATGCAGAATGGGATTTTAGCACAGAGTGCACTTACAATCCTGTTGTCAATGATGCATGCTTGTCAGTTGCTGCAGATTAGCATGTGTGGTATTTTGACAGTGGTGCTACAAAGCACATTACCTCACATTGTGAATTGTTTACCTCTCTCGAGTCTGTCCCTCATGCGAATTCAGCCACTTGTGCCAACAACGCCTCTTATCCAGTTCAGGGAGTTGGAAAGATTGTGCTCACTGCTGCTAATGGCAGTTCCTTCACACTTGTTGATGCACTTGATGTACCTGGGATCAAGAAGAATATCTTGTCTATATCCGCACTTGCTAGACTTGGACTTGTAGTCAAATTTGTGGATGACAGATGTACAGTTCATGATCTCAGTTTTGGTGATGAAATTGTTGCATCTGGCCTTTTGTGCCGTGGGCTGTATAAGCTCACTTTTTATGACAAGTGTGGACAAAATTTTGCAAATGCTGTTGCAGATTCAAGGGCTATTTCAGATGCAAAACTTTGGCATGCACGTTTTGGTCATCTGAATTTTGCCAGTTTGCTGCGTTTGCAGAAATCTGATATGGTTGCTTCTTTGTCGCCTCTTGACGCACCTGTCAAACATGTTTGTGAAGGTTGTATTTTGGGTAAGATGTAGCGTTCTAAGTTTCCAAAGGATGGTTCAGTTCGGGCCACATGCAGGTTGCAGCTTGTGCATAGTGATGTTTGTGGTCCCATGCAAACTCCGTCCTTGGGCAATTACCTGTACTTCGTGACTTTCATTGATGATTACTCCAGGCATGCATGGGTATTTCCGCTTAAAGTGAAGTCCGAAGTTTTTATGTGCTTCAAACAATTTCTGGCTATGGCTGAAAATGTCTCGAAATGTACTATGGACACCCTCTATTCCGATCGAGGGGGGGAGTATATGTCTCATAAATTTAATGTATTTCTAGCTAGTCGTGGGATAAAACACCAATGTACAGTGCCTTATACACCTCAACAAAATGGTGTTGCTGAGAGGAAAAACAGGTCACTGACGGAAATGGCACGATGTATGGTCAAAAGTCAAGCTTTACCGCATTCTTTTTGGCTTGAGGCCATCATGTGTGCCACTTATGTACTTAACAGGTGTCCTACGAAATCTTTGCAGTTTATTACTCCATATGAAGCATGGCATGATAGAAAGCCTTCTATTGAGCACATGCGTGTTTTTGGCTGTTTGGCATATGCTTTGGTGCCACAAGTGCAACCCAAAAAATTGGATGATAAGGCTGTCAAATGTATTTTTGTTGGTTACAGTGTTGAAAGCAAAGGTTACAGGTTGTATCATCCGCAAACAAAACGTATTCTGGTTTCACGGGATGTAGTGTTTGTGGAAGATTCTGTTCAGCCCTTGCTGTCATGTACCAGAGACAATAATGTAAGCTCACAGGACATTTATGACACTTTGTTGCCTCTTTTCAGTGGTGGAAATACGAATGTAAGTTCCAATGAGGAAAATGCACAGCCTATGGGGGTTTCTAAAAATGTTTTAGATCAGCCTATTACTGATGCAGATGTACATGATGTACTTGATGAGGAAAGGGCTGAAAATGAGTAGGCTAGAGGTATGCCAAAATGGCTGGTGCACACTTTGTGTGACAGTAAATTGGATGCACATTTGTCTAGTCGTACTCGTTCAGGCTCTCGCCATGCATCTTATGCATCAGATTGTTATGCTTTGGCTGTGTCTAGCTTACAAGATGTTGAGGAGCCTCTGACTTTTGATGAAGCACAAAATTCAGAAAATTGGATGGCTGCCATGCAATCAGAATATGATGCACTTATAGAAAATGACACATGGACTTTATGTGATTTGCCTCCTGGCAAAAAGGCCATTGGTACGAAGTGGCTTTACAAGTTGAAACGCAAGCCGGATGGTGAGATCGATTGCCATAAGGCTCGACTTGTTGCAAAGGGTTATGCATAGCAAAAAGGCATAGATTATGAAGAGACTTTTTCTCCCACTTGTCGTATGACTACTGTACGTTTTCTATGTGCATTGGCAGCTCATTTTGGTTGGGATGTACATCAATCAGACATTGTTACTGCTTTCTTGAATGGTGACATATTTGAGGAAGTTTATGTAATGCAGCCTCGCGGTTTTGTCATAAAAGGACAAGAGGACAAAGTGTGCAAATGTAACAAGGCTTTGTATGGGTTGAAGCAATCTCCTCGTGCTTGGTATGAGAAAGCTGACACTCATTTGGTCAAACAAGGCTTTCGTAACAGTCCAACAGAAAGCACATTGTATGTAAAGCGTGAGGGTGATGTACTTCTCATTGTGGTTCTTTATGTTGATGACTTGCTGATCACTGGACCAAATGAGAGACATATTGCTGAATTTAAGGCTGATTTGAATGCTACTTTCAAGATGAAAGATTTGGGGTTGTTGCATCATTATTTGGGTATACAGTTTAAGCAGTGTGATGGTGGTATTGCCTTGTGTCATAAAAGTTACATAGAGACATTGCTATGTAAGTTTGGACTTGAAGAATGCAAACCTATTGCCACTCCCATGGAAACAGGTTTGAAGTTGAGTCTACATGATGCTGGTGATCCTGCTGATGTCACTCTTTACCAAACTGCTGCTGGCTGCCTCATTTATGTATGCAACACGAGGCCGGATATTCAGTTTGCAGTCTCATAGGTCAGCAGATTTATGCATAGCCCAGGGTCTAAGCATTGGTAGGCTGTTAAGAGGATTTTCCGCTACCTTAGTGGCACTTTATATCTTGGCTTGTTTTATCCCAAGGGGGGATCATTGCCGCCAGACTTACATGCTTTTTCGAACTCAGATTGGGCTGGTTGTTTTGACACGCGAGTGTCCACAAGTGGTTTTTGTTTCATGCTTGGCAGTTCATGTATATCATGGCTGAGCAAGAAGCAACCTACTATGGCCACTTCGAGTTGTGAGGCTGAGTACAGGGCAGTCTTCACAGCTACGGTTGAGTGTGTATGGCTCAGACGCCTTATGGATGATTTGGGTGTTGGACAGGACACTGCCAACACTATCTACACTGACAGTCAAAGCGCATTGGCAGTTGCAAGGAACCCAGTTTTTCATGCTCGCACAAAGCACATTGAGGTGCATTACCACTATGTCAGGGAGAGGCTCTCAGCAGGAGAGATCAGCTTGGCTTATGTGCCAACACAGGAGAACCTTGCAGATCTTTTCACAAAGGCATTGTCTCGTGAGAATCTTGAAGCTTTCCGCAAAGCTTTGGGCTTACTCCCCTTTGTGGACTGATCGTGTCCTCAGGGCATGGCACTTCCCTTTACTCATGTGCCAGCTCTCGTTCACCGCATCACTCCAGGGGGGATTTGTTACCATATACATGTGGTAGTGATGTGTGTGAACACACTAGGACCGCCGGGGCATTTTTCCCCTCTTTAGGAGGTTTTTTCCCCCGTGCATTGTATATACGCCCATCACTCTAGGGCTATCTATCTTTCCATTGCACACTAAGTAACACACTCTCCATTGTGTGCCTTGAGCTTCCTTCGTCTTCTCCAAGCTGTGTGTGTTTCTCTACAACCCTAATTCCAACACTATCAAGTTTGGAGGGACCTTTCAAAATCTTATTGTGTGCCCATGTGCCCTTTAAAAGGATTTTTTTCGTCAATGGTACCAACAATTTCGGAGCGCACCCTCCCCTTTTGACTTGTAAACCTCCTATAGAAAGTTATAATGGCATTAAAAGGTATTTGTTATGGCTTCAAAATAATTAAAAGGTATTCCTAATTCAAAGTTTCCCTCAATAATAACCTAAATGATGCATTAGTCTATATCACAAAACAACGAACAATGACAAAGCACATAGATTTTCAATAGTATTAGTTGGACGTGAGAAAGAACGATACAACTTAGAGAGAGAGAGAGAGAGAGAGAGAGAGAGAGAGAGAGAGAGAGAGGATACTTTAAATAATAAAACGCTAAAGAAAAATAAAGGAGAAAAAAAACACAAATATACAATGTGAAGTGGAACACCTCTTTATCTCTTTATGTGGACACAAAAGGTCTTTTGAATTTCCACCATGATATGTCTTTTGACTTTCCACCTCATTTGTCTTTTTATTTCCTAAACTCAGTCTTCACCTATGCACTTACTATGTTTTGAGAGACTTTTCACTTTTTCAAGATTGGGGAGACCTAATAGCATTATTGAGATGTAGGGGGTGGTAGAAGGACGCCCTTGCAACATTTTACTTTTTGGTAGCCCTATGAGGCACATATTATTTTTTAAGAGCTCCCTCTTATAGAACAATTAGAGGGTCTATGGGGGAGCCCTCTGAGCCTAATTGCCCCCAACATTTACTATCCCAATCATATAAGCTATCACCATCCACTGCAATTACCTTTCGCGTCAACCATCTGCTCCACCCTCCCTCGATCGACCATACTTGTTGTGCCTCATAATCACCATCCTCATCGTCTTTCACATGCTGCCAGCTATCAAATCTATCCCACTCTTGATGTGGCAACGACCCCACAACAGAATCATGGCCTGCTTTTGTTCAATGCCATATTTGTTTCATCGATGGTGCCGTCTCTACGGTCATTTTTGTCATAGCTCTGGCCTTGTAAAAGGGAGTCATACTAGTGCTCTAAATTTTTTTTTGAGATGACATTGAATTGATTAAAAGTAAAGGAAAAAAATACGGTTACCCCTAACGCAAGATAAGGGCTATTGTGACCAAGAGTCAAATAGTGGTCAAAGTACAAGAACACCATCAAGAGTGGCTACCAACAACAGAATAATAACTAAGGATCACAAACAAAAGATTCATACATGGCTAGAATTATTGGCCTCCATCTTTGCCATCTTAGGAATTTTTGTAACTTCTTTACATCACCTTAGGAAGCATCTTTGACAAGACCATATAGCTCTTTCGTTACAATCAAAAACCGAGAGAGAAATGAACAACATAAGTTGAGCGATGTAATACAAACCATGCTTTGTCACTTTCCAACCAAATATGCCATACCAAATATGCCATAAGAAAGCACCTCTCAGACAAGTCCAAAGAGGGACATCCATGAAGCTACATTCACCCATTAGCAAAGATGTTCAAGAAAACTCATGTAAGGAAACGGTAGAATAGACTTTTTGAAGTTCCCTTCTAAAATGGGCATTATGAGGAGGAGATTATTCATGAAGTTTACACCTACCAAAATTCCAATATTCTTAGCCTCTGTGGAGAATGAGCCACATGAGACAACTCTGTTTGATTGACAGAGGGTAGACTCAATAGCACTTAAACCTGTATGACTATTTCTTAGTCAGAGATTCTCTATTTGTTGTTAAGCTAGCAATCAAAGCCTGATCCATTTTGTCCTTTTGTGAATAGATGCTCTTGCACAGATTGTAAACAAAGAAGGGATTTCCTTTGAAACAACTATGCAATGCTTCTAATCTATTGATGACCAAATCAACACATTCTTGTGAAATTTGAAGCCGTTGTATGAGCTGAGTTTTTATAGCCAGAATCAATTCCTGTAGACATCCTATCATCTCTTTAAGAATTCTTTTTGAAGCATTTGTCCCGAAAAGAGGCCAACACCTAGTGTTTCTGTGCCATCCAAACCAAATAGGTGCAACCAAAATCTAAGGGACAAGGTCCAATCTTTTAGAGGAGACCATAAAACTTTCTTGCAATTCCAAGCTTTCCAAAACTTGCAGACAATTTTGGTACCCTTACCAATTTTTTTTAAATTGAGAGATTGCTCCAAGATTTATAGTCTTTAAGGTGAAAATTCTATGCATTCTTTTTAAACAACAATGCCCAAAAGTCTATAGAAGTTGAGGCCCTCAAGATCCATTTTCTAGCCAGCTTGGTTGACAGCTACTGAATATTTAAGATTCCTAGACCTCCAACTTCTTTGTCATCACTGCAATAAGTCTAACAAGCCATCTTAGGAAATCTATTAATGTCATTAGAGTCTCCACAAAGGAATATTCTTGTCAGATTGAAAACCTTGTTGAAGTGGTATTGAGAAGGAATCCAACAAAAAAGAAAAATATTAGGGAGGAAATGAGATAATGGTTTAAAGAAAAAACCCTTGCAGATAGATTAGGTTGATCAAGAATAAAACTTTTTCATGAACTTGTCTAGGGCCCAATCCATATTTGATTAAAGGAGACATTGGGTATGCCTAAAAGTCTAAAAATATGACCATCCTGAATGACTTTATAACTAGCTTGGGAGACAATTGTAGGATAGTCTCCTTTTGACACTCTATATCTTGTTTTTGCATGATTTATCACATAACCACTAGCCAAGAAAAAAATATTTAAGCCTTTCAAGAAGCTTTCTATTGACTGTACATCATTCCTTACTAGAGCATTGGTATCATTTGCAAAGTGCTGCAAGCATAATTGATCAACATACCCTAAAATTTTGATGGCTCTGAATTTACCTTGTTGCAGCAGGTCTTTGATCATCCAACCCATTGCATCAATGGAAATGGCATATAGAAGATGTTACAGAGGGAAACCTTGTCTTATAGATTTCTCCAAAGAACGATTTTAGTTAAAGTGTCATTTATGGAGATTCTAGCAGATGAACCACCAAACAAAATATGCACAAATTTCCATATGGGGATTCACTATTACCTTCCATATGGTGGCACATGAGTGCACCCTAGGGGGGGTTTTTCAGAACTCCCAAAAGTGTATGCAATAGGGCTTGCCCACAAATTTGCGGATGCATATACTATACATAGGGGGTGGAGGGGGAGCTCAGGGGGAGGAGAGAGGGGCATGGGGAGATGGGGCTCTAGGTTCACCACCTTGTAGGGTTTTTTCACAAACTGAAGGGTACTTAGGTAGTTTTCCCCTAACACGTGCCATCAAATGGTTAGTATGGGTTTTGAACCAGCTCTAGGTTAAGCTGAGGCAAACCTTTCTGGAATAATGGTATATATTACAAAATCGTCGCAAGATTAAACATTTTCCTAAAAGATAACTATAACTTTTATTAATTTTATAGAGAATACAAGTAAATGCTACAAATTTTAACGTAAAAGCTGTCATAGTTTTAAGTGTGTCATTTTCCCCTTTGGCTAGAAGAAGATGAGTTAGTGGCATATATTACAAAATCCTCGCAAGATTTAACGTTTTCCTAAAAGATAACTATAACTTTTATTAATTTGATAAAAAATAGAAGTAAATGCTACAAATTTAACGTAAAAGCTGTCATAGTTTTAAGTGTGTCATTTTCCCCTTTGGCTAGAAGAAGGTGAGTTCACTTTTATACTTTGAAGTAAGGCCCAACAAAAGAAAATGTATGAGGCTACTAAATGAATGGTCCCATTTTTCAACTACCAAATCTATGAAGTTGCAAACTTTACACACACACACACACACAATTTCTCTCTTCGCGACCAAATTCCACCATCAGTGCATGCTTGTGATTCTACTCTATTGCATGCATACGCATGTTGGGCTCGAAATTGTCAACCTCAAGCACCAATCAGCAAGCGGTTGCACATTGCAAGCCCGAAGCATGTCACTCCACTGGAGGAACCCACACATTGCACCAAGGATACAAGACTAGGACATCAGGTATTTACAAATTTTTCTTAGCTTGAAAATGAATCCCAAGCACAATTGACCCAATTGTTAAGAGGCATATATTTCATGAGCTTGAGAGGTGCTTCTAGGTTGTATATTGCCTTCTATAGTCATCAATGCACTCAAGCTGCACAATGATAGGATTTGACGCCATTCTATACTTCAAATGGTCATCAACCCTTTGTAAAAAGAGAAGAGTTGACTCACAAAGACCCTTGTGATCAAAAGGGTCGAGATGAAGTTGCCCATCAAGGGAGAAGGGTGGAATTTTGTCCATTCTGTCATTAGAAGGGTTGAATTTCCAAATGCCCCTTTAAAAATAAGTTTAAGGTTTAGGTCCCGGTCCCAAGATCCATCCTTCTTGAACCAACCTTTTTAGGTGTCCATTCAACATTGGTGCTTGGGAGTGTCCATGGATGTGTGAACTCTAGGAATCCCTTGGCCCTTGGATCTTGACTCTTAAAGAATCTTGATAATGACTGAAGTTGCATTTATATGCCCGTATATTCATGTTTATACATATAAAATGCTATTAAATGTTGTATACTCGTATTTTACACATATTTTCATATAAATATAATTTCAATTGATTTATCCAAGTATATTTTGATCAAAATACAATTTGATTGAAACTTGCTTTTTATATTAAAAAAGAAGCATGTATAGTTTGAACAAACTATCAAGGGCCCTCATTTGTCAGCTTACTAGAGCACTTTAGAGAGCACCTGATAGCTTGCTAGAACATTCGTCTTCTGCTTGAGATGATTGATAAACTTTTTATATTCATTTATTGTTTACAATTAACATTTTGTTTTGCTAACCCTATTGTTGTAGAGCATAGTCTCACACTTTGGGATTAGTCTGCAGGTTAGTGCCCTGGTTGTGTAGACCACAATGTCACACTGCATGGAGGGTTTATAGCTTAGGTACTTGTTCCTCATTGTGTAGACCTTCGAGTCACACTACAGGGGGGTTAGAAATTGAACACTTTGTCCCTAGCTATGGAGACCATTGTGTCACACTAGAGGGAGAGTTTAGAGAGTGTTAGATTCCTCGTCTCTAGCTGTGCAGACCATCATGTTGCATTGCAGGGAGGGTTTACATTTAAATAAATGCTCTATCTTTGGCTGTGTAGACCACCATGTTGCATTGTAGAGAGAGCTTTAGGAATGATACACACTTATTTGCTATGAGCTAATTGATCACTTTTTTGATACAACTCATTACAAACTCAATAAGAAATAGAAGAACTACACTATTGTCATATCTACCATGTTTACATACCCACACATTTTCTTAAAGGGGTGCATAGCCAGTTGTGCAACCCTTTAAGCATGCTTATGTGTGTATTCAAATATGACAAATGTGCCAATTTACACATTTTCTATTTCTCATTGAATTTATAATCATTTGTTTTGAACAAGTGGATTTACTTCAGAGTTCAAATAAGAAAGTTTGTGTTGCTGCCTTGTCATTGACTATGCACACCACTGCATCACACTATAGGAAGGGCTTAAATATAAACAAATGCTATGTCTTTAACTGTGTAGACCATTGTGTTGCACTATAGAGAGGGCTTAAGGAGTAATGCACTCTTACCTACAATGAATTAACTAACTTGGGGGGTTAACTATAATGAAAAAGTGCCTATCACATGGGTCCAACAATAGGAGTTTTGGGAAGCGTGTCCTCTAATCACCAATGGTTTAACATTAGGCTATGGAGGATAGAGCCTTAACTTAACGATGGTGTTAAGATTAGGGTTAGAGAGATGGAGATTAGGGTTATACCTCACCAAATACAATAACATAAAGAGAGAAAGTATAGACACACTGATAAGAGTCAAAAGTGCTTATGCTTCATTAGAAAATAGCCTCTTAAATAGGCTTAGTGCTTTACAATCATTGGCTAGAGAGGTTTCATCCTCTTGCTGTTGGACCATGTCATCATTTATCTCTTCTTAGGTGGCTAGAGGGCTTTCCCATATGGTGTTACAAGTTGGACTTACCCTAACAATCACCCCTTCAACGAAACTTGGGATTTTACAAAGGCTTCCTGTGTTTTGATTCAAATGGCTGACACATAGGTTTCACATAGATAAAAATATGTTGCATAGAACTTAAAGGTATTTCGCTTACACAAAATACCTCCCCTTAAACACAAATCCACCTCCCCTAGACACAAAAGGATGTAGGCACACAAAACTTCTGGGTGTAGGCACACACACAAGTCTCTCGTGGCACAAAAGAGTAAGTACACAAGTCTCCCAAACACAAGAGTAGAGACAAAGCTTCCCCTAACACAAATGAGGGTGACACACAAGTAGGACTCAATAATATAAGAGGCAATACCCACGAAAATGGTTTGCAAGCAACACACACGGTAATAGATGCGGGTATATACCCACGCATATTACCGAATATGTTTCCGTGGGTATTACCGCTATTATTGCCACTGCTATAGGTTGCTATCATTACCGGCATGCACCTATTAAAAAATAAAGGTGCTCATTTGGGATACCCAAAATTGGGTGGCCCAAATGAACTTTATTTTTGAACAGCATAAAACATATAAAGCATCAATTGTTTTTTGATAAAATAAGCATAATAAAATAAACAATAGAGTTTGCGTTAACCTTATCTTGACAAGTTAACCTTATCTTGACAATTTGAAATGCAAAAGACCAATAATTTTGCTTCATCTTCATGCCATCTTCTTTTGTTGGTGTTGTTGTGTTTGTCATCATCTTTGATTCATGTCATTGTCATCTTCTTATTTTTTATCTCCAGCCAACCAAAATGACAAGGATGCGGCCTTCATGGCGAGTGGCATAAGACACACATACATATAATTTGTTGTGAGTATGTGTATGTCCATAATATGTGCCTCATGGGGAAGGTCTTACCATGTATGGCAGTGTCTAATCCTCTTATATGGGATGGAACAATTATACAGATAACCTCTAAAAGATAGATGTGCAATCATACATATAAAAAACTGTGCCTTTTGCAAAGATAGATCTTGTGAAGTCACACTTCAACATGTTGTGAAACACCTCTTCACAAGTTCCAAGCTTTGATGTTGGAGGTTTGATGATATGATGGGTGAGATCTTCTTGAATCCCCTCCCCGAAGTGGAGGTTTGAATGTCTTGAGGTAGCAAGTTCATGGTTGGAGAAGAAAACCTATGTTGGATGCCCAACTATTCCACTAGTGCATGCACCAATTTCCTCCAAAACCCTTGACCTCTACTAGAAATTAACACCCAAGGCACTCCAAAATGGCAAAAAATTCAATAATAAACAAAATAAGCTATTGTGTGAGAATTTAGCTCTCTAACTGCTTTTACCTTGACCACCTTGTAAGATAATCAGTGGCCACCACAATATACTTCTTTCCGCTTGCCGACTTGGGAAGTGGACCAAACCCCACTTTTCAAATTCCTTTCGAGCTATGATAGCCCTTTGTGATTCTGCTATCAGTCTTTGCTCCCCCATGGCTTGACATTGATGGTAGGTCTTGCACAAATAATGAACATCTTGGACTATAGAAAGCCACCAAAAACCAACTTTGAGAATACAAAAGACTCCTTGATCTTTGCCTTGATGTCTGATTTAATCATGACACTACTCCAAAACCATACCAATCTCCTCTTTGTAGAGGGATCTTCTTAGCATCCCATCACGACCATAAACCATCAGATCTTCACCACCAGAGTGAACCTGCAAGCTTTTTGAACAATTCTCCTCCTCTATAGCTTGGACATATTTGACGAGCACTAACCTGTGCTCAAAAAATCATCAATCTCCTTAAATGTCTCTCTACTTGCATATGTGGTGAGTGCTACATATAGCCTTGCTACATGCAATAGCACACGAATACTAGCTAGTTGGTTTGCCACTTGATTTTGCTTCCTTTTGACATGCTTGAACTATATTGCTTCAAAAAATTTCAATAAATTATTAATAAAGAAATGTTTAAGAGAGTCTTTCTTTATCAGCCACTATCCCAAAAGTTTCTTAATGACCAAAAGTGCATCACCTTTCAATGTGAGCTTGGAAATGCCAAAATCCACACACTGCTTCACACCAAGATGGAGAGCCAAATATTCGGTCTCATTGTTTCTGTGAACATCTTCAAGATCATAGGCTTTAGAAAATATAACTTTACCTTGAGGATCCTATATCACCACTACTCCACACACTGTTAGAAAGTTGCGGAAATTATATCACAATTTTTCTAGCTAATTTTAGTATTTAATTAGGCAGAAGTTGTCTTTTTTCAATCTCAAATTGATGGGAAATTTAGGAATATAGCTTAATAAATCATGAGATAATTTTAAAGATAGTCGATAGTGCTAGAAACCCGTGATTATTTTAGTTTTTAATAACTATTGCTTAAATTCTCTATTTTTAGGTAAAAATTAAGCAAGATAAGTAGTAAATGAGCTTAGAAGTTAGTGAAATAATTTTTAGAGGTAGATTATAGTGCTAGAAACCTGTCATAATTATCCCATATTTAGTTAATTAGTTTTGATAAATAATTTTTTACATTCTTTATTTTTAGCTAAAAATGAAGCAAGATAATTAGTAAACTAGCTAAGAAGTTAATGAGATAAATTTTAGATGTAAATTACAATGTTAGAAATTTGTGAAAATTATTCTGTATTTATTTAATTAGTTTTACTTAAATTCTCTATTTTTAGTTAAAAATTAAGCAAGATAATTAGTAAATTAGCTTAGAAGCTAGTGAGATAACTTTTAAAAGAAGATTATAGTGCTAGAAATCTATATTGATCATCTCATTATAAGTTAAATTTTTTTGCTTATTACTTTTGCTTCAATTCTTTGATTTTAGCTAAAAATTAATCAAGATAATTAGTAAGTTAGCCTAGAAGTTAGTGAGATAATTTTAGATGAATATTACAATGTTAAAAACATGTGATAATTATCTTGTAATTATGTAATTTGTTTTGCTTATTAATTTTGCTTTAATTCTCTAATTTTAAAAAAAATTTAAGTAAGATAATTAGTAAAGCAGCTTAGAAGTAGGTGATAAAATTTTAAGAGTTAGATTATAGTGTAAATAACATGTGGTAATTATCTCATAATTAGTTAACTATCTTTGCTAATTAATACTACCTTATTTCTTTGTTTTTGGTAAATAAGTGAACAGGATAATAAGCGAATCTACTTAGAAATTTCTAGAACAACTTCTAGAGGTATAATAATCTGATATAAAGCTAAGATAAATATATATCCATCAAATAATTACTTTGATAATTATTAAGGTAAAAATAAGCTATTTTTTATTATATCCAAAAGGGGAAAAAGTCAACTCAAAAAATTATGAGATAATTTTTAGAGTTTAAGAAACTCACAAGAAAGCTAGGATAAAATTATCTTGCTCATACAAGTAGCTAGGAAATTAATATATCAAAAATTTACTATTTTTGACTATAAATCAAAGGAAAAAGGTATAACATTAACTATTCAAAAATAAGATAAAAGTTATTAGCTTAACTATTCAAAAATTTATCAAATTAATTATTATCAAATTAATTAAAGAGAAAATACATTAGATTATCTATTCAAAAATTAGGCATGGATTTTTATAATTAAATTAAGGTAGCGAGAACCCCCCAGCATGATATCACACCACACAAAACTAACTATAATATTATAATCCAATGCACAACTTTAAGTTGTTAGAAAAATGAAACAGATGATGATGGTTAAATGAACTTGACATGTGGATCACACTGATATTCAAAGATTGAATCAACTTCAATGTCTTAGTATGTACAGGAGCTAGGATGAATGATGTTAGCTAGTCCACTTACAAGAAGGCCGCTACATAGCCCTTGAAGTACTATAAAGATAAAGTGAAAATTTTTACAATGAATTGAACATATGAGCAAAGACATACTATTGGGAGTTCCCTAGATCAAGACATACAAAGCAGCTCAAGATTGAGACACTAAACTCTCACTTAAAGGTGGAGAGTTGAAAGTAGCATTTTCCTACAATAAATAAGAGCGAAAAGATAAACTTTGGCTCCTAAATTGGAAAAATGCATCTCAAAGACCGCATCCACTTCTCAATGCCCACCACAAGATTTACCCTCATCAAAGAGGCATGCAAGGAATCAGGCAATATTGGGTGCCAAAATTTCAACTTCAATCAAACCCTAACCAGATTTGGGCACCCAAGAAATTTAATTCCAATAGAAATCCCACCATCAAGCCCCAGATCCCACCATCTACTACAAAGAATAAGCAAAGCATGCAACCACTTGTGACCAGATGGGTCTAGAAGAAAAACACTCGTCAAGTAAAGAGAGCACCATACAAATCATCCTATAAGTGGGTGTCAAAGCTTCAACAATGAGAGATTCATCTGTCAAAGCAACAACAAATCTCTCAACCAATTGGTCGACAAGACCATGAAGACTATTTATAGTTGACCATCAAAGAACATGTTCAATTTCTGCAAATTATCGTATTCATGACATGGAAAAAACTTTGACATAAAATACCCTTGATCAGTCCTCTCAAAACTCTCCCCTTGCACAAGATAGTGTTTTAAACTACATTAACTTAAAAACCATGGTAGAGCCAATTTGGGCTATGCATAGATACAAATTTTTAATCTATGCACAACACTACTTGAATCACACATTGTCATCCCAAAGGACTCTGACTAGGAGGGGGGCATTTTGAAGGCAGATCAAATTGCATGGAAATCGCTTTTAAAAGGCCAAATTTTGAAAAGTGAATCAACTGTTTACATGTTAACGTGTGTAATTTTTCTAGAAAATCCATCTAATATGCCCTTCTAAGTCTAGTTTGGGGAACATGCAATACAATAATCCCTAGGAGTGTGCATATAGTGTAAATATCATTAAAAAAGTTTGAAAAGTCAATCAAGTGTAAGTTTTCTACAAAATCCACCTGATGTACCCTTCTAAGTTTAGAGATTGGAGAACATGAAATACAGTAATCCTTAGGCGTATACATATAGTGTAAATATCATTAAAAAAGTTAAAAAATTTATAATGTTTGCTTGTTCTATGTATTTTATGTCCAAAAAAGAAACCAAAATGGAGCAATCCACACAAATATGGCCAAGTATGGTACGTGTTGTTTTGACCCCATATATCAAAATTGCAAAAAATTTGAGTCAAAATGAACCTAGCTCCATAGCTTTTTGTCACTCATGATTCTAACATTTCATCATAAGCCCATACACCAAATTTGCAATAATTTGGACTACAATAGCACTCTAGTTTACAATTAGCAATTATTAGAGGCCGCCTATTCAGAAAATGGCCCCGACCATGCATTAGTTAATCCAAATTTTCCTAGAAGTCAAGCCTTACCTATTTATGATGCCCTTAACCCCAGTGCAATGTCAAAGTTTAACTTTCATGCAAAAATCAAGCCCTATATAATAATCAACAGTATTATCTTGCTTTGAAATTTTTATCCAAAGTTGGTTTTTTGAGTTGCATCATGTTTGCATGGCTTTTAGTGATGATCTTTAAGAAATATGATTGAATTTGAATTTTCCAAGTTCAAGCAATGGAGAATAGATGATGGAACACTGACTTGACTTGCAAATTTTGTGTACTAACTAGAGGTTTAATGCAATCATCACCAAGTGCTGCTCAACAAAAGAAAAAATCTATGAAGCAAAGACTACAACAATACCTACCCTTTCAGCTAGTAGAGTGGCCAAGAAGATTTATATAGGAGACGCCTAGCTCGAGATGATGGAACACTGACTTGAATTGAAAATTTTGTGTACTAACTAGAGGTTTAATGCAATCATCACCAAGTTCTTCAAAACAAAAGAAAAAATCTATGAAGCAAAGACTACAAGGATACCTACGCTTTCAGCTAGTAGAGTGGCCAAGAAGATTTATATAGAAGACGCCTATCTCGAGAAAAACCATGTGTCAATAAATTTCACAAAAATATAAAAAGTGCAAACAATTAGGTAGTTGAACTCCAGCTAATGCCTAAGGAGATCTACAACATAGCCAAAGCACTAGGTACTAGAGAAGCCAACCACATGCTAGGCTTGCTACCATTCTATGAGATGGATTCATGCAGGATGGACTTGTAAAGATCATACAAGCTCTTCAACATCATTCAAAAAGGTGTTACTACTAGGATCACCAAGTCCACAATAAAGGAAGCCACCGAGGTGAATATTATGAAGGATATAGTCTCTTAGGAGCTCTACAACTGCCAATAAAAGGGGGTCATTAAGAGATTGAAGGGAAAGAAGAGAACATGGTTGTTCACCAAGAATATTGATACTTCCACCTTCCTATGTCCTTTCTCACATCTCTCACAACTCTAGGTCATCACACCATTTTGGCACTTGAACTGACTCAATGCAATGAAACTTTAGGAGGAGGTCTAGGATACCTAGGGCCACTATCCTACCAAGTCTGGTCGCAATCCGACAAGGTACCAAAATCATGATCCATCATGAAAGAGGTCCTTGAAACTATAAAAAATCAGTCTAGAAAGGCCACCCTATGGTCTAGGAACACTCTTCTATGGTCAAAATGACTAAAATAGTGATTTAAGCACTCAAATCTGCAATTAAGGCTCATAGACGGGTCCTCGTGAACCACAATAAAACTGACAATGCTTACACTTAAATGAAAGAGCAAAGAGAGAGGAACACGGTGCAAGTTTTGGAATTGAAAATTGATTACCCAATCGTTAGAAAAGTTGATTATAAGTTGAAGAAGCTTTGTAGCTGGAGCGTACGTTTTTAGAGCTCCTTCTTCTCTTAAGATAAGCATCCTTTCACCTTAAGGTTATTGACATTTATACCTAGGACATTCTTAATGGCCAGTGGCTGGTTCACATGGACCTTTACAATTGTCATGACAGAATTAAAACTTAGGGAATTGACCTGCTACTCTAGAATTAGGATTTACATAAAGTATCACTACACTAGCTCGACAAAATAATAGACTACAAATGTGGTATCTGACTACGTGTTTGGCCTGGTGAGTGCCCATTGGTCAAACCTCAAACAAGAATAGAGAAGCAAAAGATGAAGAAGCTAAAATTGCTAAATCCCTAGCTATTTTCTTCACACTTGTAATGTTGCACTTGATATTCTCAGGATCTTTTTCTATACTGAGTGGTTTTTCTGTGGTTGTGTCCTTGAGTTGAACTTTTTCCACATCTTGATCACGTGTTTCAATTAATGTTGGCTCATTTAATTGTGTTGTTGCAACCTTTGCTTGCAACTATTGAGCATATGTGCCTGCATCTGGGTAACCTTTGATCTTAGAAGATCCACGGTACTTTTCGGCAGAATCTATCTCTTTGGAGGAGATTTTGGTGGTGACATTTGTGTAGGATTCTAAGCTTTAGCTTCTATTGATTTTGAGCTATGCTTCATTCTTTTTAGCAGCTTGAGGCTTTGCACCAAGTTTGAATAATCTTTGACTTCAAGCTTATCATCCGTATGGGTTTGTAACGGGGTTTGTAAAAAGTCATGAACTTGTGGGTATTCATTGCCATCTGCATCCCTATAAGTATATGTGATCTTGGTCATGTGCAATTGCTTGAACATTATTGGGTTGGTCGGCTTTTGACTTTGACTTGTGTGGAGATCAATTGAAGCTTTTGTCCTTGATGATATTCATAGAAGCACATGTGTGCAGATTTTGAGGGAATCTGGATCAACTGAGAATTTCCAACAAACATATGATCCTTTAATGTCTTCTGCTTTGAAGGGATTTGGTTAAATGCTCTAGGGCTTCTAAAATTGTTGTCGTACTCCTTGGTATAAGAGCTACATTTGTTGGATTTGTAGCTCCCCCCTTCCTAGGGTGATCACTAAAGCTTTCTCTATGAGCTGGGCTCATGACTATTTGACTCTAGTTTGATCTCATCAGACTGTGAGGCATATTGTGTGTAGCACTATCAATGTTTTACATCTACCAGCCTTCTGCATAGTTGCCTTTCTACCTTCGTGAATAATTTCCCAAGTCAAGCTCTAGATAGAATTATCATTGCCTTGATATTGTCTATCCCGTGGGTCTCCTTTGATATAAGCTTATGTGGTTTCAAGACCCATTGTATCATAGATTTTAGACTCTTGTATATATCTACATCCATTTTCGTTGAAGTATATGCTCATTTGGTTGCAACATTGAAGCTTGACCTCCGATGGATGAGAGTTTGGCTCTAGGAATATTTCTACATTCACTCGGGTTATGTCATTCAACTTTAGATAGAATGGGCTACGATAATTATTTCTTCTGAGATAAACAATCCTTCCTAGTCTATCACTGGGCATAATTCTATGAGCTAGTTTGTAGGCATTTCAAAAACTGGTCACATTTTCTTGTATAGTTGCCCTTCTTGGTCTACATAGTGTGCATATGAATTATGTGTGCCATACAACACTAATATCATCCTCTTTGTTGTGTCCCTTAGACTCGTGAATGATTTCACACTATTGGTAGTGGACGAAGAATGCAAACCTACCACTCTTTTCAAACCTTCGGTGAAAGTTGGAGACTTTGATTAAATTCACGCAAGACTTTGTTGTTGAATGATTTCAATTTAAGCTTTTCAGGTGCATCATGCATGTGCTTCTTTATGAAAATTTTGAACTTGTAGTGCTGTTACTGGTGCTTCTAATGTAATTCAAAATAATTTGATTGCATCAAAAATGATGAATTAAATGCACTTACATAAAAATAGAATATCCAATTTGCTCCGTACTTTGCTTTGTAGTTATTACTGTGTCCCTGTTGTCTGGATTCCTTGGACAATCCTCCAAAAAAGGTCCAAATTTTCTTCCACAATCTTTGCAACACACCATTACAAGTGGTATTTCAATTGGTTCTTCCATCTCAATTTCTTGTTGAGAAGTCTCTACTTCTATGTTGGCTAAGTTGGCAGCATCTTATTGTCAGAACACTGAGCATCAGGCTGTAGACTGCTCCATCTTGACCTTTGTATTGCCTTTGACCTGGTTCTCCAATTATATTTGCTTCTATTGGCTAATCTATTGGATCTTCTATTTGTGGCTCTCGACTATAGATTGGACCATTATAGTTCATGTACAATGATCTTAATTGCATATGCACCAACTGGATGATTTGCTAGCTTGTCCAGATTTCTAGATAACCAGTTGGATCAATTCTCTAAACTCCAATCTACACCTCATCTTTGAGCTTGCAATACCTGGGTCCACTGAAATATGTAAACATATGGGAGCTCTCTAGATCTGGATTTACTCTAATCAATCATTAGATACCTATGGTGATCTAAATCCACATATAAGAAATTGTCTTCAATGTAGCCATAGAGTTGTAAAATATACTTTGTTGCATTTGTGTCTGTGCCACCACTACTACTAGCTAGCTCTAGTTCACTCCAACTCTCAAACTTGACTTGAAATTAGGGAAAGTTGAACACAATGTCTCATGTACACGCATCCAAAATCCACAAAATAACAAATACACACACACAAGGAAAATTAGTGAGGAAACCTATTTGATCATGTCATAATTACACTAGCACACGCCATCGCTCCCCGAAAATAGCACCGAATGTTAAGGGTACCATTGTAGCATAGCTCTAGTGACCAACAAAAATTTTCAATCCTAAAAGATGAGCTACCTGGCTAGGGCATGGAAACACTCACACAATTAGTGAGCTTATCATGGCAACACGAACGATGACTCTATGAGGCAAGCTTCTCAACCTAAAGAGGAGCTAAGCCATAATGAGTGACAATCTCCACATCCACTTCTCTTTACCTCAAATCAACCCAATCACACATACTAACAATTGCAACAATGCTCACATCACTAATCCCATCATGCTACACACTAATCACAAGAGCACCACATACATCTATTGAGCATCCGCACTCCAATCACATCTACATGCACACACAAAGAATAGAGGGAAATCACACAAGATTACAGCAGGACTAACCACTACTTAGTTAAGATCAAGCTAATCAAGCATCATTAACAATTACAAGAGAGTATGAGAGATTCATAGTGAAAGATAATTTAGCATCGATTAGAGTTAATCAAAGTCACATGAGCAAGAAGAAGTTCAAGGACTCCATAGCCACACACCTCATGAGCTCTCACTAAAGAGTGGTCCCAACAAATGAGGCACTTTAGGAAATCTAGGCACACTAAATGACCTATTCTTTATAGCTGGAAACTCTCATTGAACCCGTAACTCATTACAAATATTATAATGGTTTAAAATAATTGGGAAATTACAATACATGGCCATTTTGAAAAAATGTAAAAAATGTGTAACTCCAATCTTCCCTACTTCTTTGTATTTATCCTTGATGTGCATTCGTAAGGTTTGGGCCTTTAGTAGCTCTTGTTAAAACTAACATCGGCTTAGTTCACACACACACATTTAGAGTACAACTTGTTTGTACCCTTAGTAGATGAGAGCTTTCTTTCTCATTCCATATACTTGTTTGGATTCCCTATCATGTATTGCCGTTATGAGCATCCTTGACAAGGATTGGCTTCCCACCATGTAGACCCTACCCTTTCCACATTGTCCGAGTGTAGGGATCACACACACATTCTTATCGAGAAAAGAGAGTTTATTTTTACCCTCCATTGGCTATAGGTCACAAAAACTGGCATTCAGGCTCAAGCATCTGTTCATACTCAGTATCATAAGCTCAATGATGGTTTGTTTTAATATCTCGCTCTTCTCAATGATAATGATTTCTTTAATAGTTTAGTCGTGTCCTCAATGGCTTCATCATTTATACCTAAAAATTGACACACACATAAAGACATACTCGTAGCTGGTTGCCTTACAAAATGTGATGTATCTTCTAATTGGATAGTCGTAGCTGGTTGACTTACAAAATGTGATGTATCTTCTAATTGGATCTAACCAGATATTTTGATGTTGTATAATTGACCTACCCACCCTACCTACACATGCTTTAAATGATGTCCCAATAACCTACTTCATTCCTAGCCGTATGAAGGTGAGTTATGATCCCGTAAGTCCAGTTAGACTTTTGCAAAAATTTAAAAATCTCCTTCTAACCTCCAACATTAAAAAAATGCCTTTGTTTTTTCTCCTATCTCTCTTCCTCTCGCTCGTACGAACTTGTTTGTGGTGTCTTCTGCAAATATCTGCGGGACACATCCTTGAAGGTGGCATGGACGTGCCTTGACACACACATCTCAGTGTATGTATTATCCCTCCTCCCTTCCTTCGACTTCATAAACAAGTAGATCTCGCTCTATCTTACACAAACCTCTACAACACACATACTCGTGTGCATGTGGACACATACAACCCTTCTTCTTTTATGCATTGGTAGTGCTACACACACACAATGTACAAGGGTGCTCCCTATCCTAAACACACACATAATGTATGCATACACTCTCTAATAAAGCTCTATTATATCCTGGGATGTACCATGGATCACATCGTATATGCGTAGTAGTGCAATACAACATTCGCAACATATAGAGCTCATGGAGATGAAAACTTCGTCCATGGCTCACGAAATATATATCTCATAAAAAGATTACAGAATTGTACTACAGGTAGATGCAGTATTTGGGGTTTGATTATGCATACTTTTTCTCAACACTTTGCTGCTGTTGTCTGAAGCAAATTAGTAGTTATTTTTATGGTTGTATCGTCTAAAAATCTTGGTGTCTAATTGCTGGCTGCAATACTGAGGTAGATTACGTGTTAGTCTACTAAGGTAGATTACCCACTTAGTACATTTATAATTTTTGATTCTCTAAAAATTGGTATATCTTCATTATTAAGCATACAGGTATGTATGCTGGAAAAATTTGGGTCAACATTTGAGGAACTCTGATCGCTATCTGATTGCATTTACCTGGCTACCTACCTATACATAGTTCATAGCATAGATAATTTATTGAAATTTCTTAAAATTACATACGATGTAATATGCTTATGGATCCTGTAATCCATATACATTTCATCAGACATTTAGCAGGATTATTGTTGCTATAGTTGAATTCTCATTGGATATTAGTCAATGGAGGATAGGCATACATTATCACTTGAAGGATTTAGAAGACCAGCATCGAGTTATGGAAGCTAGGAATTTGGGGTTGATTCCCTACCATCCATAATGAACATTAGACTTTTTTATGGGATTTATTTTTACATGCTAGTTACATATGTTGGGATATGGGTTGTAGACTTTTGAAATAATGATCAGACTCACAAGCAAATTGTTGGCACGTAAGTTTATTCTTTGACTTTCTGGACTTCTAGCTGCTGGTGTTTTGGCCTTTTAACTTACTAGAAATTTGTGATGAAAATACTATGGATAGTAGGTATTTCTTGTGGATTTCTACTTTATGTAGAGAATAAATGTCATCTGGTTCTTGGGATGAGCATAAACATGGTTTTAGCTCTGGTATTCTCTTAAATTTTACATGCTGACTGCAAAATGAGACTCAAACATCTACCTATCAGCATGGCTTTGGTAGGCTAGGTTTGGGCTCCTTTTAAGCACACACATAGTAGACATATAGCTTCCATTGGGTTACCCCCATGGATTACAGCTCCACACTCATATATGGTTTACATAGATTGGGTTTTTTTTATTTTACACTTACTAGCTTGAGGTGTTATTGATCTTTCAAGCTCAATTAATTTTATAGATATGCTTATGCCTCTGGTAAGGATCTTGAAAGAAGTGGTAATGACTGGATTTTTTGAAAATACAATGTGCATATGAATAGCATTTTGCCCAACTTAAACATCCACCTAGCAAAATGGTCCTACAGATATGTACTTCTATCTTTGTATGCAGGAACTCACTTTTGATGAAGGTAAGTATATAGTGGTGAATTCACAATTGTAAAGTACTTTTTGATGCTATCTTTTCTTGGTGGATAAATGCATAATTTTTTGAAACAAATTTTTACTTTGAAATTAGTTCAATGAATGTTAAAAGAGCCTTAATTCTCAAGTGGGGTTCTCGGATGAGTTGGCAGTAGACTGGACTTTTGAGAATTGATCCAATTCACAAAGGAGATGCTGCCCGATTTTTTTTGGAATTTAATAACGTAAACATTATCATAAATAAATTCCCCATTCTTTAAACTTAATATATGATCTATGTTATGATGCTAGTTTTTGTTGTAATTTTTGACACCAATAACAAGGGGAGGGAGTCGTTGACACCTGTCTACCCAACTAATGCCAATCCTAACGTGATTGTGTTTCTTGGATGGTGATAGGTAAGAGATTCTTTCCTGGGGATTACAATGATGGTTATTTTTATTACTGATAGATAACCCTTGTATATGATTCTTTGATAAGATGTAATACAATATATGTCAGTATCAAAACTAAATGTTAATATAATCTTAACTTTATCTACTTGGTATCTAATGTATACATAATATGTGGTTATTTACACATTGAATGGTATCTAGTCCCAGTGTATGGTTCAATAGTTTGTGAAATCAAACTATTGTTAGATTATTCATTCTTAAACACACACACACACACACACACACTTGTTTCTAGCTAGCCTTTGGTCGGGTTAACACCGTACAATGGGCCTAGACCTATTATAATTTTTTGACTTGACCCACCTAATCCAAACGGATGGGTTGGGGCCACGGCTCCTAATTTGTTCAAGCACATATATCATATAGGTATATTACCTTAGACTAGCAAATGCTCTTTGACTATAAAATGTATCTGATTAATCAATAAATGGTTGTTTTAGGAATGTGATGCATATATAATCTAGCCCTATTAGCACACACAAACCTCTTTCTACTATCCTTTGGTCGGGATAACACCTTGTAATGGACCAAACTAACTATCTAAACTTGGCCTACCCAATCCAAAGGGATGGGTCGGGACTCCTTTAGTTCCTCTTCCGGTCAAGTTGATAAGACCTTTTAGTTGTTATCACTATGAACTCTTGACACATTAACATAGTATGTTATGCTTTTGGGTGATGCTCATACACAAAAGACGTGATCTATTTTTTTGAACACATATCATTTTTCTCTAGAGAGAAACGGTAAGAGATCTTCTCTTACTTAGTACTGGAATTGACACACTTGATTATAATACTCCTTCAATATGTTTGGGTATTGCTATATTAGCCTTAAAGGCACCACTTCTCCAAATGGAAACCCTTTTACATGTAAAGCATACCACTTGGAACACTTATTTATTATTTCCTTGGATGTTTGTATTACTCATTCTAAACATGGTTTGGGGTAGGGTTCCACATGGTGGGCCCTACCTCCTACCATGTGGACTCCTCTCCTAGGGTTGGGGGAGGGCCACACAAACAACACACACACACACACACATTTAAACAGGACAGCTTGTTTGTACCCTTAGAAGATGAGAGCTTTTTGTCTCATTCCATATACTTGTTAGGATTCCCTATAATACCATATTAGTGAATTTGGCTATTTTCCAATTCCCACTTTTAAAATGAACTTAAGATTTGACCACATGGCCAAATCTTAGCCACAATTTTGAGAGCATGGCTCAAAAGATCTTTTTAAGTACTACCCCATGGAAAAAATTGTCTTTGAAAAATAGTTTGAGATTTGTCCATATGGCCAAATCTTTAAGACATTGAAAATTTCCAAATTGGCTCTTAAGTATTAAACTCTCTAATATGGTGTCCGATCATGTATTGTTGTTATGAGTATCCTTGACAAGGATTGGCTTCCCACCATGTAGACCCTACCCTTTCCACATTGTCCAACTGTAGGGATCACACACACATTCTTATCGAGAAAAAAGAATTTATTTTTACCCTCCATTGGCTATAGGTCACAAACGCTAGCATTCAGGCTCAAGCATCTGCTCATACTCACTATCATAAGCTCAATGATGGTTTGTTTTAATATCTCACTATTCTCAATGATAATGCTTTCTTTAAGAGTTTACTTGTGTCCTCAATGGCTTGATCATTTCTACCTAAAAATCGACACATGCATAAAGACATACTCATAGCTGGTTGACTTACAAAATGTGATGTATCTTTTAATTGGATCTAACTAGATATTTTGATGTTGTATAATTGACCTACCCACCCTACCTACACATGCTTTAAATAAAGTCCCAATAACTTGCTTCATACCTAACCATATGAAGGTGAGTTATCATCCCGTAAGGCCAATTAGACTTTTGCAAATTTTTAAAAATCTCCTTCTAACCTCCAACATAAAAAAACATCTTTGTTTTTTCTCCTATCTCTCTTTCTCTTGCTCATGTGAACTTCTCTGTGGTGTCGTCTCAAATATCTATGGGACACATCCTTGAAGGTGGCATGAATGTGCCCCAACACACACATCTCAATGTATGTATTATCCCTCCTCCCTCCCTTCAACTTCATGTACATGTAGATCTCGCTCTATTTTACACAAACGTACACACACACACACACACGCGCACACACACACACACACACACACATACTTGTGCACATGCGGCAGACGCATACTGCCCTTCTTCTTTGACGCATTGGTGGTGCTACACACACACACACACACACAATGTACATGGGTTCTCCATATCATAAACACACGCATAATTTATGCATACACTCTCTAATAAAGCTCTATTATCTCTTGGGATGTACCATGGATCAGATCGTACATGCGTAGTAGTGCAATACGACATTCACAACATATAGAGTTCATGGAGATGACAAATTCGTCCATGTATCAGGAAATATATAGCCCATAAAAAGATTACAGAATCGTACTACAGGTAGGTGCGATGCACCAACTTAGTATTTGGGGGTTTGATTATGCATAGGTTTTCTCAACACTTTGCTGATTTTGTCTAAGGAAAATTAGTAGTTATTTTTATGGTTGTATTGTCTGAAAATCTTGGTATCTAATTGTTGGCTACAATACTGAGACAAATTACGTGTTAATCTACTAAGGTAGATTACCCACTCAGTACATTTACAATTTTTGATTCTCTTAAAATCAATCTATCTTCATTATGAAGCACACAGGTATGTATTTTGGAAAAAATTGGGTCAACATTTGAGGAACTCTGATTGCATTTACCTGGCTACCTACCTATACATAGTTCATAGCATAGATAATTTATTGAAATTTCTTAAAATTACATATGATGTAATATGCTTATGGATCCTGTAATCCATATACATCTCATCAGACATTTAGCAGGATTATTGTTGCCGTAGTTAAATTCTCTTTGGATATTAGCCAACAAAGGATAGGCATACATTATCACTTGAAGAATTGAGAAGACCAAATTTGGGGTTGATTCCCTACCATCCATAAAGAGAAAGATTATAATGTTAGAAACCCATGATAATTATCTCGTAATTAATTAATGTTTCTTGCTAATTGCTTTTGCTTTAATGCTATAACATTAGCAAAAAATTAAGTAAGATAATTAGTAAAGTAGCTTAGAAGTAGGTGATATAATTTTTAGAGTTAGATTATTGTGTAAATAAATTGTGATAATTATCTACAATTAGTTAATTATCTTTGCTAATGAATACTACTTAATTTCTTTGTTTTTGGCAAATAAGTGAAGAGGATAACAAGAAAATTCATTTAGAAATTTCTAAGATAATTTCTAAAGGTATAATACTCTATTATAAAGCTAGGATAAATATATATCCATCAAATAATTACTTTGATAATTATTAAGACAATGATAAGCTATTTTTGACTATATCCAAAAGGGGAAAATTAAAAAGTTAACTCAAAATATTTTGGGATAATCTTTAGAGTTGAAGAAACTCACAAGGAAGCTAGGATAAAAATATCTCACTCATACAAGTAGCTAGGAAATTAATATGTCAAAAAGTTACTATGTTTGACTATAAATCAAAGGGAAACGCTATAACATTAACTATTCAAAAATTAGAAAAAAGCAATCATCTTAACTATTAAAAAATTATCAAATTGATTAAAGGAAAAAGCTATTAGATTAACTATTCAAAGATTAGGCATGGATTCCTATAGTTAAAATCAAGGTAGCAAGAACCCCCAAGCATGATACCACACCACACAAAACTAACTATAATAATATAATCCAATGAAAAACTTTAAGTTGTTAGAAAAATGAAACAAATGATAAATGGTTAAATGAACTTGACATGTGGATCACATTGACATTTAAAGATTGAATCAAATTCAATGTCTTAGTATGTACAGGAGCTAGGATCAATGTTGTTAGCTAGTCCACTTACAAGAAGGCCACTACATAGCCCTTGAAGTACTATAAATACAAAGTGATTTTTTTTCACAAGGAATTAACTCCAATTTTTTGTATAATCAAACCCAATCTTCTAGTGCATGGATTTGTCTTCTTGTACAATTTAATATACATCCTAGATGAACATATGAGCGGACATACTATTGGGAGTTCCCTAGATGAGGACATACAAAGCAGCTCAAGATTGAGACACTAAGGTTTTGAAAGTCTCACTTAAAGATGGACAATTGAAAGTAGCATTTTCCTACAATAACTAAGAGCTGAAAGATAAACTTTGGGCTCCTAAATTGGAAAAATGCATTTCAAAGACCACATCCACTTCTCAATGCCCACCACAAGATTTACCCTCACCAGATTTGGCTGCCTAAGAAATTTTATTCCAATAGAAATCCCACAATCAACCCCTAGATCCCACCATCTACTACAAAGAATAAGCAAAGCATGCAACCACTTGTGACGAGATGGGTCTAGAAGCAAAACACTAGTCAAGTAAAGAGAGCACCACACAAATCATCCTATAAGTGGGTGTCAAAACTTCAAAAATGAGAGATTCATTTGTCAAAGCAACAAACAATCTCTCAATCAATTGGTCGATAAGACCATGAAGACTGTTTATAGTTGACCATCAAAGAACATGTTCAATTGATACAAATTATTCTATTCACGACATGCAAAAAACTTTGACATCAAAAACCCTTGAGAACTCCTCTCAAAACTCTCCTCTTGCACAACGTCGTGTTTTGAACTACATTAACATCAAGACCATGGTAGAGCCAATTTGGGCTATGCATATATACAATTTTTTAATCTATGCACAACACTACTTGAACCACACATTGTCATCCCAGAGGACTCTGACTAGGAGGGGGGAGGCATTTTGAAGGCATACCCAATTGAGTGAAAATTGTTGTTAAAAGGCCAAATTTTGAAAAGTGAATCAATTGTTTACATGTTAAAGTGTGTAATTTTTCTACAAAATCCACATAATATGCCCTTCTAAGTCTAGAGTTTGGGGAACATGCAATACAATAATATGTAACCATCTCTCCTTTTGGTCCTGTGTTGAGATAGGTTTAGAAGCACATGTCTCTATTCTAACTCTTGTTCTTGTTTATTCTCCCACATTAAATGATCAATTTAGTATGAGAAAATCATTTGGTAAAGTTAGATATTAGATTTTATGACATTACCTCTCTCTTGAAATCATAGTCGTCCTTGACTATGAGGTAGAGAAGATAAAGCCTAGTCATTAGTCCATGTTTCTTAGCAGGTAGAGGATCCCTTTTTACCCTACGACATCATTCCAAGATGGAGGACTAATCCATTTGGTGCTTGGGAGACGTAGCTGCCGCAAGCATGTCTGCTCTTTAGTCCATATCATACTTCCAAAGTAGAGTGACAAGTTCTACTTGGTGTTTGAGAGACGTCGTCACCACAAATATGATTCTAAGCATGCATACTATTTAAATTTATGCACAATAAAAAGAGAACTAGTCTTATACGACAAAAACATTTTTCATTAAAAATGCATTTTTATATGCTTACTCTAGTGCAGCATTGTAAGCATTGACAAGGTTCATATGGTTCCTTGCATCCATTTAGCATCTTTAAAAGGATAATTCTTTAACTTAATAAGATATCGTCAGATAATCTTACCGTTTCTTAATACCTTGTCTTCATGTCATAGCATGGACTCAGATTGAAGTACTTCTTCTTGAATTTTGGAGGTTTGGCAACTATTTCTTCTTTTGATGGCACTCCTTTGTAAGGCTTACGTAGGCTCTCATGGAAATCATTTTGTATGAGCCAATGGTTGGGAAAATTTAATTGATAAGCCATCTCATTGATTTGCTTAGGAATTTAAAAAGGACCATAGTATCTTTTTGCTAGTTTAGCATAATACTCTTGGTGGCCCGAAGGGTTCTTGCCCATATTATGCCTAAGATGAGCCTTGAGAAACTTTAGCAAGACCCAATCACTTTTCTTAAAGGCTAAGGCTCTTCTATGCTTGTTAGCAGTAGCCCTTTTTTCCTTTGCTTTGAGATGGATATAACCTCTTTAATATTTGGAAAAGATTCTTGTGAATCTCAGCTATATTTATCAACACGCGAAGATCTCCCCATGTACTTTAAGTAGTAAGGGACTTTTAAATCTTCCCTCTTTAACCTCGAAAGGTGCTTTCCCCATAGAAGTATGTATAATGTCATTGTATGCATCCTCCATAAGAGGTAGGTACTTCTCTCATTGAGAACGTTGATCCACTTCCTTGACATAGGCTTTTAGTAGATCAAGAATCGTTAGATTAGTTATTTCACTTTGGTCATCCATTTGTGGATGATAGACCGAAAGAGAAATTTAATTTGCTTCCTAGATTCTCAAAGAGACCCTTCTGTAAATTACTCGTCATTCTATGACTTTTGTCCGACACTATGGATGTTGGAAAGCCATGATACTTGAAAATTTTGAGATCTAAAGAGGGTTGCCATTTGATGTGCCTTAATAGCCTTTTTGACAAGCATAGAGTGTGTTTTCTTGTTAAGCCTGTCGACTGAAACAATCCAAGTTGCTTCCCTTGATCAAATTTCAACTTTTGGTATACCACGCATTTTGAAACATACTGTTGTATGTTTACTTTTCATGGTAGATCAAACTTGAAGAGTAGATTATGGATTCCCTATTTGCCTCGCATAAGGAGGAGTATGGGATTCATACATGACTTTTGTATTGTATGGTGAGAACACACCGCCTATTGCCATTTGGAAGATAACCATCCTTCAAGGTGAATGATTCTTTTTTCTTCCCTAATGCAAAGGCTGTAATTATATACTTAAGTTCTCAGTCAATAGCATACTCATCTATCATAAAAGATAGATCATTGTGAGTTGCTATAGACACCACATTTACCCTTGGTCGTTGTGAAAGTGCATCGACCACTTGATTGCGCTTGCCAACAATGTGAGCAATATGACATTTAAATTGCAGAAGAAAAATTTCCCACCTCATTTGTTTGTCAGAGAGCTTGGTTTGCATCATGAAGCTCTTGAGGCTTTGTGATCCATTCGTAGGATGAATGGAGTCCCCAAGTGATAGTGTTTCCACGTGTTTAGGGCATATAGAATAGCTAGTAGCTCTTTTTCGTATTTGTCCAATACTCACTTATCGAAGTTGAGTCTTTGACTCTTATATGCTATGGCATGCCCTTCTTGAAGCAAAATGGCTCCAAGGCACAAGCATCACATTGGACCTCAAATGGCTTTGAGAGATCTAAGTAGTGTGAGCACACGTTGATATATAAGATTCTCCTTAAGCTTCTTTAAAAGCTTCTTGCACTTTTGCAGTCCATGAATACTTAACATTATGTTTTTCTTAAGTCATGTAATGGGCTTGCTATTAGCAAGATTTTGTTTTCATAAATGAAGCATCTATAGTATACACACATACCTATGAAGCTTCGTACCTCCCGTAGATTCCTTGGGTTAGGCCATCCTTTTATTATCTCTAACTTTGTTGGATCCATACGGGTGCCATCTTTAGAGATAATGTGACCTAAATATTGAATCTCTTGTAGGAAAAATTCACTTTTCTTTTGATTAATGAAAATCTTATTCTCTCTCACAACTTGAAAGATTACCTAGAGGTGTCGCTTGTACTCCTCAAGAGAATTTGAATGGTCTGAAGATTTTTGTCCATCATGAGGTTGAATGCGTCTGGAGCATTTGTCAGGCCAAACAATGTAAATTATCAAATAGATCTTCTACCCGCGGCACGGGAAATCTATTTTTGATAATAATCTTATTTAATGCTCTATAGTCGACACACATGTGATATGTATCGTCTTTCTTTTGCACTAAAAGCAATGGTGAACAAAATGGAGAGGAGCTAGACCTCACCAGCCCTTTTTCCACCAATTCATGCACTTGCCCCATGATCTCCTCTTGTTGAGCTTGTGAAACTTGATAAGGAGGCTTGTTAGGCAGTGAGCTCCTTGGTAGGAGCTCAATTGCATGGTCATCATCCCTCATTTTAGAGGTAGCTCACTAGGGATGTGATCAATGAAAAAACTCTTGGGATCCATTTAGGAAATTATACAACTCTAATTCCTCTTGATTCCCTTTATTGAAAGGATATGGTGTTCCCCGACTCATTAGCATCTATGTACATGCTCTCTTCCCTATAGGTGAAGTAGATTCTCCTTTCAGGGAACTTCATGTTGGAAGCCATGCAGTTAAACCATGGTGCCCCAACGATAACATTCTCATGTTTGAGAGGGAGATGAGGAAATCCTCTTTGTCCCATTGGCTTTCAATGCATCTCCCATCTTGTGGCCTTGTATGCTTAGGTTAGTGGTCAACTCCATGGAATGAAGTTGTGAGTTGAACTATGGTCAAACAAAATAAAGGCATCATGCTCTTGCATCTTTCCCCAAGCATAGGAAAGAAGAAATCCTTGGCAATGAGCATCCTCTTTTGGAGCTTCAAACATAGAGGCTCTAGGAGTCTCATTGCGGGAAATTCTCTTGGGGCAAGGACGATAACCATGGATTAAAACATTTGTGGTCCTACAAAAAGCTTCTAGCTCTTTAGGAGAGAGTTTATATTTATCTTTTAAACTCCCTTCTCCTTGGACCGATTGTTGTTGTTGTAATTGGAATAGCCTTGATAAGAATTTTGGGCATTGGTTTTCCCCTTGGCATCACTTTTGTCTTCATTTTCCATGGGCTTGACATCCTGTCTAGCCCCTTGTTGGAAATTGATGCACAAAGCAACCAAGGTGTGGTGGATTACTTCGGTGATAGAACCAGGTTGTTGAGAGTTGACATACTCGGCCATCTCTTTGGGTAATCCTGCACAAAATTGTTGCTTTTGCTCGGCAAAGTCTATCTTTTGAAAGATAGTAGTCGTGAGATGTAAATCCCAATGTCCACATATTTGTGGATAGATTCATGAGAGAGAAGCTTTAAACTTCACCATTTGGTAAGCACTTTGTCCTTTGCATCACTTGCAAGGAATTGCTTCATGATGGAATCTCGTAGAGTTTTCCATGTCTTTGGGGCTTCGCCGTTGCCATAAAGGCTAGCCCACCATTGACGAGCCAATTTTTGCAAGTGCATAGCTACATGGCATAGCTTGGAGGACTCCATGAAGCCCTCGTCTCCAAAGGCCGCATCAAATTGTTGGATGAAGGCCAATACTTTGTCAGTAGCACTAAAGGTGCCATTATAGGTGAAAAAAAAGATATTCTTTCCTCCCTCCTTGAACTTCTTGAGCTTTTGGGACCTTCGCCATGCAGAGTAAGCTTTGCGATGTTCTCCCTCTTGTATTCTCTAGGAGAATAGCCATAGCTTTCATCGGTAGAGGAGGAAGGTGAAGAAGAAGGAGAAGAGGGTGACCTCTTTCTTGCCCTTTTCTTCCTTTGTTTTCTCTCTTCCTTTTTGAAGTGACGAGGAGAAGGAGGAAATCCATACACCGAGCAAAAAGAACCGAGCGTATCATTTTTTCGAGTAAAAGTAAAGAGAATTGTAACACAAATTTCTTTTTTTATTAAGCCTTGCTATACTATCAAGTGCAGACAGTCCAACAAAATGGTCAATCCGTAGAGGATTGAAAACTCGATCACATTAAGGTGATTGCTGCTACAATATAAATCTTATTTGATTATATAGCATAATCTATCAAAAATCTAGGCACCCCTCCTCCAATGGCAATTGCAAGGAATCCAAAAAATGGCCAATCTAAATTGGACCATAAACCTTAGCTTGTAAATTTGATGCTATGCTGAAACTGAAACTCTGACCCAACACAATACCTAGAACAACTCCATTTTTGTTACTGTATCCTAATGAATAAACTCACAAGCTATAAATCTCAACCCAAGGACATGAAAATACACAGGTTCATGTGCTTGCAAGGCACCCATGTGAGGCATCGATTGTCTTTGTTGGGAAATCCTCACAAGTACATCGAGGGAAGTTTGCGATGGTCATAGCATCTCTCACCCCCTTTTAAAAAGATTGTCAAGTGCTAACGCGACACATTAGGCATCAAAATAACCTCTCTCACTAGTTTTGCATGCATGCTTTGACCCAATGTGATCCTTCCATTGAAGTGTTTGGTTAATTTTGAAATCCATCTTGCATGCTTTCCATCTTTGAATTTAGCACAGAAAGAGCTAGGTTGTGCTCCACATTGCCCAATAGATGTTCATCTGTGCTATCAAAGTATTGCCTTGTAGCACAAATTCAAAAAAATTTCAACATCTCAACCTCCCATGAAAGCAGGCAGGTTCCCTCTTCCACAACATACATCCTTGGGTTTGGCCCAAGGGGTCCAATAATCATCTCATCAATATTTAAATCATGAGTGTTGATATTGTTGTAAAACCATATGAACCCCTCCATAATTCCTCTTGGTTTGACACCCATAGCTAGATATTTTCTCCTTCCCCAAAAACATTATCTAAAACACCATTTTGCACATTATCTGAATTGTTGTATATGAACCTACCACAACGTACTTTCTCTCCAAAAAGAACGCCAAAACACGTCATGTTTATACTAAACTTTGTGTGTCTAATTGCCCAAACCATTCGAGGCACCTTCTTCTCTGGCAAGAGACTCCGAGAGGCAGAAGCATTGTGCTTGCTATGTGGTACAATTTAAACAAGTGTAGTGACAATAACAACTCTGATTTGTGGCAGCAAAAACTTTGGCAATTGACACTTCTATTTAATGGACCAATATTTCTTGTCACTCTTGGAGAATTGAATTTGTGGCTTACAGGTTCCACGATGAGTAGCTCATGTCACCATGCCAACTACATCGGCCATGATTGTACGTATGAGAAGAACGACACAAAACCTTTGGCAATTGGCACTTTTATTTAATGGGCCCACATATCTTGCCACTATTGGAGAATTAAACTTGTGGCTTACTGCTTCCAAGATGAGCGTCTCGTGTCATCATGCTAGCTAAAGAGTTCACGGTTGTATGTACGTTGGGGGTGCACGTGAGAAGACATGCGTGAGAATTCCATGTTTTATCTTAAACATGCAAGGTAATGAAATAAATCAAATATTCTTTAAACTTTGTGTGTGTGTGTGTGTTGTGTGTGTGTGTGTGTGTGTGTGTGTGGATGCACTCTCTCTATCTCCCACACGAACGAAGATCACTAGACTCATACTTCAGGATCTAATTTAGCTAGATACGAGGAGCACTTGGATGCAGCAGGCACAAGAGTTGGCACAAAGATGTCTTTTCATAGAGAACATCTTTTCCAACTAAAAAAGGATGAATATGTGATCAGACTGGACTAGTTATGTAGACTCATTTATCCTATGCGATACGATGGACTATTGGTCAGATGTGCACATCATCGCATCAATTAGAGATTGAGATAGGCGGGTTGTGTCATATAGACCCAGAGACAAAGTTACATCACATTTGTCATTGTCTAGTCTACTATGAAATACGAGGCCACTTTCATTGTCTATTCAGAGAGCGCTTTGGACCGTTGGCTAGAGTCATGAGATAGCAGGATCATAGATGCCTAAGTTTTTTTTTGGTAGAGCTATGTAGGCATAGGGAGAGTTTCTTGAGGAGATTAGATAGTGAGAGACATTCATAGAGGCCGATCATTGACTTCTTTAGAGCAAGGACTCGAAAATCAAATGAGCAAGCTTCATAGAATTCTTCGAAGGCCAATCCAATACTTTCTCGAACAACTCTTGATGCTAGACATCCTCGGGCATTGATGATGATGATGACGATTTTAGATTTTTTCTTTACCAGACATTGTATTAGATCAACCAAGATTGTATCACTTTGGTCTCATAGTTCATTTTGGCCTTTTGAAGACGGAGAGAATTTAAAAATGCCGGCTAAGAGCATGAAAAAAAGGACATACACGGTCTGTAATTGGCAATAAACAGTGTAAATTTCTTGAAACATGCCAAAACGTCTAATCTGTTTAATACACAACATTAATTTTCATAATTTGTATAATACATAACATAAATTTTCATATGCCTGAGAGCACGTTTTCTGCCCTTTACCCTCCCACGCAGACGCGGTACTAGTTAGGGGTACGTCCCGACGTTATTGGGAACAAATGGCGCTAGCTGTATCTGCCAAGAAGGTGTGCACTCTGCCATGAGGATTTTAATTTTTGGATTGTTAATCCAACAGGGACATGACGCGGTACCTTTAGGGATAAAAATGTTCGTGCAAAAGGTCGCAATGATCACGTGCCGGACCAGCTCAAATTCTTGGAGGCGGAAAACTGTAAGGCATGTAGAGCAAGGAACACTGAGCAGCTTATCTTCCCCTCGCCTCGGCTCGGCCCAGATTTCCTATCCGTACAGCTGAACGAGGTAGAGAGAGAGAGAGAGAGAGAGAGAGAGAGAGAGAGAGAGAGAGAGAGAGAGAGAGAGAGAGAGAGAGAGAGAGAGAGAGAGAGAGAGAGAGCCGACGTGAGATCAAAAAAACACGTCTGAGATGTGTCGCCAAGGTTTGGACCTTGGCGGTTATTTGCATAATCGAGAAAAAATGCAAGGATGTGGTGACTGGTCATTAAATGGAGGGATCCTGGGCCTGCGTCAAGTGCGGTGAGGCTTTCACAAACCACAGGCGTCTCTTAGCAGTACACCAGGTGACGAGGTCACACAGACAAACACAAGAGGATCTCTTCCCATGTTGCAGTGCAGACTCACGCAACTTTGTACACGCTCCAACGGAAGTCAACACTCTGTGCATGCATCTTTTGCCGCTCCATCTAGTTGATCTCTCTCTCCAGACTTCGGAGTCCTCTCTATCCCTCCTTCCATTACACACACACGGTGACACACCCACTAGTCTAGGGATGGCACACAAAAGAAACAAGCTATGAAAAGCAAGTTACAGAGGTGGGCATAGCTCCCCGTCTGTCTCATTCTCTCTCTTTAATAACACCGGGACGTGCCCCTAAGTAGTACCGCGCCGGCACGGGAGGGTTAAGGGCAGAAAACGTATCGAATAAACATTTTGTAGTAAACAAATATATCAAAACATGTTGTCTTAAAAAAGCTCTCCCTCTCTCATTCGGGTCGCAAGCCGCATCAGCTCCAAATGGGGTCAGGCTGAAGGACGGGTTATAGGGGAGCTGAAGTAGCTACTCCTTGTATAACTTGCTCGGCACTAGTCCACATCGTGTCGGCGCGGGATTATAAGGGCCAGAGACACGAAGCCAAAGTGCATGCAAAGTGATTGCCCCTATAATACCGTCGGGACCCGCCCCTAACTAGTACCACGCCGACACGGGAGGTTTAAGGGTAGAAAACGTGCTATTAAAATCAACATTTTTTATTAAACAAATAAGTGTAAGCATGCACACAACACAGAACCAGCGTTCAAATTTAGAATAGGAGTGTATGGTTTAAGGAAAGTATATCCATTCATAAAGTGATCAATTAAACAAACCAAATTAGCAGTGCCTTAGGAGCAAAGAAGCAAACTAAGCATCGAGTGGGACTTGGCCCTACTGGATACCGTGTCAATGCATCTTTCATGGGACACTTCCCTAACTTCTCTCTTGTTGGCATGGTACAATTTAGGTTACAGTCCCATTTTTCTATAGTCAAACATTGAACATCAACAACAGATGCGGAGCGAACCTAGTAGTAGCTTGGCTTGGCAGAATCAGCTCACGCACTTCAAAGATCTTTTTGTTTTGGGTACGTATTGACTCTTCAGCATGTCAAAGCATGAAGCTTTAAAGGCCTAGGTGTGGTAGATAAATGAATATATGTGATGTTGATTGGGAAATTATTATCTCTATTTTGATTTACTGTGAAATATTTAGCTCTTTTTGTAAAATGGGATCATGCCATAACTGGTTCCATGCTAACATCGTATGCTCAATGGCCTTGTCCAGATAGATAGGAAATGCAATGGATTGGGAAGCTTGACGATGTGGGATGACAAGCACATCAAATGGAGCACTCTTGGGACCTTATCAGATTAGCCTCTACACCAACGCGGAAGTTCTAAGGGTCCTGTCCGGATTGAGCTTGAAATCAAATGGAATGAGAAGAGCATATGGGCACCATAATTGGGACTATATCTTAATGGATTTCATGCGGATGCGCAATGGTTAAGGAGTGTGTCCTAAATGTAGAGCATCGCAACTTGCCATCAATGTTCTAAAAGATCAATTTCACAAACATACAAAATTTCCTTTAGGGTAGATTCAAGAAGGAATTTTTTCAAAATGTATGGCTTTTTTTACAATTTAACTCTATTTACTTGAATTTTCCAAGCGGATTTTCTCCTTTCCCCCCTCCCTTCAACGGGTTATTTTGATTTTTCAATCGGCTCAAGGCTAAGCCAAGGCACACTTTTCCCGAACATTGAAGTTGCCATGGTTATTAACGACCAACTTTTTGGGTGCACAAAGAAGTAAATATGCTTGGGTTGAATTGCATGGGATTTTGGGAGATGGGTTGTCAAGCGCATGGAGTGTTGTGACTCTAGGTGTTGTCATTAGTAATGTAAACCCTTGAGATTATTTTTATGGGATTTCTCCCTTTCTCATGCTTGAGACAAATTCATTGTGATGTAAATGATCGGTGTCTCATTATGAAGTTGCTAAATCTTAGTGATTATATTTGTCTAAAACATATATATAGGTGGGATTTTGCAAAATCCAAAGATAATTTGCTACAAAAACTTATGAGTGTGCTTTTAATATCCATCATGTCTCCCTTGAGCATGAGAAGTATAGGGCTGGCTACAGTGTGAAAATGAACCCATGGTTTAGTAATTTCATTGTCGTTTATAATTGACAGACGCTATTGGCACACAGAGCTTGTGTATGGAATAATTAAAATATGCCATCCTAAGTGTTTTCATGTTTCTTTGTAGTGTGATAGTTCAATGTTGTTCTTCATTCATAGGCGTGGTGCACGACCTTCACTATACCTTGATGGGAGCATGCCATTTTTTCGTGCAATGGGCATGACTCCTACAGATACCATCATGCGACACTACTTACCACAATTCGCTTACACAGCTATGGATTATGGGATTGCATGGAGAGGATACATGCAATGGATCCCTTCTTTCATTGCTAGACTTGTGTTAAGCTTTTGTGTAGGCCAAAGGTTCTTTATTTGAATTTTGGTTGTGGGATTGCTCCTGTTCTTAGAGCATGTCTCTCTTCAAGACGTGCTTGTGTAAAATTGGATAGTGAGATGACGCTTTGATTTTGACATTTGTGTTGCCTCTTCTTCATCCCTAGTTTAGAGGGCATGATAGGCAAGAGGTATCGAGTTTTGTAAATGTAGTGAATGAGGAGAATAGACCTCCCACTAGGAACCCGTTCAATCATTTATGAACATTCCATTTCTTTTGGTCATGGGCATGTCATTTTTTGAGTGTCTGCCCTTACTTAGATTTTACTTTGCAAGCTATGTATGTTGATTGCAATATTTGATAGCAATTAGCCAACTATTGATGTGGTTTATAATGATTTGCAAAAGCAAATCATTATTTGAACCCCGCTTATTTACTTTGGTGTGTTGATTTTTGCCTTGTGAGTGTACATTGAGGTTGCAACTAAAAGGATGGTGCGAGATCCATGGTACAATGTTCAAACCGTAATCATGACTTGAAAATGGCAACAAATAATTCCTTCTCTTGTGGGGTGTGTGTGTGTGTCTTCCCTAGATATCGCTCGGTTTTTTTGTTTGCTCGATAAATCTTGCTCGGTGCTTGGTAAGACTTGAGGAGAAGGACTATGGGTAAACCGTTTCCTCTTGGGTGGAGTTAGCGATCGTTTAGTCCGCCGTCTTCATGGAGCCATATATTCGGAGGCTTAGGGATTCATTACTTTCTTGTTCTTTGGATTCCTCCTCTCTGGGATAGAGTCTTGTTTTGGGGGTCTCAACAAGAGGCCTCCTAAGCTCTCTCTCCTCTTGGAGAGGAAAGAAGATCCCATAAAAGCACGAAGTTGTTGAGTAACTTCGTCTTGCAAAGCAAGGTTGCCCATAGCTTGTTGCAACCTAGTAAAAAGATAATTAACAAACATGGAGGCATCATCATTAGCACCTTTATGTGCAAAATCAAAGTTATCAATGTTTATTCTACTCTCTTGGTTATTGTCAGCCGTGTTAATTAAACTTATGTGTTTACTTAGTGTATGTTTTGGCAATTCAAAACCTTAGTTGCTACTCCTCTTAGCCTTTGAAAATAGGCACTTAAGTATCTACACCCACGGCTCGAATTGGTTAATTATAGAGAGTAGTGGAATGAGTCTAACATAGCGAAGTTGTCGAGGGATAGCTCCTTTCGGACTTCTTATGGCTCAATAATGGTAAAGCCGTAGGCAAGTCAAAAAAGACTCCATTATTAAGACCAAAGCTCTCGAGGTGTGCACCATATCCCACATAGTGGGCTCAACAAAACCGATAATAGATCCCAGTCCCACTTACCCTAATATAATTAACAAGATCAACCATTAATAGGCTACTTAAGGACCTCTCTTCTTAAGCAAGAAAAGAGAAAACAAATGCCCTGATACCAATGTAATGGAAATAACCTACGAACTTTGAGAGTAGCAGAATTAGGAAATTAAATGAAGCACTTTTGTGAGATTACTTTGTGAGCATAGCGGGTGAACTTAATTGATGGTAGCAACATAAACATGGTACTTAGTTAACTTGGCATGAACAATACTTTTGCAAGAGACAGAGTTTAGAGAACATGAAAATAGTTGAGGACCAGATTCATACGGAGCCGGTCCCCCTCCAATAGGAATTTGTATTATAGTTTCTCCCATCAAGAGATACTTGGTACAATACAATCTTTGTGTTCCTTGTGACTTAGGTGATGCAATGAAGATAGAAAGCTTCATGCATCACAAACATAAAATAAAATTTGTTGAAAGCATTAACTATCCCAAGCCTCAGTCCCAAGGCCTCAAACACCTTCAAAGGTGGAGAGAGCTAGCGGGGAATGAGGGGAGGAAAGAGGAAGAAGAAACATTCCATAGGAGAAAGAAATAGCTCCTCACTTATCGTTCTTACTTGGTGAAAGTTGAGGAACTCCACCTCCTTCTCCAAGCTTGTGAGAAGTGAGAGACTACAACAACACTCTTGGCTATGGAATGCAAATCCAACCAAGAGCCATGCTTCAATGCTTAAGCTTGACATCTTTTCCATCTTCATTACTATGCTATTATGTATGCTAGCAAGAAGAGTAATGATAAGTGAGGAACTATTTCTTTCTCCTATGGAATGTTTCTTCTTCCTCTTCCCTATCCTCATTCCCTGCTAGCTCTCTTCACCTTTGAAGGTGTTTGAGGCCTTGGGACTGAGGCTTGGGATAGTTAATGCTTTCTAAAAAGTTTATATATTATGTTTGTGATGAATGAAGCTTTCCATCTTCATTGCATCACCTAGGTCACAAGGAACACAAAGATTGTATTGTACCAAGTCTCTCTTGATGGGAGAAACTATAATATTGGAGGGGGGACTGGCTCCGTATAAATACGGTCCTCAACTATTGTCATGTTCTCTAAACTCTCTCTTACAAAAGTATTGTTCATGTCAAGTTAACTAAGTACCATGTTTATGTTGCTACCATCAATTAAGCCGCTATGCTCACAAAGTAATCTCACAAAAGTGCTTCATCTAATTTCCTAATTCTGCTACTCTCAAAGTTCATAGGCCATTTCCATTACATGCCTTGAAGGCTATGCTTACATCTTGAAGGCATGTGACTCTACGCAAGTGCTCATGGAGCGTCTTGTTCAAAGTGTGGACTCTTAGAATGCATTGATAGCAAGATTTTCCCCACATGGATAGGACTAGAAAGCTCTAGTCTATTTTTAGTAGATGCAAAGTGAGGGCCTCTCTCCAGATGCAATCACCTACGCATGCATCTTGAAGGCATGTGGCTCTACACAAGATGCTAGCATGGACACAAAAATTCACAATTATCTTGTTAGTCAGAGGAACTTTAACTTAAAGATGTCATGTTTGGAACTGACTTGGTTGATATATATTCCAAATGTGGTGCGCTTGAGAAAGCACAAAAATTGCTTGAGGAGCAATCTGTCCAGAATGTCAACCTTGGAATGCACTAATTGTGGTGCTTTGATCTATATGTATGCCAAATGTGATGCCATCACGATAGCACGAGAAGTTTTAGATGGGGATCCTCTCTAGGATTTCGTGAGTGGATTACAAGATATGGTCAACCTGGTCGTGGCAAGGAAGCTCTGGGCTGCTTTTACTAGATGTGATGGGAAGGCTTGTTTCTACTTGCAATCACCTATGCTCCCACCTCGAATGCTTGTAGCCATATACAAGATCTTCAAGCACAATTCATTTTCTCAGTTTTTAATTAACAAAATCTAGGGAGCAAGCAATATTCGAAACAAGAAATATTCCAAACACAAGTCAAGCAGAGCATGATGATGAGTTAAAAGGAATGGGTTTTGCTTTTTTGACTCGACTGATTGCAAGATATACCCAACCTAGTTGTGGCAAGAAAGCTCTAGATTGTTTTTACCAATGGGAAGGGAACACATGTCTCTAATTGTAGTGATCACATATGCTCCCACCTCAAAGGCTTGTGGACTTACACGAGATCTTCAAACATAATTTGTTTTCTCAAAAAAAAAAAAAATCCAAGGAGCAAGCAATATTCGAAACACAAGTCAAGCATAGACAAGCAGAGCATGATGAGGAGTTAAAAGAAACGGGTTTTGCTTTTTTGATCGGACTGATTGCAAGATATACCCAATCTGGTTGTGGCAAGAAATCTCTGGGTTTTTTTACCAATGCAAAGGGAAGGTATGTCTCTAATTGCAGTCACCCACGCTTTCACCTCGAATGCTTGTGGCCTTAGACAAGATCTTCAAACACAATTCATTTTCTCTTGATTAGCAAAATCCAGGGAACAATCAATATTTGGAACACAAGTCAAGCATAGAAAAGCAAAGAATAATGAGTTAAAAGCAATGCATTTTTCTTTTCTGACTAGATTGATTGTAGGATATACCTAACCTATTGTGGTAAAGTGCACCTTTGCCTGGGGTCGGGGACGACATCTGATGTCCGACTACCCACTGTATGTACATACACATTCCTTATTATTCATATACACAAAGAATAAGGAGATCCTCACCACATTCTTGGAGGTTTCTCCACCCACACAGTGTGTCTTTTACTCTTCTCCTCCCTCACACTTCGCATGCACCGCGTATTGCTTCCGTACCTAGCGCTCTCACAAGTGGTATCAACGCTTTGGTTTCGCGCGGGTGTAGTGCGATGATCGAATAGATGGCTTCACAATGACAAGCCTTTTGATGGAAATAGATTCAAGAGAAGGTATAAAGGAGCAGCTTGGTAAAGTATGCGCATCACAGGTTTGCAAGCAGTTTTGCTCATGTAGATGGAAGCTTCTATGCTAGCATATTGTGCACACAGATTGCAGTGCAAGAGAAGCCCAAATCGTATTCAAAATTAGGCATGTATATTTATCTTTTATAGAGCTTGTGTAACAAGCATTGCTGAATTTTGTAGCGAAGAAGTAGGAGCAGGAAGTGCTACAGCTCGTTTTTGTTGTTTTCGGCTTTCAAAACAGTGTTTTTTGCTTATCTCTATCATATGGATTCAGATAGATATGATCTAGAAGTTTAGGTTGGGATTTTTGCACATTTCGGATCCGATAGTGATGTGTACTTTTTGAAATTTTAGTCAAAATTATAGAAGATGCAACAACAACAAGTTTGTGCAGCGTTTTTTGGCGAAAAACGGATGCTTTTGGTATATCGCTCACACTCAGACTTGGATATATGTGATCCGAGAGTCTATCATAGAGTTTTGGCACATCGTGGACGCTAAATTTCTAGTGCTAAGTTTTTTGCAGCAACCTCAACATATCGAAGCTTGGCAGTTTGATTCCTACATTATAGAGCATTGTGCGGTTTGCATCTATGGGCTATGTATGGCACACTATGGTGCTATTTGAGAGGGAATTAACCTTCATTTCATTTATAAAAGTGATGCTTTGGGATGTGACTTTTGGATTCTTACACATCGGATGCGATTTTATACGCATTGCATGATTGTGTGGGACATTCCAGAGAGTGGTTTTAGCACAATTTTGTGCAATTTATGCTATGTATGTAGTTGCAGATACAGATTGAACTAGGTATAGCTCACAGCTACCAAGTTCATAGGTATACAAGTGTTTTGGATAGGTGGAGTTGTCCATAGAGCTACTCCAGTGAGCTCGGTTGCCATGCTTATGGTACATGTATGCCATATGTGGATTTGTGATTGAGACGAATTGGTCTCGAAAAGATTTACGTGTTTTTTGATTATGGTCCATAGGTTTTTTCTTGCTTCTCTCTATCATGGTTGGAGAGCATTTAGTCACTTCTGACTTTGTGTATGACATATGTGGATCTATTTTGCCCATTACTAAAACAGATTCATTGATGCATTTTATGCATTGTTTTTGTTGCCGATTGTTTATGGATGATATGTTTTAAGTTTTTACTTAGTTTACATGGGAAACTTTTTGCTGGATTTTTCCCACATTCTTGCCATGATTTATGAATATCTGCATTTTCTCTCTCTAATGGTTTAGTGGTTGAGTGTTTGACTACCATTTTGACAGGTTTTGTTAGCCTTGTACACACTCGCGCAGGAATGAGAGTTGAATATGCTTGTGTGGCTACAGACTTTGTTAGTCATAGATTTTTGCAGGCAGTTTCTCTTGTGGGATGCGTTTTGAGCTAGTTTTCTCACGACTTTCGTGTATGGTTATGTGTTTTACGCTCGGTTGAGTTGTTTCTCCCAGACAGGGATTTAATATTTACGTAATTACCAAAAAACATTGTGATCACAAGGTCTTGTTGACATATTTACATAATCATAGTTAACATGATCACAAACAAGCCAGTTCAGAGCAACTTGGAAACCCACAAAAATCCCGCCAGGCTTTTGCGTTTTCCCGTCGGGCCCCGTCAGGCTTATGCATTTTCCCTACGGGCCCCGTCGAGCTTTTGCATTTTCCCTATGGGCCCACCGAGAAAACCCTAAAGCCCGGTGGGCTACAACTTAATATATAGAGGGCCCTAATCGGGCCCGTTGGGTGTTTTTTGTTGAGCCCCCCCCCCCCCCCCCCCCCCCCCCCACACACACACACACACACATATATATATATATGTATATATATATGTATATATATATATATATATATATATATATATATATATAGAGAGAGAGAGAGAGAGAGAGAGAGAGATGAACATCTTTATAGGTACGTCGAGAGGAGAGAGGGGGTCGTGAGAGAGAGAGAGAGAGAGAGAGAGAGAGAGAGAGAGAGAGAGAGAGAGAGAGAGAGAGATCAATGACTACGTTTGTTGTGGGAGCTACCTAGTGTCGCCACAATTATAATGACTACTTGCATGCAAAAAACAGACATCATTTGATACACTTACAACAACAAATAGCTCGTAGATGCATTAGCACACGTGCTCTAGTTTGCAAGGAATGCTTTTCATTGTTGTGTAGCTCTCTCCGAGCCAATCATGATGGTGCAGTTGAATATCCAATGCGATGAGCAAGCAAGAAGTAGCGTTAGGATGAAGCTCATACTCTCACTCTTTCTCTCTCATACAAGGTCAATGATAGCTTAAAACTTTGATTATGATTAAGTTCTCTTTACAAAATGACCTAGGTACCTTATATACAGAGGCTACCAGAATTTAAATCAAAATAGAGTTCAAGGGGTCGAATGGATTTGTATTTACAATCTGGAAGTGCCATTGCACCCTGGATTTTACAACTAGAATAACTACTCATTGTAAATGATGTTTTTAACCATAATCGGCATCATTTCATAACTATCAAAAAATAAAACTTTAGTATGGAAATTGAATTATGTCGTGTTGTTGACCCATGGATCAACACTCCCCCCCCTCCGAATTCATGCCGTCCTTGACATGACCTCATTGTCAATGTCGGTGCGGTCTTTATCGTCATTTTTCTTTCTTGTGCTTTATGTCCTTCACATCCAAACCCCGAGTTGCAACATTTGTTGTTGTCATTATAGGGCTATTGCTAGATCTAAATTCAAAAAGAAGCTAATCTCGTTCAGCTTGACTCTTATCATCATGGATAGATAAAGCTACAAATTCATCCATTGGAAGTTTTCTAGTAACTTGATCACAACCTCTTTTTGTTTCCATAAATATGATCACTTTACTTCCATCCATCATTTGCTTTAGTAAATCTGGCAGTTTTGAGTATTTCTCATTCTCAAAAACAACTTCTACAATCTGTAGAATTGAATGATTGTCTTTTAGAGCTTATGAACCAATGACAACTTTGTAAGGATTTTGAAGAAATTGTCTAGCTAAACCTTCTACTTGTTTAAGCCAAGTTATACTCCAATACTAAGTCTGTTTGTTAGGCCGAATCTGGGAGATATTTTTTTGACTTGAGATTCAAAACCCATGTTTGCTAGGGTCTTTTTAATTCTTTGCCTTCTTCATATCACTTGTGCCAACATTTTTCTCCATTGCTTTCAATTTAATATTGTAGACATAAGAACTAGATGTTCAGTTAAAACAAATAAATAATTAATTCAATATATATTAGAAAAACAATCACTAAGAAAGCAATCAAATCTACACAATATGAGATTTGCAATGCACTCTAGTCAATTTCACATGTCGACCACATATGTTCTCAGTGAACATACACATTGCAATGCACTCTCTACATGGCATTATGGATACAAAAATGATATGAAATTGTCAATGCAATTATAAATATAATGATTAGTTATATATCCTCTGCGATCTGAAAACAATAAGACACGACTATTTTCACATGCTACAAAGAATAATCAACATTTACATTGAAATGATGATAATTATTTGCAAAACACACATGAAAGAAATAATGTCGATTGACCATCTCATGCACTAACAATCTTTTAATTATAATACATAATTCACTCCCTATATAAACCAATGCATAAAACAAAGCAATGAAATCTTCAATACAATTACACAATTGAGGACTACTTGTACCCAATCAAGGATTGTAGCCCCCTTATGCATCCAATTCAATATATAAAAGCTAATTTCACTCAATTAAGGATTATAGCTCTCATATTTTGCAGTGGAAATGTATATCAATTCAAATCTATGATGGTGAAAAATGCAAGACTTCAAGGATCTTTATATATCTAGTACACAAGTACAAGGCATCCGACCCTTGACTATCAAACTTGTTATTTAAATATGCTCATCTTCTAAAACCAACTACAACCCTTTTATGGACCAATGTCTTTGTCACAATGAGCATGACTCTCCAAATTCTCAATTGTTTTGGTTTCATACCTTTATGTTTGGTGAAGGGTTTAAATATTTTTAGAAGTGGTTACCGAATTAAGAATCACGTTCGGCCCAGGAAATAGGACCTGTGACTCTGTAACCTTAGGTCAATTCACAAGGAGATGACTATATCCGGCGCTCAAATACACTCCCTAGTGATTTGCCTAGTTAAAATGCCAAAGTAAGAAGAGGTTTACTATATACATTCGGGCCCATCGAGCTTTTTCATTTTCTCAATGGGCCCGCCACGAAAACCCTATAGCTCGGAGGGACCCGCCGAGAAAATGGAAAATCCCGGCGGGCCTACCGGCTCTATTTTGCAATTCACCATCAAGATCACGTTAACAATTAACATGATCACGTGATTTTCTTGTGTAAATACTAGAGTTATTAACGTAATCACACGATCGTGATAACGTCAATGAAATCCCTGGGACTCCCAGATTGTATGCTTGTAGATATAGTAGATTGTGGAGCTGATTTTATGAATATGTGAGCATTGATTTTGATTTGTTTGATCATGATTTTGTAGTTGTTAGGTTATGTCCCACTGTCTTGCCATTTTGGCATGGTATATGGTTGAGATTTTGTTGGAGTTCTTTACTTAGTTTACAGGGGAGACTCTTCCACATTTCTCCCAGGATTTCTCGCCATAGTTTGATTCTTGGCATCCACTTAGTCGACATGTGTGAGAGTTAAGAGTCTATGGTGATAACTCATGAGAGACGACGGTCTTGTAGTTGTTGATATATGCATTGTTGACATTGTGGTCACAGAGGGCACATTAGACGTCGTTGTTTTAGACATATGAGGCAACATTGGAGATCTATATGTGATACACATGAGTTTTTCACACATGCTATAGCAGTGGCTTGATATACCAGTGACTATGATGTCACGTTTTCCTTTAGCATTCCTGCTGATTACATGTCTTTGAAAGGTGACACTTCTACCTGTTGGTTACTAAATGAGAATGCAATTTTTCATGTCACACCGCATTGTGAGTGATTTAGCACCTTCTCTAGTGGGAGCTTTGGTTGTCTACACTCAGTCGATGGTTCGGTGTTTGACATTGTAGGTGCAAGAGATGCTTGCTTGTCATTGCCCAGTGGTGCATCATATACGCTACAACATGTGCGTTATGTTCCTCAGCTGAGATAGAGCTTGATCTCAGTGAGATGGTTAGTAGATTGTGGGTGTCATATAATGTTTAGAGAGAAGTATTTCCAGATTCCTTGTGGTTCATTAGTGATTTCTAGAGGAGCCTGCAATGGCTTGGTATATCCTATGCATGTGTTTGAGGTTCGAGATGGCATGGTCTCAGTTTTGTTGTTGGCATCCTTTGAGCAAGAGACGATACGCGTCTGCTTCGTGAGTGAGCTCCACCATGCTCATGAGACAGAGAATTTAGCTATGAGGATATGCTAGTAGATTCTATAGAGACAGAGGTAGAGCAACATTGCTCTAGCAAGACACAACAGCTGTTATCAGAGTTTGTGCAGATAGAGGTAGAGCAGGTATTCTCCCTAGAGACACATACAGAGATAACATGCATGGATTAATTTGATATGCTCATGTTAGAGGCTAATGAGTTGGTGCCAGGACACATAGTTTCGCTTATAGGTGAGATCAACGTAGCCATCCTAGTGTAAGTGTTGACACATCCGTACATGATGAGTAGTCTTGATGATGGAGCACATGCAAATAGTGCAAGGAGGCTAGGACAGTTAGGATTGTGCATATTTTTTCAGTGTTTGGGCGTCTCATGTATGAACTACTAGTGTCGAGCCCATCCTAACAGCTGTAGTGGGAGCATTTACAACAGGGATTGTCAGTCATGTGATGACTAACACTAACCTGATGCAAAGTGGAGTTTTGCAAACCATACAGAGTTATCTATGGGATTTACATGTAGGCTCTATCATGGATATGCACGCTCACCTATTACTAGAGTCGATACGGCTACATGTAGATCGAGTGAGTGAGCTAGTGGGCATAGGTTGAGAGAGTCTCTCACCTGTTTTCTTGTACATACTAGTAGTTTAGCTAGTAGCACTCACTATTGTTGGTCAAAGGCTATTGAAAAAAGATATTGTGCTTGGCACAACCTTGGTCAATATATATGCCAAATGTGGAGTGCTTGAGAAAGCACAAAAAGTGCTTGAAGAGCTTCTTGTCTAGAATGTTGACTCTTGGATGAATTGATTGCGGGATGCGCACAACAAGAGCAGTGCCAAAAAGCTCTATGTTGTTTCCAGCGAATGCAAAGCAAGTGTATCTCTCTAAATTGATTCACTTGTACTTTCATCTTGAAGGCTATGCTTACATCTTGAAGGCATGTGGCTCTATGCAGGTGCTCAAGAAGCTTCCTGTTCAAAGTGTGGGCTCTTGGAATGCACTGATTGGTTGCAAGGTTTGCCCCACAAAAGTAGGCCATAAAGCTCATCTATTTTTAGCATATGCAAAGCAAGGGCCTCTCTCCAGATACAACGCATGCGTCTTGAAGGAATGTGGATCTATGCAAGATGATGATATGGGCACAAAAACTCACAATTATATTGTTAGTTAGAGGCTATTGGAAAAAGATATTGTGCTTGGCACTGCCTTGGTCAATATGTATACCAAATGTGGAGCACTAGAGAAAGCACAAAAATTGCTTGAGGAGATTCCTATCAAGAATGTCGCCTCTTGAAATGCATTGATTGCAAAATGTGCACAACAAGAGCAGCACCAGAGCTTTCTAACCGATGCAAAGCAAGTGTATCACTCCAAATGCATCACCTATACTTTCATCTTGAAGGATATGCTTACATCTTGAAGTCATGTGTCTCTATGCAAGTGCTCGAGCATCTTCCTGAGTAAGGACTCTTGGAATGCACTGATTGCAACATTTTCCCCCTAGAAGCAGGGCCACAAAATATTTTTCTATTTTTAGCAAATGTGAAGCGAAGCTTCTCTTGAGATGCAATCACCTATGCATGCATCTAAAGGAATGTGGCTCTGCGCCCGATGTTGATATGGGCACAAAAATTCACAATTATATTGTTAGTCAAAGGCTGTTGAAAAAAGATTTCATGCTTTGCACTGTCTTGGTCAAAATGTATGCCAAATGTGGAGCCCTTGAGAAAGCACAAAAGTGCCTTTCTGTTCGGAATGTCACCTCTTGGAATGCACTGATTGTGGGATATGTGCAACAAGAACAACGCTAGAAATCTCTACACCAAATCCACCCAAAATGAATGCAATGCAAGTTTTTCTCTCCAAATTCAGTCATCTATAGTTTCTTCTTGAAGGCTATGCTTACATCTTGAAGGCATGTGTGTCCACACAAGTGCTCGAGGAGCTTCTTGTCCGGAGTGTGGACTCTTGGAATGCACCGATTGCAAAATTTTCCCCATAGGGGTAGGCCAAAAATCTCTAGTCTAATTTTAGCAGATGCAAAGCAAGGGCCTCTCCTCAGATGCAATCACCTACGCATGCATCTTGAAGGCATGGAGAAGGCATGCGGATCTACACAAGATGAAGGATGTTGTTCTTGGCACTACCTTGGTTGATTGTATGCCAATTGTGGGGCATTTGAGAAAGCACATTAAGTGCTTGAGGAATTATGTTTTTGGAATGTCATCTCTTGGAATGCACTAATTGTAGTGATTTGATCTATATGTATGTAAAATGTGGTGCCATCACGATAACACGAGAATTTTTTGGTGGGTATCCTCTCTAGGTTTTCATCTCTTGGAGTGAGTGGATTGCAGGGTATGGTCAACGTGGTCATGGTTACGCAAGACCTTTACATGTATGATTTCTTAATTCACAATGATATTGCTAGCCAGGGGCTATCAAAGCAAGATGCCATGCTTTGCAATGCTTTGATCTATATGTATGCAAAATGTGGTTCCGTCACAATAGCACATGAAGTTTTTTATTGGGATCCTCTCTATGTTGTCATTTGTAGGATATGGTCAACCTAGTCATGGGATGGAAGCTCTGGGCTTTCTTTAGCAGATGTGAAGCTAAGGTTTGTCTCTATTTGCAATTCCTACACTTTCACCTAGAAGCTTGTGACCTTATTCGCAATCTTCAAATGGGTGAAAGAATTCATGATGTGGTTGCCAGTCAAGGGCTATTGTAGAAACATTTAGGAAATTCTTTGATCGATATGTATGCCAAATGAGTTGTATGTATGAAAGCACAAAATTTTTTGGATGAGCTTTCTATGGAAACTATTAACTTCTAGAGAAAACTATGCAGACTATTGCGTTGATTGTTGGATATCAGATACATGGCTTTGGCAAGAAAGTTGTGGGCTTCCTTTTCCAGATGGAAAGTGAGGATTCCTGCTCAATGAGTGGATTTCTGCCCAAGGGGTGTTGGACAAACATGTTGTGTTGGCTGACATGTATCCCAAATGTGGTGCCCTTATGAAAGCACAAAAAGTTCTATGTTATGTCTCTTGGAGTGCGTTGATTCTAGGATATGTATAACATGGTTGTGGCAATGAAGCTCTGATTGCTTTTACCATATGTGAATTGAGAGATTATTGCCAAACATTTCTTGGAGTGCTCTTATAGAACAACTTTGCTGTGTTTGGGAAGCTTTGGGCTGCTTTAACCAAATGGGAAGTGAGGGTGCCTTGTCAAGTTTAGTCTCTTGGAGTGTATGCCAAATGTGGTGCCCTTATGAAAGCACAAAAAGTTCTTGATGAGATTTCTATGTTAGTCTCTTGGAGTGCATTGATTCCAAGATATGTGCAACATGGATGTGCCAACAAAGCTTTGACTACTTTTACCAGATGTGAATTGAGAGATTCTTACAAGATCTTTCTTAAAATGCTTCTGGATTCTTACAAGATCTTTCTTAGTGTGCTTCTGCTCAAGGGGTTCACTCAAAACTATGTACAATAGCACGTGAGTGTGCAACAGAAGGGGTTAAATTCTCTTATGAACTTACAAAAAATATACATACATAAAGGGTGTTTTAAATTGAAAAGGTGAAAATCTAAAACAGTGAACTTACAAAAAATATACATACATAAGGGTGTTTTAAACTAAAAAAGTGAAAAAGTTTTGTGGCCTTACGAAAGAACTTTACATGGGTGATTTTTGAATTGACAATGAGATTGCTAGCCAGGCGTGTTGGAAAAACAAGCAAGCAATGCTTTGATTGATATGTGTGCCAAATGTGGTTCCTTTTTGAGATAATGAAAAGTTTTGTTGAGCTTTTTGTGTGAAATATCTCCTTGTAAAACGAGTGGATACGAGCAAGGAAGTGCTTGATTGTTTTAACCACATGCTCAAGCCTGCTAGATGAACGCCAAATTCTTTTTGATATCATGATAGAAAATATGGCAAAATCAAAAGAAATCGACAGAACAACTCTTATACACGCTCAATATACCAATCGGAGCAGGAAGAAACCATGTTGGCAAGCTCATTTATAATGCTTTCGCCAACAATATCTTGCCAGTAATGACAATTGACAAGTGAATATCAAAAGAGAAGGGTAAGTGAAATAATATTAATTGTTTACTCATTAATATGGAACTGTGAAATGAACACATTTGAAAACTACATGCTATCATGGGAATGGCACGTTCCCTCATATTATACAAATTGGGGAGGACTGTGAAACCTGCCCCATGCAAGGATATTTGTATGTTTGTTTTTCCTTGGACATCAAAAGAAACAACATCTATAAGTAAACAAAGTTTAATGATCTGTATCATCAATTTCTATAAATTCTAACCCTTCTTATGGTTCTTTTGCAAGGTGCACAAATAAAAAATGGGATGTCGCGAGCATAACTTACTAGAGGCGGTACCAAATGAAAACCAAGGAAACATGCTTTGATGAACAATAACAAACTTTCTCTCTCTTTCTCTCTCTCTCTCTCTCTCTCTCTCTCTCTCTCTCTCTCTCTGTGTGTGTGTAATTGCCACAGTGAGTTACCTCACCCTACCAAAATCACCCAAACACTGTGGCTATCCCTACCATTTCACTGTACATAGGCGTGCGTGAGTCACGGGACTTTTCCCATATCTTCTTAAAAACCCTCAGCTAGCTAGTCACTGGGCTAGGTGAGCCAAAAAAAATAAAAAAATAAAAGTATATTATGGCCTCTTTGTGTGTAAATATTTCATTGTATATATGGCCTAAATATAGGGATTTTTTATAATTATTTTGGTATTTTATTTAAATATTTCTACTTAGGTGTGTGTTTTATTAAACCTATGTACACCTTCTTTCATCCTCTTACACCATAATTTTATTTTTTGCCAATATGTACATACTCTAACCTCATATTTTTCCTTTATACAAATCACTCCCACATTTTCACCCTCACCCTCGTGAAAACAAAAAATTGATTTCTACTCATTGGTTACTTTTATTATATTATTTACTTGCATACATTTTCCTCTTTCACCCAAAATAATTCAAGGAGGGACCATATCATATGATTCCAATATCTTTCCATATACATAACTCCTCCATATTTTTATTATTATTTTTACTCATTATTCTAACACCATGTGCTCATTGAGCTAAAGTCCATGAATAGTCCATACACTAGTCCCACCATGTATATATTTCTTATTTCACCAATAATCCTCCTCCATGCATGGGTCAAGGGCAACTTGAATGCTTTGTATTATAATATGACAAAGGAGGGGCTCACTCTTGGATGCATTGTACAAATTCAACAAAGGAGGGGACCACTAAAAGACTTTTGCAGGCCTAAAAACTAGGCTTTATGGTGAGAATTTTGGCACCTATCTCCACTCCGAATTTGGAGCGGTGGTCAAAAGAGAAAATGTAGCCCACGCTCTGAATAATCACCCCAAATTTTTTCATGATTTTTGGAGCTACCAGCTGTGAGCTATGATTTTTTTAGTGGACCCCAGTTTTCCCATGCTATGCAGCCACACTCTCTCTTCCACTTTATCATTTTCCTCTTTCACACACACTTCTCCACTCATCATCCCCATCTCTCTCACCACTCCTCTCTGCACACTACTCACCTTCTCCTCAACCTTGAAGAATAAGAGAAACCATGGTGAACTCATACCTCCCACACACAATTCCATTCCAAAATTGACCACCTAGTCTCATTTTTCCTCCTCCAAATTACCCATATCTATCAAAAAACCACAAAATTCAGCCTCTTCTCTTAAAAGACAGCATTATGGTGGTTTATTACTCAGCTTCAATTACCTTGTCTCCCAAGGAAGGTCAAGAGTGGAGAAAAAATGTACCGTCAAAGCTAGTGGACCGTCAACAAGCGTCAAAATTGGCCCTACTCAAGACACTTGGAGCATCAACCTTGTAAGAAATCCACCTTTTCTTACCTCTTAAGAGTTTTTCTTCCTTATTTGTATCCTACATGGATACTCCCATTGTAAATATTCAATTCCATTTGTAAATTAATACTAACTCTACTAACACTAACCCACTATGAAAAGTCCTATCACCTCCATTTCTCTCCTCTCTCTTTCCCCACCAACTTCTTGATAATTCCAAGCAAAAGAAATTAGATAAATTGCTGAAAATCTAACCCAACCATGGTTAGAGGAGTAACCCTAGCCTTCAAAATTGCTATAAAAGGAGGGTGTAGCTAGCATAAAAGGGGGGAAGCCATAAGCAAGAGCACTATGCTATAGCTTGAGAAGCCAAGCTCAACCTCTCTAGAAGGAGCTCTTGAGTGGAAGCTCATTGTCTTATGCATGTGCATGTGTTGTAATAGGGGATTAGCAAGGGAAATCTATGCCATTGTAAGAGAGAGAGTGATCATTCAATTGAGAGTAGGAAATCTATCATTTCTCCTACTAGTGTAAGCCCAACATTCGCTGAATCAAGGAGGGTGGATTTGGACTAATCTTGGATATTTTGTCTCCCTTCCAACGTGAAGTAATGGACAACAATGATGCGTAAGTGTCTTGGTGTTTTCTTTTTGTTAAGTTCTTGATAGCTTGTCTTTGGTGTTGTCATCAATCTAGCCATAAATCCCACATACTGTAAGAGGGCGACAGGGTGGAGAAGACTCCCCTGGCCTTAAGACAGTGATTGGGGTGGCTTTTCTTGTGATGTGTTGTGGTGAAATTTACGCAAGCTATGTTGAACAAGTACTAATCTCACTTTGATTTGTCATGACAGATTTGTAAGAAGGTATTAATGCAACAAGCACCCCCTCCCCCTTTCTCTCTCTTTCTTAAATATATAGTTGTGTTTGCATCATTGCCGATACGTTTCAAAGCAGCCCGAGCACTATCTCTCTCTCTCTCTCTCTCTCTCTCTCTCTCTCTCTCTCTCTCTCTCTCTCTCTCTCTCTCTCGTGTTTTAGTATGTGAGAGTATTCCATTGGTGTTAGGGTTAGTGTAAATTCCTTGCTTGTTTGTGGGTTGCTCTAACGATTCTCCTCTTTTGCGTCCTAGTTCGCTCTTAAACTAGGTGGTGCCCCTTGTATAGTTGGGATTTGGCGGTGGGTTTGTTGTTTTGGTTTGTGTTGTGTTGTGCCCCAGCCCCATTGAGCAGCACGGGAGCCTTGAAGGGTGTCTAGAGGCCACTCTTCTTGTTGCCCGCCCCGGACCGCCTCAAATTGGTGCCCCCACTGAGGACGGCTTGTGTATTTTTGTGTAGAATCAACCTTTAGCATAGTCAAGTAGTTTGCATGAATCACGAAGCTTTGTATGATCCCTTCATTCCCATTGCAAGGCAAAAGGTACACATAATTTTTAGTACTAAGTTGCAATTTCAACGCGTCATTCGTAGAATTTTAGGTCCTGTTAGGTTGGCCGAGATAAACGCTTCAGTAAATCCTTTTATTTTGCCTCTCATTAGGTACGACCTTAGTTTGGACGTCTATATTTTTGTTTTGTTTTAAGCATTAGGACATGCATAGGCCATGGATAATGGCCCAGGAATAGAGGTTTTTCCCTTTCATTTTACTCCACACATTAGAATAAACGTTGCAATTAGTAGAAAGATCCATTTTCAACAACGAATGGTGTTCATGTTTGGTGCCCAAAGAGCAGGAGAAATTCTTGCATCACCAAACCCTGTCATTCTACCTCTCATCAACTACCACACTTCTTTTGATGTACATGTGTTCATTTTATTTTAAAATGAAGTGCAGCCCGGCAAAGTAGTGTGTATGTTTGTTTTTTCTTTGTCCAAGTTGTTACAAGAAACAAAAAAATGATCATTTATTCTAACTGGGAATGTGTGTGCAGTGAAAGTTCAATCCTTAGAGATCTAGCTCTATTACCAATTGAGTTGCAGGAGCAAGTAGTAAGGCGTCTCCCTCATAACAAGAGGGTGGTGAAGTTAAGACGGAAGGTCCTACGCGTGGATTCCATTTTCCTCTTGTTGTTGGGCACTAAGGAAGACCGCGCATTCATCCAGCTAGTGTGTGCCCTAAGATTGGTAAATAGAGTGAAATTTGGCGTTTCGCGAGTGCATTTCACCATTGAGGAAGACTCTTCAGGAAACTTGCGGCCAGAGTTCATGCTTCATAGACTCACATTTGGTGAATTTTTCCCTCATTTGCGTCTTATTAATAGTCTTCCTTTCGCTTTCAACAAAGGAGATAGGGAGCTATTCAGAGCTTGTCTTAATAAAGAGAGCATAGAGAAGATTGCAAATTTGTATAAATTCTCATCCTTCTCTACTTTCTATGACACTTTGTTCATAGAGACATTGTAAATCTCTTTATGCTTTTGAATGATTTAACCATAATCCTAAGGAGTTTTTGTCCAGGAATTTTGTAGCACAAGTGGAGTCTTTAAATCTTGCAAACTTGATCGGACTTGATGAGGATGTTCTTTATGAAATTGTGAGAAGGTTGCCTCACTCCGACTGTGTGGAACTCGAAGGAAAGGAGCTCCTAGTCAATTGCTACTTTCTCACGGCCTTCGACGAGCATGAAGATCTAGTTTTTATACAAACCGCTTGTGCATTGGGAATTGTAGAGCAAGTGCAATTTATCACTTGGGACGTGGTTGCTCTTTTGGATCCAGAAAATGAAGTTCTAGAGATTTCTGTTTATCGCCTTAGCTTTGAAGAATTTCAACCCTTCTTAGAGCTCATCAATAGTCTACCCTTTTGTTTTGATCAAACAAATCGAGACCTTATTGAAGCTTGGATAGCTGAAGAAGAAAACCTAGAGTGGTATTTTCTCACTTCTTCATTTGCAGGCGAGTGGTTCTAGATCTCTATTGTATCCCTTATTGTAACTCGTGTTGTAATCTTTCATAATAATGGAGAGCCAACGCCAAATGTCTGGATATCCTCTTTTCTTTGGAGAGCCTGGAGAGGATGCAGAATTATTTTTAGCAAATTTCAAGATGTCTTGCCGTATCAAGAGGATAGTAACCGATCAAGAACGTGTAGAAATGTTTGAGGTGGTCCTTAGGAAAGATGCTAGTACTTGGTTTGACTCTTTGCCTGAGGAAGTTAAGGGGAATTACACAGAAGTTTTGAATCGTTTTAAGAGATACTTCTTTGATCCCCAAAACACTCAAAAACTATGGCAAGACATTGTTTCTCATAAGCAAAAAGACTTAGATGACTACTACTTGTACAAGCAAGAGTTTCTACGTCTTTGGGCTCTATGGATACGAAATGTTGCTAACCCTGGTGATGGTGCAGAATTTTTAAAGAAGGAGAGGTTCATAGCTGGACTCTTTCCTGACCTTAAGGTAAAAGTTGAGACGGGTGCACCTGCTACTTTTGATGCAGCTGAAACTAGGGTTGCTGAGAAGTATAGGAAACTCAAGTGCTTAAGGGGAGAGGTTCCAATAGAAGGTCTTAGACCCAAAGTCTTGAGCATGACCTCTACACCCTTGGGCTATGGAAGATGAAGGGAAACTAAATGAAGGATGATGGCCATAACCCTCGTGCGAGTCTTCGCCATCAACTCCCACCTATCCGCCATGTGCTCTACCACGCTCTCCCTTCTCATTCCCCTACCCTATGCTCCCCATTTCATCGCCTTATTCTCTAAATAAAGCTTGAGGTTTTGTGAGTATGTTTTCTTGCAATGTTTTGCCCATGTGAGGTGTGCGGAATCGCCACCTAGTCTTGTGTTTGGAGTGAGCTTGTGTATGTGTGAAGGGTGTGCGGATTCGCCATCCTTTTGTGGTGCCTAAGTACTAAGCCGATATACCCCCTCCCTCACCCTCTCTCTCTCTCACTTGATCTCATTCCCTTTCCTCTTCATCATTACTCCCAAGCATCCATCTCTCTTGGATGAAAACTTTGTTATGGTGGTGTGTTGTTTGCGTCCTAGCCGCTAAAGCTAGGTGGTGCCCCCTGTTTGCTTTACCATGACAGGCTCGAGGCACGCCATTCGGTCCCCGGTGTTTTAGAGGCCGTCGGGGTTCGGGGTTCACTTTGCTCCCGTCAGTGTGTGTGTGTGTGTGTGTGTGTAAAATCACAGGCATTACAGTGGTGGTAAAACCAGTTGTGCAAAAGCTACGACGACTGGGGGTCATACAAGAAAAGGCACTCTTGGCCGAGGTAAGGAAATTGCTGGAGGCGGGATTTATCTATCTTGTAGAAAACTCAGAATGGGTGTCACCCGTAGTGGTGACGCCTAAAAAGAATGGTAAGTGGAGGGTCTGTGTTGACTACAAACCACTAAATGCAGCTACAAAGAGAGACCACTTTCCTCTCCCTTTCTTGGCTGAAATTCTGAATGAAGTAGCGGGTTTTGAATGCTATACCGTCTGTGATGGTTATTCTGGATACTTTCAAATACGCATAGCCTTGGAAGATCAGCTAAAAACCACTTTTGTCACGCCATGGGGTTGTTTTGCATACAGGGTTATGCCATTTGGTCTCACAAATGCACCTGCCACATTCCAAAGATATGTCACATATGTTTTTCTACCGTTCTTTGGAACATCCATAAGAGTGTTCATTGATGATTTTTGTATATATAGCTCCCGTATTTCACATTTAGAAAAGGTAATTGAAGGTTTGGCCAGGTTGCAGAGCCTAGGCGGGCAATTAAATGTGGATAAATGTCACATTGGGGAGAGTAAATTCATTCTACTAGGCCATGAAATTTCAACAAGAGGTATCAACGCCGACCCAAGTAAGGTGTCCGCACTCATAGCCCTACCTTCACCAACGACCGCACGTCAACTGGTCTCTTTTCTACAGAAGGTGAGGTACTTAAGTAGATTCATAGATCTACTATCACAACTTGTTCTACCACTGCAACAACTCACTCAAAGATCAACTTTCACTTGGGATGAGGAAAGTGAACATCACTACAACAAGGTAAAGGAGGTCTTAGCCACTCTTCCAACTATCTCACCACCTAAGTCGGATGAAAAATTCTATGTCACCTCAAGTGTTGGTGATAACTCATTGGGGGCTGTGCTACTCCAAAAGGATACGACGACATCTTTCATGAGGCCAATCTACTTCTCTAGTCGAATGATGACAGCAGGAGAGAAAGGTTTCACCCATGTGGAACACTTAGTCCTAGCTCTTAGATTTGCAACTACAAAGTTTAGGTCATATTTGCTGCCTAAGCAATTTGTGATTCTAACCACGGATGAAATATTTCCCTATGTTGTACAACACATGGATGTGTCTGCTAGAATTACTAAATGGCTAGTTCGTCTGCAAGAGTTTGACTACACGGTACAAGTAGAAAGCACGACAAGGGCAAGTTTGGGGGGACTCATGACCTACCAAGTCTTTGAAAGGAAGGAGAAGCAATCTAAGGAAGGAGAAGTCCGATTACCTCCAGTACCACCGATGGTAGAAGGAGCATACTCTCTCTACTTTGATGGAGCCTACAAGCGAGTGTCCGACAAAGCAGCTGCAGGCATAGTGGTCTTTGACGACAAAGGGACAAAGGTATTTTCGTTGGGCCAATTGTTAGATTCACATTCTAACAATGAAGCTGAGTATGCAGCACTAACCAAGGGTCTACAATGGTGCGTCTCGCAAGGTGTACAACGCCTTAATGTATTTGGGGATACTCTACTTCTGGTAAGGCAAGTAAATGGAGCATGGACATGCAAGAATCCTAGTTTAAGGACTCACTTAAGTGGTGTAAAAACCTTGTTGGGTAAGTTTGAAGAAGTTCAAATACACCATATCCCAAGGGCTCAAAACCAAGAAGCAGATGCCCTAGCAAGTGAAAGACTATAGGAAGTGGTGGTTGGAGCAATAAAACTAAAGCTCCCTCTATTTCAAGGCAGTGATGCCTTGCCTGACATCATGCATTTTTTGGAAACAGGGGAATGCCCATCAGATTTAACAAAGGGACAGAAGCAATGGCTGACGCGGAAGGCCACAAGGTATCGACTCATCAATGATGGTTTGTATTGTAAGGGTAAGGACCAAATACTCAGGAAGGTCCCTCTCTCTCACGAAATCACGGGAGTAATTGCTAGCTGTCACGACGGGGTTTGTGGTGGTCACTTTGCCCTAGACATAACAAGTAGGAAAATCTTGCAGGCAGGCTTCATATGGCCTAGCCTCAACCGTGATGTACACCATTGGTGCAAAACGTGTAAGTTGTGTCAAAAGGCCGGCACTAGGTCACTTATGCCTGAACCACAGACACCTATTCTCTCATATGGCCCATTTGAAAAATGGGGGATCGATGCCATTGGGCCATTACCTAAGGCCAACTCAGGAAAATTCTACATTATCATGGGGGTCGACTACATGACTAGATGGGCAGAGGCTACAGCCACCACTAGAATCACAGCGGTAGAGGTAGCTAAATTTATCTACGAGCACATATGTTGTAGGTTTGGCACACCTTTAGAGATCATCTCTGATAGAGGGCCAGGTTTCAGAGCAGACTTGGTAGGAGAATTAATGCAGAAACTGGGCATTACAAGGAGGCACTCTTCACCATATTACCCTCAATGTAATGGCCTAGTTAAAAAGGTAAATGGAATGGTTTCTAAAATTATTACCAAGCAGGTAAACAATCATCCTGGAGACTGGGATAAGTATCTACTACCAGCTTTATGAAGAGTATAAACACAAGCTCACACTCACACTCTTACCTAAACCATGCGGGAACAATCTCTATCCCTAGAACATTCTAGGCCTTCCATCATAAGCCTATATAAGAGAAGGCTCTCAAGCATGTAACTCAATCTCTCATTTGCATAATAGAAGGTTGCATTCTCTTTCTCTATTGTGTACATTCTCATTTACACTCGCACACACTCACTATGAATGCTTCACATGAGCATCCACCCTAGCCAGGGCCCAACAACTGGTATCAGAGCTTTGAATGATCCTTGGCCTACTCATGTGAACTTCCCTTCTCTCCAGGAGTCTCTCTCTCTAAACCCACGAATTTTCAGCTCTCCCTTTCCTTTAGGAAAAGTTGGGCACTAGCCCACATGGCCACTTGCCACCTCTTCTACCTACTTTTGACTTTTTGCCACTTTCTCTCTCTTCTCTCTCCTCAAGGGTGCCCAAATCTAGGCGTGGGGCTTTGGGGCTGATTCTTCTTCTTCCTCAGCTCCTCAAGCTTTAATGGAAACTTTCTCAACTTCATACTCAGCCCATAGCTCATATCCACCCTTTCCTACATCATTTCAATGCATCTCCTACCTCACTAGCTCTCTTTTTCTCTCTCTAAACTCTTTCTCATAACCAAAGTTTGAGATTTGCTGCTGTAATTTGAGCATTCTCAGCCTCATAATATCACTAAAATCTCATCATTAATCCATCATTAGTCTACCATAAGTTCTCTACACATTGCGGGCAATGCGGTGAAGACTAGTACCACAAAACTAGTCAAATCAAGAAGTACATGTTTTAATTTTCTGTTTCATAACAGAAAATTTCCAGCCCAAATTAGCTCAACAAATTGGTGGTTTATGGCCTCGAGAACCTTTATCAAAGCTCGGGCAACCTCGGTGCTTCATTTGGTGTCATTCTACATCAATTTTGCGGTCATTTTAGCTCATTTTGGAGGCATTTTGAAGGCACTTTTGGCTACAATTATTGGTGGAGTTCAAAATAGCAAATAGAATTTCAGATTTGACTCCAAATTCAACATTAAATCTCAAGGCAAGGCTGAGTTATATCATCCCCATCTACTCCGGCACATTTGGAGTATATTTTGGTAATCATATTGGTCATTTTTGTGCTTATTCATAATCCCTTTTTCATTACCGCATCTCCCATTTCTCACATGCTTTTGTAAAAGGGTAGACACCATTTCAAGAGTCTTGAAATAGGACCCCCTTGCTTTCATTTTCACATATCACTAAGCATTATGGGTAACAAGGAGATAGCTATGTTCAATGGCATCGTATTTCACACATGGCAAGTGAAACTCAAGGGTTATCTAATGAAAAAAGGGCTATGGAGTATCATAACCACTGATGTACAAAACCTCACGGCACAACAAATCCGAGAGCGTCAAGCCAAGGATGAGAAATCCCTAGGCATTCTCATCACTAGTGTGGCGGATGATATCATTCACCACTTAGATGAAGCCACATCGGCCAAGCAAGCATGGGAGACTTTAGAACGCACATTTGGGGAAAAATCTAAGCACTCTAAAATATCTCTCAAAATGCAATTATATGGTCTAGCAATGTATGAAAATGAAACACTATCTAGTCTTGTTAATAGGCTAAAAAGCTTATGCACTCAACTTTCATACATTGAGTGTCACATAGATGATGATGATAAAGTTGCGGTTCTTCTAAAAGAACTTCCTTCTACATATGACAATATTGTAACCGTACTTAAGGAAAAAGAGCCTATCCCTACACTAGAAAGTGTAATCAACTCTCTCCAAGAGGACCATAACAACAAGCACCCACACAATGAAACTAATGCATCAAAAGCACTCTATGTTTCAAGTTCAAAGCACACTAAGGCTTGCAAGCATTGTGGGAAGTACAACCACTTATCTTCCGAATGCTACAAAATCAAAAAATGTGTGAAGTGCGGGAAATTGGGGCATCCACCTCAATTTTGTACCAAAGGCAATGGCGACAACGGCGGCAAGAACGTTACCTTCAAAGGTAAACGTGTCAACTATGTGCAAAGTGAAAGTGATGATAGTGATGATGAAGATCAAAGAGCTCACTCCGACAATGATGAAGTGAATATGGTAACTTCCGCTTTCTCTTCACCCTCTGCTTCTATTTCTTCTTCAAATAAACATGCTAAGGGCCAACTCAAATATAGCTACAGTGAAGGAAATGATATTTGTTAGAAAGAAGGATGCTACCCTAAACACACTATGTTGAATCTCAATTGTGAAGTTGCATTTCTCATGTGAGAACCTCTTATGTTGTATCTTTGTAGACATGAGTGATGAATCCAATTGAGAACCACTCATGATCACATTAGAACCTTAAGTGTTGAATCCATCTCTCTATGTTGTAAAGAGCATGAATGATGAATCCAATTGAGAACCATCATGACTCTTACCTTCTTCCTGTTGAGAACCTTAGCTTGTGTGTAAGCATGTGTTTAAGGGGGAGATTGAAGAGTATAAACACAAGCTCACACTCACACTCTTACCTAAACCATGCGGGAACAATCTCTATCCCTAGAACATTCTAGGCCTTCCATCATAAGCCTATATAAGAGAAGGCTCTCAAGCATGTAACTCAATCTCTCATTTGCATAATAGAAGGTTGCATTCTCTTTCTCTATTGTGTACATTCTCATTTACACTCGCACACACTCACTATGAATGCTTCACATGAGCATCCACCCTAGCCAGGGCCCAACACTTTATGGGCCTACAGAACTTCATTTTGTACATCCTTGGGATTCACACCGTATCATCTAGTATTTGGTAAGGAAGCAATCTTGCCCATTGAAGTGCAACTACAAAGTCTCAGAGTAATGGCAAGCCAGCTTCAACAGCCCAACATACATTTGAGAGATCACATCATCAACTTGGAAAGACTGCAGCTGGACAGAGAAGAAGCAATAAATTATTATGCAGCACAAGCAGAGCATAGACGGCTTAGCTTTAACAAGCATCTCCGGAAAAAAGAATTGAAGAAAGGAATGTTGGTGCTCCGCTATGACAATCGCTTCGACACGCGCAAGGATAAGAAACTCCTACTCCGACGGGAAGGTCCTTTCATCGTCAGGAAAAAGTATGCCAATGGAAGCTACCAGCTTATGGAGGCTAATGGAAAACTTCATAAAACCAGGGTAAATGGTTGGCGACTTAAACCTTATTTTCTTCGATTTGACCAGGCTCCACCAATTGACATTCCAGATGAGGACACACCATCAGCCAAGCTAATGATGGGGGCTTTTCACAAGCCAAGCTCCCATACCCCTCTTCTCTCGTCCCCACCCCATGAAAACCCTCTCTTAGGGAGGGAGTGATAAAAGGCATTGGAAAAAGTAAGAAAAAAATAAAGTATGATTATGTAAATATATAAGAAAGGTAAAATAGGCCACCTCATGCCTGCGGGTAGCCCATCCCCACCTTGCCTCCTTTTTCTTCACTGTTGCCCCGTCAGGTGTCCCTTTTCCTCTCCTCCACTCAAAAGGTCAACCCCCTCTCTCTTCCCCTTGTCCTTTCTCCTTTCTCTCTCCCCTCAAGCTACCCCACCTCTCACCAATAATGCATTATAACTCACCAATAATGCACCCTAACTCACATGCAACTTACCCTATCTTCCAAAATAGTATACCCCACCCCCTCTTTCTCTCTCCTATCATATCCCATGACCCAAATACCCACCTCTCTCTCTAAAGGGCGTCATGTCTCTTGTCTTGTAGCTAAATAATCTCCCCCACACTCACACACACTCAGTTTCACTGAAAAAGGTGCCCACAGACCCATCCCCACCCAGTGGTTACCTGATTTTTCTTGTGTTCACACACGTCTGCACACAGATTCACCTCTGAACACACTCCCCTCTCTCCCCTCTTGTAATTACTTTATTCTCCATGTCACCTCTCACTTTTTTTCATCAACCCATCTCTCTCTCTTAGTCTCTCTCTCATGAGACTGCTGTTCTGGCACATATACACACAGCCAGACAAGTGGGGCCCACAGTCACATGGCCTATGTAGATAATGATTTCTTCATTTCTAAATTGTAGAATTTCTCCCCCCTCCTCCCCTATATAAAGAGGGGTCACCATCACACTAAACACACACACCATCACCAAAGAGTACACTATGCACTGTGTGTGCCTAGTGCACACACACACACACACACCATCACCATCACCGCAATCACCATGCTCATCTTGAGCATGACCTCTACACCCTTGGGCTATGGAAGATGAAGGGAAACTAAATGAAGGATGATGGCCATAACCCTCGTGCGAGTCTTCGCCATCAACTCCCACCTATCCGCCATGTGCTCTACCACGCTCTCCCTTCTCATTCCCCTACCCTATGCTCCCCATTTCATCGCCTTATTCTCTAAATAAAGCTTGAGGTTTTGTGAGTATGTTTTCTTGCAATGTTTTTCCCATGTGAGGTGTGCGGAATCGCCACCTAGTCTTGTGTTTGGAGTGAGCTTGTGTATGTGTGAAGGGTGTGCGGATTCGCCATCCTTTTGTGGTGCCTAAGTACTAAGCCGCTATACCCCCTCCCTCACCCTCTCTCTCTCTCACTTGATCTCATTCCCTTTCCTCTTCATCATTACTCCCAAGCATCCATCTCTCTTGGATGAAAACTTTGTTATGGTGGTGTGTTGTTTGCGTCCTAGCCGCTAAAGCTAGGTGGTGCCCCCTGTTTGCTTTACCATGACAGGCTCGAGGCACGCCATTCGGTCCCCGGTGTTTTAGAGGCCGTCGGGGTTCGGGGTTCGCGTTGCTCCCGTCAGTGTGTGTGTGTGTGTGTGTGTGTGGGGGGGGGGGGGGGGGGGGGGGAAAGTATGTTCATGTAATGTAAATACCACAATACAACAACAATACTCTCTCTCTCTCTCTCTCTCTCTCTCTCTCTCTCTCTCTCTCATGCATTCTCTCTTGGCTCTACGCTTCCACATCATCGACTGGCACAGGATGACCCCTTCTTCTATGGGGAAGCCCGATTTAAGAGGCTGTAGCATCACAAGACCAAATTCAAAAATTTCTTTCTCAATCAAGAGATGATTTGAGGTAAAAAATAACAAAAAAGACAGAGGTCTTAATTTTGTTCTAAAATTAGCAATTAGGAAATTAAGGAAAACTGTGCAAACATCTATTGTTATTTGTTATTCAAAGTTTAGGTCTATAGTCTTTTGAACTAGAGAAGCATAGATCTTACTTTTAGATTTGTCAAGAAATCTAAATTGCATGGGTAGCGCAAGAACTCTATGGGTTTCTCTCCAGGAGAGGGAAGAAGTCCTCTTGAGATTCCCAAGAGTTGTTACAAAGTAGGGAAAGAGATTCACACCATGCATGTCGTCATGAATCTCTTGAACCCAAAAAGAGCATCCATTTACCTCTTTGAATGTTGTGTTTAAGAAATCCAAGACAAGAGTACCACACGAGTAGAGATATGGAGAGAATTTTTTGAGGGAGCTTTTTTCTTGATTTTTACTTGCAGTAGAAGCAAAAATTAAAAAAAGCTCCCACAAAAGATCCCTAAGAAATCTCCCTTGTGGAGAGAGATTTAAGAGAAGCTTTTTCCCTTCTCTCTCTCTCTCTCTCTCTCTCTCTCTCTCTCTCTCTCTCTCTCTCTACACATTCACTAAGGTAGACACTCTAGGCCTATGAATGCTTGAATCTAGTTTTTCTTGAAGAAAGAAACTATGGTATGGGTACATGGCCTTAAATTTGAACTTAAAACTAATTGTAAGTCAAGTTATTCTAAGTTCAAATTTAAGGCCATGTACCCATACCATTAGAACTAATTAGAAAACATCCAAGTTATTCTAACTAGTTCTACTAGTTAGAATAACTTGGATGTTTGATTAGTTAGTGGGTCAACTACCACTACATGGCTGAGACTACCTGGATGAGACCTAATTAACTCATGGACTAACTAGATCACAAAGGAAACCTAACTAGGTTAGGCTAAGGCTAGACCCTAACATGTGATGAACTAGGCCTTAATGCCTTTTGATTTGGGGACTTGGGATGTGATAAACCCAAGGACTTATACCCGCGACTGGCTTGAAGGCAGAGTCCTTTTGCAAGCGAGGTGACCTGGGTAGTTAAGGTAGGCCCGCCGGGGGAGTCATAACATCTTTACTGTAGATGAAATCGGTTATAGATGCCTAGAGTTTTGTGAGGCTTGTGGGTAGAGTGGACAGAAGAGCAGTCCACCTTCGTAGCATGGTGCACAAGCCTGATCGAGGGCACCTTTGACGCAGAACATAGTAAGATACTCTGATCAAGATGGAGGAGAAGCAATACTTAAAGGTGAGATCATTATTTTGCGCTCACTTAGTTTCCATTTCTATGTTTCCAAATAGTAATTGCTTAGTCTGTGAGCATAGTAAGGGATTATTTGTTCTGAGAACCTTGCTTATTAAGATATCAAGTAAGAGTAGATATTTTTAATTGTTAGCTTTATACCTCTTCCTTCTTTGAGAGAGTGGGTAAATAGGATATACCAACACTGAACTTGGACGTTTGAAGTTTCAAACCACTCTGCCATGGCAATGAACAATGTGGCTGGACCAACTGAGGTACCAAAACAATTAGTTTATGTTTAATTTATTCTCTAAGGTATTGAGTAGTGACTAAACTCAGGAAATGGGCATGCATGGTGTATGCATGGTAATTATTGGTACAAGGATACCATGTTGGATGTGTTGGCTGGATATACTGTTGAGTCAAATATGTGTTAACCCTACAGTCAGTATTATGCTTAGTCAGTTAGATGTTGCTCAATCATAATTCTGTTGAGTCAGATTTCTATTGGGTCGGATGTTGGTTCAAGAGATGTTGGTCAATCAGATCTTGCTTAGTCAGATTTTGTTACTTCGTAGATTAAATCTATAAATTGTAATGTTGTTGAGCAGTTTTATGAACGACTCTATACAGAAATCATTTTTACAAGTTCTCTCTCTCTCTCTCTCTCTCTCTCTCTCTCTCTCTCTCTCTCTCTCTCTCTCTCTCTCTCTCTCTCTCTCTCTTCTTGCTCTCACTCAATCTTTATGCATGCAATTTTGAGAGTCTTTCTTTGTGTTTTTCCCTATTGAGGGTGTATGCCCTCGACACTTTGGCAATCACGGTGTTTTAGTGATGAAGACTCACCGTTTCCTGTACTATTGAGATGCGGTTCAGTGGAACACGCGCGCGCACACACACACAAACAAAAATCTTTGGTGGGATCTTGCTGAATGAGTTGCACGTGCATCATTTGGTTCTTCCTACGCCTGTTCTTTGCAGCAGTCATCTCCACTATTTGCAAGCAAAGTTTTCTTTATTCTCTCTTGCAGATTCCCAATTTTTTATTTCAAATTTCAAATTTTTGTTTTCTAATTTTCTTTTTTGCAGCATTATTTCTAATCTCGTTCTCCATAGTTTTCTTTGCATCACTTAGCGTAAACTAAAGAGCAAGCTTTTAGCCAAGAAGCCCAACTTTGTACCTGCAAATTTTCATGAAGGAAAAGAATTTGGAAGACATGGTGCAAGCGAACAACGTCAATCTTACTGCAGTCTCTAATCTCATTTGCTGGGAAATCCAGAATTTGAATTGGTATTTCAAGTACATTACAGTTGACATCAAGAAAGAAAATTACATCAACATGCAAACAAAAAGCATGGACATCATATGGTGTATTTCTAAAGCGGTTTCGAGATGATGACTCTTGGCAAGGACAAAGTGATCCAATGGGGCATACTGGCAAAGAGAAGATCAGATGTACCTTAGGGTTAACTCCATTAAAGACCTCCAAAAGTTAGTGTTAAAAAGTCCTTTGACTTAGGCAAGCTAGGGCTGACATTGAGGTGGGAGCCCTACCCAAGCATGAGGTGCTTGTCGGCTTGCTAGCTAAAGTGCTTAAAATGTTTTTTGGGAACCTTGCCCAAAGCTTGAGGTGATTTTTATGCTTAATTGACTAAGTGCTTGAAGTATTCAATTCAAACCAAATGATTTAAGAAGCATAAAAAACACATGTTCAAATGATCCTCCACTAAGTGCTTGAAGTATTCAATTCAAACCAAATGACTTAAGAAGCATAAAAGACACATGTTCAAATGATCCTCCACATGTGGCCCTCATGATGTGCTTGAATCCTATTGGATAGGTTATAAAATGGTCCACTAAGAATTTAGATGCATAAAAATAAGTAATTAAGTTCTTTCTCTCAAAGAGGAAAAAGAGGACACATGTCCAAAAGAAATAATTAGATAATAAAGAGAGAGAGAGAGAGAGAGAGAGAGAGAGAGAGGTGGACCAAGCATGACAGGGGGGTATACTCTCCCACACACACACACACACACACACATTCTCTCATTGTGTGGAGTGCAAAGTGCAAGAGCTCCATCTCCTTCTCCAAGCTTGTTGAGAAGTGGAGAGCCTACACCAAATCTCTTGGGTATGGAATACAAATCCAACCAAGATCCATGTTTCAATGCTTAAGCTTTCCATCTTCTTCATCTTCATTACTATGCTATTATGCTATGCTAAGTAATAAGAGTGAGGATAAGTGATGATAAGTCACAATATAGAAGCCCTTAATGAGTTAATCGGAGGTGGGGTGTACTGCTCAAGGTTGATAGAGTGGGTAACAAAAAAAGTGAGATATGACCCAGGGACTGAAATCCCACTAGGAGCAAAGAAGGTGTCAATCCCCGGGTCTCTCTACAAGGAATATATCCTCTATGTATATAAGAATGAGATAGAACCCATCCCATTTAACCAATTTGGGGATGCGTTGGACGACATTATACTGTTGCAGTGTCTCGCATCAAGGTAAGGGTGGGCCTAAAGGAACAGGTGGGGGGGCTTTATTTTCAGGCCCTCTTGTTGACATGAATGTATTGAAAAAGCACTTGAGCAAAGTTGAGAGTGATTGTGTATTGAAAGAGGAAACGATAGATACAATACGACATGATGTATGTGAGATGAGAAATGCATCCAAATCATGGGCTGATATATGTAAGGATAATGTGGTTTCTACATCTCCTATCATGCAAGCCGTTGTCCAAGCAGAGAATGTAGAGAATGTGGACACTCAAGAATGCAAGAATGGCCAAAACGCTCAAAGAACATCGTCATTCGTGGAATCAAGGGGGAAAGCATGGAAACACCTCAATCTCTTGTGGTTGCTATTGGAGAGTTTTTTGCTACATACTTTGGCATGTTTCAAATCATGGATTATGGTGCACACCAAGTTTGAAAACAAGGAGTCCCTCACTCGAGAGAAATGCCTATTGTATGTACCATGGCTGATGAGGTAAAGAGAAAGATCATCCTTGACAATAGTTGGATTGGATCTACCTCAAATGAATGGGTTGTAATGTATATGAGGACCGCACTCTTATGCAGCAAAATGCACGTCGCAAAGCATATGAGGAAAGAAGCAAGAAGGTTAAGGTGTCATCTCAAGAAGAAAATTCACTTGAGGAGGATGCAAGTCCACCCAACAAATAGGGACACATGATCTATGAGACCAACTCATGCTTGCAACAAATAAGATTTTGGAATTGTAATGGGTATCCATGGAATGCGGGAATTGGCATTGATGAGCCTACCAATGACTCCGATGTGATACTGCTTGTCAAAACATGGGAGCATGATGTGCAACAAATTCTTGGATTTTGACAAATACAATGTGCATTCTTTGATATGGGCCAAAACTGCAAAGCAACGTAGAGGCCAAGGAGGCGTATCATGTATGATCAAAAAGGGTTTGAAAGATGTTTCCATTGTCAAAGACGATAAGCATAAACGCTACTTATGAGTGAAAATTAGTCCACCAAATGGTCAACTCATGTTTGTGGCTGGTTGCTACATTCCTCACTATGACTCCAACTTTTATGCTCGCTTGGATATAGATAGAGATCAACCCTTTGTTGAACTAGACAAAGAAATTTCTCATTACAAGGACCAAGGTGAAGCCATTGTCTTTGGAGACATGAATGCTCGCACAAATATGTCACAACATGACACACAACAAGTCAACATGCCGCATGTTTCAAGAAGAATGGATGACTCATACATGTATAATCAAAGTTTTAATGATTCAAAAGAACTGGATCACTATGAAAAGTCACTTCTACATATGTGCAATAGTACCGGAATGCTCTTTATGGCAAGGTACCAATGACTTTACATGTAGAAAGCACAATGGTGATAGCGTGATTGACGATATGTTGTTTTCAAAAGCCACTCTAGAATGCATACAAAGCTTTACACTTGGTGAATGGAATCTGGACTCGGATCATAAGATGTTATGTATTGACCTCAAGTGTGGTAAAAGACCCGAGTATGTAGCCTCCAATCATGATGTGAATCATTTGTACCTACGTCTAGACTTCAAACAAGCACTTATATATGCTGATATGGTGGACCAAATGTTAAGCATGATAGAGCAGCACGACCGGACAGTGTGTAAGCTAGAGGGAGGCTATAAGATAGCATGGTTGGGTGGAGACTAGCACATGCATTACCACCGCCCTTCCACTAGTATCAGAGATATTTTTGAGAAAGGAGAAAAGCAGGTTGCATGTACATGCGACGCGCTACTTCTCTCTCACGATCTGTAGACAGCGACGTCTTCGATGTGCATCAAAAAGAAGGTAGGCACAATTTTTTGTGCGCGGCATGCAAAGACAGACAGCGATAGCCACCCCGTGATTGTCCCACCTACGTCCTCCATAGCGCACGACCAAGGCAAACTCGATCGGCAACTCTACGACACCGAGGCTCCGAAGGCTTCCATTGGCTGCACGCGTAGGAAAGCCCACTTAACCCTTGCATGAAGTGCTAGGAAATATTGCGTAGTTGAGTAGATAATTGAGTAGATTACTTAATGGAGAGAGATAAATTTCACACAAGAGATTATATAGTAGAGAGAGAGAGAGAGTACACACGATATACATGGTTCACTCAATGTGGACTACGTCCACGAAAAAGCAACCACTCAATGGCTTTCGTATTTCAAAACAAGAAGTAGGTTACAAAGGGATTATACCCTTGATAGAGCTCCTGCCTTGCTTCACTCTCACCAGCTCACACCCACCTTGTTACATCAACTTCACACTATCAAATGTGTGTAGAAATGGCCTCCTTTTATAGGCCAAAAGGGCTACCCTCTCTCATGAGAGGCATCCATGTGTAGCTGCCATAAGTCCAAATCGGATCCTCCAATCCGCCCATATGTGGCTGCCCTTGAAAAGACAAGTCCGCTTTTGAATTCGGCCACCGGCTGAATTCGGCCACCAGCCACCGGCCATTGACTTCTGACCACCGGCCACGGCCAACCGGCCAACAGATCGGTCATTTTTCGACCACTTTCCGGCCCGTCGGCCGGCCATAATATTCCGGTGAAAAAGAATATTCCGACTGGGCATGAAAACTTTGGTTTTCAACGAGTGATTTTTATTTCCGACGAGTGATTTTTCTTTACGCACAATGGCTTCTCCTCATAATGGGGGCCTTACAAATGTGCATTTTTACCACAAAAAATTACAAGGGTTAAATCAAGCTCCATACTTAACATGAAGGAGGGTTGAACCCAACCCATGAGGGTAAGAGGCCAACACTTTACCATCAAGCTATTGAGGCTTGTTGTGTATAATAAGGAAAGATAGCATACTCGTGTTGAAAAGAAAGCTAGAAGGAAAGGGAAAGCTTCAAACTTCAAAGAAGTAGTTTCACCCTTCCTTTTCACTTCTTGGAGTAAGGCAAGTTTTCCTCCAGACATTATTTTTTGGCTTTCTAAAAGAAACCCTTAGTGTTGTGTTGGATTAAGGAGACTTTCATTGTTTTCAATGCATGATGGAGACTTACCTTTCATTTTACATCCTGACATGTCTTTACTTTATGCTAAAGTGAAGCTTCACCTTGCATAATTTTAGTAAATTTTACACACACACACACACACACACACATGTTTTTTTTTGCATTCTATTGTTTTAGTGTGCTAAAGTGAAGCTTCACCTTGCATAATTTCTTTTTCTTTTTCAAAACTCACAATTGTGAGTGGATAGTATTAAGAACAATAGAAATATACACCAACCTCAAGCTCAGACCGAGCCTTGATGGTCAACAGATTACAAGTTTTCAGCTTGACAGAGAAACCACAACTACTCCTAGGCTTTACTTATTACAAGATGTCATCATGACATGTATTGTTCTAGACCAGTCCTCTGAGGCTTGTTTGCCTCCGATCCTGTGGATCGTCACTCTACTCTCTTGTATGATTTCACAATAGCTTTCCACAGCCAGATCCCCCTCAAACACACGGAGGTTCCTTGCTTGCCAAATATGGTGAAAGAAGTAGTACCTGATTATTTGAGGGTAGACAAGAAGAGCAGGACTTCCCAACCTGTTAGTACCAAATAACATATCAATCTTGAAGAACTTAATTTGCCATGTCTTTTAAATCCATTTGTATATTTTCCTAGCCATGCCACTAATTGCCTGGCATCCCATGAAAAGGTGGGCTAGGTCTTCACTAGCTATTCTGCACCTCGAGCAATGATCGGACCCAATTCCTCTTTCTTGTATCTTTACACCTATCGACGGAGCACCCCACACCACTTCCCACAGAAATATCTTCATATATTGAGACCACCTTGGCTTCCAGATGTTCTCCATGACTCCCTCCCATCATTTTTCCGTCCAGTGCTTCTTCCATAATTTGTTGAGGGGGCTACACCAATTAGCCTCGTGCATTAATGCATGGTAAATTCCTTTAGAATGTGGTTTCCAAAAGAGGCTACTCCTGGGCCATCTCCAAGCGTCCCATTCAAAGTTGGATTCACAAAGTGGCATCACCACCTTATCAAGCTCTTTCATCACCCTGTAGACTAATAAGATCTCAAAGACATTCAATTGGAATTGGATGGCTAAAGAGTCAACAGTTTTCCGGTATTTCATGTTGCCATCCCAGAATTGCTCTAGTCGAACGAGCCCCTTATTTTTCACATTCCTTGCCATTTCTATCCAATAGGGGCTTTGCAGCGGCCCCAATATTTTAGAGATCCAAGGAGACCATTGCAAAATGGAGTTCTTAAAGTATCTGGTTCCTCCCAAATGTGGGACGCATGTCTAACCTCACCATCCTATCTTATTGCAGTATTAGTGAGAACCACGATTAATTTGTCAAACCATGGGATGAAGCTGACTTGACTAGTGCATAGAGGCTACAAGAGGTTGTCAATCTCTTGGAAAACAACTAACAACTTGCATCTAACTCAAGCTACACTCAAGTGATTGAAATCACCAAAAGCCAATCGATCATTGGCAAACAAATCACATCCGTTACAGCATCAAATGACATCCAAACGTAACGAAACTTCTAGGACAAGTTTATAAGACCTAAGCACAAATGCCTATGGTCTCAAACCCCACTTTAGGTCAAGTTTTAAAATCGCAATTATTAACAGTAGTGGATTTTTGACCTAGTCGTTTTCGATCCAGAATGCATCTAAATGCTTAACAATGATGTCCCAATATCCCACCTATGCTTAGTTTTTTATTTGAAAGTGTAAATTCTTAGTTATGATGAAATTAGTCCGCAGGTCGATGACGCCAAAAGCTATGAATTACTGTGAACTGCTTACGTCATGCGTAGAGCTCTTACATGCGGTTGTAATGCAACAAACACGACTGCAATGTAACAACCAGGGAGGGAGTAGGACGTGCGAGAAGAAGAGGGGTGAACGCCGTTAGCTCACGCTGTGTATTTCATTATCCAAAACTTATTAAAAAACTGACAAAAATTGGCTTTTATACCTTACCGAAGGTTTTTGGTGGTCAAAACTAATAATCTGGGAGTTCTACCAAAGATGGGTAATGACAGGCTGATACAATCTGGAAGCTTGTAGCCCCGGCTCATTAATTGCAAAGTTTATCCGAGAAAATAGGAGTTACATATTCTCAATTTAACAAAATAATAAGTGTTTTACAAAGAGAACTCCTAAAAATGGTATCCGTGTTAGCTTGCTGCTAACATTCCCCCCTCCTCGCCTGTGTCGTCCCTTGACACAGCTTTATGGGCTGAAATAGTCTTCGGGCTGGCGGCTAGCGAGACAGTGTTTAAGCACATTCAATGCCTTTTGGTATTTGATTTTCCTTTCTTTATCTCACACCTGCAGAAACTGCATGGTTACTTTGTTCTTCAGCTCCACCGTTGAGTAGCCTACAAACCTTGAGGTTAGATTGTTGATCACTGGCGGAAATATCTTCGTTCGCCAAGTGAAGAATCCCGTGTAGAACGCTTTCGAATGCCAGTATATTGTGTGAAGGTAGAAACATGCATCTGGCGTAGAAGCCATAGAGAACTTCTTCGGAAGGTTGGCCACTGAGATCACAGCACAAACCTTTATTACCCTCAAGGAATGACATCCACGGGACGCCAGCTTGCTCTGGCTCATGAAAAACTTCAATACAGGTGAGCAGCATTTGGTATATTTTACATAACATTGCACAAGAGAGATCCGGTAGAGTTTTGAAGAAAGACATGGAACCCATTAGGGTTTTCACCATGTATTTCTTTGTGGCCGGTCCCTTTTCTGGAGCTGGCAATCTTGGGTAGTTCAGCCAGGTTGGCCGCTTCTTCGTTAGTGCCTCATGCTCTTGCCAAGTCCTTACTCTTGGTACATGACAGAAAGTGGGATCTTTTTGTAGCGATGCAAGTGCTCTTGTGAACAACATCAATTACCTTGGGTTTTTGTTCAGCCAGCTCAATCTCCACTTCGAATGGTCTTTATCTGCGCCATTTGTTTGCATGTCTGCATAAAGCCTTTCTTTAACCTGTAGTAACTCCACTTTTATAAGAGGGTATGGTAGGGACTGTTGATGCCATTGCTCATTGATTTGATTGGGAGTGAGTTGTGTAACGTTGACAGAGTGAAGAACTCTCAACTCCCAATCCATTGCGGCCTTCCACTGCTCATCCACCTCTTGTGTAATCTTTTCTTTTAGTGCATCTTCTTCAGCTTTTGAGAGCTGGACCATGGGCACTGTGTCTTCATTTGTAATGTTTACCTGAAAATCCTCCTCCCTACTCAACTGTGTTGTGGATTGTGTCTCCAGTTTAGCAAATGACACTGAGGGTATATCTTGCGGCTGCTCCGATGTGCCTACCTCTTCTTGCATTTCCATCTTTCCGTCTCTCAGCAGTTGGTTAACTCTTTTAAGCTCAGCTATTTCTTTTAGCACTTCTTCTTTGCTTTGGACCCGCATCAAAGCTAGGTCCCTGTGCTGAGATTTCTCTAGCTTTAACTCCATCTTGAGGTCCCTGTTCTTCTTCTCCAATGCTTTATAGACCTCATATGTTCCTTTGATCGAGGCTATGGCTGGATTCTCCCTTATTTGCCGCAAGAAAATTGCCTTATCATTTATTCTTTGTTCTGAATATTGTAAAGAAGCATTCGCGACATCCAACTGCAAAATTGAATTTTTTTAGCTGACAGGGTGGTCGTTAGAAGTTTGTTTGTAACTTCTGTCAGTTGTTCATCTTTGGCTTCACATGCATCTGATAACTTTGTAAGCAAGTCACCTAACTCTTCCATCTCCTTCTATTGTCTATCTCTGGCTAGCTGATGTTGTTCAGCTTCATTTCTTGCACTTGCCTCTGAAGATCGATGAGGAAGTTCATTCTGTCTTCTAACTCTCCTTGGAGAGCGTCAATCACCGTCTCTAACTCCTTGGCCTTTGTGTTTCGGCCAAGTGCTGCTGACCGGAGCCTTTCCGTCATATCCTGCATTCGCCTTGCATATTTGTTTACTTGCAGGATTACTTCGTCATTAGACTACCAATCTTCATGTCGTGCTAGCTAGGTTGATGTTTCTGCAGCCTTTTGTTTGTCTCTCGGCTCGTCGTGATGGTTGGTTCTTCTTGCGTGGAGGTAGAGGGTTGGTCTTCTTCTTCTTTGTCATCCTGAGGCTTTGTGGATGCCTTGACTATTTGATGTTGTGTTGAGATAGAGGGTTGTGGCCCAGACTTGGTTGTGTCTTCTTGTGTAGTATTTGTTTCCTTTTCAAGCTCGGGTTCTTTCTCTGGTTGCTGCTCTTGTGTAGTGGTTGCCTGTTGTGCAAATTTAGGCTCTTGTGTAGCTTCAACTGGTCTCTCTTGCTCAGGCTCAACTTCTTTCTCTTTTTGTTGCTCTTGTGTAGCAGTAGCCTCTTGTGCAGATTCTTTTGCTTCTTTAGTTGGCTCCTTTGTGGTGTCTTTACCTACAGGTGATGGTGGTGGGCTCGGCATAGGGTTATCTTATTGTTCTGTAGGCGGTGAAGTGGGTCGGGGAGACTAGTAACCTTGGTCGTGTTGTGCCTCTTCCCTTGCCGTTTCCTCGGCTTGTCTCTGGTCCTCTGCCTCTTTTACTTTCCTTGCCTCTTCTGGGCTTCTTTCAACTTCAGGGCTTCTGCTTCTTGATACATTTTTTCCAAAGACTCTGTTGGATCTTCAGCTTCTTGATGCTTTGTCCTTGGTCCCTTAAGTCCACTAGGCACCCATTTTTCTAGGTCCTTTCCTTGTGCTTGTCGACTGTGCTGGTAGGCATGTTTTTCTCTTTCAAAGTGGGCTTGTTTTTGCACGGGCTCTTCTTGGTGTGCGGCCACGGCTTTTCTTTTCATTTCCTCTATGCGAGCTCTTCTATCTTCATTATCTGAACTTTTGCTACTGTATCTTTCCAGCGAGCTTTCAGCTGACTCTTCATTGGATTTGTAAGATCTTTTGGCTGATCTTGTAGCGCATGGAGATGGTTGTGCAGTTGGTACGTTTTCGGCCATGCCGATAGCATGGTACGCAATCCTTGTCAAGACCTCTGGTGCACCCAGGTAAGTGATCTTCCCTTCTTTATTTGTGCCCTTTAGAAGAGTGGTCAAGACATATTGTGCATGGTCCAGTGGTTGCCTGGTTGTTGACTTGAGGACCTGCGTGAAAGTGGTGGCAACCGCATGATTTGGCGTGGTGTACCTTGGTGGCCTTTTCCCCAGGAAGTGGAAATGTTGGTGGTATAACGTGGCTGGCTCTTGCACTTGCTTGTGAATTAAATTTGCAAAGGTGGCTACAACGGTTTCCTTGGTGAAGGTACCTGCCTTTTTCCTGTCCCTTGCCCTCATCGTCATTCCTTCTGTGGGGCAGTCAAAGTGCTTATGCCACTATTTCTTTAGTTATCACCACTTCGACTTTATTTCCCTGCGGGTCAGTGATCTGGGCAGTGCCATCCTCTTTAATCATGGATAAAAGCTCGTAAGCTTTTTGAAAATCCACACCGCAAGGCTCCTGTTCATAGACTCATCTCTGAGTCCTAGCTGGCAGTTGGCTTCTTTGGTCTCAGGATTCATGGCGACATCATACACTTCTTTGGGTAAGAGTTGCAACTCTACCTGATGTCCCTCTGAAGGAGTACGAGTGGAAGTACGACGCGAGAGAGAGTGCGAGAAGAAGAGCACGACGATATGGTGAACTCGCTCTACTGTAATGTGTAGAGCATAATGAGTTCTTGTTAGGTTTTTACAAAAGAATATGTGTACATACCTGGAGGCCCGCCCACTTACCTGGGCGACCACATTGGGCTTTATACCCCAACAACCTCCCACTTAAAGTCCAATGTGGTACTTTAAGTGTGAGAGAAGCTACTATACAAGCTAATATACAAGAGATGTAGAGAAGTGATGTACTACCCTACACCTAACTGCTTGCGAAAATACGCGAAGCTCTCTGAGGGAAGTCCTTTTGTAAGTAGATCAGCAGGATTTTCTGTGGTGTGAACTTTGACAAGCTGAAGTTGCTTATCCTCGAGCATTTCCCTGATGAAATGATACTTCACATCCACATGCTTTGTCTTTGAGTGATAAACTGGATTGCGAGCCAATTGTATAGCACTTTGACTATCACAATATAACACAGGCATCTCTTCTTTGATTCCCAAATCTGTTACTAGTCGATTAAGCCAAATTGATTCTTTGCATGCCTCTGATGCTGCAACATATTCAGCCTCTGTAGTAGACTGAGTAACACAATCTTGTAATCTAGAACGCCATGATACTGCTCCACTAGCCAATGTAAAGACATACCCTGACGTAGACCTTCGGTTTTCTAAGTCACCTGCATAATCTGAGTCTGTAAAACCCTTTACACTTAGCTCCTGACTCCCATAGCATATACGCATACTCTTTGTAGCTTTCAAGTATCTCAATATTCCTTTCACTGCCTCCCAATGTTTCTTGCCTGGGTTTGACATGTATCGACTTACTCCTCCCACTGCAAATGCAATGTCTGGGCGAGTAGCAATCATTGCATACATCAAACTACCCACTACAGACGCATATGGAATCTTATCCATTTCAGCCTGTTCTTCCTCATACACAGGACAATCTTGTTTGCTAAGTTTCACATATGGTGGCAATGGAACACTCAGTGCCTTTCCCTTCTCCATATTGAAACGTTGCAAAACCTTGTCAATATACTCTGTTTGAGATAACCAAATCAACTTCTTTGATCTGTCTCTCTCAATGCGCATACCAAGTATATGACTTGCCTCACCCATGTCTTTCATGTCAAACGATTTTGCCATCTTTGACTTCAAAGCTGAAATTTCTTCCAAGTGCTTGCCAGCAATCAACATGTCATCCACATACAAAATAAGGATCAGCCAACTACCATCCTTAGCCTTCTTTGTATATAGACAGTGATCGAACTCACTACGTTTGTAGCCTTGAGAAAGCATAAACTTGTGGAATTTATGGTACCATGCCCTTGGTGATTGTTTTAAGCCATAAAGACTCTTTAACAACTAGCATACCCAATCTTCCTTGCCTTTCTCAACAAACCCTTCTGGCTGCTGCATGTAAATTTCCACATCTAAATCACCATGCAAGAACGCTGTCTTGACATCCATTTGGTGCAACACCAAATCTAATATGGCAACCAATGCAAGAAAGCATCTCAATGTAGTCATCTTGACCACCGGAGAGAAGACTTCATCAAAGTCAATGCCTTGTTCTTGCTTAAAGCCCTTGGCAACAAGCCTTGCTTTGTACTTTGGCTGACTATCATGAGCGGTGATCTTATACCTGTAAACCCATTTACAAGGTAGATCCTTTTTGCCCTGTGGTAATTTAACTAGCTTCCATGTCTTGTTTTTATGCAGAGCTGTCATCTCTGACCACATGGCCAATTGCCAATTCCCGGAGTCCTTCATTTGCACTACTTCCTTGTAACATGAAGGCTCATTGCAATCAGTCAACATGACATAGTTCATAGATGGAACAAACCTATCAGGAGGTCGCGTGACACGTCCAGATCTACGCACAATAGGTGGCTCAAGCTCAACCACAACCTGTGGTTCCACTCTATCCTGTCCTTGCTCCTCTTGAGCCCTGACATTTTGTCTTGCACGTGCAGGTCCATCTTCTTGGAAGAAAACTCTTCTAATCTCCTCAACCCTCTCCGGTTTAGAATGATATTTGGATTCATTAAAGTGAACATCATTGCTGCGGACAACCTTTCTGGATTCGGGATCCCAAAGTCTGTACCCCATCTCACCAGAATTACCATAGCCTAGAAAGATGCACTTTCTACTCTTTGGCTCAAGTTTGTTCCTAAATTCCTTTGGAACGTGAGTATATGCCTCACAGCCAAAGACTCTGAGATGCTTGTATGAGGGCATTTTGCCTGACCATACCATCTCTGGCACTGAATCCTTCTGCAAAACCTTGCTAGGAGATCTATTTACAAGATGAACAGCTGTTGATACAGCTTCAGCCCAAAACCCATTTGGCAGTAAATGTGCATTAGACAACATACTTCCGACCTTCTCTTGTATGGTCCTATTCATCCTCTCAGAAACACCATTTTGAGGAGGATTGTAAGGAGCAGTAAGTTCACGTTTTATACCTTTTGACTCACAAAAGTCCTGAAAGGCCTTTGAAACATACTCTCCACCATTGTCAGTGCGTAAGCATTTAAGCTTCTTGCCACTCTGATTCTCCACAAGTGTCACAAACGTTTTGAAAACACTAAACGCTTCATCCTTGTGCTTGAGAAAGTAAACCCATACTTTCCTTGAGTAATCATCTATAAATGCCATAAAGTAAGAAGCTCCCCCTAGAGATAGGTTAGGCATAGGTCCACACAAATCACTATGAACAAGTGCCAACTGTGTATCTCTTCTATTGCTTCTATGCTTATGTGGCTGTTGTGTTTGCTTACCATACAGACATTGTTCATAGAATTCAAAATCATTAAATGAAAAGCCAGGCAAATAACCAGAACGAGACAAGATTTCCATTCCCTTCTTGGACATATGTCCTAACCAGCTATGCCACAAAGAAACGTTCGGCTGCTCGGTTACATTGATTACATTTTTAGAGACATTTGATACATAAATCATGTAAAGTCCTCCAGACTTTACTCCATGTGCTACTGTCATAGAACAATTGGATATCTTCCACATGTTCTGTCCAAAAGTGGTGACGTAGCCAGCATCATCAAGTAAACCTGTGTTGATCAAGCTCTTTGTAATTGCGGGAACATGTCTCACATTCTTCAGCGTGAAAGAAGAGCCATTCTGAAACTTCAATTGAACATCTCCAACACCTAAGATCTCACATGTCTTCCCATTGCCTAGCCAAACATGATCTTTAGTGGTCACATAAGAAGTAAACCACTCCTTGTTTGGAGACACATGAAGTGATGCCCCTGAGTCTATAATCCAGTCACTCAGTGCATTTCCATCAGATGCTGTAAGAAGAGCTGAGTCCATTGTATTCTTCAAGAAGTAGATGTCTCCTGACACTAGACTGTCATCCTCTGCAACAGTGTTTGTCACATTTATTTCTTGAATCTTCACTGAGGACTTGTTCTTCTCACCATGGTCTTCAGCTTTCTCTTTGCCTTTTTCTGCTTTCCATTCTCTGTAGTCTCTTTTCATGTGACCCTTCTTGCCACAATGGTAGCATTCTATGTCACTCTTGCCTTTAGCACTGCGGGACTTGCTACGAGACTAATTCCTCTTTCCACCTTTGTACTTTTCTTTGGTCCTTCCCCTGACAACTAAGGCTGTTCCTTTGCCTTTGTCCATTGTCTTTCTATTGGTTTCTTCAGTAAGCAGACTTCCTTCTACACCTGCTATGTTCAAACCATCTGGAGGTGCAGAATTACTCAAAGCTGTGCGAAAAGTGTCCCAACTTTCCGGCAATGTGATCAACAGGAACATAGCTCTAACAGGTTCATCAAACTTGACACCTTGAGCTGACAACTGACTATAGATTGTGTTGAATTTATTTAGATGATTGGACATAGGTGTCCCTTCTTTCATCTTCAAGTCAACAAGCTTCTTGAGCCAGTATACCTGTGAAGCTGCACTCTGCTTCTCATAAAGATCACTCAGCTGTAACCATGCTTGATAAGCCGACATCTCGTCTGCTACATTGAAGTAAACGCTTTCTGCCAAAGTCAGCATAATGGTAGAAAGTGCCAATTCATCCATTTTGCTCCATTCATCTTCGTCCATATCTTCTGGTTTTATCCCCTTGAGCTTTATAGGTTTTATCTGCTTCTTTTGTACCAACACGTGCCAAATCTGCTTCTTCCACAATGGGAAATTGGTTCCATCCAGCTTCTTGATATTGTAAAGAGCAGTGTCCTGTGATCCAGCCATAGCTACGCTTCACAGTAGTTTACTTTCTTGGGAAAAATTCGACAGAGTTTCCCCTGTAAACTGACCTCTGAACCAATATCAACCTATCAAATTAACCAAGAAAGCTTCAGATTCTGCAGAAATTTTGGCAGAGTCTCCTTTGTAAAATGGCTATGGTGTACTAAAAATAGACCAAAAACATCTCAAAAAACTACTGTCTCTCTAACACTGTAAGCTGTGGGTAAACCTGTCCTGCACCTGTACTATCTCTGACTGTCCTGTCACTATCCTGTAAGCATAGACTGCGACAATGCCTCAACGGCAGTAAAGCAAAGATGCAATCCCAACTATCTAACTCACAGTCAATACATCCTAGCTGCCTATCTAAGGGTGCTCGAGGGATCGCTCCAAGACCTGTATCACCGAAAGGATCTCAACATTCGAGAATCCCCCAACTCAATAAAACCTCACTCGACCCTCAACAAAGGCTGCAGTAAATCTGACAGTACATAGACTTCCCACAAAGTCATACATCCACAAATTTCCCACTGTATGCTGTAACCGCTGCGACGGTTGTTTGCTGCGTGACTCACAGCCAGCAAACCCTCAAGAGACATACATCATCTCTGACAATACATCCCATGTGGAAGTACCTGCAATGTCAGGATGAAATCTAGAATATCAAGAAGCAAACACAAGCTACCTGATGAACTAGTGGATGTCGCCTACAGTCTATGTGTAGATGCGCACGTGTCGTATGTGACACGCCTCCAAGAACTGTGAGCCGTCCTTCGATGTGTAGACAGCCACAAATCAACACTCTGGGAGTGTCGATATCCTCAGCACCTGCAGTCGTAGGCCGAAAACCCCAAATTTGCAGAGTCGGATCTGCACCCGCTGAGACCACGTAGTCGAAAATGGCCTACGCAGAACTTTGTCGAACCCGAACGGTAACCGAGATGACCTCAGAATGAATTTTTGAGCACAAGATTTGGGGCCGTGTCTTTGCCTGTCGAATTTCACTGCAATCTGAGCTGGTGACTCTAGCCTCCTGCAGTGCTGCCTTGAGCCTCGATCTGAGCTGTGATACAAGTTGAAGGAGTACGAGCGGAAGTGCGACACGAGAGAGAGTGCGAGAAGAAGAGCACAACGATATGGTGAACTCGCTCTACTATAATGTGTAGAGCATAGTGAGTTCTTATTAGGTTTTTACAAAAGAATATGTGTACATACTTGGCGGCCCGCCCACTTACCTGGGCGACCACATTGGGCTTTATACCCCAACACCCTCCACACTCTTAAATCTTCCGGTGAACACTGTTGTGTGGTGCTCTTCTAGCTGTTCTTTGGAAAGATAGGTTGTCTTGGCGGCCTTAACTGAATCTGGATCCAATTGGTATGTGGGCAGCTCCTGCAACTTTTCTTTCTGGTTGAGCTTCTTCTTGGCCCTCTCTGCTACTTGCATGGCTCCTGTTCAGTGAACAGAGTGTCAAAGTTAGAAGATTTGTCGAAGTTTTCTCTGAAATGTCCTTGAGTCTAAAATGCTGACAATTTTGGTCCAATTTGTTTCAAATCAATTTTCGAACAAGCATAGATGCATAAAAACATGCAAGGAACAAGTCCAAACAAATTTTTGCAATGGCATAGTAAATAATCGTGATTATTTACAGGCAACTGAGTAAAATTTTCAACATTTTGCAAACTTGGCTACATAGTCTTGAAGTATATACCAAATACATACTCTGAGTGAAATATGGGCTCATTTGGATGCATAGGGTGAAAATGGTACTAGATTTTGGCTTTAGGTCTCTGAAACAATAGATATAATGAAAATTTGAGATTTTGAGCTCCAAATTGGTTCAAACTTGGCTAGTGGGCTTAACACATCCTGTACTTTGGATGTATGATGGCAAAATATCAAAATTCTCCCATTTTGGCTAGAAAGTAAATAATCGTGATTATTAACTTTTTTACCAAAATCAATTTTTTTTTGTACAAATTGGTTCTAGGAATTGTATAGACCGTGTGTATGAGATATGAGGTGATTTGGATCAAGAAATATTGTCCATAACCCAAAAATTGGCTTGCAAAGACTTCTTTGCGTTTTCTGGCAATTTTCCGAGTTATAGGTGCTCATTTTGGCTCATACTTGAATTTTGGCATGTAATAGGTGTGTACACATGATAGGTGAGGTGATGTGACAATTTCCAAGAAAAAATAGTGCAAAAGTAACTAATCATGATTATTTACAACAGTGACAATTTTTTTGCAAAACTTACAAATTTTGACCTAAACACATTCTATACATCTAAAACAAGTCCTAAATTAAATTTGGTCAAGTTTGGTCTTGCCGGCATCATTTTGTGCTTTGTCGACTCTGAAATCACCATTTCTGTGACTATACTGCCTATTGAGTTGGTCAATCAACTTTGAGGCTTTGGACTTGTCCGCAACTTAGTCGTGAAGCAACTCATACAATTCTGGCTCATTTGGAGTCAGTTTGACCCCGTATGTCGAATTTGACGTTTTGTAGCCTTCGAGTCTTTTTCTGCTTTTCGAGGGCTTTGCTTGATTGATTTCACTAGACCAATCATATACATTGTGTATGAACCACGTAGGCAAGCTATCTGTGGAGTCAGATCGGAATTTTGGCATTTGCCAAAAACCTAGCTTTTCTACTGGGGATTCCCTCGACCCCTACCAAATGGTCAACTGATGATATAGAAAGGTTCTATTATGTTAGGGCATGCTACACTTCAAATCCCATCTGATTTGGTCGAGCTGACAGGCCGCTATGGTCAGTTTTTGGTCGTAGGTCTTCGTGCACTGCTCGATTTCTAGGGTTTTTTCTAGGGGTTTAGACTAGCTACCGGCCATACAAAATGGATCATTGATGAGTAAAGAACTTACCCCTCATGTCTTGTATGAGACAGCGTTGAAAACGGGCAACTGTAGACTCCGGAAAGGACGCACGAAAGAGGTCGAGGAGCTCTCTCTGCAAAAGCCACAAGTGGAAATGAGGTGGTTTTAGCGTACCTTGGATATCTATACCCGGACTTCCCGAACTAATTTCCCCCAGATTCCCCCATTAGTCCTACTAGGCCGTGAAATTTGTGCTAGACTCAAAAATTTCCTTGATCGGATTCCTATAGCTCATTCTGCAAGAATTTTGCAAAAGTAGGTATGGCCGCCTAATTTAGGCTTCCTGCTTCTATCTTCTGATTTCGTTGAAATTTTTTATGCTTGTCCACTTTGTCTTTCTGAACACCATCGTCTCTTCCGTTTTTCCATCTGAGCTTCCTTGCTATTTATTATTAATTTTTGACCTGTTTATTTAAAAAAATAAAAGAAAATAACAAAATGCTCTAAAAAAGTAAAGTGAAAATCCAATAATTAAGAAAATCCATTGAAAAACACAGCTTTATTGTTTTTTTACTGGATTTTTCTATTTTTAAGTCTCATTATCAATAAAAATGATGAAAAATACCCAAAAAGGATTATTTTTAATGATTTTCTAATAGTATATACACTATTTACACTCATCGGGAAGATATTATCAGTGAATTTTTCCTTGATGATGAATTGTAAGGGCATTATTAGGTAAATTTGCAAAAAAATCACACGTTAACATCGAACTTTTTCCTCCCTCTTCAAACATTGCCCTTAATTACTTAGTACTTAGTGCCCTTCCACCCCTCCTAGATGGCATACTCCGGGACGACTGTGTGCATGGGTTAAACAATCGTGTCTATGCATAGCCAGGGTTGGTTGTACCATGCTTTGCTTGAGTAATTAACTCAAGGGTTTTTGATGTTGAGGTTTGCTGCTGATGTCTTCCAAAGAGCAAATCTTGTAGCTTGTGTGCTCTCTGTTTGATTGTACCATCAGGATGCTTCAGCACGGTTTTACGGTTTGTGGAGAAGATAAGTGCTCCTTTTCCTTCCATACCCAGTTCATGGTAGGTTCCCCGCTCGAGAATGCTCGTCTCTGTGTCTTTACCCTTGGAACCTTCTTTTGTTTTGTCGGCGGTGATGTTTTGGGCACCCAAATTTGAATCGGCTTACTCGTAAGCTGTGCTTTTGGTACCCAAATTTGCCTGACTCCTTGCATGCTACTTGTAGCATTTGCTTGTCAAGGGGATGGAGAAGATTGATTACTTCGTGGTTTGGTCTTCTGATTGTTTCCTTTCCATTCCTCCTTGCTTGGTGCAATTGGAACAATGAGTTGCCCGCTTTTAGGTGATAGCTTTAGCTGTTTTGCATCCCAATATGGTACTGCTTTGTATGTCCACATCTAGGGAATTCCAAGAATCATCTCTTCATTCATGTGTTCATCTGGTATGCATACAAACTGATGAGGACATGAACATCCATGTACTATCACGTTCAAGTTGACTACTCCTAATGTTGGGGTTGGATTCTTGTTGCATCCTTTGATTGTCGTTATTCCTGCTATCAATGCTTGACTTGTTTCCTTCTTGTATGTGGAATAACTGAGTGCATTTACTCTAGCTCCTGTGTCAACCAAAGCATTGGTGTTACGATTACTGAACTGTACTTTGATGCGCAGGTCCATTCTATCTAACCAGTCATCATCTCTTGAAACTGCATCTTTAGGTAATTTCCATTGTCAGTCATCTATTTCCAGAGTGTTGATGGGAATCAGTATCTATTGATTCCTGAGAGCATCTTTCCCTTTGAGTATCCAAAGCCGAGCTTCCTCTTGGGCTTCATCCACTACCTGCTATCGTTTAATCCTCCTTTGCTTGGTTGCATGCATTCTTTCTAGCAATTCATTGGTTAGCAGTAAATTGTATTTCTTTAAACGACATCCACTAATCCAAGTATCCATTGGTTCACCATCTAGCAATTCATTGGTTAGCAGAAAATTGTATTTCTTTAAACGACATCCACTAATCCAATTATCCATTGGTTCACCATCTAGGGTGGACAATTTTACGGCTCCACTTGGAGATACATCTTCAATCATAAACGGTCCGTTTCTTTTTTTCTTAAACTTGGGAATGTGTTGCTTAAGGGAATAGACTAAAATTAAGTCCCCTTTCTTGAAGATTTTTGTGATTAAGTGGGAATCAAAAAACTGTTTTTGTTTTTGCTTTTGTGCATAGATGTGAGCTACATCAATTAGCCTTTGCTCATCTAGCTTTTCCAAATCTTCAAGTCTTTCTAACAATTCATGTCCAGTCCACTCAAGATTTCGTGCTATCCTTAATGTCGGCAATAGAAATTCTATTGGCAGTATGGCATCAAGACCATAAACAAGATTAAAAGGGTGTAGCATTTAAAGTTATTTTGAATGAAACTCAATAAGCCCATAGAGCAACATGGAGATTCATTTCCCAGTTTGTCCTTCCTGAACTAACCACTTTAGTCAGCACCGAGCTAAGAATTTTTTTCGTATGCTCAACTTGTTCGTTTGCTTATGGGTGATAGGGAGCTGATTTGTTATGGATGACCATAAACTCATTAAGCAAATACTCGATTACCTCATTGAGGAAATGAGTTCCCCGATCACTGACAATTTCTATCGGCAGTCCATATCTCGTGAATACATATTCATATAAGAATGCAGCAGTGGTTCTAGCATCATTCTATTGAGTTTCTTTAGCCTTGGCCCACTTGGTCAAATAGTCCGTAGCTACAATGATATATTGAGCTTGGGTTCTATAAGCAGGTGGCTTTATTGGCCCAACAAAATCTATACCCCATTTTGCAAAAGCTCTAGCCTCCATCATTGGTCTTAAGGGCATGCTATCTAGTTGTGTTGGCATTTTTGCTCGCTGACAAGCATCACACCTTCGAACATATTCTTTGGCATCTACAAAAAGTGTTGGCCATCATATACCTGCCATCAAGATTTCTCTTGCAATGGTCTCACTAGAAAAATAACCTCCAACTAATCCAACATGTGCTTGTTCTATAATCGGAATATACTCGTCTGCATTTGCACAAAGACGCAAATGTTGATCCTTACCTCTCCGGTACAATTGGTTCCCAATAAGAGCATAGTCTCTTGCTTCAGTTTCAATTGCTCTTTGACGACGTTTACTCATATCATCAGGAAATGTTCGGCTTGATAAATAAGTAAACAGATAGTTACTCCACTTAGGAACATGTGACATTTGAAACAATGTTACATGAGGTATGGGTGTTTGTTTTTGACATTGAGGACAATCCTTTACAAAAGATCTAACATCACTCCTCATAGGCGGCCAAAATACTCCAAGTCGCAAGATTCATTGCGTAGTTTGGTCTTCCGCAAAGTGAAGTCCTAATATGGTAACATGTGCTTGACTTAGGTACTGGTTTTTTTCTTCAGGATTAATACATAAGAGCAATATTCCATCTCGATTTCTTTTGTATAGCCTACCAGCTAGTAATTGATACATAGCCGATTGCTCAATTAATTCGATCGTAATAAGAAGTGATATTTGTAAATCCACTTGAGATATTGTCATCAATGACACCATGTTTTCCAACCATCGAGGTATCATTTCCACGGAGAACAAATAGGCATCTGGTAGATCATTGTCTACCCCTTTAGGTGATTCTCCTGAAACAATCCTTGACAAATGATCTGCTCGTTGATGTGTAGTGCCCTTTTTTATAACCACAGTGAAATCAAATTCCAAAAGAATGATGAACCATCTCACTATTCTTCCTGTGCTGCATGGCTTGTTGACCAAATACAACAAAGCTTGGTGGTCTACAAAGAACACAAACTTGTTGGCTAATAGGTAATGTCTATACTTTTTAACGGCATAGATCATTCCTAATCCTTCTCTTTCGGTGATGGTGTAATTATTTTCTGCCATGTTCAATTATCGGCTAGCATAAGAAATAGGAAAGTCAATTTTCTCATCTCTTGGTTAAGCTAGTATACAACCGATGACAAAATTGGAAGCATCTACATGTATTTGGAGCCAATCTGGTGCTTTCAATATTGGAGTTGAGGTGAGAGCTTGCTTAAGATTCATGAAGGATTCTTCACATGCCTCGGTCCACTCAAAGTGTGTGATCAAGCTATACATGGGTTTTGCAATGATAGCATACATGTAGATGAACCGTCGGCAATATCCACAATGCCCCATGAAGGCTTGTACCACCTGGATTGTTGTTGGTCTAGGCAAATCAACAATGACATGAATTTTTTCAAGATCAATAGCTATGCCATTTTTAGACACTATATGTCCCAGAATTTTTCCTTGTCTACCCATGAATGTGCACTTTTCAGGATTTAATCAAATCCTATAAAGTCTACATTTTTCGAGTACCTTTTTGAGGTGTTCAAAATTATCAGTCCGGATTGATGAATATACGCATAGATCATCGACAAGAAAAAGGCGAGAAAGAGGTCACCCTCTTCTCCACCTTCTTCAAATTTTTCACCTTCTGAAGAAAGTGATGGTACAACCTTTGAACCATCAAAATGAAGAGGTCATAGGAAATCCTATGCCGCATGGAAGAGGTCGTCCAAGTTGAAGAAATTCAAAGAGGGAGGGAAGAGCATCTCTTTCCTTACCTTTGGTGCTACGGACAAAGTCTTGGACTTTATCCAACAATTCGATGCGGCGTTTGGAGATGAGGGCTTCACGGAGTCCTCTAAGCTACGCCATGTAGCTATGCACTTTCAAAAGTCCGCCAGACAATAGTGATCTAGCCTACGAGCCAACGGTGAAGCTCCACAAACATGGAAAGCTTTAAGAGCTTCCATTATGAAGCAGTTTTTGGCCACCGATGCCAAAGACAAAGTACTCACCGAATGACGAAGCTTAAAGCTCTCTCCCAATGAATCTATCCACAAATATGTAGACAAGTTTTGGGACCTACAACTCAAAGCCACTGTCTTCAAAAAGTTGGATTTTGGAGAGCAAAAGCAACAATTTTGTGCGGGCTTAACCGAAGAAATGGCTAAGTATGTCAACTCCCAAAGACCACGTACCATATCGGCGGTAATACACCACACTATGGTTGCCTCTCGAATCAATTTCCAAACGGGGGCAAAAAATAATAATAAGCCCCCGGAAAATAAGGGTTCCAATGAGCCTAAGGGGAAGGACAACGTCCAAAAGTCTCCTAAGGGCAACTCCAACAAAGCTAAAGAGAAGGGAGTTTACAAAGGTAAGAATAAACTCTCTCCTGAAGAGCTTGAGCGTTATCGTAAGGATAACCGGTGTTTCAAGTGCGGCGAACAAGGGCATGCGTACCGTGCTTGTCCCCAAAAGAACAACCGCCAAGATCCTCCTAGAGCTTCCTTGGTTGAAATCCAAGAGGAGGAGACTCACCAAACTCACCACAAAGGATCTCCTCTATGCCATGCTTGGGGAAAGGTAAGAGAACATGATTCTTTTATTCTCTTTGACCCTGGTTCTACTCACAATTTTATATCTATAGAGTTGGCCACCAAGCTAGGAATCCAATCCTACGAGATGGGAGATGTCCTACCCGCAGACAGTGCCTTCAAGGGGCAAGAAGCTTCAGTCACTCCCTTAATTGGGAAATTGAGGCTTCATGTCCAAGGCTATGTGGACAAAGAGGACTTCTTTATCTCTCCTCTCAAGCATGAGGATGTAATCCTAGGGGCACCATGGTTTGACCGCCTGGCTGCCGATGTTAAATTTCCTGAAAGGAGAATCTCCTTTAAGTTCAGGGAAAAAGACATGTATATAGATGCTAAGGAAATGGGTAACACCATCCCCATTGTACATACACCAGCTTTCAACAAGTCAATAAAGAGCTCTATTTCCGTGTACATGATTTTTGTTAAAGACTCTCAAAATGAACCTAATGCTTTAGCAAAATAAAATAAAAGCAACCAAAAGGAATTAGAGTTATCCAATTTTCTCAAGGGGTTTCAAGATGTTTTTATTGACGACATCCCTTGTGAGCTACCTCCTAAACGAGGTAATGATGACCATGCAATTGAACTTCTTCCAGGAAGTTCACCGCCTAATAAACCTCTTTATAGAGTTTCTCAAGCTCAACAAGAGGAGATTATGCGGCAAGTGCATGAGTTAGTTGAGAAGGGTATGGTTAGGCCAAGCTCATCTCCATTTTGCTCACCTGTGCTATTAGTGCAAAAGAAAGACGGCACATATCGTATGTGTGTCGACTATAGAGCACTAAATAGGATCACTATCAAGAATAGGTTTCCCGTTCCACGGGTAGAAGACCTATTTGATAAGCTACAAGGATCGACCTACTTCAGTAGGGTTGACCTAAAAAGTGGCTATCATCAAATAAGGATAGTTGATCAAGACATTGTAAAGACCGCATTTCGTACTACATTTGGTCTTTACGAATACATTGTCATGCCTTTTGGCTTGACCAATGCACCAGCCACATTCAACCGCTTGATGGAGAAGCTGTTCAGGCCTCATCGAACCTTCACTGGAGTGTTCTTTGATGATATTATCATCTACTCTAATTCATTGGAGGAACACAAGCAACACCTCCAGGTAATATTTCAAGTTTTAAGAGAGAATAAACTTTATGTTAATCGAAAGAAAAGTGAATTTTTCTTGCAAGAGATTCAGTAGTTAGGTCACATTATCTCTCAAGATGGCATCCAAATGGATCCATCCAAGTTAGAGGTAATAAAAGGATGGCCTAAACCAAGGAATCTGCATGAACTAAGAAGCTTCATAGGTATGTGTGCATACTATAGACGCTTCATAGAAAAGTTCTCACAAATTGCGGGACCATTACATGACCTAACAAAGAAAATCGTTAGGTATACATGGTCTGCTAAGGAGAACAATGCTTTCGAAAAGCTTAAAGAAAAGCTTATCTCTCAACCTGTGCTTACACTACCGGATCTCTCAAAACCATTTGAGGTCCAATACGATGCTTGTGGTGATTGCCTTGGAGTTGTTTTGCTCCAAGAAGGGCACGCCATAGGCTATGAGAGTCGAAGGCTCGACCCTATTGAGCAAGCTCTAGGCACATACGAAAAAGAACTCCTTGCAGTTCTACATGCCTTAGACTCATGGAAGCACTATTTATTGGGGACTCCTTTCATTCTGCGAACAGATCACTAAAGTCTTAAGTGCTTCATGACACAGACCAAGCTCTCCGATAAACAAATGAGGTGGGCAAATTTCCTTTCGCAATTTCATTTTCATATTGCTCACATTGCTGGCAAGCATAATCAAGTAGCTGATGCACTCTCAAGATGGCCGAGAGTGAATGCGGTTTCCATAGCAACTCACAATGATCTATCTTCAATGATAGATGAGTATGCTATTGATCCCGATTTTAGAGATGTGATTTCAGCCCTTGCATTAGGGAAGAAAGAAGAACCATTTACTTTACAAGATGGTTATCTTCTCTATGGCAATAGACTATGCATTACTAACTCACTACGTGAGAAAGTAATGTATGAATCTCATGCTCCACCTTATGCGGGGCATAGAGGGATTCAGTCTACCTTAAAGGGAATTGAAACATATTTCTATTGGCCTACCATGAAAGTGAGCATAAAAGAGTATGTTTCCAAATGTGTGGTATGCCAAAAGACAAAATTTGATAGAGGGAAGCAACTTGGATTGCTTCAACCCTTGCCAATCCCTAATTCACCATGGGAGAGCATATCCATGGATTTTATCTTTGGATTTCCTAAGTCTATCCATGGGAATACGGGAATATGGACGATAGTAGACAGGTTTAGTAAACAAGCTCATTTTATACCTGTCAAAAAGACTATCAAAGCCCATCAAATGGCAAACCTCTTTATTTCACAAATTTTCAAGTACCATGGCTTGCCCATGTCCATAGTGTTGGATAGAGATCCTAGAATGACCAGTAATTTTTGGAAGGGTCTCTTTGAGAATTTAAGAACAAGGCTAAACTTCTCTTCAGCCTATCATCCACAAACTGATGGCCAAAGTGAAATAGCTAACCTAACCATTCTCGATCTACTAAAAGCCTATGTAACGGAAGTAGATCAAAGATCCCAATGGGAGAGGTACTTACCCTTAGTGGAGTATGCTTACAATAACACTGTACATACTTCCACAGGAAAAGCACCTTTCGAGGTAATTGAGGGAAGATCAAAAAGTCCCTTGCTACTTAAGGTACATGGGAAGATCTTCGTTGCAGATGAGTATAGTCGAGACCTACAAGAATCTTTCCAAAAGATTAAGGATGCTATCTCTATCTCACAGGTAAGGCAAAAGGCTGTTGCTGACAAGCAGAGAAGAGCCCAAGCCTTTAAAGAAAACGATTGGGTCTTGTTAAAGTTTCCCAAGGCTCGATTAAGGCACACAACGGGCAAGAATCCTACGGGTCACCAAAAGTACTATGCTAAACTAGCAAAAAGGTACTATGGTCCCTTTCAGATTCTTAGGCCAATCAATGAGATGGCCTATCAACTCAAGTTGCCCAATCATTGGCTCATACACAATGCTTTTCATGTGAGCCTATTAAAGCCTTACAAAGGAGAGCCACCTCAAGAACCAACTATTGAAGACCCACCGGAGATCAAGGACCAAGAAGAGGTGCTGCAGCCCGAGTCCATTCTCCGACATGAAGACAAGGTACTAAGAGGCGGTAAGACTATCCGACGATATCTTATTAAGTTTAAGAATTATCCTTTTGAAGATGCTAGATGGATGCAAGGCATACAATTAAAGGATAACCTAAACCTTGTCAATGCTTACAATGCTTCCCAAGAGTAAGCAAATGTACAAAATGTTAAAAATGAACAAAATTTTTGTCTTATAAGACTCTCTTTTTCTTTATTTGTGCACAAAAATGAAGTAGTATGCATGCTTAGATCAAGTTTGCGGAGACGACGTCTCCCAAACACCAAGTAGAGCTTGTCACTCTACTATGGAAGATTGATAGGCCTAATGTGCAGACATGCTTGCGGCAGCCTCTGGCTCTCAAGCGCCAAATGGACTAGTCATCCATTGTGGAATGATGTCGTAGGGTAACATAGGGATCCTCTACCCGCTAAGAAAAGGACTCATGAACATGCTTTATCTTCTCTACACCATAGTCGAGGACGACTATGATTTCAAGAGAGAGGTAATGTCATAATAATCAATATCTAATTCTCCTAAATGATTTTCTCATATTAAACTGATCATTTAATGTGGGGAAGGCCAAGGGAGAAAAAGCTAGAATATTGGTTAAGCTAGCAGACCGGCCACAGTAGGGATCCAAAGGAGGGAAAATAGGGATCCAAAGGGGGGGCCATCTGCAAAAGAGCCATGTGCAACAATGGGCTAAAAAGACCCTAAGGTTCAGCCCATTAAGACTTCCAAAATGCTAAGGTTCCAAAATTCAAAGGTTGTGTCCAAAGGTCAACCCTAGGGAAAATTGGATGCTTTGTGTGTGCCCTAAAAGTCTTTGCACATCCCTACATGGGAGGGGGCGAGCCCTAAAGGTAGGGGATGAGAGAGAAAGCAAACACACACACACACACACAGGCTCCCTTTACACAAAGGGAATGAGGGACACATGTCAGCTCCCTAGGCCAGATGCCCGCAAGGTGTGCCCAATTTCTATTGGATGACCCTTGAAGTGGACCAATGAAAATTAAGCTAGAGTAAATCTAGTTTAATTAATTTAAAAACATTTAATAAAAGAAACCAATGAGAATTAAGTCTCCTAGAAGACTATTGGGCAGTCTCCCAAGGGGTCCAATGAGCATTCAAGATCCCCATGGCTTGCCTGATTCCTATTGGCCAGGAGGCAAAGGGGTCCAATGAGAGTTTAGTTTAATTATTTAATTACCTAAAGCTCTCACAAAAGGGGAAAGGGGGGCACATGTCAGAAGGCTATCACTTATGCTGCTTAATTGTAATTGGCACCAATTGGTTCAGACAACTTTTAAGCTTACTCTCTAGTCGGATTGAGTGGTTTCGAGTCTTTTCGTGCTATTTCTAGCCGTAGACCTGAATTTTTGCAACTTCCAATAACAACTCACACTTGATTCTTTCAGAGAGAGCAATGTTCTGAAATCCACTTTGGATCCTACTTACCCTACTCCTAGATTCTCATGCAATGGGGTTGTGGAAAGTGTCCACAAACACTCGTTTTCTTGTTTTTTACGCTTTTCAAAATCTTGATCTTAAGACTTGTCTCATCTACCAATCATTCTCCAAATCCTAATCTAGATCCACAATCCTACAATCCTAAAGTCACTAAGCAAGTACGATTACTCCCAAGCTACCTCTACACAACAAAAGGCGACAAATCTTAAGTTATGCGGTTTCTAAAAGAAAGTTTTGAACTCTAGACGATCCTAGAGGAAGTTAAAGGATAACTTCACAAAACGCTCGTGTTTTTCCCTAGTTTAGGTCTCTTCGATCCCCGGCAGTGGTGCCAAAGTGTGGGACGCATGTCTAACCTCACCATCCTATCTTATTGCAGTATTAGTGAGAACCACGATTAATTTGTCAAACCATGGGATGAAGCTGACTCGACTAGTGCATAGAGGCTACAAGAGGTTGTCAATCTATGGGAAAATAACTTTCAACTCGCATCTAACTCAAGCTACACTCAAGTGACTGAAATCACCAAAAGCCAATCGCTCATCGACAAACAAATCACATCCGTTACAGTATCAAATGGCATCCAAACGTAACGAAACTTCTAGGACAAGTTTATAAGACTAAGCACACATGCATATGGTCTCAAACCCCACTTTAGGTCAACTTCCAAAATCACAATTATTAATAGTAGTGGATTTTTGACCTAGTCGTTTTCGACCCAGAATTCATCTAAATGCTTAGTAATGATGCCCCAATACCTCACCTATGATTGGTTATTGATTTGAAAGTGTAAATTCCTAGTTATGATGAAATTAGGCCGCGGGTCGGCGACGCCAAAATCTACGAATTACTGTGAATTGCTTACGTCAATGCGTAGAGCTCTTACCTGGAGTTGCAATGCAACAAACACGACTGCAATGTGACAATCAGGGAGGGAGTAGGAAGTGCGAGAAGGAGAGGAGTGAGCGCCGTTAGCTCACGCTGTGTATTTCATTATCCAAAACTTATAAAAAAACTTACGAAAATTGGCTTTTATACCGTAGCCAAGGTTTTTGGTGGTCAAAACTAATAATCTGGGAGTTCTACCAAAGATGGGTAACAAGCTGATACAATCTGGAAGCTTGTAGCCTTGGCTCATTAATTACAGAGTTTATCTGAGAAAATAGGAGTTACAATATTCTGGATTTACCAAAATAATAAGTGTTTTACAAAGAGAACTCCAAAAAATGGTATCCGTGTTAGCTTGCTGCTAACACCCCCATTCCAAAACCTCAGCTGCTCTGATCTTTTGCACTTCCTCACTAGGTCCCCTGAGAGTCCTCCAGATCTAAGATAAGACCACTTCGAGGTGAGAAGTTTGTCCTGCATCACAACCCCCTTCCACTTTCCCCCTTTCGATCCCAGTTTTACTACATCAAGCATTTCCTTGGTCATGATAGCCCAAACTTGGTCCTGTTTAGCCAATGGGACCATAAATTTGGCACAAAGGGCCTCAGCATGGGATACAGGGTTAAGAATGCCGAACCCTCCTTGGTCTACCGGGTGAGCAACTACCTCCCATCTAACCCACTGCCATGGCCGGGAGGTTTTCGTGTTGTTCTTCCAAAGAAACCTTTTCACTGGTTTTGAGAATTCTTTCAAGTTACACTTAGCCATCTTGAGCTTGGGGCTGAGGAAAGCAATATACGGATCATAAAAGCATTAATCACTCTAATCCGGCTTTGGAAGGGGAGGAGAACAAACTCCCATCTTCTCATTTTTAAGCTTATTTTTTCAAGGACCCATTGCAATCTTTGCCTGTGGGTTACGCCCACCCCTACGGGGGCTCCCAAATGTCTGAATACACTCCCTTTTGAGATAATCTCTCCTGTCCAGACTTGCAAGGTCAAAAGAGTCGTTCTCCGACAGGGAGATAAGTCTTGACTTCTCTATATTGGACTTGGATCCCGAGGCCATGGCAAATGTTTGCACAATCTCCAGAGCTCTCCTAACAACTTGAGGGCATGCCTTCAAGAATAGGATCGAATCATTTGCAAAAAATTTGGCCAGTACCTAGTCGTTGCCCGATAATGCCAGACCTTGAATCTCTCCCCGTGCATAATTCTAATAAATTGTTTACACACACACACATATATTAATTAGTTCTTTTTATAAGTTCACCTTTCATTTCATAACTTCACATGGCTTTACATTTCTTGCATTCTATAGCTTGATGCCAGTCAGTGTTGACGTTCAAGAAACTCTCTTTTATTAAGCGACTATTGGTCGTGTTTCCTCCTCACAAAGAAAAAATAGTAGCAAAAATGTTGAGATTTGCAGTATTTTTGGACGACTTTCTCACATATTTCATCTATTTTTCTTCCGTTTACCATGGTTTGCAGCTAGCTAGTCTCGATTTTCAATCGGCTCAAGACTAAGCTGAGGCAATCTTTCCCAAACACTGATACCAGTTTAATTCAACCTAACAATTTTATCACTTTTTTATTGTTTTTGAAAGCCGTTCTGACCCTTTCACTTGTTCCTCAAGGAGGTAGCTTCAAAGTGAACAAAAGCCTTCACAAAAACAGCGAGTTTTTGTGAAAAATCAACAAAGGTGTTTTTACGATGAACGACATGTGAAGCTCTACAATTTCCGCAAGGCGAGGTTCGCATGCAACACAAATCATAGAGCATAAAAAGCACAAAGACTTCAAGCTTCACAAGGTACAAGTTGACATTTTTTTTCTCTCTTTACATTAGTGTGTGCTTACCATGGCTAGTGAGGATATCCCACCTACACACACTTTTGATTTGAGCACGTAGATCAAAATCAAGGCACCACGGGTGCTGCCTTGATAGGAGCCTCACAACTGGTGTTGGCAAGACTGAGGGGCTTGTGGCCCAAGACCCCTATTTATACTAGTGCTTGAGGAGGTTACTTGAGGAGGTTAGGAATTTCTAGGTTCTTCTTGAGGAGGTTAGAATCTTCTAGAAGCTTCTTGATCCTTCTAGTTCTTCTAGAACCTTCTAGATCCTTCTTCAACTTTCTAGAGCTTTCCAAAAACTTCTAGATTCTTTTGAAATCTTTTCCTTGCTTCTAGAAACTTTGAGAATCTCCTTGATACTTTTAGAACCTTCTAAAATCTTCTAGATTCTTCTAGAGCATTCTAGTTGATGATGTAGGCGCTGACACAAGCGATGATGCAGGCAGCAACTCACTCTCAAGCATCCATGACATTACTCCCTCCTCTAGCGATGAGTTCCATGAGGAGCAGTGGTGTTCCTTGATTGGGGCTTCCATGGATACTGTTGATGGAACTCTTGGACTTTGAGAGATGCATGTTGAAGATTGTATGTTGGTTCTCAGGTTCGTTCACTAACATCATAGACTTTCCAATGCACCAAGTACTGTAACCTGCCACGCAAAACTCGAGAATCTAGGACTTTCTTGACCTCATATTCTTCATGTCCTTGAATCTCAACCGAAGGAGGTGGTTGTAGGGCTCTTCCTAGGATCTTAGATGTGTGACAAGGTTCTAGGACTGAGACATGAAAGACCGGATGGATTTTCATGGATGAGGGCAATCGGAGTCGATAGGTGATTGGATTGACTTGACGGATAATTTTAAACAGCCCAAGTCTTCGATAATCAAGCTTTTGACAGGGACGAGATGAACGCAAATCACGCCGGAGGAGCCACACTTTATCCCCTTCTTTGTATTTTGGATGTTGCATGCGATGGAGATCTGCACTTTCCTTATACTTGGATTGAGCTTCTTTGATATGAATTGTAAGTTCTTTGGCGAATTGCAGACAATTGTTGTGTAAGATGAATAGCAAGTGGATTCTTGACTTGATGGTGTCTGTGGATATCATGTTTGGGATGTTGACCATAATTAGCAAAGAATGGAGTGTGACGGGTGGAGGCATGAAAATTGTTATTATAGGAGAATTCTGCTAGCGGTAGGAGCTCAACCCAATTATCCTGGTGATAATTGATAGTACAACAAAGATACTGTTCCAAAACTTGATTTACTCTCTCTATTTGTCCATCACTTTGTGGGTGATTGGCTGAGGAGAGGTTGATTTGTACTCCGAGTAGCTTGAATAAGCTTTTCCAAAAGCTAGAGATGAATTGTGGGCCTCGATCAAAAACTATGTCATCCGGTAATCCGTGATAACGATAGTTAAACTATAGAAAGAGTTTGGCCGTACCTTCACCCATGATGGTTTTAGTGGTTGGAATGAAGTGTGCCATTTTTGTAAACCGATCCACGACTACTAAAATGGAGTCAAATCCTTGTGAAAGGGTAGCTCTACAATGAAATCCATGGAGATGGATGACCATGGTTTGCTTGGAATGGGCAAGGGATGGAGTAACCCATGAGGACGATGACGAGGGGCCTTTGATCTATTGCAAGTGTCACAAGTGCCTACATACTCCTTGACAAGATTCCACATTTGAGGCCACCAAAAGTCAGGGGAGAGAAGCTCAATTGTCTTATTAACCCCAAAATGACCTGCTGATGGAAGATCATGCCGTTGCTGAAGTACCTCCAAGCGTGTTGGTCCTGGTGGAATATAGAGAAGACCCTTATAGTAAATTAGTCCATCAATTTCTTGAAAGTCCTCATTAACCTCTTGTCCTTGTAGTTGTTGTCTAATATTCTAATCAAGTGGGTTTTTGGCAATTTGCATCTTCACCTTAGAAAGAAAAGTAGAATCTTCAGGAGCTTGGCTCATGGTGGCGTTTAGCTTAAGCTCCTCAAGTTTCAAAATCACTGACTCTTGTTGATCAAATGATGCATCACCTTCTCTACGTGCAAGGTAGGATCTTCTTGATAAGGCATCTGGCTTACCTTGTTGATGGCCAGGTCTATAAGAGATAAGAAAATAAAACCTTGATAGGATACCACTCCACCTGGCTTGGCGACGATTCAAGACGCAGGATGCCATAAAGTATTCCCAAATTCTTGTGGTCTGTATAGACAGAGAGCCTCACAACTGGTGTTGGCAAGACTGAGGGGCTTGTGTCCCAAGATCACCCCTATTTATACTAGTGCTTGAGGAGGTTACTTGAGGAGGTTAGGACTTTCTAGGTTCTTCTTGAGGAGGTTAGAATCTTCTAGAACCTTCTTGATCCTTCTAGTTCTTCTAGAACCTTCCAGATCCTTCTTCAACTTTCTAGAGCTTTCCAGAAACCTCTAGATTCTTTCAAAATCTTCTCCATGCTTCTAGAAACTTCTAGAATCTCCTTTATAATTTTAGAACCTTCTAGATCCTTCTAGATTCTACTAGAGCCTTCTAGTGATGATGTAGGCGATGACATAGGTGATGATGCAAGCAGCGACTGACTCTCAAGCATCCATGACAATGGCCTTGTAGATATAGATGCTTTCAAGACTTTGCAAAATATCCAAAGCGTACTTGAACGCAACCTCTTTGTACTCAATGAAAATGTTACAAATCTTACGGATCTACTTGTGAAATTTATGAATTCACATACAGCTCAAGGAGCCACAAGTGGCACGATTCAAGGAAACCAAGCTTGCATGACTCAAGGACTCCAAGAGACAAGTGCTTCAGAAGATGCAGAAGGTAGCAATGCATTACTTAAGAATATCAACATTCTTGAGTTTCACGGGGAAGAGCAAGATCGCAACAAGGATGCGGGCAATATGTTCTTACACAAATGGAGTGATATTCATAGATTGAGATACACCCCGGATATAAAGACGGCCGTGGAAACAAGTCTGTCTCTTAAAGGCAAGGCCTATAAGTGGTGGATGACATTTCCAATAGATGCCCGTCCTCCGTCTTGGGCTGCATTTCAAGCTTTTTTCTCCAAAGAGTTTTTGGACTCCAATGAAGAAGATAAGAATTGGTTCGCCATGGGATGCATGATGCATGTATGGCCTCTCTCTCACATAGTACCTTTCAAAGTATTGGAAAATCATATTAAAACTAGAAGGTCTAGATGAATTCCAAAAGATACGGGATTTTAATCGGGGTCTTGACAAAGACTATCGTCTTCATGTCAAGACCCAACATCCAAAAACTTTGGAAGAAGCCATCAATCATTCCCAAAGATATGATGATAACCAAAAGAGAAAAGGAAATGTTCCCTACTCTAAGAATCATTTTTCTAAGAGAAATGTGGCTAATGGCGAGGTACATCTCCCACACGTTCCAAGAGGAATAAGAGACAATCTACCTCTCCATGCCCACAAGAGGCTGAAGCCTAAGCAATCACGAGATACTCCATGTGGGTTTCTTAGCACTACTGATTTTGAGCGTGCAAAGAAACACAATTTGTGTTTTAAATGTCTTTTGGACCAACATAACAAGAAAGATTGTCCTCTTTTGCAAGGCAAAGAAAAGGCCATGCACACGATGCACGCCTCATATTAGATTCATCTCCTAAATATTGTGCTGTAGAGGTTCTTCATACGGAAGAAAAGCACAAGTGTTCTATGCCTGCTTCAATCTGGCAGCCCACCTTTGGCCCCCATGATTTGATTCGCATGCATGGCACTATTAACGAACAACGTGTTCGTTAATAGTGATGATGGTGCAACTCATAACTTCCTGAACTATAAGCTAGTCAAGAAATTGAAGCTTACACAGACTCCCTTCTCTCACAAGTATGTGGTCAAACAAATGTCTGGCAATGATAAAGAAGTATGGGACACGGTAGTTCAAGGGGTTGAGCTTATTTTTCAAGGTCATACCATGACCCTTGACTTTCAAGTCATGAATATGGACCGTGCTAACGTAGTTTTAGGACGGGAGTGGCTACATGGTTTAGGAAACACATTGCACACTAGTTATGAAAACTCCTTATCCTTCATGGCCAATGATAAACATGTGCTTTTGCTTAGTGAGAAAAATATACCATCTACACCTCTTATATGTACAGCCGAGCTTTCTATTTTGCAGAATGTAATGGAAATGACTTTGTGAGCATAGCGGGTGAACATAATTGAAGATAGCAACATAATCATAGCAATTAGTTGACTTGGCATGAACAACACTTTTGCAAGAGAGAGAATTTAGAGAACATGACAACAATTGAGGACCGGATTTATGTGGATCCGGTCCCCCCTCCAATAGGCATTTGTATTATGATTTCTCCCATTAAGAGAGACTTGTTATAATACAATCTTTGTGTTCCTTGTGACCTAGGTGATGCAATGAAGATGGAAGGCTTCATGCATCACAAGCATAACATAAACTTGAAGAAAACTTTAACTATCCCAAGACCTCAAACACCTTCGAAGGTGGAGAGAGCTAGCAGGGAATGAGGGTAGGGAAGAGGAAGAAGAAACATTTCATAGGAGACAGAATTAGCTCCTCACTTATCATAACTCTTCTTGCTAGCATACATAATAGCATAGTAATAAAGAAGAAGGAGATGGCAAGATTAAGCATTGAAGCATGGCTCTTGGTTGGATTTGCACTCCATAGCCAAGAGTGTTGGTGTAGGCTCTCAACCTCTACTTCCTTGGAGAAGGAGAGGGAGCTCTTCCACTTTGTATAGCACACCATGAGAGTGTTTGTGGGTGTGTGTCGGTGAGTATACCCCTAAGCAACCCCCTAGCTTGCTTGGGTCGACCCCCCCCCCCCCCCCCCCCCCCCCCCCCTCTCTTCCCCCCTTGTAGCTCATGCTTGAAGCTCATTGGACCCCTCCAAGCCTAGCCAATCACTAGCAGGAGGCATTACAAGCAACTAGGTTAAGCCTTGGGACAAGTGTCCCCCTTTCCCTGTTGAGAGAGAGGACTTGATAAATGAAAAATCAATTAATTAAATATCCTAAATTATCATTGGACTCCTTGGGTGGCCAACCAATAGGCTTCAGGCACACCATGAGGGCAACATGAGGAGGAACTTAACAAGTGTCCCTTTTGCTTTCTTTGTACCATGCATGCCTTGTGTGAGTGTGTGGGTGTTCTCTCTCATCCCCCCTCATGTAGGGCTCGCCCCCTCCTTGTAGGGATTGAATATTTGACTTTTTGACACCTCAAGACCCTCATGCATAGGCCCAGTTCCCACCACAAGATTGGCCCTTAAGCACTTTAAACTTGGGCTGGGTTCTCACCTCAAGTGCAACCCTAGCATCTCAAGCATGTCAACCACCTCAAGCATCTCAATCATCAAGCACTTCAAGCATCTCAAGCACCTCAATCATCAAGCACCTCAAGCACCTTATCCATCAAGCATGACAAGCAGGACAAGCACCTCGAGCTGGGTCGGGTTCCCGCGCCTCAAGCTTAGCCCTAGCTTACCTAAGGTCAAAGGACTTTCACACATCATTGGAGGTCTTAAATGAAGCTAATCCTAAGGTCTTATGCTCCATTGGTTAGCCTTTCTCTTTGATAGACCATCTCTCATTTGGGCCCCTTTACCATTGGCCCCGTGTTGAGATAGATCTATAAGCACATGTCTATATCTTAAACCTTGTTCCCGTTTATTCTCCCACATTAAGTGATCAGTTTTATATGAGAAAATCATTTGGGTTGGTTAGATATTAGATATTAGATTTTATGACACGGAAAGCAGATTTAATAAATGAAGTCTTTTTGTGTTACTGCTTGTCTCCAAGTCTTGTGAATTCTCAAGAGCAAAGTGCGGTGAATTCTAGTAATGGTATGCAAAGTGCAATGAATCCTAATGATAAGCAAATTGTTAACAAATCTAACAATAAAAGTGCTCTCAATTTTAATTCTATTGAACAACGTGCAACTGTTGTAAAACAAACATTACAGGAATTACAAGATTCTCCATCCCAGCATAACTCTAGTTTACTTTCTCCTTTTGCACGGCAAATGTTGACTTACTTACTCATGGAGTATAGTGATGTATTCTCTTGTGATTTACCATCAAGTTTACCCCCTACACGTGATGTACAGTATGGCATAGATGTCTTGCTAGGCACTAAGCCGCCTTATCGTATAAGTGCTAAAGAAGCCACAGAGGTTGAGAGTCAGTTGACTAACTACCTTGCCCGTGGCTTCAGTAGACCTAGCACTTCGCCTTGGGCATCACCAATTCTATTGTAAAAAAGAAAGATGGTACTGTGCGCATGTGCATAGATTATCGTAGATTAAATGCCATAACCATCAAGAACAAGTATCCTCTGCCTCGAGTGGATGAGTTGTTCGATCAACTCCATGTGGCAAGATAATATACAAAGATAGATCTTCTTTCAAGATACCAAAAGGTGTGTGTCCTTTTGCAAGATATCTTCAAAACTGCCTTTAGAACACGGTTTGGGCATTTTGAATTTTTGGTTATGCCTTTTGGTTTAACCAATGCTCCACCTACATTTATGACACTCATGGATAGTGTCTTACGTCCATATCTTGGAAAAAAAATTTGTGGTCTTCCTTGATGACATTCTCATTTACAGTAAGATTGAAGATGAACACATAGAACACTTACGTTTAGTGTTTGAACAGCTATGAACTCACGCTCTGTATGCTAAGTAAAGCAAGTGCGATTTTTTCAAACAGAGATTGTAATGGAATTTGCCTATTCAATTTGAGAATAGCGGAATTTAATGAGAGTACTTTCAAGAAATGATTTTGTGAGCATAGCGGGTAGACATAATTGAAGATAGCAACATAATCATAGCAATTAGTTAACTTGGCATAGACAATACTTTTGCAAGAGAGAGAGTTTAGAGAACATGACAACAATTGAGGACCGGATTTATGTGGAGCCGGTCCCCCCTCCAATAGGCATTTGTATTATGATTTCTCCCATAAAGAGAGACTTGTTACAATACAGTCTTTGTGTTCCTTGTGACCTAGGTGATGCCATGAAGATGGAAGGCTTCATGCACCACAAACATAACATAAACTTGAAGAAAGCTTTAACTATCCCAAGCCTCAGTCCCAAGACCTCAAACACCTTCGAAGGTGGAGAGAGCTAGCAGGGAATGAGGGTAGGGAAGAGGAAGAAGAAACATTTCGTAGGAGAAAGAAATAGCATACATAATAGCATACATAATAGCATAGTAATGAAGAAGAAGGAGATGGCAAGCTTAAGCATTGAAGCATGGCTCTTGGTTGGATTTGCACTCCATAGCCAAGAGTGTTGGTGTAGGCTCTCAACCTCTACTTGCTTGGAGAGGGAGCTCTTGCACTTTGCATAGCACACAATGAGAGTGATTGTGAGTGTGTGTGGGTGAGTATACCCCCTAGGCACCCCCCCTAGCTTGCTTGGGTCGACCCCCCCTTGTAGCTCATGCCTGAAGCTCATTGGACCCTTCCAGGCCTAGCCAATCACAAGCAAGAGCCATTACAAGCAACATGGGTAGCCTTGGGACAAGTGTCCCCCTTTCCCCTTTGAGAGAGAGGACTTGATAAATGAAAAATCAATTAGATAATTCAAGTAATTTATCATTGGACCCCTTTGAAGCCTAGCCAATAGGCTTCAAGCAACACATGAAGGTAACATGGGTAGGGGCCTGACATGTGTCCTTGCTGCCTCTTCAAGTTGGGCTTCCCTTGTGTGTGTGTGAGTGGGTGTTCTCTCTCTAGCCCCTAGGAAAAGGGCTCGCCCCCCCTCTTGTAGGAATGCTTTTGACTTTTAGGTGATCAAGCACCTTACTCACCAAGCATGACAAAGCACTTGAACTAGGGGGTGTTCCCACAAGCATCTCAGGCAAGCTTCTCAAGGCACCTCAAGTACTTTAATCATGCAGCAAGTCAAGCACCTCAAGCATGGATCCAGTCAAGCACCTCAAGAATCTTAATCAAGCACCTCAAGCATGAAAAACACCTCAAGCATGACAAGCACCTCGAGCTTGGGCCGGGTTCCCACCTCAAGCTCAGCCCTAGCTTACTTAAGGTCAAAGGACTTTTACACACATTTATTGGAGGTCTTCAATGAAGCTAACCCTAAGGTCTTATGCTCCATTGGTTAGCCTTGCTCTTTGATAGACCATCTCCCTTTTGGGCCCCTTTACCATTGGCCCCGTGTTGAGATAGATCTATAAGCACATACCTATATCTTAACACTTGTTCCCGTTTATTCTCCCATATTAAGTGATCAATTTAATATGAGAAAATCATTTGGGTTAGTTAGATATTAGATTTTATGACATTACCTCTCTCTTGAAATCATAGTCGTCCTCGACTATGAGGTAGAAAAGATAAAGTCTTAGTCATTAGTCAATCATACTTAGCGGGTAAAGGATCCCTTTTTACCCTATGACATCTTTCCAAGATGGATGACTAATCCATTTGGTGCTTGGGAGACATAGCTTCCGCAAGCATGTCTGCTCTTTTAGTCCATTTCATTCTCCCATAGTAGAGTGACAAATTCTACTTGGTGTTTGAGAGACGTCGTCATCACAAACATGATTCTAAGCATGCATACTAGTTAAATTTGTGCACAATTAAAAAGAGGACTAGTCATATAAGACAAAAACATGAGTTAAAAAAGAGGATTAGTCATATAAGACAAAAAGAGGACTAGTCATATAAGACAAAAACTAGTCATATTTAAAAGAAATTTGTACATTTGCTTACTCTAATGTAGCATTGTAAGCATTGACAAGGTTCATACTATCCTTAAGTTGTACTCCTTGCATCCATTTAGCATCTTCAAAAGGATAATTTTTGAACTTAATAAGATACCGTCGGATAATCTTACCATGTCGTAGTACTTTGTCTTCATGCCGAAGGATAGCTTCGGGTTGTAGCACCTCTTCTTGGTCTTCAACTTCGGGAGGGTCTTCAATAATTGGTTCAATTGGTGGCTCTCCTTTGTAGGGCTTAAGTAAGCTTACATGAAAGGCATTGTGTATAAGCCAATGGTTGGGCAACTTGAGTTGATAATCTGTCTCATTGATAGGCTTCAAGATTTGGAAAGGACCATAGTATCTTTTTGCTAGTTTAGCATAATACTTTTGATGGCCCGTAGGATTTTTGCCCGTCGTTTGCCTTAATCGAGCCTTAGGAAACTTGAGTAAGACCCAATCATTTTCTTTTAACATTAAGGCTCTTCTGTGCTTATCAGCAGCAGCTTTTTGCCTTTGTTGAGAGATGGCTATAGCCTCCCTAATCTTTTGAAAAGATTCTTGTAGGTTACGGCTATACTCATCGGCGGCGAAGATCTTCCCATGTACTTTCAGTAGCAAGGGACTTTTAGGTCTTCCTTCTATGATCTCGAAAGGTGCTTTGCCCGTAGAAGTATGTACAGTATTATTGTAGGCATACTCTACTAGCGGTAAATACTTTTCCCATTGTGAGCGTTGATCTACTTCGGTAACATAAGTCTTGAGTAGATCGAGTATCGTAAGATTGGCTATCTCACTTTGGCCATCCGTTTGTGGGTGATAGGCCCAAGAGAAATTCAATCTTGTTCCTAGATTTTCAAAGAGACCTTTCCAGAAATTACTGGTCATTCTAGGATCTCTATCTGACACGATGGATGTGGGTAATCCATGGTGTTTGAAAATCTGAGATATGAAGAGAGTTGCCATTTGATGTGCCTTAATAGTCTTTTTGACAGGAATAAAATGTGCTTGCTTGCTAAACCTGTCGACTATTGTCCATATTCCTGTATTCCCATGGATAGACTTGGGTAATCCAAAGATGAAATCCATGGATATACTCTCCCATGGTGAATTTGGAATAGGCAATGGCTGGAGTAATCCAGGTTGCTTCCCTCTATCATACTTGGTCTTTTGGCATACTACACATTTTGAAACATACTCTTGTATGTCCACTTTCATGGTAGGCCAATAGAAATACGTCTCTACTCCTCGGAGAGTAGGTTGAATACCTCTATGCCCTGCATATGGAGGAGCATGGGATTCATACATAACCTTCTCACGAAGGGAATGGGTAACACATAGCCTATTGCCGTGAAGAAGATAACCATCCTGCAAGGTGAATGGTTCCTCTTTCTTCCCCAAAGCAAGGGCTGACATTATGTCTCTAAAGTCAGGGTTAGTAGCATACTCATCTATCATAGAGGATAGATCATTGTGAGTAGCTATAGACACCGCATTAACTTTTGGTCGTCGTGAAAGTGCATCGGCAACTTGATTGTGCTTACCAGCTATGTGAGCAATATGGAAATTAAATTGCGAAAGAAAATTTGCCCACCTCATTTGTTTGTCGGAAAGCTTGGTTTGCGTCATGAAATACTTGAGACTTTGGTGGTCGGTTCGTAGGATAAATGGAGTCCCCAATAGGTAGTGCTTCCATGTGTCTAGGGCATGTAGAACAGCTAAAAGCTCTTTCTCATAAATGCCCAAGACTCGTTCATTGATATTGAGCCTTCGGCTCTCATATGCTATGGCATGCCCTTCTTGAAGCAAAACCGCTCCAAGGCAATCACCACAAGCATCACATTGCACCTCAAATGGCTTTGAGAGATCGGGAAGCATGAGGACTGGTTGAGATGTAAGCTTCTCCTTGAGCTTGTCAAAAGCATTGTGCTCCTTAGCAGTCGATACAAACTTAACGTTCTTCTTGGTTAAGTCGTGTAGTGGTCCTGCTACTTGAGAGAATTTTGCTATGAAGCGTCTATAGTATGCACACATACCAATAAAGCTTCTTAGCTCATGTAGATTCCTTGGGTTAGGCCATGATTTTATTACCTCTAACTTTGATGGATCCATACGAATACCATCGTGAGAGATAATATGGCCTAGGTATTGAATCTCTTGAAGGAAGAATTCACTTTTCTTTTGGTTGAGAAAAAGTTTGTTCTCCCTCAAGGCTTGAAAAATCACTTGGAGATGTTGCTTATGTTCCTCCAAAGACTTGGAGTAGATGATGATATCATCGAAGAAAACTCCAGTGAATTTTTGATATGGTCTAAAAATTTTCTCCATCAAACGATTGAACGTAGCTAGTGCATTAGTCAAGCCAAAATGCATGACTAGATATTCATAAAGACCAAATGTTGTGCGAAACGCGATCTTTAAGATATCCTCATCCACTATCCTTATTTGATGATAGCCACTCTTAAGGTCAATCCTACTGAAGTAGGTAGAGCCTTGTAGCTTATCAAACAGATCTTCTACCCGAGGTACGGGAAATCTGTTTTTAATAGTGATATGGTTTAGTGCTCGATAGTCCACACACATACGGTATGTACCATCTTTCTTTTGCACTAAAAGGACTGGAGAACAAAAGGGAGAGGAACTAGGCCTCACCATCCCTTTGTCTACCAGCTCTTGTACTTGCCTCATGATCTCCTCTTGTTGAGCTTGTGAGACTCGATAAGGAGGTTTGTTAGGCGGTGAGCTTCCTGGAAGGAGCTCAATACGATGGTCATCATCCCCTCGTTTTGGAGGTAGGTCCATAGGGATATCATCGATGAACACATCTTGGAATCCTTTTAGAAAAGTAGACAAGTCTAATTCTTCTTGATTCCTATCATTTTCATTTGATGAAACATTATTAGCTTTTAGAGACTCTTTGACATAAATCATGTACGCAGAAACTGAGCTCTTCATTGATTTATCAAAAGAAAGAGGATTTACAAGTGGAATAGTGCGACCACGCTCACTAGCATCTACATACATGTTCTTTCCCCTGTAGGTGAAGTAAATTCTCCTTTCAGGGAACTTCATGTTGGCAGCCATGCAATCAAACCATGGTGCCCCTAGGATAACATCCTGATGTTGGAGGGGAGAGATGAAGAAGTCTTCTTTGTCGACATAGCTTTGGACATGAAGCCTCAACTTCCCAATCAAGGGAGTAACGGAGGCTTGTTGTCCCTTGAAAGCTGCATCAGCTGTTACTATATCTCCCATCTCAAAAGCTTGAATGCCCAACTTGGTGGCCAACTCTATTGATATGAAGTTGAGAGTAGAGCCAGGGTCAAACAAGATGAAGGCATCATGCTCTTGTACCTTTCCCCAAGCATAGGAGAGTGATGATCCTTTGCAATGAGCATCCTCTTTTGGAGCTTCGATGGTGGAAGCCCTAGGAGTCTCATTGCGAGTATTCTTCTTGGGGCAAGAACGATAGCCATGTCCTTGCTCCCCACACTTGAAACACTTATGGTCCTTGCAAAAAGCTTCAAGCTCTTCAAGAGAGAGTTTGTTTTTACCTTTGTAAACTCCCTTCTCCTTGGACCGATTGTTGTTGTTGTTGTTGGAAGTGCCTTGGGAATTATTTTGAGCATTGGATTTCCCCTTTGCATCATTTTTATCTTTGTTTTCCATGGGCTTGACATTACGTCTAGCCCCTTGATGGAAATTGATGCGTGAAGCAACCATGGTGTGGTGGATTACTTCGGTAATAGTACCGGGCCGTTGAGAGTTGATATATTCGGCCATCTCTTCAAGTAATCCCGCACAGAATTGCTGTCTTTGCTCAGCAAAGTCTATCTTTTGAAAGACAGTAGCTTTGAGATGTAAATCCCAAAACTTATCTACATACTTGTTGATAGACTCATGAGAGAGGAGCTTCAAGCCGCGCCATTCGGTAAGAACTTTATCTTTAGTATCGCTTGGAAGAAATTGCTTCATGATGGAAACTCGTAGAGTTTTCCATGTCTTTGGGGCTTCTCCATTGCCACGAAGGCTAGCCCACCATTGACGAGCTGATTTTTGGAAGTGCATAGCTACATGGCATAGCTTGGAGGACTCTGTGAAGCCCTCGTCCCCAAAGGCCGCATCAAATTGCTGGATGAAGGCCAACACTTTGTCGGTAGCACCAAAGGTGCCATCGTAGGTGAGAAAAGAGATACTCTTTCCTCCCTCCTTGAACTTCTTTAGCTTTTGTGACCTTCGCCATGCAGGAAATGATTTGCGATGCCCTCCCCTCTTGTATTCTCTAGGAGAATAGCCATAACTTTCATCGGCAGAGAAGGAAGGTGAAGAAGAAGGAGAAGAGGGTGACCTCTTCCTAGCCCTTTTCTTCCTTTGTTTCCTCTCTTGCATTTGAGAGTGATGAAGAGAAGGACTATGGGTTGCTCTTTTCCTCTTGGGAGGAGTAGGCGATCGTCTAGACCGCCTTCTTCGTGGAGCCACATCTTCAGAAGAACTTAGACTTTCATTGCTTTCTTTCTCTTTGGATTCCTCCTCTCGAATGGGAGAGATTCTTCTTTTGGGGGTCTCTTCAAGAGGCCTCCTAAGCTCTCTCTCCTCTTGGAGAGGAAGGGAAATTCCATAGGCACGAAGTTGTTGAGTAACTTCGGCTTGCAAGGTAGGGTTGCCCATAGCTTGTTGCAACCTAGTCACAAGATAATTCACAAACATGGGAGCATCATCATTAGCACCTTCATGTGCAAAATCAAAGCTATCAATGTTCATTCTACTCTCTTGATTATTGTCAGCCATGTTAACAAAATTTTATGTATGTACTTAGTGTATGCTTTGGCAATTCAAAACCTTAGTTGCCACTCCTCTTAGCCTTTGAAAATCGGCTCTTAAGTATCTACACCCACGGCTCAAAGTGGTTAATTATAGAGAGTAGAGGAGTAGGTCTAACATAGCAGAGTTGCCAAGGGCTAGCTCCTTTCGGACTTCTTATGGCTCAATAATGGTAAAGCCGTAGGCAAGTCTAAAAAGACTCCATTATTAAGTCCAAAGCTCCCGAGGTGTCCACCATCCCCCACATACTGGGCTTAACAAAACCGGTATTAGATCCCAGTTCCACTTACTCTATTATAATTAACAACATCAACCATTTATAGGCTACTTAAGGACCTCTCTTCTTAAGCAAGAAAAGAGAAACCAAATGCTCTGATACCAATGTAATGGAATTTGCCTATTCAATTTGAGAATAGCGGAATTTAATGAGAGTACCTTCAAGAAATGATTTTGTGAGCATAGCGGGTAGACATAATTGAAGATAGCAACATAATCATAGCAATTAGTTAACTTGGCATAGAAAATACTTTTGCAAGAGAGAGAGTTTAGAGAACATGACAACAATTGAGGACCGGATTTATGTGGAGCCGGTCCCCCCTCCAATAGGCATTTGTATTATGATTTCTCCCATAAAGAGAGACTTGTTACAATACAGTCTTTGTGTTCCTTGTGACCTAGGTGATGCCATGAAGATGGAAGGCTTCATGCACCACAAACATAACATAAACTTGAAGAAAGCTTTAACTATCCCAAGCCTCAGTCCCAAGACCTCAAACACCTTCGAAGGTGGAGAGAGCTAGCAGGGAATGAGGGTAGGGAAGAGGAAGAAGAAACATTTCGTAGGAGAAATAATTAGTTCCTCACTTATCATACTCTTGTTGCTAGCATACATAATAGCATAGTAATGAAGAAGAAGGAGATGGCAAGCTTAAGCATTGAAGCATGGCTCTTGGTTGGATTTGCACTCCATAGCCAAGAGTGTTGGTGTAGGCTCTCAACCTCTACTTGCTTGGAGAGGGAGCTCTTGCACTTTGCATAGCACACAATGAGAGTGATTGTGAGTGTGTGTGGGTGAGTATACCCCCTAGGCACCCCCCCTAGCTTGCTTGGGTCGACCCCCCCTTGTAGCTCATGCCTGAAGCTCATTGGACCCTTCCAGGCCTAGCCAATCACAAGCAAGAGCCATTACAAGCAACATGGGTAGCCTTGGGACAAGTGTCCCCCTTTCCCCTTTGAGAGAGAGGACTTGATAAATGAAAAATCAATTAGATAATTCAAGCAATTTATCATTGGACCCCTTTGAAGCCTAGCCAATAGGCTTCAAGCAACACATGAAGGTAACATGGGTAGGGGCCTGACATGTGTCCTTGCTGCCTCTTCAAGTTGGGCTTCCCTTGTGTGTGTGTGAGTGGGTGTTCTCTCTCTAGCCCCTAGGAAAAGGGCTCGCCCCCCCTCTTGTAGGAATGCTTTTGACTTTTAGGTGATCAAGCACCTTACTCACCAAGCATGACAAAGCACTTGAACTAGGGGGTGTTCCCACAAGCATCTCAGGCAAGCTTCTCAAGGCACCTCAAGTACTTTAATCATGCAGCAAGTCAAGCACCTCAAGCATGGAGCCAGTCAAGCACCTCAAGCATCTTAATCAAGCACCTCAAGCATGAAAAACACCTCAAGCATGACAAGCACCTCGAGCTTGGGCCGGGTTCCCACCTCAAGCTCAGCCCTAGCTTACTTAAGGTCAAAGGACTTTTACACACATTTATTGGAGGTCTTCAATGAAGCTAACCCTAAGGTCTTATGCTCCATTGGTTAGCCTTGCTCTTTGATAGACCATCTCCCTTTTGGGCCCCTTTACCATTGGCCCCGTGTTGAGATAGATCTATAAGCACATACCTATATCTTAACACTTGTTCCCGTTTATTCTCCCATATTAAGTGATCAATTTAATATGAGAAAATCATTTGGGTTAGTTAGATATTAGATTTTATGACAGAGATACATTATCTCGGTCATGTGATCTGTTATTTTGGCATCAAGATGGACATTGACAAGGTCGCTGCCATTCTTCGATGGCCACATCCCAACATGATTGAGGAGCTTCAAATATTCTTAGGCATGGCTGGATTTTATTGACAGTATATTCGTGATTATGTCAAAATCAATGTTCCTATGACAGATCAACTTAAAGCAAAAGGTAAGACCTTCTCTTGGGAAGAAGCCCAAAAATTCAATTTTGAACAACTCAAGGTAGCTATAACCACTGCTCCCATCCTGGCAATCGTTGACCCACTTAAGTTGTTTGTGGTAGAGACTAATGCTAGTGATAAAGCAATTGGTGCGGTACTTCTCTAGGAGGGAAGACCTATAGCCTTTTAAAGTAAAAAGTTAGATAGAGCTCAACAAAATTATTATGTCTATGAGAGAGAGCTCTATGCCATAATTCACGCTTTACGAAAGTGGCAACACTATTTATATGGTGCGGAGTTTGAAGTAGTTTTTGACCATGAGAGCATCAAATGGTTTACTAGTCAAACGGACTTGAAGGGTCGTAAAGCTAGATGGACAGAAATCCTTCAAGATTATGATTGTAAGCTACTATATCACAAGGGGCGATATAATGTAGTAGCGGATGCACTAAGTCAGATGGCTCAGATTAATTCACTTGCTTTCACAGAAATAAAGAGTGGATTTTTGGAGTCATTACGTGGAAAATGTGCACAAGATCAATCATATGATAAAGTGTGGAGTGCAGTTTTAAAAAGGGATCTCTCACACTCACATATCTTTGTACATCCAGATCAACATGTCTCTACACGTGTAGATAAAAACTCCAACACACAGAGCTCCACCCCTACGGAGGAAGAGCTTAAGCGATAGAAGAATTTTTCCACTGATGATGGCTACTTACTCCACAAGGGTAGTGTATGTGTGCCAAAGGACTCAAACACTAGGTGCCAAATCTTATTTGAGTGTCACGATAGTCCAAGTGCTAGTCATCCAGGTATTCATAAGACGTATGCCTTAGTTCAACGGCAATTTTATTGGCCGGGCTTACATCATGATGTTCAAGAGTACGTACTAAACTTCCAACAGTGCCAAGTTAATAAGGCAGAGCGCCTCAAGGTAGGTGGACTTTTACATCCTTTAGAGATTCCACAAGGTAAGTGGGAGAGCATCTCTATGGATTTTATAGTAGGACTACCTTCTACAAATCGTGGCCATGATGACATATGGGTAATTGTACACCGTCTCACAAAGATGGGTTGATTCATTCCCACTAAGACTGTGGTTAAGAAAACGGAATTAGCATGGCTATTTGTAGAGCATATACATAAACTCTACGATCTTCCAGCTATTATCATTAGTGACAGAGATCAAAAGTTTGATAATCACTTGTGGAGAGCTGTGTTTCAAAAGTTGGAAACTAAACTTAATTTAAGTAGGGCTGATCATCCAAAAATAGATTATCAAATCGAAAGTGTTAATCAAGTGCTGGAGGATATGCTACGAGCGTACGGAAAGAAGCAAACCAATTGGGAAGACCACTTACCTATATTGGTATTTGCTTATAATAGTTCAAAGCATGTGACTATAGGGTTTAGTCCATTTATGCTTTATATGGATTTCAATCTAGATCACCCGTTATGGTGGGGTTGGCTAAGGAGAAGATCCAACAAGCGAAGGATTTTCTTCAAGACCATTTTGACATGCTTCAAGTTGCTAGACGGAATGTTAAGCAAGCTCAAGATCGATATAAGAAATAGGCCGATGCGCATCGTTATCTTGCTACTTTCGGAGAAGGAGACAAGGTTTTCCTCAAGGTTTCGGAACATTCAGAAAGTTTGAAGACAGGAAAAGTTGCTAAACTTTAACCACGCTATTGTGGACCGTTTACCATTCTCAAACGTATAGGTTAGGTGGCCTATAAGTTAGCTCTTCCAGAGCACTCACGAGCTCATCCTATTTTTCATGTTAGTCATTTACGAAAACAGCTAGGACAAAATGATAATGTCATTGACACAGGTGTGTTAGTTGACCTTATTGAACCGCCAAGCATCCCTTATGAGCCCAAAAAGATTTTGGATTCCCATGAGCTTCGCACCAAACATCATGTCAGACGATGGGTGTTGGTAAAATGGCTAGATAGACCTGAAGAAGGTTCTACATGGGAGAATGTCTCCGCACTTAAGGAACGTTTTCCTATAGGGACATGGGTCCTACAAGCAAGGCCATCGGCACGGTCGGACAGTGTGTAAGCTAGGGGGAGGCTATAAGATAGCACGGTTGGGTAGAGACTAACACGCGCATTACCACCGCCCTTTCACTCTCTCCATGTAGGATCTAATACCCCATAGGCTAGCAGGATTGTAAGGGGCTTTGATGGGCTTGGATTTTATATAGTATGGTTGGGTAGGGATTTGTTAGCATCTAGACATTAAATTCCAAAACAAGGACTCAAGGGAATCACTTGAGATGCATGGCCATCACCATGCCACGGCTAGAGTCATCACATTTACATCACAACGCATTCTTAATGGGGGTGAGAGAACAATAACGAGCCCCCCTTGATGGTGTGCACATGTAGCAATGTCCTTCCCCCAAATCCACGGATGGTTATTATATAGTAAAAGTAGCCATAATCATATTTTGTATGTTTTTAATTATAGTTGATTAATATTAATTTTCTCTTTCTTCATCACTCCTGCAAATCTTCCATGTCAATTTCCTATCATCTGCAACCTCTAATCAACCTTCATGGGGTAGCTATGCTTAAGTATGTTTTTTGTATTTATGAGTTTCTAGGGTAGCTGATGGGACACACATCACAAGCAAGTGGTCCGCATTGACATACACATGATTGGAAATTGGCAATAGATCCGGCCTCTCTCTCTCTCTCTCTCTCTCTCTCTCTCTCTCTCTCTCTCTCTCTCTCTCTCTCTCTCTCTCTCTCTCTCTCTCTCTCTCTCTCTCTCTCTCTCTCACACACACACACACACACACACACTCACACACACAGAGGAAGATTATGTATGCATAATTGAAGATGACATGCCTAAATGTTGTATATGGCTGAAAATAATGACACCAACCAGCACACCAATTTTGTGGTGGATTGTTACACTCATTATTGTGACTCTAACTTTTATGCTTTCTTGGATAGAGATCAAACTTTTTCCGATCTAGAGGAAGTTTTTCACTTCACACACAAGAGTAGAGTTACTGTCTTGGGTGATATGAACACACTCACAAGAACTCTGCAACATGACATACAACAATTTGACGTGTTTCATGTTTCAAGGGAACTTAACGATGCACGCATGTGTAGCCAAATCTCTTATGAGAAAAATGAGTCATATCAATATGGCAAGTCACGTTTACATATTCTCAATAGCATTGGAATGCTCGTTGAAATTGGTGTATCTTTATGGAATGGCATGAGGAATTTACATGTAGAAAACAAAACAGAGGTAGGCTGATTGTGTTAAGTATGGAGCCTGATTTACCCTTGTAATTTTCTGTGGTAAAAGCGCACATTTTTAAGGCCCCCATTATGAGGAGAATCCATCGTGCATAAAGGAAAATCACTCGCCAGAAACCAAAATTTTCACGGCCAAAAATCAGGGGCAACTTTAGGGGTATTCCTTTTCACCGGAATATTATGGCCGGACGGCGGCCGTAAAGTGGTCGGAAAACAACCGTCGGTTGGCCGATGGCCGGTAGTCAATGGCCGGTGGCTGGTGGTCGGAAGTCAATGGCCGATGGCCGGTGGCCAAATTCAAAAGCGGACTTGTCTTCTCAAGGGCGGCCACACATGGGCGGATTGGAGGGTCCGATTTGGACTTATCTACACAAGGGCGGCTACACATGGCTGCCTCTCATGAGAGAGGGAAGCCCTTTTGGCCTATAAAAGGAGGCCATTTCTACACACATTTTATATAGTGTGAAGTAGTTGATGCAACAAGGTGAGTGTGAGGTGGTGAGAGTGAAGCAAGGCAGGAGCTCCATTAAGGGTATAATCCCTTTGTAAACTACTTCTTGTTTTGAAGTACTAAAGCCATTGAGTGGCTACTTTCCCGTGGACGTAGCCCACATTGGGTGAACCACGTATATCGTGTGTACTCTCTCTCTCTCTCTCTCTACTCTATAATCTCTTGTGTGTGAAATCTATCTCTCTCCATTAAGTAATCTACTCAAATATCTATTTAGCTACGTCATATTTCCTAACAACTGGTATCAGAGCAAGGTTTTCTCGTAGCTAAATTATCCCAAGGAAAGGATTCCTTGAATTGAGTGGGAGTTATGGCGAAGGAAGGGAAGCTCAAGATTGAGAAGTTCAACGGCAAAAACTACCAACATTGGAAGATGCAGATTGAAGACTATCTCTACCAGAAGGACCTCTATTTGCCACTAGGAGGTCTTGTGAAGAAGCCCACAACAATGGCAGATGAAGTATGGATTGTCCTTGATCGAAAGGCACTGGGAACAATCCGGTTAATCTTGGCGTCAACGGTGGCCTTCAATGTTTCGGAGATGAAGACCACGGAGGACTTGATGAAGTCACTTGACGACTTCTACGAGAAACCATCGGCATCCAATAAGGTATTTCTTATGAAGCGCTTGTTCAATCTAAAGATGGCAAAGAATGGTTCAGTTGCAGAACACCTAAATGACTTTAACACAAACATAAGTCAACTTCGATCGGTGAAAATCAATTTCGATGACGAAGTGTGAGCTCTCCTTATACTATCATCTCTACCAGATAGTTGGGACAGCCTTGTGATGGCTGTAAGTAATTCTATTTCTGGCACAAATACTCTTAAGTTTGATGATGTTGTGGGTGTTCTCCTAAGCGAGGAAATACGAAGCAGAAGCACAGGAGAATCATCAAGTGCTGCATTGTCAGTGGAAACAAGAGGAAGGCCTAAGGAGAGGTTCAAAAACCAAAAGGGTCGTGATCGCTCAAGGCGGAGCAAGTCACGCACAAAGTCAGTTCTTGAATGTTGGAACTGCGGAAAGAAGGGCCACATCAAGAAGGATTGCTGGTCCAAGAAGAAGAAGGAGTCAGAGTCTCAAGACAACAAGCCAACATTGGAGGCCAATGTGGCAGGTAAAGTGGAGCAAGATGCTCTAATTCTCTCATTAGACAATGTGTCTAATTCCTGGATAGTAGATTCCGGGGCTTCATTCCATGCGACACCACACAAGAAACATTTCCAAGATTACACCAAAGGTAATTTTGGGTATGTATACTTGGGAGATGATGAAGCTTGTGAGATTGTCGGCAAAGGTACAGTTTCTGTCAAAACTGCTAACGAAAATGAATGGAAGCTTAAAGATGTTAGGCATGTTCCTTCTCTTCGCAAAAAATTGATCTCTACAGGACAATTGGATGATGAAGGTCACAACATTGCATTCGGAAACAAATGGTGGAAGATCTCAAAAGGATCTTTGGTGGTTTCCAAGGGAGAAAAGGTCGGTACACTTTACTTGTGTACTATAAGCACACAACCTTCAGCTTGTGCAGCAACTACACAAGTTGACAGTGAGGTGTGGCATATGAGTGCCAAAGGAATGCAAATCCTTCAAACAGAGAAGCTTCTACCAGGTTTGAAAAGAAGTGGACTTAGACTTCTGTGAAGATTGTGTTTATGGTAAAAGAAAGAGGGTAAAATTTCAAAAATTAGGAAATGAAAGAAAAAATAAAAAACTTGAGTTGGTTCATTCTGATGTTTGGGGTCATGCAAGTACACCATCACTTGGTGGCTCATTGTACTATGTAACATTCATAGACGATGCGACTAGAAAAACATGGGTTTATGTCATGAAGAATAAATCCGATGTATTTTCCATATTTCAAAGGTGGAAAGCCTTTGTGGAGAATGAAACAGGTACCAAGGTTAAATGCCTCAGATCCGACAATGGAGGTGAATATTGCAGCCAAGCTTTTGAAAGATTTTGTGCTAGCAATGGCATTCGGAGGCAAAGGACAACCCCAAGGACACCTCAACAAAATGGTATTTGGGAAAGGATGAACAGGACAATCATGGAGCGAGCACGAAGCATGCGGCTACATGCTGGCCTACCGCTTGAGCTTTGGGCGGAAGCTGTAAGTATGTCTGTGTACTTAATCAATCGGTCACCCTCAACGGCATCGGATGGGGTAGTTCCAGAAGAGGCATGGACAGGTAAACCGGTGAATTATGCATTTCTCAAAGTGTTTGGGTGTGAGGCTTTCATGCACATAGATAGAAGCCTAAGATCAAAGCTAGATGCAAAGTCCAAAAAGTGTTTCTTCATTGGCTATGGAGAAGGTGACTTTGGGTATCGCCTATGGAATCCTGAAGATGGTAAAATCTTACGGAGTAGGGATGTAATTTTTAACGAACAAAATATGTACAAAGATTACTTGGAAAGAAAACAAACAAAAGAAACAGGTGATGAGTACATGGAGCTTGAGGACAGTGAAGACTCAAGGACTGCAAACGGTGACAATGTGCAACAACGTCAACCAAATGAGGAGCCTCAACCTATTCCCTGAAGATCTACAAGAGCAAGTAGACCTCCAGAAAGGTTTGTTCCTTTCTTCAACCATCTCTTGATCTCAGATTCTGGAGAGCCAGAATCATACGAAGAAGCTATGCAACATGGATCCAAAGAAGAATGGACGAAGAGCATGCAAGTGGAGATGGACTCACTACATCGCAACCAAACATGGGAGTTGGTTGAGTTGCGTCAAGGTAAGCGGGCACTTCCAAACAAATGGGTGTACAAGCTGAAGGAAGAAGAAGGTGGGAAGAAAAGGTACAAGTCTAGGCTTGTGGTAAAAGGTTTTTCTCAAAAGAAAGGTATTGACTTCAATGAAATATTTTCTCCTGTTGTAAAAATGAACTCAATTAGGCTTGTCTTAAGCCTTGTGGCTACTCATGATCTAAATCTCGAGCAAATGGATGTAAATACGGCATTCCCTCACGGTGACTTAGAGGAGGAAATCTACATGCTTCAACCAAAGGGGTATGAAGTAAAAGGTAAGGAGAAAATGGTTTGCAGATTAAATAAGAGCTTGTATGGTTTAAAGCAAGCATCAAGACAATGGTACTTGAAGTTTGATCGATGGATGTTGGATCATGGATTCACAAGATGCAACTCGGATCACTGCGTCTACACGAAGAATTTGGGAGATGGAAAATTCATCATGCTAATGTTGTATGTTGATGACATGTTGATTGCAAGTGCTAACATGCAGGACATCAAAGACCTAAAAGAGGATCTGTCTAAATCTTTTTCAATGAAAGATTTAGGTGCTGCAAAGAGGATACTTTTGTTGGAATTAGGGTTGCAGAGAAACACACACACCTTGGAGAAGACGAAGGAAGCTCAAGGCACACAATAGAGAGTGTGTTACTTAGTGTGCAATGGAAAGATAGTTAGCCCTAGAGTGATGGGCGTATATACAATGCATGGGGGAAAAACCTCCTAAAGAGGGAAAAAATGCCCCGGCGGTCCTAGTGTGTTCACACACATCACTACCACATGTATATGGTAACAAATCCCCCCTGGAGTGATGCGGTGAACGAGAGTTGGCACATGAGTAAAGGGAAGTGCCATGCCCTGAGGACAGGATCAGTCCACAAAGGGGAGTAAGCCCAAAGCTTTGCGAAAAGCTTCAAGCTTCTCACGAGACAGTGCCTTTGTGAAAAGATCTGCAAGGTTGTCCTGTGTTGGCACATAAGCCAAGCTGATCTCTCCTGCTGAGAGCCTCTCCCTGACATAGTGGTAATGCACCTCAATGTGCTTTGTGCGAGCATGAAAAACTGGGTTCCTCGCAACTGCCAATGCGCTCTGACTGTCAGTATAGATAGTGTTGGCAGTGTCCTGTCCAACACCCAAGTCAGCCATCAGGCGTCTGAGCCATACACACTCAACCGTAGCTGTGAAGACTACCCTGTACTCAGCCTCACAACTCAAAGTGGCCACAGTAGGTTGCTTCCTGCTCAACCATGATATACATGAACTGTCAAGCATGAAACAAAAACCACTTGTGGACACTCCCGTGTCAAAACAACCAGCCCAATCTGAGTCCGAAAAAGCATGTAAGTCTGGCGGCAATGATCCCCCCTTGGGATAAAACAAGCCAAGATGTAAAGTGCCACTAAGGTAGCGGAAAATCCTCTTAACAGCCTGCCAATGCTTAGACCCTGGGCTATGCATAAATCTGCTGACCTGCGAGACTGAAAACTGAATATCTGGCCTCGTGTTGCATACATAAATGAGGCAGCCAACAGCAGTCTGATAAAGAGTGACATCAGCAGGATCGCCAGCATCATGTAGACTCAACTTCAAACCTGTTTCCATGGGAGTGGCAATAGGTTTGCAATCCTCAAGTCCAAACTTACATAGCAATGTCTCTATGTAACTTTTCTGACACAAGGCAATACCACCATCACACTACTTAAACTGTATACCCAAGTAATGATGCAACAGCCCCAAATCTTTCATCTTGAAAGTAGCATTCAAATCAGCCTTAAATTCAGCAATATGTCTCTCATTTGGTCCAGTGATCAGCAAATCATCAACATAAAGAACCACAATGAGAAATACATCATCCTCACGCTTTACATACAATGTGCTTTCTGTTGGACTGTTACGAAAGCCTCGTTTAACCAAATGAGTGTCAGCTTTCTCATACCAAGCACGAGGAGATTGCTTCAACCCATACAAAGCCTTCTTACATTTGCACACTTTGTCCTCTTGTCCTTTTATGACAAAACCGCGAGGCTGCGTTACATAAACTTCCTCAAATATGTCACCATTCAAGAAAGCAGTAACAATGTCTGATTGATGTACATCCCAACCAAAATGAGCTGCCAATGCACATAGAAAACGCACAGTAGTCATACGACAAGTGGGAGCAAAAGTCTCTTCATAATCTATGCCTTTTTGTTGTGCATAACCCTTTGCAACAAGTCGAGCCTTATGGCGATCGATCTCACCATCCGGCTTGCGTTTCAACTTGTAAACCCACTTCGTACCAATGGCCTTTTTGCCAGGAGGCAAATCACATAAAGTCCATGTGTCATTCTCTATAAGTGCATCATATTCTGATTTCATGGCAGCAATCCAATTTTCTGAATTCTGTGCTTCATCAAAAGACAGAGGCTCCTCAACATCATGTAAACTAGACACAGCCAAAGCATAACAATCTGATGCATAAGATGCATGGCGAGAGCCTGAACGAGTACGACTAGACAAATGTGCATCCAATTTACTGTCACGCAAAGTGTGCACCAGCCATTTTGGCATACCTCTAGCCTGCTCATTTTCAGCCCTTTCCTCATCAAGTACATCATGTACATCTGCATCAGTGATAGGCTGTTCTAAAACATTTTCAGAAACCCCCATAGGCTGTACATTTGCCTCATTGGAACTTACATTCGTATTTCCACCACTAAAAAGAGGCAACAAAGTGTCATAAATTTCCTGTGAGCTTACATTACTGTCTCTAGTACATGACAGCAAGGGCTGAATAGAATCTTCCACAAACACTACATCCCGTGAAACCAGAATACGTTTTGTTTGCGGATGATACAACCTGTAACCTTTGCTTTCAGCACTATAACCAACAAAAATACATTTGACAGCCTTATCATCCAATTTTCTGCGCTGCACTTGTGGCACCAAAGCATATGCCAAACAGCCAAAAACACGCATGTGCTCAATAGAAGGCTTTCTATCATGCCATGCTTCATATGGAGTAATAGACTGCAAAGCTTTCGTAGGACACCTGTTAAGTACATAAGTGGCACACATGATGGCCTCAAGCCAAAAAGAATGCGGCAAAGCTTGACTTTTGACCATACATCGTGCCATTTCCGTTAGTGACCTGTTTTTCCTCTCAGCAACACCATTTTGTTGAGGTGTATAAGGCACTGTACATTGGTGTTTTATCCCACGACTAGCCAGAAATGCATTAAATTCATGAGACATATACTCCCCCCCTCGATCGGAACGGAGGGTGCCCATAGTACATTTTGAGACATTTTCAGCCATAGCCAAAAATTGTTTGAAGCACATAAAAACTTCGGACTTCGCTTTAAGAGGAAATACCCATGCATGCCTGGAGTAATCATCAATGAAAGTCACAAAGTACAGGTAATTGCCCAAGGACGGAGTTTGCATGGGCCCACAAACATCACTATGCACAAGCTGCAACCTGCATGTGGCCCTAACTGAACCATCCTTTGGAAACTTAGAACGCTACATTTTACCCAGAATACAGCCTTCACAAACATGTTTGACAGGTGCTTCAAGAGGCGGCAAAGAAGCAACCATATCAGATTTCTGCAAACGCAGCAAACTGGCAAAATTCAGATGACCAAAACGTGCATGCCAAAGTTTTGCATCTGAAATAGCCCTTGAATCTGCAATAGCATTTGCAAAATTTTGTCCACACTTGTCATACAAAGTGAGCTTATACAGCCCACGGCACAAAAGCCCAGATGCAACAATTTCATCACCAAAACTGAGATCATGAACTGTACATCTGTCATCCACAAATTTGACTACAAGTCCAAGTCTAGCAAGTGCGGATACAGACAAGAGATTCTTCTTGATCCCAGGTACATAAAGTGCATCAACAAGTGTGAAGGAACTGCCATTAGCAGCAGTGAGCACAATCTTTCCAACTCCCTGAACTGGATAAGAGGCGTTGTTGGCACAAGTGACTGAATTCCCATGAGGGACAGACTCGAGAGAGGTAAACAATTCACGATGTGAGGTAATGTGCTTTGTAGCACCACTGTCGAAATACCACACATGTGAATCTGCAGCATCTGACAAGCATGCATCATGGACAGCAGGATTGTAAGTGCACTCTGCGCTAAAAGCCCATTCTGCATCAACATCAGCATCACAATCTCCTTTCACAGAAGACTCAACAATGGCTGCATTTGTAGTGGAACCAGCATTTGCAGTGGAACCACCCTCTTTCTTCTTAGCCTCTTTGGCCTTCAACTTAGGACACGACTTGATCAAGTGATCATTGGCTTTACAATAATGGCAACGCATCTTCTTTTTGCCCTTATCACCAGAATTGCCAGACGAAGTGCTGCCACCAGAAGCATTAGGAACAGAATTTTTGCCACTCGCAGCAGAACCATAAGAAGTGGCTGCATTACTGTTACCACCCTTTCTTTGAGAAGCAATAAAAGCCTGTTCAACTGCACGCTGCCTAGTCCTGTTTTTTCTAGAAAGTGACTCTTGCAACAGCAATGTGCATAATGCATCAAACTTGACAACTTCAGGATTTCCTTGGGTCATGAGTTTCCAAGTACTAGCAAAAGTCTGGTAGGAATCTGGTAAGGCATCAAGAACAGTCTGCACAAGGGAACTGTCCGAAATGACTTCACCTGCAGAAATGAGTTGCTCATTGATATCCTTGACACTGGCAAGGAAAGTGTCCATATCATCTTCCTCATGCATAATCTTCGACTCTAGCTCTTTACGCAGCAAAGAAATTTTAGCCTCATTGCGGCTTGCATAAAGACCTGCTAGAATATCCCAAGCCTGTTTTGCAGATTTTACTGAACGGATGTGAGGAATAATGGTGCGCTTCACAGACAACGCAATCAATGCATGAGCCTGCGCATCCTTAACATCCCAACGAGCTTGTTCTGCCGTAGGCAAAACAACTCTAACAGCTGCAATCCTTGCAGCAAGACCTGCAACATCCTCAACATCGCCTACATCTTCAAAACTAGGACGTACATCAATGCCCTGCACAATGTTCCAGACACCTTTTGACACAAGAACATGTTGCATCATATAAGCCCACATAGGGTAGTTGTCCCCATCCAACCTGTCCTCAGCAGCAAACATCTTGAACACATCTGTGTTGTTGTTGTCAGCCATGGTAAATGCTGCACCTGATGTGAAAACTGCCCGAAAACAGGAGAAATGGAGCGGGAACAACTTGTGCTATATAGCACAAACCGTAGAAGACTATAAGGAACCTGTTATGCAGAAAACGGCACTGACAGAAAATCTACACAAAATGACGAAATAGCCTGTGCAGTACTGCCCGTAGTGAAAACGGAGGCCGAAATGAGCCCAAATCAAAATTCTGAGTAGACCAAGCTCTTTGAGCTTACCCAAAATATTTGTCGACCTGCGAACGCTCGCCAAAGCTCACTGAAATTGGAGAAAGTGAGCAGGCATGTGCTGGAGCAGCTGGCGACTAAGCCCAGGAGGACGTGACCTGCTCTGATACCAATTGTTGGAATTAGGGTTGCAGAGAAACACACACAGCTTGGAGAAGACGAAGGAAGCTCAAGGCACACAATAGAGAGTGTGTTACTTAGTGTGCAATGGAAAGATAGTTAGCCCTAGAGTGATGGGCGTATATACAATGCACGGGGGAAAAAACCTCCTAAAGAGGGAAAAAATGCCCCGGCGGTCCTAGTGTGTTCACACACATCACTACCACATGTATATGGTAACAACTTTGTATGAAAATATCAAGGGACATGATGAAGAAGACAATAAAGCTATCTCAAGCAGATTACATCAAGAAGGTACTAGAAAGGTTTGCAATGCAAAATGCAAAACCAGTTTCTACACCTTTGGTTGGTCATTTTAAACTAACAAAGGATATGTGTCCAAAGACACAAGAGGAGATAGCCTATATGTCTAAAGTTCCATATGCTGTAGCGGTAGGTTCTCTAATGTATGCTATGGTCTAGACAAGGCCAGACATTGCACATGCAGTGGGAGTTGTGAGTAGGTTCATGGACAACCCAGGTAAAGAGCATTGGCAAGCTGTGAAGTGGATACTTAGGTATCTAAAAGGGACAACAACAAATGCTTTGTATTTTGGAGGAACTAATATTTTTCTAGAAGGGTATGCTGATGCAGATATGGCAGGTGACAAAGATACTCGAAGGAGCACTACTGGCTATGTGTTCACAGTTGGAGGCACAGCAGTAAGCTGGGCTTCAAAGCTGCAGAAAGTGGTTTCACTTTCTACCACGGAAGCAGAGTATGTAGCAATGACGGAGGCAAGCAAAGAAATTCCGTGGCTTCACAGATTGTTAGAAGAGCTTGGATTCAAGCAAGATAATTGTGTCTTGTACAATGATAGCCAAAGCGCTATCCATCTTGTGAAGAACTCAGCCTTTCATTCAAGGACAAAGCACATTGAGGTGAGATATCACTTCATACAAACTCTTTTAGAAGAGGGACAGCTAAAGCTAGGAAAGGTGCATACAAGTGAAAATCCTGCAGACATGTTTACAAAGGTGGTCAACAAGGAGAAGTTGAGCTTTTGCTCATCTTCAATCGGCATTCAAGGATAAGAAGCCAGGATGGAAAGCAGTCACAGGTTTGGTTTGGAGATCAGTCTCCAAGTGGGAGATTGTTAAGTATGGAGCCTGATTTACCCTTGTAATTTTTTGTGGTGAAAGCGCACATTTTTAAGGCCCCCATTATGAGGAGAAGCCATCGTGCGTAAAGAAAAATCACTCGTCGGAAACCAAAATTTTCACGGCCAAAAATCAGGGGCAACTTTAGGGGCCTCGGGGGCGGAAGCCCCCCGAGATTTTTTTTTTCCCTCACCGGAATATTCCTTTTCGCTCGAATATTATGGCCGGACGACGGCCGGAAAGTGGTCGGAAAACAACCGTCGGCTGGCCGGTGGCCGGTGGTCGGAAGTCAATGGCCGGTGGCCGAATTCAAAAGCGGACTTGTCTTCTCAAGGGCGGCCACACATGGGCGGATTGGAGGGTCCGATTTGGACTTATCTACACAAGGGCGGCTACACATGGCTGCCTCTCATGAGAGAGAGCAGCCCTTTTGGCCTATAAAAGGAGGCCATTTCTACACACATTTTATATAGTGTGAAGTTGATGCAACAAGGTGAGTGTGAGGTGGTGAGAGTGAAGCAAGGCAGGAGCTCCATTAAGGGTATAATCCCTTTGTAAACTACTTCTTGTTTTGATGTACTAAAGCCATTGAGTGGCTGCTTTCCCGTGGACGTAACCCACATTGGGTGAACCACGTATATCGTGTGTACTCTCTCTCTCTCTAATCTATAATCTCTTGTGTGTGAAATCTATCTCTCTCCATTAAGTAATCTACTCAAATATCTATTTAGCTACGTCATATTTCCTAACAGATTGACTATATGTTATTATTACTATTGCATACAAAATTTTACACTTGGTTATTGGAAACCAAAATCAAATCACAAAACTTTATGTAAGTGAATGGAGAGACACGTGCATGTAACTCTAACCATAATGTGGGGCAAACATCTTTGTGGATAGAGTCGAAATGGGCACCTATGTAAATGGAAAACGTGCAAATTGACAAGTGGGTTTTCAAAACCATCATAGCACCATCGATCACCTTGCCGGTCTTCAAAATCTCATGGAGGAAATGGGTTTGAAAGGTAAAGGATTGTATTGTTTCTTTAATATGGTTCCCCATGAGAAAATTTGGAGACAACAAGACGAATTCCAAGTTCCAAGTGTATATATGCTTGCAATTTCTTGTATTCATGACAAGGTGATGTGTCGAGTGTGTACAAGAGGGAGAATTTCAACCCAGTTACAAGTTGTATTGGTGTCAATTAAAGATGTACACGTTCACCGACTCTCTTTGGGCTACTCATTGGTAAATTACAACACGTGATACTTGAATTTATGCAATAGAAAGGCATTGAAGAGGTTATGATTAGGAGCTTGGTGATCATGCTTTTGTTATAAGAGGATGATGTCATGCTTGAGGCCCATGCTTTAAAAGGTGCACAAAAACCTATGGTCGTCTTGCCTAAAAGCTTCTACCTACATAAGTGGGCAGAATGTCAAAATATTCAAACAAAGGTTATGCATGCTAAAATTCTCAACAAGGAGAAGCATGCATTGTGTACAATAGAAAGGTCCTTGAAGTGGTAGAGAGGTTCAAGTACCCTGGGCTTGAGGTTTTGGCCAATCATAAATGAAATTTTTGCACTACATGACACTCAAAAGCTGGGAAGAGACCCCACTATGCATTTGAAAACATGTGTGATTTGAGATGGATACAAGACATTAAGTGTAAGTGGTTTGGAAGATGGGATTCATTACACTACTTGAAGATTCCTCCATAGACTCCAAAGTGAATGAGATTTTTTTACGACACCAATGTATCACAGCTTAGGAGAAATCTGGGGTGACCACAAAACCGTCTTCTTCTATGAACCAGGAAACCACACCCACCCTTACACACTCGAGCCCTTCAGTGCAACATACACTATGCCTCCATCTAGCTCAACACTCATTCTCTGCAATGCAAGACATGGCGTTGGGCACCGATGAGGAGTCTCATCAAGTATGCGCTTTATTCCCTCATAAAGTCCATGAGTCTAAGCATCACACGTTGCTTGTGCGCTCAGCTCTTGACCACATTATAGATTCATTTCCCACATTTTCATCCATAATCTCTTCTTGCACACATTACTCCCCAACCACAATGTGGATTCCCTATTGCAATGCTCGTTTTCAAAATTCTTAAGCATTGAGTCCTTTATCACCTCCACACACCCTACATAATATATTCCTTTTGGTCCCATATGTCATATTTGACCTTCGAGGATTATGTGAGTGTGTGTGTGTGTGCATGCGTACGTGCACACATGCACATTGCTCTAACACAATTTCAATTCACAATAAATTGTGTGTGTGTGTGTGTGTGTGTGTGCACGCGCACGCGTGCACGCATAGTGCACACACACATGCACTACTCTAAGACCAAGGACACCTCAATTAGAGAATTTTGATTGCTAGCTGAAGACAAATATGATATTGTAAGACTCGTACAACACGAACGAAAGAAAGAGGGGTCGTGACGGGGAGGGGGGGGGATGCTCAACTCTAGTAACAACAATGGTCAATGAGCAAGGGGGCATGGATTGGCAAGCAACACATCTTTCTCTAAAAAATACCAAGTTGGTTAGACCGCTTTTATTTTTCTAATATTCATGTTACTTGGACCACCATGATTGTGACATTTGGACAGCATGGATGTGGCAAGGAAGCAGTGGCTTTGTTTTGGATAATGTAGGCACATGGCATAAGGCTAGATGTTATAACCTTTATTTTTGTGATGAATGCATGCAGCCACATGGGTTTGGTTCCCAAGGTATTCACTAAGGTTTACCATATAGTATCATGTGAATACACCATAGGGAGGTTTTCTAAGGCAAAAGAGGCAGTTTTACAAAGGGGAGTCTCGTATATAGGGGTTAATAAGGAATTTTTGATACACACAGGTGCCATGTACCTAGTACTACTAGTGAATCCACTGGCAATCGGTTGAAGAAGGGTGATGTCTATTTCTCACATGTATGATGGTGGATATGCGCATGAGATCGATTGCTACATGTGCATTATTATACTTCTTGTATCTGCTAGCCACTTGGATGATAGAATAGAGGAAATGGTAATGAATATTCCTTCTCTAGTGGTGGGTTGGTAACATGGCTCTCATTGCTCAGAGCATGCAAGATTTATGTTAAGGTGGAAAAGGGTCCTTATTCTACATGCATGTGATTCAAACTCATTCTATCACTTATATAGTGCTTTCAAATAAATGTTATACCTTAATTGGAAGGAAGTTCCCACTTCCAATGAAAAACTCCTTTGATTAAGATAGGGCTACCCTTTAAAACTTAAATCTTAAAAGTCTTTATAGAGTTCTTATGTGGTGGAGCAAAGAGCTGCACAAGTCTTGGCACAAGAGAATATGGCCATTGATCGAAATGTTTGTGCCAAAGGTACCACTTCCAACTGATCATGTGTTAGATAATATCAAAAATTACTTAATGAATTTAGTTTCAGATACAAGGAATAATATTAAAAGTATCTACATGCATACAAAGCACTTCTCAAAAAAAGAGAAGAAGGTGGGAAGTCAACCAACAAGTTTTTCAAGCTCAAGAGAAGGCACAAGCATGCATTAATGTTGGAGAAATATAAAGGCCAAAAGTGTTGAGAATTTTGAATACTTGACTACTATGGGTATATATATATATATATATATATATGCACAGCAAGAATCCATAGTAGTGACCAAATGTACAAAAGTTGTCATGTCATGGATCTCCTTCATGTAGGCCTTCCTTCTTTACTAGTAGAGATGTATGTGGAGGGCTTAAATGGCTTAAGAAATTGGCCACTCATAAGGTAGGAGATCTTAAAGGTATCAAGTCCAAAATGCTCAAATGGACAAGCTAAGAAACACACTTTGGATATAACATTAACCTTGCACTTTAGCATGGAATGCCTAGCGATTGGAGTACAAATTGGATCAAACTTTTGAATAAAGGAAGAGATGTGCACAATCTAGACAACTATTGGACTATAATGTTTGATTCTCCTATGCAAAATGTGTTTGGATGTGTCACTGAAATAAGGATAAGTCATAAGTTGAAAAGAATGGTTAATGTGCATATTGACAAGTGGATTTCCAAAAACATCATAGCATCATCAGTCACCCTTACATTACTTGTTGAGTTTTGATATGGAGGAAAGCCTATTGAAAGAGGTAAAGCATTCTATTGTTGCTTTGTGGACTTCAAGAAATCTTTTGATATGGTTCTCCAAGAGAATATTTGAAAGAATATGGATGAATTTCATGTGCCAACTGAATTTATGCCCCCAAGCAATCACTCATTAAAATCTCCCTACATCACATGCATTCAAGAGATTATTAATAATACCTTACTATACATGTTGTATTTACACTAGGGGTCTATTTTTAAAAAAAATCCACCCCCCTTTAATTTATACATAAAAGTATATATTTTGACTCATTAGTGATCCTCTCCGGTTAACTCACGTGATATGATACACATTTTGAAAAGTGATCGCCCTCGAGATATGTGCCTGAAATTTCTTGTATTCACATGAGAAGGTGATGTGTTTGAGAGCGTAAGGGGGAGGGAATTTCAGAATTCTTCACAAGCACTGTTGATGTCAAGAAACTTGAGCTCAAATTCATGCCAAACATCATTTTTCCACTTGTCATGATCTCTTAACACATTTTGTGTGCATGCTAGTTGCTATTTTTGGTCGATGATCGCTTGCACCATACTTTTTAGGAAAGATGATTCTTCAACCGTGATACAATAAAAAATAGACATTGTATAAAGTGAGATAGCACCCAACGGCACCACATCCAAGGCCACAACACCCTAGGAAAGTATGTACACGATAACAACCACTTTCAGATTTATCACACTATACATGTACATTGTAGCACTTACTTGCATGTATCAAAAAATACAAAAAGTGAGGTAAACATTTTTTTATGTCACATTATGCGGGTACCACATCATAAAATCCACCCCCTCTAAGCTTGCACATCTTATGGTATATGCCACCATAATCTTTGTGAAGCATCAATAAAAATGTCAGATTTTATATCTTCATTTTGAAAAAAGTCAAATCCGTCCCCTTCTTAACTTGCTTGCGCATCAATTGGATCAGAATTCCCTCTTCTTTTAAAGAACATAATCCTTTCTTTTGCAATAGGCATCTTCATTAGTGTCCCATCCCCCAATCCCCGCATTGACCACATCACCCTTCATTCAACATTATTAATGCTTACATGAAATGACACATTGATGGTATCACATGCTGTGTAAACTTCTTCCAGTGTTTTTTTGAATCACATTACATGAAAATACCAATGTTCAGCTTGAATATGTAGGAACATCTTAGAAACACACATAACAAGAATTTCCAATTGATAACATACTACAACACTATGTTCAAATGATTTCGACAATAGAATGTAAATTCAAATTGTACTATGCTAGAATAAACCATCCAAAACATGAAGGTCCAACAAGGTTTCTATGCCTAGTCCCCTCTTAAAGTAGATGTAACACATTTATAATGTACAAGGGGTGCCTGTACAAAGCAGCAAAAGTCAAAAGCAAACTCAACTCCCAAAGGCACTTAAAAGCATCCTCTCCATATCGATGGCAACTTCAGTAGAAAGATTGAATTATAGAATGGACCCTTTCTCAAGCCCTAAATTTGCCGTAAACTTCCTTTCTATCAGACTACAAGAAGATAAAGTGTAAGTATAAGGCAAGGCCTTTTTCAAGAGTTGGAAACTAAGTGGACCAACTCCTAAAGAGGACCCCCTTCTATCTACATTGGAAAAGGGTGCTCAAAAAATGCCAAAGGACGGCTTGTGCATGGTGGTGATAGTGTTTAGATGAAGCAAACCATGTCGGGAAGAAAGACGACTAAAATTAACTTGCCCCTTTGGCCCTTTCATAATCGAATGTTGCATCCATAACATCATCTTCCCTTCAAAATCATAGATGTGGTCACAATGTCAAGCTTTGAACACACAACATATTCACCAAAAAAAACATCCCTTAAAACCAACTCAGCTTTTGGGGATGGTACGAACTTGCCACACTCATCCCATCTGCAATATAGAAGAACAAAAAATTTCCACAATGTAAATGACAAACTGCACAAGATGTGCCCAACAGCAAGGTAAACACAAAATTAGGCAATGCTACCCAATTCCATTGGTTGCAATCTGAACAACATGGCCATTACCATATTGTAAAGCTACAATTACTCATTTGCATCCAAAGACACTAGACGGCACAATCACAAAAGCTTTGATATATGATGCATATGAGAACAGGCTTTTGACAAAGAGCTCATTGTCTATTGCATACTCACAGCATGTCCCAAGAAATTGCCAAAAATTTACCCACATTACTTAAACCTGAACAAATTTACACAATAGGTAGCATTAGTTGTCTCTACAAGCGCTTTTCAACAATCCTAACATGTGCTTCACGATTGGCTGTATATAGCAACCATAAATCCTTACTGTCTAGATTGCACTGTTCGGTAGGCCAATTGAAAGCTATTAGCAACCATAGGTAATCACACATATCTTCGAACCACAAGGTCTCGGAAACACAAAGCCAGGTCTGTCCTCATTTCTTGCCTAAGATGCAAACTTTCCTAAGTTAGTAAAAGGGCACAGAGAAACTATAGATTTTCATGACACTTCCCCTCTCAAAACAGAGTAAGGGAATGCTTCCATGCACAAGCCGCAAAGAGACCAACTTGCACAGGCCAATGTTACGGGTTATGACGGTAACTCCGTAACAATAACACTCTTTCGACATAAAGAGAGGCAGATAAGAGCAAGGATGCAAAGACAAATAAAAGATTAATGTAATTGAAGTTATTGGCCAACGCTTTCGCCAATTCTAGAAGATGACAACCAATGAGCCAATGACACATCAACTTGAACCGCATATATCTGAAATCAAACCTCTGGTTTGATGCTACAATCAGAAGATTGTGACTTGTCAAGAATCAATCAATACAACAGAAGTTGGAGGTTGGTGTCACAGACCAATCATTTTGAGGAGCAAAAAGCCCCTCCCCCTGCAAAAATATACAGAAACCCACCCACTATGTTGGGCTGACGTCCTCGGCATTAAAAGGGGGCCCTTACCTCAATTTTACCGCACCTTACACAATGATGATCAAGAGCATGAGTACTCTACTCGTAACAAGAAAATCAAGCCAAAAACCCAAGCTTCTCTCCGTTCTTCTTAGCCAGACGGATTAAACCTTGCCGTTGCTTGGCATCAGCTCCAATTGACTTGCAGAATTCTGTGATAACCTGTAACAGCCCAATGAACCTATAATTAAAGCCACATATCTACAAAGCCCAATGACAACCCAATTCACATTAATTGAGCTATTGTGCGATCTCTGACAAAATTTAGACGAAGGAAGGCCTATCCTTCAACACTAGAGATTAGCAGTACAAGAAACCTCCTTCATATCTCTGCAAAATGGCATCTCACCCCTAAACCAAAATAGGCATTCCCAACTATAGTTGAAATATACATGTCTGGGCTTCACTAAGCTGATACCGTCTTGAATTTTTCAATCAAAAATTTTGTGATTAAAGAGCCCCATACCCCATATTTGTCCATACAGTGAAGCAGTAAAACGCTCACATTATGGCCCTCTATGTGCCTAAATGCCATTTATTTGTTTGAAGCAGCTCCCCAGGTGGCTCTAGAATTGGTTATAGCTTGCCATTAGAATGTGCTATGCAACCATCCGGCTTTGATATCAGCAAGCATTTGCAAACTCCCATCAATCGCAGAACACCTCCGGATGAAAAGTCTTGATCTCGTCATGTCTTAAGCAATGCTTAAATAACACAGTACACCGGCATTCTCAACATAAAAAATGCAAGGAATGCAACAGAGTACATATCGCGATTGAGCTCATTGTGGTCATGCCCATGAACTCCAAATAGGAATAAGAGACGGCATATGAATCCGGCTTGTACCTGTGAATGCAGGGCGATCGCCTTGCCTCGAAGCTGGTTGAACCGTTGCTTGCCGACGATATTGCGAGTTACAACAACAAGAGGGGCAAACAAGCCTTTGCCTTCATTGACATTGCCCATGCGAGGCTGGGGGCGCAAGGAGGATCTTCTGGGAGGAATCAACACACTGTATTTGAGCTGAAGAAGGCCATCGCCACACACAGAGTGTGTGTGAGGGGAGCTATGGCACAGGGAAAGCTCAGAGATGCGAGGCAATGTGAGGGGAGCCATGTATGTTCGAGTTAATGGGGAGGATCCGATGGAAGTCCTCCAAGTTGTCCTGTGGCAAAGCGGAGCTGTTGACGAGGAACCCTCTCGAAGGACTTGTGAGTGTGCTGTGCGTGTGCGCGTTTGTGTGTGGAGACTGTGTGAGAGAGAGAGAGAGAGAGAGAGAGAGAGGGGGGGTGAAAGAGAAGTCGAATGTGTGTGTTTGTGTGATCTCGTGTGTGTTCCATTCATTTTTTCGGACCCCTCCTCTCCACAGGTTGCACCTACGTGGCTGCATTTTGCAGCTAACAAATTACAGGCATGGGATCCCACGCTTTCCTTTGTGCCCCCCACACGACCACGCCATGCACTTTTGATGACTGGTTTTCCCTTTAAACTTTTGAAGCCCAATATGCTCCCCTTCGGACTAAGTGGCATGGGCATGCGAGGGTGGGATCTATGGCGGGGGCATTGTGGGCCGTAGATCATGGTGGCGACGTCGAAAGTAAATTAGGATATCTTAGATTATTTTATTAATCTAAGGTATCCTACTTTACTTTCGGTGCCCACCTTTAATTTACATGTTTTAAGTAAAGTAGGGCCCCCACGTTTCACAACGCACGCATGGCGTAGTGATTAGGGTAGGCGCCTCTCGTGTGTGAGGTCTCGGGTTTAAACCCGACGTCGTAAAATGGGGGTACCCTATCTTACTTTCGAAACGCGGTTACCCTAAATTACTTTTTATCCTAAATTACAAAAATAATCTAGGGTACCCGTATTTGTGATCTATGGCCCACAATGCGCCCGTCGTAGATCCCACCCTCCCATGCCCATGCCACTTAGTCCTGAGGATATGCTCCCTCATGTCTTTGGCTGGATCAATAGTTTGGGAGCAGGAGTACCGTCCGATGCACTTAGTGAAAATTCAGGAAGCAATTGTACATTTAGACAAATAGTAAACTCAGGTGACACTCAACCCTCGACCCTCCACGACTTGAACCCAGGATAGCACCCTTCTCGATGCCCTAGCCACTTCATTCGTGCATCCGTTTTGAAATATATTGCAATCGGCTTGATGTCGTAAATACGAATTGATGTAAATTTGGAAATTTTAGTAAATTCAAAAAAAAATGAGGCAGCATTTTATGAATTCGAGGTGTCAAACCTTTTGGTTTCGCCCTCAGTGCACAAAATGATGCCCATCCTTGATCTCCTTCCACCATGCATGAGTCAATTAGAGAAGAGTAGACCTCCCCCAAGGGCAGGTTTTGGGTTCGATTCTTAGTCAAGACAAATGCATGTTCTCTTCTTCTCTCGGACCAGTTTCCTTTGTCTCCTCTCTACCAACAAATTGGAGAAACGCAAAACATAAAGAAAGAAATGGGAACCTCGATTTGTTGTCATCTTTTTGTAGGAAGAACTTCATGCCACCTTTTGCTGATGCATTTTCTAGTCATGTTATGGAAATATTTTGACAAGTTACAACTTTACACTCGTTGAATTAGGAGAGAAGGACATTATTATTAAGGGACGAGAAGCGCAAGCTTTGCTTCTAAATGAGCAGGTAAGTAAAGGGGATAGTACCTTGGGTAAGAAAGGCAAAGAAAGGTCCTGCCTTCCAAGAATCCTAAAGAAAGGAAACCTCTGAACGGGTGAGAGTGGTAGCCAATCCACCAAGAAGAGCTCAGTAGGCGAAAGGGTAATTTAAGTCCTCAAATGGACTGCCCTTTCGTCAAAATGCACTTACACTCTTTGGTCTAGAGCGTTTGAATTAAATCAAACACACTCCAAACAAAGGCCCTACCTTCCAGGAATACTAAAGAGTTGGGCCTCTCGATTACAATTGGAATAGGTAATGGTGATGTCAATGCAAATTTAATGCCCAAACTGGAGCAATTTATTGATGAAAAGTGCATTAAGAGACTCTTTGCCTTTAAAAAAAGTGGTATATTGAATCACATTTTTAAATGTGTATGCAGAGTTGTGAATTTGAAAACTCACTATCCAAAATTAAGGTACAACGACTCACATGTGAGGGTACAATGTGTATATAATGTGAAAAGTGTATTTTCCTTTTTGTTGCTTTGTTAGCTTGTTTTTGCACAATAATGGGCGATCAAAACTATCAAGAGTTAGAGTAATTACGAAGAAGCAAGAGAATAATTTTGGTTAATTTTTGGATCAATAATAATATTGATTTTTTAATTTGCTATATGATAATAATAAATAACTATCAAAAATCGATAGTTATCACCACGAAGGTTGAAATCAAAATGTAAGAGAAAAAATCAATCTACAAATCAAACACTTCAAGCATATCCAGTATGGTAGAAAATTGGAGGATGTCAAAATTTGGGGTCAATCAAATCTGGCACGGTCAAAATGTTGCTACACAGTCCTCGATCGTAAGAATCGCGAACCATCTGAGCCACACGTAATGTAGATAAAGAAAGAAATCCAATAGGGTGGAAAGCGCAAACTGACTTGCTGGTAAGTGGCATAAATATAGGCAAAAAGGGGCTTGGCGAAGCTCATTTGCATTTTCACACACACACTTACAAACATTATGAGCCACATATGTTCTGCTTCCTACAAACTACCTAGGCCACCATCAACCCATACAATCATGGTCCTTATACAGTACTTAATGCTTGCAAATGGTCAAAATGCACATGCACAAAGTAGTACAGTCCATATCCATCACAAGATAGTTTTCACAAACCATGAGGAGAAACCTATGCATGAAGGGTTTAGGGACACCCAAATCTTAATCACATATCATCATTAAAAGACATATCACAACGTCTTTACAGAAAAAACGTGCAGTACATGGATCGTGACCTGTTGGAATTAGTGTTGGAGGAAAACACACACAGCTTGGAGAAGATTGTAATGGAATTGGCCTATTAACTTGAGAGTAGCGGAAATTAAAGAGAGTACTTTTGTAAAATTACTTTGTGAGCATAGCAGGTAAACATAATTGATGGTAGCAACATAAACATCGCATTTAGTTAACTTGGCATGAACAATACTTTTGCAAGAGAGAGAATTTAGAGAACATGACAACAATTGAGGACAGGATTTATGTGGAGCCGGTCCCCCTCCAATAGGCATTTGTACTATGATTTCTCCCATCAAGACAGAGATTTTACAATACAATCTTTGTGTTCCTTGTGACCTAGGTGATGCAATGAAGATGGAAAGCTTCATGCATTACAAGCATAACATAAACTTTGTGGAAAGCATTAACTATCCCAAGCCTCAGTCCCAAGACCTCAAACACCTCGGAAGGTGGAGAGAGCTAGCAGGGAATGAGGGTAGGGAAGAGGAAGAAGAAACATTTCATAGGAGAAATAATTAGTTCATCACTTATCATCACTCTTCTTGCTAGCATACATAATAGCATAGTAATGAAGATGGAGAAGATGGCAAGCTTAAGCATTGAAGCATGGCTCTCGGTTGGATTTGCACTCCATAGCCAAGAGTGTTGGTGTAGGCTCTCAACCTCTACTTGCTTGGAGAAAGAGAGGGAGCTCTTGCACTTTGCACAATGCACAATGAAAGTGTGTGTGAGTGTGTGTGGGAGAGTATACCCCCTAAGCAAGCCCCCTACTAGCTTTGGTCGACCCCCCCTTGTAGCTCATGCTTGAAGCTCATTGGACCCCTCCAGGCCTAGCCAATCATAAGTAGGAGTCATACCAAGCAACAAGGGTAGCCTTGGAACAAGTGTCCCCCTTTCCCCTTTGAAAGATAGGACTTGATAAACGCTAAAACAATTGATTAAATCTTCTAAATTATCATTGGACCCCTTGGGTGGCCAACCAATAGGCTTCAGGCACACCATGGGGCAACATGAGGAGGAACTTGACAAGTGTCCCTTTTGCTTTCTGTGTACTAGGAATGCCTTGTGTGAGTGTGAGTGTGTTCTCTCTCATCCCCCCTCATGTAGGGCTCGCCCCCTCCTTGTAGGGATTAGCATTGACTTTTGCACACCTCAAGCCACTCCACCTTGGGCCTAGTTCTCACCACAAGCTTGGGTTGGGTTCTCACCTCAAGTACATCCCTAGCATCACAAGCATGACAAGCACCTCAAGCATCTCAATCATCTCAGTCATCAAGTACCTCAAGCACCTTAGTCATCAAGCACGACAAGCACCTCAAGCACCTTAAGCTTGGGCCGGGTTCCAACCTCAAGCTCTGTCCTAGCTTACCTAAGGTCAAAGGACTTTTACACTAGTTATTGTAGGTCTTCAATTAAGCTAACACTAAGGTCTTTATGCTCTTTTGGTTAGCCTTGCTCTTTGATAGACTATCTCTCATTTGGGCCCCTTTACCATTGGCCCCGTATTGAGATAGATCTATAAGCACATGTCTATATCTTAACCCTTGGTCCCGTTTATTCTCCCACATTATATGATCATTTTAATATGAGAAAATCATTTGGGTTGGTTAGATATTAGATTTTATGACATTACCTCTCTCTTGAAATCATAGTCGTCCTCGACTATGAGGTAGAAGAGATAAAGCCTTAGTCATTAGTCAATCTTATTTAGCGAGTAGAGGTTTTTACCCTACGACATCTTTCCAAGATGGATGACTAATCCATTTGGTGCTTGGGAGACATAGCTGCCGCAAACGTGTCTGCTCCTTAGTCCATTTCATTCTCCCAAAGTAGAGTGACAAATTCTACTTGGTGTTTGAGAGACGTCGTCATCACAAACATGATTCTAAGCATGCATACTATTTAAATTTGTGCACAATTAAAAAAGAAAACTAGTCTTATAAGACAAAAACATGGGTCATTTAAAAGAAATTTGTACATTTGTTTACTCTAATGTAGCATTGTAAGCATTGACAAGGTTCATACTATCCTTAAGCTGTATTCCTTGCATCCATCTAGCATCTTCAAAAGGATAATTTTTTAATTTAATAAGATACTGTCAGATAATCTTACCATGTCGCAGTACCTTGTCTTCATGATGAAGGATAGCTTCGGGTTGTAGCACCTCTTCTTGGTCTTCAACTTCGGGAGGGTCTTACATAATTGGTTCACTTGGCGGCTCTCCTTTGTAGGGATTGAGTAGGCTCACATGAAAAGCATTGTGTATGAGCCAATGGTTGGGAAACTTGAGTTGATAAGCCGTCTCATTGATAGGCTTCAAGATTTGGAGAGGACCATAGTATCTTTTTGCTAGCTTAGCATAATACTTTGATGGCCTGTAGGAATTTTGCCCCGTGGTTTGCCTCAATTGAGCCTTAGGAAACTTAAGCAAGACCCAATCATTTTCTTTGAGCTTTAAGGCCCTTCTGTGCTTGTCAGCAACAACTTTTTGTCTTTGTTGAGAGACAGCTATAGCCTCCTTGATCTTTTGAAAAGATTCTTAAAGGTCATGGCTATACTCATCGGCAATGAAGATCTTCCCATGTACTTTGAGTAGCAAGGGACTTTTAGGTCTTCCCTCAATGATCTCAAAAGGTGCTTTTCTCGTAGAAGTATGTACAGTATTATTGTAGGCATACTCTATAAGAGGTAAGTACTTTTCCCATTGTGAGCGTTGATCTACTTCTGAAACATAAGTCTTGAGTAGACAAGCATCGTAAGATTGGCTATCTCACTTTGGCCATCCATTTGTGGGTGATAGGCTGAAGAGAAATTCAATCTTGTTCCTAGATTTTCAAAGAGACCTTTCCAAAAATTACTGGTCATTCTAGGATCTCTATCTGACACGATGGATGTTGGTAATCAATGGTGTTTGAAAATCTGTGATATGAAGAGAGTTGCCATTTGGTGTGCCTTAATAGTCTTTTTTATAGGAATAAAGTGTGCTTGCTTGCTAAACCTGTTGACTATTGTCCATATTCCCATATTCCCATGGATAGCTTGGGCAATTCAAAGATGAAATCCATGGATATACTCTCCCATGGTGAATTTGGGATAGGCAATGGCTGGAGTAATCCAGGTTGCTTCCCTCTATCATACTTGGTCTTTTGGCATACTACGCATTTTGAAACATACTCTTGTATGTCCACTTTCATGGTAGGCCAATAGAAATACATCTCTACTCCTCAAAGAGTAGGTTGAATACATCCATGCCCTGCATAGGGAGGAGCATGGGATTCATACATAGCTTTCATACGAAGGGAATGGGTAACACATAGCCTATTGCCATGGAGAAGATAACCATCCTTCAAGATGAATGGTTCCTCTTTCTTCCCCAAAGCAAGGGCTGACATTATGTCTCTAAAGTCAGGGTCAGTAGCATAATCATCTATCATAGAAGATAGATCATTGTGAGTAGCTATAGACACCGAATTAACATTTGGTCGTCGTGAAAGTGCATCGACAACTTGATTGTGCTTAACGGCAATGTGAGCAATATGGAAATTAAATTGTGAAAGAAAATTTTCCCACCTCATTTGTTTGTCGGATAGCTTGGTTTAGGTCATGAAATACTTGAGACTTTGGTGGTCGGTTCATAGAATAAATGGAGTCCCCAATAAGTAGTGCTTCCATGTGTCTAGGACATGTAGAACAGCAAAAAGCTCTTTCTCATAAATGCCCAAGACTCGTTCATTGATATTGAGCCTTCGGCTCTCATATGCTATGGCATGCCCTTCTTGAAGCAAAATTGCTCCAAGGCAATCACCACAAGCATCACATTGCACCTCAAATGGCTTTGAGAGATCGGGAAGCATGAGGACTGGTTGAGATGTAAGCTTCTCCTTGAGCTTGTCAAAAGCATTGTGCTCCTTAGCAGTCGATACATACTTAACATTCTTCATAGTTAAGTCATGTAGTGGTCCTGCTATTTGAGAGAATTTTGTTATAAAGCATCTATAGTATGTGCACATATCAATAAAGCTTCTTAGCTCATGTAGATTCCTTGGATTAGGCCATGATTTTATTACCTCTAACTTCGATGGGTCCATGTGGATACCATATTGAGAGATAATATGACCTAGGTATTGAATCTCTTGAAGGAAAAAATCGCTTTTCTTTTGGTTGAGAAAAGATTATTCTCCCTCAATGCTTGAAAAATCACTTGGAGATGTTGTTTATGTTCCTCCAAAGACTTGGAGTAGATGATGATATCATCAAAGAACACTCCATTGAATTTGCGGTAAGGTCTAAAAAATTTCTCCATTAGACGACTGAACATAGTTGGTGCATTAGTCAAGCCAAAAGGCATGACTAGATATTCATAAAGACTAAACGTTGTGTGAAATGCAGTCTTTAGGATATCTTCATCCACTATTCTTATTTGATGATAGACACTTTTAAGGTCAATCCTATTGAAGTAGGTAGATCCGTGTAGCTTATCAAACAAATCTTCTACCCGAGGCACGGGAAATCTGTTTTTGATAGTGATATGGTTTAATGTTCAATAGTCCACACACATACAGTATGTACTAATGGTCGGCTTTCGAAGCCACGGCCATGGGAACAAAACCCCACTCAAGGAAGCATGGAATAATAACAATAAATTTTTTTTAAAAAAAAATTTGTGGGTTTCTGCATGCCGCCACCTCCCTCCCTGACGAACGCTCACAGAGGGGGCCGCCAAGCATGGCACCACCCTCTCCCTCTCTCCATTCTCTCTCTCTCTCTCTCTCTCTCTCTCTCTCTCTCTCTCTCTCTCTCTCTCTCTCATTGTTTCCCCACCCACACACACACACACACACACTCACCCTCAGCCTCTCTCTCCCCATGAACTCCACCAGGGCTAGTCTAGCAGGTATTCTTACTATCATCAGCACTATGAGAAGAAGCTAAAGGTCAACATAGAAGGTAAAGTAGTGACACCAATGGTGGAAATTCCTAAGCTAGAAGGAGCTCACTCTCTTTTCTTTGATGGAGCTTACAAAAGAACAATGGACCACGCTGCAGTTGGCATCATCATTTTCAATGAGCAAAAAGAAAAGGTATTCTCTATTGGGCATCTACTATACTCCCACTCCAACAACGAAGCAGAGTACGCATCCTAATTTTTGGTTTAGAACAATGTGTTTTGCAAGGGGGTTCAGCGCCTAAATGTGCTTGGTGATGCCATGCTCTTAATAAAACAGATAAATGGCACTTGGATTTATAAAAATCAAGTTTTGCTTGGCCAATTACACCAAGTTAAGGATCTTTTAAGAAATTTTGAAGTAGTGCAATTATTTCATGTCCCTAGGGTAGAAAATCAAGAAGCAGATGCTCTAGCCAAGGAAAGAATACAAGATGTTCCCATAGGAGCAATCAAACTGAAGATGTCCCTCTTTCAAGATAGCGATGCAATGTCTCATATCATCAGCTTCTTAAATACAGGAGAATTTCCTGAAGGGTATACCAACTTCTACATATGTGCAATAGTACCAAAATGCTCATTGCAAATGGTGTATCTCTATGGCAAGGCACCAATGACTTTACATGTAGAAAGCACAATGGTGATAGCGTGATTGACTATATGTTGTTCTCGGAAGCCACTCCAGAATGCATACAAAGCTTTACACTTGGTGAATGGAATCCGGAATCGGATCATAGGATGTTATGTATTGACCTCAAGTGTGGTAAACGGCCCGAGCATGTAGCCTCCAATCATGATGTGAATCATTTGTACCTACGTCTAGACTTCAAACGAGCACTTATATATGCTGATATGGTGGACCAAATGTTAAGCATGATAGAGCATCAAGAGAACCCAACATTAGAATGCAAGTGGAAAGTTTTCAAAGCAATAATTTGCTCTTGTGCGAAGGAACGATTTTCGGTGAAACACATGTCTTGCAAAAGGTCTAAGAAGGGTAGCACCAAGAAGAAATGGTTTGACATGGAATGTAGTCAAGCCCGAAACACTTGCTAAGATTGGATACAATCAAAGACAAGGAAGTTTACTTGTAATGTTCACACACATACAAAGCACTTGTTCAAAAGAAGAGGAGAAGGTGGGAAGTCAAAAAACAACTTCTTTTAGCGCAAGAGAAAGCACATGCATGTGGCAAGTTTTGGCAAAATCTAAAAGACAAGCGCATTGAGAGCTTTGGTGACTTGACTCTTGAGGATATGTATATGCACCTCAAGAACCTCTATGAGCAACCCAATGTTGATAAGATGGAGTGTTGTAGCTCCCTTCCGTTTATGTCTCCCTTCTTTACCATTGAAGATGTATGTCGCGCGCTTGAGAAACTTGTTGCTCGCAAGGCAGGTGACCTTCAAGGTGTCAAGGCTGAAATGATTAAATGGACAAGCAAGAAAACACGATATTGGATATGCGATATGTTTAACCTTGCACTTCAGTATGGCATACCTCATGATTGGAGTGCAAATTGGATCAAACCTTTGCACAAAGGAGGAGATGTAAACAATGTGAACAACTATCGCACTATAATGGTTGGTTCTTTGATGGCAAAGTTATTTGGATGTATCATGGAGATGAAGATAAGTGAATGGGCTAAAAATAATGGCAAACGTGCGCTTGGCCAAGTAGGTTTTCCAAAGCATCATAGCACTATTGATCACCTTGTCACTCTTCGAGTTCTTATGGAAGCGTCTCGATTAAAAGGAAAAAAGTTGTATTGTTGCTTTGTGGATTTCAAGAAAGCTTTTGACATGGTACCGCAAGGAAATCTTTGGAGACGTATGCAAAGCCTTCAAGTACCGAGAGAATTTATGCATGCAGTCTTTCGCATCTACCAAAAAGTGATATGTCCATTACGTATGGGAGATGGAATTTCTGAATTTTTTGCAAGCACCATTGGTGTCAAACAAGGATGCCCACTTTCCCCAACCCTCTCTGGGCTACTCATTGATGAATTGGAATGCATGGTTCTTGATTTTATGCAGCAAGAAGGCACAGAAGAGGTTAAGATCGGAAATGCGGTGATCATGTTTTTGCTTTATACCGATGATGTAGTGCTCTTGGCACACACCTTAGAAGATGCACAAAAGCTTATGATGTCTTGGATTGCTTTTTCCTACATAGCGGGCTGATCGTGAATGGATCCAAAACCAAGGTTATGCTTGTAAAGACCCTCAATGACAAAAATCCATGCATTGTATACAACAATGAGCAACTTGAAGTGGTAGATCACTTCAAGTACCTTGGCCTTGAGGTTCCATCCAATGCGTCGCTTGGAAGCCAGCAAGATGGCTTATTATGCATTTGAGAACATGTGCAATGCTGGAGAGATCAAGTGCATCCCATCTTCCAAACCATTTCTTGATGTCAAGCATCCACACCGAACTTAGTATTTTTCTCTTGCATGTCTTTTGAATCTTTTGACTTGCTTCATATGCGATTCTAGGAAGTCGATGCAAAGGGTTGCGTTGTGTCTTACGCATGTACTCCACAACCCTTTGCATACCCAAGACCTCAATGGGAAGCGATCCGGACTCAAGAAGTAAGAGCATGTAGGGTGTTTGTGTCTTGACTTGGAGAAAGTTGGTGAGAAAACGCTTTTGGACATTCTCAAACTCTTTCCAAGTAGACTTCCCTATGCTTCCACCCCACACCTCCACTCCATAAAGAAGCACCGGTGTCACCAATGTGTCAAAGAGGTACTTTTTGAGAGACAATGGCTTATCCAAAAGGCAACAAGATACCGCCTTATAACAAAACCTTGCCAACTGCAAGGGCAAAGACCAGATTTTCAGGCAAGTGTCAATCTCCAGTAAAATCACGGAGGTATTCTCAAGTTTCCATGATGGTGTTTGCGGCGGCCACTTTGCTCTAGATATTACTAGTAGGAAGATTCTATAGGCAGGATTCTCTTGGCCTAGTCTGAACAGGGATGTGCATTGTTGGTGTGAACATGCTGAGCTTGTCAAGTATCCAATGATCGAACACTAACCTATGAGCCACAGACTCCTATCATCTCATATGGACCATTTGAGAAGTGGGGAATAGATGTAATTGGTCCTTTACCAAGGGCCCAGTCAAGTAAACTATACATTTTAGTTGGTGTAGACTACATGACCTGATGGGCGGAAGCACAGCCACCACAACATTACAGCCCAAGAAGTGGCAAAGTTAATATTTGAGCACATCTGTTGCCGCTTTGGCACACCTCTAGATATAATATCTTGTAGAGGGCCAGGTTTCAGAGGCGACTTGGTGGGAGAACTGATGGAAAAGCTAAGCATCACATGCCAACACTCCACTCCATCCTACCCACAGTGCAATGGTCTAGTAGAAAAGGTAAACGGCATGATCTGTAAGACCATCACAAATCAAGTGAATAACCACACAAGTGATTGGGATAAGCATCTCATGGCCGCTCTTTGGGCCTACCGCACGACATTCCAAACATCACTAGGTTTCACCCCTTTTCATCTAGTATATGGGAAAGAGGCCATTCTACCCATTGAGGTACAGATAGCCAACTTGCGAGTCATGGCTAGTGAGTTACAACACCCAATTTCCCATCTCCGCAACCACATCCTGGATCTAGAAAGGCTTCATCTAGATAGGGAAGATGCGATCAACCACTATGCAACGCAAGTAGAACGACACCGACTCACATTCAATCAAGGGCTTAAGGAAAAGGGTCTGAAGAAAGGCATGTTAGTGTTGAGATACGACAACAGATTTGACACTAGGAAAGATAAGAAGTTTCAGCCTAGATGGGAAGGGCCATTCATCGTCAAAAAGCGATACACCAATAGCAACTACAAATTAATGGAAGGAAATAGTCAAATTCACAAGAGCAGAGTCAATGGATGGAGGCTAAAAAGGTACTTCTTAAAGTTTGATCCAGAGTTCATGCTAGATATTCCAGAGGAGGGAGAACCCTCCAACTCCGCTGCTAGGGAATCAGAAGTAGAGCTAGAGACATGAATGCCTCTAGCCAGACGAGGAGGGCTAATAATGGCCGTCTTTCAAAGCCGCGGCGTAGGAACAAACCCCACTTGGGGAAGCATGGAATAATATTATTATTTAAAAAAAAAAAACGTTTTCTTGTGGGTTCCCGCATACCGCCACCTCCCTCCTTGACCACCACTCACAAAGGGGGCCATCAAGCATGGCACCACCCTCTCCCTCTCCTCCATTCTCTCTCTCTCTCTCTCTCTCTCTCTCTCTCTCTCTCTCTCTCTCTCTCTCTCCGTAGTAAACATTTGTAGGGTACTTTTCATTTTCAAGGCAAAGCCTTGTATAAAAACCAATTGTATATTGCCACCTCTCTCTAGGTGATGGTCACAAAGGCCCACTTAGGAGATATCATTTTAAAGTTCTCCTAAAAAACAAAGCAAGGGTCAACCATGTGGGACCCGGCTCCTTGCTTTGTCTCTCCTGATTAGGGCACTAACCTAATCAGATTATCCTAAACTAATGCAACCTGCACCTATAAAAGAACATTAAGAGGTCACTATCCGGGCAGCACTTGGGGGGCAGCACTTGAGAAGGAAGCCATGCGCACATTCTGATTCCAAGGGTCGCCACACACAAGAGTAGAACCTCCATGTATATGGGATTTTCCCTAGAGAATGCACTGTAGTCTCTCTCTCTCTCTCTCTCTCTCTCTCTCTCTCTCTCTCTCTCTCTCTCTCTCTCTCTCTCTCTCTCACCACGGTCTCCATCTCGTCGCAGCTAAGTTTTCTGTAAATGCCACTTTGAATCAAGATTTTCCTCACATCACGAGAGGTTTTCATCATCTACGTCTACGTCTCTCTCTCTCTCTCTCTCTCTCTCTCTCTCTCTCTCTCTCTCTCTCTCTCTCTCTCTCTCTCTCTCTCTCTCTCTCTCTCTCTCTCTCTCTCTCTCTACGGTGTGTTGTACTAGTGTTATTGTAATCTCTGTTGTCTGCATCCCAGCTTCTCAAAGCTAGGTGGTGCCCCCTGTTTACTTCCCATGACGAGTCCGGCATGCACGGTCCTGGCATGCCGTGACGAGTCCGGCATGCATGGTCCTGGCATTGAGGCCGTCAGGGTCCGTTTTGCGCCTGCCAATACCATCTTTCTTTTGCGCTAAAAGGACTGGAAAACAAAAGGGCGAGGATCTAGGCCTCATCATCCCTTTGTCTACCAATACTTGTATTTGCCTCACGATCTCCTCTTGTTGAGCTTGAGAGACTCGATAAGGAGGCTTGTTAGGCGGTGAGCTTCCTAGAAAGAGCTCAATTCGATGGTCATCATCCCCTCGTTTTGGAGGGAAGTCCATAGGGACATCATCGATGAACACATCTTGGAATCCTTATAGAAAATTAGACAAGGCTAAGTCTTATTGATTTCTACCATTTACACTTGATGAAACATTAGGAGCTTTTAAAGACTCTTTGACAAAGATCATGTATGCAGAAACTAAGCTCTTCATTAATTTATCAAAAGCAGGAGGATTTACAAGTGGAATAATGCAACCACGCTCACTAGCATCTATATACATGTTCTTTCACATGTAGGTGAAGTAGATTCTCCATTCAGGGAACTTCATATTGGCAGCCATGCGACCAAACCATGGAGCCCCTAGAATAGCATCCTCATGTTGGAGAGGAGAGATGAAAAATTCTTCTTTGTCGACATAGCTTTGGACATGAAGCCTCAACCTCCCAATCAAGGAAGTAACAGAGGCTTGTTGTCCCTTGAAAGCTGTATCAACCGTTACCATATCTCCCATCTCGAAAGCTTGAATGCCCAACCTAGTGGCCAACTCCATTGATATGAAGTTGTGAGTAGAGCCAAGGTCAAACAAGATGAAGGCATCATGCTCTCTTACCTTTCCCCAAGCATTGGAAAGTGATGATCCTTTGCAATGAGCATCCTCTTTTGGAGCTTCAATGGTGGAAGCCCTAGGAGTCTCATTGAGAGCATTCTTTTTGGGGCAAGAACGATAGCCATGTCCTTGCTCTCCACACTTGAAACACTTACAATCCTTGCGAAAAGCTTCTAGCTCTTCATGAGAGTTTGTTTTTACCTTTGTAAACTCCCTTCTCCTTGGACTGATTGTTGTTGTTGTTGTTGGAAGTGCCTTGGGAAGAATTTTGAGCATTGGTTTTCCCCTTTGCATCATTTTTGTCTTTGTTTTCCATGGGCTTGACATTTCGTCTAGCCCCTCAATGGAAATTGATGCGTGAAGCAACCATGGTGTAATGGACTACTTTGGTGATAGAACCAAGCCGTTGAGAGTTGATGTATTCAGCCATCTCTTCAAGTAATCCCGCACAAAATTGTTGCTTTTGCTCGGCAAAGTCTATCTTTTGAAAGACAGTAGCCTTGAGATGTAAATCCCAAAACTTGTCTACATACTTGTAGATAGACTCATGAGAAAGAAACTTCAAGCTGCACCATTCGGTAAGCACTTTGTCCTTTGCATCGCTTGCAAGGAATTGCTTCATGATGGAAACTCGTAGAGTTTTCCATGTCTTTGGGGCTTTTCTGTTGCCAAGAAGGCTAGCCCACCATGATGAGCTAATTTTTGGAAGTGCATAGCTACATGGTGTAGCTTGGAGGACTCTGTGAAGCCCTCGTCTCCAAAGGCCACATCAAATTGTTGGATGAAGGCCAACACTTTGTCAGTAGCACCAAAGGTTCCATCATAGGTGAGAAAAGAGATACTCTTTCCTCCCTCCTTGAACTTCTTTAGCTTTCGTGACCTTCACCATGCAGGGTATAATTTGCGATGTCCTCCCCTCTTGTATTCTCTAGGAGAATAGCCATAGCTTTCGTTGAAAGAGGAGGAAGGTGAAGAAGAAAGAGAAGAGGGTGACCTCTTTCTAGCCTTTTTCTTCCTTTGTTTCCTCTCTTCCCTTTTGGAATGACGAGGAGAAGGAATGTGTGTTGATCTTTTCCTCTTGGGAGGAGTGGGCGATCGTTTAGACCACCATTTTTGTGGAGCCACATCTTCAGAGGAACTAAAAGTTTCATTGCTTTATTGCTCTTTGGATTCCTCCTCTCGTATAAGAGAGAGTCTTATTTTGGGGGTCTCTTCAAGAGGCCTCCTAAGCTCTCTCTCCTCTTGGAGAGGAAGGGATTTTCTATAAGTGCGAAGTTGTTGAGTAACTTCGGCTCGCAAAGCAGGGTTGTCCGTAGCTTGTTGCAACCTAGTTACAAGATAATTCACAAACATGGGGGCATCATCATTTGCACCTTCATGTGCAAAATCAAAGCTATCAGTGTTCATTCTACTCTCTTGGTGGTTGTCAGCCATGTAAAAGCATTTGTGTATATACTTAGTGTATGCTTTGGCAATTCAAAACCTTAGTTGCCACTCCTCTTAGCCTTTGAAAATTGGCTCTTAAGTATCTACACCCACGGCTCGAAGTGGTTAATTATAGAGAGTAGTGGAGTAGGTCTAGCATAGCAGAGTTGCCAAGGGCTAGCTCCTTTCGAACTTCTTATGGCTCAATAATGGTAAAGTCGTAGGCAAGTCTAAAATGACTCCATTATTAAGTCCAAAGCTCCCGAGGTGTGCACCATATCCAACATAGTGGGCTCAACAAAACCGATAATAGATCCCAGTTCCACTTACCCTAGTATAATTAACAAAATCAACCATTTATAGGCTACATAAGGACCTCTCTTCTTAAGCAAGAAAAGAGAAACCAATGCTCTGATACCAATGTAAAGGAATTGGCCTATTAACTTGAGAGTAGCGAAAATTAAAGAGAGTACTTTTGTGAAATTATTTTGCGAGCAAAGCGGGTGAGCATAAATGATGTTAGCAACATAAACATAGCATTTAGTTAAATTGGCATGGTCAATACTTTTGCAAGAGAGAGAATTTAGAGAACATGACACCAAATGAGGACCAAATTTATGTGGATCCAGTACCCCCTCCAATAGGCATTTGTATTATGATTTCTCCCATCAAGAGAGACTTGTTAAAATACAATATTTGTGTTCCTTGTGACCTAGGTGATGCAATGAAGATGGAAAGCTTCATGCATCACAAGCATAACATAAACTTTGGGAAAAGCATTAACTATCCCAAGCCTCAATCCCAAGACCTCAAACACCTTCGAAGGTGGAGAGAGCTAGCAGGGAATGAGGGTAGGGAAGAGGAAGAAGAAACATTTCATAGGAGAAAGAATTAGCTCCTCATTTATCATCACTCTTCTTGCTAGCATAGATAATAGCATAGTAAAGAAGATGGGAAGCTTAAGCATTGAAGCATGGCTCTTGATTGGATTTTCACTCCATAGTCAAGAGTGTTGGTGTAGGCTCTCAATCTCTACTTGCTTGGAGAAGGAGAGGGAGCTCTTGTACTTTGCACAATGCACAATGAGTGTGTGTGTGTGTGTGTGTGTGTGTGTGTGTGTGTGTGTGTGTGTGGGGGGGGGGGGGGGGAGAGTATACCCCCTAAGCAAGCCCCCTACTAGCTTTGGTCGACCCCCACTTGTAGCTCATGCTTGAAGCTCATTGGACCCCTCCAGGCCTATCCAATCATAAGCAGGAGTCATACCAAACAATAAGGGTAGCCTTGGAACAAGTGTCCCCCTTTCCCCTTTGAAAGATAGGACTTGATAAATGCTAAAACAATTGATTAAATCTTCTAAATTATCATTGGACCTTGGAACAAGTGTCCCCCTTTCCCCTTTGAAAGATAGGACTTGATAAATGCTAAAACAATTGATTAAATCTTCTAAATTATCATTGGACCCCTTGGGTGGCCAACCAATAGGCTTCAGGCACACCATGAGGGCTTTCTTTGTACTAGGCATGCCTTGTGTGAGAGTGTGTGTGTTCTCTCTCATCCCCCCTCATGTAGGGCTTGCCCCCTCCTTGTAGGGATTAGCATTGACTTTTGCACACCTCAAGCCACTCAACCTTGGGCCTAGTTCTCACCACAAGCTTGGCCCTTAAGCCCCTCAAGCTTGGGTTGGGTTCTCACCTCAAGTAGATCCCTAGCATCACAAGCATGATAAGTACCTCAATCATCTCAATCATCAACCACCTCAAGCATCTCAAGCATCTCAGTCATCAGGTACCTCAAGCACCTTAAGCTTGGGTCGTGTTCCCACCTCAAGCTCTCAGCCCTAGCTTACCTAAGGTCAAAGGACTTTTACACTAATTATTGGAGGTCTTCAATGAAGCCAAACCTAGGGTCTTTATGCTCCATTGGTTAGCCTTGCTCTTTGATAGACCATATCTCATTTGGGCCCCTTTACCATTGGCCCCGTGTTGATATAGATCTATAAGCACATGTCTATATCTTAACCCTTGGTCTTGTTTATTCTCCCACATTAAATGATCAGTTTAATATGAGAAAATCATTTGGGTTGGTTAGATATTAGATTTTATGACAAAGACGAAGGAATCTCAAGGCGCACAATAGAGAGTGTATTACTTAGTGTGCAATGGAAAGATAAGTTAGCCCTAGAGTGATGGGCATATATACAATTCACGGGGAAAAAAACTCCTAGTGAGCGAAAAAAGTGTGTTTACACACATCACTACCACATGTATATGGTAACAAATCCCCCTAGAGTGGTGCAGTGAACGAGAGCTGGAACATAGAGTAAAGGGAAGTGCCATGCCCTGAGGACATGATCAAGAGGACATGATCAACCCACAAAGGGAGTAAGCCCAAAAGCTTCAAACTTCTCATAAGACAATGCCTTTGTGAAAAGATCTGCAAGGTTGTCCTGTGTTGGCACATAAGCCAAGCTGATCTCTCCTTGACATAGTGGTAATTCACCTCAATGTGCTTTGTGCGAGCATGGTACGACGTATGAGCCATACACACTCAATCGTAGCAGTGAAGACTTCCCTGTACTCAATCTCACAACTAGAAGTGGACATGGTAGATTTTTTCTTGCTCAACCATGATGTGCATGAGCTGCCACTTTGTGGACACTCGTGTGTCAAAACAACTAGCCCAATCTGAGTCTGAAAAAGCATGTAAGTCTGGCGGCAATGATCCCCCCTTGGGATAAAACAAGCCAAGATGGAAAGTGCCACTAAGGTAGCAGAAAATCCTCTTGACAGCCTGCAAATGCTTAGACCCTGGGCTATGCATAAATCTATTGACCTGTGAGACTGCAAACTGAATATTTGGCCTCGTGTTGCATACATAAATGAGGTAGCCAACAGTAGTTTGGTAAAGAGTGACATCAGCAGGATCGCCAGCATCATGTAGACTCAACTTCAAACCTGTTTCCATGGGAGTGGCAATAGGTTTGCAATCCTCAAGTCCAAACTTACATAGCAATGTCTCTATGTAACTTTTCTGACACAAGGCAATACCACCATCACACTGCTTAAATTGTATACCCAAGTAATGATGCAACAACCCCAAATCTTTCATCTTGAAAGTAGCATTCAAATCAGCCTTAAATTCAGCAATATGTCTCTCATTTGGTCCAGTGATCAGCAAATCATCGACATAAAGAACCATAATGACAAGTACATCACCCTCACGCTTTACATACAGTGTGCTTTATGTTGGACTGTTACGAAAGCCTTATTGACCAAATGAGTGCCAGCCTTCTCATATCAAGCACGAGGAGAGTGCTTCAACCCATACAAATCTTTGCTACATTTGAACACTTTATCCTCTTGTCCTTTCTTGGCAAAACTGTGAGGCTGCGTTATAGAAACTTCCTCAAATATGTCACCATTCAAGAAAGCAGTAACAATGTTTGATTGATGTACATCCCAACCAAAATGAGCTGCCAATGCACATAGAAAACGCACAGTAGTTATATGACAAGTGGGAGAAAAATTATCTTTATAATCTATGCCTTTTTTTTGTGCATAACCTTTTGCAACAAGTCGAGCCTTATAGCAATCAATCTCACCATCCAGCTTGCATTTCAACTTGTAAACCCACTTTGTATCAATGGCCTTTTTTCTTGGAGGCAAATCGCATAAATTCCATGTGTCATTTTCTATAAGTACATCAGATTCTGATTGCATGGCATCCATCCAATTTTCTGAATTCTGTGCTTCATCAAAAGACAGAGGTTCCTCAGCATCATGTAAGCTAGACACATCCAAAGCATAACAATCTGATGCATGGAGAGATCTTGAATGAGTGCGACTAGTCAAGGGGGCATCCAATTTACTGTCACGCAATGTATGCACCAGCCATTTTGGCATACATCTAGCCTGCTCATTCAACCCTTTCCTCATCAAGTACATCATGTACATCTGCATCTGTTAATAGGCTGACTTGTAACATTTTCAGAAACCCCCATAGGCTGTACATTTGCCTCATTGGAATTTACATTCAAACTTCCACCACTGAAAAGAGGCAACAAAGTGTCATAAATGTCCTATGAGCTTACATTATTGTCTCTAGTACATGACAGCAAGGACTGAATAGAATGTTCCACAAACACAACATCCCATGAAACTAGAATACGCTTTGTTTGTGGATGATACAACCTGTAACCTTTTCTTTTAGCACTATAACCAACAAAAATACATTTGATAGCCTTATCATCTAATTTTCTGCACTGTGTTTGTGGCACCAAAGCATATGCCAAACAGCCAAAAACACGCATGTTCTCAATAGAAGTCTTTCTATCATGCCATGCTTCATAAGGAGTAATAGACCACAAAGCTTTTGTAGGACACCTATTTAGTACATAAGTGGCACACATGATAGACTCAAGCCAAAACGAATGTGGAAAAGCTTGACTTTTGACCATATATCATGCCATTTCCATAAGTGACCTGTTTTTCCTTCAACAACACCATTTTGATGAGGCATATAAGGCACTATATATTGGTGTTTTATCCCTCAACTAGCCAGAAATGCATTAAATTCATGAGACATATACTCCCCCCTCGATCAGAACGGAGGGTGCCCATAGTACATTTTGAGACATTTTCAGCCATAGCCAGAAATTGTTTGAAGCACATAAATACTTCAGACTTCACTTTAAGCGGATATACCCATGCATGCCTGGAGTAATCATCAATGAAAGTCACAAAGTAAAGGTAATTGCCCAAGGACGGAGTTTGCATGTGCCCACAAACATCACTATGCACAAGCTGCAACCTGCATGTGGCCCTAACTAAACCATCCTTTGGAAAATTAGAACACTGCATCTTACTAAAAATACAACCCTCACAAACATGTTTGATAGGTGCTTCAAGAGGCAGCAAAGAAGCAACAATATGACATTTTTGCAAACACAGGAAACTGGCAAAATTCAGATGACCAAAACCTGCATGCCAAAGTTTTGCATCTGAGATATCCTTTGAGTTCACAATTGCATTTGCAAAATTTTGCCCACACTTGCCATACAAAGTGAGCTTATACAGCCCACAGCATAAAATTCCTAATGTAACAATTTCATCACCAAAACTGAGATCATGTATTATTATACATCTGTCATTCACAAATTTGACTACAAGACCAAGTCTAGCAAGTGTAAATACAGACAAAAGATTATTCTTGATCCCATGTACATAAAGTGCATCAACAAGTGTGAAAGAACTTCCATTTGTAGCAATAAGCACAATATTTCCAACTCCTTGAACCGGATAAGAGGCATTGTTGGCACAAGTAACTGAATTCCCATGAGGGACAGACTCAAGAGAGGTGAACAAATCACAATGTGAGGTAATGTGCTTTGTAGCACCACTATAAAAATATCACACATATAAATCTGCAGCAACTGACATGCATGCATCATGGACAACAAGATTATAGGTACAGTCTGCCTGAAAGCCCATTTTGCATCAATGTCAGCATCACAGTCTCCTTTCATAGAAGACTCAATAATAGCTGCATTTGTAGTGGATCCAACACTTGCAATAAAACCACCCTCTTTCTTCTTAGAATCTTTGGCCTTCAACTTAGGACACTGCTTGATCAAGTGATCATTAGCTTTACAATAATGGCAACGCATGTTCTTTTTACCCTTATAACCAAAATTGATAGACGAATTGTTTCCAACAGAAGCATTAGGAATAGGTGATTTACCACTCACAAAAGAACCATGAGAAGTGGCTGCATTACTGTTACCACCTTTTCTTTGAGCAGCAATAACAGCATGTTCAATTGCACGCTGTCTTGTCCTGTTTTTTTGGAAGTGACTCTTGCAATAGCAATGTGCATAATGCATCAAACTTGACAACTTCAAGATTTCCTTGGGTCATCAAGTACTAGCAAAAGTCCAGAAAGAATCTGGAAAGGCATCAAGAACAGTCTGCACAAGGTAACTGTCTGAAATGACTTCACCTGTATAAATAATTTTCTCATTGATACCTTGACACCAACAAGGAAAGTTTCCATGTCATCTTCCTCATGCATATATGATCTTCGATTCCAGCTCTTTACACAGCAATGCAATTTTAGCCTCATTGTCACTTGCATAAAGACCAACCAGAATATACCAGGTCTGTTTTGCAGATTTTGTTGAACAAATGTGGGGAGTAATAGTGTGCTTCATAGACAACGCAATCAATGCATGAGTCGTGCATCTTTTACATCCCAACGAGCTTGCTCGGCTATAAGAAAACAACTCTAACATCAGCAATCCTTGCAACAAGACCTGCAACATCCTCAACATCGCCTGTATCCTCAGATCTAGGATGTACATCAATGCCTTGCACAATATTCCAAATGCCCTTTGACACAAGAACATATTGCATCATGTAAGTCCACATAGGGTAATTGTCCCCATCAAATCTGTCCTCAGTAGCAAAATCTTGAACACATCTGTGTTGTTGTCGGCCATGGAAAATGCCTACACCTGATGTGAAAATTGCCCAAAAAGAGGAGAAACAAAGCGGGAACAACACATGCTACATATAGAAAAAACCGTAGAAGATTGTAAGGACCTGTTATGCAGAAAATGGCACTCGCATAAATTTTGCACAAAATGATGAAATAGCATGTGCAGTACTGCTTGTAGTGGAAACGAAGACCAAAATGAGCCTAAATCAAAGATCTGAGTAGACCGAGCTCTTCAAGCTTGTGAAATGCAAATGCTCATCAAAGCTCATTGAAATCAAAGAAAGTGAGCAGGCGTGTGATGGAGGATGCAACCTGCTTTGATACCATATGTTGGAATTAGGGTTGCAAGAAAACACACACAGCGTGGAGAAGATGAAGGAAGCTCAAGGCACACAATAGAGAGTGTACTACTATGTGCAATGGAAAGATAAGTTAGCCCTAGAGTAATGGGCGTATATATAATGCACGGGGAAAAAACCTCCTAGTGAGGGAAAAAATGCCCCGACAATCCTAAGTGTGTTCACACACATCACTACCACATGTATATGGTAACATGATCCATGTACCTCAGCACAATGAAACAACAATACACTAGTAGTAAGAAGGAAGTGTTTGAAAGGAAAATCATTAATGTGACCCACCCAAAAAACCCACCCCATGACCTCCAAAATCAAAAACCCTAAGAAAAACACCGAGAATTTGGGCAATCATAGTCTCAAGTCCCCAAAACTAGGATTACACTAGGAGAAACTAATCACCAAGGCCCAATAATTGCATGATACAAGTTTGGTAAGATTTAGCCAAGGAACATGAATCATGTTGCATATATCTGGCCATCACTTAGGGGTATAAGCATGTTATTGTTTCATTGAAAAGGTTGCCTTGGACAATGCTAGTCACTTGTGCTTGTTAGCATATATTGAACACCAAAGAGAAAGTGCAATTTGAATTATAATGTCCATCAAAAATATTATTCATTCCCTTCCATTTGGGGTGTGGCATTGTTTTTCAATTACTCAAGATGATGTAGGGTACTGGAGTGTGTGTGTGTGTGTGTGTGTGTGCAGCACAAACTCTCTCTCTCTCTCTCTCTCTCTCTCTCTCTCTCTCTCTCTCTCTCGTTCCTTCCACCAGGCATCTTGCCTTGGAGTTGAGTTGTCAAAGTTGATCTCTTTCCCTCGCTCTGGCATAGACCTACACATATGGAGAACCAGGAGACAACATCATTGCCACTAGCTCCAATGCTGAAAATGGAGACACGGTGTAATATGATGGTGAGAAAATCTTATGGGTAGCCCACTCACTCCAAGGGAGGTCATTGGTTTAGTTGGTCACATCATTGCATGTTTGGAGCTAGCATGTTTGGAATTATAGCATCAAGTGTTGATATCTATTTATTTAAGTGATTTCAAGTAAGTAATAGATTATGAACATTTATAGTCCTCAGGAGAAAGCAAAAGGGAGCCATTCAATGAAATGACTACAACTCCCACAATCTTGCTCTTTCTATGAGAGAGAAAGGAAAAATAAATTGCGGGAGCACAAACAGATCAAAGTTGAGTGAGGACATCATGCCATTCGACGATGAAGAGAAAAGTAAAATCTCCTTCGAGATTGTGAGAGCTTCCAAGAGTAGGATTGAAGTTTCTGATGCATCCATTGTGGGTTACTCATGTGAAAATTATGGGGGTTGTGTGGACACTAGAAGATCCACATTTGGCTATGTTTTTGGGGTAGATGTGTCATGGAGATCATGTCTCTAGGATTATATGTCATCTTCCACCACAAAGGCAGAGTATGTGGTAGTTTTTTATGCTAGCAAGGAAGTTGTATGGTTAGCTTTCCTAGTGGGATATCTTTGCATTACTCAAATCCGATGTTGCATTATAATAGTCAGAGTGCCATTGCATTAGCAAAGAAACCCTTGTTTCAATCCAAGTCAAAACACATAGAAGTCCATTATCATGTGATACAGGACATAGAAGTTTGTTATCATGTTATCAAGTGCATTGAGCTAGTTAAGGTTCATATGGATGACAACATTGTATGATCTCACAAAGAACCTACCACGACAACAGAATCGAAGTAGGTCGAGTAGATAGCATCAGCAAGGATCACGTGAAGAAACAAAGGCAAGGTTTTGAGAGAGCCCTTACAGCTAGAAGCAAGGCCACTCATGCTCGTCAATTCTCTGCACACTCGTCGGACAAGTCAGAGTGCAAGTTTTAAGGAGTAAATTGATTTTATTATATTTTTAATTTAAGCTTAACACACTTTGTGTGTGCAAGCCTTGGTTCCCACCCAAGCCCGTGGACCACCCTCTAATCCTCCGACCCTCGACTCCTCAACCACTTACACACACCTCGACAATCCCCGAGCTTGAGGGATAGAGATGTGCGAGAGACACACACACACACACAGAGAGAGAGAGAGAGAGAGAGAGAGAGAGAGAGAGAGAGAGAGAGAGAGAGAGAGAGAGAGAGAGAGAGAGAGAGAGAGAGAGAGAGAGCTCTGGCTCTAGCACCATCATAATCTAGGCAGAAAGAATTGGGAAGTAGTGAAGCACATTTTGAGATACATCAACGGCTCTATTGAAGGGCTTTGGTTATTAACATCTCCCTACTTTCTGTAGCTTGTTTTGTTACATAAGTATAGAAAATTCTTGAAACATTTGCATTGTACCTTGGTAAAAAAGAGTACCATGTTTCTGTTCTTTCTCTAGAGCTTTAAATATTTATATTGAAACCTTTGAAAGAGCTTTTGAACCCTCACCCTAGCCTACTTTACGTTGGGTTCACCAAAAACAATGCCAAGAAGTATGTAAGTTGTGCGGCTAGAAAAGTGTCGAGCCTCTGACTATGAAAGGTTGTAGCAAAATCAAGGGAATCATCAAACTTTGGAAGCAAAAGAAAAACTTGAAAAGAAAAAAACCCCATCCATGAAATTCAAAACCGAGAAAATGACCAAGATCAACTCAAAACTCGTGTATTTGAAGATTTGGTGTAGCCTCGCTCCCAATGCACAGATACAATGCTCTTTCACTATGCTAAAAACCCTAAATTTATGCTTCAATTCTTCATTGTGGCCATTTCATGGAAGATATAAAACGTTATTACACAAGCCCAAATGGTTGTTTGAGGACACTAAACCCTAATTGATGGCCTCACATCCTTGAACATGCGGTGGAAAGAGCACGGGACTACACTAGCACCCTCCCTTCTTGCAATGAATCTATCTCCTTCATTAGATGTCCAAAAGAGGTCATCTTTGTCTCTATGAGCTCTATTCAATCTTCAACAATGATAGCACTACTATTGATGTGGAATTTGAGATATTTTGTGCTATTTTTAGTCAAACTTTTTCCATTTTTATGGCCCTTTTTGTCCATGAAAAGCACAAATGAGCCAAGAAAAATTCTTTAAAATTTGTGGAAAATTCCCTTCAAGCTTAAATTACATGTTGAAATTCATTTTACCACTTGGCCAAAACTTTGGACACATATTTTACAGCCACACATGAAACTTGCTATTTTACACTTTTTAGGCAAACTGAGTGTGCCATCTCCACACACATGAAGGTTTAGGCATAGCTGACAAGAGAAAACACAAGAGAGTGAGATTAGGAATTTATGGGGGGAAAAATTCAAAAGTTTTGGCAAAGTCTCCTCTATACAGAGATCAAATTGTCAACCAAAACTCCGCAATCAACACATAAATTGTAAAAGAGTGTTGACATAGCATCAATTGGCATATACTACTCAATAAAACTGTCAAAAAGATTGCCAACTTGGCATCAAAGCACCTATAGCCTTCAATGCATATCCTATGGTCAGGCTACAAATGGGTATCTCTAGTAATCTAATCCACCTCACACTGGGTAGCCCGACCCCTAGAGCTCGGCTTCAAAAAACCTCATACAAGTCCTCAGTGAAGATTCAAGAAATAAATGTGACAAACACTGTTGCAGAGGATGACAGTCTAGTGTCAGGAGACATCTACTTCTTGAAGAATACAATGGACTCAGCTCTTCTTACAGCATCTGATGGAAATGCACTGAGTGACTGGATTATAGACTCAGGGGCATCACTTCATTTGTCTCCAAACAAGGAGTGGTTTACCTCTTATGTGACCACTAAAGATCATGTTCGGCTAGGCAATGGGTAGACATGTGAGATCTTAGGTGTTGGAGATGTACAATTGAAGTTTCAAAATGGCTCTTCTTTCACGCTGAAGAATGTGAGACATGTTCCCGCAATTACAAAGAGCTTGATCAGCACAGGTTTACTTGATGATGCTGGCTACGTCACCACTTTTGGACAGAACATGTGGAAGATATCCAAGGGTTCTATGACAGAAGCACATGGAGTAAAGTTTGGAGGACTTTACATGATTTATGTATCAAATGTCTCTAAAAATGTAATCAATGTAACCGAGCAGCCGAACGTTGCTTTGTGGCATAGCCGGTTAGGACATATGTCCAAGAAGGGAATGGAAATCTTGTCTCGTTTTGGTTATTTGCCTGGCTTTTCATTTAATGATTTTGAAATCTGTGAACATTGTCTGTATGGTAAGCAAACACAGCAGCCACATAAGCATAGAAGCAGTAGAAGAGATACACAGTTGGCACTTGTTCATAGTGATTTGTGTGGACCTATGCCTAACCTATCTCTAGGGGGAGCTTCTTACTTTATGACATTTATAGAGGATTGCTCGAGGAAAGTATGGGTTTACTTTCTCAAGCACAAGGATGAAGCGTTTAGTGTTTTCAAAACATTTGTGACACTTGTGGAGAATCAGAGTGGCAAGAAGCTTAAATGCTTACGCACTGACAATGGTGGAGAGTATGTTTCAAAGGCCTTTCAGGACTTTTGTGAGTCAAAAGGTATAAAACGTGAACTTACTACTCCTTACAATCCTCCTCAAAATGGTGTTGCTGAGAGGATGAATAGGACCATACAAGAGAAGTTCAGAAGTATGTTGTCTAATGCACAGCTGCCAAATGGGTTTTGGGTTGAAGCTGTATCAACAGCTGTTCATCTTGTAAATAGATCTCCTAGCAAGGTTTTGCAGAAGGATTCAGTGGCAGAGATGGTATGGTTAGGCAAAATGCCCTCATACAAGCATCTCAGAGTCTTTGGCTGTGAGGCATATACTCACGTTCCAAAGGAATTTAGGAACAAACTTGAGCCAAAGAGTAGAAAGTGCATCTTTCTAGGCTATGGTAATTCTGGTGAGATGGGGTACAGACTTTTGGCATCCCAAATCCAGAAAGGTTGTCCGCAGCAATGATGTTCACTTTAATGAATCCAAATATCATTCTAAACCAGAGAGGGTTGAGGAGATTAGAAGAGTTGTCTTCCAAGAAGATGGACATGCATGTGCAAGACAAAATGTCAGGGCTCAAGAGGAGCAAGGACGGGATAGACTGGAACCACAGGTTGTGGCTGAGCCTGAGCCACCTATTGTGCGTAGATCTGGACGTGTCACGCGACCTCCTGATAGGTTTGTTCCATCTATGAACTATGTCATGTTGACTGATTGCAATGAGCCTTCATGTTACAAGGAAGCAGTGCAAATGAAGGACTCCGGGAATTGGCAATTGGCCATGCAGTCAGAGATGACAGCTCTGCATAAAAACAAGACATGGAAGCTAGTTAAATTACCACAGGTCAAAAAGGCTCTACCTTGTAAATGGGTTTACAGGTATAAGATCACCGCTCATGATAGTCAGCCAAAGTACAAAGCAAGGCTTGTTGCCAAGGGCTTTAAGCAAGAACAAGGCATTGACTTCGATGAAGTCTTCTCTCCGGTGGTCAAGATGACTACATTGAGATGCTTTCTTGCATTGGTTGCCATATTAGATTTGGTGTTGCACCAAATGGATGTCAAGACAGCGTTCTTGCATGGTGATTTAGATGTGGAAATCTACATGCAGCAGCCAGAAGGGTTTGTTGAGAAAGGCAAGGAAGATTGGGTATGCCAGTTGTTAAAGAGTCTTTATGGCTTAAAACAATCACCGAGGGCATGGTACCATAAATTCCACAAGTTTATGCTTTCTCAAGGCTACAAACGTAGTGAGTTCGATCACTGTCTATATACAAAGAAGGCTAAGGATGGTAGTTGGTTGATCCTTATTTTGTATGTGGATGACATGTTGATTGCTGGCAAGCACTTGGAAGAAATTTCAGCTTTGAAGTCAAAGATGGCAAAATCGTTTGACATGAAAGACATGGGTGAGGCAAGTCATATACTTGATATGCGCATTGAGAGAGACAGATCAAAGAAGTTGATTTGGTTATCTCAAACAGAGTATATTGACAAGGTTTTGCAACGTTTCAATATGGAGAAGGGAAAGGCACTGAGTGTTCCATTGCCACCATATGTGAAACTTAGCAAACAAGATTGTCCTGTGTCTGAGGAAGAAAAGGCTGAAATGGATAAGATTCCATATGCGTCTGCAGTGGGTAGTTTGATGTATGCAATGATTGCTACTCGCCCAGACATTGCATTTGCAGTGGGAGTAGTAAGTCGATACATGTCAAACCCAGGCAAAAAACATTGGGAGGCAGTGAAAGGAATATTGAGATACCTGAAAGCTACAAAGAGTATGCGTATATGCTATGGGAGTCAGGAGCTAAGTGTAAAGGGTTTTACATACTCAGATTATGCAGGTGACTTAGACAATCGAAGGTCTACGTCAGGGTATGTCTTTACATTGGCTGGTGGAGCAGTATCATGGCGTTCTAGATTACAAGATTGTGTTACTCAGTCTACTATAGAGGCTGAATATGTTGCAGCATCACAGGCATGCAAAGAATCAATTTGGCTTAATCGACTAGTAACAGATTTGGGAATCAAAGAAGAGATGCCTGTGTTATATTGTGATAGTCAAAGTGCTATACAATTGGCTCGCAATCCAGTTTATCACTCAAAGACAAAGCATGTGGATGTGAAGTATCATTTCATCAGGGAAATGCTCGAGGATAAGAAACTTCATCTTGTCAAAGTTCACACCACAGAAAATCCTGCTGATCTACTTACAAAAGGACTTCCCTCAGAGAGCTTTGCACATTTTCGCAAGCAGTTAGGTGTAGGGTAGTACATCACTTCTCTACATCTCTTGTATATTAGCTTGTATAGTAGCTTCTCTCACACTTAAAGTACCACATTGGACTTTAAGTGGGAGGTTGTTGGGGTATAAAGCCCAATGTGGTCACCCAGGTAAGTGGGCGGACCGCCAGGTATGTACACATATTCTTTTGTAAAAACCTAATAAGAACTCACTATTCTCTACACATTACAGTAGAGAGAGTTCACTATATCATCGTGCTCTTCTTCTCGCACTCTCTCTCTCTCTCTCACGTCGCACTTCCGCTCGTACTCCTTCAGCTAGGACTACCAAACAATCCAAAACTGGCTCCACAAGGGCAAACAGTGGTAGTATATGCAACATAGCATACATATCTCATGAAATCATTGCAAAATACAGTGTATGTGCTCAAACATGCACCAACAAGTGTGCAAGCAAAAAATCATGGAGCTCAGCTTCCTGAAAGGAGTCAAGGATCTCAACAGAGCTCATAATACAAATTGGTTGTCATGTTGCGACATGTTTAAATTTTGAATTTAAATGTTCACATCACTATTTATGCTTTTTGATATGTGGGAACCATATATACTGTCATATATGTGAAAACAATTGCCACGGTTGTAGTTATGTACTTACCTTATTGGAGAGGTGAGGCATTAGACATGGCACTATGGCATGTTTTCTCACACTTAAATATTCTTAATTTGGTTTACAAATGTACAACATCAAGAAGTTTGGTGGCACAAAATTTGAGATTTAAAGGCAACATATGCTTGATGTCTTGGTCAATATGGGCCTTGTAGCGCCATTGAAAGAGCGTAAAGAGGGTGTTTACATTGTTGATCAGTGGGAGGAGCTTGATGCTTGTGCTATGGTGAATATTTTCCTAGACCTTGGTGAGTCTATTTTCTTCACGATTATGGACAAGACCACTACAAAGGAATTATGAGTCATTATACTCAGCTTGGGATGGCAAGAGTGCCTTCTTGTGAAAAAGCTCATGTGTTTGAACATGAAAGAGAGCAGCAATGTCATTCAGACTTAAATTAGTTCAATAAATTTTTTTCATAGATTACCTCTAATGGACTCAATTTTGATTGATGAAATGAAAGCCATTTTCTTGTTAGTTCTTTGTCTGCATCATGGGACACATTTAACACTGCAAAATGTTAGTAACTCCGCCCCTAAGGGCAAGCTTGTTTTCAGTGATGCTAATAGTTCTTTGCTTTGGAAGAGACTAGACATTAGTCTCTTGAAAATAGTGGGCATGGTGATGCTACATGGCTGGTGGTAGTCATCCCAAGCAAACATGTCACAGTCATAGCCAACATCGGTACTAGGATCGCAAGAATGCTAGCAAGAGTTGTGGATGTGACCTTTGAAATGTGGAATGGTATCATTGCCACAAGAAAGGACATTTGAAGAAATATTATCACATTTTGCAATGTGAAAAGGGTAAATCCATTGTTAAGTCTGACCCTCCTCAGAGTAGTGTGAACATTGAAAGCAACCAATGTCATTGAGTCTCCACTAGGTGAGGTTATTCTTGATGTGCCGTAACCATCGGATGTCTTGGTATTCAATGTTGATTTGAGTTCACATGCATTTTTGTCTCTTGATGTGTGTTATGGGAAAAACTTGATTATTGACTCAGGTGCCAATTTCCATGTTACTCCCCATAGGGTATGGCCCTCTAGTTATGCTCCTATGCATGGTTTGATCAAGCTAGGTGACTCATATCAGCTTGACATTTGCGGCATTGGAGACGTGAAGTTATGATATGTAACAAAAATGAATTTATGCTTCAAGGTGTTAGACATGTGCCAAAACTTAGTTGCAGTAGGTCGGCTTGATGAATATTATGTACTCCTTGAATCCTCATCGGCTCATTCTCAAGGCCATACGATATCTTTCACTTCCCTTTAAAGATGTCTATGATCTCATAAATAGCATTGTTGGGTAAAGAGTTGGAAGATGACATGGATACTTTCCTTGCTGGTATCAATGATATTAATGAGCAACTCATTCCTGCAGGAAAAATTATCTCTAATAGTGCACTTGTGCACACTGTTCTTGATGCATTTCCAAATTCTTACTAGATTTTTTCTAGTACTTGGAGATTTATGACCCAAGGAAACCCATGGGCTATCAAGTTTGATGCATTGTGGCAGCGCTATCTATTACAATGTAAACTTGTTGTGCACATTGTTGTTGCATGAGTCACTTTCAAGAAATAACATAGCTAAAGAGCGTTCAATCGACCAAGCTTTTATTGCTACTCAAAGAAAAAGTGGTAACAACAATGTAGCCACTTCTCATGGTTCTTTGGTGAGTAGAAATCACCTATTCCTAATGCTTCTGCTGGTAGAACCTATTTTGGAATTTTGGTGAAAAAGGAAAAACAAAGAGGTGTTGCCATTATTGCAAGGCTAATGATCACTTGATAAAGTAGGGTCCTAAGTTTAAGACAAAAGACGCCAACAAGAAAGAGGTTGGTTCCACTACAAGTGCAGCTATTGTAGAATCTTTTGTAAAAGGAGTTGTGATGTTGATGTTGATGTAGATGTAGAGTGGCATCTAATGTAGAGTGCACTTATGATTCTTTTGTCCATGATGCATATATATAAGCTGTTGCAAATTCACATGTGTGGTACTTTGATAGTGGTGCTACAAAGCACATTACTTCACAACGTGACTTGTTTACCTGTCTCAAGTCTATCCCTCATGGGAATACGGTAACAATGCCTCTTATCCGATCAAGGGAGTTGGAAAGATTGTGTTGAATGCTATGAATGGAAGTTCTTTCACACTTGTTGTTATGTACTTGGGATAAAAAAGAACCTTTTGTTTGTATCCACACTTGCAGACTTGGTGTTGTTGTCAAATTTGTCACATGATAGATGTACAATTCATGATCTCAATTTTGGTGATGAAATTGTTGCATTTGATATTTTGTGCATGGGCTATATAAGCTCACTTCGTATGAGAAGTGTGGGCAAAATTTTGCAAATGCAGTTGTGGCTTCTATTTTAGATGCAAAACTTTGGCATGCACATTTTGGGCATCAGAATTTTGCCAATTTACTGCATTTGCAAAAATTTGATATGATTGCTTCTTTGCCACCTCTTGAAGCACCTTTGAAGCATGTTTTTGAAGGCTCTATCTTGGGTAAGATATAGTGTTTGAAGTTTCCAAAGGATGGTTTAGTAAGGGCTATATACAAACTGAAACTTATGCATAGTGATGTTTGTGGGCGTATGCAAGCTTTGTCCTTAGGCTATTGCCCCGTCGTGAACTTGGTTGTGTCTGTTGGTGAGTTCGATCTATCTAGTTTGCAACTTTTTTACCTATGCCCTTTGCCTCTTGTGTGTCTTCAGTTTGTTGTCCACATGTAGGTGTGCCTATTGCTAGAGGAGGAGGTTGATCATCATCATCTCTATAATCAATTAATCCAGCCCATCCTCCTTTCCTTGCTTTGTTTCCTCATCTTTATCATCCTCATGAGAATCCTGGTTTATCAGATGGTCCATAAATGCTTGATTGACCAATGTCACAGTGTAGTCCCGTGACTTCTCCTCCAAGTCAGACTTAATTAAATCTACTGGATTCTATAGATATTTAATATTCAATGTCAGATTCTCTTTTGAATCAAAGATGTCCACTATGGATTGATAAATGTACTTGTCCAAGATAAATTGTTTGAGAGTGTTGCGAACAATGTTGATACTACTTAGAGCATCTATTTTCTGATTTAGTGCAACCATTTTTGCATTTTTAGCTTTAACTAGTTCTGACTTCTCTTCTTCTAGCACTGAGTTCTAGGCACTCAACTTGTCCAACTTCTTTTGTTGAATCTGCATAATTTTTTCATATTTTTCTTGTTATGTCTATAACCTTATCACTTAATCTTTGAAGCATAGGGTTTCTTGTTTGTACTCTTCTCCTTGGTTCCTGGCTTGATGTAGGTCTACTTTAAGATGATCTTGAGGGGTTCACCTCTTAGACATGTAAGTTACCACATGAGTCCAAATGAATGGGCTTTTTATTTGCCAAAATTGTAAAATTTTAACAGGATTACATTAAAAAAAGAGGGATTTTTTAATTGATTTTAGAGAAAAACCCAAAAGTTTTTGAAGAAAAAGAGGTCATTTTATTACATTAAGGATGTAACTAAAGGGGTTTTTTCAATACCCTTTGAACGCACGTTATATGAATAGTTTCTTAAAGGTGCACCCCCCGAGGAGATGACTCATGCTAGTTGTTTGAAGAGAGCCTTGAACTTCCATCATTTGACCAATGGTATTGACTATTGTGTTCCACCCTGTCTGGATGGTGGACACACAACCATCAGTAATACTCTCCCGATCCATCTGATCTGTTTCATACATATTGGATATGGAATAGGGAGTTTTTTAAAAGTATTGATAACAACATTACCCATGATTGACCTTTTTTTGAATTATTTATAATTGGTCCAGGTCTGCGTGCTGAATTGAGGAGCTTACCACCACCAATGCCTTTTTTTATGTATTGGCTTGAGTGTGTTCTTTCCCTTTATCCATGGTTGTCTCTAGAGGTGTTCTTGGCAATTAAATGGCTTTATCTGCTAAAGTCTCCTTAATTTGACTGGCTTCTCTCCTTAATTTGACTGGCTTCTGGCTGTGCACTCTTCAGAGTAGTCGATGTTGTGACTATCTTTTGTTTGACTTTCAATTATTCTAATAGATTCAATGTAGTTTTGTGTGTGTTAGTCATTGGCTTTGATGTGCCTGCTTCTGATTGTTTAGCTATCCTTTTCAATCCAATTATCATTAGATCCAATTCACTCATTTGTCCTTCTTGGGTTCCTTACTCAATGCACTGATTGGCAATGGTTCCATCCCCTCTAACTTTTTTCCCAGTTGTCGTTGTGTTCACAGGCACTAGGATACAAGTAGTCCAATACAAAAATGTCATCATGGGAATATGATCACTTGTGCCAATAATGTCTCTTATCCAATCAAGGGAGTAGGAAATATTGTGATGACTGTTGCAAACGGTAATTCTTTCACACTTTTTGATGTAGTTTATGTACTTGGGATCATAAAGAACCTTTTGTTTGTATCTACAATAGCTAGACATGGTCTTGTCGTCAAATTTGTGGATGACAAATGTATAGTTCATGATCTTAGTTTTCATGATGAAATTGTTTCATGTGGCATTTTTTGCAGTGTGATGTATAAGCTCACTTTGTATGACAAGTGTGGGAAAAATTCTGCAAATATAGTTGTGGATTCAAAGGCCATTTTAGATGCAAAACTTTGGCACGCACGTTTTGGGCATCTGAATTTTGCCATTTTGTTGTGCTTGCAAAATTCTAATATTGTTTCTTCTTTGCCACCTCTTGAAGAACCTTTGAAGCATGTTTGTAAAGTCTATATTCTAGGTAAGATGCAGCATTTGAAGTTTCCAAAGGATGATTCGATAAGGGCTACATGCAGATGGAAACTTATGCAAGTAATGCAAACTCCATCCTTAGGCAATTACCTATACTTCATGACTTTCATAGATGATTACTCCACGCATGCATGGGTGTATCCTCTTAAAGCTAAGTCCGAAGGATTCATGTCTATGGCTAAAAATGTCTCTGGATGTACTATGGGTACCATTCATTCATATCGAGGGTGGGGGAGTGTTTGCGGGTCGCCGCGACGGACGTCCATAGCATAGCTCTCAAGCATCAACATAAATTTATCGATACAGGGGAAGCGACTCGGATGAGGCATGAAAACTCACTAGGGTGTCAATCCTAATGAAGTGAACTCGAAGAGATGCAACTACTAACTCTACAAGCAAATCAAACGCACTAAAGCCAAGTAATCTGCCTATGTCCTTCTACACAGCTCTACAGTCATCACGCCCGTTCACCATACAAATCATATCGGAATTGCACGAAACTTGAAGGGAAGCTACAGGGGACTATCAGGAACATATCCTATCACTGTCACAGCATTCTAGAGAGGTACACGATCGCGATCGTTCGTCCCAAAGTCAGCAAAAACAGCGAACACGTGATCCTAATGGGTCATTTTAGGGTCCCTAAAGCCTCTCCTAGGGTCAAAACAACATAAAATACACATATAAACACTCAAAACAGCGATTTAAGGCCTAAACGGATGCGTCTGAAACCTTCACCAAATCTTGAATGCTTACACTTGAATGAAAGAGCAGAGTAAGAGGAACACAATGCAAGAAACAAAACTGAATTTGGATTACCGTCGCCACAGAAGCGATGATTACAAGTTGGAGCAAAGAGGTAGCTCTCTGTACGTAACGCAGTAGTCCCTTATCTTCAAAAAATGATTTCCCCTTTTCCCACTAACCTTAGTGTATTATATACCTAGGGCTTTCTAAAGTGGCCAGCGGCCAACTTCTCATGGACCTTTACATACATCATTGGAAAAATTACATCTTTGACTCAGACTTGACATAGGCGATTGTCATTAAACTTTTACAGGGTTTGATGTATTAAACATCGGAAAAATAATGTGACCACATCAAAACTTTGGCCGGCTGACTCAACGGCACCTTGGCTAGGTGGGCGCTTGTATGTTGTTATCACCTCCAAACACTACCAAAAATGGGGTTGAAAGGGTCAAATGGCTTTGTATTTACAATCTGGAAGTGCCATTGCACCCCGGCTTCTGAAACTTAGAATAACTACTCATTACAAATGACGTTTATAGCCATAATCCGCAGCATTTCATAACTCGCAAAAGATAAGACTTTGGTACGAAACTTGAGTTATTGTTGTGTTGTTGACTTAGCGGTCAACATTCCCCCCTTCCGCGTTCATGTCGTCCCCGACATGACCTGATTGTCGATGGTGATGTGGTCTTTGCTGTCGTTTTGTTGTTGGAAAGAAAGTATAGACTATAGCCTTTGCAGTAGCTTGTCTTGTTCGTCCAATCCGATGTACATAGTCTTCACATGATTCAGGAAAATCATAATTGATGACGAACTTGATGTCTTTCACATCCATGCTCCGAGCTGCAACATCTGTTTCTGTCATTATAGGTCTACTGCCAGATCTAAATTCAAAAAGAACCCAATGTCGTTTAACTTGACTCTTATCATCATGGATAGAGAAAGCTCCATCCATCCCTTGCTTCAACAAATCTGTCAATTCGGAGTATTTGTGATTCTCAGAAAAAACTTCTACAATCTGTAGAATTGAGTGATTGGCTTTCTGATCTTGTGAGCCAATGACAATTTTGTAAGGATTTTGTAGAAATTGTATGGCTAAACCCTTAACTTCTTTAGGCCAAGTTTCACTCCAATGCAAAGTCTGTCTGTCAGGTTGAATCCAGGACTTAATTATTCTAATTTGAGGTTCAAAACCCTGCCGAGCATTCGATGCGCATTATCAAGGACAAGCTTTTGAGATCCTTTGATTACCCTTATGTCTGCTCTTTGTCATTGAGGACTTCTTTGTTCTTGTGCAATCATGTTGTTAGTGTTGTCTGCAGCTTTGTCATTGTAGGCCATTCTTCGACTCGCCATTGAGGAGAAGTATTCTATGATCTGAAATTGGTGCTCCAATTCATTTGTCAATTGATTTGAGTAGCATTTCCTTATTGTTGATGTAGAAGGAATATGTACAAGAGGATGGTGGTAGGTGTCTTTAGATTAGGGTCTAAAACCTGGATGACCAAAGGGAAAAAACTCGGTGGGAAAAAAATGCCTTTGGTATACGATCTTATTGGAGTTGAGTAGTTGAACGTGAAGTACATGTTCATGAAAGGTGAGTGCTTGGGTGAAACACGGAAAGAGTGCCTGATGCAAGTGCCAATTATGGGACACTCTATATGCATATGAGAAATTTGTCAACAAAAGCAATTATGGGACACTCTATATGCATATGAGAAATTTGTCAACAAAAGCATGCAATGTGAAAGAAGGAGATGATGGGTGTTTCGAGGAATAAATGTAGCACATGTGACATCAAAAGATGTCTCAATAGCTTCCACCTTTCCAAGAAGGGTTTTCGATGTAGAAGTTTCGCCACTCGTATCTCACTGTGCTCAGTACATGAGTGTCTTTTGGACCTTCTCCTTCACTTCACCAGACTTAAGTACTTAGACTTCGACTCTTTTGCTCACCTATACCAGCATGAGCGACACAACGTAAATATGCTCAACTCTTCCAGCTTGAGCAGTACCTAGAATAGCTAAGACGCTTATACCACAGAGAATATTACTTGAAGCTTTGGGACTAACACCTCACTCATTTTGTGGCTTAGCTACTCGACTCTGACTTTTATGACTTGTCGGTTGCATGTTGACACTGCTTTGTGACAAGTTCTTCGGCTGTTGTAGTGGTTGTTGAGACATACTTCGTGAAGTTTCATCGTTTTCATGTACCTTCTTCTCTTTGTAGTGCTCAGGCCTCTCGTCAGTCGTTTCTTCATGTGGATTATGGATTTTTTTTATTTTTCTTAATAATAAACAAAGAAAATCTTAAAACAACTCAACAAAAGAAAAATCATTCAAATAGAAATCTAAATGCTATGTACACTATACACATGTCCCTAGGGGCTCATATATGGATTTTGTCCCCATACTCCTCTGTAACACTACTATGAGGGCATATACTCTAAATTTCGTCAAAAAATTGTCACAATAAAACGCAAAAATTCAATGCATCTCAAAAACATTGCCCTCTAATAGTCATAATGTTAGGTCCGCATTCAGAATGCCTCCCCCCTTCCTAATTGGAGTCATCCTTTACGATCGGGTATCGCAAAGGGTATGTGTTGTGCTTGGGCAATTAAAAGTTGTGCCTATGCAGGCCTTGTAATGTAGCCCTATTATGCATACACAGTCAATGCATGGAAAAGATTTATGTTGTGCAAGATGTGGGTATAAGCAATTTTCTTATTGGCATTTGTTGGCGAGGCTTCCTATTCTAAGCAATGTAATGGTCTTTGAAGCTTCTGTATTGTTGCTTGATTGAAGCGACTTGCTCTCTTCTAACTATACTGTAATCGTAGGAAGAATTGTAAGAATTCAAGTGGCAATGCACTGACAGCAATATTGTTGTTCTTCTTTGGGACCCATTTCTTTGCGATTATTGGCTGTTTTGTTGCTGACTCTCGTTTGGGAACCCATACTTGCCCGTGCTTCGTTTGTGTTTGAAGAGACTTCTTTGGGATCCACCTTTTTGTTGTGTGAGTCAACGGTGGTCTTTGCTTCAGCCCTTGTACGCTTGGTTGGTGACGGGATTCACGATTTGAAAGTTGATACTGTGGTTGTTTTGGAATCCAAATGAATTCCTGACTTTTTTGTGCTTGAATCAACTTCTTTGGAGCCCAAACCTGAAATCTGAAAGCTTGCGACTTTGTGATATTCTTACCCGTTCGTGCATGCTTTCCTTGTTTTTGTTTTGGTGTTGGATCTTGTGATTTGTCATTAGAGATCTTTGTCTTCTTGATCCATATCTATTTTTGGTCGATTTGACTTTTTGGTATCCAGATTCATCGAGCTTTTTGGCTTTGACTTGTTGTCCTGTTCTTTTGACCTGTGATGGTTGTTTCTGAAGGGGTTGGTGATAGTGATGGCCTGAGTTGATGATAGGGGATGTCGTAAGATTCATCACTATTGCTGCTATCCTCAGCAAGGTTGACTTCTTGTACTTTCCCTTGATTTTTTGGTTGGTAGTGGAAAGTTACTATCTGTTTGCTCGTGGGTGGCAGTTTCTTGGAGGACTTTTCTAGACCATTGATTAGAGCATTGTTAGCTCGTTGCTCTGGTCGTATTCCTCCTAGATGAGTCTTTGCATCCTTATTAGGAGCCATGTATGAGGATGCTTGTGGTGGCTATGTCTTCACCGAGGACTTTGGAATCCACTTTTGATGCACTTTATTCGTGTAGCGATGACATGGATTCCCAGGTCGTTGATCTTCTGGAAGCTCGAAGTGTTCTACAGAGTCATAGAACTCGTCGTCTTCTTCATCTTTTGATTCTCCACATTTCTTTGTTTGCTCCTTATTTCGAGAGCTTGTTGATGTCTGGTTCTCTTCGTTTTCCTGGATTACACTCACTGCAAAATAAGGAATGACATCATAGCCATTTTCATCACAAACCTTTGTTGTGGGAGCATCCTCCACGGCGCACACGTCCAGAGTAGCCAAGATGTGTTCCCATCCAAAAGGCTCTAACTCTTCTTCAGGAAATGGTTCTGGGATATAGTCCATATCCTCTATAACCCGCTCTAGGATACATTCCTCACGTTTCAAGCTACCACATTGTGAAGCTCCACACATCCACAGTTCTTTAGGCTTACCTAACCAAGCTGGAAGTTCTGATCCTGCTACTGTGGCGGAATCAAACTCCTCAACCGGTGTTCTCGTCACATCCCTATAGCTATGGTCCCTCAATTTTACCTTTGTTATGGTTTCCATATGTCTCAGGTATATATGGTCATAACCCCAATCTTGGACCATTTTCAATTGTCGCATGAATGGTCTTCCCAGAATGATGTCATAGTTGTTCTTCTTGCCAAAGTCAACAACAGCAAAAGTGTGTTCATATTCAATGCCACAAGAAGTAACAAGTACTTTTTCTAGCAGTCCTAGGGGCTTTTCCTTGTGTCCGTCTGCAAGCTGCAGGGTCATTCGTGTGGATATCAAGGCAGGTTTTCCCCATTTTTTCCAAACCTCTTTGGTTGCAATGGCCACACCAGCTCCACTGTCAAGGATTGCCATGGTTTTTACACCATTGAATTCCATAGGAAGGGTGGTGTTTCCATCTTCTCCCTCGTAATACTCGCCTACCTTGTTTAATGGCACTGGCCTAGTATTTAGTTGAGGCATTTCAAGCTCTTTGATGCCTTCCTCGATTTGAGTCATTGGGGTTTTTACACCAAATTTCTCTAGACATTTACCCACATTAGCCCACATGTTTGGTCTTATTCTAAGCAACTCGACTAACATTATTGTACAGGTGACTGGGGTAGATAGAATATCTACTAGCCCCTTTGAATCGATGGCCTTGTTGGGAGACAGTCTCTTTCATGGGACTGCAACCACATCTGACTTGGTCTCGTACTCTCCTATGTAGGACGGTAGTGTTCTTAGTGAATGGGGTTGACTATCCATAGATTGTATAGATCCTTTCTCGCCCCAATACGATTGCACGTCTAGATGCATTTGAGATCCAGTCTCAAATTCCTCTATTGGTGGTAGAAACACTCCTCGTTCATCACCAGTCTTGTCTACTCGTCTTCTTAGGTCATCGGCTTCATTGGCATCTCTGACTTGTTTCCACAATTCGTCAAGACCATCTACCTCTTTACAATCCTCAAGTATAGCTTGGTGAAATCCTTCGGAAGAGTTATCCATGGTATTCAATACTATCCTTGGTTCTAATGCGGGGTCTTTGAGGTTTGGTATGTGCTCATGACTAGAGTCTGGCTCTTTTAGTTCCTGGTTTGGTGGGATTACTTGTGTAGGCATGACACAGATCACATCCTCAAGTTTTGCAACAGGTGGTTCTAGTAAAGCTTGGGCTGTTTTAATCATTTTCTGGCACATTTCAAACCTTTTCTTTTCTAGCTCCGCATAGGGATATGTCATCCACCTTTGTTCTTGGGTTTGATTGTTTTTTAGCCTCGCATCATAGGCTTTCAAGAGGGCATCTAATGTCTCATTAACCTTCTCTACCAACAAAGATCCTCTGAACTAGCACTTCTCGGTTTCTCATCCGTGGATGGTTCTTCTAGAGGTTTAACCATCTGTGTAAGAGAAGATGCCTCCTTTTCCTCATGTTGTTTTATCTTCTCCTCGGCTTCGGTAAGCTTCTTAGCTAGGGATTTTTTCTCTCGTTCCCTGCGTGCTTTCATCCTAGTCTTTCTAGCTTTCCAACTATTTCGTTTGCTCTTGGTTTTCTGACTAGGTGTGTCTGTCTTTGGTCCACATCTTCTGTCTTTGGACTCATGTCACTTTCCGTGTTCTTTGTCTCTGGATTCTCATCAGCTTTCTTTTGAGCTTATGCTCTCGTAACCACTTGAACTGGTACGACATTTTCGTTTTCTGAGCTACTAGGGAGCTGAACAATCCCTGATACATTTGTCATGATTTTCCTTATTTGGTTTGGTTTTTTCCAACAATCGGGGATCAAGTGAGTGATGCCACACTCAAGACAATAGGTATTTACTTCAGTGATCTACGTATAAGGACATTGTTTGACCAAGTGGTTGTCACGACTTTTGTGACAATCTGTCTCTGGTTGAGGAGATTATTTTAGCATTTCCTCTTGGCTATAAGCAAGGTTTGACCTAAATAAGCCGCTATTTGCAATGAATCGCAATGTCCTTTCGTCCATTTCATACCTTCTTTCTTTCGACTGAAACCCAGGAGGTGGAGGTTGTACCGGCCTCACCACTCCATGTGTTTCTCTCACATTTTGTTGCTTTGAAGGGTAGTACTCACTTTGGTTGCTATACCACATTGTAGCTGGTACTGGCGTTGGTTTATTTGATTCTTCCATCATTGGCATGTATCTCATGTCTACCTGCATTCTAGCACCTGGCAGCGGAGGTTGTCCTAAGACAAGCTGTGGCCTTAAAACTCCTACTAGTCCTGGCGCATTCCCCGTAATGTATCTAGGTGGAGTAGGTGCTTTTGGAACAGGTTGTACATACCTCTCCCTAGCATTTTCCATGCTATAATAGCACTCTTCCCCCGTATGGTTCTTCCATTTTCTCTCAATTTCACACCACTTTGGCTCTCCCGAATCAGACCTTACAAGAGGAATCAACCTATTTGCAGGTTCAACATATTTGCAGGTTTTTGCAAATTGCAGCTATTTTGTCTTAGTGCTTCAAGATGTCTGACGGTTTCAGTCAGATTGTTACTGAGAAGCTTGAGAAAAATAACTACCCTGCATGGAAGTTCACAATAACAAATTTCCTAAAAGGAAAAGGTTATTGGGACTATGTAGAAGGAGACAATGAAAAGGAACCAGAGATTCTCGAGGCAAATGCTACAGCAGAACAAAGGAAAGCTTTGAGGGACTGGCTACAAGGCCAGAGCAAAGTGATGTATTGGCTTTCTATGAGCATCACAGATGGCATGATGGGCTATCTACAGGATGCTAAAACCCCCGCCATTGCATGGAGAAACTTAGGCAGAGTGTTCAAGGTGAACACCAAGGCCAGGAAGCTTCAACTAAAGTCAGAGCTAAATCAGGTTAAGAGGAACAACCTCTCAATCAATGATTATGCCTTGAAGATCAAGAGTATCATTGAGGCTCTTGGATCTATTAAAGTCTCAGTGGAAGACGATGACATTGTCCGTGCATGCTTGGATGGTCTAGGAGATGAGTATGTACATTTTAGGTCTTCCATGAATACAAGAGACGACATCCCCGTGTTCCAAGATTTGATTTCTATGCTTATTCTTGAGGAGAAGAACCTTGACACATCTTCTTCTCATGGCAGAAATAATTCTGAACAGGCCTTCTATTCTAACTCCAACAGAGGTAGAGGTAGAGGTCGTGGTCGAGGCCCAAGGGGTTGCAAGGGCCAATTTCTTGAAGGTCAATCAAATCAAAACAATACAGGTGGCAGGGGAAACCAGTCTCAAGGCAGGGGGAGTCAAAGAGGTCGTGGTGCAGGATCAAGCAGGCAGCAACATACTCCAGATAGCAGAGAATGTTGGACTTGTGGTGAAAGAGGTCACATGTCACGTGACTGTCCAAAGGGAAAAGCAAGTGGAAAGAGAGAACATGGCAACTATGCATCTACTAGCAGAGATGCAGATAACAGCAAAAACGAGCGCATGTTTGTTATGCAGCATGTAATGAATACAATGACTGCAAAGAATTCCACCCAAGATGATGTTTGGTATGTGGATTCAGGTGTCTCTAATCACATGACGTCTCGTGGAGAGTGGTTTAGAGATATGTGCAAACCAGATGTGTCAGGCTATGTGCAGACAGGAGATGACACAGCTCACCCCATTGCTCATGTAGGGGACATACCTCTAAATACGAAGAGTGGGAAATCAAAGGTACTTAGCAGATGTACTTCATGTCCCAAACATTACAAAGAATATTGTTTCTGTTGGACAAATGGTTGAGCAGGGTTTGCAGGTTCGCTTCAATCCAAATGGTTGAAGATTTCCAGAATGATTGTAAGCTGATCACAGAGGGCAAATGTGTGGGCAGAATGTTTACGCTGAATGTAAACATGCCTGAGGTAAAAGCTGCATTATTTGCACAGGGCACAGGTGTTGTGGCTGATGTTGACATTTGGCACAAACGCATTGGCCATGTCAATGAGTAGAGATTGCGCAGCATGCAATCAAAACAGATTGTAAAAGGTTTGCCCAAATTCAAGGTGGATGGTATGCATAAAGTGTGTGCAGCATGACAATTTGGAAAACAGTCAAAGGGCTCATTTCCACATGAGCGCAATGTATGTAAAAAGCCACTTGAGGTGGTGCACACAGATGTTTGGGGTCCAACCGATACTGCAAGTATACATGGTTGCAGGTATTATGTCTCTTTCATTGATGACCATACAAGGAAAGTATGGGTCTACTTCATGCGTAACAAAAGTGAAGTGTTTGGTCACTTTCAAGACTTCAAAGTCATGATTGAGAAGGAGACAGAAATGCAAATCAAGACATTGAGGTCAGATGGAGGGGGAGAGTACTTCCTCAATGATTTTTCAGATTTTTTGCGAATGCATGGTATACGCAGGCAGTTTACATGCAGATATACTCCACAACAGAATGGGGTCGCAGAAAGGAAAAACAGGCACATTGCAGAGGTTGCACGTGCATTGATGAATGAGAAGAACATGCCTCATCATTTCTGGGCTGAAGCCGTAAATACAGTTGTGTACATTATGAACAGGACACCTACAGCTGCGGTGCATGATGTAACACCTGAGGAAAAGTTTACAGGTAAAAAGCCTGATTTGGCACACTTGAAAGTGTTTGGCTGCATAGCTTACGTGCATGTACCAGATGAGTTACGTAGGAAATTGGATCCTAAAGCAGAGAAATGTATTCTTGTGGGATATTCCCTTGAACAAAAGGGGTACAGGTGCTACAATCCTACCAGACGAGAATTACGAGTGAGCAGAGATGTAGTCTTTGATGAGATGAGCAGCTGGTACAGTAATGCACATGGCACTATTGGGGCAGATGTAAAAGATGATGTGGTTGTACAAAATGTGAGGCCACAGTCACAGGTTTTGAGTGGACCACAAGAGTCCTCTTCTCGTGGCTCTGTTGAGAAACCATGGAATGGTAGACTACGTACGCAGGTTACTCCACCAACAGGTACAGGGAATGTATCACGAAAAGGAAAGGAAAAGGTTGATGAACCTCCCTTTATGGCTAATGCATCATCAGGTTTTTCACATGTAGACATGGATTCAGATGGTTCTGAACAAAGTCTTGATGAGGAATTTGGAATTCCGGCTGTTAGGACACCTGGTGTAAGGAAAGTACAAGAAGATGCTAGAGGGCAAAGGAGTGACCCAGGACCGCGCAGATCTAATAGAGTCAGAAATCCATTTCAAAAATTGACTTATGATGGGTATCTAGCGCATCACCAAGCCTACATGGCTAAGGTGATACAGGATGTGGAGCCCACATGTTTTGAGGATGCAGTTGGAAATGTGCATTGGGATGATGCAATGAATGAAGAGATGGCTGCATTGGAAGCAAACAACACATGGGAGTTGGTGCCATTGCCAAGTGGCAAGAAAGCTATTGGGTGTAAATGGGTGTATAAAACCAAGCATAAGGCTGATGGTAACATTGAGCGTCACAAGGCAAGGCTGGTTGCAAAGGGTTATGCACAAATGTATGGCATAGACTATAAGGAGACCTTTGCTCCAGTGGCAAAGATGACGATTGTGAGAGCTGTCATAGCAGTGGCTGCATCTAGAGGATGGATTATGCATCAAATGGATGTAAAGAATGCCTTCTTGAATGGTGACTTGCAAGAGGAAGTGTATATGGATCAGCCACCTGGTTATGTCGATCCAGGTTACCCAGATTATGTATGCAGACTTCTCAAAGCTTTGTATGGTTTGAAGCAGGGCTCTAGAGCATGGTATGACAGGATTGCCAAGTATCTTGTCAGTATTGGTTTTAGGAGAGCTCATGCTGATCATTCACTCTATGTACGTGAGAGTGATGTGGGGATTGTGGTCATTACCATATATGTAGATGACCTTATTATTGTTGGTGACAATGTTATGGAGATTGACCATGTGAAGGGTCTTCTCAAACAGGAGTTTGAAATGAAAGATTTAGGCGAGTTGCGCTACTTTCTTGGCATTGAGGTGATCAGGACTCCAGAGGGTGTATGGATATCACAGAGACAGTGTGCTTTGGACATGTTGTCAAAGTATGGTATGGCTGATTGTAAGCCAATTTCTATTCCCTTGGATGTGAATGCAAAGCTGAGTGCAGAGAAGGGTGATGTTGTTGAGGATGTCAACATGTACAGGAAGATTGTGGGTAGTCTAATCTACTTAACTATCACGAGGCCAGACTTGAGCTACACAGTAGGCTTGGAGAGTCAGTTCATGCAGCTTCCGAGGAAGCCACATTTGGATGGAGTACGACGCACACTTAGGTATGTGCAAGGTACTCTTGACTACGCATTGTTCTATGCAGCAAATGCACCATTAGCATTGTATGGGTATACAGATGCAGATTGGGCAGGTAGCATTGTTGATAGGAGATCTACGAGTGGCTTCATGTTCTCTTTTGGGAGTGTTGCTGTTACTTGGAGCAGCAAAAAGCAGCCTACGGTTGCTTTATCGAGCACAGAGGCCGAGTACAGAGGTGCAGCAGTTGCGGCGTGCGAGGTAGCTTGGCTACGCACATTACTTGAGGACTTGGGAGTGCAGGTGGAGCAGCAGATTTTCATCCATTGTGACAACCTCAGCAGCATGCAGTTGGCTAGGAACCCAGTGTTCCATGCCAGGACCAAACACATAGAGGTCCATTACCAACACGTTCGAGAGCGAGTGTTGGCGGGTGACATCGACTTGGTCTACGTCAGCACAGAGGAGCAGATAGCGGATATCTTTACCAAGCCCCTCGGAGCTGAGAAGCTTCGACGTTTCCGGAATATGCTTGGACTCTGCGACATGCAGAGCTCGAGGGGGAGTGTTGAGATGTCGAGCTCTACACCTTGAGCTGGCATCCACTACGGGTCTTGGCCGCTTACGGCATTTACTCACTGGCGCGTTAGGTGACCGACACGGAGGATCTCTGCCAGTGATTCTACAGCTGGACTACACTTATAGTGCCAGCCTAGTACGCTTCTAGCGAGTTCACACTTAGTGACCGCATGTACATATGTGCTACTTTTCAGCTTTAGCACTTAGTCATTTTGTACTCTCTTTTCTGTGAAGAAGAAGAAGAATCTTTCCATCTCTGTGTGCTTTGTGCTTGTCTTGTGTAGCTCTCTTGCATCCTCATTCTTTACACTCTTGAGCCGTAATGATGCTTTGCATACTGATTCATCCTCTTTCTGTTTGAATCTATGGATCTGCGAGACCGTGTTGTGAGCAATGCTTTTTGGCGAGAATTCTTCAATAAACTCCTCAAACAGCTCATTTAGGGTCTCAAAATCCCATTTTTCCACCGAATTGAACCATGTAGCTGCATCATCTTCTAGAGTCAATCCAAATCCCGCAAACTGTTTCGCTAAATCTGAAACCTCCTCTTCCCTAATCACTCTTCTAAAAGCCGCTACGTGATCTCTCGGATCTTTATCTCCGGAGTATTTTCTGTTTACCCATTTCTGGACTTGGGATGGTCTAACTCGTCGATTGTCTACAAGTCTAACCAGAGACTCTCCCAATCCTTCTCTCGTTATTGCTCTTGAAGGGAATCCTGGTGGCTCTCTTCTTGGAATTCCTATAGGAATTCTCGTGTTTGGTGGAGGCATTTGTGGTCCTTCATTGACCAAATATCCACCTCTTTCTAGTACAGTATGTGGATTTGTGCTTTCTACAACTCTGTATTCTCGTCCATACTTGTCGACAACTATAGATCTCCATTGACAATCGACTCCATATGTGTAGACATATAAGAGCTTGTAATCCGTTATCTCTTCTAGGTATGGATCTGAGCACCTATAAAGATTGACCTCATTGTCGTCAATGTATCTATATAGTCCTTCACTCTCATGACCAATCATCCAAACTCTCTCAACAAGATGGATCTTTATCAATTGCAAGTTTGGAAGATCCATTGTGGGAGGATATTCCTCTATCGTCGGGATCTCCAAGCTTGTGTAAGCTGCGTTTGAATCTAGGGTAGACATGATTTCTGGGCTTAAGAGCTTTTTCTTGGTTCAAGTAGACTTGGTCCACTGTGTTCAAGTTCTTTGCTTAGGGAAAAGTAGAAACTATGTCCAAAACCGCAACCGTTTCGTCACAATTCTTGCAAATTGTCGCTTTTAGACACCCCTGACTTCCGGATGAATTTTGAGGCCTCAAACGACGTTTTTTTTTTTCAAAGTTGAACTAAATGGTTGCCATAGGTATACATGCAGTTCAAGTTTTGCTCTAAGATCTGTAGAGTCACTCTCAGGCTACGTTTTGATATAAAAACTTTTTCGATCCGATACCGTTTGTGAAAGTTATGGCCAAAACAGTGAATTGCAGTTTAGAATGGTCAAAATGAGTCCAAATTCAATTTTGAAAAAAGATTTGGGATCTCTGTGACACTGTGAACACTTCTGTATGGTCAAAATTTTAGTTGGACCCTAAAACTGGCCTAGAGACATCCTACACGTAGGATGTCTATATGCTCATAATTTAACAAAATCTGGTCCAGAGACTCCCCTTAAGTCCAGCAACACAATGGTATGCTCAGATTTGAGTTTGGATGTCAAAAGTGGCCTTGAGACATCCTACGCGTAGGATGTCTTTTTGCTCAGAATGACTTGAAATTTTCACCCTAGCTTCTCCTTGATGTGCTGATCACAGTGGTGTGCTTATAAGTTGGTTCTGAGTCCTAAATCAAGCTGGAGACATCCTACGCGTAGGATGTCTTTTTGCTCTGTTTCAGCTCAAACTTGCACTGTAGCTTCCCCTTGATGTGCTAAACTCACAGCTATTTTTATTTTTTTTATTCTGACACCTATAGGCTGGTCAAATGATCAAGAATCTATTCTAAAAGCCTGATGTCTGTTCTGATGAATTCCCAAGTCAAATCAACTCCAAATTTGACTTGGAGGCTTGCCTAAGGCTATACAACACCATGCTATGTCCACAGTTTGAATTTGGCCTCTAAATCATGCCTTAGACATCCTACGCGTTGTCTAACTGCTCAGAATTGCCCCAAATTTGAACCACAGACTCTCCTTAAGGTGCCGATCACTGTGGTATGCTCAGAATTTTGTTTAGAGTCCAAAATCACACAGAAGACATCCTACGCGTAGGATGTCTTTTTGGCCTGTTTGACCCCAGACTTGTCCCACAGCTTCCCCTTGATGTCAGTAACCCAGTGGTATGCTTAGATTTTGGTTTGGATTTCAAAAGTCCCAAATTTTAGCTGTTCTTGCCTTTTTTCAGTCAAAAGTGCTAAAGTCCGCTTTGAACCCAATTTTCTCACCCAAATGAGATGAAATTTATCACATGCACTCAATACAACATTTAGAACATGCCTATGGAGTCATTCTATGGTTTGGTCTCAAAATTATGCCTTGGGCACAATTTGGATAGGATGTCTGGCAATTTTCGTCTTTTGGTCTTATCCTGTCAAGATATGGTCAAATTTCCACTTTCCAGGTGAAAATAGGGTAAAACCTACCTTCTAAACACACTGGTAAACTCAGATTTTCAAAAAAATGCCCAGATCACCCTGTAGACATCCCACGCGTAGGATGTCTACTGCTGATTTTTTGAGACTGAAGTGTCCCTGATGCTTCCTTATGCTCTCAGCAAGTGCAAGTATGCTTCACAATTGCAAAAACATGCAAAAATCACTCAATTAAGTCTTTGATGAAATTTTACGTTTTCTGACTCCGCCTTTTGGCTTTTGGTCAACAAAAATAGGGAAAAACATCCAAGTCAATATGATACTAGGGTAAAACCTACCCTCTGAACCCACTGATGCAGTCAGAATTTTCAAATTTGGTCTCCAGAACCCCCTTGAGACATCCTACGCGTAGGATGTCTATGTTTACAGAATTGCAGGTTTTCTTCACAGAACCCTTGCAAATGCTCTTTTATATGCACAGCATCAGTCAGTCATACTAAAATATCCACAAAAGCTTGTTTAATGCATTTTTACCCTCAAAAGCACACTTTTCCGTGATTTCAAATGCAATCATGCACTTTAGCAAATAATTCAATGTTGAATGGCTCTAGATCAAAATCGGATCACTTACCTAAAGCTACTCCTACAAATCATATGGGGTTTTGCATCTATGAGTAGAAAAACGCTTCACTGCCACACACGGATTAGTAAACGCTTTTATCACCTCACAAATCACTCAACCACCAACAACTACTCTACTTCACAGATCCTAACTAAACCTATCTAGTCGCAGACCCTCGGCAAGACACACGCTTCGTGGCTATCCACTTGATCGCAGAATATCCTCTTCCGGATCCACTTAAGAAAAATGCTTTCTTTAGCCGAAACTAAATCAAGCAACCATTACACGAGTGTTAGTAGGAAACCTACTTAGGTCCTTGTGTCCCCGGCAGCGGCGCTAGTGTTTGGAGGTGATAACAACATACAAGTGCTCACCTAGCCAAGGTGCCGTTGAGTCAGCCGGCCAAAGTTTTGATGTGGTCACATTATTTTTCCAATGTTTAATACATCAAACCCTATAAAAGTCTAATGACAATCGCCTATGTCAAGTCTGAGTCAAAGATGTAATTTTTCCAATGATGTATGTAAAGGTCCATGAGAAGTTGGCCGCCGGCCACTTTAGAAAGCCCTAGGTATATAATACACTAAGGTTAGTGGGAAAAGGGGAGATCATTTTTTGAAGATAAGGGACTACTGCATTACGTACAGAGAGCTACCTCTTTGCTCCAACTTGTAATCATCGCTTCTGTGGCTACGGTAATCCAAATTCAGTTTTGTTTCTTGCATTGTGTTCCTCTTACTCTGCTCTTTCATTCAAGTGTAAGCATTCAAGATTCGGTGAAGGTTTCAAACGCATCCGTTTAGGCCTTAAATCATTGTTTTAAGTGTTTATATGCGTATTTTATGTTGTTTTGACCCTAGGAGAGGCTTTAGGGACCCTAAAACGACCCATTAGGATCACCTGTTCGTTGTTTTTGCTGACTTTGGGACGAACGATCGTGATCATGTACCTCTCCAGAATGTTGTGACAGTGATAGGATATGTTCCTGATAGTCCCCTGTAGCTTCCCTTCAAGTTTCGTGCGATTCCGATATGATTTGCATGGTGAACGGGCGTGATGACTGTAGAGCTGTGTAGAAGGACATAGGCAGATTACTTGGCTTTAGTGCGTTTGATTTGCTTGTAGAGTTAGTAGTTGCATCTCTTCGAGTTTACTTCATTAGGATTGACACCCTAGTGAGTTTCCATGCCTCATCCGAGTCGCTTCCCCTGTATCGATAAATTTATGTTGATGCTTGAGAGCTATGCTATGGACGTCCGTCGCGGCGACCAGCAAACATTGGCACCGCTGCCGGGGAATGAATCTTAGGTGATGAGTGACCGAATGCATATTCAGAGTTTTCTTATTGTTCCAAAAGAAAATTTCCATTCCATTTACATTTCAGTGAAGCATCTAGACAGGGGTTTAGTGCTTAGTGGAGTCTAGGGTCGGTGGATTGGCTAGATCTACTCTTGAGAGATATAGGGAGTTGTGAGTGAGGTTGCTTTAAGCATTTTTTCTCTTCAAATTTCTTTGTATTGATTGAGTACTGATCCATCATCCGTTTTTTATCATGTTTGTTTTGTTTGATTCATTTTCTTATGTTCTTTCATTTCTGTACTTAGGAGTAGGATAAGTAAATCACATTCCAGTCAGATTTGGGGTAAAAGTTAGAGTCGAGAAACCAGAAAACCATAACTTTGGCAAAAAGGGCCATAAGACTCTGAAATTAGAAAATCTTACCAAACAGAGCTGAAATTGATTCAAATCACAAAGTGGTAGCACCAAACACTGGGAAATACTTGTCAGACTGAGCCTGTAAAATTTCATCAGATTTGGCTCAGGTACTACAATCGCGATCGGTGTACCTCAGTGTCAGAACTGTACAAGATTTGACATGTGCCTTCCTGATAGTATTCTGAACAAGTTTGTCTAAAACAACCACACCCAGAAACATCAAAAAACAAGAAAATCAGGCCACTTGGACAAAACCAGCTTGAAAGACCCAGAAAGTGCAAAATCTTGACTTTTGGTTATCCAAATGCAAAAAGACTTGGGGGATAGCCTTAAAACATCAGTGTTTACAAGCATGCCAAATCTGGTCTAATTTGGGCTCCAAACTACGATTGCGATCGATGTACCTAAGTGCCAGATTTTGACTAGATTTCATCTGTGGGATCCTCAGGTGTATACAAACATAAATTTCTAAAGGACCTAGGGTCAAAAACCACAAAAAACAGGTCAAAACCATTGAATACAAATCCGAGTAAAAAACTGCTAAACTGGCATAGAAATTGACTTTCAGTAGACCAAAACACATCAAAACTGAGAAGAAAGCATACAGAGGGATAGCCTGTACACAAGACAATCCCAAATAGCTTTCATTTCCCAAAACAAACACCAAAATCAAGTCAAACTGATAAAATTGGGAAAACAGGCACTTCCAACCAAGAAATGGTAGAAACTTGACTTTTTTTAGTCCAAATTCAAAAAGATTTGGCAACTAGTCTTAAAATAGCCTAGTGAACAAGCTGGTGAAGTTTCATCCAATTTGGGCTCCAAACTACGATCACGATCGGTGTACCTCAGTCCCAGATTTTGACCAGACTTTACCCACACATACACCTAGGTTATATAAGATACCAGGAGTTTTCAAAATTAAAAAAAGTGACCAAAATAGCCAAAAACAGTAGACAGTCAGAAAACCACTGCAGCAAACCAAGATCTGGTGAAAACATGACTTTTTCTTGTCCAAAGTCAAAAAGATTTTGGGAATAGACTGTACACATCATTGTCTACCATATCCACAAGTTTCATCCAATTTGGGCTCAAAAGTACAATCGCGATCGGTGTACCATACTGACATTTTGAGTTGAGACTTGATGAGTAGGTAGCTAATGACTAGACAAACAACTTTCTCAAAAGAACCAGGGTCAAAAAACCAAAAGACAGTTGTCAAATAGGGCAAACACTGAATACTGATCCTTCAGACCAAAATTTTGAGAAAATTCAAGTTTTTGTTATCCAAATGCAAAGTGGGTTTGGGAATAGACTAATCATACCCTTGTCTATCAACTCCTAAAATTTCATGCAAAAAGGAGCTGAAACTACAATCGCGATCGGTGTACCCAAGTGACATTTTGGATTGAAGATTTATGAGTAGGTGGCTGACATCTAGTGCAACATATTTTCCAAAAGGAGCAAGGTCAAAAAAGCAAAAGAAAGTGGTCAAAAGTCCCAGTTACACAATCAGGCCAATAACCGCAAAACCACCTGGGATTTGGGTTTTCATTGGTCAAAACATCTCCAAATTCAAAAATACAAAGACACTTGGTATCAGGACATCAAGGGCTAGCTAATGTGCAAAAATCTTCAAAATCTGGGACATGGGGTCAACGATCGCGATCGGTGTACCTCTACACAGTGGGGGTATCTGACTTCATAAGTTTGTAGACATACTTGAGGACATCCCAAATCTCAAGTTAGAGTGAAAAATACCCTCTGGAAGCCAAGATACAAACCAAAGTTCCTGTGTTCTGGATGTGAGACTGTTTTGAGTGTTGTTTCAAGTGCAGTTCACTAAAAGTGCTCTAACTTTTGATAGACAACTCCAAACTGAGTCAGGTATAGCTAGGAAGAAAGCTTTCGGGCAATAGCACACACCTAGACCTGAATTTTTAGAGCTGAATTTTTCTAGGATTCCTAATTCCAAACTTTTAGGGTACCCAGAACCAATTTCCAGAGACCAAAAAGTCATAAATTCCTGACTTGTTAGAGACTTGACCAGGGGCTAAAAGGGATTGTGTGCACTAAGCCAAGGTGTTCTTATCAAGGACCATCTTGAGAGTATTGAGTGAGGCTTAATCATGACAACTCATCCATCATTAGGGTTTCCCACTCAACTCAGAGCTATGCCACCTACACAAACAGCAAGAAATACTGCAACACCTATAACAAGAGGGTTGAGACAAGACCATGAGGCTTATCAATCATATCAAGCCAAACCTCAAGGCACGGCTCATGGATATTTGTCAAGTGATCATGTAGCTCACTGGAAGCCAAACCAATCAACTAAAATGCGGGAGTTTGGAAGAGCACAAGTGGAAATTGTTGGAGACTTAGAGGAGAAGCATCCTCTAATCAACAAACCCAACGTGAGGTTCATCAAAACCAATGAAGCCACGAGAGTTCTAACGGATTACACTTATGATGGCCTTTATAGGTTACCTATTGGGGATCAAAACAACTTCTATAGATGTTTAAATTCCATCATTGAATAGTTGACAGAGTACAAGAACCTCTATGCCTTCACATACACAGATGACCAGGGAGTGCAAGTTCTAATGGTAAATAAGTATGGACGAGAGTACAAACTTATCAGCCCAATTGAGCTAGAAAGATATACATACATGGGTACTCCAATCTCTGCTTACTACTTTCAACTGAGTGTAAGCGTACCAAGGTTTTTGGAGACTGATTTGCAAGAAGCTAACATTGAAACTATGGAATCAAATGGACCTTAAACATCCAGAATAGCTATTCACGGGAGTGTAGCTCCTACCTCATTGAGTGGAACCAAGAGACCACCAATTATACTTACAAATCCATCAACATTTCCAAAACATGTCTCGAACGGGATTCCACCAGGATTTGCTCCAAGACGAGAAGAAGGAACCAGGGATGTCTTTGTGAGAGACCCCAACGCGCTGAGATACATGGTTGAACCAGAACAAATGAGACCATATCAATTGGCCAAATGTGTCAAGAAGAAGTATGATGGATTAAGGGATCCATACGTACATGCATCCTTGTTCAAACAAGTGTTAAGAACCGAACAAGTTTTTGATTTTCATACACAGTATGAGGGATTTGGCTTAACCTTGGAAGGGATAGCATTGAATTGATTCCAACCGTTGGACAAAAATGCCTTCTCAAACGTTGAACAACTATTGCAAGAATTTGTTGTGGAGTTCTCTAAAAGGGGAATCAAGCATAACACAGTGTCCCAAATCTATGCTTTCAAGCAAAAGGAAGATGAGAGAGTGAAGGAAGCATCGCTACGTTTCAAACAATATATAGAGAGATGTCCGAAACGCGAGTTACCACAGGATGAAAGATTATCAATTCTCTTCATAGAGGGTTTGAAAAATGAAACTCTCAAGAAAGATTTGCACTTAAAAGGATGCACTTCCTTTGAACAAGTCACGAGAGAAGCGTTATACCTAGTTAACAATTGTAAAGCCTATGGCGAGGAAATTGGTGATACAAAGATCACTATGGATAATGCTCCTTTAGCATCTGGTAAAACCAACACAAGGCAAGTGGGTATGTCTCAATTAATGACCAACCTAGATGAGCTAGCAACACAAGTAGCACAACGAATAAAATGGTGTGCCATTGAGCAAAAATGGACCAATCATGAGATGAGTGAGTGCTACTATAATCAAACCTACACGAGGGGGCCACTATTTGGACATCAAATAGAAAAAAAAATGCTTTACCAAATCATCCATTATTTCAAAATAGGGTTTTATCAAGGGCTTCACAAAGAGCTGAGGTATCACAACCTAGGATAGGGCAAGAACCTATGAGAAAACTCTATTCATTGAATGAGGACACTCTGATGTTCATAGACAATCAAGAGCGTAGACCAGAGACCATACTGGCTAAGCAAGAACAACCATCAAATGCACCACCAGTGACTCAACAAGATGGACCATGCTACAAGTGTGGAGGTAACCATTGGGCCAAGAATTGTTCTTGTGTAGAGATAATTGGATATTGTGTGGAGTGTGCCATTACACACGTTGTTCCAAATTATCCAAAACACCCAAACAAACAGGGGAAAACAACAATGAATGTTGTGGGAGTGTTACCCTCTCCAAGTGGATCAAAGGCAGAACCCAAAATTCATGTGAAGGTAGTGACGAGAGCCCAAGCAAAAGAAAATGCTGAGGACCAAGCTAATGAGGAGAAAGATCAACAACCCAAACAAGGGGAAACAACTAGTGTGTCAGTGAGGACTGGGAGAAAATCCTGGAAAGCCAAAAGAGACAGAATTAAAGCAAAAACAATTACAAATCAAAGTGCACTACAAACAGAATTACAAGAGACAAAGGAGAAGTTAAAACAAGAACGGGAAAACAAAACGGTGGTGAGCGATAAGAAACCAAGGAAGGCATCTTCCGGAGGATCTGTGTTGGTAGACAAAGTCCTAGAGCCGTTAGATGCTGCACTGGAAGCATATGAGGCTAGATTGAAACCCAACCAAACCCTAGAGCAACGAGGGATGAAATATCCTCATGCTGAGGTAGAGACTGAGAGGTTGAAAATGTGTAAGGAATTGGTAAAAACTGCACAGGCAATGATGGAGCCTGAAGCACCAATTCCACCTCCAGGAACAAAACCAAAAAGTGTTGGATTTGAAATGCCTAAGGCAAAGGTTGTTGAAACATTAACTCAAAGAAACATTGAGCTAGAATCACAAAAGGATGTGCAAGCAAATACTGCAACACAAGAAACCAACAACCTAGAAATTCAACTAGATGATCAAGTAGTGGCCAACACCACTAATGATGCAAGGTCAAGATCACAATTTATGGCACCTATCCCAAAGATAGATGAGCCATGGCCAAATGAATTGTGGGAAGCAATTAGAAGTGCAAAATATGGAAGTGCGACTTTCCAATCTGCACCCATAATTGAGGTCAATACAGGGAATGAAGTCTATCATGGAGACATTCAATCTCTAAATGGAGATGCAGGGACGGAAGTTTCAATTGAAAGCAAACCAGAGTCCTTGAAGACCTTACCCTCATACATAGGAGAACATGAGGCAGACTCAGAGACTAGAGTGGTGCCATCTCAGAGAAAATCCATATCCAAGATGATGGATACAAAGAGTATGCAAGAGTTGATGTCAGCTCCAATATAGTGCACCATTACTCTATCTGAACTGCTTAAGATTAGACCACATGTATGGGATGAATTAGGCAACAATTTGGGGAAGATGGGATTAAAGATACCTCTTCAAGATCTACCCTCAAATGAACAATCAAACAAAACTCAACAAGAAAGTGCAAACGCTAGACCTGTGCCAATAAACAAGGTGGGGGAATATTGCTAGGGAGAAGAAGGAAACACCACCTTACCTGTGGAATACAAAGGAGTTAAAACATTGGCTATACTTGATAGTGGGGCTGGAGTTGCCATAGCCACAAAAGACATTTGGGAAAAATGGGGTAGACCAGCGCTTAGGAAAACTAGAATGAAGTTGCAACTTGCAGATGGATACACGGAAAAAACTATGGGTATCTTAGAGCAAATTATTGTGACTTCTTGTGGAATTGAATATGAACATACATTTGCAATAGTAGATTTTAGAAAAGGGAACAATTTTGATATCATTTTAGGAAGACCTTTCATGCGTCAACTTAAGATGGTTCAAGATTGGGGCTATGACTATATCTACTTGAGACATAAAAAGATCACCACAAAAATAAGCATAAAAGACCATAGCTATAGAGATGTGAATAGAACTCCGTTAGAAGAAATTGACTCTTCTATAGTCAATGGGAAAGAGATACCTGCGTGGCTACAAACCAAACAAGAACTTTGGATGTGTGGTGCTTCGAAGGGTGGAAGCTCGGTGAAGGATGATTGCATCCTAGAAAGATCAATGGACGATGAAGCTTACATACCGGAACCCTTTCCAGAGCAATTATTTGAACCCTTTGGATGGGATCAAATACTGGAGACTCTTGATGTGTGTGTGAATGAGGTGACCCCGACTAAGTTTTGTGATGAGGAAGGGTATGATATAACTCCCGTATTTACGATAAAGGTGTTGAAGGAAGCTAACGAGATTTGTGAGTGTGAAGGCAAAAAAGGTGAAACAGATAGCTACGTCATGGAGCATGATGCCAAAGTGCACATGAAGAAAGCAGAGCAACAACGAGAATATGTCATCATTGACATACCTGAAGAATCAACAAAAGCTATTTCAAAGAAGCCGACTCCAGAAAAAGTGCAAATGAAAGTAGATGAAGGAGAAAAGCTTCCAAGTTCAACGACAAATCTTCAACAAACGCAAGATCAAAAGAAGAACAGGGACAAGGAAGAAGATGGACTATCTCCTACGATGATCAAATTCAATTTATGCGGACAAACAGGGCTCAAGGTTACATGTTCGGCCGCAATAGATCTAGAAGCAATAAAGAATCTAATGACTTATGGAACGTGGATCATGATGGGAAAGCCACCAATCAATGAGCTAGAAGAAACAGTTTACACAAGTTCAAAAATGCCGATTCCTAGCTTTGGAGTGGCAAAAGCTGTACTCAAATTGAGTACCGGGGAGTATAAAGATACTTTCCACATAATCAACTCCCATCATATCAAAGAGAGTTTGGTCCTGACAGAAAGCTGGAGGAACATCTTCTTTCAACAACAATCAAAAGCTTCAACAACAACAACGGTAAGACTCCATGAAGCTTCTCAAATCCATGCAGAGAAGAAATCGCCAATGATCGCGGAAAAAGGTAAAGCAAAGGTAAACATTGAAGTATATCAACCTCGCCAGACGACTTTACCTTCAACGAGCTTCCATCAAATTTCCCACGAAGCCTCTACATCAAGAGCCACACCATCAACAATGCAATGGAAACCAAAGCAAAAAGTCTATCAACCAAAGTTTCCATCACAAAAAAGCATCTAGAAGAAACCGAAGAATGTCAAGCAGGTGTTGGTATCCAAAGAGCACATCCAAGTCAAAGACCCAGTTTGGATACATGAAACACGGGTTCAACCACAACAGCAAAAGGTGACAAGGTGGATAGCATCAAATGAATCAATCAATGCTCGAGGCTACTTCCAAGGAAACACTAATGTTTGGGCCAAAAAGCCTAAAGTAACAGCCTGGACCTACCCACCTCAACCAACGAGTTCTACAAGGAACAAGACGTGCTATCAACGGAATACAAAATACTCAGGGAAGCGAAAGAACACCAACAAAAGGCAAACAAAAAGACCTTCCAAGCGGGCAACGCGAAAAGTTTGGGTACCGAAATCAGACTTCAACAAAGATACCCAACACAAACAGGTGAATCAGTGGATGATTCCAGTGAAGCTACTTGAAGCACAAGGATTCTATGAAGGTAACACCCAAATATGGTTACCCAAAGTAGTTGCTCAACCTAGAGCCACTAAGACCAACCAAGTAGCAAAGGACCCCACACAAAGACAATCAACAACAACAAAGAGCCAATGGGGACTAAGCACAACCAAGGGAGAAACAACCTCAAAATGGATCCCTCGTCTTCTACTACAAAAGCAAGGCTTTTACAACGGAAATCATCAGGTTTGGATACCAAAGCCTAGTGTCCATCAAATTATAGAAGAAGATAAAATGCCAAAGAGGGTCACACAAGGACCAAAAACAAGATGGGTTCCAAAATTGCTAGTGGAAACTCAATCACAGAGAACCCACACATCTCGACAATCGCTTCTCATGGAAATTAATGCAACGGCTACATCAAGCCCTATCAGAGCTGAAGGACTTGTTTTACAAAGAAGTATCAACATACAACAAGCAAGTCAAGAGGAGCCAAAATATGCCAACCTACTCGACAAAATGGTGGCATTCAAAGACCAAAGCAATGATAGAGGCCTTAATCTCAAGAACTTATGGCATTGGGTTTCAGGCCATGAACAGGTAAGTCCAAGTCGCCATTAAAAATACATGGCATAAAAGTCAAGAGTCGGGCAGCCGAGCCACTAAATGAGCAAGGCATTAGTCCCAAAGCTTCAAGTAATATTCTCTGTGGTCTAAGAGTCTTAGCTATTCTAGGTACTGCTCAAGGTGGAGGAGTTGAGCATATTTATGTTGTGTCGCTCATGTTGGTATAGGTGAGCATAAGAGTCCAAGTCTATGTATTTTAAGTTTGGTAAAGTGAAGAAGAGAGTCCAAAAGACACTCACGCACTATGCGTAGTGAGTAATGAGTGGAGAAGCTTCAACATCAAAAACCCTTCTTGGAAATGTGGAAGCTATTGAGATGTCCTTGGATATCACATGTGCTACATTTGTTCCTTGAAGCACCCAACAACTCATTTTTCACACCGCATGATTTTATTGAAAGTACTCTTGTGTGCATATAGAGTGTCCCATAATTGGCACTTGCATTATGCACTCTTACTTTATTTCTCCCAAGCACTCACCTTGCATGAACAGGTACTCAACTTCCAAGTGTTCAACCCCAATAAGAGTGTATACCAAAGGCATTTTTTCCCACTGGGTTTTTCCCTTTGGTCATCCAGGTTTTAAGACCCTAATCTAGACCTCATCATCAACTTCTTGTATATATTCCTTCTACATCAACAATAAGGAAAGGGCTACCCAAATCAATCAACAACAACTTGGAGTAAAAACAGCAGGTCTCCATATGCTTATCAAGAGCATCTTTTATCTTCAAGGGTGACAACAAAGCTCCATCCAACAATGGCAAGTCAAAGAATGGACTACAACATCAAGCAATGAGAAATTTAGCAAGCGAGCTATCCACAACAATCAAAAATAGCTCACACAGTGCTTCAACATTGGTGACCTATTGCAAACAACTCAAATTGCAGTGGACCTTGAAAGAATATCCATCATAAAGTCCATGCCACAAGGAAAATCAGTTCTACATGATCAAACACTTCAACATCCATCTTTACGGCAGCTAAGATTGACAACCAAGAGGCGAATGCACAACAAGAAGAAACGTTGCCTCGATAATCAAAGCTCAAATCATGTATCAACAACATGACAACTATGCATCACTCAAGGAAGGGGGTAGCGTCATCAACGACAACGGGCTTCCCAAGCTGAAGACCAACCTTGAAGACAAAGCTAAAGACAACCCTATGACAAGACTGCACAAGGTCGTGTCAAGGGACGACACGAGCTAGGAAGGGGGGAGTGTTTGGAGGTGATAACAACATACAAGTGCCCACCTAGCCAAGGTGCCGTTGATTCAGCCGGCCAAAGTTTTGATGTGGTCACATTATTTTTCCAATGTTTAATACATCAAACCCTATAAAAGTCTAATGACAATCGCCTATGTCAAGTCTGAGTCAAAGATGTAATTTTTCCAATGATGTATGTAAAGGTCCATGAGAAGTTGGCCGCCGGCCACTTTAGAAAGCCCTAGGTATATAATACACTAAGGTTAGTGGGAAAAGGGGAGATCATTTTTTGAAGATAAGGGACTACTGCATTACATACAGAGAGCTACCTCTTTGCTCCAACTTGTAATCATCGCTTTTGTGGCTACGGTAATCCAAATTCAGTTTTGTTTCTTGCATTGTGTTCCTCTTACTCTGCTCTTTCATTCAAGTGTAAGCATTCAAGATTCGGTGAAGGTTTCAGATGCATACGTTTAGGCCTTAAATCGATGTTTTGAGTGTTTATATGCGTATTTTATGTTGTTTTGACCCTAGGAGAGGCTTTAGGGACCCTAAAACGACCCATTAGGATCACCTGTTCGCTTGTTTTTCTAAATTTAGGACGAACTATCGCGATCGTGTACCTCTCCAGAATGTTGTGACAGTGATAGGATATGTTCCTGATAGTCCCCTATAGCTTCCCTTCAAGTTTCGTGCGATTCCGATATGATTTGCATGGTGAACGGGCGTGATGACTGTAGAGCTGTGTAGAAGGACATAGGCAGATTACTTGGCTTTAGTGCGTTTGATTTGCTTGTAGAGTTAGTAGTTGCATCTCTTCGAGTTCACTTCATTAGGATTGACACCCTAGTGAGTTTCCATGCCTCATCCGAGTCGCTTCCCCTGTATCGATAAATTTATGTTGATGCTTGAGAGCTATGCTATGGACGTCCGTCGCGGTGACCCGCAAACATTGGCGCCGCTGACTCAACGGCACCTTGGCTAGGTGGGCACTTGTATGTTGTTACCACCTCCAAACAGGGAGTATATGTTCTCATGAGTACAATGCATTTTTGGCTAATCATGGGATAAAACACCAATGCACAATGCCTTATACACCTTAGAAAAATGGTGTTGTTGAAAAGAAAAATGGGTCGCTTACAGAGATGGCACGATGTATGGTCAAGAGTCAAGTTGTGCCACATTCGTTTTGGCTTGAGGCCATCATGTGTGATACTTATGTACTTACTAGGTGTTCTAAAAAAGCTTTGCAGTCTATGACTCATTATGAAACATGGCATAATAAGAAGCCATCTATCGATTACACATGCATTTTTGGTTTTTTAGATTATGCTTCGATGTCATAAACATAGTGCAAAAAAAATGGATGGTAAGGCTATTACGTGCATTTTTGTTGGTTACAATGCTAAAAGCAAAGGTTATAGATTATACCATCCACAAACAAAACGCATCTTGGTTTCATGATATATTGTGTTTGTGGAAGATTCAGCTCAGCCTTTGTTCTCGTGCAGAGACAGTAATGTAAGCTCACAAGACATTTTTCTTGCCTCTTTTTAATGGTGAAAACTTGAATGTAAATTCCAATGAGGAAAATGTATGGCCTATGGGGAAGGGCCAAGAATGAGGAGGCTAGAGGTATGCCAAAATGGCTGGTGCATACTTTGCATTATAGTAAATTTAATGCACCTTTGTCTAGTTGTACTTGTTCACGTTCTCACCATGCAACCTATGCATCAGATTGTTATGCTTGGCTATTTCTAGTCTATGTGATGAGGAGTCTTTCTTTTGATGGAGCATAGAATCCTAAAAATTGGATGGTTGCCATGCAGTGAGAATATGATGCACTTATGTAAAATTACATGTGGACTTTATGTGATTTGCCTCGTGGGAAAAAGGGAATTGGTACGAAGTTGGTTTACAAGTTGAAACGCAAGCCAAATGATGAGATTGATTGCTATAAGTAATGGATGCTCACTTTGGATGGGATGGACTAATCAGACATCGTTACTCCTTTCTTAAATGGTGATATATTTGAGGAAGTTTATGTAACACAGCCTCGTGGTTTTGTCAAGAAACGACAAGAAGGTAAAGTGTGCAAATGTAAGAAATCTTTGTATGGGTTGAAGTAGTCTTCTTGTGCTTGGTATAAGAAACCTGACACTCATTTGACAATCATCCTTGTTCTATATGTAGATGATTTGTTGATTACTAGTCCAAATGAGACACACATTGCTGAATAGTTTCTTGGAAGATACCCTTCTAATTTCTCAACCAATGTTCATCATCTCCTAAGTTCTTATTCACTCTTTTTTTAATATATTGTTATTACTTAAAAAATAATTTGAATTATAATAAAGACCCACCTGTCTCACTGGTCACGTATCTATTGAAGCTCAGGGACCCGAACACTAATCTGCTAGTTTTTTCTTTAAAACTGAGTCAATTTAGTAACTTCTCGACATAGTAATTTCCTACTTGCTTATATATGTAAGATATTTGTATCCTAGTTTCCTGATTGGGTTTCTAAGCTTTACTAACTCTCTTATAATTTTTTCATCTTTTTCTAAATTTTTTCTTTTAAATTTTTTTAAATTAGCTCATTTTTTGCTTGTTATTTATTATGGTAATTATCTCAAGAAGATATATTTTAACCAACTTTCTTATAGTGTATATTACATCTAGTAGTTATATCAAAAACTTCTAAATGGATTTACTATTTATTCCCATTAATTTTAAGCCAAAAATAATGTTTTTAGGCCAAGATAATTATTAAAACTAAATGATTAATCATGAGCTACTTATTATAGATTACTAAACTTAGATATTTCTTTGATAAATATCTCATTAACTTTTAAACATGTTTGCTAATTATCTTGATTAATTTTTAGCTAAATTCAAGGTTTTTATGCTAGAATAATTAGTAAAACTATGAACTAATTATAATCTAATTCAAAAGATTTTTTCACACTTAAATATTTCTTCGGTAAATATTTCATTAACTTTAATACATATTTATCCCTATTAATTTTTGGTCAAAAACAGGGTTCTTAGGCTAAGATAATTACTGAAACTAATTAAAATTATAAGCTAATTATCAAGGGTTATTCACTTTTACATCTTTCTTTGATAAATAACTCATTAACTTTTAATCATGTATACTAATTAACTTGATTAATTTTTATCCAAAAATAGAGTTTTTTATGCCAAGATAATTATTAGAACTAATTAACTAATTATAAACTAACTTTCATGGATAAATTACACTTGTATCATTCTTTGATAATTATCTTGGTATTTATTAAGCTAGTTTACTAAATTTTCCATTAGTTTTAAGACTGAAGACAATCAATTCTTGTCTAAATAAATAGAAGCTTCCTAATAGTATAAACAAGTTTGATAATTATCTTGTAATTATCTAAGCTTAATTGATATATTTTCTCTTAATAAAGGCCAAAATTGATCAATTCCAGTCCTAATAGGAGTTAATAATTAATTAGGTTCATAATCATAATCATAAATTGAGTATTCAAGCAATGTATTAGCATAAAAGAGTGTAATTTATAATAGATGGAGGTTTAATCTTTCTTAATTAAATAGATAACTAAGAAAATCAGATTTAGACTAATCAACTAGGATTATATTTCTACTAATCAACTAGGATTAACACTAATTATCTTGATTAATCAACGAGCGACTTTTGGTCAGAGTCTCTCTATGCTAGAGAGATTTGGCTAGGTCTCCGAGTCTGAGTGAAAAATGTAAAGCTTAGGGGGTCTATTTATAGGTTTTTGGCAAGCAAGGCTCAATTTAGCAACCCTACGCAGCCCCCCATCTCTAGAAAGCATCCTCTACTGCTATTTTAGCCCTTGGTAGACCCAAAATATCCTCCCTAGTGCGTACTAATCTTGATTGTCAAATCTGCTAACTTTACATCAATTTTTATTTTATTTTTTGTAAATATCTATCATTTGCTAGGCCATGTGCTTTTATAATTATTAAAGTCTTCAATTATCTTTTTGAATTTAAATTAGTTTGAAAACTTTCAGAGGGAATAGCAGGGTCGGTTTTTGCCCAAATTGAGTTCTATTTTTTTTTTGCTATAGTATTGGTGTGCTGAAGATTCCAAAAATACCACTTTTGGCTACTTTTGAGATAGTGGTTTACCAGTTTCTTGGTTTGGTACTAACCATTAAATCTTTAGGGTTTATTTTCTCGCTTCCAGAAAGGTGGAAACCTTACAATCACCCCAACTTAAGAATTTGAGATGTCCTCATCTCAACCAAAGTTAGGAAATTATTTATATAGAAAACTTCTGGTTTCTGAGTAGCATTTTCAGTGGGTTCATCTTTCCATACAACTAGTTTCTTCTTAGTTTCTTTATTTCCAATAACTTTCTTTATATTTTCTCAAGAATATCATCTATTTTGAGATCCTTCCTTACTTTAGCATTACTAACTATTTGTTGCCCCATTTATCCAAGAAACTCTTGGTATTGAGCCCATCTTTAAAATCTTTACAAACCAAATATATCAACTCAAAAACCAGATCAAATCCATTCCATATAAAAGATTCATATATCCACCTTGTCAACATGAACGTGCTTCGTCTAACTGACCATTTAGAGCAATCAATATACGGCAAGTATTATGCATTCTAGCTTTTCCAATCTGAATGTGCTCGGCATGTTCTTGCCATTTTGAGCAATCTACGTTCGGCACAAGCTTCCGTATTGCACAAGAGGTACCCCCTCTGTGCCCTAACTTGGTTGACCAAAAATATGTAAAGGGTTTTAAGAGGTATCATACCAAGAGTTTTTTGCCTTCCTATTAATCTTGTGCATTAATACTTCCATATCTAGGTCATTTTTTAAGGAAGCCTATCTCGTGCATAAGGAATGTGAGTAGGTTTTTGGATAACTAGCTCATTCCTGAGATACCATCATAGATTTCTACTGACAAGGTGCAAAAATAGGATGATGGAGGGGGTTCCTTTGAATTCAATTTCTACTTTCCAGAGACTGAGAATTGAAAGAAAACCTCTTTCTCATTTGCTAGTTCTACCCTTAATTTCATGATTGGATACTAACTCAACTTTAGATTCCGACTTGCTTCAGTAATAGTTTTTTTCTCTTGCGTAACTCTATAAAGACTATTTATGTGTAGGTTACCCTGTGATTAAGTAATGAAGTTTAGTGTTACCAGATGAATATCTACTTTGTTTATGCTTTCAAACTTATCTGGTAATTTTGAAAAAAAAATCCACAGTTTATAGCATACTAGTATTCCATCTACTGCAAGGGTTTCCTCTAGATTCTCTATCCCAATGAAAAAGTGAACTTCAATCACTTGAAGATCTTTAGCCCATTTGAGTCTCTTCATATTTAATGCAAAACTTTCTAACTCTCTCGCATCAATGAAGAAAATCTCACTAGATCCTGATCAGCTGATCCTCCGAGTGGGAGGAGAAAATATCATGTCTACCTATTTCATCATGCTTTTTCGCATTGAATAGTGTCGAGAAAGGCATGCCCTCATAAACCTAATGTTGAAACACATGAATTTACAGTAGGCTTGATGGAAATCTTCATGCTAATATGCGTACAAATCTCTCTCTTTCTTCCTCTCTCTCTCTTTTCAATAAAATACCTCTTTAATTGAGTTTATCAAAACCCACTTATTTCAACCTAGCACCTTAAACTTTTCCTAGGTTTGTGATTTCAATTAATACATTCTCTAATACCAATTGAGAGGTCCCCAACCAATCAACACCAAGTGCAAGATAGGGTCCTTGAAAGATCTCTAAGTCTAATAGAAATTGAACTCTTTATGTAAGAAAAAATTCAGGGAATAGGCCTTTGCCATTGGTATGGTTTGGGACTATAGCCCTAGAAAAAGACATAGTCCTATCTTGCAACTAGAAATGGGAAAAAATCTAAAAGCTCCAAGAACTTATCCGGCTTTATAACTTCTATAAATGGACTAAGGTATCCTCGTCCTTTGTTTTTTTCCCTCTACATAAGTGAGAGAACATCCATTGGTGGACTCCTCTTCCACTAAAGAAATCTTCTAATGTTAGTGCACGGAGATGGATAATTATATGACTAATTAGTTCCACCCATCCATGATCCACAACCTTAGTCGATCCCCACTTACCACCCTGCACTCACACATACTTCTTTATTGTTTTAATTACTACCACAATAATTTAACATTTAAAATAATAGTTCATTTTAAATTTTTGATACAGTGATTCATTAAAACAGATATTGAAATAAGTATCAAAAAACAATTGTTAGCAAACAAGCATCTTTAAACTTAAGACAAGGTGATTTCAACCAAAACATTGACCATAATAACCATGGCCATGACTCTTCTTGTCTCAAGATCACCTAAGGGTGAAAAACAACACCCATTCCTTATCCATAGTTCGAGGTGAATATATCACCAAAAAGTTCAGGGTGCCCAAACACCAAGTCAATTGCCCATACAATCGGTCGGCTCCCCTAGGATAACAAAACAGTATCCTAAATTATGTAGAAACATCAAGACATGACAGAGTAGAGACTCGGTGTTCATGGGTATAATCGACTTATCGTTGGCCTTATAGTCATCATTATTCATAAAAATATACCAAAGAGTTGGAGGTGTCTTGAGACAAGTTGTCTTAAGTATGATCTATCATATCTTTTCTAGTTTAATTAGCCTAACCAAAAATATTTCTTTCTAAGTTTACAACAATTGCATGATGGTTTCTTGAAAGATACCCTTTCGATTTTTTGGCCAATTTTTGTCAAATCCTAAGGCCTTGTTCACTTTTTAACAGATGTAGTGTTATTACTTAAAAACGACATTGAATTATTTATAGCTTAAATTATAATGAAAACCCACATGCGACTGGTCAGGTATCCGTTGAAGCTCAAGGGTACGAACACTCTCTCCATAGGCCTGCTGCTTGGTCCAGCCTCGTGATCCTGTGAGGCCGTGGACCTCTTTGTAATACTATCATCTTTTTCAGCTGGTTGGTTTTCCCTGATCCTCTTGGGAGCCATGACTTCTATCCTTATAAAAAGGACGTCTTATTTTTAGATAAATTATCAAAACCTGATTTTACAATTCTATAAGATACTTCCATGACTTACCCTTGGGTGGGTTTATTTGTCATAAAAGATTTGTGTGGTTTAATATTATTCTTGCAACTATTTATACCTTAGTTTAATCATAAGAATTTATGGCTAATGTTTGGAAACTAATCTACTAGCTTTTTTCTTGAAAAAGAAGTAGTAACTTCTCAACATAGTAATTTTCTACTTGCTTATTTATATAAGATATTTTTATCCTAGTTTTCTTATTAGTTTTCTAAGCTTTAATAGTTATCTTATATTTTTTTGAGTCTTTTTTCTAAATTTCTCCTTTTAAACAAGTGTAAAAATAGCATATTTCTAGCTTGATGTATATATGGTAATTATTTCATGAAGATATATTTTTAAAAATTCTTTATAGTGTATATTATCTCTACCAGTTATATCAAAATTTTCTAAATGGATTTACTATTTATCTCCATTAACTTTTAGCCAAAAATAAGATTTTTAGCCAAGATAATTACTAAAAGTAAATAATTAACTATGAGCTAATTATCATGGGTTATTTAAACTTAGGTTTTTCTTTGATAAATATCTCATTAACTTTTAGATATGTTTGCTAATTATCTTGATTAATTCATAGTCAAAAACATGTATTTTAGGCCAAAATAATTAGTAAAACTAATTAACTAATTATAATAAATATATTAAAAGTTTTTAACACTTAAATCTTTCTCAAATGAATATTTTATTAACATTTAAACATATTTTCTAATTATTTCTATTAATTTTTAGTCAAAAACAAGTTTTTGAGCTAAGAGAAATTCTAAAACTAATCACATTATTTAAAGGAAAATTATCAAGAATTATTTACACTTAGGTATTTCTTCATGAGTAACTCATTAACTTTTAAGCATATTTATGAATTATCCTCATAAATTTTCAGCCAAAAATATGGTTTTTTAGGCCAAGATAACTACCAAAACTAATTAACTAACCATTAACAAGTTATTTATACTTATATCTTTCTTGATAATTATACTAGAATTTATTAAGCTAGTTTACTAAATTCTCCATTAGTTTTAAGATTGAAAACAATCAATATTATGTCTAAATAAATAAAAATCTTAATTAAAAATTATGATATAATTTCTCAACTTTCTAACAGTATAAACAAGCTTTGATAATTATCTTCCAATTATCTGATCTTAATCGGTATATTTTTCCTTAATTAAGGCTAAAATTGATCAATTTTAGTCCTAATAGGAGTTGCCTATTTCATTTAGATGGGGCATTTAAAGATTCTATTTTGTCATTTTCACGTGTCTCATTGCACTCTATTTCATTCTTCACTATTCTCTCTCTCTCTCTCTCTCTCTCTCTCTCTCTCTCTCTCTCTCTCTCTCTCTCTCTCTCTCTCTCTTCCTACAATGTGATGTACACATATATTTACCCTCCACAATGTTCTTTTTCTTGAGTACGCGTTCATTCATATCACCCATTCAAGGATAGTAGTAGTCGTTGGGTGCCTCTGGATGGAGTCCGACTCATGGCCTAAACTCCATGCTAGGTTGGGCACTGAGAAATCCTCCCCTATGTAAACACTTTCGCAACTCTGATGTACTTTGAACTTCGATGTATATTGAAGATAGTATATGGAAAATTGTATAAAAGTAAGTGTAAATTGTGTATTTTGTGCATAGACCTCGGGGGAGGGGTGTCTCTCACTTGGTATCAGAGCCTATTCTTAAGGTTATGGGGTTATCCTGAAACCTGATACTAGTTAGGTTAGTTATGCATCATGCATGCATTCATGTATGCTATTTGAGAAAGGAGATTCTATTCACAATGCATCTATGAGTGACAATGATTGGTGGTACCTGCTTGACTTGCCTTTTTGTATGGGATTATGTGGTCTTCAGCTATGATGACGTGGTTGAAGTGTTCAATAACGGTATTAAGACATTCTTTGAATGTTTTTTTTAGCAATAAATGGCTTCTAAGGTGACGTCTGATTGCTTTAGCAAGGGAGACAAGTTTTGGGCCATAGTATTCAACAATATGGAAACGCGGTTATCAAGGGATGCGAGGAAACTATTTTACTTAGAAAAAGGGACCAAAGTCTTTGCAATGCTAGGAAACACAACTTGTTCAAAGAGTGTTGATCGTAGTTACCTTACTCTTCATGAAGAGTCCTTCCATTAGTTCTTCATTTACATTGATGATAGCCTGAGGGATTGGTTTGCCAACCTCATTCTACTTCAACTTAGGATGTGGTTAGGTCTAGAAAATATGTTCTACTACTTGGCAATGCACTCTCAAATACTAAGGATTGCCAAAGTTGCCAAGAAGTTTGAAACACTTCCATTTGTCATAGGGAAAGAAAAGCTAGAACATAACTATAGACTACGTTATTGGTGGGAGGTGTGTGTGAACACACTAGGATGGCCGGGGCATTTTTTCCCTCTTTAGGAGGGTTTTCCCCCCGAGCATTGTATATACGCCCATCACTCTAGGGCTATCTATCTTTCCATTGCACACTAAGTAACACACTCTCTATTGTGTGCCTTGAGCTTCCTTCGTCTTCTCCAAGATGTGTGCTTTTCTCTGCAACCCTAATTCCAACATTTTTTTGTCTTGGATCTCACCATTGCCAAGTACATAATGATGTACATCTTTACTATTCACGAAGAACTCTAATCTTGAGAACTGCACTCTGCGAGGCATGTGCTTTTTGTCTTGGATTTCACCATTTCCAGATACATAACGATGTATATCTTTACTATTCACCATGATAGAATCACGTCCCTAGAAAGGGGGACAAACTAAATCAATATTGGACTATATGTAGTAAGTTGAAAGAGTCCTTCCTAAGCATAAATTCTTTCCTAGTGTAGATAGCATACCAAGTCATACTTTCCTAAAGAGGAGTATTTGAGTTTTTTCCAATGTTTCTTTTTTTTACTTTTAGAAGTTGCAAATGCAATGAATATAAGTGCTTAACTAGATTTCCAACTTGTTATGTTGATGTTACAGCGCTTGGTGAGCCAGTGGGCACCTCTTCTTCGTTGTGCACTTTTTCCTTTTGAAGCTTGCTTGGGTGAGCCTCAAGGTCATCTGTAACCTCAACTATGGTTCTTCTTCGTGCCATAATCCTTACTAAACTATTCAAATGATGGTTAATTCTAGAGAATTTGAAGATAAGGATCATTCTCTTTTAATGAGTTGCCTATCTTTTGTATTATAATTTTACTAATTTTCTCCCCTTTTCACACAAGATTTAGTAGATTTTCAAATTCTTAATTTATTTTGCATTGGAACTCCCTGCTTGAATTGCTAGTAGTTATTTTGTAATAAAAATAGTCCAATTTCTAAATGAATGCATCTTTATGAGAAGACATGAGAACATTCAAGTCATGATAATAATAAATTATATTTCTAAAACTTCATTCTAGCATACGTAATTTCTCTCTTTCTTTAATTGATTCATCTGCATCAACTTTGGTTACCTCTCTATAGATATATTAACTATTTTAATAATAAATCAATCAATCTCTCTCCAGATATATTAGCTATTTTAATAATAAATCAATCAATCTCTTTACTTGATAGTCAAATGAGATTATAACTATTATTTAATAAGTTAAACTGAATTTTTCCAATGTACATTTGTAATTTTGACCTTAAGCAAATACACCTTATTAATTTTTCTGCTTTTCTAGAAAAATATCAAGTTTCTACATTAAAATTGCTTGGAAATTCTAGAATCATTATGTTGGAATTAGGGTTGCAGAGAAATGCACACAGCTTGGAGAAGACGAAGGAAGCTCAAGGCACACAATAGAGAGTGTGTTACTTAGTGTGCAATGGAAAGATAGATAGCCCTAGAGTGATGGGCGTATATACAATGCTCGGGGGGAAAACCCTCCTAAAGAGGGAAAAAATGCCTCGGCCATCCTAGTGTGTTCACACACATCACTACCACATGTATATGGTAACAAATCCCCCCTGGAGTAATGCGGTGAACGAGAGCTGGCACATGAGTAAAGGGAAGTGCCATGCCCTGAGGACATGATCAGTATACAAAGGGGAGTAAGCCCAAAGCTTTGTGGAAAGCTTCAAGCTTCTCACGATACAATGCCTTTGTGAAAAGATCTGCAAGGTTGTCCTGTGTTGGCAGATAAGCCAAGCTAATCTCTCCTACTGAGAGCCTCTCCCTGACATAGTGGTAATGCACCTCAATGTGCTTTGTGCGAGCATGAAAAACTGGGTTCCTCACAACTCCCAATGCGCTCTGACTGTCAGTGTAGATAGTGTTGGCAGTGTCTTGTCCAACACCCAAATCAGCCATAAGGCGTCTGATCCATACACACTCAACCGTAGCTGTGAAGACTGCCCTGTACTCAGCCTCACAACTCAAAGTGGCCACAGTAGGTTGCTTCTTGCTCAACCATGATATACATGAACTTCCAAGCATGAAACAAAAACCACTTGTGGACACTCACGTGTCAAAACAACCAGCCCAATCTGAGTCCGAAAAAGCAAGTAAGTCTGGTGGCAATGATCCCCCCTTGGGATAAAACAAGCCAAGATGGAAAGTGCCACTAAGGTAGCAGAAAATCCTCTTGACATCCTGCCAATGCTTAGACCCTGGGCTATGCATAAATCTACTAACCTGTGAGACTGCAAATTGAATATTTGGCCTCGTGTTGCATACATAAATAAGGTAGCCAACAGTAGTTTGGTAAAGAGTGACATCAGCAGGATCGCCAGCATCATGTAGACTCAACTTCAAACCTGTTTCCATGGGAGTGGCAATAGGTTTGCAATCCTCAAGTCCAAACTTACATAGCAATGTCTCTATGTAACTTTTCTGACACAAGGCAATACCACCATCACACTGCTTAAACTGTATACCCAAGTAATGATGCAACAACCCCAAATCTTTCATCTTGAAAGTAGCATTCAAATCAGCCTTAAATTCAGCAATATGTCTCTCATTTGGTCCAGTGATCAGCAAATCATCGACATAAAGAACCACAATGACAAGTACATCACCCTCACGCTTTACATACAATGTGCTTTATGTTGGACTGTTACGAAAGCCTCATTTAACAAAATGAGTGTCAGCTTTCTCATACCAAGCACGAAGAGATTGCTTCAACCCATACAAAGCCTTCTTACATCTGCACACTTTGTCCTCTTGTCCTTTTATGAAAAAATCATGAGGCTTCGTTACATAAACTTCCTCAAATATGTCACCATTCAAGAAAGCAGTAACAATGTCTGATTGATGTACATCCCAAGCAAAAGGAGATGCCAATGCACATAGAAAACACACAATAGTCATACGACAAGTGGGAGCAAAATTATCTTCATAATCTATGCCTTATTGATGTGCATAACCCTTTGCAACAAGTCGAGCCTTATCGCAATCGATCTCACCATCCGTTCAACTTGTAAACCCACTTCATACCAATGGACTTTTTGCCAGGAGGCAAATCACATAAAGTCCATGTGTCATTTTCTATAAGTGCATCATATTCTGATTGCATGGCAGCCATCCAATTTTCTGAATTCTGTGCTTCAACAAAAGACAGAGGCTCCTCAACATCATGTAAGCTAGACACAGCCAAAGCATAACAATCTGATGCATAAGATTCATGGCAAGAGCCTGAACGAGTATGACTAGACAAAGGTGCATCCAATTTACTGTCACGCAAAGTGTGCACCAGCCATTTTGGCATACCTCTAGCCTGCTCATTTTCAGCCCTTTCCTCATCAAGTACATCATGTACATCTGCATCAGTAATAGGCTAATCTGTAACATTTTGAGAAACCCCCATAGGCTGTACATTCGCCTCATTGGAACTTACATTCGTGTTTCCACCACTGAAAAGAGGCAACAAAGTGTCATAAATGTCCTCTGAGCTTACATTACTGTCTCTAGTATATGACAGCAAGGGATGAACAGAATCTTCCACAAACACTACATCCTGTGAAACCAGAATATGTTTTTTTTGCGGATCATACAACCTGTAACCTTTGCTTTCAGCACTATAACCAACAAAAATACATTTGACAGCCTTATCATCCAATTTTCTACACTGTGTTTGTGGCACCAAAGCATATGCCAAACAACCAAAAACACGCATGTGCTCAATAGAAGGCTTTCTATCATGCATGCTTCATATGGAGTAATAGACTGCAAAGCTTTCGTAGGACACCTGTTAGGTACATAAGTGGCACACATGATGGCCTCAAGCCAAAAAGAATGCGGCAAAGCTTGACTTTTGACCATACATCGTGCCATTTTCGTGAGTGACCTATTTTTCCTCTCAGCAACACCATTTTGCCAAGTGTATAGGGAACTGTACATTGGTGTTTTATCCCACGACTAGCCAGAAATGCATTAAATTCATGAGACATGTACTCCCCCCCTCGATCGGAACGGAGGGTGCCCATAGTACATTTCGAGACATTTTCAGCCATAGCCAGAAATTGTTTGAAGCACATAAAAACTTAGGAATTTTCTTTAAGCGGAAATACCCATGCATACCTAGAGTAATCATCAATGAAAGTCACGAATTAAAGGTAATTGCCCAAGGACGGAGTTTGCATGGGCCCACAAACATCACGATTCACAAGCTGCAACCTGCATGTGGCCCGAACTAAACAATCGTTTGGAAACTTAGAACGCTGCATCTTACCCAAAATACAGCCTTCACAAACATGTCTGACAGGTGCTTCAAGAGGCGGCAAAGAAGCTACTATATTAGATTTCTGCAAACGCAGCAAACTATCAAAATTCAGATGACCAAAACGTGCATGCCAAAGTTTTGCACTTGAAATAGCCCTTGAACTGCAACAGCATTTGCAAAATTTTGTCCACACTTGTCATACAAAGTGAGCTTATACAGCCCACGGCACAAAAGCCTAGATGCAACGATTTCATCACCAAAACTGAGATCATGAATTGTACATCTGCCATCCACAAATTTGACTACAAGTCCAAGTCTAGAAAGTGCAGATACAGACAAAAGATTCTTTTTGATCCCAGGTACATAGAGTGCATCAACAAGTGTGAAAGAACTGCCATTAGCAGGAGTAAGCACAATCTTTCCAACTCCCTGAACCGGATAAGAGGCATTGTTGGCACAAGTGACTAAATTCCCATGAGCGACAGACTCAAGAGAGGTGAACAATTCACGATGTGAGGTAATGTCCTTTGTAGCACCACTATCGAAATACCACACGTGTGAATCTGCAGCAACTGACAAGCATGCATCATGGACAGCAGGATTGTAAGTGCACTCTGCGCTAAAAGCCCATTCTGCATCAACGTCAACATTACAATCTCCTTTTACAGAAGACTCAACAATGGCTGCATTTGTAGTGGAACCAGCATTTGAAGTGGAACCACCCTCTTTCTTCTTAGCCTCTTTGGCCTTCAACTTAGGACACGACTTGATCAAGTGATCATTAGCTTTACAATAATGGCAACGCATAAGGCACCTGTTATGCAAAAAACAGCACTGACATAATTTTTGCACAAAATGATAAAATTGCCTGTGCAGACCTGCCTGTAGTGGAAACGGAGGCCGAAATGAGCCCGAATCAAAAATCTTAGCAGACTAAGCTATGCGAGCTTTCTCAAAATATTTGTCGACCTGCGAATGCTCGCCAAAGCTCACTGAAATCGGAGAAAGTGAGCAGGCGTGTACTGGGAGGACGCAACCTGCTCTGATACTAATTGTTGGAATTAGGGTTGCAGAGAAATGCACACAGCTTGGAGAAGACGAAGGAAGCTCAAGGCACACAATAGAGAGTGTGTTACTTAGTGTGCAATGGAAAGATAGATAGCCCTAGAGTGATGGGCGTATATACAATGCTCGGGGGAAAAAACCTCCTAAAGAGGGAAAAAATGCCCCGGCGGTCCTATTGTGTTCACACATCACTACCACATGTATATGGTAGCACATTACTATGATCAATTGTGCTCACTTCCTGATCGAACCTTGAAAGTGAAAGTCATGCAATTAATTTGTACTCTTTTGCTTAGTTATTGCTAATTAAGGCTATGATTTAGCTAGCTAAGTAGAAATTATTCAAATGATGATTAGGACTAAGCTCTTGCTAATCTTAAAAGTATAATTAGTCTTTTATAGATGAGTAATCATTAAGATGTAATATAGATAAAAGAGATTTGTATAATTAGCCTAGCTAATCAAGCTAATAATCAAAAAATACAATAGTTTCCTTTGGGTTCTTCTTGAGTGCTTGCTCTCCAAAATTTTGATATAGAGGTATTCCCAAGGAGAATAGCATGCTCTACTCAATGCTTGGGATATTAACAATTCTGCGTGCTACATGCCATGAGTGATAGTGGTCTACCTTCTTCTATTTAAAGAGGTGAGGGCATATTCTGCCCCACTTAGCCTTGTGTGTGTTCTACTTGCATAAATAGTTAGAACTGTGTGTGTTTGTTTACTCTATGTTGTACCAAACATGGAGCTTGCAACTCAACTGATACAGGCTTGCCATTGATTACTGAGCTTGATATTATGGTTTTCTTTCTTTTTTTATTGTCTTAGGATAATGTAAACAACAGGGCTATGGTATCTTGATCACTATCGCTTAAGCCTGGTAAGGCCCACAGTATGGGTTGGCTATACTTGACAGTATGTGACAAAAAGTTGAATGGTTTCAACACTTGTTGGCAAGCTATGGTCCTGCAATTGGGTTTCGGTTTTGAGTATCTCTGCTTAATACAGTTAATTGGTTTGATTAAAGGTGCTCCTTAAATATTGGGGTGTGGCATAATGGTTATTGCTGCTTGACTTGATAAAACTTTGATTTTCGGTTGCTCTGTGTAAACTATTCATTGATTTAAATTAAAACTATTGGGGTATGTTATAGTGATTGCTACAGCTTGGCTTGAAAGTACAATACTCTGTTGATGGTCACCTGATGTACTAATGGAGCATACTATTCAAAAACAATCTTTTGGGATGGGGGGTATACCCCGGGTGTTTACTGGTTTTGGACTTGTTACAGATAGTAGTTACAGGTCGCGCAAAATACTGGCTAATTGAATGTTGGGGTTTGGCACGGGTGAGTACTAATCTTGGATTTTTCTATATATAGTTGTTGGGGTTTTTTTTGGAGGTATGCTCCGGCTGCATACTGATGTTGGACTTGTTCGTTATTGGTTGTTTTGATGAGATGATACAATACATTTTTTTGCATTGACATGATCAGGTATAGTTTGGGGAAAAAACCCATAAAGGCATCTATTCCTTTTACTTCATGGTTTGACATTCGGTCCGGCTTCATACCGCAAGGGTTCTCTGCCACTTGGTTTGCTAAGAGATGTATAATTATTGTAAGTGACAGACAAACTTGAGAAGGATTGGATTCCATGAATCCTAATGGGCATAAACTGTATTTGTCCTAAATAAACAAAAACAAGTATGATATTCTTGAGCTATTGATGGAATTTTTTTTGGCTTCTTTTATGGCTTTATGTGATGGAGCTTCACTAATCTGGCAAAGGAAACACAAAAGATTTGATAAAGATGTTGATGGGGGGATAAGACACTTGGATTAGAAGGGGTTGTGGCCTTCTAAATAATATGCTAAAATATAAACTTTGGGGTAATAAAACATTTTTTAATACATATGGAACACAAATACTTTGGACTAAGCTTGTAAGTTAAAAAAGTTGTAAGATGGACATGGATAACAAATGGTATAGTCCATTGATACTTGTAAAACACATCCAAGGCTAACATATTTGTTGTCTTGTTTGGATGGATGCAGGTAAGGACTCTATCTTATCTTGGAAGTTTTTTTGGCTTAAAGCAGTTGTCTACACATGATTACACTTACACCTACTATGAGGGAAGTATTTATGATATCTGTATACTGGAATGAGGCTTCATTCTTATAAACATTGTACAAAGATAATTCTAAGACTGAGTTGTTTTTGTATTTATCATTTCCCTTTCTTTCGAGCCAGCTGTCTTTTGAATGTAAAAGTTCAATTATGTCTTATTATTTATGTTAAAAGAGGTACACACACATCCTAAACATAAGGTTTTTCCATTCTTATAAGAAAACTGGAACGTTGGCTTTAGAAACTAGTTTTGAATCTTAGTTCTAAGTTGGACCCAAAATCTATAATCCCTTGACTGGTTGGCTGGACTATTTTTTTTGTTTCCCTCTCATGGCTATTATAGTCTCTGACTTTGTCGGTTTAAGGTACATGCCCAATCTACAAGACTTATCATATTTATGTTTATATATTTCCTTTCAGGATCACAAACACTTTAGAATGACAACCCGCATGAAAGTAAAATACAACCCAGAGAATCATACAAGGATTCTAGAGTAGATTAAGTTTTACCTAAAAGACCATATGGTATGCATGTTTGTACTTGTGATCTTAGCATCATTGAAAATATTAAAGTCCGAAAAATCCTCACTAATGGGCTTAATCATACACCTAACTTTTCCAAAAACCCATATCTCGCTTTATCAGCTTTACTTAGCTGCTATAACTGACTTTGTCAGTTCTCTCCAACTGGAGAAGACAGTCCTACTAGACTTGACCAAAGTGGTGGAAGAATGTTTTTTCAAAAAAATCTCGCACGTACCTAGAAAATGGTTATCTACAAATAGCTCTTGGATAACACCACAACTAGCTCATGAATTTCAAAGATTATCAAAAAAATTGGTTCATAGGAGGTTTGGATAAAAGCTCTAATTGTCCCACTCTAATTTGCAAAAACTTAGCTTGAAAAGCAACACATTCTCGGGTATCTGGGAAGGAATTCGCAAAAAATAACACATCTCTACAAGAGGTTACCAATAACATCTCAAGACACTCAGAAAATCTGGGTTATTCTCTTCAGAATACTAAACTAAGAGTACTTTTTCCCACCTATAAAATTCATAAACATAAATTCAGATGGATATCCAATGCCTTGAATGGCAACTTTACAGATGTCACCAAAGATATCACTCTTTGTTTGGACCTTATATTAACAAAGTTTGAACTAGTTTGTGCCTCTAAACAAAAAATCTGCTATAACTTTCTGCAGATACACTACAACCCCTTCTGGATAACAAAAGAACTCTACAGAGGTTTCTCTTAACCTCCCTAAATAGATTTTTCATCTTTTTACAACAGATATTACTTAGTGTTATGAGATTATTCCCATAGAAGGAGATCTTGGACTTAAAGATGTATTATCACATGTTATCAAACTAGCTGTTATTAATGCTAGGAAGAAGGGTGTCTTTTATATTTCTCTTTCCAAAAAACCTAGTTGGATAAAAAAAGACACACTCATCCCACCCCTTGCACTTTAATGAAGAGAAGCTGTGTCTAAACATATTGTGGTTACTTGATAATTGCACCATTCTCTCTAGAGGACACTGTTTTAACCAAAGACTAGGCATCCCCATGGGCTTCTCCTGCTCCTTGCTTATGTGTAATATATACCTTGCCTTCTTTGAGTACAAATGGTTTCTCTGAGCCATGGGAGTTAAAAATGATACTTTCACTATCTAGACACACTTACAAGTATATGGATGACATACTAAGCATCAACAATAGGTATTTTTTAGAAGAGATCAATCATATATATCCTAACTTCTTAAAAATTGAACCAACTTTTGTACAAGGGTTCACTACATCCAATGGGTTTTTCTGCACTTCAGTCCTTTTGAGTTCATAAAAAGGAATAGTAGGGTGAAAGCATTTTAATGTGTCGCGCTTTTTTTGCTAGTTAGCACATCTTAAAAAGGTTGGACATCCGGTAAAATTTTTACAAATAATATCAAATTTGTCGGAGGTTGTACATTTGGATTCCTTGTTTTCAAGAGGCTTTCTATTGATATATCATATGTTATAGATCTTGGAGATGTAGCTCATGTTATTGTACTAGTTAGCATATGTACAAATTGTGCTAGTTAGCATTGTCTGGGACATGAAAAAGTGTGACACATTAACATGCTTTTACCCAATAATAAACCCCACAAAGTGGCTCTTAGCACTTGTATCAGCCTGCTTTAGTTTATTATTTACTCCTCCTCCAACTACCTCCTTGCTTGGGAAGATATTAAGTTACTTATACAAAAGTATTGCCTTAATGGATTCAAAAGATGTAACATAATTGATAAAATTCTATTGTCACTCACTCAGCATGACTTGCCTGGGTTACACTTCAACCATGATATTTTCATCTCTCTAATAGGTAGTAGGCCCATTCACAATGGGCCTACTATCAACCCATTGTGTTTGGTGCGTGGGATAGGGCGGGTACACACACACACATTTTGTTACTTGTCTTTTTGTTTTCAACACAATAAAAAGCTATATTCCCCCCTAATGATGTCATCCTGGCTATGTATCTCCACTATAGCCTTACATCTTTCCTAGCTACACTAAGTCGGTACCTACCGTGGGATGGAACCCCTATAGGGTTATGATGGTAGCAAGACCTTAGCTGGAAACTAATAACCTGGTTGAAAATTTCTTATTGGGCCTCACCTACCCTACCTTGAGGCGCAATGGTGGCTTTGCTCTACTGTGTCAAACCACATTAGAGGCGGCTACACGTTTTGGATTCCCCAGGAGGAATAGCACGCTCTACTCAATGCTTGGGATATTAAGGATTTTGTGTGCTACACGCCATGAGTGATGGTGGTCTACCTTCTTCTATTTAAAGAGGTGAGGGTGCATTATGCCCCTCACTTAGCCTTGTGTGTGTTCTACTTGCATAAAGAGTTAGAACTGTGTGTGTTTGTTTACTCTTTGTTGTACCAAACATGGAGCTTGCAGCTCAATCAATACAAGCTGGTCACTGATTAATGAGCTTGATATTATGGTTTTGTTTTGTTTTTTCTTGTGTTAGGATAATGCAAACAACAGGGCTATGGTATCTTGATCACTATCGCTTAAGTCTGGTAAGGCCCATTGTATGGGTTGGCTATACTTGACAGTATGTGACAAAAGGCTGAATGGTTTAAACACTTGATGACTAGCTATGGTCTCGCAACTGGGTTTCGGTTCTGAGTAGCTCTGCGTAATACAATTCATTGGTTTGATTAAAGGTGCTCCTTAAATATTGGGGTGTGGCATAATGGTTGTTTTCTCTTGACTTGATAAAACTTTATTTTTTGTTGCTCTGCATAAACTATTCATTGGTTTAAATTAAAACTATTGGGGTATGTTATAGTGATTGCTATTGCTTGGCTTGACAATGCAATACTCTATTGATGGTCACCTGACGTACTGATGGTGCATACTCTCCAAAAGAAAATCTTTTGGGATGGGAGGGTATACCCTGCGTGTTTATTGGTTTTGGACTTGTTACTGGTTGCCCAAAAATTTGGCTAATTAAATATTGGGGTTTGGCCCAACTACGTACTAATATTGGATGTTTTTCTATATAGTTGTTGGGGTTTTTTTGGGGGTATGCCCCGGCTGCATACCGATGTTGGACTTGTTCGTTATTGTTTGTTTTGATGAGATGATACGATACATTTTTTTGCATTCACATGGTCGGGTATAGTTTGGAAAGAAAACCCATAAAGGCATCTATTGCTTTTACTTCATGGTTTGACATTCGGTTTGGCTGGATACCGCAAGGGTTCTCTGCCACTTGGTTTGCTAAGAGATGTATAATTAATGTAAGTGACATAAAAACTTGAGAAGGATTGGATTCCATGAACCCTAATGGGCATAAACTTTATCTATCCTAAATAAACAAAAACAAGTATGATATTCTTGAACTATTGATGGAATTTTTTTTGGCTTCTTTATGGCTTTATGTGATGGAGCTTCACTAATCTGGCAAAGGAAACACAAAACATTTGATAAAGATGGTAATGGGGGGATAAGACACTTGGATTAGAAGGGGTTATGGCCTTCTAAATAATATGCTAAAATATAAACTTTGGGGTAATAAAACATTTTTTAATATATATGGAACACATAAATACTTTGGACTAAGCTTGTAAGTTAAAAAAGTTGTAAGATGGACATGGATAACCACTGGTATAGTCCATTGATATTTGTAAAACACATCCAAGGCTAACGTATCTGTTATCTTGTTTGGATGGATGCAGATAAGGACTCTATCTTATCTTGGAAGATTTTTTGGCTTAAAGCATTTGTTTACACATGATTACACTTACACCCACTGCAAGGGAAGTACTTTTGATATCTCTATACTGGAATGAGGCTTTATTCTTATAAACATTGTACACAGATAGTTTTAAGACTGAGTTGTTTTTATACTTAGATTTGAGTTATACAATTGGGCTTGAGAGTGAATTTATGTAGCTTCCCAAGAAGCTACCCTTGGATAGAATGAACTGCACATTGAGCTATTTGAGTGCTAACTTGGATATTGCACTCTTTTATGAGGTTGGCATGGGGGTGCAACTCTATGGTTACATAGATATATATTGGCTTGGTAGTATATATGATCGGTGATCTAGCAGCTGATTAATGTTTTTACTTGGAAGTATTACTATCAGGTGGAGCAGTAAGATGCAACGTACGACTGCTTTGTTGAGCATAGAGGTTGAGTAAAGTGGTGTGACAATAGAAACATGTGAGGTAGCATGGGTGGAGATGCTACTTGGTGGATTGGTTGTATATGTTTAGAGGCCATTTCATTTAATAAGACAATCTAAGCAGCAAATAGCTGGCACTAAACCTAATGTTCCACACAAGGACAGAGCACATTGAGGTGCACTACCACCTATCAAAAGGAGAGTTCTTGATTTAAGGTAGAAAAATGAACATTATACCTAGTTAGCTTGGCATGAAAAATACTTGTAAAAGAGAGAGAAAATTAGACAAATTGACAACATTTGAGGATCAAATTTACTTGGAGCCGGTCCCCCCTCCAAAAGGCTTTTGTATTATAGATTCTCCCTTGAAGAGAGACTTGGTGCAATACATACTTTGTGTTCCTTGAGATCTTGTTGATGCCATGAAGATGGTAATCTTCATGCACCAATATTATGTCCCTAACTAACTTGCAAAAGCATCAAGTTATCCCCAACCTCAAACACCTTTAAAGGTGGAGAGAGCTAGCAAGGAGTGAGGGAGTAAAGAGGAACAAGAAGTAGCATACAAGAAAGAAGTACTTTCCTCACCATAGATTACTCTTGGTGCTTAGTTTAGCATAGTAATATAGATGGTAGAGAAGATGAGCATGCCATTGAAGCTTGACTCTTGGTTGGATTTGCTTTCCATAGCCAAGAGGTGTTGGTGTAGGCTCTCTACTTCTCAAGCTTGGAGAAGGAGATGGAATTCTTGCTCGACACATGAGAGATTGTGTGAGTGTGAGTGTGAGTGTGAGTGTGAGTGTGAGTGTGAGTGTGCAAATGTGCAAAATGGAGAGCCCTAGCATCCTTGATCAACCCTCTCTCTCCTAGCACTAGCTTGCACCCCATTGGCTCATGCCAAGGCTGGTCAATCACAAGCTATGGTCAAATCAAGCAATAGAGATAGCATTTGGAAAAGTGTCTTCTTTCCTCCTTTGAGAAAGAGAGCTTGATTAATTATTGAAATGCATCTAAATTCTCACTAAATCTCCCTACTAAAGGCCATCCACTAGGATTCAGGCACACTATGAGGGCAATAGGGCTAGGGGCTTGACATGTGTACTTAATGCCTCTTCAATCTTGGGCTTGCCGAGAGAGAGAGAGAGAGAGAGAGAGAGAGAGAGAGAGAGAGAGAGAGAGAGGGTTTTCTCTCATTCCCCTACCTTTAGGACTCACCCCCTCCTTTGAGGACTCATATTTGACTTGAACACCTCAAGCACCTTGGCCATCAAGCACCTTGGTCAAGAAGCATGACAAGCACCTCAAGTACCTTAGTCATTAAGCACCTCAAGCACCTTAGTCAGCTCAAGCACAGGCCTAGCTTGCCTAAGGCCTATGCCGAAGGCCTAAAGTACCTAAAGTTTCTAGGTCTAAGGACTTTTACCACTAACCTTTGGAGGTCTTTAATGAAGCTAACCCTAAGTTCTTTTAAGCTCCATTACCTGCTCATTGCTCTTTGGTAGACCATCTCTCTTTTGGACCCTTCATGAGATGTAGCCTTCTCTCCCTTTGGTCTCATGCTGAGAGAGGTCCAAAATCAAACATCTATATTCTAAATCTTGTTCCCGTTCATTTTTCTACATTAAATGATCAGTTCAATATGAGAAAATCATTTGGGATAGGTAGATATTAGATTTTATGACATTACCTCTCTTTTGAAACCATAGTCGTCCTCGACTATGAGGTAGAGAAGATAAAGCCTTAGTCATTAGTCTATGTTTCTTAGCGGGTAGAGAACTTGCCTTGTGTGTGTGTGTGTGTGTGTGTGTGTGTGTGTGTGTGTGTGTGTGTGTGTGTGTGTGTGTGTGTGTGTGTGTGTGTGTGTGTATGTGTGTGTGTGTGTGTGTGTTTTCTCATTCCCCTACCTTTAGGACTTGCCCCCTCCTTTGAGGACTCATCTTTGACTTGAACACCTCAAGCACCTTGGTCAAGAAGCGTGACGAGCACCTCAAGTACCTTAGTCATTAAGCACCTCAAGCACCTTAGTCAGCTCAAGCACAACAAGTAGCTCAAACACAGGCCTGGCTTGCCGAAGGCCTAAAGTACCTAAAGTTCCTAGGTCTAAGGAATTTTACCACTAACCTTTGGAGGTCTTTAATGAAGCTAACCCTAAGTTCTTTTAAGCTCCATTACCTGCTCATTGCTCTTTTGTAGACCATCTCCCTTTTGGACACTTCATGAAATGTAGCCTTCTCTCCCTTGGGTCTCATGCTGAGATAGGTTCAAAAGCAGATATCTATATTTTATCTCTTGTTCCCATTCATTTTCCTACATTAAATGATCAGTTCCATATGAGAAAATCACTTGGGATAGGTAGATATTAGATTTATGACATTAGTTGTCTTTTGAAACCATAGTCGTTCTTGACTATGAGGTAGAGAAGATAAAGCCTAAGTCATTAGTCTATGTTTCTTAGGGGGTAGAGGATCCCTGTTTACCCTACAACATCATTCAAGAATGTTCGAGAATGAATGACTAATCCATTTGGTGCTTGGGAGACTTAGCTGCCGCAAGTATGTCTGCTCTTTAGTCCATATCATACTCCCAAAGTAGAGTTACAAATTCTACTTGGTGTTTGCGAGACATCGTCATCACAAAACATGATTCTAAGCATGCATACTACTTAAATTTGTGCACAATAAAAATAGAGCTACAATTATAGCATTGTTATTTCAAAACATTTACATTTGCTTACTCTAGTGTAGCATTGTAAGCATTGACAAGGGCCATACTATCCTTAAGCTATGTTCCTTGCATCCATCTAGCATCTTCAAAAGGATAAATTTTGAACTTAATAAGATACCATCGGATAATGTTACCATTTCTTAGTACCTTGTCTTCATGTCAAAGGATGGATTCGGGCTAGAGCACCTCTTCTTGATCTTCGATCTCGGGCAGAATTCCTCAATTATTGGTTCTCTTGGTGGTTCTCCTTTGTAAGGCTTAAGTAGGCTCACATGAAAAGCATTGTGTATGAGCCAATGATTGGCCAACTTTAGTTGATAGGCCATCTTGTTGATTGGTTTTAAGATTTGAAAAGGACCATAGTATATTTTTTATGGTCTTAGGGAGGATGGTGGCATGCAGGATCCATGGCGAGAGGTTGCAGAGAAAAAATGAGAGAGAGGGAGGGAGAGAGAAAGAGAGAGAGAGAGAGAGAGAGAGAGAGAGAGAGAGAGAGAGAGAGAGAGAGAGAGAGAGAGATAGAGAGAGAGAGTCGATATTGCAAATCAAATAACATTGTATACCTATTGTATTAAAATGTCTTTACATTTATAACCTTGTGGAGTGATATTGACCACTCCTTGACTCATGCAATCTCCACTAAGCCTCTGCATGTATGAAGAGGCGTTCCCATAGGCTAAACTCCAGGCAAAGGACTTCAATACCCAACAACCCCCCCTCAAGCCCAAACCAGTGACTATGGATTTGATACAGACCATGGTAGAGTCCATTCACCTAAAATCATGAGTAGAAGTCCCCCCCTTGACAATAACATAGGTGTGTGTGTGCACTTCCCTCAAACAACCATCAGTGTGAGACATACCAAAACTCGAACAAACAACAAAAGGGCGGTCTTACCACTTTATTTGTGGAATTGTCTGTAACCTGTACATTTTATTGACAAATGACTGACATAAAGGAAACAAAAAGACAAATTGAAAACTATAGGACATCTCTTTCTACGAGAAGCATTGGTGCTTCACCATCGTCGTCATCTTCAACCATATTGATTTGTTGCTTATTCTTCTTAAAACATTTATCGGAAGGATGAATGTCTTTCTACAGTGGATGCAAGGATTTCTGTCAAAACAATCTTTGGTTTTATGATTGTTGAATCCACATATCACACAAGGTCTAGTGTTGGTAGTAGGCTTGGTTGAATTTGCAGTTGAAGTGCAACCACGAGCTACATATGCAGTCAATACGAAAGAGCTAAGTCATGGTACTCATTTCTCTTCTTCCTGCAATGAGCTAACAATACCATCCAAAGAAGGCAGAGGATCCTTCTCCTTTAAATTAGTGACAATTTGATGAAATTTTGCAGGTAGGCTATTCAGAAAAACGGCAACAAGATCTTCATCTGGGACAAGAGCTTCAGCATAAATTAGCTAAGTGCGGATGCTTTTTAGTCTGTTAGCTAAAGCTGCAATATTCTCATCATCACGCATTGAAAGAGAATACAGCTCCATTTTAAGGCTCATCTTGGAGTATTTGGCTTTAGGACCAAACACTTTCTCTAGTTCCATCCAAGCAGCATTTGCAAATTGCATGTCATCCAGATAATGAATAAAATCATCTTTCAGAGATGTCAGAATAATACCTAATGCTTACTCGTCCTTGCGTTGTTGCTCGGCAGATAACACTCAAGTAATTGTAGTGGATGTGCCTGCTTCGCCAGTTGACAAAGGCTTAACGACGCTCCACAGATTCTTCTGCATCAGATATCTCATTATTTTAATTTTCCAGGTGTGGAAACCAAATCCGTTGAATTTATCCACCTTTGATGCCATGATAAATCGGCAAAAGAGTTTGATGTTGAAGGCCACTGTCGACGAATACAATTGGATTGTCACACCACTGTTAGTAAAAATAATGCGAGTCGTTTTTGAAGTATAAATTGATTTTACGCCGTTCAAATAGGGGCTTGTAAACTCTCAGTAAAAGCTTGCCAATATGCCGCCAATCTAGAAGTTCAGCTTGAAAAGCAACTTCCAAGATCACTTGATAATCAACTTGCTAATAAACCATGAGTATTGACAAGCACCGAGGGTAATAAGCTTGCATGAATGACCTCTTGAAGGGGTTAAAAGGGGCTAAGTTGAGTTTTAGAATTTGAATAGCTAATGTGAAAGCAAAAAAATGAGTTTTGTAATAGTAAACCAGCACAGACAACAGAGAGCTTGAGGATTTTTATTCACAGCGGGCTCATAAGGCAAAAAGAGCAGATGTTACAGTGTCAAAATTTGTTTCTATAGCCATGGCGCTTTTGCAGAATTTGATTGTGTTTGGTTTCGAGTAGATCGATGATCTCTTCTTCTCCTCCATAAGCGACTTCTCTTGTACTGAGCCTTTCAAACACAACACAGCGCCTTTAAGGTGTGATACTCCCAAGCTCTGATACCAGTTGATGGTCTTAGGGAGGATGGTGGCGTGCAGGATCCATGGCGAGAGGTTGCAGAGGAAAAATGAGAGAGAGAGAGAGAGAGAGAGAGAGAGAGGGGGGGGGGGGGGAGGGAGTCAATATTGCAAATCACATAACGTTGCATACCTATTATATTAACATATCTTTACATATATAACCTTGTGGAGTGATATCCGACCACTCCTTGACTCATGCAATCTCCACTAAGCCTCTGCATGTGTAAAGAGGTGTTCCCACAGGCTAGACACCAGGCAAAGGGCTTGAATACCCAACACTTTTTCCTAGCTTAGCATAATACTTTTGGTGGCCCGTAGAATTTTTGCCCGTAGTTTGCCTCAATCAAGCCTTGGGAAACTTGAGTAGGGCCCAAGGGTGAAAGCATGGTTTGGTGGTACAAAAAAAGGACCTATTTTGCTTCTACCTGGTTGGTACCTCTACATATGTCCACACTTTGGAGGGAACCTTTTTTTTCATCTATGTTAAAGAATGGTAGGAGGGAAATTTGTATGATTTAAACTTTCCGTGAAAGAAAACGTGGGTGGGGCAATAAGTAATGCGAGTGGTGTTTTGAAACCGTGCCAAAAGTCCCATCACAGACTGCGTTTGTGAGTGGCACAGTTGCTCAACACATTTTCCAACTTCCGCCTTGCTCTCTTACTACATCGCCTTCTACAAACCACTACAGTTGCAAGTAACAAGCTCCCCGAATACTCACAATCAGGAAGATGAGGACGCCAGCGAGGAAATCAGCAGCCAAAGCGTCACCGGACAATGGGAAAAAGAAGAAGAGGACAATGGATGCAAAATCCCCTCGAAACATCGACACCCCAAATACGAGGGCTAGCAAGGGGGCCTCCTTGGTGGAGAGGGAGAAACCTGTTGTGTCCATGGAGACTTCATTTTAGCCTGGGCCTCTTTTTGCCGATGATGAGACTCCACGGTCATCTACAACATCTAAAGGTAGGTGCTATGAGAGCTGTGCGTTTTCTGGTGATTTACCATTTTATTTTCCATGCATGCAAGCTTCTGCATGTCTTTTATCTGATGAGGTCTGCATTTGCTTTTTTTACATGCAGCAAGTACATGTGCATGTTTGGGATCTTCTTCGGAATTTAGGGTTTAGGAAAGTTACAAAGTTACATGTATAAGCTGCTCTTTAGATTGCTAACTTGCATGCATGCAAGTGCAAAAATCAGTATATGTTGTGCATGAGCATAGCACAAAGTTGAAGCTCAGTAGGGATGTCAGCATAACCAAATTTGGTTAGTACCAAATTTGGTACTTACCAGTACCAAATTTCATACTAACCACTACCAAATTTGGCTTTGTACACAACTGAATTTTGCAATTGTCACCTGAATGAGATACATTCATTTCATTCCATGTGTTTTGTTTTGCGCAACTGAAATGAGGCATATAATGAGGGCATGTCTTTACTTGCGTGTTGTTTCCACATCGCAGGAAAAAACAAGATGGAGGAGTACCCTATCTTGACAAAGTTCTGCTATACAGCACAAGAGCTTCATGATGAGTATGGATTGAGCATGGAGGGGGTGCTGCCAAAGGATCTTACGGAAGATGACATCCCCAATGACCAGTGGCTCACTGTATTCAGGCATTCCAGCCAGAAGAAGACAAATATTTACTTAAATCACGTGCAGCCACGGCTTCGGGATGAATGCAGGTTCCTGTTCCATAAGGTGTACCAAGCCCCACCATCATGTGGGGAGATCGGTACAAAATTTGCCCGTTGTTTTGCATATGAGAAGCGTCATGCAGCCACAAAGGACCCTACGGGCCACAGGGTTGCATGGGCCAGGTTTGGTGAGAGTGTACTCAACATGTGTTCCTCCCGACCAGGAGGCTTGGAAAAGAAGGTTGAGAATTGGCGAAAGGCAAACAATGCATCCCAAGGAGGCCACCCGTCAAATACCAAGAAGCCCCGACTTACGCCAGTCGGTAGTATGCCCCCTACACAGAAAGTCCCCCCACAGCGTCATGAGGAGAAGACACCTGATTATATTGCGGACCTTGAAGCTATGGTTGGGAGAGTCCCTCGGACATGTGTCGGGGTAGCCGATAGGCTGAAAGAGCTGACAATGTCTATGAAGCAGAAGCAGGAAACACTCTTGAGGGCAGAGGGTTCCAATAAACTTGTCAAGCAGATTATGGACGACATCAAGGAATATGAGACCCAACTGGAAACACTGAGAGAGGCCAACACTGGCAATGACACAGAAATCAATGTGATAGAAGCTGATTTGGCTGCCAGACGAAGGATACTACGTCGATACGGAATCAGTGAAGATACGTCATTGCTCGACAAGGAGATTCTAGAGCAACAAGTGCTGGTAGTTTTGGGAGTTTTTGGTAGAACTGTTTATGCTTGGTTTGGTGGGATCGGTAGTGTTAGGTACCTTTGGTAGAACTGTTTATGCTTGGTTTGGTGGGATTGGTAGTGTTATGTACCTTTGATAGAATTTTTTATGCTTGGTTTGGTGGGATTGGTAGTATTATAACTGTTTTTATTCTAGGTAGTTTATGGTTTCCTTCTGTCTTATGGTTTGGTATTTCTGGTACTATGAAGAAGTTTTGGTACGTTAAGGTACTTTAAGGTACTTTTTGAAAGTGCTGCAAAAGGTGTTATGGTAGTTTTATTCTGATAGTTTTGCTAGTTTTGGTACTTTTAGGTACTATTTGAAAGTGTTGCAAAAGTGTAATTGGTAGTTTGATTTTGGTAATTTTGGTAGTTTTGGTAGTTTTTGAAAGTGCTGCAAAAAGTGTTTCTTTGGTAGTCTTGGTAGTTTTGGTTGTTTTGGTACTATTTGAAAGTTTGATTTTGGGAGTTTTGGTACTTTTGGTACTTTTAGGTACTATTAGAAAGTGCTGCAAAAAGTGGCTTCTGTAGTTTGATTTGGTAGTTTTGGTAGTTTTGGTACTTTTAGGTACTATTTGAAAGTGCTGCAAAAAGTGGGTTTGGTAGTTTGATTTTGGTAGTTTTGGTAGTTTTGGTACTTTTAGGTACTATTTGAAAGTGCTGCAAAAAGCTTGCTTAGTAGTTTGATTTTGGTAGTTTTGGTAGTTTTGGGTACTTTTAGGTACTATTTGAAAGTGATGCAAAAAGCTTGTTTGGTAGTTTGATTTTGGTAGTTTTGGTAGTTTTGGTACTTTTAGGTACTATTTGAAAGTGCTTCAAAAAGTGGCTTTTGGTAGTTTGATTTTGGTAGTTTTGGTACTTTTAGGTACTATTTGAAAGTGCTGCAAAAAGTGGCTTTTGGTAGTTTTGATAAGGTTTGGGTAGTTTAGTTCTGCATTGAGGGTATTTATATGTTTTTGGTACTATATGATTCCCGAGTTTGGTACTTTTTGGTAGTTTTTGTGGTTTTGGTAGTTTGGGTTTTGTTTCGTAGTACAGTACTTAGAAGTACCAGTCTCGGTATGACTTCTTGGTAGTTTTTGAAACTAATTGGGACCGCTGGTTGTCAACAGGCTGAGTATGACACTCTGGAGAAAAAATGGAAGGAAGGTCAAGAGCATACCCTATTTGTGAAGGAGATGTTGTCTGATATCAAGCTTGGGAAGAGGTTCCTACCATATCCTAGGCCCCAGGTTAATGATTCGGTAAATGTGATCTCGGTGTTTGGTATGTGTGTTGCATGCGGTGAGCCCTTGGAGTGTGCACATGTAGTCGGAACCTTCATGCTAGAGTGCCGACACCAGTATCATCCCTTGTGCTTCAGTGCTCTGTTACAAAGCAGGGATCATTGTGTCAAGCCGGGTTGTAATATGGTAATCTCTGATTTGGCAAAGTCCTAGGCCAGTGGGCTTCAAGTTGTCAAGAGTAAGTATGTGTGCATTTTTGAATACATATGCGCACTTACAGCTCAGTGAGGTTTTTATACAAGTTAGTATGTGTTGTCTTTCTTTGTGTTTGCAGAGGAGCAGGATGTTGCAGTTGCTGACCAGCACGCCACAAAGTCGGCTGCAAGTCGAATATGGGAGATATCGAGGTGACAAGGGAGATATCATATGTTCTCCACGATCTGAAGCAAGGTAATTCTGTAGGGAAAGACAATGTGACGGGGCAAAAATGTGAGGCAACAGGTGACAACGAAAGTAAAAGTGAGGAGGAGGCCAGAGATGATAAAAAGATAGGTGACAGCGAAAGTAAAAGTGAGGAGGAGGCCAGAGATGGTAAAAAGACTAAGGACAAGGAGGAAGGTAAAGTCCCTCTTGTTGTGGAGCTAGATGCGGAGGAAAGCCAGGATGCTACCAACACAAAGCTCGATGAAGCAACGACCAAGAAGGGAGAGGAAGAACCCACAAAGGGGGGTGTTGGGGAGGGGGTGGAAACCACAAAGGGGAGTGAAGGGGAGGTCAAAGAGGGGTCGGAAGGCAACAAAGATCGGAGGGAGGCCGAGGATGAGCAGGAAGAAGTACTTGCGAGCAATACTGTTGTGGACAGCACCGACGGGGGCGTTGACTCTACTGCTACCAATGCTGTTTCGAAGCGGAGCGGTGATTCCCCTGATTCCGTGACCCTGCAGGAACTTTTCTGTTTGCAGAGAAAGAAGCGCAATCGCGTCCGTGATCAATTATCCCATGCATGAAAACTGTAGCCAGTGAGAATCTGTTGTATTCCGCACTTTGTGCTTTTTAGTGACTGAGTCAACTTGATTTTTTGGCCCTGAGCTTTATCTGTTCTCTCTATCTAGTTCTGTGTTGGTATGTTACCTTTCGTTACATTATTGTTTCAGTTGTCCTCACTATATGTGCATTACAGTACCAAATTTGGTACTTTTTAGTACTATTGAACTTGGGTGCACGTCTGTCCACTATTACAGTACCAATTTGGTACTTCTTGAACTTGTGATTTCGGATAGTCCTTATCACTTGTGCAATACAGTACCAAATTTGGTAGTTTTTGGACCATTTTTCTGTTTTAGATATGATGTTTGCACTGTGTATTTGTCCCCACTCATTATGTTTGTTGGTGCTGTAGTAAGTTGGTGGCTAGACGAGACACCGGCAAGCACATTGTTGCAGCCTGATGTGGCTGCTAGACGCGGGCGGATGATTGTGCTTGATACTAATGGCGTGCTACTAACCAGCTAATGCAACGAAATCCCTGAAGAACTTGAGTGCCTGCCAAAGGAGCACACGCCAGGGGTAGTCTATCTCCAAAAGAATGTAATTTGTCTTGTAAGGCCGAATGCGGAGCAGTTCATCCTATGGCTTAAACATAAAGCCAGCCTAGTGTTGTGGTCCTGCTGTAGAAGGGAAAAACTGTTACACGTGGTGAATGCGTGCTTCCCCAACCATAGAAGGCAAAAATATTTTGTAGGTAAAGCATGCCCACTTTGAATGTTGCAAGACATAAGTTATGCATACCTCTAACCTCGTTTTTTGGCATTAGCAGATATTCTCTCCCAAGAGGACTGTGAAATATGGCGGCCCCGTATGTCGGAGGTGCCGATTGTGCCCAAACACATGGGCGATAAGCCCGTTTTCCTGAAGAAGCTACGGATGCTGTGGGCAAGGCACCCGAAGTACGATGCCAGCAACACTATTCTTGTAGATGATTGTAGATACAAGTCTCTTAAAAATGACTATGAAAATTGTATGGCAATCCGATCATACGATCCCATGGTAGTAGGAACCGATTACCCGTTTTACTTGCTGGATTTTGTTTTGCCTTGGTTGCTCGGGTGGATAAGGGATCGGTACCCAACAGCGTACACTCGCAAAAACCCAGTCTTTGACACTGAAGACGATATTTCTGGGTACATTACTGATTACTTCATACAAATGGAGGGGTACTCCTATAAATTTGATCCCCCGAGGTAGCAGATTGCCATAATCATGTAAATAGTGGAATTTTGTAACCCGATACTATACATAATGGAAAACCACTTCTCTTGTTCAGACTGTCTTGGTATCTTGATCTCTACTATTGAAACCTCTGACTAATTCTGTTGAAACCTCTTGGAGCTAACCAGGTTGCCCAACATTTTAATTTTTGAGGCAGATAGCATCTATGTTTGGCATACCTTTCATGTTATCAACGTAGTTCTAGACATTGCTCAAGGTGGTCGTATCAAATACGAATAGACAAACTGAAAAATACCAAGAAATAAAGTAAACCATAAGTGATACAGCAAGTTCAAGGAGTACCAAATTGTACCAAATTTGGTACTATAATAGTGGACAGGAGTGCACCCAAGTTCAACACAGTACCAAAAAGTACCAAATTTGGTACTGTAATAGTGGACCGACGTGCACCCAAGTTCAACAGTACCAGAAAGTAGAGATATGGTGAGGACAACTGAAACAGTAATGTAATGAAAGGTAACATACCAACACAGAACCAGATAGAGCAATAAAGTAAACCATATGTGATACAGCAAGTTCAAGCAGTTCCAATTTGGTATTGTAATAGTGGACAGACGTGCACCCAAGTTCAACAGTACCAAAAAGTACCAAATTTGGTACTGTAATAATGGACAGAGAAGCACCCAAGTTCAACAGTACCAAAATGTACCAAATGCACATATAGTGAGGACAACTGAAACAGTAATGTAATCAAAGGTAACATACCAACACAGAACTAGATAGAGAGAACAGATAAAGCTCAGGGCCAAAAAATGAAGTTGACTCAGTCACTAAAAAGCACATAGTGCGGAATACACTTGGTACTGTTGACTACCAGATTTGGTACTATTGACTACCGGATTCAATTGTTCAATCAGGGCTTCTCATTGCCCTTAAGTAACATGGACGCACCTTCGTCGCTCTCATCATCATGATATGGCATGCTATTGTATATCCTCTCATATACTTTAGTAGACAACTTGTATTGTAAAATTTGACCTAGGGATCCTGCAATAGGCTCCATCGGGAAACGTATGGCCCTAACAAGATGTGAGTAGATCATTATCGGAGATGTGTGATCCAATAGCCGGTATGTATCAGCTTTTCCTTCAACTTGGCCATAAAAAAAGCCTTCAACAACCTTCCCACCTCTAACAATTTTGTTATGCCACTTATCCTTTTGTGCTTTCACCGTTTGGTACAACACTTCTGTGCATTTGATAATGTAGAAGTCTTCGTTTGCCTCAGCTGGTTTTACTGCAAAATTATCCCCTATGGACAGCATGCCACTTAACATTTCAGGGCATCCTTCATATAGTGGCAGGTTGGACACTTGGCTCATCGGAATCGATGTTGAATCTCCACCCTCCTCCTCGTCATCTGATTTGTCATCCCTAATTGTATCCCCGGACTCTGGCAATGGTTTGATGCAAACATATTTCCATTCTTCAATGTGCATTCTGTTCCTGCATCTTCTCCACAACCCACGCATACACGGATCACAAAAGCATGAAAGTGATCGAAAGCGTATGGCGGTGCGGTTGTCCTGTGAATAGCCACCCGCACAATGAAATGAGCAGGAGCCAACGATGCGCTCACAGTCCATTGCAGATTGCGCTGCACTTCATTTGCGCCAATAAGCCAAAAGACTCTTTGCGTATTACACCTCTGAGTCTGTTCTCTTGGCTGAAAAGTTGCTTTCAAAAAGTTGACAACATCGGCTGCACACTTCATATGCCAGCCATCTGGTTTCAATTCTTCATGCGTCAAAGTTCTCTTGATGACTGCCCCTACCCCATCATGTTCACCTTTTCCATGGCCGGATGCAGAGAAGTTATGCATCATGTGCAAGCCTGTCATTTGATAGTACCTGACCACAAAATAGTAAGGTCTACGGGCCTTAGAATTGTGAAGCAGCACCATCTGACCAAACCCAATGTTGTTGCAGAGAATGTCCTCGTTCTTTCAGCCACTTGTCATGCAGCAAGAAACAATGTTGTACAAACAATGTGTCATGCTGCTTGTCATCCGATATGTAGAAGTGTAGCGTCTTCTGTGTACCACTTGCTGCATTTCTTAAATAAGTGATGTGCACAAGTATTGTGACTTGGGTAGACCACCAATGCATTGACTGAATTTCATTCTGAACTTTAAAGGAATAATTCTCCGCAAAGTCAATAACAGATACTACAACGTTGCTAGGAAAATTGTGCAAACACTCCTTGAATTGTTGGGCTTGCCAGCGGAAGACAAAGTTGTGCCTAATGAAGCCTATCAGATGGGCTGAAAATAGGCTAAGAAAAGTCCCACTTTTCATCCGTTGCACAATCAAGTCCTTTCTCTTCTTCTCACTCCCACCTTCGTGAACCTGTCCTGTTCCAACCTCCATGAAAACCTTCACAGACACCTCCTTGTTATCCTCTGCTATCTCATCGGGACAAAATGTCAACCTCCGTACTCCACATTGTGAGCAGTCCCCCATCAATCATTTCTTTGCATGGTATTCACAATTTGGAGGCTTTGGGCACATGATGGATTCCCACATAACGGTGATGTGCTGACACACTGCTTGGTTTGCAAAACACATTCCTCTCTCATCACCTCTGCAACAAACGGAGCAATGGCAAAGGTGACCTTTCCTGTGGTGCCCGAACTTGTTCTGCCGCATTTGATTAAGGGCCTCTTTGAAATAGAGCATCTGCACATGAACCACATAGCAGCAAGTATTTCTGTCCTTCAACTTCCGTACAAAGTATGGCTTCAATGCCTCGAAGCATCTAAGAGACACTACCACTGTTGGGTGAGCCTTCTTGAATCTTTGGTACAGCTCAACCTATGGCACAAAAACAAAACGATTCAGAAAAAAACCAACATCATGGTACTGGTAAAATTTCACTACTACAGTAGTGCCAAAACTGGCTTTCGACAGTTCCAAATATGGTACTATAATAGTGGACAGACGTGCACCCAAGTTCAAGAGTACCAAAAAGTTCCAAATATGGTATCGTAGATTTGGTACTGTCGGTAGGCTTTGGTACTCTATAGATATTATTTGGTACTCTACATATAGGCTTTGGTACTATCAGAAGTGTGGGGTACCCTGTAAATATACTTTGGTCCTATAGTGGTAGGCTTTGGTACTCTACAGATAGGATCTGGTACTCTTCAGAGAGGATTTGGTACTCTACAGATAGTCTTTGGTGGTATCCGATGAGTTTGGTACTCTACATATAGGCTTTGGTACTATCAGAAGTGTGGGGTACCCTGTAAATAGACTTTGGTCCTATAGTGGTAGGCTTTGGTACTCTACATATAGGATCTGGTACTCTTCAGAGCGGATTTGGTACTCTACAGATAGTCTTTGGTGGTATCCGATGAGTTTGGTACTCTGTAAATAGACTTTGGTTCTCTATACATAGGCATTGGTACTGGATAAATAGGTTTTGGTACTCTGTCGAGAGGATTTGAAACTCTATGGATAGGCTTTGGCACTCGATCGCTAGGATTTTGTACTCGATATACCGGATTTGGTACTCTACAGATCTGAGTTGGTACTCCATAGATACGCTTTGGTACTCGATATACCGGATTTGGTACCCTACATATGTGCGTTGGTACTTTATAAATAGCCTTTGGTACTCGATAGACAGTATTTGGTACTCTACATATAGGCTTTGGTACTATCAAAAGTGTGGGGTACCCTGTAAATAGACTTTGGTCCTATAGTGATAGGCTTTGGTACTCTACAGATAGGATTTGGTGCTCTACAGAGAATATTTGGTACTCTACAGATAGTCTTTGGTGGTATCCGATGAGTTTGGTACTCTGTAAATAGTTTTTGGTTCTCTATACATAGGCATCGGTACTGGATAAATAGGTATTGGTACTCTATCGAGAGGGTTTGAAACTCTATGGATAGACTTTAGCACTCGATAGCTATGATTTTGTACTCGATATACCGGATTTGGTACTCTACAGATCTGCTTTGGTACTCCATACATATGCTTTGGTACTAGATACACCGGATTTGGTACTCTACAGATGTGCTTTGGTACTCCATAGATAGCCTTTGGTACTCGATAGACATGATTTGGTGCTCTACATATAGGCTTTTGTACTATCAGAAGTGTGGGGTACCTTGTAAATAGATCCTAGTCCTATAGTGATAGGATTTGGTACTCTACAGAGAGGCTTTGGTGGTATCCATTGAGTTTGGTACTCTGTAAATAGACTTTTGGTTCTCTAGACATAGGCATTGGTACTGGATAATTAGGTTTGGTACTCTGTAGAGAGGGTTTTAAACTCCATGGATAGGCTTTGGCAGTCGATAGCTAGGATTTGGTACTTTATAGATATTCTTTGGTATTGTAAACACCCTCTGCCGTACATCAGACTACCAAATTTGGTACTGTCTGGACCAAATAAGCCTTAAGTAGCACCAAACGAGATGAACAATTACTAGAAGTTGTTGGTACCTGAGATTCATCGAGTAGATGTATAGGATGTTTGACGACACTTTTCCTTCCAATTCTCATCTTGCATATGTCTTTCTTGTTGGGTGAAACTATGCTCTCTGATGTCCAAAAGGCATATACCAAATCTCTTGTTTCATTGGTAATAACGGTTCCTCGTGGCAATTGTCTCTCACAAGCACTCAATGGCAGCACTTCATCTTCATCTTTATTCTCTAGCCATGAGCTTGCTGCAGCTATATTCCTTCGATGGATCCCCAAGATACTATCCATTCTGGATTGGTTTACTGATTGTGAGTTTGTACTATTGTTCAGAATCATTGCCAAAGAGCTTCTCTTTACAAAAAGTTCACTTGCTGAATGAGGGACCTTGATTTGAGTCAAAGTGTTGCGCACACCTGATACAACAGTGTCTTCGCCTTTGCTGAAATTTGATGGTTGCAGCAAGGAAAATGTTTGGTGGTCCAGGAGTTTCCGGAATATTTCCTTCTGCTCATTCTTTGCAATCCCTACTGTTTGCTTGTGCCAACATTGAGCCACCGCTGCACAAATGTTCTTTCTTGACCTGGCTTCCCGTAATCCAAGAGCAGACGTAGGATGTCTTTCCTTGCTTCTCTGTGTGCATTTCTTTGCAGCCCAATAATCACGAAGAAAAGCCTGATTACCGACTGGAATACTAGTTCTAATGGAATTGATGTGCATCTGTTGAACATTGCTTGGGCCACCTTGTACCTCGTCAAAAGAGAGGAATTGTGCGTCACCTTCCATCTCGTATCGATAGAGAGGAGCTGTGCATCACCTTCTACCTCGTTGAAAGAGAGGTCCTGAGCATCACCTTTTATGTCATCGAAAGAAAGGTCCTGAGCATCACCAAGACAGTAATCTCCTACGCTACTATCCATTTGCAGAGAGAGAGAGAGAGAGAGAGAGAGAGAGAGAGAGAGAGCACAGCAGCTCGGTGGCTATGGAGGCGGAAGGAAGGCGAGAAGGTTCAAAACTGAGAGAGACACACAGGGAGAGGGACGTGCGAGGGGGAGAGAGAGAGAGAGAGAGAGAGAGAGAGAGAGAGAGAGAGAGAGAGAGAGAGAGAGAGAGAGAGAGAGAGAGAGAGAGCGAGAGAGAGAGAGAGAGAGGTGCTGGAGTGAAAGCTCCCAACCGTAACCCCACCCCCCGGCCCTGCCGTCACCCCCACCTCTTCTTAGGATTGCATGCCTCTAAAGTTAAAAAAACGTCCACTTAAAAAAGAAGTTTATTTGTCCTCCCCAATTCCAAAAAAATGCCCATGGTTTTTACACACAAGAATCACCAAGCATATGTTGTGTCAAGGACACTACTTTTTGTACCACCAAACCATGCTTTGACCCCCAACCATTTTCCTTGAAAGTTAAGGCCCTTCTATGCTTGTTAGCTGCATCTTTCTGCCTTTGTTGTGAGATGGATATAGCCTCCTTAATTTTTTGAAAAGATTCTTATAGGTCTTGGCTATACTCATCAATAGAGAAGATCTTCTCATGTAGTTTAAGTAGCAAGGGACTTTTAGATCTTCCCTCAATCATCTCAAAAGATGCCTTCCCTATAGTAGTATGGACAATGTTATTGTATGCATACTCTAAAAGAGGTAAGTGCTTGTGAGCTTTGATATACTTCCGTAACATATTACTTGAGTAGATCTAGAATTATAAGGTTAGCTATTTTACTTTGGCCATTCTTCTGTGGGTGATAGGCCAAAGAGAAATTTAACCTAGTTCCTAGATTTTCAAGGAGACCTTTCCAAAAATTGATGGTCATTCTAGGAGCTCTGTCTAACACTATGGATGTTGGCAAGCCATGGTGTTTGAAAATATGAGGTATGAAGAGGGTTTCCATTTGATGTGCCTTAACAGCCTTTTTGACAGGTATAAAATGTGCTTGTTCGCTAAACCTGTCAACTATTGTCCATATTCTTGTATTCCCATGGATAGACTTGGGTAATCCATGGATATGCTCTCCCATGGTGAATTAGGAATTGGCAATGATTGGAGTAATCCAGGTTGCTTCCCTCTATCATACTTTGTCTTTTGACCCCACGCATTTTGAAACATAATTTTGTATGTCTACTTTCATGGTAGGCCAATAGAAATACGTCTTTACTCCTCGAAGAGTAGGTTGAGTCCCTATATGCCCTGCATAGGGTGGAGCATGGGATTCATAATTTTTTTTCTCATGAAGGGAATTAGTAACACATAGCCTATTGCCATGGAGAAGATAACCATCTTGCAAGGTGAACGGTTCTTCTTTCCTCCCTAAGGCAAGGACTGAAAAGCTGACACGCCTCTAATCCAAGCATCTGAGAAACCCATCCTGCGTAAAGGTGCCCTCCAAAATGTCCCAATCAACTCTATCGTAGGCCTTCTCAAAATCGAGAAGCAGTATCACCAAATCCTCACCACAGAGCCACACAAGGGCAAAAGCCTCCCAAAAAGTAAAGATGTTGTCAAGGATACTATGCTCCTTGTCAAAACATGTCTGTGTTCCATGTATAATGCTCTCTAGAAGTGGCTAAATCCTCAAACTCGGAGCCTTGGCAAGAATTTTCTAGGTTGATTTGAGGATGGTGATGGGCCACCACTATCGAATCTCATCCAAGGAGCCACCCTCCTTGGGAATGACGTAAATCAGGCCCTCACTCGTGCCGTCAAGAATCTCTCCTGTGTGCAGGATGTACTGAAAAGCACTCCAAAGATTTAAGCCAAGCAAGTCCCAGTAGTCCAAGAAAAAACTGGGGGTCAAACCATCCTCACATGGACAGCTACCATGAGGAAGCCCACTAAGGGCTGTGTGTAGCTCCTCTAGCTGAAGAGGCAGCTCAAGCCTCTTGTGCATCTCCTCATTCTCACAAGACAAGCCATCTATGCCCACACGTGCTCTTTGCATGCATCCTGATGCTCAGATCGAGGCTCTACAAACAGTAGATCATGATAAAAGTCAATAGCAACTGCACGCATATCCTCTGGCTATAAAGCAACTGACCCGTCGAGCCTCCTCAACTGGCTGATCTTGGCATGTGTATGTCGGGGTCTCACTACCTCAAAAAAAGCACTTGTCACTCTGTCATTCATCTGGGTCCAGTGAGATGCCTGTCGATGGAAAGCAAACTCATGGTGCCTCTCCTCTGTGCTAGCACGCTCCTGGCGAGCCTGCTGCAACTACTCCTCCAACCAAGGACTATCCGGATGATGCTCATGCATCCTTTGCAAGGAAGCAATGCTCCATCAGAGACGCTGCTCCTCTTCTCTCACTATAGCCAGGCAAGCCAACGACTCCTAAAAAAATAATTGACTAAGCAGAGCAAGTTGTGAGGCCACTCTGTCAGCAGGAGAATCCTGCATGTCTAAGCTTTGTGTCCAAAGAGCCACCACTCGCTCTCTGAGCGCAGAGTCTCTCAAGGGCATCGTGCTCTCCCTCCTCTGCCTATTTGTCACTGTGAGGATCACTGGTGCATGGTCCAAAAAGAAAGTCCCAGCCAGAATGCAAACTGTCTTACCCAAGTCACAGAAGCGGTCACTGGTGTGGAAGAGATCTATCCGAGATAGATTCACTCCTCCCACTCTCTGGAGAAGGCCAAGCTATCTAGGGGCCTCACAAAGCTAGAATGTTGCCACACATACGAAACGCACAGAGTCATACAAAACCTCTCCCAAGCTGCCAAAATCAACTCCATGCACAGTAGAATGGCTACCTCCAATCCTGTCAGAGGGGTCCTCCAACATGTTGAAGTTACCCCCAATGCACCATTGCTTTGCCTGTGGTAGAGACTCAACAATCTGAGACCAAAACTTTACACGTGCATTCACCACATTGGACACATAAATGTTTAGGAAGCCCACAAGGCAACCCTAAACCTGCATAGTGATCCACTGAGCCCTGCCTAACACAATAATCTCTCTTACTGCTGCAAAGAATCCGCAATAGTCATACATATCCCTCCTTGCATGTCTCCAGGTCCAAATGAAGTTGACCAAAAAGTCTCATATCATCCACGCAAAAGCTATTCACAACGTCTAATGCAGCTCTCACACAGATGATGCTCCTGTAACATAAGAAGGTCAATCTCTCCTCCCACAAGGCATTGCTAAAGCTCCTGACACGCCCGGCCCCTCTGACACTGAAACTGGAGCCCACCTAATCCCTGCACGTTCCATGAGATGATCCTCATGGGGAGCAAGAGATAACTAATGCTAAAGCAGCAGTTAACCATGCTATCTTTGAGGCAGGCTTGGACGGGGAGTAATCTACATCCGAGCATCCCCAAGATAGGCGTGACTACCGAGAGTGTCTAGACCAAGCCCAAGTATAATGAGCCATGCACAAAGAAACCTCCTTTGTCTAGGAGTCCTCATGTATGTGTACATGAGGACTCCTATGTGTACATAACATGGCGGGCTCTACCTGTCAGCAAAGAAGTGAACCACACAATGTGTCTACATCCTGCTGAGTCGAGAGGTGTTACAAAAAACTTGGCCAACAGCCACAGAGTCTGAACCAAGTCTGTAAACCCTAGGTCTCCCATGTGGTGAGAGAACTCTAGAGCCTGTTTCTACAGCCACTCCAACATTGGGTCAAGAGTCCACTCAGCTTGGTCCCTGTCGCATAGGGGAAAAGAGAAGCCAACCGCTGAGTCTAAGGCCTCTATCCCCCTAGTTGCAAGGAGCAGTACATGAACTCTGAAGCAGGCTACCTCAAGGTCTGGTGAGGGGTTGCCAAGAAACCGTGCAAAGTCGTAGGCAATGAAATCCCGACGATGACAAATGTCGAAGCTCATCAGACCACAAGGAACTGCTGCAAAGGGGGACGTCTGCACTAGAAGAGGGGGTTGCAAGAAAGGTTGTCCCTCTGTCGCCAAGCGACTCATGGCAAAAGCACTACCAAGAGATCTCCTAGCAGTCGAGGAAGGCCCTGCCCCCAAGGGGACGGCTGTGGGGATGGAGCGAGAGGAGATGTGGGGGCAAGGGGGAGCGGCAGAGGGAGGAGGGCAAGAAGGAGAGGTAGATGGAGAGGGTGGAGGGGGAGGGGCAAAAGAAGAAGGGAACTCGCGGGGAGGAGGGGTTGTTGAGGGTGAGGGTGAGGTGGAGGCTAGAGGAGGGACCTCGACCTCCTGAAGAGAGTCAAATCGATTTTGTGTGGGAACCCACTGCTGCTGGGCAAGAGCCTGGGGACCACTCTGAGTGCTAGACTGGCGCGGTGGTCCCTGTCGATGTCAACCACGAACCTGCTGCCAACCCTTCTTCGCTTGAGCCCCAGGCTCGAAGGGTGGCTCTGCCTGTGTACTCGATGACTTTGTCTGCTGTTGTTGGCCAGCCCTTGAGGGCCAAGGCTGGGCCTATGGTGTAGGTCGGGGTCACCTCTATGGAGAGGCCTTAGCAAGATGGCCCATCTCTCGACAAATGAAACACTAATTTGGGAGGCCCGAATACTCCACGCTCTGTCAAAACCAACCCCCACTCACCCGAGGAAGTACGATGAACTTCGAGAGAGTGTGGGTGTCCCTAACCAGAACACATATTGAGGGGATGCCAACTGCCTTGGCAGCTACAAAGGCTGTCGTGCGAGGTGTCTCTAGGACAGTCCCAATATCTGAGCCTATCCTAGACAAAAGTGGTAGGTACTCCCTCCTCAAACCAGGAAAGCAGACGGAGATGGGGAGGTTTGTCTCCTCTATCAGAACATCTGTAGCTGCATCAAAACCATGCCTCCACTGTCGAAAGTGAACCAAAATGGATTTTTTTAGAAGGTTGTTTCTATTTCTGGTGTGATCCCCACATATTGTCAAAAATTGCATAGATTTTTCCCCATCTCTGTGTCAGGGTTCATGTCAATTGGCTAGCCACCCATCTTACTGACCGTACTAACCTTATCTCTAGTCATTGGTAATATATAGCAATAAGGAGCAGTGAGGTATTGCAATCCTCACCAAGAGCTCCACCCAAACTCTACATTCTCCTTCCTCACACAAAATGCCAAGCATATATGCATCCACGCATGCACTCTTCACAAGTGGTATCAGAGCCGATTGGTTGTCGATGAGAGAGATTCATCGTTGTGAGTGCTTTATGCACTATTTGGAGCTGATTTGTAGGCATTCTTGAGTGCTTATAAAGGAGAGTATTCAGCCAAAGTGTTGTCGTTTGATTGGACACACATTGGAGTGCATTGATGTGTGCTTACAACAAGATTTGGAGCAAGACATTTGCAGTCATGTATGGGATTGTGGAGCTCAAATCTTCAAGTTGTGTTTAGTTCATTTAGGAGCTGATTTTTGCTAAGATTTGGGACCGTTTTGGTGTGGTTATCCAACCTACAGTGTGCAAGATTAGCAGAAATAGGTGTATTTTTTGGCCCGAAAAAATGCATTTTTGTCGTAATTTTTTCATGCGGGCTCAAATCTGTGCAACCTAGGAGTCCTTTTGGAGGATTTGGCTCGTCCTAGATGCATTAGTGGTGTCCATTTGACCTAATTCTAATCATATTTTTTGCAACAATGTGCACAACAGCAGTATCCTCTACGCGTGCACACACATATCGATGTTGTGATTTTTTTTAATTTTTTTTAAAACACACACACGCACAGCTCTTTGGCATCAGAGTAGCAGCATTGTCTCTTCAACCTCAATGGCTTTGGCATAAGCATGACAGAGAGTGCATTGACTTTCTCAGTGTTTCGCATCAGCATTTGACACAAACAAGGTGTTTTTGTTTGACATTGGACATTGGCGTAGACATCTAGCGATATTTCTCAGGATCAACTTCTTCAACATCAAAATTCACACTAGATTTGGCATTGACACATCGTTTAACATCAACACAACAATTTTTACAGCATTGTCAAAGAGAGTAGTTTTGACAGTTACTACTCAGCTCCTTAGTGTCATATTTTGCACAGTTTTTGTGATGTATGCCTATTGTGGCTTGCTTATGTGATGCTTAGCCATTGAGGGCTCACATGTTATCAGTTTTCATTAGTTTGTTGGACTCACAGATCTACACAGCTACTAGTTTTATTGGTTTTCTTGGTAGGATTCCCTCTATGAGTCTGTTGTTCTTACACTTGACAAGTTGCATGGCATTTGTGGTTTAATTTTTCCTAGCCTAGTTGGCTACAATTGATAGGTTTTGTCTGATAGATTCTAGATTCAGTAGGAGACTTTTGACTAGTGATTGCTTCTTTTTTCTTTGGAAGCTTTATGCATATGGATATGCTTGACTAGCACCTTTGTGTGTGCTTGATCTCTATTGAGAGCAAATTTTTTTCACTCCCCATAGGAAGCTCATTTGAGTTTAGATTTTTTTCTTGCATCTCATTAGCACCAATTTGAGTGTGTGTCTTGTGGTTTGACAGTAGCAGATTTATGTTTTAATGTATGATATGTTGTGGATACTGCCATTGTACCTCTTTTGGCTTGTTTTGGCAATCCCGATTGTTTTTGAGCCTCCATCGAGACGAGCCCCTTTTGAGACTATGGCTAGTCATGTCTACATAATCTTTTGTGAGGTCTTCGTGTGATTTTTTTAAGTCGGCGGGATTTGGGTTACCTGGTGTGAGGTTGATTAGGTTGCTAGGGATCCCCATCCGTAGCCTAGCCATAGGACATGTATAGACGTGTATAGGTGCTGTGATTCCAAGTTGGCAATCTTTTGATAGTTTTTGTGAGTAGTATATGCTAGTTTATGCCCAGTCACCACTCTTTGTTGGTCTATGTATTGTTTTTTTCTCAATTTTTCTTGAGATTTTGACCTCTATATAGAGGAGACTTTGCCAAATTTTTCCTGTAAGTCCTCTAGTTTGCTTAGAACACTCTTTAGAATTAACATTTTAGTGATTTTTCTAAGTTTGTAGTTGATCTTTTTGATTTTTGAACAAAAGAGACTCTACTAAAATTTTTGCCAAAAAATTGCCATGAATTCTTAGCGTTGCTCTCTTGCAATTAGCTCTTGTCATTATGGTGGGATTTTCTAAGAAAGAATATCACTACATTAAAAAATTGATGGCACAAATTGCACCATATGGATGTAGAGAATGCTTGATGTCCTAACCAACAAAATACTTACAGCACCATTAAAATAGTGCAAAGACGGTTTGTACACTTATGATCATTGGGAGCAGCTTGATGCTTGTGCCATGCAACTATAAGGTTGCATCTTGGTGAGTCTATTTTCTTCATAGTTGTGGGCAAGACCAATGTTGAAGAACTGTGAAAGTATTTATACTCAGCATGGGATGGTAAGAGTGCATCAAACAAAGTGTTCCTAATGAAGAAGCTTACGCATCTTAACATGAAGAAGGTAGTAGTATCATTTCACATCTGAAAGAGTTTAACCATGTGTTTACTTGGTTGACATCAGAGGGACTTAATTTTGATGATGAAATGAAATCCATTTTCTTGCTAAGTTATTTGCATGAATCATCGGATACATTTAACACTTCCATTAGTAACTTCATTGTCCAAAAGTGTGTTGTCTAGCTGGGAAGGTGCAAAACCTTTGGCTGTAAGAGTTTGTGATGAGAAGCACAAACACTTTGTGAAAAACTGTTCATGGAAAATCACCAACCCTCTTTCTAAATATGGATTAAATTCTAAGAGCATTTGTGACAGAACAGTCACAAACCCTCTTTCCTATTGTGCTTGGAATTTGCTTATTTTTGTAAGCAAGTTCGTGATGATACAATTCTACTTCAGAAAAGCAATTAAAAACACTAAAGTTTCAACCATGAAATCTCAACTCTCTTACAAGCACAAGTCTCATTCAAAACCCAAACCTCTTTCATGGAATCTTGTAGCCTCTGCGCCCCCAATTACATAGTAGTAACTTCAAACATTTGAAAGGAATTCATGAGCTTCCACCTTCATGTGACGACCATTTTCAATTTTTTTAGAGATTTAAGAGGTTCCATATTGAAGCCCAAACACCTTTTGAGGAAGGGAAACCCTAGTTCACTCCCTCACAAGCACAGATACAAGATAGTGTAGAGGCAGGATTGCACTACACACTCATAAAGCAACCATAAAGTGAATTGCACAGAAGGAAAAAATTGTAGGTTTTTTCCCTTTAATAAGCAGCCTTCTTTCTCAAACCCATAGCCAAATGAGCTGACGTGTCAATGTTTGGGCCCTTCTGCCACTTTTGACCAAAATTAGGTCATTTTTATCTCATTTTTTACCCAAAACAGACCATTTTTTATTTGAAAATCCCCAAGCAGAGTCAAAAAATCCCTTAATTTGTGATACCAATTGCATAAGCATAACATCAAATATATGCATCAATTTGTATCACTTTTTTATTTGGATCACTTTTCGTGCAACTTTACGGCAGCGGATGTTAGTTGCTATTTTTGGAAGTTTTTTCTTGCATCAATCTTTGTAGGCGAGATGAGTGTGCCACCATGAAACACTTGGAAAAAAATTACATTATCAAAACAAATTAAGCATCTTATCAAGTGGAAAGACATGCAATGGCTCCACATCCAGGGCCATGACTCCCCAAATAAGTATGTACATGATAGCGACCGTAGTGGCCGCTTTAGCATAAAGCACAATATGGACATTATCGATTTTATTTCCATGCATCAAAAAGTGTCAAAATTGAGGTGAATGTTTTTGTGTTTCATTGTGCACGTGCGATGGCATGGCATCCACCCCCTTTGAACTTGCACATCCTTCAATATGTGCCACAATAGTCTTTGTGTTAAGCATCAAAACTCATGGTCAGATACCATATATCTTCACTTTCATTCTCGGTTTGCATATAGTTGTATCCATCACCTCCTCACTTGGTTGTTCATTGAATGGATCATCATCCCCTCTTCTTTCGAACATTTAACCCTTTTTCTTGCAATGGGAATTTTCATTTATATCCCATCCAATTCACGCAAGGTGTAAGTTTTATTTCCATGCACATGCTTGACAACATAAGGGCCAAACCATCTCTTTGCAAGCTTCCTTATTGTAGAGTGTTGGTTTTCAAAGCTACTATCATACACCAACACCGAATCACCTTCTTCAATGGCTTTGATCTTAGCATATGTCTCTTGTCAAATCTATCTTTGTTTGTCAACCTTGCATCCTTTAGGCGAGCTTTTGCAATGTTTTTAGGCCTTCTTTACAATTTCCGTATGCGCAATTTCAGCTTCCCACTTTTGACCATAAATCATTTCAATCGGCATATAGCTAGTGACTAAACTATGTGTTGTACATTCGGTCCATAATGTAAACAGTAGTAAACTTGGCCAGTCTCCAAGCTTACCTTCACAAGCCTTAGCCAAAGCTTTAATTATTGGAGGATGTCCTCTTTCACTCTTGATATTTTCCTCTTGGTTATAAGCACAAGTTGAAGTTAGTTTGATGCCCATCCTAGAGAAGAATCCCTTGCTTTGTCAGCATCCAATTCTCCACAATCTGCAATTATCTTTCCCACACATCCATAATGATAGATCACATCTTCTAGAATGAATTTACATATAGCTTTTATATTCTTTCTCCTCAATGCACACTCTTCAACTTGATTAGACAAGTCTTCTTTTGCAAGAACCAAAAAACTCATTTCCCAAAGTCGCAAAGGCATTTTGACCAAGTCAACAACCCATTTGTAATGTATGGCCAGCGGATAAGTAGGATGTAGTCCATCACGATGTTGTACATTTAAATACATTTGGCATGTCACACAAGACTCCACAAACGCAGCCACATGCTTATACATCCCTTTCCACCAATACCTTTCTTTTACTTTGGCAAATGTTGCCCATACATCGCCCATAAACTTTCATGGAACTCCTTGATAATCTCTTGTTGAGTATCCTTATCACACACTACCTGAAACGGTGTTCCATCTCTTCATTTAGGATGCTCCAACAAGTAGCTATCCTTCAAGAAATATCCATATGCTTCTCTTCTTATCCTCTTAAATTCTTGCTATGTCCAATCATCCTATTTTTGCAAGGTACTTAAGTAGTGATAGCCATTTTTTCGGCTCTTTGTAATTGCCATAGTGAGTTACCTCACCCTACCAAAATCACCCAAACACTGTGGCTATCCCTACCATTTCACTGTACATAGGCGTGCGTGAGTCACGAGACTTTTCCCTTATCTTCTTAAAAACCCTCAGCTAGCTAGTCACTGGGCTAGGTGAGCCAAAAAAAATAAAAAAAAATAAAAGTATATTATGGCCTCTTTGTGTGTAAATATTTCATTGTATATATGGCCTAAATATAGGGATTTTTTATAATTATTTTGGTATTTTATTTAAATATTTCTACTTAGGTGTGTGTTTTATTAAACCTATGTACACCTTCTTTCATCCTCTTACACCATAATTTTATTTTTTTGCCAATATGTACATACTCTAACCTCATATTTTTCCTTTATACAAATCACTCCCACATTTTCACCCTCACCCTCGTGAAAACAAAAAATTGATTTCTACTCATTGGTTACTTTTATTATATTATTTACTTGCATACATTTTCCTCTTTCACCCAAAATAATTCAAGGAGGGACCATATCATATGATTCCAATATCTTTCCATATCCATAACTCCTCCATATTTTTATTATTATTTTTACTCATTATTCTAACACCATGTGCTCATTGAGCTAAAGTCCATGAATAGTCCATACACTAGTCCCACCATGTATATATTTCTTATTTCACCAATAATCCTCCTCCATGCATGGGTCAAGGGCAACTTGAATGCTTTGTATTATAATATGACAAAGGAGGGGCTCACTCTTGGATGCATTGTACAAATTCAACAAAGGAGGGGACCACTAAAAGACTTTTGCAGGCCTAAAAAACAGGCTTTTTGGTGAGAATTTTGGCACCTATCTCCACTCCGAATTTGGAGCGGTGGTCAAAAGAGAAAATGTAGCCCACGCTCTGAATAATCACCCCAAATTTTTTCATGATTTTTGGAGCTACCAGCTGTGAGCTATGATTTTTTTAGTGGACCCCAGTTTTCCCATGCTATGCAGCCACACTCTCTCTTCCACTTTATCATTTTCCTCTTTCACACACACTTCTCCACTCATCATCCCCATCTCTCTCACCACTCCTCTCTGCACACTACTCACCTTCTCCTCAACCTTGAAGAATAAGAGAAACCATGGTGAACTCATACCTCCCACACACAATTCCATTCCAAAATTGACCACCTAGTCTCATTTTTCCTCCTCCAAATTACCCATATCTATCAAAAAAACCACAAAATTCAGCCTCTTCTCTTAAAAGACAGCATCATGGTGGTTGATTACTCAGCTTCAATTACCTTGTCTCTCAAGGAAGGTCAAGAGTGGAGAAAAAATGTACCGTCAAAGCTAGTGGACCGTCAACAAGCGTCAAAATTGGCCCTACTCAAGACACTTGGAGCATCAACCTTGTAAGAAATCCACCTTTTCTTACCTCTTAAGAGTTTTTCTTCCTTATTTGTATCCTACATGGATACTCCCATTGTAAATATTCAATTCCATTTGTAAATTAATACTAACTCTACTAACACTAACCCACTATGAAAAGTCCTATCACCTCCATTTCTCTCCTCTCTCTTTCCCCACCAACTTCTTGATAATTCCAAGCAAAAGAAATTAGATAAATTGCTGAAAATCTAACCCAACCATGGTTAGAGGAGTAACCCTAGCCTTCAAAATTGCTATAAAAGGAGGGTGTAGCTAGCATAAAAGGGGGGAAGCCATAAGCAAGAGCACTATGCTATAGCTTGAGAAGCCAAGCTCAACCTCTCTAGAAGGAGCTCTTGAGTGGAAGCTCATTGTCCTATGCATGTGCATGTGTTGTAATAGGGGATTAGCAAGGGAAATCTATGCCATTGTAAGAGAGAGAGTGATCATTCAATTGAGAGTAGGAAATCTATCATTTCTCCTACTAGTGTAAGCCCAACATTCGCTGAATCAAGGAGGGTGGATTTGGACTAATCTTGGATATTTTGTCTCCCTTCCAACGTGAAGTAATGGACAACAATGATGCGTAAGTGTCTTGGTTTTTTTTTAAGTTCTTGATAGCTTGTCTCTGGTGTTGTCATCAATCTAGCCATAAATCCCACATACTGTAAGAGGGCGACAGGGTGGAGAGGACTCCCCTGGCCTTAAGACAGTGATTGGGGTGGCTTTTCTAGTGATGTGTTGTGGTGAAATGTACGCAAGCTATGTTGAACAAGTACTAATCTCACTTTGATTTGTCATGATAGATTTGTAAGAAGGTATTAATGCAACAAGCACCCCCTCCCCCTTTCTCTCTCTTTCTTAAATATATAGTTGTGTTTGCTTGATCATCGCCGATACGTTTCAAAGCAGCCCGAGCACTATATCTCTCTCTCTCTCTCTCTCTCTCTCTCTCTCTCTCTCTCTCTCTCTCTCTCTCTCTCTCTCTCTCTCTCTCTCTCTCTCTCTCTCGTGTTTTAGTGTGTGAGAGTATTCCATTGGTGTTAGGGTTAGTGTAATTCCTTGCTTGTTTGTGGGTTGCTCTAACGATTCTCCTCTTTTGCGTCCTAGTTCGCTCTTAAACTAGGTGGTGCCCCTTGTGTAGTTGGGATTTGGCGGTAGGTTTGTTGTTTTGGTTTGTGTTGTGTTGTGCCCCAGCCCCATTTGAGCAGCACGGGAGCCTTGAAGGGTGTCTAGAGGCCACTCTTCTTGTTGCCCGCCCCGGACCGCCTCAAATTGGTGCCCCCACTGAGGACGGCTTGTGTATTTTTGTGTAGAATCAACCTTTAGCATAGTCAAGTAGTTTGCATGAATCACGAAGCTTTGTATGATCCCTTCATTCCCATTGCAAGGCAAAAGGTACACATAATTGTTAGTACTAAGTTGCAATTTCAACGTGTCATTCGTAGAATTTTAGGTCCTCTTAGGTTGGCCGAGATAAACGCTTCAGTAAATCCTTTTATTTTGCCTCTCATTAGGTATGACCTTAGTTTGGACGTCTATATTTTTGTTTTGTTTTAAGCATTAGTACATGCATAGGCCATGGATAATGGCCCAGGAATAGAGGTTTTTCACTTTCATTTTACTCCACACATTAGAATAAACGTTGCAATTAGTAGAAAGATCCATTTTCAACAACGAATGGTGTTCATGTTTGGTGCCCAAAGAGCAGGAGAAATTCTTGCATCACCAAACCCTGTCATTCTACCTCTCATCAACTACCACACTTCTTTTGATGTACATGTGTTCATTTTATTTTAAAATGAAGTGCAGCCCGGCAAAGTAGTGTGTATGTTTGTTTTTTCTTTGTCCAAGTTGTTAAAAGAAACAAAAAAACGATCATTTGTTCTAACTGGGAATGTGTGTGCAGTGAAAGTTCAATCCTTAGAGATCTAGCTCTATTACCAATTGAGTTGCAGGAGCAAGTAGTAAGGCGTCTCCCTCATAACAAGAGGGTGGTGAAGTTAAGACGGAAGGTCCTACGCGTGGATTCCATTTTCCTCTTGTTGTTGGGCACTAAGGAAGACCGCGCATTCATCCAACTAGTGTGTGCCCTAAGATTGGTAAATAGAGTGAAATTTGGCATTTGGCGAGTGCATTTCACCATTGAGGAAGACTCTTCAGGAAACTTGCGGCCAGAGTTCATGCTTCATAGACTCACATTTGGTGAATTTTTCCCTCATTTGCGTCTTATTAATAGTCTTCCTTTCGCTTTCAACAAAGGAGATAGGGAGCTATTCAGAGCTTGTCTTAATAAAGAGAGCATAGAGAAGATTGCAAATTTGTATAAATTCTCATCCTTCTCTACTTTCTATGACACTTTGTTCATAGAGACATTGTAAATCTCTTTATGCTTTTGAATGATTTAACCATAATCCTAAGGAGTTTTTGTCCAGGAATTTTGTAGCACAAGTGGAGTCTTTAAATCTTGCAAACTTGATTGGACTTGATGAGGATGTTCTTTATGAAATTGTGAGAAGGTTGCCTCACTCCGACTGTGTGGAACTCGAAGGAAAGGAGCTCCTAGTCAATTGCTACTTTCTCACGGCCTTCGACGAGCATGAAGATCTAGTTTTTATACAAACCGCTTGTGCATTGGGAATTGTAGAGCAAGTGCAATTTATCACTTGGGACGTGGTTGCTCTTTTGGATCCAGAAAATGAAGTTCTAGAGATTTCTGTTTATCGCCTTAGCTTTGAAGAATTTCAACCCTTCTTAGAGCTCATCAATAGTCTACCCTTTTGTTTTGATCAAACAAATCGAGACCTTATTGAAGCTTGGATAGCTGAAGAAGAAAACCTAGAGTGGTATTTTCTCACTTCTTCATTTGCAGGCGAGTGGTTCTAGATCTCTATTGTATCCCTTATTGTAACTCGTATTGTAATCTTTCATAATAATGGAGAGCCAACGCCAAATGTCTGGATATCCTCTTTTCTTTGGAGAGCCTGGAGAGGATGCAGAATTATTTTTAGCAAATTTCAAGATGTCTTGCCGTATCAAGAGGATAGTAACCGATCAAGAACGTGTAGAAATGTTTGAGGTGGTCCTTAGGAAAGATGCTAGTACTTGGTTTGACTCTTTGCCTGAGGAAGTTAAGGGGAATTACACAGAAGTTTTGAATCGTTTTAAGAGATACTTCTTTAATCCCCAAAACACTCAAAAACTATGGCAAGACATTGTTTCTCATAAGCAAAAAGACTTAGATGACTACTACTTGTACAAGCAAGAGTTTCTACGTCTTTGGGCTCTATGGATACGAAATGTTACTAACCCTGGTGATGGTGCAGAATTTTTAAAGAAGGAGAGGTTCATAGCCGGACTCTTTCCTGACCTTAAGGTAAAAGTTGAGGCGGGTGCACCTGCTACTTTTGATGCAGCTGAAACTAGGGCTGCTGAGAAGTATAGGAAACTCAAGTGCTTAAGGGGAGAGGTTCCAATAGAAGGTCTTAGACCCAAAGGTAAGTCACAAGCATCAACATCGAGGGAGCTTCCTGAGGTAACGGTGGAAGTAATTGAGAAGTTAAACGAATCTTTAAGCAGCCTATCAATTCACCTTGCACAAGCTGTAGGTCCAAATGGACAAGCAAAGAAGTCTGAAGAGCGAGATCCACGACCTAGGAGAGTCTTGCAATGTTGGAATTGCGGAGAGTCTGGACATGGGATGTATAATTGTCCTTGGCCCCGTGGGGAGCCAGGGAGGCCTAACTTGAATTACCCAGTGATGAATGCAGGTGAAGGAACTGGTCAACAACCAAGGCTTCTACAAAGGCCAAATGGACCAAGACCACCTCCACAAGGGGTAGAAGGAGTTCCACCTTTGCCAGATCCAAATGTGCATGTGGTAGAGGTGACAAATTCAAATGAGGTTGACATGGAAGCCAATGGAATTAAGCGTGGCCGAGGAAAAGGTAAAGAGAAAGAAGGAGTCACATTACAGCGTGACCATGGACAAGGCAAGAAGGCAAAAGAGACCAAGGAAGCTAAGAGGACTCGACGTCGTATCAATCTCCAAGACTTCCCTCTTGGACATGGTATGGCTCCGTACAACTTGTTGGAAGACATGAGAGGTAAGGGTCCTGATATTTCATGGCCTCAATTTCTTGCATTATGTCCACAAGTTAGGAAGGATTTAACAAGGGCAGTTAGCACTAGGAGAAAGGTAAAAGAGAGTGTGCCTGTTGTAAAAATTGCACAAGCTGAAATGAATGAGGACATTACACCGGTGCTAGACTATTACATCAAAGGGAGATTGGTTAGGAAAGGTCTAGTGGATGGGGGTGCACAAATTTGCATCATGACAGAGGGACTCATGCAAAAACTAGGCATGCACATCCATGAGACACCTGAAATTAGGGTCAAGATGGCAAACAATAGCAAGGCTAGGTGCGTAGGCATTTGTAAAAATGTTTTTGTGGAGGCCTTTGGCATTAAGAAGGCAGTGGATTTCTATGTCATGTCTACCAAGGGAAATGGTTACCCATTTATCCTAGGAAGACCATGGCTAATGAAAATGCGAGCTTTGCAGGATTGGGAGAGTGGAAAGCTAATTTGCAGGAATGACAATCACAAGAAGGTTGTCTTTGACATGAAGGAGCAACGCCAAGAGGAGCTCCATGAAGAATCATCTCAAAGTGAGACGGAAGAAGGTTGGACCGATAGCACTTCAGAAGAAGAAAGTAGCGGCAGCATTACTGAAGAGGAGTCTTCCATCGAAGTCATGGGGGTAAGGTTTAAGCCAAGCAACCAAGAGACCTCTTGTCAAGGCTTGGAGGAGGTAGGTCCTCAAGAGAACGAAGGTGATCAAGATGAAGGGATGTTGGAAGGTATGCTATCAACAACACTTACAAAGGATGAAAGAGAGGAGTTCAAATGTGTGCTAAGGAAGTTTCCTAGGCTTTTTGCGAAAGACTACACCGACGTGCGTGGAGTAGATGTTGTTCAACACAAGATTGAGTTGAAGCCAGAGGCCACACCTAAGGCTCAAAAGCTACGAAGGCTAGGAGTCATTAAAGAGCAGGCTCTACTCAAGGAGGTAAGAAAGCTTCTAGCAGCAGGGTTCATTTATCCAATGGAGAATTCAGAGTGGGTCTCTCCTGTTGTTGTCACTCCTAAGAAGAACGGCAAGTGGAGGGTGTGTGTGGATTACCGTCCCCTCAATGAGGCAACAAAGAGAGATCACTTTCCCCTCCCATTCCAGGATGAGATACTAAATGAGGTAGCTGGTCATGAGAAGTACACTGTGTGCGATGGTTACTCAGGTTACTTTCAAATAGGGATTGCACTGGAGGATCAATTGAAAACAACCTTTATCACTCCTTGGGGTTGTTATGCTTTTAGAGTCATGCCATTTGGTCTGACAAATGCTCCTGCAACATTCCAACGTTTCATGAATATGGTGTTTCAAGCATTCTTTGGAAAGTCAATTAGGGTGTTCATTGATGATTTCTGTATTTATAGCTCAAAATCATTGCATCTACAAAGGGTAGAAGAAGGTTTAAAGAAGCTCTACGACATGGGAGGTCAACTCAACCCCGACAAGTGCCATATAGGTGAGGATGAAGTAATCTTGCTTGGTCATAAAGTTTCTTACAAAGGCATTGAAGTGGATCCTTCGAAGGCAAAGGATCTTATTGAGCTACCATCACCCAAGAGTCTTAAGGAGGTCATCTCATTCATTCAAAAGGTGAAGTATATGTCACGCTTCATTCACTTAGCCTCGGAGTTACTTCACCCTTTGCAAAAGTTGACACAACAAGTAGAATTTGCATGGTCTGATGAGCTTGAAGAGTACTTTTGTAACATTAAAGTCATTTTGTCAGAGCTACCAACACTCATGCCTCCTTGTTGGGAGTACACATTCTTTGTTAGCTCTAGTGCTGGGAAAGAGACAATTGGTGCTGTGTTGCTACAACAAGATCCCCACAGTACAAGGATGCGACCCATCTACTTTGCTAGTAGGGTCATGAATGCTTTGGAGAGAGACTACACAGAAGCAGAACTCATGATGCTTTCTCTCATGTTTGCGGTGAGAAAGTTTAGATCCTACCTGCTACCAAAACCTTTTGTAATTCTCACTGCAGAAAATTTGTTCCCTTGGGTGTCATCTCAAATGAATCTTAGTACTAGGATCTCAAAGTGGATTATGGAGTTGCAAGAGTTTCAATACTCTTTCAAGGTAGAAGATAGTGTGCGTGCACAATTGGCAGGGATTCTCACTTATAGGGTGCACGAAAAGGAGATTAAGGTGCCTGAAGTAAAGACCCTACCATTGCCACCACCAAAAAGTATTCCTAATGCTTTTACTTTGTTCTTTGATGGAGCTTTTCGTCGAGCCACAGGAAAAGCAGGGGGAGGGCTAGTGTTGCTCAACCCAAGTGGAGAGGTGGTCATGAAAGAGAAGTTCAATCTACCAAGTTCAGCTAGCAACAATGAAGCAGAATATGACACTCTACTTCAGGGTTTGAAGATGTGCATTGGCCAAGGGATACAACGCCTCATGGTAAAGGGAGATGCACTTCTCATTGTTAAACAGATTTTAGGCATTTGGGCATGCAAGAATGAGAGCTTACGGACAAAAGTTCATGCCATTCGTAGATTGTTTAATCAATTTGAAGAAGTGCAACTATATCATATTCCTAGGAAACAGAATGAAGATGCTGATTTACTTGCACAACAAGCCGTTGCATGTGTAAAGAAAGAAGTGCAGGTCATCATGGTGGCGGCTGCTGTGAAGCAACCGAGGTACCAGGGATTGGAGTCATTGGCTCCCATCATTGGCTACATTTTGGAGGGTGAGTTTCCACCAGACTTCACAAAAGCTCGGAAGAGGAGACTCATGAAGAAGGCAAGCGTATATCTCTTCCTAGAAGGCTCCCTCTATCAAAGAGGGAAGGATCAAGTGTGCAGACGAGTACCAACTATCAAGGAAATTCCAGCCATTCTAAAAGGTTTGCATGAAGAGGCATGTGGTGGTCATTTTGCCCAAGAATTAACTATGAAGAAGATTTTGTTTTCGGGGTATGTTTGGCCAAGTTTGCATGTGGATGTTCAACATTGGTGTAAAAGCTGTCACACTTGTCAGATAAATGGAAATAGAAGGTTGGTGCATGGCCCGAGGCAAATAGTGCTTGCAAATGGACCCTTTGAAAAGTGGGGCATTGATGCTATGGGTCCTCTGCCTAGGACAAAAAATGGTAAACTCTACATTCTAGTGGCTGTAGACTATATGACTAGGTGGGTGGAAGCACAAAGTGTGGCAAAGGTAAATGAGAAGACAGTGAGCAAATTCGTCTACACTCACATTTGTTGTAGATTTGGCACACCTTTGGAGATTGTTTCTGATAATGGTCCAGGGTTTAGAAAAGGATTGCTCACAGACTTTTGTGAAGAGCTTCACATTCTACATCGTCATAGCACACCATACTACCCACAGTCAAATGGTTTGGTGGAGAAGGCTAATGGTGTCATTGCAGGAATCATTAGAAAGATGGTGCAAAACAAGACAAAATTATGGGATGACTTCTTGGATGGTGCCTTGTGGGCATATCGAACCACATATAGGGAAGCCACGGAGTTCACACCATTTCACTTCGTCTATGGTCAAGAGGCTTTGCAGCCTATCGAGCTCAACATTCCAACAATGCGACTTCATGGCAAAGGAGCACAAGATGATCAAGAGGTATGGATGGATCGACTTCTTACGTTAGTGGAGCTTGAGTGGAAAAGAGAAGCAGCATATGAGTGCTACAAGAGGAAAGCCACACAAGCGAAAGAAACGCACGACAAGAAACTGAAGGACAAAGGCATCAAGGAAGGAGAGCTTGTGCTAAGGTATGACAATCGACTTGATAATCGTTTTGATGCCAAGTTTGAAACAAGATGGCAAGGGCCATACATAGTCAAGAAGGCTTTCAATTCAAGTTACTATCAGCTTATGGACTTGAATGGTAAAGAGCACTCCAGGAAAGTAAACGGGTATCGCTTGAAGCCCTATTTGAGTCGCTTGATGTCCTAACCAACAAAATACTTACAGCACCATTAAAATAGTGCAAAGACGGTTTGTACACTTATGATCATTGGGAGCAGCTTGATGCTTGTGCCATGCAACTATAAGGTTGCATCTTGGTGAGTCTATTTTCTTCATAGTTGTGGGCAAGACCAATGTTGAAGAACTGTGAAAGTATTTATACTCAGCATGGGATGGTAAGAGTGCATCAAACAAAGTGTTCCTAATGAAGAAGCTTACGCATCTTAACATGAAGAAGGTAGTAGTATCATTTCACATCTGAAAGAGTTTAACCATGTGTTTACTTGGTTGACATCAGAGGGACTTAATTTTGATGATGAAATGAAATCCATTTTCTTGCTAAGTTATTTGCATGAATCATCGGATACATTTAACACTTCCATTAGTAACTTCGTTGTCCAAAAGTGTGTTGTCTAGCTGGGAAGGTGCAAAACCTTTGGCTGTAAGAGTTTGTGATGAGAAGCACAAACACTTTGTGAAAAACTGTTCATGGAAAATCACCAACCCTCTTTCTAAATATGGATTAAATTCTAAGAGCATTTGTGACAGAACAGTCACAAACCCTCTTTCCTATTGTGCTTGGAATTTGCTTATTTTTGTAAGCAAGTTCGTGATGATACAATTCTACTTCAGAAAAGCAATTAAAAACACTAAAGTTTCAACCATGAAATCTCAACTCTCTTACAAGCACAAGTCTCATTCAAAACCCAAACCTCTTTCATGGAATCTTGTAGCCTCTGCGCCCCCAATTACATAGTAGTAACTTCAAACATTTGAAAGGAATTCATGAGCTTCCACCTTCATGTGACGACCATTTTCAATTTTTTTAGAGATTTAAGAGGTTCCATATTGAAGCCCAAACACCTTTTGAGGAAGGGAAACCCTAGTTCACTCCCTCACAAGCACAGATACAAGATAGTGTAGAGGCAGGATTGCACTACACACTCATAAAGCAACCATAAAGTGAATTGCACAGAAGGAAAAAATTGTAGGTTTTTTCCCTTTAATAAGCAGCCTTCTTTCTCAAACCCATAGCCAAATGAGCTGACGTGTCAATGTTTGGGCCCTTCTGCCACTTTTGACCAAAATTAGGTCATTTTTATCTCATTTTTTACCCAAAACAGACCATTTTTTATTTGAAAATCCCCAAGCAGAGTCAAAAAATCCCTTAATTTGTGATACCAATTGCATAAGCATAACATCAAATATATGCATCAATTTGTATCACTTTTTTATTTGGATCACTTTTCGTGCAACTTTACGGCAGCGGATGTTAGTTGCTATTTTTGGAAGTTTTTTCTTGCATCAATCTTTGTAGGCGAGATGAGTGTGCCACCATGAAACACTTGGAAAAAAATTACATTATCAAAACAAATTAAGCATCTTATCAAGTGGAAAGACATGCAATGGCTCCACATCCAGGGCCATGACTCCCCAAATAAGTATGTACATGATAGCGACCGTAGTGGCCGCTTTAGCATAAAGCACAATATGGACATTATCGATTTTATTTCCATGCATCAAAAAGTGTCAAAATTGAGGTGAATGTTTTTGTGTTTCATTGTGCACGTGCGATGGCATGGCATCCACCCCCTTTGAACTTGCACATCCTTCAATATGTGCCACAATAGTCTTTGTGTTAAGCATCAAAACTCATGGTCAGATACCATATATCTTCACTTTCATTCTCGGTTTGCATATAGTTGTATCCATCACCTCCTCACTTGGTTGTTCATTGAATGGATCATCATCCCCTCTTCTTTTGAACATTTAACCCTTTTTCTTGCAATGGGAATTTTCATTTATATCCCATCCAATTCACGCAAGGTGTAAGTTTTATTTCCATGCACATGCTTGACAACATAAGGGCCAAACCATCTCTTTGCAAGCTTCCTTATTGTAGAGTGTTGGTTTTCAAAGCTACTATCATACACCAACACCGAATCACCTTCTTCAATGGCTTTGATCTTAGCATATGTCTCTTGTCAAATCTATCTTTGTTTGTCAACCTTGCATCCTTTAGGCGAGCTTTTGCAATGTTTTTAGGCCTTCTTTACAATTTCCGTATGCGCAATTTCAGCTTCCCACTTTTGACCATAAATCATTTCAATCGGCATATAGCTAGTGACTAAACTATGTGTTGTACATTCGGTCCATAATGTAAACAGTAGTAAACTTGGCCAGTCTCCAAGCTTACCTTCACAAGCCTTAGCCAAAGCTTTAATTATTGGAGGATGTCCTCTTTCACTCTTGATATTTTCCTCTTGGTTATAAGCACAAGTTGAAGTTAGTTTGATGCCCATCCTAGAGAAGAATCCCTTGCTTTGTCAGCATCCAATTCTCCACAATCTGCAATTATCTTTCCCACACATCCATAATGATAGATCACATCTTCTAGAATGAATTTACATATAGCTTTTATATTCTTTCTCCTCAATGCACACTCTTCAACTTGATTAGACAAGTCTTCTTTTGCAAGAACCAAAAAACTCATTTCCCAAAGTCGCAAAGGCATTTTGACCAAGTCAACAACCCATTTGTAATGTATGGCCAGCGGATAAGTAGGATGTAGTCCATCACGATGTTGTACATTTAAATACATTTGGCATGTCACACAAGACTCCACAAACGCAGCCACATGCTTATACATCCCTTTCCACCAATACCTTTCTTTTACTTTGGCAAATGTTGCCCATACATCGCCCATAAACTTTCATGGAACTCCTTGATAATCTCTTGTTGAGTATCCTTATCACACACTACCTGAAACGGTGTTCCATCTCTTCATTTAGGATGCTCCAACAAGTAGCTATCCTTCAAGAAATATCCATATGCTTCTCTTCTTATCCTCTTAAATTCTTGCTATGTCCAATCATCCTATTTTTGCAAGGTACTTAAGTAGTGATAGCCGTTTTTTCGGCTCTTTGTAATTGCCATAGTGAGTTACCTCACCCTACCAAAATCCCCCAAACACTGTGGCTATCCCTACCATTTCACTGTACATAGGCGTGCGTGAGTCACGAGACTTTTCCCTTATCTTCTTAAAAACCCTCAGCTAGCTAGTCACTGGGCTAGGTGAGCCAAAAAAAATAAAAAAAAATAAAAAAATAAAAGTATATTATGGCCTCTTTGTGTGTAAATATTTCATTGTATATATGGCCTAAATATAGGGATTTTTTATAATTATTTTGGAATTTTATTTAAATATTTCTACTTAGGTGTGTGTTTTATTAAACCTATGTACACCTTCTTTCATCCTCTTACACCATAATTTTATTTTTTTGCCAATATGTACATACTCTAACCTCATATTTTTCCTTTATACAAATCACTCCCACATTTTCACCCTCACCCTCGTGAAAACAAAAAATTGATTTCTACTCATTGGTTACTTTTATTATATTATTTACTTGCATACATTTTCCTCTTTCACCCAAAATAATTCAAGGAGGGACCATATCATATGATTCCAATATCTTTCCATATCCATAACTCCTCCATATTTTTATTATTATTTTTACTCATTATTCTAACACCATGTGCTCATTGAGCTAAAGTCCATGAATAGTCCATACACTAGTCCCACCATGTATATATTTCTTATTTCACCAATAATCCTCCTCCATGCATGGGTCAAGGGCAACTTGAATGCTTTGTATTATAATATGACAAAGGAGGGGCTCACTCTTGGATGCATTGTACAAATTCAACAAAGGAGGGGACCACTAAAAGACTTTTGCAGGCCTAAAAAACAGGCTTTTTGGTGAGAATTTTGGCACCTATCTCCACTCCGAATTTGGAGCGGTGGTCAAAAGAGAAAATGTAGCCCACGCTCTGAATAATCACCCCAAATTTTTTCATGATTTTTGGAGCTACCAGCTGTGAGCTATGATTTTTTTAGTGGACCCCAGTTTTCCCATGCTATGCAGCCACACTCTCTCTTCCACTTTATCATTTTCCTCTTTCACACACACTTCTCCACTCATCATCCCCATCTCTCTCACCACTCCTCTCTGCACACTACTCACCTTCTCCTCAACCTTGAAGAATAAGAGAAACCATGGTGAACTCATACCTCCCACACACAATTCCATTCCAAAATTGACCACCTAGTCTCATTTTTCCTCCTCCAAATTACCCATATCTATCAAAAAAACCACAAAATTCAGCCTCTTCTCTTAAAAGACAGCATCATGGTGGTTGATTACTCAGCTTCAATTACCTTGTCTCTCAAGGAAGGTCAAGAGTGGAGAAAAAATGTACCGTCAAAGCTAGTGGACCGTCAACAAGCGTCAAAATTGGCCCTACTCAAGACACTTGGAGCATCAACCTTGTAAGAAATCCACCTTTTCTTACCTCTTAAGAGTTTTTCTTCCTTATTTGTATCCTACATGGATACTCCCATTGTAAATATTCAATTCCATTTGTAAATTAATACTAACTCTACTAACACTAACCCACTATGAAAAGTCCTATCACCTCCATTTCTCTCCTCTCTCTTTCCCCACCAACTTCTTGATAATTCCAAGCAAAAGAAATTAGATAAATTGCTGAAAATCTAACCCAACCATGGTTAGAGGAGTAACCCTAGCCTTCAAAATTGCTATAAAAGGAGGGTGTAGCTAGCATAAAAGGGGGGAAGCCATAAGCAAGAGCACTATGCTATAGCTTGAGAAGCCAAGCTCAACCTCTCTAGAAGGAGCTCTTGAGTGGAAGCTCATTGTCCTATGCATGTGCATGTGTTGTAATAGGGGATTAGCAAGGGAAATCTATGCCATTGTAAGAGAGAGAGTGATCATTCAATTGAGAGTAGGAAATCTATCATTTCTCCTACTAGTGTAAGCCCAACATTCGCTGAATCAAGGAGGGTGGATTTGGACTAATCTTGGATATTTTGTCTCCCTTCCAACGTGAAGTAATGGACAACAATGATGCGTAAGTGTCTTGGTTTTTTTTTAAGTTCTTGATAGCTTGTCTCTGGTGTTGTCATCAATCTAGCCATAAATCCCACATACTGTAAGAGGGCGACAGGGTGGAGAGGACTCCCCTGGCCTTAAGACAGTGATTGGGGTGGCTTTTCTAGTGATGTGTTGTGGTGAAATGTACGCAAGCTATGTTGAACAAGTACTAATCTCACTTTGATTTGTCATGATAGATTTGTAAGAAGGTATTAATGCAACAAGCACCCCCTCCCCCTTTCTCTCTCTTTCTTAAATATATAGTTGTGTTTGCTTGATCATCGCCGATACGTTTCAAAGCAGCCCGAGCACTATCTCTCTCTCTCTCTCTCTCTCTCTCTCTCTCTCTCTCTCTCTCTCTCTCTCTCTCTCTCTCTCTCTCTCTCGTGTTTTAGTGTGTGAGAGTATTCCATTGGTGTTAGGGTTAGTGTAATTCCTTGCTTGTTTGTGGGTTGCTCTAACGATTCTCCTCTTTTGCGTCCTAGTTCGCTCTTAAACTAGGTGGTGCCCCTTGTGTAGTTGGGATTTGGCGGTAGGTTTGTTGTTTTGGTTTGTGTTGTGTTGTGCCCCAGCCCCATTTGAGCAGCACGGGAGCCTTGAAGGGTGTCTAGAGGCCACTCTTCTTGTTGCCCGCCCCGGACCGCCTCAGTAGCAACCTATTAGGAGTCACTCATCCTCATATAGGTCCTTTGAAAAGGACTCAAATGAAGATAAAAAACATGCATGATTATTCTTTGCATGAGCAACAATGTAAAACTTTGTCCCTACATCATCTTTCTCGACAATATTCTGTTGATCTTCATATCTTGACCTAGATAGCACATCTACCATTGGATTGTCCTTCCCTGCAATATGTTTGAACTCGTGATTCAAGGACTATCCATCGTAGCATAGAAATTTTTGGCATTTCTTTAAAACATTTCTTCTTTTCTTCTATTAAAAACTCCTCACAAACAACCTTTATCTCTTTTAGAGATTCCATTGTGACTTCTGCTCAGCTCTTTTTGGATCCCTGAGATTTGGCTGCAAGGATGTTCTAGATTTTCCCTGCAATTGGATGGCAAGGGTAAGGCCATCTGTCACACTTTCTTTGCCATGGTTTTGTACTTGGTCTCTAATTTTTTTATCCTTCAATAGCATTGAAATCTTTTTTATCTTCAAAAGCCTCATTCACTTCATACATTTCCATAGAGCACACTTCCAAAACTTGGATCCCATCTTGCATACTAGAATCCACTATAGCCTCAAGATCGAGCATAATATCTACATGAGAAACTTGTTCAAAGAAACCTAAAATGCATTCACTATCCTTATGAAACCATTTCCTTCATGTCTTACTGTACATTACATACATATTGTCTTGCACTTATTTTCATATCCTTAAGCTTGCCTAAAAAGATGTAGAAAAGTCCTCTTCTTACTTGGATCAAGCAAGAACCTTTTTCTTCTTGTACCATTGTAATCCCACTTTACAATGGTACATGGCCAAAACCCCTTGTCTGCTTGTAGTCTTGAATTCTTTGTTTGCCTTCAGTAGAGGAAAATCATGAGGACTATCATGGTTCCTTTCATTTTGAACACACTTTCAAGAATTTCATAGCTCGCTTTCCATCTTTGCTCTTTATCCTAGCATAAGCAAAACCATCATCAAGACCTTTGTTTCATGTAGACGGCTATGATGTGTGGCTGTCCAAGGATAAGAAGATAGGTAGACATCTCATATACAAAGAAGTTTTGCTCATATTTGACATTACCAATCATCACTTTCACATATGTACAAGCCCTATATAGATCTCTTGATGAGTTGTTTTCTACTTTAATCATCCAACCATGCTCTCTATCTATCGGCCACTTGCCCTTCATGTAAAGACTCTTGCACATAAGGTTGATTTTAGAGCAACATATGGCTCCTCAAGTTCACCCACCTTTACCAAATTTTTTGTTGTAATTCTTGCCAATGACTTTTAGAGTAGTGGCTTTCATGGGAGGCTTCATCTTCATCATCATTATCCACAAATCTAGCATTCATTACTCTTCCAGGAGATTGGTAGCATCCTACCCCACTATCATCACATTCACTCTCTTGTACATATATCCCTTGTGTTGAGTGACTCTCCTTCACCTTGAGATTGTGGAGGAATAGACTTAGTGAAAGTTTGCCTCTTTCTTTTTATGATATCTATAATTTCCTCATGAAATTTGTGCTTAGCTATGCCAAGAACTTCACCCAAGGTAAGTGTTACCATATACATCTGGTAGTGATGTGTGTGAACACACTAGGACCGCCGGGGCATTTTTTCCCTCTTTAGGAGGTTTTTTCCCCCGTGCATCGTATATAGGCCCATCACTCTAGGGCTATCTATCTTTCCATTGCACACTAAGTAAAACACTCTCTATTGTGTGCCTTGAGCTTCCTTCATCTTCTCCAAGCTGTGTGTGTTTCTCTGCAACCCTAATTCCAACAATTGGTATCAGAGCAGGTCACGTCCTCCCGGGCTTAGTCCCCAGCTACTGCAGCACACGCCTGCTCACTTTCTCCGATTTCAGTGAGCTTTGGCGAGCGTTCACAGGTCGACAAAAATTTTGGGTAAGCTCGAAGATCTTGGTCTGCTCAGAATTTTGATTTGGGCTCATATCGGCCTCCGTTTCCACTACATGCAGTACTGCACGGGCTATTTCGTCATTTTGTGCAGAATTTCTGTCAGTGCCGTTTTCTGCATAACAGGTGCCTTATAGTATTCTACGGTTTGTTCTATATAGCACAGGTTGTTCCCGCTCCGTTTCTCCTATTTTCGGGCAGTTTTCACATCAGGTGCAGCATTTACCATGGCTAACAACAACAACACAGATGTGTTCAAGATGTTTGCTGTTGAGGACAGGTTGGATGGGGACAACTACCCTATGTGGGCTTATATGATGCAACATGTTCTTGTGTCAAAGGGTGTCTGGAACATTGTGCAGGGCATTGATGTACGTCCTGGTTCTGAGGATGTAGGCGATGTTGAGGATGTCGCAGGTCTTACTGCAAGGATTGCAGCTGTTAGAGTTGTTTTGCCTACGGCAGAACAAGCTCGTTGGGATGTTAAGGATGCGCAGGCTCATGCATTGATTGCGTTGTCTGTGAAGCGCACCATTGTTCCTCACATCCGTTCAGCAAAATCTACAAAACAGGCTTGGGATATTCTACCAGGTCTTTATGCAAGCCACAATGAGGCTAAAATTGCTTTGCTGCGTAAAGACCTGGAGTCGAAGATTATGCATGAGGAAGATGATATGGACACTTTCCTTGCTAGTGTCAAGGATATCAATGAGCAGCTTATTTCTACAGGTGAAGTCATTTCAGACAGTTCCCTTGTGCAGACTGTTCTTGATGCCTTACCAGATTCCTACCAGACTTTTGCTAGTACTTGGAGACTGATGACCCAAGGAAATCCTGAAGTTGTCAAGTTTGATGCATTATGCACATTGCTGTTGCAAGAGTCACTTTCTAGAAAACACAGGACAACCTTGCAGATCTTTTCACAAAGGCATTGTCTCGTGAGAAGCTTGAAGCTTTCCGCAAAGCTTTGGGCTTACTCCCCTTTGTGGACTGATCCTGTCCTCGGGGCATGGCACTTCCCTTTACTCATGTGCCAGCTCTCGTTCACCGCATCACTCCAGGGGGGATTTGTTACCATATACATGTGGTAGTGATGTGTGTGAACACACTAGGACCGCCGGGGCATTTTTTCCCTCTTTAGGAGGTTTTTTCCCCCATGCATTGTATATACGCCCATCACTCTAGGGCTATCTATCTTTCCATTGCACACTAAGTAAAACACTCTCTATTGTGTGCCTTGAGCTTCCTTCGTCTTCTCCAAGCTGTGTGTGTTTCTTTGCAACCCTAATTCCAACAGTAAGCTCAAATTTACTATTCAAAATCCTTTCCTCCAATACTTGCTTTAAGTTTGTGGCAGCTACAATGTCGGATTGTAGTATGTACGTAGGGCCTTTGCTTTTGATTTTCCTTGATCTTCATTCTTTCTTGTAGATGCCTCCTCCATAGGAACACTACATTGTCTTTGGAAGATTGTCCTGACCTAGGAATCAAGAAATATGCATGTTAATTATTTTTCCCATCATATGTAGAATGGATTCTTAGCATCAAGCTCATGTAAGGACACCTGAAACTTAGCACATGTACAAGGAATATTAATTTTTTTCCAAAACCCTAAAAGGACACTTTTATGTCCTCTTACATTACCAAACTAGTGTTGAAAAACAAAAGATCTCTTTTCAAAGTATTACTGACGATATCACAATCCCTTCTGCCATGGTTTGTGCTATCACATCATATGCATTTGTGAAAAAATCCTTCTTTACTTAGGGATTTTTGTCCATAGCAGCTACAGATTGAAGGAACAATTCAGTCTTTTTGCTATCCAAAGTACCTCACTCTATACCTAATAGTTGAGCCTAGCGTTGCTCAAACTCCCTCAATAGTTTGGTGATAGAAAGTCCATCTTTTGGCTTTGCAACCCATTCTAAGAAAGTAATGAATTATTCCTCCTTTAGAGATAATTTGAATTGCTCCGATCTCCTCCATGCTCCTCTCGGATTTCCCTTACATGGTCTCTAATCTCAGAAACCACAACAAGCTCGAAAGTGTGAATCATGTCCATTGGTACCCGTTGTAACTCCATCTCCTTCACATAACCACGAAGGTACTTTGTGATATCTTTCCCTTCAAATTGGTCCATTTTCTTCGCAATAGCTTGAAGATCTTTGGTTGCTGACACCTCCCTCCTTTTTGCGGTTTGTTGTTGTTGCATAAATTTAGAAAATACTTGAAAATTAAATTGTACCTTGATCAAAACGCGTTCCATGTTGCTCTCATTGATCCCTCACCCCAGCTGCTTTGCATCGGGTTCACCAAAAGCATGTTGAAAAGTGTGTAGTCTAGCCTGATGTTTGGCTATGATAGTTTGTGATGAGAATCACAAAAGCTTTGTGGAAAAGTGTTTATGGAAAACCACCAATCCTCTTTCTAAACATGGCTTAAAGTCTAAGAGAGTTTGTGACAAAACAATCACAAACCCTCTTTCCGGTTGTGCTTAAAATCTCCTTGTTTTTGTAAGCAAGTTTGTGATGAAAGGATCCCCTATTCACATCCAATGTACTTAAAAAGAGAAATTAAAAACATGGAATTTTCAACCATGAAACCTCAACTCTCGTACAAGCACAAATTCCATTCAAAATCCAAACCTCTTTCATGGAACCTCGTAGCCTCGCCCCCAATTACATAGTTGTAACTTGAAACGGTGAAAGGAATTCACAAGCTTCCACCTTCATGATGACCATTTTCTAATTTTTCAAAGATATAAGAGCTTCCATATCAAATCCCACACACCATTTTGATAAAGGGAAATCCTAATTCACTCCCTCACAAGCTCAAATACAAGGTAGGGGAGAGACGAGAATGCACTTAGTGTGTTCGAGAAGTTCCTAGCTATGGTAGGAAATCAATCAAGCAATAAGTTGAAGGCTTTGTGCACTGACGACGAGGAGAGTACATCACCACTACATTTAAGGACTTCTATAGTAAATGAAAGCATTAGGAGAGAGTTCACTACGTCGTACACACCTACTCAATATAGAGTTCTTGAGTGCATGAATAGGACTATTTACGAGAGGGTCACTTCCATGCTATATATGGAAATCGAACTCAAGAGTTTTAGGGAGAATCTTTTATGGTAGCGGTTCATATAATCAATAGGTCACCTAGTATGCCATCAAACTACAAGATTCCATAAGAGATGTGGATAGGCAAGAAGCCTAATTATGATAGATTGTGTATGTTTGGGTGCAAGGCACTCTCACATGTTCCTAAATAGCTTAGAAAGAAGCTAGACACCAAGTCACACAAATGCATCTTCATTGGCTATGGTGTAGATGGAGAGATGGATTATCATCTCTAGAGCCCCAAAATCTTGGAGAGTTATTTGCAAATCACAAGTGATCTTTAATAATCAAAGATGCATACAACCCATGAAAGAGGTTGAGTATTGCTCGCAAAGTGAGATTGATGTAACCACAAGTCCAGTCACACAATGTTGATGAGTGCACAATGCAAAAGGGATGCAAGGGCTGAGAGATTGGTGAAGAGACACACAGAGAGAGAGAGAGAGAGAGAGAGAGAGAGAGAGAGAGAGAGAGAGATTTTGGTGAAGCTTCTTTTCACACTTTGTGCGAGCTCATTATTTTTCTATATTTATCAATAAGAAAGAATGAGATTAGGGTTAGTGAGTGATTAGTCTTTGATGGTATTGGCCTAATGGCCTTTATCCCAAAATCCTCCCACTTAAATGTCAATGTGCAAATAAGCGGAGAAAAGGCTAAGTAGGGTATGATGGCTCTACCCAATTCCCATCAAGTCATGACAATATGCAAAACACTCAGGAGCTAAACCCTTCATGAGAAGGCCAGCAGGGTTGTCAGTTGTGTGCACTTTGACAAGTTGGATGCACCTTGACAAGCTGGGTCCTCATGTATCTCTCGAATGAAATGATATTTGATCTCAACATGATTTATCTTTGCATGAAACACAGGCTTTTGTGCTAGTTGAATAGAACTTTGGCTGTCACAATGCAATATTGGAATCTCAGCACTTATGCCCAAATCTCCCACTACTAGATGAGCAAGCCAAATAGCTTCTTGCAAGCTTTAGAGACGGACATATATTCTGCCTCAGTTGTTGATTAAGCAATGCAATCTTGCAAACAAGATCTCCATGATATTGCCTTCCCAACCAATGTGAAAATATAGTCACTAGTGGACCTTCTAGTGCCCACATTCCTTGCATAATCAACATCCGTGTATCCTTTTACACATGCCTCCTTGTGTCCAAAGCATAAGCATTTGTCCTTTGTACAATGCAAATATATCATCACTCCTTTCACTGCCTCTCAATGCTTCTTACCAAGATTAGGTTATATTTGCTAACTACTCCCACTATAAATGCAATGTCCAAACATGTAACAATCATAGCATACATCAAGCTATCAACCGTACATGCATAAGGAACCTTCATCATTTCAGCCTTTTCCTCCTCTAATTTAGGAGAATCAATTTGGCTTAGTTTTACATATGGAGGTAACGGGCTCTTGGATGCCTTCCCCCTCTCCATATTAAAACATTGAAGTACCTCAGAAATGTACTCACTCTGAGATAAGTAAATCATTTTCTTGCTCCTATCTATGACAATCCGCATACCAAGAAAGTGATTGGCTTCTCCTAAATCCTTCATATCAAAGTTTTTGTGCAACTTTAATTTTGATTCATCTATCTCACTATTACTTTTCTTAGGAATAAGCATGTCGTCTACAATGAGATCAATATCGAAAGACTACCATCTATGGACTTTTTAGTGTAGAGGCAATGATCTTTGTCGCTCCTTCTAAAACCTTGAGACCTCATAGAAGCATCGAACTTATGATACCATTGACAGAATCCCTGTTTTGTCACTCAGAGAGACTTTCTAAGTTTGCAAGCCATCTTTTCCTTGCCTTCAGTAACAAATCCTTTTAGTTGTTATATATATGCATCTTCATGAAGATCCCCATGTAAGAATGCCGGTTTGACATCCATTTAAACAAGTTTTATATCCTCAATGGCTACTAATGCAAGCACGAAGCAAAGAGTAGTCATCTTCTCAACTGGTGAAGAGATTTCATCAAAATCAGCACACTTTTGCTTCTTAAAACCCTTAGAAACCAGTTTAGCCTTGTACTTTGGCTTATCATCAATGGAAGCAATCTTCATTTTGTAGACCCATTTGCAAGGAAGAACGCTCATGCCCTCTATCAGAGGTACTAAGTCCCACATGTCATTGTTTTTCAAAGAATTTATCTGAGATTGCATAGTCAATTTCCACTTAAGGTTATCATATGTGGACGTAGCTTCCTCATAGCATGAAGGCTCACTACAATCTTTCAACATCACATAGTCAATAGATGGAAGAAAACGTTTAGGAGAGCGAGAAACCCAAGTAGATCTCCTTAACTCAGGCACATTAGGTTGTTCCACTCTTTCTTCTAATGTAGGAGGATTTTCCACATGTTTTGGTCGTTGTTCAAGTACATTATATACTCTATTATACAATATCCTACCCTCTTGAATCACCACTGTTGAATCTCAACTGTAGGTATAGGTTTCTTATGAATCTTTTCCTCCTTGAAGTACACATCATTATTTTGAACAATCCTTTTGGATTCAAGATCCCAAAGATGATATCCCATTTTACAAGGCTCATCATAACCCAGGGATATACATTTCCTTGACTTGGGATCAAGCTTATTATGCTTATTCTTAGGAACATGACAAAGTGCTTCATAGCCAAAAACTTGAACATGTTCATAAGAATGAACCTTTTTAGACCACAGAATCTCTAGAAGTTGTTTGTCTAGCACACAATGATATGACTTATTGATGTGATGAACTATTGTAGCAACTATTTTTGCCCAAAACCCTTTTAGTAGATTGGCATTGAACATAGATCTGACTCACGTTTGACTCCCTTAGAATCACAAAAATCTTGAAAAGACTTTGAAATATAGTCCCCACCATTGTTAATGTGTAAGAACTTGACCTTCTTTCCACTCTAAGTGCTCACTTCTTCTATAGCCACTTGCTTTGTGAGGATTTTTCCATACAAACATCTTAAAGGTAGAATAATCAAGACCTATCAAATAACCCAAATGAGACAATGCTTTCATTTCCTTTTCAGTCATATGACCAATTTGGCAATGCCACAAAGAGGTATTTGGTTGCTTGGCAATACATATAACAGTGTTCGTAACACTAGCAATATGTAGAGTGTCAAGAGTTCCATGTTTGAAACCCTTTGACACAATCAAAGAACCCTTCAAAAACTTCCAAAAAGCATCTCTAAAAGAGGTATGATAACTGTCACCATGAAGTTGCCCATTGCTAATCGTGTCTCACATCTTCAAAGTGAAGTTATAGCCATTAACCATAATTGCACATCACCAATGCCCACTATGTCACACACATAATTAAATCCAAGATGGACCACACCTTTCCTTGAAGCATCATAAGTAGAAAACCATTCTCTACATGGAGTAACATGAAATGATGCACCAAAATCGTTAATCTAGCTTTGAAAGGTAGTCATGGAACTTGCAACTTAAACATCATAGTCAAGGGATGATAAGAACAACACATCTCCATGTGATTCCATTGTGTTTGCTTCTTCAATCTTCACAGATGAAGCTTTTCATTCTCCTTTGTCTTGAACTTTCTTACCTTTAGCTTTTCTTTGCTTTCTCTTCTATCTAAAACAATTCTTTTGTATATGGCCACGCTTATTGCAATGGTAAAACTTTATGTCTGACGAGAACGAGATTTGCTTCTTGATTTTTCTCTTTCTACAAATTCCTTTGATTGCAATCTACTACAAACATTAAGAACAGTAGAACCTTTCCCACTGTTATTGTTATTCTTGTTCATCTCTTTAGCCAACAAAGAAATAGCAACCTTTTCCATGGTGAGTTCATTCATAATAAGACTGTTACTAATTGCCGCATGAAAAGTATCCCAACTTTGTGGAAAATTGGTCAATAGAAACATACCTTTCAAGTTATAATTAAGAGGAACCTTTTGTGAAATCAACTAGCTCAAAATGGCATTGAAGTCATTCAAGTGATTTGACATTGAGCTTCCTTCTTTCATGGAACAATCAACAAGCTTCTTTAGCCAATAGACTTGTGATGCAGTACTAGTCTCATCATAAAGATTGCACAAATGGTTCCATGATGCATAAGCACAACCTTTAACATCTTCCACATTGTAGTACACAGCCTTAGACAATGATAAAGAAATAATAAAATTAGCTAGCTCATCTAGCTCTCCATGTTCTCAGGTTTGACACCTTGAAACTTTATGGGATTAACCTACTTCTTTTAAACCAAGACATTCTTCCACATCCCTGTTCTCAGGTTTGACACCTTGAAACTTTATGGGATTAACCTACTTTTTTTAAACCAATACATTCATGATTTGCTTGTTCCAATAAGAAAAGTTGTTTCCACCAAACTTTTCAATGTTAAGCAAAGAATTATCTAAAGAAGAAGAATACATAATGCCACTAAATAGCAAGAATAATCCTGACAAAAGTTTGGCAAAGTTTCAGCTATAAATTGAGTAAAATCTCAACCAGCAAATCCAGCTCAAGAGAATGATTGTCAATCACATCCATGAAATTTGTGTTGCAAAATTTCCCTTATACAAGGAGAAAAATCAAGTAGAGGGTTTTGATGTCAAACCTGAGAAGCCTACAAGGGCAAAACTATTGTGTAGATTTTGTAAGGCATTATATGGCCTAAAACAAGGCTCAAGGCAGTGGTACATGAAATTTGACAAGTACATGCAGTCCCAAGGGTATGAAACAAGCCAAGAAGATCACTGGTTGTATACCCAAAAGTTGAACAATGGTTCACTCATCATCTTGATACTCTATGTTAATGATATGCTCATTGTTGAGAAGTCTAAAGACAAGATTTCCATCTTGAAGAAGTCACTTAGCATGCAGCTTGCTATGAAGGATTTGGGAGATCCAACAAGTCACTTTCTTGGTTTGCATATCAAGAGGGATAGAAAACGTGGAATACTTGTCTCAGGAAATGTTCATCCACAAGGTCTTGCAATGTTTTAACACTAGGTTGGTAACCTAGGAGGACATAAAAGTGTCCTTTTATGATTTTAAAAAGAAACCTCCATATGAGATCCATTCTTTTTAAAAATATTTTCTTATGCTTAAAATTAAGATGCAACTACTTATGAGAAAAAGGAGCAACTTTGAAAATTCCTCACTATTTGGTCATGGTAAGCCTCCAAAGTTGATGTACCATAGCATTTCACTATTAAAAAAAAAGCAATAAATTACATACTAAGAAGGCTGAGGATTTTTCTAGACCATGTCATAATTTTTCCCCATAAAATTCAATGAGTTAGTGATTATACCATGTTATTCTTCTAGCCTCACCGATTTTGTTTAGAGACAAAAAATAAGGTTCAAAAAAGTTACGTTTTTCCCATTCTATTGTTATCTCATCAAAGATTATATAGTCATGTTTATTGGTGCTGCTAGCTGCATGTTTTCTTGGGTCCCCATAAGCCTCTACATTCATATGTAGCCATGGCCACTTCAAAACAGAACAAAAAAAACGTTTCACCATTGACAATTTTAGGCATAATACAAAAGTATTAAAACCGCAAATATAAAAAACTTGGGCTCCATGTTTGACCTTTTCAATTTCCTAGAGAATACTCAATATAAAGGCAAATTTAGAGATCGTGATTAGATATGGATATAAGCTACAAAGTTTGCATAATTTGTCGTTGAAATTATCAATACAATGAAGATTAAAGTTGTTAATGTAGAATGGCTCTAATTCTTATTGAATCAAAAAACTCAATCATGCTTGTATAGTTCGCTATATGGGATATTGGGTGCCCCAAAACTCAAGGAAGAATATTTTCATGTTATGAAACCCATGTACACAAGTAAAATTTTCTTTGTGTTTTATTAACATCACTAAAAAAATCATGAAATTCTAAAATTTGGTTCAAAAAAAACAAAATTAGGAAAATCTTGTATTTAGGTCATAACTTTCACAATAACCATTTGTTACAACTTAGAAGCATGGAAACATGTTGAGAACTACTACTACGTACTACTACTACTACTACTTCAACACTATAGATCTCACAAAGATGAGTTTTCATGTGTTGTAGGTGCAATTCTTTGAAAAAAGCACACCTATTTTGCATAGTTTACGTTGAGAAATGCTTTGCAAAAATAAGGTTAAAGGTGGAATTAGCATCCAAAAAATTTGTTAAGTTTTTTTGATGTCATAAGCCAGTTTTGTGGATATATAACACTAAAAGTTTCTTTTCGAAACTCCTCAAATAATACAAGGAAAATGGTCACTTAGCAGGATATAAAAGTGTCCCAAGACAAATAAGTGTTACATTACCAACCTGGTGTTAATATGTAGGGGGAAAGGCTACATTGAGTACCCCAATGCGTGCATATGCAAAAGTTAGCAAGAATGATGCTCCCAAGTTTGATACAAAGAAAGTTGAAATGGCTAAGGTGCCATATTTTTTAGCAGATAGTAGTCTTATGTACGCCATGGTGGCCATGAGACCGAACATTGCCTTTATAGTAGGCATGGTAAGCATATCTATGGCAAGTCCTCCTAGAAAGCACTCAAAAGTGGTGAAGCACATCTTGAGATATCTAAAAGGTACGGCAAACAAGTGATCACACTATGGGAATAGTGATGCATCCATTTTGGGTTACACCAATGCGGATTATGCAGGTTGTGTGGATAGTAGAAGATCAATGTTTGGCTATGTTATTCTATTTGTTAGAGCATCTGTGTCATGGAGATCGTGTTTCTAAAATTGTATGTCATCTTCCACTAGAGAGGCAAAGTATGTGGCATCTTTTGATGCTAGCAAGAAAGTTGTGTGGTTAGCTCACCTAGTGGGAGAACTTGGCATTACTCAAACTCCATTGTTGCATTGCACTAGTCACAGTGCAATCACATTAGCAAAGAGCCTCGTGTTTCACTCCAAGTCAAAACACATAGAGGTTCGTTATCATATGATATGAGACATATACGGCTAGCAAGTGCATTGAGTTAGTCAAGGTTCATACAGATGACAACCCTGCAAATGCTCTCAAGAAGAGGCTACTCTCAAAAAAGTTTGCACATTACATGGAGATGATGGATATAGGATGAAGCCACTTGAATGCTTAATGGTTGTACGGATGTACATACTTACACAAATAGCCACTTGAGCCATGTTGGCCCTTCAAGTGGGAGATTGTTAGGGTTTAGGCCAATTGGTCGAACGCCCATCTTATTGATCGTAATGACCTTATCTCTATATTAATTGGTAATATAGAAAAACCAGGAGTAGTGAGCTATTCCAATTCTTATTGAGAGATCCATTCAAACTCTGTGCTCCTTCCTTGCACAACACACCGAGCACACATGCATCCATGTACGTGCTCTTCACACTCTGCTTCAAATCTTGGGACATAACAAACACCATGAAGGACAGAATGGGAGTTAAGGAGGAAGAACACCACACATGACACATGAAGCAACATAGTCTTCACCACTTGCATGATTATGATGTACTCTAGAATTGAACCTAAGCATGATCAAATGGCCACCTTTGTGAACTGTAGAGTGATGAATCAAGTTGAACCATCTATGATGTATCAATGTACCATCTCTAACCCTAGATGAATCACCTTAGAGTATCCATGATTAGGTCAAGGGAGATTTTGTTGGGATTTTCCTAGCCATGGAGTGTTATCGGAACACCCACTCTCTCCATGACATGATGGCCATATAGCCATGGAGTATGGAAACACCCTCTCTCTCCATGTCATGATGGCCATACACTTCCATAAAGCATAAATGCATGCATACATCCATGACCCATGAAGACTCTATTAAATGAATTCCAAAGATTGCATTAAAAAAAGGTCCATGACTTCTATGCTTTTAGAAGCCTAGCCTCCGGCTATAAAAGCGCCATGTACTTATTTCATTTTGAATTTAATGCATTATATACTTGTTTTGCCTATTGATTCTATTTATTAATTAAATTGAAAATAGTGTACATCATGCTTATCGCCCATAAATGCAACTAACATTAATCCACCGTAGCAATTACTAGGTCTCATCAGGATGGGATATCATCTCTCACTCTTGGAATCTTGCAAAGTAATTTGTAGTTCACATGTTATCCTCAATGAATCAAAGATGCATAAAAAGCCTGTCAAAGAGGTTGAGAATAGAAAAGTCACATTTGAGGACATTACCCCAAAATGTGTGAAAAATCATAAGACTAGTGATGTACCTTCCACTAGTAGCACTCCAATTGATAGGGCCAAGAGTAGTAGTCAAGCTTTGAGATGATCTAGTAGCTCCTCACACCCACCTTAACGGATTCATCCAAGGTTGATATATGTCATGCTAATAGATTGAGAGCCATCATTTTACAAAGAATCCATGCAAATGGATGAAAAGGTCAAAGTGGGAGCAAGCCATGCAATTTGAGTATAGCTTGATTTTCAACAATGAGACATGGGACTTGGTTGAATTTCTAGATGGCAAGTAGGCCTTACCTTGCAAATGAGTTTACAAGAAGGAGTTTACTCTGATGATCCCAAGCCTAAGCACAAGTTTAGATTGGTTGTTAAGGGATTCAAGTAGTAGAAGGGAGTTGATTTTGATCAAATGTTCTCCTTTGTGGTCAAAATGACTACAATGCACATAGTGCTTGGACTAGTAGCCATTTAGGACATGGAGCTTATCCATATGGATGTGAAGATAGCCTTCCTTCATGAGGATCTTGAACAGGATGTTTCATGAAGCTATATGGAGATTTTGGATAGCCTAGCAGGGAGAAGCTTGTATGCAAACTCAAGAAAAGTGCTTTATGGATTAAAGCAAGGTTCAAAGCAGTGGTATCAAAAGGTTGATGCTTTTACGTGGTCCTAGGGATTTATAACAAGTCAAGAGGATCACTTCTAGTGTACACAAAATCTCTACGATGGTTCTTTGGTCACTCTCATTTTATATGTAGATGACATGCTTATTCCAGAAAAGTCCACTGAGTGTTAGGAAATAAGACGTAGCCTAAATAGATAATTGAGTAGATTACTTAATGGAGAGAGACAGATTTACATACATGAGATTATAGAGTAGAGAGAGAGAGAGAGAGAGAGAGTACACACGATATACGTGGTTTCACCCAATGTGGGCTATGTCCCCCACGGGAAAGCAGCCACTCAATGGCTTTAGTACTTCAAAACAAGAAGTAGTTTACAAAGGGATTATACCCTTAATGGAGCTCCCGCCTTGCTTCACTCTCACCACCTCACACTCACCTTGTTGCATCAACTTCACACTATGAAATGTGTGTAGAAATGGCCTCCTTTTATAGGCCAAAAGGGCTGCCCTCTCTTATGAGAGGCAACCATGTGTAGCCGCCCTTGTGTGAATAAGTCCAAATCGAACCCTCCAATCCGCCCATGTGTGGCCACCCTTGTGTAGACAAATCCGCTTTTGAATTCGGCCACCGGCCACCGGCCATTGACTACCGGCCACACCAACCAACTGACCGGTTGTTTTTCGACCACTTTCCGGCCCGCTGTCCAGCCATAATATTCCGGCAAAAAGGAAAATTTCGGTGAGGGAAAACAAAAGTCTCGGGGGCTTCCGCCCCCGAGGCCCCTAAAGTTGCCCCTGATTTTTTGCCATGAAAATTTTGGTTTCTGACGAGTGATTTTTCTTTACGCACGATGGCTTCTCCTCATAATGGGGGCCTTACAAATGTGCGCTTTTACCACAGAAAATTACAAGGGTAAATCAGGCTCCATACTTAACAATCTCCCACTTGGAGATTGATCTCCAAACCAAACCTGTGACTGCTTTCCATCCTGGCTTCTTATCCTTGAATGCCGATTGAAGATGAGCAAAAGCTCAACTTCTCCTTGTTGACCACCTTTGTAAACATGTCTACACGATTTTCACTTCTATGCACCTTTCCTAGGTTTAGTTGTCCCTCTTCCAAAAGAGTGCGTATGAAGTGATATCTCACCTCAATGTGCTTTGTCCTTGAATGAAAGGCTGAGTTTTTCGCAAGATGAATAGGGCTTTGGCTATCACTGTACAAGACACAATTGTCTTGGTTGAATCCAAGCTCTTCTAAGAATCTGTGAAGCCACAGAATTTCTTTGCTTGCCTCCGTCATTGCTACATACTCTGCTTCCGTGGTAGAAAGTGAGACCACTTTTTGCAACTTTTAAGCCCAGCTTATTGTTGTGCCTCACCCCGTGAACACATAGCCAGTAGTGCTCCTTCGAGTATCTTTGTCACCTGCCAAATCTGCATCAGCATACCCTTCTAAAAAAATATCAGCTCCTTCAAAATACAAAGCATTTGTTGTTGTCCCTTTTAGATACCTAAGTATCCACTTCACAGCTTGCCAATGCTCTTTACCTGGGTTGTCCATGAACCTACTCACAACTCCCACTGCATGTGCAATGTCTGGCCTTGTCCAGACCATAGCATACATTAGAGAACCTACCGCTGCAGCATATGGAACTTTAGACATATAGGCTATCTCCTCTTGTGTCTTTGGACACATATCCTTCGTTAGTTTAAAATGTGCAATGTCTAGCCTTGTCCAGACCATAGTATACATTAGAGAACCTACCACTGCAGCATATGGAACTTTAGACATATAGGCTATCTCCTCTTGTGTCTTTGGACACATATCCTTCGTTAGTTTAAAATGACAAGCCAAAGGTGTAGAAATTGGTTTTGCATTTTGCATTGCAAAACTTTCTAATACCTTCTTGATGTAATCCTCTTGAGATAGCTTTATTGTCTTCTTCGTCCTGTCCCTTGATATTTTCATACCAAGTATCCTCTTTGCAGCACCTAAATCTTTCATTGAAAAAGATTTAGACAGCTCCTCTTTTAGGTCTTTGATGTCTTGCATGTTAGCACTTGCAATCAACATGTCATCAACATACAACATTAGGATGATGAATTTTCCATCTCCCAAATTCTTCGTGTAGACGCAGTGATCTGAGTTGCATCTTGTGAATCCATGATCCAACATCCATCGATCAAACTTCAAGTACCATTGTCTTGATGCTTGCTTTAAACCATACAAGCTCTTCTTTAATCTACAAACCATTTTCTCCTTACCTTTTACTTCATACCCCTTTGGTTGAAGCATGTAGATTTCCTCCTCTAAGTCACCGTGAGGGAATACCGTATTTACATCCATTTGCTCGAGATTTAGATCATGAGCAACCACAAGGATAAAGAAAAGCCTAATTGAGTTCATTTTTACAACAGGAGAAAATATTTCATTGAAGTCCATACCTTTCTTTTGAGAAAACCCTTTTACCACAAGCCTAGACTTGTACCTTTTCTTCCCACCTTCTTCTTCCTTCACCTTGTACACCCATTTGTTTTGAAGTGCCCGCTTATCTTTAGGCAACTCAACCAATTCCCATGTTTGGTTGCGATGTAGTGAGTCCATCTCCACTTGCATGCTCTTCGTCCATTCTTCTTTGGATTCATGTTGCATAGCTTCTTCGTATGATTATGGCTCTCCAGAATCTGAGATCAAGAGATGGTTGAAGGAAGGAACAAACCTTTCTGGAGGTCTACTTGCTCTTGTAGATCTTCGGGGAATAGGTTGAGGCTCCTCATTTGGTTGACATTGTTGCACATTGACACTGTTTGCAGTCCTTGAGTCTTCACCGTCCTCAAGCTCCATGTACTCATCACCTGTTTCTTTTGTTTGTTTTCTTTCCAAGTAATCTTTGTACATATTTTGTTCGTTAAAAATTACATCCCTACTCCTTAAGATTTTACCATCTTCAGGATTCCATAGGCGATACCCAAAGTCACCTTCTCCATAGCCAATGAAGAAACACTTTTTGGACTTTGCATCTAGCTTTGATCTTAGGCTTCTATCTATGTGCATGAAAGCCTCACACCCAAATACTTTGAGAAATGCATAATTCACCGGTTTACTTATCCATGCCTCTTCTGGAACTTCCCCATCCAATGCGGTTGAGGGTGACCGATTGATTAAGTACACAGACATACTTACAACTTCCGCCCGAATCTCAAGCGGTAGGCCTGCATGTAGCCGCATGCTTCATGCTTGCTCCATGATTGTGCTGTTCATCCTTTCCAAAATCCCATTTTGTTGAGGTGTTCTTGGGGTCCTTTGCCTCCGAATACCATTGCTAGCACAAAAGCTTTCAAAAGCTTGGCTGCAATATTCGCCTCCATTGTCGGATCTGAGGCATTTAACCTTGGTACCTGTTTCATTCTCCACAAAGGCTTTCCACCTTTGAAATATGGAAAATACATCGAACTTATTCTTCATGACATAAACCCATGTTTTTCTAGTCGCATCATCTATGAATGTTACATAGTACAATGAGCCACCAAGTGATGGTGTACTTGCAGGACCCCAAACATCAGAATGAACCCACTCAAGTTTTTTATTTTTTCTTTCATTTCCTGATTTTTGAAATTTCACCCTCTTTTGTTTACCATAAACACAATCTTCACAGAACTCTAAGTCCACTTCTTTCAAACCTGGTAGAAGCTTCTTTGTTTGAAGGATTTGCATTCCTTTCGCACTCATATGCCCAAGCCGGTAGTGCCACACCGCAATGTCAACTTCTGTAGTTGCTGCACAAGCTGAAGGTTGCGTGCTCATAGTACACAAGTAAAGTGTGCCGACCTTTTCTCCCTTGGCAACCACCAAAGATCCCTTTGAGATCTTCCACCGTTTGTTTCCGAATGCAATGTTGTGACCTTCATCGTCCTATTGTCCTGTAGAGATCAAATTTTTGCGAAGAGAAGGAACATGCCTAACATCTTTAAGCTTCCATTCATCTCCGTTAGCAGTTTTGACAGAAACTGTACCTTTGGCGACAATCTCACAAGCTTCATCATCTCCCAAGTATACATACCCAAAATTACCTTTGGTGTAGTCTTGGAAATATTGCTTGTGTGGTGTCGCATAGAATGAAGCCCCAGAATCTACTATCCAGGAATTAGACACATTGTCTAATGAGAGAATTAGAGCATCTTGCTCTACTATACCTGCCACATTGGCCTCCGATGTTGGCTTGTTGTCTTGCGACTCTGTATCCTTCTTCTTCTTGGACCAGCAATCCTTCTTGACGTGGCCCTTCTTGCCGCAGTTCCAACATTCAACAACTGACTTTGTGTGTGACTTGCTCCGCCTTGAGCGATCACGACCCTTTTGGTTTTTGAACCTCTCCTTAGGTCTTCCTCTTGTTTCCACTGACAGTGCAGCACTTGATGATTCTCCTATGCTTCTCCTTCGTATTTCCTCGCTTAGGAGAACACCCACAACATCATCAAACTTAAGAGTATTTATGCCAGTGAGGGCGAGCTTTTTGAAATGGGGCCTCTAAACCCAAACCAATGGGCCTACCCTCACAAAATGTTCGTAAAGAGGTACGCACACTACTTGGGGCACCACCTTCTTTTGGGAGTGGAGAAGGAAACCAATCAAAATAACACTTGCACTCACCCACTCAAGCAACACACTTTGAAAACCCCCTTACTCTATATACACTTTGGACACTTGAACACCATCAACGATTATGCAACCCAATGTCGTGCATCAAATGAAATATGCAATTTGTGGAATAGCATTCACCTTCTCCCCATAATAATACCCATAATACATCCAAACTCCTCCTCTCTCAAGCACTCATCAAAAAAATCATGCGCACAAGACTTGCCTCTCAAACACACAAGAGAATCACTTACATCAAACTAACACACTTTGCATAGAGAGCTCATCTCCATCTATGCAATGCCATGACACAAATAAAATCACCATGAGAGGTAGCCACATGCATATGTAATGAAGCAAAAGAGAGTTGGAGTGAGAAATTTCTTTAGACCAATTGAATAAGTGTGGAGAAACAAACCAATGGTAAATTGAAAATAGAACACTTACTTGATTTCTCACACACCTTTTAAGGGGAGGACAGACGTTGGCTAACCATCACGAATTGCGACACTTGAAAGTTTGAAGATGATTTAATGATCATTAACATAACCATGAGAGAGATCATGATGTATTTACAAGTTATTGAGGTGCTACAAATGATTAATTGGGTTGATGGAGTAAGAGATTGTAGACTAGAAAGAGTGGAGGATAGAGTTGCACTTCCTCCAAAGAGGAGGGTTAGGAGGGAGGATGTGAAAGAGGGAGAGGTGGGGTTTTCTCTACTATTGATCAAGAAACAACATGAAGTTGAAAATATAGGTGTGTGTCCTTGAGTCTCTCCAAGGGGGGCTATTTATAGTTGTGTAAGAGTGGGATTATGCTACACTTAATTAGGGTGAGTGATTAGCCCTAATTAAGTGTCCTTTGACCACTCATTGAATATTGGATATAAAAGGGACTATTTATTCACCAAAAATATCATTTTAGACCGTGAAGGCTCCATAGGGGTGCATAATGTAGGTGGGCCCCACCATGAGGCCCTACGGGTGGCTCCTGCGGGGTATCTCAACTTGTCTGTCTTGGCATTTAGAAAGCATCTTTAGGTTGGTCCCATCACATGCAAGTGACCTTGAACACTCATTGCTCTTCTAGAAGATGAGTAGGGGAAAAATAAGATCTCACCCTCTTGATTTACTTGATTTACAGTTCCCTTTTGCTGCGAATCTGACAGATATACACTATTTTGACCATAACTTTTTACCTGTAGCTCGGAATATACAATTGGAGTCTTTTTGAAAGGAAAAAAACTATATGTATATTCTTAAGAGATATTGGGCCACCTATGTAGGGGGCATAGAAGACTTGTAAAGAGGGACCATAATCTTTGGTAAAGACAAGTGGAGAGTTGATTTCCATGGTAATTTATCTATATGGGATGGAAGATGGATATATTATTTTTCTACTACTAATTCACAAGAGGTAAGAAAGTTTGGGGGTAAATAGTTGGTTATTGTATGCTTACTTTTATTTACAAAGCAAAAAAGAAAAGGGTGGTAATATAAATATATGACTAAGGTGACATTTTTGGGAAGAGTACAATGTATGTGTCGCCACAAAGGTTAAACGAAGAGGGGGAATTTACTCTAGATAACCTAATAGCGTAGAAAAATATATACACATATGAGGAAGAGGACGTTGAGTAGGCTGACAAATGTTGCAAAAAGATGGTTACCGTTTTATGCTACTCATATTAGCCCTCCCCCAAGCCTAGAGATATTCATATCTTTAGGAGGACGGTGTTGCTTCTTTTTTTTCCTCTTTTTTTTGTCATTTTTCCTTTTCCACTTTTTTTTTTTTCAATAGGAGGAGTGTCATGCACTCTTTTACTCCATTAGACCTGCTTTTCATTACCTCAATCCCATAAATCGGAGATGGGAGGGTTGCCTTGGGTATGTTCAGATTCCAAGGCTGGTTCTTCTTTGCACATCAAAGCTTTAAAAATAGGTGGAGCATTTTCCAAGCCGAAGGGAGCCATGCCAATTTGGAGCTGAGACGATGTAGGCAGATGACTTCCTATCAACGGATTGATACGTTGAAAGTAGGGCTTTAATCTCCATCCATTGACTCTGGTCTTGTGGAGTTTTCCTGATAAATCTACTAATCTGTAACTACCATTCCCAAACTTTGTTTTAATCATGAAAGGTCCCTCCCATCTTTGCAAAAAAAATTTGTCAAGTCGAGTATCAAGTCGGTTATCATAGCGAAGAACCAACATACCTTCCTTCAATCCTTTCCCCTTGAGTTTCTTGTTGATTTTGTCCCTTTGGCTTGTCGCTTTGGTGATGTAGTGATCAATGGACTCTTCTCTATCTAGCTCAAGTCGTTGGAGATCTAAGATCCTTTCATGTAAAACCTCTTTTGGTTTTTTTGCCACTCTTGCAAGAACGCGCAATCTTGAGAGCTCTACCTCAATGGGGAGAAGTGCCTCCTATCCATAAACTAGATGAAAAGGGGTGAATTGGGTAGATACCTTGAAAGATATCCTATACGCCCAAAGAGCAGCCGTCAAATGGCGATCCCAATCATTAGGCCGGTCCACAACCTACTTAGAAATGATCTTACATATCATTCCATTCACTTTTTCCACCAATCCATTGCATTAAGGATAGTAGGGTGTGGAATGCAGGTGTTTCACTTTTAACCTCCTCAAGAGATCATTCAGAAGGTCAGCCCTAAAACCTGGGCCTCGATCTGATAAGATTTCTAGGGGTGTTCCAAACCTACTACAAATATGGTCAAAAATAAACTTTGATACCTCTTCAGCTGTGATTCGGGTTGTGCTTGTTGCTTCCGCCCAAAGTGTCATGTAGTCAACACCCATGATGATGAAAACCTTCCCTGTAGAAGTACAAGGTAGGGGACCTATTGCATCCACACCCCACTTTTCAAAAGGGCCATAAGATATTATTGGGACTCGAGGCTCATATGTTAGTCGTCTATCCCCAGCAATTTGGCATGGCTTACATGCCTTACACCAATATTGGACATCACGATGTAAGCTCGGCCAAATAAACCTTGCTTGTAAAATCTTCCTACTTGTAATATCTTGAGAAAAGTGACCACCACAGACATCATCATGACATGAAAGAATAATTTTCTCTATCTCTTGCACACCTGGTACTCTCCTCAAGACCAAATCTTTCCCTTTGTGATATAAATCATCCCCGATCAACTGGTAAGGTGTGGCCTTCTTAACTAGTCTATGTCTTTGCACCTTGTCTAAGTGTTTGGGACACTCACTTGCTTGTAGAAAGAAGATAATGTCTTTTAGCTCCTCTTGACCTTGATATTTGGGTTCATATAGTTTCACACCTCCTACCGCCATTTGAAGCTTTTCATTTGCGAGTAAGTCTGCTTCCTTGTTATGAGTTCTCACAATGTGTTGTACCTGTGTTGCTTTAAAACCCTTCATCAAAGCTCTTACACTACTAAGCCACTCAAACAATGTACGATTCTTGCACCTCCAAGTCCCTTGGATTTTCCTGACCACTAGCAAAGAATCACCTTTTATAATAAGTCTTTGTATGCCTAATTCTTTGCATTCTTCTAACCCAAGGGTTAGAGCAGCATACTCAGCCCCATTGTTAGAGTGAACATTGGGTAGAGTGATACCTTTTCTAACCATTACCTCCTTTTGTGGGTTCAAAATGATGATCCCCCCTGCCGCTTTGTCTTGTTAGCGTTGATAAGCTCCGTCAAAGCATAAAGTATGGGCATTATCAATCTCCTTCACTTTGAACTGTTTTGAGCCTTCCTCTCTTTGTAGTCGTGATCATTCCCTTTCTCTCACTTTGTAGGTGAGAATGTCTGCAAGTCCTGCTCTTGTGCTATCTTCTACAAGGAAAGTGTATTCAAATTCTTGGAGTTTAAGCGCCCACTTTGCTATTCTAGATGACAGGCTCATGTGTTGTACTACATATGGTAGATTGTGCTCTAAGGTGAGAAAACCAAATGGCACAGGGAGAAGATACGATCGAAACTTCCTTACCGCAAACAAGATTGCAAAGACCACTTTCTCCATTTCTGTGTATCCCTTCTCGGCCGGAGTCATCACCTTGCTTGCAAAATAGATCGGCCTCATGTATGATGTTTTAGGATCTTTTTGCATCAAAACAATACCAATTGCTTCGAAACCTACACTTGGAGTGACATAGTAGGTCTCCTTTGGATCTGGTGGCATTAGGATTGGGAGAGAGCTAAGAATGCCCTTCACTTCCTCAAAACATTTTGCATATTCCCTCCCCCATTCAAATGTAGATTGGCTTGCCAACCTATGCAAAGGGGCGATGGCTTCTGCTAGGAGATGGATGAAGCGAGACATGTACCTCACTTTGTGGTTGAAGGTCATTAGCTCCTTAGTTGTTGTTGGTGGAGATAATGACAAAAGGGCCTCTACTTTAAAGGGATCCACTTGAATTCCTTGTGAAGAAACCACATGGCCTAGCAAAACCACCTGAGATTCACCGATATGACACTTCTCTGGGTTGAGTTGTCCCCCAAATTGATGGAGCCTCTTAAGCCCCTCTTCAACCTTTTGGCAGTGAAGTGATCTACAACTATAAATACAGAAATCATCCATAAAGACTCTTATAGATTTTCCAAAGAATGGCTGAAATACAAATATTGTGAATCTCATGAAGGTACTAGGAGCATTGGTGAGCCCAAAAGGCATTACTCTGAATGCAAAACATCCCCAAGGTGTGATGAAGGTGGTTTTTGGTTGGTCCTTTTCTGCTATTCTAATTTGAAAATATCCTGAATACCCATCACACACAGTGTAGCATTCGTGACCTGCTACTTCATTCAAAATTTCATCTTGGAAAGGGAGAGGAAAGTGGTCCCTCTTTGTCGCAGCGTTGAGGGGTTTGTAATCCAGGCAGACCCTCCACTTACCATTCTTCTTGGGAGTGACTACAATAGGTGATACCCATTCGGAGTTGGATACTGGATAGATGAAGCCAGCCTTCAAGAGTCGATTCACTTCTTGTAGGAGGGCCTTTTGTTGCACAGATCCTAGTCGCCTTAACTTTTGAGCCACGGGTTTGGTCCCTGGTTTCAATTCCATTCGATGCTCTATTATATCTACACCTCTTATTTGTGAGTAGTCAGTGATAAACAAATTGGGATACCTCCTTAACATATTGATGTAGGACCTCTTCTCCTCACAAGTAAGATCTTTTGCAAGCATCTTCTCAAATCCTTCTTCAAGGTGGTGGCATCTTTTATCCCCTCGTGTGTGATTGTCTGTTGGCTGTTCTTCTACAGAAACATCTTGGGTGTTGGCATTGAATACAATTCCCATTACCTCCAAAGAAGACTCCTCTTCACTGGTTGATGCTTCCTCATCACTTGAGTAAGGACTCTCCTCCTCGCTCTCTTCATCTGCCGTGGTTTCATAATTGATATCTAGTTGCTTTCCTTCTCGCCAATCATACACCACCGGTTGACCCTTCTTAAGAATCAAACGACCACTTCCCCATTTTTGATCTGCATTCACAGCAATGAGCCAAGGCCTCCCTAGGATGATGGGATAGCCCTCCCCCTTAGCTGGCATGACATACATATCCACTCGTGCATCTATGTTACATACAGAGACTTTTACATTTTCAATGATCCCCAAACACTTCACACTTGAGTTGTTGGCTAGCCTAGCTTGACAATTAGAAGACTTTGTAACTTCAAGCCCTAACCTGTTCATTGATTTTTTCGTGATCACACACATTTGAGCTCCACCATCAACATATACATTAGACACCTTTTTACCCCTTATGTAAGCCTCCACAATGGGTTCCACATCTTTTTGTAGCTTTGAGGCCACAACCTTAATGGAAAGATTTGCTTTGTTTTTTGGAATTCTTGTACTTACCAACTTTGGCCATTGCCTTCTTACTTTGGCTGATAGGTGTAGAAGTTGAGGCCAAGAAATGTTTGGCTTTTGGGTTCGTAAATCCTCCAGGATGTTGTAGGGCTCTAGCTCCTTTCCCAATGGGAAGTCGTTGATACCAATTTCTCCTTCGCCTTGATCTTTTCTTCCTGCTACTTTCAGCTTCTTCCATCTTTGACTTCTTTTTCTTGTCCCTTCTGGCTGAATTTTGTTCTTTCACTTCTCATGTCTTCATCCTTATCATGTGCTCTTGTGCGTTTTTCTGCCGGCATAACATCAAAGTTTAGAGTATGCTCATCTATTACCTCTTCTAGCTTGATGATGTTGACTCCTCTTTCTTCCTCCTCATGTGGGACGGGAGGTATATTTGTTGGTGGTGGTGGTTGACGAAGGATTTGTGGGCCTTGAGCTAGTTCTTGTTGCACAGTGAGAGGAGGCAGTCTAGGGGGATATATGTCTCCCGGAAGTCGCCTTGGATGTGGACAATTGTACATTCCATGGCCCATTTCATTGAAATTCCAACATCGCAACTCTTGAGCTTGTCTTCGCTGATTGCGATTCCCTTCTCTTGGTTGTCATTGTTGAGGTAGGCCCTGTACTAGATTCAGAGTGAGGTTCTCAAGCTGTTGAGTTAGCCTTTGTAAAACCTCTTGTTGAGAGTTATCTCCTATTTGTGAAGATTGTGCAAGAGGGCCCTAATTGGTGCTTCCATGGTTTGTGAAGACTCCCTCTCACTCACTTTATTCAAACCCCTTGCTCTATGTGCTTGGAAGTGTAGTTTTCTAAACTTGATGATGGCTACCTCACGTGCTTCTTCGAAGGTGGATGGGAATTTTAGCTCTACTTTAGCCTTTAAAAGTGGATACAAGCCAACCATGAATCTCTCTTTTTTTAGAAAGTTAGGTGCACCACCATGATTTTCTAATGTGGCCTCCCACCTACCCCATAGATTGACAAAGGTTGCTTCATAAGAGGGATAGTCTTCAAGTGATACCTGCTTATGTCCAATAAGACATTTCCATAGTCCTTCAGAAGTATCACCTTGCCCGAACTTGGAGAGGAAGCTTGCTCGCAGTCTCTCCCATTTGGACTTGATTTGGGGTTGCAAGGTCTCATACCATGCTTTAGCTTCTGCTTTTAGAACCAACGGGAAGGCTCGTAGCTTTACTTCCTCTTCATCTCTCCCGGATATGAGATGTGCCATCTCCAAGTTGTCAAGAAACTCTTGCGCATCTTCCCCACTTCTTGCATAGAACGTGGGAAAAGAACTTGACATTTTGTTTAGACTTTTTTATTATTATTTTTTTTTAAGAAACTTTTCTCTTACGGGCCGCACGAGATTGTTGACACTATAAATCTGATTACATTAAAATGAAGATGTACACATCCATTGTTAAGTCGTACTTTATCATAGGTAGAATAAATGGATTAATTGAAGCATTGATTTCATTGAGGCGAGTGGATCCAAATATCCTCCTTATGATAGATTGAAACCTAAACTTAGTTGCAATGATTATATGAATGGATTACTGAGCAATAGGCCTAAAAGGTTCATTGTTTTGATCGTGATTCATGTGCTACTCCTCGTTGTTGGTTTGAAGACCTCGTTCCTTCATATGGCCCTTGAGCACCCCTTCACCACTCCTTGTTCCTGCCTTTTTAAAAAAATGAAAATGTGATCATCAAAAGAAGTTTCATAATTGATGATTGGAAGTATAATTGGATTGGGTGATGCCAGTATTTCTCTAAGTCTTTCTGCACCAAACATAAAAACAATGCGTTGCTGGAAAAGACTTTTCTATCTATGTGAACATTTACTCTAATGTGTTGTGAAAAATGAAATGGATAGATGGGAACTCCATTGTTCATCACTAAAAAATTTGAAGGTAACTTGGAAATATGTTCCTCAGTGGGGGCACCACTTTATCAGGACGAGCTTTTTGAAATGGGGCCTCTAAACCCAAACCAATGGGCCTACCCTCACAAAATGTTCGTAAAGAGGTACGCACACTACTTGGGGCACCACCTTCTTTTGGGAGTGGAGAAGGAAACCAATCAAAATAACACTTGCACTCACCCACTCAAGCAACACACTTTGAAAACCCCCTTACTCTATATACACTTTGGACACTTGAACACCATCAACGATTATGCAACCCAATGCTGTGCATCAAATGAAATATGCAATTTGTGGAATAGCATTCACCTTCTCCCCATAAGAATACCCATAATACATCCAAACTCCTCCTCTCTCAAGCACTCATCAAAAAAATCATGCGCACAAGACTTGCCTCTCAAACACACAAGAGAATCACTTACATCAAACTAACACACTTTGCATAGAGAGCTCATCTCCATCTATGCAATGCCATGACACAAATAAAATCACCATGAGAGGTAGCCACATGCATATGTAATGAAGCAAAAGAGAGTTGGAGTGATAAATTTCTTTAGACCAATTGAATAAGTTTGGAGAAACAAACCAATGGTAAATTGAAAATAGAACACTTACTTGATTTCTCGCACACCTTTTAAGGGGAGGACAGACGCTGGCTAACCATCACGAATTGTGACACTTGAAAGTTTTGAAGATGATTTAATGATCATTAACATAACCATGAGAGAGATCATGATGTATTTACAAGTTATTGAGGTGCTACAAATGATTAATTGGGTTGATGGAGTAAGAGATTGTAGAATAGAAAGAGTGGAGGATAGAGTTGCACTTCCTCCAAAGAGGAGGGTTAGGAGGGAGGATGTGAAAGAGGGAGAGTTGGGGTTTTCTCTACTATTGATCAAGAAACAACATGAAGTTGAAAATATAGGTGTGTCCTTGAGTCTCTCCAAGGGGGGCTATTTATAGTTGTGTAAGAGTGGGATTATGCTACACTTAATTAGGGTGAGTGATTAGCCCTAATTAAGTGTCCTTTGACCACTCATTGAATATTGGATATAAAAGGGACTATTTATTCACCACAAATATCATTTTAGACCGTGAAGGCTCCATAGGGGTGCATAATGTAGGTGGGCCCCACCATGAGGCCCTACGGGTGGCTCCTACGGGGTATCTCAACTTGTCTGTCTTGGCATTTAGAAAGCATCTTTAGGGTGGTCCCATCACATGCAAGTGACCTTGAACACTCATTGCTCTTCTAGAAGATAAGTAGGGGAAAAATAAGATCTCACCCTCTTGATTTACTTGATTTACAGTTTCCTTTTGCTGCAAATCTGACAGATATACACTATTTTGACCATAACTTTTTACCTGTAGCTCGGAATGACATGCTTCAAAAGGCAAATTTGACCTTCTCAACATGTTTGATATGAATTTGGACTATTCTTCACACTGTGAGCGGGATGAAAACACACACAGCGCCTCTATAATGACCCGACACACACTCTTGGGAAGATACACACACACACTATGGGACACCACTCGGCTTAGACAACACACCTCTGGAGTGAGAGGAGAGAGACTATCCACTTGTCCACTCCACACGGACACACACACACACACACACCCAAAAAACTCAGCTCAAAAGAGGATAATTTTTTATGTTTAGATACAATTGAGCTTGGGCCAACACCAATGGGGCAAATAGCTCACAATATGGGTAAAATAAGCCAGATACAGTCACAAACTAGAGTAGAAACTTTGCTCATAGGAGAAACTTACACAGAAAAACAGCAGGAAAAGAATGAGGAATTTGGCAAAATGGACAGCACCATCGCGTCCGGAACGGCCCAAAACCCCAATCTACAATGTCAAAGTGCTCAAATCCGACCTCGGATGAGCAGTTTACAGCCAAAACAAGCTCCAAAATGAGCAAAAACACACGTGCAGCTATTCCTCCTCTCTTCTCCACGTTTTTTCTGGTCTTCTCTCAGTTTTTTCAGTTCCCACACTTAGCTTTATTAGTTGGGCACCCTTGGCCTTTTAGATGACCTCAAACGGACCCCGAACAGGCCAAAAATTGACCTAGCAGTGCATAGTTGTCACCCTGCTGCATCCATGCGCACACCTGGCACTCATTTCTTTTCAATAATGCGTCTCACAACCACGTGAAGTGGCCCCAAAAAGTGGTCCTAATGATGACTTTTCTGCATAACTCTCACAAGAAAACACCACTTTGTGTCCGTATTCATCCACGTGCAAATATTGACCCCGTTCGCCCTCCTGACGCCACTAGATGCCATCTGACGCACCTGCTTACCTCATGTCTTCGGCCCGCGGATAGCTTCCTCGAGAAGTTTTACGCGCTATAAACTCCTCATTATTGTAGAAAAAACATACTGGTACTGGTGATAGTGAAAATCGATGCACTATGTACATGTTGTCCTACCTGTACACATGTGGGCCCCATGTAACCACCTGGCTCTGGAAAATGGGCAATTCTTTATTTGATACACCATGCATGTGTATGTACATATGCGCAATCCCTTGCTCCAAAAAACTCCTGACATAATTTGCCCCTCCCCTAGCCTGCTAGATCACTCATGATCAGCAGCAGCAAAGAGAGATATGAGACTCGCCGCATCACAGGTCTCCTCATCCCTCACCAACACTGCTTTATCCACAGACAGCTCATCTTGCTCCACCATCATCAATCTAGCATGATACAATTTAAGACGCAATCCATTTACCCTTGACTTATGTAGAACACCATCCAGGTTAGCCAGCTGATATGTGCCATTTGGAAAACACTCCACTACCTTCAAAGGGCCTTCCCACTTAATTTGAAACTTCTTTTGGAAGGTGTTGTCCAGCTTACTGTTGTAGCGCAAAACCAAGTCATGTTTCTTGCTACCCTTACTTTTGACCTTTTCATTTATCTTTGCCAAAGCCTTATCCTGCATCTGCCCATAATGCTCCAATGCGCTCATCCTATCCAACTGGACCTCTTGTAACTGCAAGAGCCTCTCTTTGAATGCATCACTAGGCGGCCCAAGCAACTTCTCTAACATCTTGACCGCAGGCAACTCTACCTCCACAGGCAATAGTGCTTCCTTTCCATACACCAAATGAAATGGAGTAAACCCTGTACCTGTCTTCACCGAAGTACGGTAAGCCCATAATGCACTAGGCAATTCCAAATCCCAATTCTTTCCTTGGTGCTCTGTCAGTTTAGAAAGAATTTGTACCAACTCACCATTGAATCTTTCATTTAAGCCATTACACTGCGGGTAATAAGGAGTGGTATGCTGGTGCCTAATCTTCATCTTTGTGCATAAGAAGTCTAGCAGTTTAGCTCTAAATCCTGGCCCCTTATCTGAAAGTAGCTCTAATGGCACCCCAAACTTGCAACATATTTCATCATACACAAATTTTGCCACATCCTTTGCAGTGATCTGTTTTACTGCTATAGCCTCTGCCCATCTTGAGAGATAGTCCACTGCCGTCAAGATATAGCTTTTTCCCCTGCTTGTGATAGGTAACGGGCCTATTGCATCAATCCCCCACTTTTCAAACACATCAAACGCCATAATGGTTTTTCGTAGCTCTGGCTTCAACACTCTCTTCCCAAATGCTTGACACCTATTGCAAGACTTACACCAATGGTGAACATCCTTGTGCAAACTAGGCCATACATACCCCTCTTGCAAAATCTTATGCAAGGTGATCTTTAGAGCAAAATGGCCACCACATGCGCCTTCATGATTCTCTTCCAACACTCTGTAAAGCTCCTCCCGCCAAGGTACACGTCTCAACACGAGATCAGCCCCTTTCATGTATAAGACATCACCAATCAATTTGTACCTGTATGCTCTACGCACAAAGCCATACTTCTTAGACTTCTGAATCTCCTTTGGAATGATTCCTGTTAGCAAAAACTCCTCTTCTTGAGCCGAACTTTCCCGGCCATGATAAAGAGGTAAAGTGGTCCTCAACACAAATAGCTCCCCAATCATGCCTTGAGCTGCTTCATGTGCCTCTCCATTTAGAGCACGTTCAATGTGTATGATGCTCCATGCTTCGAACTTTTTTAACAGGCCTTTAATTATGAAGCACAATTCCTTCAATGAGGTGTTCTTGCTCTTCCACACACCCAGCACTTGCTTCACCACTAACAAGGCATCACCTTTTATGCTCAACCTTTGAACCCCATGCTTCAAACAAATGTGTAATCCGGCTTCCAGAGTAGCATATTCAGCCTCATTGTTACTATGAGCATCCAATTTGAACCCTCTCTTGCATACTAGCTTCCCCTCTGGATCATAAAGTGCTATACCCCCTGAAGCTCCATCATGGCTCTTTCTGTATGAACCATCAAAGAACAACACATGTGCATTGCTGATCTGTGGCACTTCTTCAACTACCTTTCTCACCACCTCTTCCTTAACAATAAGGGGATTCTCCTTGTAGGTCAACAAATCAGCTAAGGTAGCCCTTGTACTATCTTCCACTAGAAAAGAGAACTCAAACTCTTGCAGCTCAATTACCCATTTCTTCACCACATTTGGCATGTTAGTACCATTAATTAACTGTGGCAAAAAGGCATAACTCGTCAAGAAAACAAAAGGCCGTGGTAGCAAGTAATGACGAAATCGTCGACAAGCAAATATTACACTGGCCATCACTAGCTCTACTTCCGAGAACTTTCTCTCCGCTACCAACTTCACTCGGCTTGCACAATATACTGGCCTCATATAATGGCTGCCCTTCCCCTTTTGCAATAGCATGGCTCCAATGGCATCATCCCCTACTGATGGATTTACATAAAACACTTTCTCCCAATCAGGAGCCTGCATGGCTGACAACCCCCCCTAACACCTCTTTCACCTCTTGAAACACTTCTTCACACTTGTCATCCCATTGCAATGGATCATGCTTTGCCACTTGCTGTAATGGATAAAGAATCTGCGAAGACAATGGAATAAACCGTGCCATGTACTTCACTTTGTGTATAAAAGTTGCCAATTGCTTCGTACTCATAGGTGATGGAAGAAGAATAATAGACTTAACCTTATCTGGATCAGCCTCAATGCCATTTTCTGACACCATATGGCCCAATAACTTCACCCTTGGCTGTGCTAGATGACATTTCTTTGGATTTAGTTGTCCTCCACATTCATCATATCGAGCCAATACCATCTGCAGCTTCTCATGGTGTTCAGCCCTACTGCTATAAACACAGAAGTCTTCCATAAAAGCTTTAACACAACTACCAATGAATGGTTCCAACACCCAATTTGCTCTCTCTTGATAGAAGGAAGGTCCATTTGACAACCCAAATGGCAATACTGTGTAGCAATAGCAGCCCCATGGCATAATAAAAGTGGTCTTTGTGCGGTCTTTAAGAGCAATCTTCAATTGAAAATAGCCTGAAAAACCATCACACACACTGTACCTCTCATAACCTACCACTGAATCCAAGATCTGATCGATGAATGGAAGAGGATATGGGTTCTTCTTAGTGGCTGCATTTAAGGGTTTAAAATCTACACAAATTCTCCACTTCCCATCCTTCTTTGGACTGACTACTACTGGACTCACCCATTCTGTGGTCTCCACAGGGACTATGAACCCTGCCTTCAACAACTTTTCCACCTCTTCTCGCAAGGCTTCCATTTGCTCTTGACCCATCCTTCTTAGCCTTTGCCGCACTGGTTTAGCACCTTCTTTCAGCTCTATATGCATCTCTTCACCCTTGAACCCTCTGATCTCTTCATATGAAGTAATGAACAAATCAGGAAAACTAGCCATCATATGCAAATATATATCCTTCTCCATAGCTGAGAGGTCTCCACTGATCATTTGTGTCATCAATTCTTGCTTCTTTGACAACTCAACCTTGGTTTGCATCAGCTCTTCAATCACTTCATAAGGCCCTTCACTTTCATCTTTATGCTTTTTCAAAAGGCTATGATGCTTAAACAAATAGAGGAGGGCCCAATATTATTTGCTTGTGAAAAGAATATACAATTGGAGTCTTTTTGAAAGGAGAAAAACTATATGTATATTTTTAAGAGATATTGGGCCACCTATGTAGGGGGCATAGAAGACTTGTAAAGAGGGACCATAATCTTTGGTAAAGACAAGTGGAGAGTTGATTTCCATGGTAATTTATCTATATGGGATGGAAGATGGATATATTATTTTTCTACTACTAATTCACAAGAGGTAAGAAATTTTGGGGATAGATAGTTGGTTATTGTATGCTTACTTTTATTTACAAAGCAAAAAAGAAAAGGGTGGTAATATAAATATATGACTAAGGTGACATTTTTGGGAAGAGTACAATGTATGTGTCGCCACAAAGGTTAAACGAAGAGGGGGAATTTACTCTAGATAACTTAATAGTGTAGAAAAATATATACACATATGAGGAAGAGGACGTTGAGTAGGCTGACAAATGTTGCAAAAAGATGGTTACCGTTTTATGCTACTCACCAGAAATAGAATTACTTACAGCCATCACAAGGCTTTCCCAACTATCCGGTAGAGATGATAGTATAAGGAGAGCTCGCACTTCGTCATCGAAATTGATTTTCACCGATCGAAGTCTAATTATGTTTGTGTTAAAGTCATTTAGGTGTTCTGCAACTAAACCACACGGTCTCTTTTCGATAGAGCAAGTACAAGACCTGTGTTATCGATCTCATGGCCTAGAGATTGAAGGTCAAAGTTCGCAAGTAGACATTGCTCCAACTTCATCCCAGAGAAGACGATTTTCAAACGAGCAGCCATCGACTGAGTCCTCCCAACCAATACCTAAAGCGGCATTTCAAGAAGTAGAGATGGAGCAGATGTTGGACGCGTTCTTTGACATGGATTCCAACATAGAAAGCGACAACATTGAACACAGTACTGTGGACGACCGAATCTCAGCCATCCCGTTCATATCGACGACATGATAGCAATGATGAGGAGGGAAAGATGATGAAAAGTCTTGTACGCATGCCGCTCTAGATTGGTGCAAAATCTTAGTTCTCCGTACCACATTGGCAATGCTTAATTTGCAGTATGTCTATAGTTTGGTCTGACGCCTCAGTCACAGAGCTTTTCAAGTAAACATATTTATCCTAAGCATGGTAAAGTGCAAATTACAGTTCATATAAAGTGATTAAAGGGTTGACTTGTTCATGTAACGTCAAGTTGTTGAATGAGCAAATCTTGCCAGAAGGGAATCACATGCCCCCTACCCGTCCGGCCGCTAAAAAGCTTCTTACTAATTTGGGCTTGGATTATCAAAAAATACATGCATGTCCTAATGATTGTCAACTTTTTTGCAATGAGTATGCAAACCTGGAACAGTGTCCCAATTGTAGATCAAACAGGTACAGGGAGGACACACAGGGAAAATTTATCCCAGCAAAGGTCCTTCGACACTTTCCTATCATTCCAAGAATAAAGAGCATGTTTAGGTGCAAGTCCATAGCCTCATTGATGACATGGCACTCAAATACTAGATCGACAAATGATGTTATGCGGGTACCTGTTGACTCTCGTGCATGGAAGCACATAGAGGAAAGTTGGCCTACATTTACGAACGAGCCTCGATGTATCCGCTTTGGTCTAGCAATGGATGGAGTAAACCCATTCGGATTACGAAGTTTGTCATGGAGCACGGGGCCTATTTGTTTGGTTAAGTATAATCTTCCACCATGGCTCGCTATCAAGAAGGGCCGTCTGTTGTTGTCATTGATCATCCCAGGAAAGTACAAAGCAAAGAACATGGACGTCTATCTGGCACCACTTATAGAAGAGCTCCAAATCTTGTGGAGAGGAATCGATGTGGTTGATATGTCCCAACCATTTGGACGACGGAATGTACATGTGCAAGGCATTCTCATGTGGACCATGCACGATTGGCCAGGGTACGGTGAGTGCTCACGTAAGTGCCTTTAAAACCCTCACACGCATGTGATTCATGGCTATGTCAACGCTTTTAGATATTAATATGTGATGTTTCAGGCTTGAGTTACTCGGGCAATCATGCATGTCCGAAATGTGGTCCTCCACTTGGCTTCTGCCGCTCTGAGCATTTGAGCAAGACAGTTTACGAGGAGCATGGTAGATTTTTGCCTGAAGGACATGAGCTACGTGGACCAAACATATGCAAACATGATATGCATCCACTAAAAGCGAGCGACTGGAAAAACATGTGGCTGGAGAGGGGAGATTAGATGCCACCTGGAATGAAAAGACTTTCTATTTTCCATGATCTCCCGTATTGGAGTGACCTGCTGATTAATCATTTGCTCGACCCAATGCACATCTTCAAGAATGTATGTGGGGGAGATCATCTGGAAGACCATCACTGGAAAAATCGAGAGCAAGGCCCAAAGAGATGACCTATAGGCTGTGGGTCAAATGCCAAAGATGTGCCCTCGACTTAAACCCGATGGAAAGTGGTCTATACCAAAAGTTCCATGGGTTCAGAGTCGCGCAGAAGAGAAACAAGTGAAGAAAACTATATCTTCATTCAAGACTCCCACAAAGTGCATGCAATGTTTGAAAATGGCTTTTACGAGAGGTGACAATCTCAATGGTCTTAAGTCCCACGATTGGCACAAATTTTTACGGTTCATCTTACCAATTGCCATAAAGGGTTGTTTGACAGATGACATTAGAAGAACAATCTACAAAATCAGTGAGTTGGTACGCTGGATCAGTTCAAAAGAGATAAGAGAAGACAGCATCGATGCAGCACGCTTAAATGCTATTGAAGCAGTGTGCATGGTGGAGAAGTACTTTCCAACAAACATTCGTACCATCCAAATGCATGTACTTGTGCATGTGGTCGATGAAGTTGCAGTTGCTGGGGTGGTCCATAGCAGGTGGATGTTCTTCTTAGAGAGATTTATGAAGACTTTAAAAGGGTTTGTTCGTCAAAGGGCTCGCCCTAAGGGTAGCATGGCCGAAGGATGGCTTGTACAAGAGTCTCTTGTCCTCATCAGTAAATTTTTGGTCTCAATTGATCCAGAGATGCCCCGAATGTGGACTATTGAGGTCAACGTCAAGGTGACAGGGGACGAGCCGCAGGGACAAGGCATCGTTAGGAAGATGGACATCGTTAGGAAGATGGACATCACCATGTGAGAAAAGGTTATGAGATTTTGCCTTCTCAACTCAGACATCATGCAAAAGGGGCTAGAGAGGTACAAAGGGGAAAAGCAACAACGTTTGATAGATCGCCTTCAATTCAAGCGCAACCGTGCAACTAGAAACCTTCCTTTTCCATACCATCTTCAAAAATTGCTTGACTTTCCAACTGGGCGGTGGTTAGATGCGACACTCTCAGAGGCAAAGAGGAGTGGAGTGTTGATTACTAAAGAGGAAGAGGAGATGTCAAGGGGTTGCAATTGGCATGTACATTTCACAACTTGCTTTTCGAGCTGTACATAAAATTATTTTGCTTTAATAACTTTTGGTCTGTTTCAATTTTGTGGCTGTAGTATCACAAATATGGAGCTTTGTGGTCGCATGGGAAGCACTTCAGAGTGCAACGGATCGACGAACAAAGGGTCACTTTTGACAGTGGTGTTAGGGAAACTTTGTCCAAGAAAGTAGGAGTAGTGCTAGGGATGAGAATACAGAGATTGGTCAGCTTGAATACTTTGGCTACATCCAAGACATCTTGAAGATTAGCTTTAGAAAGTTTGATATGTTTATCTTTGATGTCAAGTGGTTCAAATATATTACCAGCGGCCCTAATGCAATTGTGCGCAAAGACAAGAGTGGATTGATTCAAGTGAACTCTAGGCGGGTGTGGACAGATGTGCGGAATACATTCGTACTTTCGCAGCATTGTGAACAAGTTGTGTTCATACACGATCCACTACGGACAGAAAATGATGAGAATGATCTCTAAACTCCGCTGGCTCTATGTCGTTCAAGTTGCTCCACGTAGCAAGCAAGTGTGTGAAGGATTGGATTTTGAGCTCAAAGAGGTGATTAATGAACAAAGCGCAGGACCAACTCCAACTTTAAGTTTAGATTTTGAGGTGGATGTCAGTATTGAGCAATTGTCTGAACCTAGAGATGAGGTGTCAAATAGTGAAGCTGATGCGGAGAGCAACGAAGAAGTAGAGTTCGACGACGAAGATGCAGAAGTACAGATTGAGATAGAAATCTTTGGTGCATCAGATCACATAGAGGATGAGAGATTAACTAATGACTTTTGCTAGGAAACCTTTTGCATGACTCTTTTTATTAGTCTACAATACACTTTAGATTTTGGTCATTTATGTAGCAGTTTCGTTGATTTGTTTCATTTGTGTAGCAGTTTTATTGATTTGTTGTTTGTATTGATTAAGCATTTCTTACGTAAACTAATGTATTTTGTGGGTTTTGTTTGTGTATGATTAGCCATGGCCGATGACGATGAGCCCTACTCTCCTAGTTTTAGTTTTCCAGTCACTCCGACCAGCATGTCACCCCAGCAGATGGGCTCGTTTTTGTCTCAGTTCACACCTGAGCAGATTGCCATGGCACAACACCTTTGGGGTGCAGGTGAAGTTACCTCTAGACCTACTACGGCCGACCCTATGCCCGGGACTAGTGTAGTCCCTACACTGAGCGGCCCCACACCTCAGTTTAGTGTGCCCCCTACGCCTAGGACTCGTGTGTCCTCTACACCGACGGGTGGTTCATCCTCGAGACGATGTCACCATCGTTCTGGAGGCGGTGGTTGCTGTGGTAGCGGTTCTATCGATACGTCCACACCACCGAGAGAGCGTCCACCACTCTCTTGAGTAGATAGTTCTCCAATGGGCACACCACGTACACCTTGGGGATCACACTAGGATGATCCTAGCAAGGTGTATAGGAGCAGGGATGGGGCTGTTGTGGCAGATAGGGTGGGAAATGAAATGCGACAGAGGATTCAACAGCTTTGTACGATTCAGTTTGGTCATATTGTGATGGAGATTTGGGAAAATCTCGATCTTGAGAGAAAGAATTACATTGTCACACGGCAGAGGGGTACGACAAAGTCTCGAACGCCTGGATTTTGAGCATGGCGAGGTCCACAATGTCACACTGTCGGTCAGAGGCCAGAGACAGATTCAACGACGGTGATCCCAAGCCGGCATGGTTGGACGCAAAGGAGTGGATTGGGATTGCACGAGGGACACAAGACAATCCCAATAGATTTCAGCAGCAGAGAGATGCAACCAAAGCCCGTTTGGAGTCTGCTAGAACGTCACATCTTGGGAGTGGAGGCTACAATATGCTTTGACATGAGTTTGTAAGTATTATACGTATGCTTGAAATTACTGATAGTATATATGTTATTTGAAGATTTATCTAATGATTAAACCATAATTTTGCAGGAAGTTGTCGTGAAGTGCCTTCCGACACACCAAGAGGAGAAGTATGGGTACAAGCATGGACTTGTGGCCCTCTTTTGACCCAGCTGGAGAAGGAGGGAGAAGACATCGATTGGGAGGCATTACCATGAGGGCTTCTCACTCAGTGATCTCTTGCATATGTACAATTTTGTAGTACTTGTGTTTATGGTTTATGGTTATGTTTATGGCATGGTTAAGGTTTGACAATCAACTTATGTTCATGGTTTATGGTTATGGTTATGGTTATGGTTGTGCAAGGTTATGGTTATGGTTATGGTTATGGTTATGGTTATGGTTATGGTTATGGTTATGGTTATGGTTATGGTTATGGTTTTGGCAATCATGCTATGGTTATGGTTTTGCTATGGTTATGGTTATGGTTATGGTTATGGTTATGGTTATGGTTATGGTTATGGTTATGGTTATGGTTATGGTTATGGTTATGGTTATGGTTATGATTGTGCAAGGTTATGGTTTGGTTGTGCAAGGTTATGGTTATGGTTATGGTTATGGTTTTGGTTCAGGTGATGGTTATGGTTTTGCTATGATGGTATAGCAATCGTGCTATGGTTATGGTTGTGCAAGGTTATGGCTATGGTTTTGGTTTAGGTGATGGTTATGGTTTTGCTATGATGGTATAGCAATCGTGTGATGGTTATGGTTATGGTATGGCGCACAGGTTATGTTTATGGTTTTACAGTTTTCGACTCATGTTTTAATCATGTTAACGAGTTATGTTATTCTTACAATTTTGCTAATTGTCATACACTCGCTCTTTAGCATCAGCTTGTAGGTGGAATGCGGTTGCTTATGCACTCTTCCTTTGGGCAGAGAGGGCTGTTTTCTTTTGTTGCAATACATGCAGCATTAGTTCCCAACCTTCTCTGCCCAAAAAAAAATTGTAGGTTTTGGTCATCGGTACAGGTTACGGTATGACCATCGGTAGGGGTCACGGAATGGCGTCGAAATTTAATATATTAATATCGATGCTTATTCCGTTGATTATTTCGACGCTTGTTTATAGGCCTATTCTGATGTCAGCCACACCGATAGTTATACCGACGCTACGATACCGGCGTCTCTTTCGAACCTTATTTCAGCGCTTTTAAGTTTAAAATTTAGCGCTATTTCGTCAGTTCCTGCGCCGAATTCTGTGCTACCTCTTGTAGTGCTTGAAATTCAAGTCTTAATGAGTGTTTCAATTGAGTTTCTATTATACATTGCATAAAGATTTTTTTCATCTATAATCAAAAGCCCCCACACAACATAATTTTTTTGGATGACAACTTCAAAATGACATGTCCTTGGAGGGTGCACATTTAAGAAACTATTCATATAACGTGCGTTCAAAGGGTATTAAAAAAAAAACCTTTATGTACATGCTTAAGGTGATAAAATGACCCCTTTTTCTTCAAAACCTTACGGGTTTTTCTCTAACATCAATTAAAACCCCCCTTTTGTTAATATAACCTTCTAAAATTTTTAAAATTCTGCCAATTAAAAACCCATTCATTTGAATTCGCGTGGTAACTTTCATGTCTTGTAATGGAATATGGTTATAAGATCGGTTGTAGCGGAAATTGGAATTATGATAGTGAGCATTTCCTTTAAGAGAATTCTTAAAGATCATAAGAAGAGTAATCAATCTAAGGTTTTAAAATGAACATTACACCTAATTAGCTTGGCATGAACAATACTTGTAAAAGAGAGTGAGAAAGGGTTAGAGAAATTGACACAATAGTTGAGGACCGGATTTACTTGGAGCCGGTCCCCCCTCCAAAAGGCTTTTTTATTATAGATATGTAGAGAGACTTGATACAATACAAGATTTGTGTTCCTTGAGATGTCGGTGCAATGAAGATGGAAACCTTCATGCACCAACATTGTGCCCTTAACTATCTTACCGAAGCATTAACTTGTCCCCGGCCTCAAATCCCAAGACCTCAAACACCTTCAAAGGTGGAGAGAGCTAGCAAGGAGTGAGGAAAGGGAAGAAGAAGAAGAAGTAACATACAAGAAAGAAGTAGTGTCCTCTTAGAGCTTAGCATAGCATAGTAGCATGGTGTTAGCATAGCATTGAAGCATGGCTCTTGGTTGGATTTGCATTCCATAGCCAAGAGTTGTTGGTGTAGGCTCTCAACTTCTTGTAGCTTGGAGAAGGAGATGGAGTTCTTGCACAACACACCATGAGAATGAGAGTGTGTGTGAGTGTGAGAGAGGGGGTATATGGTCAAGCTACCCCCCTCCTTGCTTGGGTCAACCCCCTCTTCTAGCTCTAGCTACAAACGATTGGACCTCCTCAAGCCTGGCCAATCACAAGCTTTGTGCATAACAAGCAACAAGGGTAGCATTAGGACAAGTGTCTTCCTTACCCCGTTGAGAGAGAGGACTTGAATAATTCTTGAAAAATTAATTAAATAAACTAACTTCTCATTGGACCCCTTTAGAGGTCCACCAATAGGCTTTAAGCACCTTAAGAGGGCAACATGGGGAGGAGATTGACAAGTATATTTGTTGCCTCTTTGGTCTTGGCTTGCCTTGAGTGAATGTGTGTGTGTTCTCTCTCTTGTTCCTACTTGTAGGGCTCACCCCCCCTTTTGTAGGGATCCATGTTTACTTTGGAACATCTCACCCCTTAAGCACCTTAGTCATGAAGCCCCTCAAGCACCTTAGTCATAAAACATGACAAGCACCTCAAGCACATTAATCATCAAGCATGACAAGCACCTTAGTTAGCAAGCACGATGAGCACCTCAAGAACCTTAGTCAGCAAGCACAACAAGCAAATGAAGCACCTTAGTCAGCAAGCATGACAAGCACCTCAAACACCTTAGTCGGCAATCACGACAAGCACCTCAAGCTTGGGCGGCGTTCCCACCTCAAGCTCAGCCCTAGCTTGACTAAGGTCCTAGGTCTAAGGACTTCTAGCACTAACCTTTGGAGGTCTTTAATGAAGCTAAACCTAAGGTCTTTAAGCTCCATTAGCTGGCATTTCTCTTTGCTTAGGCCATCTCCCATTTGGACCCATTGCCTTTAATCCCGTTATGAGATAAATCTAAAAGCACATGTCTATATTCTAACTCTTGTTCTCGTTTATTCTCCCACATTAAATGATCAATTTAATATGAGAAAGCATTTGGGTTAGTTAGATATTAGATTTTATGACATAACTCTCTCTTGAAATCGTAGTCATCCTCAACTATGAGGTAGAGGAGATAAAGCCTTAATCATTAGTCTATGTTTCTTAGCGGGTAGAGGATCCCTTTTTACCCTACGACATCATTCCAAAATGGATGACTAATTCATTTGGGCTTGGGAGACTTAGTTTCTGCAAGCATGTCTGCTCTTGAGTTCATATCATAGTCCAAAAGCAGAGTGACAAATTCTACTTGGTGTTTGAGAAACATAGTCATCACAAACATGACTCTAAGCATGCAAACTACTTAATTTTTTGCACAATAAAAAGAGAACTGGTCTTATAAGACAAAACATTGATTATCTAAAATTGCTTACTCTAATGTAGCATTGTAAGCATTGACAAGGTTCATACTATCCTTAAGGTGTGTTTCTTGCATCCATCTAGCATCTTTAAAAGGATAATTTTTGAACTTAATAAGATACCGTAGGATAATCTTACCATGACTTAGTACCTTGTCTTCATGTTGAAGAATCGATTCAGATTGAAGTACCTCTTGTTGATCTCCGATCTCAAACGGGTCCTCAATGATTGGTTCTTGTGGTGGCTCTCCTTTGTAAGGCTCACACAAAAAGCGTTGTGAATGAGAAAATGGTTGGGCAACTTGAAGTGATAGGCCATCTCATTCATTGGTTTTAGGATTTGAAAAGGACCATGGTATGTTTTTGCTAGTTTAGCATAATACTTTTGGTGGCCCGTAGGGTTTTTGCCCGTAGTTTGCCTTAATCGAGCCTTGGGAAATTTGAGTAGGACCCAATCATTTTCCTTGAAAGCTAAGGCCTTACCCTTCTATGCTTGTTGGTAGTAGCCTTTTGCCTTTGTTGCGAGATGGATATAGCCTCCTTAATTCTTTTGGAAAGATTCTTGTAGGTCTTGGCTATATTCATTAGTAGCGAAGATCTTCCCATGTACCTTAAGTAGCAAGGGACTTTTAGGTCTTCCTTCAATGATTTTGAAAGGTGCCTTCCCCATAGTGAAGGAGTACGAGCGGAAGTGCGACGCGAGAGAGAGTGCGAGAAGAAGAGCACGACGATATGGTGAACTCGCTCTACTGTAATGTGTAGAGCATAGTGAGTTCTTATTAGGTTTTTACAAAAGAATATGTGTACATACCTCGCGGCCCGCCCACTTACCTGGGCGACCACATTGGGCTTTATACCCCGACAATCTCCCACTTAAAGTCCAATGTGGTACTTTAAGTGTGAGAGAAGCTACTATACAAGCTAATATACAAGAGATGTAGAGAAGTGATGTACTACCCTACACCTAACTGCTTGCGAAAATGCGCAAAGCTCTCTGAGGGAAGTCCTTTTGTAAGTAGATCAGCAGGATTTTCTGTGGTGTGAACTTTGACAAGCTGAAGTTGCTTATCCTCAAGCATTACCCTGATGAAATGATACTTCACATCCACATGCTTTGTCTTTGAGTGATAAACTGGATTGCGAGCCAATTGTATAGCACTTTGACTATCACAATATAACACAGTCATCTCTTCTTTGATTCCCAAATCTGTTACTAGTCGATTAAGCCAAATTGATTCTTTGCATGCCTCTGATGCTGCAACATATTCAGCCTCTGTAGTAGACTGAGTAACACAATCTTGTAATCTAGAACGCCATGATACTGCTCCACCAGCCAATGTAAAGACATACCCTGACGTAGACCTTCGGTTGTCTAAGTCACCCGCATAATCTGAGTCTGTAAAACCCTTTACACTTAGCTCCTGACTCCCATAGCATATACGCATACTCTTTGCAGCTTTCGGGTATCTCAATATTCCTTTCACTACCTCCCAATGTTTCTTGCCTGGGTTTGACATGTATCGACTTACTACTCCCACTGCAAATGCAATGTCTGGGCGAGTAGCAATCATTGCATACATCAAACTACTGACTGCAGACGCATATGGAATCTTATCCATTTCAGCCTGTTCTTCCTCAGACACAGGACAATCTTGTTTGCTAAGTTTCACATATGGTGGCAATGGAACACTCAATGCCTTTCCCTTCTCCATATTGAAACGTTGCAAAACCTTGTCAATATACTATGTTTGAGATAACCAAATCAACTTCTTTGATATGTCTCTCTCAATGCGCATACCAAGTATATGACTTGCCTCACCCATGTCTTTCATGTCAAACGATTTTGCCATCTTTGACTTCAAAGCTGAAATTTCTTCCAAGTGCTTGCCAGCAATCAACATGTCATCCACATACAAAATAAGGATCAACCAACTACCATCCTTAGCCTTCTTTGTATATAGACAGTGATCGAACTCACTACGTTTGTAGCCTTGAGAAAGCATAAACTTGTGGAATTTATGGTACCATGCCCTCAGTGATTGTTTTAAGCCATAAAGACTCTTTAACAATTGGCATACCCAATCTTCCTTGCCTTTCTCAACAAACCCTTCTGGCTGCTGCATGTAAATTTCCACATCTAAATCACCATGCAAGAACGTTGTCTTGACATCCATTTGGTGCAACACCAAATCTAATATGGCAAACAATGCAAGAAAGCGTCTCAATGTAGTAATCTTGACCACCGGAGAGAACACTTCATCAAATTCAATGCCTTGTTCTTGCTTAAAGCCCTTGGCAACAAGCCTTGCTTTGTACTTTGGCTGACTATCATGAGCGGTGATCTTATACCTGTAAACCCATTTACAAGGTAGAGCCTTTTTGCCCTGTGGTAATTTAACTAGCTTCCATGTCTTGTTTTTATGCAGAGTTGTCATCTCTGACTGCATGGCCAATTGCCAATTCCCGGAGTCCTTCATTTGCATTGCTTCCTTGTAACATGAAGGCTCATTGCAATCAGTCAACATCACATAGTTCATAGATGGAATAAACCTATCAGGAGGTCGCGTGACACGTCTAGATCTACGCACAATAGGTGGCTCAGGCTCAGCCACAACCTGTGGTTCCAGTCTATCCTGTCCTTGCTCCTCTTGAGCCCTGACATTTTCTCTTGCACGTGCAGGTCCATCTTCTTGGAAGACAACTCTTCTAATCTCCTCAACCCTCTCTGGTTTAGAATGATATTTGGATTCATTAAAGTGAACATCATTGCTGCAGACAACATTTCTGGATTCGGGATCCCAAAGTCTGTACCCCATCTCACGAGAATTACCATAGCCTAGAAAGATGCACTTTCTACTCTGTGGCTCAAGTTTGTTCCTAAATTCCTTTGGAACGTGAGTATATGCCTCACAGCCAAAGACTCTGAGATGCTTGTATGAGGGCATTTTGTCTGACCATACCATCTTTGGCACTGAATCCTTCTGCAAAACCTTGCTAAGAGATCTATTTACAAGATGAACAGTTGTTGATACAGCTTCAACCCAAAACCCATTTGGCAGTTGTGCATTAGACAACATACTTCTGACCTTCTCTTGTATGGTCCTATTCATCCTCTCAGCAACACCATTTTGAGGAGGATTGTAAGGAGCAGTAAGTTCACGTTTTATACCTTTTGACTCACAAAAGTCCTGAAAGGCCTTTGAAACATACTCTCCACCATTGTCAGTGCGTAAGCATTTAAGCTTCTTGCCACTCTGATTCTCCACAAGTGTCACAAACGTTTTGAAAACACTAAACGCTTCATCCTTGTGCTTGAGAAAGTAAACCCATACTTTCCTCGAGTAATCATCTATAAATGTCATAAAGTAAGAAGCTCCCCCTAGAGATAGGTTAGGCATAGGTCCACACAAATCACTATGAACAAGTGCCAACTGTGTATCTCTTCTACTGCTTCTATGCTTATGTGGCTACTGTGTATGCTTACCATACAGACAATGTTCACAGAATTGAAAATCATTAAATGAAAAGCCACGCAAATAACGAAAACGAGACAAGATTTCCATTCCCTTCTTCGACACATGTCCTAACCGGCTATGCCACAAGGAAAGGTTGGGCTGCTCGGTTACATTGATTACATTTTTAGAGACATTTGATACATAAATCATGTAAAGTCCTCCAGACTTTACTCCATGTGCTACTGTCATAGAACCCTTGGATATCTTCCACATGCTCTGTCCAAAAGTGGTGACATAGCCAGCATCATCAAGTAAACCTATGCTGATCAAGCTCTTTGTAATTGCGGGAACATGTCTCCTATTCTTCAGCGTGAAAGAAGAGCCATTCTGAAACCTCAATTGAACATCTCCAACACCTAAGATCTCGCATGTCTGCCCATTGCCTAGCCGAACATGATCTTTAGTGGTCACATAAGAGGTAAACCACTCCTTGTTTGGAGACACATGAAGTGATGCCCCTGAGTCTATAATCCAGTCACTCAGTGCATTTCCATCAGATGCTGTAAGAAGAACTGAGTCCATTGTATTCTTCAAGAAGTAGATGTCTCTTGACACTAGACTGTCATCCTCTGCAACAGTGTTTGTCACATTTATTTCTTGAATCTTCTCTGAGGACTTGTTCTTCTCACCATGGTCTTCAGCTTTCTCATTGCCTTTTTCTGCTTTCCATTCTCTGGAGTCTCTTTTCATGTGACCCTTCTTGCCACAATGGTAGCATTCTATGTCACTCTTGCCTTTAGCACTGCGGGACTTGCTACGAGACTGATTCCTCTTTCCACCTTTGTACTTTTCTTTGGTCCTTCCCCGACAACTAAGGTTGTTCCTTTGCCTTTGTCCATTGTCTTTCTATTGGTTTCTTCAGTAAGCAAACTTCCTTCTACACCTGCTATGTTCAAACCATCTGGAGGTGCAGAATTACTCAAAGCTGTGCGAAAGGTGTCCCAACTTTTCGGCAATTTGATCAACAGGAACATAGCTCTAACAGGTTCATCAAACTTTACACCTTGAGCTGACAACTGACTGTAGATTGTGTTGAATTCATTCAGATGATTGGACATAGGTGTCCCTTCTTTCATCTTCAAGTCAACAAGCTTCTTAAGCCAGTATACCTGTGAAGCTGCACTCTGCTTTTCATAAAGATCACTCAGCTTTAACCATGCTTGATAAGCCGACATCTCGTCTGCTACATTGAAGTAAACGCTTTCTGCCAAAGTCAGCATAATGGTAGAAAGTGCCAATTCATCCATTTCGCTCCATTCATCTTCGTCCATATCTTCTGGTTTTATCCCCTTGAGCTTTATAGGTTTTATCTGCTTCTTTTGTACCAACACGTGCCAAATCTGCTTCTTCCACAATGGGAAATTGGTTCCATCCAGCTTCTTGATATTGTAAAGAGCAGTGTCCTGTGATCCAGCCATAGCTACGCTTCACAGTGGTTTACTTTCCTGGGAAAAATTCGGCAGAGTTTCCCTTGTAAACTGACCTCTGAACCAATATGAACCTCTCAAATGAGCCAAGAAAGCTTCAGATTCTGCATAAATTTTGGCAGAGTCTCTTTTGTAAAATGGCTCTGGTGTACTCAAAAAACAGACCAAAAATAGCTCCAAAAACACCATCTCTCTGACACTGTAAGCTGCGGGTAAACCTGTCCTGCACCTCTCACTGTCCTGTCAATGTCCTGTAAGCATAGACTGTGACAATGCCTTAACGGCAGTAAAGCAAAGATGCAATCCCAACTGTCTAACTCACAGTCAATACATCCTAGCTGCCTATCTAAGGGTGCTCGAGGGATCGCTCCAAGACCTGTATCACCGAAAGGATCTCAACATTCAAGAATCCCCCAGCTCAATAAAACCTCACTCGACCCTCAACAAAGGCTGCAGTAAATCTGACAGTACATAGACTTCCCACAAAGTCATACATCCACAAATTTCCCACTATATGCTGTAACCGCTGCGGCGGTTGTTTGCTGCGTGACTCACAGCCAGCAAACCCTCAACAAACATACATCATCTCTGACAATACATCCCATGTGGAAGTACCTGCAATGTTAGGATGAAATCTGGAATATTAAGCAGCAAACACAAGCTACCTGATGAACTAGTGGATGTCGCCTACAGTCTGTGTGTAGATGTGCCCGTGTCGTATGTGACACGCCTCCAAGAACTGCGAGCCGTCCTTCGATGTGTAGACATCCACAAATCAACACTCTGGGAGTGTCGATATCCTCAGCACCTGCAGTCGTAGGCCGAAAAAAAACCCCAAATTTGCAGAGTCGGATCTGCACCCGCCAAGACCACGTAGTCGAAAATGACCTGCGCACACCTTTGTCGAAGCCGAATGGTGGCCGAGATTTGGGGCCGTGTCTTCGCCTGTCGAATTTCACTCCAATCTGAGCTGGTGACTCTAGCCTCCTGGAGTGCTGCCCCGAGCCTCGATCTGAGCTCTGATACCAGTTGAAGGAGTACGAGCAGAATTGCGACGCGAGAGAGAGTGCGAGAAGAAGAGCACGACGATATGGTGAACTCGCTTTACTGTAATGTGTAGAGCATAGTGAGTTCTTATTAGGTTTTTACAAAAGAATATGTGTACATACCTGGCAGCCCGCCCACTTACCTGGGCGACCACATTGGGCTTTATACCCCAACACATAGTAGTATGGATAGTGTTATTGTACGCATACTCTACAAGAGGTATGTACTTTTCCCATTGTGAACGTTGATCTACTTCGGTAACATAGGTCTTAAGTAGATCTAGAATTGTAAGGTTGGCTGTTTCACTTTGGCCATCCGTTTGTGGGTGATAGGCCAAAGAGAAATTGAATTAGTATCTAGATTCTCAAAGAGACCCTTCCAGAACTATTGATGTTGGCAAACCATGGTGCTTAAAAATTTGTGATATGAAGAGGGTTGCCATTTGGTGTGCCTTAATGAGGCCTTAATAGTCTTTTTGACAGGTATAAAATGTGCTTGTGTACTAAACCTGTCTACTATTGTCCATATTACCGTATTCCCATGGATGGACTTGGGCAATTCAAAGATAAAATCCATGGATACCATGGTGAATTAGGAATTGGCAAAGGCTAGAGCAATCTAGGTTTCTTCCCCCTATCATACTTTGTCTTTTGGCATGCCACACATTTTGACACATAGTTTTGTATGTCCATCTTCATGGTAGCCCAGTAGAAATACGTCTCTACACCGCAAAGGGTAGGTTGAATCCCTTGATGCCCCGCTTAGGGAGGAGCATGGGATTCATACATCACTTTCCCACGAAGAGAGTGAGTAACACATAGCCTATTTCCATGGAGAAGATAACCATCCTGCAAGGTGAATGGTTCTTCTTTCTTCCCTAAGGCAAGGCCTGAAATTACATCTTTGAAATTGGGGTCAATAGCATACTCATCTATCATAGAAAATAGATCATTGTGAGTTGCTATTGACACCGCATTGGCTCTTGGCCATCATGATAGTGCATCATCTACTTGATTGTGATTGCCAGCAATGTGAGCAATATGAAAATTGAATTGCAAAAAGAAAATAAAAATCCCACCTCATTTTTTTGTTGGAGAGCTTGGTTTGCGTCATGAAGTACTTAAGACTTTGGTGATTCATGCATAATATGAATTGAGTCCCCAAAAGATAGTGCTTCCATGTGTCGAGGGCATGTAGGACAATCAGTAGCTCCTTCTCATAGATTCCCAATACTCGCTCATCAAAATTGAGTCTTCGATTCTAATATGCTATGACATGCCCTTATTGAAGCAAAACTGCTCCAAAAAAATATTCACAAGCATCACATTGGACCTCAAATGGCTTTGAGAGATCCGATAGTGTAAGCATTGGTTGGGAGGTAAGCGTCATGTAGTGGTCCTACTATTTGAGAGAATTTTTCTATGAAGCGTCTATAGTATGCGCACATACCTATAAAGCATCCTAGCTCATGTAGATTTCTTGGGTTAGGCCATCCCTTTATTACCTCTAGCTTTGATGGATCCATACGGATACCATCTTGAGATATAATGTGACCTAAGTACTGAATCTCTTGAAGGAAAAATACCAAGAGATGTTGCTTATGTTCCTTGAGAGAATTGGAGTAGATGATGATATCATCAAAGAACACTCCAGTAAACTTGTGATAGGGCCTAAAAATTTTCTCCATTAGGTAGTTGAATGTGGCTAGAGCATTTTTCAAGCCAAAAGGCATGACAAGATATTCACAAATACCAAACGTTGTGCGAAAAGCAATATTTACAATATCTTCATTCACTATCCTTATTTGTTGATAGCCACTTGTTTAGGCCAATCCTATTGAAGTAGGTAGAACCTTGTAGCTTATCAAACAGATCTTCTACTAGCAGTACGGGAAATCTATTTTTGATAGTGATTCGGTTTTAGTTCTCTATAATCGAAAAACATACGATATGTGTCATCTTTCTTTTGCACTAGTAGGACTGGTGAACAAAAGGGAAAGGAGCTAGGCCTCACCATCCCCTTGTCTACCAGCTCATGCACTTGCTTCATAATCTCCTCTTGTTGAGCTTGAGAAACTCTATAAGGAGGTTTAGTAGGTGGTGAGCTCCCAAGTAGAAGCTCTAACTTATGGTCATCATTCCCTCGTTTTGGAGGTAACTCCATAGGGATGTTATCGATAAATACATCTTGGAATCTATTTAGAAAATTAGACAAGTTTAATTCTTCTTGATTCCTACCACTTTGTTTCGTCAAAACATTAGCATCATTTAGAGACTCTTTGACAAAAATCATGTACGAGGAAATCGAGCTTTTCATTGACTTATCAAAAACAGGTGAATTTACAAGTGGTATAGTATGACCAGACTCATTAGCATCTATATACATGCTCTTTTCCCTGTAGGTGAAGTAGATTCTCCTTTCAGGGAACTCCATGTTGGCAGCCATGCAGTTGAACCATGGTACCCCTAGGATAACATCCTCATGTTGGAGAGGAGAGCTGAAAATTTCTTCTTTATTGACATGCATTGGACATGAACAATCAACTTCCCAATCAATATAGTATGAGTGGTATAGTACAATCAGAATCATCAGCATCTATATACAAGCTCTTTTTCCTAGAAGTAGATTCTCCTTTCAGGGAACTTCTACATGCTCTTTTCCATGTAGGTGAAGTAGATCCTCCTTTTAGGAAACTTCATGTTGGCAACCATGCGGTTGAACCATGGTGCCCCTAGGATAACATCCTCATGTTGGAAAGGAGAGATGAAAATTTTTTCTTTGTCAACATAGCTTTGGCATGAAGCCTCAAGGGATTGACGGAGGCTTGTTGTCCCTTGAAAGCCTCATCAACAGTTACAATATTTCCCATCTCGAAAGCTTTGTATGCCCAACTTTGTGGCCAACTCCGTTGATATGAAGTTGTGAGTAGAGCCAGGTTCAAAAAGGATGAAGGCATCATGCTCCCTCACCTTTCCCCAAACATATGAAAGGGATGATCCTTTGAAATGAGCATCCTCTTTTGGAGCTTTGACCGTGGAAGCTCTAGGAGTCTCATTGCGGACGTTTCTTTTGGGGCAAGAACGATAGCCATGTCCTTGCTCCCCACACTTAAAGCATTTAAGATCTTTGTGAAAAGCCTCTAGTTCTTCAGGAGAGAGTTTGTTTTTACCTTTGTAAACTCTTTTCTCATTGGTCTTCCTATTGCTGCTGTTGTTGTTGTTGTTGGAATTGCCTTGGGAAGAACTTTGAGCATTGTTCTTCCCCTTTGCATCATTTCAATCTTTGTTTTCCATGGGCTTGGCATTCCTTTTAGCCCCTTGTTGGAAATTGATAGGAGATGCAACCATAGTGTGGTGGATGACTTTGGTGATAGAACTAAGCCTTTGGGAGTTGACATGCTCGACCATTTCTTCAGGTAATCTTGCACAAAATTGTTGCTTTTGCTTGGCGAAGTCTATCTTCTGAAATATTGTAGCTTTGAAATGTAAATTCCAAAACTTGTCTACATATTTGTGGATAGACTCGTTGGAAAGTAACTTCAAACTCCACCATTCGGTGAGCACTTTATTTTTGGCGTCGCTTGCAAGGAATTGCTTCATGATGGAAACTCGTAGAGTTTTCCATGTCTTTGGAGCTTTGCCATTGCCACGAAGGCTAGCCCACCATTGACAAGCAGATTTTTGAAAGTGCATAGCTACATGATGTAGCTTGGAGAACTCTGTGAAGCCCTCGTCTCCAAAGGCCGCATCAAATTGTTGGATGAAGACCAATACTTTGTCAATAGTACCAAAGGTGCTTTCATAGGTGAGAAAAGATATACTCTTTTCTCCTTCTTTGAACTTCTTAAGCTTGTGGGACATTTTTCAAGCAGGATAAGATTTGTGATGTCCTCTCCTCTTGTATTCTCTAAAAGAATAGCCGCTACTTTTGTCAGAAGAGGAGGAAGGTGATAAAGAAGGAGAAGAGGGTGGCCTCTTTCTCGCCTTTTTCTTCCTTTGTTTTCTCTCTTCCCTTTTAGAGTGATGAGGAGAAGGACTATAGGATGATCTTTCCTCTTGGGAGGAGGTGGGGATCATCAAGACCACCGTCTTCATGGAGCAGCATCTTCAAAGGAGTTCGAAGATTCATTTATTTCTCGTTCATTGGATTCCTCCACTTCTCTTATCAGGGAGAATCTTCTTTTGGAAGTCTCAACAAGAGGCTTCCTAAGCTCTCCCTCTTCTTGGAGAGGTAGGGAAACCCCATAAGCACGAAGTTCTTGGGTAACTTCGGCTTACAAGGCAGGGTTGCCCATAGCTTGTTGCAACCTAGTAACAAGATAGTTCACAAACATTGGGGCATCATCAGTAACACCTTTGTGTGCAAAATCAAAGTGTCAATATTCATTCTAATCTCTTTATTATTGTCATCAGTAACACCTTTGTGTGCAAAATCAAAGTGTCAATATTCATTCTAATCTCTTTATTATTGTCATCCATGCTAACTAAACTTATGTATATGCTACTTTGTGCTTTGGTACCCTCAAAAACCTTAGTTGCTACTCTTTTTTACCTTTGAAATTAGCTCTCAAGCAGTCACACCCATGGTTTAGAGATTGTTGATTGCAAAGAGTAGTGGAGAGGGTCTCACATTGCTCGGTTGATTATGGTTCCTATTGAGCTTGCTAGTAGCTCAATAATGGTTAAGCCAAAGGCAATCCCCAAAAGACTCCATTATTAAGTCTATAGCTCCCAACGGTGTACCTCAAAATAAGCCCTTTTCAACCAAGATAATAGATCCTTGTCCCACTTACCCTCTTGCAATGAACATGTCCAACCTTTCATGGAAAACTTAAGGTCCTCTCTTCTTAAGCAAGAAAAGAGAAACCAATAGCTATAATACCAACGTAATGGAATATGGCTATAACATTGACTGTAGCGGAAATTGGAAGTATGATAGTGAGCATTTTCTTTAAGAGAATTCTTAAAGATCATGCGAAGAGTAATTGATCAAAGGTAGAAAAATGAACATAACACCTAATTAGCTTGGCATGAACAATACTTGTAAAAGAGAGAAGAAGAAGAAGAGGATTTTAAAGAGAGAGAAAGGGTTAGAGAAATTGACAACAGTTGAGGACCGGATTTACTTGGAGCCAGTCCCCCCTCCAAAAGGTTTTTGTATATAGATTCTCCCATATAGAGAGACTTGATACAATACAAGATTTGTGTTCCTTGAGACAATACAAGATTTGTGTTCCTTGAGACGTCATTGGTGCAATGAATATGAAAAGATTCATGCACCAAGATTATGCCCTTAACTATCTTACCAAAGCATTAACTTGTCCCCGGCCTCAATTCCAAGACCTCAAACACCTTCAAAGGTGAGAGAGATAGCAGGGAGTGAGGGAAGGGAAGAGGAAGAAGAAGTAACATACAAGAAAGAAAAATTGTCCTCTTAGAGCTTAACATTGCATAGTAGCATAATAATGGAGATGAAGAAGATGGTTAGCATAGCATTGAAGCATGGCTTTTGGTTGGATTTGCATTCCCATAGCCAAGAGTTGTTGGTGTAGGCTCTCAACTTTTCAATCTTGGAGAAGGAGATGGGGTTAGTGCACAACACACCATGAGAATGAGTGTGTGTGAGTGTGAGAGAGGGGGTATATGGTCAAGCTATCCCCCTCCTTGCTTGGGTCGACCCCCTCTTCTAGCTCTAGCTTGCAATTGATTGGACCTCCTCAAGCCTAGCCAATCACAAGCTTTGTGCAAGCAACAAGGGTAGCATTAGGACAAGTGTCCTCCTTACCCCATTGAGAGAGAGGACTTGAATAATTCTTGAAAAATTAATTAAATAAGCTGAATTCTCATTGGACCCCTTTAGAGGTGAACCAATAGGCTTTAGGCACCTTATGAGGGCAACCTAGGGAGGAGCTTTACATGTGTCCTTGTTGCCTCTTTGGTCTTGGCTTGCCTTGAGTGTGTGTGGTCTTGGCTTGCCTTGAGTGTGTGTGTGTGTGTTCTCTCTTGCTCCTACTTGTAGAACTCGGCCCCCCTTGTGTAGGGATCCATGTTGACTTTGGAACACCTCACCCACCCCTTAAGCACCTTAGTCATGAAGCCCCTCAAGCACCTTAGTCATAAAACATGATAAGCACCTCAAGCACCTTAATCATTAAGCATGACAAGCACCTAAAGCACCTTAGTCATCAAGCATGACAAGCACCTTAAGCACCTTAGTCGGCAAGCATGACAAGCACCTCAAGCACCTTAGTCGGCAAGCACGACAAGCACCTCAAGCTTGGGGCGGGTTCCCACCTCAAGCTCATCCCTAGCTTGCCTAAGGTCCTAGGTCTAATGGCTTTTAACACTAACCTTTGGAGGTCTTTGATGAAGCTAACCCTAAGGTCTTTTAAGCTCCGTTAGCTGGAATTTCTCTTTGCTTAGAACATCTCCCATTTGGACCCATTGCCTTCGATCCCCTACTGAGATAAATTTAAAAGCATATGTCTATACTCTAACTCTTGTTCCCGTTTATTCTCCCACATTAAATGATCAGTTTAATATGAGAAAATCATTTGGGTTTGTTAGATATTAGATTTTATAACATGTCTAAGAGGTGAACCCCCTGAGGACATGTTGTTCTTTAATATACTTGTCTTTTCTACACATTATCCTTTGCATCTATAACCCAACTCTTGAATTTAGCAATTTTTTTTTTGGCTCTAGCCACCTAAGAATAGAGTCAGCTTTCTTGCACTCCATCCATGCTCCCTTGGCGGATACTGTGTCATTTACACAGAAAATCTACATTTTCTTTCCTTTGCAAAATAGGAGGGTTTGCGTGACAACTCAATGTAAATGTCTCAAGTATTCTTGATGTGACCTACTATACATAAGTATGTTGTCCAAAAAAAACTACTATAAATTCTTTTAGGTAGGTACATAAGACACTATCCACCATGAGTGCCATAAATGTCACACATGCATAAGCAACCCAAATGGAAAAACCAAGAACTCATAATGTCCAAAATGAGTCATAAATGTGGTCTTGAGTGAAGGAGAGGAATCGGGAGCACAACGAAAGAGGAAGATGAATACACACACACACCACCACCATAGCCACACACACAGTTTGGAGGGGGAGAGCCAACACACATTGTGTGCTCCCTTTCTTTCTTCTCTATTTTATGCACTTAGGCACAATACACACTCTACTTTGTGTTAGTGGCTCACACAAGTGTATAGTTGTACACTTAGGGTTACTAGCAGTTAGTGATGGGCGGTCGGCCACATAGACACTAAACCTAACATTCTCCCACTTGATGGCCGATGTGGGAGACCATAACAATGGAAGAGAACCACACTTCACCCAATGCCCATCAACTCACGACAATGTTGAAACTGATGGCTGAAGAGACTTTTAATGAGGTATCTGTTGTGTTCTCTGACGTAGGAATCTTCACTAAATCAAGGCTCTTATTTGCCAGGCATTCATGAGTGAAGTGATAACGCACATCAATGTGTTTCGTTCTGGAATGAAACACTAGATTGTTAGCCAAGGCAGTAGCACTATGACTGTCACAATGAAGAACTGGTTTACACTGCTCCAATTCCAAGATCTTTCACTAAGCAAGCAAGCCAAATAGCTTCTTTGCATGCCTCACTCAATGCAACATACTTTGCCTCTGTGGTAGAAATGGATGTACACTCTTGAAGAACGGATCTCCAAAAAATAGCAGAACCAACAAATATGTAAATCCAACCTGTTGTTGATTTACGACTGTCAACATAGCCTGCATAATCACTATCTACAAATCCCTCAATGGATGACTCTCCACGACCATAGCATAACTGTCTTTACTCGACCACTACGCTAATCAAGCATAAACCAACCATTAGCTCAATAGTGAAAACTTATATCCTGCATGTTGTAGTCTCACGCTCGGAATATGTGTTGATGTGAGAACATTGAAGCAAAATCAAAGGAAACCTATAACCACTACGAGCATACCATAAATGCACTCCTACGAGAGTGGATACAAGAACACTAAACCTATGTCCAAGTGTCAAAGTGAGAGTAAGTACTTGGATCACTATCAAAGTGGGAATATATCGACCACTGTACAAGATGGCATAGCACTGCAAACTTTTATGGCAAGAAGACAAGGAAAAATGGACAGAGTTTCCTTTGTAAAATGAGCCAAAACTCAACGCAAACCACAAGCCAAGAAATTGCAGACAACTGCCATAGTGGGGGTCAACTCGACCACTAAACCATCAGGGAGTAAACTGCGAATACGCATAAAAAACTGCTCCCACTGGAACCAAAATATCGCAAGCACTGAAACCTGTAGCCTGTGAGTTGATGCCGATGCCATAGCCGAAGCCAAAATAGAGGCCGAGAAGCACAAAGGAAGCTAACCAAGCCGCTCTATGTAAATTATACTTGTACATGTACCTATATCTGTATTTGTACCTGTAGTCGAAGAAGGCAACGCCAAACTCCCACTCTATGTGTGCGTATGAGGCCACTCCGAAAGAGGCTACACACATTCTCGAATGAGCCATGGGCTCTCGTAGATGGAAGAAACTGCAATAACGGTACCTGTAATGGCTATGGAAGCTCTGCAGCACAAACTACCAAAAAAGACCTAAAAAATGCAGGTCTTAAATCGTAGCTCGAATGAGGTTTCTGATGGCACGAATGGCTCCAAAAGGGGGGTAAAACCCCAAGACACTTCCTAAAAACGCTCTTGGAATGCTGAATTTGTCGATGCCGAAGTCAAAACCTTGTTTGCACTCTTGAAAGTGCGCGCGCGTGGAAGCAAATTCGGGAATGAAAGAGCTTTGTTTGTGTCTCTAAGGAGCAGACATGCTCTACCTCTGATACCAATTGTGAGTGCGCAAATGCAGTGCGTGTGCACAGAGAGAGAGAGAGAGAGAGAGAGAGAGAGAGAGAGAGAGAGAGAGAGAGAAAGAAACACAAGACGTGGGTGGAGCAACCTCAGGAAGTAATAGTGAGGAGCTCCTTATTCTCATGTATATGAAGAATAAAGGTATGGACACATGTGAGCAAGGCCGGACACTGGATGTCCGGGTCGGAAAAAAAACGGAGCGTCGTTACCCCAACATTGAGAACGTTCTATTCTTGAATGTTGACTTGATGATACATCTCAAATCAATTTTGGTAGAAAATACATTCTTGGTCAAACAACTCATATGAATGGTCACTTGGCTAAGAGACCTAAAGTGCTCGCCCATCCACATGGATCCATCTTTCTATTTTAGCATAAGAATGTGCAATAACCATGAAAAAGCTTTGGTTTATATGAACACCTTCTTTAATGAATTTGGCCTACCGCCGCCCCACTTCCTATGCTTCAAAGTGGCTCCAAAAATAAGCAGGCTTGCTTATCGACTTCTATCCTAGTAGCACCTCAATGATATGGTCTAACTTGCAAGATGGAAGAAAACCATCTGGAAAATCATTTGTTTAAAGTTGTTTTGTAATTTAAGTTTTTATTTCTATTTCTTGTGTTAGATAGTTTCTTGTTTGATTCACGTGTATACCAAGTGGGGTTCTCAAACAATGGGTCTCATTCAACCTTACTTTACACTTTGTCTTGGCTTTTAAACCAATGTTAGTCCACCGACTAAACTACTTTCACTACAAATACCCAAACAGTAAGAAGGATGAAGCTTGGGCTCTCCATCAAATTGTAGACAGAATGATGAGAGTACTTTTAATTGATGGGCTATATGTAGTGGTCTGCTTGCCCATATTACCCGATCATTTGGGCACTACTTCGAGGGCACCCTCACCCTTGAACCTCAGGAATACACGTCCTTTCCCTCTGACAAGTAGACTCTACGCTTGGTCAAGTCTATAGTTGCGGTATTGGCGACATAACAACATTTTTCACAAAAACGGCCATAACTTCCACTTTGCCTGTTGAAATCGTGCAAACAAGGAGGATGCAAAAAAAAAAAAACTTTGAACTTTAACAACTTGACCTTAAATACTCCACCATCTCAAGCCAAGAGACTTAAGAATACTCAAGAGGTAAGCGAGACATAGTCGAAGATGACTATGATTTGAAGGGATAAATAATGTCTTTGAATATGCTTTTTAAAACACATTTTACAGAAGAACTCTAATCAGTGGTATTATTTTTCCATCAAAGATAAGCGCTTTCCAAACAAAAAATGTGATTTTTGATATTTTCTCGGAGCTGATGATTCTAAAATCAAGAGTCTATTAGATGTAAATTTTGAGTAAGTTAAAGGATCAAATCTTAATTATAATTTTGATGTAAATCCATTAGGTGTAAAATTTGAGTAGGTTAAAGTATCAAATCTCAATATTTTTGCATGGTTTTCAGCGAATTATAGCATGCATGCTGAATTTGGTTAAAGAGAGAAAGTGGTGCTAGCTTAAGGTGACAAACGCTTAAAAAAGTGTTGGAAAATGGTGCTCTCTATATATGGATAGCTCTTTCCATCATAATAGTAGGCAATTGCACCAAAGACAACTCTTCACAAAATGACCATAACTTCCACATTTGCACCAACAAAGACAACTTTTCACAAAATGACCATAACTACTCCAAATGTCAAAATCTTGCAAACAAGCACAATAGAAAGCTCTCTTTAAGCTCTATGCATTTAAGGCATCATTTATATGTTTTGATAGGGTTGGGGGTTAGCTATTTAAACACTCAATATCTTGTTATCTCTCTCTCTCTCACTATATATATATATATATAATATATATAAATATATATATATATTTATTTATTTATTTATTTATTTATTTATTTATATATATGTGTGTATATATGTTGAAATCCATTCATGTCTTCTTTGTCTTGATTTGTTTAAACATAAATTCTTGAATCTCTTATCTTGATTATACGAGAGGTGGTGGAAAACTTCTCCACATTTTGTGACGTACTGTCTTTTGTGAGTAGTATTGTGCTTTTGATGATCAAAACTATCATTTTTTTTTCCTTGCTAAATTACTATTAATCCTACAAGTGATTCATGTGGTTCGTTGAGTTGTTTTCTCAAATCATGCCAAATAAGATTTTTTTTAACTGACGTCAATTTTGGTAAACAAGTTACCTCATTTGCACCATTTTGGATTCCAATATGTCCTCCCAATCTTTTCTTCATTTCTTTTTGTAGGAATCATAAAAAGATGCCATTTCAACTAAAGGAAAACATAAGAGCCGGGAGGAAAAGGAAGCCTTTTGAGAAAAACAAGGGAAGGAGGGCACATGGAGGAGAGAGAAAGAGAGAGATTCTTTTTCGATTTCAAAAATGCCGGTTGAGAGCAAGCGGCAAAGAAATAGAGTCGAACATCAGGGTGGTGCACACACAGGTTCGTAGCACAGCAGTAGAGCAAGGTAGATATCTCTTTGCGTCTCTCTCTTGCTGCCAATGCAAATAGGGAGCGGTGTTGTGCACACACATTCTCTGTATCGCTTGCGTCTTTGATTACTCGCAAGACAAGAAGGTTGCCCATGGTCTGCAAGGCAACAGTGCGTGAGGGTCCATATGGCGGTGTTGGAGGGACAGGTGGAGGACAAGATGGGGTGAGCAGCAAGAGCAAACACGAGGGCGTGGAGGCGATTGGGGCAGTTCTGTCTCTTGCAAGCGGGCCAAGTACTAGCGCTGCTCGATCTGTGAGCTATGGCTTAGCAGGGGCGCTGATGGCGGTTCGAGTGCAGGGATCTCCATCACCATGCGCCACGGCTTTTGCTAATGGGGTGTTGATGGCGATTCCAGTGTAGAGATTTCCATCGCCATGCACGAGTGTGAACCTTGTGATACAGTGGGTGCCTTATTTTTCCATTCGTTCCAAATAGAATCTTGCTGCCTAATTAATTAATGAATGTAAGATAGACCCACTATGTCCACTTTAAAGCCATTGACTAAGCAAGAAGTTGTTTGTATTTTGTACACAAGGATATGATACAATGCATGGACAAGGATGTGAATGATTTGCCTTCTTCCACTATTATTTTGATTTGAATGAAACACTTGATACATGTTATTGAGACAAATCACAGCTTTCCAAAAAACATTTATCCTAGCCAAAAGACATAAGGGCACACTTAAGACTCTTCCTATTTCTAGGTCAATTTTTTGAAGCATTTCTGGGTAGTCACACTAAAACTTGTAAAAATTTCTTGGTTTTCTTCAAAGCAAGCTTCGAATATAGCCAAGAATTTGCAATTTCAATCAGTTAAAAATACACTTAACTTTGGTTTTTGTGAACACTGATAGAGATTATCTCAAATTTTTATATGCATAGCCGTGTGGCTTTTTTGCTTTGGCTTGAGGATCATAAATATTATTGGACCGTACCTTAAAATTGCCGTGTGACTAAGTTGCTTTGGCTCGAGGATAATAAATAATATTGGACCATATCTTAAAATTGCAATGTTGTCATTTAAGCTTTATTTGGGTGTTACAAGTTACCTTGAAGGCAACCTCTGCTTATAATGGTGATCTTAATGTCAAAAGTTGTCATTATCTCGGTGGAATACATGATCTAGACTGCATGTAGTCTAGCAACAAAATGGTGACTACCAATCATCGAGGAACAAGTGACGTTCTCATATCATTTGTAGGGGCAACACTGAATGAATTTTTTAAATTGATTGGTTTATACTATTTTGAATTCAAGTCACCCTATGATGAAAGATTTATGTGAATTTATGTCTTATTTGAACAATTAAAAAAATCCCATGTTTTTGCTTGCTTTGCTTGAGGTTTTTAAAACCCTCCAACTTCCCAAGCTAGAAAATATATATAAAAAGAAAAAACACCAGGTGCTACATGTTAACGTTCGAATAATTCTTCTACGTCGTAGGTGAAAATCTTGAGAGTATATTGTATTTTAGTAGATGAAAATCTTGTGAGTTTATCGTATTTTACTTGAAAGTAGTAAGAGGTAAAGCAATCTATAAAATATGTGTAGTCCACTCCCAGAGTGAGTGAGTGAGTGAGTGTGTGTGTGTGTGTGTGTGTGTGTGTGTGAGAGAGAGAGAGAGAGAGAGAGTTTGGAAAAGGGACAGATAATGGGAGGACTTGAGATCCTTGAAACAAGGTTAACAGTCAAGTTGGAATTTTGAAACAATTTAATGAAACGGAACCACATGAGGCTCTTAAATAAAAGGACTCTTTTATCAAGTGAAATTTTTTTTAAAAATCAGTGAGTGCTAAATGTATGACTAGTTCCCTTCTTCTCACTAAGGCTTGTTTTAGAAAGCCGAAAAACATCAGAAGATTTTTCGTATGTGCAGTTGAGAGAGAGAGATTTGTAGTATGATCTTCTGATAACGTTTTTGGTGTGTCCACCTTTCATCTCTCTTTCTACCTGCCTTTTACATTTGTATTCCTTCTAAGTGCAAAATATCATTAATGTGATATTATGTGTGTTTAAATATCTCACATTTCAATTCTTTGTTTTACAATGCCTTTGTGATTGTTCATGTGTATTGTGTATTTTTAATGGTCAACAATTGTTTCCAATGCTTCATATCAGGCATCGTGTCCTTCGAGGCGCAAACAAGGGGATCATAAGCCATGCTGACCTGTGCCTTCGAGCTCACACACTGTCTCTCTCTCTCTCTCTCTCTCTCTCTCTCTCTCTCATCCTCTATCCATCCTTACCTTTTTCCACGAATTTGGTTCTGTTACTACTCTTCTTGTCTGCATTGTTGTAGCGATTGCATACATGGCTACTCTCCACTAGCCAGAGAGAGAAAGACAAATACCCTCTTTGAGCACCAAGGCAGAGAAGGAGAGACTTTCTCCTCGCCTTTGAAGGCATGCTATCAACGTGGTGAAGAGAAGTCGTTTGTGATGACATGGTGAACAGTAGCCTTGCCCAATTCCATACAAGCAATGCTGAAACGAGGAGCAGATTGTGAGTGCATCATACTAATAGAGTTGTTGTCTATGAGAGCTAATGGTACTCTTGCCATACTAGGGATGGTGTCAAAGAGTGAGAAGCGGAGATAAGGGAGAACATCAAGAGAGACCAAGCAGACTTGGCATGTCTGAGGGTTGTGCATCAGAGAAGGTGAGGGAGAAAGAGATGCCATGTCTCAGACACACGCAGAGGGAGACAAAGAGATGGGATAAGGAGTTAGTTGTGGCAGAAAGGGAAGCGAGGGGGGCGGGGGTGGCAGGTTTGCACAGGCCGAATGATGGCAACAATAGTTTCTACTTTCCTTTAAAATTGTTAGATTCCATGAGAATCTGGAGGCTTAATTAATTGAACTTCACAAAGTTGACGCATCGACTCTCTCCACCACGTGCCCCTCCACCCCTCTTTTCACTCAAAGCTTCAAGAGCATCTATTTAGATTCCTATTAATCACCCCAAAACCAAAATTGGCATTGCCTATTTATGACTAAAATGCAAAAACGAGCATTGATAAATGGTCCAAATATCCAAAGTCATTAATTAATTTGAATGATTCAATTCCAAAGGAATCTTGAACTAGAAGCAAAATGAGTTGTAGGCCATTCTCGCGTGGTTAATTCTTTACCTCTGCATTGTGCTGTCTCTCTCGTCCGCCCGCCATGGCCCTTTTGCAATTGTTGCGCCTATAATTTCTTCAGCTTCTCCCCCTCAATGATTCCGACAACCACACCAGTCCTTCCTACTCTGCACAAAGGGAGAGAGAACAATCCGCCAACTCTGCATCCGGGCTTGCCTTTCTAAAGATGAGAGAGAGAGAGAGAGAGAGAGAGAGAGAGAGAGAGAGATCTGCTCTGTTTCCAAAATTGCCATGCAAGCTGGCATCAACATGACACCCACCTCACCTCGCCGGAGTTGCTGGGCTGCACCATGCTCTGCGCCCCCTTCCCCCTGTCCATCACCATGAACGCGGGTGATGAACGCTGTCCATGTTCAGGCACCTGCATACGAGAGAGAGAGAGAGAGAGTTCTTGCACTTGTGTCACTCAACCTGTGCAGCTGCAAACAACAAGAGATGACCCCCCCTTCGTGCTCACAGATGGCATCGGCCTCTCTCTCTCTCTCTCTATCCCGCTTTCTTTGCTGCCTATCGTGACGGTTATGTGTGTGTGTGTGTGTCTGTCCCCCAGCACGTGCCATTACCCCACTTTTCTACCTCAAGCCCAACTCGAGTAGCTGAGGAGATTCTCCGTAAAAGAAATGGGAAAAAAGATTGTAGGTACATATTTCCATTCTCTAACTACTCAAGTTGCGTAGACCTACTACCTCTTCAAATGTTAACAAACTTATATGTCCATCTATGGGATTTTAGTTTTTTTTTTTTTTCAAATAACAACAACAATACTTGTATTAGATAGAAAACAACAACTCACATGCAAGAGTGAGGCCTGAGAGGCAAGCCTCTTGTTGTGAGGTTCTCTTGTAGCGTTCCCGCTTGGGGTGTCACAAATTGTACGTATGAGTGCACAGGGTTGTGTGGTTGCCTTTGAATTGTGTAAGGTTTTTAAAAGACTTTTCCCAAAGATCTCAGGAGAACATGACAAGGGATCCTATGTATCAAAGATAAGGGGGCAGGTTGGGTGGGATGGCTGCCTTGATAGCCGATGTAATTATGATCTTTGGATGATGTCATGGTTCAACACGAGCATGACAAGACCTTGTAATTATTTGGGTTGATAAATATAATTCACTCAGAATTGTGAATTTTGCCGAAATAAAAAATAAATTAAAAAAAAGATTTTTCCCAAACACCAGCTTTGTGTGCTTTGTGTGTGTTAGGTTTTTTTTTTTTTTTTTTTTTTTTTTTTTTTTGGGTGGGGTGGGGCGTTTTGGTTTTTTGGGGGGGGGGGGGGGGGGGCAAAGACATAAATGCAAAGAGAAGTGTCTAGGTTTTGTGAATCTTAAAATTTAGCATCAAATAAAAACAATGTATCTAAGGTATCCACTTACAGCCATCACTGTCTTAGCTCAAATGCTATAAAAAAAAAAACCAGGGCTTTAAAGCCCTTGCCACTGCCAGGCTTTCCGTTTTTGGTTTCTTAGTTCCTTGTAGTATTAAATTGAATGGTGCTTTTTGGTTGGTTTCTAAAGCCCTTGAAATATTTAGTAAAATCTGTGGTGTGAGACTGAGGTGGGTATTATCATGTCATCGATAAAGAAGACCCAACACACACACACGCACGCACGCACGAGTGCACAAGGGCAACCCCCCCCCCCAACACAAAAAAAAAAACACACACACACAATCTCTTTAGTTTCAACATCAAAACTTTAATAAAGGATAGCAAAGTTTTGGCTCCCTATGGGACTTTCTCTAAAAAGACCCTATGTTCCTACTTCAAAGCTACTTTATGCATATTATTAACCGTCAAAAAAATAGCATAAGCGATCATAAAAGCAAAATCCATTTCTAAATGAGCATTTTCTTTATGATAATTGAAACTATTCCCACTAGGAGTCTCTTTCAAAAGTCTTCATGTTTTGCCTTTTTGGAAAAATTAGCAAAGAGAGACCTGTCTTTATAAAGGGAGAAATCCATGATTGCATCACATTATCCCTCAATTTGATGTTGAGAGCCTTTCTTGCTTGATATTGTTTCTTCCCTCACTAGCAGAGCCCCTATTTCACATGATCGCTTGATATCTTGTCTCCCTGTTGTAGTCCACCATTCTTCTTGGTGGTCGATTGTAACATTTTTGGGAATCAAGTATCATCCCATCCTCCAATAGCTATTAATCGTCGAAGAGATGAATGGCAGCTCTTCCAAGTCCTCCAAAATTGATAATGGTGTCTAGTTATTGCTCTTCTTGCTCCTTTTTCAGCCTTTGAGGGGATAGAAGAAGTGGATGGGAGAGTTATCCTTCTCTCTTGGTGAGTTCTTCTATGGAGCCTTGGCTAGAGGTTGAAAAGAACCTAGTTTTGTTGAGAAATCTTCTCTCACAATCCCATGAAATAAACGTGTCCTTTGCTCAATTGTTGACATCATCATTTCTTTTAATGGAGATAATTTTGTTGAGCTCTTTGTTGAGGTCCATTCCAAACTCACAATGGTGAGTGGATGTATTGAATTCCCAAAATAAAAGTACAACGTAGCTCAAGCTCGTGTGGAGCCCCGAGGGATTTTGTATTAGATTGATAAGCTATCAAGCCTCACCAAGAGGCGAAAACCTACCTGTATTTAGCTAGCTATAATTCATCAAAAAACGACGTTAATGGCCCAATACCACTCGTCCAAGTCCTTTCTTTCACCAAATGGGTACAATCAATTCCCTACTTTCGTGTACGATCTCCAAAAATTGGCAGAAGACATACTATTCTTACATACTCGACAATTCCTGGCCTTCCATATTTGCTTGAAGTAGAAGAATCCAACAATTTGCGGATGTACTAGAGCTTGTTGAGGTCCAATTTTATCAAGACTTGAGGGTACCACCCCCCAAAAAAGTATGGGTGAGTCCTCATTATTGCCTCGAGTACTTAAGTCTTGAGTAGGCTTCATCGCTTCACAAATAACTTCTCATACTCTTAAAAGAGATGGAGAGGTGACATTGCAAGCGTGCAAGGGGAGCGGTAGAGGACCTCCAGGAAATGGTGGGGACTCGCCATTGCCTTGAGGACTTACTCAAGTCTTGAGGAAGTTTCATCACTTCATAAATAACTTCTCATACTCTTAAAAGAAATGAAGAGGTGACATTGCAACACTGCAAGGGGAGCCATTGAGGAGCTCTACCCAAATAGAGAAAAAAATTGGGACGAATTGTAGGGCAATTGAAAGTGTTAAAACTAGAGATTGCAGCATATCCATCTTCACACCTTGAGCAACTTGATATCCATTTAAGCGGAATCAAGGACAAAGACAAAAAAATTGGTGGAAAGGGCTTGGGTGATGCTCATATCCACTCCAATGGGTGATCAATGGGCACAAACTCAAAACATGAGTAAAGTAGAGCAAGACACTCCAACACACGTCTCGTTTGAACATATTTGAAAATTTCTACCAAGGCTACATGAACAAATACAAAAATTCATGAACACGCTTACATTCTACACATACATATGCCCAAGTCTACATAAATGAACACAAAATTCATACATGTGCTTACATAATAGACATACATTTGCCCAATTGTACATGAACAAACACAAACATTCATACGTGTGCTTGCATTATACACTTAATGGCAGAAAAGGCTCTCTTTATGCTCATTGTATGTGCACCATGATAAATATGGGAGTAGCAACATGACAACACAACTACGATAGGAAACATGGGCATTTGGAACAAGAGAAACTCACCCGACTCGTTGAATGTTAAGAGGGACTCTTTGCAACACACACACACACACACAAGTGTGTACGCCTATCTCTCTTCTGTAAAGCATGTTTTAGTATGCCAAAAAGAGATCAAGAAGAAAACACAATATGTTAGCCTCAAGTATCTTCTAAGTTAGGGTTGCTTTTAATCCTAGCTGAAGGAGTACGAGCGGAAGCACGACGCGAGAGAGAGTGCGAGAAGAAGAGCACGACGATATGGTGAACTCGCTCTACTGTAATGTGTAGAGCATAGTGAGTTCTTATTAGGTTTTCACAAAAGAATATGTGTACATACCTGGCGGCCCGCCCACTTACCTGGGCGACCACATTGGGCTTTATACCCCAACAACCTCCCACTTAAAGTCCAATGTGGTACTTTAAGTGTGAGAGAAGCTACTATACAAGCTAATATACAAGAGATGTAGAGAAGTGATGTACTACCCTACACCTAACTGCTTGCGAAAATGCGCAAAGCTCTCCGAGGGAAGTCCTTTTGTAAGTAGATCAGCAGGATTTTTTGTGGTGTGAACTTTGACAAGCTGAAGTTGCTTATTCTCGAGCATTTCCCTGATGAAATGATACTTCGCATCCACATGCTTTGTCTTTGAGTGATAAACTAGATTGCGAGCCAATTGTATAGCACTTTGACTATCACAATATAACACAAGCATCTCTTCTTTGATTCCCAAATCTGTTACTAGTCGATTAAGCCAAATTGATTCTTTGCATGCCTCTGATGCTGCAACATATTCAGCCTCTGTAGTAGATTGAGTAACACAATCTTGTAATCTAGAACACCATGATACTGCTCCACCAGCCAATGTAAAGACATACACTGACGTAGACCTTCGGTTGTCTAAGTCACCTGCATAATCTAAGTCTGTAAAACCCTTTACACTTAGCTCCTGACTCCCATAGCATATACGCATACTCTTTGTAGCTTTCAGGTATCTCAATATTCCTTTCACTGCCTCCCAATGTTTCTTGCCTGGGTTTGACATGTATCGACTTACTACTCCCACTGTAAATGCAATGTCTAGGCGAGTAGCAATCATTGCATACATTAAACTACCCACTGCAGAAGCATATGGAATCTTATCCATTTCAGCCTGTCATTCCTCAGACACAGGACAATCTTGTTTGCTAAGTTTCACATATGGTGGCAATGGAACACTCGATGCCTTTCCCTTCTCCATATTGAAACGTTGCAAAACCTTGTCAATATACTCTGTTTGAGATAACCAAATCAACTTCTTTGATATGTCTCTCTCAATGCGCATACCAAGTATATGACTTGCCTCACCCATGTCTTTCATGTCAAACGATTTTGCCATCTTTGACTTCAAAGCTGAAATTTCTTCCAAGTGCTTGCATGCAATCAACATGTCATCCACATACAAAATAAGGATCAACCAACTACCATCCTTAGCCTTCTTTGTATATAGACAGTGATCGAACTCACTACGTTTGTAGCCTTGAGAAAGCATAAACTTGTGGAATTTATGGTACCATGCCCTCAGTGATTGTTTTAAGCCATAAAGACTCTTTAACAATTGGCATACCCAATCTTCCTTGCCTTTCTCAACAAACCCTTCTGGCTGCTGCATGTAAATTTCCACATCTAAATCACCATGCAAGAACGCTGTCTTGACATCCATTTGGTGCAACACCAAATCTAATATGGCAACCAATGCAAGAAAGCATTCAATGTAGTCATCTTGACCACCGGAGAGAAGACTTCATCAAAGTCAATGCCTTGTTCTTGCTTAAAGCCCTTGGCAACAAGCCTTGCTTTGTACTTTGGCTGACTATCATGAGCGGTGATCTTATACCTGTAAACCCATTTACAAGGTAGAGCCTTTTTGCCCTGTGGTAATTTAACTAGCTTCCATGTCTTGTTTTTATGCAGAGCTGTCATCTCTGACTGCATGGCCAATTGCCAATTCCCGGAGTCCTTCATTTGCACTGCTTCCTTGTAACATGAAGGCTCATTGCAATCAGTCAACATGAAATAGTTCATAGATGGAACAAACCTATCAGGAGGTCGTGTGACACGTCCAGATCTACGCACAATAGGTGGCTCAGGCTCAACCACAACCTGTGGTTCCACTCTATCCTGTCCTTGCTCCTCTTGAGCCCTGACATTTTGTCTTGCACGTGCAGGTCCATCTTCTTGGAAGACAACTCTTCTAATCTCCTCAACCCTCTCTGGTTTAGAATGATATTTGGCTTCATTAAAGTGAACATCATTGCTGCGGATAACCTTTCTGGATTCGGGATCCCAAAGTCTGTACCCCATCTCACCATAATTACCATAGCTTAGAAAGATGCACTTTCTACTCTTTGGCTCAAGTTTGTTCCTAAATTCCTTTGCAACGTGAGTATGTGCCTCACAGCCAAAGACTCTGAGATGCTTGTATCAGGGCACCTTGCCTGACCATACCATCTCTACCACTGAATCCTTCTGCAAAACCTTGCTAGGAGATCTATTTATAAGATGAACAGCTGTTGATACAGCTTCAACCCAAAACCCATTTGGCAGCTGTGCATTAGACAACATACTTCTGACCTTCTCTTGTATGGTCCTATTCATCCTCTCAGCAACACCATTTTGAGGAGGATTGTAAGGAGCAGTAAGTTCACGTTTTATACCTTTTGACTCACAAACGTCCTGAAAGGCCTTTGAAACATACTCTCCACCATTGTCAGTGCGTAAGCATTTAAGCTTCTTGCCACTCTGATTCTCCACAAGTGTCACAGACGTTTTGAAAACACTAAACGCTTCATCCTTGTGCTTGAGAAAGTAAACCCATACTTTCCTCGAGTAATCATCTATAAATGTCATAAAGTAAGAAGCTCCCCCTAGAGATAGGTTAGGCATAGGTCCACACAAATTACTATGAACAAGTGCCAAATGTGTATCTCTTCTACTGCTTCTATGCTTATGTGGCTGCTGTGTTTGCTTACCATACAGACAATGTTCACAGAATTGAAAATCATTAAATGAAAAGCCATGCAAATAACCAGAACGAGACAAGATTTCCATTCCCTTCTTGGACATATGTCCTAACCGGCTATGCCACAAGGAAAGGTTCGGCTGCTCGGTTACATTGATTACATTTTTAGAGACATTTGATACATAAATCATGTAAAGTCCTCCAGATTTTACTCCATGTGCTACTGTCATAGAACCCTTGGATATCTTCCACATGTTCTGTCCAAAAGTGGTGACGTAGCCAGCATCATCAAGTAAACCTGTGCTGATCAAGCTCTTTGTAATTGCGGGAACATGTCTCACATTCTTCTGCGTGAAAGAAGAGCCATTCTGAAACTTCAATTGAACATCTCCAACACCTAAGATCTCACATGTCTGCCCATTGCCTAGCCGAACATGATCTTTAGTGGTCACATAAGAGGTAAACCACTCCTTGTTTGGAGACACATGAAGTGATGCCCCTGAGTCTATAATCCGGTCACTCAGTGCATTTCCATCAGATGCTGTAAGAAGAGCTGAGTCCATTGTATTCTTCAAAAAGTAGATGTCTCCTGACACTAGACTGCCATCCTCTGCAACAGTGTTTGTCACATTTATTTCTTGAATCTTCACTGAGGACTTGTTCTTCTCACCATGGTCTTCAGCTTTCTCTTTGCCTTTTTCTGCTTTCCATTCTCTGCAGTCTCTTTTCATGTGACCCTTCTTGCCACAATGGTAGCATTCTATGTCACTCTTGCCTTTAGCACTGCAGGACTTGCTACGAGACTGATTCCTCTTTCCACCTTTGTACTTTTCTTTGGTCCTTCCCCTGACAACTAAGGCTGTTCCTTTGCCTTTGTCCATTGTCTTTCTATTGGTTTCTTCAGTAAGCAGACTTCCTTCTACACCTGCTATGTTCAAACCATATGGAGGTGCAGAATTACTCAAAGCTGTGCGAAAAGTGTCCCAACTTTTCGGCAATTTGATCAACAGGAACATAGCTCTAACAGGTTCATCAAACTTTACACCTTGAGCTGACAACTGACTGTAGATTGTGTTGAATTTATTTAGATGATTGGACATAGGTGTCCCTTCTTTCATCTTCAAGTCAACAAGCTTCTTGAGCCAGTATACCTGTGAAGCTGCACTCTGCTTCTCATAAAGATCACTCAGCTTTAACCATGCTTGATAAGCCGACATCTCGTCTGCTACATTGAAGTAAACGCTTTCTGCCAAAGTCAGCATAATGGTAGAAAGTGCCAATTCATCCATTTCGCTCCATTCATCTTCGTCCATATCTTCTAGTTTTATCCCCTTGAGCTTTATAGGTTTTATCTGCTTCTTTTGTACCAACACGTGCCAAATCTGCTTCTTCCACAATGGGAAATTGGTTCCATCCAGCTTCTTGATATTGTAAAGAGCAGTGTCCTGTGATCCAGCCATAGCTATGCTTCACAGTAGTTTACTTTCTTGGGAAAAATTCGGCAGAGTTTCCCCTGTAAACTGACCTCTGAACCAATATCAACCTGTCAAATGAACCAAGAAAGCTTCAGATTCTACAGAAATTTTGGTAGAGTCTCCTTTGTAAAATGGCTATGGTGTACTCAAAAACAGACCAAAAACAGCTCAAAAAACCACTATCTCTCTAACACTGTAAGTTGTGGGTAAACATGTCATGCACCTGTATTGTCTTTCACTGTCCTGTACTATCCTGTCACTGTCCTGTAAGCATAGACTACGACAATGCCTGAACGGCAGTAAAGCAAAGATGCAATCCCAACTGTCTAACTCACAGTCAATACATCCTAGTTGCCTATCTAAGGGTGCTCGAGGGATCGCTCCAAGACCTGTATCACCGAAAGGATCTCAACATTCGAGAATCCCCCAGCTCAATAAAACCTCACTCGACCCTCAACAAAGGCTGTAGTAAATCTGACAGTACATAGACTTCCCACAAAGTCATACATCCACAAATTTCCCACTGTATGCTGTAACCGCTGCGGCGGTTGTTTGCTGCGTGACTCACATCCAGCAAACCCTCAACAGACATACATCATCTCCGACAATACATCCCATGTGGAAGTACCTGCAATGTCAGAATGAAATCTGGAATATCAAGCAGCAAACACAAGCTACCTAATGAACTAGTGGATGTCGCCTATAGTTTGTGTGTAGATGCGCCCGTGTCGTATGTGACACGCCTCCAAGGACTGTGAGCCGTACTTCGATGTGTAGACAGCCACAAATCAACACTCTGGGAGTGTCGATATCCTCAGCACCTGCAGTCGTAGGCCGAGAACCCCAAATTTGGAGAGTCGGATCTGCACCCGCTGAGACCACGTAGTCAAAAATGGCATGCGCAGAACTTTGACGAAGCCGAACGGTGGCCGAGATGACCTCAGAATGAAATTCTGAGAACACCAAGCCCTTCGGGCTTACCCACAGGATTTGGTGCCGTGTTTTTGCCTGTCGAATTTCACTCCAAACTGAGCTGGTGAGTCTAGCCTCCTGCAGTGCTGCCCCGAGCCTCGATCTGAGCTCTGATACTAGTTGAAGGAGTACGAGCGGAAGTGCAACGTGAGAGAGAGTGCGAGAAGAAGAGCACGACGATATGGTGAACTCGCTCTACTATAATGTGTAGAGCATAGTGAGTTCTTATTAGGTTTTCACAAAAGAATATGTGTACATACCTGGCGGCCCGCCCACTTACCTGGGCGACCACATTGGGCTTTATACCCCAACACTAACTTCTAAGGCAGGTTTTAGCATGCCAAAAAGAGATCCAGAAGAAAACACATTATGTTATCTCTCAAGAATCTCTCTAAGCTTGGGTTGTCTTTAACCTATCTTACATTTATATGCATGACTCTCCATCACAATGAATCATTTTTCTTTCTCTTATCCTCTCTTCGTGTGTGTGTGTGTGTGTGTGTGTGTGTGTGTGTGTGTGTGAGAGAGAGAGAGAGAGAGAGAGAGAGAGAGAGAGAGACAGAGAGACTCAAAATCTAGACCAGTTCTTCCTCTCTCGTGTCTTAAGAGCATCATATAGGTGTAATGCAAAAAATACATGTGGTAAGAAGGCATCAATAGACTCTCTACACTAACTAGTTCTCCTTTCAAACTCCTCTTCCTCTCCATCCACTAGAAAGACATAGTCATCTACTACTGTGTGAACAAAAAATCACTTGCTCAAGTCTTTGCACTATTAAACTTAGTCTTGTAGTCCTCTTTGCATTGTTACGAGCGATCATACAGACAACCGTAAAAACTCTTTTTGGGCAATGGTGGGTTGGATACACTCTCAAACCCCTTTCTCTTGTCGGATAGAGCTTTGAGGTCTCTTGGGTTAGTGGCTAGGATGTTAAAAACTGTTTTTTTTCTTCTCCTCTCTCTCTCTCTCTCTCACACACACACACACACACACACACACACACACACACACACACACACAAAGCATGTGAATGGGGCTTTGCATTGTCGTTCCTTTAAGGTAAAACCAACCCACTTTCCAACAAAACAGTGGGGTAAGAAAGCTGCTCATGTCTAGGCTCTAGCTTAGCTGCAGGCATATTTTGCTTTTGTGAGAAATCGCATGATCAAGCATTTTGCTGCTTTTGCTTTCTTCTCGGTGTGTACTCTTTGCAAATTGGATGCGCCTCGACCTTAATTGTACCTGCACCAGAGAAGAGCGCCATTCTGGCTCGTGGGTCGTCCTCCTCATTTCTTAAAATCTGCGCCCCCGCACCTCCAAGTCTTTGTGTCCTTTTCAAACTCTGCTCGGCGGGCGATCTACTCACCGAGTCCCTCCCCATCCATCAGCCTCTTCCTCAAGAAAAAATTAGCTGCAATCACACATATTTGCTGGCAACAAGGCCCCATTTCGATGCTCTTCAAAGAATCTGCCCTCGTGCAGCAGAAAAACTTTTTCGACGCACCTCCTCGTCCGTGCCTACACATGGTGTAGTTAACAGATGGATCATCGCCGCTACGGAGTGCTCTCAAATCAGCCTGGTTTGTGCCTTTTACTTTTGGCTTCACTGCATTTTGTTTGTGCCCTTTGTTTTCCGTAATAAGTGTGAGCTGATTCTAGAGCAAAGGCTGATTACTTGCCCCTCGTTAGTGACTCAGGAGTAAAAACCAAGGAACGGTTAATTTGTTGTTCAGATGTGGTTTCCTGAGCGGCAGCACATGTGGATTGTCCGCCCTTTATGTTCTACTTTGCAATGCATTTTTGTTCTTGGCCACCAATTTGACTTGATTATTCGAATATTTTGTTTGAGACAAAGACCTCCTGAAGACATGACCCATGATTGGATTGTGTATATTTGCCTGAGTTTCCCCTTTCTACCTGAGATGTTTGCTATGAACAGAGGATCATAAATGCTGTTAGGAAATGACTAAGGCTACCGGTTGTCTATTATTGTGCTATTTCTTATGATGCAACATGAAGTGCGCGCTTAAGGCTACACTGTTTTGCCTTCATGGTTGTGCAGAAGCTGCTTTGTGTCAGATACTTCAGGAAGCACAACATCGTTGGCTACGTCCTACAGAAGTTTGCGAAATTTTACGCAACTATCGCAAGTTCAAGCTCACACCGGATCCTCCTCATAAGCCACAAAGTGAGTTTTCACTGCCTTCATTGAAATAATAGTATGCAATACTCATGGCTATATTTTTGGTGACAAGTTTATTGATGCACAAACGAATGTGTGCATTTATGGATGTTTTAACATTACATACTTTTGTGCATTTGTTTCATTATCTTTCATATGTGAGAGAGAGAGAGAGAGAGAGAGAGAGAGAGAGAGAGAGAGAGAGAGAGAGAGAGAGAGAGAGATGGATGTTAGATTTTGATTTTGATTGCTTCTGGTTGGTTTTTCTGTGTGGGTTTCTTTCTTTTAATGCATTTTCCTATGTTTGTGTGTCAGCTTGTGTGTTCTAATGAGATCTGCAGTTTTCAAGGTGGTTGCTTCATTCCTCCTCCGTCACAGCAGGATGCCCGGCCGTGTGCAGTTTTATTGCAGGTTGTAGTTTGCCACAGGCTACCTTCAAGATCACGGTGCATCGAAGACAGCGCCACAAGAGAAGCCCTACACTCACTTGGCATACCGACAGAGATGACATGGAGGTATTTGGCAAAGAAAGGTGCTTGGGAGAGATATGTGAGATCCTTGCTAGCACCATTGATGTGAAGCAAGGCTGTCTACAATATTATCAGGGTGCATCGAAGACGGTGCCACAAGAGAAGCCCTACACTCACTTGGCATACAGACAGAGATGACATGGAGGTATTAGGCAAAGAAAGGTGCTCGGGAGAGATTTGTGAGATCCTTGCTAGCACCATTGGCGTGAAGCAAGGCTGTCCACGGGGGGGGGGGGGGGGGGGGGGGGGGGGGGGGTTATCGAGGGGATTTAGTGGGATCGATGGCTTTGTACACAAAGTTTGTGTAAGTCAATTTTTTTGAAAATTCTGCAAAGCTGTTGAAAACCTGCAGCAGACAGATTGACGAGCAATGGTCTGCTTTGCTTGCCCCTTCTCTGAGAGAGTGTGTGTGTGTGCGCGCATCACATACACAAGTAAAAAACTTGCTGCCGCTGCCAACAGATCCCCACTTTCAAGCTCTCGGTTCTGCTCGCTGCAGCTTGGCTTGCTTCAATGCTTCGAAAATCACCTCTTTGGAAAGGATGCCTTCAATTGCTCACTTCAATTTGGTTTTGCAGCTCCCAAACCTTCTCAAGGTCTATTGCTTGCAGCTTTCCTGCCTGATACTTTTCCACACACTGCTTCGATTCGGTTCTGCCTTGCAAATGCCTTGTTAAGGCACTGTATCCTCTTAAGTGTTGCTCCCAAGCCTTGCTTCGGCTCACTTACTCTGCAGAACCTCCAAGCCTCTCAAAGATTCTTTTGCGGATGCTTTCAATCTCCTCGATTCTGCTACGTTCTTGCTGAGTTTCCCACGCTTCTAAGATTCCTTTCTGTTTAGGCTTGCTGCACACACGGATGTAGCCGGGGATGCCGATGAGCTCCGAACTGTCTCGATGTGGGATTGCTGATGGCCACCAAGGGGTAGATTTGGGGCTGATTTGCACTCTTGATGTGAGAGGAAGGGCTGAAAACGCAGATCTCGATGATGTCAATGATGGACAACGATGGGAGCACTCCAAGAGCGAGGGGATGGCCGAGGAGAGGCTCAATGGGCTACCGAAGTACCGGACCGCATCTGGATGGCTAGCATTAGCAGATCTCGTGTATCTCCTGCAAGGAAGGGGTTGAAAACTAAAAATGCTGGCTGATCTGTTGAGATCCTATAATGGGAAGGCACCGCGTACCTTCTGGAAAAGAACAGACTAAACAAACTTTAGACGCTTCAAAAACAACTGACAGAGAGAGTGTACGACACACGAGACGGAGAGTGGCAGAGCTCCACCGTCGATTGCTAGTGTGTGTGGGTTGCCTTATTTTATTGTCTTTGGGTCACTTGGGCCCCATCGGACGGGGTCCTATAAGAAGTTAACACTTTATTCTAAGTTTTACTCGCTTTCGGTGAGGATCAATAAGTTGCTGGTAACTCTTGCTTCTTCTACTGCCTCTAGGCTTTAGGCCCCTCAGCCGGGATCTGCAAGTTGTCTCAGGTCTTTAGTGGTTTGACACGTCATCAATTTGTGACAGATCTCGCTAGAGCTAGGGCTGAAATGGCAAATCGTTGGTTGATTTGCTGCCAAAAACACTAGGCTGATTTGGAGCCAAAAACTGTAGTTGCTGCAGGCTTTTGCAAAAACGTTAGGACAGGTTTGTTGCTAGCCTACTGCAACTGCTATAAATCAATGGACCAAGCTCCTCCCTTTATAGGTGAGTTTTATTGGTTATAAATTCCTTAAGCCTTAGGTAGGGCAAAACCTCTGTCAGATTATCATAAAATAAATCATTAAAATGATTTATTTATAAGTTTGACCATGGTTAAGTTTTTGGGGGAGACTGTCGCACATCTCCCCACCCGGGAACTGATTGACGCGGGGAATGACTCATTGGTTTCCTCTAACCTAAAACTACATGCACATCATGCCAAATGCCCACCATAGTGTAACAACATCTGTTTAAACGCTTGTACAATTTATTTATGCAAGAGGGTTCCAAAACTGGCAAACCTAATCTAATGAACTCGTCCGGACACACAGATATTGCGAACAGGCTCACAAAACTGCCGATACGAACCCTCCTAGGATTCTAGACAAGATAGGTGGAAAATTGGCTATGAAAGTCGATGAAGCATGTCCACATGGCACATAGAGCCATGTGCACGTGACATCCTCTCGTGCTTAAGGTGAGGTACATGTACCGAGCTGCATGGCCTCCTTGTATGAGCCTTAATCGATGAAAAATTCCTCGTTCACCAGCTTCATGTGTGCCACCATCCTTGATGTTTAAGATGTATTGCCTTGCTTGTTTCTTTGTTTTATGTCGCGTGCACATCTAACCCTATGTGCATGTGGACAAACTACTTTAGGTCTAGGGTTCAGATCAGCTTAGGAAGTGTTCTAGCGCCATTATGAGCCTGTGCACATGCCGTGCATGTCCAGGCACTTAGAGTAGTTGCATATCCTCTGGTTGCACACAACATGATCATCAGAATTACAGTCATTGGTTATCATGAGCATTTTACAATGCACAGAACCCATTTTCCCTATTTTAGCCATTTTTCACTTATTATTAATAAGTGACTTTGTTGGAAAACTGGGTAGGGCAAATTGGCTAAGCAGGTATAAATAAAAGCTAGCGCTAGCACTTTCTGGCAGAAGAGGTAGCAGAGACCCAGTGTCTAACAGTGCACCTTCTCAGCAAGACCCAGCAAGGCAACCTAGTGTTTTTCAGCCATCAAGACAGCCTAGCGTTTTTGGCAAGAGCAGATCAGCCCTGGCGTTAGCAGATTTGCAGATCAGCCCTTGCATTAGCAGATAGACCAACATCAGCGTTTTGCAGATTCTTGACGATAGAACCAGCCCTGTTTTTAGTTTTCAGCAGTTAGACACCACATATCAAGTCCCAAACCTTGCAGATCTCACCTTCCCGCAGCAAATCCTCGCCGCGTGGTCAGATCAACTAGCGTTTTCAGTTTCAGCCCTCTGTTCGTAGATTTCAGCATCTGCGTTTTCAGCGCATCGTCATCGCATCGTCGTCCTCGCCGACATAGAGTCAGAATTCAGCAGATAGCAGATTTGCAGATTTTAGCCCCTAGCTTTTCAGATTTCAGCCCGTCTCATCGCCGTCATCATTGTCGTCGACATCGTCGGCAAGTCCATTGCATCTAGACCATTGTACCAGATTTTTGCAATCAATAGCATAGACCTCTCTCGCCATAGAGAGTGGGGCCCTTGGAGGAGGGTTTGATAACATTTTGGTGTCGTATTCTCTTCTCTCTCTATCTCTGTCTCAGTACCTTCATTCATAGTGTTTATCCACTTTGTTTGTGATCATTTGCACTCTCTCACTAAAGAAAAACGGAAGGCTCTCCCTTCCGTAAGTAAAAGGAACCCTTGAGCATAGTTAAGAGCACTCATCTTGAGCAAAGTTCAACATTCATTTCCGTTGCACCTTACATTGATATCGGAGCTTTGGCAGTGTTTCTGTATCACTCAAGGAAAGAACCACATAAATTTTTTTGCTTGTTGCGGTCGCACGTAACCCAAGTCCACTTGGACCCAAGAACCCAAGAACCTCAAGACCCCAAGTTCCTCGTGGACTTAAGTACCCAAGATCTCAGTGTATGGTGATCACCCGAAGCAGAATGGATACTTTGCGTGAAGGTGATGAACATGGAGGTGGAGAAGAAGAATTTTCCCCACCAAGAGGTTTTTTTGACCCTCCCCCCTCCCTATTTACGCCAAGGGTTGCACCAAATCCTATGGAGGCTTTGGTCAAGTTGATGATGGACATGATGTTACAACAAGAGGTGCAACGCGCTACCTTGGAGCGCGAGCGCGAAGAACGACGGTTAGCCTTGGAGCATGAGCGTGAGCAAGCACGCTTGGTGGCTGAAGAAAGTTAGCCTTGGAGCGTGAGCGCTTGGCGGCCGAAGAAAGACGAGCAGCCTTGGAGTTAGAGCGTGAGGCGCAGAGAGACCAACGCATGCTAGAGTTGGTCCTACAGGTACTCACCTCGAAGCCCGAGCCGGTCAAGGATGTTGGTAGTTCATCAAGTAGCACAAGGAAAGATTCGGACTCCAACAACCCCGTCACTGAGAAGTTGACGTTCAGTAAGTATGACAGTATGTTTGTTCGCGGGAGCTCTCAAGCTAAGATGGATGCTACTATTATTCATTCTTGGTTGCGTCAATTTAATGCTTACTTTGCGACAACTAAGAAGACAAGAAATAGCAAGATTTTGACGGCAGCCATGTACCTTGCCGGTGATGCCATTAATTGGTACCACGTATGGCAAGAGGCACAGTTGACTGCGCACCTAGAGGAAGCCGAAGAAGGCGCGCCCCTTTTCTTCAATTGGGCCGACTTCCAAGACAAGCTCAAGGCACGATTTATGCCACTACAGTACCTAGCACGATTGAAAGACGATTGGGGCAGTCTCAAGCAAAATGGTATGCCAATTATGTCTTTCTCTAGTCGTGTTTTGCAGCTCGACACCCAATAACGCAAATCGGATGATGAGCGCAAGGAGGCATTCCTTTATGGATTGGACGAGTATATCAAGTATGATGTGGAGGTACTCTATCCAATCGATCTTAACAAGGCGGTAGCAATTCCTCTCGCACACGAGATGAAGCACAATAAAGGAAAGCCTAAGGATAACAAGTCTTCTCACAGTACCTCTCAGACTTCTCAGAACCCTCAGAACGGTAAGAACGGTAACTCTTCTAGCCAATTTTCCAATAGTCTCTCGGAAAAGAACACTCAAAATGAATCTAAGGGTAAAGCTAACACACTTGCTAAACCTAAGCTCACCCCATATGAAAAAGCTACACAAGGAATCATAGGAGGATACATCACGGCAGAAGAACAAGTCATTTATTCTAAGGAAGGTCGTTGTTATCACTGTCACGTCAAGGGTCATATAAAGAAAACATGTCCTAAGATTGAATCTAACGAATCTAAAGAACTCACAGAACCCACATCCTTTGTTAATGCCATAAATAAGAACACTCGTGTGTCGCGAGTTTCTCATGATCCTATCATTGATGAGTCTTCCATGAAGTGTTATGGTCATGTGAATGGTCAACACATGGTGGTCTTGTTTGATTGTGGTAGTATGCATGATATGATTGGTGACTCTCTTGTCGAAAGAGCTCGCTTGGAGGTTCGCAAGACATCTCCTTTCAAGGTGTCGGGCTTCGCTCCTGATATGGACTCTCTCATTACTGGAGAGTGCCTTGATGTGTTCTTCACAGTTCAACAAATGTCCTTCCGCAGAAAATTTGTAGTGTCTCCTCTTTGAGGATGTGATATGCTTCTTGGCATTCGATGGTTTCGTGAGCATAACCCTCTCATTGATTGGGCGGACAATACTCTCACTTTCAATGCCAAAAGTGACTCTTCCATTGTCATTCGTGGGGAGGAAGTTATTCATTCTTCACCTCTCATTACTAATGTACGGGCGAAGCTTGAAAAGAAACAGGAGAAGGAGACTCTCTCAGTCTTTTCTTCTCCAAAGCATGAGACACATGTTTTCCATGATAAAGATGTGTTTATTCACAAGGATGATGATTTGCATGATAAAGATGTGATTGTTCACAAGGATGATGTTTTAGTTGATACTTTTTCTAGTGAAGCTAACCTCATTGCAGATACGATTAATCATGAAGAACCGATCTTTGCTCTCGAGTCGAGATCTAAGGAACCCACTCAGGAAGTATTGTGTGTTCGCATGATTCGTCAACACGCATTGTTCGAGTGTTTCATTCGTGACGGTTCTTGTATTTTCGTCACCGTCTTTATGTGTTACCTTTTCAGAGGCATGCCGTATTGTACGATGCACATGATTCACTCATCAATGGGCACGGATGTATGCGGATCACTATCGAAAAGAAGAAATGTTTGCATTCAAGAAATTCACATTCCATGTCTCTTCCTTGGCATGACACAGTCTCAGATGGAGCACAAGAAAGATTGACCATCAAGCATCGGCATTTTCATTGTGATACAGTTGATAGATTTAGATCAGAAAGTCAAGATTCGATCCCATTTTTTGCGTGTGTTTGATAAATGGTTTGGCACTTCGTCGCTTTGTTCATCTACATTGCATGCACAATCTTTTAGGAAGAATAGTCTTTTTCCAATCACTCTACATGGAATGGGTATGTTCACGTTTTTGTGTTGGAATTGGTTTCAGGGACCATACATATGAAACGAGGGTATAGGACACCTCTTACCAACTTACTTGAGACGTTGCTTCGTGATCCTTAGAAACACCTAGTCATCCTTCTTGAATGAGACATCTTGTTGATGCTTATTAGCATGCCTAGAATAGGACTCTTGAGCCTTGCTAAGTAGAAGCTTAACACTCTCTCGAGTACTTCTGCATATGTTTGACTAACACAGGTGGCATCATTAAATTTGGAAATAGACCTAATCAACAAAGATTGAAAAGGTCGGCCAAACTCAGCCTCATATGGAGTACAACTAATTGCAGGAGCGAACGAATCACCTGAACTAACGGCAAATATTGTTCCCACTTAGATTGTTTATCATGAACATAGACTTTGAGAACATCAAATGAAAACTGGTTGTATATTTCAGTTTGCCCATCAGATTGTGAATGAAATGCAGAAGAGAAATTGAACTTAGTGCCAAAATTTTCAAACAAAGCACACCAAAAATGGGATGTGAACTTTGTGTCACGATCCAACACAATTGGTTTGGGTAGACGACACAATGGAGACCGATGCTTTATGAACAACCGTGCAACATCTTGTGCAGTAAGAAGCATGCAAAATTTGCTAAATCTATCAAAATCCATACTTATGGTGTCCTCAAACGGTATGTCAGGGATATGCAATGGCATGAGTAGACCTTGTTGCTTACCATGTGGCACTTTTAACTGTTTGACATACAATACAACACACGCAGTAACATAGTTGTCTACATCCTTATGCATCCTTGGTCAATAGAAAAACCGTTCAATGTAGCATTGATACCTCTATGATCACTCGTTAATGCATCACGAGCGTCATGCAGATTGGTGCTTTGTGAAAAGATAGTAGATAGAAACGGTTTTACAGAAAAGCCAACCATCACGAATGCACGGACCTTGTGCATTAAGTGCTTGTAACCAGTGCTTTTCAAATTTAGAACCTATATAATTATTTTTTAGATCATCAAAGCCAACACCTTGAATAGAGAGAAAAGAATGAGTTTCTAACGAGCGAACTTGATCTTTCTTACTCAATGCTTTGCAACAGGGTTAGCTTTGCCAGGGATATACTCAATCATACCACCAAATTGCTCAAAAAATTGAGACCATCGTGCTTGTCTATCACTCCAATGTGCACTAGGCATAAATTGAAGCCACCTAAGGGCTTGGTGATTTGTGCGAATGACAAACTCAGTGGATGCAGAATCCATATGATTTTAGAGGCACAACCTGGGGGTTTCTCAGTCCCTTGGTGTAATGTGCAGCGGCAGAGTTTATGGATTTAGCTCGGATCTAGTACTCCGCACAAACACAAGGGACACTTCACTTCACTTGAAAGACTAAACTGAACTGAAAGAAAGAGAGAGACGAGAGAGAAAAGAGATGACACAGGGATGTCGGGTCCCAAACCCTCAAGGGTCCCCTTGCTCTGTTGCCAGAGCAAGTACTTTCTTTATTCTTGCACAAATGCTCAAACAATGACTGGATGCTGCGATGCTGATGCTAATAGGTACTGATGCTGTGGTACTTGATGACGACGACGACGACGATGTCAAAGCTGAAATCTGAAAACGCTGATCTGATTTAAAGCTGAAGACGTTGATATGATCGAATCTGATTTGAAATCTGAAAACGCTGAACTGATTTGAGGCTGAATCAGAAAACGCTGGTCTAATGTGAAATGCTGGCGATGCTGGCTGAAAATGCTGATCTTGTCTTGAGAAAACGCTAGGGCTCCTAAGGTGTTGCCTGATTGTTGCGTTTGTGCCTCCTTGTGTCCCTGCTTCTTCTGCTTCTACTGAGTGTCCAATGGGTTTATAGTTCCTTTAGCCATTTTCCCTACCTACATTTTAACAACGGTAAATGAAAAGTCACTTATTAATAAATGACTTATAAGAGGCGATTCACGCGGTAAAATGCCTGCATGATGAAATGCTGTCCTGTGCAAGAGAGGGTATACAAGTGTGACCGGTCTGGACATGCACGTCCTGCTAGAGGCTCATAAAGTTGCGAGGCTCAGTTCTAAGCTAATGACTCATGCTAGACTGTAGCAGAAGCATGTCCACGTAGCGCAAGTGAAGTGCGCACGTGACATCCCCCCTGTTGAAGGTGAGGCACAACTGCGGAACTTCTATTCTTTGATTCTTTTCTGTTCTTTTGATGCTGACTGCTTTTGATGCATCTGGGTGCATAACCAATGAAGATTCCTCCAAACGGGTGGATACTACGGATGTAGATTTGGTGCGATGTCAACACCTACCATACGAGTTATCAGGTAGCTTTACTACTGTCGCAGAATACCAGCTTTCCTGCTGTCTCTGCCTTGCGAGCAAGTACGACCACTCGAATAGTCTTGTCGTGAAAACATTGCGGGTGAAGCTGAAAGGTAATTGTGCTCGGAGGTAATTCCAAGGGTTTCTTGTCGATGAAAGTGGATACATGCAAATGTGAATGCGAATGTGAATGCAGAAGAGGTTTAGGGAATCCTGTCTCCAACTCCTTTCATATCCGCAAAAGAGGCAAGTAGTCCTTGGTACTCAACATATGGGTGGTTGTGTATCCGATGTCGATCTTCCTTCGAAGACATGGCAATGAAGATGGGAGCTAAAAATGAAGACTCAATGATTCTTTCAGGGAAATTTTTTTTGGGAGAGGTTCCTTGGGTTCTTGATTCTTGATGGTTCTTCCCTTGAGTTCGCGAAGCCGAAGCACGCATAGAGTGTAACAAACTGCTGACGTGTCAAAGCCTAAAGAATGGAGCCAACTTACAGATGCCGGCCGAGGGGCCTAAACCCTAAGAAGAACAAGTAACAGAAGAAGTGTCACAAAGTGATGACGCGGTTGCCCAAGAGCAGAAACCCTAACCCTAATATTTGCCAAAAACCCTAACTGTTGAAACCCTAATTTTGGAAACCCTAACCCTAAAACCTGCAAACCCTAATTTTGTTGCCAGAAACCTTAAAACTGCAGAAACCCTAATTTTGGAAACCCTAATCCTAAAACCTGCAAACCCTAATTCTGCTGCCAAAAACCCTAAAAGTGTAGAAACCCTAATTCTTGAAACCCTAACCCTAAAACCTGCAAATCCTAATTTTGCTGCCAGAAACCCCAAAACTGTAAAAACCCTAACCCTAAGGGCAGATTTTCGAGTTTGCGCTGGCTGATGATGTGGCAGGCTGTACACATTTCCGTGATTTACGCTGGCATCTTTTGGATTTGCTTTTGGACTAGAAGCTTTTGAGTTTTAAAAGCTTTTTACTGTAATTGCTTTTTAGGCCAAGGGCCTTTAAATATGAGGCTAGGGCTCATTCTTTGGCATGCTGCCTGGAGAAGGTGCAGAGTCTGGAGTACCGGCTTGTACTTTGATGATGCAATATAAAGAAATATCAAAAGGGGTGCCAAGGTTTGGGGCCAATACTCTCTGGGGTGGAATTCCGCCAGTCCGTGTCGCGTGTCGTCTCTCTCTTTCAGTTAAGTTGTTATTGAAGTGCTAAAAGTCTGTTCTTTTCTATTGGCATGTGGTGTCCGCCTTGTGACAGTGGTATCAGAGCATCAGTCGTGTGCTTTTCTGAAAGCATACCGGTCCTACAAAAGAGTAGACATAGCTGTTGGAATTTGAATCGAGGTATCTTCGCCCTCGAACCCGAACTTATTAGCCACTCCCACCCTTACTTCATCGCGCATCGAGCGCGCTCCCGTCTTCACCGCAGTGTCTTACAGGGCATAAGCCAATTAAGATCACTTGTAAGAGAAGGATCGAGATTTGTTTCAAGTCACTGTTTTTTTTTCTCAGAAGCAGTGTCATGCAGATATTGATGTCTACAGCTACCAAGCAGTATACTCCAAGTACTTAGCAAGCTTTCAAGAAATTTTTTTGCCCGAAGTTATATGGTTTCTGACATCTTCCTTCGGAGTGCAACTTCTGGCAGAGTGGGGTATCCTGAAATGTTTGCCATGGAAACCCTAGCAAATTATAACTTGAAATTTCTCGACATCTTTCAGCAGATGTCTCTTCACGAGCAGATGACCTTGGAGATCCAGTGCGATTGCTATCTTGGGACTACCATCGTCGCCAACAAAAACACTGTCTGTCCAAGAGCTGATGGACCATGCTGTGCTCGGCTACGACCTTACGGAATGAACCTAACCCTAATTTTTGGTGCAGGTTCCAGGATGGAAAGTCAGTCGACTTTTCGAGCTTGACTGATGTCGAGATTGCTTTTTTAAGTTTCAAATCTGTTTGAGAACTTGTTTGGTGATCTTGTTTGGAATTTGTTTGAAATGGATGCTATCTGTTTTGAACCTGTTTTGGTGCCGATTTGATTTGTTTGACTCTGGTTTAATACTGGTTTCAATGGTTGGTGATTTCTCGGGTGGAGAAGTGAGAAATGATGTTTGAGAATGCTTGTTCATACTCATGGCTCGGACCCTTGTGGTTATTTGCGGAGGGAGTATTGAATGATTGAAAAGTGTTGTTTTTACTTATGGCCCGGACCCTTGTGGTTATTCACGGGGGGAGTATTGTTGTTGTTACTCATGGCCCGAACCTGGATGGTTATGCGGGAGGAGTATTAAGAAGTCTGAGCAGTGGTTACTCTCAATACCTCCAAACGACGCAGGCTGCGGTTTGGGGCGGGTTTGGTTGTAAAAGGCCTCTATATCTCATGGCCGGGACCTTTTTAGGTTATTTGCGGGAGGAGTGATGAGGGAGTCGTTGAACAGCTCATGGCTCGGACCTGGATGGTTATTTGCGGTGGAGTGTTCATCGGCGGCTTTATGTTTCTATGTCTTGTAACATGCATATGTGAGCATTTGTGTTGCATTGTGATGTGCCAACTACTGAATATTCCTAATTGGATGAGATTGCTTGGGTATGTAAGTTTAGTGCATCAAGACACCCCTGGAAGATCAGTACGGTCTGGGTGTGATGGCTAATTTTACTACGTCAGAATATCAAGAGTTCCGATCTGGACAAAAAGAGAAGATGTAACAAACTGCTGACGTGTCAAAGCCTAAGGAATGGAGCCAACTTACAGATGCCGGCCGAGGGGCCTATACCCTAAGAAGAACAAGTAACAGAAGAAGTGTCACAAAGTGATGACGTGGTTGCCCAAGAGCAGAAACCCTAACCCTTATTTTTACCAGAAACCCTAACTATTGAAACCCTAATTTTGGAAACCCTAACTTTAAAACCTGCAAACCCTAATTCTGCTGCCAGAAACCCTAAAACTGCAGAAACCCTAAATCTGGAAACCCTAACCCTAAAATCTGCAAACCTTAATTTTGCTGCCAGAAACCCTAAAACTGCAGAAACCCTAATTCTTGAAACCCTAACCCTAAAACTTGCAAACCCTAATTCTGTTGCCAAAAAACCTAAAATTGCAAAAACCCTAACCTTAAGGGTAGATTTTCGCGTTTTGTGTTGGTTGATGACGTGGCAGGTTGTACGTATTTCCGTGATTTACGTTGGCAGCTTTTGGGCCAGAAGCTTTTGAGTTTTAAAATCTTTTTACTGTAATTGCTTTTTAGGCCAAGGGCCTTTAAATATGAGGCTAGGGCTCATTCTTTGGCATGCTTCCTGGAGAAGGTGTAGAGTCTGGAGTACCGGCTTGTACTTTGATGATGCAATATAAAGAAATACCGAAAGGGGCGCCAAGGTTTGGGGCCAATACTCTCTGGGGTGGAATTCCGCGAGTTCGTGTCGCTTGTCGTCTCTCTTTCAGTTCAATTGTTATTGAAGTGCTAAAAGTGTGTTCAGTCTGTTCTTTTCTATTGGCATGTGGTGCCCGCCTTGTGACATAGAGCTCTGATACCAATGTAATGTGCAACGGAAGAGTTTATGGATTTAGCTTGAATCTAGTACTCCGCACAAACACAAGGGACACTTTACGTCACTTGAAAGATTGAACTGAACTGAGAGACAAGAAAGAGAAAAGAGACAACACAGGGATGTCGGGTCCCAAACCCTCAAGGGTCCCTTTGCTCTGTTGCGAGAGCAAGTACTTTCTTTATTCTTGCACAAATGCTCTACAATGACTAGATGCTGAGATGCTGATGCTAATGGGTACTGATGTTGTGGTACTTGATGACGACGACGACGACGATGTCAAGACTGAATTTGAAAACGCTGATCTGATCCGAATCTGAAAACGTTGATCTAATCTGATTTGATCTGAAATCTGAACATGCTGAACTGATCTGAGGCTGAATTAGGAAACGCTGGTCTGATTTGAAATGTTGGCGATGCTGGCTGAAAACGCTGATCTTGTCCTGAGAAAACGCTAGGGCTCTTGAGGTGCTACCTGACTGTTGGGTGCTTGTCTCCTTGTGTGTCTGCTTCTTTTGCTTCTACTGAGTGCCCAATGGGTCTTTTATAGTTCCTTTAGCCATTTTTTCTACCTACATTCCAACAAGGGTAATGAAAAGTCACTTATTAATGAATGACCTATAAGAGATGGTTCACGCGGTAAAATGCCTGCATGATGAAATGCTGTCTTGTGCAAGAGAGGGTATGCAAGTGTGACCGGCCTGGACATGCACGTCCTGCTAGAGACTCAGAAAGGTGCTAGGCTCAATCCTGACTCATGCTAGACTGTAGCAGAAGCATGTCCACGTAGCGCAAGTGAAGTGCGCACGTGACACTTGGCGTTTGTGAGTTGCTATAGGATGCGTTTGTTTTTACACTGGATGCATTGTATCAATCACATACATAGCATTGGACATTGTGTTTTTTGCTACATCGCATGAGGTGTACAGAGCTTTGGGCTGATTTGTGTAGGCTTATCACTACCTGATTAGAGTATCTTTAGTCCTAGATGTATCTTGTGGTTTGTTTTGGGATTTTTCCCCATGATATCATTGTATATCTTATTCAGGGTTTTTCCCATATCACTTGCATATGGATCTATGGTCGATTTTGGGTAATACAATGGGTTAACTTCAGTTTAGATGCATAACTTCACATATGTGGGAATGATGCGAATCAAAATGAATGATCACACCCAAAGGCGAATAGCCAAGAAACTGGTGATAATCTTGGATAAGCTCCATAAATTCAGTGCCTTGGTTAAACTCCTAAAGAAGATAGTGTCACCTTAATAACCTTAATTTTCTGCTCATTTTGCAGTTGGCTGACTCTTGCAGGGTACCAAGCTTTGGTTTAGTGCATCAAATAGCATGAGATTGAAGGTGTAGGTTGCCCGCAGGTTTGACAAGAATTGTTCAAGCTGGTGCAAGGCGACCTCGAAGCAAACTGGAGGCATTTCCGCAAAAGCTGCCCGCTGGTTGGTCCTGTTGGCACAGGGTACATGGACCCAATGTGAGCAAGGGGTCCATTAACCACAGCATTTAACATGCCTGCTTTGAGCCGTCAGGGTTCGTTCCTCTCTCTCGGCCTTGGTCCTTAAGTGCATCACTGAACTTGTTTGGTGATTTTCCGACGTCACCTCCGGGTGGCGTGACTAACAAGGGAACATGGAATGATTAACATGGCATGAAAAAACTTTTTACTCCCCCGAGGGGGGAACTTGCTTCCATCCCCGGTTGGCGTGCCACGTTAGCGGTTGAAAGTGCTTTTCCCCTTGCCGACAAGTCGGGAAGGTTGTCGGCAAGGAAACGCGACCTTTACTTGCTGGCGTGCAGGTGAGTTAAAGGCGCTTTTCCTTGTCGGCTTGCCGACTCTAGCCCAAAAAAGTAAAAACTAAAAAGTAAAAACGCTGAGAAGCTTCGTAGTTGATGCCACTAAGAGCGTGTCTACTCGCGTCGTTGGAAGAACTGGAATGCGATGTTCCTCCATATCCTATATTTTAGGAAAAAGCAAACTGCATCTGACATCAAGGACTCAAGAGGCCTAGATTAGGGCTGAAACTAGTTTGAATGCGAGACAAGTGCATTTTAATGTTTGATTTTCCCAACGTTTTAATGTGATTAACTAAAAGAAGGATCCATGTATCAGGTGAAGTGATATAGTGGACCATTCTACGATACCACTGGAAGGAATTAGGGTGGAAATCGCAGAGGGGCATTCATTGCTTTGCTAACATAATCTTGCACAATACACACAAGTGTAATGATGCAAATTAACTTCTGCTTACGCTTGAAAAAAGAGAATACAAATGACGTTCTTGAGAAGGGGTGCTGATTGATCTTGGGCGAGCCCTACAATGTGAGGGTTGATTTATTAGCCTAGGATATTCCAAAAGGGAAATACAAGAGTAAATGTGACCTTAAGTAAAGGAGGATACACTTAAATATTTAATAAGCTAATGCTTAGCCAACAGCAATTGACTTATGCATCTCCAATTTGGTCTGCCTAAGTTTGTACTGAGTAAATGGCCATTGTGTTATTTGTTGAAATCCCTTCTCGCTCATGTGTTTTTGTAATCTCACAATTTATGCCCAGGTGCTAGCGGGTGTAAAACATTTCAGGCCTCTTGCTAGAAAGGGGAGGGCCTTCTGAAAATGTGCAATGCTCTGTTCTAATCATATATGTTTTTTCTGTCTTGACTTGTTAGGTGGGTCGTTGTTTCTTTTTGATCGAAAGGCTCTCAGATATTTTCGGAAAGATGGCCATAATTGGCGGAAGAAAAAGGATGGAAAGACTGTTAGAGAGGCTCATGAAAGGTTAAAGGTAAGTACAAAAAGGTCAAAATTTGTGAATTCTCTTGATTTGTGGAGCCTCAAGTGCAATATATTTTTTCACTCAGGCACTTTCATATCATGAAGATTTTCATGGTGGTATTAATTGCATATTTCTGGGTTTTAGGCAGGAAGTGTTGAAGTTTTACATTGCTATTATGCTCATGGAGAGGAGAATGAGAATTTTCAACGACGAAGCTATTGGATGCTTGAGTATGTTATCAAACCTATCAAAGGTTGCAATGGCTTCAGAACTACCATCTAATCTGTCTGCCTGTTTGGATTTCAGCACCAATGAGCATATAGTGTTGGTGCATTATCGAGAAGTCAAGGAGGTATTGCTCATTATTCTTTACTGTTCATGCCCACACTTTAACTTCTACGTCTGATCTAGGTACATGTGCATATGGGGATAAGCTTGTGCCTAATCTAGTCTGACCCAGAGCAATTGGTAGTAGATTGCATTTTACATGCGAACAGCTTGGCATGTATAATATAAACTTATGTTGTTCTCATTCTGGTTATTGCAGGGCTCTAGAAGCGGCTTGCGTTCTCCAAATAGCTATTCAGTTGATGGCAGCTCAACTTTTGGCAATCCTCGTGGGGTTGCAGGCACTTCACCCCAAACGTCACCTCTTGTTTCTCCTCGCTCCTCAAGTCCTAATACAAGTAGTGCGGATTGGAATGGTGGACCAACATATTCACCAGAATGTGATGAACCTGAATCTAGCGATGATACAGATCAGTTTCGCCTGAGAGAACTAGAGGCTGCAAATACTGCCACAAACAGAGGACCAGTAGTAGCTATAGGTAATGCAACTTCTGTAGGAAATATTGGACGCCTAAATTCCACACCTTTTCCTTTCATCAACCAAAATGGTGGTCGATATGGAGAAAAAAGCCTGCCACCGTCTTATGAAGGCACAAATGGAACTGCTGCAGCAGCTTATACTTCAATAACTGGGTTGGGTGGAGCTCAGGCTTTGCCATTAAAGCAGGAAAATGGTGCTGTAACACCACCAGGTGGCTTTGATTTGTTAGAATACTGTGAAGTGCTTAAACAAGTGAAGAGTTGGGGAAGTAAGGAAACCACGGAACTCGCCAATATGAGGTTACAAAGTCATTCTGATCAATACAAAGACAAGGCAGTGACAGCAGGCAATCAATCTACATGGTTTAAGGACCCAACTGAAATGATTTTGAATGAAATGGTTGGGACAACCCAAGCTGCAGGGGATAACAGGCTCTCAGTCGTAGGAGCATCATGGCAGACAAGTTCACAGGGCTTTCTTGATGTGAGTGCATGTTTTGTTGTAAGCAATATGTGTACAAGTCTATATGCATGTTGAAACTAATGATTTCCATACACATCACACAGACATCATCCATGCCAGCGAGCAAATACCAGCAGTCTTTTCCAGGGGATGGATTGGCGTCAATGCAGGTGAGGTAACCTTATACTTGTTGTTCATACTATTACTATTTACTCTAAACCGCTATGAAAGAACTGGACTAGTGAGTCAAGCTGTGCTATTTGGCGTAATCTAAAAGGTGTCTTGGGGGTAGTGGTTTCTCAGAACAGGTGGAAACTTGTTTTGATTTTTCTTTCGTTTATTTCTGAAGGGAAAACTTCTCTAACCTCGCCACACAGATTTGCTGTTTCTTTTGCAATGGGCTATAAGATCACTTCTGTTGTTTCAATATTCTTTTGATATTACAGGGTCATCCTGCAACAAAGAGTTTTGTCAGCCCTAGCAGTGAGCTGGCTAGAGCCTACAAACCTTAATATTGATGACCTTGTCCTCAAAAGGATGAGTGCAAGGGATTAAGGTTGATGTCCTGAATCATTTGGGTTGGGGCCTCATGTATGGATCTCTCCCTTCTTGCCAGAAATTGGTGTTTAGGTCTTTGGGAACCCTTGCTATAAGTGTGCCCATTTAGGGTTGGCCACTGTTATTTGTATTCTGGATATGTGGGGGCTTTTACCTTCTTGCATGGGTTTCTTTCTGATCTAGGCTAAAGTAGGGGCTTATGTATGGCTGCCACACTTGTAGGCCGGTTCTCTGAGCTGCCATTCCGTTCACGCTTCATGCTATGCATTCTGACATGTGCGTATCTGTTAGTTATGTACTAGTAATCCAGTAAATGAAATGAAAATTATACATATTAGGACCTAGAATGAAGCACAACACAACAAGTGTAAGAACAATCTACAAAACTTTTCAATGTGTGACCTTAAAATCAAATGAAACGCATGTGCAAATTTCTTGTACTCCTACATGTTAACCTATTTTAGAGCTCCTAAAACGTGTTCGGGATGATTATGATGGCGCAAGCTCCAGCCCCATGCTATACTGGTGGCCAGGATTGGAGAGCATCACCCCTATTTCCCCTTCAATCGGATGATGGGTATGTTTTTTGGGAAGTCATAGAAGATTTGCGGGCACTTTCTTTGACAATAGGATTGTTTGTCGGAAGCAAAGCATAGGGAGCACGTACCTCAAGTGTTTGAGCTCTTAAACATCACAGGCTAGATTCACTTTCTTGGACATGAATATCTCAAGGAAGGTGTCTGTATGATCTTGCTAAGGTAGTTGCAATCAAAGATCGGTCTCCATTGAGGGATGTTTGTGTTAACAGTTTTCTTGGATTGTATTCCTATTTTGAACGCTGCATTCAAATGTTTGGAGAGATTGCATCACCTTTGCATGAGTTTATTAAAAAGGGAGTCTCTTTTAAATGGGGACCAAGAGAAATCACAGCTTTTGAGAGGCTCAAGAAGAAGCTTACTACAAGACTTGTTTTGATCTTGCTAGATTGGCATAAGTTTTTCAAGGTTCATTCTGATGCCGTTTGGAGCTGGATTGCAACAGGAAGGGCGTGTTGTTGCTTATGAGAGTCGACTGCTTACCAGAGCAGAGAGGGTTATGCAAACATTGAGGAGGAGCTATTGGCAGTAATGCATACTCTAAGTTCATGGAAGCATTATCTTCTGGGAGCAGAATTCACCGTCCATACTACTCATCAAAGTTTGTGGCACTTTTTAACTTGGACACAGCTGTCAGAGTGTCAGCTCAAGCCTCAAATGTTGACAGTGTTAGTCATATATCATGAAGAGTTGCGACAGCTGTGGGCTGAATTGCTGCTATTTATGAAAGGTTTCAATGTGAGGAGACAATTTCTGGATATTCTCTCAAAGATGGATCTCTCATGAAGCGTGCGGATTTATTTGTCACTACAACTTTCTAGCAAAAGGTTTTGATAGATGTCATCCACCACCGTTTGTACAGCATGGGAATTGAGGCTGTGCTCAAAGCTGTTGTGGCTTACTTCTATTGGCCTCAAGTCAAAGATGATGTAGATACCTATGGTTGGATTTGTACGGTACTTTGGAAGGCTAGGAATGATTGCCACAAAGCGCTTGGGTAGTTACAGCCTCGTATGTAACTCGACAGGCACCACGTGCCAACGGAAAAGAACAGTTTGAACAACTTTAAGCACTTCAAATAACACTGAACTGAAAGAGATACATGACACATGAGACGGGGAGTGGCGGAGTTCCACCCAGAGAGAGCGTTGGCCCCAAACCCTGGCGCCCCTTTATGTATTTCTTTATATTGCTTGAACTCAGTACAACAACGTGAGACAATGCCAGAAAAGACGCCCTCTGGTGATATTTAAAGGCCCTTGGCCTCTCAAAAGAAGCTACATGAAAAGCTGCAAGTTCTAAAAGCATCTAGCCCCTCCCAAAAGCAGCCAGCGCAAAAGTAGGAAATCCATTCACGTGCCACGTCAACAGCGCGAATTGCGGATGTCTGCACAGTCTGCCACATGGCACTGTCAGCACAGTGGAGGCGTCCGTACAGTTGCCACATTATCATGCTCCATGCAAATCTTTGTGTGTGTGTGTGTGTGGATCGTGCTTTATTTAATCTCTTTAGGTTACTTGGGCCCCATTGGACGGGGTCCCATAAGTTGGTAGGAACTTCTTTAAAAATTACCCCACTGGGTGAGGATCTGTAAGTTGGTGATATCCTAGGTCGTTGGCTTTCCAAAAAATCTCATCCAATAAGGAGTATATCCTCATTTCAGGTCGGAGCTCTTGATATTCTGGTGTAGCAAAATTAGCCATCACACCCAGACCGCACTAATCTTGATCGGGTGTCTTGATGCACTAAAATTACATACCCATGCAATCTCATCCAACTAGGAATATATTCAGTGGTTGGTACATCACAATGCAACACGAATGCTCACATTTGCATGTTACAAGACACAATGAACAACGCCACTAAGCACTCCTTCGAGACAAACGGTCTGTGGTATGAAGCTACTCAACGAGTACCTCGTCACCCCCCCCGCAAATGACCTAAAAAGGTCAGGGCTATGAGCTCAAAGCATTGATACAACCAAGCGTTCCTAGACCGCAGCCTGCATCGCTTGAAGGTTTCAAGCATACAACCAAACGCTTCCCAGACATCTCGTCTGCGTTGTTCGAAGGTTTCTAGCATACAACAAAACGCACTCCAGACATCTCGTTTGTGTCGTTTCGAGGTTTTCAAGCATACAACGAAATGCTCCCTAGACATCCCGTCTGCGTCGTTCCAAGGTTCTGACAATACTAAAACAACGTTTTTCACTACTACACCCGGGAATAAATCATCAAGCAATGAAACTAGTATTAAAACCAGAGTTAAACAATTCAAATTAGCACCAAGACAAGTTTAAAACAAATACTATCCATTTCAAACAAATTTCAAATAGTACTTTCTCAAGAGAGCTCAAAAGTATTTAAATCAACTAGATAGTTCATTCAGCTTTTTGTTCGGATAGTCGAACTTTTGAGGACATCTGGTTTGTCCTTCGCAACAGTGTAATGGTACGGTTCCAGATCTAGAGGGTCGCATCATTCTTGTCATGCCAAGGCATGCCCAAGAAAACGTAGCAATTGCCCAACTTCATTATGTGAAAATCGGCTTTTCCATGATAGCCACCCCTTGAACCTCTATGAGTGTTATGGCCGGTACACTTCCTATGTAAGGATTCCCATTGATAGTCATGTACTCTCGGTAAGCCTCGCTTTGGGCTCTCACGTGTTTTTGTGAGGAAAATAATGTCATGTCCCCTCATCACGTCCTCCAATCTCCTTGGCTGTGTCTGTTAGGTGTAGCGGAATGAATGTTTGCGCTTTGCTCAAGATGAGTGCTCCGAACTATGCTCAAGGGTTCCTTTTGTTCTTATGGAAGGAAGGGCCTTCCGTTCTTAATGAGAGAGTGCTATGATCACAAACAAAGTGAATGGACACTGTGCGTGCAAGTGTATGAGACTGAGAGATAGAGAGAGAAGAGAGATACGACACCAAAGACGTAAAACCCTCCTCCGAAGGCCCCACTCTTGTCGGCGAGAGTGGTCTACTTATAATTGCACAAAATTGGTACAAACTGAATGCACGTGACTGATGCAAGTCTAGGCTATGTCGGCGATGACGACGGGGATGACGCCACCGACCTAAGGGCTGAAATCTGCAACTGTGTATCTGCTATCCAAAAACGCTATGGGCTGAAATCTGCGACTAGTCCAAAAATGCTGATTCTGGGACTGTTTCTGTAGGTCTTTGACGCTGAAAATCTGCAGGTTTAGGGCTGAAAACTGAGGTTCTTAAGGGCTGAAAACTGATGGTCTTTCCGGCTGAATCTGCAACTCTTTGAGGCTGAATTTGCAGGTCTTTCTACTGCTGAAAATCGCCAGGGCTGAATGCTTGTGAAGGCTGGAATCTGCAAACGCTGGAAGATGCAAAAACGCTAGGTATGCTGGGTCTCTGCCGGCGATGGTGGTTGATGCAAAACGCTAGGCTGATTCTCCTTCAAAAACGCTATCTGATGGGGGTTTTGGCGATGGTATCTGGATGCAAAAACGCTAGGCTGATTCTCCTTCAAAAACGCTAGGCTTAGGTTGTTGAAGAAAACGCTAGGGAATGTTGATGGTTCTTCTTACTTGGAGGGGGAAACCGCCAAGGGGTCTTGTTGAGAAGTTGCTTGCTGAGCTTGGCTCCTGTTGCCAAAGTCACTTAAAAATAATAAGTGAAAAATGTCAAAAATAGGCTAAATGCATTGAAAAATTCCCCTGAAGGATTCTGATGGATTCTGATGGGAATGCTTATGATCATGCTGTGTGCAACCAGAGGATATACATCTACACTACGTGATTGGGCATGCACAGTCTACGAATAGACTCACAAAAGTGCCAGATCACTTCTAAATCTAGACTGATTGGACTGACTGAACCCTTGTCGTGCTATAGCTTGTCCACGGACACATAGGGTTGGATGTGTCACGTAACATCCCCTCCTTTTCAAAGTGAGGTACGGGTACCGAACTGTATGGCGTCGAGGGAGATCACTAATAGCATCCGGAATCCTGGAAGGGACTCATCGCCGGCCCACTCTAATGTGTGGGTCGTGCGATACTTGAACTTCATAAAGGTCTGCAACGCTTGCTTCTTTGGGCCGCGCCGAAAGCGACACAAAGTCTCCTGTGGCATCCTTCGATGCTTCAACTTTGTCTAGAGTCATGCTTCTTTCTTCATCAAGAATCTCCGTGGCTGAAAATTCCTGAAACCATTTCCAACACAAAATCATGAACATACCTAGCGAATGGAAAAAATCTTGTCTTCCTCAAAGACTGTGCATGCCATGTAGATGAACCAATAGACGGAATGCCAAACCGTTCACCACACACACGCAAACAGTGAGATCGAATCTTTCTCTTTTGATTTAGAGCAATCAACTGTGGCAATTCACAACGAAAATGCCCATGCTTGGTGCTCATACTTTCATGTGCTCTTTCTACGAATATGTCATGCCAAGGAAGAGACATGGAATGTGACTTCCTTACATACATACTTTTCAGCTTTTCATGAACAATCCGCATACATTCGTGCTCATTCATGAGTGAAACGTGCTCAATGTACAATATGTCATGCCTAGGAAAAGGGATCACATAAAGACGCTGACTAAAATACAAGAAACGATCACGAATGAAACACTCGAACAATGCGTGCGTATCAATCATGCGAATACATAATACTTCCTGTAAGGGTTCTCCTAGGCTCGAGAGCCAAGATCGGTTCTTCCTGAATGATCGAATTGTCCTATGGGGTTCTTTGGACCTCGACTCGAAAGCCAAGATCGATTCTTCGTGATTGATTGAATCTACAACGAGGTTAGCTTTGCTAGAAAAAGCATCTACTAACACATCATCCTTGTGAACAATCACATCATCTTCATGCAACTCATCATGCTTGTGAGAAATCACATCTTGATCATGCAAATCATCATGCTCATCATTATCATTCAAATCATCATGCAAATCATGTGTGTCATGCTTTGGAGAAGAAGAGACCGAGAGAGTCTTCTTTTCCTGATTCTGTTGCATCTGTGTTTGCACTTGAGAAAAGAGTCGCAACATCTCTTGCATTCTTGCTTTGTTCTCGCGATCAAATCTTGCTTGACTTTCTTTTTCTTCCAAGTCATACTGACGCTCTATGGCTGCCATTTCTTCTTCGTAGGCCTTTCTTTCTGCTTCTCTCTCTTGGTCCAACTCCTCCATAGGAGTTAGCGCAATCCTTAACGTAGATGGGGAAGGGGGAGGGTCGGAAAAACCTCCTGGTGGGGAAAATTCTTCTTCGCCTCTCTCATGCTCACCACCTCCAAGCGAAGTATCCATTCCGCTTCGAGTGATGACCATTCTGAAGTCGTGGGTTCTTGTGGTTCTTAAGTTCACGAGGAACTTGGGTTCTTGAGGGTCTTGAGGTTCTTGAGGTTTTCTTTCGCTTGCAATCTGTGTTTGAGAAGGATCTTTTCTTCACCCATGTTCTACTCCTTTTCGCGGGCGCACCCCTTGGCAGCCTTGCGCTCACACCAAGGTTGCTTTTTCCCACCTCACGTCGGTTGGCCGTCCGCTAAGTGCACGGTCCGCTCTCAATGAGTGAAAAGAGACACAAGGGGAGGGTGGACAAGCCCTTCTTTCTTGGGATTCCTGCCACTCTTCAAACCACGATTAGGAATCAACACGCCCAAGCGAACTTGGGTTCGTGCGACCTCAACAAGAAAAAAAAAATCCTTGTGATTCTTGTGGTTCTTTCCTTGAGTGATACAGAACACTGTCAAAGCTCTGATACCAATGTTAGGTGCAACGGAATGAATGTTTGCGCTTTGCTCAAGATGAGTGCTCCGAACTGTGCTCAAGGGTTACTTTTGTTTTTATGGAAGGGAGAGCCTTCCGTTCTTAATGAGAGAGTGCTATGATCACAAACAAAGTGAATGGACACTGTGCGTGCAAGTGTATGAAACTGAGAGATAGAGAGAGAAGAGAGATACGACACCAAAGACGTTGTCAAACCTTTCTCCGAAGGCCCCACTCTCGTCGACGAGAGTGGCCTACTTATAATTGCACAAACTGGTACAAACTGAATGCACGTGACTGATGCAAGTCTAGGCTATGTCGGCGATGACGACGGGGATGACGACACCGACCTAAGGGCTGAAATCTGTAACTGTGTATCTGCTGTCCAAAAACGCTATGGGCTGAAATCTGCGACTAGTCCAAAAACGCTGATTCTGGGACTGTTTCTGTAGGTCTTTGACGCTGAAAATCTGCAGGTTTAGGGCTGAAAACTGAGGTTCTTAAGGGCTGAAAACTGATGGTCTTTCTGGCTGAATCTGCTACTCTTTGAGGCTGAATTTGCAGGTCTTTCTACTGCTGAAAATCGCCAGGGCTAAATGCTTGTGAAGGTTGGAATCTACAAACGCTGGAAGATGCAAAAACGCTAGGTATGTTGGGTCTCTATTGGTGATGGTGGCTGATGCAAAACGCTAGGCAAGGCTCTGCAAAAACGCTATATGATGGGGGTTCAGGCGATGGTATCTGGATGCAAAAACGCCAGGCTGATGCTCCTTCAAAAACGCTAGGGAATGCTGATGGTTCTTCTTGCTTGGAGGGGGAAACCGCCAAGGGGTCTTGTTGAGAAGTTGCTTGCTGAGCTTGGTTCGTGTTGCCTCTTCTGCCATTTAGTGCTAATCTAGGTTTGCTTATATACAAACTTACTCAATTTGCGCTACCTACTTTCCAACAAAAGTCACTTAAAAATAATAAGCGAAAAATGTCAAAAATAGGGAAAATAGGCTAAATGCACTGGAAAATTCCTTGATGGATTCTCACGGAATGCTTATGATCATGCAGTGTACAACCAGAGGATATGCATCTACACTAAGTGATTGGGCATGCATGGTCTACGAATAGACTCACAAAAGTGCTAGATCACTTCTGGACTAACTGAACCCTTGTCGTGCGGTAGCTTGTCCACGGACACATAGGGTTGGATGTGTCACGTGACAATGTCCATAGTGCTCCAATGTAGTTCCAAATTGCAAGGTGTATCTCCTCATAGTGTCTCGTAGGCAATGAGTGTCACAAGACGGGCACCACGTGCCAATAGAAAAGATCAAACTGAACAGACTTTTAGCACTTCAATAACAATTGAATTGAAAGAGAGAGACGACACGCGACACGAAGTGGCGGAATTCCACCCCAGAGAGTATTGGCCCCAAACCTTGGCGCCCCTTTCGGTATTTCTTTATATTGCCTTAACACAGTACAAGCCGATACTCCAGACTCTGTACCTTCTCCAGGAAGCATGCCAGAGAATGAGCCCTAACCTCATATTTAAAGGCCCTTGGCCTAAAAAGCAATTATAGTGAAAAGCCTTCAAACTCAAAAGCATCTGGTCCAAAAGCAAAGCCAAAAAGCTACTAGCTTAATTTACGAAAATCCGTACAGTCCTGCCACGTCTGCACCGCCAACGTAAAAAAGCGGAAATCCGTACAGTTCTACCATGTCATGTGACTATCGAAAATCTGCCACGTCATCAACCTGCTTCGCAAGTTCTTGTGTGTGTGTGTGTGTGTGTGTGTGTGTGTGTGTGTGTGTGTGTGTGTGTGTGAGCCTTGCTTTATTTCCTCCTGCTTTGCCTCTTCACTTAGGGTTTAGGCCCGTCGGCCCACATCGAAAGTTGGCTCCCTTCTTCAAGGCTTTGACACGTCATCAGTTTGTGACAATGAGTCTCTATGCAACGGCCTCGTCTATCACAAACGGGAGCGCATAACAATATAAAATATACTCGGATAAATAGAATTTATCACTTAATACTGAAGCCAAAGGATATAGAGAGAAATAAATAGAGAGAGAGAGAGAGTGAGAAGATTGACACAGTACTGGGGACTAGAAGATGGGCTGGTCCCTCCTCTTAAAGAGAATCCTTTATTAGGGAGAATCTTTTTACAAGCACAACAACCGGAGAAAACCCCTCCATTCTAATTCTCTGACTCGATGGTCGTTCCTTCTCGTAAGGGAAATCCGAGAGACGAGCTCTCAATCCTTTTTCCGTCTGTACTCGGAGTCGAGACTCCGCAGACAATTTCCGAATTCCGTTCCCGGAACTCCCAAGCGTAGGCCGAAACCTTCTCACTTCTCCTTCGGATAAAGTACTTGAAAACACACGCAAACACGCGACAACAATTCGTATGGCGAATCCACAATAGATACCTGTTGCTCTTTTGCGGGAAAAGCGACTTCCGTGCTTCGTAGTCTCGCGATCTCTTGCGTTATCTGGCGGCAGAGTCTTCTCTTGCTGACGTTGGTAACCCTCCTTCAGTGAGGGCATGTGGTGCTTTTATAGCTCCTTGGCCACGGCACGAATAGCTGCTCTCATAGAGATCGTGGCCGTTTTTTTTTTTTCTTGCTGTTCTACCCGAAATAGAGAGAGAGAATTCGCTGGCTGGTTTTGTTGCTTTACTTTCTAAGTGGTTGCCCACTTATTAAGTGGACGGCCGGCATATTTTAAAATTGGTCCGAACCTGCCAAAAAACTCAATAAAACCTTATAAGTTAAAAAACAATGCCTTTCACAACACTTCCCAGGCGTCTCTGGATGCAACCACATGCACAAATGCAATGTAGACATAGATTCCTCGCGGGAAAGCGTTTGCTCTTTCCGGAAAACTCGTTCAAATTTTCCGCTTTTTAAGGAAAGCTTCTCAGAACCCATCTTTATTCTTGTGCTTGCGTCTTTATGCGTATTCCTCTTTCCAGTTCGGATTTCCTCTCGACTATGGATATCCTCTTTCCGATGCACCCATCACCCACCTTGTGACGCATCAGGAATACCCATCACCTAGTCCTTTCCTATCGAACTTACGGTACAATCCCCTTCACGATGCTCTATGTCACCCATCGTATGACGCATCAGAGATTACCGTTCACGGATGGTCGAATACTTCTTTCCGATGCTCGCTGTCACCCATCCGATGTGACGCATCAGAAGTACCCGTTCCTGGTGGCCTTATAGATATTCCCGTTCTCAGTGCTCCCATCGTTACTTTCAATGACGCACTAGGAATACTCTGTACTCGGATGTCTCCAGTGAGAAAAACCCTCACTTAAAATTCCAATAATTCATTTAGAATTATTTTTCCTGGTGTTCCAAGCGAGAAAACCCTCTCACTTATAAATTCAATAATTCATTTAGAATTATTTTTATGTCAAATAAAGCCAATTTAGCAACATCGTCCCCATCGATGATGACATGACTGTCTCGATAGTTGCCCTCTTCCCCTCTTTGTGTGCTTGGCGTACTTTAGGCATGCATGCACGCGTATGCTCAATTTGCATCTCCATGAGGTCGTCATCTAGGTAGATTGGGGGGCGCATGAGCCCACATTGGATCACCCCCTCGCGAATGAAAGTGGCTCTAGCTTCGTTGGTAGCAAATTGTAAGCTGAGGGCTCTTTGTTTGGTGAGGTCTTTGCCGACTCTCCAAGCTTTGGCAAAGGGGAGGGGCTCTCCTTCTTAGTTTCCTAGTTTGGTGCATAATTCTTTCCCATCTCCTTTGGGGGTGGAGTCTTTTCCCTCATTGGTGCTGGTGCTCAATTCGGATGTTCTCCTCTTCTATGGTGGTTTGCACTAGTAAACTCTCTTCTTGTGGGCTTCTACTTGGCCTTTTTCTTGATATTCTTCCTTAATACTTCCATCCATCCCTCCTTTGTGGTCTCAAGCTTCCCCTCGATGCAAAAATGCTCCCTCCGCGACAAAAACGTAGGCCCCTCTTCATGCAAAAACGTTGGTCCAAGGGAGCCCTTGCAACGAAAATGCACAGGAGCTCCCTATTGTTGGCTGACAAACGTAGCCCACATGTGCTCTTTCTCGTGCTCCGGATCCACTAGGCGGCGTCAGGCCTAGTCTCTGATACCATGTGAAAGTGTAGTGAAATGTGTGGTGACAAGGGAACATGCGGGAGAGAGGGAGAGGAGATAAGGAGAGAGAAAAACGATAGAGAGAGAAGATGGAGAGAGTGTGGACATGCCCTGTGGGACAACAAACAAGAGAATACAAGGCTTTGCACTAGGGACCCCCCCCCCCCCCCCCCCAAAAAAAAAAAAAAAAAAAAAAACCACCACCACCACCAAAAGTTGCTCAACCTAGATCTAAAAATCTGACAACCTATAAATGTGGGAGAACTCTTAAAAAAAATAGGGTCCCCACCAAAAGGGCCACAAGTGGCCTACTGAACCAAATTTGGAAAATCCCCCCGTTCTGTAGCTCCCTCAATCTCTGGATGATATATATTGCTTGATAGAGATGTGGTCAGCTCTGCTGATAATGTCGTGTGGATGGAGGGTTTGGTGCAAATGACGCGAGGGGTCATCACAAATTGTGGTCTCTCAATCTGTGTCCACCATGAAGTTGGAAGTTCCGAGTGTCAAAATGCTGTTGCGTAGCCTGCATCTGCCGAGCATGGATATCAGACATATCTTGTGAGAAATATACACGGGGGTGGTATGCATGGTGGGGGTGTGTTTTTCAACTGAAAGTGAGAGGTAAGTGTGATAAGCACTGATGGGTAGGGAGGAATAATGAGTGATGTGATCAGAGGTGCCACCTCCCTAGATCCAAGAATGTAGTCCTGTCACAAGATGGGCACCACGTGCCTATAGAAAAGAACATACTGAACAGACTTTTAGCACTTCAATACAACTGAACTGAGAGAGAGAGAGAGACGACACGCGACACGGAGTGGCGGGATTCCACCCTAGAGAGTATTGGCCCCAAACCTTGGCGCCCCTTTTCGTATTTCTTTATATTGCATCAACACAGTACAAGCCAGTACTCCAGACTCTGCACCTTCTCCAAGAAGCATGCCAGAGAATGAGCACTAACCTCATATTTAAAGGCCCTTGGCCTGAAAAGCAGTTACAGTGAAAAGCTTTAGACTCAGCAACTAGTCCAAAAAGTGCCAAAATCTGCCAGCGCGATTTGCGGAAATCCGTACAACTGCCATGTCAGCATTGTCAATGCGTTTTGCGAAAATCTGCCACGTCAGCACTGTCAATGGAAAATCCGCAAAACTGCCACGTCATCAGCGGCTACGCAAATCCTTCTTTGTGTGTGTGTGGGTCCTGCTTTATTTTAATCCTTTATGTCACTTGGGCCCCATCGGACGGGGTCCCATAAGTTGGTAGGACGCCTTCTTCTGTTGTTGCTTGTTCTTCTTAGGGTTTAGGTCCTTCAGCCTGATCTGCAAGTTGGCTCCATTCTTCAGTGCTTGACACGTCAGCAATCTGTGACAAGTCCATTTTGCTGCCTCCCTCTGAGATTGATGGTGGGATATATGTGAGACCTCTCAAATCTGGCCACTTGGCCATCCCATCATAAATAACGAGTCAGTCTTCATGCTTACTTCATAAGGATATTGACCGGCGGCCGGCCATGCTACAGAAGATTACAGTTTTTACTATGATCTGCAACATCACTCTATGGACCATGTGGAAGGCTCGTTGTGCTCACATTCTGGGCTCAAAGTCTTCTCCTACATCCACCACTTTGACAGTCATTTGGACTGAGCTGCTACATACTCTTCGCAGCCAGTGGGATACTTCAGCTCCCTAGTGGTTCATTTTGCATTTCTCATACAGGCCAGCTTGATATCTACATATCCCTCACATTGTTATCCCTCTTTTGTATACCCTCTGGGTGAGAGGCCATTCATTGAGCATCTCTAGAGGTCTCTGTTGTACACAGTAGACAGCCACTTTTCCTGGCAAAAAAAGAAAAGAAAAGAAAGTGCTTGTGTGTGCGTAGGATGTGTTTGTGTGCATGTGTGTGTATGTGTTGAGGCTGCAGCTGTGTGTGTGTGTGTGGGGGGCAGCGGGGAAACGGCAAACAGTGACTATAGGGTAAGAGGGAGCAGTAGGAACAGTGACTATAGGGTAAGAGGGAGCAGTAGGAACAGTGCTTAACGGGTAGGAGGAACAGTGACTCTTAAGTTGAAAGAACAGAAAGCATGCGAGTGAGAGGAAGCAGGAGGAAAAGGGCTCTTTGTATGGAGTTCTGTGCTCACACATTTTTCGTCTATTTTTTCAGGTGGTCAATGCCACACCTTGGAGTGTAGTTTTGGACCAGCTAGCTGGTAATGGGTCTGTTCAGGGTGATCTTCTTGATGGATTTGATAACAGTTTGATGAATGATTCCCAACGATCCCAGCAAGTCTTTCCTCAGACATTCAATGACAACTTGATCACAGAGAATAATGCTGGCAGGTTTGATACAGCAGGAGGTGGTGCGGATATCAAGGATTCCCCTCTAATCCATACTTATTCAAGCGTCTTTAGAGACTTTCAAGCAGATATTCCAACACAGCATGAAGATCAAGATGCTTTTAAAAAGTTTGAAAGTTTTGGAAGGTGGATGGGCCAAGACATTGGAGGGGATGTAATATTGCCCTTGTCATCTGACTCGACTTATTGGGCTAGTGCACTTGCAGAAGAAGCCCCTGGTCTGACACAGCAGATGCAACTGGATGTTGGAGCAATTTCCTCTGTTCCGCATGAAATCGGCTTTTCCATTACAGATTTCTCACCTAACAATACACTTTCTAGTACCAATACCAAGGTAGTCGCTCTATTTTTTCTGGAAATGCACCTATTAGACTTACTTTTCTTTTGACAGTTTTTAAATGTGTAACATTGGATTCTTGGTTACCTTTTTGATGCTTTCTTTTGTTGTTTGTCACTTTCCCTGAATATCTTTGCCTGAGGGAGTAGTCAGAGAGTCATTTCCTCTTGTAGCAGAAAGATATCTTAGCCAAATTTTGTAGACACTCTTAAGGATTTAAAGCCAACCATGATCCATGTGAAAACTAATGCAAATGAATCCCTTGGTCCCATGTGCTTAGTTACTTGCATAATATGGCCTATAGTGCACAAGTTTTTGTAAGTCTTATGTAATGTAATCTAGTTTGTTATGGGGCAATCAAACCTTTGTGTTACACCGTAAGTCGACTGTATTTGTTTGACAACTTTTTTCTTTGAGCATTGCAATCTTTATAACGACTTGGAGTTTATGGGTAACTGTCAGTAGTTGGGAAGAGGATGATTACTACCAAATTTTGTAAGCTTGTGATGGAAACAAATCAAGTTTTTCTCTCATTGCATGGTGTTTGACTGTTTTGCGACCAATGATTACTTGAGCAGTTTTGATGTCTTAACTGTGGGGTGTTTGTGATTAGGCCTTCTAGAAACATACTAGGGATTGCTGCTTCCCTTTCTCCTTAGTATAAGACATGTCAAATAGCAGCCTTGTTTCTGCAGGTTCTTGTGAGCGGAAAGTTTGGAGACATGGTGGAAGACCCTACTCAAATCAAATGGGGTTGTATGTTTGGGGATGTTGAGGTTCCAGCAGAGCTTGTACAGCCTGGGGTTTTGAGGTGCAATGCACCTACTCATCCACCAGGAAAGACGCCCTTTTGTGTTACTCGAGGCAATAAGATTGCCTGTAGTGAAATCAAAGAATTTGAGTTCCATGCAGAGTGCAAGCCCTCTTTTGCTCAGGCACTTGAAGTTGCTCCTTCCAGCAAGAAAGATATGCTCTTTCAGATTCGCCTTGCAAAAATGCTATCTAATGTATCAGTACTGTCAACATCAAAGAGCTTACTTCTAGATCGACTGAATAGAGACGTATCGTCTGAATTGAGCTCTTTGGGGTTGTTTGACGAATGGGAAGAGATGGAAGACCAGCTCACTGAATCAGGATGTCTTGGGACAAGTCTCAAAGAGCATTTTGTTCAAAAACTGCTGAAAGAGAAGCTGCAAATTTGGCTTTTACAGAAGATTCTAGATGGAGGTAAAGGTGCGGCTGTTTGGGACGATAATGGTTTAGGAGTTCTGCACATGGGGGCTGCACTTGGTTATACTTGGATTATTACTCCAACAATAGCTGCTGGTGTGAACATTAATTTCCGGGACTCCCGTGGGTGGACTGCTCTTCATTGGGCTGCTCATTGTGGCAGGTACATTTCTGCAGATGCCCCACAGAATGCTCTTTATCGTTTTTTGGCCTGTATGCATGCATATATATTTACGGTACGCGTGCATGCCTCCAGAATATGTGTAGCGTGTGGGGCATGTGTGCGTGTGTGCGCGTTTATCGACGGTTTGAATGCTCCTTTGTTTTGGTCCTGCAGGGAAGCAATGGTTGTAGCACTTATGGCTAAAGGCGCGGCTCCAGGAGCAAAGACTGATCCTACCAGTGCATTTCCTGGAGGACAAACACCAGCCGATTTGGCCTCTGCTGAGCAGCACAAAGGGATTGCTGGCTACCTCGCAGAGTCATCGCTTACAAGCCACCTCTTCTCACTAACTCTGAAATCGAAAGTTACGGAAAGTTTAACGGCTAGTACTGAGGCAGTAGAATCTCCATCAAAAAGAAGCATTGTGCAGGATACACTTGCGGCCGTGCGAAATGCTACTCAAGCAGCCGCTCGTATCCAGTCAGAGTTCCGTGTGGAATCATTCCGAAAGAAGCAGGGGTCATATCAACTTGAAGAGGATGAATATGGCATCTCTAATGAAGAGGCTCAGTACATCGTGGCTGCTCAAAAGTTAAAGAGGGGTCCTTCAATTTATGAAGATGAGCTTGCTCATGTTGCTGCTGCTGTCCGCATACAGCAGAACTTTCGTGGATGGAAAGGGCGACGGAACTTCCTACTATTTCGTCAGAATGTTGTTAAGATTCAGGTAAAAAATGTAGTGATAATTGTTTAGGTCAGGTGTACATGCACCATGAATGTGGATTTTTCCTTTGTATTCTGATGTACATTGTGTGCTTCAACTCTGGACTCAATCTTGTAATTGTTCTTTATAATCACGAAGAAAGGCGACCGAACTGCATGCATATGCATACCCAAGCAACAGACATCTCAGCATGCATGCCACCCAAAAAAGAAAGCATGCATGCCTGCCCTTTTCTCTAGCTTGATATAACATGTAGTTCTGTGCTTTAGGCTCACAAGTATGGAAGGAGAATGGACAGTTAAATGATGTTGATACTTGTTATTACCAGGCTCATTTTAGAGGACATCAAGTCCGGAAGCAGTACAAGAAAATCATTTGGTCAGTCAGTATTGTCGAGAAGGCAATCTTAAGGTGGAGGAGAAAACGCAGAGGTTTACGTGGTTTCGAATCAGTCGCGTTGACTGTCAATGTGCAAGGTGAAAGCGTTGCAGACGATGACTTTTTGAAGGCGGGAAGAAAACAAATCGAGGCAGGATTGGAGAAGGCCCTTGCAAGAGTTCAGTCTATGGTCAGATCTCCTGAGGCCCAAGAGCAGTACCGCAGGTTACTTGACGGCTACCAGAAGGCAAAGGTGATTTCTTGACATTGTCATCAAGTATGGGGTCAAATCATTAGAAACCAAAGAAAGGACTTTCAACAAAGAAACTCTAAAGGACTTGCATGAAAACTGCAGAATGATCCATGGCATCCTCGTGAATGCTCAAATATGGCGCAAACAGGGAAATCACACAGCCATCGAGTATGGGATCAAATTTGGAGCAAATTCTGCACTTGAGTACCATTGTGTGATTTTCCTGTTTGTGCCATATTTGAGCATTCACATGGATGCCATGGATCATCTGCATTTTTCATGCAAGTCCTTTAGAGTTCCTTTGTTGAAAGTCCTTTCTGTAGTTTCTAATGATTTGACCCCATAATTGATGGCTGTGTGATTTTCCTGTTTGCGCCATATTTGAGCATTCACATGGATGCCATTTATCAATCTGTATTTTTCATGCAAGTCCTTTAGAGTTCCTTTGTTGAAAGTCCTTTCTGTGGTTTCTAATGTTTTTTCAAGCTGAAAACTGTTTAAGAAGTCATGAAGTGACCGATGAGATGGTGTCGGATGGAAAAAAAACTTTGCAAAGGCGAACAATGCACCACATGACCCGCCCTTACAAAGTTTCATTGCATCTGAACCATTTCTGAATGTTTTTTTTATTTTGAGACCATGTTTTGTTTTTCCTGCACAGGTTCACTTCGAAGGGAATTATGATACGCCTCTCATCACCGAGGACAAAGAACAAGGATACTCGGAAGATTCTGCTATGTCAGCGTATCAATAGCTGTGTGCCAATCAAAAATTGAAGCGGAGTCGTTTACACACTACTAACCATTTGCTCTCTGTGTCTCAATGTGTCCTACAGGCAGATGTATTATAGTAGAAACTAGGCTGTTTGTATAAGTGGTCGAAAGCTACTTGTTCTTTTGGTTCTCCCCCTCTAGCTGTACCGCTCTCAAGCTTTGCTGGATTCACTGGGGTCTCACGCAAACAACCTAAATATACTCTAATCATATCACAAGGGAAGCTGGATAGCCCATGCTATTTCCCTTCTTACTACAGTTGATTCAGACAGGACATACAGATTTAAGGGCAGTGGAGGGCAAAGAGCCCATAAGGAGTTTTTATCTCATGGGTGAAGCTTGCTGCTTTTCTTGGAATCTCTTCCTTTGTACAACATGCAGTGTAAACAAGCCACTTGTGCAAAGTTTTGTAATAGCTCCTTATCAGGACTTTGTTGTGTTAACTATCTGGTTACAAGGGCTCTGAGATAATTGATTGATTGGTTGTTCAAGAGAGTGTCGTTTTTTGCAAGGTTTATGATTGGGAGCAATCTGCTTGAAGCAGGGTGGGCGTCTTGTACTCATAACTATTTTACTTATTATCGTTGTTACAAATTTGTGAGGCATGTCAACCCCCTTGAGGAAGCATCATGTGGTGGCTGCACGTGATTGCGGGCTTACTCTTGCCGAGGCTTTGCAAGCATATCACGAGGAGCTTTGGCTCAAAATTTTGAAAGACAGTGGGGTAACCAACAACAAGGGGAACTGGAATGAGGAGAGAATGTTGCCATATGTACTTTCGGTCAATCTACCTGTCCTTCAGATACTTGTAGAGAAAATTCTCTCAAAATAAAGGTATGATGAAAGGTTCACATCTCTGTTCCAATTTCTTGACTCGTAATGTACAACCATTAAGAAGCTTTTCCATTTGCTATTTATGTATTTCAGGGGTTTCCTAATTTTTCAAAGTTGTCTACTCTGCATTTCCACCTTTTTGAAGATAAGTTAAAGAGATCTTTCCAACACCTCTTCACTAAGGTCAACCTTCAAGCTCAAACCATCAGCCTTTTCATTTGTTACGTATTTCATGGGCTTTTCATCCCTCTAAATGGTAGAGATCTATTAGAGAAGGGATGAGCACATCATAAAAGGCCACATCATATCTCCATAAGATCTCTACAATCTTGAAATAAACGAGACAAAATAATAAATGGAAAAGCATGCGGTTATGGTTGAAGCTTGGACATAGAGAAATTGGAAGGAGTAAAAGCAAGTCTATATAGAGACATTGCAAATATGAAACATAAGTCTACACTATCGGAAAATTGAAAGACCCATAGACAAGTGCTAGGGACAGTTGCGGTCCTCTTTGCCACTTTGATTCAACCACACGTCCTTCTGGGCAAGGTCATCCACCCTAAATGCCAAAAGCATGCAAAATATAGTTTATTAAGCTGGTTGGATCTTACAAAAAGGTGGTGCAGGCCTTATAAAAGGAGATATCTTAATACACTATAATTTATCAATGTGCAGTCAATTCTTATTTTGACCAAGGGAAGATGATCTGAGCTCAATCTTTAGTTAAACTAGTCACACACCACCCTTTCGTCTGCTATTCCAATTAACAATACAAGATTGCATAGCTTAGGTAGGGAATGGGTGCTCATCTACATACACCTCAAATTTCAATTGCACACCGTAGTCAAGCTCATAGCAAGCTAGGTGCAAAATCCATGGACCATTTGGATGGAGGGAAATGGTTGCTCAAATCCAGTCATTCGTCTTATCCAATCATAGCCATTGGTCTTATCCAATCATAACTTGCAAGGCCCACGGAAAGCTATAGAGGGCATTTACACTAAGCTTTTCTAAAGGTTGCATTTTTTTTTTTCACCTTCAAATTTGGAACTTGAAGGTAAAGTTCAAAATTTGTAGGTGGAAACACACTAAGCCTAGGTTTCTTTCCAGTATAGATCCTTCTCTTTTCATTGTATTCAACATAGTTGTGCATAGCAACGCATACTACTCCCTCATCGACACTTTCAAATGACCTGTCTTGCTCTCAACGGGCACCCATTTGAGAGATGTGTAACCTACCTTAACATGTTTAACTTGGCTTAATTCTCCTTTTTGAGCAACCAAAGCAAAACATCTGTCTTTTCGTATCCAAAATAATGCCCATGCTCAAAATAACATTTCTTTTGGCCGCTCAAATTCTCTGAGTTATGTGCACGTTTTGCTCACCTTGTTATTGAAAACTTACCCTTACTTTTGGAGACACTATTTACAAGGAGGCAATCATTGGCCATGGCTAAAAGTTGCATGGAAGATGCGACACATGTTGGTTGCAAATGCAATCTCGATGATTGTGGATGACCTTGATGTACTTCTGATGATACAAGGTCTATTGAGGTTGCATGTTCTAACTATTCTGATTCTAATGTCGTTTTGCTTATTGCTAAGCAAGCTTGTTGGAATGGTAGAATGTGCAAGTTGATTAACAAACATAATTATTTGTGTGCAGGTTGTAATGAGACAAAAAATGCTTATTTGCGTAAGTAGTTAGAATTGAAGATTATGCAAGAGAGAATAAAATAGATATTTTTTTATTAAATATTAAAAGGACTAGTTGATTGATTCTTTTGGCAAGGTCGATCTTAATAACTTCCTCATGCAAAATGTTTTTGATGCATTACCAAAGGTGTATCAAAATTTTTCTTAGGGTACACGCTTGTGACTAAGAATGTATATGATGCTATCAAGATTGATATATTATACTTTATGCTATTATAGAAGGATCAATTGAGAAAAAAACATGGCTATGTTGCATGCCATTGATCAAGCCTTTGACTTTGTTTAACGGAGGAGGGATAAACTTGCCACCCCAATGTTTCTCATTCCACAAAGAGAAATAAGTCTCAAAAGTCTAATGACAAAGGCAAGATGAAGCTAAGTACTGTAAGGTGTCAAATTATGGCAACCTTAAAAAATGTTAGACCACCATCTAAACATTAGTATGTGAAGGCTACAATTTGGGTAAAGTGGAGCATTCTAAGTTTCAAAAGGATGGTTTAGCTTGAGCTACTGACGTATTGTAGCTTCTTGTTACGAAAATGTGAATTAAATAATGTTTTTTATTTTCAATCCATTTTGGATATGTTGTTGGTGTGAAATGTGATCTACTAAGTGATTGATGTGTGTGAAATTCACTTTAGGTGGCCTCTATTTCTACACTAAACAGATTAGTCTATCTAGCTCCCATTTATCTATTAGTTTGTAGGAAACCCCCTTAGTCTTTGGAATCTCTACTTTACATGAATTGGTTGACTTTCTTCTTGAAGTAGAATGTACCTTTCTTTGAGCATGTTTTTTGAGTTCACTAATAAAATTAAATACATACATAACAAAGGAGCTCGCTCATGCATGGGTGCAGATTGGAGCCAATCTATGTGGATCAGCTTTCTTGTCTCCTTTGTATGCATTCTTTGTTGCTAATAGTTTTGTCGTTGTGTATCTCTACGTATAAAAATTGTCCATAGTGATGTAGGTGGTCTCATACCTACCCCCCTTTTATGGAAAGCATGCATATTTTATGACTTTCATTTATGAAACTCAAATTAGGCATTGGTGTATTTGCTTGAGGTAAAGTAATAAGTGTTTATGTGCCTCAAGAAAAAATATTAATGGTTGATAATATATATGAAAATTGTACTATGGGCACAGTTCATTTAGGCTTAGAGAGGGAGAGAGTATGGCTAAACATTTGAATGCACTTTAAAAATAAAGAACCAATGTATGGGCTCTATACCCCTTAACAAAATGGTGTTGCAAAGAGGAAATATAAGTCACTTATGGAGATGGCATTATATTTGGTAAAAAAGAGACTAGCTTTGCTACATGTGTTTTTGCTTGATGTCGCCATCTGTGTTTCATATATACTTAACATGTGTCTAAAGCCTTGCAATCTATCACTTCGTATAGACCTTGGTATGGCAAGAAGCCTTCTATTATCATTTGCACGAGATTGATAGTTTAGCATAAGCTTTAGTGCATAAGCAACAATATAGAAAATTGCATGCTAAAGATTCAAATGCTTTTGATTGGTTATGGTGATGAGAGAAAATGTTACATGTTTTCTCAATATACCAAAGAAAGGAATCTTATTTTTGGAGATATAGTGTTGTGGTAGATGTTGTGTGACCATTGTTGTTATGCATCAATGACACAAGTGTTAGCCAGTGGATATGTATGAAATAATATTGTGTCTTTTACATGCTGGAAAACAATCACAAGTAGAGAATTAGGAGCCAAAAAATCCACCTTTTTAGGTTTCAAATGGTGTCATCGATCATCCTATTACTCAAACAGATTTAGGTGAAGTAGTTACTTGATGAGGAAAGGGTTGAAGCGAAGCAAGTTGGAAGTATGTCCAAGTCATGCTCTTTTGAGTTTTAGCATGCCTTTTTTGGAATAGATTGATATGTTTGGTTGTTTTGGGTATGCGTGATGAGGAGGAGCTTGTTTTGTTTGATAAGGCACAACATTAAAACATCAGTTAGTTACTGTGCCAACTAAGTACAATGTTATTATGAAGAATGTCATTGATCCTTATTAAGAGTAGGCTCTTGGCAAAGGGTCTCATTGGTACTAAGTGGGGTTTGAGTTGAAATATAAGGTAGGTGGTAGCATTGATCATTATAAATCTACGCTTATGGCAAAATGCTATGTTGAAGAGAGAGGCATTAATTTGTTAAGACTTTTTCTTCCACTTGTTGTATGACTACCATTGACAAAATTTGTACGTTAACAACTCATAGTGGTTGGAATATACTCTAATTGGAATGCACACCGATTGAGCATAACGTCAGTGTTTGTGAATCATTAGGAAAAGTTTAAATTCATATTTGGTCTTTTTAGCGCTAAAGAGGGAATGTTGTCTAACCTATGGATGGTGGGCTACCCTAGCGGTAGCTTCGGTTTTTCTTATTTCTATCTCAAATTTTTGCAATTTTAAAACCTGGAATTTAACTGCTTAAAAATCGTAATAATAATGCATGTCTCGATTTACCAAAATCTTTCTTTTGTCAGGTGACCAAATATAGAAGAAATGTACCATAAATCACACTCAAGGCAATGGCACTTTTTTCATATGCAAAACTTCATGGTTTTTTTGTTCATTCCCATTTGGTTGCACGGAGTTAACTATTTTGTTTACATTTTGATTGCATCTTCTCTATGCTCAACTACACTACTAAATACTCTCTCTCTCTCTCTCTCTCTCTCTCTCTCTCTCTCTCTCCCTCCCTCTCCTTGTCTCCCACTAGGCGAGTCTCAAACCACGAGACTGCCACATGACGGTTCATCCGCCCAACCTCCCATTTTATAGGCTCTTGCCTCTTTTGAACCCCTTCCCATTGGCAGCCGGCCCTTGGTCGAGTCCGTGACCCCGCGGTTTGGCCCTTGGCCTGACATTACTCCCCCCTTGGAGAAGCCTTTTCGTCCTCAAAAACAAAAGTGGGGAATTTCTTCTTAAGAACACTAATGTTTTCCCAAGTGGCACCTTCCTATGGTTGATCTTTCCACTTGACTAAAGCTTGACTACGTACATGATGACGAGTACAGAGGTCACGAAAATCTAAAATGCGTTCAGGTTCATGCGGTTGAGTGGGAGGTTCAGTGAAATCAACCAATATCTGATGGTCGATAACATTGTCATCCCCATGTAAACGTTTACGTAATGACTTACATGAAATACCGGATAGATACGAGAGTGCGTAGGTAACTCACTCAAGTTTGTAGGCCCTATCACCAACTCGCTTGAGTATCTTGAATGGCCCACAATAACGTGGAGATAATTTGGGTGTAGGCCCAGTCTTTAGACTTTCTGAATACTCTGGCACACGCAAAAAGACATCTTCCCCTTTCGTGAAGGTAACTTGCTGACGTTTCTCATCAGCATACTTCTTATATTGATCCTGCGCTTGTCGGACGTTCTGACGAGCGATTTTCAGCATATCCATATGGTCGTGGAGAAAATCCTTAACCTGTTGGAGTTTTTCGGTTGCCAACCCCACCGTAACACGTGACCTAGGTTGAAAACCATACATGAGCATGAAAGGACTAAATCCAGTCGTGACATGCTTAGCACTATTGTAAGCAAACTCAAGAAGAAGTAGATATTCTTCTCAGTCTGTTTGTTTGTTGCTAACGTATGCACGTAGCATATCCTCTAGCACTTGGTTAACTCATTCATGTTGACCATCCGTTTCTGGACGATTGGCTGTACTGAGGCTTAGTTGTGTACCCAATCATTTAAACACATCCCTCCAAAAATGACTGTTAAACTTGGGATCACGATCACTGACAATGTTACTTGGAAAGCCATACAATTTGTATAGGTTGTCCACAAATAACTTGGCTAATTCTGGAGTCTTAATCATCGATTTGGTTGGAATAAACTTCCCTAGTTTAATTAACCGGTCTACGACCACCCATACTAAGTCATGACCTCGTACAGTGGTTGGTAAACCCACAATAAACTCCATAGAGTGTAAGGTTTCTAGTTTCTGAAACCTTAGAAATTGTACAAAGCCTGATCAAATTAACTTGGTTGTTAAGAAAATACAGTAGAATGATCCAACTATGGCAAGTATTGGTATTTTTGGAACCGTAACCAGAGCTTTACTATGGTTAGAATTTTTCAGAACTGAATTCCGATAAAATCTGGAAAAGTTACGGGCTCTGAAAGAATATACTATGAATTTAATTAGTTAAGTAAAACTGAATGGTTTCAGTAATTATTAATGCTAAAGACTTTTTATCCTAAGGTTCTAGAAATTGCACATATTTCTAAAATTTAATCATTAAAAGTCAACAAACTAGCAAAAAATCGATTTTGTGTATCTGGGGGGTTGTGTGGGGTAATGATGAACTTTCCCAGACTAGATTAGGCAGTAGGGGGCGCTTGTGGAGCTGTAGGGATGCCTTGGGATGCAAGTTACTGCTATTTCCAGCCTGTGAGTGCCTAGAAACCTATAAATAAGACCCCTTGCTTCACATTTTGAACAGACTCGGAGCCTTGGAAATTTCTCTCTCATCTAGAGGGACCTCTACGCAGAAATCACTAGAGAGAAAAGATCTAGTTGGTTAATCAACGGTAATTAGCACTAAGCCTTTTTAATTAGTAGAACTATGTTAACCTATTTATATTTTCCTAATTAATTGAAGATTGAACCTATTTATACTCTAAAATTCTCTCCTAATTCTAAATTCTCTGCTGATTATTGAGATTAAGCTTAGGAATACTAATCTAATCAATTATTATATTATATAAGGGTTGAAATTACTCATTTTAATAATAAATTAATGATAATTATACTAATTAAATTTAGATTAAGATAAGATAATTATCAAAGCTAAATTAGATTTTCAATATGCTAAAAAAATTATCTTTTAACTTTTTGAGTAATTCTTGTAATTATATAAGAAGAATTACACTGTTTTTAAGAGAAAACTAAAGGGAGAAATTATCAAATTAATCCAAAAAGATTTGATATAATTAACAGAGGTAAAATACATCTTAAAAAATCCGTGATAATTATCTTAACCACAGATAATTAGTTTAGCTAATTATCTCAATAGAAAAACACTATTTCTAAGGGTAAATTAAAGGGGAAAATTAGTCAAGCATGTGATATGATTACATGCTATTTATCGGAGTTAGATTACACAATAAAGAGGCTGTGATAATTATGTCAAGGTTAGAAAAGTAGTATATATATTTATCTAAGTCAAAGTATAGTAATTCTGGCTGAAAACTAAAGCGAGAAATTAGTAAATCATGTGATATGATTACATGCTATTTATCAGAGATATATTACATGATGTAAAGGACGTGATAATTATGTCAAGGTTAGAAAACTAGTATAGATATTTATCTAAGTCAAATTATACTAATTTTAGCTGAAAATTAAATATGTAAATTAAATAATTAAGTTGAAAACTTAGAAGATAATTACTAGAGGTCACAAACATTCTTATCTACTTGTGATAATTATACCATAGTTAATTAGTGAGTTTAGGAAATTATAAGAGACCAAAAGTCCTATTTTTAGCAAAAGATTAATTAAAATAAATAGGCTTTGCGATCAAAAGTTTTTAGGAAAATTATAGTAAGTGTAAAACTATGATATAAAGTTGAAAAAATGAAATCTTTGAGAAAAAAAAAGAAGAAATATTAAGCTCAAAATAAGCAGATTCCCAGCTTAAAATTCGATGGAAAAATTAGGAAAAAGATATACAAAATTATAAGAAAATTAGGATAGTTTAGAAAACCCTTAGGGAAGCTGTGGAGAAAGTTATCATGCCTATATAAGAAAATAAGAAATTACTAGGTCAAGAATTTACCAATTAAGACTATAAATTTAACCTAGATTTGGGTAAAATTGAATACAAAGGTTAAGTTTAGCTTTTGGATTATTTACCTAATGATTAGACGTCCTTTTTATAAGGATAAGAAGTTATGGCACCTAAAAGGACCAGAGCCAATCCTACATCTGATGATGAGGGCAGAGCTCTAAAAAGAACTAGAGCGTCACACGACGATGAAGTTGCGCCTCGTAGTAGGCCTACGAAGGAGAGTCTTCAGGCGCCAGTGCAGCGTAGATGACCGATCAATTCCAGGTGGGTTTTCCATTATTCAATTAAGTCTTTAAATAGTTTAAGTTCTTGTATAAATTAACATTGCATACGTAAGGAGTGAGTAAGAATCAGAAAAGGAATAGTTGGTCAAAAACGGAAGGTAACTTCCAAGAAACAAATCTGCATTTTTTTATAGAGTAGGAAAGAATTGTTTGGGTTAAAACTGGTTGAATTAGTAAAGATATGATTGATCATCCTTAAAACAGCTTGTCTCAAGACACCTCCGACTCCTTCGTATAAATTGATGATAATGATGGCTTTTCAGCCACAGATAAGTCGGTTACCCCCATGAACGATGAGTTTCCACTCCGTGTCATGTCTTGGTGTTTCTACATAAGTTAGGAGACCGTTTTTATCCTAGGGGAGGTGCTCGGTTGTATGGGCAACTGGTTTGGTGTATGGGCACCCGGAACCTTGGGTGGGGGTTTATCCACTCCAGATTGTGAATAAGGAATGGGTGCCGTTTTTTCACCCTTAGGTGCTCTTGAGACAAGAAGAGTACTGATCATGGTTATTATGGACAATGTTTGGATTGATAGTACCCTGTCTTAAGTTTAAAGATGTTTGTTTTCTAAAAGAATGCTTTTAATGTTGTCTTTAATAATTGATTGAAGGAATTACTGTGACGGAACGTTAAAAGAAACTATTATTTTAAGTGTTAAAACAATATAATAGTAATTAGAAAACAAAAGAATCATGTGTGAGTGCGGGGTGGTAAGTGGGGATTGACTAAGGTTGTCAATCACGGACAGGTGGATCTGATTAGTCAGGTAACTATCTATCCCTGCGCGCTAAAAACGTTAGAAAACTTCTTCAAGGAAGAGGAGTCCACCAACGGCTATGTCCTCACATCTGTTAGAGGGAAAAAAGCATTGGTTGAGGATACCTTAGCTCAACTTGTGGGAGTTATACGGCTGGAATAGTTTTTTTGGACTTTTAATACGTTGTCCCATTTCCGCTGCGAGATAGGACTAGGTCTTCTTCTAAGGTTATAGACCCAAGCCATTGTCAATGGTAAAGGTCTATTCGTTGGATTTTTCTTATTAAGAGACTCTGATTTTTATCAGACCTAGAGACCTGTCAAGGATCCCATCCCGATCTTGGTATTGGCAGGTTGGGGATCTCACAAGTGGTATCAGAGCGGGTGTTAATTAAAGTCTTGGACGAAAAGTTCAAGATGTTAGGTTGAAATAAGAGATCTTTGACAAATTCAATCAAAGAGGTAATTAATTGAAAGGAGAGAGAGAAAGAAAGAGAGAGAATTATCCCCATCTTTTCAGGTAGATTTCCATCAGGCCTACCGCAAATCGATGGATTTCAACATTAGGTTTATGAGAGCTTGCCTATCCCGACACTATTCAATGAAAAAAAGCATAATGAAATGCTAGATAAGAGATTTTCTCCTTCCACTTGGAGGATCAGCTGATCAGGATCTGGTGGAATTTTCTTCATTGATGCGGGAGAGTTAGAAGGTTTAGAACTAAATATGAAGAGACTCAAATGGGCCGAAGATCTTCGAGTGATTGAAGTATCCTTTTTCATTCGAATGGAGAATCCAGAGGAAACCCTTGTAACAGATGATGTCCAAGTATCACAAAATCAGTGGGTGTTTGAGGCCCATAGGTGTAGGCCCTAGTTTCAATGGACCAAAAGATGTTGTATATTTTGATCCTATATCTGATCCACCCAAAGTCCACAAGATAATAGTATAGGAATGTTGTCACCCTTGTACATAGTAGGACCTTCATGGATTGTATTAACTCTTGTACATACTATGGTTCTCATGAGTATGCTATAAGCAGTTTTGTTTATGGCTTGGCAATTGTCTTCATCTTGTGTGCAAATAAGTTAAAAGCATAAATAAGAGAGATTTCATTTGGTACTAAATTCCACTAATTTAATCTCAGGGAAATACTCGTGTAAACAGCCTTTACATTGTTGCTCAAGAGAAAAAATTACTACTAAAGCAAGTTCAACTCCCTACTTTCAAGGGAGAGGGACCCAATTTAGAGTGAGATGCCGAAGCATGGTTAGATGCTATGGACGACTATTTTAAAACTGCAGGAACTGCTCAATAAAACCAAACAATGTTGGGTATGTTCCGTCTTAGCGGAGATGCCAAACTTTGGTGGAAGCAACATTGCAGAGATAATCCCACGAGTAGTCCGTCTTGGGAGAAAATGAAGCAGGCAGTCAAAGAACTCTATCTTCCTCCTGCACATCAGGCTATCAAGATGAACGAATTCTTTGGTCTATGCCAGCTAGGAATTTCATTAGAGGAGTACTACACCAAGTTTGTGTCTTTACGACGCCATGCTCCTTAGATGACCATGGAGCAACAAATTGCTCGTTTCTGTCAAGGCCTCAACAAACCCCTGAGTACACGTCTCGAAGCCATGAGGCCTACATCAATACATGATGCCCTTGAACTACTGCTAGAGCCATTCCTCAAAATCAAGGAGATAATCTAAGAGGGGGTAGAAATGGAGAACAAGGTAGAGGAAGAGCAAGAGGAGCCAGAGCTTATGCAATCATGGCAGAATCAACCTTATGAATGAGGAAGATAAAAGAGCCACTCGCTTGGCCATAGTTAGCAATCCTAGAGCTTTGTATACCACTATAAATCAATAATGTAAAACTTTGAGTTACTTATATATTATAATGGTATACATGATTTTTTTTCCAAAATGAATCTAAAGTTAAGTTAGTATTTAATCAAGAAATTAATGGTAGATCTAGCAAATGAGAAAGAGGTTCTCTTTAGGAAGGCAAAATTCAAATCTTAGAAATGAGGTAGTTATCCAAAAACCAACTCACATTCCTTGTGCACAAAATAGCCTTTCTTGAAAAATGACATAGAGAATAAAAGAACGCTTGGTATGATACTTCTTAAAACCCTTTACATAATGTTGGTCAACCAAGTTAAAGCACATAGAGGGTACCTCTGGTGCAATGGTGGAAGCTTGTGCCGAACCTAGATTGCTCAGAATGGCAAGAACACACCGAGCGCGCATTAGGAAAAACCCTTAGGAAAGCTGTGGAAAAAGTTATCATGCCTATATAGGAAAATAATAAATTACTAGGTCAAGAATTTATCAATTAAGACTATAAATGTAACCTAGATATGGATAAAATTGGATACAAAGGTTAAGTCTAGCTTTTGGATTATTTACCTAATGATTAGACGTCCTTTTATAAGGATAAGAAGTTATGGCACCTAAAAGGACCCGAGCCAATTCTACATCTGATGATGAGGGCAGAGCTCTAAAAAAAACTCGAGTGTCACATGACGATGAAGTTGCGCCTCGTAGTAGGCCTACAAAGGAGAGTCTTTAGATGCTAGTGTAGTAGCAGATGGCCGATTAGTCACAGGTGGGTTTCCCATTATTCTATTAAGTCTTTAAATAGTTTAAGTTCTTTTATAAGTTAACATTGCATATGTAAGAAGTGAGATCAAAAAATGAATAGTTGGTAAACAACAAAAGGTAGCTTCCAAGAAATCAACGTGCATTTGTTTATAGAGTAGGAAAGAATTGTTTGGGTTAAAACTGGTTGAAATAGGAAAGATATGATTGATCATCCTTAAAACAGCTTGTCTCAAGACACCTCCGACTCCTTGGTATAAATTGATGATAATGATGGTTTTCCAGCCACAGATAAGTCGGTTACCCCCATGAACGATGAGTTTCTACTCCGTGTCATGTCTTGATGTTTCTACATAAGTTAGGATACCGTTTTTATCATAGGGGAGCCGCTCGATTGTATGGGCAACTGGTTTGGTGTATGGGCACCCGGAACCTTGGATGGGGGTTTATCCACTCCGGATTGTGAATAAGGAATGGGTGCCGTTTTTCACCCTTAGGTGATCTTGAGACAAGAAGAGTACTGGTCATGGTTATTATGGACAATGTTTTGATTGACAGTACCCTGTCTTAAGTTTAAAGATGTCTGTTTTCTAAAAGAATGCTTTCAATGTTGTCTTTAATAATTGATTGAAGGAATTACTGTGACGGAATGTTAAAAGAAACTATTATTTTAAGTGTTAAAACAATGTGATAGTAATTAGAAAACAAAAGAATCATGTGTGAGTGTGGGGTGGTAAGTGGGGATTGATTAAGGTTGTCAATCACGGACGGGTGGACCTGATTAGTCAGGTATCTATCCATCCTTGCACGCTAAAAACATTTAGAAAACTTCTTCACTTGGAAGAGGAGCCCACCAGCGGCTGTGCCCTCACATCTGTTAGGGGGGAAAAATCGTTGGTTGAGTATACCTTAGCTCAACTTGTGGAAGTTATAGGGCCGAAAAGGTTTTTTGGACTTTTAATACGTTGTTCCGTTTCCGCTGCGAGACAGGACTAGGTCTTCTTCTAAGGCTATAGACCCAAGACATTGTCAATGGTGAAGGTCTATTCCTTGGATTTTTTTTGTTCACAGACTTTGATTTTGATCAGACCTAAAGACCTGTCAAGGATCCCATCCCAATCTTGGTATTGGCGGGTTGGGGATCTCACATATAGATAGTTTCCCATTTACCATTGGGAATCTCCAAAGGATGTAAGAGTCCTCCTGCTTTCAGGCGCTCTGCTTTGTTGACTCGACATTTTTGGCAATGCAAGACATGATGTTGAACAAAGCCATGTAAAACTGACCAGTAAAACTATTGTCGTTCGAGAGCATAAGTCTTTCTAATACCCTGGTGCCATGCACTTGGACTATCATGACATTCATAAAGAATTTGGTGCCAAATGTCTGTGTTCGTCGGTACACAAACTCTCCCCTTATGGAGTAGGTACCCATTGTCGATGGTAAAATTCTTCCACCACTGTAGTTTATCACTCGACAGAGGAGAACTATGTGTGGAGGTTAACTATACACTACCATCATTAGAGCAAGAAGGATCCCTCATTTATACATGGCTCCACACTTTGGAATATGCATCATCCTGCTCATATTTGCCCTTTAGAGAATCCAAAAATTCACTATGAAGTTATGTGAACAAGAGAGAATTGATCTCTGGCATACGACTAAGAGCGTTAGCCACCACATTGTATCTTCCTTTATGATACCGGAGCTTTGCGTCATATTCCTAAAGAATCTCAGGACACCTAGCTTTTTGACCCTTCAAATCGGTTGGTTGTGTAAACCATTTAATTCTTTCATGGTCAAACACAATCTGAAACTGAGCGCCATACAAATAATGTCTCCATGTTTTCAAGGCAGACACTATTGCATAGAGTTCGCGTTCATAAGCAAAATAATCCTGCTGTGCTGAATCAAGCTTCTTGCTTTCAAATGCAATTGGCCGCCCTTCTTGTAGCAGGATTGCTCCAATAGCACGGTCACTGGCATCCGTTTCTAAAACGAATGGTTTCAAAGGATCTACAATGGAGCTGTAGCTAATGCATCCTTGAGAGTATCAAAACTATGCTATTGAGCGGGTCCCCACTGAAAAGCTTTGCCTTTGCCTTTCAGTTGGTCCGTCATGGGAACAACAATATTAGCATTGTTTTTAACGAACCTTTGATAAAAACCTACAAATCCTAAAAAAATACGTAACTCTTCTAGATTTTTTAGGAGAAGGCCACTGCCAAATGGTATCTACTTTGGATTGATCCATGTGTAGCCCAATAGCAGAAATAACATGTCCAAGATAGTGAATTTCCTCCTTCAAAAAATCACACTTAGATTCCTTGGCATATAATTGATTTCTTCGTAACAATTCGAACACCTGCCTTAGATGTTGTAAGTGTTCTTCCTTAGAAGCATTGTATACTAGAATGTCATCGAGAAAAACGATGACAAATTTGCCCAACTACGGCTTCAAGACACTATCCATAAGTGTCATGAATGTTGTGGACACATTGGTTAACCCAAAAGGCATACCCAAAAATTCGTAGTGTCCAAACCTTATTCGGAACGCAGTTTTGGGTATATCAGCAAGTCGAATACGTACTTGGTGATAACCGGACCGCAAGTCTATTTTCGTAAAAATACGAGCATGAGTGAGCTTGTCGAACAACTCATCCATGCATGGCAATGGGTACTTGTTCTTAATGGTAATCGCATTTAAGCCACGATAGTCTATGCACATGCACATACTACCATCTTTTTTCTTCACTAATAGGATAGGAGAAGCCCATGGTGAAGAACTGGGTTGGATAAACCCTCTGCTAAGATAGTCAACAAGCTGACGTTCCACCTCAGTAGCTTCAGAGTAACTCATGCGGTAGGGTGGTTTACTGATTGGTTTACTGCCTGCAACCACATCGATGTTATGCTACACCGATCGTGTCGGTGGTAATCTTGATGGAAAATCATTAGGAAAAACATCATGAAATTTATTTAATAAATTTTTTAAATCACTAGAAACCTTTGCTTGTTGAGAAGTAGCCGTTGGTGGAAGAGATGAGAGAGAAGCATGCGGCGTTGAGAAATGTTCAACACATTTAATGTTAGAGAGAAAATGAGACAATGAGTAACTCAAGAAAACTTGATCTATTTCATTATCAGAAACGAGCTGCATAAGCTCAGCTATACATATCAGTGGTGAAGAAGGCACATTCTTCTCTCCTAACAACAATACATGTGCGCCATTGGATTCAAATATCAAGTTGTTGTGCTCATAGCTACGCTTCAGTGATGGTCCTAGGCTATGCAACCATTCCCTACCAAGGACCACGTCTGTCCTCTCCATGTTCACAACGTGAAAATCCAAGGATGTGGACTAGCCTTGTACTTCCAACAGTACAACTTGGACTTGAGTATCCCATATTTCGGCATCATATCCATTCATCATTGCTACCTTGTAGTGGTGGAAACTCGGAGTTTGAGGCAATTTGAGTTTTTTCACCAATCCATAATTAATGAAATTGTGAGTAGCGCCGTCATCTACCAAGATGCGCACCTTGTACCCTTGCAGAGATCCGTGCATACGTACTAACTCATGTGGTCCAAAGGTCTGTTGCCACATGGAAGCTATGAGACAACATTCATGCACCACCTCGGTGTGTGTTACTTCCACTGTAGAGAATTGTGAGGAAGACTCAAGAGGCAGCAGTTGCACCGTGTGCACTGCTTTCTCCTTGCCATGAGCAGCAGATTTCCCCTTGGGACAATCCTTTTAGCCATGACTACTTCCCAAGCATTGAAAACATAACTTCTCTTTTTTAGCCTTATCAAAGTCCTCAGGAGAGAGAGGACCATGGGACCCCTTGGGTTTTTTAGCTGCTTCGAAATTGGCTACTATAAATTTTCTTTTATTGTGTGTGTGGATTACCATGTGTATTAGCAGGCACGTGATTATTACGTGATTTCTTTTTATTTGGATCATCATGAATGTGTGCTTTCACTATGGCCTCCTCAAGTGTTTTAGGGTCCCGAGTCTTGACGTGCTTCTTAAGCTCTGGCGTCACCGTGGATAAACCCATGTACTTGCTGAAAGGTGTCTAATCCTTCCAACTTGAGGATAACATCTCGATAGTGAGAGATATATTCAAGTAATGATGGGTGTTGGCACTGTCGTGCTGTGACACGTACATAGTGGGAACGCATGCTACAAGAGTTTTCTTGTAATTTTTTAGATACATAATTATCTTTCCTATAATGTACATATGCATATTTAAGTATAATAATAAGCCTTTTATCTCATCCTATTATTTTTCTCAAGGGTAACCTATTCTTACTTTACCATCAGAAAATACTATGGGAAAAGCATCAATAACTCCGCCTCTTTAACTTGGGGCAAAAAGCATTGATTCTTTATTTCTACTATCTCATTATCATCTCACACCCTAGCTAGATCCTATATCTAGGGTAAACTCCAATATATATATATTCTATGTTTTTTTATACTTTTCTTATACTTCTTTTTAAATAGCTACTAGGAGGGAATCAAATCCTAGTGGGACACTAGGTGGCATGATTTCAAAGATACACTTATTTTAATGCATTATTGCAAGCATGATTACAAAACTTTGTCAAGGAGCAATGTCATGCTTTCATATGGCATGAGGTATCCTTTGGAATTAAATGAAAGTCTAGGCTAAGGGGACCACGGGAAGACTTTTGCTGCAAGAAATGGACCCTATTTTGATGAATTTTTTACACAAGGTTCCAATCCGAATTGGAAAATGATTTTAAAATAAAAATCATAGCTAATGAGCTGAAGTTTCTGCCCATATTTTTACTTTTTTATTCAGAGCCACGGTTGAGGAGATATGATCAAAATACTGGACCCCAGTCTGCCCACATCATGCAGGGGCAGCTTATTTCCAACTTTTCCAATCCCTATTCACACTGGCTGCTCTCTTCTTGTGTAAACCCTTGGGGGTTCCCTTCACCTATAAAAGGGGACCTCTTCTTCCTTGAAAAGGAACTCAAGCATTCAAGCCATTGATGAGAGGAATTCTTGAGGGAGTGAGTAGTAATGCCTAATTGTACTTAGCCTCATTAATATAAGCCCAAGCCTACACTTTCTCCTAGAGGAAGACTAGCCATTCTTGTACGCTATCCTTGGAAGATCAACTCTAATCAAAGAAGGTCTTGCACTTGGCGTATCAATCAAAGTGGAGTTCTCCCCTCTTCTTCTCTCTCCATCAATAATGGTGCCAAAGGGTTTGTCAAGTAAGATGTGTTCTACATTGATGTTTTCTTGATTACTTGTTGTTTTCTTTTTCATCTCTAATCCAATATATATATATATATATATATATATCTAATATTATCTCCTTAACCAAATCTTTCTCTCTCACTCTTAGTAATTCATCCTCTCTACAAATTTTAGGTTCTCTTTGCTACAGGTACATCTCTCCCCGCAGTATCCTTATTGCCTACGGACAAGAATAGGGCTTGGGAGGGAAACTTCTCATCTCTTCACTTCTCTCATATCTACATTTCTCACATACTATCCTATATGAATAACCCACATGATGATAATTTCTATTGCTTTCACTTTGTACAATCTATTAGAATTAACGTATGGATTAGCCATAAAATACACTTTTAACAACGTATAGTGTTTCTCTTTGGCCCAGAAAGGCTCAATGAAATACTTCTATCACCGGATCCCATCATACTACCTCTCATAGACTATAATTTTTCTTTTGATGTAAGCGTAGTTATCTTGCTATGAACCAAGAGGATTTGTACACACAATTAATCCCAATCACTAGACAAAATATATATACTACGATAAGCACAAAGCTACAATTCCAAAGAACAATTCGTAGCCTATTTAGTCAGCCAAGATTGAATGCCATTAACTCATCTATTAATCCTTTCATACTACCCATGATACGATATGACCATAGCCTTGATGTTTTCGTCTTCGTATTGTTTTGACATTCTCTTTTGTGTTCTTTTTTTGTGTGTGTGAGTGCAAGAGAGAAAGAGTGATTCTTCTTTGATTGCACTTCTTTCCAAACCCTAGTCTTCATGGAATCTATGGTTTAACTCCTTCATATAGTTTTTGTTGAGTTCTCTCACAAACTCTCACAGCCATAAGCCCGGTGCTTTCCTGGCAAGATCGCAAATTTCTCGACATATTTTTGGTGAACCCGACGTGAACAAGCCGGGGTGAGAGTACATAAAGATGGCTAGCAAAGTGGAGCAGCTATATGCTGAAATGAAAGTGCTTGAAGACAGATGCAAATGGCTTGAAGAAGAAGACCGGATTTAAAAAGCGATTGAAAGCGCTATGCAATCCGTATATAATGAGCTTAATATATTCGAAGGCTATGATCCAGAAGGATATCTTGAGTGCTATGTGACAGAGATGAGGCTTCAAGAAATTCCAGAATCTCGGATGATTGCAGCATTTGTTGAACTTGTGAGTGATGATTTCAAGCACCAAGTTCAAGACTATGCAAATGTATATGCAAGCAACTGGGGTGAGTTTTCTACAGCTATAACACAGGTATGCTTGGAACATCAAGACCAAGAGATGGAGCAGAGTGGAAGTGGATGTGACCAGCTAGAGTTGGTGTCTCCTGTAAGCCATGCAAGTGTCAACACATCCATACAGGCTAATTTAGAAGCAGTAATAGATGCATATCTTTTTCAAGATGCAAATTTATTGTATGCAGATGAAGTAGACATAGTGGAAGCTATTTATGCACGTTTGGGTCTTGTAACCTTCGTATCTCAAGATAATGACTCTCATGATGCTATCCAAGCGCTTGAAATGGCTCAACGCGACTTAGAGGATGATGCAAACTCGTCGGCTATGATAGATGATTTGGACGCTCCTTTTGATTCGTTTGAAGATGCACATGAGTGTATATACAAGGATGAGGATGCTATGGTTTTGACAGAGGATGTGAAGGGAAAACAGGTGGAAGACGGCTATATTAGTGATGTGCTACAATCTACTTTTGAGAAGATCCAGGAACTTTTACCAAGTTTAGAAGAGCCGGATGCCTATGCTGAAGACATATACCAGGATGAAGAAGTCATTATCAATGCTTTCCTATGCGAGTTTGATGCATGTGGTACTACCCAAATGGATATGCCTAGCTGCGAAAGTGCTAATTTAGAGGGGGTGATTGAAAATATCTTCCTTTGTGAGTATAGCTCTGCTAGTAGCATTGCGGATTGTGAAGTACCTCAACTAGACGAGGTGGAAGAAGAGGAGTGCATTGACAGAGTAATATGTATGTCTTGTATATATGGAGTAGCAGATGTGATGTAGATGACTCATGAAATTGTGCCTTATTTAGAGCTAGATGCAACAAGATTTCACAATTCCATGGTAGAGGAAGGAATGACAGATGCAGATTCTCTGCATGAGGATTGGGGTTCTGCAGATGAAGCTATGAATCTTCAAGATTCACAAATCAAAGATAGAAAAGTGTTTGGTTATGCTATACAGATTGAAGTGACATTAGAGGATAGAGTAGAAGAGCAAGAAACCTCTTCGGATATGGTCTGTGATTGGGGTGATATTTCTTATCTGTGTGAAGATGCAAATAAAGATGCTTGCCATAAAGTGCCTACTATACAGGGTTCTAAGAAATTCGGTTGCCTGCAGGTATGCAAACAATATCTGAGGCATAAAAAGGATTTAGGTCTTGTGTCACAGGGTATAAATTGCAAGCAGGTTTGTGAGCATCTATCTGCTATGGATAGGAAGGGTATACATGGTGATGCCTTGAAGCAAGAAGAGGATGCTAGCTCTATGCTGACGCCAGAGTCATGTAATGAAGAAGTGTTCTCCCTATATAAGTGGAGACATGATTCAATTGAAGATAATTTAGCGATGGGTCAAAAAGGAAGAAGGGGTGAAGATATTGTGTCAGAGACTAACTCCAAGGAGGTTTTTGAGCAGTCGGTTACAAGTGACTGGGAGCATACCTACCAGGATGATTTGGAGAGGGAATTAAACACCATATTTGAGAGGTATGCAAAGTTTTATGATGTAAATCTGGAGAGGTATTTGATAAAAGGTGAGAGAATTGATGAGAGGTTTACCATGCATATTTCTGAGGTTTCTCTCGATGTTGAGAAAGGCTATCTAGAGGATTCTTTTGAGAATGAAGATGCAGATTCAGACTTCTATGCGAAAGAGGTACATATGGATTTAGAGGTTGGTGAGAAGGTTAAAGTGCAGTTTCAAAAATCTTTCAAGTATATTACCGAAATCCTGGAAGTGTTTTTTGAAGAGGACGATGAGGAACTTATGTCTCTACGTCATGAAGATTTTGCGCATAATGGAGATTTGTTACAGATGTTTTGGAGACAGATGTATATAACAATTCCTTCTGATCCGAGAGCAATTAAAAGATGCGGAGAATCTCAATGCTTAGTACAATACAAGCTTTTGAGTTACCCATATGATCCTAGAGGAGGTCATGGGATGACAGGGGATACAATTGCTTTCACAAGTTACCATGAGGTTGGCACATGCCGGAGGATGTGCAGGTTTAGAGGGGGTGGATGTCGTGTTGTGACACGTACATAGTGGGAACGCATGCTACAAGAGTTATCTTGTAATTTTTTAAATACATAATTATCTTTCCTATAATGTATATATGCATATTTAAGTATAATAATAAGTCTTCTATCTCATCCTATTACTTTTCTCAAGGGTAACCTATTCTTACTTTACCATCAGAAAATACTATGGGAAAAGCATCAATAGCTCCGCCTCTTTAACTTGGGGCAAAAAGCATTGATTCTTTATTTCTATTATCTCATTATCATCTCACACCCTAGCTAGATCCTATATCTAGGGTAAACTCCAATATATATATATATATATTCTATGTTTTTTTATACTTTTCTTATACTTCTTTTTAAATAGCTACTAGGAGGGAATCAAATCCTAGTGGGACACTAGGTGGCATGATTTCAAAGATACACTTATTTTAATGCATTATTGCAAGCATGATTACAAAACTTTGTCAAGGAGCAATGTCATGCTTTCATATGGCATGAGGTGTCCTTTGGAATTAAATGAAAGTCTAGGCTAAGGGGAACACGGGAAGACTTTTGCTGCAAGAAATGGACCCTATTTTGATGAATTTTTTACACAAGGTTCCAATCCGAATTGGAAAATGATTTTAAAATGAAAATCATAGCTAATGAGCTGAAGTTTCTGTTCATATTTTTACTTTTTTATTCGGAGCCACGGTTGAGGAGATATGATCAAAATACTGGACCCCAGTCTGCCCACATCATGCAGGGACAACTCATTTCCAACTTTTCCAATTCCTATTCACACTGGCTCCTCTCTTCTTGTGTAAACCCTTGGGGGTTCCCTTCACCTATAAAAGGGGACCTCTTCTTCCTTGAAAAGGAACTCAAGCATTCAAGCCATTGATGAGAGGAATTCTTGAGGGAGTGAGTAGTAATGCCTAATTGTACTTAGCCTCATTAACATAAGCCCAAGCCTACACTTTCTCCTAGAGGAAGACTAGCCATTCTTGTACGCTATCCTTGAAAGATTAACTCTAATCAAAGAAGGTCTTGCACTTGGCGTATCAATCAAAGTGGAGTTCTCCCCTCTTCTTCTCTCTCCATCAATAATGGTGCCAAAGGGTTTGTCAAGTAAGATGTGTTCTACATTGATGTTTTCTTGATTACTTGTTGTTTTCTTTTTCATATCTAATCCAACACACATATATATATATCTAATATTATCTCCTTAACCAAATCTTTCTCTCTCACTCTTAGTAATTCATCCTCTCTACAAATTTTAGGTTCTCTTTGCTACAGGTACATCTCTCCCCGCAGTATCCTTATTGCCTACGGGCAAGAATAGGGCTTGGGAGGGAAACTTCTCATCTCTTCACTTCTCTCATATCTACATTTCTTACATACTATCCTAGATGAATAACCCACATGATGATAATTTCTATCGCTTTCACTCTGTACAATCTATTAGAATTAACGTATGGATTAGCCATAAAATACACTTTCAACAACGTATAGTGTTTCTCTTTGGCCCAGAAAGGCTCAATGAAATACTTCTATCACCGGATCCCATCATACTACCTCTCATAGACTATAATTTTTCTTTTGATGTAAGCGTAGTTATCTTGCTATGAACCAAGAGGATTTGTACACACAATTAATCCCAATCACTAGACAAAATATATATACTACGGTAAGCACAAAGCTACAATTCCAAAGAACAATTCGTAGCCTATTTGGTCAGCCAAGATTGAATGCCATTAACTCATCTATTAACCCTTTCATACTACCCATGATACGATATGACCATAGCCTTGATGTTTTGGTCTTCGTATTGTTTTGACATTCTCTTTTGTGTTCTTTTTTTGTGTGTGTGAGTGCAAGAGAGAAAGAGTGATTCTTCTTTGATTGCACTTCTTTCCAAAGCCTAGTCTTCATGGCATCTATGGTTTAACTCCTTCATATAGTTTTTGTTGAGTTCTCTCACAAACTCTCACAGCCATAAGCTCGGTGCTTTCCTGGCAAGACCGCAAATTTCTCGACAGCGCATGGAACACGTGTCCCAAGCCGTCCAATTCCGATCTGTCTCATTTGTAGGCAAGAATTCTTTGCAAAACATAGCCTCAAAGGCTGCCCAACTCTGTGGTATGATATTCTTCTCCTTGAGAGACATCCACCACTTGTAGGCCTTGCCTTCCAGAGTTAAACTTGTTTGCAGTGCTTTGACTGCGTTCGGAGTACGCCGTAAGGCGTGAATTCCATCCCACTTATTGAGAAAGATATTCACTGCACCCTTATTGGGATCTCTGTCTTCCCCCTTAAAAGTCGGTGGTTTGGTGTTTTTCAACAATTACTCATCCACCTCCTCGCAGTGAGAGTGTGCAAAGAAAGTGGAGATGGACCTTGTCCATGATCAGAAGGGCCTTGCCCCTGAGTAGCAACGTGCTCATGCATGTGTGTGTCAACAGGGCCCTTGGGCTGTTGCTGCATAAATTGTATCACTAATGTAGATAATTTAGTGACGTTTTCATTTAGAGATGCAAATATTCCTTTCATTACTGATATGCGTGTCTGAAGTGCACGAAATTGTTGAATATAAAGCAGTTCATAAGCGTCGTCACCTACCGTAGCATCGCGAGCACGCTCTGTGAGAGCATCTGACCGCGAGCCATCACGGGCAGGATCAGACGTATGATGCTCGAAATCAAAAGTCATATTGATATCTGAATCCATGCTGTGAACGTAGTGTGCGAGAAAAGAGAGGAGAATACCTGATTCTCAACAAGCTCATAGCAGTTTGTGATAATTAACTGGATAATTATGCCTTCAATTGAACTGAACACCAAATTCAAAGGCAGATTGTAAATCCCAAGCAACCATGAAATCAGCAATTAACTTGCAGTCGAGGATGCACTTGAAACCACCGATCAATTCATAGTGGCCAACAACTGGGTTTGCATCTTATGCAATCGCCAAATCAATTGAAATTTGTTGACTAATTTGCGAGTTTTCAAAACTGCAAAATCTGGTTTTCAGTGGGCTCTGAATACTGAGTTATTCCTGATCAACAAGAATTTGTGCTCGTTTGCCTTCCACCGGATCAAGAGAACTGAGGGGAGGCTTGCTGCCCAAAACAGCGTATGCACAGGCTCCAGGCTTTTGCAATGGCCACTAGGGTTGGCCAAGTGTGGAGGGCCAACCCTATGGCTTCTTTTTTTTTTTTTGACGAACTCTGTCTGCAGTTGAAATCGGCCAACTGTGCGATTCAAGAAGACGATAGAGCTCGCAATGGATAAAGAATCTGGCGTCGGTGCAAGCTCGTGAATTTGCTGGTTTTCCATAGCGCTCCCAACGAGCCTAACCTCGTTTTGTTCTATACAAGGCGAAAAAACTTCCCGTTCTCGACTTAGGGTTCTTGCATGCACCAGGCTTCGGCCTTCCTCCTCCCCACCTTGCTTGGTTGCATGCAACATGTATGAAAGCCAAGAACGTGCTTTACTTTCTATTCTTATCCTAAAGCTCTGATACCAATCTCAAACCACGAGACTGCCACATGAAGGTTCATCCGCCCAACCTCTCATTTTATAGGCTCTTGCCTCTTTTGAACCCCTTCCCATTGGCAGCCGGCCCTTGGCCGAGTCCATGACCCCGCGGTTTGGCCCTTGGCCTGACAACAAGGGCGGCCTAGTGGGGGGGACGTTACCTCTCAGCCCTGCCCTACTCAAGCTTAATAGCCCCGACCCACCTGTAGACGTCTTGATCAGTTGCGCTGTGCACCATCACCTCTGCAAGCTTCCGTCTCAACAATCGTGACAACACAGGTTGCAGTGTTGATAGTCCTAACATCGTCGCTAGATCTACAACCTTGCATCCAATATAGCTTAGATCAAAGGTTTGAGTAGCGTCTTGGACTTGAAGGCCTCAGAAGGACGTCTCACACCGTTGAAGGCTTCAACCTTACTGCCTGTGGAGGCTTCAGAAGGGACGTCCCACACCATTGATGACTTGAAAGGTCCCTGTTGCTTGTGAAACAAACTCAATTTTCCCCTAGTGTTACATACATCAACTACATTTTTGGTAGCCTCTCACATCTCTAAAGGCCATGGAAACCCTCAACAAACCAGCCAGACATCCAGATTCTACTAAAACCCACCCATTTTGGAAAAGTATTAAGGAAGACTAAATTTCTTCCCTTGCCACACAGATCTCACGCAAGAGCTTCCTTGCGGTGGCAGCCGCTCCAAGAAAGAATCCCGTGGAGCTCCAAGAAGCAAGGATTACCGCCCTCAAGGCTTAGGGCCAGGAACTCATTTGAGAAAATGAGAGACTCAAGCAACACTTGCTTAAGCTAGAGGAGACGAAGGAAGTAGAGAGCCAAGCACTACTCGCGAAATCCCAAGGTGTAGAAGCTTCTCTTATTGAGACTGTCAAGGCAATACAGGAATTTCATGAAGGGACACACAAAAATATTGACACCAAGATACATGCAGTTTTACAACAATGCTGACTACAAGAATCCCTTGGCATTAAGGTTAGTATTGCAAGACTTCACTCACCATGGGCACTAGCAAGGATACTCTTGAAGAAGCAATCACCAAACTCAATGAAATGCTTCAACCTGTCAACATCAGGCCTCAAACCGTTTCTTGGATCAATGACACACACATGCATGTGCCACCCGAGCATTGTATCCTCACCTTCAAGGACAAAGAAGAACGGATAAAGCTACTATGCCAATCTCGCCTCCTCAAGGGAAATCATTCTAGATCGTTGAAGAATTGGCTACAAATCAACTCAAAGTTAAAGCAAGTGAGCTCAAGAAGGTACACATCTAGCATGGGCAGTCTATCGAGGTGGTAAAGCCATCATTCAAGAATTCCAAAATCCAAAATCGGCTCTACCAACAGCTGACCCCCCCTAGGTTTTGATTTTCTCTTTTCATTTTGCCCTCCCAATGGACCCTCAATTCTTAACTGATATGTATCGTCATCCTTTGCTTTTATTGAACCCCTTGTAATGTTTGTTTTTGGTCCCATGGGTCATATGTGACCTTCATGGATGATAATTCAATCTATCTACTACCCCCCCCCCCCCCCCCCCCCCCCCCCCCCCCCCCCTCCCCCCGTGTTGTGCCTACTAAGGCTGTAGAATAAATACTAGTGGAGAGTAGAAGACCTCAATGTCTATCCACAAGTATTAAGTCAATGACACTATTCAATGGCTTCAAAGTGGACAATGGTCAATGGCTATTCACCACTATCACCATTGGAAGCTTGGTTATCCTATAGATAAGGAGGAGAAAGCATATGGGAGATGAGTTTGCTAACACCTATAAAATCGCTTATCACACATGGGAAAGACAATCAAGGAGCTGCTCATTGAACACTTATATATGCACTTTGAGCTACATCTACGAGCAACATTGACGGGTTTTTTGTTAAAAAATCAAACTGTGCATTTTCTAAATTCCACAATAGTTTCTATTGTGCTCTCATGTATTGTGTAATTAGATTTCATGCTTTGACTATTGCAGATATCTATCTCTCAGACAAAGAAAAGTGATAGCCGGTGGAATACATAATGGGCATTTTTGATACATTTCATACATCGGTGGTGAATGAACTTCTCTACAACACTAGTATTAAAAGAGCGTTGTTTGAAAGGGGGGTATTCTTCTACTATCACTTTACAATGCTTGGCTTTCGCATGTTGCAATACCTCCCTTTTCCTTCAAAAGAAAGTCTAGAGTGGCCAGTCCCTACCTCTGAAACCTCTTGTGTTTCAAACTAAAGCTCCATCAAGGAATACATAAGTGTTACGACCAAATGTTGCAAAATTGTTTGGTACATGATTCCATCTTTATGCCCATGGATGTGTTTATCAACTTCTTTCATAATGAAGAGCTTAGGAAGACTGCTACTATGCTTATCTGCAAGTCTAAGAAATGTCTTCATTTCTAAATGATTCTTGGGATGTCCATGATTCTGATTGTTGGGATCAAAACCTATATGTGCCTTTTCTTGGGGCCATATGTCTTTTGTCTGGTCATCTAGTAACATTGACCAATCCCATTGGGTGGAGTTAGTGCTCACTTTGCACTATGCTCCACCCATACAAAGCTCATCCTTTATTTTCCTTATGCACACCATAAACATCACACACCCTCCATGCATTTCAACTGGTATCAGAGCCCGAGTTTGTCAGGCATGGTATAATTTGACGACGATGGTGTGTGTGCGAGCTCCCTCCTGAGCTAAGACTCAAGATACCTTGGATGCAAAAGAATTGGATAGATTTGAAAATTGCAAAAATGGGCAATGAGCTTTTTGAAGCTTCTAAGGCTTGGAGTAGTGTGAAACTTCCAAGGATTTTTAAAGCACTACAAGGAACCTTAGCAAAAGCAAGAAAAGGGAAAAATTGCAGATCTAGAGACATATAGCTTGGAAGAGGGACATTTTCATTTTTTGAAAGCCAAGGTAGTGTTTTTGACGATGAAACTTTTAAATTCTATAGCGTTGAAATTTAGGAACAATGCAAATTGAACTTGCAAAGGAAACACAATCCAGTAGAGTGGGAATCTGTAAAAAATGTGTGTGTGTGTGTGTGAGAGAGAGAGAGAGAGAGAGAGAGAGAGAGAGAGAGAGAGAGAGAGAGAGAGAGAGAGAGAGAGAGAGAGAGAGAGAGAGAGAGAGAGATTCTCTTTGGTATGCTCACACACTCGAAGAAGGATTCACTTCTGCACTTCTTGTTTGGCTTTGGCTCCACATTGTCTTCTCTTAGTGTACACACATATGCAGAGTTTTTCCTTTGGCACAGACATTCTACTCTTACATTTGATGATGGAAGATGGAATTAGCTCACATCAACCTTGATGGATGGCATCTTCAACATTGGCACCCGTTTTTCTTTGGCATCAGAGTTCCGACATCGACTTTAAGCTGAGAGAGAGAGAGAGAGAGAGAGAGAGAGAGAGAGAGAGAGAGAGAGAGAGAGAGAGAGAGAAGATTTAGGCTTTGCTTTAGCGTAGCCTCGCTATCGATGATCATCCTTTGACATCCCCTCGGCTTTGACAATCTTTCTCTTGGCATTGACTCTTCCCTGACATTGACACTTTCATGACTCTAACAAAATTTCATAGCGAATTCCTTGCGAGTGACTATAGCTTCCCAGATAGTATTGACCATCATGGGTACATCTTGGACATCACATGGCTTCGTGAGTCAAATAATACTTTTTCTAGTCACAAGGCTCAAAGGATATGTATGCATTTCATGGTTATAGGTCATTGGTTATTCTACGTGTCTGATTTTTTATCATAACAAGGTAGTGTGTCAAATTCCAAGCATTTGTATCATAGATTTTAATGCACAAGTCATGTGTTGATGTTTGACTATGCGGATCATTTTAGAGAGGTTTATGTTGAGAGGTTTTCTCATGTTTGACATGTGCAAATACAAATGAGTTAGTTATAGTTCATAGGTTGCAAATTCATAGGTATACAGGTTTTAGATGGGTGGATTTTTTTGGAGAGCTATTAGTGTGAGAGTAAGCTCTATTGCCATGCTTTTAGCGTATGTATGCCCATAATGGAGTTGTGATTGAGTTGGTTTTGTTTCAATAGGTTTATGCAGTTTACTTTGACCCACATGTTTTTTTTTTTTTTTTTTGCTTCTATTCATAGGTTACGAAGAGCCATATGGTCTGGTTTGGCCAAGTGTATGACAAGTGGTGGATGAGAGACTGAATTTGTATTTATGTGCATAGCTGAGTTTGCTTTACTATCTCTTTTATGCATTTTTATGTTGCCAACATTAGGGCTAAATTTATTTGAGATTTACAGGGAAAACTCTAGCAATGGCAAATTTTTCCCAAGTTCTCACCAAACTTTCTATGTATGTGTAGTTCACTCTCTTATGGAATAGTGGTGTAACATTACTCCCACTTTGAGAGTATTGATTTTGACTCTCATTTTGATAGTTTTTTAATCACTCATGGACACACATTAGTGTTCTTTATCCACTTTTATAAGAGTGCAATTTCAGTATGCCCGTTGTGGCTATAGTTTTTAGTCACATATTATACCTTTGATAGATTTATAGGTACATGTTTACACAACTATCAGATTTTGCAGTACTACTTGTGGAATGCAGAGTTAGTATTGCATTTGCTATCTACTTATGTATGTGATTGTGTATTTTATGCTCTGTTGAGATTTTTTCATCTAGTCTTGAGTTTTGCTTCTTGTGTTTGTGTTATCACTCGGTGCTTGATTATGCGTGGTTTTCTGCTTGGTCTAGTAAAGCGGTTTGGACACTGCTCTTGTACACTTCTAGGAGAGCTATGTTGAGCTATAGGTTGCATATGCATTGATCATGATTATGATTGTATGATGGTAGAGGTTTTTGGTCATGTATTTTATGCTCTATTGAGAGTTTCTTATCCCAATCGCGAGTCTTTGCTACTTGTATTTGCGTTATCACTCGGTGCTTGATTATGGGTGGTTTTTTGCTTGGTCTAGTAGAGGGTTTTGGACGATGCTTTTGTACACTTCTAGTAGAGCTATGTTGAGCTACATGTTAAATATGCGTTGATCATGATTATGATTGCGTGATGGTTGAGGTGATCTCCTGCTTTCTCGTTGAGAATTTGATTGAGATTTTGCTTAGTCTACAAGACAGATTCTATCAGTTTTCTCTCAGGATGTTTTGCCACAATTTTGGTTTTATCACCACACACTTTTGATGCATATATAGAATTTGGTTTCTTGACATCCATCTAGAAAATATGTGTGACATTTCAGAGCCTTTAGAGATGACCTGTTAGAGAGGGAGGTCTTGTTCATGCCGATACTTGCATTACTGGCATTGATCACAAAGATCACATTAGGCATGGTTGCATTTGACATATGAGGTAGCAACAGTGATGCATGCAAAATGAAAATATGGTTTTGACACATGCCAGAGAGCCGTTTCAGTATGTCTGTGATGCTCATGTGACGTTTACCTCTAGTGTTTCATATGTTACATTTATTCTCATTGGTTTGCTAAATGAGGATGTAGTCTTTCATGTCACACCATGTTGTGAGTGGTTTAACACTTTTTCTATGAGCATCTTGGTTGAGTGCACTTGGTCGATGGTTCAAAGTTTGACATCATAGGAGCAGGAGATGTATGTATATTATAGCATAGTGGTGCATAATGCACAATTCAAAATGTACATTATGTTCCTCAAATAAAATGGAGTTCAATCTCTATGAAACAATTAGCAGACTATGGGTGCTAGAAACTGCTTAGTGATCAGTCTTTCCTTATGCTTTGTAGATCACTCATGATGATTACAAGGGGAGCCCAAAGTGGTTTGGTCTATCCTATGCATGTATTTGAAGTACAAAATGACATAGTTTTGATTTTGTTACTGGCATGTGTTGAGCAAGAGATGAGACGTATCTCGTTTGCAAGTGAACTCCAATATACTCAAGAAATAGAGCTTTCAGCTGTGCAAGACATGCCAGTGAGCTCTTGTATACTAAGAAGATAGAGCTTTCAGCTATGCAAGACATGCTAATAGACTCTACAGAGGTAGATAGAGAGAAAAAATTCTCTAGTGAGACAAAACAAGTGTCAATGGTGGATAGGTGTCTATAGAGCGGGTCTACTTCTCAAAGACATAGACATAGATGGATGACATGAAGTTTTTCTATATGATCATGCCAGAGGCTAATATGGTGATGCCGGGACACATAGTTCCACCTATGGATAGCACAAACATAGCCATTCCAGTGTTGACAATGATACATCCATACATGATGAGTAGTCTTGATGATGTAGTTGTGCAAATAGCACTGAGGAGGCTAATATAGCCAAGATTGCGTAGATTTTGTCAGCGTTCGTGCGTTTCATGTACAATCTACTAGTATTTAGGTACAACCAATAGCCTAACTAAAGAGAGGCAAGTTGTAAAACCTATATATCACGTGCATTCAAGGCCTATTTATAGAACCCCTAGTTGTGAAAATTTCACCAATAAAAGGGAACATTTTCATATTTAATCTATAGTTTTTTTTTCAAGTCATTTTTTAAACACCCTTCTACATGTGAAAATGTGAGAAAATATAGAATAAAATAATCCTTACAATCAAACCCACATGATAGGCATTTTTTTAATTGTAGTCAACTCCTCGAGCCTAATAGCTACATTGTGAGCATTTGCACGAGGGATTATCAGTAGTACAATGAATGACACTAGCATGATGTATTGTGGAGCTATGCATACCATACATGGATGTTTGCAAGATTTGCATCCATGATTTACAGTGAATACACATGCTCACCTATCACTAGAGCCAATATGGCTGCATGCAAATTTAGTGAGCAAGCTATTGGACATAGACTGAGACAGTCTTTGCCTATATATATTTCTTGTATATACTAATAGTTTAACTAGTAGGACCCACTTGTTGGCACATTCACTTTATAGTGGGAGCCTATTGGAGTTAAAGGCTATATCTTGGCTATATGTCCCTTTGCCAAGTGCTGGATGCCTTCTGTCCATCAATTGCCCACTGACATCAACTAACCCCTTATTCTTTAGTACATAAAAGAATAAAGAGTCAGTGCTCATTTTGCATTGCACCTCACCCACATGGAGCTTATCCTTTCTTTTCCTTCCTTGCACAACACACATCATGCACCCTTCATGCATTTCACTGATGGCATCTTGTACAAACAGTGGATAAGAAGTCTATTGTGAGTAAGTGTATGATAGCCTCTCAGAAATTCATAGCTTCCTTCTACTACATGAAGTGGCATCAAGTGAATGGTCATTTGGTAGTTGTAGACTAGGATTTTTCTGATGACATTAAGAATCCTTTGAGGATGCTTGAGATGTGGTGTGGACATGAATTGGTGATAGTTTTTAACATTCGATCTAATGTCACACTACATAGGTGCACATGGACTTAGAGGATGAGACTGACCTCAACTTGCTTTCAAAATTTGTTTTCCAATGCAAATGCAGAAGGTAGTATGTTTTACAAGTATACAATGTTGTTGCTTTATTCTTTCCCTATTTACTATTATGACAATATTTTGATCTAATCTCTATTTTGGAATAGTTTTTTTGTATAGATCTCCAAGATAAAGGAGAAGAATTAGTATATTCAAAGATAAAATATTATTCCCTAAACATAGAGCAACGAAAATCCTAATCCAAAAAGGAAATTCATACAAAGCGCCATGAGGTTGCCAAAGACCTGCAGCCTACAATTTTGTAAGGAAGGTGTAAATAGCACTTCATAAAAATATCATACATACATCAATGTAAAAACTATTTTCTTGCAAACATATTCTCAATACAATTGTTTTTTGATTCCAAATCCAAGTGTCTTTACATTGGGTAAAGTCATGTACATTGTATGGTCAAAGCAAATGCATTGACACTCTGATTTACAATAGAGGACGATCCTTCCTAGGCTTGAGGATCAACAATAGAATATAAAGTCTCGCTTTGGGGAGGTACAAAGGGTGAGGCAACATGGACAGAAGGTGAGCAAGCAGAGAGCATGAGTGAGAGTGTTGAGGTGTTGGGTCACGAGGAAGAGAGCACACGCGAGAGTGTGGGGGTGTTGGGTGATGGGATGAGGAGTGATAAGAGGATTGTATAGTAGCTTCTTTGACCTTAAAAAAATTGGATATAACAAAAAGCATAGAAATAGGCTCCTCAAAAATAGCAGCGAAGGATTTTGCATGCACTTGATGTGTTGTTGGAGATTTCTCTTTGCCTCCAAAGTAGAGGCCATGGTTTTGGCCTTGGTTGTGGTGGGTCAAATTCATAGGGGATCCATCAGATCATCTCTCCACAAGATTAATTAGATTTTGGACCATTGTCATTCTGAAGACCTCCACATAAACTTCAAAATATTGTGCAAAGTTCCTAGCTTGCAAATCCATTCCCCACCCTCAGTAACTTCAAGAAGTGACATTTTTCATCCATAGCAAAGATAATCTTATTCTTACCCTTATACGCTGCTCTGCAGAAATGTGATGTTTTGCATTTGTGTGAACTCTCCATCCACAAGAATGTCTGTTGTTCTAATTTGGTAGTTTGCAACTCAGAAATAGCATGTCATTCTAGATTTTCTCTTGGATTAACACCCCTAGAGAAACAACAAGTTTTTGAAGAGACCCATAGGATTAGGTAAAGGGAGATGACCAATTGCATCAATCTATACTATATATTAAGGAGACTGGTTTTCCAGTGCCACGTGTCGCAATTTTCTTTATTCGGCTACAGTGAGGACAGTGCGCACGCAGGGGGGGAGAGAGAAAGAGAGAGAGGCGGCCGAAGGTCGCCGGCCACACTAGTAGTTGTAAAACTGAATAAAGTTCACTTACATCTAGAAATTCTTGTGGAACTTGTGCGTGAAATTTGCAAGATAGCAACACTTGCGCTCCATGTTCAGACCAACAAATCTCTAGTGGGAACTATTCGCTATAAGTAGAAAAATTTTTGATTAGGAGATTGCCCATTATTAAATTAGAAACAAAGCAGGAAAAATGAATGTCACATGCAATTTATATTTGTTATGACAACTTTTTTTGTACCTTCCAGTATTTAATCTTCTATGGTCTGAAGAATAAGTACGAAATGTGTCCCCACACAGCAAGGGAAACGTCAAAATGGGGACCAAGGAAGACAAGGGCTTCCTTGTTGAATTTATGAATAGCCTCCACTATTTCTCTATCTCTTGATTGAGCATAAGGCTCTTCATCTATTGGTTCTTGGCCCCATTCCATATTAAGATGTGTGCCATAAGTGTGTTGGGTACTAAAGACATTCATTACCTATCATTGATGCAAGGGTATTGTTGTACTTGAACTATAAAAGCCTTAGGGAGTCAATATCGCAAGGAATCACAATAACTTTGTCAATATGAGTTGTAAGGATATAGCTATTCTAAAGAAGCTCAATGAGAAAGTTTTTGATTACCGTGTAGAAAACCCATTGCACTTCTTGCCCATCAAAAATTGAGGACACTCCTTTCATATATTTTGTGCACAACTCTTTGAAAAGGGAGCTTTGGGATGGCCAAAGATATGTGCCTCTGGAGTTTGCGGAGCTCAAGTACAACGTTTTGATTTTGCTCATATCTTTGATTTCTCATAGTTGCACATAAATTTAGAAGAATTTTGTCAAAAATATAAGAGGAAGAAGGTTGTCCAAGTTGGGTACACCTTCCTCGATGTCTGATTCATGTGTACCAAGGCAGACCTAAGATTTTGCAAAAAACAAAAATATGGAAGGAAAATGAGTAAATTGACTAGTTAAAGAGTATGAGTGCAAAAGATGGCTCTGAGAGTGGAGAATTTGGCTCTAACAACAATGGACTTTATGGAAAGAGAGACGTTATATTACGGGAAACATCTTCATCATAACGGTCCATGGGATATTGATAGGGCAATGGTTGTAGTTACGAGCCTTGTTCATTGTGAAAATTGTGGTGCTTTGGAAAGTGTGTAGCCATACACATGAAAGACATGTGGTAGCATTCACATGCAAGGGTACGTCGAGGCTCAATGAAACTTGGGGGGAGACAAAAAATCACAACCGCACTCACATGTGCCATGACAAGAATCAAGTGGTTGTCACGGCACAACGTGACATGGAGAGGCCTCACCACTCCCCTTATTTCACATTGTGGTGAAACAAAATTTTGTCACACCACAACACAAACAAAGTAGGGTTTTTTTGCATTGTGGCACGGCACTTTTTTGTCGTGCTATGGAGGGGTGTCTCCCTGTTGCTCCCCTTACTTCACGTTGTGGTGTGACAAAAAAGTGACAAAAGTTTTTGTCACGTTGGAGAGGTCTCCCACTATTGTTCCCCTTGTTCACATTGTGGCACGACAAAAATAATGAGACGGAGGGGGGGACATCTACCACCTCCCTCCTTTGTTTCATGTTATGGTGTGATAAAAAATAATGCAAGAAGTAGGGGGGGAATAGACTCCGCTCCTTCTTGCATTGTGATACGACATTTGAAAAAAAAATGTAGAACATCACAAACAAGGTGTGGGGTTGGATGGGCAACTATTTATGTCACGTTGTGGTGCAACTAAATTCTTTTTCCACACCACAATGCAAGAGTAGGGTGGAAATCATGGGGAACCCTTCATTTCACACAGTGTCATGACATAAGGTCAATGTGACATAACAAAATAACACCTTTCGCATTGTGGCATGATAAATGTTTTTCTTACGAGAAAATGTTTATTTTGTGCAACAATGTGAGAGGGGTTTGGGTGCTTTTTTTTGCATTGTGATGCAAAATAATTTTATTTTCGTGTCACAATGTAATAGGAAAACGTGCATTTTCACCACCTTCTTGGTAATTTATTGCTTTGCCCAAATCATTGGGTGGACTTGGAATTACAAATTTAGTTTTGCACTCTCATGCCAGAAGATGCACCATGCTAAAACATATGCTTGCATCCTGAGACTGTTTGGTCTGGATGCCTAATATGGCAACTAATTACTTTGATTGTTGTTTATTATGGGGAAACTTGGATGCTTTCTACCTATGATAATCTGATGTCTGCTTCTCCTATTAAAATTGGATTTCCAATATCTCAAATGCTTGTTGATACATGGAAACAGGTTGCTAGTAAATTGGTATGGCAGGACATAGTCAAATATACAAGGAATTCGCTTGGGGTGGAAAATGTTTTATGGAGCTTTATTTTTAAAAAACCTCTTGCCATTCTGCTCGGGAAGAAAGCTCTATCCATGCATAAGAAAGGCATAGGACAAATAAATCACATCCTATAGCATCTGAAGAGAGCAAGCCACACTTTCTATGGACTCTACCATCATATACGAGCACATGAAGACAAATCTGAGGCTAGAGTGTCCTTGAAAGAGAGTAAACCACACTCTCTATGGACTCTACCATCATATACGGGAGAACATGAATCCAAATTTGAGGTTAGAGTGGTACCATCTCAGTTGAGCCACACTAAAAATGATGGATACTAAAAGCTTGCAGGAGTTGATATCAACTTCTAAACAATGCACAATGTCGGGAGATATGTGTTCGTAAAGTGGACCGAGAAGGCTCGAGGCCTCTGGCTGTGAGAGGTGGTTGAGAGGAAGAAACATGAATAGACAGATAAAAGCCAATAAGATACCCAAATGAGAAGAATATCATCAAGAACTGAAATAAATTGTACTTGTATACTTTATCAACTTGCTTGCTTTATCGTCATCGAGATATATCAAAATACGGCATAAAGTTATTAAGGATACTAATAAAACATATATGTGGATTTAGAAAATAGCAGCTAGATCGAGAGCTTGATACTTCCTCTTGAAATCAATTTAAGCGGCTTGAGGATGCGAGAGGAGTTAAGAAGCTTGAGAATTAGCGAGACGTCAAACATGAGAGGGTGAGAGAAAAACTCCTTCTCCTCCTTGCTTGACCCGAAAATTCCTTGCTCGAAGTCATTTTTCCCTTCCTAACACTAGTCCTGTAATTGGACACTCAAGTGTCCTGAGACACTGAGTGTCCTAGCTAGTTTCCTACCAAGTTCGGTAAATTATTTGTCAAGCTAGAAAGAATTGTTTTACACCTTGCTTCTACCATAGGTTGGTTATGAGGCAAAGAAAATCTTGGATTTTCCCTCGTGCCAAGATGCAATCCCTATGGAGAGAATGATGGTAAGTTCTAAGATATAAATTTTAGTAAAATTTTGAAGTTGTTTTACCAAAAAAATTATAAAATTCTTATATCTTTTGGTAGAGATGGCCTTTTTTATGTTTGTAAAAGTCAAGTGTTAGTACTTAGTGCTACAAAACAATAGAATGCCCTTCAAAGACTAGTTTCCATGTCACACGCAAGTTATAGATATAATTTCATACTTGAGCATGTGCTGAATAAGAGCATAATTTTGGTCTTCCAAAGGTCCTCTCATGGAATTGGGGCTATTCTAGTGCAGTTTGACAACTACAAATGACTTTATATGTTTAAAACAAGAAAGTACGTATTTTTTTTGGCTCCCTAACTCAATTAAATCTCATTGCTTGAACTCTATCTTGAATTTTTTTATCATGCAAAAACTCTTGAAAATCTTGAGTTCTCCATAATAACATTGAAACCAAGGTTTTCGGTGTCGCAATTATGTATGTACCATGTACTTTGATACTTTTAGTGGATCTACGTGAAAGTTTTGATATTATTTGAAGTTTTGAATGCGCATGTCTCAATAATGAAATTATCAAATTTCTCTTATGCAATTTTGAGTATTTGAAATAATGCAATAATTGTTGCATGCCAAAGCCCTTTCCTTGCCACTTTGAGTCCTCAATGGAGAGGGTAAGCAATGTATCACTTTCTAAAACTCATAAATACATCAAAAACATAGTTTTCTTTGTATACGATGATATGCTTGAGATGGCCATATCAAACACGTAGAACTTTCCCATTAATTTACATACTTTAAAGTTACTTTTTTTGTACATGCAACATTCAATTATCTATAGCATAATTGTGAAAAAGTCAGGTAAAATTTTCTACAAGGTCGCTTCATTCCTTCTTAATCTTATAAAGTCGATTTCTTCAAAGCATCAATCGCAGTTTTATGAGGGTCAACTTGATGAGAAAAGTTAATGATTGTGATAGCTTTTAAAATGCAAAGTTGTATTTTAAAAAAAACCCTCTAACTAACATTTTTAATCATATGAAGAGGGTTTTTTTAAATACACCGTCTGTGGCAAATAGCATTTAATTTAAATTTGTGAAAAAAAAACACTTGAGTGTCCTGTTTTGGTACAAACTAGTGCTAATAATAGTCGGGCCTTGCTTTTGATAGTGTTGTGGTACAAGCTGCTTGTTGACATGGCATGGCGGGTAGGATTTTTTTTTTGGTCGATGATGGTCCCAAATAGGAGCGCCCCAGTTTTTGGCACTCAGCTCTTGCAATGATGCAACCCCTTGCGTGGCGACTTCTCACATTAGCATGCCCATGGCCCCCATCACCTGGCGACCCCCTCTTCCTCTCAGCATGCGGATCTGCTCCGCACTCCTTTGGCCTTCGTCTTCTCTCCAACCTCTTCTCTTGGCGGTGTCCTCAGCCCCCCTCGATAGCGCTCCTCTTGCCCGATTGCTTATGGCCTCTCTCTCCTCCCCCCTTTCTTTTCTACACCCGAGGGTCACAACCCCCCTCGATAGCTCTCCTCTTCTCAGCCCATACAACTTGCAATGCTCGGCCCCCCTCCTCCAGCGCTCTCCAACTTTCAATTGCACCCAAAAACACCCAAAAACCTCCGCAAGGTTCGATCCTCCTCATGCAGTGCCCTCCTCCCTACTGTAGCCGGCCTCGCGGCCCCTTTCATTTTAACCCCCCTCGATAGTGCTCCTCTTCTCAGCCCATACAACCTGCAATGCTCGGTCCCCCCCTCCTCCAGTGCTCTCCAACTTTCTATAGCACCCGAAAACCTCTGCAAGGTTCGGTCCTCCTTATGCAGTGCCCTCCTTCCTCGTTTTTATGTAATTGGTCTTCTTTGTCAGTTCAACTAGTAGCCCTTCGTGCATCATAGCCGCCTTCCCATGCGCACTTCGCGCCAGTAGATAGCGGCTCCTCATGGCGCTTATTATTTCTATGCAATGCAGGTCAATGACATTGTCTACTTGCACTAAAACATTATTTATTCAATATAATATTTGGTTTAAGCAAAAAAAATTTCAATTAAGGCATTGTTCCCACTTTATTCAACTTCGTTGGAAACCTTTTTGCTATCAAAGGTGCTTCACATTAGGCTTAATTTCCACTACGGTGGTCTTGAGCTCCACATTATCCCGAAAAAAAGCTTATTCCGCTATCAAGGCATTTCTAGTGATATTTTTGATAGAAAGCCCTCCATGAACTTCATGTGATCTTATGAGAGCACCTTTTCAGTATGCATATCAATCAAAGCTTTGCTTAGCTTTTGTGCTTTTATAACATCACCACATTAGGTATTTATGTTGATTAGCATTGTCGAGCACAACATTCCCTAACAAAGCTGATAAGCATATCATTCAAATAGGCTCGATCTGCTTCTTGTTCTCCTTTTTTCCACGGTGGAAGCAGACCAACACGACAATGATAACTCTCTCAGAGTTGTTGAAAATTAGACCACATCTATGCTGTAGAGTTGAGCAAAAATCTAGAGAAGATGGTATTGAAAATTCCTCTTCAAGGTATTCCCTTAGATGATCAAACGGGTAAAATGACACAAGAAAAACCTAAGGCAAAACCAATACCTATAAACAAGGTGGGAGATTATTGCAAAGCAGAAGAAGGAAACACCACGTTACCAGTGGAGCACAAAGGAGTCAAAACAATGGCCATACTTGATAATGGGTTTGAAGTAGCCGTAGCCACCAAAGCAATTTGAAAAAAATGGGAAAATTTGGCTCTTAGAAAAACAAGAATGAAGCTACAACTTGCAAATGGTTATGTAGAGAGACCTATGGGTATGTTGGGACATATCATATTAATCTCTTGTGGGATAGAATACGAACATATATTTGCAATAGTAGATTTCGACAAGAGCAACAACTTCGATGTCATTTTGGGACGTTGGTGCAGCTAAAGCTAGTTAGTGCTACAAAGGGTGTAATGCAAGGTTGTGTGCACTCTTAAAGGCATGCCAAAGTGATCGGACACCTAGGAAGATCAAGACCCGACGAGGAGTAGCGGATATGTATGCTTTATGTGATTTTCACAGCCAGAATGCTATGCCATGGTGCCTTTCATGGGTGGATGGTTGAAGGGTGAATAGTGCAAAATTGGAAGTGCCAAAGGTGGCCCTCATTATGGTCTACATGCTAGTATAGATGGCTCCTTAAAAAAAGCTATGAAATGAAAGTTATGGCAGCTTGGAGTTCAAAGTGGATTGTCAACCCATGCAGGATTGGACATTTGTAGATGATGGGTCATAACTGAAGTGAGTGCATGGTCCTAAAGTGCTCATCTTATGGTGCATGTTGGGCTTTTTGGATTGACAATCAGAGTTCAAATAACCAAGATATGATCAGTTGAAGTTTCACTAGGGACTAGTTATGTGCTAGTTTGACTACCTCGCTCCGTGTGCCATTTGGGGTTTTTTTAAAGCCTCGCTAGGGTTTGTATAGGAGCTATGTGGTATGTGGAGGCCATAGGAGTTGACATCATGGCAAGTCAATGTTGATATGAAAATGTCGGTGCCCATTTCTGTTTCCGAACGAAAATGCACTAGTCGAGTAGCCAAGAGAGTCGTAGCCGAAAACTATGCCGTAGAGCAAAATCGATGTGCTCGGTGCCGATGCCGGGTGTCACTCCTCTGTGATAGAGTCACCTCACCCGTGCACGTCACAAGCACAACCGTTGATGGGAAAACAATTGTCTGTGGATTAGCCGACGTCGGGTCGGAAGTTGAAATCCTCCCGTAATGAGAAGTGTTGAGACGTCGAGGTCGTCGAGAATTTGAGTCTATGCCAAAAAATGAAACTGATGTCGCCTTTGGCCTACCGAATGGAAGCACTTATCACAAAAGTCCATGTCGTCAATGTCAAAATCATAAATCCTTTCTCCCTCTCTCTCTCTCTCTCTCACTCACACACACACACACACACACACACTCACTCTCTCTCTCTCAAGCTCGCTCTCTTTCTTTCTCCACTTTGACTAGTGTGTGAGTAAGGGGAGTTGGGTAGTCGAGCCAAATTGTTGAGACCTTTGGTGGGAGTTAGCCCTTGCACACACTAAAGTCACCTTAAAAAAAAAAACTTTAATTGCACACTGTCAAATTGTAAGGAATCAGACGAAACAGTAGAATGTACAGACTTTGGCTTGCTTTGATAACGAGGTGTGTGTGGTCCAAGAGGTGCATTCTTGCTTTCAAATTCGCTTCGCTTTGCCAAGTTTGATCTTGATTCCCTGCTCAATGCTTTGCAAAATCTCACAAGTTCTATTCTCTTGCACCTCACTTCAAGAGCTCGTGCCTCACCTTAAGAGTATGTTGCAAGCTCACACACCTGCTCACCCTTGATCTGGGCTGTTTGCAAGCTCACACACTTGCTCACTTTTGGCTTATTGCAAGCCAAGCTTGGACCTGCTCACGATAGTGCTGCTCGATTTTCCTTCACTTGATTCCATTGCTGCCTTTGCTTGGCCTTGGATTCCTGCTCCCAAGCCTTTGCACACAAGGCTTGATGCCTTCGATTCAAGCCCGGTTCTCTACCTGCTGAGCCTCAAATGCTTGGTTTTGCTGCTCAGAGGTTGCTTCTGCTTCAATGTGCTACTCAATCTCTTGCCCAATTTCCTTGCAGAGCTTCAAAGCTCTCTATGTTCCAAGATACAGAGAGAGCTGCCCGCGCGGGGTGTAGCCGAGGCTTGGGGCAAGTTGTCTAGGCTCTGATGAATCCGGAGATCCGTGCGGAGAGTGCAAGAGAGGGAAGGAGAGAAGGGGCAAGGGGATGAAACAGACACAACACATAGAGCTTGGGGTTAGTGGACTAGGAAAGTGAGTCAACTTTCACTTTCCCTCCCTATATTCATTAGAGAGTAAGCTAATATTCATTAGAGAGTAAGCTAATAGGGGGTGGTTCTCATGGCCACCTAGCCTACACCCCAACAAGGAAGTTTCTTTTGCAATGAGAGCAGGAGGAAGAATCTCTCGATAGAGGAGTCACCAATGAGGGTTGCCAAGATAAATTTTGTGCTCGTCGATGTGATTGCCAATGGAGCCAAACCGATGCTAAGTTTATGGTGAATGTAGATGGTGTTTTTTGTTGAAGAAGGAGCTATTCATTGCTGATTTGTGTGCCGTTTCTTGGGCCCTTTCCCCCCTGTCTCTTCTTTTCTCTTCTCCAAAGTGTATGGTGCCGACGTGTGAGTGGTGTGTGTCCCCTGGTCCATTTGTGTGTGTGAGAGAGGAAGAGAGAGAGGTGTCTAGTTGTGGAAGTGATTGAAGCGGGAAAAATCAGGATGATTGCTATCTGCTGATGATTGTACGAAGGGTGTGTGCATTGGCATGCATGTAAGCGATGGTCTACTTGCAAAAAGCTAAAGTTTTGAAGATGATTCTACTAGATGAGGGTGTTGTGAGTACCTTGGGTTATAGAGAGGCATTTGAAGGTGAAGTTGTGGTTTTGGAGCTGCTCGAGTGCAGTTTTGAAGAGCAGATTTTGTTAAAGATGGCATGGATGGGTTTCCCAATTTTCACTGGGATTGAATATGCAGAAACTTGATTGCAGGATTATGGTCTATTTGTGCTAGAGAGCAGATTGTCAAGAAAAGAAGGTTCGGTTCAAGTTTTTTTGCTCGTGGTTTGTGGCAAAGCAAAGAGATGGTATGACGGATTACAAGATGAAAAAAAGGCAAATTGGTTGGCTTTGCAAGTGGCTTTTTGATGCCAATTTGTGTATAATGTGCAGCTGCATGAAGTCAAGTGGAAGCTAGATGGTCTGAAGCAAAGATTGGACGAAGATTTCAGAGTGTTTGAATGAGAATTTGAAGCTCTTTGGGGTCAAATGATAGAGGTAACTACTATCGATAATGTTGATTAGTTGAAATTGAGGAAGTTTTGAAGGCGTACGAGCGGAAGTGCGACGCGAGAGAGAGTGTGAGAAGAAGAGCACGACGATATGGTGAACTCGCTCTACTGTAATGTGTAGAGCATAGTGAGTTCTTATTAGGTTTTTACAAAAGAATATGTGTACATACCTGGCGGCCCGCCCACTTACCTGGGTGACCACATTGGGCTTTATACCCCAACAACCTCCCACTTAAAGTCCAATGTGGTACTTTAAGTGTGAGAGAAGCTACTATACAAGCTAATATACAAGAGATGTAGAGAAGTGATATACTACCCTACACCTAACTGCTTGCGAAAATGCGCAAAGCTCTCTGAGGGAAGTCCTTTTGTAAGTAGATCAGCAGGATTTTCTGTGGTGTGAACTTTGACAAGCTGAAGTTGCTTATCCTCGAGCATTTCCCTGATGAAATGATACTTCACATCCACATGCTTTGTCTTTGAGTGATAAATTGGATTGCGAGCCAATTGTATAGCACTTTGACTATCACAATATAACACAGGCATCTCTTCTTTGATTCCCAAATTTGTTACTAGTCGATTAAGCCAAATTGATTCTTTGCATGCCTCTGATGCTGCAACATATTCAGCCTCTGTAGTAGACTGAGTAACACAATCTTGTAATCTAGAACGCCATGATACTGCTCCACCAGCCAATGTAAAGACATACCCTGACGTAGACCTTCGGTTGTCTAAGTCACCTGCATAATCTGAGTCTGTAAAACCCTTTACACTTAGCTCCTGACTCCCATAGCATATACGCATACTCTTTGTAGCTTTCACGTATCTCAATATTCCTTTCACTGCCTCCCAATGTTTCTTGCCTGGGTTTGACATGTATCGACTTACTACTCCCACTGCAAATGCAATGTCTGGGCGAGTAGCAATCATTGCATACATCAAACTACTGACTGCAGACGCATATGGAATCTTATCCATTTCAGCCTGTTCTTCCTCAGACACAGGACAATCTTGTTTGCTAAGTTTCACATATGGTGGCAATGGAACACTCAGTGCCTTTCCCTTCTCCATATTGAAACGTTGCAAAACCTTGTCAATATACTCTGTTTGAGATGACCAAATCAACTTCTTTGATCTGTCTCTCTCAATGCGCATACCAAGTATATGACTTGCCTCACCCATGTCTTTCATGTCAAACGATTTTGCCATCTTTGACTTCAAAGCTGTAATTTCTTCCAAGTGCTTGCCAGCAATCAACATGTCATCCACATACAAAATAAGGATCAGCCAACTGCTATCCTTAGCCTTCTTTGTATATAGACACTGATCGAACTCACTACGTTTGTAGCCTTGAGAAAGCATAAACTTGTGGAATTTATGGTACCATGCCCTCAGTGATTGTTTTAAGCCATAAAGACTCTTTAACAACTGGCATACCCAATCTTCCTTGCCTTTCTCAACAAACCCTTCTGGCTGGTGCATGTAAATTTCCACATCTTAATCACCATGCAAGAACGCTGTCTTGACATCCATTTGGTGCAACACCAAATCTAATATGGCAACCAATGCAAGAAAGCATCTCAATGTAGTCATCTTGACCACTGGAGAGAAGACTTCATCAAAGTCAATGCCTTGTTCTTGCTTAAAGCCCTTGGAAACAAGCCTTGCTTTGTACTTTGGCTGACTATCATGAGCAATGATCTTATACCTGTAAACCCATTTACAGGGTGGAGCCTTTTTGCCCCGTGGTAATTTAACTAGCTTCCATGTCTGGTTTTTATGCAGAGCTGTCATCTCTGACTGCATGGCCAATTGCCAATTCCCGGAGTCCTTCATTTGCACTGCTTCCTTGTAACATGAAGGCTCATTGCAATCAGTCAACATGACATAGCTCATAGATGGAACAAACCTATCAGGAGGTCGCGTGACACGTCCAGATCTACGCACAATAGGTGGCTCAAGCTCAGCCACAACCTGTGGCTCCACTCTATCCTGTCCTTGCTCCTCTTGAGCCCTGACATTTTGTCTTGCACGTGCAGGTCCATCTTCTTGGAAGACAACTCTTCTAATCTCCTCAACCCTCTCTGGTTTAGAATGATATTTGGATTCATTAAAGTGAACATCATTGCTGCAGACAACATTTGTGGATTCGGGATCCCAAAGTCTGTACCCCATCTCACCAGAATTACCATAGGCTAGAAAGATGCACTTTCTACTCGTTGGCTCAAGTTTGTTCCTAAATTCCTTTGGAACGTGAGTATATGCCTCACAGCCACAGACTCTGAGATGCTTGTATGAGGGCATTTTGCCTGACCATACCATCTCTGGCACTGAATCCTTCTGCAAAACCTTGCTAGGAGATCTATTTACAAGATGAACAGTTGTTGATACAGCTTCAACCCAAAACCCATTTGGCAGCAGTGCATTAGACAACATACTTCTGACCTTCTCTTGTATGGTCCTATTCATCCTCTCAGCAACACCATTTTGAGGAGGATTGTAAGGAGCAGTAAGTTCACGTTTTATACCTTTTGACTCACAAAAGTCCTGCAAGGCCTTTGAAACATACTCTCCACCATTGTCAGTGCGTAAGCATTTAAGCTTCTTGCCACTCTGATTCTCCACAAGTGTCACAAACGTTTTGAAAACACTAAACGCTTCATCCTTGTGCTTGAGAAAGTAAACCCATACTTTCCTCGAGTATCATCTATAAATGTCATAAAGTAAGAAGCTCCCCCTAGAGATAGGTTAGGCATAGGTCCACACAAATCACTATGAACAAGTGCAACCTGTGTATCTCTTCTACTGCTTCTATGCTTATGTGGCTGCTGTGTTTGCTTACCATACATACAATGTTCACAGAATTCAAAATCATTAAATGAAAAGCCAGGCAAATAACCAGAACGAGACAAGATTTCCATTCCCTTCTTGGACATATGTCCTAACCGGCTATGCCACAAAGAAAGGTTCGGCTGCTCGGTTACATTGATTACCTTTTTAGAGACATTTGATACATAAATCATGTAAAGTCCTCCAGACTTTACTCCATGTGCTACTGTCATAGAACCCTTGGATATCTTCCACATGTTCTGTCCAAAAGTGGTGACGTAGCCAGCATCATCAAGTAAACCTGTGCTGATCAAGCTCTTTGTAATTGCGGGAACATGTCTCACATTCTTCAGCGTGAAAGAAGAGCCATTCTGAAACTTCAATTGAACATCTCCAACACCTAAGATCTCACATGTCTGTCCATTGCCTAGCCGAACATGATCTTTAGTGGTCACATAAGAAGTAAACCACTCCTTGTTTGGAGACACATGAAGTGATGCCCCTGAGTCTATAATCCAGTCACTCAGTGCATTTCCATCAGATGCTGTAAGAAGAGCTGAGTCCATTGTATTCTTCAAGAAGTAGATGTCTCCTGACACTAGACTGTCATCCTTTGCAACAGTGTTTGTCACATTTATCTCTTGAATCTTCACTGAGGACTTGTTCTTCTCACCATGGTCTTCAGCTTTCTCTTTGCCTTTTTCTGCTTTCCATTCTCTGCAGTCTCTTTTCATGTGACCCTTCTTGCCACAATGGTAGCATTCTATGTCACTCTTGCCTTTAGCACTGCGGGACTTGCTACGAGACTGATTCCTCTTTCCACCTTTGTACTTTTCTTTGGTCCTTCCCTGACAACTAAGGTTGTTCCTTTGCCTTTGTCCATTGTCTTTCTATTGGTTTTTTCAGTAAGCAGACTTCCTTCTACACTTGCTATGTTCAAACCATTTGGAGGTGTAGAGTTACTCAAAGCTGTGCGAAAAGTGTCCCAACTTTCCGGCAATGTGATCAACAGGAACATAGCTCTAACAGGTTCATCAAACTTGACACCTTGAGCTGACAACTGACTGTAGATTGTGTTGAATTCATTCAGATGATTGGACATAGGTGTCCCTTCTTTCATCTTCAAGTCAACAAGATTCTTAAGCCAGTATACCTGTGAAGCTGCACTCTGCTTCTCATAAAGATCACTCAGCTTTAACCATGCTTGATAAGCCGACATCTCGTCTGCTACATTGAAGTAAACGCTTTCTGCCAAAGTCAGCATAATGGTAGAAAGTGCCAATTCATCCATTTCGCTCCATTCATCTTCGTCCATATCTTCTGGTTTTATCCCCTTGAGCTTTATAGGTTTTATCTGCTTCTTTTGTACCAACACGTGCCAAACCTACTTCTTCCACATTGGGAAATTGGTTCCATCCAGCTTCTTGATATTGTAAAGAGCAGTGTCCTGTGATACAGCCATAGCTACGCTTCACAGTGGTTTACTTTCCTGGGAAAAATTCGGCAGAGTTTCCCCTGTAAACTGACCTCTGAACCAATATCAACCTGTCAAATGAACCAAGAAAGCTTCAGATTCTGCATAAATTTCGGCAGAGTCTCCTTTGTAAAATGGCTCTGGTGTACTAAAAAACAGACCAAAAACAGCTCAAAAAACACTGTCTCTTTGACACTGTAAGCTGCGGGTAAACCTGTCCTGCACCTGTACTGTCTCTCACTGTCCTGTCACTGTCCTGTAAGCATAGACTGTGACAATGCCTCAACGGCAGTAAAGCAAAGATGCAATCCCAACTGTCTAACTCACAGTCAATACATCCTAGCTGCCTATCTAAGGGTGCTCGAGGGATCGCTCCAAGACCTGTATCACCGAAAGGATCTCAACATTCGAGAATCCCCAGCTCAATAAAACCTCACTCGACCCTCAACAAAGGCTGCAGTAAATCTGACAGTACATAGACTTCCCACAAAGTCATACATCCACAAATTTCCCACTATATGCTGTAACCACTGCGGTGGTTGTTTGCTGCGTGACTCACAGCCAGCAAACCCTCAACAAACATACATCATCTCTGACAATATATCCCATGTGGAAGTACCTGCAATGTCAGGATGAAATCTGGAATATCAAGCAGCAAACACAAGCTACCTGATGAACTAGTGGATGTCGCCTACAATCTGTGTGTAGATGCGCCCGTGTCGTATGTGACACGCCTCCAAGAACTGTGAGCCGTCCTTCGATGTGTAGACAGCCACAAATCAACACTCTGGGAGTGTCGATATCCTCAGCACCTGCAGTCATAGGCCGAAAACCCCAAATTTGCAGAGTCGGATCTGCACCCGCTGAGACCACGTAGTCGAAAATGGCCTGCGCAGAACTTTGTCGAAGCCGAACGGTGACCGAGATGACCTCAGAATGAAATTCTGAGAACACCAAGCCCTTCGGGCTTACCCGCGAGATTTGGGGCCGTGTCTTCGCCTGTCGAATTTCACTCCAATCTGAGTTGGTGACTCTAGTCTCCTGCAGTGCTGCCTCGAGCCTCGATCTGAGCTCTGATACCAGTTGAAGGAGTACGAGCGGAAGTGCGACGCGAGAGAGAGTGCGAGAAGAAGAGCACGACGATATGGTGAACTCGCTCTACTGTAATGTGTAGAGCATAGTGAGTTCTTATTAGGTTTTTACAAAAGAATATGTGTACATACCTGGCGGCCCGCCCACTTACCTGGGCGACCACATGGGGCTTTATACCCCAACAAGTTCATGGATTGTCTGCATGAGGATTTTTGAGATACACTCAAGGCGGATGGGCATATGACGTATGCAAAAGTGGTTAATTTGGCAAGAGACTGAATCAAGAAAATTTTGAAGAAGCGGTAAGCTGGTCATACTCTGTCAGATGCAATAGTGCCAAAGCAGGTCATAGCGGTTGAAGTGAAGCCAATGTTAATGCAAAAGGATGTGCTAATGTAGGAGGAACCAAGGGTCCTATGGCCGCAAGGAAGTGGGGTGGTTTGTATGCCCAAAATTCTAGTTAGGGAAGGTCCAACGGTGGAAGAAGAGCAACTGGTTCCAGATCTGGTAGAAGATGCACATGCAAGTTGAGGTATGGTTGGTCAAGCTCCTTTGATGTGTGCTAGAGATAAAAAAGTGAGGTTTGTAGATGAGGTGAAAGCGGTGAATTAGAGGAAATCCTAGATCTTGAGGTGAATGAAGACGTGGAAGCAGATGATAGCACTTCTATGGATGTAGATACAACTTGGGAAATCGATTTCTCCTACTCAAGGTACGAGGAGTTTGATCTTCTACATGTGGATAAAGATGTGAAAGATGTATTTGAGGAGTAGGGAGAAGTGCAAACCGATGTGTTGGACAAAATCCAAGTAGACGAGTTCGGGACTATAGAATTGGACTTGTAGGTGAAGGTGCTATATGGTGCCATGATGATGGCTATTCTTGTTAAAGTTGCTATGGAGTGTGCTGCAGTGGTGCAACAGGTACGGAGTTTTGTCATGAAAGATGGAGTAGCCTTGGTTAGGGATGAAGTGGAAGAGAAAGCAGATGAATTTGACGAGGTTGAGGTGATGATGGACCTTGAAGGGCCGGTGGATGAAGATAGGCTTGATAAGGCTAGCATTGCGTTTGTTACACATGTGAAGGAAAGTGTGGATCCAATGGAAGAAGAGTTTCCAATGTAGCAAGTATGTTTTGTTGTGCATGATGGAGATTCCCAGAGTGTATCCAAGTTGTCAAAAGAGGTACGTGGTTCATGGTTGGAAGGTATTCTTGTAAGTGCAGTTGTACAATGTGTTATCCATAAGCTACGATGTTCTCTTGAGGAGAAATCTACTTTACATGGCTGGGAAATAGGGTCAGATGATGTGTTTGTAGAGTTTAATGTGTTTATGGAACAAGATGATGTACATGATGGTGCTCGTTTTGAAGCACAAAGGAGGCAAGGTGATGCTCAAAGAGGTGCAAAAGTGGTATGGGCCTATTACGTACATGGATGGTTACATAGCTTAGGTAAAGCACTATTGGAGGTTTATGTAGATGGATGGAGGAGAGCAAAGCCAAGTGTTTGATCTAAGAGGAGAGCCTAATAAGCAGGGGGTGGGGCAACCCACTTAAGAATTGGTAGTAGGAAGCAGGATGTAGGGCTTTGTACATATGGTAGTGTTTTTTTTGGTTGGCTAACAATGTTTGCTAGTTTTGCAGTTTCTAGGCAATTTTTTTTTTTGGTTGAACATGAATGTTCAACAAGGGGATGTGCAATGATGGTGCAAATACTCTGCACCCTTCAACCATCCACCCTTGAAAGGCACCATGGCATAGCATTCTGGCCCTAAAAACCACCTAAAGCGTACATATCCAGTGCTCCTGGCCGGGTCTTGATCTTCGCAATTGTCCAATCACTTTGGCATGCCTTTTAGAGTTTGCACGACCATGCATTGCACTCTTTGTAGCACCAACCAAATTTAATTGCACCATCAATCCCCAATCCCCTTTTTGAACATTCATGTTCAAAAAAAAATAAAAATTATTTGCCTAAAAGCTCCAAAACTAGCAAACATTGTTAGCCAACCAAAAAAAACACTACCATATGTACAAAGCCCTATATCCTGCTTCCTATTGCCATCACAAACAATGTATTTTTTATGTTTTGCTACTTCATTTAGAATCTCATCTTGGAAAGGAAGAGGGAAGTGGTCCCTATTAATTGCTTCACTAAGTGGTCAATAGTCCATGCACACTCTCAACTTTCTGGTCTTCTTTGGACCCTCCATTCCTAGGCCCCACCCACTATGAATTCTCCATTGGGTAGATGAAACCTATAGATAGTAGATTTTTGACCTCCTTCAAAAATGATGCCTCCTTTACAATACCCAACCTTTGTAGCTTTTGCATTCGAGGATGATTTTCTGGCTTTAGCTCAATTTGATGTTGGATAACATCAACTCCTCTCACATCAATGTAATCTTTGACAAACAAATTAGGAAATTTCTATAACATTTCTTTATATTCTCCCCTTTCCTCTTGGATGAGGATTTTGGATAGAATACCCTCTATCAACTTCTCATTATGTCCTTGTGGCTGCTCTTGTGGGTGTGCTTCTTCTGTCATCTGACTGAGAGGTTTGAGTCTAATACCCATCAATTCTATAGAGGAACCTTCTTCCATCATGAGGTCACTATGTTCTTCATCTGAGGTTGTAGTTGTGAGTTCTTCTTCTATATCAATTGGTGTTGACTCTCCTTGTAGGTCTTCTTTAAATTGCAAATTCATGTCGTAGACAATCTTTGTATGGTTGTCATTTTTACATATGAGTTTTCCTATTTCCCAGTCTTGCAAGAGGCTTGCATTTGCATTAGCCATACTGACCAAGGATAATGAGATATCCATTCCCTTTGGTGGTTATCACAAAAAAATCAACATGCTTTACCATGGTCTCATTTTATCCCATTTTCTTCTATGGAACTCTCATTCCTTTGAGATGGATGAACTACCTCTACTACATACACACTAGAATCTGGTAGAGGTGGGATAGTCTCTCCCCTATTGTTGGCAGGTGGTGGCTAGTGTTGGCCTCCCTAGCTCACCCCTTGGATATGGGCATTTGTACATTCAATGTCCTCTTTTTCCACAATTCTAGCATTCTAGCATTGGCCTAGGTCTAGGATCTTGTTCCATTGGGCATTGAGGTGGCCCTCTTTGTCCTACACCTTGTGAAAAGTGAATGGAAAAATTATTAATTGACTTGTTGAGCCTCTCGATGATCTCTGGGGTGCATTCTGGGACTTCGTGTTGGTTGGACCTTTGTCCAGTCTCCCTTGTTGTGTTGTCTTCGTTATTACTACCACAATTTTGCACACACTTCATTTTAAAAAACTTTTGAGTAGCTCTTTGCTCAGCTTCAATAAAGTTTTCCGGTTCACCTACCATCACCTTAGTTCTTAAATTTGAAAATAGTCCAGCAATGAACCTTTCCTTTCCAAAAAACTCAACCCCATCCCTAGGGTAAGGTAAGCTTCCGAACCAAAGACTCCATAGGTGAAAAAACTCCTTTTTGTATGTATGATAATCATCAAAGGACTTTTGTTTCAAAATGAAATTTTTTTGCCACAATTTTTGAATGCTTGTGGGATGGAAGTAGTGGTATAATAACCTTCATACCACTTGTTGAAAATGATCTCTAGCCTCTTCAGAGGGATTGAAACCAAGTGCATGCATCTTTTATAAGTACTACTTCAAACATACCCAATCACTCTTGATTTGTTACTTGGTGACAACATCCCAAGTGATGAGCTGGACTTGCTCGACAATCCCCAAAGCACACACAATTTGAATGAAAACAAGATCCTCTTGTTCATTGAAAGTAGTGAAAAAGTAGCAATTGATTAGCAAATATTTGTCTTCAATCTCTACCCCTCCAAGTGTGGAAACCTTCTCACAATTTCATACAACACATCTTCCTTAAGCCCAATCAAATTGCCAAGATTAAATGGTCCACCTTTAGCTACAAGAATTTTGTACAAAAAATCCTTTGGATTAATCAAAAGCCAAAACAAATATTACAGAGTATTGATCAACACTGTGTCAATGAAGGTAGCAAAAGATAAGAGTTTAAAAAAATATCTAGGCTCTCTACATCATCTCCATAGAGGCAAGCTCTATATAGCTCACTATCTCACTTGTTGATAGTTAAAAGAAGAATATTAATGAGCCAAATCTAAGGACAAAACTCTCCAAATGTGCACCAATGAAGTGTGGAGTTTGATCGTGGCTCCCCTCTAGATTCTTCCTCAATGTTAAAGTATACACGCTGTTGGGAAAAAGAGAAAGTGGGACACCTTTAGAGGTATATAGCCCAAGAGCGTTCAAACTTCAGCCTCAGTACCAAAACATATACCAAAACCAATCTTAGTAAACCCTAACTAAAAGGCCTATGCTCCCTTGGAAATTTACCAGCACACGCCCACCCGAAAAAACATATACCATAGGAGCAAAACCCTGTCAAAGCACGGATTTATAGCACATGCCGACCAATGCATATGGATACAAGGGCCTCCCATTCCACGCTTGGACATCACAAACCCGCAAATTCATTTTCAATTCCAAAATTCATAGATACATGCCCTCTCGATCTGTCTGCACACAATTTGCCACTAGGCTACCATAGCCATAACCTTGCAGAGAACTAGTCGTAACCTGAAGAGCACAACTCTAATTGGGGCACTTTAAAGCTTCAAATAAATCTTGAAAAATTAATGGAGAGAAAGCTGAAGATGACCAAAATTGAATCTACACACCACTACATGCAAAATCAATGCGAACAGAGAGCCGTCCCGACACGACTACACGTAGAGCAGGCAAGGTGATGCAAAAAACTGCATCAGAAGCCATCAAGGAGGCACAACGAGATAAAGCCTGCAATTTTTTGAACTTTGGCTGAAGTTTTTAGTTTATACATAATTTTTAGTTATATACAAGTCTTACTTCAAAAAACTCACTCTCACGGGCACTTACAGTAGCCCGACAGTAGCTGGCGCTACACCAGTGACTTGCCTTGCATGTACATGTGCTTGATAAAGCAAACTAAAAAATCCACAAAAGAAAATCCACACACCCTTTTGACATTGGGCATCATATCCATATGTACAGATTTACAAAAAATGTGGTGTCAAAAATGCACCCAACGTAGTTTGCCACACCTCAACTTGCTAGATCATTAATGATCAGCAACACAAAAGAGATCCTGTAAACCACATAAGGTAGTCTTCATTTCTTCTTCATCCTTAGCCACATGATCGAAAAATTATTCAAAGGAAGGCTCATCCTCAATCACAGTCATCAACCTTGCAATATACTTTTTCAACCTGTAGCCATTCACATGTGCTTTATGTGGGGTACCATCCAAGTCAGCAAGTTGATATGTGCCATTTGGAAACCTATTTAAGAGAAGAAAATGACCCCACTTGATTTGAAACTTATATTGAAAAGTGCTATCAAGCTTACTATTGTAACAAAGCACCATGTCACCCTTCTTGATGTCTTTGTTCTTCAGCTTCTCATTTGCCTTTGCTTGATTGTTCTTCAAGTCCTGCTCATAATGCTCAAAAGCCAGCAACCTATCCAACTGTACACATTGCAAATATAGAAGCCTCTCCTTGAGTGCATCATTATTCTCTTCTTCAAGCTTTAGTGTTAGCTTCAAATCTGGTATCTCCACCTCAATAGGAAGTAAAGCCTCTTTGCCAAATACTAGATGGAAGGGAGAGAAACCAATACCTGATTTGATGGTAGTCCTATAAGCCCATAGAGCACAAGGTAGCTCTAAGTCCCAAGTCTTCTCATTGTTTCTTGTCATGTTTGTAAGCATCCTTATGAGCTCTCCATTAAACCTCTCATTCATGCCATTGCATTGGGGATAATATGGAGTAGTAAACCGGCGATGCACATGAAGCTTCTCACATAGGTAATCCACCAGCTCTCCCCTAAAACCTAGACCCTTGTCAAAAACTAACTCCAATGGCATGCCAAATTTGCGTCAAATAGCTTCATATAAAAATAAGGAAACATCTTTACTCATGATGTGCTTAACCCCTGGATAGATAGTTAACAACAGTAAGTATGTAACATTTACCTCTAGATGTCATAGGTAGAGGATCTATTGCATCAATACCCCACTTCTCAAACACACCATAAGACACAATGGTGCCTCTCATCTCTGATTTGAGAACCCTATTTTCCATGTTGTGGCACTCTTTACAAGACTTGCACCAATGATGCACATCACGTTGAATGCTTGGCTACACATACCCCTCCTGAAGGACTTTATGCAAAGTGATGAAGTGACCACCACAAGAACCCTCATGATTATCCTCTAAAATCCTATAAAAATTTCCTCTTTCCAAGGCACTATTGTCATCACAAGATCAACCCCCTTCATATATAAGGCATCACCAAGTAGGACATACCTTTTGGCACGGCGTAGGAAGGCATACTTTTTTGACTTTCCAACTATGATGGAAGCATACCTGTTTGTAGAAACTCTTTCTCCCTCTCCAAAGATTTTCTTCCCAAATAAAAAGGATAATCATCCCTTATCACATACAATTGTCTAATTGAAGCTTGCGCTGCATCCTGTGCTTCTTTATTTTGAGACCTATCCACTTGCCTTAAACTCCAATCTTTAAAATGCTTAAGCAAATTCTTCACTTGAAAACACATATTTTTCAGCCTTGGATTCTTACTTTGCCACACCCCAAGTACTTGCTTAACCACCAAAAGAGCATCACCTCTTATCCTCACATGATGGATGCCAAGCTCAAGGCAAAGATTGAGTCCTTTTTCCAAAGTGGCATACTTAGCTTCATTGTTGCTTTGTTCCGTAAGCTTAAAAACCATTTTAGTTACCAAAGAACCTTGAGGATCATAAATTACAACACCTCTTAAAGCTTCACCATGCGCTTTCCTGTAAGAGCCATCAAAAAACAATAGATAGGAATTGTCTATGTCAGGAGCTTCCATGTGTTGCTTCTTCAATGCGTCCTCCTTAAGAAGAAGAGGGCTTTCCTTATAAGTAAGCAAATCAACCAATGTAGCCCTTGTACTCTCCTCAACAAGAAAAGAGAATTGGAATTCTTGTATCTCCACAATCCACTTCATGAGCCTCTTTGACAAAGTAGGGCTATTCACCAATTGAGGTAGAAGAGTGTAGCTAGTGAGAAATGTGAATGGTTTGGGGAGAAGGTAGCGCCTAAACCTTCTACATGCATAAATCACACTCACCATAATGAGCTCTACCTAACTCTAGCCTCTTTCCACGTCTAGCTTCACCCTGGTAGCACAATATATAGGCTTCATGTAGTGGGAGTTGTTATCTCATTGAAGAAGCATACCTCTAATAGCATCCTCACCTTTAATGGGATGGATTCACATAAAACTCCTTATCCCAATTAGGAGCTTGCATAGTAGGAAGAGAACCAAGAACCTCTTTGATACCTTGAAAAACCTCTTCACATGCATTTGTCCATTGTAGAGGATCCAACCTTGCTACTTGTTGTAGAGGATAAAGAAGTTAAGAGGACAAGGGAATGAACCTTGACATATACTTCAACTTTTGAATGAAAGTAGCCGCAGTTGCTTTGTATCCTTAGGTGATGGGAGGAGCACCAAACCCTTCACTTTGTCAGGATTCGCTTCAATCCCATTCTCTGAGATCATATGTCCCAAAACTTCTCTCTTGGTTGAGCAAGATGACACTTCTTTGGGTTGATTTGACCTCCACTTTCATCATATTGCTTCAATTCCATCCCAAGCTTTGCACTATGATCCTTTCTAGAGCTATGCACACAAAAGTAATCAATAAAATCCTTCACAAACTTGCCAAGAAAGGGAGATAACACCTTATTGACGTGGGTTTGGTACCATGCACAACCATTCTTAAGACCAAAAGGAAGCACACAATAACAAAAGAATCCCCATGGTGTGAGAAATGTCATCTTCTTTTGATCTTTTAAAGCCAAGGTTAGCTGAAAATATCCAGAGAATCCATCACATACACTATACCTCTCATGCCGTGCAATATAATCAAGTATGTCATCTATGGATCCCTCTTCATAGCTGCATTTAGAGGCTTAAAATCAACACAAACCTCCACTTTCCATCCTTCTTGGGTGTGACAACAACAGGACTCACCAATTCTACAGTACTCATAGGACATATGAAACTTGCTTTGAGAAGCTAGTCTACTAATTCCTTTAAAGCATTAAGTTGCACCTATCCCATTCTCCTTAGCTTTTGGCATACGGGTTGATCTCATTCCTTGATTGGAATGTGAATTTTCTCTCCCTTGAAGAATCTAATTTCCTCATAAGAAGTGATGAATAAATGGAGAAATTTGTTGTATAATATGTAGGTACTCACCCTTCTCATGACTAGTCAAGTTGGGAGACAACATACCTTGTATCAGCTCTTGTTTGACATTAGGCTGAATTTTGGGTTGCATCAGCTCTTCTATTTTCTCATAAGGACCAAAGATATCATCATTCTCCATAAGGCCAAGAAATCTTTGTTTCTCATCATGCTGCTCTTCAAGAAACAAGGAGGACACATCCAAATCACTATTGTTGCTATCTTCCACCTCATTGCTATCATCCCCATTGTCTTCTTCTTCACTTGAGTATTATTCTTCATCACATTTCTCATCAAAATCAGCATCCAAAGATTGATTTCTAGCCATGTCAAACCTCTTCTCATCACCCCTTCTATTGTAGAGAGTGATGGTACCATGTCCCCAATCCTGTACAGATTTGGTTGCTTGTAACCATGGTCTTCCAAGGATGAGAGGGAAAGCACCAATACCCATGGGCATAACATGGCAATTGACCAGCACTTTAACATCAAATACATCCACCTCCAAGTCCTTTATAACTCCCAAGCACTTCACCCTTGATTGGTTCGAAAGATTTATGCAAAAACCTGAACTCTTCACCATGTTGAGTCCCAACTTTGATACACAAGCTTGAGTAATAACTCATACATGTGCACCTCCATCAATATACACCTCTCCAATGCACTTCCTCTTATTCCATACATCCATATTAGGGGATATATCAGGTAACTCATTCAAAGACAGAACTCTCACAGACCCCCTTGCCGGCTCCTTCTTCATGTGGTTGACTACATATGTCCACTGCCTCTTCAACTTAGGACACATCTCCATGAGTTACCCAAAGGTAACATCAGCCTTTATACTCACCAACTCAGCCCTTAAACTATAATTTGGTTGCCCTTCTCCCAAAGGAAAGTTGGATCCATTGTAATGTTGCTTGGGTTTTTCTCTTCTTCTTCTCTTTACATGTACCTGTTTACTTGTTTTCCACTTTTATGGCTGGGACTTGCATCACTCATGTCATGATCTCTTGTAACCCTCTTACCTACAGGCATGACCGTAGTTCTTGAATCATCCTCTCTCTTCTCTAAACGGATTATGCTTACCGCCTTTGTTTTTCCCTTCTCTTCAATTGTCAAACCACTTTCTTCTCCAAACGGATTATGCTTTAATATCAATACCATAATCTTGAGCTTGAGAAGGAATTTGTGAAGGAAGAGGAAACATATCACCACCCATTCTCTTTGGCTTGTCACATTGAGGGATTTTATGACCCCATTCACCACAATTGTAACATTGAAACATATCCCCTCTTCCAGCCATGCCTCTTCCTCTACCACCTGTAAACCCCTCATTGCTTCCATAGCCATGCCCATATCCATAACTTTGACCTCTTCCACCTCCCATAATATGTACACTAAGATTCTTCATAAGATCTACAACCTCTTGCATCTCCTTGCAAAAAGCATTCACATTGTGAGAAGTTTGTTGATCATAACATGGCTCCCTAATGAGGACCCTTGGTTGCTCTAGAAATTTCACTTCAACCTTTGGCTCGACATTGATTCCAAGTTGGTGAAGACACTCTCCTTTCCACTCTTTATTCTTTGCAATTTCAACTGCCTCCTCAAAGGTCCTTGGCTGCTTAAGCTCCACCTTCAAGCGTAGACTACTCCTAAAGCTTGAAAGAAATCTATCCTTCTTCAAAATGGCTGCAGGAATTTTAACCCCAAAGATGTACACCACTTTTTCCATAATGCATTGAATTCCTTCACAAAATCTTTTATGGCCTGCTGGCCTTCACCCTGTACCAAGTCTTGAATAGACTACAATACCTTTTGTGGGTCTTCTACCTACTGAAGTGTGTAAGAAAAGCATGTATTAACATTTCATAAGTCATAACTTGAGGAGGTTGTGATGATTGTAGCTCCTTTTTGTAGCCTTCCAACCATTCCCTAGCATCTCCCTTCAAACAGAAGTAGAAGATTCGTAGCAGCAACGCTGGGTCTTGCTTGTCCAGCAAGAAGGCAAGCAAACTCCATTCGCTCAATGAAACCTTTGGAACTTTCATTTGACTTCTCACTAAACTTCAAAAAAATAAATGCCATGTCTTTCAAAACCTATAAATTGAAGGTAGCTTGAAGTGATTCCTCGGTGGCGGGCACCAAAACATTGTTGGGCAAAATAAAAAGTGGGACACCTCTATCGCTATATAGCCCAAGAGCATTCAAACTTCAACCTCAACACCAAAAATTATACCAAAACCACTCTTAGTAAACCCCAACCAAAAGGCCTATGATCCTTTGGGAATTTACCAGCACACGCCCACCCAAGGGACCATAGCACATAGTAGCAAAACGCTATCTCAAAGCACGGATTACAACACACACGCCGACCAATGCATATGAATACAAGGGCCTCGCCTTTCACAATTGAACATCACAAACCCACAACTTGAACATCAATTCCACCATTCATAGATATGTGCCCTCCTGATTTGTCTGCATACAATTTGCCACTAGGCTGCCATAGTCATAACCCTGCAGAGAACTAGTCGTAACCTGAAGAGGACAACTCCAATTGGGGCACTTTAAGCTTAGAAGAAAGCTTGAAAAATGAATGGAGAGCTCAACATGAAAAAAATTGAATCGACACACTGCTACATGAAAAATTGATGCGAACAGAGAGCTGTCCCGACACGACTACACATAGAGTAGGCAAGGCGATGCAAAAAACAGCATCAGAACAATCAAGGAGGCACAATGAGCTAAAACCTGTAATTTCTGAATTTTGGCTGAACTTTATGAATTTTTGTACATGAGGTTTATCTATATACAAGTCTCACTTAAAAAAACTCACTCATGGGCACTTATAGTAGCCCAACAATTGGTGCTACACTAGTGACTTGCCATGCATGTACACGTGCTTGCAAAATCAAGCTGAAAAAACCACAAAACAAAAGCCCACACACCCTTTTGACATCGGGCGTCATGTCCATATGTACAAATTTACAAAAAATGGGGTGTGAAAAATGTGACCAACAACGCTAAACCCAAAAAATTTCCCTTTTGACCAAGCATAGGAGGCACACAAGCTGAATGAAAGTACGATCCTCTCTAGAACCAATTAATACAAGTACGTTGGAGTCCATACGCAAAAGACCTCCGTCCACTCTTACCACTTTCTTGTTGTGCAGAAGTTGCCTTATCACTTGCCTCAACTAGTCTTTGGGTAACTCAAATGACATATTAAGAAATGACCCTTCACTGCGCACACATGCCTTGTTAGCAAAATCGATTCCTTCTTGGCAAAACTCTCTTTTTTGAAAAGCGCACACACTATTTTGCAACGATAAAATTTAGAATAAGATGAAAACATGCACATCAAATGAAGTGTGTTAGTCAATAAGTGGCAAAATAATACGTTGTGGAGATGCTAAAATTTTTGCAACCTTTCATACACCAAACAAGAACACCATGTGTTGTTGAAAATGGATCTTTCTACTAGCAGTGATATTGATCCTAATATGAGATGCAAAGTGAAATGAGAAAAATCTATTCCTGGACTACCATCCATAGTAGACAGGCACCCCATAACCTAATGCCTAAAGTAAAATAAGTATATACATATCCAAGCTAAATTCGTATCTAATAAGAGGTTGAATTAAAAAATTTATTGATTCATTTATTTCCATTGATAGCCGGTTTTTGGAAATCAAGATTTTTTTTTCTTTAATCTTTCCTCAGCATGAAGCACGGCGACAACATCGGAGGGCTCGACAATGCCCTGGTCGACCTCACAGCCTTGGCTTTTTACTGGCATGGCCTCGTCATATGGCCTCCCCTCACTTGGCCAGCCTTATCACCCTCATGGCCTGGCTCGACAAACCCAATCTGCAAAATCTTCACACACATACACCCCACCAATTCACCCTCTCCCTATCTCTCATCACCCGCTCTCTCAGCATCTCTCTCTCCCACTCAGTCTCACTCCCTCCCTCTCTCGTTCTCTTTTCGGCCGAGCCCATAGGGTGCAAGGGAGTCTCTCTCTCTCTCTCTCTCTCTCTGTCTCTCTCTCTCTCTCTCTCTCTAGTCCAAAACCTCTCTCTCTCTCCCTCGTTCAGCCTCCCCAGCCCCACCTTCTCCCTCTCTCGCTCTCAGCACTCTCCCTCTTTCTCCCTCATCCACTCCCTCTCTCTCTCATCTCTCATTGAAAAATCTCTCTCTCTAGCTTTTGTCGGCGGCCCACATGGCGTAGGGCTCAGCCATTCTCTCTCTCTCTCTCTCTCTCTCGTTGCCTACACACACCCATCTACACACACACACACACACACACACACACACACACACACACACACACACACACACACACACACACACACACACACACACACACACACACACACACACACACACACACACACACACACACACACACACACACAGACACAGACACACACCTCCGGCTCTCCCCCTGGCCCGCTACTCCCTCTCCCTCTCCCTCTCCCCACCCCGTTGACTCTCTCCCCTCCTCTCATTTCTTGAGATGCCAAGCAGCCCATGCGGGCACAGAGGATAATATCTCTCTCTCTCTCTCTCTCTCTCTCTCTCTCTCTCTCTCTCTCTCTCTCTCTCTCTCACCCACACACCCTTCATCCCTTCCCTCAGCCTCATGCTCTCTCCCCTGGTCGGTCCCGTTGACTCTCTCTCCCCCTCTCATTTCCTGTCTTGACGAGGCAGGCCAAAGGCGCAACAAGAACCGACAATCTCTCTCTCACTCTCTCTTAACCCCCCACCACACACACTCTCTCTCTCTCTCTCCCAAAATCCCTCACCCTCTCCCTCCCTCTCTTCCCCCCTCTCACTCACTCACGCTCACTCCCTCTCTTCCCCCCTCTCGCTCATTCACGCTCACTCCCTCTTTCTTCTGTCTGTAGTCGACAACCAACGGGTGCAACATAATATCAAACTCCCTCTCTCTCTACCTATACACACACACATACACACTCTTACCTACGCGCACACACACTCACACACCATCTCCCCTCCCTCTCTCCCCAGCACCCGCTCTCTCTCTCTCTCTCTCTCTCTCTCTCTCTCTCTCTCTCTCTCTCGCTCTCTCTCTCTCTCTCTCTCTCTCTCTCTTTTCATGCATAGTAAGCAGCTAGTAATATATATATATATATATATATATATATATATATATATATATATATATATATATATATAAAATAATCCCTCTCTTTCCTCTCGTTCCCACACACCCTCTTGCTGTACACACACACACCCACCTACACACAACACACACAACCCAAGCCATACACACACAACCCAATCCATACTCACCGCACTTAAAAAAACACTTACACAATTACATGCACACAACACATGCACATACATATACAAGCACACATGCCTATGCACATACATACATTCAAACTCATATGCGTACACCATATAAACACACAGCACACGCACGCCATACGCACCCACCAAAGAAAAAAAAGGAATTGACATCGATGCCAAAAGAATAAAGACGGTCAAGGTGCACGATGGCGACATCGAATCAAGAAAAGACGCTGAAAGCATGCCCCGGCCGGCCTCGAAACTGCTCGCGAACGCACTACACTAACGCACCAACGAGGCCCGCCATTCACCAACATCTCGTCCACGACGCATCCCTGCAGTAACATCCATAGGTTATTATTACTTTCCAGTTTCAAGCCAAAAAGACCTATAAAACCCCATTGTGAATTGCCAACTCTCTCTCTAGGTGATGGTCACAAAGGCCCACCAAGGAGTTCTCATTTTAAAATTATCCTAAGACAAAGCAAGGGTCAACCATCTTGCTTTGTCTCTCCTGATTAGGGCCCTAAGGATAATTAGATTACCCTAACATAATGCAGCCTACACCTATAAAAAAGCACTAAGAGGTCACTATCGAGGGGGTTAGTACTTGGTAGCATTTTGGTGGGAGGGGACTGGCAACACTTGCATCAAGAGAGTGGGGATTTTAGTGTAGCATTATGGGGATTAGCACTATGGGAAGAATCCATGTCTACACCTTCACTCCAATGGTCGCCACACACTCACGAGAGTAGAAATCTCCGTGCTTATAAGTCCCCTCTAGAGAACACACTATAGGCTCATTATCCCTCTCTCTCTATCTCTTCCTATCACCATGTTTTCCACCTCGCCGAAGATCAGGTTTTTGTAAATATAGCATTGAATGAGTTCTCCCTCACTCCCCGAGGGGTTTTTCATCACCTCTATGACTCTCTCTCTCTCTCTCTCTCTCTCTCTCTCTCTCTCTCTCTCTCTCTCTCTCTCTCTCTCGATGTGCAGAGTTTGTGCTATTTCAAATCACCGTTTTCCGCGTCCTAGCCGCTCAAAGCTAGGTGGTGCCCCCTATTAATTTTCACCATGACCGGCTCGGCGTGCATCGGGCTCATGACGTTTGAGACTGTTGAGGTCCGTGTTTAACTTTGTGCTCATCATTTGGTGCCCTCATTGAGGAGGGCTTCTCGGAAACCTCTGGTTTACAATGCTGAAGACAACGCACATCATTAACCATGGATGAAGGGCTTCAATAATTTTCCAACTGGAGAACAGAAGAAGAAGAGGTTGAAGAAGCATTGATTGCCTTCATTGAAATACTACTGCTTGGCTGTAGCGTCATCAATATCCAAGAGGTAAGCTCCCCATCTCACATTGCTCATGCTTACTACAAATTAAGAGCATCAGCTGGGAGGGCTACAAAATGTTTTCATGTCGTCAACCAAAGCATTCTGTCAATCAATGCCGATAGAGGAAGTGAAGAAAGAATGGTGAGTTTTGCTTTTGAGAACCACAACACTCTCACGACAGTCAGATTTTTTGTAGCACCAAGTGTTTTCTCTCTAATGGTCCAAGAAGAGTCATCAACTACATCAACCACAAAGTCCAAGCCACAAAGCCTAAAGCATTTGGTGGACGCAAGTGGGCCTACGCTCTCCCTAGGTCTAGAGAGTTCAAGTGAAGTGCAACCACCCAAGCAACCGCCCTCACATGCAGAATGGAAAGCCGATTGATGTAGACTCTTCTCACCTAGTCTATTTTGAACCTAATGTGGAGGATTGTGCGAACTTCAACAAGAGGTAGAGGAATGTGGTGAAGGTGTCACCTTGTCAACACTTAAGGTATACAACTCTAAGTAATCAGTTCCCTTCACTCAACATGGATAATAACAATAGGCGAAAAGTCTTTCCTTTCCGTTTCTATGCATGTAAACGTATATATTGATAGGAAGATATTCTACCAGCAAAAGATTGTTTTCTTGTTCGGAGCAGAAATGCTTATGAAATCCTCAAATCTCCACGTCCCATCATCTTACCCCTTCTTGATTTCTACCACTCTTTTGATGTAAGCATCTTTATTCTATTCTAGCTTTGCGATCCTCTTAGATCATGTTTTAAATCTATCCACCCAACCCCGTAAGAAAGTCGCTCTGAGCCGTTGATGTCATTTGTGGAAAAAAAAAAGAGTTTGTAATTTCATGTTCATTGAGTTACTACCATGGCAAGTGTCTCTTTACCCACATTCAGTGGAAAGAAGGGAGAAGACATCACCACCAATTTTTTGGATGACTTTGACATCGCTTGTGTGGTTTCCAACAAGGATGATGATGCCTCACGGCTACAAATTTTTCCTCTACTGATGAAAGTAGAGGCCAGGTCTTGGTACAATGCTTTGCCCCAAGCTACCAAGAATGGATGGGATGTACTACGTGCTGCCTTTGTGAAGAGGTTTGGTGGAGGCACAACCTCAGAAAAGTTATGGTAGTGCTGACAGAGTTAAAGCAGGGAGGTCTGATAGAGTATGCTACTTATGAATCCAAGTTTGTGGATTTGTGGGAGTGATGGGTTGCCTCACTAGAGGAAGGTGAAAGAGCATCTAATTTACTGAAGAAGGACCATTTTATTGCTAGCCTGTGGTCGCCGCTTAAAGAGAAGGTGAAGGGGAGATTCCCTGCAACATATCAATTGGCAGTGATGGGTTGCCTCACTAGAGGAAGGTGAAAGAGCATCTAATTTCCTGAAGAAGGACCATTTTATTGCTAGCCTGTGGTCGCCGCTTAAAGAGAAGGTGAAGGGGAGATTCCCTGCAACATATCAATTGGCAGTGGAAATAGCCCGCCTTAAAGACAAGAAGATGCACATGCAAGCAAGAGTCAACGAGTCAGAGGAATCGAGCTCAGTCCGACTAACCCAAGGGACTGCACAACAACCGCTCAAAGAACCCAACCACAAGAGGCATCAAAAGAGCAGCAAGACCTGTTGAGTTGCATCACTACTTAGCTTGAATGTTTATCCATGCATCTGGTGCAGCAAGGGCATGAACCTGTCAAAAATCCAGAGCAAGTGAGAGGACAATAGAGATAAAACTAGGAGTACTACTACTACAACTGTAGGGAGGATGGCCATGGTATATATTACTGCCAACATCCAAGAAGGCAGAACTTCAATAAAGGAGGAAGATTGAATTAGATCTCCCCACCAAGGGCGAGACCACCACCACCTAGGCAACCAATCCCACCTGTTCAAATCCCACCACCATCCGTGCAACCACAGCCAGTCCCACCAGTTCAAATCCTACAGCCACCGATGCAACCACCGCCACAATCACCACTTACACTCATCCTCCTATGCCCACCACCAATTGGTAGCCACACACTAAGTTTCATTGGTCTTGAAAAAGATGTCAAGATGAAGATAACAGAAGAAGAGTCAAGCGAGAAGTTTGTTCAAAGGACTGAAGCAGCGAAACAAGAGGTTAAAGAATCAAAAGATGCTACCCCAGTGAAGGAGGTAAGTCAAGAAAACCGTGTTACAAATGTTAATACATCTCTAACCTTGGATGAAATAGACACCAAAGCGATCAATCGACAACATTAGGCATAAGAGTAAGAAGGTGTAAAGTGTTGATCAAGTCTCGTCAGAGTAAGAGGAATGCAAAGAGCATGGAAGATACAAGAGAAGAGGAAGACCAAATTGCTAGCAAGGCTTTGCAAAAGATGGACAACACATCAAGCAAAGGGGAGGGCTTTGAAAACAGAAACCTGTGCACCAGCATGGACCAAAAACAATGTAGCAAGCTGAAGGCATCCTACATCAAGGAAGTTTCACCAAAGGACCATAACAAAGAGGTAAGTATAAATGAAGGTTTGGAGCTGGATATTGTTCCAGAGGCTTGGTAGTTGAGCAAGACTTTAATGTGTAGTGTCATAGACTTGGATATGGGTAATGCCTCTAGTCTATTGAAAGGTGTTATAAACTTGGAGATGGGTAATGCCTCCAGTTTATGTGAGGGTCTTGAGAGTAAGTTTGATGATCAACATGTTGCCAACCTTGTAAGGATGTTCGAGACTCCTTCACAACGCAGCATTGTGTTTACGTGGGATGCATCAGACCTATGGCTATGGTTAACCACTAGAACATATAGAGGTAAGATCAGCATGGAGATAAAAGTTAAGGAGCCATGGATAGACAAATGGCTGATAGAATGCAAGAATGAAGGCCTCATTCCCAATTTGGTGCAATTTTTTACAAATAGTGCATCCTCTCTTTAGAGACAGGTGAGTGGATTACGCTTGTATTTAAGCCACAAGGTATGTGGCTTCCTATCAACATCAAAAAAGATAGTTGTTAGCAGCAAGCTAACACGGACACCACAGATACCTTTTTTGGGGCTCTCATTTTAAAAACACTTATTATTTTGATAAATCGGGAATATTGTAACTCCTATTTTTTGGATAAACCTTGTAATTGATGAGCCGGGGCTACAAGCATGTATCAACCTGTCATTGCCTATCCTTAGTTAGAGCTCCCAGACTATTGGTTTTGACCACCAAAAACCTTGGCTAAGGTATAAAAGCCAATTTTTGTAAGTTAATTGTAAGTTTTGGATAATGAAATACATAGTGTGAGCTAACGGTGCTCATTTCTCTCCTTCTTGTGCTTCCTACTCCCTCCCTGGTTGTCACATTGCAGTCACATTTGTTGCATTGCAACCGCAGGTAAGAGCTCTACGCATTGACGTAAACACTTTATGATATTTCATAGCTTTTGGCGTCACTGTAACCCGCGGCCTAATTTTATCATAAGGAGGAATTTAGACTTCAAAATCAAAACTAAGCATAGGCGGGGTATTGGGGCAGCATTCCTAAGCATTTAGATGCATTCTGGGTCGAAAACGACTAGGTCAAAAATCCACCACTGTTAATAATTGAGATTTTGGCACTTGACCTAAAGTGAGGTTTGAAACCATAAGCATGTGTGCTTAGGTCTTAGAAAATTGTCCTAGAAGTTTTGTTATGTTTGGATGTCATTTGATGCTGTAACACATGTAAATTGTCTGCCGATGAGCGATTGGCTTTTGGTGATTTCAGTCACTTGAGTGTAGCTTGAGTTAGATACGAGTTGTTCATTGTTTTCCGAGAGATTGACAACCTCTTGTAGCCTCTATGCACTAGTCGAGTCAGCTTCGTCCCATGTGATCCGAGCCTATCACAAATTTTTGTTTATCATATTTTGTTGGTTTTTCTTGCTTCTAGAGGTTTACAATAAAAGAAAGAGTGAGAACAACCTCTTCGAAAAATTAAAAAAAATGATTTTTTCTTGACTAGTTCACCGGAGGTGAAAGGTAGAGGGAGAACCTAGTGGTAAAGGGAAGGGAAAATATGTAAATGTGAAAAGAAAAGATATGATGTGGTTGTGGAGCCATGCACCCATGATTCAAGGGTCATGAGTGGCTCATATCATCATGGCTTTGGAGCCATATGATGATTCAAACAAATGGGACCCAAGTGGAAGCCTTGGTAAAGGAAGAAACCATACACATGATTTTGCTGAATTTTTAAAAAATACTTCCACTCCGATCCAAGAAAAGTTGTCTTCATCAAAGTTGTAGCTGATGAGCTGGAGATTTTGGCCATATTTTTTTTATAATTTTTGCATCTACGGTCTAGGAGATATGGCCAAAATGGTGGACGCCAGTTTTTTCAACTGTGGTGGAGACCACCCCCTCTACCTTTACACACACACACCCTTCCTTTTTCACATTGAGACCTTCTCTAAAATCAGCCATTAGTTTTCTCACCCTCCTCTCCTTCCTCCTCTCTCTCAAGCTCAAAAACCCATCAAAGTTCCTCTTCTAATCACCTCTCAAGTCATGCTTAATCTTGTTGTAATTCATAAGTTCTCATTCAACCCCTTCCTATTATTACTAGATATGTATTGATTTTATGTAGATTCTTTACATTTTAAAATAAGGAAGCTCTTGGACTCAAGCTATGGAGGAAGGAGTGAAGACAACACAAGTGATGATGGAGCTAATTGGTCAACAAATCACTTGAAGGGAGCTTCTTCATTGGTTGAATGTCCCTAATCAAGCTTCATTTATACAAATTACACTTGGATCTTAACCTCACTCCTAATCACTCTCTTTCCTATATAAAGAGGCCTTCCCCTTTGTAATTTCAAGCCTCCCTCAGCCCCATTGAGCCTTTGTATCACTCACCATGAGCCCATAAGCTCATTCATTCACTCTATTCTTGCACATCCTAGAGTGCAAATTGTTTCATGCTAGTAACCTCTCCTCCTCTTACTTATGTTAATTAAGAGAAATGTTTTATATGTGTGTGAGAGTGCTTGATGTGATCTTGGCTAATCCTTGAGTGATTGTTTGGTAATCTATATGCTATTTGTGTTGGGAGTGTTGGAAGTCATCCATTCCTTGTACACACACTACGGTTAATGCTTCATTCATAGTGATCTCTCTCTCTCTCTTTGTGTAGCGGTCCTAGTCCACGCTTCCAAGACTAGGTGGTGCCCTCATCTCATTTCCCTTGTGGCGCAATGGAGTTTGTTTTGGCGTAGAGGCCGCCATTCCAAATTTCCTTCTTCATAAATTGGTGCCCCCACGGAGGAGTTCTCAAGCAGCGCTCTATCAATCCTATGAAGGAAGATCCATCAAATTCTCCGAGACTTCCACTATGGTCTCCCCAAGAAGCTCGAGAAAAGAAGCGTCTTTATCGACAAACGGCACGTATGCGGGTAAAGAGAGTTAACTACACACACCCTTCTTTGCTTCAAGGAAAATCTTGTAGTCATCAAGTCCCTAGGTCAAAAAATTGTGTTGAGTGCTTTGTGGCTAGTGTGAAGACACTTCCTTTGAAGCCTCGACTTCAGGTGGTGAAAGCACTCTCAAACTCGGATATTAACAAGTTTTTGGAGGGGGAACTACACATCAATGGGGTGTGGTATTGGCAAGAGGCTACATATGGTGATGCACTCCAACTACTACTAGCAAGAAGGCTCAAGGTGGTTGAGAGGGTAGCCATCGAACCCTATGAACTCTACAAAGCTGAAGATGGTCACACCAAGCTAGGCTAATCACTGGTGAGCAAATTCTTCGCATCTCTCAAATGGTGGGATCCAAGAGAGCTCAACTTCAATGAAGTGCTTCATGGAAGTTTGTAATTAATGCACCAATGAATAATCCCATTTTCTACAACTTTCAATCAGTTCAGAATATTAGGGTGAATGTGCGCATTGATAGAAAGATTTTTTTCCAACAAAGATTGGTCTTCTATTTTGGAGCTGAGAGGTTGAGAGAGATATTGCTGTCCCCTGACCCTATAATATTTCCTATTTTGGAGTATAATGTATCTTTTGATGTTCACATCTTCATCTTGCTTTAAGCATACTCCATTAATCATAGGGATTTATATGGACCTTTCCAACCTCTTGCTAGACAAACTGTGCATATAATAGCTAGCACAAAGCTTAGGTTCCAAAACATCATAAGGGACTTACTAGGCCCTCGTCGTCTAGCTGAGATTAATGCATCTATCAATCCATTTATTCTACCCTTAATAAGATATGATTTGGGCCTAGACGTTTTCATCTTTGTGCTGTATTGAGAGGAAGGCAACCCACTTTTATGATGGCTTTCCCAAATTTTTTTGGGCGTAGTGGGGAAAATGCTGGGGATTTTTTGGATAACTTGGAGATGGCTTTCCTTGTCTCCGGGAGGGATGACGAAGCATTGAAATTGAGAGCTTTTCCTTTGGTGCTCAAAGAAGAAGCTAGGGTATGGTTCCAGGCTCTAGATCCAACCCAAAGAATTGATTGGGAGGGATTGAAGGTGGCTTTCCTACGAAGATTTCAACGAGCCAATTCGGCAGAAGAACTATGGCAACGGCTTCTGTCCCTTCATCAAGTTGACCCTCATGGTTATGCAACCTATGAGGAAGGTTTTCTGAAACTTTGGGGCCAATGGTCAGACTCACTAAACCCTGGTGAGAGAGCTCCCAATTGCCTCCAAAAGGATCGATTTATCTCAGGTTTGTACCCCTTGCTAAGGGAGAAGGTAAAGAGCAAATTTCCAAATGCTTTTGAAGATGCCTTAAGAATTGCTAGGGAAAAGAATAGAAAGATTCTCTATCAAGCCCAAGCTGGTCAGCTAGCTTTGGGAGGCAATATCACAACTATGGAAGCTTCTCACATACCTCCAAATGTGCCTAATGCACCAGACCTCAATAGAGGTCAACAAGAAGATATGCTCCAACAAATAAACAATCTCACAAACCAGATAGAGGGGTTGAGAGTAAATCTTGTGCAGGGTGCAAGAAGGCCTATTGAGGGAAATGGTGGGAATCGGCCACCAATGCGACGTCAAGCAAGGGAAATGTTGTGTTACAATTGTGGGGAAATTGGCCAGGACATGTATAATTGCCCTCATCCCAGAAGATATGACTACCCTGTCAGAGGTCCTCGACAACAAGTAAGTCCACCCCGTGCTAGAGCTCAAGCACAAGAGCAACCGCAACCTCAAATTTTGCAGCCACCTCGTGCTCAAGCTCAAGCCCCTGCTACTCAACCAAATGTGAGCATCATAAGGATGGAGGAGGTCCTCAAGGGCAGAAGCAACCAGGAAGAAATAGCTAAAGGGAAGATGAAGATAGATGAAGTGGCTACAATGCCTATCAAACGTGTGCGTGTCCAAGATGAAGTAGGTAAAGAAACAAGCAAGGATGCAAGCAATGAAGCAAGTACATCTCGGGCAACTAAAGATGAAGCCAAGAAGAGAAACACCCGTACTAGGTCTCAAATTGACATCTCTGATTTCCCTATGGGATCTCGGACACAACCTTATGACTTGACAGCTGATGTGAGTTCTCAAGGACCAAAGATTACTTGGCCACAACTACTTCATATCTCCCCAAAGCTTCGACGACAATGGTAAAAAATGGTGAGCACGAGGGCAAAGCGAAGTAAGCTAGTAAGTGTAATCAAAGCATATGGTCTCAAGGATATAGTGCCTTTGGTGGAGGCTCAAATCAAGGGACAACGGATTCCAAAAACTTACATTGATAGTGGAGCAGAGGTTTGTGTCATGACAGAAAAGCTAATGCATCAATTGGGTTTAGAGGTAATGGAATCATCAAACTTTAGGGCAAAAATGGCCAATAATGTCTCTGTCACTTGTGTGGGTGTAGTGAAAGCTGTGAGAGTTTCTGTTTTTTGAATCACTACAGAGGTTGATGCTTATGTGATGCCAGTAAAGGGAGAAGGATACCCCCTTATTTTAGGACGACCTTGGCTCATGGGTATAGGAGCTAGGCAAGATTGGGCAACAGGAGACTTGGAGTTGAGGCCTCGCATGGGTGGCCATAGTCGGAAGGTGGTTTATAACCTAAAGAATGGGCGACAAGAGAACCTTGAACTAGAGACGTCAGCTGATGAGTGGAGCTCAAGTGGATGCTCCTCATCCATGGACGAGGAAGAGAGTTCAAGTGAAGAGAGTGATAGCACTCTCGAAGTCATGGGCGTCACCATAAAGGAAACTACCTCATCAGAAGACAACCCAAGGATCCAAATGGAGAATGTGTGGGATGCCAGCCTAGAGGAGATGTTATCCAAGGATATAAAGGAAGAAGAAAAGGAGGGTTATGTAAATGTTCTCAAGAAGCATGCATCATTGTTTATTTCTGATTACACTCACATTACAGGTGTCACTGCAGTGAAGCATCATATCCATCTAAAAGAAGGGAGCAAGCCAGTAGTACAAAAACTAAGAAGATTAGGAGTTGTGCAACAAAATGCACTGTTGTCTGAGGTGAAGAGACTCTTAGAAGCAGGATTCATATACCCAGTAGAAGATTTAGAATGGGTCTCCCCAGTAGTGGTGAGGCCAAAGAAGAATGGTAAATGGCGAGTGTGCGTGGATTACAAGCCACTAAATGCTGCAACAAAGAGGGACCACTTCCCTCTCCCATTTCAAGATGAGATTCTAAATGAAGTAGTAGGCCATGAGAGATACACAGTGTGTGATGGCTACTCTGGCTACTTTCAAATACGCATTGCAGAGGAGGACCAGAAAAATACTACTTTCATCACACCATGGGGATGTTTTGCATTTCGAGTCATGCCTTTTGGTCTCACCAACGCTCGCCACCTTTCAACGATTCATGAACATGGTCTTCGAACCTTACTTTGGTAAGTCCATAAGGGTTTTCATAGATGACTTTTGTATTTACAGCTCCAAAAGTATGCATCTCGGCAAGATTGATGAAGGATTTACTCGTTTAGCTAAGCTGGGTGGACAACTAAACAAGGACAAATGTCACATTGGGGAAAGCAAGGTTACACTATTAGGGCATGTAGTGTCCATTGATGGAATCGAGGTAGATCCTGAAAAGATAGAAACATTGCTAAATCTACCTTCCCCAACTTCCATCAAACAATTAATCTCCTTCTTGCAAAAGCTAAGATATTTGAGTAGATTCATACACTTACTCTCCCAAGTGATATTTCCTCTACAACAGCTGACTCGTCAAGAGACGCTTGTTTGGAGTGAAGAAAGTGAAGGGCATTTTAGAGAGATTAAAAAAATGTTAGGGTCACTCCCTATAATCCTCCAACCTTGTTGGGAAGAAACATTCTTTTTAAACCCTAGTGTGGGAGAAGAAGCCATTGGTGCTGCCCTCCTACAAAAAGATCCAAAAACCTCCTTTATGAGGCCTGTGTATTTTGCTAGCCGCCTCATGGAAAACACAGAGAAGGCCTACACCCTGATGGAACAGCTAGTGTTAGCTCTCATGTTTGCGATAACCAAATTTCGGCCATACTTTCTGCCGAAGAGGTTTGTAATTATCACTATGGAGGATATGTTTCCCTATGCACTACAACATATGGAAATCTCTGATTAAATAGCAAAGTGGGTGGTGCGACTTCAAGAGTTTGATTATACAATACAGGTTGAAAGAACAACTCGAGCATGCTTAGCCGACATTTTAACAAACAAGTGCTATGAAAAAGTTTCCATTTGAAGAGAAAGGAACTTCCACCACCTCCAGCTCTAGAGGTTTTGGTCAATGCTTATAGCCTCTACTTTGATGGAGCATACAAGAGAACCAAGGATAAGGCAGCTGCAGGCATCGTGGTCTTATCCCCATTGAGAGAGAGGATCCATGGTGAAGGGATCACTCTAGAAGATGTCCACTCCAACAATGAATCAGAATATCATGCTCTAATTCATGGCCTTTGTTGGTGCCTCGATAATTCAATTAAGAGATTAAACGCTTTTGGTGACTCCATGCTTTTGGTAAGGCAAATGCAAGGTACATGGGCTTGCAAAAATGCCCGTCTCTCTACTAAAATGAGAGAAGCAAAAGCTCTTATGAGGAGATTTAGGGAGGCACAAGTACATCATGTGCCAAGAGACCAGAATAAGGATGCAGACCACCTAGCATCATCAAAGTTAAATGAGTCAATAGTGGGAGCAGTGGCCATCAAACTTCCACTTCAGCAAGGCAAGGAGGACTTGGAAGATATTATGCACATTCTGGAGCAAGGAGAGGCTCCTAAACACTTGAATGCAGGGGAAAGGCGATGGTTAGCTAGGAAGGCTACCAGGTATCGCATAGTAAATGATGACTTGTATTGTCTTGGTAAGGATGGTGTGCTTAGGAGAGTTCCTTTGAAGAGTGAAATTGAAGAGATTTTAAAAGCTTGTCACGATGATATGTGCGGAGGACACTTTGCACACGACGTCACTAGTAGAAAGGTTCTACAAGCTGGGTTTACTTGGCCAAGTCTTCATCGTGATGTCAAATACTGGTGTCAAACATGTGATGAATGTCAGAAAGCAGGACCACGACGGCTCATAGCTGAACCTCAGAACCCAATAAAGGTATATGGGCCCTTTGAGAAGTGGGGAATTGATGCCATAGGGCCTCTACCACGCACTCAGTCAGGTAAAGAGTACATCATCATGGGAGTAGACTACATGACTAGATGGGCTGAGGCTATGCCGACCAATAGAATTACTGCTAAGGATGTGAGTCAGTTCATCTTTGACCACATCTGTTGCCGGTTTGGCACCCCTCTTGAAATACTATCTGATAGAGGACCAGGGTTTAGAGCAGACCTGGTAGGAGAACTCATGAAGAAGCTAAATATTCAGCATCAACACTCTACTCCTTACTACCCTCAGTGCAATGGTTTGGTGGAAAAAGTAAATGGAATCATTTGCAAAATTCTCACCAAACAGGTACATGCCAGGCGCCAAGATTGGGACAAACACCTGAATGGAGCTCTTTGGGCCTATAGAACCTCCTTCAAAACCACATTAGGGACACACCCTTTCATTTGGTTTATGGAAAGGAGGCGCTTTTGCCCATTGAAGTGAAGTTAACAAGTCTTCGAATATTGGGTAGCCAGGTAGGCTCTCAAAAGGAGAAAGTACATCAAAGGATCATGGATCTAGAGAGGCTGCAATTGGATCGTGAAGAAGCCATCAACCATTATTCTCAAGAAGCAGAGAAGCGCAGAGAAAAGTTCAACAAAAAGCTAGCATCCAAAGACATCAAAAAGGGATCTCTGGTGCTTCGATATGACAATCGCTTCGACAGTCGTAAGGATGGAAAGTTTCTTTTCCGATGGGAAGGCCCGTTCTTGGTCACCAAAAAGTTCAAAAATGGCTCTTATAGACTTCAAGACATTGATGGTAAAGTGCACAAGACCAGGACAAATGGATGGCGTCTAAAGCCTTATCACATCAGGATAAGGTCAGCTCAAGATCAAAGAAAGTAGGCTAGAGGCATAAATACCCCTAGCCAGGTTTGGGGGGGCTATGATCCGAGCCTATCACAAATTTTTGTTTATCATATTTTGTTGGTTTTCCTTGCTTCTAGAGGTTTACAATAAAAGAAAGAGTGAGAACAACCTCTTGGAAAAATATAAAAAAAAAAGATTTTTTCTTGACTAGTTCACCGGAGGTGAAAGGTAGAGGGAGAACCTAGTGGTAAAGGGAAGGGAAAATATGTAAATGTGAAAAGAAAAGATATGATGTGGTTGTGGAGCCATGCACCCATGATTCAAGGGTCATGAGTGGCTCATATCATCATGGCTTTGGAGCCATATGATGATTCAAACAAATGGGACCCAAGTGGAAGACTTGGTAAAGGAAGAAACCATACACATGATTTTGCTGAATTTTTAAAAAATACTTCCATTCCGATCCAAGAAAAGTTGTCTCATCAAAGTTGTAGCTGATGAGCTGGAGATTCTGGCCATATTTTTTTTATAATTTTTGCATCTACGGTCTAGGAGATATGGCCAAAATGGTGGACGCCAGTTTTTTCAACTGTGGTGGAGACCACCCCCTCTACCTTTACACACACACACCCTTCCTTTTCCACATTGAGACATTCTCTAAAATCAGCCATTAGTCTTCTCACCCTCCTCTCCTTCCTCCTCTCTCTCAAGCTCAAAAACCCATCAAAGTTCCTCTTCTAATCACCTCTCAAGTCATGCTTAATCTTGTTGTAATTCATAAGTTCTCATTCAACCCCTTCCTATTATTACTAGATATGTATTGATTTTATGTAGATTCTTTACATTTTAAAATAAGGAAGCTCTTGGACTCAAGCTATGGAGGAAGGAGTGAAGACAACACAAGTGATGATGGAGCTAATTGGTCAACAAATCACTTGAAGGGAGCTTCTTCATTGGTTGAATGTCCCTAATCAAGCTTCATTTGTACAAATTACACTTGGATCTTAACCTCACTCCTAATCACTCTCTTTCCTATATAAAGAGGCCTTCCCCTTTGTAATTTCAAGCCTCCCTCAGCCCCATTGAGCCTTTGTATCACTCACCATGAGCCCATAAGCTCATTCATTCACTCTATTCTTGCACATCCTAGAGTGCAAATTGTTTCATGCTAGTAACCTCTCCTCCTCTTACTTATGTTAATTAAGAGAAATGTTTTATATGTGTGTGAGAGTGCTTGATGTGATCTTGGCTAATCCTTGAGTGATTGTTTGGTAATCTATATGCTATTTGTGTTGGGAGTGTTGGAAGTCATCCATTCCTTGTACACACACTACGGTTAATGCTTCATTCATAGTGATCTCTCTCTCTCTCTTTGTGTAGCGGTCCTAGTCCACGCTTCCAAGACTAGGTGGTGCCCTCATCTCATTTCCCTTGTGGCGCAATGGAGTTTGTTTTGGCGTAGAGGCCGCCATTCCAAATTTCCTTCGTCACCATGGATTGACAATTTAATCATGGTTCTTGCTAAAACTGCAATAAGATAGGACAATGAAGCTAGACACACGTCCCACATTTGGCGCCGCTGCCGAGAATCGAAGAAACCTAAACTAGGGAAAAACACGAGCGTTCTGTGAAGTTATCCTTTAACTTCCTTTAGGATCTTCTAGAGTTAAAAACTTTATTTTAAAAATCGCACAGCCTAAGATTGTCGTCTTTTGCTATGTAGAGGTAGCTTGGAAGTAATTGTACTTGTGGAGTGCCTTTAGGACTGTAGGGTGAAAGCATGAAATGGTGGTCAATTTTAAGGGATTTTCTAGGTGGTTTTTGAAGTACTCTCAAGTTTTATTTGTTCCCTTCAAATAAATTTATTGCAGACGTGGAAAATTGCAAGAAATGGAAAATGCCGCCACTTCAAGAATGCCATCATTTTTTGAACATTGTTTACGGGTAGAGGGTGACTGTGACTTCTCTTGCATGCCATTCTACACAACAGGAAGCTACCCACACGCTACTCCATCTTCATGTACCCTGCGTGCATAGAGCGAGGAAGAATTATGGATGCCTACCCTCTCTATGCAACCTGTCTTCACCGGGTACTGTAATCCCCCGCCCCACTCTCTCTCTCTCTCTCTCTCTCTCTCTCTCTCTCTCTCTCTCTCTCTCTCTCTCTCTTTTGTTGTAGTTGAGCAATGTGTTTGTTTGAGGACATTGTGAATCCTGGATTGTGTTTTTTTATTTGTACAGTGATATGAAGACTCCATCGCAAAAGTGCACCATGGCAGCAACTGATGGTGGTTCAGCTAGCATGCTTTCATACAATAGCAAGACTAGGAGCTCCACAACATTGGGCATAAAGTCTGAAACTATCGGCGACAAAAGCATTGGTACATATCAACTTTGTCTCTTCAATTGTAGAAATGTTCTTTTCAATGTTTGTTTACTATGTCAAATGTGGTTTGCAGCAAGATCTTCCTGGAGGATTCAATACCCCAAGCAAAGTCGATTTTTCTACACACGAGAGGAGTTGCATGAGGAGTATGGCTTAAGCTTGGAGGGTAAGCTCTACCAGCACCGAGATGTCACAGATCAGGATTGGTTGTCGGTCTTCATGAAGAAAAGGGAGAAGGGCTCTAAAATCTTTCTGCATATGATGCAACCTGAGTTTGTAGACGAATGCAGGTTACTGTTTCACAAAGTCTACCAAAGCATGCCAGCCAACAAAGAGAATACACACAAGTTTGAAACATTGTTTGTGTACAAGTGATTCCCAGCTTCTCGGCAAGATCCTGCAGGTCGAAAGGTTGCATGGGTTGCTTTTGGTGAACAGGTTTTGGACCATTGCAAGAAGCTTCCGGGTGGCGTTGACAAGAAAGTAAAGATTTGGTTGGAGAATAATGAGGGGACATCACTTCATCCCCTTCGTCTTGACAATGTAGGGGCAAGTCAAAAAAGTGGGCAAAATGCTCTCTTATCTGGCAACACTTCTCTAGTTAGTGCCTCCTTTATAAGCCAACAAGTAAAAGCACATGTGGAGCAGATTCTGGATGCAAAAAGGGCTTCATTAAAGGTTTTGAACACAACATTGGATAATGTGAGAGTAGAGCTACAAGACAGGAACCAAAATATGTGGAAGATACAAGGGACATCTTCAGCCTCGGTAGTGCTTCAGGGGCAATTGCAAGAGCTCCAGATATTGGGGTCCAGCATGAAGGGAGTTGTCGATACTGACCCTAATTTTTTGGTGATTGAAGGCAAGATGGCTGCTCTAATTAGTGCACTCACAGCTCTCGGGGCTGATGCAAGCAGCTCGAACATAAGAAATGAGGTGGATCCTCTCCCGGTATGTGTCGACCCAGTCAAGGAAGGATTTTTGTTTATGTGGTAATGCCCTAGGTACTTGACATGGTACTCTTTCTATTTAGGTGGTTTTTTTTGCCATGCCAGTTATTTATGTTTATGTGGTAATGCCCTAGGTACTTGACATGGTACTCTTTTCTATTTAGATGGTTGTTTTTGTCATGCCAGTTATTTTTGTTATGGTGCTAAGTGCCCAACCTACCTGACATGGTAGTTTTTTCTATTGTGGGGTTCTATCACGGTGATAGTGCTCAAAGGTACTTGGCATGGTAGTTTCCTTTTACATGGCTTCCTTTTTGTTACGGTAACATTGACCAAGTACTTTGCCATGGTGGTTTTTTTTGCTATGAGTGTTTTCTTTTCCATGGAAGTTTGTCTATATTGTGGTACTTGTCATGGTAGTTTTTTTACCATGACAAGTGCAGGGGTCATGGCTATTTTTCTAGGTATCATGTAATGGCCAAAATGCCTGTCATGGTACTTCTTTTGATCATGGTGGTGTTTTTGTCATGGCAGTATTTCCTGCTATGGTTGATTGTTTCTTTAAGGAAGTTTGTTTGCTATGGTGGTTGTGCCCAAGGTACTTGTAAAGGTAGTTTTTTCTATTAAGGGGGTTGTACGGTCATTGCTAATTAGTGTGTAGTGTCCAAGAAACCTGTCATTGTACTTTGGTTTTGGTCATGGTGGCTTTTTTATCGTGACAATCTTTCCTCTTATGGTAATAGCTTTTGCCTTGATGTTTTTGATGGAATGGCAGTTTTTTATTATGGTGGTAGTGTCCAAGGTAAATTTCTACCTGCCATGGTATTTCTAATTGCTTTGGTGGTTTTTTGGAGTGTCCAAAGTACTTTTTTATGGTATTTTTTTTTGTTAAAGGTACTTGTCATGGTACTTTGGGCTGTAATGGTGCTTCTCATATCTAATCCCTGTGGGCCTTTTGTTCTTCATTTGTCATGCAGAAAGAAGTGACTGACTTGGAAGCATCAACGAGTATGTGTGTGCAACAGATCAACTTTTGTGAGAGCATGTTGGAACAGGTGAAGGCTGGTGACACAATGTTACTACTTATGACAGCAGGCTGGCCAGCACTTGAGCCACTTGTAGGCTACATTCTCTGTTCCAGCACTATGTGCTGCATGTGGTCTTGCATTTATGGCTTCCCATGTGGTTTGTGTCTACACGCTAGCATGTGGTCATGCATACCATGCTCTGTGTTTTGCTGCCTGGCTTGGATCAGAGACGATATGTGCGGACGCCTCTTGCAAGAGTAGTATTCCAGATTCACTTAAATCAATGCTCTTGCATAAAGGTTGATTTCCATTGCTCCCAATCTCATATAAATCCAAGAACAGTTCAGGTTGCCTTCAAGTATCCACTGATTGCACAAGCTTGAACTTCACTGATGTGCTTGCAGGTTCTGGCCATATTCCTTGTGTGGCGCCGATACAGGATGACGTGCCAAAGGTTGTGCTACAAGCTACTCTTGAAGTCCATAGTGCGTACTCAAGTGAGGGCACTCCAGCTGTGAAGGTAGACCCCCTTGCAAGCACAGCAGCAGTTGAGCCACAACCAAGCGAAAGCAGTCCAAAGGAAGATGCAACAGTTAGCGATGCAGAGGCAATAGCGCAAGAGGGATTGGATGCAGTGCAACGCATGTTAGCTGGTGATGAGAATCCAGATTTTCCCATCTTTTTGAGTGACATGGTGAAGGTGTCGAAGAAGCGCAAGAAAAACGGTGATGGTAAGTGGTAATGGTATTGGACTTGTCAATTTCTAGGCAATGTCTACATGGGGCTGATGTGTTGTTTTATGACATAGGTGGACATTCCAAAAAGAATAGACCTTCGGAGTCCACACGTTCAAAGCATCATACTCATCATGCAGATGGAGATATGGAAGAGAGGGAAGCACCCAGATCATCTCCTGTCGTGAAGAAGACTCCTAGAAAGAGTACTCCCCTCCGCAATCCTTCTAGTGTTTCCCACCCCCCCAAGCTTCGAGTTTGCAAGAAATTGTGACTCTTCAATTGTAGTACAAGAATCTAAGATTCTTGATTTTGAATGCAAAAGAAACTTTTTTGTCGGCCTCTATGTTTTTGTCGCTTTTATGTTTCATAAGCGCAGTGTCTATGTTTTTGTCAGCCTCTATGTTTTTGTCGCTTTATGTCAAATATCGCCTCATGTTTATTTTTCAATGTTGAATGTTGTGTTTTACAGAGTGTCCAAAGGAAAAGGGGACCCTCAAGCTTCCCGTAGAGGAAATCATCATCATTAGAGATCCCCCAAAGTACATTCCCCAAGCTATCTCCTCCTTGCCATATGATGATTCAACCCGATCAGCCCTCATATTAGATCTTAATGGTGTACTTTGTCTTACATGTACACCTAATAAGTATGACCCTTTGTCTGTCCCTGATATTGAAGCTATATCATTTGTCAAGCATGAGGAGGTGGATGGCAGGTACCTGTTTGTTCTGAAAGATGCACACGATTTTATTGCATGGGCTGTGACATGGGCAAATGTCTACATATGGAGCAGTGCAAAGAGTGGGCTCAAGAATTGAAGATGTTTTCCCCAGGTTCACAGTCATATTAGTGGATGGGTTGGACAACAGTTATGTGATGTGGGAAGTTACTATTTTGGTGGTGGAAGACTAGCATTTTTCAAGATATTGCAGAATTTTTTGGCGAAGTTGCAGCGGTATGATACCAGCAATGTCCTTTTAATTGACAACAGTTCCTATAAATGTCATTATAATCCCTGTGGTACTTACATCATAGTGCCTAGTATTGAGCACTGCTCCAGCATATACTTGTCAAAAGATCTAAAGGCCTGGCTAGAAGGGTGGCAGCATGCTATAGATCACTGTGCCTTGGCGAACACATTCAGCAAACCAAAAAGTATGTATTCACAGCAATTGCAAAAGGGTTTGAAAAGACATCATATGATGCGTACTTATGTGGGCCACAACTCATGCCCATAGAGTGCAAGGGACGATGACATCCCTTGATTTTTTTAGGATGACAGATCCTTTATGTACTTTTTGTAACTAAACTAAACCCGTGCCAAAACCTTGTATATTTATATGCTACTTTCCATGTGGAAACCAATTTTTTGGCTTCATTTTGATTGCCATTATAACTCATGTAATGACTTGATGTCAAATTGTTGAAGATGTAATATATTCCAATTGGTTGGATGCATTGTCTTTGTGTCCCAGCATTGAAGTGTTATTTTTTTTATTCAAGTAGTTTAAGATTGTTTAAGTGTCCAAGCATTGAAGTGTTATTTTTTTGATTCTGTTATTGTTTCCCAATTTAAGACAATTACAATGTAAGGTACTTTGGGTTGGCATATCAAAACTTAACAGATTGTTATGTACAAAAAACACCCAGGGACTACCTATATTGTACTTTGGGCTTGCATACAACAACTTTCACAAGTCCTTGTTTCCTATATAGTTTAATACAGTTTCCACCTTTGAACTACCTGTAAGGTACTTTTGGTTGTCAGACGTGTAAAGAACCTCTAAGGTACTTTGGGTTGGCATACAACAACTTTTACAAGTCCTTGTTTCCTACATAGTTTAAGACAGTTTGCACCTGTGAACTACCTGTAAGGTACTTTTGGCTGTGAGACCTGTAAAGAACCTATAAGGTACTTTGGGATGGCATACAAAAGGTTTTACAAGTGCTTGTTATTTACATATCTTAACATACAGAAAACACTTGAGGACTACCTTAAAGGTACTTTGGGCCGGTAGATAAACTTTTAGAAGTGCTTGTTTCCTACATATTTTAAGAGAAGTGCTTGTGAACTACCTATAAGGTACTTTAGGCTGACAGACAGGTACTTTGTGTTCCAGAATTGAAATGCTATTTTTGTTACTCAAGTAGACAAAAGCGTTTACAAGTGCTTGTTTGGACTGGCCTGCAAGAGGTTTTGAAACCTATGATAGCTCCTACAAAAACCACATGTGGAATAGCTGCATGGTACTTTGAAGCTAATTATTGGTACTTCTACAAGTTACTTGGGCAACAACCTATATCACTATTGGCATACTGTTGTACACATTTTTGTATACTTCTGCAACGAGTTTGAACTTATGTGGCTCTTCTTCTAAGGGTTCCAAGGGTAGCTCATAATAGTACCCCTCAACCAAATAGCTCCCTGCAGAAAGTATGTTTCCCCAGGAATCACTCAAGGCTCTTGCTGTTTTGTATTTTCTCCTGTGAGCACCTTAGAAGGTAGAAGTCAGCTCCATCTTCATTGGCATTGGTGGCAAAGGCATCACCGATGCATAGAGCATCACTAATTGCGTCATGGTGCCCACCATACATTGGTAGATCTGATCCTTGGTCATCGCTAAAATATTCACTTTCTACATTGTCACCATCCAATGCCTCAAGGGTTAGATACTCCCAGTTCTCAGCATGTGTGTTGTTCAAGCATCGCCTCCAACGCTTGGACATACAAAATTCACAAAAACAAGAGAGAAGTCTGCAACGAGTGCACATTTGTCACTCTTGGAGTATCCATTGACATAGTGTATTGATCGTGAGCCTTCAACTCGCTTGCAATTCCACTTCTTCTCCCTTGGCACCTCAGTTTCTTGGACCTCCCAAAAAATCCAATTCACCCCTGTGTGACCACTTTGATCATTAAATTTATGCTTCAAGAATCCAACAACATCCTTGGCACACTTCATGTGCCATGCGTCAGCCTTTAACTGCTCATGTGTTAAAGCCCTCTTAACAACAGCCCCTACCCCATCATGCTCCCCTTTGCCGTGGCCCGAGGCAAAGAAACTCCACAACATTTCAATGCCAGTCAAACCATAGTACCTAAAACAATGACCCACCTTCAATGCTGGGTAGAAACAAATTTCTAGAAACTTTTCATCAGAGGTGAAATAAAACCTGGCATACCTTGACACGAATACGAACGGTCTAGATGACTTGAATTGAGCAACACATCCATCTAACCACACCCATTGCCGCTTCAAGAAGTTGAATCCCCGATTTTCAAGCCAAACACTATGCAGTTGCAAGCAATGTTGAACAAAGAGCGTGTCATGATCTTTGTCATCATTAGAAATGTAAAAATGTGTATATTTTAACACCTGGTCTTTCTTGTCTCGAATGTATGTAATGTGCACCAAGATGGTGACTTGTGAAGAGTACCAATGCATTGACTGGATTTCATTTTGCTCCTTAAATGAGTAATTTTCCACAAAGTCAATAACAGAGACCACTACATCTCTAGGAAACCTATGAATGCAATCTTTGAAATGCTGAGATTGCCACCGGGCAATAAAATTGTGTCGAATGTAAGTGGTCAGATGATTTTGAAGAAAAGTTGTGGAATCCTTGCATCCCATTTGCTTCTTGCCTTGAGAATGGGTTGAGGCAACGTCTTCAAACACCTTAACAGAAATTTGGGCTGCACTTTCAAGTGTTTCGTTTGGACAAAGCATTAATCTCTTCGACCCACATTGAGGACATTCTCCCTTCAAGCAAGGAAACTTATGAAATGCGGAGTCCATTGGTTTTTCACATAACACACTTTCAGTCAATGTGCTTACACTAGTGTATGTGTACGTGGCAGCTTCACACTTGGATCCTCTTTTGGCAAGCATATAACACACATGCAGCCACACCCATCACCGTGCATGCCTGCCTTACTGTGTCTCATGTGGTTGAATGCTTCCTTGAGGTATATCATATGAATATGAGCAATACAGTAGCACGTGTAACGGTCCTTCAACTTACAAACAAACCAAGGTTTCAATCCCTCAAAACATCTGAGTAAGATCTTGATGTGTGGATATTGCATCAAGCTACCGATTCCTTGTCTGCAACCCGATTCTTGTACAAATTTGATCGAGTTAGCTATTCTTCTATAAAGACAGAATAGTTTTTGCTAGCTGTTGTGATTGGTCTATGTGTATCACTGCAAATCAAGCTAATTAAGTCAGCAGTTGAGATTTCAACTAGACCTTGGCAAAAATCAAAGGATTAATCTGCAACTCAAAAACTGAGTGAACATGTACCAATTTGGATCCGATTGAACCCACAATTTCCCGGTGGCTTTGTATTATGTTGGTCTAACATTGTACAAGTACTGATGTCCCTGTGTAGTAATAGTGAATAATCACGATTTATTTACTTTTGCCCGTTTTTTACACTTTTTGGCTTGGTTTGCCAAGTATACAACGTGTTAAGGTCCCTGGACAAGTTTCAACTAATTTGGACAAAATCTGTTGAAGTTCATCAACTGTTTCGTGTCTGCAAAATCGATTTTCAGGAATCTGGCTTAAGTCTCACTTTTGTGATCCAAATTTCACCAAAATTGATTTGTGTGGTCTACTTGATATGCTTGACCTTGTGGTATACTCAAATTTGCAAAATTTCCAAGCTTTGAAGCAGATGTAAATAATCACGATTATTTACTCCAGCTCTATTTTTGTAAATTTTTGTCCCAACTTTGACACAGATCTGTTAAGCACCTCAAGTTAAGGGCTCTAGCCAAGTTTCAATAAATTTGGACAAGTTTTGGTCAAATGGTCATCAGTTTTCTATCCGCAGACTAACTTTGCAAATTTGATCACAATTTCTAATCCAATGATCCAAATGTTACCAAATTTGGTTTGTGGGCTTATTACAACATGGTAAAGCTAGTGGTATGCCTACTTGGTCAAAAAAGTTGAAAAATGGGGATGTAAATAATCGTGATTATTTACTTCTGGTAACTTTTTGCATCTTTTTGGTCAACTGAGTATGTACACGTGTTTATCACATCAATATAAGCCTATGAATCAAATTTCATCAAGTTTGGACAACTTTTTTTGCAATTTACAATCAAATTTCAAAAAGGCAGTACAAACCTTAGGTTTTTGCCAGTTTGGTGATCCAAATCTTTTATGCCTTTACAAAAGTTGTTTGTACACATGCAATGAGTCAATGGTATGAACATTGGTCAAATCCGACTGAAACTTAATAATCACGATTATTAACTTCAGGCTTGAAATGAACCAATTTTTGCACTTTTTTCAAGGACAGTCCTTTTATGAGCTGTTTTAAGCCTATGAATCAAGTCAAAACTTAATTTGGCCTAAAATGTCAATAAAAACTTTTCAAATCTGAGTTTTGGCCAACTCTTGAAATTTTAACCTCAAAGTGTCCTTGAGCTTACCCACTGGTTCAGACAACTATTAAGCTTACTCTCCGGTCGGATTGAGTGGTTTGGAGTCTTTTTGTGGTATTTCTAGCCGTAGATCTTGTTAGGAAATAAGATGTAGCTAAATAGATAATTGAGTAGATTACTTAATGGAGAGAGACAGATTTATATACACGAGATTAGCGAGAGAGAGAGAGAGAGAGAGAGAGAGAGAGAGAGAGAGAGAGAGAGAGAGAGAGAGAGAGAGAGAGAGAGAGAGAGAGAGAGAGTACACACGATATACGTGGTTCACCCAATGTGGGCTACGTCCATGGTAAAGCAGCCACTCAATGGCTTTAGCACTTCAAAACAAGAAGTAGTTTACAACGCCCTTAATGGAGCTCCCGCCTTACTTCACTCTCACCACCTCACACTCACCTTGTTGCATCAACTTCACACTATGAAATGTGTGTAGAAATGGCCTCCTTTTATAGGCCAAAAGGGCTTCCCTCTCTTATGAGAGACAGCCATGTGTAGCCGCCCTTGTGCAAATAAGTCCAAATCGGACCCTCCAATCCGCCCATGTGTGGCCGCCCTTGAGAAGACAAGTCCGCTTTTGAATTCGGCCACCGGCCACCGGCAATTGACTTCGGACCACCGACCATCGGCCATTGACTACCGGCCACCGGCCAACCGACCGATTGTTTTCCGACCACTTTCCGGCCGCCTTCCGGCCATAATATTCCGGCGAAAAAAAAAGTCTCGGGGGCCTCCACCCCCGAGGCCTTTAAAGTTGCCCCTGATTCTTGTCTGTGAAAATTTTGGTTTCCGGAGAGTGATTTTTCTTCACGCACGATGGCTTCTCCTCATAATGGGGGCCTTACAAATGTGCGCTTTTACCACAGAAAATTACAAGGGTAAATAAGGCTCCATACTTAACAATCTCCCACTTGGAGACTGATCTCCAAACCAAACCTGTGACTGCTTTCCATTCTGGATTCTTATCCTTGAATGCCGATTGAAGATGAGCAAAAGCTCAACTTCTCCTTGTTGACCACCTTTGTAAACATGTCTGCAGGATTTTCACTTGTATGCACCTTTCCTAGCTTTAGTTTTCCCTCTTCCAAAAGAGTGCGTATGAAGTGATATCTCACCTCAATGTGCTTTGTCCTTGAATGAAAGGCTGAGTTCTTCACAAGATGGATAGCGCTTTGGCTATCACTGTACAAGACACAATTGTCTTGTTTGAATCCAAGCTCTTCTAAGAATCTGTGAAGCCACATAATTTCTTTGCTTGCCTCCGTCATTGCTATATACTCTACTTCCGTGGTAGAAAGTGAAACCACTTTCTGCAGCTTTGAAGCCCAGCTTACTGCTGTGCCTCCAACCGTGAACACATAGCCAGTAGTGCTCCTTCGAGTATCTTTGTCACCTGCCATATATGCATCAGCATACCCTTCTAGAAAAATATCAGTTCCTCCAAAATACAAAGCATTTGTTGTTGTCCCTTTTAGATACCTAAGTATCCACTTCACAGCTTGCCAATGCTCTTTACTTGGGTTGTCCATGAACCTACTCACAACTCCCACTGCATGTGCAATGTCTGGCCTTGTCCAGACCATAGCATACATTAGAGAACCTACCGCTGCAGCATATGAAACTTTAGACATATAGGCTATCTCCTCTTGTGTCTTTGGACACATATCCTTCGCTAGTTTAAAATGAACAGCCAAAGGTGTAGAAACTGGTTTTGTATTTTGCATTGCAAACCTTTCTAGTACCTTCTTGATGTAATCTTCTTGAGATAGCTTTATTGTCTTCTTCGTCCTGTCCCTTGATATTTTCATACAAAGTATCCTCTTTGCAGCACCTAAATCTTTCATTGAAAAAGATTTGGACAGCTCCTCTTTTAGGTCTTTGATGTCCTGCATGTTAGCACTTGCAATCAACATGTCATCAACATACAACATTAGGATGATGAATTTCCCATCTCCCAAATTCTCTGTGTAGACGCAGTTATCCGAGTTGCGTCTTGTGAATCCGTGATCCAACATCCATCGATCAAACTTCAAGTACCATTGTCTTGATGCTTGCTTTAAACCATACAAGCTCTTCTTTAATCTGCAAACCATTTTCTCCTTACCTTTTACTTCATACCCCTTTGGTTGAAGCATGTAGATTTCCTCCTCTAAATCACCGTGAGAAAATGTCATATTTACATCCATTTGCTCGAGATTTAGATCATGAGCAGCCACAAGGCTTAAGACAAGCCTAATTGAGTTCATTTTTACAACAGGAGAAAATATTTCATTGAAGTCAATACCTTTCTTTTGAGAAAAACCTTTTACCACAAGCCTAGACTTGTACCTTTTCTTCCCACCTTCTTCTTCCTTTAGCTTGTACACCCATTTGTTTTGAAGTGCCCGCTTACCTTTAGGCAACTCAACCAACTCCCATGTTTGGTTACGATGTAGTGAGTCCATCTCCACTTGCATGCTCTTCGTCGATTCTTCTTTGGATTCATGTTGCATAGCTTCTTCATATGATTCCGGCTCTCTAGAATCTGAGATCAAGAGATGGTTGAAGGAAGGAACAAACCTTTCTGGAGGTCTACTTGCTCTTGTAGATCTTCGGGGAATAGGTTGAGGCTCCTCATTTGGTTGACGTTGTTGCACATTGTCACCGTTTGCAGTCCGTGAGTCTTCACCGTCCTCAAGCTCCATGTACTCATCACCTGTTTCTTTTGTTTGTTTTCTTCATAAGAAATACCTTATTGGATGCCGATGGTGTCTCGTAGAAGTCGTCAAGTGACTTCATCAAGTCCTCCGTGGTCTTCATCTCCAAAACATTGAAGGCCACTGTTCACGCCAAGCTTAACCGGATTGTTCGCAGTGCCTTTCGATCAAGGACTTGCTCCGCCTTGAGCGATCACGGCCCTTTTGGCTTTTGAACCTCTCCTTAGGCCTTCCTCTTGTTTCCACTGATAGTGCAGCACTTGATGATTCTCCTGTGCTTCTCCTTCGGATTTCCTCGCTTAGGAGAACACCCACAACATCATCAAACTTAAGAGTATTTGTGCCAGAGATAGAATTACTTACAGCCATCACAAGGCTGTCCCAACTATCCGGTAGAGATGATAGTATAAGGAGAGCTCGCACTTCGTCATCGAAATTGATTTTCACTGATCGAAGTTGACTTATGTTTGTGTTAAAGTCATTTAGGTGTTCTGCAACTGAACCATTCTCTGCCATCTTTAGATTGAACAAGCGCTTCATAAGAAATACCTTATTGGATGCCGATGGTTTCTCATAGAAGTCGTCAAGTGACTTCATCAAGTCCTCCGTGGTCTTCATCTCCGAAACATTGAAGGCCACCGTTGACTCCAAGCTTAACCGGATTGTTCGCAGTGCCTTTCGATCAAGGACAATCCATGCTTCATCTGCCATTGTTGCGGGCTTCTTCGCAAGACCGCCTAGTGGCAAATAGAGGTCCTTCTGGTAGAGATAGTCTTCAATCTGCATCTTCCAATGTTGGTAGTTTTTGCCGTTGAACTTCTCAATCTTGAGCTTCCCTTCCTCCGCCATAACTCCCACTCAATTCAAGGAATCCTTTCCTTGAGATAATTTAGCTACGAGCAAACCTTGCTCTGATACCAGTTGTTAGGAAATAAGACGTAGCTAAATAGATAATTGAGTAGATTACTTAATGGAGAGAGACAGATTTATATACACGAGATTATAGAGTAGAGTAGAGAGAGAGAGAGAGAGAGAGAGAGAGAGAGAGAGAGAGAGAGAGAGAGAGAAAGAGAGAGAGAGAGTACACACGATATACGTGGTTCACCCAATGTGGGCTACGTCCACGGGAAAGCAGCCACTCAATGGCTTTAGTACTTCAAAACAAGAAGTAGTTTACAAAGGGATTATACCCTTAATGGAGCTCCCGCCTTGCTTCACTCTCACCACCTCACACTCACCTTGTTGCATCAACTTCACACTATGAAATGTGTGTATAAATGGCCTCCTTTTATAGGCCAAAAGGGCTGCCCTCTCTTATGAGAGACAGCCATGTAGAGCCGCCCTTGTGCGAATAAGTCCAAATCGGACCCTCCAATCCGCCCATGTGTGGCCGCCCATGAGAAGACAAGTCCGCTTTTGAATCCGGCCACCGGCCACCGGCCATTGACTTCCGACCACCGGCCATCGGCCATTGACTATTGGCCATCGGCCAACCGACCGGTTGTTTTCCGACCACTTTCCGGCTGCCGTCCGGCCATAATATTCCGGCGAAAAAGAATATTCCGACGAAAAAAAAAAGTATCGGGGGTCTTCGCCCCCGAGGCATTTAAAGTTGCCCCTGATTCTTGTCCGTGAAAATTTTGGTTTCCGGAGAGTGATTTTCCTTCACGCACGATGGCTTCTCCTCATAATGGGGGCCTTACAAATGTGCGCTTTTACCACAGAAAATTACAAGGGTAAATCAGGCTCCATACTTAACACACCTAAAGAGCCTCTTTACTGTAATGGTTCTTCCATGACTACCTTTGAAAGGAACTCTGTGAACTTTTTCTACCTCCATCGGCCATTGACTTTCGACCACCGGCCACCGGCCATTGACTTCAGACCACCGGCCATCGGCCATTGACTACTGGCCACCGGCCAACCGACCGGTTGTTTTTCGACCACTTTCCGGCCGCCGGCTGGCCATAATATTCTGGCGAAAAGGAATATTCCGGCGAAAAAAAAAGTCTCGGGGGCCTCCGCCCCCGAGGCCTTTAAAGTTGCCCCTGATTCTTGTCCGTGAAAATTTTGGTTTCCGGTGAGCGATTTTCCTTCACGCACGATGGCTTCTCCTCATAATGGGGGCCTTACAAATGTGCGCTTTTACCACAAAAAATTACAAGGGTAAATCAGGCTCCATACTTAACAATCTCTCACTTGGAGACTGATCTCCAAACCAAACCTGTGACTGCTTTCCATTATGGATTCTTATCCTTGAATGCCGATTGAAGATGAGCAAAAGCTCAACTTCTCCTTGTTGACCACCTTTGTAAACATGTCTGCAGGATTTTCACTTGTATGCACCTTTCCTAGCTTTAGTTTTCCCTCTTCCAAAAGAGTGCGTATGAAGTGATATCTCACCTCAATGTGCTTTGTCCTTGAATGAAAGGCTGAGTTCTTCGCAAGATGGATAGCGCTTTGGCTATCACTGTACAAGACACAATTGTCTTGTTTGAATCCAAGCTCTTCTAAGAATCTGTGAAGCCACATAATTTCTTTGCTTGCCTCCGTCATTGCTACATACTCTACTTCCGTGGTAGAAAGTGAAACCACTTTCTGCAGCTTTGAAGCCCAGCTTACTGCTGTGCCTCCAACCGTGAACACATATCCAACATTCTCCTTCGAGTATCTTTGTCACCTGCCATATCTGCATCAGCATACCCTTCTAGAAAAATATCAGTTCCTCCAAAATACAAAGCATTTGTTGTTGTCCCACCTGGGTTGTCCATGAACCTACTCACAACTCCCACTGCATGTGCAATGTCTGGCCTTGTCCAGACCATAGCATACATTAGAGAACCTACCGCTGCAGCATATGGAACTTTAGACATATAAGCTATCTCCTCTTCTGTCTTTGGACACATATCCTTCGTTAGTTTAAAATGACCAGCCAAAGGTGTAGAAACTGGTTTTGCATTTTGCATTGCAAACCTTTCTAGTACCTTCTTGATGTAATCTTCTTGAGATAGCTTTATTGTCTTCTTCATCCTGTCCCTTGATATTTTCATACCAAGTATCCTCTTTGCAGCACCTAAATCTTTCATTGAAAAAGATTTGGACAGCTGCTCTTTTAGGTCTTTGATGTCCTGCATGTTAGCACTTGCAATCAACATGTCATCAACATACAACATTAGGATGATGAATTTCCCATCTCCCAAATTCTCTGTGTAGACGCAGTGATCCGAGTTGCATCTTGTGAATCCATGATCCAACATCCATCGATCAAACTTCAAGTACCATTGTCTTTATGCTTGCTTTAAACCATACAAGCTCTTCTTTAATCTGCAAACCATTTTCTCCTTACCTTTTACTTCATACCCCTTTGGTTGAAGTGTAGATTTCCTCCTCTAAGTCACCGTGAGGGAATGCCGTATTTACATCCATTTGCTCGAGATTTAGATCATGAGCAGCCACAAGGCTTAAGACAAGCCTAATTGAGTTCATTTTTACAACAGGAGAAAATATTTCATTGAAGTCAATACCTTTCTTTTGAGAAAAACCTTTTACCACAAGCTTAGACTTGTACCTTTTCTTCCCACCTTCTTCTTCCTTTAGCTTGTACACCCATTTGTTTTGAAGTGCCCGCTTACCTTTAGGCAACTGAACCAACTCCCATGTTTGGTTGCGATGTAGTGAGTCCATCTCCACTTGCATGCTCTTCGTCCATTCTTCTTTGGATTCATGTTGCATAGCTTCTTCATATGTTTCCGTCTCTCCAGAATCTGAGATCAAGAGATGGTTGAAGGAAGGAACAAACCTTTCTGGAGGTCTACTTGCTCTTGTAGATCTTCGGGGAATAGGTTGAGGCTCCTCATTTGGTTGACGTTTTTGCACATTGTCACCGTTTGCAATCCTTGAGTCTTCACCGTCCTCAAGCTCCATGTACTCATCACCTGTTTGTTTTGTTTGTTTTCTTTCCAAGTAATCTTTGTACATATTTTTTTCGTTAAAAATTACATCCCTACTCCTTAAGATTTTACCATCTTCAGGATTCCACAGGCGATACCCAAAGTCTCCTTCTCCATAGCCAATGAAGAAACACTTTTTGGACTTTGCATCTAACTTTGATCTTAGGCTTCTATCTATGTGCATGAAAGCCTCACACCCAAACACTTTGAGAAATGCATAATTCATTGGTTTACCTGTCCATGCCTCTTCAGGAACTCCCCCATCCAATGCCGTTGAGGGTGATCGATTGATTAAGTACACAGACGTACTTATAGCTTCTGGCCAAAGCTCAAGCGGTAGGCCTGCATGTAGCCGCATGCTTCGTGCTCGTTCCATGATTGTCCTGTTCATCCTTTCCGAAATCCCATTTTGTTGAGGTGTCCTTGGGGTTGTCCTTTGCCTCCGAATGCCATTGCTAGCACAAAGCTTTCAAAAGCTTGGCTGCAATATTCGCCTCCATTGTCGGATCTGAGGCATTTAACCTTGGTACCTGTTTCATTCTCCACAAAGGCTTTCCACCTTTGAAATATGGAAAATACATCGGATTTATTCTTCATGACATAAACCCATGTTCTTCTAGTCGCATCGTCTATGAATGTTACATAGTACAATGAGCCACCAAGTGATGGTGTACTTGTAGGACCACAAACATCAGAATGAACCAACTCAAGTTTTTAATTTTTTCTTTCATTTCCTGATTTTTGAAATTTTACCCTCTTTTGTTTACCATAAACACAATCTTCACAGAACTCTAAGTCCACTTCTTTCAAACCTGGTAGACGCTTCTTTGTTTGAAGGATTTGCATTCCTTTGGCACTCATATGCCCAAGTCGGTAGTGCCACACCGCACTGTCAACTTCTGTAGTTGTTGCACAAGCTGAAGGTTGCGTGCTCATAGTACACAAGTAAAGTGTGCCGACCTTTTCTCCCTTGGCAACCACCAAAAATCCCTTTGAGATCTTCCACCGTTTGTTTCTGAATGCAATGTTGTGACCTTCATCGTCCAATTGTCCTGTAGAGATCAAATTTTTGCGAAGAGAAGGAACATGCCTAACATCTTTAAGCTTCCATTCATTTCCATTAGCAGTTTTGACAGAAACTGTACCTTTGCCGACAATCTCACAAGCTTCATCATCTCCCAAGTATACATACCCAAAATTACCTTTGGTGTAGTCTTGGAAATGTTGCTTGTGTAGTGCCGCATGGAATGAAGCCCCGGAATCTACTATCCAGGAATTAGACACATTGTCTAATGAGAGAATTAGAGCATCTTGCTCTACTTTACCTGCCACATTGGCCTCCGATGTTGGCTTGTTGTCTTGAGACTCTGTCTCCTTCTTCTTCTTGGACCAGCAATCCTTATTGACGTGGCCCTTCTTGCTGCAGTTCCAACATTCAAGAACTGACTTTGTGCATGACTTGCTCCGCCTTGAGCGATCACGGCCCTTTTGGTTTTTGAACCTCTCCTTAAGCCTTCCTCTTGCTTCCACTGATAGTACAGCACTTGATGATTCTCCTGTGCTTCTCCTTCGCATTTCCTCGCTTAGGAGAACACCCACAACATCATCAAACTTAAGAGTATTTGTGCCAGAGATAGAATTACTTACAGCCATCACAAGGCTGTCCCAACTATCCGGTAGAGATGATAGTATAAGGAGAGCTCGCACTTCGTCATCGAAATTGATTTTCACTGATCGAAGTTGACTTATGTTTGCGTTAAAGTCATTTAGGTGTTCTGCAACTGAACCATTCTCTGCCATCTTTAGATTGAACAAGCGCTTCATAAGAAATACCTTATTGGATGCCGATGGTTTCTCGTAGAAGTCGTCAAGTGACTTCATCAAGTCCTCCGTGGTCTTCATCTCCGAAACATTGAAGGCCACCGTTGACGCCAAGCTTAACCGGATTGTTCCCAATGCCTTTCGATCAAGGACAATCCATGCTTCATCTGCCATTGTTGCGGGCTTCTTCGCAAGACCGCCTAGTGGCAAATAGAGGTCCTTCTGGTAGAGATAGTCTTCAATCTGCATCTTCCAATGTTGGTAGTTTTTGCCGTTGAACTTCTCAATCTTGAGCTTCCCTTCCTCCGCCATAACTCCCACTCAATTCAAGGAATCCTTTCCTTGAGATAATTTAGCTACGAGCAAACCTTGCTCTGATACCAGTTGTTAGGAAATAAAACGTACCTAAATAGATAATTGAGTAGATTACTTAATGGAGAGAGACAGATTTATATACACGAGATTATAGAGTAGAGAGAGAGAGAGAGTACACACGATATACGTGGTTCACCCAATGTGGGCTACGTCCATGGGAAAGCAGCCACTCAATGGCTTTAGTACTTCAAAACAAGAAGTAGTTTACAAAGGGATTATACCCTTAATGGAGCTCCCGCCTTGCTTCACTCTCACCACCTCACACTCACCTTGTTGCATCAACTTCACACTATGAAATGTGTGTAGAAATGGCCTCCTTTTATAGGCCAAAAGGGCTGCCCTCTCCTATGAGAGACAGCCATGTGTAGCTGCCCTTGTGCGAATAAGTCCAAATCGGACCCTCCAATCCACCCATGTGTGGCCGCCCTTGAGAAGACAAGTCTGCTTTTGAATTCGGCCACCGGCCATTGACTTCCGACCAGCGGCCAACCGACCGGTTGTTTTCCGACCACTTTCCGGCCTCCGTCCGGCCATAATATTCTGGCGAAAAAGAATATTCCGGTGAAAAAAAAGTCTCGGGGGCCTCCGCCTTCGAGGCCTTTAAAGTTTCCCCTGATTCTTGTCCGTGAAAATTTTGGTTTCCGGAGAGTGATTTTCCTTCACGCACGATGGCTTCTCCTCATAATGGGGGCCTTACAAATGTGCGCTTTTACCACAGAAAATTACAAGGGTAAATCAGGCTCCATACTTAACAGATCTGAAAGTTTGCAACTTCCAATAACAACTCACACTTGATTCTTTCAGAGAGAGCAATGTTCTGAAATCCACCTCTGATCCTACTTACCCTATTCTTAGGTTCTCATGCATTGGGGTTGTGGAAAGTGTCCACAAACACTCGTTTTTTTGTTTTTTAAGGTTTCCTGAGCATTGATCTTAAGACTTGTCTCGTCTATCAAACATCCTCTGAATCCTAATTTAATCCTACAATCCTACAGGCTGAAACCATGGGTTTGTGGTGCAAAAAGTAGTGTCCTTGACACCTCTTGTGGGGCACTCTTGGATGGTGTTTTGTTGGAAATTTTCAAAAGCCAAAAGATAATATTTAATATTTCTAAAGGTGATGTGCCAACAACTTTAACGGTTCTTGATTTAGTCAAATGCAAGACTCTCTACCTACCCCTTCAGCAGTCTATGAGCTCTCTCTCTCTCTCTCTCTCTCTCTCTTGCAAGAAGAAGGAAAATTGCAGCAGGAACTTGTAGAGGGACCTTGTGGAGAATTGTCATAAGGTGTGGAGACTAAAGGTCTAGGATATTGGGATGGAGATGTTGCAGCAGGAGATTGGCCAACAGGTTGTGTACGAGCAGCAGCCTCCACTAAATTGTCACCTTTTGTGGAATGTCAATCCAACAGTTTGGGAGATCAAGTTCCACACCAGCAACAACCTCCACACAATTGCCATGTTGGATGGCCGGCCATTGCTTGTGGTGTCGGATGTTTTGAATAGAGGATTGTGCACGACGAGCCACCTCCAAGTACACTGCAGGGCTCTGAGTACTTTCAGCAGCATGCGCAATACAATCCACTTCATGATGACATGACTCACAATTACCACAGGGATGACTCAGTCACAATTCGCCATGAAGGTAACCATCGGATGCAAGAATATTGGTCTATGATGAAAAGAGAGAGCCGTAGGAGACAACGAGAAAGTGATGCATCAGGTTCAAGGTCAACAGAAGATGTGAATCAGGTTTACATGAAAGTATCAAAATGCTGGCAGGAAGCAACAAAAGGCATGTCTTGCGATGCTAAAAAAACCGCCTTTCAATGTCTTCTAGGACTGCCAGCTTTTAGATGTTTGCATCACGCATCTAAGAAGTCAATACTATCCAATATTCGAGGCACAATTACTAAAGTCAAAGCATTCATGTCCGAAGAGGAGATAAAGATTAAAAGAGCTGTCTGCATGATGTTGGTGAATAGTGAAGGAGATCCATCAAGGTCTATTAGCAACTCCAAGATGGCCAGATTTACTGGATTGCATCGGTGAAACTTTGTAGCAGCAAATTCCCGATTAAAACAGGCTGAGGTTGGTGCATTTCATTTATAATTATGTAGTCGTCAAGTACCTCAAAGTTCCACCATCACACAAGCGACAAAAGACCTTCTTTTTTCCTTTTGGCAGACAGAGACAAGAGTGTCGCCAAACAAAAAAGATGTGTGTCGAAAATGATCGGGCAGAAAATCTTACATAAAGCATCCAATACATTTTCTTGATGATTCACATGTATGCTCCTAAAGTTTCATAGGTATGAACTTTGGATGTAGAGAAAAGTCATAGAGTTCCTTTCAAAGGTGGTCATGGAAGTACCATGATAGTACAAAAGGCTCTTTAGGTACTCTGGATCTTTGAAAGAGTCTAGAATACCTCGCAAAGGTAGTCTTGAAAGTTCCATGCGAGTCTAAATGGGTTCTTTAGGTACTTTGGAGGTCGAAAAAGTTCATAGAGTTCTTTTCAAAGGTAGTCATGGAAGTACCATGACAAAAAAGAGGCTCTTTAGGTACTCTGGACCTTTGAAAGAGTCTAGAATGCTTCGCAAAGGTAGTCTTGAAAGTACCATAGAGTTCTTTTCAAAGGTAGTTATTTACCATGAGAGTGAAGAGGTTCTCTAGGAACTTTGGAGGCAGAGAAAAGTCACATAGTTCCTTTCAAAGGTAGTCATGGAAGTACCATGATAGTATAAAGGCTCTTTAGTGACTCTGGATCTTTGAAAGAGTCTAGAATACCTCGCAAAGGTAGTCTTGAAAGTACCATGCGAGTTTGAATGGGTTCTCTAGGTACTTTGGAGGTAGAAAAAGTTCACAGAGTTCCTTTCAAAGGTAGTCATGGAAGAACCATTACAGTAAAGAGGCTCTTTAGGTGTGTTAAGTATGGAGCCTGATTTACCCTTGTAATTTTCTGTGGTAAAAGCGCACATTTGTAAGGCCCCCATTATGAGGAGAAGCCATCGTGCGTGAAGGAAAATCACTCTCCGGAAACCAAAATTTTCACAGACAAGAATCAGGGGCAACTTTAAAGGCCTCGGGGACGGAGGCCCCCGAGACTTTTTTTTTCGTCGGAATATTATGGCCGGAAGGCGGCCGGAAAGTGGTCGGAAAACAACCGGTCGGTTGGCCGGTGGCCGGTAGTCAATGGCCGATGGCCGGTGGTCCGATGTTAATGGCCAGTGGCCGGTGGCCGAATTCAATGGCCGGTGGCCGAATTCAAAAGCGGACTTGTCTTCTCAAGGGCGGCCACACATGGGCGGATTGGAGGGTCCGATTTGGACTTATTTGCACAAGGGCGGCTACACATGGCTGTCTCTCATAAGAGAGGGAAGCCCTTTTGGCCTATAAAAGGAGGCCATTTCTACACACATTTCATAGTGTGAAGTTGATGCAACAAGGTGAGTGTGAGGTGGTGAGAGTGAAGCAAGGCGGGAGCTCCATTAAGGGCTTTGTAAACTACTTCTTGTTTTGAAGTGCTAAAGCCATTGAGTGGCTGCTTTACCATGGACGTAGCCCACATTGGGTGAACCACGTATATCGTGCGTACTCTCTCTCTCTCTCTCTCTCTCTCTCTCTACTCTATAATCTCGTGTATATAAATCTGTCTCTCTCCATTAAGTAATCTACTCAATTATCTATTTAGCTATGTCTTATTTCCTAACAAGATCTACGGCTAGAAATACCACAAAAAGACTCCAAACCACTCAATCCGACTGGAGAGTAAGCTTAATAGTTGTCTGAACCAGTGGGTAAGCTCAAGGACACTTTGAGGTTAAAATTTCAAGAGTTGGCCAAAACTCAGATTTGCAAAGTTTTTATTGACATTTTAGGCCAAATTAAGTTTTGACTTGATTCATAGGCTTAAAACAGCTCATAAAAGGACTGTCCTTGAAAAAAGTGCAAAAATTGGTTCATTTCAAGCCTGAAGTTAAAAATCGTGATTATTAAGTTTCAGTCGGATTTGACCAATGTTCATACCATTGACTCATTGCATGTGTACAAACAACTTTTGTAAAGGCATAAAAGATTTGGATCACCAAACTGGCAAAAAACTAAGGTTTGTACTGCCTTTTTGAAATTTGATTGTAAATTGCGAAAAAAGTTGTCCAAACTTGATGAAATTTGATTCATAGGCTTATATTGATGTGATAAACACGTGTACATACTTAGTTGACCAAAAAGATGCAAAAAGTCACCAGAAGTAAATAATCACGATTATTTACATCCCCATTTTTCAACTTTTTTGACCAAGTAGGCATACCACTAGCTTTACCATGTTGTAATAAGCCCACAAACCAAATTTGGTAACATTTGGATCATTGGATTAGAAATTGTGATCAAATTTGCAAAGTTAGTCTGCGGATAGAAAACTGATGACCATTTGACCAAAACTTGTCCAAATTTATTGAAACTTGGCTAGAGCCCTTAACTTGAGGTGCTTAACAAATCTGTGTTAAAGTTGGGACAAAAATTTGCAAAAATAGAGCTGGAGTAAATAATCGTGATTATTTACATCTGCTTCAAAGCTTGGAAATTTTGCAAATTTGAGTATACCACAAGGTCAAGCATATCAAGTAGACCACACAAATCAATTTTGGTGAAATTTGGATCACAAAAGTGAGACTTAAGCCAGATTCTTGAAAATCGATTTTGCAGACACGAAACAGTTGATGAACTTCAACAGATTTTGTCCAAATTAGTTGAAACTTGTCCAGGGACCTTAACACGTTGTATACTTGGCAAACCAAGCCAAAAAGTGTAAAAAACAGGCAAAAGTAAATAAATCGTGATTATTCACTACTACTACACAGGGACATCAGTACTTGTACAATTTTAGACCAACATAATACAAAGCCACCGAGAAATTGTGGGTTCAATCGGATCCAAATTGGTACATGTTCACTCAGTTTTTGAGTTGCAGATTAATCCTTTGATTTTTGCCAAGGTCTAGTTGAAATCTCAACTGCTGACTTAATTAGCTCGATTTGCAGTGATACACATAGACCAATCACAACAGCTAGCAAAAACTATTCTGTCTTTATAGAAGAATAGCTAACTCGATCAAATTTATACAAGAATCGGGTTGCAGACAAGGAATCGGTAGCTTGATAGGAAGTGCAATCCAGCCAAGTGGAAATTGACCACAAGTCAATCTGAAGGTAAGTACTCTACCCAGGGCTTTATACTTCATAAGTCGATATGAACCTTAGATCTGGTCGTGTACTAGGAAATAAGGGCATACTCGGAGAAACCTCCAGTAGAGTATCCACCCAAGAAAGCATGAATCAAAGCAATTCTTTGCACACTATCCTTGAAGAAGTCTCAGATACTTTTTCAGATTCAGCCTCTGAAATATCTTCCTATTCGACTCACTCTAAAACCGGAACGACAATGCGCTAAGCAGAAAACTCTCATCTTATAAGACTAATCACCATGGAGCTCAGGTTTACCAAGATCCTAACAAAGAGTATGCTATTCGCATTGATGACCATGGTATTGAGTTCGAAGAAGAAATCAGGGCAAACAAACGAGGAAAAATGTACATGGATCGAAACGGAACTCAGTATTTACAAGTTGAAAACCCTGATGTGATAGAAAAATGGGGGTTAGAAGTAGACATCATAATCCCAGATATGTCAACAAAAGAAGGACCACCAACCTTAGAATTTGAGGGACACGATCAAGTAGATTTGAAGCCTTTGAAATGGCTTAATATGGATAATCCTAGGATCGAAGTCTATTGTTGGGAGGATAGAAATGTAAAAGATCTTCTGTGGACTTCGCATGCCAAATCAGGACAACTGATGGCCATGATGATCATCTATATCTTCAAAATCAAGGATAAGAGAAAAAACAGACTTACCAACCTACCTGTTTAGGGATTGTTATAACAACAACTTTGTTATGATGACTCCTGAGGAGGTCGAAAAAACCAAATATCAAGGGTATTCCATAAGGGATTGGATAGTGGGCTAAGGACTAAAGAAAATTCCAAGAGATGGAACACCGTGAGAGATCATCTGAGAGTAACGTTAAGAAACCACAAACCACCCATCATGCAGAAAACCGGGTGACACTAAGGCTAGTCCAGGGCTACATGAGTCACTATTTCCAACAGACTCATTTGAAGGACTCGGAACAGGACCACTGCCAGGAGACCGGGAGTTGAACCAAATAAACGCATCAGACCAGCTGATTTTCAAAAATGGGTCAAAAACTACAGTGAATCAGGGGATCCGTACGACCACTTAGCAAGCTTTAAGCAAGTCCTAAGAGCAGAACGTATATTCAATTTCTATACTCAATTCGAGGGGTTTGGAATGACATTAGAAGGAAAAGCGTTGACATGGTTCCAAAACATTCCACCAGGTCAATCATGGACTTAAACGCATTAGCTCAAGGATTTGTAGTTGATTGTTCCAAGACGGGGATCAAACATAATACGCTAGCTCAAATCTACAACTTTAAATAGAAACATGGTGAGTTTGTTAGGGATTGTGCAACTCAAATGAAACAATACATTGCCAAATGCCCAGGGCTAGAGATACCTGCAAAAGAACGACTCGTATCTTTGTTTCTAGAGGAACTGCTAAACAAAGAACTGCATGCTATACTCTATAGTAAGAAGCATACAACCCTAGAAGAGTGTGTGTCAGATGCTATCTTTGTTTCTAGAGGAACTGCTAAACAAAGAACTGCATGCTATACTCTATAGCAAGAAGCATACAACCCTAAAAGAGTGTGTGTCAGATGCTATTGACTTAGGAGACAATTGTGATATTTTCAACGAAGAAGATGTCGGGCTAAGGATAACCAAAGTGAGAAAACAATATCCACTAAACCAACACTATTAGGAACGGCTGCTGCAGCACCGCTTTTAGCCATAGAAGACATGCTCAAAAGGATGAATGACATGATGAACAACATGCAAAAAGCACCTATGAGGGGACCATGACAAGGGATACCTCAACAGGGACAACCAATTAGGCCACAAAAATGGTGTGCAATCAAGGGTAAATGGACCAACCATGAGACTAATGAGTGCTACTTCCGACCAAAGTATGATGGGAATGTTCAGTACGTGTCCATGAGGCCACAAGGACAACCCATGTTTAGATATTAGCCTAATATGGCCCAAGCTCAAAGACCACTGATGGGTATGGAAAGACCTCAACCTGTGTTGGGTCAACAACCTCCATATCCAAGAAATAATGTAGTGCCTGTAAAGTACATGCATTCCGAAGGAGCCATAGATGAACAAGCATTAGTGCCTGTTACACCCTATGCTGAGCCTAGTCCATCTACAGTAATGGTAGAAGGAGATTGGTATAATTCACATCCACCACTAATGGAAGAACCTGTGACTTATGCTCCACCAGAGCTCGCACCAATGTATTATATAGCTAATCCAAGTGTCACACCTCCTATGGTAAGACCCATGATTAAGCCAAGAATGGGGACCTGTTCACAACTGTGGTGCAGATGATCATTGGAAAAATGAATGCCCAGAGCTCGACATGAACCTCAAGCCAATTGAAGCTTATTGCATACAATGTTGCAAAAAGGGAGGACACTTCCCAGAAGATTGTCCTAAAAATCCTTTAAACAAGGAGAAAATAGTAGTAAATGTAGTCCAAGTGATAGCTAGTAGCTCATCTGAGAGTGAACCGATTGTTCCAGTTAAGTTAATCCCTAGAGCTCAGGCTAAGAAAAAGAAACATAACTTCTCTGATTATTTGAATATCACAAAAGCTACCTCTCAAAAGACCAAAAGAAGCAGAAGAAAAAGGTATGAATTGAGAAATAGAAACAACGAGCTGAAATTGAGGAGATAGCAAAAAAGCTATTCCAGGAAAAGATGAAAGAACTTGGAAGAGAAATCCAAGAAAGAACTGTAAAATCTGGAGGATCAATTTTGGTTGATAAGATTTTTGAGCCTATTAATGTAGCCTTGGAAGCCTACCAAGCAGGACTTAAGGCAAGTCAAAACATGGAAAACAAATGGAAAAATTATCCCTCTCCAGACATGGAAGCAGCTAAGCTTGAAGCTTATCAAAATTTGGTAAGAATCACGCCAGAGATGCTTGAAAAACAAAAACCCAAGCTCAAAAGTATCGCAAAACCTGAAGAGCTTGTGGTAAGAGACACTAAAGAAAAATCTAAAGTGGTGGTAGAACCCCACATTGAACCAAAAGAACCAAAACTTGTAGTGCCAGACAGCGAAGATGCCTTAGATGGAATTCTATTCGTAGAGGAGGGCTGGCCAGGACCACTTATGGAAAAAAGTTAGAGAGATGAATGATAGGAGCCTAACTCTAAAGTAAGCTCCTATAGAGAAAGTTTTGTTGGACAACCTACCTCCTGATATGGACATGGATGTACAATCCTTGTATAGGGATTGCAGATCTGAAGCTTCAGGAATGTCTACACCATTGACCTTGAAAACACTACCCTCTTACTTGGGAGATAACGAAGTTGAATCCATAGTGTGTAAGACCACTCAAGTAAAAAGAGCAGAACAGACCCTGAAAGTAGACAATATTCATTCAATCATGTCTACACCCATCCCATGCACTCTTACTTTGGGAGAATTATTAAAACGCAGACCATATTCATGGAATGATCTACAAAAAACCCTGGAGAAGATGGGGATAACGGGGCTAATTGCAAAAAATTAGAAAAATTGAAACATGAAATATATATCAAAGAGATTTGATCTGTTCCAATGAACAAACTTGGAGAATACTATGAAGGGGAAGAAGAAAACACCACCCTTCTAGTGAAATATAATGACATTGAAACCATGGAAATAATGGATAGTGGAGCAGGCATAGCCATAGCCATGAAAGCAGTATAGGAATCGTGGAAACAACCAGCCATTAGACAAACTCGAATGAAATTGCAATTGGCAGATGGAAATATTGAAAGACCCTTAGGACTCCTAGAAAAAGTGATAGTTAAGTCTTGTGGGATTGAATATCAACACACTTTTGCCATATTAGACTTTGGGAAGAAACTCAATTACGAAATCATATTGGGAGGACCTTTCATGCGACAGGTACAACTTATCCAAGATTGGGAAAACAACTATCTGTACTTGGAGCAAGTGGGATATATAACAACGGTTAATTTAAAATATCACACTTATAGAGATGTCTTGAAAACACCCATACAAGAGTTTGATTCAGTCTCTTTGGCTAAACTAAGCTTCCCTCTTGGTTAAACAAAGACACTCCTATTTGGATGTGCGGAGCTTTAAAAAACAGAAGCTTGAAAAGATAAGAATGTATCCTAGAAAGGGATTGCACAGATAAAGCATATATACCTGAACCCTTTCCGAAACATTTGTTTGAGCCATTTGAGTGGACTCAAATTTTAGTGACAATGGATGTATGTGTGAATACGTCTATGCCTACTCAATTTTGCAATGAGGACGGCTACGATATAATTCCCATCCAAATGATTTCACCCCTTTACATTGAAGATGAAATTGAGGAACCCAAGAACTTGATGAAAGCTCAACAAGTCTTTTCAGACCTCTACTACGATGTAGTAGATGAGTTGGATGAATATTCAGCTACTTCAGAAGATTCGGGGTCAGAAAAAGAACATGTGAGAGCTAAGCTACTCTTGAAACGAGGGGAAGAAAAGTTTTTTGACTTTCCTAACCAGAAATGAAGAAGACAAAAATGGTATAGACAAAAAAGAAACACGAGAAACGTGAAAACAAGACCTATGCCATCAGTCTCAGAACACAATTCCCGATGGAGATAGATGCACATGATTGTGTCAATGACAAAATCAGTGGAATATATCCTTCAAATGAAAATCTAGAAATGTAAAAAATATCGAGAAAAACAAGGAAGGACACTCAAGCAAAGCCAACAAATAGGACAAGGAGCCAACCATGACACGAGTTGAGCGGAAAAAGAAATATCAAGAGTTGAAAAAAGATCTAAAGGAGATATATACGAACAAAATGGAAACCACGGAAGAGGATGGTAAGGATGTAATGAGTTTTCCATCCCATTACAAAAAGTATACTCTCCAAGATCAAAAATTATTGTAGAACAACCTGTTAGAGAACTACGGAAACAAGGGAAGTCCTACAAAGGGCCTGAGAACGCAAAAAAGATAGACTTGGTTGAACCAGGGGAAGAACCTAGGCCTGCCTACATTGCAAATGACCTAGCAGAAGATGAAGAAGAGCTTTTACTAAGCTTACTAAAAGAATACCCTGATATATTTGCTTGGTCTTACAAGGATCTCAAGGAAATTTGTCAACATACCATACCCATGAGAGATGATGCAAAACCAAGTAGACAAAGGCCATACACATATAATGAACATTTTCCAGGAAGATCAAAGAAGAGATTGAAAAACTAAAGGAGGCCGAATTCATTTATGAAATTGAACACACAAATTGTCTCCAATTGTGGTAGTACCCAAGAAGAATGGGAAATTACGAGTGTGTGTCAATCTCAAAAAAGTGATTGCAGCTACCATTAGAGACAACTTTCCTCTTCCAATCATTGAGCATGTGTTAGAATGAGTTACAGAAAAAGAAGCTTACAATTTCTTAGATGGATTTTTGGGACACAATCAACTTTTGGTTGACCCAAAAGATCAGCATAAAACCGCTTTTGCAATAGAATGGGGTATTTTTGCCTATCGGGTTATGCCCTTTGGGTTAACTAATGCTCTTGCCACATTTCAAATATTGATGACTCATGCTTTTAAAGAGTATCTTAGGAAATTCTTGGAAGCGTATATGGATGATCTATGCGTACATTCATCAATTCGGGATGATCATTTTGAACACCTCAAAAAGGTATTCAAAAAATGTAGACTTTATAGGATTTGCACATTCATGGGTAAACAAGGAAAAATTCTTGGACATATAGTGTCTAAAAATGGCATAGCTACTAATATGGATAAAATTCATGTTATTGCTGATTTGCCTAGACCAACAACATTCAAGGGGATTCAAGCCTTCATGGGACATTGTGGATATTACAGGTGGTTCATTTACATGTACGCTATAATTGCAAAACCCATGTATAGCTTGATCACACACTTTGAATGGACCGAGGCATGTGAAGAATCCTTCATGAAGCTTAAACAAGCTCTCACCTCAACTCAAATATTGAAAGCATTAGATTAGATATTCCACATACATGTAGATGCTTCCAATTATGTCATTGGTTGTATACTAGCTCAACCAGGAGACCGTGAAAATTGATTTTTCTATTTCTTATGCTAGCCGACAATTTAATATGGAAAAAAAGAATTACACTACCACAGAAAAGGAAGGATTAGGGATGATCTATGCCGTAAAAAAGTATAGACATTACCTATTAGCCAACAAGTTTGTGTTCTTTATGGACCACCAAGCTTTATTGTACTTGGTCAACAAGCCGTGCAACACAGGAAGAATAGTGAGATGGTTCATCATTCTTTTGGAATTTGATTTCACTGTGGTTGTAAAAAAGGGCACTACTCATCAAAGAGTAGATCATTTGTCAAGGATTGTTTCAGAAGAATCACCTAAAGGGGTAGATGATGATCTACCAGATTCCTATTTGTTCTCCGTGGAGATGATACCTCGATGGTCGAAAAACATGGTGTCATTGATGACAATAGCTCAAGTGGATTCACAAGTATCACTTCCTACTACAATCGGATTAATCGAGCAATCCGCTATGTATCAATTACTAGCTCGTAGACTACACAAAAGAAATCAAGATGGAATATTTCTCTTATGCATTAATCCTGAAGAAAAAAACCAGTACCTAAGTCAAGCACATATTACCATAGTAGAACTTCACTTTGCGAAAGACCAAACTATGTGATGAATTTTGAGACTTGGAGTATTTTGGCCAACTATGAGGAGTGATGTTTGCTCTTTTGTAAAGGATTTTCCTCAAGGTTAAAAACAAACAACCATACCTCATGTAACATTGTTTCAAATGTCACATGTTCCTAAGTGGAGTAACTATCTAGTTACTTACTTATCAAGCCTAACATTTCCCGAGGATATGAGCAAACTCCGTCAAAGAGCAATTGAAACTGAAGCAAGAGACTATGATATTATTGGAAACCAATTGTATCGGAGAGGTAAGGATCAAAATTTGCGTCTTTGTGCAAATGAAGACGAATATATTTCGATTATAGAACAAGCACATGCTGGATTAGCTGGAGGTCACTTTTCTAGTGAAACCATCGCAAGAGCAATCTTGATGGCAAAGAATATGTTCAAAGGTGTGATGGTTGTCAACGAGAAAAAATGCCAACACATGTAGATAGCATGCCCTTAAGACCAATGATGGGAGCTAGAGCTTTCACAAAATGGGGTATAGACTTTGTTGGGCCAATACAACCACCTGGTTATAGAACCCAAGCTCAATATATTATTGTAGCTATGGATCATCTGACTAAGTGGGTCGAGGCTAAAGAAACTCAAAAGAATGATGCCAGAACCACTACCGCATTCTTATATGAGTATGTATTCACAAGATATGAACTGCCAATAGAAATTGTCAGTAATCAGGGAACTCATTTCCTCAATGACATAATCGAGTATTTGCTTAATGAATTTATGGTCATCCCTATAACAAATCAGCTCCCTATCACCCACAGGCAAACGGAGAAGCTGAGTATACGAACAAAATTCTTAGCTCGGTATTGGCTAAAGTGGTTAGTTCAGGAAGGACAGACTGCGAAATGAATTTCCATGCGCTCTATGGGCTTATCAAGTTTCATTCAAAACAGCTTTGAATCCTACACCCTTTAACCTTGTTTATGGTCTTGATGCCATACTGCCAATATAATTTCTATTGCTGACACTAAGGGTAGCAACGAATCTTGAGTGGACGGGACATGAATTTATCAGAGAGACTAGAAGATTTAGAAAAGCTAGACGAGCAAAGGCTCACTACCGTAGCTCACATCTATGCAAAAAATGAAAAAAAAAAGTTTTTTGATTCCCATCTCATCACAAAAATCTTCAAGAAAGGGGACTTAGTTTTAACCTATTCCCTTCAACAACACATTCCCAAGTTTAAGAAAAAGGAAGACGGACATTTGTCATTGAAGATGTATCTCCAAGTGGAGTAGTTAAGCTATTCAACCTAGATGGTGAACCAATGGCTAATTGGATTAGTGGATGTTGTTTAAAGAAGTACAATTTGCCACTAACCAATGAATTGCTGAAAGAATGCATGCAGCCAAGCAAAGGAGGATTAAACGACATCAGATTATTGATGAAGCCCAAGAGGAAGCTCAGCTTCGGGTACTAAAATGAAAAGCTGCTCTCAAGAATCAACAGATACCGATTCCCATCAACACTCTGGGAATAGATGACCGACAATGGAAATCGCTAAAAGATGCCATATCAACAGATGATGAATGGTTAGATGGAATGGACCTTCGCATCAAAGTACATCTCAACAATCATAGCACAAATGCTTTGTTCGGTACATGAGCTAGAGTAAATGCAGTCAGTTATTCCACGTACAAGAAAGCAACAACTTAGTCATTGCCGGCAGGAATAGCGACAATAAAAGGATGCAACAAGAACCCAACACCAACATTGGGAGTAGTCAACTTGAAGGTGATAGTATATGGATGTTCATGTCATCATCAATTTGTATGCTTACCAGATGAACACATGAATGAGACGATGATCCTTGGAATTCCCTAGATGCGGACATACAAAGCAGTACCAAATTGGGATATAAATTAGCTCAAGCTATCACCTAAAGGCAGGCAACTCATTGTTCCAACTGCACCAAGCAAGGCGGAATGGAAAGGAAGCAATCAGCAGACCAAACCACGAAGTAATCAATCTTCTCCATCTTATCGACAAGCAATTGCTACAGGTAGCATGCAAGGAGTCAGGCAAATTTGGGTGCCAAAAGCAAAGCTTAACGATAAGCCGATTCAAATCTGGGTGCCCAAAACATCATCGACAGCACCAAAGATGGTTCCAAAGGTCAAAACATAGAGACGAGCATTTCCAACCAAGGAACCTAACACGACATGGGCTTGGAAGAAAAAAGAGCACTTATCTTCTCCGCAAATGGGAAAACCAATCAAGCAATGGAGAGTTAAGTCTCAGAAGACTCCACCACACCATTCTTCACCAAGCAAACCAAGCTACCATTGGCAAGAAAAAGCTCGACAACAACCATTACTGGTACCTAAAGCCCCAGGCAATCAGTGTGTTGAAGCATTCTGATGACACAATCAAGCAGAGAGTACAAAAGCTACAAGATTTGCTCTTTGGAAGACAACATCAGAAAGCCTCAACATCAGAAACCCTTGAGTTAATTACTCAAGACCTACACAACATATTGCTTTGAACTGCATCGATCTTCAAAGCATGGTAGAGCCAACCAAGGCTATGCATAGACACAATTGTTCAACCCATGCACACAGTCAACCCGAAGTACGCCATCTAGGAGGGGTGGAAGGGCCCTAAATAATTAAGGGCAATGTTTGAAGAGGGAGGAAAAAGTTTGATGTTAGCGTGTGAATTTTTACAAAATTAACTAATAATGCCCTTATATATCACAACAGGGGTAAAATTCACTGATAAAATCTTCGCGATGAGTGTAAATAGTGTATATACTATCAAAAAACCATTAAAAAAAGTCCTTTTTGATTATTTTTCATCATTTTTCTCGATATTGAGACTTAAAAATAGAGAAATCCAATAAAGTTGTGTTTTTCAATGGATTTTCTTAATTATTGGATTTTCACTTTGCTTTTTTAGCACATTTTGTTATTTTCTTTGATTTTTCTCAATAAACAGGTCAAAAATTAATAATAAATAGCAAGGGACCTTAAATGGAAAAATTGAAGACATGATGGTAATTAGAACGACAAGGCGGACATTTCAAAGAAACATCTATCAAATCTGCTAGCTTTGACACTCTATTCATTGAACAGGAGCCATGCAAGCAGCAGAGAGGGCCAAGAAGAAGCTCAACCAAAAAGAAAAGTTGCAAGAGCTACCAACATATCAACTAGACCCCGATTCGGTCAAGAATGCAAAAGAAACCTATCTCTCAAAGGAGCAACTTGAAGAGCATAACACCAGTGTTCACTGGCCGATTCAAGAGCGAGGAGGGACATCACGTAAAGCTGCAACTTCTACCCAAAGAAGTATATGATGTCACCGCAAAACCCAAGATGAAAGAAGCCAACCGAAGGCTAGGACTCAGGGATTTTTATGAAAAAGAGCTGTGTGGAGTGGACTTCCAAAAGGCTTACAAGATTTTGTCCAGGATCAAAGAAGATGGAACTGCACAGATCTCTGACCCTCAAGGGAATAAAGTTGAAGTGGTGATCACCAAGGAGATAGTGGCAGAAGCACTTAGACTGCCAACAGAAGAAATGACAATGAGGGCCCAAGAGATAGGAAGACGGCCGGAACTTTCACCAAAGAAATCACCATGGCCACATTTGCAGACCTCATTCACAAACAGGAGGAAGAGCTCACAAAGTTATACCACCGGCACTTCCATTTCCTTGCTAAGAGGCCGCCAAGGTATACAACGCCCAATCATGCGGTTTCCACCACCTTTATGCAACTCCTCAAGTCAACGACCAGACAGCCATTTGACCATGCACAATATGTCTTGTCCACATTGAAAGGGACAAAGAAGGAAGGAAAAATCACATACCTGGGTGCACCAGAGGTTTTGACAAGGATTGCATACCATGCCATCGGCATGGCCGACAACCTGCCACCTACCCCAGATCAGAACACTTGGATAGTGTCAGCTCAATCTTCTCCTCAAGCCTTACAAGATCTGCCAAGAAATCCTACAAGATTGATGAAGAGTCCAACTGAGAGCTCGCCAGAACGGCACAGCAGTGATAACTCAGATTATGAAGTAAAAAGAGCACAATAGGAGGAATGAAGAGAAAAGGCATGGCAGCACACCAGGAGGAACCCGTACAAAAGCAAGCCCGATTTGAAAGAGAGAAAAAATCATACCAATGCAGCCACCAAGCACAAGGAAAGGACCCGAAAAAGTGGGTGCCTATTGGGCTTAAAGGACCAAGAACCAAACATCACACCAGGAAGCAGACTGAAGACCCCACGGAATCCCTAGAACGGATGTATCAAGAAGCAAAAGCTTTAAAGCTGAAAGAAGCACAAGAAGTAGCAATTAAAGCTAAAGAGGTGGCAGAACAGCAAAAGCAAGCAGAGGTAGCCACTGCACAAGGACAAGACCAACATGCTCAAGGTGATGTGTCTCCCCACATCTCTTCTCCTGTTTTCAAACACCAAGCTCACCCAATGCCGAGCCCACCACCAACACCATCACTTAGAACCATGGCAACTGAGCAAATAGAGCCTGAATAGCAAAAGGCAGCTGAATCTACACAACAACCTGAACAAAAAGAGGCAGCTGAATCATAAGAAAAGGCAGCTAAGTCTACACAAGAACAGGAAAAGGAGCACGACAAAGAGCCAGAAAGGGCAGTCAGACCTGCACCATCAGGGGACAATAAGAAGTTTGAGTAGCCAGGAGAGCAGGAGGCCAAGGAAACACCCTCTACCTCAACACAACAGGAGAAGACCGAGGTACAACCCTCTCCCTCAACGGAAAAGGATCAGCCACAGCCACAAGGGCAACAACAACCAGCAGCCATGACGCAACCAGAGGTGAAAGAATCTGCAGAAACATCAAGACAGTTGGCGTGAAACGAAGACTAGAAATCAAATGACAAAGTCATCCTGCAGGTTAATGAATATGCTAAGCAAATGCAGGATATGATTGAAAGACTTCGCTCAGCAGCACTTGGCCGTAGTACAAGAGCCAAAAAGTTAGAGATGGTGATTGACACACTCCAAGGGGAGCTAGACGACAGACTCAATGTCATCACTGATGTACAGAGGCAAGTGCAAGAGTTGAAAGCGGAAGCTAAACAACATCAGCTCGTGAGGGATAGGCATCAAAAAGAAATGGAGGAACTGGGTGAACTACTTACAAAATTGTCAAATGCATACAAATCAAAGGATGAGCAATTGACAGAAGTTACAAATGAACTTCTAACTACAACCCTCTCAGTTCAAAAAATTCAAGTACAATTAGATGTTGCAAATGCCTCCCTACAGTACTCAGAACAACGAATCAATGATCAGGCAATATTCTTGTGGCAAATACGAGAGAATCCAGTTGTCACCTCGATCAAAGGCATAGACGAGGTTTATAAGGCATTAGAGAAGAAAAAAAAAAGACCTCGATCTGGAGCTAAAGTTGGAGCAGTCTCAATGTAGAGACCTGGCTTTAATGCGGGTCCAAAGAGAAGATGAGTTGTTGAAGGAAATAGATGAACTCAAAAGAGTCAACCAACTATTGCGAGAGGGACGACCGCAAACACAAGAAGAGGCAGGAAATTTAGAGCAACCTCAAATAGAAATCCCCTCAGTTTCATTCGCTGAAATGGAGACACAGTGAGCAGTAGAGCTAAGTGGCGAGGAGGAGTTTCAAGTACCCATTACCAAAGCATACATAGTGCCAATGGTCGAGCTATCAAAGGCTGAGGAAGATGAACTGAAGGAAAAAATGATACAAGAGGTAGATGAGCAGTGGAAGGCAGAAATGGATTGGGAGCTGAGAGTACATTCTGTCAATTTCACACAACTCACTCCCAATCAAGTCAATGTGCAATGGCACCAACAATCCCTGCCCTTGTCTCTGGTTAAAGTGGAGCTGCTACAAGTGAAAGAAAGGCTTTACATAGACATGAAAGTCGAGGGCGCAGATCAAAGACCACCCGAAGTGGAGGTTGAGTTGGTTGAACAAGAATCCAAGGTACTTGATTTAGTTCACAAGAGCACTTGCATCCCTGCAAAAGGATCCTATCTTCTGTCATGTACCAAGAGCAAGCAACTGGATAGCACATGAGGCACTACTGAAGAAGCGCGACCAACTTGGCAGAATTACCCTAGATTTTCTGCTCCATCGACTGAAGAATACATGGTGAAAACCCTCAAGGGTGCCTCGTCATTCTTTAAAAGTCTACCAGATTTGTCATGTGCAATGTTATACAAAATCTGCTGAATGCTGCTCACCTGCATCGAAGTGTTCTTGAGCCAGAGCAAGCAGGCGCCCCTTGGATGTCATTCCTCGAGGGTAACAAAGGGGTTGTGCTATGATCTCAGTGGTCAATCTTCGAAGAAGTCCTCTATGGCTTCTATGCTAGGTGTATGTTTCTATCTTCTCACAATATGCTGGTGTTCGAGGAAGCGTTTTACACGGGATTCTTCACTTGGCGAACAAAAATATTTGGGCCAGTGATCAGCAACCTGACATCAAGGTTTGTAGGTTACTCAGCAGTGGAGCTAAAGAACAAAGTCACCATGCAGTTTTTGCAAGTGCCCAATAAAAAGCGAAAGATCAAATACCAAAAGGCACTCAATGCACTTAAAGACCGCCTCGCCAGCCGTCAACCCGAGGACTACTTCAACCCATAAATCTGTGTCAAGGGACGACACAGGTGAGGAGGGGGGGAATGTTAGCAACAAGCTAACACGGACACCACAGATACCATTTTTTGGAGCTCTCATTGTAAAAACACTTTTGGGAAAATTGTAACTCCTATTTTTTGGATAAACCTTGTAGTTGATGAGCCGGGGCTACAAGCTTCTAGATTGTATCAACCTGTCATTGCCTATCCTTAGTTAGAGCTCCCAGATTATTAGTTTTGACCACCAAAAACCTTGGCTAAGGTATAAAAGCCCATTTTTGTAAGTTAATTGTAAGTTTTGGATAATGAAATACACAGCGTTGTCGTGTAGCTCCGCTCCCATGCTAAGAAAGATGCCAGAAAAATACATATTGAACTTATTTAAAGCCTACTTGATTAATGGTCAATGATGAGGGCTTGTTAACAAGCCACGTTTAATTATTAATGTATGCCAGATGCGGCTTAAAAGGGCCAACATATGCCTTAATGATGCCAAAAAAGAGTATGCTTGAAGTGAGAACAAAATGCCAGATTATGATCTAGAACTGTAGTGCTTGATGTGCTCTAACGGCCCGTCTTTACGGCTCGTCGATTGGAGCTACGGTGAAGAAGTTATGGCATATTGAAGTTTGAGTCGATTGCAGATCTGTACCGGATTGGGCAACTGCAAACTGAGGTGAAAAAAATGAAATGAATACACGGGCCTGAAGTGCTCACTTTGTGGAGCGCGTCGGTCTTTTCAGATCAGTGATCAGAGTTACGATTGCCAAGTTATGGGCCGTAAAAGATTCACCAGGGTCCGGTTCCGTGCCAGACTAGTCGACTCGATCGGAGTGCCATCTGGGAGATTTTGGCTCTCGCTCGGATTTTGGAGTGCAGCAAAGTAAGTGCTCGAGGAGAATCTTGTCCAAAATATTATCTCCTGCAGTGCAGTGATAGCAACTACATGTACGTCAAATGTGGTGTACGTCTCATTAAGTACAAAAACTGCTAGAAGAGATTCATGTGATCTCATGGAAAGCATTGATTGCGGGATTGACCCCGAGGGGAGAGAATCCCTGATGAGACTGTTGGCAAGGACTGCTCGAAAGAGATGGCGTGCTTGGCAGTGCTTTGGCGGACATGTATGCTAAATGTGATGCCCTTACAAAGGCTATGGCCGCCCATACTCACAATTCAAATGGCCACCCAAGGGCCACAACCTTGGCCGTCTAAAAGAAGAATTAAGGGCTTAGTGTGTGGATGGGGAAAGAAAAAACAAACAAGAAGCCCTCATGGCAGGCAGCCGACGGGGGCAGAGCGCAGGGGGAGAGGGAAACTCGCACCGGCAATAGCGAGCATCGGGCGATGTCGAGCAAGAAGGGAAAAAGGCATAACTTGGTAGCGCGCACACATTCGGTCCAAGCTGTAGCGAAATCCGCGTTGGTCCGGATTTGGGATGCCATGTCATAGGGCCGACTCCCGCGCCACGTCAATGATGCCCGATGCCACTGCTAAGGGAGAGGGCACGCTATTAATAGGGAACTCTCTTTTGCATGAGATTTATTGGAGGCATAACGAGGGAAGTAAGGAAGGGAGGAGGCTATCAACAAAGCAAGAAGAGGGGTAATCAAGGCTAGGAGGATGAGAGGATAAGCAAGGCGAGATCTCTCTCTCTCTCTCTCTCTCAATCTCCAAACCAAGCAAGGCGAGCTCTCTCTCTCTCTCGATAGTTCTCGGCAAGGCAAAGAAACAAGCAAAGGAGAGACTCTCTCTCTCTCTCTCTCTTTCTCTCTCTCGCTTGAACAAGAGCAAAGCAAGGCAAGAAGAAGAGGTTACAGAGGAGGGTGGTACTCTTGTGAAGGTAAGGAAAAGGACGGTTGCATAATTGAAGGAAGAAAGTGAAGGCTCACTCTCTCGTGCTTGAGAAGTAAGACTCTTGGAGAGGTGAGGTGAAGCTAAGCAAGCATGAAGTCTCTCTCTTGTCGAGCATAAGGCGAGCGGCCATGATTAAAAAGGCAAGGAAAAGGAGCATTGCAGAGAGCCCTTGAAGGAAATTGAAGCAGGTAATTCAAAGACAGTTTAAAGCGGCAGAGGAATTATCATCAACGTCATCAGTCTAAAGAAATTGATTAAGCATTTTAGTAAGCCCGTTGCCATTAACGGCCCGGATAATCTGTAAAGGGAGCTTAAACTCCTATTTTCCAATTGACCCAAGTGTTGGTGTTGTTAACAGCCTGCCTTGGCTAGTACTCAAACATATTAATCGATTAATTGATGATTATGATGATTTCCAGATTCAGTTGCATTTGTTGTTCTTGTTATCTCTCTTTCACACCTCCCACAGCCAGAGGCCCGGAGCTTGCCCGGGTCACGTAGCAAACACATATCCCCGACATCTTTGGTGAACCCGACACGAAATGAGCCGGGGTGGGAGGTAAAGATGGAGAATTTAGAGCAGATGATGAAGTTGATTGCAGAATTAAGTGCAAACGGTTTTGATGATAAGTCAACAATTCCAGATTTTTCAAAGATGCTTCAATTGGTTCGAGGATATCTGCTTGAAATAGAGACTGTGAAGAAGAAAAATCAGATCGATGAAGCTTTTGATGCAGCTTTAGATGTAGTATACGACGAGAGACGACTCTTTGATGGATACGATCAAGAGGGCTACCTAGAGTGCTATGAGCTGGAGACCAAGGTAAGAGGGATACTAGAAGAATTGATGATCAAATCTTTTGAGCAGTTAGTGAGTTCAGATGTGAAGGAGCAGATTCAAGAGGTTACCAGAGCTTGCAATGACGACTAGGAGTATTTCAAAGAAGCTATTGTGCAAGCACGCTATGAGGAGTATGAAATCTATCAAGAACAGAGTTCAAGTCTACCGGACTACGCAGATATCCGAGGACAAGTACGATCAAAGTTAGAAGCTGTGATTGATGAGTTTATTGTACAGGATGCTACCTTCTTACAGGCTAATGAACATAGTCAAAGCTGTGTATGAGAACTTGGGGTTTGCAGATGCCTTGCATGAAGTAGAAGTCCTTGAGGGTGAGTCTCTATAGCCTCAAACTACGTAGGGTGAATTTTTCAAATAACATGTACCTGTAATACAGGAAGAAAAGAAATCATGGGATCAAGACAATGAATTGGCTAAAGCTCAGGAAGATGTGCAGGTGAATGAGTGCAGCCATATTCAGGTAGACATGCAGGAAGACTCAGTTATAGCTGATACTTTTGCTACTGAACCAAAATTAGAGAAAAACATTTCTGGTATAGATTCTACCATAGAGGTGATTGAAGATACTGGTGCAGGTTTTGCCAAAGAGTTGATTAATTATACAGATGTCACAGGTCAAAGCAGGTATGTTGTTGAGAGCAACAGGACCATGGTTTTTGGTATACCAGATTTACCGAATTTGGATGTACCAGATTTTGAGGACTTGGCTAAGCAAGAGTATGTGCTTGATTCAGAGGGGGTGCACACTCCTTCATTGACAAGCTTTTGTGAAGCACAACTACCAAATTGGACAACTGAACGTGAATGTGATGATGATGAATCACAGGGGGTGCAGACTCCTCCTTTGACATGCTTCTGTGATCTAGAGCTATCGATCTGACAGACTGATCGTGAATTTGATGATGGTGAATTAGAGAGGGAGCAAACTTCTTCTCTATCAAGAATTTGTGAGATAGGACCCACACTATTGCAAAATGATCATGAAATTGATGATGCTGATTCAGAGGGGGTGCGTAGTGAAGTGCAATCTCTTGTTGATGGATATGATTGGTTTCATTGTGCCGATGATACAGACAGGGCAGTAGATGAAATTTTCAATGTGCATGCTGAACTTTGTGCTACAGAAGTGCAAAGATATTTAGCTGAGGGTGAAATAATTAAAGAGCATTTTACAGCAGATGCATTTAGTATGTATGTCACATGTGGAAATCTTAGTTTACAGCAGCCTGAGATGTGCAAGATAGAGGAACCTTCCGAAGCGGTGGACCTAGACCTTATGTGCTTATTGGACGAAGCTTTGGAAGGGTTCTCAAATATAGATGCTAAGGCTGGCAATCAATTTAGAGTCATGCATGAGCCAGATTGTTTAGATTCAATAGATGATGAGCTTATGCAGTTGTTAGATGATGCACTACTTGATCATGAGCCTCTACGAGATAGAGAATTGTTTTCAAATGCATCTTTTGAGTCTAATGAAGAGAGTTTTTCCAGAGACTTGATGTATTCGAGTATGCATGATTGGGATTCCAACACTAGTGAGAGTGAAGGTGAACTGCCAATGCTTTTACCTATGATTGATGATCGACAATTGTATGAGGCAATTGCACAGGGGATATGGCAGTATCTGATGCTACATGATGCTATATGGAATCTGATTCTACCCTATGATGTAGGGGATTTTGAGCTAGCTTTTGACCCAAGAGGTGACAGATATATGCATGGTCCTTGGCAATTGACTTATATGCCATACAATCCAGGCGGTTTGTTTGAAGATTTGTGGGCTAATTTATGTTTATGCTTTATTGAGTGGAAATTCTTGTACTTTCCCTATGATCCTGGAGGATGGTACAAAATTTTTAAAGGAATGCTCACAATAGGACAAATCATTGATTTCCCGTTTGATCCCGAGGGATACTAAAGTGCCAGTTGTGGATTTGAAGAGTACCAACTATCTGATGTAGCAGGTTGCATGGTACAAGTTTTTTGTTTTCTAGGTTTATGTGAGTCAGGAGAGTTTGGTTAGGCATTCAATAAGATTATATGGCTGGCTTCCAGCTAACTTCTTTGGACAATTGATGAAGTATCTTCACATCTTTTGAGTTGGTTCTACGACCAAAACTCGAGGTAAAGGACTTGACGGCCATTCCGTGTGCAGACAGAGTAAGGCATACTTGAGCTTGACAGGGTTCCTTAAAGAGAGCTTAATGGTCAAGCCGTGTGCATCATTAACTGGAGCACTTGAGTCTGGAGGGGTTCACTAAACAAGTTATCCATGATTGAATGCTTTGAAGATACGGCATATATAGTTCAAATATTTTTTATGGGACAGACCTAATGATCAAGCTAGAACATTGATGATAGGGTATAAGCCTTATTTCCCGTACAGTTACATGAGTCTGATGATGCTCTTGATGATGCTTTATAAGTGCGGTTAGCACAGATCGGAGGCTATGCAGGTTCAGAGGGGGTGGATGTCATGCAGCTCCACTCCCATGCTAAGAAAGATGCCAGAAAAATACATATTGAACTTATTTAAAGCCTACTTGATTAATGGTCAGTGATGAGGGCTTGTTAACAAGCCACGTTTAAATATTAATGTATGCCAGATGCGGCTTAAAAGGGCCAACATATGCCTTAATGATGCCAAAAAAGAGTATGCTTGAAGTGAGAACAAAATGCCAGATTATGATCTAGAACTGTAGTGCTTGATGTGCTCTAACGGCCCGTCTTTACGGCTCGTCGATTGGAGCTACGGTGAAGAAGTTATGGCATATTGAAGTTTGAGTCGATTGCAGATCTGTACCGGATTGGGCAACTGCAAACTGAGGTGAAAAAAATGAAATGAATACACGGGCCTGAAGTGCTCACTTTGTGGAGCGCGTCGGTCTTTTCAGATCAGTGATCAGAGTTACGATTGCCAAGTTATGGGCCGTAAAAGATTCACCGGGGTCCGGTTCCGTGCTAGACCAGTCGACTCGATCGGAGTGCCATCTGGGAGATTTTGGCTCTCGCTCGGATTTTGGAGTGCAGCAAAGTAAGTGCTCGAGGAGAATCTTGTCCAAAATATTATCTTCTGCAGTGCAGTGATAGCAACTACATGTACGTCAAATGTGGTGTACGTCTCATTAAGTACAAAAACTGCTAGAAGAGATTCATGTGATCTCATGGAAAGCATTGATTGCGGGATTGACCCTGAGGGGAGAGAATCCCTGATGAGACTGTTGGCAAGGACTGCTCGAAAGAGATGGCGTGCTTGGTAGTGCTTTGGCGGACATGTATGCTAAATGTGATGCCCTTACAAAGGCTATGGCCGCCCATACTCATAATTCAAATGGCCACCCAAGGGCCACAACCTTGGCCGTCTAAAAGAAGAATTAAGGGCTTAGTGTGTGGATGGGGAAAGAAAAACCAAACAAGAAGCCTTCATGGCAGGCAGATGATGGGGGCAGAGCGTAGGGGGAGAGGGAAACTCGCGTCGGCAACAGCGAGCATCGGGCGATGTCGAGCAAGAAGGGAAAAAGGCATAACTCGGTCGCGTGCACACATTCGGTCCAAGCTGCAGCGAAATCCGTGTTGGTCCGGATTTGGGATGCCACGTCATAGGGCCGACTCCCGTGCCACGTCAATGACGCTCGATGCCACTGCTAAGGGAGAGGGCACGCTATTAATAGGGAACTCTCTTTTGCATGAGATTTATTGGAGGCATAACGAGGGAAGTAAGGAAGGGAGGAGGCTATCAACGAAGCAAGAAGAGGGGAAATGAGGAGGGGTAAGCAAGGCTAGGAGGATGAGAGGATAAGCAAGGCGAGATCTCTCTCTCTCTCTCTCAATCTCCAAACCAAGCAAGGCAAGCTCTCTCTCTCGATAGTTCTCGGCAAGGCAAAGAAACAAGAAAATGAGACTCTCTCTCTCTCTCTCTCTCTCTCTCTCTCGCTTGAACAAGAGCAAAGCAAGGCAAGAAGAAGAGGTTACGGAGGAGGGTGGTACTCTTGTGAAGGTAAGGAAAAGGACGGTTGCATAATTGAAGGAAGAAAGTGAAGGCTCACTCTCTCGTGCTTGAGAAGTAAGACTCTCGGAGAGGTGAGGTGAAGCTAAGCAAGCATGAAGTCTCTCTCTTGTCAAGCATAAGGCGAGCGGCCGTGATTAAAAAGGCAAGGAGAAAACAAGGTTAAGCAAGGAAAAGGAGCATTGTAGAGAGCTCTTGAAGGCAATTGAAGCAGGTAATTCAAAGACAGTTTAAAGTGGCAGAGGAATTATCATCAACGTCATCAGTCTAAAGAAATTGATTAAGCATTTTAGTAAGCCCAGTACCATTAATGGCCCGGCTAATATGTAAAGGGAGCATAAACTCCTATTTTCCAATTGACCCAAGTGTTGGTGCTGTTAACAGCCCGCCTTGGCTAGTACTCAAACATACTAATCGATTAATTGATGATTATGATGATTTCCAGATTATGTTGCATTTGTTGTTCTTTTTATCTCTCTTTCACACCTCCCACAACCAGAGGCTCGGTGCCTGCCCGGCTCATGTAGCGAACACATATCCCCCGACAGCGTGAGCTAACGGTTCTCACTTCTCTTCTTCTCGTGGTTCCTACTCCCTCCCCGGTTTTCACATTGCAGTCATGTTTGTTGCATTGCAACCGTAGGTAAGAGTTCTACGCATTGATCTAAACACTTCACGATATTTCGTAGCTTTTGGCGTCGCCGATCCGCGGCCTAATTTCATCATAAGTAATAATTTAGACTTCAAAATAAAAAACTAAGCATAGCTAAGCATAGCTAAGCATCCACTGTTGTTAATAATCGCGATTGTGGCACTTGACCTAAAGTGGGGTTTGAGACCATAAGCATGTGTGCTTACGTCTTATAAACTTGTCCTAGAAGTTTCATTACGTTTGGATGTCATTTGATGTTGTAAAAAATGTGAATTGTTTGCCGATGAGCGATTGGCTTTTGGTGATTTCAGTCACTTGAGTGTAGCTTGAGTTAGATACGAGTTGTTCGTTGTTTCCCAAGAGATTGACAACCTCTTTTAGCCTCTATGCACTAGTCGAGTCAGCTTTGTCCCATGGATTGGCAGTTTAATTGTGGTTCTTGCTAAAACTGCAATAAGATAGGATAGTGAGGCTAGACACACGTGTTACCATATACATGTGGTAGTGATGTGTGTGAACACAATAGGACCGCCGGGGCATTTTTTCCCTCTTTAGGAGATTTTTTCCCTCGTGCATTGTATGTACGCCCATCACTGTAGGGCTATCTATCTTTCCATTGCACACTAAGTAACACACTCTCTATTGTGTGCCTTGAGCTTCCTTCGTCTTCTCCAAGCTGTGTGTGTTTCTCTGCAACCCTAATTCCAACAATTGGTATCAGAGCAGGTCACGTCCTCCCGGGCTTAGTCGCCAGCTGCTCCAGCACACGCCTGCTCACTTTCTCCGATTTCAGTGAGCTTTGGCAAGCGTTCGCAGGTCGACAAATATTTTGGGTAAGCTCAAGGAGCTTGCTCTGCTCAGAATTTTGATTTGGGCTCATTTCGGCCTCCGTTTCCACTACAGACAGTACTGCACAGGCTATTTCTTCATTTTTTGCAAAATTTCCCTCAGTGCCATTTTATACATAACAGGTGCCTTATAGTCTTCTATGGTTTGTGCTATATAGCACAGGTTGTTCGCGCTCCGTTTCTCCTATTTTCGGGCAGTTTTCACATCAGGTGCAGCATTTACCATGGCTGACAACAACAACACAGATGTGTTCAAGATGTTTGCTGCTAAGGACAGGTTGGATGGGGACAACTATCCTATGTGGGCTTATATGATGCAACATGTTCTTGTGTCAAAGGGTGTCTGGAACATTGTGCAGGGCATTGATGTACGTCCTGGTTCTGAGAATGTAGGCGATGTTGAGGATGTTGCAGGTCTTGTTGCAAGGATTGCAGCTGTTAGAGTTGTTTTGCCTACGACAGAACAAGCTCGTTGGGATGTTAAGGATGCGTAGGCTCATGCCTTGATTGCGTTGTCTATGAAGCGCACCATTGTTCCTCACATCTGTTCAGCAAAATCTGCAAAACAGGCTTGGGATATTTTAGCAGGTCTTTATGCAAGCTGCAATGAGGATAAAATTGCTTTGCTGCATAAAGAACTGGAGTCAAAGATTATGCATGAGGAAGATGATATGGACACTTTCCTTGCTAGTGTCAAGGATATCAATGAGCAGCTTATTTCTGCAGGTGAAGTCATTTCAGACAGTTCCCTTGTGCAGACTGTTCTTGATGCCTTACCAGATTCCTACCAGACTTTTGCTAGTACTTGGAGACTGATGACCCAAGGAAATCCTGAAGTTGTCAAGTTTGATGCATTATGCACATTGCTGTTGCAAGAGTCACTTTCCAGAAAAAACAGGACTAGGCAGCGTGCAGTTGAACAGGCTTTTATTGCTTCTCAAAGAAAGGGTGGTAACAGTAATGCAGCCACTTCTTATGGTTCTGCTGCGAGTGGCAAAAATTCTGTTCCTAATGCTTCTACTGGCAATACTTCGTCTGGCAATTCTGGTGATAAGGGCAAAAAGAAGATGCGTTGCCATTATTGTAAAGCCAATGATCACTTGATCAAGTCGTGTCCTAAGTTGAAGGCCAAAGAGGCTAAGAAGAAAGAGGGTGGTTCCACTGCAAATGCTGGTTCCACTACAAATGCAGCCATTGTTGAGTCTTCTGTGAAAGGAGACTGTGTTGCTGATGTTGATGCAGAATAGGCTTTTAGCGCAGAGTGCAATTACAATCCTGCTGTCCATGATGCATGCTTGTAAGTTGTTGCAGATTCACATGTGTGGTATTTCGACAGTGGTGCTACAAAGCACATTACCTCACATCGTGAATTGTTTACCTCTCTCGAGTCTATCCCTCATGGGAATTCAGTCACTTGAGCCAACAACGCCTCTTATCTAGTTTAGGGAGTTGGAAAGATTGTGCTCACTGGCTGCTAATGGCAGTTCCTTCACACTTGTTGATGCACTTTATGTACCTGGGATCAAGAAGAATCTCTTGCATGTATCCGCACTTGCTAGACTTGGACTTGTAGTCAAATTTGTGGATGACAGATGTACAATTCATGATCTCAGTTTTGGTGATGAAATTGTTGCATCTGGCCTTTTGTGCCGTGGGCTGTATAAGCTCACTTTGTATGACAAGTGTGGACAAAACTTTGCAAATGCTGTTGCAGATTCAAGGGCTATTTCAGATGCAAAACTTTGGCATGCACGTTTTGGTCATCTGAATTTTGCCAGTTTGCTACGTTTGCAGAAATATGATATGGTTGCTTCTTTGCCACCTCTTGAAGCACCTGTCAAACATGTTTGTGAAGGCTGTATTTTGGTGGTTCAGTTCGGGCCACATGCAAGTTGCAGCTTGTGCATACTGATGTTTGTGGGCCCATGCAAACTCCGTCCTTGGGCAATTACCTGTACTTCATGACTTTCATTGATGATTACTCCAGGGATGCATGGGTATTTCCGCTTAAAGCAAAGTCCGAAGTTTTTATGTGCTTCAAACAATTTTAGGCTATGGCTGAAAATGTCTCGAAATGTACTATGGGCACCCTCCGTTTCGATCGAGGGGGGGAGTATATGTCTCATGAATTTAATGCATTTCTGGCTAGTCGTAGGATAAAACACCAATGTACAGTGCCTTATACGCCTCAAAAAAATGGTGTTGCTGAGAGGAAAAACAGGTCACTGACGGAAATGGCACGATGTATGGTCAAAAGTCAAGCTTTACCGCATTCTTTTTGGCTTGAGGCCATCATGTGTGCCACTTATGTACTTAACAGGTGTCCTACGAAAGCTTTGCAGTCTATTACTCCATATGAAGCATGGCATGATGGAAAGTCTTCTATTGAGCACATGCGTGTTTTTGGCTATTTGGCATATGCTTTGGTGCCACAAGTGCAGCGTAGAAAATTGGATGATAAGGCTGTCAAATGTATTTTTGTTGGTTATAGTGCTGAAAGCAAAGGATACAGGTTGTATCATCCGCAAACAAAACGTATTCTGGTTTCACGGGATGTAGTGTTTGTGGAAGATTCTGTTCAGCCCTTGCTGTCATGTACTAAAGACAGTAATGTAAGCTCACAGGACATTTATGACACTTTGTTGCCTCTTTTCAGTGGTGGAAATACGAATGTAAGTTCCAATGAGGCAAATGTGCAGCCTATGGGGGTTTCTGAAAATGTTTTAGATCAACCTATTACTGATGCAGATGTACATGATGTACTTGATGAGGAAAGGGCTGAAAATGAACAGGCTAGAGGTATGCCGAAATGGCTGGTGCACACTTTGCGTGACAGTAAATTGGATGCACCTTTGTCTAGTCGTACTCGTTCAGGCTCTCGCTATGCATCTTATGCATCAGATTGTTATGCTTTGGCTGTGTCTAATTTACATGATATTGAGGAGCCTCTGTCTTTTGATGAAGCACAGAATTCAGAAATATGGATGGCTACCATGCAATTAGAATATGATGCACTTATAGAAAATGACACATGGACTTTATGTGATTTGCCTGTTGGCAAAAAGGCCATTGGTACGAAGTGGGTTTACAAGTTGAAATGCAAGCCGGATGGTGAGATCGATCGCTCTCGACTTGTTGCAAAGGGTTATGCACAACAAAAAGGCATAGATTATGAAGAGACTTTTGCTCCCACTTGTCGTATGACTACTTTTCGTTTTCTATGTGCATTGGCAGCTCATTTTGGTTGGGATGTACATCAATCAGACATTGTTACTGCTTTCTTGAATGGTGACATATTTGAGGAAGTTTATGTAACGCAGCCTCGCGGTTTTGTCATAAAAGGACAAGAGGACAAAGTGTGCAAATGTAACAAGGCTTTGTATGGGTTGAAGCAATCTCCTCGTGCTTGGTATGAGAAAGATGACACTCATTTGGTCAAAGAAGGCTTTCGTAATAGTCCAACAGAAAGCACATTGTATGTAAAGCGTGAGGGTGATGTATTTCTCATTGTGGTTCTTTATGTTGATGATTTGCTGATCACTGGACCAAATGAGAGACATATTGTTGAATTTAAGGCTGATTTGAATGCTACTTTCAAGATGAAAGATTTGGGGCTGTTGCATCATTACTTGGGTATACAGTTTAAGCAGTGTGATGGTGGTATTGCCTTGTGTCAAAAAAGTTACATAGAGACATTGCTATGTAAGTTTGGACTTGAGGATTGCAAACCTATTGCCACTCCCATGGAAACAGGTTTGAAGTTGAGTCTACATGATGCTGGCAATCCTGCTAATGTCACTCTTTACCAAACTGCTATTGGCTGCCTCATTTATGTATGCAACACGAGGCCGGATATTCAGTTTGCAGTCTCACAGGTCAGCAGATTTATGCATAGGCCAGGGTCTAAGCATTGGCAGGCTGTCAAGAGGATTTTCCGCTACCTTAGTGGCACTTTACATCTTGGCTTGTTTTATCCCAAGGGGGGATCATTGCCGCCAGACTTACATGCTTTTTCGGACTCAGATTGGGCTGGTTGTTTTGACACGCGAGTGTCCACAAGTGGTTTTTGTTTCATGCTTGGCAGTTCATGTATATCATGGTTGAACAAGAAGCAACCTACGGTGGCCACTTCGAGTTGTGAGGCTGAGTACAGGGCAGTCTTCACAGCTACGGTTGAGTGTGTATGGCTCAGACGCCTTATGGCTGATTTGGGTGTTGGACAGGGTGTTGGACAGGACACTGCCAACACTATCTACATTGACAGTCAAAGCCCATTGGCACTTGCGAGGAACCCAGTTTTTCATGCTCGCACAAAGCACATCGAGGTGCATTACCACTATGTCAGGGAGAGGCTCTCAGCAGGAGAGATCAGCTTGGCTTATGTGCCAACACAGGACAACCTTGCAGATCTTTTCCCAAATTCATTGTCTCGTGAGAAGCTTGAAGCTTTCCCGCAAAGCTTTGGGCTTACTCCCCTTTGTGGACTGATCCTGTCCTCAGGGCATGGCACTTCTCTTTACTCATGTGCCAGCTCTTGTTCACCGCATCACTCCAGGGGGGATTTGTTACCATATACATGTGGTAGTGATGTGTGTGAACACACTAGGACCGCCGGGGCATTTTTTCCCTCTTTAGGAGGTTTTTTCCCCCGTGCATTGTATATACGCCCATCACTCTAGGGCTATCTATCTTTCCATTGCACACTAAGTAACACACTCTCTATTGTGTGCCTTGAGCTTCCTTCTTCTTCTCCAAGCTGTGTGTGTTTCTCTGCAACCCTAATTCCAACAACGCGTCCCACAACAGCTACATGTTTGAGCACACCCAAGAGGAGCATGATATGCTTGCAGGCTTTTCCAGTTGCGGTAGTAAGCAAGATTTTGAAGACAATTGGAGCTCACTGGACCAACAAGGCGGCCATAAATGGTGGATTCTTTGCGAACTCTTGGGAATGATAATCTTCAGTTCTGCCTTTGCAGAAGCCAAGATGCTCATTTTTCCTCTCGCCACTAGTTGGTTACAAATTTGGTCCTATTTGGCATGAAAATTTTATTGTTCAGACAGTGCAAATAATGATCGTATTCTTCACTTGGGATCCAGGAGAACACTAGCATAAAGTTCTGGAAGCCATGGGCTTCCCATTTAATCAGCCCGCACTATTCCAAGGAACAGGCTATCATTCGGACCTATTGCAGATTCATGGATATTCCATAAATCTCACCAATGGCCAAATGGAATGGCTAGTTCAGAAGGCAACTCAATATCGGCTCCTACAGATCAACTGAAGAAGAATCAAAGGCAGGGTTCGAGGCATGAATGCCTCTAGCCAAAGGGGAGGGCTAATGATAGCCGATTTTTGAAAATCAAGAAAAAAGAAAAAAAGATTATCTTTCCTCTACCCGAAGCACGGCAACACCGTCAAAGGGCTCGGCAATGCCCTGGTCGACCTCACGGCCCTGGCCTTTTACTGGCATGGCCTTGTCACATGGCCCCCCCTCACTTGGCTAGTCTTATAACCCTCATGGCCTAGCTCGACAACCCCATTGTACAAAAGCTTCACACACATACACCCCGCCAACTCACCCTCACCCTATCTCTCATCACCCACTCACTCAGTATCTCTCTCTCTCCCACTTAGTCTCACTCCCTCCCTCTCTCGTTCTCTTCTTGGCCGAGCCCATAGGGCGCAAGGAAGTATCTCTCTCTCTCTCTCTCTCTCTCTCTCTCTCTCTCTCTCTCTCTCTCTCTCTCTCTCTCTCTCTCTCTCTCTCTCTCTCTCTCTCTCTCTCTCTCTCTCTCTAGTCCAAAACCTCTCTCTCTCCCTCGTTCTACCCCCCAACCCCACCTTCTCCCTCTCTCGTTCTCAGCACTCTCCCTTTCTCTCCCTCATCCACTCCCTCTCTCTCTCATCTCTCGTGGGGACAACTCGCTCTTTCTCTCTCTAGGTCTTGTCAGCGGCCCACATGGCGCAGCGCTCAGCCGTTCTCTCTCTCTCTCTCTCTCTCTCTCTCTCTCTCTCTCTCTCTCTCTCTCTCTCTCCCGTGTTACCTACACACACCCACCTACACTCACCCTATATACACACACACACACACACACACCTCTGACTCTCCCCCTGGCCCGCTACTCCCTCTCCCTCTCCCCACCCCATTGACTCTCTCCCCTCCTCTTGTTTCTTGAGACGCCAGGCAGCCCATGCGGGCATAGAGGATAATCTCTCTCTCTCTCTCTCTCTCTCTCTCTCTCTCTCTCTCACACACACACACACACACACACACACATCATAGCGGGAAAAAGAGCAGTGCAATTGGGTGGCCTCTGTACTCGTGCACACTCCACAAACCACGCCTCATGCAAACAAGCAAAGAACAAAACAAAGGGGGCACCACCCTAAATTAAGAGGTTTAGGGACCTCACACATAGTGCACATAGGCAAGTGAGACTTCTGGCATTATGATGGCATCAAAACATATGGCAAAACACATAGAAACGAAGCTTAGGGACCTTATGTAGCATATATATACAAGACATCAGCTTAACAATACAACGGCATCTGATCATACATAACAAGGATATAGAGAAGCAAGCCAAGGATGGCATAATCCCTTGTCAAAAACAATCAACCCAGCAAGTAGGTATGATCCTACTAGCAACACATCAATACCTTAGAGAATGATGGCGAGGATGGTGGCCATGGAGCATGAGAGAAGACTCCTTATTTAGGTTTTAGGGCTAGTAATGTAGCATACTAGAGGGAGAGAGAGAGAGAGAGAGGGAGAGAGAGTAGAGCTCCATCCATAGCTCCTCGTTGTGAGCAATGTCGTCATAGCTTCGTTGCTTGGTGAAGTGGGTGAAGTGTTGGTTTTGAGTGAGAGAAGGCCTCCTTATATAGGTTTCTGAGAGGGTTTAAGATTAGGGATAAACATGGTTAAATCCGCTGATTGGGGTTACTTTCTGCTTAGGGTGGTCAACAGATTGAGGTCACCTGATATGTCACCATCAAGATATTCTCTAGAGTGATGTGAGAGGGGAGGGTAAATGCTGATTTTTCTGATTGTGACACATGGGGATAAGGCCTTGACTAGCATTTAAGAGCAGGTAAGGTGGCTGTTGAAACTGGAGGTTCTGCACATGTCAGGGGGGGACCTGCGGGGGGGAGGTGGCAGCTGGGTCCTCCTGAATATCAAATTTTCAAAAAATCCTCAACCATGGCTTCTTTTGACATGTGTTCTTTGAAAAAATCAGCATGTCTCTTTTCAACTCAAAAGTCTTTATCCCTGTTGACTCACCTTTACCATAAGATTTTCCCCTTTTCTCCTCCTGTAACTGCATTGTTGATGCCCAATCACTGCTTCTAGTAACAGTGAACTGTTACCTACCAAATACTTATGGTGCAGTAAAAAATATTTACCATGGGTAAAAAAAGTTACTGTAGGTAAAAAGTGATTTGTATTTACCATGTAGGTGAAAAATATTTACTGTCAGTAAAAAAGTGAAAACGGAGTATGCTATGTTGTGAGTCCACACGAACATCCTCGTGTAAATTTCACTAGAAATTCACACCTAGAATGGGCTATTCTGTAAGATATAGGTTGTAGGCATGCATAAGAGCTCGTTCCCACGTATCTTCTGTCCATGGCACTTTTTACTCTTTGGTGCTTGTGAAGTAGATTTTTCTTCTCTTTCGAGATCCCTTGGACTAGAGTATCCTCATCTCCCCAACAACTGACTGTGCCTTTATTGCATCTTCAGAAGGGGTCCTAAAAACCATGCATCATATAGCCCTCCCCCTTAAGCTAGAGGTATTTGATGTCTCTAGCTGTAGGTTGTGCTACAATAGGGTTCTCTTGAATACTTACCCACCTGGTACCAATTGAATTTTCCATGTTACTGCTTTCTTGGCTGATGCACCCTGTTTAGTCCTTTCTGATGAATAATTATATCCATCCATGACTAACAACTGGTCTCCTAGACCCTTGAAAGCCATACCCCATCCATTGTCAATATCCGCTTTCACTGGTAGCATTCTCTTTTTTTCTTTTTTTCTTCTCTTTTTTTCCTTTTTTTTTTGAAACGACTATGTACATGATTGTTACCTTAGTTGGAGCTCGAATATGATGAGCTCTCCTCTGAACCATCCTTAGCATTGATTTCACCAGCATATGTCTGTGAAAGACGACATTGGTAGGCCTTCAATCGCCAACCATTTACCGGGGTCTGATGTACCTTACCATCTAGGTCACCTAGTTGGTAACTACCATTTGAGAACCTCTGTATCACTACAAAAAGGCCTTCCCACTTAAGCAAGAACTTACCATCCTTCCTGCGATCAAAGCGATTGTCGTATCTGAGCACTAAAGAACCTTCCTTGATACCTTTCTTGACAAGGTTGCGATTGAACTTCTTTCGTTTCTTCTCTGCCTGGGCTGCATAGTACTTCACTGTTGACTCTCGATCTAACCCTAACCTCTCCAAATCGTTGATTCTTCCTTCCACCTGCTTCTCTTGACTATCCTCTTGATGTGCTTTTAGAACTCGGAGGCTCGCTAGCTCCACTTCTATAGGCAATAGTGCCTCTTGCCCGTAAACCAAGTGAAAAGGTGTATACCCCAAGGATGTTTTAAAGGATGTTCTGTAGGCCCAAAGTGCTGCATCTAGGTGTTTGTCCCATGCCTTAGGATGTAAATGCACTTGCTTAGTGATGATTTTACATATAAGACCATTTACCTTTTCCACAAGACCATTGCACTGAGGGTAGTATGTGTAGAGTGCCTGCGCTTGATTTTTAACTTGCTCATCAATTGCCCGACTAAATCAGCTCGAAATCCCGGTCCCCTATCCGAGAGAATATCCAAAGGTGTGCCAAAACGGCAACAAAGGCATTCAAAAATGAAATCACTCACGTCCTTGGCTGTGATGCACTTTATGGGACGAGCTTCTGCCCATCTGGTCATGTACTCCACCCCCATAATGATGTATTCCTTCCCTGATTGAGTGCAAGGTAGTGGCTCTATTGCATCTATCCCCCATTTTTCAAATGGCCCATAGGTTTTGATTGGATGCTGATTTTCATGGGTAAAACGCCTTGGTCCAGCTTTTTGGCAAACCTCACATGTGCGGCACCAATGTTGTACATCTCGATGGAGGCTTGGCCACGTGAACCCTGCTTGTAAAATCTTTCTGCTAGTAATCTCTTGTGCAAAGTGGCCACCACACACACCTTCATGACAACTAAACAAAATATCCTTTATCTCTTGGGATGCAGGAACTCTCCTTAAGACAGCATCTTTCCCTCTACAATACAAGTCCTCATTCACTAAGCTATAGCTGGTAGCCTTTTTTGCCAACCACCTACGTTCACTTTTACTCATACCAGAGGGTGCTTCACAATGCTCAAGAAAGTAAAGTAAATCATGCAGCTCCTCCTTTCCCTGGTATAAAGGACTTTTCACAAGGATAGCACCTACTATGAGAGTTTGTAGTTCTTCACCTGCTAAGGCATCTGCTTCTCGATTTTGATCTCTAGGTACAAAGTGCACTCGAACTTCTTTAAAACCCTTCAACAAGGCCTTTGCTTCCCTCATCTTAACAGACAATTTGTCATTTTTACAGGCCCATACACCAACCATTTGCTTAACAATCAACATGGAGTCACCAAAAACATTTAGCTTTGTGATGCCCTGAGAAAGACAACATTGCAACCCTAAAACAAGGGCATGGTACTCTGCCTCATTGTTAGAATGAACCTCTTTTAGATGAAACCCTTTTGCAAAGATCTTCTCCTTCTCTGGACCTAATATTACTATGCCTGCTGATGCCTTGTCTTTGGTCCTCTTGTAAGCCCCATCAAAATACAGACTGTGTGCTCCCAGTAGAACTTCAGGCTCCGGGATAGGCGGTACCTTACTAGGTGCCTCTTTCTTGGCCTTCTCATAACACCTTTGTGTGAGGACATCTGCCAAACAAGCACGGGTGGAATCCTCTACTTGTAGTGTGTAGTCAAACTCTTGAAGCTGCATCACCCACTTTGCTATTCTTTGAGACAATTCCATGTGTTGTAGGGCATATGGAAAAACCTCCTCAGTTGTGATCACCACAAATTGTCTCGGAAGTAAGTAAGCCTGAAACTTCTCCACTGCAAACTTAAGAGCTAGCACCAATTGCTCAGTTGCGCTGAAACCCTTTTCAGCAGGTGTCATCACTCTACTAGAGAAGTAGACTGGTCTCATGAGAGATGTCTTTGGGTCTTTTTGTATCAAGACAGCTCCTAGAGCTTCTGGACCTACACTAGGATTTACATAGAATAATTCACCCCATGTGGGTTGTAGGACGACAGGCAATGAGCTCAAAATGGTTTTAACTTCTTGAAAGCACCTTTCACCCTCCTCACTCCATGTCAATGTAGTGTGTTTAGTGAGCTGTTGCAAAGGATAGATTGCCTGAGAAAGGAGATGTATGAATCGTCCCATGTAGCGAACCTTTTGAATGAAGGAGACTAGTTGCTTCACGTTTGAAGGAGTAGGTAAAGCTAACAATGTCTTTACCTTTTCAGGGTCAGCCTCAATACCATCTTGAGACACAACATGGCCTAGTAGAGTGACCTTGCTCTCACCTATGTGGCACTTGTCTTTATTCAATTGCCCACCCAATTGGGCCAGACGGGTGAAACCTTCATCAACCTTGGACAGATGTACTTCCCTAGAGCTGTAAATGCAAAAATCATCAATGAAGACTCGTATGGACTTACCAAAGTAAGGTTGAAACACCAAGTTCATAAACCTTTGGAAAGTAGCTCGGGCATTAGTTAAACCAAAAGGCATAACTCTATAAGCAAAACACCCCCAAGGTGTTATGAAGGTAGTCTTTCTTTGGTCTTCATCTGCAATTCTGATTTGGAAGTAGCCTGAGTACCCATCACACACTGTGTACCTTTCATGACCAGCCACTTCATTTAGTATTTCATCTTGAAAAGGCAAAGGAAAATGGTCCCTTTTTGTGGCTGCGTTTAGAGGCTTGTAATCCACACATACCTCCACTTCCCATTTTTCTTTGGTGCTACCACAATTGGAGACACCCACTCAGAATCTTCCACTAGGTAGATAAATCCTGCCTTGAGTAATCTTTTTACTTCTTTTAAGAGTGCATCTTTTTGCACTAGCCCTAATCTCCTTAGCCTTTGCACCACTGGTTTGGCACCTTCCTTTAATTGGATATGGTGTTGGGTTATCGTCACTCCTTTAATGTGCTCGTAATCAGTTATAAACAGGCCAGCATGCTTCTTTAGTACCTGCAAATAGGGTTCTCTCTCTTCTTCTAGTAGGTCCTTAGCTAGCATCTCCTCTAAGCCTGTGGCTTCTTCCTTGTTTAGAGAGTCTTGACCACCTTCTCCTTCTGGGTTTCGCAGTATTATACCCATGACTTCCAAAGAGCTAGCATCCTCCTCAGATGACTCATCCTCAGATGAAGAGCAGCTGCTTGTGCTCCATTCTCTCTCTCTCTCTCTCTCTCTCTCTCTCTCTCTCTCTCGCTCTCTCTCTCTCTCTCTCTCTCTCTCTCTCTCTCTCTCTCTCTCTCTCTCTCTCTCTCACACACACACACACACACACACACACACACACACATGATAGCGGGAAAAAGAGCAGTGCAATCGGGTGGCCTCTGTACTCGTGCACACTCCACAAACCACGCCTCATGCAAACAAGCAAAGAACAAAACAAAGGGGGCACCACCCTAAATTAAGAGGTTTAGGGACCTCACACATAGTGCACATAGGCAAGTGAGACTTCTGGCATTATGATGGCATCAAAACATATGGCAAAACACATAGAAACAAAGCTTAGGGACCTTATGTAGCATATATATACAAGACATCAGCTAAACAATACAACGGCATATGATCATACATAACAAGGATATAGAGAAGCAAGCCAAGGATGGCATAATCCCTTGTCAAAAACAATCAACCCAGCAAGTAGGTATGATCCTACTAGCAACACATCAATACCTTAGAGAATGATGGCAAGAATGGTGGCCATGGAGCATGAGAGAAGACTCCTTATTTAGGTTTTAGGGCTAGTAATGTAGCATACTAGAGGGAGAGAGAGAGAGAGAGAGGGAGAGAGAGTAGAGCTCCATCCATAGCTCCTCGTTGTGAGCAATGTCGTCATAGCTTCGTTGCTTGGTGAAGTAGGTGAAGTGTTGGTTTTGAGTGAGAGAAGGCCTCCTTATATAGGTTTCTGAGAGGGTTTAGGATAAGGGATTAACATGCTTAAATCCGCTGATTGGGGTTACTTTTTGCTTAGGGTGGTCAACAGATTGAGGTCACCTGATATGTCACCATCAAGATATTCTCTAGAGTGATGTGAGAGGGGAGGGTAAATGCTGATTTTTCTGATTGTGACACATGGGGATAAGGCCTTGACCAGCATTTAAGAGCAGGTAAGGTGGCTGTTGAAACTGGAGGTTCTGCACATGTCAGGGGGGGACCTGCGGGGGGGAGGTGGCAGCTGGGTCCTCCTGAATATCAAATTTTCAAAAAATCCTCAACCATGGCTTCTTTTGACATGTGTTCTTTGAAAAAATCAACATGTCTCTTTTCAACTCAAAAGTCTTTATCCCTGTTGACTCACCTTTACCATAAGATTTTCCCCTTTTCTCCTCCTATAACTGCATTGTTGATACCCAATCACTGCTTCTAGTAACAGTGAATTGTTACCTACCAAATACTTATGGTGCAGTAAAAAATATTTACCATGGGTAAAAAAGGTTACTGTAGGTAAAAAGTGATTTGTATTTACCATGTAGGTGAAAAATATTTACTGTGGTAAAAAATATTTACTGTCGGTAAAAAAGTGAAAACGGAGTATGCTGTGTTGTGAGTCCACACGAACATCCTCGTGTAAATTTCACTAGAAATTCACACCTAGAATGGGCTATTCTATAAGATATAGGTTGTAGGCATGCATAAGAGCTCGTTCCCACGTATCTTCTGTCCATGGCACTTTTTACTCTTTGGTGCTTGTGAAGTAGATTTTTCTTCTCTTTCGAGATCCCTTGGACTAGAGTATCCTCATCTCCCCAACAACTAACTATGCCTTTATTGCATCTTCAGAAGGGGTCCTAAAAACCATGCATCAACACACCTCTCTCTCTCTCTCTCTCTCTCTCTCTCACACACACACACACACACACACACACACACACACCTCATCCCTTCCCTTAGCCTCACGCTCTCTCCCCTGGCCCACTACTCCTTCTCCCTCTCTCCCCACCCCCATTGACTCTCTCCCCCCCTCTCGTTTCTTGTCTCGACCAGGCAACCCAAAGGCGTAGCAAGAATCGATAATCTCTCTCTCACTCTCTCTTAACCTCCCACCACACACACTCTCCCTCTCTCTCCCCAACTCCCTCCCTCTCTTCCCCCCTCTCGCTCGCTCACGCTCACGCTCACTCCCTCTCTCTCCCGTCTGTAGTCGGCAGCCAGTGGGTGCAGCATAATATCAAACCCCCTCTCTCTCTCTACCAATACACACACACACTCTCTTACCTACGTGCACACACACTCCCTCTCACCCCAACACTCGCTCTCTCTCTCTCTCTATTTTCCTACGTAGTAAGTAGCTAGTAATATATATATATAAATATATATATATATATATAATAATCCCTCTCTTTCTCTCTCGTTCCCACACCCCCTCTTGCCATACACACACACCCACCTACACACAACACACACAACCCAATCCATACACACACACACACACACACACACACTCACAACACTTAAAAAAACACTCACACAATTACATACACACAACACATGCACATACATATACGAGCAGACACGCCTACGCACACACATACATTCCAACGCATATGCGTACACACATGTAAACACATAGCACACGCACGCCATACGCACCCACAAAAATTAAAAAAACAAAGGAACCGACATTGACGCCCAAAGAATAAAGATGGTCAAGTTGCACGATGGCGACATTGAATCAAGAAAAGATGCAGAAGGCATGCCCCGGTCGGCCTCGGAACTCTGGCGAACGCACTACACCAACACACCAGCAAGGCCCGCCATTTTCCGACATCTTGTCCACCACGACGCATCCCTGGAGTAACATCCGTAGGTTATTATTACTTTCTAGTTTCAAGCCAAAAGAACCTATAAAAACCCATTGTAAATTGCCACCTCTCTCTCTAGGTGATGGTCACAAAGGCCCACCTAGGAGTTTTCATTTTAAAATTATCCTAAGAGAAAGCAAGGGTCAACCATCTGGGACCCAACTCCTTGCTTTGTCTCTCCTGATTAGGGCCCTAACAACCTAATCAGATTACCCTAACCTAATGTAGCGTGCACCTATAAAAAGCCACTGAGAGGTCACTATCATGGGGGGTCAGTACTTGGTAGCATTTTGGTGGGAGGGGACTAGCAACACCTGCATCAAGAGGGAGGGGATTTTAGAGTAGCATTTTGGGGATTAGCAGTATGGGAAGAAGCCATGTCTACACCTTGACTCCAATGGTTTCCACACACTCACGAGAATAGAAATCTCCGTGTTTATGAGTCACCTCCAGAGAACGCACTATAGGCTCATTATCCCTCTCTCTCTATCTCTTCCTATCACCATGTTTTCCACCTCACCGAAGATAAGGTTTCTGTAAATATAGCATTGAATCAGTTCTCCCTTACACCCCCCAAGGGGTTTTTCATCACCTGCATGACTCTCTCTCTCTCTCTCTCTCTCTCTCTCTCTCTCTCTCTCTCTCTCTCTCTCTCTCTCTCTGTGCAAAGTTTGTGCTATTTCAAATCACCATTGTCCGCGTCCTAGCCGCTAAAATCTAGGTGGTGCACCCTGTTCATTTCACTGTGGCTGGCTCGGCATGCATCGGGCTCCTGGCGTTTGAGGCCGTTGGGGTTCGTGTTGTGCTTTGTGCTTGTTATTACTAATCTATAAAGACCAAAAACTCCACGAATAACAAGTTGGAATTGCAATTTTGTACTCACAATGACATGGATGGTTTGTCATGCAAGTGGAATGGTACACTAATACAAAATTTTGTGAATCATGCAACCAACTCAATCAAGATAGAAATAAAGCATGATAGAAATAAAGCAGTCATAGAAATTGAACCTTCAACATTCACACAACAAAATCTTGAATTGTAAAACATGAAAAGCATTCACATTAAATCCCTCCTTAGTGGGGCCACCAAAAAATGAGGCAGTCCAAGGCAGACAACTAGAGATGTGGCCTTTAAACACCTCTCAAGGCTCTCATGTTGCTCATATGACTTGGGGCTTAACACAAACACAACACATAGACCCCAAGAAAACAAAACCACACCCAAAAAACAACACACACTAATTGACAGAGTTAGGGGTACCACCTAGTTTTGGAGTCATGAACTAGGACATGATGGGAGGAAGAGAGAGAAGGTGAGTGTAGAAGAAAATACCATTTGCAAATAAAAGATCTTATGGCATGAAGAAACAAGTGTATCTTTCACAAAATAATGAGAGAGAGAGAGAGAGAGAGAGAGAGAGAGAGAGAGAGAGAGAGAGAGAGAGAGAGAAACCACAATTCTTAGTCAATACCTTGAAAAAACCTCGAGCATGCACATACAAGGTTTCAAGCAAACTGACATGATGATATGAGCTCCCCAACAACACCCAGCCACAATACACAAAATCAAATTATCAAGCCCTATTAGAGACGATCAACAAACACACACTCAAAGTAGCCACCCCATGCTCTTCCTTAGGGTTAGGGGAGCCCTCTCCACTATACCACCCTCTCACATACTTACTCAAGACTATGGCTACGAACACAAAACACCAACCAAACCACAACCAACAAGGCACTTGAGAACTTACTCATGCATGGATTCCATGATGTTTAGCAAAATACAAACAAGAGACCACCACCAAGACCTGAAGCCCAACCACCTTTTTCTTTGATAACCACAAAGAACAATCATACAATTGTAGATAGAGTAACTCAATCTTTCTCCTCTTCTTTATGGAATCATAATCATCATTTAGCATACTGCACTAAGCAACAAGCATTAGCAATTTGGTGAAAGCACTAAGCACTTTGTAGTTATTCTTAAGCAAGCATTATTAATTTTTTTGGCAATTGGCATTCACTAGGCAAGCATGCTAGCATGAGCATAAGGCAATGCTTCTTGCATACACAAAGCTTCTAGATCATCACTTATTGCACCTCTTACCCCTTATTCAAAGAGAGACCCTCCTTTTATAGGTGTTGGAAGGATTAGGATTATCTTGATCGTGCTTAGTTATTACTAAAAAGTTTCCTTTATAAGTAACTGATGTAGGTGAGGAGGGGCTAGATTGGATTAGGTTAGAACTCTAGCTGGTGTTATTTACATTAATGGAAATGGGAATGTACTATTGTAGGGTGTGTAATGAGAAATTAGCAAGAAATTGGATAGGATTACAATCTCTTTTGTCCATTGGTGTCAAGGAAATGAAGAACGACCGCCATCATCTGTTATATTTGGTTCTTTGAAACCATTTGAATTGGTTGATCTCCCACTAATTTCATCCTTTTTTCCGCTTTATCATAGGCAAAATAGATTAGAAGACTTGGACCATTGGAGATGTGTGCATGAGAAGGACAAAAGTAAAAGAGGTGACAATGGTAGAGAATAGCAAAATATAGAGGTATATACAATAGTAGACATGGCTAATTTTAATGATTTTCTACATGCTCGATTTTCCACATGCTACTACTGATGGTGTGTGTGTGTGTGTGTGTGTGTGTGTGTGTGTGTGTGTGTGTGTGTGTGTGTGTGTGTTTGTAATGAAAGTGTGTAACAATAAAAAGTAAAATTCATAAAAAAAAGAGAATGGGGTATTTGTAAGTGTGTGAATGCATTTTAGGGCCCTATGGAGGCCGGAATAAGCCCCCGAGGTCATGGTCATTGGTCCTTGAGTCCTTTTTTGATGTGTAAGAGGAAGGGAGGGGGGGGGGGGGGGGGAGAGAGAGAGAGAGAGAGAGGAGAGAGAGAGAGAGAGAGAGAGATTTGAGCTAGAGTTATGTGGAAAAGTGTAGAAGCTCTACACATGTCACCAAACTCTTGAAAGGTCATACATGCCCCATTTTGTTTATGTGTACCGTTATCGACATGTCCACCATGACTTTGTATAAAACCTATAGCACCAAGATACCCTCAACTATAAATATATATATATATATATATATATATATATATATGCAAACTCACAACTATTAATAACATACATCTAAGGTTAATATAAAGCAAAGGTGGGGTTCCCATGAGAAAGGTTGATGTCGGATATTATCCCACCATTTTCCTTATGCATAAATAGCTTATTAGAACTATATACATACATATTTGGTTTATTTAGAGCTATGTTTAGGGTTTTTGCTAATTTTTTTTCTCATGATAGCTAGACCAAAAAAAATATCTCTCATTTAGTTCCCGCCCACCACTTGATGATTCATTCATGTACCATCAACTGGCTTGCACTGGAATGAAAGTTATAGATAATTTTGCAATGCCTTCTCCAAGGTTCCTCTCCCTCTTATGCATCTTTGCCTTTGTAGGTTATGCACCTAGCTGCATATGGTTTGAATGTGTGAGAAGTGCAACAATAGTAGCATACCTCCTTGGTTTCCTCCTTGGCTTGTTCTATCTCCAAATCTTCTAGAAGGATGAAACTTAGATAAGGTTTGCGTTGGTAATTGTTGACCTTTCTAGGGTATTCCTTTCTAGGGTATTCCTTTCCATCCAAGTCCATCAATATTGGTAGAACTTTACCTTTGTCTTTGAGACCCTCATCAAGAGTCTCCTTGAGTTAAACTCTATTTTCTCATAACACCTGTACGTCGTCTCTCTTTTTCACTCAAGTTCCACCATGATGAGAAGCATATTGATCCATGCCTTATCACCCTCTTGCTTTTATTACTTGCAAGCTTTATGGTAGGAATGTGAAGTTTGATTGGTTTGCAAAGCTTCCAGTCCATACACTAAGTGAAATGGAGTGAAGTGTGTAGCATGTTTGTAAGTAGTATCTTATGGCACTTGGATAATGATGGAGAAGCCACCAATCAAAGAGCTAGAAGAAATAGTGTACACAAGTTCTAAAACACCAATTTCGAGCTTTGGTGTGACAAAAGTTGTATTGAAGCTGAGTACTAAGGAGTTCAAGGACGTCAAAGAGATTCTGGTCCTGATAAAAATCTGGATGAACATCTTCTTTTGAAAACAACAAAAAGATCCAACAACAATAACAGTAACATTCCCAGAAGCATCTTCTTTTGAAAACAACAAAAAGATCTAACAACAATAACAGTAACATTCCCATGCAAAAAATAAACAACCAACCATAGTAGAAAAGGTAAAGATAAAGAAAACTCTACAATAGATTAACCTTGCAAGTCAACTTTACCTTCAACCAGTCTCCATAAAAATTTCTACATAGCCTCTACATCAAAATCCAAACCATTGTTAATGCAATGGAAACCTAAGCAAAAAATTTATCAACCAAATTTTTCATTACAACAAAGCCTCTAGAAAAAGCCAAAAAGAATCAACCGTGTTATTACCCAAAGAGCACATTAAAGTCAAAACTCCACTTTGGATACACCAATCACAAGTTCAATCTCAACAACCAAAGGTAATAGGGTGGATAGCATTCAATCATTGCTCAAAGCTACTTTCAAGGAAACACTAATGTTTGGGCCAAAAAGCCTAAAGTAATAGCTTAGACCTACTCACCTCAGGAAAAATGTTCTACAAAGAGAAATCCAAGCTATCACTAGAAGAAAAAAACCTCAATCAAGAGAAAGAACAACCAAAAAAGTCAAAAGAGACGAGCCTCAAAGAAACAAGCAATGCGACAAGTATGGGTACCAAAGTCAAACTTATACCAAATTGTCCAACAAATACATGTGAAGGAGAAAATGATTCCTGTCAAGCTACTCAAAACACAAGGATTTTATGAAGTTAAATATGAAATATGGTTACCAAAAGTAGCAGCTCAACTTGAAACAACTAAGATCAGTCATGTAGTAAATGGCTCCACCCAAAGACAAGCAATGACAACCAAGAGCCCACAGAAGAAATCGCAACCAAGAGCCAACAGAAGTGAGTCACAACCAAGGGTGATACAACCTCCAAATGGATATCTTGTCTTCTACTACAAACATAAGGCTTTTACAATATTAATAATTAGATATGAATACCAAAGCTTATGTGGTAAAAGGGAAAATTCAAAAGATGGTCACACAAAGACCAAAAACAAGATGGATTCTAAAACTCCTATTGAAAACTCAATCACAGAGAACCCACAAACATATACAAAACAAAGGTTCCATCATCACGCATGTTGGTATAGATGAGTATAAGAGTCAAAGTCTATGTATTTTAAGTCTAGTGAAGTGAAGGAGGAAGTCTAAAAGACACTCATGCACTGAGCACAATGAGATATGAGTGGATAACCTTTTACATCAAAAACCCTTCTTGAAAATGTGAAAGCTATTGCGACTTCCTTTGATGTCATATGTGCTACATTTGTTCCTTGAAGCCTCCATCAACTCCATCTTTCACATTACATGCTTTTGCTTGACAAATTTCTCATATGTGTATAGAGTGTCCCATAATTGTCACTTGCATTAGACACTCTTCCTTTGTTTCTCCCAAGCACTCACCTTGCATACTAGGTACTTAAAGTCCAACTGCTCAACTCCAATAAAAGCGTATAACAAAGGCACTTTTTTTCCACTTGATCGTTTTGCTTTGGTCATCCAGGTTTTTGACCCTAACACTCATCACTATCCTCTTGTATATATTCCTTCTACATTAGGTACTAGCAGTAAGGAAGTTGCTACCCATATCAATCGTCAAAGAATTAGAGAAACAACTACTGGTCTCAACTATGCTTGTCAAGAGAAACTTAAACAATGGAAAGTTGACGGTTGTCATACACAAGTGACAAAGCAATGAAAAATCTAGGAAGAGAGCCATCAAAAACAATCATAAGGAGCTCACACAATGCTTCAAAGTTGATGAAATATTGTAGAGGACTCGCATTGTAGTGGAATCAGAGGGCAATATCCATCATAAAGTCAATGACCCAAAGAGACTCAGTTCCCAAAGAGGCAAGCAAAACTATTATCCATCTTCACTACCAAAAGTGGCAACAACAGAATGAGCAATGAGCAACAAAATGTAAAGCCTCAACAATAGAAGCTCAACTCACGTGTCAACAAGAATACAAAAAATATAAATCACTCAAGGAAGGGGGGAGTGTCATCAACTACAAAGAAATTTTAAAGCTAAAAGACAGAATAAAAGAAAAACTTGAAGACCACCCTAATAACCAAATTACACATGGTCGTTTCAAGAGACGACACGTGGTAGTAAGAGAGGATTGTTTGGCCATTCCAACATACTGATGCCCACATAGGAGGCAGAAATCACATTTCTAATATTTATACTCTATTATTTTTTCAAGCTATTATAGCCATTGATGTGTAAATCTTGATTACATAGCAGCAGATATATTCTATGAGTTGTAATTCTTTCATGATATGTGTAAGGGCCCATGTGAGCCTGGCCACTGGCCATTTAGAAAGCCCTAGGTATAAAAGATAATAACCATAGTATGAAGAAGAGGCTTATCTTTTGGAGAACAAGAGAGCTCTGTGTACATATGCTCAAGCAACCAAGCATCTCAGATTTGTAATCACCTTTTCTCATGCTTGGGTGATCCTATTTCAATTCTTAAACTTGCATTGTGCTCCTCTTCTTCACGTGTATGAGCCTAATCTTCAATTTTGTGTGTAAGCATTTCAAGGTTTTATGTGATTTTTTCATTCAAGTGTAAGCATTTCAAGTTTTTTTTGTAGTACTTCATGTCTACTACGAGCCTAATCTTCAATTTTAAGTCCTTAAAGCACTATTTTTTGACATTTTGACCTTTAGGAGTCCTGTTTGAACAGTTTTAATGTAGTTTTTATGACTTGTGTTGGACGGGAAGTCTCACACACCCATGAAGTGCATGCAAACACTACCTAGATCAACATAATGTCAATCGAGGACACAGATGACACGATAGGCACACGGAGGAAATATCTTTAGCTTGTCAAGATGAGACCATCCTACACATACAACACTCTGGAAGGCCAACTAAACCACAATCCAGATCCTCACTGCTCTCAACTACACCACCTAGCCACATACACACATACGGAAGGTAACTCACCTAATCATGCCAGATTCATACGAAACTTAAGGAACACCATCCCCTCACTAGGATACACCTGTCCCTAAGCTTCTACACTCAAAACCCTCACTCTAAACCCGTCTGCAGAAAATGCGTAGGATGACAGAGCAAAATTTTGAAAGTGCCCAAAACTGAAATTTATGAGTACCTATGCGTAGCTTATGTCGCCACAATTCTATAGACTACTAGCACGCAGAAAACAGACATCGGTTGATACACTTACGACCACAAATAGCTCGTAGATGCGTCGGCGTGTGAGCTTCGTCTCGCGTGGAATGCTTGGCGTTGTCGCGTAGCTCTCCTCGATCCTACAACAATGGTGCAGTCGGATCTCCAATGTGTTGAGAGAGCGGGGCGTAGCGAGAGGATGAAGCTCACACTCACTCTCTTTCTCTCTCACACACAGTAGACGGCAGTGCTCAAGTTTGGTTATGATAAAAGTCCTCTTTACAAAATGACCTAGGTACCTTATATACTAAGGCTACCTTAGGTTTAACCAAAAATGGGGTTGAAAGGGTCAAATGGCTTTGTATTTACAATCTGGAAGTGCCATTGCACCCCGGCTTCTGAAACTAGAATAACTACTCATTACAAATGACGTTTATATCCATAATCCGCAGCATTTCATAACTCGCAAAAGATAAGACTTTGGTACGAAACTTGAGTTATGTTGTGTTGTTGACCCAACGGTCAACATTCCCCCCTTCCGCGTTCATGTCGTCCCTGACATTACCTGATTGTCGATGGCGATGTGGTCTTTGCTGTCGTTTTGTTGTTGGAAAGAAAGTATAGACTATAGCCTTTGCAATAGCTTGTCTTGTTTGTCCAATCCGATGTACATAGTCTTTTCATGATTCAGGAAAATCATAATTGATGATGAACTTTATGTCTTTCACATCCATGCTCCGAGCTGCACCATCTGTTTCTGTCATTATAGGTCTACTGCCAGATCTAAATTCAAAAAGAACCCAATGTCGTTGAACTTGACTCTTATCATCATGGATAGAGAAAGCTCCATCCATCACTTGCTCTAGCAAATCTGTGAATTCGGAGTATTTGTGATTCTCAGAAACAACTTCTACAATTTGTAGAATTGAGTGATTGGCTTTCTATTCTTGTGAGCCAATGACAACTTTGTAAGCATTTTGTAGAAATTGTATGGCTAAACCCTTAACTTCTTTAGGCCAAGTTGCACTCCAATGCAAAGTCTGTCTCTCAGGCCGAATCCAGGACTTAATTTTTCTAATTTGAGGTTCAAAACCCTGCCGAGCATTCGATGCGCATTATCAAGGACAAGCTTTTGAGATCCTCTGATTACTTTTATGTCTGGTCTTCTTCATTGGGGACTTCTTTGCGCATATTTACGTTGTGTCGCTCATGCTGGTATAGGTGAGCAAAAGAGTCGAAGTCTAAGTACTTAAGTCTGGTGAAGTGAAGGAGAAGGTCCAAAAGAGTTGAGCATATTTACGTTGTGTCGCTCATGCTGGTATAGGTGAGCAAAAGAGTCGAAGTCTAAGTACTTAAGTCTGGTGAAGTGAAGGAGAAGGTCCAAAAGACACTCACGTACTGAGCACAGTGAGATACGAGTGGAGAAACTTCTACATCGAAAACCCTTCTTGGAAAGGTGGAAGCTATTGAGACATCTTTTGATGTCACATGTGCTACATTTATTCCTCAAAACACCCATCATCTCCTTCTTTCACATTGCATGCTTTTGTTGACAAATTTCTCATATGCATATAGAGTGTCCCATAATTGGCACTTGCATCAGGCACTCTTTCCGTGTTTCACCCAAGCACTCACCTTTCATGAACATGTACTTCACGTTCAACTACTTGACTCTAATAAGAGCATATACCAAAGGCATTTTTTTTTCCCACCGGGTTTTTTCCCTTTGGTCATCTAGGTTTTAGACCCTAATCTAAAGACACCTATCACCATCCTCTTGTACATATTCCTTCTACATCAACAATAAGGAAATGCTACTCAAATCAATTGACAAATGAATTGGAGCACCAATTTCAAATCATAGCATACTTCTCCTCAATGGCGAGTCGAAGAATGGCCTACAAAGACAAAGTTGCAGACAACACTAACAACATGATTGCACAGTTATGGCGTAGCTATTCGACTCTGACTTGTATGACTTTGTGACAAGTTCTTCGGCTGTTGTAGTGGCTGCTGAGACATACTTCTTGAAGTTTCATCATTTTCCTATACCTTCTTCTCTTTGTAGTGCTCAGGCCTCTCGTCAGTCTTTTCTTCATGTGGATTATGGATTTTTTATTTTTTTCTTAATAATAAACAAAGAAAATCTTAAAACAACTCAACAAAAGAAAAATCATTCAAATAGAAATCTAAATGCTATGTACACTATACACATGTCCCTAGGGGCTCATATATGGATTTTGTCCCCATACTCCTCTGTAACACTACTATGAGGGCATATACTCTAAATTTCGTCAAAAAATTATCACAATAAAACGCAAAAATTCAATGCATCTCACAAAACATTGCCCTCTAATAGTCATAATGTTAGGTCCGCATTCAGAATGCTTCCCCCCTTCCTATTTGGAGTCATCCTTTACGACAGGGTATCGCAAAGGGTATGTGTTGTGCTTGGACAATTAAAAGTTGTGCCTATGCAGGCCTTGTAATGTAGCCCTATTATGCATACACAGTCAATGCATGGAAAAGATTTATGTTGTGCAAGATGTGGGTATAAGCAATTTGCTTATTGGCATTTGTTGGCGAGGCTTCCTATTCTAAACAATGTAATGGTCTTTGAAGCTCCTTTATCGTTGCTTGATTGAAGCGACTTTCTCTCTTCTAACTATACTGTAATTGTAGGAAGAATTGTAAGAATTCAAGCGGCGATGCACTGACAGCAGTTTTGTTGTTCTTCTTTGGGACCCATTTCTTTGCGATTATTGGTTGTTTTGTTGCTGGCTCTCATTTGGGAACCCATACTTGCCCGTGCTTTGTTTGTGTTTGAAGAGACTTCTTTGGGATCCACCTTTTTGTTGTGTGAGTCGACAGTGGTGTTTGCTTCAGCCCTTGTACGCTTGGTTGGGGACCAGATTTAGGCTTTGAACGTTGATACTGTGATTGTTTTGGAATCCAAATGAATTCCTGACTTTTTTGTGCTTGAATCAACTTCTTTGGAGCCCAAACCTGAGTTGTGAAAGCTTGCGACTTTGTGATATTCTTACCCGTTCGTGCACGCTTTCCTTGTTTTTGTTTTGGTGTTGGATCTTGTGATTTGTCATTAGAGATCTTTGTCTTCTTGATCCATATCTGTTTTTGGCCGATCTGGCATTTTGGTATCCAGATTTGTCGAGCTTTTTGGCTTTGACTTGTTGTCCTGTTCTTTTGACTTGTCGTGGTTGTTGCTGAAGGGGTTGTGGATAGTGATGGCCTGAGTTGATGATAAGGGATGTCGTAAGATTCATCACTATCGCTACTAGCCTCAGCAAGGTTGACTTCTTGTACTTTCCCTTGATTTTTTGGCTCGTAGTGGAAAGTTACTGTCTGTTTGCTCGTGGGTGGTAGTTTCTTGGAGGACTTTTCTAGCCCATTGATTAGAGCATTGTTAGCTCGTTGCTCTGGTCGTATTCCTCCTAGCTGAGTCTTTGCCTCCTTATTAGGAGCCATGTATGAGGATGCTTGTGGTGGTTGTGTCTTCACCGAGGACTTCCGAATCCACTTTTGATGCACTTTATTCGTGTAGCGATGACATTGATTCCCGGGTCGTTGATCTTCTTGAAGCTCGAAGTGTTCTACAGAGTCATAGAACTCGTCGTCTTCTTCATCTTTTGATTTTCCACATTTCTTTGTTTGCTCCTTATTTCGAGAGCTTGTTGATGTCTGGTTCTCTTCGTTTTCCTGGATTACACTCACTGCAAAATAAGGAACGACATCATAGCCATTTTCATCACAAAACTTTGTTGTGGGAGCATCCTCCACGGCGCACACGTCTAGAGTAGCCAAAATGTGTTCCCATCCAAAAGGCTCTAACTCTTCTTCAGGAAATGGTTCTGGGATATAGTCCTTATCCTCTATAACCTGCTCTAGGATACATTCCTCACGTTTCAAGCTATCACATTGTGAACCTCCACACATCCACAGTTCTTTAGGATTACCTAACCAAGCTGGAAGTTCTGATCCTACTATTGTGGCGGAATCAAACTCCTCAACCGATGTTCTCGTCACATCCCTATAGCTATGGTCCCTCAAGTTTATATTTGTTATGGTTTCCATATGTCTCAGGTATATATGGTCATAACCCCAATCTTGGACCATTTTCAATTGTCGCATGAATGGTCTTCCCAGAATGATGTCATAGTTGTTCTTCTTGCTAAAGTCAACAACAGCAAAAGTGTGTTCATATTCAATGCCACAAGAAGTAACAAGTACTTTTTCTAGCAATCCTATGGGCTTTTCCTTGTGTCCGTCTGCAAGTTGCAGGGTCATTCGTGTGGATATCAAGGCAGGTTTTCCCCATTTTTTCCAAACCTCTGTGGTTGCAATGGCCACACCAGCTCCACTGTCAAGGATTGCCATGGTTTTTACACCATTGAATTCCATAGGAAGGGTGGTGTTTCCATCTTCTCCCTCGTAATACTCGCCTACCTTGTTTAATGGCACTGGCCTAGTATTTAGTTGAGGCATTTCAAGCTCTTTGATGCCTTCCTCGATTTGAGTCATTGGGGTTTTTACACCAAATTTCTCTAGACATTTACCCACATTAGCCCACATATTTGGTCTTATTCTGAGAAACTCAGCTAACAATATTGTACAGGTGACTGGGGTAGATAGAATATCTACTAGCCCCTTTGAATCGATGGCCTTGTTGGGAGACAGTCTCTTTGATGGGATTGCAACCACATCTGACTTGGTCTCGTACTCTCCCATATAGGATGGTAGTGTTCTTAGCGAATGGGGTTGACTATCCATAGATTGTACAGATCCTTTGTCTCCCCAATGCGATCGCACGTCTAGATTCATTTGAGATCCAGTCTCAAATTCCTCTATTGGTGGTAGAAACACTCCTCGTTCATCACCAGTCTTGTCTACTTGTCTTCTTATGTCATCGGCTTCATTGGCCTCTCTGACTTATTTCCACAATTTGTCAAAACCATCTATCTCTTTACAATCCTCAGGTATAGCTTGGTGAAATCCCTCGGAAGAGTTATCCGTGGTATTCAATACTATCCCTGGTTCTATTGCTGGGTCTTTGAGGTTTGTTCTGTGCTCATGACTAGAATCTGGCTCTTTTAGTTCCTGGTTTGGTGGGATTACTTGTGTAGGCATGACGCGGATCACATCCTCAGGTTTTGCAACTGGTGGTTCTAGTAAAGATTGGGCTGTTTGAATCATTTTCCTGCACATTTCCAACCTTTGCTTTTCTAATTCCGCATAGGTATATGTCATCCACCTCTGTTCTTGGGTTTGGTTGTTCTTGAGCCTCCCATCATAGGCTTTCAAGAGGGCATCTAATGTCTCATTAACCTTCTCTACCAACACCGATCCTCCTGAACTAGCACTTCTCGGTTTCTCATCCGTGGATGGTTCTTCTAGAGGTTTAACCATCTGTGTAAGAGAAGGTGCCTCCTTTTCCTCATGTTGTTTTATCTTCTCCTCAGCTTCGGTAAGCTTCTCAGCTAGGGATTTTTTCTCTCTTTCCCTACGTGCTTTCATCCTAGTCTTTCTAGCTTTCCAACTATTTCGTTTGCTCTTGGTTTTCTCACTAGGTGCGTCTGTCTTTGGTCCATCATCTGTCTTTAGACTCGTGTCACTTTCCATGTTCTTTGTCTCTAGATTCTCATCGGCTTCCTTTTGAGCTTGCGCTCTCGTAACCACTTGAACTGGTACGACATTTTCATTTTCTGAGCTACTAGGTAGCTGAACAATCCCTGATACATTTGTCGTTATTTTCCTGAGTTGGTTTGGTTTTTTTGGGCAATCGGGGATCAAGTGAGTGATGCCACACTCAAGACAATAGGCATTTACTTCAGTGATCTCCGTATGAGGACATTGTTTGACCAAGTGGTTGTCACGACTTTTGTGACAATCTGTCTCTGGTTGAGGAGATTCTTTCAGCATTTCCTCTTGGCTATAAGCAAGCTTTGACCTAGATAAGCCGCTATTTGCAATGAATCGCAATGTCCTTTCGTCCATTTCATACCTTCTTTGTTTCGACTGAAACCCAGGAGGTGGAGGTTTTGTACCGGCCTCACTACTCCATGTGTTTCTCTCACATTTTGTTGCTCCGAAGGGTAGTACTCACTTTGGTTGCTATACCACATTGTAGCTGGTACTGGCGTTGGTTTATTTGATGCTTCCATCATTGGCATGTATCTCATGTCTACCGTCATTCTAGCACTTGGAAGCGGAGGTTGTTGTCCTAAGACAAGCTGTGGCCTTAAAACTCCTATTGGTCCTGGCGCATTCCCCGTAATGTATCTAGGTGGAGTAGGTGCTTCTGGAACAGGTTCTACATACCTCTCCCTAGCATTTTCCATGCTATAATAGCACTCTTCCCCCGTATGGTTCGTCCATTTTCTCTCAATTTCACACCACTTTGGCTCTCCCGAATCAGACCTTACAAGAGGAATCAACCTCTTGACCAAGTCGTCGATAAGCTTTTCTTGATCAATAGGTGCCGTTTGCTTGGCAATGGACTCACTTATCTGTGAAACACTGTGCTGAGAGGATGTGTCATCTCCTTCACTCTTTAAGTCCTTTTCTTTGTATGCCTCACAGTTATCCACTAGATAAAGAGCTTCTTTGATCAACTCGTTTAGCGTCATCCTCCTTATCATATGCAGATCCTTCTAAAGGCCCGCATGTCTCATTCCTTGGATAAAGATCAGCATCAGTCGTGCTTGCGTAGGTAATTCCGCTCTCGGACAGAGCTTAACATATCTCTTGAGTTGTAATGATGCTTTGCGTACTGATTCATCCTCTTTCTGCTTGAATCTATGGATTTGCGAGACCGTGTTGTGAGCAATGCCTTTTGGCGAGAATTCTTCAATAAACTCCTCAAACAGCTCATCTAGGGTCTCAAAATCCCATTTTTCCACCGAATCGAACCATGTAGCTGCATCATCTTCTAGAGTCAATCCAAATCCCGCAAACTGTGTCGCAAAATCTAAAACTTCCTCTGCTCTAATCACTCTTCTAAAAGCCGCTACGTGATCTCTCGGATCTTTATCTCCGGAGTATTTTCTGTTTACCCATTTCTGGACTTGGGATGGTCTGACTCGTCAATTGTCTACAAGTCTAACCAGAGATTCTCCCAATCCTTCTCTCATTATCGCTCTTGAAGGGAATCCTGGTGCCTCTCTTCTTGGAATTCCTATAGGAATTCTCGTGTTTGGTGGAGTCATTTGTGGCCCTTCATTGACCAAATATCCACCTCTTTCTAGTACAGTCTGTGGATTTGTGCTTTCTACAACTCTGTATTCTCGTCCATACTTGTCGACAACTATAGATCTCCATTGACAATCGACTCCATATGTGTAGACATATAAGAGCTTGTAATCCGTTATCTCTTCTAGGTATGGATCTGAGCACCTATAAAGATTGACCTCATTGTCGTCAATGTATCTATATAGTCCTTCACTCTCATGACCAATCATCCAAACTCTCTCAACAAGATGGGTCTTTATCAATTGCAAGTTTGGAAGATCCATTGTGGGAGGATATTCCTCTATCGTCGGGATCTCCAAGCTTGTGTAAGCTGCGTTTGAATCTAGGGTAGACATGATTTCTGGGCTTAAGAGCTTTTGCTTGGTTCAAGTAGACTTAGTCCACTGTGTTCAAGTGCTTTGGTTAGGGAAAAGTAGAAACTATGTCCAAAACCGCAACCGTTTCGTCACAATTCTCGCAAATTGTCGCTTTTAGACACCCCTAACTTGCGGATGAATTTTGAGGCCTTAAACGATGTTTTTTTCAAAGTTGAACTATATGGTTGCTATGACATACATTTAGTTCAAGTTTTGCTCTAAGATCTGTAGAGCCGCTCTCAGGCTACGTTTTGATATAAAAACTTTTCCGATCCGATACCGTTTGTGAAAGTTATGGCCAAAATAGTGAAATGCAGTTTAGACTGGTCAAAATGAGTCCAAATTCAATTTTGAAAGAAGATTTGGGATCTCTGTGACTCTGTGAACACTTCTGTATGGTCAAAAGTACAGTTGGACCCTAAATCTGGCCTGAAGACATCCTACGCGTAGGATGTCTATATGCTCAGAATTTAACAAAATTTGGTCCAGAGACTCCCCTTGAGTCCAACAACACAATGGTATGCTCAGAATTTAAATTGGACCTGAAAATGGCCTTGAGACATCCTACGCGTAGGATGTCTTTTTGCTTAGAATGACTTGAAATTTTCACCCCAGCTTCTCCTTGATGTGCTGATTACAGTGGTGTGCTCATAGGTTGGTTTGGAGTCTTAAATCAAGCTTGAGACATCCTACGCATAGGATGTCTTTTTGCTCTGTTTTAGCTCAAACTTGCACTGTAGCTTCCCCTTGATGTGTTAAACTCACAGCTATTTTTACTTTTTGATTTTGACACCTATATGTTGGTCAAATGATCAAGAACCTGTTCCAAAATCCTGATGTCTGTTCTGATGAATTCCCAAGTCAACTCAACTCCAAATTGGACCAAAATTGACTAGGAGGCTTGCCTAAGGCTATATGACAGCATGGTATGGTCAAAGTAGAATTTTGGTCTCAAAATCATGCAGGAGACATCCTACGCGTAGGATGTCTTTTTGCTCAGAATGAACCCAAATTTGAACTACAGACTCTCCTTAAGGTGCTGATCACTCTGGTATGCTCAAAATTAAGTTTGGAGTGCAAAATCACACATATGACATCCTACGCGTAGGATGTCTTTTTGGCATGTTTGACCCCAGACTTGACCCAAAGCTTCCCCTTGATGTTAGCAACCCAGTGGTATGCTCAGATTTGAATTTGGATGTCAAAAGACCCCAAAACTAGCTATCCTTGCTTTTTCAGTCAAAAGTGCTAGAGTCTATTCAATCTTCCTTTCACTAACCCAAATGAGATGAAATTTATCACATGCACTCAATACAACATTTAGATCATGCTCCTACAGCCATCCTATGGTTTTGGTCTTGGAATAATGCCTTGGCACAATTTGGGTAGCATGTCTGGCAATTTCAGTCTATCTGGCCTTATCCTGTCAAGATATGGTCAAGTTCCCCTTTCCAGGTGAAAATAGGGTAAAACCTACCTTCTGAACACACTGGTCAACTCAAAATTTCAAAAAAATGCCCAGATCACCCTGTAGACATCCTACGCGTAGGATGTTTACTGCTAATTTTTTCAGACTGAAGTGTCCTTGATGCTTCCTTATGCTCTCAGCAAGTGCAAGTATGCTTCACAATTGCAAAAACATGCAACAGTCACTTAATTTAAGCCTTTTCTGAAATTTTACGTTTTCTGACTCCGCCTTTTGGCTTTTGGTCAACAAAAATAGGGGAAAACACTCAATTCAATATGTTACTAGGGTAAAGCCTTCCCTCTGAACACACTAGTGCAGTCAAAATTTTCAAATTTGGTCTCCAGAACCCCCTTGAGACATCCTACGCGTAGGATGTCTATGTTTATAGAATTGCAGGTTTTCTTCACAAAACCCTTGCATATGCTCTTTTATATACACAGCATCAGTCAGTCATACAAAAATATCCACAAAAGCTTGTTTAATGCATTTTTACTCTCAAAAGCACACTTTTCCGTGATTTCAAATGCAATCAAGCACTTTAGCAAATAATTCAGTGATGAATGGCTCTAGATCAGAATCGGATCACTTACCTAAAGCTACTCCTACAAATCATATGGGGTTTTGCATCTATGAGTAGAAAAACGCTTCACTGTCACACACGAACTAGTAAACCCTTTTATCACCTCACAAATCACTCAACCACCAACAACTACTCTAATCCACTAATCCTAACTAAACATATCTAGTCACAGACCGTCGGCAAGACACACGCTTCCTGGCTATCCACTTGATCACGGAATATCCTCTTCCGGATCCACTTAAGAAAAATGCTTTCTTTAGCCAAAACTAAATCAAGCAACGATCACACGAGTGTTAGTAGGAAACCTACTTAGGTCCTTGTTTCCCCGGCAGCGGCGCCAATGTTGGACGGGAAGTCTCACACACCCATGAAGTGCATGCAAACACTACCTAGATCAACATAATGTCAATCGAGGACACAGATGACACGATAGGCACACGGAGGAAATCTCTTTAGCTTGTCAAGCTGAGACCATCCTACACATACAACACTCTGGAAGGCCAACTAAACCACAATCCAGATCCTCACTGCTCTCAACTACACCACCTAGCCACATACACACATACGGAAGGTAACTCACCTAATCATGCCAGATTCATACAAAACTTAAGGAACACCATCCCCTCACTAGGATACACCTGTCCCTAAGCTTCTACACTAAAAACCCTCACTCTAAACCCGTCTGTGGAAAACGCGTAGGATGACAGAGCAGAATTTTGAAAGTGCCCGAAACTGAAATTTATGAGTACCTATGCGTAGCTTATGTCGCCACGATTCTATAGACTACTAGCACGCAGAAAACAGACATCGTTTGATACACTTACGGCCACAAATAGCTCGTAGATGCGTCGGCGTGTGCGCTTCCTCTCGCGTGGAATGCTTGGCGTTGTCGCGTAGCTCTCCTCGAGCCTACAACAATGGTGCAGTCGGATCTCCAATGTGTTGAGCGAGCGGGGCGTAGCGAGAGGATGAAGCTCACACTCACTCTCTTTCTCTCTCACACACAGTAGACGGCAGCGCTCAAGTTTGATTATGATAAAAGTCCTCTTTACAAAATGACCTAGGTACCTTATATACTAAGGCTACCTTAGGTTTAACCGAAAATGGGGTTGAAAGGGTCAAATGGCTTTGTATTTACAATCTGGAAGTGCCATTGCACCCCGGCTTCTGAAACTAGAATAACTACTCATTACAAATGACGTTTATATCCATAATTCGCAGCATTTCATAACTCGCAAAAGATAAGACTTTGGTACGAAACTTGAGTTATGTTGTGTTGTTGACCCAGCGGTCAACAACTTGTTTCATGATGGATCGTGATTTTGGTACCTTGTTAGAATGCTGTTAGGTTTTATAGATGTGTCCCTTTAGGTCCAATTAAGCTTCCATTATAGTTACGTGGCAATCCAAGTCTGTTTAGTCTATGAAAAGGTGTGATGACCTAGAGTGGTGAGATAGGACATATGCACATTTTCCAATTTGAAAGTTGGTGATCTTCTTGTTGAGTTGATGCGTTTTCTTGTTAGGTTCACTTCTTGAGGATTGAAACCCTCAAAGAGTCTGCATGCCCCATCCGAGTCACTTTTTTGAGTATTTACATGAGTATGGTAGTACTAGAAAGCTATGCTATGGACATCCATTGGGGCGACCCGCTAACAAAGCTAATCATTTATCCTTGTGCATAATTGAATTCTTTGTGGCCATTTGGGTAGCTTTGGATGAGGTTTGTTGTATACATTTCTCACTCTTGCAGTCTTGCTCATGTTCTCGTCATTTCAAAAGCCTTGTTGGATGCGCCATAAGAACCATTGGTTAAATGTGTCTTCAAAGATCTTTGATGTATTAGACAATATGTTGGGGTGGTAAAGCCCAATGTGCTGTGTCTGAGTGTTGGGCGGCCGAAGACTACCGGGAACTAGCACTGATCAGTCATTCTACATAAAAGAATAAGGACTCATAACCCTAACACTATTGTATTTGGAGTCCACCCAAACATGTGTCTTCTCTCTTTTCCATTGCTGCACATATAGACACACGCTCTCGCACGCGCTATTCAACTGGTATCAGAGCTCAGGGATTGGGAGCACCGTTGGAGCTCAGCGGGCAGGCAAGCGGAGAAGCAGCAAAAACTGCAGCACGTTTTTGCAAATCTGTTTTGGCCTAACAAAATGTCTTCATTCAAGCCAATTCCCATGATACTTGACTGGTTTTTTGTCTTCTTCAACTTTGCAGAATAAAGTTTTCTCAAAATCTTCACCAACTTTTAGATACGTCACTCAGACTTCCTTATAGGTCGTAAAGTAGAAGCTGCAGATTTTTACAGATCTATTTTGACCTGTAAAAACGGCTTATTTCATGTCCATTCCCTCCATCCCCAACCGTTTTCATGTGGTCTACAACTTTGCAGAAGGAAGTTTCTGTAAATTTTGCACAATTTGAGAGATATTCAGTTCAGACAGCAGGGTGGTCTACCTTTATTTTGCACTATTTGAGAGATATTCAGTTCAGGCAGCAGGGTGGTCTACCTTATCGGTTCTTTTGTGTACAGGTTTTTGTTGGAGACTCTTTCTGCAATCTCTGTCACATGCATATTTGATTTAACGTCTTGAGGGTCTGTTAAATCAAACCCGCAGCGGTTACACAAAAAGATTTTTGTGGTTGATGTAAGATCTTATGCGGTTTATGTATTGTGATGGAAATATGCAAAGCCTATTGTTGAGGGTCGTGGTAAGGTTTTATTGAGCTAGGGGATTCTCAAATGTGGAGATCCTTTCAGTGATACAGGTTTTGGAGCGAGCCCCCAACATCCCTATAGTTTTAGCATCAACATAGGATGTATGTTTATGCGGTTAGTGCATTATTGGTGTGCATCTGCTGACCTGCCATTGTTGGCATTGCTATTATCTTTATGCATATACGTTTGACAGTGTTTAGTTGGTCAGAGACACTCTTCTAGAGTTGAAGACATTGACAGTGACAATTCTTTGAGATTCTATCTTGCCGGTTTAGCCACTTTGATCAGTGTTTCAGTCATTGTACACATTTGTTTTGGGTTCAGAAGTCAGTTTTGCAGGGGACACTTTGCCAAAAAAAAAAGATTTTCTATCATCTTCTTTAGTGCAGCGAATCTATTACTTTTGTTCCTTGTCGAGGGATGGCTTCATCATCGGAGAACTCTTTGTTCAACATTGAGAAGTTAGATGGCCCTAACTTCCCATTTTAAAAGGAACAAATTTACAATGTCTTAGTACAGAAGAAGTAGATCCGGCCAATAAAGATGAAAGAGATAAATCCTGAGGATATGGATGAGTATGATTGGCAGGAGTTGGATGAGCTTGTCAGGTCCACCATCATGCTGACTTTGTCAAAGAATGTGTACTGCAATGTGAACATGGAGAAGACTGGTTATGAGCTGTGGAAGAATTTATGTGACCTCTAAGAGAAGCAAAGTGCAGCATCACAGGTTTATTGGCTTAAAAAGTTAGCTGATTTGAATATGGATGAGGGCACACCCATGTACAACCATCTCAATGAGTTCAACACAATTTTTAGTTAGCTTTCTGCACAGGGAGTCAATTTTGACAAATCGGTCAAAGCAATGTTTTTGCTAGTTATGTTGCCAGAAAGTAGGGATACTTTTCGCATAGCCATAAGTAACTCAGCACCTCCTGATGGTTTAACATGTGCTGATGTTGAGGGCAGTTTGCTTACTGAAGAGGTTAGCAGGAAGAAGCTTGATACTTCTCGTGGTACTAGCAATGATCTCGTTGTTCGTGGTCAATCACAAGAAAAGAGCAAGCAGAATCAGAGAGGAAAATCTCTGATTCTGCTTCTCGTGGTACTAGCAATGCTCTCGTTGTTCGTGGTCAATCACAAGAAAATGGCAAGCAGAATCACGTGGCCGAAAAGACATTGAGTGCTATCATTGCCACAAAAAGGGTCATATGAAGAAAGACTGTCGAAAGTGGAAACGAGAGAAAGGTAAAGACAAGAAGTTGGAAGAAGGCAAGACTAAAGACGACAGTATAAAGATTGAAGAGATCAACAATGTTTTTGTTGAAGATTCTGATGGAGACATTTATCTCACATGTGCCATGGATTCATCATTTTTGGTTGCCACTGATGACTATGCTTTACAGGATTGGGTTATTGACTTAGATGCATCGTTTCATGTGACTCCTCACAGAGAGTGGTTCAGTACATATGATGCAGCCCGTAAAGGTCGTGTTCATCTTGGCAATGATTTTGCTTGCGACATAGATGGTGTCGGCGATGTGCAACTGAAATTTTAGAATGGGTCTTCATTCATTCTCAAGAATGTGAGACATGTGCCGAAGCTTACCAAAAGCTTGATTAGTATAGGACAATTGGGATGACGCAGGATATTACTGCACATTTGGTGATAGTTCGTGGAAAATCACCAAAGGTTCTTTAGTGGTAGCACATGGTTCAAAGTTTGGGACTTTGTACACGCTACATGTATCCAATGTTAAAAACCATGTAATTTGTGTAACCGATCAGCCAAGTGTTTCTTTGTGGCATCGCCGGTTAGGACATATGTCTCAAAAGTCAATGAAAATCTTGTCTCATTTTGGTTATGTGCCTGGCTTCAATTTCTCAGACTTTTCAGTTTGTGAGCATTGTCTTTATGGTAAACAAATACAGCCACCACACAAAAGGGCAAGCACTCAAAAAAGTGATTCATTAGAGTTAGTGCATAGTGATGTGTGTGGACCTATGCCTAACGTATCCATGGGAGGCTCATTGTACTTTGTTACATTCATTGATGATTTCTCAAGGAAAGTGTGGGTATATCCTCTCAGGAATAAGGATGAAGTTCTTTCAAAATTTAAGAATTTTGTGGCATTAGTGGAGAATCAATCTGGTAAGAAAGTCAAGTGCTTAAGGTCATACAATGGTGGTGAGTATGTCACTAAAGCCTTTCAGAATTTTTGTGATTCTAGAGGCATCAAAAGAGAGTTGATTGCTCCATATAACCCTCCACAAAATGGTGTTGCTGAGAGGATGAACCATACCATACAAGAGAAGTTACATAGCATGTTGTCTAATGCAGAGTTACCTAATGGATTTTGGGTGGAAGTGCGAGCAACTACTGTCCATCTTATTAATAGATCTCCTAACAAGGCTTTAGATGAGAAGGTACCTGAATAGCTTTGGTCTGGGAAGCCACCGTCTTACAAGCATATTAGAGTCTTTGGCTGTGAAGCGTATTGCCATGTTCAAAAGGAGTTTCGAAGCAAGGTAGCTCCTAAGTCAAAGAAATACACATTTCTTGGTTATGGCAATGCTGGCGAGATGGGATTTCGGTTATGGGATCCTGAAGCTAAAAAGATAGTTCGCAGTAATGACGTATACTTCAATGAAGAAAAGATGCATAAGAAGCCTGTGCATACAGTGGAGGTCAGAAGAGTTATCTTCCAAGAAGATGGAATCGTCCACAATAGGGTTGAAGTGCCTAATGACAAACAAAAGGTATTGAATCCTCCTGTAGTACAAGATGTTGTTGAGGGACAACCGGCTCAAGCAGTATTAGAAGGTCTACAAGAGTTTCAAGGTCTCCTTATAGATTTTCTCTCTCACTAGACTACATTATGTTGACAAATTGCGAAGAGCCTTCCTGCTATAAGGAAGCCATGTAGATGGATGACAAGGCAAAGTGGGAGAAAGCTATGCAATCAGAAATGGACTCGTTGCATAAGAATCAAACTTGGAAGTTGGTTCAGTTTCCTAAAGGTAAAAAGGCATTACCATGCAAATGGGTGTATAAGAAAAAACTTACACCTCATGATAATAAACCCAAGTACAAGGCACGACTTCTTGCTAAAGGATTTAAGCGGCAACAGGGTATTGACTTTGATGAGATCTATTCTCCGGTTGTCAAGATGACTACTCTGTGGTGTGTACTTGCATTGGTTGCTAAAGACGACATGGAACTTGACTAGATGGATGTCAAGACGGCGTTCTTGCATGGTGATCTTCAAGAAGAAGTTTATATGCAGCAGCCAGAAGGTTTTGTTGAGAAGGGCAATGAAGACTTGGTGTGTCAGCTAGAAAAGACTCTTTACGGTCTAAAACAATCATCAAGGGAGTGGTATCGTAAATTCTACTCATTTATGCTCTCTCAAGGCTACAAACGTAGCAATATGGACCATTGCCTCTACACTATGTGAGCTAAAGATGGTAGTTTACTGATTTTGGTTCTTTATGTGGATGATATGTTAATTGCCGGGAAATGCAGGGATGAGATTTCAGCCTTGAAGTCAGAGTTACATGCAAACTTTGAAATGAAAGACATGAGTGAAGCAAGCCATATCCTTGGCATGCGCATGCAAGAAATTGGTCTATTTGTCTCAATCTGAGTACATTGCTAAAGTGCTCAAGCGTTTCAATATAAAGAGGGGGGAGGCATTGAGTACTCCATTGCCTCCATATATGAAACTTTCTAAAAATGATTGCCCTAAGTCTGAAGAGGAAAAGGTTGATTGCTACACGTCCTGATATTGCTTTTGTAGTGGGAGTTGTTAGCAGATATATGTCAAATCCAGGCAAGAAACATTGGGAGGCAGTGAAAGGGGTTATGGGATATTTGAATGATAGAAGACATGTGCATTTGCTTTGGAAGAAAGGAAGCATGTACTATAATGGGCTACACAGATGCAGATTATGTAGGAGACTTAGACAAGAGAAGGTCCAATGCAAAGACAAAGCATGTGAATGTGAAGTATCACTTCATTCCTAAGGTACTTGAGGACAAGTGATTGCAGCTTGCCAAAATTCACACCATTGAAAATTGTGCTGATCTTCTGACAAAGGGATTACCTTCAAAGCGGTTTGCACATTCTCGGGCACTCATAGGCATTGGGTAGATGATCATGGTCATTGTCTACCTGTATTGTATGTATATATACATTGTCACCCCAGCTTAAAGGCACATTGTCCTTTAAGTGGGAGGTTGTTGGGGTGGTAAAGCCCAATGTGCTGCACCTGAGTGTTGGGCGGCCAAAGACTACCAGGAACTAACACTGACCATTCATTCTACATAAAAGATTAAGGACTCATAACCCTAACACTATTGTGTTTGGAGTCCACCCAAACCTGTGTCTTCTCTCTTCTTCTCTCTTTTCCATTGTTTCACACACACACACACATGCTCTTGCACGCGCACTTCAAAAATATTTTGTCCTTGATAACATGTAGTATGACGTGCTTTAAGTTTAGAATAATATTTAAAAGATGATGTGACTCCTTTGCAAAGAGTCATGATCTTGAATTGAGATGGGTTTCAATGCTCTAGTTTTGAGAGTTTGATCTTTTTTCTTTTCTTTTTTGCAAACCTCACAACTATGAGTTAGATAATATCAACTAAACAAAAAATAATTACATGATCAGCCTTGCTCAAATACGAGCCAAGGCATCCAGCAGTTCACAAACCATGGCACCAGAAGTCATCCCAACATCTCAGAACCAATACATTAGCTGATGTAGGGGTCCACCCTGACACAAGAGCATACATGGGACACCGAAAAATTTGGCTAAGGTCGATAATGGCTTGGGGGTAGCCACCAAGGGAGCCAATCTGCCACACCCACTCCCTTGACCACAAAACCGTACAAAAAGGTGAGATACAATTAGAGAAAGAGGGAGCTATGAAACCTGCAAATAGTGTCGTAAGGGCAGGGTCCAAAACCCCCATCACCAAAGGGCCATCACCCTATTTCCACTACCAAAAGGCACCACCATGTCCTGAAGAAGCGACATGCAACCGACCATCGAGCCTCGAGCAAGCAGACAAGCAACATCCAATGAACATGCTATTGAGGTGAGCCTTGCACCATCCACAAGTAGAGTAGAGGTTGCCACAATCTGATCCATTGTTTCCATTAGAAGACCAGAGAACCCTCCAGCCCCACCAAGCCAGCATTGACCAATTTGTCATACCTGCACAAACCTAACCACAATGACCCAAGAACTGCCACCATCAAAAATACCCATAGAGCCCACCATGTAGCTCTTCCCCCCCAGAGCCCTTTTGCAAAATATAGTAGGCCTTGCCTCACGGTCGGAAGCAAACTCATGGCGAAGGAGGAGAGACCTGCAGCAACCCACCCTGCCGCTATGTGGAAGATGCATGCTCCATTGATGAGGCCTCCACCCTCCGAGTGATGCCGTCCAGCATGGCACAACAGCTCCCCACCAAAAGCCATCAAAGGATTTCCTCTTGAACACAGGGGGTTGACAAGCCACCCGACGGGCAAAAATAAGGGACATCCTTGAGCTGAAGGGGGGCACCTAGGGCTACCCAGCCAGGGTCCCTCCCCGGGATGACCTCTGTAGTAGCAGGGGCCTATCCCCGCCCCACCCCTGCTCCCCGATCCCGCGCATCAATGAAACAATGACATTTATCTCCAAAAAACATATTGAGAAGACTACACATATATTCATTTGCTAAAAGTAGTAGTCAATCATCATCTAAAGATATTTTAGAGTCCCATATGGGTAAGTTGGTTACTTACTCTTTTGTTGCCATGTTGAGATATCTTGGTGAAACTAACAAAAACATCATAATAATTAACTACCCAAAAAAATGCTAGATGTATTAATTTCAAATAACCAAATGTGTGTGATACACATGTACATGCACAGCAAAAGCATGTGTTTTTCCATAGAAACATCTCTTGTAATGAGATACATCATGAAATAGTGCTATTAGCATAATGAAAAAATCTAATAGCAATCAACAATATTTTGACACAATTAAAAAGTACATTTTGTGTGTTGTTCCATAGTAAAGAATGAAAATATTAAACCCAAAATCATTAAAGACTCTTGGGCTACATCCGGGCATGTAGGGCCATGCCTAAGTATTAAAAAACTATCATGTAGATCAACCCTTAGAATCAAACAAAAACTACAATATCTTATGTACTACTTTTGATGTACATACTTATTAGGTTGCTGGTGGTAGGAGCACATACCACTATCCAATACTATTGGTTTGAATAGGAAATTTGGGTAGTTCTCTAGGGATTGAGTGCACAATATGGAACTTGTCCAAGGTTACAAGATCTAGCTAATTTAGGTTTCTTGATGCCTTATTGGTTAGTTCTCTACCAAGGACATATTTTGTAATGAAGAAATATTCTATTGTTCTTATTTTTATTCTTCTTCTTAGGCATATGCCCTTTGATATCACATGCAACAAGTGTAGTATGCGCCATCTATGTCCAATATGCACATGGAAATCGTTGAGAACAAGCATTGACGTCTCTTCATATCTTATATATAGAAACAAAAGAAAAGTATTAAAAGGAGGAGCTTAACTGCATGCTTGTTGTGCATGGAGTTCAATGCATCACCAATATTGTTGATATGGAAGTGATATCACTGCGATAATGGAAAAGCAAAAACCTTGTAAGCACACAAGAGACAAAATCAAATAGGCATATCCTTGATGAGTGAAAATTGAGAGAGAGAGAGAGAGAGAGAGAGAGAGAGAGAGAGAGAGAGAGAGAGAGAGAGAGAGAGAGAGAGAGAGAGAGAGAGTTCATCTGCACCTCTAGATTAAAGTGCTACACATGACAAAGAAATGGGAGGTAGAGAAGAGAGAAGCGAAACACAAGCGTGTTACAAAGGCTACTCCCTCCACATGGGTCCCTCTCAATGAACCATGTGAGCCTACTAAGTATGAGGAGAGCTACAAAAATAGAGAGAAAGTGTTTACAAATAGAGGTGTCTTTGTTATGAATAATAGAGTCCTACCCATGTGATCTGAAACATCGGTCATAAGAAACAATCCAATGATAGATATTGCTTTCCACCTATCAACCATACAATAAATACATATTATATAAACCATAAATGAATACTATCACACCTACAGCTGAATAAATAATTGTCATCTCATCAAAATGGTATCATGACATCATAATTCTCACTATATATACTTATAAATTTATTCCCAACAAAACCTTACTATACAAGTTTATCCTTTTCACAAAACATAAAAAGCATGAATTGATAAGATAAAATAATCTACTTGGTTGAAATACACACAAACATAAATAAAATGTTAACTCTTAAACTAAAATAGCTTTTACAATCTACCTAGAGCAGTTTACATAATAAAATTTAAATTTGATACAATACATGGATTCGAAACCATATACTCTAGTAAACCTTATGACAACATGCTCAAATTGAAAAGCATAATAGAATTGCACTTACATCTCTTGCATGGGATCAAATAAGCAAAAGAAAAAAGAGCATAAAACATAAGTTTATGGTGTCATATGATACAACATCAAAGAACTTGCTTGGCATGGCTAGTACTAGTAGTATACTTGCAATGCCCACCTATCAGTTTTTCCCACCACAATGTATGTTGCACAGTTTGTAAGTCACCCATATGAGGAGAAGCCAATATATTTGATGGATTCCAACTTGCACGTTGATGAGGCCTTTATTTGTTGTGATCGTGGATGGTATGGAGAAAATTCAAGGACCACCAAAATATTCCTTCTTGCTAGAATATATTGGCCAGACGGTAGCCAAAAAGTGATCAGAAAACGCCCAGCTAGTGGCCGGTGGTAGATGATGGATGGTTCATGGTCTTTGGCCGGTGGGCGGATTTCAATGGCCAGTGGGGCTGAGTTCTACATGGACTTGGTTACACAAGGTCGACTACAAATGGATGAATGCATGAGTTCTACTTGGACTTGGCTACACAAGGGCGGCCACACATGTGCATATATAGGCTCCCTTACATTTGTATAAGGAGTATGAGCCATTATGGACACACACACATCCTTATTGAAGGAAAGCCATTTCCTTGTGTTCCTAATTGCTCTAGTTGTTTAAATTTCCATGTAAGCTCTACCCTGAGAGCGCATGGGTGGATGATTCCATCAATTTGTAATAGTGTTCTAATCTAAATTTTTTATTTCCTCTAATCTACTTTGCATCGTATCTCTCTCTACTCTCCTTGCTACAATCGTGTAAAACTAACCATGCTAGCATCTTCAAGTGTGGTTTTTGGTGCTACTTTGCTTCACATTGGTCCACCAACCTTCACAAAAGGCAATCTTGATGGCACCAACTACACGTTGTAAAAATTTAAATTTTTTGAAGTTTTGGATTTGTATGAATTCCTAGATACAGTGTTGGGGCCAAATGGTTTTGACTTGGAGCCCACTGCAACAAATGATATGGAAAATTTATGTCGTGTAATTCCCTCAGATGCTACTCTTCTACGTGGCTGGAAAAGAAGGAATGCAGATGAATTGTGCACCATTGTCATGTGTGTAAGTGAATCTTTCCTTACTTTGATTCATCATACCACTTATGCACATGAATCTTGGAGCATATTGGCTTGCCAATATGAGGTGCACAATCATACTAGAATTCAAAATATGGAAAATCAACTTGCTACTAAGAAACTTGCTGATAGAGAGAAGATGGAGTCCTTTATCAAGCAAATTAAGGACCTTCAATATCAATTATCTGCCATTAGTGTGGCTATTTCTCGAGAATATTTTGCTCTGCACTACATTTGCATACTTCCTGCAAGATATGATGGTCTTGTTATAGCACTCAATACTCAGGTTCGTACAATCTCTCTTATGTTTGAAGAGTTGAGTGCAATGTTTCTTGAAGAGAATCTAAGACTCAAGACTAGAGATGGTAGGGGTGATGCTGCTTCCACAGCTAACACAAAAGTAAGGAGACTACATCAAATACCTCTAAGAAGAAGCCTAAAAAGAAGAAATTTTTAGGTAGCTATTTTTATTGTGACAGGAAGGGTCATGCTATTAAAGACTCTAGAAAGAAGAAAGAAAACCAGTGGAATGACACCATGAAAGCTTCTTGGAAAGGAAAGAGAATTTTCCAACAATATTGAGGTAGATTTTTGATGGGCCATCATTGATTAGATATGCTCATTAGCACAAACTCTGTTTGTTGACGGTTCTTGGATTATAGATAGTGGTGCACTCCGACTGCATCCCAACATATGACTAGTAAGAAAGACCAATATAGTTCCTTGAAGCCTCTATAAGAACCCATCAATGTAATTGATGTGAATGATGTAAAATGTCTAGCCAAAGGGTCTGGGAAAATTTATTTTTTAGATACTACAGGTGAAACTAAGCAATGTTCTAATGTGTTGTATGTTCCTCAAATCAAGAAGAATTTTCTCTCAATTGCTGCAATCACTGATCGTGGTCTTGAAGTTCATTTTAAGAAAAATGGAGCAAAAGTCTTCGATTTTAAATGCAATACAGTGGGTAAGGGCATAAGGTACAACAATTTTTACGAGCTTTTTGCATTTGCAATAACTACGGAGAAAGATACAACTCAATTATGGCATGATAGATTTGGTCACCTTAGTACTGTTGTGCTAAAAGAGATGCAAAAATCTGGGATGGTCGCCCACATGCCTCAAATCTTAGAAATGAAATAAGTATGTGAGGCTTGCATGATGGGCAAGCAACAAACAAAGGCATTTCCACAAGAGAGTAGTAATCAAGCTCAGTCTCCTCTAGGGTTGGTACATATAGATCTCTATGGTAAAATGTCTACTTTTGATTTGGGTGGATCTTTCTATTTTTTGATGTTAGTCAACAACATTAGTAAAAAGATGTGGTTGTATCTTATTTGTGAGAAGTATGAAGCTTTTGGGAAACTTAAAGTGTGGCACAAGCTTGTAGAAAATGAAACAGGAATGAAGGTCAAGAAGCTTCACACAGATAGAGGAGGAGAATTCATCTCAAATGAATTTAACAACTACTGCAACAAGCATGGCATCAAACTCCAACTTACTACTGCTTACACACCACATCAACATGGAGTTGTGAAACACCGCAATTGGAATGTGATAAAGATAGCATGGTGCATGCTCAAAGCCAAGGAAATTCCAGATTCCTTTTGGGCCAAAGCAGTGAATAATTGAAGCTACACAAAGGCCTTTGAAAGAAAAAACATCTCAAGAAGTCTCTTTTGGTAAGAAACCTTTGGTCTTGCATTTCAAAACTTTTGGGTGTTTTTGCTATGCACATGTTCTTGCTTCCCAAAGAACTAAGTTAGAAGACAAAAGCAAGAAGTGTGTATTTCTTGAATATAGTGAAGAGTCTAAGGTATACATATTCTATGATCCAAAGGAAAAGAAGATACTCACCAATCATGATGTGGTATTTGAAGAAGGGCCACATTAGGTGGAGAAATCAGGTTCGTCCACTTTCTCATGAAATGAATAAATAACTCACCATGTGCCATATCAAAGTCAGGTTATATTTTAGGAGGAGGAGTTGTTTGATGATGATAATTAAAAAAAACTAACTAAGCTATTGTAGCATCAGAGTAAAAGCCACTACCAAAGTGGGCTCAATAGATCTTTGATGCTCAAAATCCTCAAGTTCACAATGCTCATGAAGAGTTGGGTGGTTGGCAAAGATCAAAGAGAATAGAAGAGCCTCCAAACACATCGTCAACATGGCCCTTATGAGTGAAATTGTAGGCTCTATAAAGGATCCAACCTCCATCAACAAGGCTATTGATGATCCAAAGTGGAAGGAAGCAAAGCAATCACAGTATGACATCATCACAAAGAATGATACTTGGGAAGTAGTGGATCGCCAAAGAAGAAGGTCAAGCTGATGGCTGCTTGGAACAATACAAAGCAATCTTAGGAGCATAAGGTTTTTCACAATTTGAAGGATTTGATGTAAGTGAGACCTTTGCTTCCATAGCTTAGATGACCACTATTTGCCTTGTACTTGCTCTTGCTACTATCTTGGGTTGTTTACCAAATGGATGTAGTATGCGCTTTTTTGAATGAATTTCTCAAGGAGGAGGTTTATGTAGAGCAGCCACCAAGGTTTGAGTTGACTCATTTGAAAGAGAAGGTTTGCAAGTTGAAAATGCCTTGTCTCTCCAAATATAGGTATGTATTGAGGCTATGTTAACAGCAAGCTAACACAAACACCACAAATACTACTTTTTGGAGTTCTCATTGTAAAAACACTCATTATTTTGATAAATCGAGAATATTGTGACTCCTATTTTTTGGATAAACCCTGTAATTGATGAATCGGGGCTAGAAGCTTCCAGATTGTATCAGCCTGTCATTACCCATCTTTGGTAGAACTCCCAGATTATTAGATTTGACCACCAAAAACCTTGGCTAAGGTATAAAAGCCAAATTTTTTAAGTTATTAAGAGGTTTTTGGATAATGAAATACACAGCGTGAGCTAACAGCGCTCACTTCTCTTCTTCTCGTGCTTTCTACTCCCTTCCCGGTTGTCACATTGCAGTCGTGTTTGTTGCATTGCAACCGCAGGTAAGAGCTCTACGCATTGACGTAAGCACATCACAGTAATTTGTAGCTTTTGGCGTTGCCGACCCGCGGCCTAATTTTATCATAACTAGGAATTTAAAATTGAATGCGTAGAGCTCTTACCTCTGGTTGCAATGCAACAAATGCGACTAAAATGTGACAACCGGGGAGGGAGTAGGAAGCGTGAGAAGCAGAGAAGTGAACGCCGCTAGCTCACGCTGTGTATTTCATTATCCAAAAACCTCCTAATAACTTACAAAAATTGGCTTTTATACCTTAGCCAATGTTTTTGGTGGTCAAAACTAATAATCAGGGAGTTCTACCAAAGATGGGTAATGACAGGTTGATACAATCCGGAAGCTTGTAGCCCCGGCTCATCAATTACAAGGTTTCTCCAAAAAATAGGAGTTACAATATTCTCGATTTATCAAAATAATAAGTGTTTTTACAATGAAAACTCCAAAAAACGGTATCCATGGTATCTGTGTTAGCTTGCTTCTGACATTCCCCCCCTCCTCACATGTGTCATCCCTTGACACAGCCTTATGGATTGAAGCAGTCTTCGGGCTGGCGGTTGGCGAGGTAGTCTTTAAGCGTTGTTAGAGCCTTTTGATATCGGATTTTCCATTACTTATCTGGCACTTGCAAGAACTGCATAGTTACTCTGTGTTTCAGCTCCCCTTCTAAGTAGCCTACAAACCTTGAGGTCACTTTTCTGATCATTAGTGCAAATATCTTCATTCGCCAAGTGAAGAATCCCGTGTAGAATGCTTCCGCGAATGCCAGCATATTGTGAGAAGGTAGAAACATGCACCTGGCATAGAAGCCATAGAGGACTTTTTTGGAAGGTTGGCCACTGGCATCATAGCACAACCCTTTGTTAACCTCAAGGAATGACATCCAAGGGGTGCATGCTTGCTCTGGCTCATTGAACACTTCGATGCAGGTGAGCAGCATTCGGCAGATTTTGTATAACATAGCACATGACAAATCTGGTAGACTTTTAAAGAATGACATGGCGCCCTTTAGGGTATTCACCATGTATTCTTCAGTCGGCTGTCCCTTTTCTGGAGCAGGCAATCTGGGATAATTCAGCCAAGTTGGCCGCTTCTTTAGTAGTGCCTCATGTGCTATACAAGTCCTTACTCTTAGTACAAGACAGAAGGTAGGATCCTTTTGCAAGGCCACAGGTGCTCTTGTGAACATAATCAAGTACCTAGGATTCTTATTCAGCCAGCTCAATCTCCACTTCGGGTGGTCTTTATCTGCACCCTCAACTAATGTCGGTGTAAAGTCTTTCTTTTACTTGCAGCAACTCAACTTTAATCAGAGGGTAGGGCAGGGATTGTTGGTGCCATTGCACATTTATTTGATTGGGAGTGAGTTGTGTGACATTGACGGAATGAAGTACTCTCAGCTCCCAATCCATTGCTGCCTTCCACTACTCATCTATTCCTTGTATAATCTTTTCTTTCAGTGAATTTTCTTCAGCCTTTGAGAGCTAGACCATGAGCACTATATCTGCTTCTGTAATTGGTACTTGAAACTCTCCTCGCCACTTAGCTCTACTGTTGGCTATGTCTCCATGTCAGTGAATGAGACTGAGGGTATTTCTATCTGAGGTTGCTCCGAAGTTCCTGCCTCTTCTTGCATTTCTGGGCATCCCTTTCTCAGTAGTTGGTTGACTCTTTTGAGTTCAACTATCTCCTTCAGCAGCTCGGACCCGCATCAAGGCTAGGTCTTTGCGTTGAGACTGCTCTAATTTTAGCTCCAGCTTGAGGTCCTTATTTTTCTTTTCTAATGCCTTGTAGACCTCGTCTGTTCCCTTGATCGAGGCGATGACTGGATTTGTGCGTATTTGCCGCAAGAATATTGCCTGATCATTGATTCTTTGTTTTGAGTATTGTAGGGAAGCATTGGCTACATCTAGCTGTACCCGGATCTTTGAGCTGATAGGGTTGTAGACAGAAGTTCATTTGTAACTTCCATCAGCTGATCATCCTTTGCTTTGCATGCATTTGAGAGTTTTGTGAGCAACTCACCCAGTTTCTCCATTTCTTTCTATTGCTTATCCCTTGCGAGCTGATGTTGTCCAGCTTCCGCTCTCAACTCTTGCACTAGACGCTCTAGATTGGTGATGACATTGAGTCTGCCGTCCAGCTCCCCTCGGAGTGCGTTGATCATCATCTCTAACTCTTTGGCCCGTGAGCTACGGTCAAGTGCTGCTGATCGAAGTCTTTCTGTCATCTCCTGCATTTGCTTAGCATATTCATTAACTTGCACGATGACTTCATCATTTGATTGCCAATCTTCACTTTGTGTTAGTTGTCTTGATGTTTTTGCAGATTCTTTTACCTTTGGCTGCGTCATGGTTGCCGGTTGTTGTTTTTGCCCTTGTGGCTGCTGATCTTTTTTTGTTGAGGTAGAGGTTGGTGCCTCAGCCTTATCTTGCTGTGTTGAGGTAGAGGGTGTTTCCTCGGCCTCTGGTTTTGTTGTGTGCTCAAACCTTGCGGTGTCCTCTTCTGGTTCAGGATTAGCTGTCTTTTCTGTCTCTAGCTCTTTCTCTATTTGCTACTCTTGAGCAGAGACAATTGCTTGTTGTGCTGTTTCCACTGCTTCTTGTTGTTGAGATTCTTGTGTAGATTCAGCTGCTTTTTCCTGTTCAAATTCTACTTCTTTTGTTGGCTCAGTTGTTGCGGTTCTAACTATCGGTGATGGTGGTGGGCTCGGCATTTGATGATCCTAGTGTTCAGAAACAGGAGAAGAGATGCGAGGAGACACATCACCTTGAGTATGTTGTTCTTCTCCTTGTGTAGTGGATTCCTCTGCTTGCTCTTGATGTTTTGCCACCTCTTTTTCTTTTCCACAGCTTCTTGGGCTTCCTTTAGATTCAAAGCTTCTGCTTCTTGGTACATCTTTTCCAAGGATTCCGTGGAATCTTCAAACTGCTTCCTATTGTGGTGCTTGGTTCTAGGCCCTTTAAGCCCAATAGGCACCCACTTTTTTGGGTCCTTTCCTTGTGCTTGGTGGTTGCATTGGTATGAGTGTTTCTCTCTTTCAAACCGGGCTTGCTTTTGAACAGGCTCTTCTTAGTGTGTTGTCACGGCTTTTCTCTTCATTTCCTCCCGTTGTGCTCTTTTTTCTTCATTATTGGAGCTATCACTACTGTGTCGTTCTGGTGAGCTCTCAGCCGATTCTTCATTAGACTTGTAGGATCTCTAGGCAGATCTTATAGCTCGAGGAGATGGTTGAGCTGACACTATCCAAGTGTTTTGATATTGGGCAGGTGGTAGGTTGTCGGCCATGCCGATGGCATGGTCTGCAATTCTTGTCAACACCTTTGGTGCACCCAGGTATGTGATCTTTCCTTCTTTATTTGTTCCTTTCAAAGTGGTTAAGACATATTGTGCATGGTTAATCGGTTGCCTAGTTGTTGACTTGAGGACTTGCATGAAGGTGGTGGCAACCGCATGGTTTGACATTGTATACCTTGGCGGCCTCTTAGCAAGGAAATGGAAGTGTTGGTGGTATAACCTGGCTGGCTCTTCAACTTGTTTGTGAATAAGATCTGCAAAGTTGGCCGCGGTGGTTTCTTTTGTGAAAGTTCCATCCATCTTCCTATCCCTTGCCCTCATTGTCATTCCTTCTATGGGCAGTCAAAGTGCTTCTGCCACTATTTCCTTGGTGATCACCACTTCAACTTTATTCCCTTGTGGGTCAGAAATATGTGCAGTTCCATCTTCCTTGATCGTGGACAAAAGCTCGTAAGCTTTTTGGAAGTCCACTCCACACGGCTCTTGTTCATAAAAATCCCTGAGTCCTAGCCGTTGGTTGGCTTCTTTGGTTTCGGACTTTGTAGTGACATCATACACTTCTTTTGGTAGGAGTTGAAACTCTACCTGATGTCCCTCATAGCTCTTGAATCTGCGAGTGAACATTGTGGTGTGATGCTCTTCAAGCTACTCTTTTGAAAGATAGGTTGCCTCAGCATTTTTGACTGAATCGGGGTCCAGTTGGTATGCTGGTAGTTCTTGAAACTTTTCTTTCTGGTTGAGCTTCTTCTTGGCCCTCTCTACTGCTTGCATGGCTCCTGTTCAATGAATAGAGTGTCAAAGTTAGCAGATTTGATGGATTTTTCTCCGAAATGTCCTTTCGTCTGAAATGCTGACAATTTCGGTCCAATTTGCTTCAAATCAATTTTTGAACAAGCATAGATGTATAAAAACATGCAAGGAACAAAATTGTAAAGTCCAAACAAAAATTTGCAACCAAAGTAAATAATCACGATTATTTACAGCTGAGTAATTTCTCTAACTTTTTGCAAACTTGACATCAAGGCTTGAAGTATATACCAAATATATGCTCTGAGTGAAATATGGGCTCATTTGGATGCATAGGGTAAAAATGGTACCAGATTTTGGCTTTAGGCCTCTAAAACAATAGATAGAAAGGAAACTTGAGAAAACGAGCTCCAAATTGGCTCAAACTTGGCTAGTGGACTTAACATATCATGTACTTTGGATGTATGATGGCAAAATAGCAAAATTCTCCCATTTTGGCTAAAAAGTAAATAATCATGATTATTAACTTTTCTACCAAAATCATCATTTTTTGGTACAAATTGGTTCTAGGCATTTTATAGGCCCTGTGTATGTGATATGAGGTGGTTTGGATCAAGAATTGTGGTCCATAACTCAAAAATTGACTTGCAAAGACTTCTTTGCGTTTTTTGGTAATTTTTCAAGTTATAGGTGCTCATTTTGGCTCATACTTGATTTTTGGCATGTAACAGGTGTGTACACATGATACGTGAGGTGATGATACAATTTCTAAGCAAAAATAGTGCAAAAGTAAATAATCGTGATTATTTACAGCAGTCACAATTTTCTTGCAAAACTTAAAATTTTTGACCTAAACACATCCTATACACTTAAAACAAGTCCTAAATTGAATTTGGTCAAGTTTAGTCTTATCGGCATCACTTTGTGCTTTGTCGACTCTGAAATCGCCGATTTCTGTGACTACACTGCCTGTTGAGTTGGTTTGTCACTTGTGAGGCTTTGGACTTGTCCGCAACATAGTCGTGAAGCAACTCATCCAATTCTGGCTCATTTGGAGTCAGTTTGACCTTGTATGTCGAATTTGACGCTTTGTAGCCTTCGAGTCGTTTCTTGCTTTTCGAGGGCTTTGCTTGATTGATTTCACAAAACCAATTATATACATTGTATATAAACTCGTAGGCAAGTTGTCTATGGAGTCAGAACCAAATTCTCGCCTCTTCCAAAAACCTAGATTTTCTAATGGGGACCCCCTCGACCCCTGCCGAATGGTCAACTGATGATATAGAAAGGTTCTATTATGCTAGGGAATGCTACAGTTCAAATCTCATCTGATTTGGTCGAGCTGACAGGGCGCTATGGTCAGTTTTTGGTCATAGCTCTTCGTGCACTGCTCGGATTTTTCTAGGGGTTTAGACTAGCTACCAGCCGTACAAAATGGATCATTGATGAGTTAAGAACTTACTCCTCGTGTCTCGTGTGAGACGGCGTTGAAAATGGACAACTGTAGAGTCCGGAAAGTACGCGTGAAAGCGATCGAAAAGCTCTCTCTGCAAAGGTAACAAGTGGAAATCCCAGGGGATTCACTCTATATACAAAACGGGAGGCCACCTGCGAGCGGACAACTTTGATAAAACCCCTATATACGACTCATATTCGGAAATATGAGCCCTCTTTCTACGCTTATACGAAAGTCAATGCAAAAAACTATCATACCCCTATCTTACATATAAAATTTAGGTCTCACATGATCCAACTGAGTAAAACTAGTCAAAGAGCGTGTAGCATAGTGACTAACAATGTACTAAGGAACCACTTTTGTTCATAACTAGATGTACCCTCAATGTGTCTTAGTTTGACTTTCAAACTATGTGCCCGTTCAACCTACACTCTAGCTACTCATTCATTTTGACCCATCTAAATTACTCAAAAAACATGGTTATAAAGTTGTGTTAGGTTCTCCATGTAAATTTTCATCTATACAAGCTCTTTATAGCTTTCATCCCTCAACAAATGAACTATAATAACAAAACAAGCAATTGATACAAAGCAGTGTTGGTTGTTGCATGTATCTTGGTAGCTATTGATTCACAAGTTTGAGGGAAGACTCTTTTGGAAAGCCATGATTTTTAAACACAAAAAGTTCCTTTCATTTTCCCCTTTTCTCACTTCCCCGCTGCCCCCCTAAATATGATACCCCCTCCCTTATTTTTAAGCTTAGGAGATAAATTATTGGGGGCTACCCCTAACTTATATGCTTATGTAACTTGTAAAAAAACCCCCCTCCCCTGCACTTACGTGGTGCGGTAAGTTTTCCATGGTGAATCCCCCGGGGTGGAAATGAGGTGGTTTTAGTCTACTTGGGATATCTACACCCAGACTTCCCGAACCATTTTTCCCCAAATTCCCCCGTTAGTCCTACTAGGCCATGAAATCTATGTTAGACTCAAAAATTTTCCTGATCGGATTCTTGTAGCTCATTCTCCAAGAAGGTCTGACCGCCTATATTTAGGCTTTCCGCTTCCATCTTTCGATTCCATTGAAATTTTTGTGCTTGTCCGCCTTGTCTTTCTGATCGCCACTGTGTCTTTCATTTTTTTCCATCTAAGCTCCTTTGTTATTTATTATTAATTTTTGATCTGTTTATTGAAAAATCAAAGAAGATAACAAAATGCGCTAAAAAAGCAAAGTGAAAATTCAATAATTAAAAAAATTCATTGAAAAATACAGCTTTATTGTTTTTTGTTGGATTTCTTCATTTTTAAGTCTTAATATCGAGAAAAAATGATGAAAAATAACCAAAAAGGACTATTTTTTATGAATTTTTGATCGTATATACACCATTTACACTTATCAGCAGGATATTATCATTGAATTTTTCCTTGATGATTAATTATAAGGGCATTATTAGGTAATTTTGCAAAAAATTATACGTTAATATCGAACTTTTTCCTCCCTCTTCAAACATTGCCCTTAATTACTTAGTGCCCTTCCACCCCTCCTAGATGGCGTACTCCGGGACGACTGTGTGCATGGGTTGAACAATCATGACTTATGTATAGCCATGGTTGGCTCTACCATGCTTTGAAGATCATTGCAGTTCAAACCAATATGGTGTGCAAGAGTTGGGTCTTGAGTAATTAACTCAAGGGTTTCTGATGTCGAGGCTTTCTGATGTTGTCTTCTAAAGAGCAAATCCTGTAGTTTGTGTGCTCTCTGCTTGATTGTGCCATTCGAATGCTTCAGCACGCTGATTGTCTCAGCTGTTGGTAGCAATTTTGACTGTTGTCAAGCTTTTTCTCGCCATTGATAGATTGTTGTACTTGGTGGAGAATGATGTGGTGGAGTCTTTTGAGACTTAACTCTCCATTGTTTGATTGGTTTTACGGTTTGTGGAGATGATAAGTGCTCCTTTTTCTGCCAAATCCATTTCAAGTTAGGTTCCTTTCTCGAACATGCTCGTCTTTGTGTTTTGACCCTTGGAACCTCCTTTGATTTTGTCGTTGATGTTTTGAGTACCCAGATTTGAATCGGTTTGTCCTCAAGATGTGTTTTTGGATTCAAATTTTCATGACTCCTTGCATGCTACTTGTAGCATTTGCTTGTCAAGAGATGGAGAAGATTGATTACTTTGTGGTTTGGTCTGTTGATTGCTTCCTTTACATTCCTCCTTGCTTGGTGCAATTGGAACAATGAGTTGCCCGCCTTTAGGTGATAGCTTGAGCTGATTTGTATCCCAATCTGGTACTGCCTTGTATGTCCGCATCCAGGGAATTCCATGAATCATCATCTCATTCATGTGTTCATCTGGTAAGCATACAAACTGATGAGGACATGAACATCCATGTACTATCACGTTCAAGTTGACTACACCCAATGTTGGTCTTGGCTTCTTGTTACATCCTTTTATTGTCGCTATTCCTACTCTCAATGCTTGACTTGTTGCTTTCTTGTACGTGGAATAAATGTCTGTATTTACTCTAGCTCCTGTGTCGACCAAAGCATTTGTGCTATGATTGTTGAGTTGTACTTTGATGCGCATGTCCATTCCATCTAACCATTCATCATATGTTGAAACTACATCTTTAGGCAATTTCCATTGTCGGTCATCTATTTCCAGAGTATTGATGGAAATCAGTATTCGTTGATTCCTAAGAGCAGCTTTTCATTTGAGTACCCGAAGCCGAGCTTCCTCTTGGTCTTCATCAATAACTTGTTGTCGTTTAATCCTCCTTAGCTTGGCTGAATGCATTCTTTCTAGCAATTCATTTATTAGCGGCAAATTGTATTTCTTTAAACGGCATACCAGTAATCCATAGGGAGCTTGTTTATATTTCGATTATAAACCAAGCAATGATATAAAGAATTTTTTTTATGGATGACCATAAACTCATTAATCTCCCTATGGATTACCAAATGGATGTCAAGACAGCGTTCTTGCATGGTGATTTAGATGTGGAAATTTACATGCAGCAGCCAAAAGGGTTTGTTGAGAAAGGCAAGGAAGATTGGGTATGCCAGTTGTTAAAGAGTCTTTATGGCTTAAAACAATCACCGAGGGCATGGTACCATAAATTCCACAAGTTTATGCTTTCTCAAGGCTACAAACGTAGTGAGTTCGATCACTGTCTATATACAAAGAAGGCTAAGGATGGTAGTTGGCTGATCCTTATTTTGTATGTGGATGACATGTTGATTGCTGGCAAGCACTTGGAAGAAATTTCAGCTTTGAAGTCAAAGATGGCAAAATCGTTTGACATGAAAGACATGGGTGAGGCAAGTCATATACTTGGTATGCGCATTGAGAGAGACAGATCAATGATACCATGTTTTATGACCATCGAGGTATCATTTTCGGAGAACAAATAGGCATCTGGTAGATCATCATCTACCCCTTTAGGTGATTCTCCTGAAACAATCCTTGACAAATGATCTATTGTTTGATGTGTAGTGCCCTTTTTTACAACCATAGTGAAATCAAATTCCAAAAGAATGATGAACCATCTCACTATTCTTCCTGTGCTGCATGGCTTGTTGACCAAATACAACAAAGCTTGGTGGTCTACAAAGAACACAAACTTGTTGGCTAATAGGTAATGTCTATAATTTTTAACAGCATAGATCATTCCTAATCCTTCCCTTTTTGTGGTAGTGTAATTCTTTTCTACCAAGTTCAATTGCCGCCTAGCATAAGAAATAGGAAAGTCAATTTTCTCATCTGTTGGTTGAGCTAGTATACAATCGATAGCAAAATTGGAAGCATCTACATGTATGTGGAATATCTTATTCCAATCTGTTGCTTTCAATATTGGAGCTGAGGTGAGAGCTTGCTTAAGCTTCATGAAGGATTCTTCACATGTCTCGGTCCATTCAAAGTGGGTAATCAAGCTATACATGGGTTTTGCAATTATAGCGTACATGTAAATGAACCGTCTGTAATATCCACAATGCCCCATGAAGGCTTGAACCCCTTTGACTATTGTTGGTCTAGGCAAATCAGCAATGACATGAATTTTTTCAATATCATTAGCTATGCCATTTTTAGACACTATATGTCCAAGAATTTTTCCTTGTCTATCCATGAATGTGCACTTTTCAGGATTTAGTCAAATCCTATAAAGTCTATATTTTTCGAATACCTTTTTGAGGTGTTCAAAATGATCAGCTTGGATTGATGAATGTACACATAGATCATCCATATATACTTCCAAGAATTTCCTCAGATATTCTTTAAAAGCATGGCTCATCAATCTTTGAAATGTGGCAGGAGCATTAGTTAACCCAAAGGGTATAACCTGATAGGCAAAAATACCCCATTCCGGTGCAAAAGCAGTTTCATGTTGATATTTTGGGTCAACCAAAAGTTGATTGTATCCCAAAAAGTCATCTAAGAAACTGTAAGCTTATTTTCATGCAACTCGTTCTAAAACATGCTCAGTGATTGGAAGAGGAAAGTTCTTTCTAATGGTAGCTGCATTCACTTTTTTGAGATTGACACACACTCATAATTTTTCATTCTTCTTGGGTACTACCACAATTGGACACACCCAATTTGTGTGTTCAATTTTGTAAATGAATTCAGCTTCCTTTAGTTTCTCAATCTCTTCTTTGATTTTCCTGGCAAATGTTTCATTATATGTGTATGGCCTTTGTCTATTTGGTTTCACATCATCTCTCATGGGTATGGTATGTCGACAAATTTCTGGATCAACACCCTTGAGATACTTGTAAGACCAAGTGAAGATATCTTGGTATTCTTTTAGCAACCTTAGCAAAAGCTATTCTTCTTCCTCTGTTAGGTCATTTGCAATGTAGGCAAGCGTAGGTTGTTCCCCTGGTTCAGTCAAGTCTATCTTTTTTGCGTTCTTAGGCCCTTCGTAGGACTCGCCCTGTTTTCGTAATTCTCTAACAGGTTGTTTGACTATGATTTTTTGATCTTGGAGAGTATAATCTTTGTAATGGGATGGAACAATCATTACATCCTTACCATCCTCTTTTGTGGTTTCCATTTCGATCGTATATATCTCCTTTAGAGCTTTTCAACTCTTCATATTTCTTTACGCTCATCTTGTGTCATGATTGGCTCCTTGTCTTGTTTTTTCGGTTTTTCTTGAGTATCCTTCCTTGTTTTTCTCGATGTTTTTGACATTTTGGGATTTTTGTTTGAAGGATATCTGCCAGTGATTTTGTCCTTGACACAATCATGTGCATCTATCTGCATCAGGAATTGTGTTCTACTGGAGATTGATGGCATAGGTCTTGTTTTCACATTTCTGGTGTCTCTTTTTCGTCTATACCATTTTTGTCTTCTTGATTTCTGGTTAGGAAAGTCAGTAAAACTTTAGTTTTTACCCAGTTTTTTGCCAGTTTGGTGATCCAAATTTTTTGTACCTTTACAAAAGTTGTTTGTACACATGCAATGAGTAATTAGTGTGTGCTTATCATTAGTGTGCTTGGGGTTTCTAGTCTATGGCAAGTCAAACTTCTGTGGACTTGATGTGTGTAGGAGTTGTTAGATTACTGATTAGAGGATGATTAGAGTTAGTCTTGCAGTAGCTAATCTCTACTTACATTGGAGAGTTGATCTCTTGAATCCTCTATTCCTATTCATCCAATGCTCGTGCTTCCATACCCTAGCCGGGTTACCGATCCACGGATTTGATAATTTTGTGTGGGTTGCGATTAGGTCGTGCTACAACGCCTCCCTGTCTTTATGCAAGGAGGCTTCATTCTTGAGTATCCACTCTTGAGGATCCACTTTTGAGAGCTCCCTCTCTGTTGAGTGTTCACTCTATGACCTAGCCTTGAGCTTAATGTCTATGCTTGAGAGACTAGTGCTAACCATTGTAATTAGAGTAAGCTCTTCTTGATTAATTTAATTCCTATTTTACTCATTAGTCTTATCTTCTCTACATTTCATCCTGTCATGAAGTAGTATTACACTTTCATTACCTTGATTATCTAACAGCGGTTTTGAGAATCCTGTAAGCAGAGCTACGCCACTTGGAAATATCTCATTGGAGGAGATATTAAAAAGAGGAGATAATTATTGTTAATAATTTAGATGCGCTGTTAATAATGTAACTGCGCATGATATGATTTGAAGCTAAAAATATTCAGAAAAGCGCGCAGCCACCACGTTATATAGCAGCGCACGTTCTTAGCGTGCAGAAAAGCACCGCGCGCGCAGAGAGAGAGAGAGAGAGAGAGAGAGAGAGAGAGAGAGAGAGAGAGAGAGAGAGAGAGAGAGAGAGAGAGAGAGAGAGAGAGAGAGAGCAATTGACTCAATTGACGCAGAGTGTAGAAGAAGGTTGACGCAACACGCAGAGTGCAGAAGAAGGTAGCGCAGAGGTAAATATTCCTTGGTTTTAACCTGTTGCAGTCACCACGTTGTGTTGCATTTTCTTTACTGTGTTGCATTTTCTTTGCTTCTGGGGGGAGAAAGAGAGAGAGGCGTTCATCTTGGCCAGTGACTTGTAGCCGGAGAGAGAGAGAGAGAGAGAGAGAGGGGGGGGGGGGGGGGGGGGGAGGGACTACAGCCCAGGCCGGAAAAGAAGAAGAAGAAGAAGAAGAAGAGAGTTTTAACCTGTTGCATTCTACACACTGTGCTGCGTTTTCCTTGCCTGCCGTCGGGAGAAAGAGAGAGAGGCGTTCATCTTGGCCAGTGACTCATAGCCGGAGAGAGAGAGAGAGAGAGAGAGAGAGAGAGAGAGAGAGAGAGAGAGAGAGAGAGAGAGAGAGAGAGAGAGAGAGAGAGAGAGAGAGAGAGAGAGAGAGAGAGAGAGAGAGAGAGGGACTGCAGCCTACGCCGCACAGTATTATACAGTTACTTTCTCATCTTGGCCATGTGACTCGTAGCCGGAGAGAGAGAGCGAGAGAGAGAGAGGGACTGCAGCCTAGGCCGGAGAGAGAGAGAGAGAGAGAGAGAGAGAGAGAGAGAGAGAGAGAGAGAGAGAGAGAGAGAGAGAGAGAGAGAGAGAGAGAGAGAGAGAGAGAGAGAGAGAGAGAGGGGGGGGGGATAGACCACCACAAGCTCCTCTACAACAGTCTCAGAGAGTGCCAAGATATCGTCTCAGCAGACTAGCCGTTTGTCATAAATATGCATGCAAGTAATGATGATCAAGCTTCCTAAGTGAGCCTTTCAAAGACCGCCATAGCCATCACGCAAAATCTGAAACGCCTCAGCAAGCTACACGTCAACAGGAATCATTGCAAATTTAGAGAGAGAGAGAGAGCAACCATTATGCCGAGTAAAGAGAGTATGAAGAATTCTGAGTGAGGAACGAGACCCTCACCTCCATGCTTGTATGAGATATTGAGCGTCCAAAACAATGGATTGATGCGCCTCAGCTGAGGTAGTCGGATTGTTGACTACGGCTATGAACTGGGGTTAACATGAGCTCTTGATGGCAGACTTGTGCGTTGTTGTTTTGTTGGGAAGGCTAGCTCAAGAGCCTCTGCCATGGTCGACCAGAGAAATGCCTGCATGCCTACCTTGCTAGCTCAAGAGCTTCTGCATGCACCGTGCTCACACGCCCAAAGCTCTCTAGAATTTGGAATGAGCTAGCTGTGTCTCTGCCGGCAGCTGTTGAGGTTGCCCCTTTGACGGCTTAGAGAGAGAGAGAGAGAAGAAGAAGAGAGTTTTAACCTCGTAGGAAACTATCCCAATAGATCTTAAAGATAGAGAGAGAGAGAGAGAGAGAGAGAGATAAGAGAGAGAGTGTGTGTAGTCTGGAATCGCAAGATGGTAATATAGACCAAAAAAAAATCGCGATGATATTGTTAGTCTAAGAGAGTTTTAACTTCGTAGGACACTATCCCAACAGACCTTAAAGATCTAGCCGACGAGGAGTTAAATGAGAGAGAGAGAGAGAGAGAGAGAGAGAGTGCAGTCTGCAATTGCAAGATGCTAATATAGACAAAAGAAAAATTTACAATGATATTGTTAGTCTAAGAGAGTTTTAACATCGTAGGAAACTATCCCAAGAGACCTTAAAGATCTAGCCGACGAGGAGTTGCACGAGAGAGAGAGAGAGAGAGAGAGAGAGAGAGAGAGAGTGCAGCCCGCAAAAAATCGCAAGATGCTAATATAGACAAAAAAATAAAATTCACGATGATATTGTTAATCTAAGAGACTTTTAACGTCGTAAGAAACTATCCCAAGAGACCTTAAACATCTAGCCGCTGAGGAGCTGTTGAACGAGCGAGAGAGAGAGAGAGAGAGAGAGAGAGAGAGAGAGAGAGAGAGAGAGAGAGAGAGAGAGAGAGAGAGAGAGAGAGAGAGAGAGAGAGAGAGAGTGCAGTCTGCAATCGCAAGATGCTAATATAGACAAAAAGGAAAAATCACAATGGTAGTGTTAGTCTAGGGCTTTTTGATTATACTGTTGAGCAGTAGCCAATTACTTTTTTGAAGTATAATTCACGAAGATATTGTTAGTTGAAGGCTTTTCGATTTTCTAGCTGCCTCCAAGTGAGAGAGAGAGAGAGAGAGAGGGAGTCTGCGTGCATCTTGCGTAATTCATGATCATATTGTTAGTCTAAGGCTTTTCGATTATACTATTGCCAATTACTTTTTTGAAGTAATTCATGATGATATTGTTAGTGGCCATGCTAGTCCTTTCTTAAAAAATATTGTGTGCATGCTTGTTCCTTGAATCAAATGTAAGAAAGCAAAGCTAACAAACTATCCTCATTTATAAAAAAAAAAGATTTTACTAAAAAAACTAGCCCCTCTAACACTAGAGGAAAAGCATAAGCCCCCCTCCAACACTGGAGGGGATAAAAGTGGCAGGGGAAGGGCACATTCCTTACGGTATTATAAAAAATGTGGGATTTGTGCCAACTCCACACCATACTTATGTATGGTTTTTTTTTCCACAACACACCAGCATTCTGTGCACGATGTTTGCACAAAAAACACTAGCATTTTGCACGTGCATGTTGCTGAATTGTACGGTTTACTGCAACAAATAATTCCATGTTGTCAATTAACGCAAAACTTCTGCATTGCCTTTTTAATTGAGAAACCATATTTCCTTTAGTGATGAAGGTTGCTCATCTATTATGCGGTACTATGATGTTGTTGATGAAAATCTAGAGATCAATTAATTTCTAGTATATTGTTTACTATCATCAATTTATCGTTCTAAGTTTAGAGGTCGTTTTTTTTGTGTACATATCAATTTAGGGTATTAAGAAGAAAACTGAACTTTTTTTTTTGTGTACATATCAATTTAGCATCTTAAGAAGAAAACCGAATTTTATTTATGTTGTTGAGTAGATGTAAAGGACTGTATGACTCTCCAAAAGCCTGATCACTTCCACATCAATCGTCCTCTCGATTGCAAATGTCATACTCTCCCATTCACACACTATAGGCATCATCTCATTTGTGCACGCCCCCGTCTTAAACTGTAAAATTGATTTTACTTCTGTTGTGGCGTACATATAGAGACCTATATGACACTCCAAAAGCCTGATCCCGTCGACATCAATTGTCTTATTGATTGCAAATGTCGTCATCTCCCATTTGTGTAAGTCCACGTGCATGTTGTTGTATTGTACGGTTTACTGCAACAAATAATTCCATGCTGTCAACTAATGCAAAACTTCTGCATTGCCTTTTTTTTATTGAGAAAAAACCATATTTCCTTAACACTCTGTCATTGGTTGGTGATTTAGTGATCAAGGTTGCTCATCTATTATGCAATACTATGATGTTGTTATTGAAAATCCAAGGACCAATTGATTGCTAGTATATTTTTTAGTATTATCAATTTATCGTTCCAAGTTCAGAGATCATTTTTCTGTACATATCAATTTAGGGTTTTTTTTGGTACATATCAATTTAGGGTATTAAGAAGAAAATTGAATTTTACTTCTGTTGTTGAGTAGATGTGAAGGACTTTCCAAAAGCCTGATCACTTCGACATCAATCGTCCTCTCGGTTGCAAATGTCGTGCTCTCCCATTCACACACTATAGTCACCATCTCATTTGTGCACCCCCCCCATCTTAAACTATAAAATTAAGCTTAGTTCTGTTGTGGCGTAAATATAGAGACCTATATGACACTCGAAAAGCCTGATCACTTCGACATCAATTGTCTTATCGATTGCAAATGTCGTCATCCCTTATTTGTGGACATTCCCGTCTTTAACTGTAAAATTTACCGCACACCAAAAGCATGATTACTTCAACACCAATCGTCCTCTCGATTGCAAATGTCGTTGTCTCCCATCCAAACACACTATGGTGATTGCGTCCTTTTTACACACCCCCATTTTAAACTGTAAAGTTGCAATTAGTTATAGAATTCCATTGTTTAACTTGGTGACTACAAATATCCGATCCCGTTCTACAAAATTGGCTATCATTTTGACCCCCCCATGTCGTTGCGCCTTACCGGGCCACTTTCTACTAGTTCCCATTGTAGGAGCACAATTCCCATTAGTTGTTACCCTTAGCATGCCATCCAATGCGAAACAATTGCACTTCCTATTAGTTTGTACGTGGAGGGCCCGTCCTAGGTTACGAGCATCGATCTTGCCCAAACATACTGTACTACTTTATCAACTATTTGATGTCATTTACAAAATTCATTTATATACACTAATTTATTCAATACAATACTTGTCATTCATTCAAAAAATCTAGCTCCCCTTTTAAGTTGTGAAGTGATAAATTCTCTCGCAATACATCATAATGTCATTTGAATGGTTGTAGGTAAAATGCTTCCCGATCAAGCAGTGCAATTGAAAAAGAGATTACGCATACAAGTAGTGCGTGTAGTGGATGCCCTCACATTAGATGAGATAACAACAACCTTGCGAGATGAGCGGCACTTGCAGGCCTTGCTCTCTGAAGTGGTCCGCTCAACAGCCTTGAAGTTTGAGGGTGCAGATATTAGTGACGTGCAGCATCTTCTCTTTAGTATTGTTGGAGACATGCCAAAATGCGATATCGACCTACGAGCTGACTTACCAGAGGACATACAAATGGAGAAATTACAACATTGGTATAACTGTTGGAAGATTGAAAAGGAAAAATCCACTCGTGCAAGGAATATTGACACACAAAACACCTTCAGTAAGAAATTGCGAAAGGAGACCCTTCAAGATACCAGAGGATCGATGTCTAGTCTGAACATTCAGAAAACTGTATTCAACTCATTTTTCTCTGTCACCTTGGGCATTCCATTTGAGGCTATAAAACGAGGAAGGAAACTAGGATCTGGGTCATATGGAGACACTTATGAATGCAAGATCGAAGGGATTTCTTTCCTTCCATCCAACAATGTGTATTCCTGTAAGGAATTAAAAGGTCAAGCAAAACAAAAATTCAAATCATTCGCAATTGAGAGTAGTGTTGACCTCAATCACCGAGGTATTGTGTGTGCTCTTGCACATAAAATTCAATCACCATGGATACTTATATTTCCTTATTTCAATGGATCTTCCCTTGGCGATTTGATGGAGTGTGTGCCTACACCTTTTGGAAGCATCAGTGAAATTGTACTTGCGATGGGTGATCAAAAACACAAAAAACCAACTGAACATGAGAATGGAGTTATTCACAATGACCTTCACCCTTGGAACATTATGCTAGACTTCACTAGAGAGGGAATACCAAGAGTAGGAATTATAGATTGGGGTCTTGTCCTTCGACCACCGTATGAGGGAAGACCAACAAATATTCGTAAGCCAAAAGAGCATGCCAAAAGGCCTTGGCAAGCAGTTGAACTATTGAATACCAGATCTACATGCCCTTGGAGCAAATCAACCGATGTATATGCACTTGCATGGGTCATCAATCAGCTCGGTATTTTTTGCAACGAATTTTCTGTGTATTACAAACTTGACTTGATGCAAACAAGTACTGCTATAGAGGTTGAAGCCATACAAAATATAATCAACAATGCCTACCTTCTGGAGAATCCTCTGAAAGAAAGAAGCTCACTGATTTAGATAAAGATCTGGAACATTTTCATATGCACCCCGAACAATGCTTGCGTCCCATCTCTGAAATGTGTATTTCTTTTTTCCACTGATCCTAGAAAATTTATCGCAACTACCAAGCTCTTTTTATTTATTAAGCTGAAAGTTCCATTATGGTTTTCAATAGTTCTTTGAACATTAATTTGTTGCCTACTTCCATTATATTCATCCCTTCTACTTTTTTTTGTCGTCCAATTTCATTATATTAGTCCCTTCTAATTTGAATCGGACTAATTTGTAACTATTGTGTTCACAGTTGCATTTAAGTGTAGGTCTTCTCAATGGCAATCGCTACTACGCTACGTGCTACCCGCAAAAGACGCCGAGAATACGCCACTTTTCAAAATATGTAGACGAAAAGTCCTACTCTGTCCTATTGCTTCCTCATGGTTTAATGTGCAACATATTTATGAGGCTTGGCAAGAGGAATGCAACATCATAGCTCACAACATTTCCATTTGCGGAAGTGTGGCATTTGCAATCTATCAAAAAAAGATACCCAGAATGATCGTCTTAATAACACACGCACGAAGCTAGCAAATGCAACCTTATTGCAAACAACTGCAATGCATAACCTCAAAGTGAATTGGACTTGCTGTTCTACTTGCATGAAAAGTTCAAGAGCAAGCAGCGTTGTCATCTTGCAACCCGACTATATACAAGTCATCCTAAACACAAATCAACTAATTGTGCAATTCCTTAGCGTCATCGATGTTACAATCAGCGTCACAAAAACAGCAACTGCGGTTGCAAAACGCCTGCTTGATAGAAGATCGCTACTCGACAATCCACTAATCTGTTGGTCGACAAAGCAAAACATGTCTCGATCAACTTCGTTACTTGCAAACACGCCACTAGCAGCAGTGCTAGCATACAACATAAAGAATAATCCAATTCTCACGAAGTACCGGTGCATTGCTGAGCAGCCAAACAAAAGAACATCTATTTGTATTCTATCAGCATCAGCTATACAGAATATCGTAAGGGACCACTCAGAGAACAATCCATTTGAACTTATGCAACAAGAAGAAGCACCATGTGAAATTAGCATATTGCAAAATTTTTTCAGCACAACAAAGAGAACTACATTTACTGCTAAAGACAAACACGAGTTTGGTTCCATACAAATACATGATACCGCTTATCTAAGCGAGCGGATAGTTAGATTTCAATACAATGGACTTCCGTCTCATGAATCTGAAGTGCAGGATATTGCATTGGAATCAGGGATATTCCCTTTCCTCTTTCCCACAGGAAAAGGAAACTACCAAGGAGAATTCGACTTTAGTGAATACATTCGAATGAGAATCGGAACTTCCTTCTCTGTATACACATTGTACAAGCCATATTTTCTCATGATGTACCAATTGAAACAAGCTATCATGATTGCAAACTCCATAAATAGTACATTTTTACAAAGGGATATTGATAACTAAAAATGAGCACACACCGCGACATCTACACATGATGCAGTAAAGCATATTATTCGATACAATCTCCCAGCCACAATGCCAGGTACTCCACCATGGCATCGACGAAACTTGAGAGACCTCATGACAATGGTGGACACATGGGGACTACCACATCTATTCTTGACATTCACTACTGATGAGGTTTCCCAAACAAGATGGCAAGAAGTCATCACAATTGAAAAAATTGCTCAAGGCTACAACCAAGACTTCAAGTGGAACGATTGCCCTGTAGAGTGTGCAACACTGTTTCACCTTCGCTGCGAACCCTCATTACCACAAAACAGATACACAGATGGAGAGACTCTTGCAGAGTCATGGGATCAGCTAGAGTGTGCAAATACAAATTCCCATTTGAAGCACAATACATCATGACTTCAACTATGGATGCCTGTACTGCTAGATGGCTTTACTACCGCCCTGGGTATGACCATCAAAATGTTGTCCCGTACCATCCCACAATCTTGCTCCTATGGAAGGCACACATGAATATTCAAAGAGTCACAAATTCATCTATATCGCATTACCTTCTCAAATATGCAATGAAACCAGAACCCCTTGGAAAACTGAACCTCTCCACAGACAACGCAGCAAGGCTTGGACTTCACAGCTTGGACAAAGTAAAGCTTCAACTAATTGCAACCTCTATATTATCAAAGCCAATATCTGCAACAGAGGTAGCAATCAAATGTTTGAAGATTCCAATCATCACAAGGAGTGAACGGGTTGAATACATCGACTCCTCTCCACCATCACTACGGCAAAGGTTGCTATCTCGTAGCCAGACTATAGTCATGCATCCAATTGATTTATATTGTGCAAGGCCCCTTCATTTTGAAAAGATGACATTCTATGACTACCACAGCAGATACAAAATTCTAAAGCCACACGAACATACTCCTGTACTGAGTTTCCGTGATGCGTACAACAACAGCATCATAAAGAAACAACGCCTCATCAGATTTACAGAGTATGATCATGGCCATCAAACAGAGGGATTCTTCTTCAATGTCTTGTTGCAAAAATTTCCCTTTAAGAACGAGATGGAACTTCTATCACCAACCAACACACTCTCTTCTTACTTCCTGGAGTGCAAAATCCGTCGGATCATTCTTCATGATGAAGACTTAGAGATGTACATAAATGAGCACACCCAACGCAATATGCTCGTCTCTGAAAATACAAGACACACTTTAAACCTCATAAAACAAAAGTTCATCCTCAATCGTGAAGATCCACTCACTTGTACAGTGAATGACACAGTTGAACCAGGAGTATCTCAAAGTCGTGCTACAATGCTGAAGCTACTGCAAGAGTTCGTTGAGACCAACAATGCAGCTCTGACCTCTCAACAGCAAGAAATCTTCGATCGTATAGCAGGCCTGAGTAATGGCCTCCATGTCATTATAGGCGTTCCAGGATGTGGAAAAACATTCCTCATAAAATTCTTCACCTCAAGCTTCATAAAAAATAATAAGACCGTTATCTTGACTGCATCAACTGGAGCAACGGCTGCTCGCCTTAGCAGCCTTGCAACTACAGTCCACTATCAATTCAGGATTCCTTGTTGTAAGCAAAATTTCCACAAGCAATTCATCCCACAGATGAAAGATTTGTCGCTATACATGGTGCCAACGTCATTATCATAGACGAGATATCAATGCTAACGAGTACAATCTTCAATATGGTCGTTCGCCAGATAGTTAACATCACCAACGGAACACTTCTTGACCCATTCAGTCAGAAGCTCATATTTCTTTTTCGGGATTTGGCGCAACTACCTCCAGTCTGCCATCACCAGGAGCCATTATGCCATGTTTGCAGTATACAAAACTCAGCTTACATCGTTGCAGCCACTACCCACAACATGACCTTCTCAGTTTGCCATGCTGCAGACCCCGCTTACATCTAATTCTTGGATACGATCCGTGTCAAGCAACCAACAGAACAACAAATAGCAGAAACACTTTCACAGTGTGTAATTAATGAAACTGAACTCCTACGAGTAATCGATGACGATACTACACTGATATGTACTCATAGGGAAGACGTATATAAGTACAACAACTTGATTCTGCAAAAGTCTTTCTCGGCATCTGATATTGTTGCCATTCCACTGAAGACCAATGCTCTTGATGAACCATTGCTGCAAGAATGGCTCCAAGACAAGGCATTCCATGAGATGGACAATACTGCAATTGGGGCTAGATGTATGATTACAGAAAACATTAACTTGGCTATGGGTGTCTCGAATGGTTCAACTTGTCGTATACTTTCCTATTCATACGACTGTACCGGTCAAATTGCTACTATAGAAGTAATGCTACTTTCCACTGATACCACCATGACAATACGAAGGACTAAACATGCTACAAGAGAAATCAATTGCAAATGGTTCCACAAAAGCACATTCCCTTTGTCACTCGCGTACGCAATCACTGGACACAAATCTCAAGGAGCTACGTATCAAAGAAAGACATCCTCATTATAAAACAAGCTTTCGCCCCAGGATTGGCATACGTCATGTTCTCTTGTGTGACAGAAAGACGCCATCTCAAAATATTGAACATCCCAACCCCAAGGATGTTCTTGCCGGCCAGTAGAACACTCCCCCAATGGTTAGACATTTCCTCACTTGTCTTTAGACATTTCCTCGCTTATTTTTAGACATTTTCTCGCTTTTTTTCACAAACAATTCCTCTAGCTCTTTCGGTATTTCATCTCGTAAGGTGCATGGACTACACAATTAATTATTTGACGACAGTTTTCTTTACTGTAGATTTTCTTCATAGCAAGTAACAACCTCCAGCATCTCCTCATGGACACCGATCAGGTAACCATTCCTCAAATTAATCTATTTTGTAGCTACATTTTATGCCATTCAATATGTAGAAAACTCAACCATCATATTTCTCTTTCTCTATCATTCAGATATTTGATAAATTCATCAACATCGCAGCTACCTCAAAACCAAAAAACAATTATTCTGTATACCCATCTTCAAATCAAATGCGCCTAGCAAATATGGCTGGCGAGGCTCCGAGTGCATTCATCGAAGGGTTCCGCACGACTTAACTCCTCCACTCATACATCAATAAATGCAGCAATCGAAACAAAGAATATAGAAATAACGAGCTAAAGGTGGCAACAGGTACTTCGAGCTCTTCATATTCTTGTATTGTAAACACTAAAAGTTAACAAATTTGGTTGCTTCTACAACATCTATCCTTCTTTTTCTACAGGGTTACAAAAAGAGATACTGCTATCGTTGGACATTGACTTTGATGAGTCAAACAAACTACTGCTAGACACAGAAGCCCAAGAAATATTGAACACAAAGACTGCTAGTATCACCACCTATGCAATCGAGATGCTGCACTACGGTTACAAAATTGCCCTCGACAAATTGGTCGTTCTCGACAAGAATACAGCAAGCTAGGCACTTTCCAACATGGTCAAAGAGTTTGGGAACAAATTCAAAGGGAAAGAGAGAGCAATCTTAACTGATGAGAAATTCACATGGCATTTTAATAGAGACCTTTTTGATGCCCGGTTCGGTCAGACAACTGATCCATTTCGAAAGCTTGAACCACTACATGGTAACCATATGCACCCCTTATAGAATATAATTATCTGATTATTATCTAATTACATACTAATTCAGCACATCACTTCAGTGCAGGACATCGACAACGAAACCAATAAGGAGATCCCCAACAACATAACAACTTCACAAGAGGAAGCAGCACGTTCCAACGTTGCTCCAACTCCCAAAAGACAACGACAGATGAAGAGAACTACGTAGTTTACTCTATTAGGTGCAAAATCAATAACCGTGTTTACATAGGCATGACATCCGATTTTGAAGCTAGGAAAAGAGCACACATGACAAATTCACCAAAACGGATGAAACATGATGTGTCGTCCTTTCCCCCATTTTGTCAAAACTTTGAGTTTCATGTACTGCACAATACACACGATAGGAGCACTGCTATTGCACTGGAAGCACAAGAGATAATTACTCAAGATGCAACGTCCACCAAAGGATACAATAATTTGAAGGGACATCCTCCAAACTACAAGAAATACTATTATTTAAAACACCATAGAAAAATATAGCGTGCAATGAAACTTAATCTTTGTTCTAAGGTAGCAACTCCCATTCAGTTTTCTCTTCTGTATTCAATCACTTCTCAAGAGTCTTTTCCTCTAATACTGTGATAATTTTTATGTTATGCTTCTCTATTATCTGTGAGACTTTCTTTATGTTGTGTTCTGTTCAGGTTATGTTCTGCAATTTTTTTCTTGATATCATATTATGTTTAGCTTATGTTCTTGCTTTCCTCTACATGAACATCATTCAGCTTTCAAATTTTAGGATTCAATCGCTACATGTACTGCAGCTCAATGACTGATCAACATACTAGTCCGTCCACATTACCTAAATGTCTTGCAATAACATCAAGAGAAACAGACAATCCATTCCAGCAACCCCATGTCTAATACTTCTACAAAAAATTATCAGCTAATAAGAAACAAATCATGTAGCAACAACTTATATATTTTACAAAAAAATTATAAATGTACAAATGCTGCACCTTGTCTTCAACATATTAAACAACACAAAACAACAACTGCATTAGGTTATAACGCTTGTTCTGAACATCCACCAAGGTTGAGAATATATTATTTTTTGAAAAAAAACAAGAAAATATAGTTGTGAACTTATACCATCTTTATTTAATTGCTTTGTTCAGTGTCTTTGTCATATAACCTTAATCATTGGCTACAACAATGTCTTTTTTTTTCCATTCAGACTATGACATACTTGACTACTTATCAGCTTCTTTGATTTAAATGCTTTTTCTTTTCAGTTTACAATAGGTAGGCCGATTCCAGCTGATCTGATTGAGCAGCAACCAGAATTTGAGACTACAATGTATAAATTGCACTATTGTCTTTACCCACATTTGCAAGAGCGGGTGCTCAAACACTACATGCATAAATGGACTGAGTTCATTCCATGGCAAGTTCAACCACCTACCCCATGGCATCCACATTACATACTTGGAACACACTCGCTCGAGAAATCACCATCGACATCGCCATGCTGGTTGGTTGCTCCACAAAACACCATTGTATGTTGTTCGTGCAGATTGCGGACGTGCTCGGCCTACTCGAGACTATAGAATTGAATTACTCTAACGTGGTCCCCAACCACCTTAAGTCAGCTAAACAATTCCTTTCGCGCTATTTTTCTGTCAACCAGTTAGTCACATGCGCAACTTTGAAGATCATCTTACCGATATAGCTCTTACTTCCTGCATCAAAATCTCCCACTAATATGTGTTGTTACCTAGTCCTTCTCCTCTTCTCCATAGAAGTTATGTCCGTTTCATTGTGAAGAAGTCATTGCATGCTACATTCAAAGTCTTACAACTCTCGTTTGCTTGGTTCTGTTCTTGATTCATCAACTTTTTACCATACTATTTCCATTAAATCGTTCCAGTGACTTACACTCACTTAGCGTAACAAGATTTGAGCAAAACAAATAATAAGCTCTCCCTATCTCTCTCTCTCTATCTCTCTCTTTTTTTTTAAAAAGGCCTGCCGCTCTCTCTCTCTCTCTCTCTCTCTCTCTCTCTCTCAAAACAAAACAGTACATAAATTCCTGTATATATGAGTGACTTCTGCTAACTAACGCTCACAAGATTTGTCGACATTAAAATAAGCGCACTCACACAGTCCCTCCCTCTCTCTCTCTCTCTCTCTCTCTCTCTCTCTCTCTCTCTCTCTCTCTCTCTCTCTCTCTCAGCTTTCACTTCTATGTTCTCTTTACTAATGTATACTCTTCTTCAATGCTTCGATGCGAACAAAATAGTATTTACAATGGTGCCCTTACTCTCCATTCATTTTCGTAAACATCCAGGTACCAAATCCATAAACATCCAAGCACCAAAGGGAAGCTCTCTCTAATTGCAATAGTATTCCTTGCTATTGCTTCTCAATAACTCATTGAAACACTCTCCAACTTCATGTCTTCTCCAACTTCATTCCTTCTCCTCCAAATCTTAGCAATCAAGGCATACTAGTTATTCTAGATTTGAGAGATGTATGTACTTCTTGCTATTAATCACTCCTATTCTTCCATAAGCATTCGATTTTTGATATTTAGCATCACTAATTAGGTTGATTAAGTTGGTTCTTAATCTTTTAGTTAGTGTGTAAGCCCTATTGTTTACTTGTGTGTAGATAGGTTTTATGAAGCTCTAGCACCATTCACCTCGTGTGTGTAGCTATTGATGAAGTGCTGTGATTGACATGTGGTAATTAGTGTGTACTTATCATTAGTGTGCTTGGGGTTTCAAGTCTATGGTAAGTTGGACTTCGATGGACTTGATGTGTGTAGGAGATTGATTGATTAGTGATTAGAGTAGATATAGAGTTAGTCTTGCCATGGCTAATCTCTACTTGCATTGGAGAGGTGATCTCTTGAATCCTCTATTCCTATTCATCTGATGCTCGTGCTTCCATGCCTAGCTCGGTTTCCAATCCACGGATTTGATAATTTTATGTGGGTTGCGATTAGGTCGTGCTACAACGCCTCCAAATGTGGGATTGTGTGTCTAACCTCACTATCGTATCTTACTGCACTATTAGCGAGAACCACGATTAAATTGTCAATCCATGGGATGAAGCTGACTCGACTAGTGCATAGAGTCTACAAGAGGTTGTCAATCTCTTGGAAATCAACTAACAACTCGCATCTAACTCATGCTACACTCAAGTGACAGAAATCACCAAAAGCCAATCGCACATCGGCAAACAAATCACATCCGTTGCAGCATCAAACGACATCCAAATGTAACGGAAATTCTATGACATTTTTATAAGACCTAAGCACACATGCTTATGGTCTCAAATCCCACTTTAGGTCAAGTGCTAAAATCGCGATTATTAACAACAATGGATTTTTGACCTAGTCGTTTTCGACCCATAATGCATCTAAATGCTTAGCAATGATGCCCCAATACCCCGCATATGCTTAGTTTTTATTTAAAAGTGTAAATTCCTAGTTATGATGTCAAAAGCTATGAATTATTGTGATGTGCTTATGTTAATGCGTAGAGCTCTTACCTACGGTTGTAACGCAACAAACACGATTGCAATGTGACAACCCGGGAGGGAGTAGGAAGCGTGAGAAGGAGATAAGTGAGAGTTATTAGCTGACGCTGTGTATTTCATTATCCAAAAACCTCCTAATAACTTACAAAAATTGGCTTTTATACCTTAGCCAAGATTTTTGGTGGTCAAAACTAATAATCTGGGAGTTCTACCAAAGATGGGTAATAACAGGTTGATACGATTTGAAAGCTTGTAGCCCCAACTCATCAATTACAAGGTTTATCCAAAAAATAGGAGTTACAATATTCTCGATTTATCAAAATAATAAGTATTTTTACAATGAGAACTCCGAAAAATGGTATCTGTGTTAGCTTGCTGCTACCAGGCTATTCGTTTTGTTTATGCAAAAATTGGTTCTACTCTTTAACTATGGTGCCATAAACAAGTTGCTAAATGGACATCATCATTCAAAAGTCCCTTTTATAGAGTGGTGGATTTGTTTGAGAAGTGCTCTTGAGTTTTAGAAGAAGGATATGTATGGATATCCTCTAGATCGGGTTGGAGTCCTAGTTCTCAAGAAGAGTGTGTTGCAACTACATAGCCTTGATCTAGCTAGCATAGTGTGGTGAGCACATTAAAAAATGCTTCAAAGTTGAATGAAAATAGTGTAACAATGAAAACTATAGTCTATTTGGATTTTTTTGTGGGTGTTTTTTCAAATCTTAAAATTGCTGACCACAATGGGACCCTTATGGTAGTGCAATTTTTTTAATTAAAAATATGAAAAACTCAAACATGGTAAATTTTAGAGGCAAATTGACTACATTTGATGGTTTTAAGATTTAAGACTATGGGAAAAGTCTTTAGTGTTTCCACTTTCAAAATTTGAATCTTAGAGGTAAATTTTTGTTAGTTGGACTATACATGCAGGGTTTTATCTTTGTGGGAGATAGTAGATTGTGATGTGTGACATCATTGGGAGAGATGAACCCAAGACATAGCAATTGATGTCAATGTGGTATGGCAAGTGTGCATGAAAGTCCTATAATTGTTTATGTTGGTTAGCACATGAGGCTCATGAATGTAGAGGGGGCAGGGGGGAAATGGTCTTTATTAGCTTCATGTTGCCACAGAGAGAGAGAGAGAGAGAGAGAGAGAGAGAGAGAGAGAGAGAGAGAGAGAGAGAGAGATGCCATTGCTTTGGTGCTCTTACAAAAGCTCTCAAGAAGTGCCTGAGGAGCTTTCCATCATAAATGTCATAGCTTGAACTATCTGATTATTGGCTACGTGGAAAAGGGGGAATATATGGTAGCTTTATATTTTTATGAAGGGTGAGGGTTTGTCTCCAAATGTAGTAACTTTAATTTTCTTCTTGAAAGCTTGTGGTAGTTCTGTAGTGGCGGATACAGGTGAAAAAATCCACAAGGAGGTTATCCAATTATTGCTAGTAAATAGTATTGAGCTTGGCAATGCTCTGGTAGATATGTATGTCGAGTGTTGTGCTTTCACAAAGGCATACCAAGTTATTTAGGAGCTTGAAAATGCTAAAATGTTATATCATAGTCAATGATCATTGTTAGTTATGCCCAACATGGTGAAGATGTAGACTGTTTTGAACAAATTCAAAAAGAAGGTTTCGCTTCAAATATTGTGACCTTTGTTTGCATTTTAAAAGCTTGTGGTAGCCTCGGAGTAGTAGAAATGGGAGAGAACATTCACGATGAGATTGCTACACAAGAGCTACTAAAGAATGATGTTTTGCTTGGCACCCCCTTGGTGGATATAGAGTGCTAATTGTGGTGCTCTCAAAAAATCAAGGCAAGTGTTGAAGAAGCTTTTTGCTCAATGCACCAGTCTCTTTGTATGTGAGATGTGGCAACTTTTGAAAGCATGTGGCACTATGCACCATGTTGAGATGGGCAAAAGAATTCACAATGACATTATTAGTTAGGGTTTGTTTTTTAAAAAAATGCCATGATTAGCATTGCCTTGGTCTACATGTAACCAAATAGTGTGTACTTTAGAAAGCACAAAACGTGCAGAAGGAGATTTTTTGTCAAGAATGACATCTCCTAGTGTGCATTGATCATGGCATACACCAAAAGGGGGCAAGGCAAGGAAGGTGTGGGTTTTTTTCAACAAATGGGAAGCAAGGGCCTCCCTCTAGATGCAATCACCTAGCTTGCATGATCTTGAGGGTATGTGACACTACTCAATGTGTTGATATGGGTAATTAACGAAATCATGATGGTACTGCTAGTTGGGGGATGTTGAAAAAATAACCCGTGCTTGGCACTATCATTGTAGACATCTATGCCAAATTTGGTGTATTGCTTACGAGCTCTCACTTCAAATTTTCTTCCCCTTCAATTCTGATTGTGGAACATGCCCTACACAATAGGGGTGGAAGCTCTGTGTTGTTTTAAGTAGTCTCACAAAATGAAATCACTTATGCCTACATCTTCAAGGAATATGCAAGATGCTAATATGGGCAAAAGAATGCATGATGATAGTGAAGGGTCGTTGAAAGAGAAGACGTTAAGAATTCATGATGATAGCTAAATCTCTAGAGGTGTGCCAAATCTACAACAAATATAAGTGTAGACAAACCTGCTCACTGTTTTCACATTTACCCTTGCCACACTTTGAGCCTCTACCCACCTAGTCATGTAGTCTACAGCCACTAGAATGTAGACTTTACCATTCTTTGTTCTATGCAGAGGACCCATAGCATCAATGCCCCACTTTTCAAAGGGTCCATTTGCAAGCACTATTTGCCTCGGACCATGCACCAGCCTTTTATTTCCATTTACCTGATAGTTGTGACAACTTTTATACCAATGTTGGACATCCACCTGCAAGCTTTGCCAAACATACCCCACAAGCAAAATCTTCTTCACGGTTAATTCTTGGGCAAAATGACCGCCACATGCCTCCATGCAAACCTTTTAGAATGGCTAGAATTTCCTCGATAGTTGGTACTCTTTTGCACACTTGATCCTTCCCTCTTTGATAGAGGGAGCTTTCTAGGAAGAGATAAAAACTTGCCTTCTTCATAAGTCTCCTCTTTTGAGATTTTGTGAAGTCTTGTGGAAACTCGCCCTCCAAAATGTAGTCAATAATGGGAGCCAATGACTCCAATCCCTGGTATCTCGGTTGCTTGACAGCTGCTGTCACCATGACCTGCACTTCTTTCTCAACACATGTAACTACTTGTTGTGCAAGTAGATCGGCATCTTCATTTTGTTTCCTAGGAATATGATATAGTTGTACTTCTTCAAACTGATTAAACAACCTAAGAATGGCATGAACTTTTGTCCTTAGGCTTTCATTCTTGCATGCCCAAATGCCTAAAATTTTCTTCACAATGAGAAGTGCATCCCCTTTACCATGAGACGTTGTATACCTTGGCCAATGCACATCTTTAAACCATGAAGTAGTGTGCCGTATTCTGCTTCATTCTTGCTAGTTGAACCTGGTAGATTGACCTTCTCTTTCATGACCACCTCTCCACTTGGGTTGAGCAACACTAGCCCTCCCCCTGCTTTTCCTATGGCTCGCTGAAAAGCATCATGAGTTCTGCCTCCATGTAGCCTCTTTGCAAAGCATACATGACTCTACTAACAAAGTAGATGGGTCACATCCTGGTACTGTGGGGATCTTGTTGTAGCAAAACAGCCCCAATTGTTTCTTTCCTAGCACTAGATCTAACAAAGAATGTGTACTCCCAACAAGGAGGCTTAAGTGTTGGTAGCTCTGATAGAATGATTTTGATGTTACAAAAATATTCTTCAAGCTCATCAGACCAAACAAACTCTACTTGTTGTGTCAACTTTTGCAAAGGGTGAAGTAACTCCGAGGCTAAGTGAATGAAGCGTGACATATACTTCACCTTTTGAATGAATGAGATGACCTCCTTAAGACTCTTGGGTGATGGTAACTCAATAAGATCCTTTGCCTTTGAAGGATCCACCTCAATACCTTTACAGAAAACCTTGTGACCAAGCAAGATCACTTCATCCTCACCTATGTGGCACTTGTCGGGGTTGAGTTGACCTCCCATATCGTAGAGTTTTTTTAAGCCTTCTTCTACCTTTTGTAGATGCAATGATTTTGAGCTATAAATACAGAAATCATCAATGAACATCCTAATTGACTTTCCAAAGAATGCTTGAAACATCATGTTCATGAAACGTTGGAAAGTTGCAGGAGTATTTGTCAGTCCAAATGGCATGACTCTGAAAGCATAACAACCCCAAGGAGTGATGAAGGTTGTTTTAAATTGGTCCTCCAATGCAATCCCTATTTGAAAGTAACCTGAGTAGCCATCACACACAGTGTACTTCTCATGACCAGCTACCTCATTTAGTATCTCATCTTGAAATGGGAGGGAAAAGTGATCTCTTTTTGTTGCCTCATTGAGCAGACGGTAATCCACACACACCCTCCACTTGCCGTTTTTCTTGGGAGTGACAACCACGGGAGAGACCCACTCTGAATTCTCCACTGGATAAATGAAACCTGCTGCTAGAAGCTTTCTTACCTCCTTGAGTAGAGCCTACTCCTTGATGACTCTAGCCTTCGTAGCTTTTGAGCCTTAGGTGGGGCTCTGGCTTCAACTCAATCTTGTGTTGAACAACATCTACTCCACGCATATTGGTGTATTCTTTAGCAAAAAGCCTAGGAAACTTCCTTAGCACACATTTGAATTCCTCTCTTTCGTCCTTTGTAAGTGTTGTGGACAACATACCTTTTAACGTTCCTTCATCTTGCACATCTTGGTTCTCTTGGGAACCTACCTCTTCCAAACCCGGGCAAGAGGTCTCCTGGTTGGTTGGATTAAACCTTACCCCCATGACTTCAATGGAAGACTCCTCTTCGGTAATGCTCCCGCTACTTTCTTCTTCTAAAGTGTTATCGGTCCACTCTTCTTCCGTCTCACTTTGAGATGATTCTTCATGGAGCTCCTCTTGGCGTTTCTCCTTCATGTCAAAGACAACCTTCTTATGATTGTCATTCCCGCAATTTAATTTTCCACTCTCCCAATCCTGCAAAGCTCGCATTTTCATTAGCCATGGTCTTCCTAGGATAAATGGGTAACCATTTCCTTTGGTAGACATAACATAGAAATCCACTACCTTCTTAATGCCAAAGGCCTCCACAAAAACATTTTTGCAAATGCCTACACACCTAGCCTTGCTATTGTTTTCCATTTTCACTTTAATTTTAGGTGTCTCATGGATGTGCATGCCTAGTATTTGCATGAGTCCCTCTGTCATCATGAAAATTTGTGCACCCCCATCCACTAAACCTTTCCCGATCAATATTCCTTTGATGTAACAATCTAGCACAGGTGGAATATCCTCATTCATTTTAGCGTGTGCAATTTTTACAACAGGCACACTCTCTTTTATCTTTCTCCTAGTGCTAACTGCTTTTGTTAAATCTCTCCTAACTTGTGGGAATAATGCAAGAAACTGAGGCCATGAGATATTAGGACCCTTACCTCCAACAAGTTGTATGGAGCCATACCATGTCCAAGGGGGAAGTGTTGGAGATGTCGAGTCCTCTTAGCTTCCTTGGTCTCCTTTGCCTTCTTGCCTCGTCCATGGTCACTCTCTGATGTGACTCCTTCTTTCTCTTTACCTTTTCCTCGGCCACGGTTAATGCCATTTGCTTCCATGTCAACCTCATTTGAATTTTTCACCTCTACCACATGCACATTTGGATCTGGCAAAGGTGGAACTCCTTCTACCCCTTGTGGAGGTGGTCGTGGTCCATTTGGCTTTTGTAGAAGCCTTGGTTGTTGACAAGTTCCTTCACCTACATTCATCACTGGGTAATTCAAGCTAGGTCTCCCTGGCTCCCCACGGGGCCAAGGACAATTATACATCCCATGTCCAGACTCTCCGCAATTCCAACATTGCAAGACTCTCCTAGGTCGTGGCTCTCTCTCTCTTTTGACTTCTTTGCTTGTCCCTTTGGAACTACAGCTTGGGCAAGGTGAATTGATAGGCTACTTAAAGATTCATTTAACTTCTCAATCACTTCAGTCGTTACCTCAGGAAGCTCTCTAGGTGTTGATGCGTGTGACTTACCTTTGGGTCTAAGACCTTCAAATGTAACCTCTCCCCTTAAGCACTTGAGTTTCCTATACTTCTTAGCAGCCCTAGTTTTCGCTGCATCAAAGGTAGCAAGTGCACCCGCCTCAACTTTTACCTTAAGGTCAAGAAAGAGTCCGGCTATGAACCTCTCTTTCTTTAGAAATTCTGCACCATCACCAGGATTAGAAACATTTAGTATCCATAGAGCCCAAAGACGTAGAAACTCTTGCTTGTACAAGTAGTAGTCATCTAAGTCCTTTTTCTTATGAGAAACAATGTCTTGCCATAATTTTTGAGTGTTTTGGGGATCAAACACTAAAACAAAAAAAAAGGTGTCATCGACGCAGATATCGACGCCCCGCGTTGATATCTGCGTCGATATCTACGTCCCTGTGAAACTGTCGCTATTTGCGTCGATATCTGCGTGGAAAGGCTTTATTTGCGATGCAGATATGGACGCAGTTATAGACGTAGATAGCGACGCAGATATGGACGGATATATAGACACATATATCGACGACCATAACAGAAAAAAAAAATTGGGCAGAGGGCAAGGAGCCTGGCCTGTGCCCAGTGAAAAGATGGACACAGCCACCACAACCAGACTTCCTACCCTCTGCCCAAGAAAGCGAGCAGCACCAAAATCAATCGTGCTCCCGCAGAAATTTCGGCAGAGTTTCCTTCGTTTTTACATAAACTTTTCAACAAAAAAAATCATGTATACGCCTCCTACATGCTATCCATGTAGGATCTCACATGAGATTTAAGGCCAATGACCATAACGAACCATAACCATAACGAACTATAACCATAACTTAAAAGCATAACCATAACTTAAAACCATAACCGACCAATATAACCACTTTGATCATAACCAGAAACAAAATTAACAATAACCATAAGCATAACCAGAAAGTTAAACATAACCATAAACAAAACCTGAACCATAACTATGTCTATACGAGAATAGGAGAAATAACCATGTCTATACAATGACAATGACAATAACCATAACCATAAGGAAAACAATAACTGTCTGAACAATAATCATAACCATATATATATGGAATCCGGTCCACTGATGATGAGGCGTCACAACCTGCACATAGGACAACTCACAAAATTAGTATTGATATTACTTCACATATACTTACTTAATTCAATCAACTCACACATATTAACGTCTCACCTCAAGCGATCAGCGAGACTGTAAGGCCGCCCAGTCTACAGGCTCTCCTGAAGCATCAAGATCATTCAATACTTCATAGATACCTCTGCGATATCCATCCGACTCCTCCTGACGTGTCGGGACTCCATGCATTGCAAGATTCTACGTTTATACAAAAATCAGAGTAATAACAATACATGATTCATCGCGTTTTAAAAAACGCCATAGTTAAGATTGGATTAGAAACTCACAAACTCATAGCGAAAGGTGTCGAAGCCTCCGCTGCCAAGATGAGATGTCCCCTTGGTCATCTGTCGTATCTGCCTGGCCTCACGCTGCTGTCTAAACCGCGTGGCCGCTGTCCGCTTATCCTCCCTGATCTGCAGCCACATCTCGTGTGGGATGCCCGAAGGCTTCGGCGAGTCGGTCCTGAAAGCCTTCCGAGATGCATCTCGTCGATGTTTCACGGTGTCCCGTGCAACACACTTGATCCACCTCCTCAGAACAACTTCAGAACCCGGAGCAGGCTGATACTCTCTCAAGATGGTCTCCACTATGTAAGTGACTTTGTCCTTTTCCTACTGATCCGAAGACGTCATAATGCTGGTCGAAAACTGTAGCTCCGCGAGCTAGTGAATCCGCTGTCTCATACTCAGTCCCGACTCTATCCATGTCAACAGAACCATCTGGCCGTAGAGTATAGAGCTTGGAGGCACTAGGATCGTGTGTCCCCCAAGGTGTCCGAGGTGTGCCAAGAGGTGTGTCGAGAGGTGTGCCTGGGTAGGACGGGGGTCGTGAGCGAGGAGGGGTCGAAGCATCTGTGGACCCTCCTCCACAGCAACCACCACCTCCACCTGATGATCGTCGAGATTGGCAAGTGCGCCTGTGCTGCGGAGATGAGTACGTACCCGCCTCTGTCCCACCCCTAGGTGTCGAAGCGGCCGTGATGGGAGAAGCAGGCGTCGTACCCATAGGCGTCCCCCCCCCCCCCCCCCCAATAGGTGTCCCTCCCTAGGCATCGGACCCTCGGGTGTGAAGCCCGGAGGCATAGTACCCGTGCCTCTGGCTACCCAGTACTGAGAAGCCTCTGCCATCTGAGCAGGCGTCATCCGTGTAACGAAGCCCATGAATGCATATGCACTCATAGAAGCGGGATCTGGAAATTGGTATGCCATACTAAAGTCCTGCAGAAAGAGAGTAAAATAAAGCGTCAGAACACAGTTGTTTAAATTAACTTTAAGCTTAATTTTAAATCAACATCTTCACACAAACACTTACAGGCCTAGGCCTCGACGAGTGAGGCATCATCGATAAGATCTTGCACCGTTTTATCGTCTATCTCTAATTGCAAACATAACTCTGCCCCAACTCGTTCTGGCAGATTGTCTTCATCCATTGCATCTTCATCTACAAGTGTCAATTCTGGCTCGTCTACGTCATCCCTCGTATATCTGTCAGCTTCCTCTGCCATACCTTCGTCCATTTCATCTAATGTCACAGTAGTATGGACGTCGTCTGACTGACTTTCCTCCAAGAGATCTTGCCCTTCAAATACTTGTTTATTTCTTGGAGCAACCTGAACCACAAACCACCATTGTCGCTCTCGAGGGTCCGGTACAAAGACCACTTGCTCGCAATGCTCGGGGAGAGCAAATGTGTCGTTCGCATCTGTCCAAACCTTTGTAGAATCTATTTGCACAAGTTTGTTTCCATCTCTGCATACCGTTGCATTGCGACCAGAAGTAATCACCTTGAACCACTTCACATCCAAAAAAAACATCTCAAACCGCCTGAAGCTTACTTTCAGGATATCTGACACCAGACCACAGTAACACCAGACCACAGTAATCTAGGTTGCTAGTGCTCTCATTCGTGTCTCTGGCACTAGCCTTGCTCTTTTGCATGAAACTAACCATTACCCCACTGTCAAACGTGTTTCTTCTGCTGTCAATTTTTTGTGTTCTGAAATGCTTTCCATGCGACCACACTGCCATGTATGTATGGTACTTCCAGTCACATCCAATAGCTAGCTCTTTCTCTTCTAGAGATATGGGTTCTCCGATCTGTTGAGCTGCTCTCACTGTTTTGTCCAACCATGCCATTGTAGGGAATTCATGTAGAGGAGCGAGATAGTCTGGCAAGGGTAAACCTCTAGTCGTTCGGCTTCGCCTGAAATCTTGTCGCTCCCTATTGAGTCTCTCTTTCTCTTCTTCGTACCTTTCAAGCCATTTTTGCATCGGCGTTGAATTTAGTATACAGAACTTCATGATCTTTTCTCGCATGACGTCGTTCATTTTCTTCGGCACCCCTTGCCCTTGCGGTTCCTCTCCCACCAGTCTTGCATCCTCCTCATCGCTCCACAATCGAGGCCTTTCTGGGTCAGAAACGGATAGAAATTCGATCGTCAATACAAGAGACTTTTGCACCAGCCATCCTTCTGCCATGCTCCCCTCTAGATGCGCTTTTTGACGAACAAAACCTTTAAGTGTTTTCATGAACCACTCTAGAAAGAACATCCAAGGACTGTGGACTGTGCCTGCTCTTGGAAGTTTTGTTTGGCCAGCTACATTGGTGAAAGGCCACAGCTCTGGCATCTTTCCAACTGATTGCAAATCATCTCATGAACCTCGATTGTCTTTCATTCCCATGATTGTCTTCCAGAGGAGCTCTCCCACATTCTTGAATATATGCATTGGATCCAGCAAATGGTTAATTAGTAGATCACCCCAATACGGCAACGTATGGAGAATGGACAAACGTTTCATTCCTGGAACAGTTTGCCCCTCATGTTGCTCCCATCGGCAACGCCACTCTTGTACATGCATAGGACGACATTCGATGTGACCAAGCTGACCTTCGCGCAAGTGATGGCCATCTGGAAGATAACGGTGGTGGCCTTGATAAATTGTCTTTCGAAGAGAGGCAGAATAGCGCACATCCAAAGACTGCCCGCAAATTGGACATGCATTGTATTCCGAAGTTGTTAGCCCTGCATATATTAAAGCATGAATCAGGCCAAGGCAAAGTGCTTGCAAATAGCGAGAATTTTGTAAATCAAGAACCATTACCAGAAGCCTCTCCGTATCCTGGCCAATCATGCATAGTCCACATAAGAAGTCCATGGATCCTTGCATGTTGTTGTCCTACTGGTTCAACCGCATCTGCTATGTCTATCCCATGCCATAACTCCTGGAGCTCGTCAACTAGTGGAGCTAGATAAACATCCATGTTTTTTGCCTTGAACTTACCAGGTACAATCAAGCTTAATATCAAATGACCCTTCTTGATGGCAAGCCACGGCGGGAGGTTGTAATTAATAAGGCCAGGTATCTTCAATGTGCCTCCAGGCCTTTGAATCAGCAGGCACCCTAAATGTTGTGTCAGTGGATCTATTCGTAGAATGCCACCGCATCAACTTTGCAATGGAACCACAACGAAACATGCTTTTTATCCTAGGAATAATAGGGAAATGCCGCAACACTTTAGCTGGCACTGTCTCGCCAACTGCATCTTGTTTGTAGAGCATTGCTCCGCACTTAGGACACGACAGACAATCTGCCAATTCATTGCGAAAAAGAATGCAATCATTTGGACATGCATGAATCTTGTTGTAGTCCAAGCCAACTGAGGTCAATAGTTGCTTTGCGTCTGGCCTGGAGGGGGGCATTTCATTGCCAGCCGGGAGAAGTTGCTCCCACAACAACCTGTTTAAGCCACATTAAATTAAAAAGCTCTCCAAGCACGTCACTGTTGCAATCGGAAAATCTCTTTTGTAAATTACGTACCTAAACAAAGCAGCAACGCTTGCATCTGACCACCCGTACACTGACTGAAGATTCAAAAATGCTAGATAAGTACGAAGCGTCGATATTTCGGCGCCTTCATAAATTGGTTGACGTGCCAACTTCCTCAACATGTCTTCAGGAGATAGGCGCACGGCTTCTTGTGCTGCTTCGTTAGCGTTCTCCTTGCTTGTCTGGAAGAAGGCATCTAGCATCTCCTCCATGCCGTCGTCTTCTGTCCGTAAGTCCTTTTCTGCTTCCATCCTTGGCTCTATATTGGTCGGACCTTCACGCATAATCCTTTTTCTCTCTCTCTCAGATATAGGTGCTATGTCGTGAAAATCAATGCCCGTTCCGTAGGAGTCGTATCGTAGATTCTGTACAGTTTCTTTAGCAAACTCTCCGTACTCGTGCACATGCTCATTACATATCCTACGCTTGCGCAGGATTTGATACTTGCAGAGCGTGCACGAGCATGCAATCTTTTCCTCCATGTTAGTTGATGACGTTGTCATCTACAATGATTATGAATGTTGTTTTAATATATATACTCCTCACAATGTAAACTACCTCGCATTCTCTAGTCTTGCCCAATCTCCGTACACCTCGGTCCAGAGGTGTACGGAGATCAGGACCACCGGGTCAAAATATCATCTTTATTGGTCAAATCCTATATGGGTAGACACATACGTGCACTCCTAGGTGTACATGGCAATGCATGTAGCGGACAAAACCCCTTTGCCTCTTTTAGTTCCATAGTTTCTTCAACATCCAACGGCTATCTCCCTTTCTCTCTCTCGATCTCACTCTTGCTATCTCTCTTTCTCTCTCTATTTTCCTATTTCCCTATCTCTCTCTCCGTCTCGCTCTCCACTTCTCTATCTCTCTCTCTTTCTATTTCCCTATTTGACCTACGGCTTGTGTATTTGGCGTTTCTTCTATCCGTTTGATCGACGGCTTGCCATACGTGCTCTTGACATTGCTTTAAGACTACCTAATGGACTACGGATGGTTTCAGTAGGCATAGAAGTCATTTCCGAAATCCGTTTGCGTTTTTCCGTAGAAAAACGCAATCAGATTTGACCTAGGGCTTGTGTATTTGGCGTTAATTCAAACCCATTGACCTACGGCTTGCCATACGCGCTCTTGACATTGCTTTAAGACTACCTAATGGACTACGGATGGTTTCAGTAGGCATAGAAGTCATTTCCGAAATCCGTTTGCGTTTTTCCGTAGAAAAATGCAACCGGATTTGACCTACATCTTGTGTATTTGGCGTTGTTGGGAAACAAGCAAACTGAAACACCTCTATAGCGATGTCACCCAAGAGCGTTGAAAGAGAACTAAAAGACACCAAAAGCTTTGCAAAATACCTTTGAAACACCACAAGCCCAATAGGAGTAGACCCTTGGGAATTTATTAGCCGTCGCCCACCCAAGAGACTATGTCACATAGGAGCAAAACCCTGCCAAAGCATGGATTTACAGCACACGCCGACCAATGCATATGAAGACAAGAGCCTCTCCTTTCACAATAAATCATCACAAACCCACAACTTCAACATCAATTCCACAATTCATACATACATGCCCGCCAATTCTGTCAGTACACAATTTGCCACTAGACTGCCATAGCCATAACCCTGCAGAGAACTAGTCGTAACCTGATGAGCACAACTCCAATTGGGGCACTTTAAAGCTTGAGAGAAAGCTTGAAAAATGACAGGCGAGAAAGCTGAAGATGACCAAATTTGATTCCATACTCCGCCATGAGCAAAATTGACACGAACAGAAAGCTGTCATAGCACGACTACACGTAGACAAGGCTAGTCGGGGCAAAAAACTGCATCCAAAAGCATCAAGAAGCCACAACGACCCAAAACTTGCAAATTTTTTATGTTTGGCTGAACTTTTTTTAGTTTGTACATGAGTTTTAGTTATATACAAGTCTCGCTTCAAAAAACTCACTCACGGGCACTTACAGTAGCCTGACAGTTGTCACTAGACTAGCGACTTGCAGTGCATGTACATGTGCTTGCTAAAGCAAGATAAAATACCCACAAAAAGATAGCCCACAAACACTTTTGACATCGAGATTCATGTCCGTATGTACAAATTTACAAAAAACGGGGTGTCAGAAATGCGTCCAACATAGTTTGCCAAACCCCCAGTCTGCTAGAGCATTCATGCTCAACAGTAGCATAAACATGTTGTCCACCTGGATCAAAAGGCCATACAACATAAGCAAAAAATACATGAAGAAACACCAACCATAGCAATTGTGTCACTCCCAATATCAAAGCATAAACCATATGTAGAATCCAAATCCTGTTTAGGCATAAAGTACTCTCAACAAATACAACAGAGAAACACCCTTTCATCATTATAGCATGTAAGGAATCCTTTAACATCTCATCCAAAAAGTCTTCAACTTTTATCTCAGCCATTTTTATATCCTCATGCATATCCATTTCATTCTCCCCACTCTTCATTAAGCCTCTATCCAATTCAACCATATCATGCTTGATAGGTAAGCCATCTTCCATATATGCCTTAGGCTCCTTAACAAGAGGATCAAACAAGGTAGCATCAACCATATTCACATAAGGCATAACAAGAGAATCTCCCTCACTTTCCATATCCTCTAAAACCTCAATATTCTCTTCATCAATTAAGGTAGGATCACCCATACCATCATGCACACCATGAAGCTTCTCATTGATAGGGTCCTCATCAACAACACAAGTAGTATACTTAGTTGCTGCATCACCCTTTTGCATACAATCACCCAAAGCAGATACTCGAGAGCCCTCGTCATACACATCACCCTCTTTGTCATTTTTATCTTCCTTGACCTCCATCCTGTGATCCTCAACTACCTCATCTACAAGAGAAGAACTCACAGCAATAACATTCGTACCAAAAGCATACTCATCCTCATTGTAACCTATATGAGAACCATTAGCCATGTGACTTGGACATTCAAAATGATCATCTCCTTGCATTTGAGACTCATTCATGACCATGGTAGCCTTCTTGTCTACATCCACCTTACTAGCATCATCATCTTTGACATGAAGGTTGACATCAAATCTCTTAAACAACAAAGATGGCATACATTGAGCATTCTTCTTGATCTCATTATGCATATGACATTCTTCTTTCACATGCTCAAGAGAATGAGAAACATGGAAGTCTTCATTGCATACGTTGTCCATATTTATGTTTAAAACATAAGATACATTTGGCTTCACATCTTCTTGCAATCCAAGCTGCCTCACTCTCTCTAGCTTCCATTCCTTATGCTTTGCAACCTTTACTGCATCATCAAATGTAAGTGGCCTTTTAAGATCAACCTTTCACTTCAAATCAGCTCTCAAACTTTGCATAAACATACACTTTTTAAGCATAAGAGGAGGAGCATCACTTCCCAAAGAAAATAACCATCTTCTCCACAAAGCATTGAACTCCTTGACAAAGGCATCTACACTTTGACCATCACATTGTACAAGTCCTTCAATGGAGTGCCATACATCCATTGGGTCCTCTACCTTTTTGAACTTCTCAAGAAAAGCCTTCTTTAATGCATCATAAGTCATCACCAATGGAGGTTGAGATGATTTCCACCAAGACTCATACTCATCATACAATATCCTTGCATCTTCTTTCAAGCAAAAGAACAAAATCTTGAGTATAATCATTGGATCTTCCTTATTTGCCATCAAACAAGAAAACTCCATCTTTTCAATGCATGCATCAGCATCCTCACCTACATGACCATAGAATCTTGGAAACTATGTCACCATAGCCATCAAAGCTGTCAATTGAAGGTCACTTGAAGAAGATCCTCCGTGGTGGGCACCAAAACACTGTTGGGAAAAAAGCAAACTGAAACACCTCTATAGCGATGTCACCCAAGAGCGTTGAAAGAGAACTAAAAGACACCAAAAGCTTTGCAAAATACCTTTGAAACACCACAAGCCCAATAGGAGTAGACCTTTGGGAATTTACTAGCCGTCGCCCACCCAAGAGACTATGTCACATAGGAGCAAAACCCTGCCAAAGCATGGATTTACAGCACACGCCGACCAATGCATATGAAGACAAGAGCCTCTCCTTTCACAATAAATCATCACAAACCCACAACTTCAACATCAATTCCACAATTCATACATACATGCCCTCCAATTCTGTCAGCACACAATTTGCCACTAGGCTGCCATAGCCATAACCCTGCAGAGAACTAGTCGTAACCTGATGAGCACAACTCCAATTGGGGCACTTTAAAGCTTGAGAGAAAGCTTGAAAAATGACTGGCGAGAAAGCTGAAGATGACCAAATTTGATTCCATACTCCACCATGAGAAAAATTGACGCGAACAGAAAGCTGTCCCAGCACGACCACACGTAGAGAAGGCTAGTCGGGGCAAAAAACTGCATCCAAAAGCATCAAGAAGCCACAACGACCCAAAACTTGCAAATTTCTGATGTTTGGCTGAACTTTTTTTAGTTTGTACATGAGTTTTAGTTATATACAAGTTTCGCTTCAAAAAACTCACTCACGGGCACTTACGGTAGCATGCCAGCTATCACTAGACTAGCGACTTGCAGTGCATGTACATGTGTTTGCCAAAGCAAGATAAAAGACCCACAAAAAGATAGCCCACAAACACTTTCGACATCGAGATTCATGTCCGTATGTACAAATTTACAAAAAACGGGGTGTCAGAAATGCGCCCAAGAGCGTTAATTCAAACCCATTGACCTACGGCTTCCATACATGCTCTTGACATTGCTTTAAAATTACTTAATGAACTACGGATGGTTTCGGTAGGCATAGAAGCCATTTCCGAAGTTCGTTTGCGTTTTTTCGTAGAAAAACGCAACCGAATTTGACATACGGCTTGTGTATTTGGCGTTTCTTCTATCCGTTTGACCTACGGCTTGCCATACGCACTCTTGACATTGCCTAAAGACTACCTAATCGTTTACGGATGGTTTCAATAGACATAGAAGCCATTTCCGAAGTCCGTTTGTGTTTTTTCGTAAAAAAACGCAATCGGATTTGACCTACGGCTTGTGTATTTGACGTTTCTTCTGTCCGTTTAACCTACGGCTTGCCATACATGGTCCTGACATTGCCTTAAGACTACTTAATGGACTACAGATGGTTTCGATAGGCGTAGAATCAGTTTTCGAAATCCGTCTACGTTTTTTCATAGAAAAACGCAATCGGATTTGACCTACGGCTTGTGTATTTGGCGTTTCTTCTATCCGTTTGACTTACGGCTTGCCATACGCGCTCTTGACATTGCCTAAAGACTACCTAATGGACTATGGATGGTTTCGGTAGGCATAGAAACAGTTTCCGAAGACCGTCTGCGTTTTTTAGTAGAGAAACGCAACCGGATTTGAACTACGGCTTGTGTATTTTGCGTTAATTCAAACCCATTGACCTACGGCTTGCCATACACGCTCTTGACATTGCCTTAAGACTACCTAATGGACTACGGATGGTTTCGGCAGGCATAGAAGCCATTTTCGAAGTCCGTTTGCGTTTTTCCATAGAAAAACGCAACCAGATTTGACCTACGGCTTGTGTATTTGGCGTTTCTTCTATCCGTTTGACATACGGCTTGCCATACGCGCTCTTGACATTGCTTTAAGACTACCTAATGGACTACGGATGGTTTCAGTAGGCATAGAAGTCATTTCCGAAATCCGTTTGCGTTTTTTCGTAGAAAAACGCAACCAGATTTGACCTACGGCTTGTGTATTTGGCGTTAATTCAAACCCATTGACCTACGACTTGCCATACACGCTCTTGACATTGCTTAAAGACTACTTAAATGAACTATGGATGGTTTCGGTAGGCATAGAAGCCATTTCCGAAGTCCGTTTGCGTTTTTTTGTAGAAAAACGCAATCGAATTTGACCTACGGCTTATGTATTTGACGTTTCTTCTGCTCGTTTAACCTACGGCTTGCCATACACGGTCTTGACATTTTCTTAAGACTACTTAATGGACTACGAATGGTTTCGGTAGGCGTAGAATCAGTTTCCGAAGTCCGTTTGCGTTTTTCCATAGAAAAACGCAACCGGATTTGACCTACGGCTTGTGTATTTGGCGTTTCTTCTATCTGTTTGATCTACGGCTCGCCATAAACGCTCTTGACATTGCTTTAAGACTACCTAATGGACTACGGATGGTTTCAGTAGGCATAGAAGTCATTTCCGAAATCCGTTTGCGTTTTTCCGTAGAAAAACGCAATCGGATTTGACCTACGACTTGTGTATTTGGCGTTTCTTCTATCTGTTTGACCTACAGATTTCCATACGCGCTCTTGACATTGCTTTAAGACTACCTAATGGACTATGGATGGTTTCAGTAGGCATAGAACTCATTTTCGAAATCCGTTTGCGTTTTTCCGTAGAAAAACGCAATCGGATTTGACATACGGCTTGTGTATTTGGCGTTAATTCAAACCCATTGACATACGGCTTGCCATACACGCTCTTGACATTTCTTTAAAACTACTTAATGAACTACGAATGGTTTCGGTAGGCATAGAAGCCATTTTCGAAGTCCGTTTGCGTTTTTTCGTAGAAAAACGTAACCGGATTTGACCTACGGCTTGTTTATTTGGCGTTTCTTCTATCCGTTTCACCTACGGCTTGCCATACGCGCTCTTGAAATTGCCTAAAGACTACCTAATCGTCTACGGATGGTTTCAGTAGGCATAGAAGCCATTTCCGAAGTCCGTTTGCGTTTTTTCGTAGAAAAACGCAACCGGATTTGACCTACGGCTTGTGTATTTGACATTTCTTCTATCCGTTTAACCTACGGCTTGCCATACACGGTCTTGACATTGCCTTAAGACTACTTAATGGACTACGGATAGTTTCGGTAGGCGTAGAATCAGTTTCCGAAGTCCGTCTTTGTTTTTCCGTAGAAAAACGCAATCGGATTTGACCTACGGCTTGTGTATTTGGCGTTTCTTCTATCCGTTTGACCTACGGCTTGCCATACGCGCTCATGAAATTGCCTAAATACTACCTAATGGACTACGGATGGTTTCGGTAGGCATAGAATCAGTTTCTGACGACCGTCTGCGTTTTTCCGTAGAAAAACGCAACCGGATTTGACCTACGGCTTGTGTATTTGACGTTTCTTCTGTCTGTTTGACCTACGGCTTGCCATACATGCTCTTGACATTGCCTTAAGACTACCTAATGGACTACGGATGGTTTCAATAGGCATAGAAGCCATTTCCGAAGTCCCTTTGCGTTTTTCCATGGAAAAACGCAACCGGATTTGACCTACGGCGTAAAAGCCGTTTATGAAGTCCGTTTGCGTTTTTCTGTAGAAAAACCCAACCAGACTTCAAAAACGTCTTGTATTTTGGGCGTTTCTTCTATCCGTTTGACCTACGGCTTGTTATATGCCCCCGCCCAACCTTTTTTGAGGAGGAAGCTTGTCTCGAAGAGCAACGACGGCGCTGTTGTTGCTCCCTAGAGGACTTTCATGTGTAAAGGTGAGAGTTGAGCTTCGAATGTATTTTGAGCTGGTCAAATGAAGTCATAGGCTGCATCAGACGATCCTGGTCACTTTGGCTCGACATGCACAACGCCCGGTCAGACTACCACACATGGAGGAGATTGATGAGATCCGCCAAAGACAAATGCTGGATCTCTAATGATCTACCTATCCCAGCTAACTGTTTTAGCCGTTTAGTCCACACCCAGCAGTTTAGGATTCCATAATATTTTATTCTGTCATTTTGTCATCTTTTTACTCTGACTTTGTATCAGATCCACCACATTGTAACATTCTTGTCTCATGGGTCACTTTGGCCTTTTGAAGACGTTAATATAACATTTTATTTCATTTCTCTCTTTAATTTTAATTTCCTACGCATACATTAATTCTCTCTCTCTCTCTCTCTCTCTCTCTCTCTCTCTCTCTCTCTCTCTCTCTCTCTCTCTCTCTCTCTCTCTCTCTCTGAGATTACCTACACACACACATCTCTCTCTCTCTCTCTCTCTCTCTCTCTCTCTCTGAGATTACCTACACACACACATTTCTCTCTCTCTCTCTTTCCTACACACACACACACTTCTCTCTCTCTCTCTCTCTCTCTCTCTCTCTCTCTCTCTCTCTCTCTCTCTCTCTCTCTCTCTCTCTCTCTCTCTCCCTCCTACACACACACACACCGCTCTTGGAGTGGTTTTTAGCGGACCTACATTCTCACTCAGAAGAGCAGCAGAAACCAGACTTACTAGAGCCCACGCAGCATTGGGTAGATTGGAGAGGATGTGTTCGCAGGTTCAGTTTCAGGGACCCCGGACGAAGCTCTGGCTCTTTGACACCTTGGTGGTTTCAGCATTGCTCTATGGAACCGAGATATGGGGACCTTCAGTGGATCACCACGGGAGGACGGGTCGCTCAGACGGATGGGGGAACATGGAGAAACCTCTCATCTCTATGATCTCGCGGCTCATTAGAGCCAAGGCATCAGTACCACAGGCCATTATCCGAGCAGAGCTAGCGGCCCCCCCACTTGTGGTGGAGGCGCACACCAGATCAATCTCCTTCATAAACCGCACATGGGAAATTCCTAGAGACAGATATGCTCGCATAGCACTTGAATCCTCTCGACAGTTAGCCATACAAGGGGATACAACATGCTGGTATGGGGAGATGACATCATGGTTTCAGGCACATGGGTTCAGCATAGACCGGCTGCCACCATTCCATTACTCATTGGATGCACCATCTCTCACTCTTACACAGTCAGAGATCACCAAGCTCATACGCCAAGACCTGACCCAGCTAGACACCAGAAGGACATGGATACAACCAACACAGGAATTGGGCACGAAGATGGCTTTCTACAAAGACCACCTTCTCCAGCTTACGGAAGATGGTTTTGTGGCAAGACCCAGATACATAGATACCCACTTGTCTCATGGGATACGATGTGCTATTGGCCAGTTACGCACATCTTCTCACCAGTTGTGGATTGAGACTAGGAGATACAGCGGAGTACCAACAGAGGACAGGACATGCCCCTTGTGTAACATGGAACCTGAGACAGAGCTACACTATACATGTCGTTGCCCCGTCTACTACGAGATACGAGGCCGCTTCCATTGCTTGTTCAGAGAAGGTTTTGGACCACTCTCAAGAGTCATGAGATACGAAGATCCGAGATATCTGGGTTTGTTATTGCTTGAGCTGCGCTGACACAGAGATAGCCTGATGAATGGCGAGGCTAGCCAGTCTCAAAGACGGATCACAGACTTCTTCAGAGCAGACACGGGACAGCCGCATGAGCCACTCCCACAGCAGAGCCCCCCTCGTCTCACACCAGAGGCACATTGATTGACCGAGCGAGCGATTGAATTGGGGAAATCCAGGCGCCCGCGACTGCGAAGAACTACACAGCATCGACGGAGGCTACGACAGAAAATTCGGAGCACGCTAGCCAGGCATGCACATCACCCGGTCAGACTACTAACCATGGAGGAAATTGATGAGATTCGCCAACGACCGATGCTAGATCTCTTGTGATTCAGCTTGTGATTCGCCAACGACCGATGCTAGATCTCTTGCTTAGTCTTTTGCTTGGTTCACATCAATCAGCTTAGCACCCCATAGTATATATCTTTGTTTTGTACAATTGTTAGGTTATTTTGTTACTCTGACTTTGTATCAGATCCACCACTTTGTACCTTTCGGGTCTCATAGGTCATTATGGCCTTCTGAAGACGTTAATATAACATTTCATTTCATTTCTCTCTCTCTCTCTCTCTCTCTCTCTCTCTCTCTCTCTCTCTCTCTCTCTCTCTCTCTCTCTCTCTCTCTCTCTCTCTCTCTCTCTCTCTCTCTCTCTCTCTCTCTCTCCTACAGACACACACGATGTAGAGAGAGAGAGAGAGGGGTTGGGAGGGGGGCGAGTGACATAATACCTCCGCAGCAGGTTTCGACCAAGATTTGAGCATGCGAAAATGGCCCCTATGCGCGCGGGTTTCCCTTTTTTCTCCCAAATTTTTTTGCGTCGCAAACAGCGTCGATATACCCGTGGGAATTTGCGTCGATATACGCGTGACAAAGAATGCCTTTCCACGTGTATATAGACGCGCATTGCGACGTGTATATCGACGCCTATATCGACGTGCTCTAATTACGTCGATATACGCGTGGAAAGGCATGGCCGTCGAGATATGATGTGTCGATATCTTCATGTTATGTTGTAGTGAAAGAAGTATTTCTTGAAACGATTCAAAACTTCCGTGTAATTCCCCTTAACTTCCTCAGGCAAAGAGTCAAACCAAGTGCTAGCATCTTTCCTAAGGACCACCTCAAACATTTCTACACGTTTTTGATCAGTTACTATCCTCTTGATACGGCAAGACATCTTGAAATTCGCTAAAAATAATTATGCATCCTCTCCAAGCTCTCCAAAGAAAAGAGGATATCCAAACATTTGGCGTTGTCTTTCCATTGAATTGATTTCAAAGTGACGCACGTTTTTTTTTTCTTAAAAAGATCTACACAATAAGGTTTTCTAAATGGCAATCTACTTTACAACAAAATAAAAATATGCACATTAAATGATCTATGATAATCAACAAGAGGCAGGATGACAGGGTTTGGTGATGCAAGAATTTCTCCTACTCTTTGGGCACCAAACATGAACACCATACGTTGTTGAAAATGGATATTTCTATTAATTACAACGTTTCTTCTAATGTGTAGAGTGAAATGGAAGGGGAAAACCTCTATTCCTGGGCCATTATCAATTGACTATGCATGACCTAATGCTTAAAATAAAACAAAAATGTTCACGTCCAAACTAAGGTCGTATCTAATGAGAGGCAAAATTAAAGGATTTACTGAAGCGTTTATCTCGGCCAACCTAAGAGGACCTAAAATTCTACGAATTACACGTTGAAATTGCAACTTAGTACTAACAATTATGTGTACCTTTTGCCTTGCAATGGGAATGAAAGGATCATACAAATTCTCGTGATTCATGCAAACTACTTGACTATGCTAAAGGTTGATGCTACACAAAAATACACAAGCCCTCTTCAGTGGGGACACCAAAATTGAGGCGATCCGGGGTGGGGCAACAAGAGAGACGACCTCTAAACACCCCTCAAGGCTCCCGTGTTGCTCAATTGGGACTGGGGCAACAACAAGGACAAACACAACAACAAACCCACAGCCAAACCCAAACAAAATAGGGGCACCACCTAGTTGAGGTATGCAAACTAGGACGCAAGAGAGATTTTGTCACAACCAAGAAGATGCGCCACAAAACACACACAAGCAACCTCACAACAAGACACACAGAAAATGGACCAAGGAGAGCTAGGGCAAATGGAAGAGAGAGAGGAAGGGATCTTTCCTTATACCTTATTTGTGACTTGCACATAGAGATGGTCTATTATGATGCTATCATTGAGCTTGTACAAAACTAACTCAATGCTTAGTGAATGCTTAACATTGCCAACACACACACATTGTCTTAGGGTGTGGGAGACCTCTCACCACAATACCCTGTTACAATGGACACAAAATTGGCAATGAAAACACACTAAAACACTTTCTAAAAACAAGATCAACTGATAGAAACTCAAAATATAGAAGTCACCTTGAATTCACCAAACCGTATTGCACAAGTGGAAGGACCAAGATTTGAACGTCGAATCATGTCTTTGATGCACCAAACCTCAATTTATTGATGATGGAGGAGCATATACAATATTGGTTTTGAGATTTTTGAACTCACACTCTCTCACTTGCAATGTGTAGCGTGAAAGCTTCTCAAACACCAAAAGTGAAGCTCACAAAGTGGTTGCTACGCCTAAGTCTCTCCTCACGCATAGAGTGTTGGGTGCTATGTGAGATATTGGAGGTTGTTTTATATGAAGGAGAGGGGCCTATTTATAGGTTGGAGACCCTCATTAAGATTATTTGAAAATCTTAATTTACAAGCTAACAAATCAAGATTATGATTTTTTTTTTAATATCAAAACATTGTGGGCCTTCTTTATCTGCTTGAGTCATGGATGTGGGCTTAAAAGAGAGCATTATTGATGGTAGATAAGGTGAAAGTAGAGTTTTAAGTAAGGGGGGAGAGAGAGGGAGGGGGAGAGAGAGTTACTATGCAAATCTATTGAGGTGAGGTGTCTTTTATGGTTAGGTCAATGGCTATTTTGTATTAGTATATTAGCGGTTAGTGTGTTAGTAATCACTAGAAAGTTAATGATATATTTACAATGGGTAGAATGAGGTGGATGGTTGAAGTAAGATGGTTGAATGAAGCGAGGAAATCCTTGTGATGGTGAAACTTAAAGAAGTACTTACTTGTGTAGGTTCCCAAAATGACTATTGATCATCTTCTTCTTCTCTTCTTTATGCCACCACCATCAAGGTTGATTACCACGATGAAAATGGCAATTTGGTTGTACTTTGGAAGTAATAGAGAGAGGCATAGAGATGGTGTATGTACATGTAGAGCTCATATGAAAGCTATGGAAATAAGAGGAGAGGTTAATGGTGAAGAAGGTGAGAGAAACCATGTAAGGTGCAGGTTTTAGTGAGAGATTGAGAGGAATGAGTGTGTGTGTGTGTGTGTGTGTGTGTAGAAGTGTGGAAAGAGGTGAGAGAAGACTATGTGCTACTAGTGAGAAAAGTGGGCAGATTGGGGTCCACTCAAAAAATCCTAGCTCATTGGTGATTGCTCCAAAAATCACCAAAATGTTTGAGGTGATTATTCAGCTCTTGGTCCACATTTTCTCTTTTGACCACCGCTTCAAATTCGGAGTGAAGATGGATATAAAAAATCCCACCAAAATACATGTTTTTCTTCACAAAAAAGTCTTCAATGGCCTCCCTTTTGTTGAATTTGCATATGGCTCCAGAGGTGAGCCCCTCCTTAAATGAGAGCATGACCTAATTGATTCTTAGGGGTTTGAAAATATGTATGGTTGTGAATTATGCATAAATATAATACATGGATATGATGGGGGAAAAACAGGCTAGTATATATAAACTATTCATGGAATATAGAATAGTGTCAACAATATATAAATAAAATGAAAAAAGAGACATATGAAAATATAAGGAATCAAATAAGGGGACCCTAATTTGTTTTTATTGAAGTATATTTATTTACAAGAGATAAGAAAAAATACCTCTAGGAAATAGGAATTTAGTGAAAGGCAATGACTGATGGTGAAAAGTATTTTTGAGCTTTTTCCTTGGAGTGGATTCTCACCCAAAAATAACTTGCATGAAATATTTCTATATGAATACATAGGTAAGAAAGATTATGGTAATGGTGAGTCAATGTACATAGCATACATAGGAAAATAACGCACACCTAGGTACAAATATTCAAATAAATACCAAAATAATTATGAAAATTTCTTATATTTAGGCCCTATGTACAATGAAATATTTACACACAAATGGGCCATAATATATTTTAGTTTTATTTTTTTATCTTTTTTTTGGCTCAACTAGCACAGTGACTAGCTAGCTGAGGGTTTTAAGAAGATATGGAAAAAGTCTCCTAACTCACACAAGCCTATGTACAATGAAAAGATAAGAATAGCCACAGTGTTTAGGCGACTTTGGTAGGGTGAGGTAACTCACTATGGCAATTACGGAGAGCCGAAAAATGGCTATCACTACATGAGCTCTTTGCTATTAGTACTAATAAGAGTCTTCTAGAGTACCAACTTGTGGTCTTTTGTAGCACCAGTTTTGGTACCTGAGAGTACCAACATTGTATCCAATGTGATTTTGTTAATAATAAAGTTATTCCTCTCATTATACCATTGTCTCTCTTACACATATGATTACATATTGGTTCTCCTCTCTCATATATATTGGCACAAATATCCACACACATTCTTCCACACTTTTTCACATGGTATCCGAGCAGGTTGCAGTGCTTAAGTAGAAAGATTTTGAGTAAATTTGAGTGGGAGCAAAATTCCTCCTTCATCACATTGTTAGTGAGAAGCCAAAGATACTACCTATATGAAGACAAGCTATTCTTGGAAGGAGTGAAGAAAGCATGGAGGACAATATGTCTCATACATCACCATGAAGGATTAAGAAGAAGATGAGTTCAACAATCTTGTGAAGAAAGAGACAAAGGCTGATTTGCACAAAAAATCAGCCACCTATGTGCATGGAGATGAAGTTTCACAACATGCAAAATCAAGAGTCTTCAAAGAGGAGACAATCAAGCTAAATCAAAGCTACATGAAGGTCTCAAATCAAGGAAAATACCAGCCATGGAAGCAGCAAGGATGACACTTCAAAGGACATGGAGATTATAGCATTTGTTACAGCCAAAGTCAAGGAAAGATCAGCCTCTCTTTCCCTCATGAAGTGTGGCAAGCGAATGCCACTTGTTCCTTTCTCAAATCTCAGCTTGAGGAAGAGGAAAAGCAACCACAATGATGTGTTGTTGTAGGTAGGAGATGCAAGCAATGGAAGATTTTGCATGAAGGCTGCAGCGAGACAAGTTGGAGATGAAAGATAGGATGCCCATCCCACAGAAAAATGGAGGCAAAGAAGCTATGGTGGACAATGGATCCCATCAATCAATCTTGAAGAGATACATAGTACTAGAAGGACTCTCAAAGAAAGGACATGGAATCTTGGAGACGTCTCATAGGAAGTAGACAAGGCAAACCTTTGAACAAGTTAAAGTTGGAGGTCAACAAGAGAATCTCTCAGAGAACCTAGGCACCAACACACAGTTTGTACCTATGGCTATAGAAAATGAGGCCTAGTATTGGTGCCTAGTTCCAAGATGATATTGGGCTAGGTCAAGGATGCCACGATAGCCAAAGAGGCCTAGTATGGGTGCCTAGTTCTAAGATTATATTATTGGGCTAGAGCGAGGATTCCACTACAACTTAGGTAGTGAGCTTAGCAAGGTTGTCAAGTGATGCTACTGGGAAGCACACTCACACCTTAGCAATGTGAAGAACAAGAGAGAACATAGTGAGAGACATTGTGAGGCATTAGAACATCTTGTATATAGAGTGTTATAGCTGGGAGACACACTACTTGTAATGGGTCTATGGATCAACCTGCCAGTATCTCTCTTAGTACCAGAACTGAGTATCTAGGTGGTTCACAATGCCTGCATTGGTACTTACAATACCAAACATTTGGTACTTCCAAATTATCTATTTGGTATTGTTATTGCTACTGTTAAGAGTCTGTTACAGTACCAAGTTTGGTGGTCTCTCTATAGCACCAATTTTGGTACTTGAGAGTACCAACATAGTATCCAAAGTGGGTTTCTTATTAATAAAGTTATCCTCTCACTATACCATTGTCTCTCTTATACATATAATTACATATTGATTCTCTCCTCTCATATATCTTGACACAAAGATCCACGCACATTACTCCACCATTTTCCACAGCTTCAAGTAGTCGTGCATTTGTGTGTATATCCGTCAAGTGAAGAATTGAACGATGCTCCATACTCTCCATGTAAAAAGCACTGTGAAGCATGCTTATTACCTTTTCTTTGAGCTCAACTAGTATTTCTTACCATCTCTTCATGAGGTGGTGACATGATTCCTCTAAGTAAAAGTTATGCATGATAGTAGTCACCTATTTACCATTCTCATCTACATGTTTTTCATATGCGGTAGGGTCTATGGTTTAAGAAAGCTCCAACCGTGTACTGCCTACTCTATCACTAGAGCACTGATCTTGTAATGACTCACGTGAGTTCCTGGTGGAGACGGATGGCTCAAAGCTCTATAATCACCCTGAAGATGTAGAGTGTGAAGGAGATGGATGAAGTGAAGAGCCATCACTATGGTAGTAAGTTGAAGGGGATAGTTGATGTGAAAGATCAGCGTCATGTGATGGTACTATTCATGGCATTTGTGATGGGCCAACCCCTTGAGGCAATGCAAAGTGAATGTCCTCATACCATCTCCTCTTTGTGGGTGATAGAGATGCTAAAAAATCATCCATGCCTCTTAACCATAGCCCCCCATGCGTGAATGTGTGTGAATGTAAAAAAAGAGAAAGAAATAAAAAGAAAGTGCAAGAATGAAGGCTAGCCTTCATAATAAACAATTAAACTTAAAGTTCAAAACCATTTTGCTTCAAGCTCTGAGAAACTATCATAACTTTGAATTGCATCAATATTTTAAACTTATTATTGAAACTCAAACTTGTGAAAAAGGGAAATATATGCTTTCATTGCACTAAAACATATTTAGCTAGTTACAGCAATAATAGGCCCCGTGTTTCAAATATAATGTATTGGCATTTTAAGCAACCTCTCTCTCATCTTGTCACAAGTCAACATTCTAAGCAGCATTTTAAGCAGCCTCTCTCTCATCTTGTCACAAGGGAACATAAATCTCTAAATCTATGAAGATCTCTCCCCATGATTCTCTAGAATATGTGCTCGATGTCCTTCATATGTTATTGAATGGCGTGTGGCAAGCCTTGGACCACACGTGATGCATGCATTGTAACCGCTATATTTAAGTCCTACACATGACCCAAATTATAATCTTCACACACATTAAACTAACATGAGAAAACCATAATTCATGGTTATCGTGCATTTCATGGTTTCTTGAGCATTCTCCAAAACCAAGATTCTCATGCATCGTCCACATTAGAATGCCTTTAATGAATACATTGTGTCAACCTACATGTCGACTAATGTCCACTACTATTCTTGTTCACAATTGTTGTAAATCTTCAAGAAGGGGACAAACATAAACATCCATATTCTTCACTTTGTACTTCTATGCATGTCCACAATGGTTGTAACTCAAAGTAGGGGACGAAGATATACATTCATATTCTTCAGTTTGTACCAACTCGGCACAATCAAGCTTAAGCATAAAGGTCCTTTCTTAGTTGCTAGCCATGGTGGAATATTGATTTTGACAAAGACAACTAGCCATACATTGTAAGATGATCACTGCTTGACTGGGTTGATGCCATCCATATCCAAGCCAAGGTGTATATTCCTTGAATGCTATGAAAAATTCAGCCACTCAATGTACTTCCAAGCCGCATGATCTGCAAAAAACTTGCGTGCACCATCTGAAGATTGGTTCTCCTTATGCCATGATCCGAGAGCGGCCACCATTGATTTGCATTAGAAGTAGTTCTTAATGCAAGGTAAAAGAGAAAAATGCATGAGCACCTTCTGCAACATTTTTTGTCTTTGAAGGTCTTTTATGTCTGCTTCACACTTAGGACATTTCTCCATGTTTACATACTCTTCTCTAAATAGAATGTAATCATTAGTGCAAGCATTAATGAAATTATAATCCATCCTTAATTTTTGTAGAACCTTTCTTACATCATCTCTCAAGGCTGGCATTAGGTTATAACCTAAAAATATGTGCTCTTTAAGTAGCTTACATACAAAGAAGCATCAATGCACTTTTGAAAAATCTTCATTACATAATTTCAATTTAAACAATATAAACACTCACCTAAAAAGTTTTGCGACACTTGTATCACTCCATCCAAACTTTTCTTCCATGTTGAGAAGAAAAAATAGCATCTACGATTTAAAACTCTAGCCCTTTCATACAGTGGCGAGTCGGTCCCATGTTTCATATCATCATAAACAAGCCTTTTTGAGTCCATGATTTTTTCAATCATTTCATCAATTTTTGTCTTATACATCTTGTGATCAGGGTGATGCTCTGTGTCATCACCTTCCAAGCTTGATGATGCTTCAAGCATAGCCGTCATGGTTTTTGATTGAGCGAATCACATGCTAGCATGCCTTATGGGCTGCAAGATTGTTGCATGATGTCCATCATCTGAGTCCTATAGAAATGAGAACTTACGGTTTTCAGTATAAGGTAGGTTCAACAAGCAGCAAGTGAAAAATACATGTTTTATAACACTCATTCTCACGTATCGATGCTATAATTTGATTTATAATTGATGGATCAAACTCGCTTTATTCACAAATATGCTACTTTGCAACACGTCGCATTTGACGCATAACCTATTTGCATTGATTGCAAGGGCATGAAACCTTGGTCGAGGGATAGGCATCTCAATCAGAAGATCTCACACTATCATCACTACTCATAATGCTTGTGTAAACAACCCTAAACATAAAGTTAATTTCAAACTCATAGCTAACGCAAAAAACACAACGGTAAATTTAATCTTGCAAAAAATGCAAACAAACTTCAGAAATGGCTTGTCCTCTTATTTCTTGTGCTAATTGCTTTGCATACACCTTGCCCAAACTATTAATAAGCAAGTGGGAAAGACGTATGCAAAGCGCGAGAAGAAATGGAGAAAGGGCAAGCCGTTTTTGAAGTCCATTTATGTTTTTTTTGTAACTTTAGAAACAGTTTGCGCTCTCATCATTTGTGCTTGCCACTTCACATACGGCTTGCTCTTGTACCCAATGACGGTTAAGGCATTCCGTATGCAAAGTGGAATATACAAAGGGAAAGTTGTTTTCAAAGTACCTTTGCATTTTTTAGATTAACATAAACAAACTTTAGAAATGGCTTGCCTATCAACTATTTTTGGTTGTTGCTTTGCATACATTTTGTTCAAACCATCAATAGGTATAAGGGAAAGCCATGTGCAAAGCAACAAGCACAAGTGGTGAGTGGGATGTTGGAATTAGGATTGCAGGGAAACACACACGGCTTGAAGAAGACTAAGGAAGCTGAAGGCACACAACAGAGAGTGTCACTTAGTGTGCAATGGAAGATAAGTTAGCCCTAGAGTGATGGGTGTATATACAATGCACGGGGAAAAAAGCCTCCTAGTGAGGGAAAAAATGCCCCGGTAGTCCTAGGTGTGTTCACACATCACTACCACATGTATATGGTAACAAATCCCCCTTGGAGTGATGCGGTGAATGAGAGATGGCACATAGAGTAAAGGGAAGTGCCATGCCCTGAGGACATGATCAGTCCACAAAGGGGAGTAAGCCCAATTTTTTGTGAAAAGCTTAGAACTTCTCACAAGACAATGCTTTTTTGTGACAAGAGATGTAAGGTTGTCTTGCATTGGCACATAAGCCAAGCTGATCTCTCCTACTGCTGAGAGCCTCTCCCTGCATGAAAAATTGGGTTCCTCGCAACTTCCAATGCGCTCTGACTGTTAGTGTAGATAGTGTTGGCAGTGTCCTGTCCAACACCCAAATTAACAATAAGGTGTCTGAGCCTTACACACTCAACCGTAGCTGTGAAGATTGCCATGTACTCAGCCTTACAATTGGAAGTGTCCACAGTAGGTTGCTTCTTGTTCAACCATGATATGCATGAGCTGCCAAGCATGAAACAAAAACCACTTGTGGACACTCGTGTGTCAAAACAAATAGCCCAATCGGAGTCCAAAATTTGAGCTATCGTATCCCAGTTTTGGAACATGCATCTATAAATCCCTAAGCTAATGTATTTAAATCCATGATTGACCTTGGTGGAATGTTTTGGAACCATGTCAAAGCTTTTCCTTCTAATGTCATTCCAAATCCCTCAAATTGAGTGTGGAAATCAAATATACGTTTTGCTTTTAGCACTTGCTTGAAGCTTGCTAAGTGGTCATATGGATCCCCAGATCCACTGTATTTTCTGACCCATTTTTGAAAATCAGCTGGTCTCACGTCTGTTTGGCTCAGCTCCAACTCTTCCGGCAGTTGGTCCTGTCTCGAGTCCTTCAAATCAATCTGTTGGAAATAATGACTCATGTAGCTCTGGATTGGCTTTAATGTCACTCGGTTTTCTTTGTGATGAGGTAGGTTCGGTTTTTTTAACATTGCTCCCAAAGATCTCTCATGGAGTTCTTCTCTTGAAATAGTTTCTGGTCCCTGTCCCAATATCCAATCTCTTATGGAGTACCCTTGGTATCTGATATGTTCCACCTCCTTAGGACTCATCATAATAAAGTTATTGTTATAACAATCCCTAAATAGATAAGTTGGTAGATTTGTTGAATCCTTGTTTTTTATTTTGAAGATATAGATGATCTTCATGGGTGTTAACTGGTCCATAAAAGATCCTTGACGTTCCTATCCTCCCAACAATAGACTCCAATCCTAGGATTATCCGTGCTAAGCCATTTCAAAGGTTTTAGATCAACTTGATCGTATCCCTCAAATTCTAAAGTTGGTGGACCTTCTTTTGATACCATATCTGGAATTATTGTATTCACTTCTAACCCCCATTTGTCTATTACATCACGATTTTCAACTTTAACATACTGAGTCCCGTTTTTATCCATATACATTTTGTTTTTGTTTGTTTTCTCTGATTTCCTCTTGAAACTCTATGTCATGGTCATCAATGCAAATGGCATACTCTTCATTAGGATCCAAGTAAACATGAGCTCCATGGACATTAGTCTTACAAAAGGTGAGTATCTGCTTATATCGCATTGTCGTTCCGGTTCTTGACTGAGTCGAATAAGAAGACATTTCGGATATTGAGTATAAATAAGTGTTTGAAACTTCTTCAAAGATAGTGCCCAATTGATCACCTTGATTCACGCTCTCTTCGGTGGATACCCTACTGGCGGTCTCTCCAAATATGCCTTGATTTACTAATATACGACCAGATCTAAGGTTCACATAGACTTATTAAGCCTTGGATAGAATACTTACCATCGGATTGACTTGTTATCCGTTTCTCCACTTGACTTGAATTCAACTCCTATCAAGCTCTCAATTCTTTGCCTAAAACCTGGTTCATGTATCAGTTTTAACCAAGTTAATTTCTCTCAAAAATTGTACAATTTTTGCTAACTATTGTGATTGGTATGTGAATATCACTTCAATCTGAGCTAAGTGAGTTAGCAAATGAGACTTTCAGATTCTACCCTTACAAAGAGCTAAAGGACTAATCTGCAACTAGGAAACTGAGTTAACATGTACTAATTTGGACCTGATGGAATCCAAACTTGACCAGTGGCCTTGTATTATGTTGTTCTAACACTGTACAAGCTCAAAAGTCCAAAAATCCTGTCTCAGGGTCTCAAAAGTAAATAATCTAATTATTTACTTTTCTCAGTTTTTCTCACTTTTTAGGCTTTTTTTTCCATATAAACACCTTGTTCAAGTCTCTAGACAAGTTTCACTGAGTTGAACAAGATTTGTCCAAGTTATCAATTGTTTAGTGTTCGCGCAGGCTCAGTTTTCAAGAATCTGGCTTAAGTCTCATTTTTGCTATCCAAATTTCACCAAATTTGATATGTGGAGTCTACTTGATATGCTTGACCTTGTGGTATACTCAATTGTGCAAAAGTTTTCAATTCTGGAGCAGATGTAAATAATCACGATTATTTACTTTTGGGATTTTTTTGCAACTTTTGTCAAAATGTTGATACAAACTGGTAAAGCAATTCAACTTAATCTCCCTAGCCAAGTTTCACCAAATTTGGATAAACTCTGCTAAAATTATCAATAGTTTTGTGTGTGCAGATTGACATTACAAATTTGGCCACAATTTTCACTTTATAAATCCAAATCTTACCAAATTTGATGTGAGTGCTCAATACAACATGAGAGAGCTAGTGGTATGCCAAATTTGATGTGAGTGCTCAATACAACATGATAGAACTTGTGGTATGCTTGGTTGGCCAAAAAAGTTTAAAAATTGGACAAAAGTAAATAATCATGATTATTTACTTCTGACAAATTTTAGCATTTTATCATCTGAGCATACACACATGTTCTACACCTTAAACTAAGCCTCTGAGTCAAGTTTCACCAAATTTGAACAAGATTTGTCAAGTCAAACTCAATTTCTCGACAATCAGTACAGCTTTCAATCTTTATCAAGTTTTAATTTGGTCTATTTTGTGATCAAAATTCTATGAGCCTTCACAAAAGAGGTTTGTAATCATGCGTAGAGTCTTTGGTATCAACCTTGGTCAATTTTGAGCTGAAAGTAAATAATCGCGATTATTTACTTTTGGCCTAAAATGAACACCTTTTGCAATTTTTTCAATGGTCAGTCCTTTTGTGACATGTTTTAAGCCTCTGAGTCAAGTTAAATCTTAATTTGGCCTAAATTCTCAAGAAAATATAAATAATATGAGTTTTTGCAAACTCTTGAAAATTTACCTCAAATGCGTCCTTAAGCTTACCCGTCATACAACATTTTTATAAGCATAATCTCGAGATGGATTCAGTGGTTTTGGTGTTGTTTCAAGCCGTAGACCTGAAATTCTCAGCTTCACATAAACAACTCACAAATGATTCTTTTGGAGTGAGCAATGATTTGAGATCCACCTCGGATTCTACTTACCCTACTCCTAAATTCTACTGCAATTGGGTTATAAAAAGTGTCCACAAACACTTGTTTTCTTGTTTTTTATGGTTTGCTGAGCATTGATCTTAAGACTTGTCTTGTCCATCAATCATTCTCAAAATCCTTACCTAATCATACAATCCTGCAAGGTACTTAGAAAGTACAATCTACTCCCAAGCTACCTCTACACAGCAAAAGAAACACTCTTAAGCTATGCGGTTTTAAAGAGAAAGTTTTACTATAGGTGATCCTAGAGGAAGTTAAAGCTCTTGTTTTTTCCTAGTTTAGGTCTATTCGTCCCCAAGAGTGGTGCCAAATGTGGATGGGTTTCCTAACCTCACTCTTATCTTATTGCAGACATAACAAGAATGACAAACATAATTGTCAATTTAAGTCATCAAAAGACCGCAAACAAAACATGACCGTTACAGCATCAAACAACATCCAAATGTTACAAGACTTCTAAGACAAGTATATAAGACCTAAGCAGACATGCTTATGGTCTCAAATCTCACTTTTGATGAAGTGCAAAAAACGTGATTATTAACAGCAATGAGATTTTGACCTACCTGTTTTTGACCCCAAATGCATCTTAATGCTTAGCAATGATGCCCCAATATCCCGCCTATGCTTACTTTGTGATTTTCTAGCTTAAATTCCTACATATATTGAAATTAGGTCACGGGTTGGTGACGTCAAAAGCTATAGTTTACCATGATATGTTTATGTCGATGCGTAGAGCTCTTATCTGCGGTTGCAATGCAACAGACGTCACTGCAATGTGACAACCGACAAGGGAGTAAAAGCATGAGAAGGAGAGAAGTGAGTGCCATTAGCTCACGTTGTGTATTACGTATCCAAAACTTGATAATAACTTTACAAATTGGCTTTTATACCTTAGCCAAGGTTTCTTTGGTCAAAAACTAATTATTTGGGAGCTCTAACTAGGGATAAATTGATACAATCTGGAAGCTTATAGGCCCGGCTCATCGATTACAATATCCACCTAGAAAATAGGAGTTACAATATTCTCAATTTATCAAAAGAATAAGTGTTTTTACAATAAAAGCTCCCGAAAAAGGGTACATGGGCTAGCTTGATGCTAACACAATCTCTTATCCTCACTAGCAACAAGGGAAAGAGATGGTGGTAGCAGTAGTTCATCGTTTGCAGCCAATGCATACTAGTTAGCCCTTGCAAAGTTTGTGAGCTTTGCACTATTGTAGGATTTCAAGCAGAGGTTGAGACACACGCATACACACACACACACACACACACACACACACACACACAGTGCACGGGCTACAAGATGGTGCTTGTGCAAGAGCAACATAGGGTAGGTGGTGTAGCTTGTGGCAAGGAGGGAGTCTAGGTAGGCGTGCGCAGGTGGTCAACTTGATTATGTGTCACATGTCAAGGTGGGCCATGTTTGCATAGCTGGTTAACAAGGCTTCCGAAGAGTGACTCTCTTGTTTTTGGCAGAGTGGAGAGACCCAAGCCCTCATGCAACTTTGCCACACATGTCCCGCAACACCAGAAGAAAATTGCATGCGGGGTAGCCCAAGGGTTGTGCCTGCTACATCAAGAGTGGACGCCCTATATAATCCATAGTGTCATAAAGTCCAACAACAGAGAGAGAGAGAGAGAGAGAGAGAGAGAGAGAGAGAGAGAGAGAGAGAGAGAGAGAGAGAGGGAGGTTATTTGTTTGACTTTATGTTTATAACCTCGTTTATAATTTATAATTTATTTCTTCTTTTGCTTAATGTAAAAGTCAGACTATTTATGGGTGAGCCTAACATCCTTTTTTGGCTATTTGAGCCCAGAATCAGCCATATTCTCCACTTCTTTGACGTCGAATCTTGCTAACGCATCCTACGATTACTCTGCACAAGTTTTCCAAATGCGTTCGCTTTTCATAGGACCCGCTTTACGAAGCTTATTTAATTGGACAACTAAGCACATCCGCTCTCTTTTGTTGTTTGGAGATGAAAATGTAGGTGTGCAAACCCATTATAACCTTACCCACTACGAGCTAGTTCACATCATGCTTGAACCTAACAGCATTGCAATCCTGTTCCATTATCATTTCCAATAACAAGATTGCACGATATACTCCAACTCACTGCGATGTTTTTTGTGTACTTGCCAACCCAACAAGACCTTCACCCATTTACCATAGCCACTCTAGATGAAAATTCAATTTAGTTGGGAAGCTTGTAGCAATTGAATTCTCCTGAGAGAGAAGAGATCTTGCCAACCAAGTAAACGACGTCACCCCCCTTATCATTGGAATTGATCATAGCAGACACTCAAGCCGGGTGAGAAAGCACAACAGAGAGGACGATGGTGGGCAAGCCATAGTCAACACAATGAATAGAGACAAGGCTCCATTGACGGCCAAAGTACTACTGGACAAATTAATGGTCGAATGAAACCCATGCGGACGTTGAGCTCAGATGATCTCGAGGGGTTGCTCACTTTGCCTAATATTGTCCTTGGCATCCATGATTTTCGACACACTGCACTTTGACATTTTCATGAAGTCTCTCGAGCCTCAACCCACTTTGGTTGATGCTTGGTGGTGTTTGCAAAAATCCATTGTCCGCCTCCATGACATCCTTGTGGTAGAATTGTTGTCATCCAGTAGAGGAAGCTTTGAACTACAATCAAGTAGCATGGGACTTTCACATGTTTGAAAACTTGACAAAGACATTGAAAGCCACATTTTAGTAGGCAACTTGAGACGGCTTGTGTCTGCCGATGACATAATCAAATATAGCAAAGAGAGGTGAGAGTTGCAATAGTAATAGCAAAGGACCGTACTTGATTACTTGGTTTGTGAAATGAGCCAACGAATGCTTTCTGTAGCGTAATACCAATCATTGGATACAACTTAACTTTCAAGAAAGTCAACCTTAAGTCAGTTGCATAATCTATAGAGCAGGGAGTGTTGGATATTACCACTAAGGAGAAGCATTGATTTGGAAGAGAAACTGGGCGTTTCGAACAATTCATCATCTGTAGCATTTATGTTGTTCTTAACTTGTTTCCCCTAAAAGCAAGAGTGCGGTGTTGAATGCGATAATACCTCAAGCTGTATGGGTCTTGTGCCCAGTTTGTATGCATGTACTAGTTGCACGGGTGGTGGGGACCAAGAGGGGGGCCATAATGCAGCAATTCAGCATTGAACCATTGGGGTGATGACAGTCAGATGGGCACAATCAAAAGTAGAATACATTTGCAACAATATGAATTTGTTTTAAGGAAAATGCATGTTGTTGTCTTATGGCAGCCATGCATCCAGTTTGTTGGTGGAAGCATGGCAACGATGAACACAAAGATTAAGCGGAAGCAATTGAGGTGCAACCACGACTCCAGCTCGACAACACTACAAGGCTCGTTATCTGCATCCAATCCCCCATGCCTATACATTTGCTTGGCGCAACACATAAATGCTATGGGGTAGGGCACGACTTTCGTTTCTTATAATTTGTAGAGAGACCACAATGCCAACTCTCCACCATACTTTTGTATGACACTTATGCATGACGTGCACTATATAATTAGCACTTTCACATTGCACCTGACTGTAAGACGTAGCGTTCAACTATTCACATTGCTTTTATGTAGCTCGACTCAAACATTGTCCTCCAGCTTGCACAATTGTACGACACCCATACACGATTATCAGGTTGATAGTGCATTTCAATTTTTATAGTCTATTGATGCTTTCTATATTTTTTGAGTTTGTAAAGGCTTCCTTAAGTTTAGTTTAGCTACACATTTTTCTCATTAGTGCATGCTCAATCTCCATCATCGTATATATTTATCAAATACACATGCATTTCTTTTCTCATAGTTTGGCAATTCAACTAATGTATTGGAATACTCAATGCACTCTGTACAAGTTTACTTTATTCCTAGGTGGTTGATGTGAATCTACGTATGTCCTTTTTTGGTTTGGAAATGCACATTATATATTGCAACCCAATGTTCTCCTCTGCATAACTATTTTGTAGCACGAGGACAACCCTTTACCCAAACATTTTCTTCCTCAAATATGTTTTGCACCAGGTTATGTGATCGATAGCCGGGACTCCTTTCTCCCTCCAACTGTGACAACACGTAACTCACACACTCTCTCTCTCATGTTTTATGAGAAATAAAGGAAAATTGACTACGCTTGATCGACAATAAGATGGATGTCTCAACGATGGGTCCACGGTGTAGAGACTAAATGGTCGATATTACTAGGCCGAATGGGTATCTGCAAATGCTACCAAAGTAGGTTAAGGAGTAGGTTAAGTTGCAATCCTTTTGCTTGATTCAGTTACCCTCTTTAGTGGCCCTATGTTGTATAGGGAGAGCTATGGGACACAACTTGCTTCTTCCCAATGCTCATCGAGTCTGAAGCTGAGCTATTATTGGTGCCTATCAATTGGTTCTACTCAGCTGCACAACAAAAGCTGAGGCGATAGCAATCACAACCTACTAACCAAGCAACCAATTCCGCTCCAAAATCTATCAGATCATGTACGACAAAGGCGCACCAAGCAAGGCTAGTTACCTTGATTGTGTAATATCAAATTGGAGAAAGGAGCAAAGTTAGATATGCCATGTGGCAAGAAGTGATTGGTCTCCTAGAATCAAAATTCAGAGAGGCATGGTGAAGAAAGCAATGGGGTAGAGCTTCCTGGCCCTGCCCAACGCAGAGCTTCCCGGCCCTGTCCCTGGATAGAATCTCTCTCTCTCTCTCTCTCTCTCTCTCTCTCTCTCTCTCTCTCTCTCTCTCTCTCTCTCTCTCTCTCTCTCTCTCTCTCTCACACACACACACACACACACACACACACACACACACACAATTGTTGCAGTGTGTGTAGGTGATCGAGTAGGTATGTGCACGATGAGCTCAAGAAGGCCTCTTCACAAAAAACCCTAAAGCCTCTCAAAAACCCTAGAAGGAGGCAAAACTCTCTCCTCTTGGGTCTTCTTCATAATCGGTGGGTGCCTCTGCTTTTCTTCAGGTCTCCTTCATCTTTTTATTATACAACAGTAGAGATTGCTATCACTTTCTGCTCTCAAATCATCACAGATTGTAATGGAATTGGCCTATTTAACTTGAGAGTAGCGGAAATTAATGAGAGTAATTTTGAGAAATGACTTTGTGAGCATAGAGGGTGAACATAATTGAAGATAGCAACATAATCATAGCAATTAGTTAACTTGGCATGAACAATACTTTTGCAAGAGAGAGAATTTAGAGAACATGACAACAGTTGAGGACCGGATTTATGTGGAGCCGGTCCCCCCTCTAATAGGCATTTGTATTATGATTTCTCCTATTAAGAGAGACTTGTTACAATACAATCTTTGTGTTCCTTGTAACTTAGGTGATGCAATGAAGATGGAAAGCTTCATGCATCACACAGATAATTCTGCAAGCTCTAGCTTTGGAATTTATATAGCAGGTTTTGCTTTATGTTGTGGGTCTTTACCGCGATGAGGTCTCCCTCCATTGTGTTGGCATCCTTGTAGTGGATCCTTTGAAGTGTGCACCTCTTTTGCAATTGGGTTTCCTTATTCTGTTTGCGGGGCCAACCACTCAATCAAAATCAGGTGAGTTTTGTTGATTATAAATTCCTGATCACTTTTGCAGAGAGATCGATCTCTTTAAGAACATTGAAATTCATTGTCCCATGCTATCATGTTCATCCCCCATGGCCAGGTGGCCCCATTAAGCTTGGAATTTCTTTAATGTTGACCATTTCTAGCTATGCACAAAACGTGAACAAGCCATTGAATATTGGAGGGAAAGCATAGGCGCAAACACACACACACACACACACACACACACACACACAGATCATTTACCAAATGGGCTAGAGAAACACCAAATGGGCTCAACCAACTTAGAGGTCTTCCCCATGGGCCCTCCACTCTATAGGGCCCTCTTCTAGAAGATGCACCCGCTACATAACTTTGCACACCCCATAAACCCCTCATCATCAAGTGGACGCTCCATGCATCTTGCCCATGAAGATGGTGGGAGCAACCTAGCAAGGTGAGGAGGAGGACCAGAAGTTGGTAGGAGTAGAAAAATTGGTAACATTCATGGACGGCAACGAGCTACAAGTCATGGGGCTTAAGGCATCGAATGCGGCACGTTGTTTGCAGGTCATGAGCATGACTCCACATCTAGGTTATTGTTCGCTCCAACCTAGCAGCAACTATCACCATGCTCGTCAAAAGACAACGTGTGCCCTATTAGGTGCACACACTTGACATACATACTGACCAACATGTTCCCCAAGTCGTGCATGTGCACTTGATTACCTATGGCCAACGACAACATAAGGCATAATTTGCAAGAAAGACTACACCCCTTGTCAACATACCAAGCTGAAGAGCTTGCCCTCTACAAATTCTCGAAGATTTTGCATGCAATTCAAGGGAAAGAACGTTCTGTGTGGTATGCCATAGAGGCCTCCTCCATGAGCCAACTTATGAGGAGGAGCTTGAGCATGGCAGGACATCAAGAAAAGACATTTTTAGTCAGGAGCTATTGCCAAAATTGGTGTGCTTAGCAATGCCTTGGTCGATATGTATACCAAATGTGGTGCTCCTATGTAGGGTGTCATCTCTTGGAAGGCACTGATTGCAGGAATGCCCAACAAAGGCAGGGTGAGGAAGCTCTGGGCTATTTTCAAGAGATGCGAAGCGAGGGTCTTTCTCCAGAATCTATCACCTACACATGCATCATGAAGGCATGTGTCTCTATACAAGATGCTATTGAAAAGAGATGTTGTACTTCTCATTTCCTTTGTCGACATGTATGCCAAATGTGGTGCACTTCAGAAAGCACAAAAAGTGCTTGAAGAGCGATCTGTTTGGAACGATGTGCACTGGTGCGGGATACACACAACAGAAGCAAGGACAAAAAGCTATAGGCTGTTTTCAACGGATGCAAAGTGAGGGTCTCTGTCCGATGCAATCACCTATGTGTGCATCTTGAAGGCACGTGGCTCTACGCAAGATGCTGATATGGGCTTAAAAATTCACTATGATATTGTTAGTCAGGGGCTGTTGCAAAAAATTGGTGTGCTTAGCAATGCCTTGGTCGATATGTATGCCAAATATGGTGCTCCTTTGCGGGATGTTATCTCTTGGAACGCATTGATTGGAGGATATGCCCAACATGGTTAGGGCCAAAAAACTCTCGGCTATTTTCAGTAGGTGCAAAGCGAGGGCCTCTCTCCAAATGCTATCACCTACGTGCATTTTCAAGGCATGTGGCTCCACGCAAGATGCCGATATGGGCAATTACACTAATATTGTTAGCCAGGGGCTATAAAAGATGTTCTTGGCAATGCCTTGGTTGACATGTTTGTTAAACGGTCGTGCACTTTAGAGAGCTCCCAAAGTGCTCGAGAGAGGCTCTTTTTGCTTTGCATCTCATCAAAATAATTCAAATCTTCCTTGCCATGTTGATGTTGGCCAGATACACTCAAGTTAATAGAGCATTTGGTTTGGACATTGATGGGTTGTAGGCTTGCTAGCTCTACTCTCGCTCTACTACACATTATGGAGTCTAGAGACGAGTGTCAGTTTGGGTGCTTGGTGCTTCTTGCTCCAAATACATACAAGCACTCATGCACCCTACAAGAATACTTTCAGAGTGGGGGAGATAGTTACAACTCAAGGATTGAAAGTCTTGAGAGTACACAGTAGTGGGCACAAGTTTGAGGGCTAACATAGGGGATGCAGAATAGGGACTAAGATGAGGCCAATGGCAACAAGGATTGCAAGGGCTGGATTGGTCACTAGAGCACCACCAGTGCGGGCCCAATGATGAGGTTACTGAATAGGGGTTGTTGGAGAAACATGGCCGTGACAAGGAAGGTATGGATTGTTTTCACAAGATGCAAAACAAAAGGGGCTCCTCTAGATGCAATACAAATGCATGAACCTTGAATGCATGTGGCATTGTGCGAGACATTGTCGTGGACAATAGTATTCATGATGAGGTTGTCAGTCAAGGGATGGTGGAGAAACATGTTGTGCTTGGAAATTATTTGGTCAATATGTTTGCTAAATGTGGTGCCCTCACAAAATCTCGAAAAGCTCTAGATGCGCCCATGATGTTGTGTTTTGGAGTGTCTTGATTGCAAGCTATGCCCAACATGGTTGTGGAAAGGAAGCTCTCGATAGTTTTCACTGGATGCGAAGCAAGAAGAGCCCCTCTAAAAATGGAATCACCTATGCATGCACCTTGTGGGCATGTATCTTGTTGTATCATATGCGAATTGAACATGATGTCACTCCATTTACAATCACCTATGTAGTGCAAGGCATCACCTTGGGAAAGTTTATTCATGATGAGGTCGCTAAGAAGGGGCTCTTGGTGAAACATTTTGTGCTTAGAAATGCTTTGATTTGTATGTATACCAAATCTAGCACTCTCACAAAATCTCAAAAAGTTTCAAATCATCTTTCTACATAGAAAGTGGTCTCTTGGAATGCGTTGAAACTTAACAGTGGTGTGCGGATTGAACAATCACGTGGCTATTTGTTAGCGCTAGGTGAAGGTGATCTATTCAAGAGTGAACAAGAAATCAAGGCTAGCTAAGGGGCATGAGTTGCCATCTAGAGCAAGAAGATTGTGGTTTTTAATAGCTAGGTGGGTTGCAGATTCCTCCTTTTCTCATCAATAAAAAAAGCAGGGCGTCCATCAATCAAAGGAGTAGGAGGCAAACCATCACATGCGCTATTACAAAGGGAAGTAGAAATGTCAACAACCATTAGAAAATTAGCTGAGTAGTGAGGATGAGGGCAAGGCTCCGGGCTTCATGAACAAGGCTACGATATGCCAAGTCGAAGGCCACGTTGCATCTTGAAGGCTTGTCACCTTACACAAGATATTCATTGATCACATGGTTGAGAACATTCACGATAGCATTGCTCGTCAAGGGCTGTTGGAGAAAGATGTGCTTGTTAGTGCTTTGGTCTATATGTACGCCAAATGTGGTGTGATCATGAAAGGACAAGAAGTTCTTCATGGGATTCTTCCTTGAAATGTCATTACTTGTATGTCCTGATTTCAATATATGCCCAACATGACTTTCTCCTACCTATGCTTGCACCTCGAAAGCTTGTGGCCTTAGGGACTCTTGAGAAAGATGTCGTGCTTGGCCGTGTTTTGATCGATATGCATGCCAGATGGGGCGGCCCAAAGACTGCGAGTTTATGTGTGTGTGTGTGTGTGTGTGAGCCTACGTACGGACAATATAGCAGTGCAAGTAATGGTAGGTATGATAGCAAATGTGAATGTGTCATTTGACATGTTGGCAAAATTTGTGGAAGGGATGACGATCACAGGACACATACTAGTGGGAAGGTGGTGGAACAATGTAAGTGTTATGAGCTCGTATAGAGCTAGAAGAGAGCAAGTGGAGGTGCTCACAATCTTGGGACTTGATGATAAGCTTAATCTTGATTACAAGACTTAATACTTTATCAAGAGAGCTAGATAGAAGACTTTGATTACATGACTTGAGTACAAGACAAGGCTTGATTGCAAGGACAAAACTTGAACATAAGACAAGAACTAGAAGAGGGATTTCCTCATAGGAGGCTCACAACTGGTGTTGGCAAGACTGAGGGGCTTGTGGCCCAAGACCCCTATTTATACTAGTGTTTGAGGAGGTTACTTGAGGAGGTTAGGACTTTCTAGGTTCTTCTTGAGGAGGTTAGAATCTTCGAGAACTTTCTTGATCCTTCTAGTTCTTCTAGAACCTTCTAGATCCTTCTTCAACTTTCTAGAGCCTCCAGAAACTTCTAGATTCTTTCGGAATTTTCTCCAAGCTTCTAGAAACTTCTAGAATCTCCTTGATACCTTTAGAACTTCTAGAATCTTCTAGATACTTCTAGATTCTTTTAGAGCCTTCTAGCGATGATGTAGGTGATGACATAGGCGACGATGCAGGCAGCGACTGACTCTCAAGCATCCATGACATTACCCCGAATAAATTGGTTGCATGCATATAAACAGCTCCGCTTGTTGGAAGAAGCCTCTAAGCTTTGATCCTATCCCATCATACTTTTCAGGTAGGTTGTCCCCATGCTCCTTCCTTTGTTGTGGTGAACGAGTTGAAACCACGACCAAATTTTGGCACATATTGGCTTCTTGGACTGGTGGTTGAGGCTCTTGCACCACTGGACTTGGAAAGCGTGGTTTCTCTACTTGAACCATTGGACTAGCCAAAATCATGGGTGGATTTTGGCACATAGTGGCTTTATGGAGTTCTTGCACTGGGGGTTGAACCTCTTGGGAATGGGATGGGGGTTGAAGCTCTTGCACCACTAGACTTGGCAAGTGCGATTTCTCTTCTTTCCGTTTTGCGTGTAGCTCTTGAATTTGTTGTTGCACCTTTTGCAAGGTGGATGCAATGCTTTCCAAAGTAGATTGTTGCATGGCTAGGTAAGCCATGATGTCAGTCTTCTAAACTATTATGAGCGCGTATAGAGCTAGAAGAGAGCAAGTGGAGGCGCTCACAGTCTTGGGACTTGATGACAAGCTTAATCTTGATTACAAGACTTAATACTTTATCAAGAGAGCTAGATAGAAGACTTTGATTACATGACTTGAGTACAAGACAAGGCTTGATTGCAAGGACAAGACTTGAACATAAGACAAGAACTAGAAGAGGGATTTCCTCATAGGAGGCTCACAACTGGTGTTGGCAAGACTGAGGGGCATGTGGCCCAAGACCCCTATTTATACTAGTGCTTGAGGAGGTTACTTGAGGAGGTTAGGACTTTCTAGGTTCTTCTTGAGGAGGTTAGAATCGTCGAGAACCTCCTTGATCCTTCTAGTTCTTCTAAAACCTTCTGGATCCTTCTTCAACTTTCCAGAAACTTCTAGATTCTTACGGAATCTTCTCCAAGCTTCTAGAATCTCCTTGATACTTTTAGAACTTCTAGATCCTTCTAGATTCTTTTAGAGCCTTCTAGCGATGATGTAGGCAGCAACTGACTCTCAAGCATCCATGACAATAAGGAAGGTTTATGAGCCGATCCATCCAAGATTGCACTTTGAGATAGACGACCAATACCAAAAGTACACTTATATTCCATATTTTGATTTCCTCTATGTGATTTCAAAAGTACTTAGATTACATCATGTACACATTAAAGCAATGAGAAAACATTATTTTCATTGAAAAGATTGTAGATGAAGGTGATAAGAACTGAAGAGTTTTTGTTATGTCCAACAAAGACACACATGGATGATACACTATGATATGGCAATGTGGAATGATACATATCTTTATAAAACATCGATAATGAGTTTTTCTTTGTATAATTGAAATATTTTTACAATTAAAAAGTCCTTCTTACAGTGGAAGAGAAGCATAAATCCCCTTTCAACACTGAAGTGGAGAAAAGTGATGAAAGAAAGACATTTTCCCTACAATATTATTATAAATGTGGAGAACGATGCCAACTCTTTTTTTTGAAACACAAACATCGCATTACAGTGAAATACATCTCTCTCCATCTTTATCATAATCCATACCAGTGTTACTCTTTTCTTTCTTACCATATACATAGTTACAATATACAATTAAGGCAAACTAATTGAATTTTTAATTAACTTGATTATCGGGGTAATTCGTTAGTTCACGCATTATAGTCAGCTCGGGCGATTGGGAGCTCGGAAGCGAGGATGCGGTGGGTTCAGTCTGCCCCGGGGGATTTCCAAGGCACTCCTCCCTCCCCAAGAAGGTCTCTCTCTCTCTCTCTCTCACACACACACACACACACACACAACACACACTCGCTAAGATTTTTTCAGTCGCATGCCCATGACATGTTAGTCAATTTGCACACTGTCACGTAAACATAATACCCGCCCGCTCTCTCTCTCTCTCTCTCTCTCTCACACACACACACACACACACACACACACACACAAGTAAAATCCCAACAATTGCCGTGCCATTTCATGATTCTGCCTTCTGATAAATTCAAAGTCACTGTCTCTTCCGTTGTTGCATGATCATTGAAGAGCATTTGAAAACTTCGTTTTCCTGATTGTATTCTCTTAACTGCATCTTTCTTCCTCAATGAAATGCGAGCAGTGGGCATTCAGCTGTGAAAATTGGATCCTCTTATGTGCTTATTTTTGGTGGTCTTGTGGACAAAAAGTTCCTGAATGATCTCACAGTGTATGACATCGGTAAGGTTTTCTCTGCCGCTGATCAAATGGTTTTATTGTCCTACATGCTGTAAGTTAATTTTGTTCTTACATGCATGAGAGAGAGAGAGAGAGAGAGAGAGAGAGAGAGAGAGAGAGAGAGAGAGTATCAACGTCCTTTGAAGCTGAAGTTGACTTATAGGACAAATCAAGTACATCTGATGGTTAAATTCAGCTCCGGGTATCTTGCCATAGAAGGCATAAAGAAAAGAAAAGTGTAACTAGCTTCTGGAAGATTATTATGACTCATAAGAGACATATGATACACCAAAGTGACCATGTTTATCTATATGTGAGGGATGAGATTATGTTGATGATGAATTTGGGGGTGGATTCTTAAACTCTTTGATAATTGCTTTGCCACATCATCACACTTGTGACATACCCCCCTCTTGAAAGAAAAGTAATCGCCCTCGATTTCGCCTACGAAATAGACAGTGGATAAAAACTAGCTCAGAGGACACTAACTCTACGCTCCCATGCGCTCGAGTGCACACATCTAGCACTTGCAAAAAGACACCAGCCATTGAACAATCACATCACATTTCCGACGATATCTTAGATACCATTGTAACTTATTTAGCAATCACATCCAAACAGAGTTGTGTTCATGGATGTCTTGATCTGCTAAATCTCGTCACTGTCACAATTTTGTGACGTGGCATGCCCAACTTAAAAGATGGGCCGATGGGACCAAGGGTGCTAGAGTTTAAAAACTCTTAACTTGCTAAAGCTAAAAATTGTGTGAGCATGATGACGTGGAGACTGGCCCGCGTTTTGCGCTGAGAATGTTGAGGTAGCAGCTATATGGACTTGCAAATTTACGGCATCAGGAGTAGATGCTGGCGCAAAAGCTTTTGGAGGCCAGAGCTTTTTGAAGAAGAGCTTTTTAGACTTGATCCTTTTGGGGCTGTGCATTTGGCATTGCATGTACTCTTCATAAGAGTCTCTGGGAGGCCACTCTGGAGAGTATGGGTACGCAAAGTCTCGGAGAGCTACCCTCTGGGAGTTGTACCTGTGTGAAGCAATAATAGAGAAATATCGGCGGAAGGGGTGCCAGTCTTTGGGGCCAGTGCATCTAGGGACGGAAGTCTACCGTTTGGTGTTGACTCTCCTCTGTCTCTATTCAAGTCCAGTTTGGTTATTTGCAATTTCTTGTGGCTCTTGATCTTTGGCTTGGGGTGTCCAAGTCTATTATTGTGGTATCATAGCTCATACGATTCTTCTTTTACGGAGGATCAAATCCTTTTCATAGCATGCATAGGCTCTAGCAGTGAATCTGACAAACACGACACCCCTTCAACTACTTGTCTACGGGAACATGAAGAAAACCCGAATCCCTGCGAAGGAACATAAGAAATCAAGGGAGATTCCAATAGAAGCAAGGCTCTTTCCGATGATTTGGGTGAGCATAGCAAATTTCCGGCGGGGGATCTCGACAAGACAGACTACCGACGTCAATTGTAAGTTGACAAGTGTGAAAAGTACTTGTCACAAACGGGAGCGCATAACAATATAAAATATACTCGGACAAATAGAAGTTATCACTTAATAGTGAAGCCAATCGATGTAGAGGGAGAAATAGAGAGAAAGAGTGAGAAGATCAACACAGTTCTGGACTAGAAGGTGGGTTGGTCATTTCTGGGGAAAAGTCTTTACAAGCACTTGAACTGAACGTATTACCATGTTCGTTCTAGAATCATACTTGGATGGTTCCAGAAGCCTCAACTTCCTATTCCTAGGGCAAGATCCTATTCCAAAGAACTTTTGTTTCTTATTCCGAATCCTCAAGAACCAAGGTTCTCGCCTCTGGATCTCACCTTCTAGACTCACGGCATGGCATCCCTACAAACTTTTTCTCGACTCTACTCTGAGAGTCCTCTTCTTGTGTCACGTGACACATCCAACCCTATGTGTCCGTGGACAAGCTACGACATGATCAGGGTTCAGTCAGTCCAGTCAAGTCTAGATTAGAAGTGATTTGGCACTTTTGTGAGTCTATTCGTAGATCGTGCATGCCTAGTCACGTGGTATAGATGCATATCCTCTAGTTGCACACAACATGATCATCAGAATTCCCATCAGAATCCATTAGGATCAGTTAGGGGAATTTTCCAGTGCATTTAGCCTATTTTTGACATTTTTCACTTATTATTTTTAAGTGACTTTCCAACAAAAGTAGGCAGGGCAATTTTGCTAAGTTTGTATATAAGAAAACCCAAGTTAGCACTAAATGGCAGAAGAGGCAGCAGGAGCTCCCCGCTCAACAGGCATCTTCTCAGCAAGAACCCCGCAGCACCCACAAGACTTGGCGTTTTCAGCTTTGCCGTCATCACCAACATCAAGCCTAGCGTTTTGGTGTCGCCAGCAGTCCCCAGAAACCCAGCGTTTTTCACTAACGCTACAAGGCAGATCAGCGTTCCCCATTTTCAGCCTTCGAAAAATGCAGCCAAAACAGTCATTTTCAGCCACCGAAACAGCCCCGAAATTCAGTAGATAGAAGACCACAGATTTCAGCCCTAAAGTCGTCGTCGTCATCCTCGTCGTCGTCACCAGCATAGTCCCAAGTTGCATCAATCCATTGCATACGCATTGTGCCACTTTGTGCAATCAAAAGTAGACCACTCTCGCCGACGAGAGTGGGGCCTTAGGAGGAGGGTTTTACAACGTCTGGTGTCGTATCTCTCTTCTCTCTCTCTATCTCTCAGTCTCATACACTTGCACGCACAGTGTCCATTCACTTTGTTTGTGGTCATAGCACTTTCCATTAAGAACGGAAGGCTCTCCCTTCCATAAGAACTAAAAGGAACCTTGAGCACAGTTCGGAGCACTCATCTTGAGCAAAGTGCAAACAATCATTTCGCTGCACCTAACATTGGTATTGGAGCTTTGGCAGTGTTCTGTATCACTCAAGGAAAGAACCACAAGAATTTTTTTTGCTTGTTGAGGTCGCACGAACCCAAGTTCGCTTGGGTGTGTCGATTCCTAATCGTGTTTTGTTGAAGAGTGTCAGGAATCTCAAGAAAGAAGGGCTTGTCCAGCCTCCCCTTGTGTCTCTTTTCACTCATTGAGAGCGGACGGTGCACTTAGCAGCCAGCCAATCGATGCGAGGTGGGAAGTGAGCGCAAGGCCGCCAAGGGGTGCGCCCGCGGAAAAGAGTAGAACTCGGGTGAAGAGAAGATCCTTCTCAAACGCGATTTGCAAGCGAAAGAAAACCTCAAGAACCTCAAGACCCGCAAGAACCTCAAGAACTCAAGAACCCCAAGAACCAAGACACCCAAGAACCCAAGACCCCCAAGAACCCAAGTTCCTCGTGGACCTAAGAACCCAGGACCACAAGAACCCACGACTTCAGAATGGTCATCACCCGAAGCGGCATGGATACTTCGCTTGGAGGTGATGAGCATGAGAGAGGTGAAGAAAAATTTTCCCCACTAGGAGGTTTTTCCGACCCTCCCCCTTTTCCATCTACAACAAGGATTGCACTAACTCCTATGGAGGCTTTGGAGCAATTGTTTTTGAAACAGAATTTAGAACGCCAAGCACGAAACGCAGAAAGAAAAGCAGAAATGGAACGAGACAAGCAGAAAGAGAAGCAGAAAGAAAGACCTACGAAGAACAAAGGGCAGCCATAGATCGTGACCACAAAGAAGGAATGGCAGCCATACAGCGTCAGTACGACTTGAAAGCAATACAAGAACAGAGCGATCGACAAAACAAAGAGTTCTGGCGACTCTATTCTCAAGTTCAGGCACAGATGCAAGAGATTTGGGAAAGGAGACTCTCTGTCTCTTCTTCTCCAAAGTAAGACACACAGGATTTGCATGATTGTGTGAAGCCTGATGATGATTTGATTGACCATGATAAGCATGATGATTTGAATGACAATGATGAGCATGATGATTTGAATGCCAATGATAAGCATGATGATTTGGATGATAATGATTTGCATGATGATTTGAATGACAATGATTTGCATGATGATTTGGATGATAATAATTTGCATGGTCAAGATGTGATTTCTCACAAGCATGATGATTTGCATGATCAAGATGTGATTTCTCACAAGCATGATGAGTTGCATGAAGATGATGTGATTGTTCACAAGGATGATGTGTTAGTGGATGCTTTTTCTAGCGAAGCTAACCTCGTTGTAGATTCGATCAGTCACGAAGAACCGATTTTGGCTTTCGAGTCGAGGTCCAAAGAACCCCCACAGGACGATTCGATCATTCAGGAAGAACCGATCTTGGCTCTCAGCCTAGGTCCAAAGAACCCTCACAAAAAGTATCGTGTTCGCATGATTGATACGCACGCATTGTTCGAGTGTTTCATTCGTGATCGTTTTCTGTATTTTAGTCAGCATCTTTATGTGATCCCTTTTCCTAGGCATGACATAATGTATGTTGAGCACGTTTCTCTCATGGATGAGCACGAATGTATGCGGATTTTTCATGAAATGCTGAAAAGTATGTATGTAAGGAAGTCACATTCCATGTCTGTTCCTTGGCATGACACAGTTTCCGAACGAGCACACGAAAGTATGAGCACCAAGCGTGGGCATGTCCATTGTCAGTTGATTGCTCTAGATCAAAAGACAAAGATTCGATCTCATTGTTTGCGTGTATGTGGTGAACGGTTTAGCACTCCGTCTATTTGTTCATCTACGTTGCATGCACAGTCTTTGAGGAAGACAAGATTTTTTCCACTCACTGTACATGGAATGGGTATGTTCATGGTTTTGTGTTGGAAATGGTTTCAGGAATTTTCAGCCATGGAGATTCTTGAAGATGGAAGAAGCACGACTCTATACGAAGTTGAAGCATCGAAGGAGCCACAAAAGACTGTCGCTTTCGGCGCGGCCCAAAGAAGCAAGCGTTGCAGACCTTTATGAAGTTAAAGTACTGCATGATCCACATATCAGAGTGGGCCGGCGTAGAGTCTCTTCCAGGATTCTGGATGCTATTGGCAATCTCCCTTGACGCCATACAGTTCGGTACCAGTACCTCACTTTGAAAAGGAGGGGATGTCACGTGACACATCCAACCCTATGTGTCCGTGGACAAGCTACAGCATGATCAGGGTTCAGTCAGTCCAATCAAGTCTAGATTAGAAGTGATTTGGCACTTTTGTGAGTCTATTCGTAGACCGTGCATGCCTAGTCACGTGGTATAGATGCATATCCTCTGGTTGCACACAGCATGATCATCAGAATTTCCATTAGAATCCATTAGAATCAGTTAGTGGAATTTTCCAGTGCATTTAGCCTATTTTTGACATTTTTCACTTATTATTTTTAAGTGACTTTCCAACAAAAGTAGGTAGGGCAATTTTGCTAAGTTTGTATATAAGCAAACCCAAGTTAGCACTAAATGGCAAAAGAGGCAGCAGGAGCTCCTCGCTCAACAGGCATCTTCTCAGCAAGAACCCCGCAGCACCCACAAGACTTGGGGTTTTCAGCTTTGCCGTCATCGCCAACATCAAGCCTAGCGTTTTGGTGTCGCCAGCAGTCCCCAGAAACCCAACGTTTTTCACTAACGCTACAAGGCAGATCAGCGTTCCCCATTTTCAGCCTTCGAAAACGCAGCCAAACAGTCATTTTCAGCCACCGAAACAGCCCCGAAATTCAGCAGATAGAAGACCACAGATTTCAGCCCTAAAGTCGTTGTCGTCGTCATCCCCGTCGTTGTCACCGGCATAGTCCCAAGTTGCATCAGTCCATTGCATACGCATTGTACCACTTTGTGCAATCAAAAGTAGACCACTCTCGCCGACGAGAGTGGGGCCTTCGGAGGAGGGTTTTACAACGTCTCTGGTGTCGTATCTCTCTTCTCTCTCTATCTCTCAGTCTCATACACTTGCACGCACAGTGTCCATTCACTTTGTTTGTGATCATAGCACTTTCCATTAAGAAGGAAAGGCTCTCCCTTCCATAAGAACTAAAAGGAACCTTGAGCACAGTTCGGAGCACTCATCTTGAGCAAAGTGCAAACAATCATTCCGCTGCACCTAACATCTTGTAGAACAACTCTGCTGTCCTGGATGCGAAGTCCTTCCTTGCAAATCCGGATCCCAACTCGAGAGTCTACCACTCTCATATCAGTGGGTCTACTCCCAAACTCAGGGTGCGAAACCCTTGGGCTGATCTTGCTCTAGTTCCTGAGAGCGCTTTTCTCCTGTAGAGGCTTATGCCTTCCTCTGTCCTACTCCCTCACAAAAGAGGAAGTACTCGTGCAAACAAAGACTTAGACTTCTTTGCAGAAAAAATCGTCGTATTTCTTTAGCTCAATCTGATCCTTCAAAGTGATCCTTGAAACGAGGACATTGGCAAAAAGGTATCCCAAAACCTATGGCAGTAGTCATCCAAAGTGTCTTCCTTCTTCATTCTCAAATGGCGCAATGCCACGAAGACATCTTCCTCATATTCTTCTGTGCAGAAATGAAAATTCTCTTGAATTTTACTCACTTCTTTGATGCTTCGTTGTGCAACAACAAAGTAGACCACCATATTGTGTGTTTCCTTTCAAATAAGACCCCACCCTTTGTACTTTGGAGTGTTCCGAGATATGACCTTCCGAGAAGGCGATGTCAAACTGTTGTATGAAGTCTAGGGCTCGATGGGTGTCCTAATAGCGTGAAAACGTATCAAACTTGACTGCTTGACCCTGATCCTTGGAATTCTTGGTCTTTTTCTCACTGTCTAAACTGTTAGAAGAGGACCATATCTCCTCCTCTGAATTGCTAGATTGCTTCTGTGCTTTCTAGACTCTTCCTTAGATCTACTTTTTTAGATCTACTTTTCTTGCTTTTTCTTCGCTTCTTCCGCTTTTTCTCATCCTCACTGGAACTAGAGGACGATAAACTGTCAGAACTCTCTGAAGACGAAGAAAAATCGGGGTCATCTGCGAAACAAACATGCTTCTTGTATCTTCTAGCAACCTTGAAAGTCGATTTCTGGCCCAAATAACTAGGGAAATCTATTGATGTACTCTTCTTTCGAGAGTGCTTTAAGCTTTTCATCAAGTGGTTTGTCTTCTTTTCAAAAGCTTCGTCAAACTCTTCCTGCAAGTACAGTTTCTGCTTTTCTGCAAGTCGGCTTTGCTTTCTGTTTCATTATTGACTTGACAGGACAATGGATGGCCTCTCATCATTTGGAAAAAACCTCATCAAGCGGGTAATTCTTCGAGTGATTCACATATTACGGGTCTTTGGAGTACTTGATCAATCTTTTCATACCCACGTCAACGTACAGTTGATATTTGTACTCCACTTTGTCAAGATTCCCTGTCGGAACTTCTCGAAAATTTTTCCAAAATCTCCGTTGGTTTCTTCTATTCCCACGTTGGGATTTAGCTTTTCTTCATCTCCCGGCAGACCAACCGTTGAAGGGGACACGGGTGCCGTATTCTCCACGAGAACTCATGTGTGTTGCAGAAAGGATCGGATTTTCCGTAGAAGAAGAATCGTTCTGAACTCTGATACCTTTGTAATAGACTTGGACACTCCAAGCCAAAAATTTGATGCAACACACGTGAGAAACTGCAAAGAATTGAGCAAAACTTGAAGAGAGAAGAAGAAGAAGAAGAGAGTTTTAATGTCGTAGGAAACTATCCCAAGAGACCTTAAAGATCTAGCTGAGGAGGAGTTGAGAGAGAGAGAGAGAGAGAGAGAGAGAGAGAGAGAGAGAGAGAGAGAGAGAGAGAGAGAGAGAGAGAGAGAGAGAGGAGGAGGAGGAGGAGGAGAGAATTTCAACGTCGTAGGAAATTATCCCACGAGACCTTAAAGATCAGAGAGAGTCGACACGGAATGGCGTAGTTCCGTCCCCGGATGCACTAGCCCCAAAGACTTGCACCCCTTTCTGTATTTCTTGACTACCGCTTCGCCAAGGTACAATTCCCTTAGGGTCCCCAACTCTGCCAAGACTCCCCGTCCAGATGCTCTCCAAAGACTGGCATTCTGGGCACTTATAATAGTACAAGGGATGCCCAAAAGCAAAGTCCCAAAATCACTTGGCAACAAAAGCACTTGCGAGGGGTAGCCAAAAAAAGCCAACTCAAAACACGGAAATCTGTACAGCCTACCACGTCAGCATGTTAGCGCAATTCGTAGAGGTTCAGCCGAGCCTTCACGCTTTTTGGCAAGGGCTTAGGTTTTGTAAACCCTAACCCCTTAGGCCTCTTGGCCACATCTTTTGGGCTAGACTTTTTAAACTCTAACATCTTGTCCTCTCGGCCATTTCCTTAAATTGGAAATGCCATGTCACCAACTTGTGACATCTTTCCCGCATTGAACCTCTCTCCTCTTGATCCAACACCATTGGAACAATCTTGAAATAGCATTCAATCTACCACTCATAATCAACAAAGAATAGATATTGGAATACGAAAGGTAAATGGGCCAAAAGCTGGATGGCCATGTCCTCTGAACCGATCAATTTTTCCATATGAAGTATCTCCTGTTGGAGTTCCTGCATCTTGTTGATATTATCCCTCATGGATGATTGCTTGGCATCCAGGGTCCACAACTACACCTCCAAAGCAATTTGCTTCATCGAAGAAAATCGATCATATAAAGATGAAAACTGATTTCAAATCTACTTTGCATCCTTCATCAAGCGAATGGGACCAATGACCAATGATATTGTGTTGAGGATGATAAATGATCAAATTCGAGCATTGGCTTTTGAAAGTTATTGTTGATAAAGTCTCCAAGCGCGTAAGAGTCGAAAACTGCCGTCATGGTTGCTTTCTAAATGGTATATTTTTCCCATCGAACAGCCGATCCAAAGGAAAGGTAGGTATCTTAATTGGTTGATCCTTGCGCCAGAGCAGAGCTTGGACCAATCTTTCCACTCCTCGTTGAATCATGAACTTCCTCTCATAGTATTTCTTCATCACGGACCAAGTTAAAATTAGAATCCTCACCACTCTCCATTGAATGAGAGAACTTGGGTTTGTGTCGAGGCTACTTCAAGATGGATGAAGCGAACCTTCAAATCAGGCCACTACAACCAAAATCAGCCCCAAAAGAGTGAAAACAGCAAACCATCTCAAAGGTGAGCGGAAAAGGGTGAATTCGGTGATGATCTTGTCTGCAACCGCGAGCAAACCTCTCGGGACCGGGCAACCAATGGATCTCAGATCTATCATGACATATATCCTCATAAACGTCCTATCACATACCGCCCATCTAATGAGCACCGGCACTTTGATTTGCAAGTGAACCTGTAAACAGGGGAGAGGGAGTAGAGAGAGAACCTAGCTCTAGCTAGAGATAGATAGATTGATAGATTTTATTCTCGTTCCTCGGAGGTTAAATATGACCTATGGGACCAAAGTCACATGTGATGTAGTATGTGTGCGGCTGATGAGTGATTCTCGATGCTCCAAAATTGTGGTGATGAGAGTCGCAATGGGGAGACCACATTGTGACAGAGAGAGAGAGAGAGAGAGAGAGAGAGAGAGAGAGAGAGAGAGAGAGAGAGAGAGAGAGAGAGAGAGAGAGAGAGAGAGCAGTGCATGAGAAAACGCTACAGAGAGGATAGACATTAACTCCAAAACACTAAAGAGAGAGGATGTGGCCCAAAACGCTGGCAAGCTCTGCAAACACTGATATGCAAAATATACGAGGGGGAGTCCTCCCTATGTAGGGAAGGCATAAAAATGCCTACTTAGCTAGAACCACCCCACGACCCTCATGAATAATGCTAGGCCTAATAAAATGTGTAAAAGTCACTAGTGACATATTGCCCACATTTTAGTAGGGAAAATGCAAAACACTAGATATTGACCCGGGAAACCCTAGGACCAAGGGTCCCACCTCATGCCAGCTAAATGAGTGAGCAATACAGTGCAGTTAGCAGTCATCGCGATTTACGGCGGCCTCAGCCAGAGTTCAAGTTTTTGGCGTTTGGGTATTAGGCCCCTCGGCCGCTACTCCATAAGTTCTTTAAGATAGAAGGGGTTAGGTTTATAATTTCTAACCCCTTCTAGGCCTCTCGCCTAAATTTTCAGGGTTTAAAACTTCTTCTATTCTTCAGTTTCTCTTGTCCTTTCAGCCTTTTCTTTCCAGTTGGGCAGGCCACATCGTCCCTTTCTGACATTACCCCCTCTTGAGAGAATTGTAATCGCCCTCGATTACGCCTACAAAATAGCCAAAGGTCTGAAACTTTCTTCAGTAGACACAGACCCTATGTACCCATGCACTAGACTCCACCAAATTAAAACTTCTATAAAGACATCAAATTAAAACTTCTACAAAGACATGAGGCACTGATCAATCACATATCTGTCAAGGGTCTTAGATACAAATCATGATAAGACCACGGTGATCTTTTCATAGATGTCTTGATCTATCAATCTTGTTAGTATTGGATTCATATCCTTTCTTTTCACATTTCAATCAATCCAACCATGCCCATGATCATCCCCACAAGATAGTACATCCATATGGTGTTCAATTCACAAAATCACACACTTAGTTCACATTGAACACCATGTGTCACGTGCACATCTAACCCTACGTGCATGTGGACAAGCTGTAACTCCTATTACTAGGGTTTAGGACATCCTATGCAGTGTTCTGGCAACCTTGTGAGCCTGTACGTAGGAGGTGCATGTCCAGGCACTTAGAGTAGTTGCATACCCTCTGATTGCACAACCCATTAGCATTTAGCATCGGTATTTAGCACCTAGCATAAGCATATTCACCGCATATGAACCCATTTCCTAACTACGCGTGAACCACCTCCAGTAGGGCATTTTTATTATTAAATGACCCTTGGATGTTCAAATCGTGGAGATTATTGGCAGCCTGCTCGACCTAGCCTTGTACACCTATATATGCAAACCTTGGGGCACCAGTATCAGGCAGAGGAGCAGTGAAGAGAGCCTCTACCAACAGTATCAAGCACCTGGTGTTGCCAGCAACACCAGCGTTTTCTCAGCCCCTTGCATCAGGGTTTTTAGCCACCAAAACGCCAGCATCCTTTTAGCCTCGATCAGCGTTTTCAGCCTCATCATTGCCGTCAGCACTCCGTCGCCACAGCAGAGCATCAGCGGTCAAATTGCAGCCCTCAAACACCTCAGCGTTTTCAGTTTTCAGCCATCGTCGGCATCGGCGATAGCAGATCAGCCCTTAGCCTCATGAGCTCCCGAGTCGACTATGGGCTGCCCTGATTTTCTTGCTCAATTTCGAGCTGCTCCCTGTTGCTTTGCTTCCAATGCTAGCAAGCTTCTCAAGCTTTGCTACTTGAGGTCGAGTTCCGCTCTGCCTATATTCTTGCTCGATTACTGCTGTGGCTGCCCGCTTTGCCTTTGACTCCTGCTGTGCCGATTTTGCCCACCTTCAAGCTCAACAAAAAAGCTCTACAAAGCTCTCGATTCTGTGCTACTCTCGTAGCTGCTCAATCTGCAGATCCGGATTGCTTTGTAGACTACCAAGCTGGAGTTTTCCACGCTGCTCGGTTCTCTGCTCGATTTGATGTGCGCTCTCTACAGGTCCACACTGCAGGTGCTCTCCAATGCTCTCATTCAAGCTCGATTTTGTGCAGATGTGTTGTTGCCCGCCTTGGAAGATTCCAATGCTCACTTCACTTGATGCCCGCAAGCTCCTGATCTCCCAATTGAGCTTCTGATGCTTGCTCTCAAGCTCAATTTCTGCTGCATAGAGATCTACTTCTTCGTTCCTACTTGCTCTATATCCTGCTGAGATGCCTCAAGATTCCATTGCATCTCCCCAGCTCCAAGATCCACCAAATATCCTCCTGGTGCCACCAATCCTTGTTGGATCCGTGCTGAATTACCCCGGATCCAATGGCGCTGAGGGAGCACTGTCGACCGCCGCGATTTCCGCCCCGGCATGATACCAGTTGAAAGAGAGCATGGTGTGCAGAATGGTGTGTGCACAGTGTGGTGCGGGGAAGAGAAGAGGAGAGGAGAAGAGTGCACGGTGCCTGTGTGGGTGGAGCAAGCCTCAAAGCGAGGATCCCCTTATTCATTGTGTATACGTACATGAAGAAGGTAGTGGTCAGTGGGCAATGTCCGGCCTCGGGCAATGCCTTTACCCCAACAACACCGCACAGATTCTACCTGTTGATCGGTAACTTTTGGCAGACATTGCTTATATTCCAAAAGCTTCAAGGTACAGCTCTCTTTGAAGAGAATTTGTGATGTTCTTCTCCTCCATCCACTTTGCATCAAGGGCCAAAAAGTACCCTTGACCAAATTATCCGGTGGACCTAGCTTACCTTTCTGTTCTTTTTTCCTGTGGCACGTGACCTGTAGCCTATTGGCCTCCCTTTTCCTTGGCACCTCAATTTGGATCTTTGGAATTCTCTGATCTACCAACTGATTCCCTTTATGTTTTTTCCTTGTGCCTTGGGACTTGTTGGTAGCCTTGGTGGCCTCTCTATCCGCTGGCATTTCAATCTCAATCGTCGGAACCCTCAGATGCACTATCGTCTGATTCCCTTTCTTCTCCGGAATCCTCTGATGAAATGGCATTTGGTTCCCTTAGTTTGTCGGAACCCTCGGATGCACTACATTCTGATTCTCTTACTTCTCCGGAATCATTTGATGAACTTTCATCCGGTTCCCCCGGTTCATTCTCTTCACTGGAAGACTCTTGCCTTGTTGAGGTGAACACTAGCCCGTTCGTAGGATAAATCAATGAGCCGGCATGCATTCCAAAACCTTGCTTGGCATTTCCCATAAGTCTCTGAATAGAGTCAGACTTCTGTTGCAAACAATAGTGTCGAATCTCTTTTGGCAAACCACAACAAACCGCTCAATGTGGTCCCTCAAATTGACCCTCTGAAATGAGGACACTGGCAGAAAGGTATCTCAAAACCTTTGGCAATAGTCATCCAACCTGTCTTTCTTAGTCATTCTCAGGTGATGCCAAGTCATGATGACATCTTCTTCAAATTCTTTTGATATCCAAGTTGAAGTGAAAATTCTCTTGAATTTTACCCACTTCGTAGGAGCTTCTCTGCGTAACAACAGAGTAGACCACCATGTCTGTGCATTTCCTTTCAAGTAGGATGCCGGCCTTCGTACCTTGGAGCGTTCCAAGAACCGACCCCCCGAGAAGGTGTTGTGGGAACTCAAGGGCTCTATGGGTGTCCTGATAGCCTGAAAATGTGACAAACCTGACTGCTTGACCCCATCCATGAACTCGATATCTTGTTCTTTTGTTCACTGTTAGAAGAGGACGAGCTTTCCTCCTCTGAACTGCTAGATGGCCTCCCATGCCTTCTAGACTTTTTCAAAAATCTGCTTTCTTGCTTTTCAAACTTTTCTCTGCTTCTTCCCCCTTTTCTCATCCTCTGTGGAACCGAGGACGACGAACTGTCAGAACACCGAAGACGAATAAAATTCTGGGTCATCCTCGAAACGAATATTCTTCTTGGTTTTGCTTACCACCTACTTGTGGCCCAAATATCCAGGAAAATCCCTTGATTTCCCCTTCTTCCGAGAGTGCTTTAAGCCCTTCCTCAACCGGTTCATCTTCCTTTCAAGAGCTTTATCAAACTGTTTCTTCAAGTATAGTTTCCGCTTTTCTGCACTTGGCTTTTCTTTCAGCTTTCTTCCCGCTTTGAGAGGAGAATCCACAACCTCTCACGATCTCGAATGAATGTCATCAATTGGGTAATTTTGCAGATGCTTCACATATTTCAGGTTTTTGGAGTACTTAATCAATCTTTTTACACACGTATGAACCTGCAATTGATGTTTGTACTCTGATCTGGGGAAATTCCCCATCGGAAATTCGCCTAGATTGAGAACTGAAGAAACCAATTGGGATTTGGAGCTCAACTTTTCTTCATCTCTTAGCAGAGGAGTGTTGTCTTTTCCAGATTCTTCGCGAGAACTCATGTGCGCTAGAGAAAGGATCTGATCCTTGTAGGAGAAAAGTTGTTCTAAGCTGAGATACCACTGTTACAGGCTTGGGCATTCCAATCGAGAAATCAATAGCCACACACGAACAAAAACTGCAAAATCACTGAACGTGACGAGCGAGAGAGAGAGAGAGAGAGAGAGAGAGAGAGAGAGAGAGAGAGAGAGAGAGAGAGAGAGAGAGAGAGATGATGAAATGAAATTATATTAAACGTCTTCGAAAGGCCAAAATGACCTATGAGACCAAACAGATACAATCCTGGTGGATCTAATCCAATGTCTGGGTACAAAAATAAAAAAGAAGTGAAGTAAAGCGAAAGGCTAAAATCATCATCATCATCATTATCATCATTATCAATGCCCGAGGATTACCGGCATCAGGCGTAGTCCGAGAAAGTATTGCATCGGTTGCTTAAGAGCTTCGTCAATGTCCGTCTTTGTAAAGAGTCGTACTGGGCGTCTCTCATGTCGTGCTAGAATAGTCCTGATTACTGATCTAGTAAGAGCCAAGCTAGTAAGCAGCAGCTAGCTCGGCTCGAATAGTCTCATGTGGCACTGAGGCCTTAGCCTGAAACATCGGAGAGATCATAGAGACTAGAGGCCTCTCCATGCATCTCCATCCATCAGTGCTACCAGATCTGCCATGGTGGTCCACCGAGGGTCCCCAAATCTGAACCCCATAAAGCATAGCGGAAGCCACTAGAGTGTCAAAATGCGACAGCTTTGGTTGATTTTCTTGAAACTGAACATGCGAACACATCTTCTCCAATCCTCCCAAGGCTGCATAAGCTCTCGTCAATCTAGTTTTTGCTGCTCTCAATGATGAAAACACCGGTCCACTGAAGACTACCCCAAGATAGGTATATGCATCTGTATAGTCCACCGTCTTCTGGCCATACGTAAAAGTGGGTGCTGACCTCCTGACCACTGTGGTGTGGTGTTAAACACCATAACCTTGGTTTTCCCCAGGTTAACAGACAGTCCACTATCGTGGGCAAACGTGTACAAATCATCCAAATGACGTTGCATCCTCTCCGGGAGTCAAAAATCAACACAATATCATTAGCATATAAGAATAGTGGGATTCCAACTGTGCTCCTCTATCACCATCCCTCTCAATGTAGTTAGCCACCTCATCCACATACATGCCAAATAGTGTAAGAGATGCGGGTAGCCCTGTTTCACCCCAATAGTGGAGTGAACCAAATCAGAATTCCCCTCTAGAGTGCGTACATGTCCCACTACGGACTTGTATAGAGTCACGATCCCCCAAATCAACTCTTTGGGTACCCCCATCTCCTGTAGTCTACGCATCAATCTAGCTTTGGGCACTGTATCGAAGGCTTTGCGGAAATCCACAAAGCAACAATAGAGCCCTCTCCCACGTGATCTCCCCTCCTTGATAAGGGCTCTGAGTGTCACAATATGATCAAGAGTAGAGAAACCTCTCTTGAAACCCACCTGTCCTGCTGCCCGTACACCCTCTCTCTCTGCCCATCTACTCAATTGTTGCTCAAGGATGGATGCGTACAACCGTGCCAATGTGTGTCCAACCATGATAGTGCGGTAGTTCCCAGGCTCCATAGGATCTCCCAACTTGAAGATAGGTACGATAGTGGACAAAGCGCCAAGTATTAGGTAGGCCCTCGCACTTGGCATGATTGAACATCACTGCTAGAAGTTGTGCAAGCAGATCTCTGGTACTAGGCCATCGTGATCATATGCTCTTGTAACAAAAACTTGGACACTCCAAGTCAAGATTCTACCGCGACACAGCAGAGATTCACTTCAAAACAGTTCAGAGTTCACAATTGATTCGACACGGTCCGGCAGAGCTCCGTGCCTAGAGATATTGGCCCTAAAGACTGGCGCCCCTTTCGGTATTTCTTTTTGTATTAATCTGTGCTCAAAGTACAAGGGAGTGGGAGGGGTCTCACTCTCAGACTCTGCGTCCAGATGCTCTGCAGAGTGGGAGCCCAAACCACTTATTTATTTGTTTACAAGGGATGCCAAAAGCAGAGCCCCAAAAGCTGCCATTTTTTAAAAAATAAAGCAATTTGTCTCATAAGCCTTGCTTGAAAATTAAAGCAAAGTTCAAAAGCTACCCAAAAATTGTGTAGAACTTCCAACTGCTTTTCCCAATGCAAAAAGCGGAAATTCTGCCGTACAGTCCAGCGTGAAACGCGCCGCGTTTTCTGGATTCTGTCGTACGGTGCCATGTCATCATGTCTGCGGGTTTTTCGGGATTCTGCAGCCAGCCAGGGGGTGTGTGTATCTGCTGCCCACTAGCCACACCACGTCACCGGTTTGTGACATACCCCCCTCTTGAAAGCATTGTAATCGCCCTCGATTACGCCTGCAAAACAGACAAAAGCCATTGTCTTAGCAGACACTGACTATTAGTACCAACGCGCTAGGAACACACATCTAGCACATGTACCAATCGATAGAACATCACAGGACAAATCACATTCAAAATTCATTCGGATCTCAGACCATGATTAATGGGCAACGTATTTAGCAATTGCATCTAGATCCACTCGGGACCTCATTGATGCCCGATTAACTAATCCTTATTGCAACCATGTCTATCGAGATCTTTCAGACGGAAATGCTGCAGACATTTCGTATATCAGCTCCTGCACTTAGACAAGTCAAGAACAAATCAGTATCATATTATCGGGAATTCCAGTTCATAAAGTCATACAGCAAAATATTGTCAGCCCACAGTATCCTTGAAACTCCAAAAGAAACATCAATGACTTTAGTATCAAAAATCGGGGTAATCTGTTGACAAAGGAGTGGAGCGACTCCCCTCTTGTGCATACCCGCTGCACCAAATTCCGCCCAAGCTGAGTTCGGGGTTCTATTTGGAATAGACTATGCTGAACCAAATGCTTCAAGGTAAAGGTTCATAATCTGAGGAGTATCTGCCAGGTCCTCCTCCATCACTTTGCATCCAATGCGGGATAGTTCTTGAATTTAACCAAGAACCGCCTTATCATTTTACCTTTTACCTTTCTATCTTTATGTGCTAAATTCTGTTCTTGAACGAGTATCTCCTCGTTTTCCTCCACTTCGGGTTGCTCATCAAGCTCCCCATCATCGGGCACATCGCCTTTAAAAGGCTTCAGGAGACTCACATGAAAAGTATTGTGAATCCTCCAAGTATCAGGCAACTTCAGTCTAAAGGAGACATCATTTATCTTTTCGGAAATCTGGAAAAGTCCATAGTATCTCATGCTAAGCTTTGGAAAAAGATGCTCCTTTCCCTTTTTCTTTCTCAGACGTGCCTTCTCAAAACGTAAGAGCACCTAATCGTTCTCCTTCAATTTCAAATCGCGACGATGTCGATCTGCTGCCTTTTTGTGTCTTTCCTGAGATTTCTCCAAAGCTTCCTGGACCTTGGCAAAAGTAGTGTCCAAGTACCGTGTATACTGGTCAGCTTCAAAAATCTTATCTTTAGTGCTTAGGAAGGGTGGAACCTTCGTAGCACCTTCAATAATCTGAAATGTGCCTTCCCCGTCGAAGAGCGAATCGTGTTATTGTAGGCAAATTCCACCCAGGGCAAATACTTTTCCCATTGAGTCTTCTGATCCGAGATGTAAGACTTCAATAAATCCAGTACAACTGAATTTGCAATTTCCGATTGCCCATCTGTCTACGGGTGGGAAGATGACAAGAACTGCAACCGCGTGCCAATGTTCTCCCAAATAGCCTTCCAAAACAAACTCGTGAATCTGGGGTCTCTATCGGAGACAATTGTCTCAGGCATGCCATGTAATTTGAATATCTGGGCCACAAACAGTCTTGCTAAGTGATCTGGCTTGACTGTTTTCTTCATTGGAATGAAATGAGCTTGCTTGCTAAATTTGCCAATAACAGTCCAGATACCATCGTGCCCACTCTGTGTTCTTGGGAGATAAAAAATGAAATCCATTGCAATACTTTCCCAGGGGCAGGTGGTATGGGTAAAGGCTGTAACAGTCCCTGTGCTTTATGCGTGTCAAACTTGACCTTCTGGCATACCAAGCAACTGCGTACAAAATCGTCCACGTCCTTCTTGAGTCTCCGCCAAAAGAAGTATCTCTCAAGGTCGTAGCAATGCCACGGTGACCTGTAAATGGTGGACAGTGGCATTCGGTTAGAACCTTTTCCCTCAACGGCTGTGTAACGCACAACATCGTTTTCTTCATCAAGTAGCCATCCCGAATGGAATATCCCGCTACCACCTCTCCATTCTGTATCCGAGTGAAAATATTTGCAAAATCTGTATCTGTGGCATACTGATTGGCCATATCCTCGAAGCTCCTATGATGTATCGTGGAAATAGCCAGAACCAACGGCTTCCGGGACAAAGCATTTGCCACCAAATTCTTTTGTCCCTGCACATGGACAATCTGGAAGTGAAACTGTGACAAGATGTTCGCCCACCGCATTTGCTTTTCTGATAGCTGCTTCTGTGACAAGAAGTAGCGTAAACTCTGGTGATCTGTGAAGACCGTAAAATCGGCTCCGAGTAGGTAATGTCGCCACTAAGTAAGAGCATGGATAACCGCCAAAAGCTCTGTCTCATATATCTGTGCTGTCAATTTCGGCCTTGAGAACAATCGGCTCTCGTAGGCAATGACATGGCCTTCTTGCATTAAGACCGCACCTAGACTACCACCACAAGCATCACAATATTCTTCAAATGACTTCTGCAAGTCCGGCAAAGTCAAAACTGGTCCTGTAGTCAATTTCTCTTTCAATGTCTGAAAGGCAGTCACCTCTGTGGGTCCCCACGAGAAAGGGACTCCTTTCTGTGTCAAAATATGCAAAGGGGAAGCAACCTCTGCAAACTTTCTAATGAACCGCCTGTAGTACGAACATAAGCCCAAGAAGCTTCTAACTTCATGGACATTCTTCAAATCGTGCCAATTACAGATAGTCTCTATCTTGGCCGGGTCCATTTGCACTCCTGCTGTGCTGAGACGATGTGTCCCAAAAAGTGTATCTCTGGTAGGAAAAATTCACTCTTCTTTGCATTGATCACCAACTTGTGATCCTGCAATGCCTGAAAGACCTGTAGCAGATGTTCTCTATGTTCTGTCTCATCTTTGGAGGAAGACAATAATGTCATCAAAGAAAGTGCCAACAAAAGATCTGTACTTTCTGAAAATTATGTCCATCATTCGGTTAAAGGTCGCTGGAGCATTTGTAAGCCCAAAAGGCATCACCAAAAACTCGAATAAACCGAAGGTCGTCCGAAAAGCTGTCTTGTAGACATCTCATGGCACGATTCGGATCTGATGATATCCGCTCTTCAAATCGATCCTACTGAAACAAGAAGATCCCTGTAGAATATCATCGATCCTTTGAATCGGAAATTTGTCCTTGATGGTGATTTTGTTGAGAGCTCTATTGTCAATGCACATTCTCCAAGATCCGTCTTTCTTCAAAACCAACAACACTGAAGAGCATAAGGTGAAGTACTCGGCTAGATAAGACCCTTTTCCAAGAGGTCTTTCACTTGGTTCATAATCTCTTCATTTTGGGTTCGGCTCACACGGTAAGATGGCCGGTTCGGTGGTGTGCTTCCAGGTATCAGATTAATGGTATGATCCTCAGGACGAGCTGGTGGCAACTCGCCTCGCAAGCCCTCAGAAAAGCAATCGGCATGAGTGTGAAGAAAATCTTGGTGTTCTTTTTCTAGATCAGACATATTTGTTCTATGATCATCATTCAACTCTTTCAAAAAGATCGAGTAAACAAACAGACTTGATTTCATTAATTTTGAAACGGCCGAAGCCAATACAATAGGGACAGACTCGCCCTTAAGTTTCACATCAAGTACAATGGTTCGGCCCTTTTCAGTAGTTAGTGTCACTTTCTTCGTCCGATAATCGACCACGGCGTTTTCCTTATGGTACCAAGGGACTCCCAAGAGAACATCACAACCTTCCAAGGGCATTATGTAGAAGTCTCGTGCCCCAAATACCCCTGACAATGCAACCGAAGCTTGCCAATGACAAGTGTAATGGCTACATCCCTGCCGGGTGCCGCTAGAACTACCTATGCTTGTGGTCCCATCCGATCGGGTGTAATCTCGAGCTGCGCTGCTAGTTCAGGTGAAATGAAGTTGGCCTTGGCTCCTCCATCAAAGAAAATCAGGGCTTCTTGATCTTTCACTTTGCCCCAAGCTCGGCAAAGTTCTGTACTCTCATCAATCGTGCTTGGGTCAGTACCCATGCAATGTGGAACCAGTCCTGCTTTCATCTTGCCTTTTCGTCCACGTTCCTCAGCTGCTTTCGACCTCTATGGCCTTTCTTCATCTTGTTCTTTCTGTTCCTTTTTAGGGCATTCGCGGAGATGTGTTCTTGTTCCCCGCATCCAAAACACTTCCCCTCTTTGATGTAGTTGGCTCTCTCTGGAGGAGTGAGCCGGGGTCGTGCATCCTTACCTTTCTGATCTTGGGGGCTCTTCTTCTTTCTACTTTCATTTTTAGAAGTTTGTTTTGTTTTCTGCGTCATGATCTCATCTGTGGGGTAAGTCAAACTGCCTGAATGTATGGCAAAGCCCCGTTTCGCATGACTCATCAGACTTGAATAGAATCTGACTTTTGCTCTAAGCAGTGATCTCGGATCTCCGTAGGAAGTTTGCAGCTAAACCGCTCAATCTGTTCTTTAAACGAGATCTTCTTAAATGAAGAAGCAGATAGAATAGAGCTCCAAAATCTCTCGCAGCAATTGGAAGTTCTATGCAATTTTGGGAAGCTTTTGGACTTTGCTTTAATTTTCAAGCAAGGCTTATGAGACAAATTGCTTTATTTTTAAAAAGATGGCAGCTTTTGGGGCTTTGCCTTTGGCATCCCTTGTAAACAAATAAATAAGTGGTTTGGGCTCCCACTCTGCAGAGCACCTAGACGTAGAGTCTGAGAGTGAGACCCCTCCCACTCCCTTCTACTTTAAGCACAGATTAATACAAAAAGAAATATCGAAAGGGGTGCCAATCTTTGGGGCCAATATCTCTAGGCACGGAACTCCGCCGGGCCTTGTCGAATCAATTGTGAACTGTGAACTGTCTTGAAGTGAATCTCTACTCTGTCGCGGTAGAATCTTGACTTGGAGTGTCCAAGTTTGTTACAGTGGTATCAGAGTGCGGTCGATTTCTCTTCTACCGGGAAAATCGATCCTTTTCTCGCGACATTTATGGATTCAAACAGAGATTAGTCGACTTCCTCTGCTTCTGGGGATGCGGGAGGAGATCATGATGAAGATTCTCACGAGGAGTACTGCCCACCTTGGCCTACTCAGGCGGAGATTGAGGAGATGGAACGTCGACAATTGGTTGACGATGCGAGAAAGATGATGATCAATCTTGCGAAGGACCCGAAATTTGCGAAATTTTTTACTCAGACATCCTTCGACGAAGTGCACTCTCAGTGGGGCAGAAGGCCACAGAACCACCCCTCAAACCGGCACTCAAGGAACCTCCTACTCCGAGGATGTTTACAGAGCAAGAATTAGAAGAGGTGGTTGATACATGGATTACCCAGCTTTTTGACGCAACCAACAAAGCCAAAAAGCACGACAAAAAGCAAAAGAAAGGAACTGACTTCCCGGGGTTTTTGGGTCGTCAATCTACTTTTGCCTCGGCACGAAAGCAGAAGCATGTGCGATTTGAAGGAGTATCCAATTCTTCTTCTTCTTCTTCTTCTTCTTCTTCTTCTTCTGACAGCTCTACTAGCTATTCTGACTCGAGCGAAGAAGATAGGAAAGGAAAAAAGCGAAAAGCTTCGAAAAGGGCAAGAAAAAGGCAAAGAAGCCTAAGTTTCGCCCAGTTTCTGACAGTTCTACAGAGGACTCGTCTTCGGATAGTTCGGACTCCGATGATCACAGATTTTATGCAAAGAAGAAGAATTTCTATGAAGCCAACCACTATGACTTTCTAGAGGATAAAAGCAAGAAAGTTCGAGAATTTAAAGAAGGTGGACAGTCAATTAAATTTGACACTTTTTTTGGATTCCGAAATGCTCGAGGGCTTGGCCTTCATACAGCAGTTTGATATAGCTTTCTCTGGAGGGAATTACTCAGAGCACTCCAAGATTCGGAGGGCTACCTCTTACTCTAAGGGAAATGCTCGAACATTGGTGGTCCACTCTTCTATTGAACAAGAAAGCGCAAGTTAAATGGCTGAAATTTAAAAGGCTTTTTATTTCTTCTTGGTTGACTCGGGAGTATGAACGATACGAACTGCTTGGAATTATCTCCGGATGACCAAGAAAGATACCTTGGATGCTGAGCTTGGGGCAAAGTGAAAGATCAAGAAGCCTTGATCTTCTTTGATGGAGGAGCCAAGGCCAACTTCATTTCACCGGAATTGGCGGCGCGGCTCGAGATCACTCCCGATCGATGGGACCACTAGCGGAGGCAGTTCTAGCGGCACCCGACAGGGACGTAGCCATAACACCTGTCATTGGCAAACTTCGGTTGCATTGTCAGGGGTATTTGGGGCATGAGGACTTTTACATAATGCCTTTGGAAGGTTGTGATGTCCTCTTGGGAATTCCCTGGTACCACAAGAACAACGCTGTGGTCGACTATCGGGCGAGGAAAGCAACATTGACAACAGAGAAGGGTAGAACCATTGTACTTGACATTAAACTTAAGGGCGAGTCTGTCCCTATTGTATCGGCTTTGGCCATTTCAAAGTTAATGAAATCCAGTCTGTTTGTTTACTCGATCTTTTTGAAAGAGTTGAGTGATGAGGATAGGACAAATATGTCTGAACTTGATAAAGAACGCCAAGATTTTCTCCACGCTCATGTCGATTGCTTCTCAAAGGGCGTGCCAGGCGAGTTACCACCTGCTCGTCCTGAAGATCATACTATTGATCTGATACTTGGAAGCACACCACCGAACCGGCCACCTTACCGTGTTAGCCGAGCCCAGAATGAAGAGATTATGAACCAAGTGAAAGACCTATTGGAAAAGGGTTTTGTCCAGCCTAGTACTTCACCGTGTTGCTCTCCAATGTTGTTGGTTTTGAAGAAAGACGGATCTTGGAGAATGTGCATCGATTATAGAGCTCTCAACAAAATCACCATCAAGAACAGATTTTCGATTCCTAGGATCGATGATATACTCGACAGATTACAGGGATCCTCGTGTTTTAGCAGGGTTGATTTGAAGAGTGGATATCATCAGATCTGAATCGCGCTGGAAGACGTCTATAAGACAGCCTTTCGGACGACTTTTGGGTTATTTGAGTTTTTGGTATTCCTTTTGGCTTAAAACAATGCTCCTGCGACATTTAACCGGATGATGGACAGGATTTTCGAGAGTACAAGCTATTTGTTGGCACTTTCTTTGACGATATCATTGTTTTCTCCAAAGATGAGGCAGAACATAGAGATCATCTGCTTCAAGTCTTTCAGGCATTACGAGATCACAAGTTAGTGATTAATGCGAAGAAAAGTGAATTTTTCCTACTAGAGATACACTTTTTGGGACACATTTTGTCAACAGCAGGAGTGCAAATGGATCAGCCAAGATAGAGACTATCCGTGATTGGCCCGATTTGAAGAATGTCCATGAAGTTATAAGCTTTTGGGGATTGTGTTCGTACTACAGGCGGTTCATTTGAAAGTTTGCAGAGGTTGCTTCCCCTTTGCATGTTTTGACACAGAAAGGAGTCCCTTCTCGTGGGGACCCACAGAGGTGACTGTCTTTCAGACTTTGAAAGAAAAATTGACTACCGGATCAATTTTGACTATGCCGGACTTGTAGAAGTCATTTGAAGTATATTGTGATGCTTGTGGTCGTAGTGTGGGTGCGGTCTTAATGCAAGAAGGCTATGTCATTGCTTACGGGAGCCGATTGTTCTCAAGGTCCGAATTGACAGCACAGATTTATGAGAAAGAGCTTTTTGCGGTTATCCATGCTCTTACTCAGTGGCGGCACTACCTACTCGGAGCAGATTTTACTGTCTTTACAGACCATCAGAGTTTACGCTACTTCTTGTCACAAAAGAAGCTATTGGAAAAGCAGATGCGGTGGGCGAACATCTTGTCACAGTTTCACTTCCAGATTGTCCATGTGTAGGGACAGAAGAATTTGGTGGCAGATGCTTTGTATCGGAAGCCGTTGGTTCTGCCTATTTCCGCGATACATCATAGGAGCTTCGAGGATATGGTCGATCAATATGCCACAGATACAGATTTTGCAGATGTTTTCACACGGATACGGGATGGGGAGACAGTAACGGCATATTCCATTCGGGATGGCTACTTGGTGAGGAAAACCATGTTGTGCATTACACAGCCGTTGAGAGAAAAGGTTATGATCGAATGCCACTGTCCACCTTTACTGGTCACCGCGGCATTGCTATCACCTTGAAAGGGGTAGAGAGATACTTCTTTTGGCCGAGACTCAGGAAGGATGAGGACGAGTTTGTGTGCAGTTGCTTGGTTTGCTAGAAGGTCAAGTTTGACAGGCATAAAGCACAGGGATTGTTATAGCCTTTGCCCATACCCACCCGCCCCTGGGAAAGTATTGCAATGGATTTCAATTTTGATCTCCCGAGAACACAGAGTGGTCACAATGGTTTGGATTGTTATTGATAGATTTAGCAAGCAGGCTCATTTCATTCCAGTGAAGAAAACAGTCAAGCCGGATTATTTAGCGAGACTGTTTGTGGCCCAGATTTTCAGATTACATGGCATGCCTGAGACGATTGTCTCCGACAGGGACCCCAGATTTACGAGTTTGTTTTGGAAGGCAATTTGGGAGAACATTGGTTGCAGGTCTCGTCATCTTTCCACCCGCAGACTGACAAGCAATCTGAGATTGCCAATTCAGTGGTTTTAGATTTATTGAAGTCTTATATCTCGGATCAGAAGACTCAATGGTAAAAGTATCTACCTTTGGTGGAATTTGCCTACAACAACATGATACACTCTTCGACAGGGAAGGCGCCATTTGAGATTATTGAAGGTGCTGTGAAGGTTCCACCCTTCTTGAGCACGAAAGATAAGATTTTTGAAGCTGATGAGTATACGCGCGACTTAGACACGGCTTTTGCCAAGGTTCGCAAGGCTTTGCAGAAATCTCAGGAAAGACAGAAAAAGGCAGCGGATCGCCATCGTCGCGATTTGAAACTGAAGGAGGATGATTGGGTGCTCTTACGTTTTGAAAAGGCACGCTTGAGAAAGAAGAAGGGAAAGGAGAGGCTTTCTCCAAAGCTTAGTATGAGATACTATGGACCTTTCCAGATCTCTGAAAAGATCAATGATGTCTCCTTCCGATTGAAACTGCCTGACACTTGGAGGATTCACAATGCATTTCATGTGAGTCTCTTGAAACCTTTAAAGGTGATGTGCCCGAAGATGGGGAGCCTGATGAGCAACCCGAAGTGGAGGAAACCTTGTTCTTGAACAGATTTTGGCACATAAGGACATAAAGAATAAGGGTAAAGTAAGAAGGCAGTTCTTGGTTAAATTCAAGAACTATCCTGCATTGGATGCGAAGTGGATGGAGAAGGAGGACCTAGCAGATACTCCTCAGATTGTGAAACTTTACCTTGAAGCTTTTGGTTTAGCATAGTCTATTCCAAATGGAACCCAGAATTCAGCTTGGCTGCAGATCTGGTGCAGTGGGATGCACAAGAGGGGAGTTACTCTCCTCCTTTGTCAACAGATGCCTTGATTTTTTAATACTAGAGTCACTGATGTCTCTTTGAGCTTCAGGAATACTGAGAGTTGACAGTATTCTGCTGTATAACTTTATGAAATGGAATTCTTGAATATGAAACTGATTTGTTCTTGACTTGTTTTTAAGTGCAGGAACTGATAGACGAAATGACTGCAGCATTTTGGTCTAAATGATCTTGAATAGACATGGTTGCAATAGGAGTTAGTCAATCGGGCATCTATGAGGTCCTATGTCACGTGACACATCTAACCCTGTGTGTTCGTAGACAAGCTACAGCATAATCAGGGTTCAGTCAGTCCACAATCTAGACTAGAAGTGATCTTGCACTTTGAGTCTATTCGTAGACCGTGCATGCCCAGTCACTAGTGTAGATGCATATCCTCTGGTTGCACATAGGATGATCATAAGCATTCCCATCAGAATCCATCAGAATCAGTCGGGAATTTTCCGGTGCATTTAGCCTATTTTCCCTATTTTCCCTATTTTTGACATTTTTCACTTATTAATTTAAGTGACTTTCCAACAAAAGTAGGTAGGGCAATTTTGCTAAGTTTGTATATAAGCAAACTAAAGCTAGCACTATTTGGTAGAAGAGGCAACAGGAGCCAAGCTCAGCAGACAACTTCTCAGCAAGACAAACAGCTTGGCGGTTTTCCCCCACCAAGCAAGAAGGACCTCCCTTAGCGTTTTTGACAGAAGCATCTCAGGCTGGCGTTTTTGCATCATCAAACCATTGCCAGAAGACCTCAGCCAATCGCGTTTTGCATCACCATCCATCGCCAGCAGAAGAAGTCACAGGCAAGCTAGCGTTTTTGACTTCAGCAGCTCTAGCGTTTTTGGTCCAAATCTCAGCCCTTTGCAGATCCAGCATATGCAGCGTTTTCCATCATTAGAAGACCATCAAGATCAACCATAAAGAAGTAGCAGATTCAGCCCGGATAGACCTCAGTTTTCAGCCCTAAACCTGCAGATTTTCAGCGTCAAAGAGCCCTTGGGCAGTCTATGCCTCACGTCAGTGGATACAGATGGGAGACAACCTGCAGTGAGAAGAGATGATCAGAACACACTGACACAGAGGGCATGGCGCAGGGGGAGTGGCAGTGTTATTCAGGGAGGAGTTGCAGCCATTGATACATATAGCCCGCAGGGACGAGCAGGCTAGGTACATGTGGGTGAGATTGAGAGTAGAGACAAGTATATATCTCTACATTGCTATTTGGAAATTCCTCCCAAGTACGTCAGTATATGCACCCACCTAGAGGACAGTCCCCCTTTGCTATTTTGGATAATGACACATGGGAGTTCCCTAGAGATGGTGACATTATCATCCTAGGGGACTTCAATGCTAGGACTGCCCACCACCAGACAATATTTTATGATACTTCAGAGGAGATGCTAAGGGAGCTGGATGTTGCAGAGACGAACCTGTTTAGACTATCACAAGATGTGGAGCATACTGAGTATGGATGACACTTGATAGACATGGGGACTGCACATGGACTGGCCATCTTGAATGGCCTATAGAGATTTCCCGCTGTGGAAGGTTTTACATGCTTTCCACACAGACACGGAGCAAGCACAGTGGATTACGTCATGGCACAACCGAGCTTCATCTCTAGTATCCAAGATCTCATGGTTGGATCTAGACCTGTTGGTGTGGCAGTAGATCATGCCCTTGTGTCGATGACCATCTCTTTCCAGTTTAGTGCAACACAGAAGCCATGGGTAGTAGCCCCTACTCACTACACCTTCATGCGGGAGACGGACTTTGTATACATAGATGTGATCTACAAACGCCTGTGCACGGAGGAGCTAGTGCGACCTCTGGAGGAGCTTACTACTATACTGACACAGACATAGCATGACGCAGCAACAGAGGCATACCCACACACCCAGCCTGAACAGAGATGGCGTTCTAGGAGCATGTCTCAAAACAGCTAGTATGATGAGGAATGCCGTAAGATGAGCAGACTTCAGAGAAAGATGCTTCTAGGGGACATCACTCACAGACAGTCACGGATTGACTTTCGACGCTTAGTGCGGAGGAAGAAACTGTCATTTTTGGCTCGACTAGAGCAGGATCTATACCAGCTATTCTTGAGTCAGGACTCACGTGAAGCATTGCGACTCTTTCATGAGCACTCCCCACCCCCTGCCATTACCGCTATAGAGGCCTGGGGCTAGTACGCATCATCTTTCTACACAGTTCTTGGACAACTGCCCCTTCTCGACCCCCTCGATCCATGCCCACACACATGTGCTTTTTTTCACCGCTGAGATGGTGAAGAAGGCCATTGATAGGATGAGGATTGGGAGAGCATATGATCATGATGGCTTAGTGGCTGAGCATTTTATACATGCCACAGATCTGCTCGCAGAGCTTCTAGCAATTATGTTCAACCGTGCCATGTGTGAGGGCTTGCCTGATACTTGGAGCTTATCTACTATTGTACGTATCTTTAAGTCAGGAGACCCTATGGAGCTTGGAAATTATCGCACTATCATGATTGGACACACATTGGCACGGTTGTATGCATCCATTCTTGAGCAGTAACTGAGTAGATGGGTAGAGAGGAAGGGTATACGCGCAGTCGGGCAGGCAGGGTTAATGAGAGGTTTTTCTACTCTTGACCACATCTTGACACTTAGAGCCATTATTGAGGAGAGCAGATCACATGGGAGACGAATCTATTGTAGCTTTGTGGACTTCCGCAAAGCATTTGACACAATACCCAGAGCTAGATTGATGCGTAGACTACGGGAGATGGGATTACCCACAGAGCTGATTTGGGGGATCATAGCATTATACACAGGTCAGTAGTGGGGCATGTACCCACTACAGAGGGGCTATCTACATTAGTTCACTCCACTATTGGAGTGAAGCAGGGCTGCCCGCTCTCTCCTACTCTATTTGGTATGTATGTGGATGAGGTTTCCGACTATATTGAGAGAGATGGTGATAGAGGTGCATAGCTGGCAGGGACATGGATAATGGATTCCACTGTTGTTGTATGCTGATGATATTGTGTTGATCTCCGACTCTCCAGAGGGGATGCAACGTCACTTGGATGCTCTACATAGGTTTGCCCATGAAAGTGGTTTGTCTGTCAACCTTGGTAAAACCAAGGTTATGGTGTTTAATACCACCCCACAGTGGATCGGGAGGTCAACACCCGCATTCACATACGGCCAGGAGACAATGGAGTACACAGATACTTACAGCCTTACACCTACCTCGAGGTGGTCTTTAGTGGACAAGCATTTTCATTGAGGAGAGCAGCAGAGACTAGACTGACCAGAGCCTATGCGGATCTCGCGGCTTATTAGAGCCAAGGCTTTAGTACCACGTGACATTATCCGAGCAGAGTTAGCTGCCCCTCCACTAGTGTTGAGGCGCTCACCAGATCAGTCTCCTTTATATACCGCATGTGGGACTCAGAGACAGATATTGTCATGAGGACGTGGCAACTGCTAACCTTGGTTGTTGGTTTCTTTCCGATGATTTTTGTTTAATTTTTGAGACCCTCTTTTTGAAGTTGCAAATGGCCGGACATTGCATGGCCAGTGTGAAACGGTAGTTTCACCCGCAGACGGGAAGTTGGTCGGCACTGGAATTCTAGTAGTAAAAGGGCGTCTAGGCTCAGTTCAAAGTCATCTAGGTCTCCTCGTCACACTTAATAAGTTGGTGGATACTAGGAAACTAACTCAAATGAGGCATAGTGCCAAGGTGGGGTCACCCAGAGAAAATCACATGAGAACTGGGCTACATTGCATTTTTAGACGTGGTCCCAATGGTGAAAGATGGTCAGATGACCAATGAGAGTCCAATGGAAGCATCTCCTAAAATTTAGGGAACTTTTATTTTGGGCTACGAAATTTGTTAGCATCATTAGCTTCAGAATGACAAGGGGAATATTTTATTACTCTGTTGCAAAGTCAATTGATGCACGAATTGAGAGAGTTTTAAGCGGGAAGCCCAATGCGGGGAAATTGCATGCATGAGTGCCAAGTGGCACTTTTTGGCCAATTTATCAAAAATGTGAAAAGGGGGCGAGTAGAAATTAGCAGGGGCCTCATTATTGAGTTTCCTATCACAGATTAAGAGCTATTGTGTGCAAACTTTCCCTCTCATGTGCAGTGTAGTGCAAGAAGTGATGTCCTGTACACTCTACACTGCCCTCTCTCTCCCCTACGCGCAGTAACGTGATGCCCCACAAGAGGGCTCTTCATTTGACCTATGTACAGTTGTGTGGTCTTATGCTTCTGTGCTGAGGCAAGAGCCTCTTTGAGTAGGCATAGAAGTAGCTAACTGCTACTCCAAAAGCAAGCACTGCTTGTCATGGTGATAACCTCACCTTACAGGCACATTTTCAGCACTGGTTATGCACTGTTTTTGGACTGTCTTGCAGCCGTATGGATGCTAGAAGCATTGGGAACAGTGCCCCACTGTTTAGGGCTGAAAACAGGGTAAAAACCAGTGAATACAGCGAGCTGTAATTGCCGTTTTTGGGCTGAAAACAGAGGGTTTATGTCTTTAGATGCGAGTTCAAGTAGGGGGATTTATTCAGGGCGAGTTTTGGAGCTGTTATGTTGCTGAAATTTTACCAGAACAAGTGTGATCCAGTTGGATACAGGTGAAGATCCCCAAGACTCTAGTTTTGTAACTTTACCCTCTAAAGGAATAAAGAAACACCGAAAGGGGCACCAATTTTTGGGGCCTACAGGTTGTCAGCACTCGGAGCATTCTAGCTTCCGAGCCGTGTGTGCTTTGAAGTGTTAATTCTCGTTACAAGTTCCTTCTGCAAGGTTTCTCTGTGTGTCAAAGCTTTAAGTAAAGTTTCTGGTGAAACCAAAGTCTACCGCCCTACAGGCCCGTTTCAGATATGCCCGCCTAGCACTTGAGTCCTCCCGACAGTCGGCCATGCAGGGAGATACAGCATGTTGGTATCGGGAGATGACATCATGGTTTCAGGCACATGGGTTCAACGTGGACAGATTGGCCCCCTTCCAGTACTCATCGGAGGCACCCTGTCACGTGACACATCCAACGCTATGTGTCCGTGGACAAGCTACACCATAACAGGGTTTCCGTCAGTCCAGTGAGTCTAGATTAGAAGTGATCTGGCACTTTTTGTGAGTCTATTCGTAGACCGTGCATGCCCAGTCACTTAGTGTAGATGCATATCCTCTGGTTGCACACAACATGATCATAAGCATTCCCATCAGAATCCATTAGAATCAGTTAGGGGATTTTTCTAGTGCATTTAGCCTATTTTTGACATTTTTCACTTATTAATTTAAGTGACTTTCCAACAAAAGTAGGTAGAGCAATTTGGGTAAGAAAATATATAAGCAAACCAAAGTTAGCACTAAATGGCAGATGAGCTAGGAGAACAGCAGGCCATTGGCGACAGGTCCTCCCCTCTCAGCAAGAACCATCAAGCACCCACTGCCCTTGGCGTTTTTCCTTACCCTCAGCCTAGCGTTTTTGTTGCATCCTCACCAGCCCTTAACCTTGGTGTTTTCAGCATTTGCCGCGCAGTTACACACCCTTGGAGCCAGCGTTTTTCAGCATCGCAAGGCTGCGTTTTCAGTACCAGATCAGGCTGCGTTTTCAGCCATCAGTAGCATCAAATCATCAGGCAGCGATTTCAGCCCTAATCACAGCAGCAAAACAGCGTTTTTCATCACAGCATCTCAGCGTTTTCAGCATTTGCCGCGCAGTTACACACCCTTGGAGCCAGCGTTTTTCATCATCGCAAGAGGCTGCAGAATCCAGCGTTTTTCAGCATCAGAAGGCTGCGTTTTCAGTACCAGATCAGGCTGCTTTTTCAGCCATCAGTAGCATCAAATCAAGCAGCGATTTCAGCCCTAATCACAGCAGCAAAACAGCGTTTTTCATCACAGCATCTCAGTGGTTTTCTGTTTTTCAGCAGCCCAAAACAGCCCCGAATTTCAGCACTTCACCCGCAGCAGATTCCAGCAGTTAGCGTTTTTGGACAGCAGTTAGAAGCATTCCATTTTCAGCCCTATTGTCGTCATTGCCATCCCGGTTGTCGTCGTCGACATAGCCTAGATCTGCATTAGTTTTATGCATCATCATTGTACCCGTTGGTGCAATCAATCGTAGACCACTCTCGCCAACGAGAGTGGGGCCTTCGGAGGAGGGTTTTACAACGTCTCTGGTGTCGTATCTCTCTTCTCTCTATCTCTCAGTCTATTACACTTGCACGCACAGTGTCCACTCACTTTGTTCGTGATCATAGCACTCTCCATTAAGAACGGAAGGCTCTTCCCTCCATAAGAACTAAAAGGAACCTTGAGCAAAATATGGATCACTCATCTTGAGAAAGTACAACATTCATTCCGCGGCACCTTACATTGGTATCAGAGCTTTGGCAGTGTTCTGTATCACTCAAGGAAAGAACCACAAGAATCACAAGTTTTTTTTTGCTTGTTGCGGTCGCACGAACCCAAGTTCGCTTGGGCGTGTCGATCCTAATCGTGTTTTTGAAGAGTGACACGAATCCCAAGAAAGAAGGGCTTATCCAACCTCCCCTTGTGTCTCTTTTCACTCATTGAGAGCGGACCGTGCACTTAGCGGCCGGCCAATCGGCGTGAGGTGGGCAAAAGCAACCTTGGTGTCAGCGCATGGCCGCCAAGGGGTGTGCCCGCGAAAAGGAGTAGAACTCGGGTGAAGAGAAGATCCTTCTCAAACACGGTTTGCAAACGAAAGAAAACCTCGAGACCCTCAAGAACCCAAGTTCCTCGTGGACTAAAGAACCAAAGATCATAGTGCATGGTCGTCACTCGAAGCGGAATGGATACTTAGCATACAGTTGATGAGCATGAGAGAGGCGACGAAGAATTTTCCCCACCAAGAGATTTTTCCGACCCTCCCCCTTCGCTATCTACGCCACAAAGTGTACCAAACCCTATGGAGGCAATGGTCAAGCAGATGATGGACATGATGGCCAAATAGGAAGAGACTCGCATTGCCTTGAAACGCGAACGTGACGAACGAAAAGAAAGAAAAGACCTAAGAAAAGAAGAAGCGGCAGCAAGATGCGCGGTTTGGGAGGCCGAGCGTGAGGCTCAAAGAGAACTACGCACTCAAGAGTTGGTTCGACAAGTACTTGCCTCGAAGTCTGAACCAGCCAAAGATCGTGGGAGTTCCTCAAGTGGCGCAAGCCACGATGCGGATTGCAACAACTGAGTCACAGAGAAGTTGACTTTCAGTAAGTATGATAGTAAGATGGATGCTACGGTTATTCATTCTTGGTTGCATCAATTTAATGCTTATTTTGTGACAACTAAGAAGACAGGGAATAGCAAGGTATTGACGGTAACTATGTAGCTTGCTGGTGATGCCATCAATTGGTACCACGCATGGCAAGAGGCACAGCTAGCCGCGCACCTAGAGGAAGCCGACGAACTCACGCCCGTGTCCTTCAGTTGGGTTGATTTCCAAGACAAGCTCAAGGCGCGGTTTATGCCACCTCAGTACCTCGCACGATTGAAGTACGATCTCAAGCAAAATGGTATACCGGTTATGTCTTTCTCTAATTGTGTTTTGCAGCTCGGCACTCAATTACGCAAATCGGATTCGGAGCGCAAAGAGGCATTTCTTTACGGATTGGACGAGTATATTAAGTATGATGTCGAGGTACTTGATCCAATCGATCTCAACAAGGCGGTAGCGATTGCTCTCGCACACGAGATGAAGCACAACCAGGGAAAGCCTAAGGAAAACGACTTCTCAAGGGACCCCGCAGAATTCTCAGAACACACAGAATGGTAAGAACGGTAATTCTTCTAGCCCTTCTTCCTCTAATTCTCGGAAAAGAACTCTTAACAATGAATCTAAGGGTAAAGCTAAAGCGCCTGTAAAACCTAAGCTAGCCCCAGATGAAAAAGCTGCACAAGGAATTGTAGGTGGATACATCACGGCTGAAGAACAAGTGATTTATGCTAAAGAAGGTAGATGTTTTCAATGTCACGTCAAGGGTCACATTAAGAAGGCCTGTCCTAAGACAGTCTCACCTAAAGAACAAAAGGCACCCACAGCAACCACAAGCACTATCACACACCAACCTGCATCTTCTCATGACTCTGATACACACATTGATGAGTCCCTCATGAAGTGTTATGGTCATGTAAAGGGTCAACGTTTTATCAAATTGTTTGATCCAGGCAGTATGCATGATGTGATTACTAATTAGTCCCTCTCTTGTTGAGAGAGCCCGCCTAGAGGTTAGTCAGAAATCTCCTCTCGAGGTTTCTGGCTTCGCTCTTGGTATGGACTCTCTCATCAGGAAGGAGTGCCTTGATGTGATGTGATTACATTTCAACAAGCTTCTTTCAGTAGGAAATTTCTTGTGTCTCCTCCTCTCTCAGGATGTGATATGATTTTGGGCATAAGATGGTTTCGTGAACTCAACCCTCTCATTGATTGGGAGGCTAACACTTTCACTTTACATGCCAAAACTGATTCCCCCCCTCATCATTCGTGTTGAGGAGGGCTTGCATTCTTTGCCTATCATCTCTCATGTGCACGTTAAGCGTGAATTACGACGAGGAGCACAAGCGGCATTCATCTATGCTGCTCCAGTTTCCCAGAGCATTCAGGCTCCAGCTAAGTATTCAACGTTGTTTACGAAGTTTAAACATCTCTTTTTGCAGGATGATCTTCCACCTCGTCTCCCACCGGAGCGGCTGGAGGACCATCGCATCGAGCTTATGGAGGGGGCACAGCTTGTCAGTAAGGCTCCCTATTGATTGAACAAGACACAGGAGGAAGAGTTAGAGCGACAACTCACGGAGTTGGTGGCTAGAGGATTCATACGCCATAGTGTAAGTCCTTTTGCTGCCCCTATTTTGTTTGTTCGCAAGAAGGATGGTTCGTCTCGTTTGTGTGTTGATTACAGGGCATTAAACAAGATGACCGTCAAGAAGAAGTTTCCGATGCCTCGCATTGAGTATATCCTCGATAGGCTCAATGGGGCAAAGGTTTTCAGCAAGATCGATCTCAAAAGTGGATACCATCAGGTACAGGTATTCAAAGGCGACATTTTCAAGACTGCTTTTCGCATCGAGTGAGGGCAATGGGAGTATATTGTTATGCCTTTTGGATTGACAGGTGCCGTCGGTATATTCAATCGTCTCATGGTAGGTCGTTTTGGCGATATGTTCTGTGTATGCGTGTTCATCTTTTTAGATGATATTCTCATTTTTTTTGCATCATGGGAACAACATGAAAGAGATGTTGAAAGGGTACTAACTCGCTTGGATGAGTGTCAGTTGTACATTGCAGCTAAGAAGTCTGACTTTTTTCTTATTGAAGTAACTTATCTGGGTTATATCATTTCTGCAGAAGGCGTCGAGCTAGATCCCGTGAAGGTGGAACAAGTTCGTAATTGGGATTTGCCCAAAACTGCAAATGATGTGCGTTCTTTTCTTGGTTTATGTCAAGCATATAGTTCGCACATAGAGAATTTTGTACGCATTGCTGCACCTATGACTGATGTTTTTAAAGGGGTAAAGACTCGCCGTCAGCGCGTAGACTTGCCCGAGGCAGCCATTGAGGCTTCCGCAGCTCTCAAGGTTGCGGTGACAAAAGCACCGTGTCTTATCCTTGCCTCTTGGGATGATCCCTTTGAGGTATGGACGGATGCGAGCAATGTCGCCATAGGCGTTGTGCTTCAACAGCATGGTCGTCCTGTAGCTTTCCTTAGCCGGAAGCTCAATAGTGCGGAAAAGAATTATTTAGTCTGTCATTTACTCTCTTAAGCATTGGAAGCATTTTCTGTATGGTAGAGAGTTTACAGTGCGCAGAGATCATCAAGCCCTCAAGTGGCTCCAGTCTATGCCTAGTGTACATTGGAGTGATTGCCAAGCACGGTGGTCACAATTTTTTGAGCAATTTGGAGGTTTGATTGAGTATGTGCCTGGAAAAGCTAACCCTGCAAATGCATTGAGTCGCAAAGGACAGATTTTGGCTCTTGAGCCAAGAACCACATTTTCTATTCAGGGTGAGTCTTTTGACAGCATGAAGAATCAGCATGCGGATTCCGAGTTTGGTAAGCATTGGTTGCAGGCTCTTGCTTCCAAAGGGCCAAGCAACTATCTCATTCGTGATGGATTGTTGTTTTTTCGTCAATGTTTATGTGTGTTGTCCTCTCTCAGGCCAACCATATTGCATGATGCACATGATTCTCTCACGGGTGGGCACAGGGGAATGAACACCACTTTGGAAAAAATTGAAGATTCTTTTATTTGCCTAAAATGCGAAAAGATGTGTTTCGTTATGTCACACAGTGTACTATATGTCAAAAAGTAAAAGCTCCTCAGGGTAAGCAGCAAGGCCTCTTGCTTCCGCTGCCTATTCGCGATGGACCTTTTCAGGTATTTCCATGGATTTGTGACTAATCTACTACCAAGTTTGCATTCAAGGAACACTCAATGTTTGACAATTGTTGATCGTTTCAGTAAGTTTTGCATGTTGATTCCTTGTAAAGCAACAGTTACTACACAAGATGTAGCACGATTGTTCATTAAGCATTGGTACCCCCTCTGTGGTTTGCCAAAATCAATTGTTTCGGATAGGGATGTTAAGTTCACGTCCAATTTTTGGCGCGCACTCTTTGAAAATTTTGGCACTAAGTTGAATTTTTCATCGGCTTTTCATCCACAGTAAGATGGTCAAACAGAAATTTACAATCAATTGGCTGTTGATGTTTTAAAGTCATATGTGTATGATCAGCAGTCTCAGTGGGAGCTCTATCTTCCATTGGTACAGGCTATTTTGAATGACTCTTTTTCTTTTGCTATTGGTCGAACTCCGTATGAGGCAGCTTTTGGCCGTCCGTTCCAGTCACTTTTGACTCGCTCGGTCAGTCAACTGCCTGATGCCAATGTAGAAAGTCAGTCATTGGATGAGATTTCTGAGAGTGTGAAGCTTCGGCTAAGCAAGGCTCAAGAATCTTATTCACGGCAGGCTAATAAGCATCGTTAGGATGTTTCGATCAAGGAAGGAGATCGGGTGTATTTAAGAATCATGAAGCAACGTCTTAAGCAAGTTGGAAAGAAGTGTCCAAAGTTGTCTTTTCGTATGTATGGTCCATTTCCAGTCATTAAAAAGATAAATGAGGTTTCAATGAAATTGTAGTTGCCTAACTCATGGTCAATGCACAACGTTTTCTATGTTTCTTGGTTGAAAGTGTTTCAAGGAACACCTCCAAAGGACATTTCGGAAGAAGAAGAACCGGAGATCATCGATGAAGCTGAAGTCATGGAGCCGGAGCAAGTGTTGTTGCATCGGTTTTGACATGGTTCGAAGAAGCAAGTGAGACAATACTTTTTGAAGTTCAAGGATCGAGGAACCCACGAAGCGATGTGGGTAGACGAAGAGTTTTTCAAAGATTATCCAGAGTTGTTGGCAGACTACAAGGAAGCCATGCAGTTCGGTACCAGTACCTCACTTTAAAAAGGAGGGGATGTCACGTGACACATCCAACCCTATGTGTCCGTGGACAAGCTACACCATAACAGGGTTTCGGTCAGTTGAGTCAGTCTAGATTAGAAGTGATCTGGCACTTTTTGTGAGTCTATTTGTAGACAGTGCATGCCCAGTCACTTAGTGTAGATGCATATCCTCTGGTTGCACACAACATGATCATAAGGATTCCCATTAGAATCCATTAGAATCAGTTAGGGGATTTTTCCAGTGCATTTAGCCTATTTTACCTATTTGACATTTTTCACTTATTAATTTAAGTGACTTTCCAACAAAAGTAGGTAGGGCAATTTGGGTAAGAAAATATATAAGCAAACCAAAGTTAACACTAAATGGCAGATGAGCCAGGAGAACAGCAGGCCATTGGCGACAGCTCCTCCTCTCTCTCAGCAAGAACCATCAAGCACCCACTGCCCTTGGCGTTTTTCCTTACCCTCAGCCTAGCGTTTTTGTTGCATCCTTGCCAGCCCTTAACCTTGGCGTTTTCAGCATTTGCCGCGCAGTTACACACCCTTGGAGCCAGCGTTTTTCATCATCGCAAGAGGCTGCAGAATCCAGCGTTTTTCAGCATCGGAAGGCTGCGTTTTCAGTACCAGATCAGGCTGCTTTTTTAGCCATCAGTAGCATCAAATCAAGCAGCGATTTCAGCCCTAATCACAGCAGCAAAACAGCGTTTTTCATCACAGCATCTCAGTGTTTTTCTGTTTTTCAGCAGCCCAAAACAGCCCCGAATTTCAGCACTTCATCCGCAGCAGATTCCAACAGTTAGCGTTTTTGGACAGCAGTTAGAAGCATTCCATTTTCAGCCCTATTGTCGTCATCGCCATCCCGGTTGTCGTCGTCGACATAGCCTAGATCTGCATCAGTTTTATGCATCATCATTGTCCTCGTTTGTGCAATCAATCGTAGACCACTCTCGCCAATGAAAGTGGGGCCTTTTTACGTCTCTGGTGTCGTATCTCTCTTCTCTCTATCTTTCAGTGTCATACACTTGCACGCACAGTGTCCACTCACTTTGTTCGTGATCATAGCACTCTCCATTAAGAACGGAAGACTCTCCCTTCCGTAAGAACTAAAAGGAACCTTGAGCAAAATATGGATCACTCATCTTGAGAAACTACAACATTCATTCCGCTGCACCTTACACACCCTCTTTGACTGTTACACAGTCCAAGATCACGAGGCTCATCCGCCAGGACTTGACTATTCTAGACTCAAGAGAACATAGATACAACCGCCACAAGAGCTGAGCAGGAAGATGGCTTTCTATAGAGAGTATCTTCTCCAGCTTACGGAGAACAACTTTGTGACGAGACCCAGATACATGGACACTCACTTGTCTCACGGGTACAATGTGCTATTGGCCAGATATGCACATCTTCACGCTAGCTTTGGGTCGAGACTCGAAAATACAGCGGAGTACTAGTAGAGGCCAGGACATGCCCCTTGTGTCACATGGAGCGTGAGACAGAGTTGCACTACACATGCCACTGCCCAATCTACTATGAGATACGAGGCCGCTTCCGTTGATTGTTTAGAGAGGGCTTTGGACCACTCTCTAGAGTCATGGGGTACGAGGATCAGAGATGTCTGGGATTGTTTTTGCTCGAGCTGCGCAGATAGAGAGAGCCTGATGAGAGGAGAGGCTAGCCAGTCTCAGAGACGGATCACAGACTTCTTTAGAGCAGACATTGGACATTTGGAGGAGCAACTACCACAACAGAGCCCACATTCTCCTCACACCAAAGGCACGTTGATCGACCGAGTGACCGAGCTAGGGAGGTCTTGATGCCCACGACTGCGGAGGACTACACAGCATCGACGGAGGTTGCATCAGAGGATTTGGATCACTTTGGCCCGACATGCACGACGCCCAGTCAGACTATTGACCATGGAGGAGATTGATGAGATCCGCAAGAGACCGATGCTGGATCTCGTGTGATTTACCTCTTTTTGAGGATACACCCACACTGTGTTGTCTTAGTCCCCCACTCACTTCACCCCCTACCCCCTACTCATATCCTACACAAGCCCAGCTAGCTGCTTAGCTCACATCTAGCAGCTTAGGATTCTATAGTATTTTTATTTTGTTACTCAGACTTTGTATCAGATCCACAACATTGTAAGTTTTTGGTCTCATAGGTCACTTTGGCCTTTTGAAGACGTTAATATAACATTTCATTTCATTTCTCTCTCTCTCTCTCTCTCTCTCTCTCTCTCTCTCTCTCTGAAAAGTTTCCTATGACGTTAAAATCCTCTGCTTCTCGGGTGTGTGTGTGTGTGTGGGTGTGTGAGTGTGTTCATAAAAAGAGGAAAACGGTGTAACCTTTCTATCACCCAAGTGTGGTAGATTGGTTATGACATTTCCCTCTTGAATAAGTGGTCTTGAGTTCAACTCTCGTCGAATAGATCTTTGAGGTCTCTTGGGATAGTTTCCTACGACGTTAAAATCCTCTTCTTCTTCTTCATCCTCCTCTCTCTCTCTCTCTCTCTCTCTCTCTCTCTCTCTCTCTCTCTCTCTATTGTTTCCACGTTTTTTCACAACCTACTTTTTCTTCATTTGCAAGGTAAAGTTTTGATTAGATAAATTTTGGAATGATCGACACTAAGCTACATCAATTTGTCTTTTGAACAGAAAACAAAGCTTGGTTTCAGCCTGAGTGTACCGGGAGTTCAAGTGACGACGAGAGTGTTGGGCCAAGTCCACGAGCGTTTCATGTTGCCGTGGCAATTGACTGTCATTTGTTTATATTTGGAGGCCGATCAGGGCGTAACCGGTCTGCACCTTTTGCCTTCTCATTTTGATTTCCACTTGTTTTGGCTGATCCGGTCTTTAAAAGGTTAATTGTTTTGAATTGCAAGATAACCTGATAGACAGTAGTTATATTGCTCTTCTGATTTGTTGTAAATGCAGATTGGGAGATTTCTGGATGCTTGATACTGGTAAGGGCAGAACATGTACATACAGGCAGAATTGTGAAATCACTAAGTAATAAGAAAGGTTGTAGGCACTCAATCAGCAGGTCAGCCTTTTTATACTGATCCATCAATCAACACAGACACACGCACACACGCACAGAGTTGGGTTTTTTTTTTGTGTGTGTGTGATCAGTTGGCCTTGTGAGTTGCTGCCATTTTTTTTTGTTCAAGATTCTAGAAAGTAGTCTACTCAAGCAGCATCTTAAAGGAGTCAAAAGGGCCTTTCTGTTTTTTCCATTGCTCACAGTACTCTCTTGAGGGTCAGTTAGGGAACTTAAATTGGTCGGGTCAGTATGGCCTAAATAGAATGCGAACTTCTGAGGTTCATGATTGCTCTCAATGTCGGAGGAGATATGCCCGTCTTGAGCAGCGCAGGATAATTCCAAAGTGTGGCGTACATATGTCCTTAGCCTACTTATTTGGTTCAGCTTTGGAAAGATGGTATGCAAAGTATGGTTGTTGGTACTCGTATCGAGTGCAGTTTCCCTTTGTCTCAAAAGCCTGAGTTCCTTACGCCGTCATTGGTGTAGTTGAGAAATGTCTCCCCAGGTTTTTTTGGCATCTCAGAGAGGTTTGTGAAGCTCCGAATGTCTTTTAAAGCCTAGTCACATTATGCAGATATTTGGCAGTGGGCAGAGCTGACTGGATTTGGAGACGTTCCGTCCGCTCGTGATTTTGCAGCAGGTGCCTCTATTGGCAATGGCAAAGTCGTGCTGTAAGTTCTTGATCTTACACTTCAGACTCTCATGCATTTCATGCTATATTGAAGTACCAAAAACTGTGGGATACACTGACCGTGTTGTTTGGAATTTATATTCAAACTTTGGATGTATAGATATGGAGGCTGGGATGGGTCCAAATGGCTATCTGATGTCTACATTTTAGATACGAGTAAGTATCTATTATGTGCATCATCTGTTCATGTTTATGACCAGTAGATCATTGTTGTGCATTAAATTCTGTTAATAACTCTCTCATGTTCAGGGATGTCTAGCAGATGCTCTTTGCATTGATTTCTGTAAGCCCATATAGCTCATGACAAGTACTCTGGTGCAGTTTCTTTAGAATGGAGGCAGCTTCAAGTTACAGGACCAACACCACCTCCGCGTTGTGGGCACACAGCAACAATGGTTGAGAAGCGTTTGCTTGTGTTAGGTGGCAGAGGTTAGTGTGGCAAATTGAGTTGCTTTATCAAGATTTGTTTCTGCTGGAAGCTTGCTAGATGTTTTGATTGTTTTCATTTCATCAAATTACATGCAGAAACTTGTGTCCAAGCTATTCATGAGCTTTACGAATCAGATTTCAAAATATTCTCTTTGCAGAGACAAATACCTTAAAAGTATCAATGGCTGAAGTCCATTATAACAAACCCAAACAAGAGCTTCTTCCATGGTGACCTTGAAACATAGTGTTTGTTGTGTTTGGAATATGTAGGAGGTTCTGGGCGGGTTTGGCTCCCATTTTAGCAGCATTCCTGTCCCAGAGTGTGTTACAGGCTGTCCCAACTGCCAGACAGCAGTTCCAGTTTTCTTAAAATAATATCAGATTAGATGTGGTTTCTTTTGGATTATCCTTTCACTTTCCGGGCGGCTTTTGTCACCATTTGGCATTTGGGGCCTATCATGATCCCCCCCCCCCCCCCCCCCCCCCCCCCCCCCCCCCCCCCCTCCTCCCCCCCAAAATCCCCATCATGACCTCTGGTCTTACTCCCATCCTTATTCTTGTTCCTGTTCTGCGGCTCATGTAACCGTAGAGCTTTGTTCCATTTCTAACTGGGTTGAAAATCTCCCACTTATCTAGTATTTACCCCTCCTAAAAGTCTACACAATTATCGAAGCAACATGTTTCTTAGTGTTCACAGTTGTCACGTGGCTTTGGAAATAAGGAAAATGCTCTTTGGTGCACACCCACAAGATGAACTCGGGCAACTTACTACATTATGATGCAAGTGGAGGAGCAAATTTTCTCTAATCTTCTAAAGGTTCTATTCCACTTATTGAAGAATTTGTAAATGGGTTGAGGTCTCCCACATTTCCAGTTTTCTTGTTATTCTTCTTGACATCCTTTCTAATCATTGCAGCAACATTGTTTCCGATGGTCACTGCTGGCACATGGCTTAGGAAATACACGCATGAGACAAGATCAAACAACATGAGAGTAATTAGTACACGAGAATGGAGGAACCCATGTAGGTGGCAAACTTTTTTCCCTATCCCTAGCTCGAGTTTTACCCACTGCTTTGCAGGCTCCTCTTTTGGGCTCCTACAGATTGTTCTCTTGCCGAACACGAGTTGTCCTGGTTGCCACTTACGCTGTTGGAGATACAATTGCAGGGATGCATGCGAAGATGGAGAGGATGAAGGAGAAGCTCGAGGGCACACGCCACAGGAAGTAGTATTACCAAGTGTGCCAATTCAAAGATAAGGCTTTCTCTAAAGTAATGGGCATGTATACAAGCCAGGGCAAAAAAACCTCCTAGCGAGGGAAATAAGTGCCTAGGCCGTCCTAAGTGTGTTCACACACATCGCTACCGAACTATGGCAACAAATCTCATCAGTCCTCAAAGGGGAGTAAGTTGAGGCCAACTACTTCATGGATATGAGACAATTCACTGATTTGTTTGAGAGTTAGTTTAGTGATGTCTTGGGCAAGTTGGTTTGGTCAAAGAGATGTACATCTTGGTACCTTCCCTTGGGGTGGATGACGAGTGGGTCCCTCATGCCTTTCTTACAGTATCCTTGTGCTGTAGATTTGCATCCTTTTTTGGGGTACATCATCAAGAAATGTTAAGAGTGGATGCAGATGACTTTGGAGGCATGGCCTAGGGTTTCATAGTCCCTTGGAATTTGTGAGATGATATAGAGTTTCTCCCTCCCATTATGATAATGCACCTCAATGTGTTTGGTGAGTGCATGGAACACTAGGTTCCTTGCAATTGTCAAAGCATTGTGACTCTTAGTGAAGATAGTGATGGCAAATTGTTGTCCATTGCCTAAGTCATTCATTAAGCATCTTAGCCAAACACACCCAGTTGTAGCTGTGAAAGTTGTCTTGTACTTAGCCTTACAACTAGAAGTGACCACTGTAGGTTGTTGCGTGCTCAATCAAGATATGCATGAGTTGTTGAGCATAAAACAAAAGCCACGAGTGGGCACTCGTGTGTCATAGTAATCAGCCAAATTCGAGTCCAAAAAAGCATGTAAATTTGGTGGAAATGATCCCCCCTTGGGATAAAACGATCCAAGATGTTGACCCCAGTAAGTTCTTTTCTCTCATGTGTATTCTTTAAAGATTAGACTCTAGACTAAAATAACAAGTCTTTTATTTTTTATCGTACGTAACATCCACAATATGTTATAATTTTTGTAGTTCAATTAGGATTGTACGTCTTTGTACGTGTACTAATGGCACGTGACCGTACATGTGAACCTTGCACACATGCAGAGCGACTCCTCGGTAGTTGTGTAGTCTGTGGAGTGATAAATATATAAAAAGTAGTGAAAGGAGCCAATGCACGTTGCGTTGTATCTGACTATAGTAAAGTTAATTTGAGGTACAGGTGTGATCTAGTTTTTAAGCTGCTCGTGTGTTTGCTACTGATTCATGGCCTCACGAGTGGCTTGTTGGTCAGAGCCATGATAAGCTTCCAATTTACAAATGCTAGAAATGGTATTCATATGACAAGTGGATTCAGAAGTCTTATAAAAATCAATGCCCTTCTCTTGATGCCACTGCTAACCTTAGTTGTTGGTTTATTTTCAATGGATTTTATATAATTTTTGGGACCCTCTTTTTAAAGTCACAAATGGCCGGACATTGCATGGCAAGTGTGAAACGGTCGACGGGGCTGAGAGTTTCACCCGCAGTTGGGAACGGCAGGTCGCCACGAGATGGTCGGGCCAGCCGACATTGGAATCCAAGCAGTAAAAGGGTGTCTAGGCTCAGTTCAAAGTCATTTAGGCCCCCTCGCTACACTTATAAGTCGGTGGGTAGTAGGAATTAACTCTAAAGAGTCAAACTGGACACATGGCGGCCCTGCAACAATTTGCCACTTTTAGTCAGAAGAGGGGGCGCCCAAATTGAGAGGGGGCTGATTTGCAGTGGGTGCAGGTGATCACAGCTTTAATGGAAAGCTTGCCCTCTCCCTTGTCTCATGCAATGCGATGACTTGCTCTCATGTATCTCTCTCTCCCCTTTGGCACATATGGTAACGCCCCACTAGATGGGCTACTCAGTTAACCATGTACAATTCTGACGGTTTATGCGCGTTTGCCAAGGCAAGAGCCTTCTGAACAAGAACCGGATTAGCTAATTGCTAATCCCCCACAGGTACGTGTAACAAACTACTGACGTGTCGACCTACTGAAGAACGGAGCTATCGGCCGAGGCCTAAATCCTAAGAAGAACAAGTAACAGAAGAAGTGTCACAAAGTGATGACGTGGTTGCCCGAAAGCAGAAACCCTAACCCTAATTTTTGCCAGAAACCCTAACTGTTGAAACCCTATTTCTGGAAACCCTAACCCTAAAACCTGCAAACCCTAATTCTGTTGCCAGAAACCCTATAAACTGCAGAAACCCCCTAACCCTAAGGACAGCAGGGAAATTTCCGAAAATTGCATTGGTTGATGACGTGGCAAGCTGTATGGATTTCCGTGATTTTCGTTGGTAGCTTTTTGGCTTTGCTTTTGGACCAAAAGCTTTTGAGTTTCAAAGGCTTTTTACTGTAACTGCTTTTCAGGCCAAGGGCCTTTAAATATGAGGTTAGGGCTCATTCTCCGGCATGCTTCCTGGAGGAAGTGCAAAGTCTGGAGTATTGGCTTGTACTTTGATGATGCAATATAAAGAAATACCGAAAGGGGGGCCAAGGTTTGGGGCCAATACTCTTTGTGGTGGAATTTCGCCACTCCGTGTCGCGTGTCGTGTCTCTCTTTCAGTTCAATTGTTATTGAAGTGCTAAAAATCTATTCAGTCTGCTCTTTTCTATTGGCACGTGGTGCCCGCCTTATGACAGTGGTATCAGAGCATCAGGCGTGTGCTTTTCTGAAAGCATACCGGTCCTACAAAAGAGCAGACAAAGCTATTGGAATTATTATGTGAGGTATCTTCGCCCTCCAACCCGGACTTATTAGCCACTCCCACCCATACTTCATCGCGCATCGGGCGCGCTTCCGTCTTCACCGCTCATGTCTTACAGGTCATAAGCCAATTAAGATCACTTGCAGGAGAAGTATCCAGATTTGTTTCAAGTCACTGTTTTTCTCAAAAGCAGTGTCATGTAGATGTTGATGTCTACAACTACCAAGCAGCATACTCCAAGTACTTGGCAAGCTTTCAAGAAAAAATAAAATTAAAAAATTTGCCCGAAGTTATATGGTGTCGGACATCTTCCTTTGGAGTGCAACTTCTGGCAGAGTGGGGTATCCTGAAATGCTTGCCATGGAACCCTAGTAGATCATAACTTGAAATTTCTCGACATCTCTCAGTAGATGTCTCCTCACGAGTAGATGACATTGGAGGTCCAATGCGATTGCTATCTTGGGACTACCATCGCCGTTAAAGAAACACTGTTTGTCCAAGAGCTGATGGACCATGCTGTGCTTGGCTACGACTTCATGGAAGGAACCTAACCCTAATTTTTGGTGCAGGCTTCAGGATGAAAGTCAGCCGACTTTTCGAGCTCGACTGATGTCAAGATTGCTTTTTAAGTTTGAGTTCTGTTTGATCTTGTTTGGTGATCCTGATTGGAATTTGTTTGAAATGGATGGTATATGTTTTGAGCCTGTCTTGGTGCCGATTTGAATTGTTTGACTTTGGTTTTAATACTGGTTTCAATGATTGGTGATTTTACTCCCGGGTGGAGAAGTGAGAAATACTGTTTTGGTATTGTTTGAACCTCGGAACGACGCAGGCTGATGTGTGGGGAGCGTTTCGTTGTATGTTTGAAAACCTCTGAACGACGTAGGGCGATGCCTGGGGAGCGTTTTGTTGTATGTTTGAAAACCTCCAAATGACGTAGGCCGATGCTTGGGGAGCGTTTGGTTGTGTGCTTGTAAAATAATTGTTGTTGTGACTCCCGGCCCGGACCTGGATGGTTATGCGGGAGGAGTATTAAGAAGTTTGAGCAGTGGTTACTCTCAGCACCTCCAAACGACGCTGGCTGCGGTCTCGGGGGGGTTTGGTTGTAAAAGGCCTCTATATCTCCTGGCCCGGACCTTTTTAGGTTATGCGGGAGGAGTGATGAGAGAGTCGTTGAATATCTCCCGGCCCGGACCTTGTTAGGTTATGCGGGAGGAGTGTTCATCGGCGGCTTTATGTTTCTATGTCTTGTAATATGCATATGTAAGCATTTGTGCTGCATTGTGATGTGCCAACCAGTGAATATTCCTAATTGGATGAGATTGCCTGGGTATGTAATTTTAGTGCATCAAGACACCCGTGGAAGATCATTACGGTCTGCGTGTGATGGCTAATTTTACTACGCCGGAATATCAAGAGTTCTGATATGGACGAAAGGAGAAGCTAACTCCTTGATCAAAACAACCGAAAGGAGAAGCTAACTCCTTAATAAAAAGAGCAAACTGATTGTCCCTCGAAATGTCCCTCGGAAATTTTTGAGCTAACTTCAGTTGTTTTGCAGATATGCTGTAATCGAGGACGATTACTCTCTTTCAAGAAGGGGAGATGTAACAAACTGCTGACGTGTCAACCTACTGAAGAACGGAGCTACCGGTCGAGGGGCCTAAACCCTAAGAAGAACAAGTAACAGAAGAAGTGTCACAAAGTGATGACGTGGTTGCCCGAAAGCAGAAACCCTAACCCTAATTTTTGCCAAAACCCTAACTGTTGAAACCCTAATTTTGGAAATCCTAACTGTAAAACCTACAAACCCTAATTTTGATGCCAAAAACCCTAGAACTGCAGAAACCCCAACCCTAACCCTAAGGACAACAGGGAGATTTCCGAAAATTGCGTTGGTTGATGACGTGGCAAGCTGTACGGATTTCCGTGATTTACGTTGGTAGCTTTTTTGCTTTGCTTTTGGACCAGAAGCTTTTGAGTTTTAAAGGCTTTTTACTGTAACTGCTTTTCAGGCCAAGGGCCTTTAAATATGAGGTTAGGGCTCGTTCTCTGGCATGCTTCCTGGAGAAGGTGCAGAGTCTGGAGTACCGGTTTGTACTTTGATGATGCAATATAAAGAAATACCGAAAGGGGGGCCAATACTCTCTGGGGTAGAATTATTGAAGTGCTAAAAGTCTGTTCACTCTGCTCTTTTCTATTGGCACGTGGTGCCCGCCTTGTGACAGGACGCACAGTTCCATCGCGAAGGATTGCGAAATCCAAGAGTTTTCTCGCGTGAAAACTTGTCTGATGCAAAGGGAAACTGTCCCATTGTGTGCGGAAGCGTTTGAGACATACATAGACGTGTTCGCTCCACTCGAAACGGTCCAAAACAGATAATTACAACCTGCTGGGTTTTTCTGCAAGTTTAGGGTTTCACACCTAAACTTCACGGAATTGCCAGGGGAGCCTCGGAGAGGCCTTGGGATGCGTGTACACGGCTGTAGGCACCTAACAGTGGCAAAACAGAAAATTACAGCACGCTGAAATTGACCTGCAGCTCACCATAAAGCTTCTAGAATGCGGGGAAAAGCGTCCTAGGCGTGTACTTTTGACCTACAAGGATTTTGCGTCGTTATTTTGGCGAAATTGGGTCAAAAACCTGCGATCACAACCATGGACAGGTCCCGACAGCTTGGTGGGACTTAAGTGAAAGTGATCGGATTATTTCTTTGCATTAAGAATAAAGAAATACCGAAAGGGGTGCCAGTCTTTGGGGCCAACAAGTGTCGGCGTCTGCTTGGTAGCGCTCTAGCTTCCAAGCCGTTTGTGTTTGAAGTATCAATTTCCATTACAGGTTTTTATTTGCAAAGTTTCTCTGTGTCCGAAAGTTTAAAGTAAAGTTTCGGGTGAAAGCCAAAGTCTACCTCCGTAGGGGCCGGTTTCATGGTTCCATCGCCGGGACAGAATCACTTTTTCCTCAAGAAGTGAGCCTCGGTTGGTTTGCGGCGAAGACACAGAGTAAACGAACGCGGGATTACACTATGACCGACAAAGGGAAAGGCATCATGGAAGAAGTTTCCTCTTTACGGGACAAGCAAGCAAATTCCTACAGTATTTGAGGTTGGCGAGAGTTCACGGCCACGTCTGTCTGTACCTCTTGTTGATGTGAATGCTCCACCAATGCAGGGCTTTATGACTGGGCAACTGGAAGATGATACGTTCAAGACTCAGTTGGTTGCTGTTGTGAATGTGTTTTCTCAGTTGGTGCAGAATCCAAGGTTTATGGAGTTTTTGCAAGGGCCACCAGTGCCACAGCAGACAAGGCAACTCACACAGCCAGTAGAACCCGATGAGGATCAAGCCCAAGTACTTCATGCGTCCCAGCAGGATGGGGAGCACTCGCACGTTGCGGAGTCGGGGGCTCCAAAACAGGTTCGTTCCGTCCATGAACAAGTGGTTAGGACACCAATTCCACAGGTTTTGCTAGTTCAGCCCGCCACCTTTCAGAGTCCACATGTTGCATTAAATGGACAAGGAATCAGTTTCCAGGCAATGCATCAAGTTTTTCCACCACCTACAGTATATCTTGGGTATTTTGGGGGTGGATCTGTGTTCCAAAGTATGTGTGCCTGGAAACCAACAATATATGCCGGGAATAGTGTTTGGGGGTATGCACGGCATGATGCCAAACGCCATGTATGGTAATATTGGCATGCAGCAAGGCTTTTAGAGCAATCAGGGCCAGTATGGGGTGCCACAGGGCAATTTTGGCATGGCTGGTTTTTCTGGACAGCAGCCAGATATGGCACTTACAACACAAAATGTCAATGGCCAAGGAATGCCGATGACCCCTACTACAGTGCCTATGTTGCAGACAATTCCCTATGACAATTTGGGGGCACTGGAAAAGCCAAAAGCTTACAAAGAAGATGGTGCAGCTGTAAAGTTTAGCACTTTCAGCGGCTTTGAGGATAAGGCAAAGGCTCTTACTTTCCTCAAGCAGTTTGATACAGCTTATGCAGGAGAGAATTTTACAAAGGCCTCTAAGGTCAGGAAAGTTGCCACCTCTTCAATGCGCTTACATGGTGGACGACATTGTTGATGCAAGGACAGGCACCCACCACATGGGTATACTTCAAACAATTGTTTGCATCTGCGTGGCTATCAAATGAATTTGAAGCTGATGTCATGATGGATTGGCACCAACTTACTGCAGCTACTTGCAAGAGCCTACAGGAGTACAATCGGAGGTGCTGTAAAGCGTTGCTTTCAGTAACCTCCTACAGGTTTGTGCCACTGACAGAGCAGATTGAGAAGTATTGTTGTGGGCTACCTAAAGTGCTTCGAGATTATTGTACAAAGAACAGAGTGGCTACCCTCACTTAGCTTATGGAAGTTGCCAACACTGGTCTTGCCTTGTTGAAGGGAGAGGATAGTGGGTTTCTGGGCAACGTGAAAGGGGGGCAGCAAAAGAAAAATTCAGCAATGAAGCCCTTTGTGAAAACCGCCCCTGAAACGTCACAGGGGTCGGAAAAGGTCAACAAGGATAAAAACTTAGCTTGGACTTCTGGAGCGTAGGAAAAGAAACAGAAAAGGAAGCCATTTGTGCGTAAGTCATTCGAGGAAAATAAGGTCTTGATGGCTGAGAATAAATGCTTTATATGCGAGCAACTTGGTCACGTTGCTACAGATTGTCCACAAAGGAAAAGAACGGCTAACTCAGATGATAAAGAGGACAAGAAAGAAAGAAGCCCAAACCCATGGGAGGTTTAGTGCCAGACATGGTGGATGAGAGGCCAAGAACGGATGCCAGCGAGTTATGCAGAGCATGGAGTAAAGTCAGAGATCACACGGGAGGTGCCAAAGCAAACTTTATCTCACCAGAGTTAGCTATGAAGCCAGGCATCAGAGCTGAAGAGATGGGGTACACGGCAGAGGTGGGGTTGGCGTGTAGCCCACCAAACACTCCGTATAGGGTTAGTGTGGCTCAACAGAAAGAGATTATGGGCCAGGTTGAGGAGCTTTTAGAGAAGGGGCTGATTCAGCCTAGTTCTTCACCTTTTTGCTCCTTAGTGCTCCTAGTGCAGAAGAAGGATGGCTCTTGGCACATGTGGATTGACTACCGTGCGTTGAATAAGAATACCATCAAGAACAGGTTTCCTATCCCATTGGATTGATGATATTCTTGACCGTTTAGAGGGTGCTGCAATTTTCAGCAGGATAGACCTTAAGCGTGGGTACCATCAGATTCGTATAAGGCCAGAGGATGTGCACAAGACTGCGTTTAGGACGACATTTGGTCTCAATGAGTTTTTAGTGATGCCATTTGGTCTTACAAATGCTCTTGCTACGTTCAATAGGATGATGGCCGGGTTTTTCGTTCGCATCAAAAGTTTGTTGGCACATTCTTTGATGACATGATAGTCTATTCAAAGAATGAGGAGGAGCATAGGCGTCACTTGACCATTGTGTTCGAAGAGTTACGCAATCACAGGTTACGTGTCAATCCTAAGAAAAGTGAATTCTTCTTGGAAGAGATTCACTTTCTTGACTCGCAGAGTGTCAAAGGATGGTGTCCGAATGGATCCTGCAAAGGTTGACGCTATTAAGACTCTGCATGATGTCCGAAGCTTCTTGGGATTGTGCTCATACTATAGAAGGTTTATCAGGAATTTTGCAGAGATAGCTTCACCTCTTCACGCTTTACAAAAGAAAGAGGTCACTTTCAGATGGACCCAAAAAGAGATTTCAGCTTTCAGTCTCTTAAAGGAAAAGTTGACTTCAGATCCCATGATTGTTTTACCAGACCTCAAGAAGTCATGTGTGGTCCAATGTGACGCGTGTGGCAATAGCATCGGAGTGGTGTTGATGCAAGATAGTCGAGTAGTAGCTTATGAGAGCAGAATCTTGCAAGGGCGAGAGGAGACTGTGCAAACCTACGAGAAAGAGCTTTTGGCCATCATTCATGCGCTCTCTAGCTGGAAGCACTACGTGGTGGGTGTTGATTTTGTTGTCTAGACAGATCATTAGACCTTGCGATACTTCTTAACACAATCAAAGCTATCTGAAAAGCATATGCGATGAGCAAACATTCTTTCTATGTCCCACTTCCAGATTATGCATGTGGAAGGTAAGAAGAATGTTGTGGCGATGCGTTATCAAGGAAGCCACAAATTTCAGCTGTGTCAATTTCTTATCATCATGAGCTTGATGACATGAAGGAACAATATGCTTCTAATGAGAATTTTGCAAGGATCTTTGAACAACTGAAGACGGGCAACGTCATGAGAACTATTTCCTCAGAGACGGTTTTATGATGATGCATGGCAGACTTTGTGGCCATTGCGACATAAGGTCATGGTAGAAGTCATGTCCCACCGTATGCAGGGCAATGAAAGTGGTAGAGACATTCTTTTATTGGCCTACTTTGAGGAGAGATGTGAATGCCTTTGTGCGAGCATGCGTGATTTGCCAAAAGATCAAGTTTGACAGGCAAAAAGCACTAGGGTTATAACAGCCATTGCCGATTCCGGATAAGCCATGGGAAAGCATTGCTATAGATTTTATCTTTGATCTTCTAAGAACGCCGATAGGAAATGATGGTATATGGACCATTATTTGCAGGTTCAGCAAGCAGGCCCATTTTATTCCTGTCAGGAAGAAGATAAAATCTGATCAGATGGCACAGTTGTTCATGTACAATGTGTTCAAGTACCATGGTATGCCACAGTCTATTGTCAATGATCGTGATCCTCGCATGACAAGTTTGTTTTGGAGAGGATTATTTGAGAACATGGGCACTACGCTCAAGTTCTCATCTTCATTTCATTCACAAACTGATGGACAGCCAGAAGAGGCTAATTCTACTGTCTTGGATCTGTTGAAATGTTATGTGTCAGATAATAAGGGCAAGTGGGAACAATATTTGCCTATGCTTGAGTATGCGTACAACAATACGGTGCTTTCGTCCACAGGCAAGGCACCTTTTGAGATTGTTGAAGGTGGCAAAAAGGTTCCCCCCATTTTGCATACAGAGGACAAGATCTTTGAGGCAGATCTATATGTTGAGAACATGGATGAAATGTATAAGGAGATTAAGCCTGCCTTGGAGAAAACTCAGGCAAAGCAGAAAAGGGATGTTGATCGTCATCGTTGTGAATTACTGTTTTCACCTGGTGATTGGATACTTTTACGGTTTGAAAAGGCAAGGTTAAAGAAGATGAAGGGCAAGGAAAGGTTGTTTCCGAAGCTCAGCATGCGTTACTATGGGCCCTTTCAAGTGCTTGATAAGATCAGTGATGTTACCTATAGGCTGAAATTGCATGACACTTGAGAAGATTCATAATGCGTTTCACATGAGTCTTCTAAGACCCTTTGTGGGTGATGTGCCAGAAGATATGCCACAGGAAGATCAGCCAGAAGTTGAGGACCTTGATGAGATCTTGCTACCTGAGCAGATTTTGGCACATAAAGAAAGAAAAGTTAAGGGACAGGTTGCAAGACGCTATTTGGTGAAGTTACAAAACTATCCACCTATGGATGCAAAGTGGATGGAAGAGCATGCTGTCAGTCACCAAATGTATTGTAGCTTTACCTTGAGGCCTTTAGGTTACAACCTACGTATGCCCCAACCCAACGTGTTCAAAGGAGGGGTAATGATACAGCTAGCAGATCAAATGTACATACGGATTCAATGCAATAGAAGTGTGCATCTTGCTACCTGAGCAGATTTTGGCACATAAAGAAAGAAAAGTTAAGGGACAGGTTGCAAGACGCTATTTGGTGAAGTTTAAAAACTATCCACCTATGGATGCAAAGTGGATGGAAGAGCATGCTGTCAGTCACCAAATGTATTGCAGCTTTACCTTGAGGCCTTTAGGTTACAACCTACGTATGCCCCAACCCAACGTGTTCAAAGGAGGGGTAATGATACAGCTAGCAGATCAAATGTACATACGGATTCAATGCAATAGAAGTGTGCATCGCTCTTCAAGTGTTAAAGATATTATGCTCACTTCTATCATAGATGGAAATAACAAAAGTATAAAGGTCTCATTAAGTCATTTGTATCTATGTGTTATGACCTTTCTTGCGGGTACATGCGATGATAAAAGCGTGCCAACAACACAAGATCATCAATGGCATGTATATATGGCATGCAATCGAGGACGTTTGCGTATGTCACGAGGATGTCGCAATTGCTAATTACTGTCACGAGGACGTGGCAACTGCTAACCTTAGTTGTTGGTTTCTTTCCGATGACTTTTATTTAATTTTTGGGACCCTCTTGAAGTCACAAATGGCCGGACATTGCTAGCCAGTGTGAAACGGCCGACGACTGAGAGTTTCACCCGCAATTGGGAAGGGCAGGTCGCCGCACGAGATGGTAGGGCCAGTCGGCATTGGAATCCAAGCAGTAAAAGGGTGTCTAGGCTCAGTCCAAAGTCATTTATGCCCCCTTGCTACACTTATAAGTCGGTGGGTACTAGAAATTAACTCTAAAGAGGCAAACTGGACACATGGTGGCCCTGTAGCAATTTGCCACTTTCAGCCAGAAGAGGGGGTGCCCAAATTGAGAGGGGGGGCCTGATTTGTAGCTCAGTGTGCTCTACAGTGTGTGGGTGAGTAGTGGGTGCAGGTGATCACAACTTTAATGGAAAGCTTTCCTTCTCCCTTGTCTCATGCAATGCGATGACTTGCTCTCGCGTATCTCTCTCTCCCCTTTGGCACATATGGTAATGCCCCACTAGATGGGCTACTCAGTTGACCATGTATAGTTCAGAGGGTTTATGAGCGTTGCCAAGGCAAGGGCCTTCTGAACAGGAACCGGATTAGCTAATTGCTAATCCCCCACAGGTACGCACAGTTGCATGGCGAAGGATTGCGAAATCGGAGAGTTTTCTCACGTGAAAACTCGTCCGATTCAAAGGGGAACTGTCCCATTGCGTGCGGAAGCACTTGAGACACGCGTGTTCGCTCCACTCAAAACGGTCCAAAGCAGAGAATTACAGCCTGCCGTGTTTTTTTGCAGGTTTAGGGTTTCGCACCTAAACTTCAGGGAATCGCTAGGGGAGCCTCGGAAAGGCCTTGGCATGCGTGTACAGGGCTATAGGCACCTAACACTGGCAAAACAGAAAATTACAGCACGCTGAAATTGACCTGTTGCTCACCGTAAAGCTTCCAGAATGCGGGGAAAAGTGTCCTAGGCGTGTACCTTTGACCTACAGGGATTTTGCGTCGTTATGTTGGCGAAATTGGGTCAAAAACCTGCAATTACAGCCATGGACAGGTCCTGACAGCTTGGTGGGAGTTAGGTGAAAGTGATCGGATTGTTTCTTTGCATTAAGAACAAAGAAATACCGAAAGGGGTGTCAGTCTTTGGGACCAACAGGTGTCGGCGTCTCCTTGGTAGCGCTCTAGCTTTCAAGCCGTGTGTGTTTGAAGTGTCAATTCCCGTTACAGGTTTTTATTTGCAAAGTTTCTCTGTGTCCTAAAGTTTAAAGTAAAGTTTCGGGTGAAAGCCAAAGTCTACCCCCCTACGGGCCGGTTTCAAGAGGACTGCTTCTAGGGGAGGATCCTTGGAAGGAGTTGTTGCTTCAGCGGCTGAGATCTCGAGTGCCTCATGCAGGAGACCCTTGGAGTCCTTCCATCCGGTGGATCTTACAGAGATGCGCAAAGTTGGTTTGAGCAAGAGACTGGAGGATCGATTTGCTGCGAGCCTGCTGCGCTCTTGGGTGCAGCTGCGGAGTGGCCTAGAGCAGCACCAGCCGACGTGCACGGAGGAGCGCTTGAGAAAGCCCCTTATTTCGAACCCCATGGTTAGCACTCAGAGAGGCCACTTGGTTGGTAGTAGGCCTCATGTTTCTTGGGGTCCCATGGCAGTGGGTCCGGCACGCACTTTAGGCGACTGGCTTCATTTTTCAGGTTTGCCAGAGGAGGTAGAGAGCATTTAGCCACATTGCATAAGAGGGGTGCAGAGCATGTGCCAAGACATCACAGAGGCCTTACCAGCTGAGTGGCTCACTCCTCTAGAGACGGCAGCTCCCATATGGATGGGGGCCTTCATGCGACTGGAGGTCCTCATTGCAATTCGCGCTTGCTCAGAGTCCGTACTCTCCATGTTCTTCGAGATCCAGGGCGAGGGTCGACTACACAGAGTCTCAGTAGAGGCTCCGCAGGTTGCAGAGTGTTGTTTTCAAAGGATACGAGTAGTGCATCTGTGGGCAGGACTTGTGTCATAGATCCTGGCCCAGCTGATCTTGAGACAAGCCACTGGAGGCTTTGGGCTTGGGAGAGCTGCCCTCTGGCACGAGTGCAATGGGACCTTGGAGAGTGGTTTTGAAGAGACCCCTTCTCTTCAGTTGACCACCCAGGGATCCCTTTCTTTCAGTACAATGCTCGATTGGGGCGTCACATACTGGCAGATCGGAGAGAGGCTCGTCCTACTGCAGCACTTCATTGGCAGGAGGAGTGTCTCACAGCTGAGTTCTTGTCAGGCTTTTGGGCGCGGTTGTGGGACTCCAGATAGCCGAGGCGAGTCACTTTGTTCCAATGGCTAGTTGCACACAGAGCTACAACAGTTGGGAGTTGGCTAGTGCATAGTGGCTTTTTGGCAGCGTGTGCAGCTTGTGGTCACCTTTGGAGAGTCAGTGACACTGTCTGTGGGATTGCCTCATGGCACAACAGGTTTGGCTTTGGGTTCTTCGGCTGATGCCGGCTCTTTCCACAACCCGACAGTACACTTGGGGTGTTGCAGCTTGGTCCACACTTACGGGCCCTGCGCTCTAGTTTGAGTTGGCTTCCATCAGCAGGATGATAGGGCGGTCGACCTACACTTCAGCTAGCCACATAGCTTACCCCCCCCCCCCCCCCCCCCCCCCCCTTCCCCCTAGGAGTGGTGCAGTGAGAGAGGTGTGTTGGGAGCTCATCTGCGGCTTGACACTCTGGTTCATTTGGCGGGCCCGCTGCTTTTGCATCTTCGAGGCTCGCCTTGTCCCTCCGACAAAGACTGTTCGTGATTTTGGTTGGAGCTGATTCACACTCGCAAGTTCGCGAGACTCCAGGGTAGCTCCAACCGCATGCGGGAGCGCAGAGAGGCTTTCCTGCGACTCTGGCGCCCATGGTCTTTTTTCACCATGGTCCAGGGGACACCCAGATGGCACTACCATCCACCTGTGTGGCTTTTTCCTCTTCCCATCTCTTGATTTAGCCCATTGTACATATTCTGTTTTTTCATTGGGAGAGTCTCCCCTTGTTTTGATGTAGCCCTTTGTAGCAGAGCTGGTTGTAGCCCTATGGGTAGTTTATTAACTAATGGAAGGATCTCTTTCTCGGGAAAAAAATAAAGTACATTTCAGAGCCTTATCATCCAATTTTCTAGCATTGTTACTTATGAACTAAAGCATAAGCCAAGCAACTGAAGACACGCAAGTGAGCAATAGATGGCTTCTTGTTATGCCAAGCTTTATACAGAGTGATAAATTGCAATGCTTTAGTGGGACACCACTTTAGTATATATGCATCACACATTACTAACTCATGCCAAAATGTGTGTGGCAAAGCTTGGCTTTTGACCATACATTGTACCATCTCAAGAAGTGACTCGTTTTTTTGCTTAGCAGCACCATTTTGCTGAGGGGTATACGACACTATATGTTGGTGTTTTATTACGTGATGTGCAGAAATGTGTTGAACTCTTTAGACATATACTCCATCCCTCAATCAGAACTTAGGGTGCCCACAATACAATCAGATACATTTTCAATCATAAGCAAAAAAAAATTCAAGCACATAAACACTTCTGACTTTTTCTTAAGCCGATATTACCCACACATGCTTGGAGTAATCATCAATAAAATTTATGAAGTGCAAATGGTTCCCAAAAGATGAAGCATGCATCGAACCACAAAAGTAGCTATAGACAAGCTGCAATTTGCAAGTAGCTTGCGTAGAAGCATCCTCACAAAATTTAGAACGCTGCATTTTTTCCTAAAATAAAGCCTTCATTGTATAGGTTTCAATGGTGTCTCAAGAGAGGGCAAGGCAAGCTCTGATCTCAGATTCAAATGAGGCAATGGTGTTTCTGTAAATAGGCCCTACCTACACACATAACAACAAACAGTCAGGGATGTTATGTGGTGTCACATGAGATGAATAATTATGTCTCCATCCTTAAAGCAACATGAAATCAGTAGAAAATTTTAATATTTGTGAAATAAACGTGTGCTGACACAATTTTCTTTCCAACTCTTAGGAGGTGGGGGCCCAATTATGGGAGATCTGTGGGCTTTAAAAGGATTATTTGATGATGGTAAGCACTGTATAATATGTAGGCTTTTCAAACTCAGCTCGTCTATTGGCTGCTGATTAGCATTGTTTCTGTAAGCAAGAAAAGGACTCTCCTGCATGGACTCAGCTGAAGCTGCCTGGGCAAGCTCCTGCTCCTCGCTGTGGTCATAGTGTCACTGCTGGTGGCCATCAGGTTATTGGGATTTCATTTTTAACACGTTTTGTCCCATGGTATACAATGTTTTTCTGTAAAACTTCTGATCAGCTTTGTGGTCTTCAATGTTGAAATCACGTCTCTATGACTAGACAGTTTCACACAGGCTTTGATCATAGCACACTTATGTTTACACAGCTGTTGGTTTATGGGGGCCATGGAACTGGAGGATGGTTGACTCGATATGACATCTATCACAGCGATTGTGTTATCCTGGATCGTGGTATGTGCTGCTGAAGACTGCATTAGTTCATTGTTTCCTTGAGGGCTTAAAGATCTATTGTCTTGAGTAGCATCTGTGCAATGGAAAAGGCTTTTGGTAACTAGTGAGTCTCCACCTCCACGGGCATATCATACAATGACACGAGTTGGAAATCAGTTTTTACTCATTGGTGGCTATGATGGGAAGTCTACCTTTGGTGACTTTTGGTGGCTAGTTTCAGAAGGTGATTTTCTGCTACAATGTATGCTTTCCCTTAGATAAGTCATGTGCTGATTTTGACTACTCCAGTGCAGATGATCCCATGGCAAAGAGAGCGTTACAATCAGCTCAAAAGTCACCTGATGTTATGCCCATGCCCTTGGAGAAACATTCAAATCTATTGCCAATCCCATCAGTAGCTTCACGGGAAACTGCAGTAAGATTTGCAAATTTTCTGTTTTCATTTCGTTTAGATGAAATCACATTGTAAACCTTCAATTTTACAGACTGTAGAGGAAGGTTTACTTTCCCCTCTTGTGGAGCTGCGTAGGCGACTAGGACTGTCTCCTGTTCCCATTACACCAGAGGTCTCTGATTTCAGAGCAGTGGATGAGCAAGTGGAGAAGCAGTTAGTAGCATTAGGCATAACACTCAATCAGCAAGGTACTTCTATCAACAGAAAAAGCATTGTAAAGGTATTGTTCGTGAATTTATGATCAGTCAGTGAATATTGAACTTTTCATATTTTTGGTCAATGGCTCACATCATATGCTTCCTTTTGTGAAGTCCATTCGCGAGCATTGGAGTGTGTGTGATCCAAAATTGATTCGCTTGAAGGAACTGGGGCCATTGCTTCTAGACTATCAGCATCTTGTTGCTTTAGCTCATGAGTAGGCTCTCTGAACCTTCATGGCTTACTGATGAATTGTTTTTAATCACGCACCTGGATTTGGTCTGAAACATTGTCAACTATATTGAGAGACTATGTTGATTTTTTATTAAACTTGGAAACAGACATTTGTGGATGGAACCGAACTCCAATAATGTTGAGGCAGAAGTACCAAAAATCAACTATCGATTTTTCCATCTGAAAAATGTTAGGCAGGTATGTGTTGATAAAAAAAAACTTTATCTTGCTGTGTGCCCATCCCGTGTCTTTTAGACCAACCTGTAACATTTGTGTAACAAAGCCACCTTTTCTCTCTAAGAATTTTAAAAAAACCTCGCACCTCTTCTTCTCTCTAGCACTTGTTATTGGATTGGTGATCCTGCACTAACTTTGCTTTTCAGCTCTTGCTTTTATGTCCCATTGTGTGACGGGCTTTGGGTTAGGGTTTCTGCGTCGAGGTCGTAGACGGAATGGATCATTTTTTTGGTTTGGCTAATCACACTCTCTCTCTGCCCTCTGCCCCCCCGCTCCCCTGCTCCCGCTCCCGCTGCCCGCTGCCCTCTGCCCCCCCCGTTCCCCTGCTCCTGCTTGCTGCCCTCTGCTCTCCCGCTGCCCCTGCCCCGCCCTCTGTTCTCTCCCGCTGCCTCTGCGCCCCGCCCCTGCTCGCGCGCTGCTCCCTGCTCCCGCTCGCTGCCCCCTGCTCGCGTGCTTTGCTCTCTCCCGCTGCCCCTGCCCCCACCCTCTGTTCTCTCTCATGCTCTACCTGCAACCCCCCCAAACCAAGCCTAACCTAACGCATAGAGAGAGAAAGAGGGGAGGGGAAAGTAAAGTAGAGAGAGAAAGAGGGGGAAAAAGTGGCGTAGAGAGAGAAAGAGGGGAAAAATGGCGTAGAGAGAGAAAGAGGGAAAAAAATGCGTAGAGAGAGAAAGAGGAAAAAACAAAAACAAAAAACCAAAAAACAAACAAACCGGCGTTGAGAGAGAAAGAGGGGGAAAATCACGTAGAGAGAGAGAGAGAAAAAAAACCGGCTTAGAGAGAGAAAGAGGGGGAAAATCGCGTAGAGAGAAAAAAAAAGGAAGGAGAGAGAGAGAGAGAGAGAGAGAGAGAGAGAGAGAGAGAGGTGCATAGCGTAGAGAGAGTCTGCTCGTGTAGAGAGAAAGAGAGAAAAAAAAAACTTTTGTATCCCTCTCCCTCTCCTGCTGCGGCCCGTCAATCATGAGAAAGCAGAACGGCAAGGATGACCCGTTGGAGGATGCCATCCAAAAATGCAAAGAAGAATTGAGCAAGTCCATCAGCAAGATCAACCGCCACCTCCTAGGTACTATTGACGAACTCGACGCACGCGTAGTAGCACAAGGAAGCACGATACACTCGAGGATCGTGTGAAGGCCCAAGATGAAAAAATTTCATTACTCAAGAAAGAGCTTGCAGAGGTGCGATCGCAGATTGTCCTCGGAGAAGGAGAGCGTCAATCCTCTGTCATTGAAGAACTTAACACGATTAAGGAACAAGTACGGGCCATCAAGGAAGGTAGGGAGCAACAAAAAGAAATGACGACCTCGTGGTTAGATGTCATCACAAAGACCCAACAAAAAGCAAAAAAGGCCAAAAAATGGATCGAGATTGTCAAGAAAGGAAAAGGCAAGGAAATAACTCCCACTCCCACGCCAACCGTCATCAACTTGACACTAGAAGAGGAGCAAAGGAGACGTGTACGGGCCTTACACGTAAGGATATGTGGCCTCAGAGACCAAGATAATGTGGATAAAGAGGTGAAAGAACTCATGACTCTGGTGGGAGTCAGCGAGCAGACGCATACAAGGGCTTGGAGAGTGGACACTAAGAAAAGTGGGAGCACTGAGACGCATCAAGCACCTGGACAATCCATGCCACAAGGTGAGCGGATATAGATGGGAGACAGCCTGCAGACAGGAGACCAGATTGGAGCATCGAGGACGGGGCTCAGGGGCAGTGGCAGTTCTATTCAGGGAGGAACTGTAGCCACTAATATATATAGCATGCAAGGATGAACAGGCTTGGTACATGTGGGTGAGGCTCAGGGCAGAGATGGGCAGATACCTCTACATTGCTATTTATTACTTTCCTCCTAGTACGTAAGGATATGCATCACCTAGAGGACAATCCCCGTTTGCTATTTTGGATAATGACATATGGGAGTTTTCCAAGGATGGTGACATTATCATACTAGGGGATTTCAATGATAGGAGTGCCCACCACCAGACTATTTTATGATACTTCCGAAGTGATGCTTAGAGAGCTGGAAGTCACAGAGACGGGTCTATCCAAACTATCACAAGATGAGGAATACACTGAATATGGCAGATACTTGATAAATACAGGAACGGCACACAGATTGGCCATTGTGAATAGCCTACAAAGATTTTCAACAGCTGGAGGTTTTACTTGCTTTCCACACCGACATAGTGCCAGCACAGTGGATTATGTTATGGCCCAGCTAGGTCTCATTCCATTCTTTCATGATTTCATGGTGGGCACTAGGCCGGTTGGAGTAGCAGTTTCATCATGCTATCGTGTCTTTCACCCTGACCTTTCAGTTCAGCACAGCTCCATTAGGAGAGGTCCCCACACACACTCGGTATACCTTCATGAGGGAGACGGATTCTGTGTATATGGATGAGGTATACAGGCAGCTATGCACCCAAGAGCTAGGACGGCCACTAGATGAACTCACTCAGATACTGACAGAGACGCTCCATGATGCGGCATCAGAGACATACCCCCACCGGCAGCCCACACGGAGACGATCTGGGAACATGCCCCAAAACAGCTAGTATGATGAGGAGTGCAGAGAGACGAGGATCAAATTACAGAGGGAAGTGCTCACGGGTATTACCACACATAGACAATCACGGATTATCTTTCGCCGCCTAGTGCGACGAAAGAAAAGGGCCTATCTATCTCAACTAGAGCGGGATCTATATCAACTATTTATAAGTCAGGACTCAGGCGAAGCATGGAAGCTATTCCACGAGCATTCACCACCACCAGCGATCACCTCCACCGAGACATGGGGGGAATATGCCACATCTCTCTACACAGCATCGGGGCAACCACCTCTGCCAGACCCACTAGAGACATGCCCGGAGACATGTTCTTTCTGTACGCCAAGAGGGTAAGGAAAGCCATTGACACGATGAAGACAAGGAGAGCACATGATCATGATGGTCTGGTAGCAGAGCACTTCATCCATGCCAGAGATATGCTTGCAGAGCTCCTGGCTATGACGTTTAATCGAGCCATGTATGAAGGCTTCTCGGAGACTTGGAGTATGTCTACGATTGTGCCTATTTTCAATCCAGGAGATCCCATGATTCCCGCGAATTATCGCACCATCATGGTTGGTCACACATTATCTAGGTTGTATGCATCCGTTCTTGAGCAGGAGCTGAGTAGATGGGCAGAGCGAGAGGGCATAAGAGCACTAGGGCAAGCAGGTTTCAGGAGAGGTTTCTCCACTCTTGACCAGATTCTGACACTCAGAGCTATTATTGAGGAGGGTAGACACCATGGCAAGAGGATCTATTGTAGCTTTGTGGATTTCCGCAAAGCTTTTGACACAGTGCCAAGAGCCAGACTTATACACAGACTACACGACATGGGTGTGCCTACAGAGCTGATATGGGGTATTCTAGCTCTATACAGGACAGTGATGGGGCGGGTACGCACCACTGAGGGAATGTCTGACATGGTCCACTCCACTATTGGAGTAAAGCAAGGATGCCCCCTATCCCCGACTCTTTTTGGGATGTATGTGGATGAGTTTTTGGACTATGTAGAGCATCAAGGGGATAGGGGGGCTCAGCTAGCAGGGACATGGATTCCGCTATTACTATATGCTGATGATATTGTCCGATTTCTGACTCTCCAGAGGGGATGCAGCGTCATTTGGATGCTCTGCGTACATGTTCTCGTGACAGTGGATTGTCTGTCAATCTGGGGAAAACCAAGGTTATGGTGTTCAACACCACACCACAGTGGGTCAGGAGGTCGGCACCCACATTTATGTATGGCCAAGAGACTGTGGAGTACACAGATGCAGACACTTATCTTGGGGTAGTATTCGGTGGACCGGTGTTTTCACTAAGGAGAGCATTAGAGACTAGACTGACGAGAGCATATGCAGCTTTGGGAGGACTGAAGAGGATGTGTTCGCAGGTTCAGTTTCAGGAACTGCGAACAAAGTATAACCGACATGTACAACGTAGAGGGCGGTACTATTTCAATTACCTGTTAACTTTACACAGAGCACTGAGAAGGGAAGAGAACACAGTTGTGTCCAGCGACTAGAATGTCACTGCGCACACGAGACCGACACCCTGTAGGCCCCAAAGACTGGCGCCCCTTTTGTTATTTCTTTATTCAAATTAAGATGGACGATCCGCTTACTTAGCATAAGCTTTCACGAAGCTGTACAAACCTGGCGAGGGCTGAAAACGCAGGTTTTCGACCTGATTTCGGCAGCATAACGGCACAAAAACCCCTGTAGGTCAAAAGCACCTGTCTAGGACGGATTCCCTCGCTATCTGGAAGCTTTCTGGGGAGCTGTCACAGAAATTCAGCGGGCTGTAATTCCCTGTTTTTCACTGACGGGTTCCCAAAAGCCTGTACACACATCCCAAGGCTCTCACGAGGCTCCCCCGGTGTTCCCTTGTAGTTTAGGTGCGAAACCCTAAACCTGCAGAAAAACACAGCAGGCTGTAATTCCCTGTTTTGGATCGGTTTTAGCGGAGCGAACACGCCTACGCGTGTCCCAAGGGCTCCCGCACACAATGGGACAGTTCCCTTGTGAATTGGACGAGTTTTCATGCGAGAAAACTCTCCGAACTCGCAATCTTTCGCGATGGAACTATGCGTACCTGTGGGGGATTAGCAATTAGCTAATCCGGTTCCTGTTCAGAAGGCTCTTGCCTTGGCAAACGCGCATAAACCCCCAGAATTGTACATGTTCGTCTAAGTAGCCCAACTAGTGGGGCATTACCATATGTGCCAAAGGGGAGAGAGAGATGCACGAGAGAAAATCATCGCGCTACATGAGACAGAGGAGAAGGCAAGCTTTCCATTAAAGCTGTAGACCTGCACCCACTACTCACACACACACACACACTGTAGGTCACTTATGTGTAAAAATCCAACCCCCAGCCTCAAATGGGCGCCTCTTACTGAGGTGTCCTGCAGGCTGTTGTGCTCCTGCCAAGTGTCCAGTTTGCCCCTTTGAGTTAATTCCCTAGTTCCCACTGACTTATAAAGTTATAAGTGACTTTGCGAGTGGCCCAGACTTCATTTGGCGCACACAGGCTTCCATACTCATCAGAATTCAGTGCTAACTGGCCCGACCAGTCCCAAACTGACCAACCCAGACTCCCGATGTGAGAAACCTATTCGGCCACAGCTGTTTCACACTGGCCATGCAATGTCCACTTGCACCTTTTCAAGGGTTCCGGGGAAAACAAGTAAAAATAAAAATAAATAAAATTATCTAGTACTTATTTATGGAAGGCAACAGGAAAAATTAAACTTCTGGTGACACACCCCACCCTTGAAATACTGCAAGTGACCTCGCTTGCATGCCAATAATACATGTGGTATCTCTTGATATCACACATATTCTATGATGGGAATCCAAGATATACATGCTTCCGGAAATGTAGCGTTGGGCGATTAAACAATCCCACCAACTTGGCCACAACACATATATCAAGCATAGAAGTCTTCTAGTGTACTCTCAAGCACAAACTTCTCTAGCTAAATTCTGTATGGAAAGAGTAGGTACAATTGCTTAACTACTCTCTTGAGCATCATGAACCATGCTCTTGCCTTGCTCCAAAAAGGCTACATCAAGTCACTGTGGGTTCCATCTGAAAGGCTTCAAGATACAATTGCAATAGCTGAAGTGAATCAATCAATTCAGACTCTTCCATCCATTTGGCATCCAAGGATGGATAGTTCTTGAATTTCACCAAATAGCGTCTTGCAACTTTTCCTCTAACCTTTCTTTCCTTATGTGCCAATATCTGTTCAGGAACAAGGATCTCATCCAATTCTTCCACTTCGGGTTGTTCCTCATCAAGCATATTCTCTGGCACATTACCAACAAAGGGTCTTAGAAAAGCTGACATGAAAAGCATTATGTATATTCCAGCCTTCTGGTAGCTTTAACCTGTAAGCTACATCGCTGATCTTTTCTGAAATCTGAGAAGGACCATAATATCGCATACTGAGCTTAGGAAACAAACGTTCCTTGCCTTTCCTTTTCCTTAACTTGGCCTTTTCAAAGCGCAAAAGCACCCAATCACCAAGTGAAAATACAAGTTCACGACGGTGACGATCAGCAGCTTTCTTTTGCTTAGCCTGAGTCTTCTCAAGGTAATCTTTATCTTCCTGTATGTTTCATCCATATCTTGCACATACTTGTCTGCCTCAAATATCTTGTCCTTAGTCTGCAAAATGGGCGGGACTTTCTTCCCTCCTTCCACTATCTCAAATGGTGCCTTACCTGTTGACGTATGCACAGTGTTATTGTAAGCATATTCCACCAATGGAAGATGGTGTTCCCAAGTTGCCTTGTGCTCTAACACATAACATTTGAGCAGGTCCAGGACAGTAGAATTTGCCTCTTCTGATTGTCCATCAGTTTGTGGATGAAACGAAGAAGAGAACTTTAGTGTAGTGCCCATGTTCTCAAACAGTGCCTTCCAGAAAAGACTCGTCATACGTGGATCCCTGTCACTGACAATTGACTGAGGCATCCCGTGATATTTAAAGATATTGCTCATGAATATCTTGACCATGTATTGTGGCTTTATCTTCTTCCTCACAGGAATGAAATGGGCTTGCTTACTGAACCTACAAATGATAGTCCAAATCCCATCATTGCCTGTTTGCGTCCTTGGAAGATCAAAGATAAAGTCCATTGCTATGCTTTCCCATGGCCTATCTGGGATCGGCAATGGCTGCAACAATCCCGGTCGCTTTTGCCTGTCAAATTTGACTTTTTGGCAAACTAAGCATGATCTCACAAACGTATCAACATCTTGACGCAAAGTTGGCCAATAGAAGAATGCCTCAACCCCTTTCACTGTCGCATCAATTCCGCGATGCCCAGCTAAGGTGGAGCATGACTTTCCATCAAAATCTTTGGCCGTAACTGTTTAGTAACGCATAACTTTCCATGCATCATGAGAAAGTCATTCTTAAGCATATAGTGCTCATGATGTTGCCCATCAACAAGCTGGTCATAGATCCTTGCAAAATCTGAATCTTTAGCATATTGTGTCTTCATTTTGTCTAGTTCACAATGGTATGGAATGACACTGCTGAAATTTGGGGCTTTCGTGACAACGCATCAGCCACCACGTTCTTTTTCCCTTGCACATGCACAATCTGAGCCACCACGTTCTTTTTCCCTTGCACATGCACAATCTGAAAATGGAACATTGACAAGATGTTTGCCCATCGCATGTGCTTCTCAGACAACTTCGTCTGTGTGAGAAAATATCGCAAGGTTTGATGATCCGTTTGGACAACAAAATCAGCCCCTAGCAGATAGTGTTTCCAACTAGTGAGAGCATGAATTACTGCCAGCAATTCTTCTCATAGACTTGCAAGTTTCTTTCAGTCTTCAAAAGAATTCTGCTTTCATATGCGACTACTCAGCCATTCTGCATTAGAACTGCACCAAGACTATGGCCACACGCATCACATTGAACCACAAAAGGTTTGGAAAGATCTGGCAAAATGATTACCGGATCTGAAGTCAGCTTCTCTTTCAAGTGTTTGAACGCTAAAATTTCCTTGGCTGTCCACTTGAAAGTAACTCCTTTTCCTTGCAGTGCATGGAGTGGAGAAGCAATCTCAGCAAAATTTCGGATGAACCTCCTGTAGTAGGAACATAAGCCTAGAAAGCTTCAAATGTCATGTACGGACTTCAAGTCTGGCCATGACCTAATTGCTTCCAGTTTGGCAAGATCCATGCGTACCCCATCCTTTGAAACAATGTGCCCAAGGAAGTGAATCTCTTGCAAAAAGAACTCACTCTTCTTCGCATTAATGAGTAGCCTGTTCTTACGTAACTCATTGAAAACTGCAGTCAAGTGATCCCTATGCTCCTCTTCAGACTTTGAGTAGATAGTCATGTCATCAAAGAAGGTACCCACGAAGTTTCTATGTGGTTTAAAAATTATGTCCATCATTCTATTAAAGGTGGTAGGAGCATTTGTGAGACCAAATGGCATAACAAGAAACTCATAGAGACCAAATGTTGTCCTGAACGCAGTCTTATGGACATCTTCTGGCCTAATGCGTATCTGATGGTAACCACTCTATAGGTCTATCCTTGTAAACAATGACGCTCCCTCAAGCCGATCAAGAATGTCATCTATCCTCGGTATGGAGAACCTGTTCTTGATGGTATTCTTATTCAAGGCGCGATAGTCAATGCACATGCGCCATGAACCATCCTTCTTCTGCACTAAGAGTACAGGCGAACAAAAAGGGAATGAACTGGGCTGAATCAGCCCCTTCTCTAAAAGCTCGTTGACCTAACTCATAATCTCTTTCTGCTGGGTTGCACTAACCCTGTATGGTGGTCTATTCGGTGGACTAGAACTTGGCACAAGATCTATGGTCTGATCCTCAGGTCTCTCAGGAGGTAACTCCCCTGGCAAAGAGTCCGAAAAACAATCAATGAAACCACTAAAAAAAGTTGACCTGTCTTTATCTAAGGTAGACGAATTAGATACAACTTGAGGTACTTCTTTTGCAAAGATCAAGTACGCAGAAAGATGATTCTTTATTACAGATGAAATAGCAGAAGCAGAAACAACTGGAACAGACTCGCCTTTAGGCTTTACATCAAGGACATGAGTCTTTCCTCTATGTACAAGGGTAATCTTTTTGCTGTAAGTATCCACCATAGCATGCAACCTGTAACACCATGGGATACACAGTAACACATCACAGCCCTCAAGTGGCATAATATGAAATTCTTTCGCATCCACATAGCTCTGAATGTGCAGACGAAGCTTTTCCAAAATATGAGTAACAGGCTCTGAATGACCTGGGCATGCCAAACCTGCTTCCCCTGTCATACCCATCTCCTCTGCACGAATGCCCAACTTTGATGCCAATTCTGGTGATATGAAATTTGCACAGGCTCTCGGATCAAAGAAAACCAGCATTGTCTGGTCTCTAACTTTGCCCCAAGCTCTGCACAACTCCGTGGCATCTGTGTTTGATTGGTCTCCAACCAAATCTGGAACAAGTCCTGCACTTGGCTTTGGCTTCTTCCCTTTATGGTCTGACTTGTCATCCTTATCCTGTGACTTCTTCTATGGGCATTCATTTGCAAAATGTCCTTTTTGTTCACAAATGTAGCATTTCTTGGCCTCCAAGAGCTTTCCTTCTTCAAAAGTTTTGCCAGAAAAATGCCTTTTTTGCCCTTGTCCTCGCTCCGAAGAAGATTTAGACTGCTTCTTGGACGTATCACCTTCTTCAGTGGAGGGCTTCTTTGTGGGAGGCTCAGAAGGCTTTGATGCAACATTGCCCTTGGCTGAAAACTGTTTGCCCTAGGACCCTTTCTTGTGGCTATTAAATCCATCGGAATCTCCCTTCGACAGATTGTTGTCCACTCTTGCATTCTCAATCAACTAAAACATATTCATGACAGTAGTCTTCGTGCAGTAGTCCCTGATTTTCTTGGGCAATCCGCAACAGTACTTCTCAATCTGTTCTGACAATGGCACAAACCTGTAAGAGGTGACTAGCAACAGTGCGGCCCAAAACTCACACTGTTTAGCATTCAACTCGTGCCATTCGGTCATCACTTCCACTTCAAAAGTGTTTGTCAGCCATGTAGGCGCAAAAAGCTGTTTGAATTGGACCCACGCTGTTGGGGCTTGACCCTGGTTCAACAATGCGGTCCACCATTGAAGCGCATTCCCTTTCAAGAAAGTGGCAGCCTTGCGTATGTTTGAAGATTCCGTGAAGTTTCCTCCAGCATAAGCTGCATCGAACTGTTGTATGAAGGTCAAAGCCTTCAATTGATCCTCAGTTCCTCTGAAAGTTTCAAACTTCACTCCCTGCCCACCTTCCTTGTAATCCTTAGGTTGACTCAAAGGAGCCACATTATCATAAACAGGAGCCGGTAACAGTGGTGCTCCATGATTGTTCATTCCAGCACTCACATCAACTGTTTTCCCTGTCGTATCTGCATTTTGTACGTATGGCTGCGAAAAACCAGCCATACCAAATTGTGTTCCAAGCACTCGAAACTGGCCATAGGCACCCTGAAAACTGGTTGGACACCCATGTTCCCGTACATAGGGTTACCCATGCCTGTTTGCATTGTCCCGAACACATTCCTTGGCATATAACCTGTGGAAGGTCCAGCCATAGCTTGAAACACTGAACCACCTCCACAATAACCACCTCCAAAATAACCAGGATAAGTAATAGGTAATGGAAGGGTCTGACGCATAGCGTGTTCATTACTCCCTTGACCATTCACAAGCGGTTCCTGTCCTGCTAAAGCAAGTTGCTTTGGATCATTGGACACCGCTAGTTGCTCAACCACATGGGCTTTCCCTCGAGCATCATGAGTCCTCTGCGCATTGGAAATCTCCTTTTCCTGCAACGGCTCAGTCATGCCTTGTGTGGGAGGCTGAAAACCCTGTGTCGGAGCCTGTAAGAACTCCTGCATCCTTGGGTTGTTAGCCACCTACTGAAACATGTCCATGCAGCAACGCAGTTGAGTTCTAAACAACCTGTCCTCTTCTTGAAGAGTTGAAGGAATTTTCTCGGTTCGGACCTTTTTCTAGAGTCATGAGATACAAGGATCAGAGGTGTCTCGGATTGTTCCTGCTAGAGCTGCGCAGACTTAGGGAGAGCTTGCTGAGGACATCAGGGGAAAGACAGTCTCAGAGAGGAATCACGGATTTCTTTACACCAGCCAGAGGAGAGCCAACGAAGCAGTCATTACAGCAGATCTCAAAGCCTACTCATACTAGAGGTACACTGCTTGACCGAGCTACTAAGCTTGGTAGATCCAGACGTCCACGACCTAGCTCGACATGCAAGACACCCAACCAGAGTACTGACCATGGAGGAGGTCGATGAGATCCGATAGCGACCGATGAGAGATTTCATCTGAACCCACAAACAACCCCCCCCCCCCCCCCCCCCCATTTCCTTTCTCCTTAGTGTTTTAGTGTTAGTTCTTTGTAACTTTGTAATTTCCGTACTCAGACATGGTATCAGATTCACCAATTGTATATTTTTGGTCTCATAGGTCATTTTGGCCTTTTGAAGACGTTAATATAACATTTCTCATTTCTCATATCTCTCTCTCTCTAGATTCTCTCTTCTCTCTTTAGAGGGCAGATTTTTTTTCTCTAAACCTGAATTTTTTATTTTCTTTTTCTAGAATCTGCTGATTTTCTCTCTCTGAAACCAGAGACTCTCTGTAAAATGACTTATTAATAAATAAATTAAAAGGTACTTTTTTTGCTATATTTTTTAAGGAAAAGCTGGTAACCTCTAAATCTGGTACAAGTTTACTTTTTCTCGGCGCTTTGCTTTCTCCTTGCAGCCTCTATTTGTGCTGGCCCACGAGGCCTATGAAAGCAACCCTTGCCCCTTCACTTCACACACGTAGGATTTGTATTGACCTCGCGTGATTACTTGGGCACCAACTCTTGGATTTCAGCCCTTTAACTCCTTGTACGAGAAGAGTTTTAATCAAATAAAGAAATACCGAACGGGGCTCTAACAATGGCAGTTCAAGGCCACTATATGTGTAACAAGTGCGGAATCCTATGCATCGGACGCCACTTGTGATGAGCTCTTTACGAGGAGCTCTCTGCATGGGAACACTACTTATGAATGACCACCTAACCATATGAGTCCTTAATAAAGACTTAGACCTTGACCGTTCACACTTGTCCGGACAAGACCCAAGGCTTTGGTGTGCTGGGCTACATAGTGCACCTCTCTGGCCATTCTAGGCCTTTTGAGATCCCGTGTGGACTCCACCCCCTTGCTTTGCACGAGCAGTGTGCACTAAGGATCCTACCTATGCGTGCCACGTGTGCTCCATGGCCTTGATGCTATAGATGGCGTGACATTGCCTCCCTCTAAAGCAAAGTTTACGTCCTCATAAACATCCTTGGACCCCTAAGGAGAGAAAACCATAAGTTAAAAACTCTCCTTACCTGAACTCAACTTTGAACTCCTTTATCCTCTTCAAGTGAGTTATCTCATTGAAAACTCCTTGTTACAGAGTTTACTGTTGTAAACTCCTCTCACATCTTGATGGGAACCCCTAACCTCTTAGTGTTTCAGTGAAAACAATTACCTGTGGCACTTTAGCGCTTAAAATAGATAGACCATGCATCCCATACTACCTAGTTGGACCATATGATGCCCGAGAGAGCCATACAAAATTTCTTTCAAATTGTTACCAAACTGTTTTTGGATGTCTCAATAGGCGTTTCAGCTCTAATGCCTTTATTGAGGGTGAGTTTATAGACCTCGTCTTGCTTCCCATAGTCCAGATAGTTACTTACAACTAACCTTATAAATTTGTATGATAACAACAAATACTGTTAGCATTCTCCTCACTAGGCATTTGAGATGCCTACTTCATTTGTAATGGAAGATATTGGGTGAAGGTATCTTTCCCCCACCCTTGATAACTAGTGTTGAGTCCTCTTGACCATAGTCGTTGCCAATTTTAAGAAATTGGCCTTCATCTTTAAAGTACCACCTTTAAAGTGCTCAATTACGTGCATAGATGCTCCTAGCATCTTGCTATATGCACATGGTTTTATAATGGGATGTTACTTGATGCCTTTTCATGGGTTTCCTAACCCTCTTTGATCATATATGCACAGATCAAAAGAGTTGTGCCATACTAAGTCTTTGGAGATCCCATGTGGATTTCACCCCTAGCTCTGCATGAGTAGTGTGCACTAAGAACCTACCTGTACGTCCCACGTGTGCTACATGGCCCTGATGCTATATATGGCATGACAATCTGTGTAAAGGGGCATCTAGCTCCAACAATTTTATTTTATTCTTTTGGGGCTTTGATCTTTTGCATTACTAAAATCAACCATAGGTCCATATACAAGAAATATGGAAAAACCCTTGAAAGATATACAATGAGATCATGGGGTAAAATCAGCCAGTGGGATACATCAGCAGGCTCTTCCAAGGTAGCGGGGCTGCGTAGATACTCCTATCTTTGGTTATAGGCATCGTCCTTTGTAATCCTCAGTCTCGATCAAGGACACATTACATGGTGCCATGCGCCTCCTCGGTGGTTAATACTGCATTCTTTCTATAGGCCACCATGATGTATAGCTAGCACTCACACTGTACTCTTCTTGGAGGTTGATCTAAAATCTGATATTGGAGACTTTTTGGTGAAGTTTTCGGCCTTTTCGTTGTTATTTTTAGGGGTTTTTTCATTGCGAGTTTTAATGATGCCTTAGGCGTATGTAATGCCTACAAGCCATTACATAATACGGAAGAATCAAGCTCTGCTTTTTTTGCACGAGAGAGAGAGAGAGAGAGAGAGAGAGAGAGAGATGAAATGAAATGAAATGTTATATTAACGTCTTCAAAAGGCCATAATGAACTATGAGACCCGAAAGTTACAAAGTGGTGGATCTGATACAAAGTCAGAGTAACAAAATAACCTAACAACAGTACAAAACAAAGATATATACTATGGGATCCTAAGTTGATCGATGTGAACCAAGCAAAAGACTAAGCAAAAAATGGGCGGCTTGTTGGGATAGTTGAATCACAAGAGATCTAGCATCGGTCGTTGGCGAATCTCATCAATTTCCTCCATGGTTAGTAGTCTGACCGGGCGTCGTGCATGCCTGGCCAGCGTGCTCCGAATTTTCTGTCGTAACCTCCGTCGATGCTGTGTAGTTCTTCGCAGTCGCGGGCGCTTGGATTTCCCCAATTCAATCGCTCGGTCAATCAGTGTGCCTCTGGTGTGAGACGAGGGGGGGCTCTGCTGTGGGAGTGGCTCATGCGGCTGTCCCGTGTCTGCTATGAAGAAGTCTGTGATCCGTCTTTGAGACTGGCTAGCCTCGCCATTCATCAGGCATCTCTGTGTCTGCGCAGCTCGAGCAAGAACAAACCCAGACATCTCTGATCTTCATATCCCATGACTCTTGAGAGTGGTCCAAAACCTTCTCTGAACAAGCAATGGAAGCGGCCTCGTATCTCGTAGTAGACGGGGCAACGACATGTATAGTGTAGCTCTGTCTCAGGTTCCATGTTACACAAGGGGCATGTCCTGTCCTCTGTTGGTACTCCGTTGTATCTCCCAGTCTCAATCTGCAACCGGTGAGAAGATGTGCGTAACTGGCCAATAGCACATCGTAGCCCATGAGACAAGTGGGTATCCATGTATCTGGGTCTCGCCACAAAACTATCTTCCGTAAGCTGGAGAAGGTGGTCTTTGTAGAAAGCCATCTTCGTGCCCAATTTCTGTGCTGGTTGTATCCATGTCCTTCTGGTGTCTAGCTGGGTCAGGTCTTGGCGTATGAGCTTGGTGATATCTGACTGTGTAAGAGTGAGAGATGGTGCATCCAATGAGTAATGGAATGGTGGCAGCCGGTCTATGCTGAACCCATGTGCCTGAAACCATGATGTCATCTCCCCATACCAGCATGTTGTATCTCCTTGTATGGCTAACTGTCGAGAGGATTCAAGTGCTATGCGAGCATATCTGTCTCTAGGAAGTTCCCATGTGCGGTTTTTGAAGGAGACTGATCTGGTGAGCGCCTCCACCATAAGTGGGGGGGCCGCTAGCTCTGCTCGGATAATGGCCCATGGTACTAATGCCTTGGCTCTAATGAGCCGCGAGATCATAGAGACGAGAGGTTTCTCCATGTTCCCCCAATTGTCTGAGCGACCCGTCCTCCCGTGGTGATCCAGTGAAGGTCCCCATAACTCGGTTCCATAGAGCAATGCTGAAGCCACCAAGGTGTCAAAGAGCCATAGCTTCGTCCGTGGTTCTTGAAACTAAACCTGCGAACACATCCTCTCCAGTCTACCCAATGCTGCATGGGCTCTAGTAAGTCTGGTTTCTGCTGCTCTTCTGAGTGAGAATGTAGGTCCGCAAAAACCACTCCAAGGTAAGTGTAAGTGTCTATGTACTCCACAGTCTCCTGGCTGTATGTGAGTGTAGGTGTTGACCTCCTGATCCACTCTGGGGTGGTATTAAACACCATAACCTTGGTTTTACCCAGGTTGACAGACAAACCACTTTCGTGGGCAAACGTATGCAGAGCATCCAGTTGACGTTGCATTCCCTCTGGGGATTCGGAGATCAACACTATGTCATCAGCATATAACAAAAGTGGAATCCATGTCCCTGCCAACTGAGCACCTTTATCCCCATCGTTGTCAATGTAGTCAGAAATCTCATCCACATACATACCGAAAAGAGTCGTAGAGAGCGGGCAGCCCTGCTTCACCCCAATAGTGGAGTGAACCGGTGTAGAAAGTCCCTCCGGGGTGCGTACATGCCCTACTACTGATCTGTACAATGCCATGATCCCCCAAATGAGTTCTGTGGGTACTCCCATTTCCTGTAATCTGCGCATCAGTCTAGCTCTGGGTATCGTGTCGAAAGCTTTGCGGAAGTCCACAAAGCTACAATAGATCCGTCTCCCATGAGATCTGCCTTCCTCGATGATGGCCCTGAGTGTTAGGATATGGTCAAGAGTAGAGAAGCCTCTTCTGAATCCTGCGTGCCCAGTTGCACGTATTCCTTCCCTCTGCCCATCTACTCAGCTGTTTCTCAAGAATGGATGCATACAACCGTGCCAGTGTGTGCCCAATCGTAATAGTGCGATAATTCCCAGGCTCCATGGGGTCTCTTGATTTGAAGATAGGTACGATTGTAGATAGGATCCAAGTGTCCGGTAGGCCCTCACACATGGCACGGTTAAACATAACTGCTAGTAGGTCTTTGGCATGCATGAAATGCTCAGCTACTAGGCCCTCATGATCATATGCTCTCCCAGTCTTCATCCTGTCAATGGCTTTCTTCACCATCTCAACAGTGAAAAAGACACATGTATGTGGGCATGGGTCGGGGGGGTTGGGGAGGGGCGGCTGTCCAGGTACTGTGTACAAAGATGATGCGTACCGACCCCACGTCTCTGTGGAGGAAATAGCGGGGGGGGGGGGGGGGGGGGGGGGGGGACTGCACATGAAAGAGCCACCACGCCTCACGCGAGTCTTGACTCAAGAATAGCTGATATAGATCCTGCTCGAGTCTAACCAAAAAAGCCCTCTTCTTCCGCCGCACCAGGCGTCGGAAGTCCATCTGTGACTGTCTGTGAGTGACGTCCCCCAACAACACCTCCCTCTGAAGTTTGGCTCTAGTCTGGTGGCACTCCTCATCGTACCAGCTGTTCTGAGGCATGCTCCCAAATCGGCGGCTCTGCTCAGACTGGGTGTGTGGGTATGCTTCAGCTGCTGCCTCATGTAATGTCTATGTCAGTATAGTAGTTAGCTCCTCCAGAGGTCGCCCCGGGTCCTCAGTGCATAGGCGTCTGTAGATTCCGCCCATGTATACAGAGTCCGTCTCTCTTGTGAATGTGTAGCGTGTAGGGGCTGCTACTCGTGGCCTGTGTGCTACACTGAAATGGAAGGAGATGGTCATTGACACCAGAGCATGATCCACCGCCACCCCGACCGGTCTGGGCCCAACTGTGAGATCCTGGATACTAGAGATGAGATTCGGTTGTGCCATGACATAGTCCACCGTGCTGGCTCCATGTCTGTGTGGGAAGCATGTAAAACCTCCCGCAGCAGGAAATCTCTATAGGCCGTTCAAGATGGCCAATCCATGTGCAGTGCCCATGTCTATTAGGTGTCGCCCATACTGAGTATATTCCATATCATGTGATAGTCTGGAAAGGCCCGTCTCTGCCACATCTATCTCTCTTAGCATCTCCTCTGAAGTATCATAAAACACTGCCTGGTGATGGGCAGTCCTAGCATTGAAGTCCCTGAGGATGATAATGTCACCGTCCCTAGAGAACTCCCATATGTCATCATCCAAAATAGAGAAAGGGGATTGTCCTTTGGGTGGTGCATAAACTGATGTACTCGAGGGAAAGTAACAAATAGCTAGATAGAGGTATTTGTCTGTCTCTGCTTTTAGTCTCACCCACATGCACCTAGCCTGCTCGTCCCTGCAGGCTATATGTATCAGTGGTTGCAGATCCTCTCTAAATAACACTGCCACTCCTCCCGAGCCCCGCCCTCTGTGCTCTGAGCGTGTCTCCTATTTGTAGGCTGTCTCCCACCTATATCCACTGATGTGAGGCATGGATTGCCCAGGGGCCTGGTGTGTCTCAGAGTAGAAGATGATGTCTCTTTCAGTAAAGCTATCCTCAAAAGCACCCACATCAAGACGCATAGATCCATTGCAGTTCCAGGCAGCTACTTTGAGTGTGGTCCCATAAGTCTCGCACCGTCATGTGGAGCATCGCTCAAGTATTACCACTTTTCCGTCTCGGTAAAAAGCGATCTTGCCTTTTCCCCTTGCCGCTCTAATCTCCGGCATTACTTCCTGCATATGAGCGATCTGCGAGAGGGTGAGATCGTCTCCGAGAAAGATGCCAGTCTCTTTAAGAGTTGGTCTTTTCTTCAAGAATGACTTCTTTGCTTCCATGGAGGGAAAACGGAGGATGAGCGCTCTTTCTTTTGAGGTTTCTCCACTACCTCCATTTTTCTTTATGTTGCCCACTCTCCATGCCCTTGTGTGTGTCGGCTCATGAATCCCCATCAAGGCTGTGGGTTCTTTACTTCTTCGTCCACATTGCCTTTGTCTTTAAGGCCGCAAATTCTCACATGTAAAGCGCGCACCCTTCTCCTCTGCTCCTCCTCTAGTGTCTGGTTAATGATGTTGTTGGGTGTGGACGTGGGCGTTATCTCCTTGTCTTTTCCTTTCTTGGCCACCTTGATCCATTTCTTGGCTTCGTCCGCCTTCTGTTGGGTTTTGGTAAGAAGTTAAGAACATCCACCCAAGAAGTCGTCATTTCTTTGTGCTGTTCTTCTCCCTCTTTGATGGCCCGTACTTGTTCCTTGATCGTGTTGATTTCTTCAATTACTGAGGGTTGCAGTTCGCCCTCTTCCAGTGTGTTTCTTGATCGGGCTTCGGCGAGTTCTTTCTTGAGTGACGTGATCTCTTCCTCTTGGGTCATCACTCGGTCTTCCAGCGTGCGTATCTTGCTCTCTTGGATCAACACACGTCCTTCGAGAATGTTTATTGTGCCCCAGAGCTTGCGGTTCATCTTGGTGATGGTCTCCGTCATTTCCTCTTTGCATTTTTGAATGGCATCCTCTAGGGGGTCGGCTTTATCGTTCGTATTCCTCATGCTTGATCGCTGTCCGCAAGGGGGTTAGATGCGCGTGTGCACCGCACCCACCCTAGCAGCGGGTGCGGTAGTTGGGCGTGTGGGGGAGTCGTCCGCAAGGGAGTCGCTAGATGCACGTGTGCACCCCCACTAGCGACGGTCTCGGCGAGTGGTGGAGCGCGAGGCGGTACGGCGCCCGGGGGGAAAGCGGTAGTTATAGGTTGGGAGAGAGAGAGAGGGGGGGGGGGGGGGGGGGGGGAAGTATGGTAGATAGAGTGGGGGGAAGGGGAGCGGGCCAAAAAAAAAAAAAAAAAAATTTAATTCCTACGCGTAGAGGATGGACGTCCTACGCGTGAAAGAAAAAAGGGGGGGGGAGGAGACATACTACGCGTAGGAGAGGGGGGGAGACATACTACGCGTAGAAGTTGGGGGGCAGCGTGCAGCGGGCGCCGGGGGGGGGAGCAGTGTGCCACAGGGGTGCAGCACGCGAGCAGGGCAGGGCAGCGGGGGGCAGGGCAGGGCAGGGCGGGCGCGATGGTGCAGCTCAGGCAACGAGGGGCAGAGGCGGGGGGGCAGTGAGGCGGGCGTGTGGGTGCAGTACAGGGGCGGGCGCGAGGGTGCAGTGCAGGCAGCGAGGGGCAGAGGCGGGGGGGGCCAGGGCGCAAGCCAAGCGGCAGCACAGCGCGGGCAGCGAGCAGGGCGGACGCGCGAGCAGCACAGCAGAGAGAGAGAGAGAGAGAGAGAGAGAGAGAGAGAGAGAGAGAGAGAGAGAGAGAGAGAGAGAGAGAGAGAGAGAATGAAATGTTATATTAACGTCTTCAGAAGGCCAGACTGACCTATGAGACCAGAAAGTTACAATGTGGTGAATCTGATACAAAGTCAGAGTAACGAAAATGACAAAATAAAATAAAATGACATAATAAAATGCTATGGAATCCGAAACAACTAGGTGTGAAAAGCTAGGTGGGATAGCTAAATCACAGATCACAAAAGATCCAGCATCGATCGCTTGTGGATCTCATCAATCTCCTCCATGGTCAATAGCCTGACCGGATGTCGTGCATGTCGGGCCAAAGTGATCCGAATCCTCTGATGCAGCCTCTGTCGATGCTGTGTAGCCCTCCGCAATCGTGGGCGTCTTGATCTCCCTAGCTCGGTCGCTCGGTCGATCAGTGTGCCTCTGGTGTGAGGCGGCGAGCTCTCCTGTGGTAGTAGCTCCTCCGGTTGTCTAGTGTCTACTCTACAGAAGTCTGTGATCCGTCTCTGAGACTGGCTGGCCTCTCCCCTCATCAGGCTCTCTCTGTGTCTGTGCAGCTCGAGCAAAAACAGACCCAAGCATCTCTGATCCTCGTACCCCATGACTCTGGAGAGTGGTCCGAAGCCCTCTCTAAACAAGCAGTGGAAGCGGCCGCGTATCTTGTAGTAGACAAGGCAGTGGCATGTGTAGTGCAACTCTGTCTCAGGCTCCAAGTCACATAGGAGGCATGTCCTGGCCTCTGCTGGTACTTTGCTGTATCTCCCAGTCTCGATCCGCAGCTGGTGTGAAGATGTGCGTATCTGGCCAGTAGCACATCGTATCCCATGAGACAAGTGGGTGTCCATGTATCTGGGTCTTGTCACAAAACGTCCTCCGTGAGCTGGAGAGAGAGAGAGAGAGAGAGAGAGAGAGAGAGAGAGAGAGAGAGAGAGAGAGAGAGAGAGAGAGAAATGAAATGAAATGTTATATTAGCGTCTTCAAAAGGCCAAAATGACCTATAGGCTATGAGACCAAACAGTTCCAACGCGGTGAATCTGATACACTGACCAAGTACTAAAAATAAAAAAGGTACTGAAAAAAGGGGTACTATATAATCCTAAACTGCTGTATGTGAGCTAAGCAGCTAGCTGGGGATGTGTGTGGGGGGGAGAGAGAGAGAGAGAGAGAGAGAGAGAGAGAGATTCCTTTCCTTTTATTACCAGCTGAGACTAGAAGACATTCCGCACCTTCTCACTGAGTACAAGCTGTTGCTCCAGCAGAGCACAATTTTGGAACCTTGAATAGGTTTGTAATCCGTCAGCCTTTCGCTCAAGTTGTGGAGGTTGTATCACATCTGCAATGCATTGCTCTTGACTTTACTTCTTACCAGTTTTGCTGTATTGCAGGTACAACTCTATTGAAATAGGTCAGGCATTTTCCCTTCTCAAACAGATTCTTCCATGCAGAAATTCATAAATTTTGACACACCTTTTGGAAAGGTGTTGTTGGGTCATTAATGCAAAACCGTTTTTCAAAGCATAATACTTTGCATCTCTTCATAGGGATGCATTCTTTCTGTCATGCATTTATGATTCACAATTTCCTTGTCAAGAAGGCCCAAGATTGAAAGTACTGTTCCTGGACTTTTCGAAATAGAGTTATCCATGTGGCGCAAGACATCCGTCGATTACCATGCTTTATATGTGTGTAGCAGATATTTTTGTTTTTATATATCTGCCCATTGAGCCTGTACAGGCAAGACTGGAAGCAAGTTTCTGTTGATGCTATACTTGGCTCACAAAAATGCATTCATTCTAATCAAATACGAAGAATGTGTACAATGTATATTCTTTTAAGATTATTGTGATGCCTTGGTATTTATAAGGAGATTTGCCATTCAAAAATGCTTCAGATTTACGTGATTGGACCATTTAACTCTTAACCTATCAGGACCATTTAACTCAAACCTTTCAATGCTTCGAATCCTTGCATAAGCAAATCCATCATTTAAAACCTTAGTTTCCATTTGCACTGCCATAATAAATTTTCTATTTTGATTGGACCATAAACTGAAACCTGTCAATGGTTTGGCAACTCTACATAATTTTAATAGGCACATGGTTTTGTAAAGCTCGATTCATGTAGCTTGAATATTTCCTAATGGATTGGAGTAGCTTTAGCTTTAAAAGCGGGATTTTGGTCAATGTGCAGCACAAAGAATCCTGGCCTTAATGTGGGGGCCTTCGTTAGCACATGGAGCATTGCCAAGTACTTCTAATTGAACAAATTTAAAAAGCTTATGAGTTCCAAGGGGTACAGATATGCCACAAGCAACTAGAAATTATTGTTTGCGAATTGACATCGAAGGTCGTAGCAGTTGAAGATGGGTTTACTAAAGCATTTGAAGATGGGGCCTTTTTCAATGATCTTGATTCATTTATTGGAAAAATGCCGAATTTAATTAGCATTAGTGTAAGCTCACATCACTGATCTATATTTTCATCTCTAATGGGCAAAAACCAATTAAATAAATATTTGTTATGCTTGTCGACATGCAATTGTTCTAGTATGCATAGATGCAATTGCTTGCTAGGATTAGTGAAAACAAAACATTTTCCTCTTTAGCAGAGCTTTGTTTTTTTTGCTTGAGATTTTTTCATTGTTAGAAAGGAAGGTCAAGTTTGTGTGCAATAAAAATGTGTGCTTGTTATTCTTCATGACCTGAGGTCTGCAAACATTGGAACCAAACATGAAAACAATGATTTGTTTATGTTATGGAGGTGGTACTTATCAAGGACCCCAAATAAGATTGTTTAGCAGGTTTGAACAAATGTTTCTCTTTAGTGAACTATTCTTAAAGGAAATGTATGTACTCTAAAATCCATTCATCATGAATTATTTCCTAGATAATCATGAATGTCGTGTCATTGTTGGTTCCAAAGCATACTTGAAAGGGAGTAAGTAAATTGCAATGGAGTGATGCATTGTAGCCACCCTCTCGAGCGTGTGCATGTAGTAGTCGAACGAATGGAAGACGGCGACAGTGGCAAAGAAATCTCGGAGGGGCACACCCTTGTGCCCCTCCTTCTTTGCAGTTGTCTACAAACGTTCGAAGCTGAAGTCCCTTCTCCCCCACCAATTGAAATGGCACCGTTGCCTTGAGAACTAGTTGTTGTAGGTGACCCAAGGCAACTATTGCTTTGAGCGACGTCAGCTAAAACAACTAGGGCAGCGGAGCACCGTTCATGCTTCGAGACTCTCTCTCTCTCTCTCTCTCTCTCTCTCTCTCTCTCCCTATATATATATATATATATATATATATATATATATATATATATATATATATATATATATATATATATATATATATATATATATATATATATATAGGGAGAGAGAGAGAGAGAGAGAGAGATGGGGGCGCCACTTGCATGTACATGGAAGATACATGCAAGTGGCGCCCCCATCTCTCTCTCTCTCTCTCTCTCCCTATATATATATATATATAGGGAGAGAGAGAGAGAGAGAGAGAGAGATGGGGGCGCCACTTGCATGTACATGGAAGATACATGAGCTAGTTGCATCTGTTGCAATCTTTCGATGGTGGAAAGAGAGCAAAAGCCTTGCATGTACATTGTCCATGTCTAACATTGTCTCTCTCGTCTTGCACATAAATATGCTTCTAATTTTGAGAGCCCCATTGCTTGATACCAGTGCATTTTCCTCATTACCTTCCTACTTTTATAGGCTATAAGAGTTGAGTGTGCAAAACACAATCCTAAACATAACTAGAAGGTATAGCCTGAGTTAGCTTACACCTGCAAGTAGATTGGTCTTCTTTTACACAATTTTGCTACTTCTCAATTATCCAAGTTGTAATTCTTATGCATGGAGTTTCAACCTTTGCCCAAATATGATTTTTGGTGAACATTTTTGTTTTGGACATCTATTAGTTATGTCTCCTTATGAGCTTCAGGTTTTGGAGCTGACTTTTTGAGCATTGATCCCTCTCCTATTTCAATTCTTCAATGCAAGAAACTTGCTCAATGGTTATGGCCTATGTCTCCTTATGAGCTTCAAGTTTTTGTAGCTTAATTTTTGAGCATTCCCTCTGCTATTTCAATTCTTTAATGCAAGAACTTGCTTAGTTGTTATGACCTATGTTTATTAATGGCCTTTCTATTGTATGGTATTTGAAATGTCCCTTATAGAGTGTGTACGTTGCATGCACGTGCACACACATTGTGTAACTCTCATAGTTTTTTTCTATTTGTCTATATGAACCTCCCCTCAGGATTTCCAAGAGATGTATGTATGGGCCATAGTCTATGGACTTCGGAGTCGAATGATGTTTGGTAGGTACAAAATTTGTCTCTTGAAATGTATTTATTGTAAGGTATGGCCAACATGGGTACAATGCAAAGAAACTCTGGGCAATTTGGAGATGATGTGAAGCAAGGGTCCCTCCCCAAATGCAATCACTTGTGGTTGTCTTCTAAAGGGCCAAGTCTGAAGACATACATGAAGTTGACATGGGTAAACAAATTCCTAATGATATTTCTGTCAATGTTTTTTGGAAGAAATTTTGTGCTTAGCAATGTTGGCAACACACACACATCAATTGTGATGTATTCATTAATGAACAATATGGTTGTTATGGTCTTTAGGCTTGGATGTTGTCTCTTGAAATGGGCTTATTACAATACATGCCCAATAGGAGAAGGGTGAGGAAGCACTATGATATTTTGATAAGAGGCAAAGTGAGTATTTCTTTCTAGATGCAATCACCTCTGCTTGCATCTTGAAGGCATGTGGCATTATAGTAGCTATTGACATGAGAAAACAAGCATTGTGCTTGTAAGTGCTTTGAAAGATCTAAGATCAACAAAATTTAACCCAATTTCATTAAAGAATGCTACAGATGGCCTCAAACGCATGTATATTTAAGCCATTATCGTGCTTCAAGCATCTCTCTCTTTCTCTCTCTCTCTCTCTCTCTCTCTCTCTCTCTCTCTCTCTCTCAAATATGTATGCTAAATCTAGTGTGAGGATTTCTATACAAACGTCGTCTCTTGAAATACAAGGATGCATGGGTCTTCCTCGTGATGCAGTCGACTTTGTTTCATGTGCTCCAAGCAATCACTCATGCCTTCTGGATGAGGGCCAAACAAAATATAGCTCATAAACTTCGAAGTCTTGGGAAGGTTAAATATTCCTTGCATGACTGATCAACATCACATTCATAGTGAGTCTCTCTCTCTCTCTCTCTCTCTCTCTCTCTCTCTCTCTCTCAATATTCTTTATGCCCTCTTAGCATCTATATTCTTTTCAAATTCATCAATGTTGGTTTTGAGCGAGGTTTTTTTTTTCACTCCACCACCAAGTTGTGACCAACCTGTAGCTCATCCCACTCCCTCTCATTGCCACCGGCCAACCTCCAATGCTGCCACCCAACCACCTCTCTCTCTCTCTCTCCCCCCCCCCCCCCCCCCCCCCCCCCCCCCCCAACAACACAATACACACCCAAAGGGAAATGTTGAATTCTTGAAATGTTGTTTCCATTATTTGTCAACATAATACCGTTGAATGTAAAGTTTTTAAAGTTAGTTGATTGATGAATGCTATGTTGTGACCACAACCAAAGGAAACAAAAAGAGAGTTGTTCTTTTCAACTTTGGCATTTTTCTAATTCATCTAGTAGCTTTAGCATCCTAAGTAAAGAAATAGCTCAATTTAATGTATGTCGACAATAACTTGTTCATTTCCAAGGTTGCATTGCAGATGCATATTATCAGTCTTCCCATAGCGTATGATAAACATCTCCCCGTTGATCGCCATGCGGTCGCAACGATTACTGAGAATGGTTAGTGAAGGACCATTCTCTACACCTTCATTATTGAGGAATATAGAAAAATGCACAAATTTGGCACAAGTCTTGTGGAAGAATGTTGTGATACTAATCTTTTCTTATTAGAAACTTTGGCTTCACCTTAGGGTAGAGGAGCTAGTAGTGGGACAACTAAGAAATAAATCATAGTTAATCACCTACTAGGGGGATTTTAAGTATCCATCCATACTTGAAATTTAAAGATTCCGTTAGATTCTTCTTGAAAAGAGTAGGTGTGTCTAATTTTGTAATTGGGGTTCGTTAAAGGTCTTTAGTTATTCACATTTTTTGGATTTTATCCAGATGGTCTATTTGAAAAAGTTCAATTTTGAAGGTTTTTAAGAGACTAGCGACACTCAAGGGAGAGTGCATACTTGTAACTATTCTGAATAGGACACATAAGAAAGATTTCAAGCATATTCCAAATTTTTGTCTCTCTTTCGAGGTAGATACGTTTACCATTTGGGGGGCATACCTTGATTGGCCCGAGACCCATTGTGCCTCAACTTAGCCTTGAACCGGTTGAAAAACCAAATCAATTGGCTGAAGAGAGAGGGAGAAGGAGAATATACGTTTAAAAAAATTAAGAAAATAGAGTTGAATTGCAAAAAAAATGCGGTTATATTGCAAAATCTCCTCCTGAATCTCTCCTAAAGGGAATTTTGTATGTTTGTGAAATTGATTTTTTCCGAACATCACCCTAAATATAAGGTCTAGAGCAGATCTCGAAGCTGAGTTATGATCTTTCAAGCCACATAATGGTAGGAGAAAAGTTCATTTTCAACGTCCCCTCCCCACTCCACACGGAACTGCCACTACCGCCATGTCCGCCGCCCACACGCCTTTCCGTCCTCACCTACCACCTTACCATCTCCCTTTCCTTCCTAACGAAACCTCTTTACCAGAAGTACACATACCATATCCATACACCCATATTTTTAATTTGTCTTGAATATTCCCTCCCTCCCCCCTACCCCTAAGAAAAAGCGAGCTGCCCTACTCCCAACCGGCCCTGAAGCACGATGGCTGTAGGGCAACTCCCTTGCATCAAACATAGCGATTCGGACAAGTATCCCTCCTCCCTTGCATCAAACAACATGAATCAGACAAAGAGAAACAAGGCACTCTTGAACTGTCTCTCAATAGCGAAGAAACAAGGTACGAGAGAGAGAGAGAGTGGTAGCAACCGCCTCGCCAGCTGCAGATCCTTACAAAGCATCTAGCCAAGATTCTAGCTAATCACTCTGCCTCCACAATCGTCCTCCCACCACACGTCGACTATCCCACTCTGCCACGTACCTCCCTCGTGACTAAATGGCACGAGTCCTTAAATGACCCCTCAGCCATCGGATTGACGATGGACGGTTGAGGGCAAGGATCTCCTCGGAGGAGATCCGACGGCAATAAAAAATTTGGCGGCTGGTGCTCAGCTTCGGATTTGGACTCAGACGGGTGTTGTGGTAGCCCAATGTCCTAACACGGTGCCATAGGCATTTCGTTGAAAAATAGGTGTGTTCACATTTACTTATGCTTGTATGAGTTTATTCTCTAGACGTTCGGATTTACAAAATCTGTCCGAGTTTACTTTTTCAAAATTCAACGACGCCGCGCATCTTTGCTTGTGTGCGTGCACTTCTCCTCCATGGATCCCATGGCTCGGGGGTTTATTTAAGACCCCGTGTTCTTTAGTCTTGAGGACCTACCTCCCCCCTCACCTTTTCTTTCTCATCAACCAAAAACATCTTGCAAGATTCTACCTATTAAAATCATACCCACATGTTTTGTTTATAATAACAATAGAAAACAAACATAAAAGCTGAAAACTTCAAAGTTGAAGCACAATTTTCACTCCTTTCTCATTCTTTACAATGAGAATCAAAGATGCACATTAACTTCAAAATTGATTTAGTACATTGTTTGCAAATAGCTTACTGAGATATCAAGCTGAACATGGTACACTTGGATGACTTCTTGCCTATATTTATCAGTGGCATGAGGTAGCAAACACAAGGATTATCACCATTTGTACTACAGTTGGACTTCACCGACATGGTATGCCTATCAAGAGTGATATCTTAGCGTGCCAGCTCACTTACTTGCATTTTTGCATTGATCGTTGTACAAAATCTCCTATTATATTATTTTCCACTTATGTTTTGTAGATCTCATCTACATTTTGAGCAGTGCAAAAAGAGAAGCAGGTTTCACCCTCCATCTCCTTCGTGTATGCTCTCTTGGTTACGTGTGTGTGCCATAGCTCAAGCATTCTCCTTCTCTAGCTTTTTACATGGTATTAGAGCCTAGTTGTGACTAAGGAGTTGTGAACAATAAGCAAGAGTAGCAAAAAAAGCAGTTAAAGGTAAGGGTTTCTCCATTTTCCTCATTTGTGTTGTTATTATACTCTCCCTTGAGATTCTCTAAACATCGGTAACAATCTCTAATGTTGGTGATTTATGTGAGAAACAGTGTCGTTCAGGGTCCAAATTAGTATTTTGGACTAAGCCTATACAACCACATTTCTAGTGTGGGCTCATTTTGGCCCCCGTTCTGGAGTAAGAGTGCATCCAAATGCAAGAGCGCAAAGGTTCAGATTTTGGCAAATCTCCCATTTTGGTGTTGTACAAAGCTTGGTTAGTGTTTCCATTTTCATAGGCACTATAGAGTAGTGTGAAGCATTGTATGGGATATATGTACGCATAATGTGTTCGATGGTCGTTATAGATACATATTATTTTTTATCCACTGTAGGTTTTGTGTAGAGTTTTATTTTCTACAAACATGTCTAACCATGATGAATCACTGCTATTGTTATTGAGAAGCTGAACAAGAACAACTTTCATGCTTGGAAGTTTAGAATGACCAATTTTGTGATAGGTAAAGGTTATTGGGAGTAGATTGAAGGTAAATAGGAAAGTCCAATGTTGCCCAAGGAGAATCCTACGCCTCAATAGGTGAAACCTTTTAAAGATTGGAACCATGGAGCACGGAAGCTCATGTATAGGTACTAGTGTGAAAGATACCACGATTAGGCATATAAAGGATGTCAATTCTTGCAAGGGGGCATGGAAGAATTTGGTCTCACTAGATGTGACCAACTATAAGGCAAGGAAGCTACATTTGAAGGGAAAGCTCAACACTATGAAGAAAATGTGTATGTCAGTGAATGATTATGTATTGAAGATTCAGGACATATGTGAATCCCTTACATCTATTAGGTGTCATATCGATGATGATGAAAAGGTGAAAGCATGCTTGTGTGGTTTAAGACTAGTGTGGAAGTTGTTCAAGACCTCCATTCATACCTATAAAAACCTTCCAAGTTTTATAATTGTTTCTCCTTGCTAATTGTGATTCACCTTCACAAGGTGTAAATAATTATGAGCAAGTCTTCTACAATAACAAAGGTATAGGTAGAGGACATTTGCCGGGTCGAAGAGGTGCTTGTGATCATGGACGCCAAAATGAAGGCAATCAGCATATAATTGATAATCAAAGGCAAAATACAAGTGGAAGAGGATGTTTTCGAGGTGAATTCCTTTAAAGATTGGAACCAACGATCACAAAAGTTCATGTACTGGTTATATGTGAGTATGGAGAAAACCATGAGTGGGCATCTACAAAATGTAAATTCCCCCAAGGAGGTATCGAAGAATCTAGTCTCACTAGATGTGACCAACAATTAGGCAAGGAAGTTGCAGTTAAAAACGGAGCTCAACATTGTGAAGTAAAAGAGGCTCATCAATAGATGATTATGTTTTAAAAATTAAGGACATGTGAATTTTGTGCATCTATGGCTGGATGCAAGTGTTATCTTACCATCATCAATGACACTAAGGTCAAATCAAGGGAGAGAGGACTTCTCTACTTCCCCAAGTCCATAAAAGTGTCCCAACCTCAGGCGGCCTAGTGATAAATCACCTCACTCGGCAGCCTTCACCACATCCACTTCTACCTAAACTGCGCCCTCAACCAAAAACCTTCAATGTGTGCCCCTTTTTCTTCCTCTTCAACAACAACAAAGTTCAAGTCACTAATCCTAGTAAAATTAAAAACCTCTCCCTTCTCGGTGCGAGGTAATCTCCGTATCGAACCCTTCCTCCTTTTTTTATTAATCTTTATGGAGATTCCTTCCCCCGCTTCGGCATCGGCATTGGGATCAAACCCTACCCCAATGACAATAGAGAGTAATCCCAATGCTTTGCTTCCGGCGCCGTCCGTTCCAACCTCCCCTATCTCCAATATGGCGGCTCACACCACAAACCTCCCAATGCCCGCATCCGCTTCCCCGGCCCTTGTAATTCCATTGAAACTCAACACCCTTTCTAAACGTAAATCTACTTTTCCCGGATTTACCTCGGCGGCTAACCTCATCAACCTACCTTCTCCAACGTCATCTCTTCTTCTCCAACGTCATCTCTTCCTACTTCCTCAAAAAATACCCTTTTTAGCTCGGAAGAAATCTTTAGCCTCACTGCTAACCTACCGCTTGAAGATCTTGATCAACTCTCCCTTCCCATGACAAAAAACATCGTATTCACTAATCCCCCTCTCTCACATAATCCCGGCCTTGCTCACTCTCCACAAAACATACATGGTGACATTTTCTCCACCTCTCCACAAACCATGCATGGTGGCATTCTCTCCAACACCTCTCAAGGCGGCCTCCTCACTAGTCCTCCCCTTGCCTTCCCCTCCTCTTTTGGTTCTCTCTCCGCAAGCTCTTCCTCCCTTGCGGTGGCTCCCTCTCCCATTCTACCCCAAATTGAAAAGCCCTTAGAATTCGATAAAATTGTTTCCCTCTCCTTGGTGGAGTTTAAGGCCCTCAATCATAACCTTAGCAAAGCCAAATCACACCTTTCTCATTTGCAAAACCTTCACTCCTTTCAAAAATCCCGGCATAGCTTGTGTATGAAACCTCCTCGCCTCACGTTGGATGACTCTCAAGCTCAAGCACTCTTAAGCACCAAGCTTAACATTCTCAATATCCAATTCCAATTAGATTGCACTAAAGCTTACATCCAAGCCCAAGAGTTACTTGTCAATAACCTCCAAAAAACCTTTGATGAGTACGTCGATCTTGTGAAAGAGAGGCTTTCGGACCTTACCAAAAAGCTTGCACCCATCTCTTTTCCAAGGGTACTACCCACAACTTGGGAGAATCAACTCTTTCTTTGGAAGCAAACCCCCCTCAATGAATTTGATGCACATCTTCAAAATGAGATTCTCCAAGCTCATTTAGCCTCTTCCTTAAGTTTAGCGGCGCACAATGCTAGGAAGAGGTCCCAATCTTCCATCTTGGAAGAAGTGGAGTCTTTGTCTAAGGAAGAAATGGTGGGTGAATTGGTACTTCATGAAGTCACCACCCAAATGAAAAAACTTCTTTCACCCCCCCTGAAAGAAGCCTTCTAACAACTCCCACTCAACCTCCTACAAGCCCTCTCCTTTGAAAGTTGTCTCACATAACACTCGACTACCTTTCAAGAAGACTCCCCCTTTGAATAAGACTTCCCATGTAAATTTCACTTTTCAACCCTTTAAAAATCCCAAGCCCTCTTCCACATTAGGCCACCCTTGCACTACTTCCCCCTTCTACAATCCTCCCATTTTATCCACTCCAAAGAAATCTTGCCCTTCCCCTTCCTCATCTATCATCGCACCCTTACCCTCTCTACTCAAAACTCCCCATTACCCGCTCAACTCTTCCACACCACAACCCAAGCCTCTGCACCCTAAGTATAGCCTACCTAGAATTTCAAACAACTTGCAATGGAGGAGGGAGAAGTAGGGAAAGAGAACCCTACCACTTGGGTCCATTTTCTCTTCTCTCAAGCCCCTCTCTTTCCTCAAATTTGGACCCCTCCTCCTTGTTTGTTCCCTTTTCTTTCTCACCCCCCCTACATAGGTAGAAAGTGTTGTCAATTTTGGATACCCCTCACTAACCCCCACCTCTTTAAGATTTTGACTCTTAGCAAAATTACCACGTTTTCCCTTGAGCACAAGTTTACCAACCTCTCCTTCCATAACTTTTCCAATCGTTCTCACTCTCCCTCCGAACAAAGGCTTGTAGGCCTTGGGCTCAATTATATTCCCCCCTCTCCCCCACCCCCCCATCCTCTATTCTTCAAGCTTATTCTAATTTAGAAAGGAGTTTACAACTTAAAATGTTTTTTAATAAAGAACCCTCTCTTCCTCCCTCTCCTTTTTCTATCCAAAATCCTCTTTGGAATCCTCCCTCTCCCTCCACAACTCTTAACCAAACCTTTAATATTATCTCTTCTCTCCTAAAACCTCTTCTATCCTCTCTTCCTCTTTTTCACTCTAAACCTCTTTTAATGAATTCCATCTTATTCTTAAGAAATGATCGTAACATCATTATCAAACCGGCAGATAAAAATCTAGGACCTGTTATCGTTTCTAAGTCTTGGTACTATAACGAAGCTTTTCGTCACCTTATGGACCCCCTCACCTATTCCAAAATTTCCATAACTCCTTTATCCTTTGTGCAATCCCTCCTTGCCTCCATCGTCACCAATTACCCTCTTCTTCCCTACAACGAAAGAGTTTTTATCCTCTCCTCCTCACTTGAAAACCCCAAGCCTTGCCCGTTCTTCCTTTTACCTAAGATCCACAAACCCATCCTCGTAGACCATCCTATCTGCTCTTACAAGGGTTACATCTTGGAGAACGCCTCTAAGTGGCTCCATGCACAACTATACCCCATTATTTTTTCCAAAACACAGCACCTTAAAGACTCTCACTCTCTTGTTTTAGACTTAGCTTCTACTTATTTTCCTCCCAATATTATCCTCTTCACCTTTGATGTTGAATCTCTCTACCCGAGTATCCCCATCCGCGAAGGCCTCTTTGCCCTTAAAAGTTCTATCCAAGGTTTGTTCCCTTCCCCTAAGGTCAACTTCATCTTGTTCTTAGCCTCTCTTATCCTCAACCACCATTATCTCTCTTTCAATGGAGAATTTTTACACCAAATTAAAAGCACCGCCATGGGGTCAAACTTTGTGGTTGTGTATGCTTGACTTTTCCTTTGCTTTTTGGAAGAAGGCATGAATCTCGTATCTTCCCCTTCCCTTCTCTACTTCAAGAGATTTGTAGATGACGCCTTTGGAATTTGGGACGGTCCTCGCTCTAGCTTAAGCAAACTCCTTCAAAAATATGGACACCCTCTCCAAGAACATATCAAAATTTCCCTTTCAATCTCCTCTCAAGAATCTTTTATTTTGAACATCCATTTTTTCAAGGGACCCTCTTTTTTCGCTTTTGGGATCCTTGATACCCATTGTCACCAAAAAAACCTAAACTCCTACAACTATATCCCTTGGCAATCTTGGCACCCTACTCACCAAAAGATTGCTTTTATTCTCTCAAAGCTTAAGAGGTACATTATTAGGGAAAGCTCTCTTTCAAGCTTTATCTCTATTCATAACCTCTTCTATACTAGGCTTAGAGCAAAAAGATATCCCTCCCCCCTATCAAAAGCTTGCTTTCTCTACCTTTCCTACGATCTAAGACCCTCTCTCCTTCAAAAGTTATACAATACCAAACCTTCTCCTACCATCATCAAGATTCCCTTCTCACCTCAAATCTGCCATCTCAACCTATCTCGTTCCATTAACCAACCCCTCACTAATCTGCTTAAATCCAACACGGACCTCGTACACTTGCCTAGACCTTTGATATGTTGGATGAATACGCCCAATCTCGGAACCCTTCTCTCTCTTTTCTCGCTCAAACTCCCCCCCCCCCCCCCCCCCCCAAGGGAATTCCACCCATAATTGATAAAACCTTATCTCAGCTAACTTCGGCCTCATGTATATATGCAACCCCTCTAAAATCCACCCATTCCCTAAGCTAGGTCAAATTCATTTGTTGACTAGTCCCTTTCTTGTAAAATTTTTCCACTCCTTTAAATGCCCTGATAACTCTCCACCATTCCCCCCCTTTTTTTGTAAGTACCCACTTAAGATGAGCCATAACCTGTCTTTAAGATAACCTCTCCCTCTTGAAATATGGTACCACTACAATTTTTTGAGCCACACCACAGTTCACTATTTATACCCCCTCCATATCCTCTTTTTTGTTTATATCACTGATGAGCTAATGAAAGCGAAACACATTTGGTGCAAACCTGTCTCTTTCTTCCTCTCCTCTCCTCCTCCTCCCCCTCCTCTCCTCCCCCCCCCTCTTTTCCTTTTTTTTCTCTTCCAACATATTTGCCCAAGCAAGATTTCGCTCGCTAAATCGGTTTTACTTTTAAAATTAGGAGCTAATAGTGGAACAACTAAGAAATAAATCATAGTTAATCACCTACTAGGGTGATTTTAAGTACCCAGCCATACTTAAAATGTAAAGATTTCGTTAGATTCCTCTTGAAAAGAGTAGGTGTGTCTAATTTTGTATATGGGGTTCGTTAAAGGTCTTTAGTTAATGCCAAGATTCACATGTTTTGGATTTTATCCAGATGGTCTATTTGAAAAAGTTCAATTTTGAAGGTTTTTAAGAGATTAGAGACACTTAAGGGAGAGTGCATACTTGTACTCTTTTTAACTATTCAAAACAGGACACATAAGAAAGATTTCAAGCATAGTCCAATTTTTTGTCTCTCTTTTGAGGGTAGGTATGTTCAATGTTTGGGGGGTACCTTGATTGACCCTTGATCCATTGTGCCTCAACTTAGCCTTGAACCGGTTGAAAAATTGGCCCTAGATCCATTGTGCCTCAACTTAGCCTTGAACCGGTTGAAAAACCAAATTAATTGGCTGAAGACAGAGGGAGAAGGAGAATATATGTTTTTAAAAAATAAGAAAATAAGGAAAAAATGCCGGTTATTTTGCAAAATCTCCTCTTGAATCTATCTTGAAGGGAATTTTGTATGTTTGTGAGATTGATTTTTTCCGAACATTGCCCTAAATATAAGGTCTAGAGCAGATCTCAAAGCTGAAGTTCTGACCTTTCAAGCCACACAATGGTAGAGGAAAAGTTCGTTATCAACGTCCCCTCCCCACTCCACACGGAACTGCCATGTCCGCCATTCCACCCTCACCTACATGTTGCTCATCTCCTCTCCTCCTCTGCTGCTTATATCCTCGCCTACCACATTACCATCTCCCTTTCCTTTCTCACTTAAGCAAAGGGGGCATCTTCCAAGATCCCCCCTAACGAACATCTTTACCAGAATTACAAATACCATATCCATACACCCATACTTTTAATTTGTCTTGAATATTCCCTCCCTCCCCCCTACCCTAAGAAAAAGCGAGCTGCCCTACTCCCAACCGGCCCTGAAGCTCCCTTGCATCAAACAAAGCGATTCGGACTAGAAGAGGAGTGTATCCCTCCTCCCTTGCATCAAACAGCATGAATCAGACAAAGAGAAACAAGGCACTCTTGAGCTGTCTCTCACAATGCGACTCAAATAGCGAGAAACAAGGTACGAGAGAGAGAGAGAGAGAGAGAGAGAGAGAGAGAGAGAGAGAGAGAGAGAGAGAGAGAGAGAGTGGTAGCAACCGCCTCGCCAATTGCAGATCCTTAGAAAGAATCTAGCCAAGATTCTAGCTAATCACTCTGCCTCCACAATCATCCTCCCATCACACGTCGACTATCCCACTCTGCCACGTACCTCCCTCGTGGCTAAATGGCACGAGTCCTTAAATGACCCCTCAGCCATGTGATCGACGACGAACAATTGAGGGCAAGGATCTCAAGGAGATCTGACGGTAATCAAAAATTTGGCGGCTGGTGCTCAACTCCGGATTTGGACGCAGACGGGTGTTGTGGTAGCCCAATGCCTAACAGGGCGCCATAGGCATTTCGTTGAAAAAAAGGTGTGTTACATTTACTTATGCTTGTTTGAGTTTATTCTCTAGACGTTCGGATTTACAAAATCTATCCGAGTTTACTTTTTCGAAATCCGACGGCGCCGCGTGTCTTTGCTTGTGTGCGTGCACTTCTCCTCCATGGATCCCATGGCTCGGGGGTTTATTTAAGACCCCGTGTTCTTTAGTCTTGAGGACCTACCTCCCCCCTCACCTTTTCTTTCTCATAAATCAAAGGCATCTTGCAGGATTCTACCTATTAAAATCATAACCACATATTCTGTTTATAATAACAATAGAAAACAAACATAAAAGCTGAAAACTTCAACGTTGAAGCACAATTTTCACTCCTTTCTCATTCTCTATAATGAGAATCAAAGATGCACATTAACTTCAAAATTAATTTAGTACATTGTTTGCAAATAGCTTACTGAGATATCAAGCTCAACATGGTACACTTGGATGACTTCTTGCCTATATTTATCAGTGGCATGAGGTAGCAAACACAAGCATTATCACCATTTGTACTACAGTTGGACTTCACCGACATAGTATGCCTATCAAGAGTGATATCTTAGCGTGCCAGCTCACTTACTTGCATTTTTGCATTGATCGTTGTACAAAATCTCTTATTATATTATTTTCCACTTATGTTTTGTAGATCTCATCTACATTTTGAGCAGTGCAAAAAGAGAAGCAGGTTTCACCCTCATCTCCATTGTGTATGCTCTCTTGGTTACGTGTGTGTCCCATAGCTCAAGCATTCTCCTTCTCTAGCTTTTTACATGGTATTAGAGCCTAGTTGTGACTAAGGAGTTGTGAACAATAAGCAAGAGTAGCAAAAAAAGCAGTTAAGGTAAGGGTTTCTCCATTTTCCTCAGGTGTGTTGTTATTATACTCTCCCTTGAGATTCTCTAGACATTGGTAACAATCTCTAATGTTGGTGATTTATGTGAGAAAGAGTGTCGTTCAGGGTTCAAATTAGTCTTTTGGACTAAGCCTATACAACCACATTTCCAGTGTGGGCTCATTTTGGTCCCCGTTCTGGAGTAAGAGTGCATCCAAATGCAAGAGCGCAAAGGTTCAGATTTTGGCAAATCTCTTATTTTGGTGTTGTAGAAAGCTTGGTTAATGTTTCCATTTTCATAGGCACTATAGAGTAGTGTGAAGCATTGTATGGGATATATGTACGCATAATGTGTTCGATGGTCATTATAGATACATACTTTTTTTTATCCACTGCAGGTTTTGTGTAGAGTTTATTTTCTATAAACATGTCTAACCATGATGGAATCACTGCTATTGTTATTGAGAAGATGAACAAGAACAACTTTCATGCTTGGAAGTTTAGAATGACCAATTTTGTGATAGGTAAAGGTTATTGGGAGTAGATTGAAGGTAAATAGGAAAGTCCAATGTGAAGGGGATCGGGGAGCGTGGGAGCACCACAGACGGAGAGTGAGAGAGAGAGAAGGAGACACACACACGATGTGGGTGGGGAGACTGTGAAGTGGCAGCTCCCCCTATACAATATACTCACTATAAGTATAGGGTAACAGTGGGCGGGCAACCTATGCCCACTGACTCTTGATGAGCTAGTGCATCCGGCTCTACTGATAGACAAACATCTCGCTGCGGAAGCCACACAGAGCTAGCTCCAAGCTCTGCAAAGAGTCTACAAGAGCTCATGCACTCCTGCAAGTATCGGTCCAATACCTGCAAACCTCCCCTATGCTCTATGTCGAGATCAATCATCGAACAACTAATCAACCCTGCTGCAAATGCTCCCACTGCAGCTGCTATATCGGGCCTCGAGATCAGCATCTCGTACATGAGGACACCGAACGTTGATGCAACCCTGGCAATCTCTGCCACCTCCAACTCAGAACTCAACTCATGGCAATCCTGTCCCCTATCATAGAGACCATGAAACTCTGACTCCGAGCTCTGGAGTGACTCCTCGTGCCCACCACATATCACATGTGTACCAAGAGTATCCATTTGTCCTGAATCTGCATCAAGCTGTGGCATAAGCATATCAAGAAATGACTCCACAATAGCCGACATCTCAGCATCCATGTGAGTTATCTCCATCATCACCTCTGATGACTCATCCTGTTGTGACTCACTAGAGCTGTCCCGCTCTACCTGTGCATCCGGAGACGCAACCTGCACAACAAGGTCACTACTCTGGACTCCATGCAAAGCATCCTGCAACCCACAAGCAAAAGAGACTCGCCTGCTCTCTCGCTCTCTACCTGGTTGTATGATCACAGAGACAACACCGTCTCTCCTGTGATCCACATGCAATGGGTAACCTGTACCACTCCTGGCACCTCTCGCAATCACCAGCGAACCCAAATGCATCACAAAATCTTGCTCTCGTAGCGAAATCTGACATCCACAATCTCTAAGCTGACCAATCAAGATCAAACTCACTGTCAAATCTGGTACATAGCGCACATGTCGTAACAAGTAAGATGCACCACTCGGTAATGACAGTCTCACATCTCCTGCACCTGCTATCGCATGCACCGATCCATCGATCAAACGTACACTGCCAAGCATCCCGCTAGAATGGCTACAAAACCATTCACGATGTGGCATGACATGAAACATAGCATCTGCATCTAGCAACCACTGCGAAGGGAGTGCACTATCCACATGTATAGCATCTCGTGCATAGCTCGAGGTAAAAGTGACATCCCCGTCACTAGTATACTCCGACACTACATCTGCCTCAACTGTCAAAGAAACTGAGTCCATGGCATCACTACATACATCTCTGAGACTGCCATGTCTCCTACGATGTCGCATACGACGAAAACAGCGCCGTCTAACGTGTCCAGAATGACCACAATACCAACATATCACCTGTCGGCGTACTTGTGAATGTACATGTCTCACACGAGTCCTTGATGACTCAGATCTATCATACATATCATGTAATCTGCGCCAAAGTGCTCTCGAAGTAGTCTCATACATAACAAGAGCATATACAAATTTCGCAAGGTGCAAAGAGAGTGTAGATAGTGCCATCTCCTCTAGCTCCTGCCACTGATTGTCAGACATGTTTGAAGGTCTACCTGCATCACCACTCAATGGTCGATGCAACCCTCGCTGTGTCAATGCATCAAGCATACACTCTCTCCATGTTGCAAAGTCTCACCTATCAAACATGCACATTTCGAAGAGATCATAATCTGAGCGATCACCTGTCTCTGCCCATGAGCACAATGTAGCAAACTAGAAAGCAAAACCACCTCACCAAAACTATACATAAGCTCTGCAAAACTATGTTGAGTGTAGTTTGATGCGCATTGATTGCTCATTGTGTTGAGCTTGCAGGACAATGGTTATTTTGTGTTGATAGCCATTGTGCGTCGAAACTCTGACGAAATTTTTCCAGGAGTTTTATGCGTATCATTTATGCAATCTAGGTAGAGATTGCGGGTTGCACTCAGCATTTACGTGCGGTGTTCTCTACAGGTGGGAGATTTGTACATGTGTATGCATCGATACCGCACAGTGTGGGCTTGGTGATTAGCTCACAGATTGCAGTGTGATACTAGAGCAAGGGAGGCTTGTATTGACATTGCGGGAGCTCTATTTTGGAGTGTGTCTCACAGGTTTTACATTGTGTTTCTGGCCATATTTGTAGACAGTTTTCAGGTGTTGTTGGTGAGGTGGTTTTGCTTTCTAGTTTGCTACATTGTGCTCATGGGTAGAGACAGGTGATCGCTCAGATTATGATCTCTCCGAAATGTGCATGTTTGATGGGTCAGACTTTGCAGCATGGAGAGAGTGTATGCTTGATGCATTGACACAGCGAGGGTTGCATCGACCATTGAGTGGTGATGCAGGTAGACCTTCAAACATGTCTGACAATCAGTGGCAGGAGCTAGAGGAGATGGCACTATCTACACTCTCTTTGCACCTTGCTTAGTTGTTCGATGACTGATCTCGGCATAGAGCATAGGGGAGGTTTGCAGGTATTGGACCGATACTTGCAAAAGTGCATGAGCTCTTGTAGACTCTTTGCAGAGCTTAGAGCTAGCTCTGTGTGGCTTCCGCAGCGGGATGTTTGTCTATCAGTAGAGCCGGATGCACTAGCTCATCAAGAGTCAGTGGGCATAGGTTGAGAGAATATCTCACCTTCTATTAGTTGTACACTAGTAGATCTTGCTTAAAGGCACATTGGCCTTTAAGTGGGAGGTTGTTGGGGTTAAGGCCTATGTGCCTTGACCGGTCGCCCAGGTCATGGGCGCCCGCCCACTGTTACCCTATACTTATAGTGCGTATATTGTATAGGGAGAGCTGCCACTTCACAGTCTCCCCACCCACATCGTGTGTGTGCCTCCTTCTCTCTCTACCGTCGAGAGCAAGCGAGCTATCGCCTCGAAGCTCTCAAAGCCGTCGTGCTCTCCGCGGTCACCATAGCTCTGATACCAATTGAAGGGGATCAGGGAGCACCACAGACAGAGAGTGAGAGAGAGAGAAGGAGACACACACACCATGTGGGTGGGGAGACTGTGAAGTGGTAGCTCCCCCTATATAATATACTCACTATAAGTATAGGGTAACAGTGGGCGGGCGCCCATGACCTGGGCGACCGGTCAAGGCACATAGGCCTTAACCCCAACACAATGTTTCTCGAGGAGAATCCTACGCCTCAATAGGTGAAACCTTTTAAAGATTGGAACCATGGAGCACGGAAGCTCATGTATAGGTACTAGTATGAAAATACCACGATTAGGCATATAAAGGATGTCAATTCTTGCAAGGGGGCATAGAAGAATTTGGTCTCACTAGATGTGACCAACTATAAGGCAAGGAAGCTACATTTGAAGGGAAAGCTCAACACTATGAAGAAAATGTGTATGTCAGTGAATGATTATGTATTGAAGATTCAGGACATATGTGAACCCCTTACATCTATTAGGTGTCATATCGATGATGATGAAAAGGTGAAAGCATGCTTGTGTGGTTTAAGACTAGTATGGAAGTTGTTCAAGACCTCCATTCATACCTATAAAAACCTTCCAAGTTTTATAATGTTTTCTCCGTGCTAATTGTGATTCGCCTTCACAAGATGTAAGTAATTATGAGCAAGTCTTCTACAATAACAAAGGTATAGGTAGAGGACATTTGACGGGTCGAAGAGGTGCTTGTGATCATGGACGCCAAAATGAAGGCAATCAACATATAATTGAGAATCAAAGGCAAAATACAGGTGGAAGAGTATATTTTTGAGGTGAATTCCTTTAAAGATTGGAACCAACGATCACAAAAGTTCATGTACTGGTTATATGTGAGTATGGACAATACCATGAGTGGGCATCTACAAAATGTAAATTCCCCCAAGGAGGTATCAAAGAATCTAGTCTCACTAGATGTGACCAACCATTAGACAAGGAAGCTACAGTTAAAAACGGAGCTCAACATTGTGAAGTAAAAGAGGCTCATCAATGGATGATTATGTTTTAAAAATTAAGGACATGTAAATTTCGTGCATCTATGGCTGGATGCAAGTGTTATGTTACCATCATCAATGACACTAAGGTCAAATCAAGGGAGAGTACTTCTCTACTGGGTTTAGCTATTTTTTAAAAGAGCGTGGGATTCACATGGAACTTTTATGTAGGTAACTCCGCAAAAAAAACGGTGTTGTTGAACAGAAGAACAAGCATGTTGCAAAAACTGCAAGGGTAATAATGAGAAGAATATGCCCCATTCTTATTGGATTGAGGTCATATCTATAGATATCTATGTAATAAATAGGACTATGCCAAATTTGAGTGCAATCCATGATGATGGTGATTCAAGTGGTATAGCCTCTATGAAGACTCTGGGTATAAAAAGGATACATGCAAAAAATAAGACATAGTAATCCAAGAATACAAAGAACTGGAAGAGCAATTAGTGCCGAGATTGCCTTATGACAGCTATGTGGCTCACCATTGTGTATATATGGCAAAGATTTTGTAGGATGGAGAGCCTACATGCTTTAAGGATGATGTTGTTGGAGATCCAAAGTGGGATTGAGTTATAGATGAGTAGATGGTTATCCTTGATGCTAATGAGACATGGGATTTGGTGCCATTGTCAATGAAAAACAATGTAATTGGATGTAAATGGGTCCACAAGGTGAAACACAATGCAAATGGCTCAGTGGGCAAGTACAAGGCTAGATTGGTAGCAAAGGCTATGCAAAAAAAATTACAGCATAAATAATGAGGAGACAAGTACAAGGCTAGATTGGTAGCAAAGGCTCAGTGGGCAAGTACAAGGCTAGATTGGTAGCAAAGGCTATGCAAAAAAAATTATAGCATAAATAATGAGGAGACATTCATCCCACAATTATGGCGGTGGTTGCAACAAAAGGTTGGGTATTGCATCAGATGGACGTGAAGAATGCATTTCACGCATGGTGACTTGCAAGAGGAGGTGTATACGAGGACGTGTAGATGGACGTGAAGAATGCATTCATGCATGGTGACTTGCAAGAGGAGGTGTATATGGAACATCCACATGGATATGAGATTGTGAGACATCTTGAATATGTACATAATCTAAAAAATTATATTTATGGGTTGAAGCAAGTACTTACAGCTTGGCATGAGAGGATTACATTCTCTTTGATTACTATTGGTTATTGTATGGCCAATGTGGATCACTCCTTGTATGTATGAGAGGATGAGGCAGGTATTGTAATTATATGCATCTACATGATCGAATTGTTTGTTGGAAGAAATCACGTGGCTAAAGTTGAGCATGTAAAGAGACTATTAAAGGCAAGTTTAACATGGAGAATTTGGGAGAGCTGTGCTTCTTTTTAGGCATTTATATTATACGTACATGAAGAGGAATTATTGCTATGTACTTCTATTAAAATTGAAGATATGATCATGCGTACATGAGGGATTATTGCTATGTACTTCTATCAAAATGTAAAGATATGATCATAGGTGCGTCTCATGTGCGGATGTGTTTAAGAATGCCGCCATCAAATATTGTGGTATTTTGATCTACGTGTCAATCTCGCGACCAGATTTTAGTTACACGATCGGGATTGAGAGCCAATTTATGTAAGTTCTTAAGAAGCCACATTCGGTCCACTAACGCTCTCCCATCTAGACTTACTTGTTATTCCCCTTCATTTAATTCAGTAAAGTTTTGAGGATACTACTATTGCTACTCTTGAGCCCTTTTTTGATCTACAAGGACTGTATTGAAATCAATTTTGGCTATGGAGAATATGTTCATGGAGACTAGCATTCATTCTATCTTCTTCGTGCCATACTTCTAACATGGTTCTTCAGGTTGCATTGTTTTCTACCATGTTTTGGTGTTATTTGTTTGGACTTGAATTCTTGTGTTTGGCCCTTGTATCATGAATGTCTAGCTAGCATAATCATGTATCATCCTTGCACTTCTTAGCCATGGTCTTCCCAATATCATAATAGTAAGCACCTTGTACATCCATTACGGGAAAACTCAGCTTGAACTTTTTAGAACTAACCTTGGTTTGGATATTTTCCACTAGTCCGAAAGTCTTGCACAATTTGCTAACCTGTCATTTTAATTTTGAATGGTGTAGGCTTCATCTCAATAATCTCTAGTTTTTTTCTGGTGTTTGTCAAGTATTTTTACACCAGCACCTCGATTCAAAATTACTCCAACTAGCGGTTCCCACCACTTTTGAACTTTGTAATCTATTAGAATGACTAATACTTCATTATACTCAATATTCAATCAGTGTATTGCTCAGACTTCAGACTCTTTCTGCCTTTGTTTTTTGATGAACTTAACAGCCTCAAGCAAAGTCTTTTTTATGTCATTCAACTTGATAGTCAGCTTCTAGATTCTTTTCGCACCTCTACATGGATTTTGTTCTACTCTTTTCTCAAACTACTATCTAAACTGGATTATCCCCCTTTTGAAAAATTATCCTCACAATGCCACGCCTGTGTTGGCCTCCTTTGCCTCTTGGTTAATAGATCCGTTGGTAGAAAGGCAGATTGTTCTTTTGAAACTTTTTCGTTTTTAGATCCTTTTTCTCACCACTCTCCAAGTCTACTCTGACTTGCAATATTTTATTATCGGGATTCTTCAACCAAAACTAGTCGCTAGAATAACTACTTTTTCAAGACTTTTCACTCCAAAATAAGTCGTTGAAATTCTTGTTGACTTCTTAGGAGCCTGCACACAAAACTTGTCATTGGGATTCCCGTCATCTGGGTCGCTAAAGCTATAGCAAAAGCTTCTGCATGAACCTGACCTTCTGAGCTCTTAGGCATCTCTGGATTTCTATGCTCCAGTCATTGCACAATCTGAATAACCAAGACCCTTTGCTATTGCCACTTGTCTAATTCTTTCGCTTTTCCTTTATCTTTTCACACTGCCCTTTACTTCTCTGTTGGCTCCCTTCACTCTACTTCGGCTTTCTGACTGGTACATCTAGGATCTCTTTGATGACAATCAGAACATTATGTTGGAAATTACCTGTAGTGAAATGTGTTTTTCCTTGACCTCTACCGCACAAATTCAGTATCTACCTCTCCAACCTATACCACTGGTAATGGCTCCATTGTCTAGGTTCTCAGTCATTGTTTCTTGCTTAGTCAGTTTGGGGTTGGTCATTGCAATCAATGATACGTGTTTCCTTCCTTAAAATTGGTATATCATGATTTTACAATTGGTCCACACATGATCATAAGCTTTACAATAGTATGTACAATGAATGCATCAATCTATTCAATGCTCTTTTGATTTGCATGTGACACACTAAGTTTCTACCTTTCCCAACGAGGATTGGGTCTTTGAGATATCTTATCTCTAATTTGATAGTTCCTCAATTTTCTTTATTTAGGATCCTTTCTCCTTGGTTTTGGGTAGTTGTTTGCGGTGTTTATCGTCAGATGAACTAGATCTTGATTATGTGTCTTTTGAACCAGGATTCACTAGAACTTGAGCTCATTGTGGCTTTTTGATCTTTCTCCTTCTTAGCCTGTTATTTCAGTTTAAGAGCTCTTTGAACCAAGTCATTGAATTTCCTATTGTATCTAGTACTTCTTGCTCCCTTGATTTCTTGCTTTTGAATCCACTAAAAAACTAGGCTCTCGTTCATTTTTTAGATGGTGACTCATGTAAATACCTAGTGAGCTCCTTAAGCTTCTCTACATAGCTCCTTATAGATAGCTTAACTTGTTGTATCTTATCTAACTCGCCGAGGTGTTGGGGTTAAGGCCTATGTGCCTTGACCGGTCGCCCAGGTCATGGGCGCCCGCCCACTGTTACCCTATACTTATAGTGAGTATACTGTATAGGGGGAGCTGCCACTCTTTGAGTCTCCCCACCCATATCTGTGTGTTGTGTGTCTCCTTCTCTCTCTCTCTCTCTCACTCTCCGTCTGTGGTGCTCCCCGATCCCCTTCAATTGGTATCAGAGCTATGGTGACCGCGGAGAGCACGACGGCTTTGAGAGCTTCGAGGCGATAGCTCGCTCGCTCTCGACGGTAGAGAGATTAAGAAAGCTTGGAATCTTTGTGAGAATGCAATGGGAGCTTGTGAGCTCAGTTGAGAGTGATGTATGCTCTTGTGGAAGCTCAGAAAGGAGTGTGGAAGATTGCGTGTAAGTGAAGGTGCTGCCCTAAAACTGTGTGCGCAGCAGCACAGTTTTCAGATTCGTTTTTCTCCTTGTAGAATGCAGATCTGAGAATTCTGTCCTTTTGCCCATCCGTTTCGACGTGGTCTACAACTTTGCAGAAGAAACTTTTTGCAAATTCCTCACCGTTTTGCTGATATTCAGCTCAGACTGACTGTATACAGAAATTCCAAATTTTTTGTTGTCGCATTGTGTGCGAGTTTGATGCACTTTTGGAAGCACGGGAGATGCTTGAAGTTGAGTGCATAAATTTTGAGCTGAAGATTCAATTGCAGCTTGTGTTAAGCTTGTGGTTTGAGGGTTTTTTGGTAGACTTGGGCAACGAAGTACGGAGGCGTTTACACACCACCGAAGCGGTCTCTTGAGAGACGCAGGTTTTTGGAGCACACAGGTGGAGCTTCTTTCACTGGTTTTCACAGGATACTTTGGCAGTGATTTTGTGCTTGGATTCATGGTCTTTGCGGATGGTTTGCATATGGTTATGGCGCATGGTTGATGCCCATTATACATGCATTTTGACGAGCACTTTCAAGTGCCGGTGAGCTCTCTTGAGAGCATTGTTTTCGCATTGATCAAGTTTCCGGATTGCAAATCTTTTGGCGCTTGCTTATGCGCGGTCACTCCGTTGATGTACGTTGAGTGCAGATTGCCATTGTATGTGAAAATGTGGAGCCATTTTGGCATTTCTACTCATTGGCATTGAGTAGTGTTATGGTTTATGGTAGAGATTGTACTTGAGTTTTTTGCTCAGTTTTCAGGGGAAATTCTGTCGAATTTTTCCCAAATTCTCGCCATAGTTTGTGATCGAGTGTTTACTCTCACTTTGACAGGTTTTGTCAATTTGTCCACAACTTTGTGTTTTTGTATCCACTCTCGCAAGAGTGAGGAGTTGTGTATCTTTCTTTGCTTGAGACAGTGGTTTGCTCTCAGGTGGGAGAGTCTTGTGATCTCGAGCATTGTTTGCCATAGTTTTGCAGAGCTTATACATGTATGTTGAGTGTAGTTTGATGCGCATTGATTGCTCATTGTATTGAGCTTGCAGGACAATGGTTATTTTGTGTTGACAGCCATAGTGCGTCGAAACTCTGGCGAAATTTTCCCAGGAGTTTTATGCGCATCATTTATGTGATCTAGGTAGAGATTGCGGGTTGCACTCAGCATTTGCGTGCGGTGTTCTCTGCAGGTGGGAGATTTGTGCGTGTATGCATCGATACCGCACAGTGTGGGCTTGGTGATTAGCTCACAGATTGCAGTGTGATACTAGAGCATGCGAGCCTTGTATTGACGTTGCGGGAGCTCTATTTTGGAGTGTGTCTCACAGGTTTTATATTGTGTTTCTGGCCATATTTTTAGACAGTTTCCAGGTGTTGTTGGTGAGGTGGTTTTGCTATCTAGCTTGCTACTTGTGCTCATGGTAGAGACAAGTGATCGATCAGATTGTGACCTCTCACAGATGCGCGTGTTTGATGGGTCAGACTTTGCGGCATGGAGAGATTGTATGCTTGATGCACTGACACAGCGAGGGTTGCATCGACCATTGAGTGGTGATGCAGGTAGACCTTCAAACATGTCTGATGATCAGTGGCACGAGCTAGAGGAGATGGCACTATCTACGCTCTCTTTGCACCTTGCAGAATCTGTATATGCTCTTGTTATGTATGAGACTACTTCGAGAGAACTTTGGCGTAGATTACATGATATGTACGATAGATCTGAATCATCACGGACTCGTGTGAGACATGTACATTCACGAGCACGCCGACAGGTGACATGTTGGTATTGTGGTCATTCTGGACACGTTAGACGGCGTTGTTTTCGTCGTATGCGACATCGTAGGAGACATGGCAGTCTCAGAAATGTATGTAGTGATGCCATGGACTCAGTTGCTTTGACAGTTGAGGCACATGTAGTGTCGGAGTATACTAGTGACGGGGATGTCACTTTTACCTCGAGCTATGCACGAGATGCTATACATGTGGATAGTGCACTCCCTTCGCAGTGGTTGCTAGACGCAGATGCTATGTTTCATGTCACGCCGCATCGTGCATGGTTTTGTAGCTATTCTAGCGGGATGCTTGGCAGTGTACGTTTGACCGATGGATCGGTGCATGCGATAGCAGGTGCAGGAGATGTGAGACTGTCATTACCGAGTGGTGCATCTTACTTGTTACGACATGTGCGCTATGTACCAGATTTGACAGTGAGTTTGATCTCGATTGGTGAGCTTAGAGATTGTGGATGTCAGATTTCGCTACGAGAGCAAGATTTTGTGATGCATTTGGGTTCTCTAGTGATTGCGAGAGGTGCCAGGAGTGGTACAGGTTACCCATTGCATGTGGATCACGAGAGAGACGGTGTTGTCTCTGTGATCATGCAGCCAGGTAGAGAGCGAGAGAGCAGGCGACTCTCTTTTGCTCATGGGTTGCAGGGTGCTTTGCATGGAGTGCAGAGTAGTGAGCTCGTTGTGCACACAGTTGGGGCACGACTTGAGCAGTCACAGAGAGAGGTGACAGAGTCAGACATGCATGCTTTGCTAGTGACTGAGCAAAGCAGAGAGTCAGTTGTGCAAGATACTTCTATACAGGATAGACAGGTAGAGCGGTCTTGCTCTAGTGAGTCATGACAGGAGGACGTTGTGCAAGAGTCTATGCATACGGAGTTAGAGCATGAGAGCTCTAGTGAGTCACAGCAGATTGAGTGGTCATGTTTGCAGTGGATGATTGCAGAGGAGGCTGAGATGTCAGCGATTATGCAGTCATTCCTTTCTATGCTCGACAGTGAGCGTGGGGATATAGTTGTGTAGGATATGTCTTCCAGCAGACACCTAGAGCAGCTGGTTTGCTCTGAGGTTGCACGACAGGTTGATGCGTCTTTTGTGGACAGTCAGGAGATGCATGTGGCTGACACGCCTTGTCAGTCAGAGATGCCTATTGCCAGGGATATATATGTTGATGCATGCTCCGTAGAGCTAGCAGGGTCCGCTAGCATTGCATCGGCATTCGGTGGTCTCATGTATGAGATGTTGATCTTGAGACCGGATATCGCAGCTACAGTGGGAGCATTTGCAGTTGGGATTGTCAGTCGTTTGTTGACTGATGATGGCATAGTGCACGAGGGAGATATGCAAGTATTGCGTACATACTTGTAGTACGTGTGCGGTACGTCTGGTGGTGTATGGACTTACACGGGGGCAGGACAGCCGGATGCACACGATCACAGCCAACCAGTGGGCATCGGTTGAGAGCGGTTTTCTCTCACCTTTTGTAGTCTTTAGACTAGGTTCCCTTGCTTAAAGGCACAGTCGCCTTTAAGTGGGAGGTTGTTGGGATATAGGCGTCTGTGCCTTGCCCGGCCGCCCAGAGTCTGGGCGCCCACTGACTTGTATACCTTATACATAGCATAAGTGTATAGGGGGCTGCTCACTCTTTTTGAGTCTCCCCACCCACATCGTGTGTGTCTCCTTCTCTCTCTCTCTCTCTCTCTCCGTCTGTGGTGCTCCCCGATCCCCTTCACGAGGATATCTTCATCCCCTTGGTTCTCATTGTACTCCAAAATAAGACTTTCCTTAGTTGAATGTAAATTCTCATCTTTTATGTTGAATAAAAGTAGTACCATTTCTTAGCTACATCTTTCATTGTCTGACAAAAGTACTCTGCCCAGTCATCCTCCTTGAGGTCAGCATATTGTTTGAATGCTTGAATATCTACATCAAGGTCATCCCTTTTGCTACCTTTGAATGTCAAAAAAGCGATTTTCAAGTCATTTGTCGTTTCCTAGCTTTTGGATTTGTCATGGTGATCAGCTTCTGTTTTCTCACGTTTGGGTTTGACATGGTGATCAGTTTCCATCTCCTAATGCTTTGTCTTGACACTACCCAAGTGTACATGTGTGACAATCATTGAGCAATAGTAGTTGTATGTGTGTGAGAGGGACACACACACACACACACACACTCAGATCCTCTCTATTTACTTTGTCAAACATACGATCAAAGGTAAAATTTATATTATGTGCTCAAGAATATAGGGGAGACTTTGAAGAAAAGTGGTTGGAATTCCTCCTAGAGTAAGCGATGAATAACTAAGATGAATGTGAAAAATGTCTATTTGAGACAAATTTTGAATTTGCAAATATTCGGTTTATGCACTTGAATTTTCTCAACCTCAAATAAAAAGTGGATTATTGACTTAGGTGCCAGTTTTCATGTTAGTCCTTGCAAGGAGTGGTTCTCCAGTTATGCTTTAGCACATGATTTGGTTAAGCTGAGTGATTCTCATCAGCTTGAGATATGTGTGGCATTGGAGATGTGAATTGCCATATGCATAATGGTACTAAGTTCATGCTACGAGGTGTTAGACATGTGCCAAAGCTAAGTAAGAGCTTGGTTTCAGCAGGAGAGATTGATGATCTTGGATAAACTACAGCCTGGCTCATTATATTTCCTGTATGTCTCTTTTGTGACTATCTATGTAACCGAGCTGCCTTCTACCGAGTTGTGGCATAGTTGGCTTGGTCATATGAGTCAGAAGGGAATGAAGCAATTGCAACATTTTGGCTAAATCTTTGTGTTAAAACTATTTTGATTAGAGAATCCTCTAGATTTGGTTCATAGTGATCTATATGGGCCTATGTCGCATAGGGCATTATATTTCTTGACTTTCATAGATGACTATACTGAAAGGTGTGGATCTAGCTCTTGAAGAGGAAAGACGAAGTCTTTAATGTCTTCAAGAACTTCCTAGCTATGGTCAAGAACCAGTCAGGCAAGAAGAAGTTGAAGGCTTTGCGCACAGACAATTCTTGACAAGATTTGATCTTATATTGAAGACATCCAACTCCATGGATAGTTCTCAAGATTGGGCAAGCGTTGAAGATCAACAAGTAGTCAAGGAGTGTTGCACCCGAACTCAAAGGACTCCCTAGCATTGTTTTACATAGGTAGAATCATTATGTTATGTGCTAGAAACCTACAAGGGTTCCAGATGTTTACGATAGTTTTTGTGATAGTTTTTCTTTGTATGTTGAACAAGTTTTGTTTCGTTTTGAGTATTTGCAAGTTGCAATGGGTTGTGTGCTGCATGCATTTTAGTGCACTTGTGTACATTTTCTTTAAGGAACTCACTGAATAGATTCGCAATCTGTACAAAGCAATGAGAAGGTAAGAATAATTAGCTATCATGAAAGTTCTAAGGTTTATTTGATGGTCAAAGGTCTTTGTGGATATGTTATTGTAGATTATGCAAACTAGTGCCTCCACTATAGAACCTTGAGGTAACTAAAGCAAAGAATTAGGAAGGGAAAATGTCACTAAGTGGCACGAATGGCTGCATAATTGAGTTGAATATTAAAAGCCTGTCACTCATATTTACGTAGAAATGAAAGGAGTGTAAACTCTTCCCCAAAATAATAGATTGGTTGAAACCAAGAAGAGACACATTACAAAGCTTCCCCAGCATTGATGGGGTGTAGACACAAGCATTGATGTGGTGGAGACATTTGTGTGCATTTAAAAGAGGGCATCCCAAGCATTGATGGGGTTTAGACACAAGCATTGATGGGGTGTAGACACAAGCATTGATTGGGTGTAGATATTTGTGTACATTTAAAAGAGGGCCCCAAGGAAACCATTCATACTATAAATGGCCACATACTTCATTCAAATTCCAAAAACCTCTCACATTGATGTAGAGATAAAACTCTTGTACAAACAACAGATTCGTTGAAAGCAAGAAGACACATTGCCAAGCTTCCCAAGCATTGTGGCTACAAATACTTATATACAATTAAAAGAGGGCCCCATGGCTACCCAGTGATACTATGATTCTAGGGAAGAAATTTGCATAGAAGCCCATTACCACAACCGAATGTGTTTCAATGTATCGTCTATGCGCACATTTCTAAGAATCAAGTTGAGCCTATGAAGAAAAGGAGTAGCTCGAAATGATGATTTACTCTATTAACTAATCCCCATTACTTTCTTCGAAGCAAAGTTTGTTTTCCATATAGATCATTCAACCTTGATGTACTTGGTGGCAAAGTAGCTTAAGCCAAAAACATAACGATAAGTGCATGCCTCAATGACACTGAAATAAGATTGGACCTAGACTATAATATATAAGAGTAATTGTATGAAGACTGAGACAACAACAAGAAAGGGGGAAAAAACTAATATGTATTGGGTGGGTCTAGGAAGGGTGATTCTTCAAATATGTTAATCAAAGCGTTGAAAGAAAGTAAACTCGCCAAAAAAAAAAAAAGGCGGTTCAACTCATTGCATTTTTATGCATCTTCCACTCATTCAAGCGAGTGTCGATAAAACATGAGAATGGATAAAAGTTCAAGTACAGAGCTCCCATTGGTGCTACAGCACAAGGTTGGATTCAAAAGTAGAATATCTTAATGTTTACAAGTACTTACTAATTCATCGTGTGACATATTCATTATTCACCACTATGCATCAGACAAACTTGGTGCAAACAAAGAAACCAATTTTTTTTAATTTTTTTGTTTTTTTCGAGAGAGTAGGAACTTGAAATTACAACTCACACACCCGACTCCGTGACGTGGAGCATCCCAGCCGGTTAAGGGTGGCAAAACAAAGAAACCAATTGCCCTGAAGATGCTACTGATTGTGATGCAAACAGTGTAAGGAGATGATTGGAGTAGATCTATATTTGACCAAAAAGATGACACATTTCACTGAACTTACAGAAGCTCAACCGCCAGGAATCCTGCCTAGATTTTGAGGCTAATAGTGTAAAATTAGTAAAAATGAACTGGAAACTGTAAATTTTCCTCTTGAAAAATCCATAAAAAGGAATAATGTCTGCATGGAAAAAGGATCTTTCTCAAACACTGATGCAACCAAACAAAAGCATATGACAGAGTGTGTCACTACAATCTGCAAGCTGAAATAAATTGCCTGTGCTTTACAACACCAAAGTACGTCCCCTCCATCCCATTATGGCCACCTACTGGCTCGATCCCGCTTCAATTAGGCAGAATCTATCTAGATTCCTTTGGCGCCATGCGCTTTTGGTTTTTCTCCTCATGCAACATTGTCATGCAGCTGCATGGTTTCAAGTTCACCACCTCAGCAGTCAGAATGCATACTGTGCCATAGGCCACAGCGCCGTGCGAAATTTGCTTCAGCGCCTGCCAGCTGCCCCACGTCTGTCCAAAGCCCCCTGCCCCGTCTCCACGCGCCACACCTGGCAAGCCATGCGCTTTGCCATTTTGAACACAAACGGGGTATCTTCCACGATACCCCTTATTAAACCCCCAGTCCAGAATCACAGGCACATACTGCACATACTGCTACTCTCTTTGATGATCTAATCAATTGACCATTTAGAACAAGCGAAAAGATAAAACCAATTCTCTCAATATACCCCTCTTAAACCAAACCTCCAACATAGAAAACCACGACATATTTGAACTACAGGTCAATAAAACCTACTTCCCATCCAATCTCCACACAATTATTTCAGTTTGCAAAGATGTCCATTAGCCAGCACTCTGTTCTAGGCAGCTGGCAGCAAAGGTTCAAGCTCTCTCTGTCACTCAGCATAATTGTTCAGAATTTGAGGGTGAGCAGAGTTGTTCACTATGAGAGAGAGAACACCCTTAAAAGGAAATCGACTGCTCATGGTAACAATGAATGTAAAACACTGGGCCAATTGCATGTCTTCTTCCATGAGAGACCTTCTACAATCAGACAAGCTTATACACAATCAAGCCAATAGAGTAAGCGTCATAGGATACAAGAATGAACCGTTTAGACCTTGTGACGACAAAACAAGAGGAAAGGGTAAAACTGACGAGTTTACATGCCGCTCAAATTTTATGGGTACGGGCACAAAAAATGGACAATATATAAAATGCCCCATGGCCAAGAAACAACAAGCCTACACCCTGCTCTAACCTCTAAGATACTTGCCAGCATCTGTTTTTACAAGAATATCACTACATTCATCATATCCTATGTCTACCTTTCCTTAGCCTGCAAAATGCCATCAAGAGATGCAATTTATGCTAATTCTACAGCTCAAAAATCGGTACACTTTGAGCCAGTAGCTCAATCTGCTATGTGGTCATATAATCCCACCATTTCCGTCCCAAACTGCGCTTTTTCCCCTCTTCGTCCTCCTCTTCATTGTCTACTTCCTCGTCGCCATCTTGTGATTCCTCGTTATCTTCGCTTTCTTCTCCATCTTCAGCCAACTCTTGCTCCTCTGCATCAACATCCTCTTCTCGTGCCCCTTCCTCGCCAACTACATCATCCCCTACTTGAAGGTGTTTCTTGACATGACCATCATCCTCAACCAGATTAATTTTTGTCTGTCTTACATATACATTTACTTGCTCATGCAATACAACCTCAATGTTTCCTCCTTCAGTATCCACAGCTCCTGTGAGAGCTTGATCATCAGCTACTACTCCCCCAGCCTGACAAGGCAGCACTAAATTAGCTTGCAATGTCTGCTCAGGTGCAAGAGATCAAATAGCAAGCAAGAATACCGACAATGCACTCACATCAGAAGACGGCTCTTCCTGGGTGGTTACTTCGTCCTCTTTCTCTAAGCCTGGCGCAGCTTTTTCTTCTTTTACATCATTCAACCCCTTTGGAGCCCCCATCTTTGTACTGCAAGAACCCAACTAAATCTGTGATTGCATCATCAAAAGCTAAAACACAATGCCATTCTAATGCGAACATGTGGAAATGAAATATAGATAAATATCACTAAAACAAAAATGTTTGAATAGAGCTATGCAACAGGTACAAGGGGTATCCTTTAATTGCTCACCATGAACTCTCAGAGTATTGAGAGTACCAATTTATCAATGGATGGTTAGATCGATGGTGCAATTGGCTGTGGTGGATAAGCCATTGTAGCATTCATGATAGAGACATAATAGAGAAACTAATTACACGATGCAATGGAAACATAACCTTGACACAACACTTGATTATTGAGTGCTCAATTTATAGCCTTGAGCTAGGCATCTTTGCACACACACTGGGTGAAATCACAAGTAAGCCAACTACTCTCACTAATCCACCCTAGCTCCATCATAGACTACATGCAACCTGACAGCCACGACTAACACCTTAAAAATATCTCCAAAACCCAACACAACCCCCCCCCCCCCCCCCAGCCTTCCCCTCTTAACCTTGAAAAAACAACCCCGACAAAAAATGGTTCTCCTAGAAAAATCTCAAATATTCCCAAGGCTTTCTTCACTTGTTTAAATGACAAACTTAGGGCAAAAAAGAACAATCTGACTTACATTGTTGAACGCCTGAAGTTGTAGCGCTTCACACCTGGAGCCTCTTTCTCCATGTCACCACCATTAACATTGGTGTCCCTTTGCTGACGCTTACGCCTCCCCCCGGTCATTATGTCAGACTCGGCCTCTGTTTCTTCAGTCTCAGTGTCACTGACTGTTTCATTGGTCTGAGTGTGCAATCGCTTTCTGGTGAGCCTGCTGACCCTAGTATCTTTATCAGTCTCACTAGCTGATGGCACTGCCAAGTTGTTCTTCTTCCCTTCTTGATGCTCTGACCTTTCATCCTCCCCAAGACTACTTGAAGTCTCTCTAGCAGCTTCTTCACTTTGTTCCAGAATTGCCTTTGCATCCTCCATCACAGCACGTATAGAGTGCGTTCTCCTGACGCTTTGCCCTCTCTTTTTTTTACCTTTCTCTGTACTCTGCACAATGCTCCCACTTGATACTTGGTTTCCTTCTCTGACATCTTTACTGAGGGCCTCCTTGCTCTCTTCAAGTTGTTTGGTGACTCCTTTGAAAGTAAACTCCTCGTTCTTCTTTTCTGGTGACACAAAGAGTCCCGAAACACACCTATGCAACCAAGTAAGACGGCCGGGGGTGTCGGATGATTTCTCCAAGCTGCTTTTTGTTTTTAATGCAGGTGTTAGGAGTACATCTTCATCGGCCCTCTTGTCTTGTGGTAAGGCAGAAGCTTGCAGGCTAGCATTTGGCAATCCTTTGCCTAACTCACTCCAAGGTGGTGTAAGCTCTTTAGATTGAAGGCTAGCCTCTCCCACTTTCAGCTCTTCTCTTAGCTTCTTAAGGCTCTCGGCCTCTTTGATGATTTGTTCCCTCTCTCTTATCAAACCTTCCCTCTGCTCTTTCAGCTTCTCTCGCTGAATTTGCAACTCCTCAATATCCTTCTTAATTTCCATCCACTCCTTTTCTGAATCTTCACGAAGCTTGGTGATCTCTTGCTTCACTTTCTCAAGTTTCAATCTTTCTGCATTTATCTCCTCCATCTTCTTTTCAGTTAGCAAGGTCTGACCCACAATCTTCTCATTGGCTCTTTCCAATTCTCTCTTCATCCTTGATTCCCTCTCTCTTAGTTGCTTTTCGACCTCCTCCTTCCGTTTCTCGATGCTTCTCTCTAGCTCCCTCCTCCTTGACTCCATGTCCCTGACAACGTCTTCCCTCTCCTTCTCCACAGAAGAAAACCACTCCCCTCTTTCATGTTCAACACTGCTTGTGAATGCCTCCTTCTCAAGTCGCAATGCTTCTGATTCGATGCGAATCTGATCCCGCAACAGCCTTTTCTCTTCCTTTAGCCTTCCCTCTTCTACACGCAACCATTCAGACACCCTTTGAGCTTCTTGATCAGCCTTTTCTAGTTCCTTTTTTATAAGCTCTCTCTTCTCATCAAGAATGTCCCATTCCTTTTCAAACTTATCTTTCTCTTTCTTAAGTTCCTCGGCCTCCATCGCCATCAACTTCTTTTGAGCCCGGCAGTCATCAATCTCCTCCTTTAAGCATTTCTGAAGCTTGAGTAAGTCCTCTCTCTCCTGGTCTGTCACACGAAGCCTATCTTGCTCTTGTAACAATCTCTGCCTCTCTAATTCAAGCCTTAACCTTGAATTCTCCTTCTCCTGAATCACTGCCTTTGAACTCTCTGCCTCTTCAGCTAGTGATTTCCTTTCAGCTTCCAGCTGCTTCTCCTCTGCCTTCAAAGCGCGCTCCCGTTCTTTCAATCCTTTTAACTTCGCTTCAAGATCTTTTTCTTTCTCCTTCTGCTTTTCAGATTTCTTCTCCAATACCTGCTCCCTTTTAGACAGCTTCTCCTCTCTAATTACACAATCATTCTCCAGTTGCTCGAGTGCTGCCTTTCTTTGGCTTAGCTTATCATTTTCCTCCTCAACGGAGGTGCGCTTCCTCTCTAACTCTGCAAGCAAGATCTCATATTCCGCACACTTAGCTTCAACCTCCGCTTTTTGTTTATCGATGCTTCTTTGCAAATTAACCTGCAGCCATCCAATTAGTCAGAAGCCCATATAACTTACTCCCTCCCACAACAGCAACACAAAGAAGATCCTACCAAGTCTCTTTGTTGTTGAGGCAGCGCCTCCTCTTTCATTTTTAATGTTTTCTCGAAAGCCTCAACCCGTTCTCTTTCTCTTGAGACAAAAGCCTCCGTGTCCTTGACATGTAGTTCATGTTGCTCAAGTACCTGTAGCTCAGAGGAAACCAAAAACAGTCAAATAAACAATTGTATGTAGAGTGGAGAAACTTGCTAAACTGCTTCTGTGACCACTTTATTTCTATCCATAGGTAAGTTTGGCAGAACATATGCCCAAAGTTTCAGTCATTACCACCAGGTTTCAATTACTGGAAACCTGGTGAGTGCCTTATGATCATGAAAACTGTATTTCACCATTTCAAGAAAATGTAAGTAATGCACAAGACAATAGAACCATCAGTTCCATCCTGCATAGTATTGAATAATACCACAATATACACCTCAACACCATACATGCCACGTAGTGGACTGTCATGTGCAAACTGGACTACCTAAGAGAGAGGCAAAAGAACGGAAAGGCATTAGAGGCCTGCTGATGAGAAAGAAACCTGTTTGTAACCCCCAACCCTCCACAGACACACACAGGCACCATTCACAATCTGTTTCTCTATAGCTCCTTGTTTGCTAGAGTGCAGCATTTCGCTCCTCACCTTGTGGCCTCCTCCTGCAGTCTCTTGGTGACGTCAGCTGCTGCTTCTTCCTCATCTTCGTCATCGACTGCTCTCTCCCTTTTGCTATCAGATAATCCCAGTTGGCCGGCCTATGCCCAGAGTCGAAGGTTCCTTGTCTTTTTCACCACTGGTAGCTTTTGGTGGCTCAGTTTTTTGATCTACAGTTGCAGACTGAGCTTTTGGTGAAAGTGCCTATCTTTCAGAGGCTGCTATCATCTTTTCTCCACTTAGCTTGCCAGGGCATTTTTACTCTCTTTAGAAGAGGTTTTTCCCCTGGTTCTCAGTTTCTACAGTTTGCCCATATGGCTAGTTGTATCCAGTGTTTACAGTTGCCAGTTTGTTGCCTTCCGGCCTGCTTTGTGACAGTTTATGTACTTGCCCTAAGAATCGGCACCATTTGGGCCTTCTGAGGGGGTTTTCAAGTGATAGCAATCAGCCTCTTTTCTTTGCAAATTGAAAACAGTCGTCACCCACAAGATGAGATGACAATCAGCTCCATCTAGCATAGATTTGACTGACCCACTACAACATCCCCACTATAATCGTCATTGCCCAATGTATAAAACTGATTATTAATATATGGTCCAATCCCTCCCACAAAAAAAAGGGCCTAACAGTGGTATATCCTACATGTGCCCAGTGACAATTCTCTTGAGGAAGGATGCACAAATATAAAAGGCTTTCTCACCAGCATATCTCTATTCAAAGGACGTGAGAAATCAACTTACACGCTCTCTGCTGGCAACCCTTTCTTGCAGTAGCAGCAATTCTCGTTCCTTCTTAACGATCGTTATCTCCTTCCCAATGGCAACCTGGTGCAAGTACTGGTGTCACTCCAAGTAACAGAGAAAAATTATTAAGCACTTTCAATTACCTCTTCTCGGGCAGCCAAATCCGACATTTTGGCACTCAGCTCAGCCTCTGACTCGTGCAATGACAATAATTCAGAATCTATTTTCTTTTTGTCTGCCAAAAGCTCTATCTCCATCTTTTTCAGCGCAGACTCCTTATTATTCATAGCATCTTCTCTCTGATTCAAAAGCTTTTGTCCTTCTAACAGTCTTTCTTGCCCCTCCTGCATCTTGTTCTCCCACTCCAGAAGACTTCGCCTTTGACGACCAAGCTCTGCCTCATGGGCCTCTTGTCTGCAAAATCACCTTGATAAGTTGCAAAATAGAACTACGAAAACCAATAAAACTGCTAAACACGCTGCACATAAAGAGCACGAAGGGGTGGCTTATAATTCCAGTTCAAGCAGTTAACGAAGTAAACAACTAATTTCCAAATCTTTCAAGTTCCAAAGGGGATGGAACTCATTCAGATTTACAACAATTTTCAAAACGCCCCTCAGCTTGAAGCTTTCAGTAGACCATTAAATAAACTCCACAAAATTGCCAATAGCCAACTCGCCTCTCTTTTAAGACAAGAAAGCCATGAAAAAACAATGCAATCATTATCCCTTATGAGCTAATTTCTCTTAATAACTGTTGGCAAACTGATTCTATTTTATATGTACCAGAAGGCATCAAGAAATCATGCACAATTTTTAAAAGAAGATTGCTTGAATCCACATTCATTTCATACAATGGACAAATATAGATACTCCTGTATGGTTTAATTCTGCTGGTTACTAAAAACTTGCAGACACCTGAGGTCACAAAAAGAGAGAACTGTGCATGCAATACCAAATTTTAACATGCAAACATCGATATAAACGCAAGCCAATGAAATCCTAGTCCACAATGACACTAAAAGCAACTGCTTGACTTCATTGTTGACCAAACAAATGATGCATGCCTGGATTCAAAAATGAAGCAATTTCTTGATAATTAAGACAACAATATTTGGTAATATTTTTTGTGGTCAGACATTGATGTAATTGTCATTCATGCAGTTACAACTTAGGATCCCATCATTGTATTTTCTAGACTTCAATGAAATAGCCATACATGAGTCTACATCTTGGGCCTTATCAAGTCCTCTAGTCAAAGAAAAGAAAGAAAGAAAGATGATATTAAAGTCCTTTGGAGGCTGAAGTTGACCTATAGGACAGATGACATATATCTTTGTTGATATCCACTCTGGGTATCCATCACATTGATATGGCACGAGGGCACTGCTTCTGTCACAAACTGCTGATGTGTCAAGCCACTGAAGAACGGAGCCAACCTGCAGATCCCGGTCGAGGGGCCTAAACCATAAGAAGAAGAAGCAGCCACACAAGAAGTCCTACCAACTTATGGGACCCCATCCGATGGGGCCCAAGGGACCTAAAGGCATTAAAACTAGAGCGGGACCAACACACACACACACAAAGCATGGAAGCTGATGACGTGGTAACTTGTACGGAATTTCAATGACATGATGACGTTTCCGGGTTTTGCGCTGACAAGTGTTGACGTGGCAGTGTACAGAATTCCTTCTTTTGTGCTAGCAGCTTTTGGGCACGATGCTTTTGGACCAGATGCTTTTGAGTTTGAAGCTTTTCATGTAACTGCTTTTCATAGGCCAAGGGCCTTTGAATATGTGCCATGGGCTTGTTCTCTGGCATGCTACCGGGAGAAGGTGTAGAGGATGGAGCTTCAGGCTGTGTGGGTTATTCTAAATGCTTGCCACGGAAACCCTAGCAGATTACAACTTGCAGTCATTGGACATCTCTCAGTAGGTGTCTCTTCTCGAGCTGATAACGTTGGAGGTCCAATGTGATCGGTATATCTAGGGGCTACCATCACCACCAAAGGAACACTGTCTGTCGAGGCTTGTTTCGACTATTCAAGAGCTTATGGACCATATTGCGGTCGACTACAACCTTATTGAAGAAATCTAATCCTAATCTTGGTGTAGGTTTCAAGATGAAAAGCCAGTCGTCTTTTCGAGCTCAACTGATGTCGAGATTGCTTTGAGTTCTGTTTGAGAACTTGTTTGAACTTTGGTGATCTTGTTTGGAATTTGTTTGAAATGGATGATATCAATTTGAAGCTATCTTAGTGCCGATTTAAATTGTCTGACTCTGGCTTTAATACCAGTTTCAATAATTGGTAATTTACTCACGGGTAGAGTACTGAGAATTAATGTTTGAGAATGCTTGCACGTACTCATGGCCCGGACCCTTGTGGTTATTTGCAGGGGGGGGTATTGAATGTTTGAAAAGTATTGTTTTTCCTCATGGCGGGGGGGGGGGGTATATTAAGAAGTTTGAGCAATGGTTACTCTCAGCACCTCCAAACGAGCAGGCTGCGTTATGGGGGGCGTTTGGTTGTAAAAGGCCTATATATCGCATGGCCCGAATCTTTTTAGGTTATTTGAGGGAGGAGTGATGAGGGAGTCGTTGAACAGCTCATGGCCCGAACCTGGATAATTATTTGCGGGGGGAGTGTTCATCGACGGCTTTATGTTTCTGTCTTGTAACATGCATATGTGAGAATTTGTGTTACATTGTGATGTGCCAACCACTGAATACTCCTTAGTGGATGAGATTTTTCTAGGAAACCAACGATCCAGGATATTAAAAGCTCCAATCTGGAATGAGACTCCTTATTGGATCAGATTTTCCTAGGAAGCCAACGACCCAGGATATCAAGAGCTCCAATCTCGAATGAGAAAACCGATTGTCCCTTGGATTGTCCCTCGGAATGTCCCTCGGAAATTCTTGAACTAACTTGAGTTGTTTTGCAGATACGCTGTAATCGCGAACGATTACTTTCTTTCAAGAAGGGGAAATGTCACAAACTGCTGACGTGTCAAGCCACTGAAGAACGGAGCCAGCCTGCAGATCCCGACCGAGGGGGCTAAACCCTAAGAAGAAGAAGAAGTCCTATGAAATTGGCCCGTAGGGCGGTAGACGTTGGCTTTCACCCGAAATTCTTTACATTTAGACACACACACAGAGAGCACTTTGCAAAAGTAACCTGTAACGAGGATTAACACCTAAGTACACCTAAGAACACACACGGCTCGGAAGCTAGAATGCTCCGAGCAGACGCCGACAGCCTGTAGGCCCCAAAATTGGCGCCCATTTCGGTATTTCTTTATTCTTTAACAGAGGGAATAAAACCTGTGTTCTCCTACAAGTTGCCCCGCACAATCTAGGCTAAGAAACACCTGTTCTGGCCCGATTTCGGCAACATAACTGTACTAGGACGCTTCACAGTCAGTATCCCCACGCAATAAGTGACTTTCCCGACACATACGGACAAAACCTGGCGAGAATCTGTAGCACGCTGAATTCTCTGTTTTCTGCCCCGAAAATGCGCCAGTTCACCTGTACAACGGTCCCCTTGCGTCCCCGAACCTCCTGGGGGTATTAGGGTCTGTTTAGAGCCGAAACCCTAAACCTGCAAAAATACACAGCAGGCTGTAATTCCCTGTTTTGGGCGCCGTTTCGCGTGCCGGTCGCATCTATAGCAAGACCTCGAGCTCCCGCACCTGTAGGCCTGCTTGCCCTTTGAATCGGACGAGATTTCTGGCGTGAAACCTCTCCGAATTCACCTGTACCTGCGGGGGATTAGCCGCTAGCTAATCCAGTACCTGTGCAAGAGGCTCTTGCCTCGGCAATCGCGCATGAACCCACATAACTGTACATTGGTCAAATGAAAAGCCCACTAGTGGGGCATAACATACTGCTCGTAGGGGGGGGGAGAGAGCAGTGCGTAGCGTGCAAGGCATCACTCCTGGCACCGCACTGTACATAAGGGGGAAAGGAAGCACTCCATAGCTCTTAACCTGTGACAAATTGCAAGTGAAGGCCTCTCCCAGCTTAAAAATCAGCGTCCATTTTTCTGCATGAGGAAAGTCCATGTGAAAATGACACTTGGCACATTTACAAGCATTTTCCCATTTCGGGTTCGCCGCTTAAAAATATCCTGACCGGTTGCCCAATTGACTTGGCGGCAGAGTTGTAAAATGTTCCCCTAGTCATACCGGAGGTAATAACGCGAACACATTTCTCGGCCCAAAATAGCAGTTCCCTAAATTTAAGGAGATGCTTCCGTTGGGCTCCCACTGGTCTTCTGACCATCTCTCCTCATTGGGACCGCATCCAAAAATGCAATGTGGCCCAACTATCGGATACTTTCAGTTGGTAGTCACACCTTGACTTTAGGCCTTTATTGAGTTCACTTCCTAGTATCCACCAACTTGCTAAGTGCGACGAGGGACCTATATGATCTTGCTCTGAGCCTAGACATCCTCTTACCATACGAATTCCAATGCCGACCACTACCCATCTACGGGTGACACTACCGTTCACATTGGCCATGCAATGTCCGACCGTTTGCTACTTCAAGAAGAGGGTCTCAAATAAAACAAAACCCCTTGGAAAGAAACCAACAACTAAAGTTAGCAGTTGCCACGTCCTCGTGACATAGTTAACAGTTGCCACGTCCCCGTGACATACCCCCCTCTTGAAATCGCAAACGTCCTCGATTGCATACCATAAATACACGCCACTGATGATTTTGTGGCATCAACACTCTTTTATCATCGCATGTATCCACAAGAAAGGTCATAACACATAGATACAAATGACTTAATGAGGCCTTCATACTTTTGTCATTTCCATCTATTACACTGAATTCATATGTACATTTGATGTACTAGCTCTATCATTACCCCTCCTTTGCACACGTTGGGTTGGGGCATAAGTAGGCTGTAAGCCAAAGGCTTCAAGGTAAAGCTGCAATACATTTGGTGACTTTGACAGTTCATGCTCTTTCATCCACTTTGCATCCATAGGCGGATAGTTCTTGAACTTCACCAAATAGCGTCTTGCAACTGGTCCTTTAACTTTTCTGTCCTTATGTGCCAAAACTTGCTCAGGTACCAGGATCTCATCAAGTTCCTCAACTTCTGGCTGATCCTCATCTGGCATATCTTCTGGCAAATCACCCACGAAGGGTCTTAGAAGACTCACGTGAAGCGCATTATGAATCTTCCACGCATCAGGCAATTTCAGCATGTAAGCCACATCGTTGATCTTGTCAAGCACTTGAAAAGGCCCATAGTAACGCATGCTGAGCTTAGGAAACAGCCGTTCCTTGCCCTTCATCTTCTTTAACCTTGCCTTTTCGAACCTTAACAGAACCCAATCACCAGGTGATAACAGCAATTCACGACAGTGACGATCAGCAGTGTTTTTCTGATTTGCGTGAGTCTTCTCCAAGGCAACTTTAATCTTCTTATACATCTGATCCATGTTCTCAACATATCGATCTGCCTCAAAGATCTTGTCCTTTGTATGCAAAATGGGAGGAATCTTTTTGCCGCCTTCAACAATCTCAAAAGGTGCTTTGCCAGTAGACAAATGCACCGTATTATTGTACGCATACTCAAGCATAGGCAAATATTGTTCCCACTTGCCCTTATTATCTGACACATAGCATTTCAGCAGATCTAAGACAGTAAAATTAGCCTCTTTTGACTGTCCATCAGTATGTGGATGAAACGAAGACGAGAACTTGAGCGTAGTGCCCATGTTCTCAAACAATCCTCTCCAGAACAAATTGGTATGCGAGGATCACGATCACTGATAATCGATTGTGGCATACCATGGTACTTAAACACATTGTACATGAACAAGCGTGCCATCTGATCAGTTTTTATCTTCTTCCTTACAGGGATAAAATGGGCCTGCTTGTTGAACCTGCACATAATGGTCCATATACCATCACTCCCTGTCGGCGTCCTTGGAAGATCAAAGATAAAGTCCATAGCAATCCTTTCCCATGGCTTATCCGGAATCGGCCGCGGTTGTAACAACCCTGGTGCCTTTTGCCTGTCAAACTTGACCTTTTGGCAAACTATGCATGCTCGCACAAAGGCATCACGCATCTCTCCTCAAGGTAGGCTAATAGAAGAATATCTCTACCGCTTTAACTGTTGCATCAATGCCACGATGCCCTGCATACGGTGGGACATGACTCTCTTCCATGACCTTATGTCGCAGTGGCCTAGTGACACAAAGTCTGCCATGCATCATCATAAAACCATCTCTAAGAAGGCAATGCTCGTGATGTTGCCCCTCTTGTAACTGTTCAAAGATCCTTGCAAAATCTTCATCAACAGTATACTGTTCCTTCATGTCATCTAACTCATGATGATAAGGAATTGACACAGCTGAAATTTGTGGCTTTCTTGATAACGCATCAGCCACAACATTCCTCTTGCCTTCCACATGCATAATCTGGAAGTGGAACATGGAAAGAATATTTGCCCATTGCATATGCTTTTCGGATAACTTTGACTGTGTCAAGAAGTATCGCAAGGTCTGATGATCTGTTTGGACAACAAAATCAGCACATAAGAGGTAGTGCTTCCAGCTAGAAAGCGCATGAATCACGGCCAAGAGCTCTTTCTCATAGACTTGCATAGTCCTCTCTGGCCCTTGCAAAATTCGGCTTTCATAAGCTACTACCCGTCCATCTTGCATTAGCACTGCTCCGATGCTACCGCCACAAGCGTCACACTGGACCACAAATGACTTCTTGAGATCTGGCAAAACAATAACAGGATCTGAAGTCAACTTTTCCTTTAAGAGACTAAAAGCTGAAATCTCTTTTTGGGTCCATCTGAAAGTGACCTCTTTCTTTTGCAAAGCATGAAGAGGCGATGCTATCTCTGCAAAATTTCTGATAAACCTTCTATAGTAGGAACACAATCCCAAAAAGCTTCTGACATCATGCACAGTCTTCAAGTCTGGCCATGTCTTGATAGCTTCGACCTTTGCCGGATCCATTCTAACACCATCCTTTGAGACTATGTGGCCAAGAAAGCGGATCTCTTCGAGGAAGAATTCACTTTTCTTAGGATTGACAAGTAACCTGTGACTGCGCAGCTCTTCGAACACAATGGTCAAGTGACGCCTATGCTCCTCTTCATTCTTCGAACACACTATCATGTCATCGAAGAACGTTCCAACAAACTGTTGATGCGAGCGAAAAATCCGGCCCATCATTCTGTTGAACGTGGCAGGAGCATTTGTTAGCCCAAACGGCATCACTAGAAACTCATAAAGACCAAATGTCGTTCTAAACGCAGTCTTGTGCACATCCTCTGGCCTTATACGAATCTGATGGTACCCACTCTTAAGGTCTATCCTGCTGAAAATTGCAGCACCCTCTAAACGATCGAGAATATCATCAATTCTAGGAATAGGGAACCTATTCTTGATGGTATTCTTATGCAACGCACGATAATCAATACACATGCGCCATGAGCCATCCTTCTTCTGCACTAGGAGCACTGGGGAGCAAAAGGGTGAAGAACTAGGCTGAATCAGCCCCTTCTCTAATAACTCCTCAACTTGGCCCATAATCTCTTTCTGTTGCACCGCACTAACCCTGTAGGGAGGTCTATTTGGTGGGCTACACCCTGGCACCAAATCTATCCGATGGTCCTCAGGTCTCTCTGGCGGTAATTGCGACGGTAATGAATCAGAAAAACAGTCACTAAACTTTTGCAAAAAATGCTGACCTTTCTTTATCTAACAGATAAATTTGACTGATCACTATCTGAGACATCACGTGCAAAAATCAAGTACACAGAAAGATGATTCTTTATTACAGAAGTGATAGCAGAAGCAGATACAATAGGGACTGACTCTCCTTTAAGCTTTACATCCAAGATGTGAGTTTTGCCCCTATGCTGTACAATGATCTTTTTGTTGTAGGCATCCAAGACTCCATGCACTCGGAACATCCACGGGATCCCCAACAAGGTGTCACAACCTTCCAGCGGCATGATGTAAAACTCTTCAGTGTCCACATACGACTGAATATGCAGACACAGTTTTCCAATGATGGGAGTAACACACTCTTAGTGACCAGGACATGCTAACCCTGCCTCTACTGTGTACCCCATCTCTTCAGCTCTGATGCCCAGCTTCATAGCTAACTCTGGTGAGATAAAGTTGGCTTTGGCACCTGGATCAAAGAAGATGAGTGTTGTCTGATCCCTAACTTTACCCCATGCCCTGCATAACTCACTGGCATCTGTGTTGGGCCTGTCACCCACCATGTCTGGCACTAAACCTGCCGTGGGTTTAGGCTTCTTGCCTTTCTGGTCTTCTTTATCCTCTGAGTCAACTGGCCTTTTCCTTTGTGGACAATTGATAGAAAAGTGACCAGGCTGCTCGCATATAAAGCATTTGTTCTCAGCCATTAGGACCTTCTTTTCCTCGAGCGACTTGCACACAAAAGGCTTCCTTTTCTGTTTCTTTGCCTGCGCTCCAGAAGTTCCGGCTGAATCCTTGTCTTTGGTGGCCTTTTCTGACCCCTGTGACGCATCAGGAGCCGTTTTCACAAAGGGCTTCTTCGCTGAATTTTTCTTTTGCTGCCCTCCTTTGTCACTGCTCAGAAATCCATTGTCCTCTCCTTTCAACAAGGCAAGACCAGTGTTCGCAACTTCCATAAGCTGAGTGAGGGTAGCCACTCTGTTCTTTGTACAATAATCGTGAAGCCCTTTAAGCAGCCCACAACAGTACTTCTCTATCTGCTCTGTCAATGGCACAAATCTGTAGGAGGTCACTGAGAGTAACGCTTTACAAAACCTCCTATTGTACTCCAACAAGCTCTTGCACGAAGCTGAAGTAAGCTCGTGCCAATCTGTCATGACGTCGGCTTCAAATTCATTTGATAGCCAAGCAGATGCAAACATTTGCTTGAAGAAAACCCAAGTGGCGGGTGCCTGTCCTTGCATTAACAATGTCGTCCACCATGTAAGCGCCTTGTCCTTTAAGAAAGTGGCAGCTTTCCTGACTTTCGAGGCCTCTGTAAAATTCCCTCCTGCATATGCTGTATCAAACTGTTGGAGGAAGGTAAGAGCCTTTGTCTTATCCTCGAAACCACTGAAGGTACTGAACTTTACAGTTGCACCACCTTCTTTGTAAGCCTTCGGCTTCTCTAGTGCCCCCAAGTTGTCATACGGAATGGTCTGCAACATGGGCACTGTGGTAGGCATGATCGGCACATCTTGACCATTCACATTTTGCGTCAGAGGTGCAATATCTGGCTGCTGTCCAGAAAAACCAGCCATGCCAAAATGACCCTGTGGCACCCCAAACTGGCCCTGGTTGCAGTGGAAACCTTGCTGCATGCCGATACTACCATACATGGGGTTTGGCATGATGCCTTGCATACCCGTGAACACTGTTCCTGGCATGTATGGCTGACTTCCAGGCGCATAACCAGCCATACTTTGGAACACTGATCCACCCCCGAAATACCCAGGATGTACCGTGGGTGGTGGAAAAACTAAGTGCATTGCCTGGTATCAAGCTCCCTGTCCATTCAAGACAGCATGCCGGCTCTGAAAGGTGCCAGGCTGAACTGGCATAACCTGTGGAATAGGCGTTCTAGCCACCTGTTCAAGCACGGGAGGAACCTGCATTGGAGCCCTCGACTCCGCAACAGGCGAGTGTTCCCTTTTCTCCTACGCAACATGAAGTACCTGGGCTTGAGCATCAACAAGCTTCGTACGCGGCGTAGGTTGCCTATTTTGCTATTGCACTGGTGGCGCTTGCAAGAACTCCATAAACCTCGGATTCTGCACCAATTGCGAAAAGACATTCACCGTGGCAACTAGCCTAGTCTTGAACGCATCATCCTCAAGTTGCCCAGTCATACAGCCTTGTACTACAGGAGGGACATTCACGTTGACAGGAGGTATAGACTGACGTGGCCGTGACCTCTCGCCAATCTCAAAACCCATAGGAATCTACTGCGTGTCCTTTGAACAGGAACCCTCTTCCATAATTCCCTTCCCCTTGTCGGCCATAGTGTAATCCCCGCGTTCCTACACTCCGTGTCTTTACCCAAAACAATCCAGGCTCACTCTTTCAGGAAAAACTGATTGATGTCCCGGCAACGGAACCATGAAACCGGCCCGTAGGGCGGTAGACGTTGGCTTTCACCCGAAATTCTTTACTTTAGACACACACACACACAGAGCACTTTGCAAAGGTAACCTGTAACGAGGATTAACACCTAAGTACACCTAAGAACACACACGGCTCGGAAGCTAGAGTGCTCCGAGCAAACGCCGACAACCTGTAGGCCCCAAAATTGCACCCCTTTCGGTATTTCTTTATTCTTTAACAGAGGGAATAAAACCTGTGTTCTCCTACAAGCTGCCCCGCACAATCTAGGCTAAGAAACACCTGTTCAGGCCCGATTTCGGTAGCATAACTGTACTAGAACGCTTCACAGTCATTATCCCCACGCAATAGGTGACTTTCCCGACGCAAACGGACAAAACCTGGCGAGAATCTGCAGCACGCTGAATTCTCTGTTTTCTGCCCTGAAAATGCGCCAGTTCACCTGTACAGCGGTCCCCTTGCGTCCCCGAACCTCCTGGGGTATTAGGGTCTGTTTATGGCCGAAACCCTAAACCTGCAAAAATACACAGCAGGCTGTAATTCCCTGTTTTGGGCTCCGTTTCGCGTGCCGGTCGCATCTGTAGCAAGACCTCCAGCTCCCGCAACTGTAGGCCTGCTTGCCCTTTGAATCGGAGGAGATTTCTGGCGTGAAACCTCTCCGAATTCACCTGTACCGACGAGGGATTAGCCGCTAGCTAATCCAGTACATGTGCAAGAGGCTCTTGCCTCGGCAATCGCGCATGAAGCCACATAACTATACATTGGTCAAATGAAAAGCCCACTAGTGGGGCATAACATACTGCTCGTAGGGGGGGAGAGAGAGCAGTGCGTAGCGTGCAGGGCATCACTCCTGGCACCGCACTGTACATAAGGGGGAAAGGAAGCACTCCATAGCTCTTAACATGTGACAAATTGCAAGTGAAGGCCTCTCCCAGCTTAAAAATCAGCGCCCATTTTTCTGCATGAGGAAAGTCCATGAGAAAATGACACTTGGTGCATTTACAAGCATTTTCCCGTTTGGGGTTCGCCGCTTAAAAATATCCTGACCGGTTGCCCAATTGACTTCGCGGCAGAGTTGTAAAATGTTCCCCTAGTCATACCGGAGGTAATAACGCGAACACATTTCTCGGCCCAAAATAGCAGTTCCCTAAATTTTAGGAGATGCTTCTGTTGGGCTCCCACTGGTCTTCTGACCATCTATCCTCATTGGGACCGCATCCAAAAATGCAATGTGGCCCAGCTATCGGATACTTTCAGTTGGTAGTCACACCTTGACTTTAGGCCTTTATTGAGTTCACTTCCTAGTATCCACCAACTTGCTAAGTGCGATGGGGGACCTATATGATCTTGCTCTGAGCCTAGACATCCTCCTACCATACGAATTCCAATGCCGACCACTACCCATCTGCGGGTGAAACTACCGTTCACATTGGCCATGCAATGTCCGACCGTTTGCTACTTCAAGAAGAGGGTCTCAAATAAAACAAAACCCCTTGGAAAGAAACCGACAACTAAAGTTAGCAGTTGCCACGTCCTCGTGACATAGTTAACAGTTGCCATGTCCCTGTGACATCCTACCAACTTATGGGACCCCATTTGATGGGATCCAAGGCACCTAAAGGCATTAAAACTAGAGCGGGACCAACACACACACACACACACACACACACACACACACACACACACACACACACACACGAAGCGTAGAAGTTGATGACGTGGCAACCTATCACGACACAAGCACCACGTGCCAACGGAAAACAACTGACTGAACAGACTTTTAGCACTTCAATAACAACTGAACTGAAGGAGATGCACGACACACGAGACGAGGAGTGGCGGAATTCCATCCCAAGAGAGCACTGGCCCCAAACCTTGGCACCCTTTTCGGTATTTCTTTATATTGCTTGAACTCAGTACAACACCAATACTCCAGACTCTGCACCTCCACGCGGGAGCCTACCAGAGACTAAGCCCATGGCACATATTTAAAGGCCCTTGCCCTAGGAAAAGTACTTACATGAAAAGCTTCAAACTCAAAATCATTTGGTCCAAAAACATCTTCCCCAAAAGCAACCAGTGTAAAACAGGGAATTCCGTACAACTGCCACGTCAGCACCTCTCAGCGCAATTCGCGGAAGTCCATACAACCTACCACGTTATCAACGTAAATCACGGGCATCCGTACAACTGCCACCTCATCACCTTTTTCGCAAGAGATTGAGTGTCTGTGTGGTCCTGTTTTATTTTGAAGGGCTTTAGGTCCCTTGGGCCCCATCGGACGGGGTCCCATAAGTTGGTGGTAACTCTTCTTTAAACATAGGCTACTCAGCCAAACTTTGCAAGATGGTGAAACTTCTTCTGTTGCTTCTGCTTCTAGGGTTTAGGCTTCTCGACCGCAATGTGCAGGTTGGCTCCGTTCTTCAGTGGCTTGACACGTCAACAGTTTGTGGCATCCCACCTTCTTGAAAGAAAGTTATCGGCCATGATTACAACATATATGCCAAAACAACTCAAGTTAGCACAAAAATTTCCGAGGGTCATTTCGAGGGACATTCCGAGGGATGATCAATTTTCTCTTTCAAGATTGGAACTCTTGATATCCTAGGTCGTTGGCTTCCCAGAAAAATCTCATCCAATAAGGAGTCCCATTCCAGATTGAAACTCTTGATATCTTCGGTCATTGGCTTCCTAGAAAACCCTCATCCAATAAGGAATACTCAATGGTTGGCACATCACAATGTAACACAAATGCTCACGTATGCATGTTACAAGACATAGAAACATAAAGCCGTTGATGAACACTCCCCCGGTAAATAATCATCCAAACCCGAGCCATGAGTTGTTCAACGACTCCCTCGCCTGCGTCGTTTGGAGGTGCTGAGAGTAACCATTGCTCAGACTTCTTAATTACCCCACCGCCAATAACCACAAGGGTCCGGGTCATGAGTAAAAACAATACTTTTCAAACATTCAATACTCCCCCTGCAAATAACCACAAGGGTCCGGGCCATGAGTACGTGCAAGCATTCTCAAACATTAATTCTGAGTACTCCACCCGAGAGTAAATTTCGAAAAAAGATGTTTGAAGGCACGTAACTTCGGGCAAAAATTTTCTTAAAAGCTTGCCAAGTCCTTGGAGTGTGTTGCTTGGTAGCTATAGACATCCACCACTGCATAACACAGCCTCTAAGAAAAACAGCAGCTTGATAAATCTTTGACCTTCTCTTGCAAGTGATCTTTATGGCTTATGCCCTGTAAGACAGAGCGATGAAGACAGAAGCGTACCCGATGCACGATGAAGGGTGGGAGTGGCTTATGCCCTGTATGACAGAGCGATGAAGACGGGAGCGTGCCCGATGCGCAATGAAGGGTGGGAGAGACTAATAAGTCCGGGGTCGAGACACGGAGATACTTTAATAAAATCCCTATAAAACTTAGAAGCACCATCTTGCTCGATCTGCTCTTTGGTAGGACCGGTATGCTTTCAGAGAAGCACACGCCTGAAGCTCTGATACCACTGTCACAAGACAAGCACCACATGCCAACGGAAAAGAACAGACTGAATAGACTTTTAGCACTTCAATAACAACTGAACTGAAGGAGATGCAAGACACGCGACAAGGAGTGGCAGAATTCAACCCCAAGAGAGCACCAGCCCCAAACCTTGGTGGCCCTTTCGGTATTTCTTTATATTGCTTGAACTCAGTACAACACCGGTACTCCAGACTTTGCACCTCCGCGTAGGAGCGTGCCAGAGATTCAGCCCATGGCACATATTTAAAGGCCCTTGACCTATGAAAAGCAGTTACATGAAAAGCTTTAAACTCAAAAGCACCTGGTCCAAAAATATCTTCCCCAAAAGCTGCCTGCACAAAACAAGAAATTCCGTACAACTGCCACATCAGCACCTGCCAGCGCAATTCACGGAAGCCTACCATGTCATCATCGTAAATCAGGGGTACCCATATACCTATTACGTCATCACCTTTTTTGCAAGAGATTGAGTGTGTGTTTGGTCCTGTTTTATTGTAAGGGCTTTAGCTCCCTTGGGCCCCATCACATGGGGTCCGATAAGTTGGTGGGAACTCTTCTTTAAAAATAGGCCACTCGAACAAACTTTGCAAGTTGGTGAAACGTCTTCTGCTGCTTCTACGGTTAAGGCTTCTTGGTTGGGATCTGCAGGTTGGCTTCGTTCTTCAGAAGCTTGACACCTCAGCAATTTGTGACACAACCTGTACGGAATTTCCGACTTTTGCGTTGACATGATGACATGGCAGCAGTGCGGATTTCCGCGTTTTTGCAAATTGGTGTTGGCATGGCAGTATACGGAATTCCTTGTTTTGCGCTAGCAACTTTTGGGGCAAGATGCTTTTGAGTTCGAAGCTTTTCATGTAACTGCTTTTCAGAGGAGAAACAAAGCGAGAAGAACACATGCTATATAGCACAAACCGTAGAAGACTATAAGGGACCTGTTATGCAGAAAACAACAGTGACAGAATTTCTACACAAAATGACGAAATAGCCTGCGCAATCCTGCTTGTAGTGGAAACAGAGGCCGAAATGAGCCCGAAGCAGAGATCTGAGCAGACCTAGCTCCACGAGCATACCCGAAGTAATTGTCGACTTGCTGACGCTAGCCAAAGCTCACAAAAATCAGAGAAATGCGTAACCTGCTTTGATACCAATTGTTGGAACTTGGAATTAGGGTTGCAAGAAAACACACACAGCTTGGAGAAGACGAAGGAAGCTCAAGGCACACAACAGAGAATGTATTACTTAGTGTGCAATGGAAAGATGAGATAGCCCTAGAGTGATGGGTGTATATACAACGCATGGGGAAAAAACCTAGTGAGGGACAAAATGCCCCAGCGGTCCTAAGTGTGTTTACACACATCAATACCACATGTATACGGTAAAACGCTTTTCACCCACAAACAGACCGGCAATTAGAGATAGCGAATTCAGTGGTTTTGGACTTGTTAAAGTCATACATCTTCGATCAAAAGACTCAATGAGAGAAGTATTTGCCCTTGGTGGAGTTGGTTCATACGTCCACGGGGAAGGCACCATCTGAGATTATCGAGGGTGTTAAGAAAATTCCACCTATTCTAAGCACCAAAGATAAGATTTTTGAAGCAGATCAGTACACTCAAGATCTGGGTATTGCTTTTGCTAAGATGCGCGAGGCTTTCGAGGAGTCTTAAGCAGGGCATAAGAAGGTAACAAAGAAGCATAGACGTGACTTGTAGCTGAAGGAGGATGGTTGGGTGCTTTTACAGTTTGAGAAGGCACACCTACGAAAACAAAAGGGTTAAGAGCAACTTTTCCCTAAGTTGAGTATGAGATATTACGGCCCTTTCCAGATTCACAAGATCAATGATGTATCCTTCATACTAAGGTTACCAAATACTTGGAAGATTCACAATGCGTTTCATATGAGTCTATTGAGACCTTTCAAAGGTGAAGTGTCTGTGGAGAGGGAGCCATAGGAGCACCCCGAAGTGGAAGAGACAAAGGAGATTCTCATTCAAAAACAGGTCTTGGCTCACAAGGAAAGGAAAGTGAAAGGTAAGCTAGCACGCCGGTATTTAGGCAAGTTCGGGAACTACCCGGCTTTATTAGATGCCGATGGAGGAGGACCTAGTAGATACTCCTCAGATTTTAGAGCTTTACCTTAAAGCTTTTGGTCTAGCACTAACTATTCTAAGAGTTACCAATGAATCAGCAAGTTGAATCTGGTGCGGTGAGGACTGCACAAAAGGGGAGTTACTCCGCTCCTTTGTCACAGGCTACCTCGATAAAATAAAGACACTGATTTCTCTTAAATACTAATGGGCTGACAATATTCTATTGAATGACTTTATGTAAAGAAATACTTTGAAATGGGAGTTTCTAAAATAAATCTGTTACATGTGGTCTCTTATGTGTGCATTGTTTGAGTGCAAGTTTTGAAAGACGAAATGACTGCAGCACTTCTGTCTTGTTCACCTAAGGGGTGATATGGATATAATAGTAACGAGATTTAGTCAATCGAGACACCTATCAAAGATCAGCGCGGCCTGGGTGTGATTGCTAAATAGGTTACAATAATCAATGATCATGATTCTCATCTAAGATCTCAACGAGGATAATGATGTGAATGTTCAGTGACTGTCGTCTTCTTGCAAGTGTTGGATAAATATGGTCTAATGCGTCGGTATCTAGAGTCAGTGTCTACTAAACTAGTTTTTTCCTTTATGTCTGTTTTTGCAGGCGTAATCGATTACATTTCTTTCATGAGGGGAGTGTGTCACAAAGTGATGACGTGGCATGAGCTAACGGATGGACTCCGACAGAAACGGGTCCAAACCCTAGTGAAAGAGGCAGATGAAGTTTTACCAAACTTACAAGGCTTGCGAAGGGGCCTATTTTTGAAGTTTAGTTCCCGCCAACTTATGGGACCTTGTCCGGTAGGGCCTAGGGACACCAGACATTAAAATAAAGCAGGACCACACACAATCAAGCCTTGTGTAAAAACGTGTTGACATGGTAGATGTGCGGACGTCCCCAAATCGCATTGATAATAGAGCACACTATATAGACCCCCGCGTTTTACACTGGTGATGTGGCAATCCTACGGATCTCCATTAAACGCGCTGGCAAGTAGTAGCGCTAGCTTTTGGGGCAAGATGCTTTTGGCTTTGATGCTTTTCATGTATTGCTTTTGACCAAGGGCCTTCATAAGAATTGTCAAGGCCTTTCTCTTGCAGATTAGCTTGGCAGAATTGTTGAGAGGAGAGGACCCTTGGACAATGTACTTTGTGAAGCATAATAATAAAGAAATACCGAGAAGGGGCTCCAGTCTTTGGGGCCAGCCTCTCTGGGCACGGAACCTCGCCGTGCTGTGTCGTCTCTCGCGTGTGTTGCACTAGATCTTCGGCTTGGAGCGTCCAAGTATATTACACGTTGTTTTGCAACATGTCCGTTGGTGCGCTGAGATGGGCGAGGGGTCCAAGCCAGGTGTTTTCTCGATGTAGTGGACACTTCACGCAGCCAACCCCTTTTCACCACATCAATGACACACATGTCCGGGCGGACGTGAACTGATCTTCCTATGAAGAGTTACAAAAAGGAAAGTGTTTGGGGTTGTTTGCAAGCATAACAAGGGATATTTTGGGAATTTTGGAAAAATTTAATGGCATCTTGGGATTTTCTGGAAGTATATGAGGGGTATTTTGGGAATTTTTGAAATGCGAAGGGTATTTTGGGAATTTCCCCAAATTTCAGGGGTATTTGGTAATTATCCCTTTGAATTTGCCAAAGTTGGCAACAGATTATTGACGGAGTCCTCCCCAACAACCATGTTGCTCAACTCGTGACAGGCTCTTGAATTAACACTCCAAGACATCCTTTGCAAGTTTGCAACTATATAAGTGCACCCCCTGCTACAAAGAATAGACATGAAAGCTAGCTTTTTTTTAAATCAAGACCTTCTGGGTATGTTTCCATTACTGTCTTCCAATGAAGTTCAAATAGAGCCACTTCTTACCGATGATACAATTTCTCCATTCAAGACAATTGTGAATCGTGAAATTTCCTTATCACTATGTTTTATGATTGTCAATTTCTATTAAGCCACAAAAAAGATAATGAAAAGAAGGGGTTGTCAGAAATAACATACTGTGCCTTAAAAGCTAGGCGCTCTCGGCGTAACGCATCTTCAAGTGCTTCTGCTTCCTGAAGCTTCCTCTCTGCAATGCCATGCTTTCGAACTGCTTCAGCCTGCAAAGCATCTGCTTCATGTAGCTTTGAGTCGGCCAACAGACCTTTCTCGGCAGTTCCAGCAACAAGCGCCCTGGCTTGCACTAGCTTGTTTTCAGCCGAAACCTTCAGTTCTGCAGCCTCTGCCCGCATTTCCTTCAAGGCCTTCTCAAGCTGAACACAAAAGCCAAAAAATCAGATTATAAAAACTGGCCATTATTTCATGCAAGGTGAACCCTCTGCAACAAAAAAGTCAAAGAAGAAAATGTGGAGTCTTTTAAAAAGTGTCACTAATTTTTGCAGAGACTCGCTACCAATAGATGAGATCTATGTCAAGGGTCCTCACATCAATAACACATTGTCTTTCAACCGCCAGAGCCTTTTTTAAATTCTCTTCCCTCTTTTCTGCTTCTGAAACAGCTATAAGATGTGCAGCGAGCTCTCTACGCAAATTCTCCTCCGCATCCTGGGCTGATGCTTTCAGCTTTTCTGCTTTTGCTCCCCAATCCTTACGTTCCATGAGTAACAGTCCCATATTGTATTGGTAATCATAGAGCTGCAAAAAGAACAAATTTGAGCCTTTGACAAAAACTCTCTACTTACAGGCATGGAATTTAAACAAGTGTTAAAACAAGAGATGCTCAAGGAAAATCAAAATGACAAATGCTGTCAATTGGATAACTTCAAAGTCAACTATTATAAAGGACAAACTTTGAGCAGTAAGCCTGTCACAGTGCACACCAACAGTTTTAAAACTAAAGTCTAAACTGATGTTGCTGAGTAAAAGATTGTACACCTTCAAAGATACAATAGTCTGTAAGCGCTGAATAGGGCAAAATGACAAATGCTGTCAATTGGATAACTTCAAAGTCAACTATTATAAAGGACAAACTTTGAGCAGTAAGCCTGTCACAGTGCACACCAACAGTTTTAAAACTAAAGTCTAAACTTACTGACTCCTGAGTAAAAGATATTTACACCTTCAGAAGATCACAAAAGTCTGGCTGATGTGTAGGGCTGAAGGATTGGCTGAAACCTGGAATGGGGCAGTAGTGGATAGGCTCTCTGGAAAGCAGCCATGGACTTAGCAGGAACCTATTGTTGAGCAGGCTTTCTGCGAAAGGTATGGCAGTGAGAAACAGGCTGCCAGCAGCCAAACGTCTGCTTTTTTAGTGGCTATCTGGTGGTCTCCTCGATTTCCTGTTAAGAGTTATCTTCACCTTCGAGATGCTTTTCCTCCTGCTTATAGGCTTCTCATCACACGTGCATTGGCCATTGGGTGTGAGTTGGCCACCCGTACACCTGCTGGAAAGGGATCAGTACACTCAGATACTTATAACCGTGCATGCCCGAGCAAGTCCATTTACCAGGTTCTCATGAGTTCCAAATATGCCTGAGTTTGAGCGGGACAGACATGCATTACGCTGCACAATGTGGCTGCAGGCTACTGGTAGTTGCGTCACCAATAAATGCATTGGAGGAAGCAAGGAGACCTCAGGTCAACTACCAGGTAGCTACCAAAAAGCACCACCGAAAGAGTGTCCAGCATTGTCAGCGTTGAAAACCAGCAGGGCAGGGATGACTGAGAGAGACTATATGAATCTAGAAGTGCTACTAGTTGGAATTGTGTGGGGTATGTGTGATCGCTGATACAACGGGTGCCCAATACAAGAGAAAGATACAATGGGTGATGGATCCATCCTCATCTGTGTGAGAGTGCGCGTGTGCAGAAGCATGAGTGTGTGTGTGTGTGTGTGTGTGTGTGTGTGTGTGTGTGTGTGTGAGAGAGAGAGAGAGAGCACAAGCGCTAGCAGACGGGGAAGAGGGGGCGATCAGCCCCCCGGGCCCATCATGAGTAGAAGACCCAATACACAATAATCAAATAGTGTGGAAGTGGGTACCCCCCTGGCCCCATAAATAGGTGCCCAAGGAGAGGTAGGGCAGAGCCTGGAAAAATCCCCCACGACCCAGCATAAATGATATATGAAATATATATGTGGGCGCCCAGACAAAGGTGGGCGGCCGGCGGGCAGCCGGACTAGGTACAACCTAGACTATGGATGGCAAGTCCGGAGACATACTAGCAGTACAAGTATGCCCTAGACCTGTGAAGCAGCAAAGTGGTGTAAGTCTAACACCCCCTCTGCTGCTTCCCAAGTCTAGGGCATACTTGTACGGGTAGTATGTCTCCGGGCTGGCCACCCATAGTCTAGGGCCTAGGTTGTATGTTATGTCCCGCTCATAGGAGAGGGGATCTAGCCTAGACGCTATCGGGATGGATGTCTAGTGTTCGGGCGGACGTAGTGTGAACCTGGCTAGTGTGGCCGGACATTATTAAAAAAAGGAGGCCAAGGCCTCATTTGTACTTATCGACCCCCACTGCCAGAGTGCCAATGGTTAGCCCGCGAGGCTAGGAGTGTGCGAGGTCACCTTGACGAGGTGAGGCCGGGTGGTATGGGACGCTCGGTCTTACATGTGCACGCCTACGTCCTCGGACGCTGGCCCAACACGAGGGAGCTACCGGATGATGGCTATGGTCGGGTGGTTCGTCCGACGCGTGTCTGTAGACGGTCCGTGTAGCCGGGAGATCCACTCCCCTTGTGTTCGTTTCATGGTAACAGAGCCGGCTAGGCTGCACGAAGGACCGTGTGCACACCCACGGATCAGTTCAAGTCTAGGGACCTCAATTTCGGGTAATTTTTAGTGATTAATTGCTGAAATTGCTTATTTTTCTTCTCGGAAGCATGTTCTATGTGAAAATTGATTTTCGATTAAAAAATCAGTAAATCAGCAAGGGAAGTGCTGAAACTCGGAGCTTTTTCATAAATTTTACTGATTTTGAGGATTACTTGTTAACTGGCTGATTTTTTTTTGTGTGATTTTCAATGAAAATCTCTATTGCTGTTTAATTGAGAGAGTAAAAGAGAGAGAGAGAGAGAGAGAGAGAGAGAGAGAGAGGGGGGGGGAGAGCGGTAGTATGCAGCGAAGAGGAGAGAGAAAAAGCTCCTGAGCTCTTGCGTTGTAGGAAGAGAGAGAGTGGATCGAAGACAGAGAGAGAGAGCCATCGTGATGTCCAGCGTGTACTTTTCGTGTGTAATCCACGAGCAGGCACACGTCTGGTGTTTTTCCCTCTTTCTCCACGCGTCCTACAAGGGGATTGCCGACCGCTAGATTTTTCTCTGCACACTCTCTCGTTGCATTGATTTTTTTTAACGCTAGCCCCTTTTATCAAGTGACCATTTTAAATTTTTTTTAAGTGGCTTGGACACTGAGTTTTTGTTTAAAAAGGGTCTGAACCTGCAAATTATAAAAAACCACTTACAGAGAGTGAGTTTTTGCAGAAAAACTCAGTTTTCAGCCCTCTGCTTCTCTCCCACCGCTCCTCTCTCTCACCCGCTCGCACTAATGAATTCTTAGGGTTGTATGAATTCTTAGTGATGCCTTTTGGACTCACTAATGCACCAGCTACATTCAACAGAATGATGGATAGAATCTTCCACTCATATAGAAGTTTTACAGGCGTTTTCTTTGATGACGTCTTAATCTTCTCAAAGACGGAAGACGAACACTACAAGCATCTCGCCTTAGTGTTTGAAGAATTACGCAAACACAAATTATTTGTGAATGCTAAGAAGAGTGAGTTCTTTCTAAAAGAAATCCACTATTTGGGCCATATAGTATCTCACAACCAGGTGAGAATGGACCCTGAAAAGATTCAAGCAGTTGTAGAATGGCCTACGCCAACTATAGTACATGATGTACAAAGTTTCCTTGGCCTCTGTTCTTATTATCGGCGTTTCATTCGAGCTTTTGCCGCGATGGCAGGTCCCCTCCATGACCTGACAAAGAAGCGGATTCCATTCCATTGGGGGTCTGGACAAAAACAAGCTTTCGAAAAGCTTAAGTATCTACTCAGTCACGGACCTGTTCTCACCGTCCCTGATCTTCGCAAACCTTTCGAGGTATACTGCGATGCCTCTGGAGATTGTGTAGGAGCAGTTTTGAACCAAGAGGGTCACGCGATAGCCTATGAAAGTCGGCGCCTTAAAGATGCAGAGTTGCATGCCTCCATATACGAAAAAGAGCTAATGGCAGTAATTCATGCTCTTTCCATTTGGAAACACTATCTATTAGGAGCTGATTTTATTATCAAGACAGATCATCAAAGTCTTCGCTACTTTCTCACACAGAGAAAGTTATCAGAAAAGCAGATGAGATGGGCCAACTTTCTTTCAATGTTTCATTTTCAGATTTTACACACTTCTGGAACAAAGAATGCAGTTGCAGATGCTCTCTCCAGGCGTCCAAAGATCAATGCACTAACAACAATTTATCATGAGGAACTAGAATCTCTCAGCGAGATGTATCCTCAAGATCCAGACTTCGCCACAATTTGGGCAGATCTTCAAGCTGGTCACTCAAAGCCACCTTATTCTATCAGGGATAATACACTCTATCGTCAACAAGAAATATGCATAGCTCAGCCTTTACGACCAAAGGTGATGGATGAAGCACATAATTCTCCTTATGCCGGGCATCGGGGAATTGCTTCCACCACTAGTGCCCTCGAAAGGTATTTCTTTTGGCCAACACTCCGTGCGGACATTGAAAAACATGTACGTGAGTGTTTAGTATGCCAAAAAGTGAAATATGACAGACATAAAGTTTATGGCAAGCTTCAGCCGCTCCCTGTGCCTAACACGCCATGGGAAAGTATTGCCATGCATTTTATTACGGATCTTCCTCGATCCAAGAATGGAAATGATGCAATCTGGACTATCGTAGACAGATTCAGTAAGCAAGCCCATTTTCTTCCAGTAAAGAAGACGATCAAAGCTGATCACATGGCTAGAATATTCCTAGCTCAGATTTTTAAACACCATGGATTGCCAAAGACTATTGTCAGCGATAGAGATCCCCGCATGACTAGTCTATTTTGGCAGGCATTGTTTGAAAACTTGGGAACTAAGCTTGATTTTTCATCAGCTTATCATCCTCAAACAGATGGTCAAAGCGAAATCGCTAATGCCACTGTTTTAGATCTCCTCAAGTGCTATGTTTCGGAACGACAATCCGAATGGGAACAGTACTTACCAATAGTTGAGTTTGCGTATAATAATACCATACATTCCTCAACTGGTAAAGCTCCCTTTGAAATTATTTACGGGAAGCCACTCTTACTTCCTATTATGGTGACCAAAGAAAACATCTTCGCCGCAGATGAATTTGTGCGCAATATTGATATTGCCAATCAACAAGTAAAGCAAGCAATTCTTCGTACTCAAGAGCAACAGAAGAGAAAAGCAGACAAGCACAGAAGGAATCTCAATCTTGAAAAAGGACAATATGTCCTGCTTCGGTTTGAGAAAGCTAGATTGAAAAAGCAGGTCGGCAAAGGGAAAGTTGTCAAACTTTCCCATAGATTTTACGGCCCTTTCAAAATTACAGATAAAGTCAATGATGTGACTTTCAGATTGGATTTGCCTTCTCACTGGTGCATCCACAATGCTTTTCATGTCAGTCTCCTCCGACCATATGTTGGACCTCCTCCAGTGGCGCCAGTACAAGAAGATCCTCCAGAAGTCGAAGAGACTGAGGAAATCCTTCAACCTGAACAGATAATACACCACTCGGAGAGACAACTCAAGTCGGGGAGTCTACATCGAAAGTATTTAGTCAAGTTCAAGAATTACACTCCTTTAGATGCAAAGTGGATGACTCAGTCCGATCTCAAGGACTACCCTGACATCTTGCACAGTTATGTTGACGCTCTACAGTTGAGGTCAACTGTTTAGAACCAAGAGGGATGTAACTAAGTCAGACTTTGTAAATAATTAATTTATTTACGAGAAAAGAATTATCTAATTAGTTGTGTGCACACCAGAATAGACCTAGCAGTTCTAAGGCCTCAGGTGAGCCTAAATGCAGGCTAGAACACCTCAGAGGGACCTTAGCAGAAATTACCCTGAAGCCCTAGTGATTGGGAAATCGGGTCTTCAGAAAGGGGTAAGCAGTAGCCTCAGATTTTAGGCTCGGGAAAAATACGCGCGTCAGTACAAGCACATGAATGAGATGGGGTCCTTAGAACAGTGACCCTAAGGCTAATAAAGCCTTAGGGTAAGTTTCGTTAAATTAAATTTAACGGTCCGTGCCCGGGCGGGCAGCCGGACAAGTGTGAACAGGTAAAGGCGGTGCAGTGCCGGTGCGGCATTGCGCCGACAGACCTTTGGTGTTCTCATAAAAGAATCATTGGTAGCAGTTGTTAGTTAGTTGCACATTTTTAATTAATGAGCTAGAAGTTTTTAAAGTCAAAAGTTGAATGGTTTTTAAGTTTTTAAAGTAAGTGTGCCAAGTGGCACACTTACCAATGCAAACTAACTCTCTCTCACTCTCACTCTCACCCTCTCTCTTCCTAGCGCCCCCTCTCCCTGATGGCTATTTAGGAGCCCCCCCTCCCCCATTTTCGGGGCTGGCAGTGCACCTACCCCCCCTAATCTGAGCGTGCTCTACGCGGTGGAGCCCTCCATTGAAGCTTGAGAGCAGCCCCTTGCGACATATGTGGTAGCCTTGTGCTCCCATTGTCAAGAACAAGGGATCTCACAGTCATAGACACCTTCTGGTGAAGTTTCATCGCGAGAAGCTGCCGTAGACGCTCTCTTAGCATAGTGCGGCTGCTGTAATTCTCTGTTTTCAGCCCCTAATCACCTCGATTAGGGCTGTTTTCAGCAGATCAACCATAGAAATCCTCTTCTCTCTCCTTATCCTAAGTCTACATCAAGTTTGGCGCGATTCCATCGCGAAGAAGACCTCTGTTTCGGCGTAGGGGTGCGCACAGGTAAGAATTTCAGGTTATGTGCAGAAAATTACAGCAAGCATGTGCGTGTGCATTTTGCTTGTTTCTCTTTTGTGTTCTATGCATGAAGGAATGAGCATGAAGGCAACACATAACGGAAGATGGACTCTCCTCTGTGAGAGCTTCCGATGAGCTGTTTCGGAAGATAGACTCTCTTTTCGAGAGCTTCCAACCAGTCTCGCAGAAGAGGGGAAATCCCCTAAGCAGTAAGAAAGTGGAAACACTTTCTCAGTCAGTAGTCAGAACAGAACAGAAGAAAGAATAGAGGACGGGCGTATGCCCCGTTCCTGTGCTTGTAAAGATTCTCCCTTAGTAATAAAGATATTCTCTTTATGGGGGGGGACCAGCCCATTTTCTGGTCCCCAATGAAGTGTCAAGTTTTCTCGCTCCCTCTAATTCTCTTGAGTATTTGAAGTGCAATTAAACGTCAGTTTACGCTTCCGTATTTTTGTGACAGTGGTATCAGAGCAAGGTCCTCTCTCTCTTCCTGAAGGGATTGACGACTCTTGGCAGACTGCAGAAATGGGAGGACGCGAGATAGAGTTATCTCTCCTTCAACAGCAGGTGGAAGAGTTGCAGAAAGCTCTCTCCCATCCAGAAGTCCAAAAGATTCTCCATACTCTTGAAAAAGGGAAGGAGAAAATGCCGATGGGGTCGGGAGAAATCCCGCAGAACCCAAAGGCGCCACAACCAAGAAAAGATCCTTTGATTGGAACTTCCCGCATGCACGAGAGGCAGAAGAAATCTCCAGAACGTCATGTGCGGTTTAATCCAAAAGTTCAAGAGCAGGATCCCCCTGATTCCCCTCAGTTTTCTTTCATGAAGGATCTGGAAGACATAGTTTCTCCGGAAGACATGTTTCTCGACGATCCGTCGCAGCAAGAAGTACATTCAAGGGAAAGGACTCCTATCCCCAAGGAGTCTAAGCATAGAAAGAAGGAGCACCATAAGAAGAAGCACCATAGGCAGAAAACATTCAAGTCGGGAGATAAAGATGTGAAATTCGACACCTACAATGGACGGCGTGATAATGACAAAGCTTTGGGTTTCATCTGCCAATTTGAAGTTGCATTTGCAGAAGGGAATTTCAAGGAAAGATCCAAGCTTCGCCATGTCAGTTTGTACCTGAAAGGCACCGCCAGCAATTGGTGGTTAACCCTTATCCTGGAAGAGCGCAAACCCCAAGATTGGACCGCTTTCAAGAAGGAGTTCTACGCACAATTCCTTCCTCCAGACTATGAGGAAGAGGTAAAGAAAGAATGGGATCGACTTTCACAATCAGAGAACGAAACTGTTCCACGCTATGTGGATAGGTTTTGGGACGTTCTCTTGAAAGTCACTCCATTCAAGAAGATTGACGATTCGGAGAAGATGCGCAAGTTTGAAGCAGGTTTGCATGAAGCCTTGCAAAAGGCTATGAAGCTTTACCCTCGAGGTAACTTGCAGATACTTATGGAATCAGCCCGCATAGCTGATGGAATACATGACAAGGGTACTCCATGGAAGATGGAGCAAAGCACTTACCATGCCAAGCAGAAGGCTCTCCATGAGCAACCTACCTCTTCTACTTCTTCTCAAAAGAAGAAAAGAACCGCCTCCGAAGCAGAAGCAAAGCCAAATCAGCCCAAGAAAGGGAGATATCTCTCTCCTGCTGAGTTGCGAACCTACATTAGTGAAGGACGATGCTTCAAGTGCGGACAAGTTGGTCATATGAAGGGTGACTGTCCAACCAAACCTCCACAACCACCCTCCTCCAATGCAGTCCCAGATGTACAGGGAAATACAACCAAGGATGGAAAAGAAAGAGCTCTTCTCAAAGCATGGGGTAGTATCAACAACCAGCGGGCTCTTATTTTGTTTGACCCTGGTAGCACAGACAACTTCATCTCTACCAAGCTAGCTGACGACCTGAACTTGCAACCCAATCGTTTCGGAGTCTCTATTCAAGCGCAATCTGCTTTCAAAGGGCAGAACTCAAACTCTACTCCAATCATAGGGAAGTTGAATCTATAGGTCGACGACTACAAGGATCAAGAGTCTTTCTTACTAGCTTCACTTGAAGGATGCGATGTTATCTTGGGAATGCCTTGGCACTACAAGATGCATCCCATTCCTGACTATGTTCAGAAAACCTTATCTTTTGCTCATAAAGGAAAGGAGTATCTTGTACTTGCAGATGCAGGTGATTGGCGTATTCTTATCGCCAACCACATTGCCATCAAGAAAGAAATGAAAAAGTGTGTTTCAGCGTACTTGATTTTTGCAAGAGAGAGAGATGTGTCTGTTTCACAACTTTCTTCCTCTTTAGAGCAAAAAAGACTTAAGTTAATAGAAAGATATAAAGATTGTTTTGCAGATGAACTTCCAAATGAACTCCCACCTTCGCGACCTGAGGATCATACCATTGATTTGATCCCAGGAAGTTCTCCTCCAAATCAGCCCCCTTATCGAGTTAGTCTAATGCAGCAAGAGGAAATTCTCAAGCAGGTTAACGAACTTTTGGAGAAGGGCTTAATAAGGCCTAGTACTTCTCCATATTGTTCACCTGTCTTGCTAGTACAGAAAAAGGATGGCACATTCCGCATGTGCATAGACTATAGATCTCTAAACAAGATCACAATCAAGAATCGATTTCCAATCCCTCGGATTGACGACATTCTTGACAAGTTACAAGGAGCAAGTGTCTTTAGTCGTATAGACTTGAAGAGCGGTTATCATCAAATCCGCATAGCTCCTCAGGACGTGCATAAGACTTCATTTAGAACAACCTTCGGGTTGTATGAATTCCTAGTGATGCCTTTTGGACTCACTAATGCACAAGCTACATTCAACAGAATGATGGATAGAATCTTCCACTCATATAGAAGTTTTACAGGCGTTTTCTTTGATGACGTCTTAATCTTCTCAAAGACGGAAGACGAACACTACAAGCATCTCGCCTTAGTGTTTGAAGAATTACGCAAACACAAATTATTTGTGAATGCTAAGAAGAGTGAGTTCTTTCTAAAAGAAATCCACTATTTGGGCCATATAGTATCTCACAACCAGGTGAGAATGGACCCTGAAAAGATTCAAGCAGTTGTAGAATGGCCTACGCCAACTATAGTACATGATGTACAAAGTTTCCTTGGCCTCTGTTCTTATTATCGGCGTTTCATTCGAGCTTTTGCCGCGATGGCAGGTCCCCTCCATGACCTGACAAAGAAGCGGATTCCATTCCATTGGGGGTCTGGACAAAAACAAGCTTTCGAAAAGCTTAAGTATCTACTCAGTCACGGACCTGTTCTCACCGTCCCTGATCTTCGCAAACCTTTCGAGGTATACTGCGATGCCTCTGGAGATTGTGTAGGAGCAGTTTTGAACCAAGAGGGTCACGCGATAGCCTATGAAAGTCGGCGCCTTAAAGATGCAGAGTTGCATGCCTCCATATACGAAAAAGAGCTAATGGCAGTAATTCATGCTCTTTCCATTTGGAAACACTATCTATTAGGAGCTGATTTTATTATCAAGACAGATCATCAAAGTCTTCGCTACTTTCTCACACAGAGAAAGTTATCAGAAAAGCAGATGAGATGGGCCAACTTTCTTTCAATGTTTCATTTTCAGATTTTACACACTTCTGGAACAAAGAATGCAGTTGTAGATGCTCTCTCCAGGCGTCCAAAGATCAATGCACTAACAACAATTTATCATGAGGAACTAGAATCTCTCAGCGAGATGTATCCTCAAGATCCAGACTTCGCCACAATTTGGGCAGATCTTCAAGCTGGTCACTCAAAGCCACCTTATTCTATCAGGGATAATACACTCTATCGTCAACAAGCAATATGCATAGCTCAGCCTTTACGACCAAAGGTGATGGATGAAGCACATAATTCTCCTTATGCCGGGCATCGGGGAATTGCTTCCACCACTAGTGCCCTCGAAAGGTATTTCTTTTGGCCAACACTCCGTGCGGACATTGAAAAACATGTACGTGAGTGTTTAGTATGCCAAAAAGTGAAATATGACAGACATAAAGTTTATGGCAAGCTTCAGCCGCTCCCTGTGCCTAACACGCCATGGGAAAGTATTGCCATGCATTTTATTACGGATCTTCCTCGATCCAAGAATGGAAATGATGCAATCTGGACTATCGTAGACAGATTCAGTAAGCAAGCCCATTTTCTTCCAGTAAAGAAGACGATCAAAGCTGATCACATGGCTAGAATATTCCTAGCTCAGATTTTTAAACACCATGGATTGCCAAAGACTATTGTCAGCGATAGAGATCCCCGCATGACTAGTCTATTTTGGCAGGCATTGTTTGAAAACTTGGGAACTAAGCTTGATTTTTCATCAGCTTATCATCCTCAAACAGATGGTCAAAGCGAAATCGCTAATGCCACTGTTTTAGATCTCCTCAAGTGCTATGTTTCGGAACGACAATCCGAATGGGAACAGTACTTACCAATAGTTGAGTTTGCGTATAATAATACCATACATTCCTCAACTGGTAAAGCTCCCTTTGAAATTATTTACGGGAAGCCACTCTTACTTCCTATTATGGTGACCAAAGAAAACATCTTCGCGGCAGATGAATTTGTGCGCAATATTGATATTGCCAATCAACAAGTAAAGCAAGCAATTCTTCGTACTCAAGAGCAACAGAAGAGAAAAGCAGACAAGCACAGAAGGAATCTCAATCTTGAAAAAGGACAATATGTCCTGCTTCGGTTTGAGAAAGCTAGATTGAAAAAGCAGGTCGGCAAAGGGAAAGTTGTCAAACTTTCCCATAGATTTTACGGCCCTTTCAAAATTACAGATAAAGTCAATGATGTGACTTTCAGATTGGATTTGCCTTCTCACTGGCGCATCCACAATGCTTTTCATGTCAGTCTCCTCCGACCATATGTTGGACCTCCTCCAGTGGCGCCAGTACAAGAAGATCCTCCAGAAGTCGAAGAGACTGAGGAAATCCTTCAACCTGAACAGATAATACACCACTCGGAGAGACAACTCAAGTCGGGGAGTCTACATCGAAAGTATTTAGTCAAGTTCAAGAATTACACTCCTTTAGATGCAAAGTGGATGACTCAGTCCGATCTCAAGGACTACCCTGACATCTTGCACAGTTATGTTGACGCTCTACAGTTGAGGTCAACTGTTTAGAACCAAGAGGGATGTAACTAAGTCAGACTTTGTAAATAATTAATTTATTTACGAGAAAAGAATTATCTAATTAGTTGTGTGCACACCAGAATAGACCTAGCAGTTCTAAGGCCTCAGGTGAGCCTAAATGCGGGCTAGAACACCTCAGAGGGACCTTAGCAGAAATTACCCTGAAGCCCTAGTGATTGGGAAATCGGGTCTTCAGAAAGGGGTAAGCAGTAGCCTCAGATTTTAGGCTCGGGAAAAATACGCGCGTCAGTACAAGCACATGAATGAGATGGGGTCCTTAGAACAGTGACCCTAAGGCTAATAAAGCCTTAGGGTAAGTTTCGTTAAATTAAATTTAACGGTCCGTGCCCGGGCGGGCAGCCGGACAAGTGTGAACAGGTAAAGGCGGTGCAGTGCCGGTGCGGCATTGCGCCGACAGACCTTTGGTGTTCTCATAAAAGAATCATTGGTAGCAGTTGTTAGTTAGTTGCACATTTTTAATTAATGAGCTAGAAGTTTTTAAAGTCAAAAGTTGAATGGTTTTTAAGTTTTTAAAGTAAGTGTGCCAAGTGGCACACTTACCAATGCAAACTAACTCTCTCTCACTCTCACTCTCACCCTCTCTCTCTTCCTAGCGCCCCCTCTCCCTGATGGCTATTTAGGAGCCCCCCCTCCCCCATTTTCGAGGCTGGCAGTGCACCTACCCCCCCTAATCTGAGCGTGCTCTACGCGGTGGAGCCCTCCATTGAAGCTTGAGAGCAGCCCCTTGCGACATATGTGGTAGCCTTGTGCTCCCATTGTCAAGAACAAGGGATCTCACAGTCATAGACACCTTCTGGTGAAGTTTCATCGCGAGAAGCTGCCGTAGACGCTCTCTTAGCATAGTGCGGCTGCTGTAATTCTCTGTTTTCAGCCCCTAATCACCTCGATTAGGGCTGTTTTCAGCAGATCAACCATAGAAATCCTCTTCTCTCTCCTTATCCTAAGTCTACATCAAGTTTGGCGCGATTCCATCGCGAAGAAGACCTCTGTTTCGGCGTAGGGGTGCGCACAGGTAAGAATTTCAGGTTATGTGCAGAAAATTACAGCAAGCATGTGCGTGTGCATTTTGCTTGTTTCTCTTTTGTGTTCTATGCATGAAGGAATGAGCATGAAGGCAACACATAACGGAAGATGGACTCTCCTCTGTGAGAGCTTCCGATGAGCTGTTTCGGAAGATAGACTCTCTTTTCGAGAGCTTCCAACCAGTCTCGCAGAAGAGGGGAAATCCCCTAAGCAGTAAGAAAGTGGAAACACTTTCTCAGTCAGTAGTCAGAACAGAACAGAAGAAAGAATAGAGGACGGGCGTATGCCCCGTTCCTGTGCTTGTAAAGATTCTCCCTTAGTAATAAAGATATTCTCTTTATGGGGGGGGACCAGCCCATTTTCTGGTCCCCAATGAAGTGTCAAGTTTTCTCGCTCCCTCTAATTCTCTTGAGTATTTGAAGTGCAATTAAACGTCAGTTTACGCTTCCGTATTTTTGTGACAGGGAGCATGATGAACAGAGGATTCATACGATTCCTCTTTATTTCTGCAGCAAGACGCTTACCTGGTGGCGTGATATGACAGAGAAGCCTACAACGTGGGCCGACTTCTGTGTGAAATTCAAGAGGGATTTCTCCAAAATGGATCCTTTGAAAGCTTACACCAAACTGCAGAGTCTTTCGATGAAAGCCATGTCTATTGATAAGTACACAACGGCTTTCAAAGAAGCGCTCACCTTCTGCAAGGTGGATTCCACGCACGCTGTGCACATGTACTTGTTGGGAGTAAATGAGGACTACCGTTGGGCCTTAATCAAGGACAAAGCCCTACTAACGTCGAGGATGCAGTGGCAGAGGCCAGGACGTTCCATTTGATAAATTGAGAGAACTATAAGAAGAAAAGAAGTTCAAACCATCAATCCGGTGAGGGCGCTTCGAGGAAGCAACCTCGATTCCAACAAAGGTCCAAATCACCGCCAAGACCTTCTCAGGAGAAGAAGAAAGCCAAAAATGCTTCAATTGATGCAGTGAAGAAGGGGGCTTGCTTCGGATGTGGCCAGACAGGTCACCAAATCAAGGATTGCCCCAAGAAGAAGACAGAGAAATCGCAAGGTCGTCCTTTGGTCCAAATTCACGAGATCTCAAGTAACTCTGATGTCGTTCAAGTTGAAATCCATCATTGAGCGCACAGTTCATGCACTAATTGTACTTTTAGCACCAAAGGGTTTGATAAGCACATCTTCTCCGTTTCCCCGAGAAGATCAATGGTCACGAAGTGACCGTACTACTTGATAATGGAAGCTCACACAATTTTGTGGATGCAAAATTGGTGGAGAAAGTGGGCCTACAGACACGGGACAGTGACCATGAGTATCGCGTGAAGATGGCTTGTGGCGAGGATACAAATGTATAGAATCAGATGGTTCCAGATTTGTCGCTCGAGCTAGCTGATTACAAAGAGAACTTGGATTTCCACATCATGCGCCTGGATAGAGCAGATATTATTTTAGGAATTCCATGGTTTTATGATAAACAAGACTCATTGTATATAGGCTATGTACATCAGTCTCTTGTTTTTGTTAAGCAGGACATGCCTCATGTATCTGTTTCGCTTTGTAATCAGATTTCTGTAAATAATGTTTTGCAATACCAATTGTTACTGCTTTAGAAATGTATAAAGATACAAAGTCTTTTGATGTTGACTTTTATCAGTGTGTACCATCTGCTTGGTTTGATTCATTAGTGCTTGGTACTTCTGTCACTGAATTTCGTAAAATGTTTCGTGTTCTGTTGAACTTCGGGATTCCGATGAATCCAATCTGATCCGAGAAACTGATTTCAAGGATGTTTTTCCTAATGATCTGCCTCCTGGCTTGCCACCTTCGAGAGGAGTAGATCATGGCATTGAGTTGGTGGCTTATAGTCAGCCCTTCTCAAAGCAACTCTATCGATTTAGTAAAAATGAGGAGGACGAGATTCAGTGGCAGCTGAAATGTCACGATTGTGACGTGTTCTTCATGATTGTATTACCTTTCTTGCTTGATTCTCTTGCAGATACGAAAACATACCAGATCCTGTTCTCGAAAGAATGTGCCTCTTCGCCCAAGAGTCGCACCTATTCGGCAAATAGCCATGCCTCTTCGGCGAATGGCTGCACCTCTATGCCGAATGGTCACGACTCTACAACAGAGAGACACGACTATTGGCCTAGGGTCACGTCTTTTGACCTATGGTCACGTCTCTTCATCGTGTCTCTTCAGATTCTATGTAAGAACGCCATTGTAGCACATTTCAATCAATCAAAAACATTCAATCTCTGAGTCTTTTGTTCTAATGTTCTGTTCAGAGTCCAGTTTTCATCTAAGTTTAAGTATGGATAAACACACATAATAAGCGTGTTCTTCACAGTGGTATCAGAGCAATTTTTTTCCCGGGCCTCTAGACTTGGTGTCTACCTAACTTCGTTATTGCCTACCCTTCCTGCAATCCTCACCCTGTGAGTTGTATGGCAACAGAGGAAATATGGTGCCCAATTCCCTACGTGTATGCGGTAACTCTTAACTGTTCTATTATCATCAGAGAAAAAAGAATATAACGAGGGCAGACAGCAGTGTGTGCGAGTGTGTGGCGTACCCAGAGTATGTGTGTGGCATACCTGGAGAATTGTGCATGGCGTGTACCCGAAGGCTCGTGTGTACAGCCGGTACATGAGTGTTGTGCCTCTTTGCCGCACCTTTTTTCAAGCAGTAGAGCAACATCACCAAGCGACAGCAGTGTTCGATATTACCTTGCGCTGGCTGATTTTTTTTTTTCCCACGCTGGCTAACTTATGAGCGCTGCTGAGTTTTTACACAGAGTATTATTTTTACGCTGGCTGGCTGACCTTTCATAAGCTTTATAAATTATTAAAGTGCCCAGCCACCCCTAATTCGGAATGACCGGCCATAAGAGGTGTTTTATTAAAAAAATTAACCACACCACAAAGCATGGTTGTAAATAAAACCACGCAACGAACCAGACTCACTGCAAAACTCTCCAGCGTTGGCCTTCTTGCAAGCATTTCTTCTGGCCGCACATCACGCGTCGCGGACTTTACCTCCTCATGGATGATAACGCGTACGACGTGCCTATTCCGTACCTGTCGTACATAGACGACGTGCCGGAAGAAATTCTTCCCAAAAATCCTCCTCCCCGCGAGATTATAATTATCTCCGATTCGCCGAAACCCGACATCATACTAATTCCAGATTCTCCAGAGCCAGAAATTGCGGAGATCCCTGCACATGTACCTATTCCTGCACCCGTTCCAGAGCAAGCTGTTCCGGAAGTATCTGTGAGGATTCCGTCTCCCACGTAATCTCCCGAACCTCCTAACCTCTCAAAAGAGAGTACCTAGTGCACATCTCGCAACGTCGTTTCGGGTTCCAGAGGTGGTCAGTGTGGCGGATTACCATTCGGTGCGAGCAGGCAGAGTTGCCACATTACGAGTTCCTTTTGACTCGTTTCCCATTCGTCGCACATCACATTCCGGCTTGTTACATGGATAACCTCTCCGCGATCCAGACTTCCCACACATTGATTCCTTTCCACGCAGAGGAAGTCGTGCCAGATTACACTTCACTGACTCCAGAGCTCGACGAGATCGAGTATTTTACGAAGGATGACCCGGCATTCGCTGAGTTCGCGAAGCTGCTACACACACCGCCTACTTTGCCTACAGGTTGGTCTTTTCTAGCCTCGCCTCGCTATGAGATGTGGGCTCGTCATGTCTGACTCAGGGACGCAATAGGGACAAGTGGACGGAGCCGCACTCTTGATCGCTATTCAGCAACAATTTGAGGCCCAAGCTTCACGACAGGCCCAGTTCGAGTCCATGCTCCAATCCTTGTCAAATGAAGTTAAAGCCCTGACATAGCCGACACCTCAGTAGGATGGCAGTTCTACATCTTCCGTACGCGGCGAAGATCAAGCCATGCCGGATCCACCTGATGCGGTTAACAATTCTGAACTTAAATATTTATTTCGATTAATCACAGAATCTAATATAAAAAAAGTGGACATAAAATCCCCTGAACCTTATGATGGTTGACGCAATAAGCGGGTGATTGATCAATGGATTTTCAAAATGGACAATTATTTTAATAACCTGGACATAACGGAGCAAAAAAAATAGCTTTGGCTGCTAGCCTCCTAAAAGACACTGCCTTTCTTTGGTGGCAAAATCGGGTTGGCCTTAGGAAAACAAACACCGACGTGGGAAAAATTCAAGCGCGCAATGTGCAAAGCCTTTGTGCCAGTGAGTGCTAACTTTCATGCACGTTCTCCGTTGCACCACTTAAAACAAAACAAAGCCGGCTACTTACATATCTCAATTCCAACGACTGAACTTGGAGATAATGACCATTACTCCCGACGATAAATTGCATTTTTCGTGGATGGACTTGAGCCCACCCTTCGCGATGATGTACACAAGGCAACCCCCCCTACAGTTGAGGACGCCATTTCATATGTGGAACGGTTAGGTGACTTTCGCAGAGACCACTTTCCGCTTGATCAAGCCGATGATCGCCCATTTGGTCGCGGATCCCGTGCCCCTTTTCGAAACCAGCGTGATGTCTCTTATTCAGGCAACAGATCACATAATGGTTCTAATGTTTCACGGTCCCAATCAACTGCTAGTTCTTTGTCCTGATCTAGTGTTTGGAGTCCGAGAGCGCAAAATAGTAGACCAAATTTACAAAATGATCGGTCTAATTTTAATCGACGTTGCCGAGGCCGACAATCTTTTCAGCAAAATTCTTATCCGGACAGACGTTCGTACGGAAATCAAGTGTCAACTTCTATAACAAACTTGGACACTCCAAGTCAAGAATCAACTGCGACAGCACCAAATAACCACTTCAAACAATTTACAAATCACAATAGATTTGCACTGGCCCGGCGGAGTTCCGTGCCTACAGATATTGGCCCCAAAGACTGGCGCCCCTTTTGGCATTTCTTTTTATATTAATCAGATCAAAGTACAAGAGAGTGGCTAGGGTTTCACTCTTAGACTACGTCCAGATGCTCTGAGAAGTGAAGCCCTCACCACTTATTTAGAGGTTACAAGGGATGCCCAAAAGCAGAGCCCCAAAAGCTTCAAAATCAAAAGCTCTGACTCTCTCTGAGAGTCCCAAAGAAAAGAAAATTACTTTTTCTCTCTCTCTTTCTCTTGCTATTGGCATAGAAAAAGCAAGAAAGCGGCCAACGCAAATTCCGCCGCAAATTACGGAAATCCGTACTGCTGCTGCCACATGGCACCCCCGGCAAAAATTAGAGTTTGCTGCAAATTAGGGTTTTTGGCAGTTTTTAGGGTTTGTAGGGATTTTGGGTTTCAGCCTGAAATTAGGGTTTCTCCATGGCCACGTCATCACTTTGTGACATACCCCCCTCTTAAAAGCATTGTAATCGACCGCGATTACGCCTGCAAAACCGACAAAAGCCATAAACCGTCTTAGCAGACACTGACTGTTAGTACCTACGTACTAGGAACACACATCTAGCACATGTACCGAATCGACGGTCACATCACACGACATCACAGGACAATCAACATTCATTCGGATCTTAGACCATGATTTATCGGCAATGTAGCTAGCATTCACATCTAGGTCCAATCGGAACCTCATCGATGTCCGATTGACTAACCCCTATTGCAACCATGTCTATTCGAGATTAATCTGACCAAAATGCTACAGCCATTTCGGCTATCAGTTCCTGCACTCAAAAGAAGTCAAGAACAAATCAGTATCATTATCAAGAATTCCATTTCATAAAGTCATACAGCAGAATACTGTCAGCTCTCAGTATCCCTAAAGCTCAAAGAGACATCAATGACTCTAGTATCTAAATCAAGGCATCTGTTGACAAAGGAGTGGAGTGACTCCCCTCTTGTGCATCCCACTGCACCAGATCTCCGACCAAGCTGAATTCTAGGTTCCATTTGGAGTAGACTATGCTAAACCAAAAGCATCGAGGTAAAGTTTCACAATCTGAGGAGTATCTGCTAGGTCCTCCTCCTCCATCTACTTCGCATCAAGTGCAAGATAATTCTTGAATTTAGCCAAGAACCGCCTTCGGACTTTACCCTTATTCTTCGTATCCTTATGTGCCAAATCTGTTCAGGAACAAGGATCTCCTCATTTTCTTCCACTTCAGGTTGCTCATCAGGCACATCACCTTTAAAAGGTTTCAAGAGACTCACATGAAATGCATTGTGAATCCTCCAAGTATCTGGCAGTTTCAATCGGAAGCAGACATCATTTATCTTTTCAGTGATCTGGAAAGGTCCGTAGTATCGCATACTAAGCTTTGGAAAAGCCTCTCCTTGCCCTTTTTCTTTCTTAGGCGTGCCTTCTCAAAACGTAAGAGCACCCAATCATCCTCCTTCAATTTCAAGTCGCGACAATGGCGATCCGCTGCCTTTTTCTGTCGTTCTTGAGACTTCTGCAAAGTCCCGCGAACTTTGGCAAAAGCCATATCCAGATCTCGCGTATATTCATCCGCTTCAAAGATCTTATCTTTCATGCTCAGGAAGGATGGAACCTTCGCAACACCTTCAACAATCTCAAATGGCGCCTTCCCCGTTGAAGAGTGTATCGTTTTATTGTAGGCAAATTCCACCAAAGGTAAATATCTTTCCCATTGAGTCTTCTGATCTGAGATATAAGACTTCAATAAATCTAGAACCACTGAATTGGCAATCTCGGATTGCTCGTCAGGCTACGGGTGAAACGATGACGAGAACTGCAACCGCGTGCCAATGTTCTCCCAAATTGCCTTCCAAAACAAACTCGTAAATCTGGGGTCTCTGTCGGAGGCAATCGTCTCAAGCATGCCATGTAATCTGAAAATCTGGGCCACAAACAGTCTCGCTAAGTGATCCGGCTTGACTGTTTTCTTTACTGGAATGAAATGAGCCTGTTTGCTAAATCTGTCAATAACATTCCAGATACCATTGTGACCACTCTGTGTTCTCGGGAGATCAAAAATGAAATCCATCGCTATACTTTCCAGGGGCGGGTGGGTATAGGTAAAGGCTGTAACAATCCATGTGCCTTATGCCTGTCAAACTTGACCTTCTGGCATACCAAGCAACTGCGCACAAACTCTTCCACATCCTTCTTGAGTCTCGGCCAAAAGAAATATCTCTCTACCCCTTTCATGGTGGTAGCAATGCCGCAGTGACCAGTAAAAGGTGGACAGTGTCATTCAGTCATAACCTTTTCCCTCAACGGCTTTGTAACGCACAACATAGTCTTTTTCATCAAGTAGCCTTCTCGAAGGGAGTATCCAGCTATTGTCTCCCCATCCCGTATCCGTGTGAAAATATCTGCAAAATCTGTATCTGTGGCATACTGATCGACCATATCCTCGAAGCTCCTATGATGTATCGCGGAAATAGCCAGAACCAACGGTTTCCGAGACAAAGCATCTGCCACCACATTCTTCTGTCCCTGCACATGGACAATCTGGAAGTGGAACTGTGACAAGATGTTCGCCCACCGCATCTACTTTTCCGAAAGCTGCTTCTGTGACAAGAAGTAGCGCAAACTCTGATAGTCTGTAAAGACAATAAAATCCGCTCCGAGTAGGTAATGCCGCCACTGAGTAAGAGCATGGATAACCGCCAAAAGCTCTTTCTCATAGATCTGTGCTGTCATCTCCGGCCTAGAGAACAAACGGCTCTCGTAAGCTATGACATGGCCTTCTTGCATCAAGACTGCACCCAGACTACGACCACAAGCATCACAATATACTTCAAATGACTTTTGCAAGTCCGGCAAAGTCAAATTGGTCCCGTAGTCAATTTCTCTTTCAATGTCTGGAAGGCAGTCACCTCTATGGGTCCCCACAAAAAAGGTACTCCTTTCTGTGTCAAGATATGCAAAGGGGAAGCAACCTCTGCAAACTTTCGTATGAACTGCCTGTAGTACGAACACAGTCCCAAGAAGCTTCTAACTTCATGGACATTCCTCAAGTCGGGCCAATCACGGATAGTCTCTATCTTAACCAGATCCATTTACACTCCTGCAGCTGACACAATGTGTCCCAAAAAGTGTATCTCTGGTAGGAAAAATTCACTTTTCTTTGCATTAATCACTAACTTGTGATCTCGTAATGCCTGAAAGACCTGAAGCAGATGATCTCTGTGTTCTGCCTCATTCTTGGAGAAAACAATCATGTCATCAAAGAAACTGCCAACAAATAGCCTGTACTCTCGAAAAATCCTGTCCATCATCCGGTTAAATGTCGCAGGAGCATTGGTTAAGCCAAAAGGCATCACCAAAAACTCAAATAACCCAAAAGTCGTCCGACAAACTGTCTTGTAGACGTCTCCCGACGCTATCCTAATCTGATAATATCCACTCTTCAAGTCAATCCTGCTAAAGCACGAGGATCCCTGTAACATGTCGAGTATATCATCGATCCTAGGAATCGGAAATCTATTCTTGATGGTGAATTTGTTGAGAGCTCTATAATCGATGCACATTCTCCAAGATCCGTCTTTCTTCAAAACCAACGACACTGGAGAGCAATACGGTGAAGTACTGGGCTGGACAAGACCCTTTTCCAAGAGGTCTTTCACTTGGTTCATAATCTCTTCATTCTGTGCTCGGCTCACACGGTAGGGTGGCCGATCCGGTGGTGTACTACCAGGTATCAGATCAATGGTATGATCTTCAGGACGAGCAGATGGTAACTCTCCTGGCAGGCCTTCTGAGAACCAATCGGCGTGAGAGTGTAGAAAATCTTGGCGGTCTTTATGAAGTTTAGACATATTTGTCCTATCATCATCACTCAACTCTTTCATAAAGATCGAGTAAACAAACAGACTGGATTTCATTAATTTTGAAATGGCCGAAGACGATACAGTAGAAACAGACTCGCCCTTCAGTTTAACATCAAGTACAATTTTTCTGCCCTTTTCTGTAGTCAAAGTCGCTTTTCTCGCCCGATAATCGACCACGGCGTTGTTCTTGTGGTACCAGGGAATCCCTAAGAGCACATCACAACCCTCCAAAGGCATTATGAAGAAGTCCTCATGCCCCAAATACCCCTGACAATGCAACCGAAGTTTGCCAATGACAGGTGTAATGGCTACGTCCCTGCCGGGTGCCGCTAGAACTGCCTCTGCAAGTGGTCCCATCCGATTGGGAGTGATCTCGAGCCGCGCCGCCAATTCCAATGAAATGAAGTTGCCTTGGCTCCTCCATCAAAGAAAATCAGGGCCTCTTGATCTTTCACTTTGCCCCAATCTCGGCAAAGTTTTGTACTCTCATCCATGGTGTCGAGATCAGTACCCACACAATCTGGAACCAGTCCTGTTTTCATCTTGCCTTTTCGTACACGATCCTTAGCTGCTCTCGAACTCTCAGTCCTTTCGTCGTCTTTGTCATTTCGTTCTTTCTGTGCCTTTTTAGGGCACTTCACGAAGATATGTCCAAGTTCCCGGCATCCAAAGCACTTCCCCTCCTTGATGAAGCGAGCTCTCTCTTGAGGAGTAAGCTTGGGTCGTGCATCCTTTCTCTCTGGGTTGCTCTTTCTCTTTCTACTTTCATTCCCAGAAGTCTGTCCGGGTCGTTGTGTCGAGACCTCATCTGTGGGGTAGGTCAGACTGCCAGAGTGAATTGCAAAGCCCCGCTTCGCATGACTCATCAACTCCTGAATAGAAGCTAACTTCTGTTCCAAGCAGTGGTCTCGGATCTCTGTAGGTAGACCCAAGGTAAACCGCTCAATCTAATCTCTGACGAGATCTTCTTGAATGAAGAGGCGGGTAGAAAAGAGCTCCAGAATCTTTCACAGTAAGAATTCACTGTATCGCTCTTGGTCATCCGGAGATGGTTCCAAGCATCTCGTATATCTCGCTCAAACTCTTGAATCAACCAAGAAGAAATAAAAAGCCTCTTGAATTTCAGCCATGTAACTAGCACAGTCTTACTTATTAGAAGCGTGGACCACCAAGTGCGAGCATTCCCCTTAAAATAATAGGCATCTCTCCGAATCTTGGAGTGCTCTGAATAGCGTCCTCCCGCGAAAGCGATGTCAAACTGTTGTATAAAAGACAAAGCCTTCGAAGCATCGGAGTATCCCAAAAAAGTATCAAACTTAAGTGCTTGGCCACCTTCCTTAAACTCTCGGACTTTCTTGCTTTTATCTTCGAGAAAGTCATACTGGTTGGCTTTGTAAAAATTCTTCTTGTTCGCATAAAAGTTTCCGTTGTCAGAGTATGAACTGTCCGTAGACGAGTCCTCTGTAGCAGTGTCACTCACTGGGCGAGACTTAGACTTCTTTGCCTTTTTCTTGCCCTTTCCGAAGCGTTGTTTCTTGCTTCAATTTTTGCTTTTCCTATCTTCTTCGCTCGAGTCTGAAGAGCTAGAACAGCTGTCAGAAGAAGAAGAAGAAGAACCGGGTAAGCCTTCAAACTTGACACGCTTCTTCAGTTTCTTTGCCTTGTCGAATGTCGACTGACGACCCAAATATCCCGGGAAGTCAGTGCCTTTCTTCTGCTTTTTGCCGTGCTTTCTGTCTTTCTTTTGCACGTCAAAAAGCTGAGCAATCCGTGCATCAACCACGTTCTCCAGTTCCTTCTCCGTATATTTCTTGGAGGCAGAAGGTTTCTTGAGAGCGGGTTTCGGGAGTGGTGGTGTGGTTCTCTGCCACTCCGTCTGTACCTCTTCCAAAGAGGTCTGGTTCATATATTTTGCCATCTTCGGGTCCCTGGCAAAATTGAGCATCATCTTTGTTGCATCATCAATCAATTTACGACGCTCCATCTCTCGCTGCTCCGCCAGAGTAGGCCTAGGCGGGCCATACTCCGTGCCGAAATCTTCGTTGTGATCCCTGCCCGCATCTCCAGATGCAAAGGGAGTCGACTGATCATTGCCTGAAGCCATAGGTGCCGCGAAAAAAACAAAATTTCGGGGATCGGATTTTCCGTAGAAGAGAAATCGGCCGTGCTCTGATACCACGGTAACAGACTTGGACACTCCAAGTCAAGAATCAACCGCGACAGCACCAAATAACCACTTCAAACAATTCACAGATCACAATAGATTTGCACTGGCCCGGCGGAGTTCCGTGCCTAGAGATATTGGCCCCAAAGACTGGCGCCCCTTTCGGTATTTCTTTTTATATTAATCAGATCAAAGTACAAGAGAGTGGCTAGGGTTTCACTCTCAGACTCTGCGTCCAGATGCTCTGAGAAGTGAAGCCCTCACCACTTATTTAAAGGTTACAAGGGATGCCCAAAAGCAGAGCCCCAAAAGCTTCAAAATCAAAAGCTCTGACTCTTTCTCGCTCTCTGAGAGTCGCAAAGAAAAGCAAATTACTTTTTCTCTTTCTCTCTCTTGCTATTGACGTAGAAAAAGCAAGAAAGCTGCCAGCGCAAATTCCGCCGCAAATTACGGAAATCCGTACTACTGCTGCTGCCACGTGGCATCCCCATCAGAAATCAGGGTTTGCTGCAAATTAGGGTTTTTGGCAGTTTTTAGGGTTTGCAGGGATTTTATGGTTTCAGCCTGAAATTAGGGTTTCTCCGTAGCCACATCATCACTTTGTGGAAACTTCTACCGCTCCTCCACAACAATCAAGTTCACAATCATCCAAAGATGGATTATGTACCCTTTGCGATGGACCTCATCGTTGGTTCCAATGTGATAAACGGCCTCAACCATCTAACCTTCGATGAAACGCTAATGCAGAGATACCTACAGTGTTACCTTTTAATTTTGACCGATCTGCCAATTCTACTTCACAGCAAGACAGAGGCAAACATGTTGTTAACACAATACGCGTTTCCAAGGTGGCTATATTTTTAATGAAAAATGCCAAGAATACTATTCCCGTACCGAGCAACTTGTCTAATCAAGTCTTAAGTCTCCTTGGCTTCATTCATGGCAAACCAATTAACATTTTGGTTAATAGTGGATGTTCCAATAATTTTGTGAGCACCAACATTGTGCATCGACTAAAATTGCCTATTGTCCAGAGTACTCAACCGTACGATGTTGAGTTAGCAAATGGGTCATTCTTAACATGCAACACAATTGTTTAGCAGTTGCCCTTTGACGTTCAAGAATATTAGGACAATCTCACTTTCGAAGTAATGCCATTATCCACTTATGATATGATTCTTGGCCAATGCTAGTTATACCACTATGACCCTCTGATCAGTTTCCGAGGACATACTATAACTCTTTGCATAGGTGGTCAGCTTCTTACTCTCAATGGCTTATTTCGTGTACAACCGGTGACTGTCGTTTCTGCATCGCAAGTTAAACGGATGGTACGAAAACCCGACAATTCTACAGCACTTTTAATGATACGTAGCATCGACGATGTTGCAACTGATACAGTTCAATCCAAACCAGGACCAAAGCCAACAGCTTACCTTGAGCAACCATTCTATAAACCATACTTGGATCTTTTTCCTGATGACTTGCCGAGCACCTTACCTTCTCGTAGACTAGTAGATCATCCGATTGATCTCATTCCTGGTAGTGCTCCGCCTACACGAGCTCCGTATCGAGTCTCATACTCTGAATCTCGGAAAATTCAAAGACAACTAGCACAATTGCTAGATAAAGGTCACATTCTTCCAAGTAAAAGTCCTTTTGGTGCTCCAGTCTTGTTGGTTATAAAAAAAGATGGTTCGATGCGCTTGTGTATAAACTACCGCGCATTAAACAAATCAACAATTAAAAACAAATTTGGATTGATGAACTGTTTGACCAACTTTTGGGTGCTAAAGTATTTTCGAAGATCGACTTGAAGTCTGGTTATCATCAAGTCAGAATCAAAGCAGGTGATGAGTATAAAGCGGCATTCAGAACAAAATATGGACATTATGAATTTCTGGTAATACCTTTCGGATTAACCAATGCTCCTGCATCATTTATGACCTTAATGAATGAAATTTTTGGTCCATATCTGGATAAATTTATCATTATCTACTTGGATGACATTATGGTTTTCAGCAAAGATATTGTTGAACACAACGAGCATCTTCGTTTGGTGTTTTTGGTATTATGGACTAATGTGCTTTACGTCAACAAGAAAAAGAGTTTTTCAAGGATCGGATCGAGTATCTTGGTCATGTTATATCAGCTAATGAAATAGCAGTTGACCCTCAGAAAATCAAAGTCGTTATGGAGTGACCTCTTACAACAACAATATCGATGTTCGTTCACTCTTGGGATTAACAAATTTCTATCATACCAAGGTTTTATAGATTTTCAGATATTGTTGCTTCTCTACAAGAGTTGACGAGGTTTGACAAACTTACCTGGTCTTCAAAAGCAGAAAAGTCTTTTAATGATCTCAACAAGCCTTAGCAACTACTCCAGTCATAGCTATTGCGGATCCTACAAAACCATTTCTTGTGATGACAGATGCTTCAGATCGTGCTTCTGGTGGTGTATTAATGCAAAATGACAGGGTTATTGCATTCGATAGCAAGAATTTTACTGCTATTCAGATCCGTTATCCAATCTATAACAAAGAGTTTATAGCCATTGTCCATGCATATCGTACATGGAAACATTACCTTTTGGGAGACGACACTGTTGTCAAGACGGATCATCGATCATTGCAGTATATTTTTACACAACCAGTTATGAACCCTCGACAAGGACGTTGGGTGGAATTTTTGGCAAATTTACAGTGGTCATTGAATATGTGCCAAGACTTCAGAATTCGGTAGCAGAGGCACTTAGTAGAATGCCTCAAACCACGAATATGGCAATTTCTACAGCTACATTTGATATTCCTGATTGCTTTAAGGATGAATACTTCACCGATCGAGATTTTGCTGAAATTTTTCAAGTGCTTCGAACAAACACTCCTACACAGGCATCAATGAACTTGCTTGCAACTTATATAATGCAGGATAATCTGTTGTATTATGATAGAATTTGTGTACCACATAATTCGCTTTTTGCGAAAAATTATTATTCAAGAACATCATGAAGTACCTTATGCTGCTCATCCCGGCATCCTTATGTTGCTCATCCCGGCATCAACAAAACGTACAAACTATTGACAGTTGTTTATTATTGGCCTCAAATAAAGCAAGACGTCGTGAACTTTGTCAAAGCTTGTCACTCTTGTCAAACTATGAAGGCGTCACGACAATTACCACAAGGATTGTTACAGCCTTTACCAATTCCAAATGTAACGCTGGGAAAGTATCAACATGGACTTCATCACAACGTTGCCCAAATCTTCCAAAGGAAATAATCAAATGTTGGTGATAGTGGATCGATTTTCCAAAATGGTACATTTCATACCTTGCAGAATTACAGCTTCGGCACTAGATATTGTTTCATTATTTGTGCAACATATATTTCAAATCCGTGGATTATCAAAATCAATCATTTCAAATTGAGATCCGTAAGTTTACACGACATTTTTAAACCTCCTTATTCAAATCATTGGGAACAAATCTTTTATTCAGTTCAGCTTATCATCCACAGACTGATGGGCAAACTGAACAAGCGAATCAGATATTGGAGAAAATGTTACGACATTATATATAAACTCGACTAAATGCTTGAGAAGAATATTTGCCATTGGTAAAGTTTGCTTACAATAACTCCTTTTACTCGGCAATTGGCATGACTCCCTTCCAAGCAGCCTTCAAACATACTCCGTTGAGTCCTACAAATTTTGTGATACAACATAAGGTTGCTTTGGCAGATCAATTGGTAAATGAAATGCAAGATATTCTTATTAAGATCAAGGACAAGGTGGCACATGTTCGACGGATTTATCAAAAGCAAGCAAATAAACATTGTCGCCATACATAGTTTCAAGAAGGTGAATTGGTGTTAGTTACTATATGTTGCTTCACATCGATAAAAGACAGTGAAGGCTGTTTTTCCAAAGTTACGGCCCAAATATTATGGTCCTTTCACGATTTTGAAGAAGTATTCTACAGTTAGTTACAGACTTGAACTTCCACCAACATGGGGAAAGATTCATCCAATATTTCATATTTCATGGCTTGAGAAATATATTCCAAGAGATTCAATTATTCCAGATGTCTCATCCTATGTTCCAGAAATAGAGTAAGAACACTTGATTCTAGTTCCATAACTTATTCGTGATGTTTGTCAGAAAGAGACAAGACAGAAGATTACTACAGAATTCCTGGTCAAGTGGATGGATCCAGATGAATCAGGTTCTACATGGCAAAAGGATGAAGAGATGCAACAATACCTCAGCTTCTACAAGAGTTCTTTGATAAACGAATGTCTATAATTTAATACACACGATTTTATTTTAAATGGGAGGGAATGTTACGATTGTAACGTGTTCTTCATGATTGTATTAACTTTCTTGCTTGGTTCTCTTGCAGATACAAAGACGTAACACATTAGAGACCCCTGTTCTCAAAAGGATGTGCCTCTTCGCCCAAGAGTCGCACCTCTTCGGGCGAATAGCCATGCCTCTTCGGCGAATGGTTGCACCTTTACGCCGAATGGTCACGACTCTACAGCAGAGAAACACGACTATTGGCCTAGGGTCATTTCTTTTGACCTATGGTCACGTCTCTTCATCCTGTCTCTTCAGATTCTATATAAGAACGCCATTGTAACACATTTCAATCAATCAAACACATCCAGTCCCTAAGGCTCCATGGAGCGTTGTATTTCACGAAGATAGACCTGTGATCAAGATATCATCAGATACGGATCAAACTCGAAGATGTTCCCAAGACGGGTTTCCATACGCTTTATGGTCACTATGAGTTTTTGGTCTTGCCTTTTGGTTTGACCAATGCTCCAGCTACGTTTCAGCAGATGATGAATGATCTGTTGAGACCTTTTCTAGGCAATTTCGTTGTTGTATTCTTCGATGACATCTTGATCGATCTACAACCGAAGTTTGTCTGAGCATTTAGTACATATAAGCGTTGTTTTCGAGGTACTGAGAACTGAGCAACTTTATGCTAAGGCTTCCAAGTGTGAATTCTTCAAGAAAGAGCTTCTGTATTTGGGTCACATCATTACTCGCGATGGAATTCTCGTTGACCCTAAAAAGTTGGATAGGGTGCGAAATTGGCCCATTCTGAAGAATGTGCGCGAAGTAAAGTCCTTTTTAGCCTTTACTGGATTCTTTCGCAAGTTTATCAAGGATTACTCTAAAGTTGCTGCTCTGCTCATGCAACTTTTAAAAGGAGGGATGAAAGGACCGAAGACTTTGGGTCCTCATCGTAAAGGTAATCCCCCTATTGTCTGGAATGAGCGTCTCGACAAAAGCTTTCGGACACTAAAGCACTTGGTAACTACTGCGTCAATATTGCACATTGTGGATCCTAGCAAACCGTTTGTGGTTGAAACGGATACCAGTGATTATGCCATTGGTGCGGCGTTATACCAGAATGGACGGCGTTTGAAAGAAAGAAACTTTCTGACGCTGAGATCCGTAATCCAAAGTATGCGAAGGAGCTTTACGCCGTAGTCCACGCCTTGAGAAAATGGCGACACTATTTGTATCGCTCTACATTTGTTGCGTGGACAGATCATCACTCCTTGCACTATATATGAGATGAGGGTGATCTTAGAGGCCGGAAGGCTAGTTGGGTTGAGCTTATGCAAGAGTTTGACTTTGAGATCCGTTATAGAAAAGGATCCAACAATCGAGTTGCCGATGCACTCAACAAGATTCCTGAGGTTAATGCCTTGTCTATGGCTGAAATCTCGACAAATTTCTCTCTCTCTCTCTCTCCGAGGGCTATGTCGATCCGATAGCTATTTTGCCAAGATATGGAACAAGGTCGAAGCGGGGCATGACTCGCAAACAGGCTTGGGTGGTCCGGAGACCCAAGTGAGTCGTGTTGGAGAGACGAGACAGCGACAATATTCCATTAGAGGTGGACTATTGTTCAGAAATGGAAAGTCTGCGTGCCGGAAATCGATGAGGTTCGACAAAGGATTTTGCTCGAATGCCACGATGTTCCTAGCGCTGGGCACCTAGGCATCCAAAGAACTTTGGCTTTGGTCAAGCGATATTTCTATTGGCCAAGGATGCGCTCTACATAGAGAGCTATGTGAAGAGATGCTGTCACGAGGACGTGGCAGTTATTAACCATGTCACAGAGATGTGGCAACTGCTAACCTTGGTTGTTGGTTTCTTTCCAATGGGGTTTATTTTATTTATTTTGAGACCCTCTTTTTGAAGTAGCAAACGGTCGGACATTGTATGGCCAATGTGAACGGTAGATTCACCCGCAGACGGGAAGTGGTCGGCACTGAAATTCGTATGGTAAGAGGATGTCTAGGCTCAGAGCAAGATCATAAAGGTCCCCCCGTCGCACTTAGCAAGTTGGTGGATACTAGGAAGTGAACTCAATTAAGGCATAAAGTCAAGGTGGGACTACCAACAAAAAGTATCCGACAGTTGGGCCACATTGCATTTTTGGATGCGGTCCCAATGAGGATAGATGGTCAGAAGACCAGTGGGAGCCCAACGGAAGCATCTCCTAAAATTTAGGGAACTGCTATTTTGGGCCACGAAATGTGTTCGCGTCATTACCTTCGGTATGACCGCGAAGTCAACTGACGCACCAGTTGAGATATTTTTAGCAGGGAAAGCCCAAACTCGGAAACTGGGCGACGTGTCAGCTTGTGAGCGATTCTGCCACTCTGGGAGGCAAAAACGAGCTGCATATCAACAAAGGGGGCGCCATTTTCAGCCACAGGCGGATTGCAACAGGTACAGAAGCTATGGAATGCTTACCTTGCCCTCTATGCACAGTATGGTGACGGGAGTGATGCCCCGCACGCTACATACTGCTCTCTTTCTCCCCTACATGCAGTTATGTGATGCCCCACAAGAGGGCTACTCATTTGACTGATGTACAGTTGTGTGGGTTCATGCTTTTGTGCTGAGGCAAGAGCCTCCTTGAGCAGGAACAGGGGTAGCTAACTGCTGCTCCAAAGCAGGCACTGGTGAGGGTCATAACCTCACCGTACAGGTGCAAAATCAGCGCTGTGTATGCGCTGTAATTTGACTGTTTTTCAGCCATACGGACGCCAGGATCATTGGGAATCGTGCCCCACTGGCAAAGGACAGTTAGGGGACTGTTTGGGGCTGGAAACAGGGCAAAAACCAGTAAATACAGCGTGCTGAATTTACTGTTTTTGGACAGGAATCAGAGGGTATACGACAGTGCAAGCGAGTTCCAGCAAGGGAATTGGTTTCGCGCAAGTTTTGGGGCTGTTATGCTGCCGAAATTTGGCCAAATCAAATGGTATCTAGGTGGATACACGTGAAGGATTCCCAGGACCTTACCTTGTAATTTACCCTCCTAAAGAATAAAGAAATACCGAAAGGGGCGCCAATTTTGGGGCCTACAGGTTGTCGGCGTCTGCTCGGAGCATTCTAGCTTCCGAGCCGTGTGTGTATTCAAGTGTTAACTCCCGTCGCAGGTTCTCTTTGCAAAGTGCTCTGTGTGTGTGTTTAAAGTAAAGAATTTCGGGTGAAAGCCAACGCCTACCGCCCTACAGGCCGGTTTCAGATGCACTCAATGTCGGGTCAATAAGGCAGAGCGCCTTAAGAAAGCTGGCCTGCTACATCCATTGGAAATCCCAGATGCCAAGTGGCAAAGTATTTCCATGGACTTCATCGTTGGTTTGCCAAATACTAGTCGGGGGAATGATGCCATTTGGGTTGTGGTCGATAGACTTACAAAAATGCCGAAATTCATACCAACAAAGTCGACGGTAAAAAGACATGAGTTGGCGGTTTTATTTATCGATCAGCTTTATAAGTTGTATTATCACGTGCACATCTAACCCTATGTGCATGTGGACAAGCTACTTCATGACAAGGGCTCAGTTCAGCTTAGGAAGTGTTCTGGCACCTTTGTGAGTCTGTTCGCAGATCGAGCATGTCCAAACACTTGAGTAGTTGCAGTTCCTCTCGTTCCACACAGCATGATCATCAAAATACAATCAGTACCCATCAGGAGCATTTTACAGTGCATAGAACCCAATTTCACTATTTTAGCCATTTTTCACTTATTATCATTAAGTGACTTTGTTGGGAAATTGGGTACGGCAAATTGGCTAAGTTAATATATAAGAAAGCTAGCGCTAGCACTTGCAGAAGAGGCAACACGGTCCCAGTGTCTGACAGTGCACCTTCTCAGCAACCCCAACAAGACCACCCACGTTTTTGCAACAGATGGCCCTAGCGTTTTCTGCAACAACTTAGCTAGCGTTTTTCATCAAGATCAGCCCCAACGTTTTGCAGTTTCCAGATCAGCCTGGCGTTAGCAGTTTCCAGCAGATCAGCCTAGCGTTTTTGCAATTGCAGATTACCTTCAGTGTTTTGCAGTTTCCAAGCAACAGAACCATCTAGTGCATCAGCGTTTTCAGTTTCCAGCAGTCAGACTCCGCACCGCAGCCCCCAAACCTTGCGGATCTCACCTTCCCACGGCAAAACCTCGCCGCACGGTCAGATCAGCCAGCGTTTGCAGATTCAGCCCCCTATTCGTAGTTTTCAGCATCTGCGTTTTCAGCGCATCGTCATCGCGTGGTCGTCGTCGCCGTTGTCACCGACATAGAGTCAAAATTCAGCAGATACAAGATTTGCAGATTTCAACCCCTAGCGTTTTCAGTTTTCAGCCCGTCTCGTCATCGTCGTCGTCGACATCGTCAGCAAGTCAATTGCATTTAGACCATTGTAAAAGGATTGTGCAATCAATAGCATAGACCTCTCTCGCCATAGAGAGTGGGGCCCTGGGAGGAGGGTTTGACAACTTTTCTGGTGTCGTATTCTTCTTTCTCTATCTCTCAGTCTCAGCACCTTCATTCACAGTGTTTACCACTTGTTTGTGATCATTTGCACTCACTCACTAAAGGGACAGAAGGCTCTCCCTTCCGTAAGTAAAAGGAACCCTCGAGCACAATTCGGAGCACTCATCTTGAGCAAAGTTCAACATTCACTTCCGCTGCACCTTACATTGGTATCAGAGCTTTGGTAGTGTTCTCTATCACTCAAGGAAAGAACCACAAGAGTTTTTTGGCTTGTTGCCGGTCGCCGAAACCCAAGACCACTTGGGCGTGTCGATTCGTAATCGTGTTTTTGAAGAGTGACAAGAAACCCAAGAAAGAAGGGCTTGTCCGGCCTCCCCTTGTTCCTCTTTTCACTCATTGAGAGCGGACCATGCACTTAGCAGTCGGCCAATCGACGTGAGGTGGGAAAAGCAACCTTGGTGTGAGCGCAAGGCCGCCAAGGGGTGCGCCCGCAAGAAAGAGTAGAGCTCGGGTAAGAGAAGATCCTTCTCTAACACATTGCAAGCTAAAGACGAACCTCAAGAACTCAAGAACCTCAAGACCCCCAAGAACCCAAGTTCCTCGTGAGCTTTAGAACCCAAGATCTCAATGTACGGTCATCACCAGAAGCGAAATGGATACTTTGCACGAAGGTGATGAGCATGGAGGTGGTGAAGAAGAATTTTCCCCAACAGAAGGTTTTTCCGACCCTCCCTCTTCCCCATCTACGCCAAGGATTGCACCAAATGCTATGGAGGCTTTGGTCAAGACGATGATGGACATGATATTACAACAAGAAGCGCAACGCGCCACCTTGGAGCGCGAGCGCGAAGAAAGAAGGGCAGAATTGGATCGCGAGCACAAAGAAAGAAAGGTAGAATTGGAACGCGAACGCAAAGAAAGACGGTTACCCTTGGAGCATGAGCGTGAGTGTGAGCAAGCGTGCTTAGCGGCCGAAGACAGAAGGGTAGCCTTGGAGCGTGAGCGTGAGCAAGCACGCTTGGCGGCCGAAGATAGACGAGCGGCTTTGGAGTTAAGAGAGTGAGACGAAGAGAGACCAACGCATACAGACGTTGGTCCTACAGTTACTCACCTCGAAACCCGAGCCCGTCAAAGATGTTGGAACTTCATTAAGTGGCGCAAGCTGAGATTCGGACTCCAACAACCCCGTCACCGAGAAGTTGACATTTTAGTAAGATGATGATAAGATGGATGCTAATGCTATTCATTCTTGGTTGCATCAATTTAATGCTTATTTTGCGACAACTAAAAAGACAGGAAATAGCAAAGTTTTGACGGCAGCCATGTATCTAGTTGGTGATGCCATTAATTGGTATCAAGCGTGGCAAGAGGAGCAATTGGCCGCGCACCTAGAGGAAGCCGAGGTAGGCGTGCCCCTTTCTTTCAGTTGGGCCGACTTCCAAGACAAGCTCAAGGCGCGGTTCTTGCCACCTCAGTACCTAGCACGGTTAAAGGAAGATTGGCACAATCTCAAGCAAAATGGTACTCCAATCATGTCTTTTTCTAACCGTCTTTTACAGCTTGGCACCCAATTACGCAAATCGGATACGAAGCGCAAAGAGGCTTTAATTTTCGGGTTGGACGACTATATCAAGTTTGATGTCGAAGTACTCGACCCCATAGATCTCAACAAGGCGGTAGCAATTGCTCTCCCACAAGAGATGAAGCACAATAAGGAAAAGCCGAAGAAGAACAAGACTTCTCAAAGTACCTCTCAGACTCCTCAGAACCCGCAGAACGGTAAGAACGGTAAGAATGGTAAGAAAGGTAACTCTTCTAACCAATCTTCCTCTAGTCTCTCAAAAAAGAACACTCACAATGAATCTAAGGGTAAAGCTAACACAATTGCTAAACCTAAGCTCACCCCATATGAAAAAGCGGCACAAGGAATTTTAGGAGGATACATCACGTCAGAAGAACAAAGCATTTATTCTAAGGAAAGTCGATGTTATCATTGTCACATCAAGGGTCACATTAAAAGAACATGTCCTAAGATTGAATCTAGCGAATCTAAAGAACCGACAGAACCCACATCCTCTGTTAATGCCATAAATGAGAACACGAGTGTGACCCAAGTTTCTCATGATCCTCCCATTGATGAGTCTCTCATTAAGTGTTATGGTCATGTGAAGGGTCAGTGTTTTGTCATATTGTTTGATCCAGGCAATATGCATGATGTGATAAGTGACTCTTGTCGAGAGAGCCCGTGTGGAGGTTAGCAAGACATCTCCTTTCGAGGTGTCGGGCTTCGCTCCCGGTATGAACTCTCTCATTACACGCGAGTGCCTTGATGTGTTGTTGTTGCTAAATGGACTATTTTCTTATTTTCTCGAGTAATTTCTTTTTATTGAAATTGTCACGTGACACATCCAACCCTATGTGTCCGTGGACAAGCTACAGCATGATCAGGGTTCAGTCAATCCAGTCAGTTTAGATTTAGAAGTGATCTCGCACTTATGTGAGTCTATTCGTAGACCGTGCATGTCCAATCACTTAGTGTAGATGCATATCCTCTGGTTGCACACAGCATGATCATCAGCATTCCCATCAGAATCCATCAGATTCCATCAAGGGAATTTTCCATTACATTTAGCCTATTTTACCAATTTTTTGCATTTTTTACTTATTAATTTAAGTGACTTTCCAACAAAAGTAGGTAGAGAAATTTGGGTAAGAAAATATATAAGCAAACCAAAGCTAACACTATTTGGCAGAAGAGGCAACAGGAGCCAAGCTCAGCAGGCAACTCCTCAGCAAGACAAAGACTTTGGCGGTTTTCCTCCAAGCAGCAGATCCCCCATCCTAGCGTTTCTTCATCAGCATTGCGTGGCGTTTTTGCACCAACCAATCATCGCCATACCTCCCACTGCATAGCGTTTCTGCATCAATTTCATCGCCAGCAAACCCAAGCAGCTAGCGTTTTTTATAAACCCCAGCCTAGCGTTTTTTAGAACATAAGCCCTGGCGTTTTGAATAACCAGCCTTGCAAATCCAAGCCCTTACAAATCCCAACCTTGGCGATCCCAATCAGTAGAAGACCCGCAAGTTTCAGCCTCGAAGAGTAGCAAATTCAGCCCCGGTAAGACCATCAGTTTTCAGCCTAAAGACACCTCAATTTTCAGCCCTAAACCTGTAGATTTTCACGACAAAGACCCACAGAAAACAGCCCCGATACCAGCGTTTTTGGACTAGTCGCAGATTTCAGCCCATAGCGTTTTTGGACAGCAGTAGGAAGATTGCAAATTTCAGCCCGTAGGTCGACTCGTCATCCCTGTCGTCATCGTCGACATAGCTTAGACTTGCATCAGTTCCATGCATACAGTTTGTACAAGTTTGTGCAATCATAAGTAGACCACTCTCGCCGACGAGAGTGGGGCCTTCGAAGGAGGGTTTTACGTCTCTGGTGTCGTATCTCTCTTCTCTCTCCATCTCTCTGTCTCATACACTTGCACGCACAATGTCCATTCACTTTGTTTGTGATCATAGCATTCTCTCATTAAGAACGGAGGGCTCTCCCTTCCATAAGAACAAAAGGAACCTTGAGCACAATTCGGAGCACTCATCTTGAGCAAAGCGCAAACATTCATTCCGTTGCACGTAACGTTGGTATCAGAGCTTTGGCAGTGTTCTGTATCACTCAAGGAAAGAACCACAAGAATCACAAGAATTTTTTTTTGCTTGTTGCGGTCGTACGAACCCAAGTTCGCTTGGGCGTGTCGATTCCTAATCGTGTTTTTGAAGAGTGACAAGAATCCCAAGAAAGAAGGGCTTGTCCAGCCTCCCCTTGTGTCTCTTTTCACTCATTGAGAGCGGACCGTGCACTTAGCGGCCGGCCAATCGACGTGAGGTGGGAAAAAGCAACCTTGGTGTGAGCGCAAGGCCGCCAAGGGGTGCGCCCACGGAAAGGAGTAGAACTCGGGTGAAGAGAAGATCCTTCTCAAACGCGGTTTGCAAACGAAAGAAAACCTCAAGAGCTCAAGAACCCCGAGAAAAAAGACCCGCAAGAACCCAAGTTCCTCGTGAACTTAAGAACCCAAGATCCGCAAGAACCCAAGTTCCTCGTGAACTTAAGAACTCAAGAACCCAAGAACCCACAAGAACCCACGACTTCAGAATGGTCATCACTCGAAGCGGAATGGATATTTCGCTTGGAGGTAATGAGCATGAGAGAGGCGAAGAAGAATTTTCCCCACCATGAGGTTTTTCTGACCCTTCCCCATCTACGACAAAGATTGCACTAACTTCAATGGAGAAGTTGGAGCTGATGTTTATGGAAAGAAATTTAGAACGCGAAGCAAGAAATGCAGCAAGAATGGCAGAAATGAAATGCAGACACGCACAAGACAAAGCAGAAAGAGAAGCAGAAAGAAAGGCAAGACAAGAACAAAGAAACCGACACATGCAAGAGTTCTTGCAACTCTTTTCTCAAGTGCCAGCACAGATGCAAGAGATTCAGGAGACAGAGACTCTCTCTCAGTCTCTTCTTTCTCCAAGCATGATACACAGGATTTACATGATTATGAGAAGCATGATGAATTGAATGACAATGATTTGCATGATGATAAGCATGATGATTTGAATGATAATGATGAGCATGATGATTTGGATGCCAATGATAAGCATGATGATTTAGATGACACTGACAACCATGATGATTTGCATGATCAAGATGTGATTTCTCACAAGCATGATGATTTGCATGATCAAGATGTGATTTCTCACAAGCATAATGAGTTGCATGAAGATGATGTGATTGTTCACAAGGATGATGTACTAGTGGATGCTTTTTCTAGCGAAGCTAACCTCGTTGTAGATTCGATCAATCACGAAGAACCGATCTTGGCTTTCGAGTCGAGGTCCAAAGAACCCCCACAGGACGATTCGATCATTCAGGAAGAACCGATCTTGGCTCTCGAGCCTAGGTCCAAAGAACCCTCGCAGGAAGTATTATGTGTTCGCATGATTGATACGCACGCATTGTTCGAGTGTTTCATTCGTGATCGTTTCCTATATTTTAGTCAGCGTCTTTATGTGATCCCTTTTCCTAGGCATGACATATTGTACATTGAGCACGTTTCACTTATGAATACGCACGAATGTATGCGGATTTTTCATGAAAAGCTGAAAAGTATGCATTCAAGGAAGTCACATTCCATGTCTTTTCCTTGGCACGACACATTTGAAGAAAGAGCACATGAAAATATGAGCACCAAGCATGGGCATTTCCGTTGTGAATTGCCAAAGGTGATTGCACTAGATCAAAAGAGAAAGATTCGATCTCATTGTTTGCATGTGTTTGATGAACGGTTTGGCACTCCGTGTCTTTGTTCATCTACATGGCATGCACAATCTTTGAGGAAGACAAGATTTTTTCCATTCACTTTACATGGAATGGGTATGTTCATGTTTTTGTGTTGGAAATGGTTTCTGGAATTTTCAGCCATGGAGATTCTTGAAGAAGAAAGAAGCATGACATTTGACGAAGTTGAAGCATCGACGGAGCCACAAGAAACTTTGTGTTGCTTTCGGCGCAGCCCAGAGAAGCAAGCGTTGCAGACCTTTATGAAGTTCAAGTACCGCACGACCCACACGTCAGAGTGGGCCGGCGAAGAGTCCCTTCCAGGATTCCGGATGCTATTGGCGATCTCCCTCGACGCCATACAGTTCGGTACCAGTACCTCACTTTGAAAAGGAGGGGATGTCACGTGACACATCCAACCCTATGTGTCCGTGGACAAGCTACAGCATGATCAGGGTTCAGTCAATCCAGTCATTCTAGATTTAGATTTAGAAGTGATCTGGCACTTTTGTGAGTCTATTCGTAGACCGTGCATATCCAGTCACTTAGTGTAAATGCATATCCTCTGGTTGCACACAGCATGATCATCAATATTCCCATCAGAAACCATCAGATTCCATCAGGGGAATTTTCCAGTGCATTTAGTCTATTTTACCTATTTTTGGCATTTTTTTACTTATTAATTTAAGTGACTTTCCAACAAAAGTAGGTAGGGCAATTTGGGTAAGAAACTATATAAGCAAACCAAAGCTAGCACTATTTGGCAGAAGAGGCAACAAGAGCCAAGCTCAGCAAGCAACTTCTCAGTAAGACAAAGACTTTGGCGGTTTTCCTCCAAGCAGCAGATCCCCCATCCTAGCGTTTCTTCATCAGCATTGCATGGCATTTTTGCACCAACCAATCATCGCCATACCTTCCACTGCATAGCGTTTCTACATCAACTTCATCGCCAACAAACCCAAGCAGCTAGCATTTTTTATAAACCCCAGCCTAGCGTTTTTGAGAACATCAGCCCTCGCGTTTTTGAATAACCAGCCTTGCAGATCCCAGCCTTGGCAATCAGTAGAAGACCCGCAAGTTTCAGCCTCGAAGAGTAGCAGATTCAGCCCCGGTAAGACCATCAGTTTTCAGCGTAAAGACACCTCAATTTTCAGCCCTAAACCTGCAGATTTTCAGCGACAAAGACCCACAGAAAACAGCCCCCAAATCAGCGTTTTTGGACTAGTCGCAGATTTCAGCCCATAGCGTTTTTGGACAGCAGTAGGAAGATTGCAGATTTCAGCCTGTAGGTCGACTTCGTCATCCCCGTCGTCATCGTCGACATAGCCTAGACTTGCATCAGTTCCATGCATACAGTTTGTACAAGTTTGTGCAATCATAAGTAGATCACTCTCGCCGACGAGAGTGGGGCCTTCGGAGGAGGGTTTTACGTCTCTTGTGTCGTATCTCTCTTCTCTCTCTATCTCTCAGTCTCATACACTTGCACGCACAGTGTCCATTCACTTTGTTTGTGATCATAGCATTCTCTCATTAAGAACAGAGGGCTCTCCCTTCCATAAAAACAAAAGGAACCTTGAGCACAGTTCGGAGTAATCATCTTGAGCAAAGCGCAAACATTCATTCCGCTGCACGTAACAGAAATTAGGATATTTAAAGATATGCACTTGAACCGTAAGGTTAGGAACTGTAGATCTACTCGAATTATTAAAAGCCATCAACAACGGAAAACTCTGATGCGTCATATGATGGGTGACATTAAGCATCGCGAAGGGGTTTTACCGTTAGTTCGGTAGGAGAGACCGGGAAACGAATAGTCCTGATGCGTCACGTGATGGGGTGACGAGAGCATCGAAAAGGGAATATCTAGTTGGTCTGGCAGAAAACCCGAACTAAAAAGAGGAATACGCGTAAAGACGCAAGCACAAGAATAAAGATGGGTTCTGAGAAGATTTTCTTAAAAAGCGGAATATTTTAACAAGTTTTTTGGGAAGAGCAGACGCTTTCCCACGAGGAATCTATGTCTACATTGCATCAAGGTGGCCCTCCACACTAGCCGAGAATTTTCAATTTTAATTCTTTAGAAATATACTAAAGGTTAGTTTTCTGTGCACGGGCTCTTCTTCACCAACCACACACTTTGCGACGGGCTTCGTCCTAGTCTACATTGCATCAAGGTGGCCCTCCACACTAGCCGGGAATTTTCAATTTTAATTCTTTAGAAATATACTAAAGGTTAGTTTTCTGTGCATGGGCTCTTCTTCACCAACCACACACTTTGCAACGGGCTTCGTCCTTTGGATTTTGAATTGTGACATTGTCCGGTAGAGAGATGGCACGACCCTGCTTACCCTTGGGATCCCAATCTAAAATAATCTTGAACAGTGAATCAATATACAAGTTTAGAGGGTTCCCAGATGAGATCATGTACCCATCTTTGAATTTCATAGATTTTGTCCATTGGGCTATAAGCTTGACATTGACAATGACCTCACAAGCCTTTGCACCGCTCTCCATAACAAACCTCAACACACCACAACAAACCCTTCTGACAGCAAGTCCTCCGAGGAGCTTGTAAAGGAGAGACTCGGCTTGCGCGATTGTGCATGAGGAGAGGGCCTATCAGGTAGAGACAACACATAGCTTGTCTAGTACTCTCTCTCTCTCTCTCTCTCTCTCTCTCTCTCTCTCTCTCTCTCTCTCTCTCACACACAAAAAAAAACCTCCTACAACAGTCCACGCCGGCGCGGACTGTTTCAAGAGGTTTTTTAAAGTTTTTGGTAAAGAGAGAGAGAGAGATAGATAGATTTTATTATCGTCCTCGGAGGTCAAATATGACCTATGGGACCAAAGTTACATGTGATGTAGTATGTGTATGGCTGATGAGTGACTCTCGATGCTCCAAAATTGTAGTGATGAGAGTCGCAATGGAGAGCCCACACTTTGGCTGGGAGAGGAAAGTGTGTAGGTCTAAGTTATGGCTGAAAATGTGAGAGAAGCAAGTTCGGATGTGATCAAAAGCTGAGCACTCTAGTAGTGTGTGGTACTCAGACTCTCGAACTTGCAATGAGCATAATGTGCACAATCGACTTGACTCTTCTCCATTGCCCCAACGCCCTATCTCGCATCGAAGGAAATGGGAGCTAAGCCGAATTGGAGAGAGAGAGAGAGAGAGAGCGTCAGCATTGTAGCGACCTCCAATTAATGGGGAAATAAAGTGCTACTACAAATGAAAGGCATAATGCAAGGGCTAGAGGGCAGCTGATTGCCATTGACGAAGACGCTATAGACAAGAGATGTAGCCGCAGGAGAAGTGGTGATAGCCAACTACTAGTTACATACCGAAAGCTTATGAAGCGCTCAGCTCACGTGCAGACCCGAGAGCAAGAGAGAGAGACGTCACACATGCAGACTCCACCATAGCCACCTCCAAAAAGCTTCCAAAAAAAGAAAAAAAAAACTCCTGAAACAATCCACGCCGGCGCGGACTGTTTCAGGAGGTTTTTTTTTGTTTTTGGTAGAGAGGGAGTCCCCCGAGCACTTGGTGTGCACGCTCCCAGCTCCGTATACGTAGTGAGAGCACTTGCTGACCATCTCCAATTAGCTTCTACGGCCTGCTGCCAGTGCCAGGCCTCTGTGGCCAGGACAACAAAACCTCAAAGGCTTAGGCTTAGGCTTTTATTGCCAGAAAGGGCTTCAAAGTTCAGCTCCAGGGTGATTAATGATGTCGATAGGCGATAAATGAGGGAGAGATTGAGAGAGAGGGAGGTTCCTTTCTGCTTCGGTTCTATGTGTTGTCCAACTTCACAAAGAGTTCCAATGGCGCCCAAATGAAAGGAAAGCCCGACTCCCGCAGTAGAAGCCGAGAGAGAGAGAGAGAGAGAGAGAGAGAGAGAGAGAGAGAGAGAGAGAGAGAGAGAGAGAGAGTCCCAGCTTCACTTAGAGTCTTGCTTCTACCGTTCGCCAATCTCGCCCATTCTTCATGGCGGCTTTGCAGGTCTCGAGTGCTACACACGGCGCTCCATCACCACTTGCCTGTCACGTGGACTGCACTGGCGACCTGTTGACACGCATTGACTCTAAAGTACACCACTTGGCTCAGCATGCCTTGGTTGGCCGGATGATTGGACAGTCTCCTCCTCGATCTTCTATACGAGATTGGTGTCAGACTGCATTGGGCACTACACAGGGGCGGATCTCGGAGCTTACATTCCTTGGCAGGGGCATCTTCATGGTACGTCTTTCAGATCCCGCCACTGCCTCAGCTCTCCTGGCTCGCTCCCCGATACTCTCTGATCGCAGGATGATTTACTTGACGAGGTGGTCTCCCGAGTTTTCCACTGAGGAGTTTGACAGTCGACACCTTATTCCCAGATTCCCTCTGACGCTCTCTTTCCCGGATATGCCTCTCCATTTTATTGATGAACATCTCCTTCAGATGATTGCTGCTCATTTTGGCACGGTAGTTCCAGGATCCTGCATCTTCTCATCTGGCCCACCTCGCATTCAGGTTTTGGTGTTTGGGGATTCTTCATTACCAAATACAGTTACTGTGGCTGTGCGCCACCGCGACTACTCTCTCCGAATGGTAGTCACTGGCTGCCCAGGACAGTGCTTACGCTGTCACGAGATGGGACACTTGGCGCGAGATTGCCACGCCATCGACAGCAACAACAACCGGCTCATGGCAGTCATGCTCAGCCACGTGGTCAATGTCAACAACCGGTTCCTCCTTCTACTAGTAAAGCACCTCAGCAGCCTACAAGCGTTCCTCGAGCTCCGACCCTCCCTGTTCATCCCTCTGCTTCAGCTCCCACTGAGGCAGCATGGCAGACAGTGGGTCGTAATCATTCCTTCCGTCCTCGTCAGCAACCAACAGCACAACCAGACCCCAGTGTTACCTCTCATGCTCCCTCTCAAGTTTCCACCACCCCCTTGCCCCCTGCATCTCCTCGCCATTCTTCTTCTTCGCCACAAGATCACTTACCTCTGTTCCCTGCTCCTCCTTCACCTGCAGTTCCCCCACCCGTTCCTTCCCCTCTTCCCAAGGTCCCTGTTCCCATGCAGATGGATCATTCACCGCTACTACCTCTCCCTCCTCCTCCTCTTCCTCATGTCCTTACTCTCCCCCCTCCACCTTCTGGTCCCCCCCCCTCCCTCAGCAGCTCATACTTACATCCCACGCAGTTTTCTCAGCTCTTGCCCTCTTTCCTGGGGCTCTCATCGGGTTGAAATGTGCGGTGACTCAGACGGACCATTGCGGGTACAGCTCTACCTTATGCATCACAAGACAGGTTGTGTTCCTTCTTTAATTGGTAGTCGCTCTCAACCTACACATTCCTTTTTCCTTCCATTCCACGCTGCTCAAGAATGGTCCGAGGATCAGGTTCTCCATTTTGTGCACGCCCAGACTATGGCTTAGCTACATTTTTGGTTGTCTACTTCCGCTCCCGATGTTTTGTCTCCTCACTATCCTTCATGTATTGGTGCTATGGAGTGGAGTGATGTTTATGCTTGCTACTCATTACCTATGGTCCTTCATGTATCCTCAGATGTGGTGCTTCCTATGTCTATGCGCATTTGGGGTGTCAAGGCTGCAGCATCGGTAATGCAATGTAAACAAGCTGAGGTTCGCAGTTGGTGCAATGAGACACCATATTTTAGAGAGGGCTTGCGGGTTGCTTTCCTACCGCCTGAAGCTCACCCCTTGGATGGTCCAGCTGCCTCCAAGAAGATGCGCAGTTAGTCAGATACTATACATACTCTTTCATGCAGTCTATGGATTTACATGTACTTTCTTGGAATGCTAATGGTTTACAGACTTCTCAGGTAAAAGGTTCCCGTAAGCTTTTACTTCGCAGAGATTTACACACTCATGTAGTGGGCACTGTGGATATACTACTAGTACAGGTGCATAAGATTGCCACTCCTTTTGGCAATCTCATGCCATCGGGCGCCCGCACTTTTTAAGAGCCTGCTCTGGGCCTTCATGGTCAGAGTTGCGGTGTATGCATCTCAGTGGGGCCACGTTACTTGGCCTCAGTTCAGCAGCATGGCACACTTGTCGCTGGCAGGGCAATTTATGTTTCTATTCGGATTCGGGAATCTATCATTGGTTTTATGTCAGTCTACGCACCAACTACCCCTCGGGAGAGGGCTACTTTTTGGTCCTCCTTGGCTGCTGTTCTACCTGCTGTAGACTCTTGGGTTGCTGGAGGTGACTTCAACAACGTTGAGAGCGACTATGATTGGCGAGCCACCACACCTCCCGTTCTCTCATCCATTTCTCCCGATGAGCAGCTAGCTTGGGATCGATTTCTTCTAGCTATTCAAGGTGTTGACGCTTGGCACATACCCTCTTTTGGTCATCACCCTGCTACACTTCATTACTCTTGGGGTTTCAGCGACAGCAGGGGAGATTATTAGAGCGACTTGACCGTTTTTACATTGGCCCTTGGGCGGCAGCTCTAGGCGGATTTACTACTATATGGAGAGGGACCAGCCTCTCAGATCATTTTCCCACATCATTGTTTATCTCCTTCACTAGATCCTCTGCACAGAGACGAGGCTGCCGCATCCCTGACAGTGTTCTCACCACTCAAGTATTGCAACAGCAGATTCGTGACTTATGGTCCACGGATGCTTCTTATTGTGGACCCCCTGGAGAGTTTCTTGCTAATTGCATTTCTCAGTCCAATATTTACTGCCGTGATCAGACTGCTATTATTCATCGTCAATTGAGAGTACGCGAGTCTGATCTTCACATCCCTCTTGGTTCCACTCAACGCTTGCTTGAGGAGTGGCCTCAGGATGCTTATCTCGCTGCTAGACAGACAAAGCTCACAGAAGAGATTCGTCGCGTACAGGAGGCCAGGTCTGAATTCACGCATCATGCTTCAGTGTCTCATTGGATAGCTAAAGCTGATCGAATGAATAAAGACTTCTTCGCGGCGCATAAAGAACGTCCTCCTGGCACCACTCTGCGGACTTTGTGCGATGCTCAGGGGACACTACATATGCATCCTGATGTTATTCTTGATATGTCTACAGATTATTTTGAGACAGTGTTCACTGCTGATGTATGCACTCCTGAGGTTTTACTTGCCCATGAGCAAATCTGGCAGCACACTCGACATCATTGTACAGACACTATGGCAGAGATCTTGTTGGCACCCTTCACACTTACAGAGCTCCATGCTGCTATAGAGAGTCTTGATCCATCCTCCTGTCCAGGCGAGGATGGTCTCACTAGAGCCTTCTTTTTGACATATTGGGATGTATTGCATATACCACTGCTTCGCGGTTGTCACGACATCTTTACATAAGGATATATGCATCCGGCTCTTTGTTCAGGTCTCATATCTCTTATTCCGAAGGGGGGTGACACCACTCAGCTCCGACAGTGGAGACCTATTACCCTACTCCCTTCGGTCTATAAGATATTAGCGTTACTGATCAGCCATCGCTTGCGGCCATTCTTACCAGATATTATTCATACTTCTCAGACAGGCTTTGTCATGGATCGATGCATCCTGGATAATATCTTCACTTTTTATGAGGCAGTAGAGTGGGCCAGATCATCTTCTGAACCTCTCGCTTTTTTCATCCTTGACTTCGAGAAAGCATACGATCGTGTTGACTGGGACTTTCTCGAAGGATCTTTAGCCAGGATGGGTTTCCCTTTGAGATGGATTTTAGGTATTTCCGCTGTCACGAGGACGTGGCAGTTATTAACCATGTCACAGAGATGTGGCAACTGCTAACCTTGGTTGTTGGTTTCTTTCCAATGGGGTTTATTTTATTTATTTTGAGACCCTCTTTTTGAAGTAGCAAACGGTCGGACATTGTATGGCCAATGTGAACGGTAGATTCACCCGCAGACGGGAAGTGGTCGGCACTAAAATTCGTATGGTAAGAGGATGTCTAGGCTCATAGCAAGATCATATAGGTCCCCCCGTCGCACTTAGCAAGTTGGTGGATACTAGGAAGTAAACTCAATTAAGGCATAAAGTCAAGGTGGGACTACCAACAAAAAGTATCCGACAGTTGGGCCACATTGCATTTTTGGATGCGGTCCCAATGAGGATAGATGGTCAGAAGACCAGTGGGAGCCCAACGGAAGCATCTCCTAAAATTTAGGGAACTGCTATTTTGGGCCACGAAATGTGTTCGCGTCATTACCTTCGGTATGACTAGGGGAACACTTTACAACTCTACCGCGAAGTCAACTGACGCACCAGTTGAGATATTTTTAGCAGGGAAAGCCCAAACTCGGAAACTGGGCGACGTGTCAGCTTGTGAGCGATTCTGCCACTCTGGGAGGCAAAAACGAGCTGCATATCAACAAAGGGGGCACCATTTTCAGCCACAGGCGGATTGCAACAGGTACAGAAGCTATGGAATGCTTACCTTGCCCTCTATGCACAGTATGGTGACGGGAGTGATGCCCCGCACGCTACATACTGCTCTCTTTCTCCCCTACGTGCAGTTATGTGATGCCCCACAAGAGGGCTACTCATTTGACTGATGTACAGTTGTGTGGGTTCATGCTTTTGTGCTGAGGCAAGAGCCTCCTTGAGCAGGAACAGGGGTAGCTAACTGCTGCTCCAAAGCAGGCACTAGTGAGGGTCATAACCTCACCGAACAGGTGCAAAATCAGCGCTGTGTATGCGCTGTAAATTCACTGTTTTTCAGCCGTACGGACGCTAGGATCATTGGGAATCGTGCCCCACTAGCAAAGGACAGTTAGGGGACTGTTTGGGGCTGAAAACAGGGCAAAAACCAGTAAATACAGCGTGCTGAATTTACTGTTTTTGGACAGGAATCAGAGGGTATACGACAGTGCAAGCGAGTTCCAGCAGGGGAATTGGTTTCGCGCAAGTTTTGGGGCTGTTATGCTGCCGAAATTTGGCCAAATCAAATGGTATCTAGGTGGATACACGTGAAGGATTCCCAAGACCTTACCTTGTAATTTACCCTCCTAAAGAATAAAGAAATACCGAAAGGGGCGCCAATTTTGGGGCCTACAGGTTGTCGGCGTCTGCTCGGAGCATTCTAGCTTCCGAGCCGTGTGTGTATTCAAGTGTTAACTCCCGTCGCAGGTTCTCTTTGCAAAGTGCTCTGTGTGTGTGTATAAAGTAAAGAATTTCGGGTGAAAGCCAACGCCTACCGCCCTACGGGCCGGTTTCATCCGCTCTCTTCAGAACTGCCAGCAACGCTATTACTATTGGTGGCCGTGTCAGTCGCAGTTTTGAGCTTTCTCGATCTGTCCGTCAGGGATGTCCTTTAGCAGCATATCTGTATCAGTTTGTGGGAGAGACTATGTTTGACTTTCTTCGTGCTCAGAGTCATGCATTTCGTGGCTTGACCATGTCAGTACCTACAGCTCCAGACCTTATCGATCAAGAGTTTGCTGATGACACTATGCTCATGTTGCGCTATTTGCTACCCGCCCTTGACGAAATGCGAGAGGCCCTACAGGTTTTTTGCATTGCCAGTGGTGCACGCATTAACTGGCATAAATCCTATGCGTTATTGGTTGGCAGTGATAACATACCTACTTGGGGGGTAGCTAATGGTTTCACATGGCTGCAGTCGGGTCAGACATGCAGATATCTGGGCCTTCAGGTTGGATTTGATATTTCCTCACAGCAACGTTTGCACCCGTACTTCAGTCTATTCGCAAGAAGCTATGCCATTGGTCTTCACGTCATTTGTCGTTGGCTGGCCGTGCATTGGTCGCCAACCAAGTCATTCTGGCTACAGTATGGTATACGGCCTCTTGTTGGATGTTACATTCCGGTGTGATAACTCAGCTCTACCGACTAGTGAGGAACTTTTTATGGAGTGGCACAGATGGGACTATTGATACTCGTGCTCGAGTTCGCTGGTTCACGATCATTCGTCCTAGGTCAGAGGGAGGCCTTGGCATTATTGATCTAGAGTTATAGAGCCGCGCACTTCTTACCAAGCTTATTGTTCGGGGTCTTTTTCCCTGCCAAGAACCTTGGAAGATGCTTCTTCGGGCTGCTCTTTGCACAGTGACTCCACGACTTGGCACTAGAGACGGTCATACTTGGCATTCAGGGTATCGTTTTCTCTTTACAGATGCCCCCTTGTCCACTTCCACCCTCTCACCCTTTCTCCGATCGCTCCTTCAGATTTGGGTTTCCATGCGACTGGCTATCGTACGCTCACCTCCATTATGTCGTGAGGAGATTGAGCGTCACCCTCTCATTTGGAATGCTACAGTTCTTGATTCTTCGGTTAATCCACCTCGTCATCTTGGGGAGAGGACTCACATTGATTGGGCTGCTTGGGACTCTCAGCTCTGGCTCTGCTGCCTCTATGCAATTGTTTCATGAGACACGTATGCTGGATGCAGATTTTGTGGCAGAACATTACGACATTGGTCACGGGGTGACGGACAGACTGCTTGAAATTGATTCTGTCGTTCCTTCACAATGGGATGCAGTCATGCGAGGCACGGTTCAGATGCCCCCTCATTGTGGCTGGGAAGGTCTCTTTGATCAGAGCACTCTCTTATTAGTTCATTTGGACACCATGCTATTCACAGTTGATACTGACAACTCTCAGGGGATTCATGCTAGATTAACATATGCTGCCACTTCTCCACTACTTATCTCCCCCGACGCTCGATGGGAGGCCATACGAGTAGTTGGCTCACGCGGGAAGCGTCGTTGTGTTGACCCCCGTTTTGCTTCCGCTGATGCTGCACTTTGGAGGCTTTGGGTGTGGGAGGGTCGTGCCCTGTAGTACCCAGGAGAGTGGCATTGGCCTCACTCAAACCCCACAGGTGCACCTGTATCCTTCTTTGAGTACACTGTCAGGATTGGAAGATTAGCATTGATGAGACAGCAACCACAGCAGCCCACTCGTATGCGTTTCTGGTTACATTCAGGCCTCTCCCATGCCTATCTGCAGCAGTTTTGGTCCGCCATCTGGGATTTACATGTTGCTCGTCGTATTTCCTTTTTCATGTGAATGATTGCTCATGCGGGACTACCAGTTGGGACTTGGCTAGCTACTATGGGTCATGATCCGTTACGTACTCGCTGCCCTATGCGCCAACTTGAGTCAACTGCCCACTGTCTTTGGTCATGCTCAGCTTCCCATGTAGTGTGGCTTGCAGTTTGCTCTCTACTCAGCAGAACAGGTGTTCAGCATGGATTTCTCACTTGGGGATCTGTCTCATGGTTGATGCCGATGCCCGGCCCGCATCTTTTCTATAAGGGCTCAGCCACAGATCCAGCCTTCATGCTTACCTCGACTGGTTATCGGCGAGGGACTTTGGCTACGCTACCACAGAATGCTTGGCAGGGGGATATTCAGACACGTGACGCAGTTTTTTCAGTCATCACTAGTATTACACTATGGAATATTTGGAGAGCTCGATGTCTTTACATTCTCAGTGCAGCTCCACAGCTCCTTCAGGATATCCTCACTGCCATTTGGCTGGACATCATTCACACCCTGATTTGGCACTGGGATTCGTCCTCTGGTACATCTCGAGCAGCCGAGGCTCGTCGATTTGCCTTCCTTCGGCATTGGGCAAGATCTCCACTCTTCTTCACATTGACAGGTGGTCAGATTACTTGGCATTATGCCCCTCCTCAGTGGTTTCTCCTCCACTCCTCACACCGACCACCATGAGATTGTTCTAGTCGAGTAGTCACTATAGTGGCTCTCCTCCTTACATTCAGCTTGTACACCCCACGTGATAGGCTATTTTGGCATCCGTTGGGATTATTTTGTGCTCAGTAATATATAGCCCTGACTTTTTTTTTTTTTTTTTTCTTAAGAGAGAAGAGAGAGAGCCATTGTAGCCACCTCCAAAAAGCCTCCAGAAACAAACAAAAAAAAACATCCTGAAACGGTTTGTGCTGGCGTGAACTGTTTCAAGAGGGGTTTTGTGTGTGTGTGTGTGTGTGTGTGTGTGTATGTGTGTGTGTGTGTGTGAGAGAGAGAGAGAGAGAGAGAGTGTGGGACAACTATCAACATTAGGGTTTACGAAGAAAAATCTTCTTTTGCAGTTCTAGTCGTGCGATCCCTGACTACTAGAGCTCGTGCGATGGTGCCTGGATCTGGTCTCTGCTCTCGCGTGGTGGTTGTAGCTGCTCGCCACCTTAAGCTGGGTCACCTTGCCTCCATTCTCTCTAAGGAGCTTCTCAATGGCTAGCGTGTGGTAGGTAGTGGTTAGGTGTGAGGCTTTAAGAGAACTTGTAAGGTAGAAGATGAAATTCCTTATCCACTTTCGTGCCCCGTCTTGAATTTTGTGGAGAACAATTAGAGGTATGATTCCTCATAAGACAAAGCAAGGAGCTACAACGCTCGAGCGTTTGAAGGAATATGAAGGAGTTCCAGCCCCTTACGACAAGATGAAGAGGATGGTCATTCGAGATTAAGGAACTGGAGGAGAGAAGGATAGCTAAGGCCAAGGTTTTCTATGAGAGAAAGAAGCAGTTGACTTAGCTTTGGCTGAAAGCAAAGTCGAAGAGAGCAGAAGATCAGCTAGGAGAAGCGAAGGCTGTTCTAGACCCTCTTAGCTACAAGGCCTAATTGACTTTTTTATTGTACCGGGTTGTTAATCAACAGGTGAATGTCATTTCCCATGCGGCTTTATGTGACCTAATTCTGGGGAGGGTCATGTGACAGAATAGTGTTGAAACATGTCCTTTTACTACAAATAGATTGTTGAAATTTGAGTTCCTTTCGTGTTTCTCCAAAAAGAGAGAGAGAGAGAGAGAGAGAGGGCGGGGGGGGGGGGGGGTTCCCTTTTTGCCTACCATCACTAGCAAGGAGATTCAAACTATAGTGCGGCTTCTCAATGGGTTTTGTAAAGGTTATCAGGATCTTGAGTCATTGGCGTTTGTAAAGACTAGGGCGCTTGTTCATACTCATGGTAACTACAAGCTTCAAAGTGGGCTTGTGAATGAAGCCTTAACATTGCGTTTATTTTTGCCCATTTCTATATACCACACCTATCAGACCAGGAAGGTCAAATGAAAAACTAGTCTCTCTCAAAAAACAAAAAGCAAAGAGAGAGAGAGAGAGAGAGAGAGAGAGAGAGAGAGAGCTGAATAAAGCAGGCATAACCACGCAAGACATATTTTGTGAAAGATGGTTGCATGCAAGCTACAAAGCCATAGCCACTTAGTTGGGCCTTGGAAGGCGTGGGCATTGCAGCCCCCGTAGCAAGCAAGTAAGATCCGCAGCGCAAGCCTTCAACACCACCACCACCTCCTCACAGTGTCAAGAAGATGAAAATCCTTTGCAACACAACAGGAAACAACACATTATCATCATCATCATCCTCCCATGACCTCAAAGTGGCTGTGGGCATTGAGCCCACAGAAGCAACTAGCCTGGGTATAATGGCTCCGAGCGTGTACTAGACTGGATCGAAGACTTTCGGAGTCTATCGCAAACGCCACTAAAAACAAACAATTTCAAGTGGGTGGCAATAAATTCATCATCTTATTGTTTCTGGTGGTGGTCCATGCGGTCTCTCTGTGACTGCTGTAGTACACGATAGTTTCGGCATCAGCTTGATCATCTACGGGCGTACGATCCTTGGGAGATCCATTCATTCTAGCCATCATTCGGCGGTTGCGCACTCCAGAGGGGGTGGTGACTTGTGGTTTGCTATGGACACACGTATGCACTCATCACAGGAATTCACACGAGATATGGCCATGCTCATGAGATATGGGATTCCGACATTCCCAGAGAAGACACCACCATCTTGTTCGTCATCCGCAGATGGGTCCACAATGTGACGCCATCCTGTTCGTACTCCTCGGTCAACCATGCCGAAGTGAACAGTTTCTTGAACTTTATCCACGTCTTCGGTGCTTTTCTTGTTCAGGAGCTGAGTCCGCCACCGTGTCTAAGCATTAACCCTTCACAAAAGATACCACCTTTCGTACGTTGGAGGCTCTAGAGTAAGCGGTGTCAAACTGTTGTGTAAAAGCAGGAGCTCAATGGGAATCCTTGAAGCCCGTAAAAGTGTCCAACTTTACAGCTTGACCCCATTCTTGAACTCTTTAGTCTTCTTTTTCTTCTTCACAAAGTTGTCGTATTGAGTAGGTCTCGATAGGTGATTCTACTTCTTACCATAAATGGTACCAAACGGGCGGGTATCATTGTCTGAACCATTGGACGAGGGCGAGGTCTCCTCCTCTGACCTGCTAGATTGCTTTCTCTACTTTCTAGACTTTTTCTTGGATCTACTTTTCTTGGTCATTCTCTGCTTCTTCCACCTTTTCTCGTGCTCACTGGAACTTGAGGAAGAGAAATTGTCGGAACTCTTAAAGACGCTTTTTGGATCCACTAGCAACCTCAAAAGTTGATTTTCGGCACAGATAACCGGGGTAATCTTCTAATTGCTTTTCTTCCGAGAGTGCTTTGTGCTTTTCCTCTACTAACTAATCTCATGTTCAAGAGCTTTGTTAAACTCTTCTTGCAAGTATAGTTTCTGCTTTTCTGCAACTGGCTTTGCTTTCATCTTCATAGCCGACTTGAGAGGTGAATAGACGGCATCACGCCATTGAGAGTGAACCTCATCAAGTGAATGATACTTCAGGTACTTCACATCTTTTGGGTCCTTCGAGTACTTGACCATTCTCTTCGTACACGTGTGAACCTAGAGTTGACGTTGATACTTCGTCTTGTCAAGATCCCCCGCCAAAAACTTACCATGATCTCCCAAGTCCTCAAAAGAAGGGTTCCTACCATTGGCATTTCCATTAAATTCCTTTGTTCCCCTGCTCGAATTTGAAAGTTGTAATGTGCAGTGGAAGTGTTTTAAGGATTTAACTTGAAAGAACTGAACTAAACTGAATGAAAGAGACACGAGAGAGAGAGAGAGAAGAGACGACACCAAATGTCGGGTCCCAAACCCTCAAGAACCCCCTTGCTTTGTTGCCAGAGCAAGTACTTTCCTTATTCTTGCACTTAATGCTGATACAATGTCTACATGTTGAGATGCCGATGCTAATGGGTACCGAGGCTATTGATGGGTACTAGGGTATTGAAGATACTGATGGGTGCTGAGGTACTGAGGGGTTGTATGTCAACGACGAGGTACTGATAAGATCTATGTCGACGAGTATTGATGGGTCTATGTGGACGATGATGACGATGACGACGACGACGAGGTTCAGATGGGGTCTATGTCCACGACAATGAAGATGATGACAACGAGGTTCTGATGGGGTTTGTGGATCATTATGCCGAGCCAAGGCACAAGGGGTGCTAGGTGTTGGGGTACTGTGTCGACGATGGTGACGACAACGACGACTACGCTACGGCTGAACGTCAGAATCTACTAGCCATGTCGATGGATAAGCAACTGCAACCGCGAGGAGGCTAGGGGCTGAAATCTGCTAGCGCTTCACAATTGAAAATGCTGGCTGTCTTGGCTGAAAACGCTAACCATGCTGGCTGAAAACGCTAATTATCAAGGGCTGGTCATGATGAGAAAACGTTGGGCTGCTGCCCATTACTGCGGCAAGGCTTGGTGCCTTGTCCTTGGGTCTCCTACCTTCTACAAGCGCCCATAGGGCTCCTTATATAGGTACTAAGGGCTGGGTCGAGCAAGGACAAGGACAGCCCCACGACCTTGCAAGAAATAGGTTGAAATTGAATTAATTAAGAAATGCCAAGTTAGGGGTGGTTCACACGCAGCAAATTGCCTACATGATGAAAATGCTATATTGTGCAAGAGAGGGTATGCAACTATGGCCAGCCTCGGTATGCAAGTCCTACTAGAGGCTCAAAAGGTGCCAGGCTAGGTCCTAAGCTAATGACTCATGCTAGATTGTAGCAGAAACATATCCACGTAGCGCAAGTGAAGCGCGCACGTGACATCCCCCCTTGTTAAAGGTGAGGCACAATTGCCAAACTTCTATCTTTGAATGCTTTTTGTACTTCTAATGCTGACTGCTTCTGATGCTTGTGGATGCATTGCCGATGAAGATTTCTCCAAACGGGTGGATATTGCGGATGTAGATGGGCTGCGATGTAAACACCGACCACACGAGTTATTAGGTAGCCTTACTATTGTCGCAGAATACTAGCCTTGGTGCTCCCTCTGCCTTGCGAGCAAGTACAATCACTCGAATAATCCTGTCAAGAAAACATTGCAGGTGAAGCTGAAAGAGAAGGGTGCTCGGAGGTATTTCCAAGGTTTCTTGTCGACGAAAGTGGATGCACGCTACATGCAAATGCGAATGCGAATGCACAAGAGGTTTAGGGATCCTGTCTCCAACTCCTTCCATATCCGCATACGAGGCTAGTAGATCTTGGTACTCAAGATCTGGGTTTTCGAGTATCCGATGTCGATCTTCCTTCATAGACATGGCAATGAAGATGGGAGCTAATAAGTCCATGATCGAGACTCGAAGATTCTGTCAAGAAAAGAAAAACCGAGAGAGGTTCCTTGGGTTCTTGGTTCTGCTTGCGTTCTTGATGGTTCTTGGTACTTGGGGTTCTTGGTTCTTCCCTTGAGTTCGCAAAGCGAAGCACACACAGAGCTCTAATACCAATGTAATGTGCAAAGGAAGTGTTTAAGGATTTAGCTCGGATCTAGTACTCCGCTAAAACACAAGGGACACTTTACTTCACTTGAAAGAACTAAACTGAAGTGAATGAAAGAGAGAGACAAAAGCGACGACACCGAATGTCGGGTCCCAAACCCTCAAGGGCCCCCTTGCTCTGTTGCCAGAGCAAGTACTTTCTTTATTTGCACAATGGAATGCAATGTCTACATGTTGAGAAGATGATGCTAATAGGTACTCATGCTTCTGATGGATATTGTGGGTACTGGGGTACCGAAGATACAGATGGGTGTTGAGGTACTGAGGGGTTCTATGTCGACGACGATGATGTCGACGACGAGGTACTAGTGGGATCTATGTCGACGACGATGATGTCGACGACGAGGTCCTAATGGGTCTATGTCGATGACGATGACGATGATGATGACAACGACGACGAGGTTTTGATGGGGTCTATGTCGACGACGATGACGACAACGACGAACTTTTGATGGGGTCTGTGGATATGCCGAGCCAAGGCACAAGGGGTACTAGGTGCTGGGGTATTGTGTCGACGACGGTGATGACGACAACGACGATGCCGCTACGGCCAAAAGGCCGGAATCTGCTAGCGATGTCAATAGGAACTGCAACCACGACGAGGCTAGGGGCTGAACTCTGATGGCGCTTCACAATTGAAAATGCTGGCTTTCTTGGCTGAAAACGCTAATCATGCTGCGGAGACAATGCTAACGTGGCATCCATACGGAAAACCTGCTTTTGTGCAGCTGATGACGTGGCAAAGCGTACAGAAAAGTAGCTTAAGCACTGGCTGAATTTTATGGCAGCTTTTGGATAAAATTACTTTATTTTTGGAGAAGCTTTTGACTACTACTTTTGGGGTAAAGCTTTTGGGCATCCCTTGTAACTTATGAATAAGTGGGCAGGGCCCTCCTTCTCAGAGCATCTGGACGCAGAGTCTGAGAGTGAGAACCCTCCCACTCTCTTATACTTTGAACACAGATTAATACAAAAAGAAATACCGAAAGGGGCGCAACTCTTTGGGGCCAATATCTCTAGGCACGGAACTCAAATGAAAGAGAGAGACAAGCGATGACACCGAATGTCGGGTCCCAAACCCTCAAGGGCCCCCTTGCTCTGTTGCCAGAGCAAGTACTTTCTTTATTCTTGCACAATGGAATGCAATGTCTACATGTTGAGATGATGATGCTAATAGGTACTCATGCTTCTGATGGATATTGTGGGTACTGGGGTACCGAAGATACAGATGGGTGTTGAGGTACTGAGGGGTTCTATGTCGACGACGATGATGTCGACGATGAGGTACTAATGGGATCTATGTCGACGACGATGATGTCGACGACGAGGTCCTAATGGGTCTATGTCGATGACGATGACAACGACGACGAGGTTTTGATGGGGTCTATGTCGACGACGATGACGACAACGATGAACTTTTGATGGGGTCTGTGGATATGCCGAGCCAAGGCACAAGGGGTATTAGGTGCTAGGGTACTGTGTCGACGACGGTGATCACGACAACGACGACGCCGCTACGGCCAAAAGGCCGGAATCTGCTAGCGATGTCGATAGGAATTGCAACCACGACGAGGCTAGGGGCTGAAATCTGATGGTGCTTCACAATTGAAAATGCCGGCTTTCTTGGCTGAAAACGCTAATCATGCTGCGGAGACAATGCTGACGTGGCATCCATACGAAAAACCTGCTTTAGGGCAGTTGATGACGTGGCAAAGCGTACGGAAAAGCAGCTTAAGCACTGGCTGAATTTTATGGTAGCTTTTGGATAAAATTGCTTTATTTTTGGAGAAGCTTTTGACTATTGCTTTTGGGGTAAAGCTTTTGGGCATCCCTTGTAACTTATGAATAAGTGGGCACGGCCCCCACTTCTTAGAGCATCTGGACGCACAGTCTGAGAGTGAGAGCCCTCCCACTCTCTTATACTTTGAACACAGATTAATACAAAAAGAAATACCGAAAGGGGCGCAACTCTTTGGGGCCAATATCTCTAGGCACCGAACTCCGCCGGGATGCCGTGTCGAATCAATTGTGAATTGTGAACTATTTTGAAGTGAATCTCTGCTGTGTCGCGGTAGAATCTTGACTTGGAGTGTCCGAGTTTGTTACAGAGGTGGTTAATAGGGGTAGGCATACGCGCTCCAATGGTTAATAGAGGTGGCAATGGGTGAGGTGGTGGCAAAGGCAATGGTGTCAAGCACACATTACACTTGAGCCACGCGAACAAGATATTGCTACAGTTTAGCGTCACTCTTAGTTAGCTTAGGATCTAGCTGCGCAATTTTGTTAGCCTCTAAAAGGACATGTATGATCAGGCAAGTGATAGGTGCATACCCTCACTTGCACAATACGGTCATTTAAGCATATAGGCATATGAACAATCACTTAAGTCATTTACTAATAAGTGAATTGACATGAAACCCACATTTTATAGCTCTATTAGTGTTTCTGTTTAGTTAGTTTCTTTCTTTTTCATCCAAATCTTGTATCAGATTCACCATGATATGACTCTTTGGTCTCATAGGTCATTATGGCTTTTACAAGACGTTTATATAACATCTCTCTCTCTCTCTCTCTCTCTCTCTCTCTCTCTCTCTCTCTCTCTCTCTCTCTCTCTCTCTCTCTCTCTCTCTCTCTCTCTCTCTCTCTCTCTCTCGCGTAAATGGCTCTTTTTCCACAAAGGCAGAAATGTTTCGCAAGAAGGGACCAAGTAAAGAGATTATTGAATGCGAAATAACTAGTATTCTCTGACCTGCATAAGCAAGTTCTTCGACTACATCCCATATAGCTGAATAATGTACCAAACTTAAGGATGCAGCCATATGGCATGGACACTAGCTTGCTTAAAGATAAGTATTGACTCAGTCACTGACAGGAGATGATTTGTGTGCATTATGCATCTCAGATTTTGATAACACGCCACTACTTGCTCACTAAAATAAAAGTGAAATATGACCGCTTTACTGAGAAAACTATGCCCATTATCAGTGCCCTCGATTATGAGCAAGTCAAAGACTAACACATATACAAAAGGAATCAAGTTGATTGTGTGCATGTGATTGTGCGAGTACAAAAAACAAAAGACAGTTCCTACACCTTGGAAAGGAAATGCACCATCATCGCACATGCTTATGAAGATGTCATGTTTTGTGGTTTGTCTGATTTTACAGAGCTATTTTGACTTTCCACATGTATGCCACAGTGATCAATCCATGATACGGTCAACTCAGAGAAAAGATGAGAGCTAAATCACCTCTGACTCCAGGTTGGATATGTGCATAAGTAAGCTTGCTCGATCTTTTTTCTCGATTGAACCCACATCCAGTGTACCAGCTTCTTTGAACCGCCTCCATACTTCAGGTTCAGACTGCCCAGAAAAGCCCCCATTCTCTTCAAAAGACGTGATCAATCCTCTGACGGGGCTGACATCATTCACATCCTTGGCAGGTGCAGGTTCAGGTGTTGCCAGCACCTTTCCCTTGTCTCTTCTTTCTCCGGATAATGGAGACCATCCAGACCAGCCCCTTCTCTGTGGAGTGAACATGGCCTAGAGAATCTGTAAATACATCCAACACTCCTGTTATAACAGATTTCGTCTCCAATGACGTTAAGTGTAACGTACGCTTAGGGTTTTCCGATTATGCAGAGCTAAGCTGTAGATCGTCTTGATCTGTCGAGACGCCCACGATAATGCTTGGGTCGGTGCTGGTACCAAGAACTTGCGCAAGCTAAAGCCACCTGGGAGTCGCAAGCATAAAATCGCCCAAAAGCGAATTCACGCCTCAACAGGCGGGACAGCTGGAGTTCACCATTACAATCGAAGAGGAGTACAAGATCTCCGAATTTCGAAACAGCAGACCTTCCTTGCGAAGAGTAAACGCAGTTAATTTGCGGCATAGGCACGCCCTCAACTTCCGACTGGTTTTTTGAGCTACTCAACCAGTAAAGAATAGCGACACTAACCAATGCAAAGATAAATGAAACCAATAAAGCTCTGACACCCACCCAAAATATTCATCAACCGTTGAGAACTTGAGATAAGGTAAAGGTTTTTCTTCTTGGCCCTGTGTCACGCACTGCTGCCTCTTATAAGGCTCACTTCTTAAACCTCTCTTGCAGTGGTCTTCTCATCCGTGCTCGCATATCCTCTCTTCTTCTTCTTTTTGAAACCTCTCTCGCGGTGGTCTTCTTATCCATGCTCGCATATCCTCATTTGTAACTTGTAGCTTAACTTTCCTAGTTGAAATGAAAAACCTCGATTTGTCATCCGACATTAGTTCCAAGGTCAAATTTTGAGCATCACTCTCATACATTTTGACAACTATAGTAAAATTTTGGCATAAATTGCAATTAAGTAATTAGTTTTCCATAAAAATGAGGGCTATGTGTCACCTACAGCTGCCTAGAACATGTTACAGGAGTCCGGACAAGGGCTCACTTCTTCTTTTTTAAATGTTCCTTGCAGTGGTCTTCTCAATAGTGCTCGCATATCCTCGTTTGTAACTTTGTAGCTTTACTTTCCAAGTTGAAAATGAAAAACCCCGACTTTTCATCGAACCTTAGTTCCAAGGTCAAATTTTGAGCATCACTCTCATACATTTTGACAAATATATTAAAATTTTGGCATAAATGGCAATTGGCTAATCATTTTTTTGTGAAAATAAGGGCCAAAAAAATTGTTTCTTCTAAGAAATGAAAGTTCTCGTTGTAAATTTGAAAAATTCCAAATAATGCATAATAGTTGTAGGTTGTTCACTTCTTTTTGTGAAACCTATAATGCTATCAAGGTCTTCTCGTTGTGAGTATGGAAACTCATAATCAACCCATTTTCTTGGTGTTGCTTTATTACATTTGTTATTCTCAAGTGAAGAACATCCTTCACATTAGCAAACTATCCCTTGTGAGTTTCAAAACTCATCATGGAAAAACTCTCTGAGGCTTTTTTTGAATGTTACATTCATGAAGACTTGCTACATGCTAGAATAGCTCCCACCATGAAGGATGGAACGTGGATAGAGCCCTAGTATGCAAGGTAGGAGTAGCTCTAAGAGGTGCAGTCGGAACAATCGACATGAATTTGTTGAAAGGAGAGGGTGTGATTACCCACCATGAAGGATGGAATATGGATAGAGCCCAAGTATGCAAGGCAGGAGTAGCCCTAAGAGGGAAGAGGTGGAGTCAGAGCAACCGACATGAATTTGTTGAAAGGAGAAGAGGGTGTGATTACCCATAGGAGTGGTCCCTCTCTCAAGATGTGTTGCTCAACTCACCTTCTTCTGCTTCATGTGAGCACCTCACCCTCATTGGACACATCATGATTAAGGTGCAAGCTAAGGCTACAAAAAGTTCCTTATAAGTGGCCTTTTAATATATGTGCACTTGACAAAGAGCGTAGTGCTTGTTTTTTGCAAACATCGGAATAGGCACCCCCATGAAAAGGATATAATGTTTGTTATTTTAACTCACCATCACAAAAGATTGTGCGCGTCTGTCGCGCGTGTCAATACAAGGGACTTGTCGTACATTGTGCGCGAGCCACAAATGGCTGCAAGCACACAACTAGACTAATCTAGCAAGCTCAAGAGAGCAAGGGTGTGTCACTCACCGCCCTATGCTCGCCTTCGTGGAGGATTCCTCGTTGCGAAGAAGAAGGAGCTACCGTCGTGCCACGCTCAACCGCTTCGCCGCCGCCGTGCCATCATTGTAATGCTCTCTCTCTCTCTCTCTCTCTCTCTCTCTCTCTCTCTCTCTCTCTCTCTCTCTCTCTCTCTCTCTCTCTCTCTCGCATACACACACACAAGGAGATGAAGAAGAAGAAGATGGAGATGGAGAAAGAGCACTCTTCAATTGCACAAATGAAAGAATGAGTGATTTTTAGGTTTAGGTGACTTTTATATGATTTCGCCCATTCACACTTGGGCGCCCATGCTTAGCCAACTAACCCTTGAATGTTCCAGTTAGAGTGCACCTCTCATCGGTGACCACTCTACCCTTTTTCTATTGGACCGACAAGCTCAGTCCCTGACTCTACCAAATAAATAATACGTCGTCTGTCTCGTAGGTGATAGGGTGTCCGTGAGCCGTGAGGGTTAACATGCCCCCCTTCGTGATGTAGATTCCGTCCTCGGAAGCTATTGAGTTGAAGCTCGTTCGTCGAGGTGGAAGAGCATTTGAAATAAATGTCCTTAGCCTTGTTTAGTCACTACAAAATCAAACAACATTGGCACAGTAATTGCATTCTCATACAAATTGATTGGTAACAGAATTTTAAACCATTTGTCATCAATAAACATAAAATTGTAATATAATCAAACGCATAAACAGTTGTAAAGGTAAAAAACTAAACAAGTTTGGGGTCGCTAATTTAACGGACGAAGGGCACTAAAGATCGACTATTACTACCATGGGTAAGCTTCTCAGTTTTCTCTGGTCAATTAAGTTGTTTAATTGCGAGAGCCAAGTATTTCATGTCCGAGGGCTGACTAGAGGCTATACCTAGAAGACCTCGCAGTTAAGCTACGATAAAAGGAATTCTCATGAAATCATCTCCTGACTTATTTACTTTTCTTTGACCCCGCAAAGTCTTTTCATATTGATTCAATTTTCATGTGTGTACTTATTTTGTATGCCTTGGGTTTTTTGCTTTCAAGGAAAAGCGTCCACACTTGGGAACCTTTAGGGCTAGTACCATAGGCGATACATGTGAGTGAAGTACCAAATCAAGCTTAGATTTTGCTTCTAGCTTAAGATTTTACATTGTGGCACTTTGATTTTTTACTTTTTTTGTTCGTTTTTAGCATTTTAATTTTGTAACTTTAGGGGGTCATATAACATTGTTACACTCCCCAAGCTCATCACATTAGTAAACTCCCTTTATAATACTTAAGCTAAAGGTCAATTGGGACTAAGCCCACTAGAAAGCCCTAGTACATTGCACACAATGCTGCCTAAATCGAATTAAGAAACTAAGTAACCATTGATTATTAAAAAGGCATTCCCCATGGTATTAAGAGAAGATCTCTAACGTCTAGCTTGGTCAAACTAACTTAGTCGGACTGTTTGCTTTTTAAACCTAAACAAGTGGTTATGACAAAAAAATACATTGAATTTAATGTTTGGTACTAAGTAAATGCGTTGAATATTATGCTACCAATCACAATTAAAGCAGACAAACATAGATGCAAAAAAGAAAAGGGACAATGCTAATGGACAAGAAACACTTGATTGTGTTGATGATCGTGCTTGGTTTGAAGAGTGAACGAGAGAAAGATTCCATGAAGGTCCAAATCCTAACCAAAGCAACACGTTCCTGTACACATCATGAAACACAAGAATACCTCTAGGAGGCACATCAGTGGGAAAAAAGAACTTTGCTAATCACTAAACTCGAACAGAAACACTCGTATTGTACTAATCCTACCTACCCTCCATCACTCGAGTGATGAGGATCAAAGGTGTTTGATGACATAGGTTTCTGTTTCAGTGTACCGGATGTGAATGTGTAGGTTTGGGTCAATGTTTTGACTTTTATCGTGCACACTTGTTTGATAATTGCTCTTGCTCTTTAGTGTTTTTTGTTTCTTGTGAGTATAAGTCTTTATATATACATTCTCTAAGATCGGAAAGCTCAAGGGTCAGGGAAACAAGGGTAAGAGGTAAATAAATCAATAGGCTGATGTGAATGAAGACGCCCCCCTTCCGTGGGTAGATCATACTTTAAAAGGATGTCATCACCTTTTGAACCTAGTTATTCCAATTGGTAATAGGTGAGGATTTTAGCCAATAGTTCTTTATTACCTTGGGTGCCTCATCGAGTTGCAAGGGTGGTAAGGTACTCTCCCATGAACGAACTTGAAGTAGTGCATTAGGTAATAATTGAACAATGGGAGGTGTCAAATCTTTTGTAACTTCATGGAGGCTGCCATTGGTAGGTGGAGGTTTTGTTGAAGCTTCTATTTTCGTATAGGAACTACATGAAGAGCAAGAAGCTTCATTTGACTTCCCTGTTCCTGAACTAGGTGGAACAAATCGTTCTTTCTTCGGTACCCAAACTAGCTCTGGAGCGGGTGTGTAGCATTTCGTGATTTTTTCATTTTCGCGATCTTCAATTCGTTTTGGAGTCACAAGATTGGGCTCACATGGGCTAGGTGAGAGGTAAGAACACAATAAACGATTTGGTACCCAGATTTGATCATTTCCTTGATAGTAGCCTTGGGCTTCCAATAGTCGTTTAGGAATCCAACGCCACGTTTCCTTACATTTCTTGGAGCGAGTGGGACGTTTCTTATAAGGCTTTTGATTTTTAGCATCAACCATGGTCGCTAAAGAAGATTTAGGGACCCACTTGTATGTTTTCTTTGTTTTATAAGAATGAGTCTTGTCAGAAGCTATATGCATTGCTTCTAGCATATTTAAGGGTACGAGTGGTGGCATTTCATCCCCCTCAGGTGTTACTCAGGTCGTCCCCCTGTTTCCCCAAGTGTCTATGGTTGCCGCTAGGTGGACCGAATCCACATTGTCTGACTTAGTCATCCCACGTAGTACATCCATATAAGGAGAATCTTCCTCAACATCAGTGTCCGCTTTACACGTGTAACAATACTGCAATGGGGCCGAGTGAACTGTGGTTTCAGATCTATGATCAATTATAAACCTGGTTCCTAGAGGATGTGCTCTACCAGTTACAAGATCCACTCGAATGACAGAATCTTGGAACTGCAAGTAGACATGGTTTTTAGACCAGTCATGCACCATTTTTGCTTCCCTCGTGAAATGACATCCTAAGATCATCTCAGATGCCATAGTGTGTTTGGAGAAATCCATAAAAATGAAGGTAATTTGTATTTTATGTCCAAAAACCTTGATCTTGAGATCTTCTAGCATCCCAATAGGTTTAACAATAGACCCATTGGCTATCTTTACTACTATGGTTGTGGTCCAAAGGTGAGGTCTTCCCATAGTTTCCCAGAAATTTTTAGTTACAATGCTAACCCCCGTGCCACCATCAAGGATTCCCTTCACAGTTAATCCCTTGGTTGTGATTAGTATGGTTGCATTGGATTCATCGCCCTCAAAGTATTGTCCCAACTTGTTAACAGGTATTTCTACCACAAGGTTCTCATCTAGATTGGGTTGTGGATCTAAGTGTTCCTCCTCTATTGGCATCTCCCTAGCCCCATCCATCTGTGCAAATTGTGGTAGCCCAACCTTCAGTTTTCCATTGAGGAAAGTTCGAAGAGTTGAGACTAGCTCAGGGTCTTTATATAGTTTGGACATGATGGTGGTTCTAACTTCTGAAGACATGAAATCCATCAATTTGGCAATGTTTAACGGCACCTTTTGGGATTCAGCCCCTTGATGTGGGGAAGATGGGATCTCCATTTCTTCGATAGGGTCAGGTAGTCCCTCTATCAAGAAGTGAGTGCGCCCACTTTCCCATGACTTTAAGTCACTTTCTTCTTGGATGACACTAGGTATCGCTAAGGGTCTATAGACTTGGTGAGGTTGTTGTTGCGTAGGGAACACTGTGTCTGTAATCTGGATCTGCCTAGATACTGGCTCTAGATCCCTTTGGGTAACTTCTACCAAACTCCTTAATTGCTTGACTCGCTTTATCTCCTCTGTAGGGTTTGGATAAGTTCTTATCTTTTTCTTGGATCCTGGCCATTGTGGCTCGTGAAGATCTTCCTTGTTGGTTTTTATCTTGGTGGTCATTTTGGTCTCCATGGTTTCACCTGAATCAAAATCCTCTTCAACGTCGTTCATATATACGGGGTCGTCACCAGTCCCTATGTTGGTCTCTGAACTGGGGTTTGACTTCGCTGCTTTCTGCGATCTCTTCCTTCATGTTTTCTTCTTTTTCTAAGATTGGGCAATTGATGCCGTGTCTCTTTCCTCAAGAATATAATTTTGTTTTTGGAGCATCGATCATGTGAGTACAATTATTGGTACCACACGTGTACTTTGTGGTGGCTCGTCGTACCCTCAATCAAGTTTAATGGGGTGATCTTCGGCACATTTGGATTATTCGGACATTGGACAAACAAATGATCTATGCCACATCGATTACACATGAGTATCGGCATTGTAGACGTGCTCGCTTGCATGGTTTGCATTAGTGTGGCATTCTTTTGTAGCCTAATAGGACACTCGGCCACACGATGTGGACCTCCACACACATAGCATTGAAGAGGTGGTCTCTTAGCAGTGTAATTGATTTTTTGGCCTCTTGCAGCAAGAGCAACTACTTGATAGACAGGTTTGACTTGTCCTCAATAGTCCTCCATGTAATATTGTGGACTTTCTTCAAGCGCATCAATCCCATAGGCAATATTAGGGTCTATATCTTCCTCACAGCCTTCCAAACAAGCAATAGATGACTCACAACCCACTTGATTCATTCTCGGATGTGGTGGTTGCGGTCCTAGCACTGGAGGTGGTAAGGGTGTTGTTTGAACGACATTTTAGGCCCTAGGGACCATGTGTTGTGATGTTTGTTCAAGAGGTGGGGCCGACATCAATGCAGGCACTCGAGGTGTGTCTGTCCATGCTAAGGTTGGTCTATTGGCCATCGTGCGCTTAAATACTATGCAATCCTTAGCTTGATGACCATACCTCCCACAGGCATTGCAATTCCCATTGAATTTTACTCTAAAAGTAGGGCATTCACTGGTACTATGCGGTCCATAACATACTAAGCACCATTGTTGCTCCCTTCTTGGATACATATGATTGTTTTGCGGAGCACAATTGTCTCTAAGACTCTCTTGAATGGCCTTGGTGAGGTCTGCTAAAGTCATCTCAGATATCTTTGGCTCCTTAGCAATAGGCTTTAGGGTCATTGTCCGATGCCCTGATGCTTGCGAGCTAATAGATTTAGGCTCAACAGACACTCATCCGCCTTGAATCATTAAATTATCCTCCAATTGGATCACATTGGTGGTGATTGCTTCCCAAGTGGTGATACCCCTAATGACTAGGCCATTGTAGATATCCTCATGTCGTAATCCCGTAATGAATCTATCAAAAAATTGATTATTATTGAAGCGCTCATTTGGATTACAACGAGAATTCAAATGCTTCAAGCGACTAATAAAGTCTCTCACCGACTCTCCTACCTCTCGTTGGGCTTTTTGGAGTTAAGAGGCTACACCCCCAAAGCACTCCCTCTTGTATGTATTCTTTCAAGAACAATCTCCTAAGAGTAGGATAAATCGTTTTTTCGTCCACCCTTAGGGTTCTATACCAATCCCCAACCTTCCCACTTAAGGTTAGGCTTAAATCATTACTCTTATGTAGGTCATTGTGTTCTTCTAGAGAATCGCATATTTGTTCAAACACTTTGATATGCTTTTTCACATCCCCATCTCCACTAAATTTTTGTGTGAGCTTGCCTATTTGTACTGCCTTACTTGTAGGTTCTCTATCAGGCGTGTTACTTATATTCTCAGCAATAGATTGACCGATAGCTTGAGCAAATGTTGCCAAGTCACCTGACTGAGCAGGCACCCTGGGTGAAGGTGCTCCAGAGACTACATGTGGAGTAGGTATTGGCATTGGTCTTGGTGTGTAGGAAGCCCTTGGGTTTCACGTTTGGTACGGTGTTGTGCCATGTGGCGCCCAAAGTTCATATGTGTGGCCCTAGACATAACAGACGTCTGATGTAATGCTAGCCGGTATGGTCCCATGGAAATAAGAACTTGGGTGTTGTGGTTGTGGAGCATAGGTTGTTGAAACAATGGGGGGGGGGGGGGGGGGGGGGGGGGGGGGGGGGGGGGGGGGGGGGGGGGGGGGGGGGGGGGGGGGGGGGGGGGGGGGGGGGGGGGGGGTAGGGTGCTTTACTAACAAATGAGGTCCATGGCGTGTTTCTTGGCATGCCCATCATTGGGGTAGGCATGGTGGCCGTGGTGTCATCAAGGGAAAGATGAGCTAGACTTGGAAAATTAAAGCTATCACTTGTGGGCTCAGATTGCACTGAGAGTCCTGGCGAAACAACATATGGAGGATCCATCGGACTTACCGAGGGAGTCTCCATTTGTGATAAGGTTGGTTGTTTAGTCTTCCCTGTATCCAAGAATCTCATGAGACCCATTGAAGGCATGTGGATCCCTTTGCTCTGTCTCTCTAGCTCAATGACCCTATGGATGACCTCACAAACTCTTTGTTGTTGATCCTCCACACTAGTAGCAATGGTTGTGGATTGTAGGACATCTAACCAATCCACGTGATAGGTGTGACCTGTGTATAGGTCAGTTAGAGTTTTCGTTTGTAGTTCGTACTCCCAGTTCTCATTTAGGAACTCTCCATCTAGAATTGAGGTGCTAGGGGTGTCTTTTGAACTAGATGCAATGTGGCTCTCTATGGGTCGATCCTTAGTGGTCGCTAATTCAGGAGCACTCGATTGCTCTCCTAGCAAGGATATTGACATAAGAACTTTCGGTTTTAACTCTCTTCGTTGCTCCGCCTTGCGTAAGCTCTCAATTTCTTTTTCCCTAGCGGCGATGATATACCTCTCAACTTCTTATACTTCGGCAAGGCTTCTACCATCAGGTAATATAACCTCGGATGGGAATAGCTCTGAAGAGTCAGGGGGTGCAGTGAATGGAGTATTCACACATACACTCTCTAAGAGCATGGGGTCTATGTTGGTTATGAATGGTGAATTTACTTCCCCACCCCTCTCATTTACATCATTAGCTCCATGTTCGGAGCGAGTGGCTCTACTAAAGGTTTCCTTCACGCGGCTAAGCACGCTCGGCCCGGACCGTGGGCCCATGGCATGCATGTCTTGGCTTGGGCTATCAGGATTAGGCATTGGGTAACCCTCCATGACGTCGTAGTCAGAGGAAGAGTCACTAGACGCTATATGCGCGTCCTGAGTGGTACTACCTTGGGTTCCCATCGAGGGCCCGAAACCTAAAGTAGGTGGGTATTGAGAACTCATAGAAGTCGAAACGATCGCTAGTTGCTTGGCCTCTATCACACGACCAAATCACAGATGCATGTACCTTTGGCACCCTACAAGCGTCGACGGATACCCTCGAAGGTTAACCGCCTGATTTTTGGGGCGTTTTGCACCCTGTTTTCACTCGTTTTTGATGTTTTTAAATATTTTTTAATGATAAGTTTTTGGATTAAAGCATATGATAGCTCAAAACAAGTGTATCGCTCAGGGGGTTGTGGTGTGCTTTACAACACAACGTTCGGTTACCCGAAGCTCTGTTGGTCCTCAAAAGCGTCGATTTTTACTTAGCTGTGAGGCTAAAATAAGTAATTTTAAAGGGTGACTGAGGCCTGAGCGTGAGTGTGGGCTTGGGCTTGGGCTTGGGGAATCCTGATCCCGGTCCTACCTTTAAATTTATTATTATTATTTTTTAATTTCTTTTTTTGGGAAGAAGAAGAAGATGGAGATGGAGCAAGAGCACTCTTCAATTGCACAAAGGAAAGAATGAGTAATTTTTAGGTTTAGGTGACTTTTATATGAGCTCACCCATTCACACTTGGGTGCCCATGCTTAGACAACTAACCCTTGAATTTTCCAGTTAGAGTGCACCTCTCATTGGCAATCACTCTACCCTTTTTCTATTGGACCAACAAGCCCGGTCCTTGACTCTACCAAATAAATAATACGGCGTTTGTCGTAGGTGATAGGGTGTCTGTGAGCCGTGAGGGTTAACAAAGATGCCCCCACAAAACAATGTAGTGAATAAGGATTATGTATATAAGTATGTTGCATGCACAACATTGCCTTCCAACAAGCGACAATTGAAGTTACGGTATGGTTTGACACTCTCCCACGATTGTGCAATTCCTAGATGTTGTTGCAAGTGAAGTATTGCCTAGAGTAAGAGTCATAAATCCCACACTCCATGTACAAAGCAATCACCTCATGTGGGAAAGGGGGGTTCCATTTCCTATGATGTTGTAGTTTCCAGTCTACTAAGTGAAGAGATACGTAGGAAGTCTATGGAGCCTACAAAGCAAGGTGATGCATAAATTTCCAGTGACAAAGTTCAAAGAGGTCGCACTCATAACCGTGCCAAAAGGAAAGATAGTAGAAAATCTACTTGCGCAATGTCGAGTGTTATCATTGCCACAAGAAAGGACATTTAAGAAAGATTGTCATGCATAGAAAAAGAGAATAAGGGCTCCAATAGATTTTCCCTCTAGGCTGTGATGGATGATTGGGAGGAGCCAGAGGGATCCACCATGGGAGAATATTTTCAAGCTACCCCAATGGAGATGCAGGCCAATGATGCTGCTATGGAAGGCAACATTGCAAGGTTGGAATTTGAAATTAATCAGATTGACAGGGATACCATGCTTCAGCTCAATAAGGAAAATATGTCCATTGACTATTCCCTTAGAGTGGTGGCCCAATAATTGCCTTCCTTGAGCCCCATGGATGTTCACAAGATTAACAAAAGAGCACACGATAATGTGTCCCAAACCCCCTAAAGGATGAGAAATAAAGGGGGGAAAGAAAAAAGACCCGTCAGATGAAGATCGTCTCATGGAACATCAAGGGGACTTGGCTCAAGTTGAATAAGGTGGGACATTATCATGTTGCAAGAAGTGAAGTGCACTCTCACATACAAGGGTTCCCCGATTGGCCCCTCATCATGGAACCCTTGTGTTAGTATATACAAGAGGGTATATACTTGATATAACCAAGCGATCGAAGGAATTATCTTGCCTCTCTAGAGATTTTACAATTGCTAGGGAACCTTCAGTATGGTTGAAACCATAGATGATAGGCTACAAAGGAAATGTCTTATCAGAGTAGGAGAAAACTGGATGGGAGAATATCAAAGGCAAGATTCAACTATGGGACATTGGATAGGAATCTGACCACTTGGGCAAAATTATAGCAAGGGTGATGTGAGGTAGGGAAACTATGCATGCTATTCTCCACCCAACCTGTCTCCTTTTTTAGATTCCTAGCCTATCTTTTAGTGTCCCTTGAACCTTGCATGGTTAGCTTAGGATCGTTTCCCGTTGGTCCTATCGTTCCCTCAACATTACTTCCCCCTTGGAGAAGCGTTTTCATCCTTGAAAACAAAAGTGGGCTATTTCTCCTTAAGAACACTAATGTTTTCCCAAGTGGCATCTTCCTTAAATTGATCTTTCCGCTTTACATATACCATGATAGTGAAGAATACCTTCAGGTTCATGGGATTGAGTGGGAGTTTCAACAAAATCAACAAGAACATCTTGATCAACTTGTTGAAGATGATGAAACAGGAAACAGAAGGAAGATAGCAACTCAGAGTAGGAAGAAGATGGAGAAGGAGAAGACACAGAGCTTGCGTACGAGACCTCTGTAGTCTATCTCTCTGTATTAGAATAATAGAGTATTTACAAACTCAGAGCTACAAAGCTTATATGAAACCCTAAGAGATAAGGTGTCCTTTCACACCAAATGTCCAGGGGGAAAAACCCAGTGAGAGAAAAGTGCCCTTGGTGAAGCGCGTATACACACTAACACTACTACATGTCTACAAATCCCCCCTGTAGTGATAGTGTGAATCCGTACAAGGTAGCAGATCATCATGTGTATGAGAGTAAGCCCAAAGCTTTTCGGAAAGCTTCAAACTTTTCTCGTGATAATGCCTTCGTAAATAGATCTGCAATGTTATCCTGTGTAGGACAGTAAGTTAGTGTGATCTCCCCTGCATGTAACCTTTCCATGACATAGTGGTAGTGAACCAATATGTGCTTTGTTCTTGCATGAAATATTGGATTCCTTGCAACTGCCATAGCACTCTGACTGTCAGTGAAAATGGTAGTGGGTGCCTGTTGACACTCACAAAGATCTGCCAATAACCTGCGTATCATACACATCAACTGTTGCCATGAAAGCTGCCTTGTACTCAGCTTCACAAGTTGATGTAGCCACTGTGGGTTGCTTCTTGCTTAGCCAAGATATACATGCATTTCCCAAGAAAAAACAATTCCCACTTGTGGAATGTCGTGTGTCAAAATCATCAGCCCAATCTGAATCACTGTAACCAAGAAGCTGCATAGAACTATGCTTTCCATACATATCCCCCCTTGGAAAGAACATGGAAAGATTAGGGGTACCTGAAAGGTAATGGAGTATGCGCTTCACAGCCTGCCAATGATGCATACCTGGGCTGTGCATAAATCTGCTTGCTTGTGAAACCCCAAATTGAATGTCTGGACGAGTGTTGCCTGCCAAATATATCAAGCAACCAACCGCTGCTGCATAAGTATGTACATCAAAAGGTTCTCCAGCATCGTGCATGCTCAACTTTGATCCAGTTTCTACAGGTGTAGAGATTGGTTTACAATTTTGCATACCAAACTTGTCCAAAATTTTATGCAAATATTTTGCCTGCAACATGTATATGCGATCCTTTGATTGCACAAACTGAATACCCAAGTAATAATGTAGCAAACCAAGACCAGACATCTCAAAATTTTTTCTCGAAGCATCTTTAAACTCTTCAATTTCATCTGCAATATTGCTTGTAAGAAGCATATCATCCACATAAAGTGTTAGCATAATGAGAACTCCATCTCTCTTTTTGACATACAAAGTACTTTCTGTTGGACTATTCTGAAATCCCTGGACAATCAAATAAGTATGTATCTTCTCATACCATGCTCTTGGAGCCTTTTTGAGACCATACAAAGCTTTACACAATCTACATACCTTTTGCTATTGACCTTTTACAACAAAACCACTTGGTTGACTTACATAAACTTCTTCCTGCAAATCACCATTCAAAAAAGCAGTTTTGATATCCAACTGATGCACTTTCCAACCATGATGAGCAGCAATTGCAACTAGTGATCTAACTATGGACACACGAGAAGTAGGAGCAAAGGTTTCATCATAATCTATGCCTTTCTGTTGCGCATAGCCTTTTGCCACAAGCCTTGCTTTGTACCTGTCAATAGTACCATCTTGTTTCCTTTTTACCTTAAAAACCCACTTTGTACCAATAGGCTTTTTACCTGTAGGCAAGTCAACTAGATCCCATGTATGATTCTTATGAATAGAATCAATTTCTCGCTGCATAGCATCTTTCCACTGAACACACTCTAACGCTTGTTCAAATGAATCAGGCTCATCTGCATCACAAAGAGTGCTAAAGCAAGCCAAATCTACTTCCTCTCTGCCAAAAGTAGTACCAACACGTGTTTTTCGTGGCAACGGTGCATCCAACTTGCTATCTTGCAAAGTTTTTTGAACCCATTTAGGCAAGGTTCTTTCTTCCCTGAGAACTTCTTGCTCTTCACGCACAATTTTCTCTACATCATGAGGTGTCACATGCTGATCAAAAGATTGAGCAAGATTATCAACCTGTTGTGATTCTTGATTCTCCACAAAAGAAGGAAGCAAACCTTCAAATACATCATGTGTCTGCATATGAGGTACATCAAAAGCAACCATAGGTTGAGCAGTAGTTTCTGCAAAAATTACATCACGACTTTCAAAAATCTTGTTTGTAGCAGGATTGTAAAGTCTATAACCTTTACTTCAACTATTGTACCCCACAAATATACATTTGATTGCCTTATCATCAAGCTTCCCACATAACTGCTGAGGGATGTGAGCATAAGCAAGACAACCAAAAACACGAAGGTAACCGACTGAAGGTTTTTTGTCATACCAAGCTTCATATGGGGTAATGGTCTTCAAGGCACGAGTAGGACACCTGTTCAAAACATGTGCTGCACAAGCAACTGCCTCCATCTATAGTTTATGAGGCAAACTCTTAGCCTTGAGCATACATCTAGCCATCTCCATTAAAGACCTGTTCTTCCTTTCTGCAACACCATTCTGTTGTGGTGTGTATGGCATAGTGCATTGGTGTTTAATGCCTTTCTTTCCCAAAAAATCCTTAAATGCACCTGACATGTATTCACCTCCTTGATCGGTATGAAGAGTCTGTAATTTGCAACCTGTTTCATTTTCAACCATGGCGACATAATGTTGAAAAATTGCAAACACATCTGACTTTGCTTTGAGTGGATACACCCAACAAAACCTGGAAAAGTCATCAATGAAGGTCACAAAATAAAGGCTGTTTCCTATAGATGGCGTCCTCATAGGACCACATACATCACTGTGTACAAGCTGCAACTTTCTTGTCCCTCTAACTGAACCATCCAGCGAAAATGCAAATCTGTGCATCTTTCCAAGAACGCAACCTTCACATACATGTCTCGGTGGCATCTCCAATAAAGAAAAATCATGCACCATATTATGACGTTGTAAAGTCATCAAACTGCCATAACCAACATGCCCAAATCTAGCATGCCACAACTCAGCATCCTGCATGGCCTGAGTCTTTGTTTCTGCAATACATACCTGAATCTGCTTTTCATAACGATCTAGCACAAATAGTCCATTTTCCAGCGTACCTATAGTGATAAGAGAATAACCATTCTCTCGATCTCGTACAACACATCTGTCATCCTCAAAAATGACCCGAAGACCATTTTTTGCAAGAGAGGATACTGAAAACAAATTCTTCTTGATCCGTGGAACATATAAGACATCTGGCAAGCATAAATCTGAACCATCTGAAATGGTAATCAAAATCTTACCAACGCCTTTGAGTGGATAAGAAGCATTATTTGCACATGTCACCTTCTTTCTTGCTGGAGCTGCATCCAATGAACAAAACAAATCCTTCATTGAAGTAATATGCCTGGATGCACCACTATCAAAGTACCAAATCATTTGTGTCTCGTCAACACTGTAAGCAGAAAAATCTGAACATACTACGAAAGCATAAGAATCCTACACAAAGTTTGCAGACTCTTCTTTAGCTGTAGAAGAATCACCAGAAGCTGAAACAACCAAACTTGACTCTTTCTTCTTTTCTTTAGCAATTCACTTTTTACACTCACTAATGTAGTGACCAAGTTTCTTGCGGTAGTGACATTTACCTTTCTTCTTGGACTTGTCGGAATCACCTTTAGACTTCTCTGAAGACTGTCCTGTACCAGACTTGGAGTGATGAGCACTCTCTTTACCCTTGTTTTTGTTCTGTACAACAAGAGCATGATCCATACCATCCACCTGTAAAAACTTGTTCTTACGTGATTGATCCTCCTGCAATAGCAAAGCCACTAACTCTTCAAAATGAAGAGGCTCAGGATTAGCTCGCAAAGACAGAGTCAAAGAAGTCTGAAAAGTCAAATAAAATGGTGGTAGTGAATTGAGTGTTTTGGAAACCAAGTCCTTCTCTGGAATCACTTCATCAATGCTAAGAAATTGCTCTTTAAGATCCCTGATTTTTGTAAGATGCTCGACTATATCGTCACCTTTGTCCATATGTATTTTGTCAAGTTGTTTCTTCAAAAAATCTATTTTGGGAGCGTTTCTTCCTCCAAACATAGCTTGCAGAGTGTCCCAAGCATCCTTAGAAGTTCTGCAAGATCTGATATGTGGTGTGATCATCCTCTTTATGGTTAAGGCAATCACAGCCATAGCTTGTGCATCTTTAGTATCCCATTTCTTTTGCTCTGGAGTGACTTGTGAGGGTCCTGTACCAACAGCTGCACAACGACCAGGCATGGCAGGTGCAATGCTACCTCGACGAACTTCATCTCCAGATACATAATCCCACAATTCTTTACCAACCAAAACATTTTTGGCCATAAAGGACCAAAGAGAATAGTTGGTACCATCCAATTTGTCTCCGTAGATTGAGCCATACTGTGGATGCACACAAGAGAGCAAAAGAACCTCCAAGAGATTCACAAATCTCCTCTCCAATGCAAGCAAAACTCTACACAAAATCTCAGCACAAAGCTAAGACAAGCTGCTTCCCAAAAGAACTGTTTACCTGAAGAAAATCTGTCAAAAAGCACACCCTCTTGATCTAAACGCCTTCGAAAAGTAACTTCTGCTACGCTGCTCATAACAAAATTTTGAGGGCTCGAACGACTTCAAAAGGGGGGTAAAACCCCAGGTCACCTTTTGAGAATACTCCCGGAATGTTGAGGATGCTCCCACGAGCAAATTTTTCGAAAACTGCCTGAAAACTGCGATTGCGCACGCGGATGCGAAAACGCAAGTAGAGGCTCTGGAAATCACCTTGCTCTGATACCAATTGTTGAAGATGATGAAACAAGAAACAGAAGGAAGATAGAAACTCAGAGTAGGAGGAAGATGGAGAAGGAGAAGACACAGAGCTTGCGTACGAGATCTCTGTAGTCTATCTCTCTGTATTAGAATAATAGAGTATTTACAAACTCAGAGCTACAAAGCTTATATGAGACCCTAAGAGATAAGGTGTCCTTTCACACCAGATGTCCAGGGGGAAAAACCCAGTGGGAGAAAAGTGACCCTGGTGAAGCACGTATACACACTAACACTACTACATGTCTACACAACTACATTCTTGTCCTTATTTAAGCGGATGCGTAAACAGATTTCATAAAAAAATTGATGAACATGAGATTGCACATACCATATCTCCAACTCTTGAGTATTTTGAATGGTCCGCTATCTCTTTACCTTCCTTGAAAGTGACTTGCATATGTGTCTTATTAGCATACTTATTGTACTTGTCAAAATTTTTAGCATATCCATGTGATCTTGGATCAAGTCCTTGACTTGTTGAATTTCTCTGCTGCCAACCCCACCATTATTGGTGACATACATTGGAAAGAGTACATAAGCCTCAACAAATGCACTTGTTTGGACTAAAATGATTCATAAGTAGTCAAATGAATGAATTTGCATGCTGTCGCAAATATGCCTTTGCTAAACACTAGGGCCCATAACACCTAGTGTGTATGCAATAGCAAAAACTTATCCTAGCCTATAGAAGTCAAACATTGTTTTGCTTATTTCATGGCATAGCTTATGCTCATAGCATACATGAAACTTGAGGGAATAGATGTGTAAATGTCTCTTTTAAAATAAACTAAACACCGTCGACTTTGAATCATATAAATTCATAATATACTAGATATAGCAATTACTAAACATGCTAAAACGTGTGAACCATGATAGAATGTGAACATTTAGGTGAAAAAGTGAAACATTTTCATTGACTTGAAATAGCATTTTCTATGTATCTAATAGGTAGACATAACAAAAACCTAAAAATATTAAATGACCGTCCGTTAATGTTATTTGTAGTACTAAGTACTGGACAATTTTTGGCCACTAAAATTGTTCCCGATACACATGCTTGATATGATTTAATAAATGGATTTGACCAGCATGTATAGACTTTGTCACGAGACATGGCATCAATGTCGCTCCAAGAGACAACATAATATCTCTCATATAGTTATGTCAATAAATATAACAACCATCAAGTGCTAAAGGTATTTGTGTGTGAAGGTAACTAGAAACACTCAATGTGACAGGAGTGAGAGGGACCCTCATAAACCTTGCTCTAGACTGGCTAAACCAAATTCCTTGAGTTCCTAGACCATGTTGTATACCGTGTGACTGGGAACATACATCAAAGAATGATCCCCACCTTGTAGGCATGTGATCGTCTTAAGAGAGCTAGCTACTAAAGAGCATATAATACCCAAAGTGGATCCTCAATTCTAGCATAAGAAAAATAGACACAAATAAAAAAAATTAGCAAAGGAGGTACCCAATACACTAACCTATGATCCTTCTTGTAACCGCTACCCTATAACTATGTATGACCATGTCACTTGTATCAAAATAAGTTGTGCAACACAAGCATGTATTGGTGTACCCTGTTCTACAAAGCATGCACTAAATGAAAACATTAGTGTAGAAAAAAGCTTGAGGGAATTATATTAGTACAATTCTTTCGAAAGAACTCTTGGTCTTGCCTTAGCAACCTAAAACCCTTGCTTGGCTTTCCATGTGTTGTAGGTGACTCGAAGGTCACACACATACAAAATGATACTACTTATACTACAAGGTAGATGGGGACCATCTGTCAAGCCTAGTGTAAAACCGAGCAGGCCAAGGGTCAGGACGGACATGCGGTACAGAGGGTCTCTATAATTAGCTAGGCAAGGTCTATAGGGTAGGGATGGGTGGAAAGTGGCATGATCCAGTCCCCAATCTTTACATTGGTATCAGAGCTCGCGAGAGAGGGGAGCTATGGAGGAGGGGAAAGTATCGCATGGTTGAATGCTCTCTCTCCTTCCCTCTCTCTCTCTCTCTCTCTAGGCTTGGGCACTAAAGGAACTCGTGAAGACTCACCAGAAAAAAGCCATGGAGGATGAGGCCACATGGTCTCTCTCAGCCACAAGATCTCTCTCTTGAGCTCTTGCTCTCGTCATGAAGCTTGGCTGCCTGCAATAAACTACCCCTACGAGGGCTCGATGGTGGAGAAGACGATGTGGGAGCGCGCGGGTAAGGACGCTTACAGGAGGAGGGACTATCGAGCGATCTCCACCAAATCGGCTTGTTTGGAGCGCAAAGGGAAGCACATCATAAGCCGTTTCTTGGTCGCATGCACTCGAGCCCTCTGTCGACCAATACGAGCATCTTTCCTCCCTTCTGCACTGCCGTCATAGCCTGTGTACAGTTGTTTCATATTGAATTTTTTTAAATTGATGTTATGGGCACCCTAAGAGTGCCCAAGGGGCGCATCTAGGCATGCAAAGTGCAAGAAAGAGGACTCAAAGCATCCGGTTTATAGCAAGCAAAGAGCTTGGACAAGACTACTTCGGCATGACTCAAAATCGACAAAGGTGTCAAGGATCAAGGGAAGGTAGCATGTATTTAGAGAAATGAAGGACAACAACATCAAGGGAAAATTGGAAGTGGTTCGAGGTTCAAGGGTGCTCAAAAGCACATGCTATGTGACCGAGGCGACAAAACGATTTGATTAATTAATGAGGTATGCAACATCGTTTGATTTTGTTTGATAAATTTTCCATGAACCTGTTGTGGTGTGGCTATGGCATGCAACTAATATGTGCATTGCCATGGATATTTTTCCATACCTGCACAGTTTCAGCACTCAAGGCTTGTGAACATTACCAAAAGCATGATATTTTTGTTTTCAAACACACTCTTCGCAACACCAAATCATAGTCAAGCAAGGCTTGAGTGAGAAATGATCTCGATTAGAAGCAGTGCTTCTCCCCAGCATGGCAACAACCAGGGCACTTCACCAGAGGGGTTTCCAAAAATTTATATTTGGATGTAATGGCAAGGCCATACGGTAGTGCTTGAGAATCTCACGGAGATCGGCGTGGCCTGTTTGCTGGACTTGATGAAGGGTGTCCGGTATGACCGACCATTTGTTCCACTTCGAGACGTTGATAGGTGTCTCTATTTTGCATTCTGGATTTGCATTCTTGCTAGGATATGGTTCTTGGAGGCATTGTTTTTTTTGAGTTGCAGTCCAAATCAAGTTAACCCTATATGGTCAAGGGCAACGAAAATCACCCTAAGAAGGTACAACCGGCTGAACAACCTACTATTTTTGATGACTTACAGGCTGAAAATCCACCTGTTATGGATCATTGGGTGTGTAGGTCTACTCGGGTGACAAAGCCTCCCGATAGATATGAACCGTCTTTGGACTATGTCATGCTTACTGATCGTGGTGAGCCGTCTTGTTATAAAGAGGCTATGCAACATGATGACATTAAGAAATGGTTCAAAGCAATGGTTTCAGAAATGCAGTCTTTGGAGAAGAACCATACATGGGATTTGGTTGATTTGCCTAAAGAGTATAAGGCTCTGTCATGTAAATGGGTTTACAAGACAAAGGTCACATCTAATTCTTCTTCTAAGTACAGGGCACGTTTGGTTGCTAAAGGGTACAAGCAAAAGCATGGTGTTGACTTTGATGAGATTTTCTCTCCTTTTGTGAAGCTTGCTACATTACACCTTGTTTTGGGTTTGGTTGATATGGAATTAAAGCAAATGGATGTAAAAACAACGTTTTTGCATGGTGATTTACTTGAGATAATCTATATGCTGCAGCCAGAAGGTTTTGTGTCAAAGGGACAAGAGAAAAAGTTTGTAGACTCTTGAATAGCCTGTATGGTTCGAAACAATCTCCACATGCATGGTATCACAAGTTTGATACATTCATGAGGTCTCAGGGTATAGAAGATGTAATTCTGATCGCTGTTTGTATACCAAAAAGGCCAGTGATGGAAGTCTTCTACTGATGATTTTGTATGTTTGACGACATGCTTATTGCGAGCAGAAATGTGACTCATTACAGCAAAGCTTACAGAAACGCTTTGACATGAAGGATCTTGGTAATGCTAATCATATTTTGGGCATGCATATCTCTCGAGATAGACACAATAGGCGCTTGTATCTATCTCAGTAAGATTACATTGATAAGGTGTTGCATCATTTTCATATGGAAGGGGGAAAGACAATTGGTACTCCGTTGCCTCCATATGTAAAACTTACTGCACAGGATTGCCCAAAGACAGATGATATGCGGGCTGAAATGGCCAAGATTCCTTATGCATCAGCCTTTCGCAGTTTAATGTACGCTATGGTTGCCTCACGTCCTGACATTGCATTTGTGGTGGGAGTGGTGAGCAGGTACATGAGTAACCCTGGCAAAAAGCATTGGGAAGCAGTGAAATGTATCCTAAGATACTTGAAAGGCACTAAAGACTTATGCATTTGTTTTGGGAAGAGTGAGACATTTGTGCATGGCTTTCCAGATGCAGACTTTGCTGGACATCCTGATTGCATAAAGTCTACCTCTGGATATGTGTTTACTTTCACAAGAGGTGCAGTTTCTTGGATTTCTAGACTGCAAAAATGTGTTGCTTTGTCTACCACTGAGTCTGAATATGTGGTTGCCACTGAGGCAAGCAAAGAAGCTTTATGGCTCATGCGTTTGGTAGAAGAGCTTGGCATCAAGTCACACGTTCCTGTGCTACATTGTGATAGTCAGAGTGCTATTATGCTTGCAAGGAATCCTGTTTTTCATGCCAAGACAAAGCACATAGAGGTGAAGTATCACTTTATTAGGAGTGTGCTTGAAGACAAAGCTATCGCCCTTGTCAAAGTGCATATAGATAACAATCCTGCAGATCTTCTGACCAAGAGTCTCCCAGTAGAGATGTTTGCATATTGCCGCCAGATGATGGGGGTTGGATGAATAAGTGTATAGTCATGTGATGTACCATAGTTAGCTGATTCTTTTATCTCCCAAGGCACATTGCCTTTAGGTGGGAGGTTGTTAGGGAATAATGTTTATAAAGGCATTTTAAGCCTTGAGTCCAAGGGCCCAAATGTAAATGGCCCTTGGACCCTTAGGTCACTTACTCATAATAAAGAGAAAGTCCCAAAACTCAAAAGCGAGCTCTTCTCCCAAAAATCATACGCTACTCTCTCTCTCTCTCTCTCTCTCTCTCTCTCTCTCTCTCTCTCTCTCTCTCTCTCTCTCTCTCTCTCTCTCTCCACGCCTGTTCCTGCTTCACACTCCTCTCTTCTTCTCCATCTCCATCACAAGAGGCACCAAGTAGGCTTCTTCTTCACCTCCCCCACATTGGGATGATTGATCAACCTACTCTAACATAAATTTCAGGGATTCATAATCACGTGATCACAACCTTTTTTCCGGTAATAACACTTGTAAACATGTTATTGACATGTTAACAACTTCTCATGTTCACAAAAATGCCGGTTTGAAGTGACTTGGGTATCGGCCAAAATCCCGCTGGGTTTTTTATTAGCCCGAGGACACACCGGGTATCTCCAATACCCGACGGTGTTTGCCAGGGTCATCGCTAAGCCCATCGGCGGGCTACATTTTCCTATATATAACTGGCCCTAGTGGGCCCTTTGGAATATATTTCTTGACCATCTTCTCACCCATAGGTACTGAGATTTGTATGTGTGGGTGTGACTAGGTGTGTGTGCTCATGCAAGCAGCTGCATAAAGTCACATTGTGCAGCTAGATGTGTGCAGCGTGCTACATGAGGGGTGCATGCGTGTGTGAGGTCATTCTTTGGAATGGTGCTTATCATGGGGCACTTGGTGGGTAACATGACTAAGTAGCGTCCTATGAGTAATGGCACGTCGTAGTGGTACTAATCGATAATGCGGCAATAATAGTATCTTTATGACGATGTCACCTTCCCTTCCCTTTATGATAAGTAAGGCATGTCATAGTGGTCCTAGTCGGTAACGCGTAAATAATAGTGTCTTTATGACGATGTCATCTTCCCTTCCCTTTATCAAATGCAGACATATGGTTGGTAATGCGGTTAAGTTATGTATATATACAATTCATTTTCCCTTAGATTCGAGTGGCACCTTGTTGGTAACGCAACAAAATGGTGTTGTTTGCTAGTGCACATTGTATTTTTTGCATATTGCAACATTTTCTCGGTAACGCGGCCAAAAAATGTTGTAAATTTGTTTGGTTTGTCGGTTACGCGGCTTGTATTGTTTTTTTTTGCGTGATTCATGCGATACTTGGTCGATAACGCGTCCTGAGTATTTGTCGGATCATAGTTTACTTCATATTATCTTTTTCTTCAGTTTGATAAATCTCTAAATTAAAACATATCATCTAATCTCTCTCTCTCTCTCTCTCTGTGCTATTATGAACATGTAGGCTGTAAAACAATTGAAAATGCTACATATAATTCACTCTATATCTCTTTAAGACACTTTCAAAGTATGAAATAAACCTCACAAAATTATTTTCTGTGTCTACAACATGAAGTAATTATAAAGATTGATTCAAAATGTAGTATGGATCTCTCTCTCTCTCTCTCTCTCTCTCTCTCTCTCTCTCTCTCTCTCTAAAAATGTAGATCAAGTTAAAAATCCCTAAAAAGCTACGTTGTTACTCTATTTTCAAGATTTCAAAATCATATGTAGTCCAGATCTCTGTATTTCCCTCCATGAAAATATAAAACAATTCCAAACATTACTTTTGTCTATCTGTCTTCTAATAGCCTCTCTCTCTCTCTCTCTCTCATTCATTTTAATGTAAATGTATAGCAATGTGATGTTTTGCATGATGTACAATTAATTATCTAGTTACTATTGTCTTACGCTTTGTTTTTGTTTTTATTTCGAAAGATATGGATGCATTGAGGTTGGTAGATTTACTTGTCTTTGTTGTCTACGCTCTGGGATACTTATTGCAAGTGCTATATGATTTTTGGAAGGTTGTACAGGATCTGTGGATGGGTGGCAGTACCTACAAAAAAGCCACCATGGAAGTTATACTTTATAGAGCCAGAAATTGGATGTTCTTGCTGAATTGCGAAGAGAGAAAATCTATGATGCAAGTGGCAAAGTTTTTTAGATCATTAAAAATTGAGCCAACCAGGGTGCAACTCCCGCTAGTCGAACTCTTTTTGTCATTTAATCCAATTCTGTAATTGAATATGGTTTTTATATTTGAAATATGTGGTCAAGATAATTTGAGATGTGGTTTAAGATAATTTGTTTGGTCTCATGTTTGAGGTGTACTTGTCTTTATTGGATGCTTTCCACTGATTTTTGCATTCCATCTTTCAATCTTTGAGGCCAATGAGATGGAAGACTTACGTATTAATCTTTCACTCACCAAGTTTCTTATATCATCTATATTATTGTAGATATGGCAGACGAACAAGATAACGAGCACCATGAGTTGGCTACAAAGGAACCGAACTGTCTAATGACATTATAAACCCAACTCACGTACCAATTTCATTGGTGAACAACCGAACCCTTGGGACCTTATTCAACGGCATACAAGTGACTTAAAGCTCTTGCACATGGTTTGACTACCCGGCAGGCAACTAGAACGGCCTCCAAATTGTCCAAATGGGCAAACCCCAATCATGCCCAATGGAGTGACATAAACAAAAAAGTCACAAAGGATATGATCAAAGAGATATGGCCGTGCCCAAAAGGTGAGATCAAGAAGGGAAGATGGAAGGTGTCAAAGTGCCAAAATAATAACATCAAACTCAATGTTCAGTGGATCTTCCTGGAGGTGTACAGCCATCCGCTCCATAATGCAGATGCACCACTCTACTTTGCTAAAATGCTTTATATGCATTTTATTCTTGATAGGCCAGTGGACTTGGCGTCCAGAGATGTCACCGTTAGCACCCATCATATTCGTGAGGAGACAGTGACATTCACAAGACAAGAGCTTGCTTTTATGGTGGAAGGGGTTGGAATGGATTTGAGCAAGGTAAAGAAAAGCATGGGGGAAAATCTTGCAGAGAAAGAGCAAGAAGCAGTGAGACTATTGCAAGCGTAGACCCCCCCCCCCCCCCCCCCCCCCCCCCCTTCGACCATTGCAAGGGTTGAAGTGCAACTAACAAGCTTAATCAAGATGTGCAGGGCCTTTCTCAACGTTTAAGTCCTATACGCCAAGGCAATCACATCTCCCACTTTTTAATGCATCCTAAGGTCGTGGGCATCTCAAATGTGGCTAGCAGTTCCTCCACCAATGAATGTTCCCTATGCTACAAAGTCTTCAACTGTTTGAACGGCCATTATATGTTGCCATGTGGACACTAGTACCATATTATATGCTTGGTGAGGCAAATGCAAAATATGTCCACATGTGCACTGTATAGTGCATCAATTAATGAAGGCCTATATACCATACTTGGCATGGCCAACAATGAATATAAACCACCAGGGTCGCAAGAGGTAACTTCTAGTGTACTTCAAAATCTATTCTAAGACAAAAACTAATTGTACTCTTTCACTAATGGCACTCTTTTGCAAAGTCAATGAAATTGTTGCTTAATCTTCATTATTATTATTTTTCAAGTTTTTGTCATCTATGTCTCTTTGTCGCATGCTTGATTGAGCTCGTTTGAGTCTATATCGAGATTTTCCTCTAGCTCAAGGCTTGTGCACAACACACGTTCAACATCAAAGTGTTCATCTTCTACATCATCACAATCATAAATCCATCTAGACATATCTTCTTCATATTTTCACTTTCAATGTGCCGCAAAACAATTTCATTGCAATATATGCAAACAAGTTTATTAGCACAATCTACAAGAAGTCAATTGCGAGTAGTGCTGTGAATATATTTGTACATGCTCCAATTTATTTTTGAGCTTGAATTCAAAGAACACTGGCTTAAAACCTTCATCGTAAGATTACGCAACAAAGCATAGTGTTCTCCACCATTCATCATCCAACATTTCCATGTAGGCTGCTCTTTTGCCATTTGTTGAACAAGAGAGTTTGAAATAGACCTTCTTACAATCGAAAGGAGAACTTTTCTTTTATGCATCCCACGATCATCAACATTGCCATAGAAAGTTTTTACCATTGTGTAAAAATCATGAACCACTTCAACATTGGACATCAAGTCTATATTCCAATATCCAAGATCTAGCATGTAAGCAACAATGTGTAATGGTGTATGCGCTCTAATCCATCTAACATGAAAGTAATTCAAGAGGACTTTCCTTTGTTGACAAGAGAATGAAACATGCCAATGCTTTTCCACCATCGACTGCTCTAATTTTTTAGGACACTCCAACTCCTTTGGATAGTCCACCATTACATCCATACTTTTCTTAGATCGGACGCCCTCTGGTCAAGATCGTGTATGACATACATAACATGCATCATTACATGATATGCATCCATCACACTACTCCACCAAGTTTTTTTTGTAAGCGCTGACCTTAGACTTTGATTTTTTCTTTCACCTTTTTGTTCTGCTTGCCTCCCATTCATGAAATTCCATACATGTATATGTAGTTACGACTGCATCTTGGTTTCAAAGAAGAGACTCAAAAGAGTAGAAGTGAGTGCAAAATCTAGCCTCTGCAGGTAGTTTTAACATAACTGACAGGTGAGGTCAAAAAATATATAATACTCTCTTTCTTTTGAGCAAAAAAAATCACAAGCTAGCAAGCAGTATCAACAATAGAGGCAAACCACTTAGTATCGTCACTTTTATACCAATCTTTTAATACAAGATTCAACCATGTGTATTGGACCTAGAAGAAAAAACATGCGGGTTCCATTGCTTCAAGATTTTGCCTACATTCTTGCAATTCTTTGCATTGTCCATCATAATTTGAACTACATGTTTAGCACCCACTTACTCTATCACGGAGGGAATTACATCAGCAATATAAAGCCCTGACTTAATTGAACCATGTGAATCCACTGCACAGACAAATGTTTTGCCTCTAGGTGAAACAATCATTAAATTAATTAGTGGTTTTCTTTAAACATTGGACCAGTCGTCTCACTGACTATGGTTGTTAGCAGCGGCTAACACATGCTACACCAATTATGCACCAAGATGTGGATGTGCTATAGTGCACAATATTTTCTTTTCATTGTATAGGGCCTTGGGTTCATTTAGGAGTTCCAAAGTTGTATAAGTCTAAGCTAAAGAGCTCAACTTTATCCCATAGTTGAAGGGTTTGAGGGGCAAAGCTATAAAAGAGCCCTATGTTTAATGAGAAGTAATTCTTGGGTGAGTTGTCCTCTTTGTAGAGTGGATGGTCATGAGGCTTATGGGCTTTCCATGCCCATGTAGCTCTTGATTTTTAATAATCAATTACACTTTCTTTCTTATTAGTCTTCTTTGTTTCATTATGTGGAGTGAGATTGTATTAGTTTGATGGTAGATCTCCTAATCCCTTTTTTGAGTTAATATATTCTATCCACACCATTGGCCATGGTGTGTGTGAGGGCTATGCCTTCCTTCTCTTCATCTCTCTCTACAAGGTGCGGTTAGTGTGTGTGCATACGTTGTCACATTGAGGGGTTGTGCCGGAATGGACACACTAATGTGGAGTAGGTATGTTAATTGCATGCTTGTGTAGTTGTGTGATTAAGAGTTGTGAATGGAGTGATTGATGTGAGAGGTTAATTTCAACCACATGATTGTGTGCAAGTGATTAGTAAGTAGGAATGTGTGTTGATTAGAGGAAGCCCTTTCCATGGCTTCTCTCTATGATGAGTAGAAGGATCCCTTGAATCCTCTATGTCTATACATCTTAGGCTCGTGCTTCCATGCCCTAGCCAGGTTACCGATCCACGATTTGACAGTTTTGTGGGTTGCAATTAGGTTGTGCTACAATGCCTCCCTACATTTGACGCCGTTTCCGGGGATCAATAACCTAAGCTAGTGAGTTTAGGATGTATAGAATAGAGTAATTTCACTACTAATTTTGTTGGTTTTTGAGTGTGTGTAACTCATTCTTTGGTTTGATTTGATGATGTTGTGCAAGAAATTTATGTTAATGTTGAGTTATGAATATCCCAAGCCCCCAATTCCAATCCCAATTTCACTAATTTCATGCTAACCCTTACTAATTTCGCTTCTTTCCATGCTAATTTTACTAATTTCATGCTAATTTTGACTAATCTTGCTAACCTAACCACTAACATTTGAAGTGTAAACTATGTGAATCCCCTTGCAAGAGGTGAAATCATCACTCTAATCAAGTTAATTGTACCAATTTATGCCTAATTTGATGATTTGAGTGTTTGGTTTTGATCTACAAATGGCCAATTTTGGAACCGATTTGATGGTGCACACACTTGTGTGTGCAATGATGCGACTTCGCATGGAGCAAAGGAATAGCTTGGAGTGTAATTACAATATAAGTGCACTCACTTGTTATGTCACTTCATGTGATTCAATGTTGTTAATCATTTGCTAAAATTACACAAATTGACCTACACTTTGCACCTAATTTGATACACTTGGAATAAAATTGATAGTCAAATTGTGACTAATGAACTTGGGTGTATCCAAATAATGCTTAATTCTCATCAAGAATTCATGTGTGTGCATAAAAATCATTGTGTGTGTGCACACACCAAAGAGGGAAAAAACTGTCAAAAATTTCAAGTGTGTGCACCTAATTTTTAGTGTGTGCATGCATATAAAGTGATGGAATTGATGGTATATGAGTATGCAATTATGTAATTGATGTGTATGCTAGGATAATTCAATTATTGGATAAGCCTAATTGCCAAAAAATTGGGCAAAAATTGAGTGTGTGTGCCCATCCATGACCACTTGATTTTCAATGATTGATGGTCAATTGGGACACCTAAATGGTTTTTGATTGTGAAATGTTCATGAAAAGTATGTGTAATCATTAGGTCTAAGCCTAAATGCATTGCCAATTGAGCCAAATTTGATCATTTGTGCTTAAATTTTGAGTGTGTGCATTGCTTGATTGGATAAAAATAGTGCTAATTTTTAGAAATTGAGCATGCATGCATTCACATATGCTTGATTGAGTTTACAATTTGAGCTATGCAATGAGGAATTGACGGAATTTTTTCATTTAAATTTGGTCTAAATTTGGGTGTGTGTGCCTACTCAATGGCATTTGATATCCTAATTGGGATGAATAATTGGTCTCGGTTACCAATTTGATGATTAGTAGACCTAAAGATTGGTGTGTGCATCATAAAGCAATTTGGGATTTGAGAGGAATGACTCAATTGAGCATAATTGAGAATGATTTTATGTATTTCTATTGAGTTGTATGCCAATTCGAATGGATATGGTAATAACTTCAATGATTTGTGCATGTGCAAATGCCGTAATCAATTGTGTAGCAACACAAACCTAAATGACAATCCAATTGGATTTGAATGTGCAATTTAAGATTGCAATGGTGATAACTGGAATCGGTTTTGCCATTTTTGATCATCAATAGGTCCAATTTTTGATGTGTATGATCATACCAAATGACTTGGAAAGATTATAAACACTCAATCAAGACCGAAATGTTTTTATGAGATTGTGACCAAATTTTTGATATCAATTGAGGATTCGAACCTAACTTTGAGTGTTTGCAAGACTATTCAAACAAAAGTCGAGAACAAGTTGATGTGAGATGACACTAATTGATTAAAAGACATATGTTATGATCGAGATGATTTTGCACACAAAATTCATTCATTCAAGTGGCATTGGGAGTTAAATTTGAGAGTAGGCGCAAGCTTGTGTTAGTATGTGTTAGTCCTCATAGGATCATGAGCATAGGGGATCGATGTGGTGAAGGATTAAGAGAATCATCACTTGCTTTAAGAGAGCCGAAATTATGGCATTTGCGAGAACACCCCCTAAGTTTTCTTTTTAAAAAAAGAAAAGAAAAAGAAAAAGGAGACAATAGCCTACCTAAATTGGTGTTGACCCACCACCCCATACAGCTCACCCAATTCATGAAATGCCTCGAGCACACACAAAACGCCAACTGGGGCTACTTCCCCTGCAAGTTGAAGACACACACAAACACACACACACACACACACACACACACACACCCATTTTTGGCTTGAATTGGCGCTCATGCAAAACGACACACCGCTTAATCGCTGGCTGCTTTTGGCGCATCCTCACACACACACACACACACAAACTAATGCCTGCAGATCCGTCCCCTCCAGTCTGCATATCTCGCTGGCTTGGCGCGCACACCACACACACACTTATGATCGCTGTTTCGACTCCTGCTAAAAGGTGCCGATACACAACCCTACTTAGTGCATTTCTTTGGCCAATGCTGTCACTTTCGCAAGACCCGAATCTGCTTGAAAGAGCTTGCCTACAACGGGTCTGCAACAGTTTTGGATGGCTTCAAGAGCTCACTATACACACACACATACACGCTCTCTCCCTATGCTTCACTTGCACAATCGCTAAGACCGCAAGTTGCAACCCTTCCGCCACAGATGGCACAGGGCCTTCGAGTCTTTTCTCTCGGGAGGCGGCTACCGAATCTCACTCCTGGTTTGGCTGCTAGTCGTAGAGCTGCAACTGCCCGCCACCTACGGACCACCTCATTAACACACAATGCTAATCGTCAGTGAGCCCTTGAGGCTGAGGCCCTCATACCTCTCCTGCGTGCACTGCCGTCACAACCTTGGTGAAAAAAAAAAAACTTTAGATTGGAGGGTATTCCCACCCCTGATTGAGCTCGCAAATTTCCAAAATCCAAAACAAATTTCTCAGCTTTGCCTTGAATGGGTAATATCCACAGTAGCCATCAAAAGGAGCAGGCAAAAATTTAAAAAAAAATCACACTTTGATTTTGCGAAGAGTCACAGTCAAAATGCAAAATTCTCACTTATGCATGCGCTCAAGGGCATTCTTGTTCATTAAAAAATGCAAGCAAAAATTTCATTGACATTTTGAGGGAGGATTTGTGATCGATCATAAATTTTTAATTCTTACTTTGTATGAAAAATGGTTTCATTCACCATGATCAAACTTCATTTTGAAGGGGTAGGGCCAAGTGCACAAAAATGGGCATTGATTGCATTGAAAGAATTGACATTTCACTTCATTATATGGTCTCTCCTTTCCTATGTATGCCAATTTGCTAGTTTAAGAGCAAGGGAGTGAGCATTGGTTTCAGGTGTGCTTTGATTGTGAACTTCAATGCATGAATGAACTTTAAATGGACCAATATGAGCCTTATGCATTGGTTTAGTGCCATCTCGATTGGAAGCTTGCTTCCAAAAAGGAAAACTTTTCTTTGTGATATGCATGCAGGCACGAGAGTCGCATTGATTTATGAGTTGATGCTTGGTTGAGATGTGTTATGCTTGGATCTGACTTGCTTGTTATATTTTAATGCTTGAATTGTATGAAACATCATTGGAAAGAATTAAAATTGAGCTTGTTTTAATGGCTGAGAGTGAGCATGATCATTTTGGGGTTGTGATCGATTGTGCATTTTTAGTGCTTACTTTAAATGTTCAAATGCTTAAGAGCACTAATGATTTGAATTATTTTGAAGGGTGTGGCAGAGTGTGATTTCATTGATCCAAGGAGGGGTCATCATTGCAATATATTGCAAAATTTGGCTAATTAGAGCCATTCCAAATGTTTGGATTAAAGTTGTATACATGCTAGCTCATAGCTTGGTCAAAAGTTTTTTTTTTTTCATTATGAGTTAGTGTTTAACCAACTTTTTTGAGCTTTCAAGTACATAATTTGGCTATTGAGAGCCATTCACTTTCATTCCATTAAGAGTTGCAGTCATCTCTAGCTCATAGATTGCTCTTAAATTTAATATTTCATGTAAACTAGTTGTTAGCCAACTTTTTGAAAAGCTTTAAAATGTAAAATTCAGCTTTCGAGAGCCACTTCATTTCATTAAAGTTACATTATTTTCAGCTCTTGGCTTGTTTTTAATTCTATACTTCAAGTGAGCTTGAAACTAATCTACTTTTGAATCATGCATGAGAGATGGTAAAAAATTACAAAATTTGCTTATGTAGAAGCTTATTTTATCTCTCATGGTTGTTATGTATGCATAAATTTGCTATCAAAGAGCATCATGTGCATAACCAAAGGCACTTTTTTCCCTTGGGTCTTTTCCCTTTGGCAAATTCGGGTATGCAAGACCCTAGATTTAGGTTTTCAATAATGTTTTTTGTGTGCATTTGGATTTCATAAAAGACTTTTGGAGCTTGTGTTTACATTTAGCTTCAAAAGGCTTCTTTTGCAAATAAAAAGATCAAGGGACTTCTCTACACAAAGGGGATGCTTGCTCAAGGATGCTCAAAAGAGCATGAATAGGTGTAATTCTTCCATGATTTTGCTCTTTTGTTCATCTTCCCATTCTCTATGCTTGGCTTAAGTAATTTTTGCTTCTAAACTATGGTTTTTTCATGTTCGAAAGCTAGGCATCCTAAAGTTTTAACATTTTGCTTTGTGAAAATTAACTCATCAAAAATTAGGTTTTATGTGTGCTAATCATAGGTAATTGGCCTTGACCTTAGGTTAATGTGGGGTCATTTCTCATTAGTCCTAGACTCTTAGTGATAGTCTTAATACTCCATGCATTTTTTGTCATGACCTAGGGCTATGATTAGGCTTTAGTCCTTTAGTCCAATTGCCATTAGCACTCATAATGGAAGCAATAAAAAAAGTGCTAAAAAATGAAACAGTGAAGCAAAAAAGTGTCAAGAAAAAGTAGCAAAAATGCTACTAGACACATGAAAAGAAAATTTCTATGTTATGTTGTGTCTATGAGAGGCTTAGCGCCTTATTAGCACTTGGTGGGCGAGGGGAACCTTGGCTCGCTTGGTCAAGGACCTAAACCGATGCCTTGGGCTGATAGAGGTTAGCCATCGCCTTGGTAGGATAGTAGGCTTTTGGAACACCTTCTTGAGGGTTCAAGGAGCCGAGAGTCGCACCTAGACTTGCCTTGGGGACGTGGTAGCCTTGTATTGTGCTTAATTTTTTCAATGAATGACAAAATCAAAACTTCCACGAGCTTCGAAAAAGCTTTGACAATGTACTAATAGATTAGGAGCTTTTTTAGACTTGAATAATTTATTAAGATTGTTCACATAGTTTTTAGGCTAGTAGGTTTATGAGCTTGCATTAGCCTAGGGTCATAATTGATTGCTTGTGTTTCATGCATAAAACTGAAATTTCAAGTGGTTTAATCTTCACAATAGTTTAGGTGTGTTTTTGCTTTATGTTGTCTAGTTTTTGACTATGATTGACCCATCTTTTTAGAAGCAAATAATCACTTTGCATGATTGTTCATTGTGCTTCATGTTTTATTCATTCTTAGGTGGCCTTTGATGATCATTGCTTGTTCTTATGTTTTGCAACTCAACATTTCTTCCATGGACTTGCTTTCTACCATGTCACTGTGTCTTGCTTCACCGGCACACGAGGACGTGCGCCAAATTAGGAAGGGGGGAATGCTAGCAGTGGCTAACACAGGCTACACCAATTATGCACCAAGCTGTGGATGTGCTATAGTGCACAATATTTCCTTTTCTTTGTACAGGGCCTTGGGCTCATTTAGGAGTTCCAAAGTTGTATAAGTCTAGGCTAAAGAGCTCAACTTTATCCCATGGTTGAAGGGTTTGATGTTACCATATACATGTGGTAGTGATGTGTGAACACATTAGGACCGCCGGGGCATTTTTTTCCCTCTTTAGGAGGTTTTTCCCCCCGAGCAGCATTGTATATTCGCCCATCACTCTAGGGCTATCAATCTTTCCATTACATACTAAGAAACACACTCTCCATTGTGTGCCTTGAGCTTCTTCGTCTTTTCCAAGCTGTGTGTGTTTCTCTGCAACCCTAATTCCAACAATTGGTATCAGAGCAGGTTGCGTCCTCTCGGGCTTAGTCGCCAGCTCCTCCAATACATGCTTGCTCACTTTCTCTGATTTCAGTGAGCTTTGGAGAGCGTCCGCAGGTCGACAAATATTTTGAGATAGCTCGCAGAGCTTACTCTGCTAGATTTTTGATTCGGGCTCATTTCGGCCTCCGTTTCCACTACGGACAGGTCTGCACAGGCAATTTTGTCATTTTGTGCAGAATTTTTGTCAGTGCCGTTTTCTGCATAACAGGTGCCTTATAGTCTTCTACGGTTTGTGCTATATAGCACGTGTTGTTCCCGCTCCATTTCTCCTATTTTCGAGCAGTTTTCACATCAGGTGCAGCATTTACCATGGCTGACAACAACAACACAGATGTGTTCAAGATGTTTGCTGCTGAGGACAGGTTGGATGGGGACAATTACCCTATGTGGGCTTATATAATGCAACACCTTCTTGTATCAAAGGGCGTCTGGAATATTGTGCAGGGCATTGATATACGTCCTGGTTCTGAGGATGTAGACGACGTTGAGGATGTTGCAGGTCTTGCTGCAAGGATTGCTGCTATTAGAGTTGTTTTGCCTACGACAGAACAAGCTTGTTGGGATGTAAAGGATGCGCAGGCTCATGCATTGATTGCATCATTTGTGAAGCGCACCATTGTTCCTCACGCCCGTTCAACAAAATCTGCAAAACAGGCTTGGGATATTTTGGCTGGTCTTTATGCAAGTCGCAATGAGGCTAAAATTGCTTTGCTGCATAAAGAGCTGGAGTCAAAGATTATGCATGAGGAAGATGATATGGACACTTTCCTTGCTAGTGTCAAGGATATCAATGAGCAACTTATTTCTGCAGGTGAAGTCATTTCAGATAGTTCCCTTGTGCAGACTGTTCTTGATGCCTTACCAGATTCTTACCAGACTTTTGCTAGTACTTGGAGACTTATGACCCAAGGAAATCCACAAGTTGTCAAGTTTGATGCATTATGCACATTGCTGTTGCAAGAGTCACTTTCCAAAAAAAAAAGAACTAGACAGCGTGCAGTTGAACATGCTTTTATTGCTTCTCAAAGAAAGGGTGGTAACAGCAATGCAACCACTTCTTATGGTTCTGCTGTGAGTGGCAAAAATTTTGTTCCCAATGCTTCTGCTCGCAGCACTTCGTCTGGAAATTCTGGTGATAAGGGCAAAAAGAAGATGCGTTGCCATTATTGTAAAGCTAATGATCACTTGATCAAGCAATGTCCTAAGTTGAAGGCAAAAGAGGCTAAGAAGAAAGAGGGTGGTTCCACTACAAATGCAGCCATTGTCGAGTCTTCTGTAAAAGGAGATTGTAATGCTGATGTTGATGCAGAATGGGCTTTTAGTGTAGATTCCACTTACAATCCTACTATCCATGATGCATGCTTGTCAGCTGCTGTAGATTCACCTGTGTGGTATTTCGACGGTGGTGCTACAAAGCACATTATCTCACATCGTGAATTGTTCACCTCTCTCGAGTCTGTCCCTGATGGGAATTCAATCACTTGTGCCAACAATACCTCTTATCCAGTTCAGGGAGTTGGAAAGATTGTGCTTACTGTGAAAATGGCAGTTCTTTCATACTTGTTGATGCACTTTATGTACCAGGGATCAAGAAGAATCTCTTGTCTATATCCGCACTTGCTAGACTTGGACTTGTTGTCAAATTTGTGGATGACAGATGTACAGTTCATGATCTCAGTTTTGCTGATGAAATTGTTGCATCTGGCCTTTTGTGCCGTGGGCTGTATAAGCTCACTTTGTATGACAAGTGTGGACAAAATTTTGCAAATGCTGTTGCAGATTCAAGGGCTATTTCAGATGCAAAACTTTGGCATGCACGTTTTGGTCAGTTGAATTTTGCCAGTTTGCTGCATTTGTAGAAATTTGATATGGTTGCTTCATTGCCGCCTCTTGAAGCACCTGTCAAACATGTTTGTGAAGGCTGTATTTTGGGTAAGATGCAGCGTTCTAAGTTTCCAAAGAATGGTTCAGTTCGGGCCACATGCAGGTTTCAGCTTGTGCATAGTGATGTTTGTGGGCCCATGCAAACTCCGTCCTTGGGCAATTACCTGTACTTCATGAATTTCATTGATGATTACTCTAGGAATGCATGGGTAATTCCGCTTAAAGCGAATTCCAAAGTTTTTATGTGCTTCAAACAATTTCTGGCTATGGCTGAAAATGTCTGGAAATGTACTATGGGCACCCTTTGTTCCGATCGAGGGGGGGAGTATATGTCTCATGAATTCAATGCATTTCTGGCTAGTCGTGGGATAAAACACCAATGTACAATGCCTTATACACCTCAGCAAAATGGTGTTGCTGAGAGGAAAAACAGGTCACTTACGGAAATGGCACGATGTATGGTCAAAAGTCAAGCTTTGCCGCATTCTTTTTGGCTTGAGGCCATCATGTGTGCCACTTATGTACTTAATAGGTGTCCTACGAAAGCTTTGCAGTCTATTACTCCATATGAAGCATGGCATGATCGAAAGCCTTCTATTGAGCACATGCGTGTTTTTGGCTGTTTGGCATATGCTTTGGTGCCACAAACACATCGCAGAAAATTGGATGATAAGACTGTCAAATGTATTTTTGTTGGTTATAGTGCTGAAAGCAAAGGTTACAGGTTGTATCATCCATAAACAAAACGTATTTTGGTTTCACGGGATGTAGTGTTTGTGGAAGATTCTGTTCAGCCCTTGCTGTCATGTACTAGAGACAATAATGTAAGCTCAAAGGACATTTATGACACTTTGTTGCCTGTTTTCAGTGGTGGAAATATGAATGTAAGTTCCGATGAGGCAAACGTATAGCCTATGGGGGTTTCTGAAAATGTTATAGATCAGCCTATTACTGATGCAGATGTACATGATGTACTTGATGAGGAAAGGCCTGAAAATGAGCAAGCTAGACGTATGCCAAAATGGTTGGTGCACACTTTGCGTGACAGTAAATTGGATGCACCTTTGTCTAGTCGTACTCGTTCAAGCTCTCGCCATGCATCTTATGCATCAGATTGTTATGCCTTAGATGTGTCTAGCTTACATGACGTTGAGGAGCCTCTATCTTTTGATGAAGCACAGAATTCAGAAAATTGGATGGCTGCCATGCAATCAGAATATGATGCACTTATAGAAAATGACACATGGAATTTATGTGATTTGCCTCCTGGCAAAAAGCCATTGGTACGAAGTGGGTTTACAAGTTGAAACGCAACCCGGATGGTGAGATCGATCGCCATAAGGCTCGACTTGTTGCAAAGGGTTATGCACATCAAAAAGGCATAGATTATGAAGAGAATTTTTCTCCCACTTGTCATATGACTACTGTACATTTTCTATGTGCATTGGCAGCTCATTTTGGTTGGGAGGTACATCAATCAGACATTGTTACTGCTGTCTTGAATGGTGACATATTTGAGGAAGTTTATGTAACGCAGCCTCGCGGTTTTGTCATCAAAGGACAAGAGATTGCTTTTTATGGGTTGAAGCAATCTCCTTGTGCTTGGTATGAGAAAGCTGACACTCATTTGGTTAAACGAGGCTTTCGTAACAGTCCAACAGAAAGCACATTGTATGTAAAGCGTGAGGGTGATGTACTTCTCATTGTGGTTCTTTATGTCGATGATTTGCTGATCACTGGACCAAATGAGATACATATTGCTGAATTTAAGGCTGATTTGAATGCTACTTTCAAGATGAAAGATTTGGGGTTGTTGCATCATTACTTGGGTATACAGTTTAAGCAGTGTGATGGTGGTATTTCCTTGTGTCAAAAAAGTTACATAGAGACATTGCTATGTAAGTTTGGACTTGAGGATTGCAAACCTATTGCCACTCCCATGGAAACAAGTTTGAAGTTGAGTCTACATGATGCTGGCGATCCTGCTGATGTCACTCTTTACCAAACTGCTGTTGGCTGCCTCATTTATGTATGCAACATGAGGCCAAATATTCAGTTTGCAATCTCACAGGTCAACAGATTTATGCATAGCCCAGGGTCTAAGCATTGGCAGACTGTCAAGAGGAGTTTCCGCTACCTTAGTGGTACTTTACATCTTGGCTTATTTTATCCCAAGGGGGGATCATTGCTGCCACACTTACATGCTTTTTCGGACTCAGATTGGGCTAGTTGTTTTGACACGCGAGTGTCCACAAGTGGTTTTTATTTCATGCTTGGCAGTTCATGTATATCATGGTTGAGCAAGAAGCAACCAACTGTGGCCACTTTGAGTTGTGAGGCTGAGTATAGGGTAGTATTCACAACTACGGTTGAGTGTGTATGGTTCAGACGCCTTATTGTTGATTTAGGTGTTGGATAGGACACTGCCAACACTATCTACACTGACAGTCAGAGCGCATTGGCAGTTGTGAGGAACCCAGTTTTTCATGCTCGCACAAAGCACATTGAGGTGCATTACCACTATGTCAGGGAGAGGCTCTCAGCAGGAGAGATCAGCTTGGCTTATGTGCCAACACAGGACAACCTTGCAAATCTTTTCACAAAGGCATTGTCTCGTGAGAAGATTGAAGCTTTCCACAAAGCTGTGGGCTTACTCCCCTTTGTGGACTGATCATGTCCTCAGGGCATGGAACTTCCCTTTACTCATGTGCCAGCTCTCGTTCACCGCATCACTCCAGGGGGGATTTGTTACCATATACATGTGGTAGTGATGTGTGTAAACACACTAGGACCACCGAGAAATTTTTTCCCTCTTCAGGAGGTTTTTCCCCCCGAGCATTGTATATGCGCCCATCACTCTAGGGATATCAATCTTCCATTGCATACTAAGAAACACACTCTCCATTATGTGCCTTGAGCTTCCTTCATCTTCTCCAAGCCGTGTGTGTTTCTCTGCAACCCTAATTCCAACATTTGAGGCCCAAAGCTATAAAAGATCCCTATGCTTAATGAGAAGTCATTCTTGGATGAGTTGTCCTCTTTGTAGAGTGGATGGTCATGAGGCTCATGGGCTTTTCATGCCCATGTAGCTCTTGATTTCTAATAATCAATTACACTTTCTTTCTTACTAGCCTTCTTTGTTTCATTATGTGGAGTGAGATTGTATTAGTTTGATGGTAGATCTTCTTATCCCTTTTTTGAGTTAATCTATTCTATCCACATGAATGGCCATGGTGTGTGAGGGCTATGCCTTCCTTCTCTTCATCTCTCTCTACAAGGTGCGGTTAGTGTGTGTGCATATGTAGTCGCATTGAGGGGTTGTGCCAGAATGGACACACTAATGCGGAGTAGGTAGCTTACTTGCATGCTTGTGTAGTGGTGTGATTAAGAGTTTTGAATAGAGTGATTGATGTGAGAGGTTAATCTCAACCAAATGATTGTGTGCAAGTGATTAGTAAGTAGGAATGTGTTGTTGATTAGAGGAAGCCATTTCCATGGCTTCTCTCTATGATGAGTAGAAAGATCCCTTGAATCCTCTATGTCTATACATCTTGGGCTCGTGCTTCCATACCCTAGCCGGGTTACCGATCGACGATTTGACAATTCTGTGGGTTTGCAATTAGGTCGTGCTACAACGTCTCCCTACATTTGGCTAGGGAGACGTTGTAGCACAAGCTAATGACAACCCACAAAATTTTCAAATCGTCGATCGGCGACCCGGCTAGGGCATGGAAGCACGAGCCTAAGATGTATAGACATAGAGGATTCAAGGGATCCTTCTACTCATCATAGAGAGAAGCCATGGAAAGGGCTTCCTCTAATCAACAACACATTCCTACTTACTAATCACTTGCACACAATCATGTGGTTGAAATTAACCTTTCACATCAATCACTCTATTCACAACTCTTAATCACACCACTACACAAGCATGCAATTAACATACCTACTCCGCATTAGTATGTCCATTCCGACACAACCCCTCAATGCGACTACATATGCACACGCACTAACCGCACCTTGTAGAGAGATATGAAGAGAAGGAATGCATAGCCCTCACACACCATGGCCAATGGTGTGGATATAATAGATTAACTCAAAAAGGGATTAGGAGATCTACCATCAAACTAATAGAATCTCACTCCACATAATGAAACAAAGAAGACTAATAAGAAAGAAAGTGTAATTGATTATTATAAATCAAGAGCTACATGGGTATGGAAAGCCCATGAGCCTCATGACCATCCACTCTACAAAGAGGAAAACTCACCCAAGAATTACTTCTCATTAAGCATAGGGTTCTTTTATACCTTTGGGCCTCAAACCCTTCAACTATGGGATAAAGTTGAGCTCTTTAGCTTAAACTTATACAACTTTGGAACCCCTAAATAAGCCCAAGGCCCTATACAATGAAAAGGAAAAATTGTGCACTATAGCACATCCATAGCTTGGTGCATAATTGGTGTAGCCTGTGTTAGCCGCTGCTAACAATGGTACATCCAAAAAGCTCTATATTGCTAAGAAATACCCTTTGCACATGTTCTTTTACTTGAACATAGCATTTCTCCAATAGTTCATTTCTTATAGCATGATACGTGGGTGGTGAAAACCCTGATCCAAACTCACCAATTTTCTTCCATGCTCTTTTCCAATGCTCATTATCCACCATCATCATTGCACTTTGTGAGAAGTAAATCACTTTAGCAAGAGCAAGCTATGCATCATCAAGTAGACTATTATGTAAGCTTTCTTGAGATGGAGTTTGACTCATAGACACCTTTCCCAAGTCACACCTTTCCCATGTCAAAATGATGCTTCGATGAAGATGCATTCAGTAGATTGCTTTTTGGCTGCATATTGGGATTCGAAGTGCAAGCCGCCGATGCTTCTGGAGTTTGTTGGTTGGAACCAATATGTTTTGGCATTTCGAAGACATTAGTAGTAGACATGTGATGTTTCTTTGACTTTTCTATTGCATTTTCTCCCTCAAGCGTTTGACCATTGCACCTGCACTAGGGTGGCTTCACGTGCGACCCCATTTCTTGGGTCCACCTAAAAAATGTTCCCTTAGTTGAGGTGCCCCACTAGATTTTGTTGTATGGCATAGCTTACACTCCCAATCTATTAATCAATCACCAATGCTAATTGCATATTGCCACTCTATCCTAGGTGCCTTTTTTTCTTGCTAGTTTGAATTTGATCGCTATCACTAGGTTCAACGTTTCCTTCTATCTCAAATAACATATTCAACAAAGCATGGAATCATGAATACATAACTAAAGTAACAACAAAAATATTCACGTTGTCAGGCATTTTTTGGATGAAGATAAAGTTCCTAATCCTTGCTAAAAAGCTTGCTCACTAGCCTCGAGTACATAGATGTACATAATGCTTTGAGTTTTCAGAGTGCTCTTGTAAAAATTAAGTAAAAAGGCTTGGTTCTACTTAGTACTTTGCAAGAGTTTTAGGTTGGTCAAAATCTTAAAAGGTGGTTTTCAATGAGGACTTTCAATCATGCTTGATAGCCGGTGAATCGGACTCATACATCATAAGTTACATGCATTGGAAGTGGTTGGATGCGAGGAAAGGCAAGTGGGCCGACTTGGTAGATTTCATAAAAAAAGGATTCTTGGAAATGGCTGAAGTGATAAGCTCCGAGCTGGGCTTTATAGCGTCGCATTCGGTGCTCGGAGTCACCCGCCATGCCTCCGCCCAGATTGCTCGGTGGGAGCAAAACAAAAAAATTATTGGCTTAAGTGGGGAGGTGGGAGGATGGTACGAAGTGGCAATGGAGTAATCCCACATGGGGTGACCAAGTGGAAATTGGAGGGTATAAGGGGGGAGTGGGTACCTCTAACGGAGTATCAAAGGAGCAAATGAAGCCTTCTTGCCTTGCTAATGAGGGTTCGGGGGTGTTGGGGGAGAGAGGGGGCACCCTTTTTCAGTTCCCACTGCTGCCCAGGCACCTGGCCACCTTTTTAGTCCACTGGACATCTCCCTTCCCCACTTGCCTTGGTCAAAAAGTGGCAGACAACTCATTTTTCACCCAAAAAAGACCTAAAATGGACCAATTCAAAGGTGCCCAAAGGGGGGAATGATGTCGGCTAAGAGGAGAGATAAAATCCCTTGGGATAAGAGCCAAAAAATCCCCTTTTAATAGCTACAATTTCGTGCACATCTTTTTTGCTTATAGAGACTAACCTTTTTGGAGCTTTGGAGAGATACCCCAACTTCAAAAGCTTGTAACTCTCTTGTTTGTTGTTGGAATCAAGCATATGGATACTCTACGAAGACATAAACGACACGAGCTTCATCTTTATGGTCTTGATTTTTTGCAATTTTAATCATGGTTCGGGTTAGGGCAGTTTCTCGCCCGACTTTATAGGTGTTCGACATAGGTGTTTTTCGCAGCTTTATGGCGTTTCCTTCTGACGGTGTGGTGCGTGCAAGGCTATAGAGGTTCTCATTTTCCTTGTTGTTTGCATGCTAACATCATTTTGGTGCTCTCATGGAGGAGAAAGTGCTCCTATGCTCCAATTCCTGTGAAATATGTCTATTCTGCAGGTAGTGAATGTAAAAGGGATGTGGGTCCTTATGGACAACCGCCTATGTATGTGCAAATTGTGGACAACACTTGAGGCAGTTGTATAATTGGATTGCATCCTTTGGAGGGTCGTGAGGTTTTGTGAAGCCAAGCACTGGGGGCCGCGTTACCTAGTGTGAGGTGGATTAGGTACTGGAGCAATCCATCGACATCCCTTGAGTTTTCGACGTCACATGTAAGTGTTTTTGTGGTAAACAAACATGGCAGACGAGTTCCCATAGTTTCATGGATTGCCTAATAAAAATACACACGTTTATTAAAAAGTTAGAAGTCAATTGCTTACTGCGCAATATACTAGACCAAGCTATATTGTTGCGGTTGTTGCAATATAGTTTACAGGATGAGGCAAAAGTTTGGTTACAAAATTTTGAGGAGTTGATGAAAGCACAAAATCTAGGGGTGGTTTTGGACTACAATCGTGTGAAGCAAGCTTTACTGGCACAATATGGATCCATCAAAGTACCTGATGAAGTTTGGCATGAAATTTTGAGGTACACTCAGAGGGCTAATCAAAGTGTTGATGATTTTGTCATGCAGTTCACCCGTTTATGGGATAAATGGGCCCGGGCTTTGGGAGACAAGATCCCTCCATCCATGTTAAAGAAGGACCATTTTGTGGCAAACCTAAAAGAAAGTTTGAAGTTCAAAGTTGAGCTGAAAAGGCCCGCCACTTTCGAGGAGACAGTCCCCATTGCCAGAGAGAAAGAATGGAAAGCTCAAAAGGCTTAATGAATACATGAAAGCGGTCCCTAAGCAAAATAATGGTAGCCAAAATGAGGAAAATCAAGTAGAAGATGGAGGCCAACCTGCTCAAAGGGCTGCTAATACCGAACAATTGCAAAAAAATATGCAAGACATGATGACCATGATGCAGGAATTACGACTTAGTGTTCTTGGTGGGGGAGATGGTCGTGGTCGTGGACATGGTAGAGGGATGGGTCATGCATGTGAAGCTCATCCTAATGCTAATGTGGGTCATGGACAAGGTGGTTTTGGACCACAGAGGAGGTTCATTCCTACTTGTTATAATTGTGGTGAGCTTGGTCACATCATCACTTATTGTCCAAAGCCAACAAGGATGGGAGGGGATATATTTCCACTTCCTCAGCAGATTCCTAACAGAGCTAATGATTATGCATTAGATATATGGGGAGATCAAAGTACTGGACACGAAAATCAAGCCTCAACCTCTTGCGGTCATGTGGGCATTGTGCGAGTCGAAAAGAAAGAAGCAGATGTGCTACCATTAGGCAAAAGAGAGAGGGAAGGCTATGCAGCACCAGGGCCTAGAAGAAAGAAAGGGAAGGAGAAAGAGGGTGAAGATGCGAAAGCCAAGAGAAAGAGAAAGCCTCGTAGACGATTTGAAGTGGCGGATTTACAGTTGGGAGAAGGCCAAACAGCTTATAGTTTAAAGGAAGACCTGATTCAGAGGAAAGTAGATTGTTCTTTCGGACAGTTGATGAATATGGTGCCATAACTTAAAAGGCAATGGAAGTCACTAGTGAATCTAGAAAAAGAGCCGAAGCATGGACAAGTCAGAGTGTTGTCTGTGGGAGAGTTACTCAACATCTATCTTGTGGTGAACGCTTGGCACAAAGGTGTGGGCATGGGAGAAGCCTACATTGATGGAGGTGATCAAGTTTGTGTGATCACATAGTCATGTGTCGAGAGACTGGGTCTCATTACTTGCGAAAGCTCTAGGTTTCGGATTCGACTAGCAAACCATGCCAAAGTGAAATGTTTGGGAATGATCAAGAATTTGGAAGTCAAAGTCTTTAACGTGAAGGTTATGGTAAACTTTCATGTTATGCCAGCTGGTCTGGGAGCCTTTCCTCTCATTTTGGGACGACCTTGGTTGAGAGTTGTGGGTGTCGTGCAAAATTGGCGCAAGGGCACAATACGTGTGCATGGTGAAAAGAGAGTGTTTGATATGACTACCAAACAGCCTATGGCACTTGAAGATGTGAGTGAGAATGATGAATCCGAAACTACCAGTGATGATAGTTCTCATGACTTAGAAAGTAGCACTACTTCGAGTTCCAATGATGAGGGTGAAGTGTTATTCTTGTTGTTCGATGAGGAACTGAAAGAAATTAGTGAAGTGTTGCAAATATCAGGGAATATAAATGCTTCAAGCCGTTTAGAGCAACTTGAAGAGTTGATGCAACCTAAACAAGAACTACTAGTGAAGAAAGAGTTGATTCAAAATATGCTAAGTATTGATTTGACACAAGGAGAAAGAAGGGAGTACTTAGCAATGTTGGACAAGTTTCCAAATCTTTTTATTACCTCATATCAGGAAATAAGGGGTTTTGTTGGGAATCCTGTGAAGATCAAGCTTGTTGAAGGGGAAAAGCCAATATGATAGAAATTAAGAAGGATGGGTAAGGAACATATGAATGCTTTAAAGGAAGAAGAGGATAAGCTTTTAGATGTAGGGTTCATTGTGCCAGTGGATAATGCTGAATGGGTGAGCCTTGTAGTAGTCACCCCAAAGAAAGATGGGCGTTGGAGAGTTTATGTTGATTACAAGCCACTAAATGCGGTGACCAAGAAAGATCCTTACCCTTTGCCTTTTATTGATCAATTGCTAGATGCAATGGCTGGTTTTGAGAGATACAATGTCTGTGATGGGTATTCAGGATACTTTCAGCTTATCCTTACTCCTGAAGACAAGAAAAAGACTACTTTTATCAGGCCATAAGTTGTTTCTGCTTTTGTTGCCTTCTTTTTGGGTTGACAAATGGGCCATGAGCCTTTGAAAGAAAAGTAGATTGGATCCTTACCCCGTTCCTTGAGAAGTCTGCAAAGGATTCATTAATGATTTTTGTGTAAACAGTTCAAAGAAAGAGCACGTTCAAAAGCTTGAAATGACTTTTCCAGGTATGACGAATGAGGGGGTCAGCTCAATCCTAAAAAATGTCATTTGGCACAACCACGGGTGAAGCTTTTTGGGCATGTTATTTCCGAAAATGGGATTGAAGCAGATCCAAAGAAAGTAGAGGCTTTGTTGTTACTATCATCTCCAAAAGATACTAGATAGTTGGCCACTTTCATACAAAAAGTTAAATATCTGTCTCGCTTCATACACTTGGCGTTACAGCTATTATATCTATTGCAGCAAACAGTCAAGAATGATCCTTTGGAATTGTCTCATGACTGTGATGAGGTTTTTGACATAGTTAAAGAGGTTTTGAGTACGCTCCCCATTATGCAGGCTCCTGATTGGGAAAAGGAGTTCTAAATTAAACCATCAGTGGGAGATAATGCTATTGGGGCTATGTTATTGCAAAGGGGGAAGGAATCTCAGTATATGAAGCATATTTATTATGCTAGAAGAGTAAAGACTCCTCATGAAAGAGATTTTTTGGAAATTGAATTGGTGATGACCAGTATGGTTTATGCTTGCAGACGATCCAGGCACTACTTGCTGCAAAAGTCATTCACTTTCCTCACCAGTTATTCATTGCTTCCGCAGCTGTTCAATAATTCAAATATATAAAAAACAATGATAAAATGGGTTATTGAGCTTCAGGAGTTTCAATTCACCTTTTTGGTAGAGGAAAGTACTCGGGCTACCCTGGCAGGTCTTCTCACTTATAAGGATACTCCGGTTTTGGTTAAAGAAGAGGTGGTGCGAAAGAAGGAAGTCGGGACTCTTGCCATCCCTAATGCTTCACTGTTATACTTTGATGGTTCTTATCGAAGAAGTCATGATGCTGCTTCAGGAGGCATTGTTATTTATGATGCACAAGGAAATCTTATGAGGAAGCAAGGGCTGAAACTTGATGCAAAGAGTAACAATGAAGCAGAATACATGGCTCCTGAAGGTGGTTTCCATATTTGCTTACAATTGGGAATTCGACGCTTGCAAATTAAAGGAGATGCTTTGTTGGTTGTGAAGCAAGTGTTGGGAGTATGGAAGAATAAGAACCCTAAACTGAAGAATTTATGTTGCAAAATGAAGACATTGCTCAAAAGCTTAAAGCATGGAGTTTGCAGTATATTGAGAGGTCTCTAAATGAAGAAGCTCATGAGGCTGCCCAAGAGATGATCACTTGTGCGTTTGTGGTAAAGGCAGATGCCCCTTTATATCATGGGATGGAAATCTTATCAAAGGAGGTGTATTTTCTATTGACCTGTATTCTACCTGAAGGTTTACCATCTTCTAAAAAGTATGCATTCATAAGCAAAGCTAGGAAATACAAAATGCTTGATAATGTGCTTTATATGAAAGGAGGTGATTTGGTTTTGCGTCGTGTGCCTTGGAAAGAGGAAATTTACAAAGTCTTGGAAGAAAATCATGAGGGATGTTGTGGAGGCCAATTTTCTATGAAGATCATGTTGCATAAGGTCTTACAACTCAAGGACCAGCTCAAAGTGAAAGATCAAACCATCCAGAGGCTGCGGGCATCTCGTGCCAGAGTCAGAGCTACTAGCTTGACTCACATCACTACGGAAAGCCAACTTTATGAAGAACAGTTGCAAGAACTTCAGAAGGAGCTGACTCTAGAAAGAAAGCAACGATTGATGATGGTAGAAGGGTCAATTGTTATGCAAACACGAATGGAAGAAGACCAAAAAGCCCTGCAAGAAGAATTAGAAAGCATCAAAAGAAAGCTCGAGGAGGCGGAAAAGATAAACGCCGAATTGAACGACCTCCTCGTGAATATGGGCGAAGAAGCTGAAACAGAGAAACAGAAACTCCTAAGGCAGATTGAGGAGCTGAGAGGACAGCAAGTAGGAGAGCAAGAGGGCACAGGGCCAGCAGCCAATGAAGGCATAGATTTAGAAAATGTGGCAGATCCTGTGGACACACCTATGCAAGAGGAAATCCTAGAAGGATCCTCTCAAGAGCCACAAGATCTGACACAGGTGGAGGAAGAAAAGCTGCGTAAGGCAATAGAGGTGGAGATCAGAGAGACAACAAAGGAAGCCTTGGAGTGGGAGCAGAGGGTTTTCAAGTCCATGACCATCCAGAAGATTGACGCTAGCAACCTCAGGTGCGAATGGCTTCAACCCTCTCTCCCATATCCTTTGCTGAAGTATGAAGCTGCCACCATCAATAAGAGGATTAGAGAAGAGCCTACAGTGCCACTCTACAACGCAGATATCTCCCAACCAGAAGGGGTCAGGCTAATAGTTGACTCTCAGCCAAAATGGAGAAAGGCCTTGCTGACAAAGTACCCACAATACCTAATCCATTTGGTAGAGGCACTGAAAACATCAGAGACAACCTCAGCTTTTGTCCTCTACCAAGGATCAGAACGTGGAAGGCCCAGGAGATATTACAAAGGAGCCAACCCACTTGGCTGAATTATCCTAAGCTGCCGGGCTTGAAGGCAGGTGAGTGAATAAGTGTCCAATACATGGTGAAAACCGTAACGGGCGCCATCAAATTGTTCACTGGCTCACTTGACCTTACATGCATCATGATGAAGAAAATCTGCAAAACTCTTCTAGCAGTATTTGAGACATTCAAACCAGGCCAGGTGACAGACATTATCTTCTTCTTCCAAGATACTTATAGATGTGCCTATGATCTGTCTGGTCAGCCTTCCAAGGAGGTGATACATGTGTTGTATCAAAGGATAATGTTTCTACCATCCTATCACCTCCAGGCCTTTGAAGAAACGTTCTACACCGGCTTCTTCACAATAAACACTGATATTTTCGGCCCAACAATGATGAATCTACATGCAAGATACGAATCATTGATCAAGATGCGCGAAATCATACGATGAAGAAGCAGATCAGCGGCCATGTCCGGGAAGACATGAGCAAGGAGGGGGGGAGTGTTAGAAGCTGGACACACCCCACGGAAACTAACTACTCGAAAGATTATCATTTTTTGTAATTATTCATTTATTGAGGAAGCCCGATTTTTCACCTTGTAAATATTGGGGCTTACAGAAGTTTCCAGATTGTATCCCACTTTTGATAGTTAGATTGAGTAGATGGTTGATTTTGGAACTTTAGGGTTTGAGAATTGTAAGGTATATATACCACTTTTTGACCTTAATGAGAAAACCTTTTGTCATTTTTAAAAACAAGTTTTGTAGTCTGTGAGTGAGCGTACTGTGTATGAGAGAGAGTGTGAGCTTCATCTTGACGCTATGTGTGCACCGGTGGTCGGAATCGAGTGCGAAGAAGTGCAGCGTGTTGCCCCCGACGAGAGCTACGCGCCGATACCTACATTGCGCGCGTACGGTCCGGTTTTGCGAGCTCCTTCTACGAGCTTCATCTGGTGATTTGGTGAGCATACATTGTCCGATTTTGCATTGCAGTATATCTACGCGTTCACATTGAGTAGAGCTACACATTAGGCACTTTAGATTTTGAAAACGAAGATCTGCAAATTTCGGCCAGACATCCTACGTGATTTTTCACCGTGTGTTTTGGGTTGGGGTTTTGGTTCATAGACCTTAGGGAGAGCGACCTATTGGTATTAGTAGGGTCTCCTTCAAGTTCTATGGTGTTTCGAGATTGTTTGATGGGTGTTTGGCTCTAGACAGCGTTGTAGGAAGTTTCCTCTTATGCACTCTTGAAGGCTGTGACTTAGACAATTGGTAGAGACCTGTGTGGGAATTAGTTAGGAGTCGGTTGAGTGTAGGTTGACACCATATGCTTGCTTCCACGCGCCTCCGGGTCGAGCTTCATCCTTAGCTGACAAATCTTGTTAGGTGAGTTCTCGCTGTGCTGACGTCCGTCGCGGCGTATCCTGTGGGATCCCATAATCTATACCCCATTTAACCATCCTCACCATATCCTAGGAAAATACATTTACTAGACTTGGGTTCAAGTTTGGTTTGCAGTTAACTCTGGATGTGAACATAGGCCTCGCAACCAAACACTCACAAATGTGCATATGAGGATGGCTTACCGGACCACACCTCCTGAGGCATCGTTCCACCCAAAGTCTTACTGGGTGAGTGATTAATCAAGTGAATAGTTGTTTGCACAGCTTCTGCCCAAAAACCATGAGATTATGGAGCATGTGACAACATACTCCGAACTTTCTTTTGGATAGTCCGATTTAACCTCTCTGCAAATCCATTTTGGGAGGGATTAAGAGGAGCAGTGAGCTCTCTTTTAATGCCTTTAGTAGCACAAAAGTCAATAAATGCTTTTGATACATACACTCCACCATTATCTGAGCGCAAAGACTTAAGCTTCTTGCCAGTATGATTCTCAACAAACGCAAGAAACTTCTTAAAAGTATCCAAAACACTTTTAGCACGTATTGGATACACCCACACCTTACGTGTAGCATCATCGATAAACAAGACAAAATACTTCTTTCCCCCTAATAAGGACAATTGGGGCATTTCACATACATCTGAATGGATTAAGTATTTCACATACATCTAAATGGATTAAGTCTAACCTGTCAGACTTTAAGGAAAGAGATCTCTTGTGTGGTGTTTGAGTGTGCTTACAATAAATACAATGCTCACAATGAGAAAAATCAACATACCTCAAACACGGCAAATAACCACAATGGGAAAGAGTTTCCATTTCTCTTTTACTCATGTGTCCCAATCAGCCATGCCACAAAGAAACACTTAGCTGCTCGGTTACGGCGACAACATGTTCACACACACTGGATACGTACAAAGGATATAAGGTGTCCACTTTGCAGCCCTTGGCTACAATCCGTGACCCTTAAAATATCTTCCACTCGCTATCACCAAAAGTGGTGTGATAGCCTGCATCATCTAGCTACCCTGAACTGATCAAACTCTGCTTGAGTTGTGGAACATGACACACTTTATGCAAAACAAAGGTCATACCAACTGCAAAAGAGAACTACACACTGCCAATTCCAGCTATATCACATGCATAATTATCCCCCAAATAGACAGTGCCCTACACCTCACCTGTGTACTGAGAAAACCAATCCCTGTGAGGTGTCAGATGAAAAGAGACACCTAAATCAAGGATCCAAGTATGCATGTCCTCACTAGAACCCATAGCCAGGGTATGTGCATCAAAAGAAGAGGCATTGAGTACATCATTACTGCTATCACTCTCACAGCTACTTGCAACGTTTATTTCCTCAATCAAAACTTTGCTCTTCTTTGCATTTCCCTTGTCCTTTGCATATGTTTCACCACCTTTGTTTTTCTCTTTCTTCGCAAAACATGCATGTTTATAATGCCCTTTCTTACCGCAATGGTGGCACTCAACATCTTTCCTGTGAGATTTGCTACGTGCCTTGCCCTTATGGTCAAACTTCTCCCTCTGCTGGGACCTACACCTCAAGTGCAATGCATTAGAAGAACCCCAATGGTGTTCTTCCTGTTCATCTCTTGCATGAGGAGAGAAATCTCTACATCCGTATATGTAAGTGTTGCACTCGAGCTACTGAGAGCTGTCCGGAAAATATCCCAACTCTCGAGCAATGTGCATAGCAAGAAAAGTGGCTTTGAACTTGTCGTCAATCTCAAATTTTACACTTGAGAGTTGGCTGAAAATTGAGTTGAACTCATTGAGGTACACCGACATTTGCGTGCCCTCCTTCATACGGAGATCCATAAGCTTCTTAAGCCAATAAACCTTACTAGCCGCACTCTTCTGTGGATACAAACATGCAATCTCTTCCACATGCTCCAAGTTGACTTTTCGTTCTCAACATTGAACAATAAGCTGTCAGACACTGAAAGCCTAATCGTGGAACAAGCTAACTCGTCCACTTCCTCCCATTCCTCATCCGATATGTCAATAGGTTTCTGTCCCTGCACTTCAATCTGTTTTGCCTGTTTCTTTTGCAGCATCACATTATAACATTGCTTCTTCCATATCGCAAAGTTATGGGCCCCTTCAAGCTTCCGAATGTGCAAAAGATTGCCACTTTCACTGCTTGAAGCCATCCCAAGTGAGTCCAAATGCTGATTTGGCGACTTAAACATGCCCAAATGTGCGCAAATAGGCCAAAAACAGCATGCTATACTAGAAAAACAGCAACTAATTTTCACTCAAAATCAATCCACAACGGCTTACATTCACTGCCAAACCCTGACCAAAGGTTTCCACATGGTGTAATACATCTATTGCTTGTTGAAATTCACTATTTTAGGGCAAAATTCAGACTTGTAAACACCTATTTTTCTGAATGCAGATCGGCACTAGTGGAAATGCTTATAAGAATGACTTGTGAGACTCACCATGGTGAATTTGTGTCGAATTGATGTCGAATTTGGTCAATTTCAGCAAAAATTGATTGCTGTTCGCCAGTTTTTGAAATCCTAATGTCGCAAAAATGGTCACTGTCGATCTGTTCTACACGATGAGGAGACTCCTTGGCCACAAGTTTGAGGCAAATTGGCAGAAATCCCTGCGTGCAACGAGCTAAATCGAAATTCTGATTTGTGCTCGCGAGATGGCTCTTCTGGGAAACCCTAGGCTCTGATACCACGTTGGACAGGGGGAATGGGAGAACACGCCCGACACAAACACGAGGGCCTCTCTATAGCTCAGGGTATCCACAACACCCCTATCCTCTCGGGAAACACCTTAAAAAAACACACTTCACACTAGTAGACCACCGCCTTCCCAACTTCCACCGCTCACAAACTCCACAAATCCGCCACACAAACCACACCTACTGCCACGGTTTGTCTTCACCCTTACACATGCACATGACTGCTCAATCTCACTCTCTCACACAAAACACCGTCGGTCCGGGGGGCACACACATCCACATAGCCGACACAAAGGGAAAACATGAAAGCAGGAGAAAGAGAAGGGGGGAAGGGGAAACAACATCAAGACGGGATAATAGCAGCTTGATTGCGCTTCAAAAGGCATATACAAAGGTTTGCACTGCCATCTCCATGGCAATTTTCAAGAAAAAGTTACAAAGGGGTTAGCTTATTAGAGAACTCCACTTTGCAGGCTTCAAACGGCACCAAAAAAGGCAGGAAAAAAGCCCCTAATTTGATTAAAAGTTGACTTTTGTAGGGGGGGCCTTCAATTTTGGCAATTGCACTCTTATTGGTCCATCTAGTACCTTGATTCAGCATCTTTAGGAAGGGGGAAACCGCTTCAGTTTTTTTTCTCTGCTCTCTCTTTGCACTTGGGGGGGGGGGGGGGGGGGGGGGGGGGGGGGGGGGGCATTAGCGACATCTCTATTGCCCCCTATGCAATTGTTTATTTTGTATTTTTCCTTCATTTTTTTACCCCTTATGGGGAGCTTAGCTTACACTACCTGTTTGGCCTAGCTTTGATCCTCTTATTGTTCGACTCCCTCCAGCCTTCTCTCTCTATTTCTCTCTCTTCCTCCTTCCTCTTGGTGCCGGCCTCTCTCCTTTTGATCCCTTTGATTGGGCACCCGTTCAAATCCTCCTTGCTTTCACCTCTATTTGGCCGGCCTTGAAATGGACCCCTTTCCCCTTGCACTTGGTCCACATGGCTGCCCTTGGGCTCTCTCTCTCTCTCTCTCTCTCTCTCTCTCTCTCTCTCTCTCTCTCTCTCTCTGGCTCGCTCTACTGCCACGGGAACCCCTCCCCTGGCATTTGACCCGGTTGCTTTGCCCGTCTCCCTTCATTCCTGCGGAACGTGCCCCTTACCCTACCATTAGCGACATCGCTAATGGGGGGGGGGGGTCTTCTTATAAAAGAGAGGGCGGGGCTGCTTCCCGTGTGAACTCGGCCCCCTCTGGGAGCACCATGCAACGTCATCTCCTGACGGTGTCTAGTAAGCATCACCGGCCACGTACCCTTCCTCCTCACGCGGGCGCCCGCCCCTGGCGCCACCCCTCTTCGGCAAAAACTGCCTCGCACGCCCTTGCGCAGAGCTGCAAGAGGACTCATCACCAAACTCCATAGCCAACGGAGCACCAAGCCCCTTCCTCCTCTTTGATACCTTCAATGGGCGCCCACTTGTGGCCCTTATACCCCCCCTCCTCTATATTGACTACTCATGTGGGTTTAGCCGTCCGCCATGTGGTGCCCCTAGACCACCAGGCCTTTTAAGGATTTTGAAATTCCAAGAACCTCTTTAAAAAACCTTGAAAATGAAACTTTTTTGCCCCACTTTAGAGCCTGCAATATTTCGATCCGGGGTCCGATTTTTTGAGCCGGAAAGCTCGTCGGCCGAGACTCCGTTGTGTCGACTCCCCCATGGGCAAACTTCATTGCCTTGGATCTCCTTCGAGCCCCCCATCCGTGGCCATAAAAATAGAGAAAATTATCTGCAAACCCTCCACCGCCAAATGCTCCCATTTTTTCCAGGTCGTAACTTGGTGTTCGGGGCTCAGATCGACAAACCGTGACTTCTTGCTGACTCCACACGGCATGCTTTATATGCTTGAACCCTGTCGACGCCTAGAAAATGCCAGATGGTGCATCCTCCAATGCGGGCAAGTAGGCTCAAACCTAGCCCCAGAAAATCTTCAACTGACCATAACTTGCTAACCCTTCGATTTGCAATCCGAGAAGACATGCATGCTCCATAGTTTGAGCTCTACACGTGCATCCACTGATACTTGCCTGGGCCACTTGTCCCCATCTGCTCTGTCTATCGGGGATCTGCTACACACTCTATCTTTGGAGACGATATCTTGAGCAGCGTGGCTCCGTTTGACGAGCCGTCTGGATCTACTTCTAGAGCAGAGTGACCACTACATTTCAAACCACTAACTTGGCACTTTGGGCACCTTCATCTATCATCCCAATTGAGTCAACTTGGAGCTGTTTTAGCCTAATAAGCTGCATTGGGCATACACTCCCGCTACCCTTTGGCTGCCCAGGACCTTGGCACCTGCCCTAGCCTTCTGCACTGCACATGTGTGTAGCCTTGGCTGGCGTAGACCACTTTCTAGCTCGGACCGCGACTTTGGCTGCACCATCATTGCCCAACCCCCTCATCGAACATTTATGTTCGACCAAAAGTATAAGTACAGAACTTTAAAACTGGCACACCAAACTGACGATTGAAAGCACTTGCAAAAACTGCAACCCTATGTACAAGCTATGTACAAAAGCTTCATCTCCTTTCTCTCGCACACCGTATGCTTTAGGTGGGTTGGCCACCCCACTTGACTTCAATTTGATGCACATCAGGAACTAAATCCCTCTCGAAATACAGCTTGAGTCGCACACCATTCATCCTGTTCCTAAGAAGCTTTCCATTTTCTCTTACTAGCTGATAGGTCCCATTCGGAAAGGCCTTTTTCACTTTATACGGACCTGTCCACTTCTTCTTGAACTTCTTTTGGAATGTGAATTCCAGGTAGCTTTTGTAATTCATGACCAGGTCTTGTTCTTCTATCTTTTTGTCTGGCAGGTTCTGATTGAACTTGGCAACCCGCTTCTCTCTCTGCTTCACATAGTAGTCGGCCGCTGCCTCTCTGTCCGTCTGCAAAGCCTCCAAACTGGTTATCCGATCCTGTAGAACTCCCTGTTGAGTGGCATTGACATGCCACATACCTTTCAAAGCACCTAACTGTGCATGCACCGGCAATACAACCTCCTTACCATAGACTAGCTCGAATGGAGTGAAATTTGTAGCTACCTTATAGGACGTTCTATACGGCCACAGACACTTCTCTGGATTTGTTTCCCACTCAGATTCCTACTTATACACGTATTTTTTTAACATTTTGACGGTTTGTCCATTAGCACTCTCGACTAGACCATTGCATTGGGGGTGATAGGGTGAGGAAAATCGATGCTGAATCTTTAGCTTTTCCACTAATGCCCTCATGAGCTTGCTTCTAAACCCCTGACCCCTAAACTAAAACCCATGGAACACCAAAATGGAAACAAATGTTATCAAACACTATGAGCCACCACATTAGCATTTACTTCCTTCACAGCTTTGGCCTCGACACATCTTGCAAGGTAGTCAATGGCTACCACCACGTACTTCTTACCGCTCGTAGAATTTGGGAGAGGGCCTATGGCATCCGTACCCCACTTATCGAAAGCACTTTGTGCGATGATGGCACCTTGTGACTCCGCTATCAGTCATCTTTCACCTATAGTCTGACAATCATGGCACGTCTTGCACCAATAATGCACGTCCTTCACCATGGAAGGCCACCAAAAGCCTACTCTAAGCACTCAAAATAGAACCCGATCTTTGCTCTGATGTCCACTTTCTTTGTGGCATTTCTCCAACACCATTCCTGTTTCTTCTTTCTATAGCACCCTTCTAAGCACTCCGTCACGCCCATAGTTCATGAGAGTCTCACCTGCCAGTGTGAATTTGCGGGCCTTTTGCACCACTCTTCTTTTTTGCAACTTGGACAAACCCTCTGAACACTGCCCTGTATTCAAAAACCCTTCAATCTCCTTTAGAGTCTCCCTACCTGCATAAGTGGCTGGGGCCACATATAGACCTGCAACATGCACCTGCAATTTGCTACTTGCTAATTGATCCGCCTCTTGGTTCTGCTCTCTTCTCACATGCTTGAATTGGACTTCTTCAAAAGACTTTAGCATCTTCTTGATGGAAAAGAACCAATGCTTCAATGAATCGTGCTTTACCTGCCATTGGCCTAACAGTTACTTGATGACTAGCAATGCATCTCCTTTCACTACTAATCTCGAAATGCCAAACACTAAACATTGCTTCAAACCCAAATGCAGAGTGAGATACTTCGCCTCATTATTGGTGTGGACATCCTCCAAATCATACGCCTTCAAAAATATAGGTTTGTCGTGTGGGTCGTGTATCACCACACCTCCTCCTGCCTTCTGTACTACCCTTTGATACGCTCCGTCGAACCACATTGTAAAAGCATCCTCTAAATCAGACTCCTCCTTAGCTTCATCTTGCACTACCCTTGGATAGGCTGGTAAATCGACGGCCTTGCTGACAAGAATGTCCGCCAAGTGAGACTGACTCGTGTGATATACCTTGAACTCAAAATCAAACTCTTGTAGCTCCAACACCCATTTCATAATCCTCCTTCCTGGCTTCAAATGTAGCACTACCACTGGCAATAGATCATTAGCTGTCAACACAAAAAACTTGCACAAAATTAAATACATCTTGAATTTCCTACAAGCGAAGACTAAAGCCATCACCCATTGCTCTGCCTCGATGTAGGTAGCCTCTCCTGGGCTAATCACCCTGCTCTCGAAGTATATCGGCTTGTAGCTTCTCCCTACCTTTTGCAGTAGAACCGCTCCAATAGCAACCATGCCCACTGTCATAGACACATAAAAGTCGTCCTCTTGATTGGGAGGACACACCATTGGTAACTGACATAAAATTTCCTTGAATCTATCAAAAGCTTCCTGAGCCTCCTCATCCCACTCATAACCATGCACCTGCTGAGCTCTCTTTTAAAGAGGATGCACATATTGCAATAACATCCAAAAGAAATGTGATAGATACTTCAGCTTACGAACAAACAAAGCCAAACCTTGAGCATCTGATGGTGGCTCCATCAACACCAACGCTTTCACCTTCTCGGGATCAGCCTCTATACCGTTTTGCGACACCACATGACCCAACAGCTGCGCTCGAGGCTATGCTAGCTTGCACTTCTTGGGGTTTAGCTGACCTGCTTCTTCATCAAGCCTTTGAAAGCATAACTGCAGATTCGACATGTGCTCCCATCTTGAACTGTAGCAGCCTATATCATCCATGAAGACCCTGATAAATTGGCCCAAGTATGGACCAAATACCATGTTCATCCAATCTTGGAAGGTGGCATATGCATTCACCAATCCAAACGGTATCCTGCGGTAAGCGAAACAACCCCATGGAGATATGAATGTGGTCTTCAACTGGTCTTCGAGTGAAATCCCTATCTGAAAGTACCCCGAAAAGCCATCCATAATTGAGTATCTCTTGTGCCCAGCCACCTGGTTTAGGATTTTGTCTTGAAACGGCAATGGATAGCGATTTCTCTTGGTCGCTGCATTCAGTGGCTTGTAGTCGACACACACCCTCCATTTCCCATTCTTCTTAGGGTTTATAACCACTGGCGAGACCCACTCTGATTCTTTCACAGGGTATATAATGCCTGCATCCAGCAATTTATTGATCTCCTGCCAAAGGGCCTCCGTCTTCTCAGCTTTTGTGCTTTAGGCATATGTCCCTCCTTGAGAACAATCTTGTGCTCTACCCCTTTTGCACCACGCAAATGCTTGTACTCCATCGCAAACACGTTTGGATAGGACTCACACAGCTGAACATAACCCTTTTTTTCACCCTTGGTCAAATCCTCACTTAACATGCTTGAAACCTCCTCTATGCTTAAACCATGAGCTTGAGGCTGCATACCTTTTTCCTTGGGAGGGGAGTCATCTATGGTGACTCCGAATAAGTCTGCATCTATCTTCAGCATGTTGTCCTCGCTCTCCTCTTCCTTTGTGCTAGTGTAGCCTTCATTATAACCCATTTCTGTCTCGTACTTGTAGCTTGTCGTGTCGCCCTTATCTTTAACTCCCATAGGACAAGAACTTCTCTACTTGGTCTTGAAATCAAGCACAATCTGCCTTCCCCTCTTTGTTAGGCAAGGTGAACACTTTGCTCTCCCAATCCTGCTTAGCATCTATTGCTAAAAGCCATGGCCTACCCAAAATGATCGGATAAGCATTATCCCCTGCTTTCATCACAAAAAAGTCTATCAGGCACTCTATGCCCATTACCTTGACCTTCACATCCTCAGCCACACCCAGACATCTGGCCTTAGTATGGTTAGCCATCCTCATGCGCACGTTTGACTTGACCACTACCTTGACTCCCGTCTCTTTCATGGTTGCTTCTATCATGACACAAACCTACACTCCACCGTCTATGTAGACTTGTACCTGCATCCCCTTTTCTATAACTGCATCCACCAGTGGAAGGACATCAGTTGGGCTACCTACTTTCAAAGACATGTTTTGCACCGCTTGAACATTCCCCTTAGCTCTCGACAGCCTGGTGCTAATACTTGTGGACCATTGCCTCCTTAACTTTGGATTTAAAGCTAATAGCTGACCAAAAGTAATGTTTGCTTTTTGATTTTGAACATCACTTACTAGATTGTACTCGGGATGGCCACGCCCTAATTGGAAATCCGCTTGTTTGATTTTGCGATGCCTCCTTCTTTTGCTAGGCTCGGGGTGCTCTCTACCTTCATACACCTTCTCTTTGCCTTTTCGAGCTCTGGTTTCCCGCTCTGTCTTTGTCTCTCTCTCAACCCTCGCTCTCTTATTGGCCAAAATCCTGACATCCTGCTTATCTACCCCGATAATATTCACTCTTGGGACTTCGCCTCCGTTTGGTGGAGCTGGCTGCACAGGATTCTCCACCACTTGCTCTCTCGAACCATTGAACTGCCTTTGACCTCGACCTCTACCAAAAAGTGGGTAGATGCTTCCTCTCTCTCTCTCTCTTTCTCTCTCTCTCTCTCTCTCTGTGGTTGAGGATAATTGGGTGCACAACGTCCCTCTTCTCCACAATTGTAGCACCTACTTGGCAGTGGACGTGCCCTGCCCCTTGCTCCTCTTGGCTGCCCTCTATCCATGACACTGAGCCACAAATCCTGCATTTTCTCAGACAAATCTTGCATCATGCGTACCCAATTTTGAGGCACAATGGCTACACCTCGGTTCCCATGATTTTCTTTAGGGACCTCCCTCGGACTCTGCGGTTGAAAAGGGGCCATCTTTTCATAGCCCGACACACCTTGCTCTATCTTCTTCTTTATCTTTGTGCTCTTCAAACGTGCAATGGCTACTGCACCATTGTAATTCTTTGGACTCTCAAAATCGACCTTTTCTCTCACCTTGGGGTGCAGACATGCCATGAACTTATCCAGTTTGACGTAGTCTCCATTAGCCAATTGCATGGCTGTCGCTAGTTCTGCCCAACACTCTTCAAAATGACCTAAAAATAGATTGAACTCTTCACTTACATCTAGCTTAAGCGCCTTCAGCTTCGCATCCATCTCGACTGAGAACGCCTCCTTGCGAAAGTCGTGAAGGAACCTCGCCCATAGAGCCGGCCATGCTTGCCTCGGCTCGCCTTCCAACGCTTCATACCATACTTTAGCTTTACCACGCATCGCCAAAGAAAAGTCCGCATCTTGCTATCTTCGTTCGACATACGCAACGATAGCATATACAACTCAAAATCTGACATCCACTCGTCAGGGCCTTCTTCGCCTGTGACAATCGGTCGATAACTTCTTGCTGCCATGACTTCCAACGTGAAAAATTGCTTCTTTTTTATTAACTGGGAGCAATCAGTGTGTTCCTGAGTCGGGGCACCAGAAGATGGAGAGGGGGAATGGGAGAACATGCCCGGCACAAACACAAGGGCCTCTCTATAGCTCAGGGTATCCACATCACCCCTAACACACTTCACCTTTATTATGAGTAAGTGACATAAGGATGCAAGGGCCATTCACATTTGGGCCCTTGGACTCAAGGCTTAAAATGCCTTTATAAACATTATTCCCTAACACCCAAGGGCTTAGTAAGCAATCATAATTAGTATAGGGCTAGCATTTCGTGTAAGATCTATACTTGTATTGCCCTTCATGTTACCCTTGATGATTTTTAATTCCAATAGATAGCTGCCAAAATCACACCTTATGACTTGGTTTTTAGACAGCATAGGGCCACAACCACTACTATATGCGTGAGATGCTTGGTGGTTTGGGGATTCAAAAGTGTTGGGAAATGAATCGGAGTTCCAACTCTATTACCTCTAAGTAAAGCAGATCCTTGCATGTAAAATCTTGCCCTTTTTTCTTTACGAATGCCCAATCATTATCCATTGGCAACCTCCCATAGCACTCTAGTGTTCATGGCCTTAAGCTTCCTCTTCTTCGACTTCTGGAATGATAACAATGCCCTTGCGCACAGAGAGAGAGAGAGAGAGAGAGAGAGAGAGAGAGAGAGAGAGAGAGAGAGAGAGAGAGAGAGAGGGAGGGGGGGGAGGAGGGAATAGTGGATAGTGGGCAGGAGCAGCGGTTGGCGAGCGAGGAAAGAATACTACCGGCAAACATATGCGCAGAGAGAGAGAGAGAGAGAGAGAGAGAGAGAGAGACAAAGAGATAATTTTTAGAACGTGGGCTTGAAAACTTGGTAGGAGCACCGACTAGCAGGGGTTGGCGCCCGCGCCCTTGCTCGAGGTGTCCACCCGCAGATCGAGCAGGTGTTGCCGATGTTGCCCACAGGCCAAGGCTAGAAATCGTGCTGGCCCCTAGCTGTCTGTGATGTTACTCCAATTGCTGCCACTTCATCATGTAAGAATGGAAACGATGGGACAAAGAAGAGTGGTTGCAATAATTTTCTGCTTCGTGGTAGCCCACTCCCATTTTTATAAATGTTTAGATATAGATATATCTATTTCTATTTAATTATATATATCTACTCTTATTTCTCTCTATCTCTATATTTCTATCTAAATCTATCTCTTTTGTATTCATTTATATTATATTCTCAATGAGTTTACTATATTTATTTTTAGGGGAAATTACCAAAATACCCCTCTAATTTGAGGAAATTCCCAAAATACCCCTCAAATTTCAAAAATTCCCAAAATGCCCCCGATATTTTGTCATAAATTCCCGAAATGCCCTTCAAATTTTCCAAAATTCCCAAAATACCCCTGGTTGTGAGACTACATTTCTCGAAAAATAAATTTTTATGTAGGTCTTCACAAGAAGAGTGATTGTCTATCGTACAAGATGCTAAAACTACAATTTGAGTTGGTTACGTAGGCTTTGGAGATGAATTGCTTCATTATTTTTAGACATAATTGCCTTTTTTGCGATGGTAACTGGTGACAAATTACATGCTGAGCACTCAAAAACGGATCTCAATTGTCAAAAACGAATGAAGATTAGAAAATCTTGAACATTCCAACAAATATAGATACAAGGGTATTTTGGGAATTTTTGAAATTTGAGGGGTATTTTGGGAATTTCCTCAAATTAGAGGGGTATTTTGGTAATTTTCCCTTATTTTTATCTTTTTTTTCAAGTACTATGTAATTTTATGTCTAATATCTATCTACTATTTATTGCATTCTTTTTTATGTTTGATAATTATTTTTTTAATCTCTTTTTTTCAAGTACTATGGACTTTTATATCTAATATCTATCTACTATTTATTCCATTCTTTTTTATTTTTAATTACTATTTTTCATTTTACATCAAAAAATATATTTTTCTTTTTTAGATTTACTTCTATTTAAATTCTTTTTTTGCTTCTACTTTTTTAAAGTGATATGCAATTTTTAAAATCTATATTCTTTTTTTTTTGAGGTCGAGAGAGGTAAGGCGGCATATATTCGAGGTCGAGACGTTAGGGAAGGTTGCAATGAGAGAGAGAGAGAGAGAGAGAGAGAGAGAGAGAGAGAGAGAGAGAGAGAGAGAGAGAGAGAGAGAGAGAGAGAGAGAGAGAGAGAGAGAGAGAGAGAGAAGAAGGGGGGGGGGGGGGAGAAGATGGTTAGCCGAGAATTTGGATGAACAAAAGATGGAGAGCGAGGGGTTAAAAAACTAAAAAACTGCCATGTGAGAGAGAGAGCGAGAGAGCTTACCCGGCCTGACAAATCTTCTAAAATCTGCAAGGAAAAAATTAGAAAACTGCAAGGATAAAGAACCTACAATGGAAACAAAAAAAAAGGAAAAAAGGAACGATCACTCTCTCTCTCTCTCTCTCTCTCTCTCTCTCTCTCTCTCTCTCTCTCTCACTCTGTGTGTATGTGTGTGGGTGCGCGCTTTTTCACCTTTGCTTATAGGACTTGGCTTCGCTAGATGATGAGTTGGAAACCTCAAAATAGACGATGGGTTGATTGCTTGCAAATGTTGGCTCCCCTTAAAAGCTCAAAACAAAATAGAGCTTAAACTAAAAACCTTAATTTGCAGATAGGTAAAAAAAACTCAAAACCTTGATTAGGCTTACCAGATGAAGAAGCTGTTGGAATTAGGGTTGATGAAAAACACACACAACTTGGAGAAGATGAAGGAAGCCCAAGGCACACAATAGAGAGTGTATTACTTAGTGTGCAATGGAAAGATAAGATAGCCCTAGAGTGATGGGTGTATATACAATGCATGGGGGGAAAAACCTCCTAGTGAGGGAAAAAAAGCCCGACGGTCCTAAGTGTGTTCACACACATCACTATCACATGTATATGGTAACAAATCCCCCCTGGGAGTGATGCAATGATCGAGAGCTCGCACATAGAGTATAGGGAAGTTCCATGCCCTGAGGACGTGATTAGTCCACAAAGGGGAGTAAGCCCAAAGCTTTGCGAAAAGCTTCGAACTTCTCATGAGACAATGCCTTTGTGAAAAGATATGCGAGGTTGTCTTGTGTTGGCACATAAGCCAAGATGATCTCTCCTGCTGAGGGCCTCTCCCTGACATAGTGGTAATGCACCTCAATGTGCTTTATGCGAGCATGAAAAATTAGGTTCCTCGTAACTGCCAATGCACTTTGACTGTTAGTGTAGATAATGTTGGATGTGTCCTTTCCAACAACCAAATCATCCATAAGGCGTCTAAGCCATACACACTCAACCGTAGCTATGAAGATTGCTCTGTACGCAGCCTCACAACTAGAAGTGGCCACAATAGGTTGCTTCTTGCTCAACCATCATGAAACAAAAACAACTAGTGGACACTTTCCTGTCAAAACAACAAGCCCAATCTAAGTCCAAAAAAGCATGTAAGTCTGGCGACAATGATCCCCCCTTGCGATAATACAAGCCAAGATGTAAAGTGCCACTCAAGTAGCGAAAAATCCTCTTGATAGCCTGCCAATTCTTAGACCCTAGGCTATGGAAAAATCTACTGACCTGTGAGACTTCAAACTAAATATCTAGCCTTGTGTTGCCTACATAAATGAGGCATCCAACAATAGTTTGGTAAAGAGTGACATTGGTAGGATCACCAACATCATGGATACTCAATTTCAAACCTGTTTCCATGGAGTGGCAATAGGTTTGCAATCCTTAAGTCTAAACTTACATAGCAATGTCTTTATCTATTTTTTTTTGACACAAGGCAATACCACCATCACACTGCTTAAATTGTATACCCAAGTAATGATGAAAAAGCTCCAAATCTTTCATCTTGAAAGTAGCATTTAAGTCAGCCTTAAATTCAGCAATGTGGCTCTCATTTGGTCCAGTGATCAGCAAATCATCCACATAGGGAACCACAATGAGAAGTATATCACCCTCACGCTTTATATCCAACGTGCTTTCTGTGGGACTGTTACGAGAGCCTCGTTTGACCAAATGAGTATCAGATTTCTCATACCAAGCTCGAGGAGATTGCTTCAACTCATACAAAGCTTTCTTACATCTGCACACTTTATCCTCTTGTCCTTTCTAGACAAAATTACGAGGCTGCCTTACATAAACTTCCTCAAATATGTCACCATTCAAGAAAGTGGTAGCAATGTATGACTGATGTACATCCCAACTAAAATGAGCTGCCAATGCACATAGAAAATGCACAGTAGTTATACAACAAGTGGGAGAAAAAGTCTCTTCATAATCTATGCCTTTTTGCTGTGCATAAACTTTTGAAATAAGTTGAGCCTTATAGCGATCAATTTTAGCCCTTTCCTCATCAAGTACATCATGTACATCTGCATTGAAAAGAGGCAACAAAGAGTCATAAATGTCCTGTGAGCTTACATTACTATCTCTAGTACATGACAACAAGGGGGTCTGAACAAAATCGTCCACAAACACAACAACCTATGAGACGAAGATACGATTTCTTAGCGAATGATACAACTTGTAACCTTTGCTTTTAGTACTATAACCAACAAAAATACATTTGACAGCCTTATCATCCAAATTTTTTGTGCTGCGTTTGTGGCACCAAAGCATATGCCAAACAACCAAAAACATTCATGTGCTCAATAGAAGGCTTTCTATCATGCCATGCTTCATAAGGAGTCATAGACTACGAAGCTTTTGTAGGACACTTGTTAAGCACATAAGTGGCCCACATGATGGCCTCAAGCAAAAACGAATGTGGAAAAGTTTGACTTACCATACATCTTGCCATTTCCGTAAGTGACCTGTTTTTCCTCTCAGAACCACCATTTTGCTGAGGCATATAAGGCATTGTACATTGGTGCGTTATCCCACGACTAGCCAGAAATGTATTAAATTCATGAGACATAAACTCCCCCCCTCAATCAAAATGGAGGGTGCCCATAGTACATTTCGATACATTTTCAACCATAGCCAAAAATTGTTTGAAGCACATAAATACGTCGGACTTCACTTTGAGCGGATATAGCCATGCATACCTGGAGTAATCGTCAATGAAAGTCATGAAGTAAAGGTAATTGCCCAAGGATGGAGTTTGCATGGGTCCACAAACATCACTATGCACAAGCTGCAACCTGTATGTGGCCCTAACTGAACCATCCTTTGAAAACTTTGAGCGCTGTATCTTACCCAAAATACAGCCTTCACAAACATGTTTGATAGGTGCTTCAAGAGGTGGCAAAGAAACAACCATATCAGATTTCAATAAATGTAGGAAACTGGCAAAATTTAGGTGCCCAAAACGTGCATGCCAAAGTTTTGCATCTGAAATAGCCTTAGAATCCACAAATGCATTTCCAAAATTCTACCCACACTTGTCATACAAAGTGATCTTATATAGCCCACGACATAAAATGCCTGATGCAACAATCTCAGCACTAAAACTGATATGATGAACTGTACATCTGTCATCCACAAGTTTCACAACAAGACCAAGTCTAGCAAGTGCAGATACAAACAAAATTTTCTTCTTGGTCCCATGTACATAAAGTGCATCAACTTCGTTGACCGGATAAGAGGCATTGTTTTGGCACAAGTAATAGAATTCCCATGAGGAACATCCTTGAGAGAGGTAAACAAGTCACGATGAGAGGTAATGTGCTATGTAGCACCACTGTCAAAGTACCACACTTGAGAATCTACAGCAAACTGACAAGCATGCATCATGGACAAAAGGATCATAAGTGCACTCTGCACTAAAAGCCCATTCTGCATCAACATCAGCATCACAGTCTCCTTTCACAGAAATTTGTAGTAGAACTAACATTAGTAGTGGAACCATCCTCTTTCTTCTTAGCCTCTTTGGCCTTCAACTTAGGACACTACTTGATCAAATGACCATTAGCTTTACAATAATGGCAACACATCTTCTTTTTGTCCTTATCACCAGAATTCCCAGACAATTGCTACCAGCAGAAGCATTAAGAACATGCGATTTACCACTTGTAGAAGAACCATTAGAAGTGGATACATTGTTGTTACCACCTTTACCTCGAGCAACAATAAAGGCATGTTCAACTGCACGTTGTCTAGTCCTGTTTTTTTGGAAAGTGACTCCTGCAAAACAGCAATGTGCATAATACATCAAACTTGACAACTTCTGGATTTCCTTGGGTCATAAGTCTCCAAGTACTATCAAAAGTCTTGTAGGAATCTAGCAAAGCATCAAGAATAGTCTGCACAAGGGAACTGTAAAAAATGACACCACCTGCGGAGATCAATCGCCCACTGATATCCTTGGCACCAGCAAGGAAAGTGTCCATGTCATCTTCCTCATGCATATTCTTTGACTCCAGCTCTTTACGCAGCAATGAAATTTTTGCCTCATTGCGACTTGCATTTAAAGACCAACCAGAGTATCCCAAGCCTATTTTTTAGATTTTATTGAACATAATTGGGGAGTCACATACAACATAATCAATGCATGAGCATGTGCATCTTCTACATCCCAACAAGCTTGCTCAACCATAGGCATAAGAGCTTTGGCAACAACAATCTTGCCACCAAAACCTGCAACATCCTCATCATTACCTACATCCTCAAAACCAAGATGTACATCATGCCCTACACAATGTTCCAAACGCCCTTTGACACAAGGACATGTTGCATCATGTAAGCCCACATAGCGAAACTGTCCCCAACCAATTTATCCTCAATAGAAAACATCTTGAACACATCTGTTGCACCTAATGTGAAAACTACTCAAAAAGAGGAGAAACGAAGTGAGAACAACACGTGCTATATAGCGCAAACCACATAAGATTGTACGGGACATGTTATGCAGAAAATGACATTGAAAAAAATTCTACACAAAATGATGACATAGCTTGCGTAGTACTACCTATAGTGGAAACGGAGATAGAAATAGTGTGTAGAGTACTACTTGTAGTGGAAACAGAGGCCAAAATATTTGTTGACCTGCGAACGCTCCCCAAAGCTCACAAAAATTGAAGAAAGTGAGCAGGCGTATGCTAGAGATGCTAGCAACTAAGCCCGAGAGGATGCAACCTGCTATGATACCAACTATTGAAATTAGGGTTGCAGGAAAACACACACAACTTGGAGAAGATGAAGGAAGCTCAAGGCACACAACAGAGAGTGTATTAATTAGTGTGCAATGGAAAGATAAGATAGCCCTAGAGTGATGGGTGTATATACAATGCACGGGGGAAAAAACCTCGTAGTGAGGGAAAAAATGCCCCAGCGGTCCTAAGTGTGTTCACACACATCACTACCACATGTATATGGTAACAACAACGTTGTGGAAACGAAGGGCCCGTTGGAAGGAAGAGAGAGAGAGAGAGAGAGAGAGAGAGAGAGAGAGAGAGAGAGAGAGAGAGAGAGAGAGAGAGAGAGAGAGAGAGAGAGAGAGAGAGAGAGAGAGAGAGAGAGAGAGAGAGAGAGAAGCAAAAATGCATCGGGCCGCTCTTCGAGGGGAAAGAGAGAGAAGCAAAAATGCCTTTCTTGCATCCGTCCATGGATGCAAGTCTTGACTTTTTTATAAAAGATATAGCTTACTAAATTTCAAGGAGGAATACATTTGGTTCACACACACACACATGTACATATATTTAGAGAGATTGAAACATTTACATTTGTTTCTCTCACTCCCTTTGCACAAGACTATTTGACACCCCCCTTGTCAGGTGGGATCGACGATCCATGATCTCTAGTTGATGTAGACCGTCCATTTATTCTCAAGAATATAAATATTTCGATTGAGTTGTGCTCCGATGACTTGAACCTACCACCTACCACCCTGGAGGCTATGGCTCTCCCATTAATCTACCATGCACCACTTGAAATGGAGGCGAGAATGTGAAATGATATAAAAAAAATGACGGGGTGGGGATCACATGGTGTTCACTTGGAGATAACTTCAAGATGATTGGGGTCACACACTGATCACTTTGGAAGAGGTGGGTTAACAAGGTGATCACATCTCGATTGGGATTCACACATAAATCACTTGGCGGTCACTTGAATTTCGCATCAAGTTTACATGGGGTTCACTTTAATTGTGATCACACGGTGATCAATTGGGGATTAATTTGCCATCAAATGATGCAAAACCAATGCCCCCCCCCTCCCCCCTAATTAATAGGGACCATTAATCCCACTTGACAAGAGGGGTGTCAAATAATCATGAGGCCTCCCTCCCTCCTGCGTTGCAAGAGACCATAAACAAACAAGGCCTAGACTTACTGGCACTTGCAATGGAGAATGGCACACTAAGGGTACTTGTGGTTGAGAATGAGAATCTCAAGAGGACACTTGAGATGCAAACAACACGTTGGTGTTTTTCCAATCCCAAGTGCCATGAATGTGCTATGCATCGTTTGGAAGCGGGAAAGAGAGCATATTATGCATTTGAGAATATGTGTAATGCGGAAAACATCGTGTTGGGTTCTCAAGAAGTATCTTTTTGATGCATTGGTGACACCTGTTCTTCTTTATGGAGTTGAAGTTTGGGACCGGAGCATCTCAAAGTCTACTTGGAAAGAGTTTGAGAATGTCCAAAAGCATTTTCTTACAAACTTTTTCCAAGTTAAGACACAAATACCATTATGCTCCTACTTCTTGAGTAGGGATCTCTTCCAATTGAGGTTATGGGCATCAAAAGGGTTGTGGAGTACATGATAAAGATGCGTCAAAACCCCTCACATAGACTTCCTACAATTGCATGGGAAGCAAGCAAAAAAGTTCAAAAGACGCATAAAAGCAAGATCTTGAGCACAAGATGGATGCAAGACATAAAGAGTTTGAGAATGTCCAAAAGCATTTTCTTACAAACTTTTTCCAAGTTAAGACACAAATACCATTATGCTCCTACTTCTTGAGTAGGGATCTCTTCCAATTGAGGTTATGGGCATCAAAAGGGTTGTGGAGTACATGATAAAGATGCGTCAAAACCCCTCACATAGACTTCCTACAATTGCATGGGAAGCAAGCAAAAAAGTTCAAAAGACGCATAAAAGCAAGATCTTGAGCACAAGATGGATGCAAGACATAAAGAATTGGTTTGGGAGATGGGATGCATTACACTTGCTACACGACGCTTTAATTGACTCCCAAGTGAATGAAGCTTTTCTACAAAACCAATGTATTACGGCTTGGGAGAAATCCGGTGGGTCACGCTTCATACATTACACCATCCATATTGCTACAAAACCATGTTCTTCGCTGAGGAGGAAACCCATAATCACACTTACATTCTTGAGCCTATCCCCTTGTTGGCAATACGCACTATCGCAGCCATTCAACTTAGCTCCCATTTCCTTTGATGCGAGACATGGTGTTGGGGAAATGGAGAAGAGTCAAATCGACTGTGCACATTATGCTCACTGCAAGTTCGAGAGTCTGAGTACCACACACTATTAGAGTGCTCAACTTTTGGTCACATATGAACTTGCTTCTGTGACATTTTCAACCATGACTTAGACCTACACACTTTCCTCTCCCAACCACAGTGTGGGCTCTCCATTGCGATTCTCATCACCACAATTTTGGAGCATCAAGAGTCACTCATCAGCCATACATATACTATATCACATGTAACTTTGGTCCCATTAGGTCATATTTGACCCCCGAGGACGATAATAGAATCTATCTATCTATCTATCTCTCTCCCTCTCTCCCTCTCTCCCTCTCTCTCATGGTATCTTCCTCTATCTCTAACTACATGTAGAGAGAGACATACATATTTATAATGTCATTTTCTTTTTGCAAAACTCATAATTGTGATGGATTATATCAGCACAACCAAAAAATTACAAATTTCTTCCATGCTCGTGACGAGCCATGATAGCTACAACGAGTCATAGCTACATCAACTGACAACAGAGCCACCACGTGGAAAGGAACGAGCCCACATCTTCATCCAAGTAAGTTAGTCATACCGGCTTAGCAGATTTCCTCTGTTTCCCAATAGCGATGATCACCCCCCTGCTTTCTTGGATTATTTCTGAGAATTTAGCTCTTACAATGGTGTCTTCAAATATGTGACATTTCCTTACATATTTGTAATGTCGATTGAAGGCTACAATGTTTGAGTTGCTCGTGCAAGCATGTGCAAACTTTCGAGCCCAATGATGTGCTGTGTAGCAAGGGTCCCTCTTTCTTAGAGACGGTATGGACAAGGAAAGGCTCAAAGCACAATCATTAAGCCAAGTCACACTTGGAGGTAATAGGAGGGAAGAGCTCCTCGTCTGTAAAGACCACGGGGTCGAGTGAATGGATCAACAGCCCTCATTTAATGGACTGTTGATGGACCTTCATGGAACATTAAAAATTAGGGTTCCCATCCGTCGCATTGCGCCTTGAACGCTAGACCTCCCCGTCCACACTCCAATGCCCTATCCAACCCACCTATCGCGCGCCACTGCAGGGAATGTGAGACCATAACTACATAAAGCCTGCTTCCTGTCGGAGATATGATGGCCTAAAATACCGCACATCATCGATCGTGCTCCCCTGTTGGTCGATCCCTTCACTCTCCTCCCGTGGTATTTGGGAGAGAGTTGGTGTGATCATTCGCAAAAATTACATCAATTATGGTTGGAGAGGTCAATTGTAGACGGCTGGATAGTCACCATGTGGGAACGTGTTCTTAGAAGATGGGCAACGAATCACTTAGTAATTACTACAGTAAACCCGAAGTATATAAATAGGGCCCATTATATTGATATCGGGTTGGCAATTGTAATCACTTGTATTAGTGCTTTGGGCTATAATTGCATTTGAGCATCAATGGCAATATTATTGGCTATACTTTTTCTCTGTAATCATATTCGCTGTAATCTCAATCATGGTATATATTTCAGTGATACTTACTTCTCAACAGTCTTCTGAATCTGAATCTGAATCTGAATCTGAACTTTATTCCAATCTACAAGTCTGATTCTTATTTCAGTACCCACAATTCAGTCTAGTCTCTGATTTCTGTCTAGTCTACTGTCTGAAATCTTTCCACACTAGTAGCTGAAATCCTTCAACACAGGAATTAGCTGTCTCAAGAGATCAGCTCCAATTAAATTTTGGCGATCACGGTGGCTCGAGCTGAAGCTCATTGGCTGAAAGACTCTTCTCCCAGTTGAAGTTTTCAGCAATGGCACCAAAATCCAATCGTGGCCGAAAATCTACCAATCGTGTGGACCCCATTCTTCAGGATTCAGGAAGAGAGTTTGACCCCAAGCAAGAGAAAATGACTGACACTGAGGCTCAGGAGGAGTATAGTCAGGCTAATGAGGTGCAGGACTCACAGCACTCCAGTCATTCTCAACGCATACGGGCAGAACGGGAGGCACGAAGGGCAAAGAGTTCCAAGAGTTCTCAGTCTCGCCAGAAAGATGAGCATATCAAAGGCAGAAAGGGAAGTCATTGTACTTCTAGCAGACAAAACAGAGAAGATACTGATACTGAGACAGAGAGAGAGATTGATTGAGATGCTGACACTGACAATTGCAAGAAGGCTCCCAAGCGTCATTCTGCAGCCAAGAAGAGAACTGGCGGGATCAGCAGTATTCGAAATGATTACACCGCTTCCCTGAAGATTTCCTTTCCCATATTCAAAGGAGGGAAAAAGGATGATCCTGATGCTCACATACAAGCTTTCGAGCAGTATGCTGAACTAAAAAACATTGATGAAGATGATTGGGGGGAATACTTTCCACAAACCTTGAAGGAAGCAGCAAGGAAATGGTATTACCATTACCCTGCATGCCAGCTAAGATCATATAATAAATTACTTAAGACCTTCAGGTTGGAATATTCCGACAATCGAGGAGATGAGGATATTCTCTGTGAATTGGATCAAATCAAATAGAGGAAATTGTCAGTCCGCAGCTATGTCGAAAAGATCAAAGAATTGACCAGGCAGTTGCAAGAACCACAGTCTGAGAAGAGATTGAGGGCATGGTTTCTGAATGGATTCAGAAGAAAAAAGCTGAGAGAACAAGAAGTACCAGCCCCTATAAAGAAATTCAATGATCTGGTCCAGCGAGCATTAAAACTGGAACAGCAGGCTAAGAAAGAAAAGAGCCACAAGAAGCGAAGGACTAGTAGCAGTAGTTCGGCTACTGAAACTTCTGATTCTAGTGCAACGTCCAACAGCTCTGAGAGCAGATCCAATGAATGGACAAAGGAAAAATCTAAGAAAGGATCATGGACCAAGAAAATTGAAGAAGTGGCTAGGCAGAATTCAGAGATTAGCCACACAAGACAGCCGGTCCGGAAGATGGAGACTTGGTGTTCATGATGTAAATCCAAGGACCACATCTCCACGAAATGCCCACAATGTACCTACTTCAAGGCCTTTGGTCACCTATGGAATAATTGTGGCATCAGAATTCACCATTTTAAGAAAGGAAAGGATCTATCAGTGGTTGCCTACACTGAACCAGTAAAGGCAGAGCCAATCAAAGTAGCCCAAGAAGAGGGACCAGGTACCAGTGGTACTGGTCAAGGACGTGGCACATACCAACAAGGAATGGGCAGAGGAAGAGGAAGAGGCAAATTCCAGACCAGGAGCATGAATTGCTACACCTGTGGGAAGTATGGTCATTTTGCAGCCCAATGTCTAGATGCACCAGTAACGACTGCTACTGAGGCTAAGGCGCCAGAGCCAGTCCCAATCAGAGTAGTTACCAGGAGCAAGGGAGTGATCATTGAATAAATTCCAGACATTTCAGAAGTACCAGCTAATCCTAACAGCAGCAAGTGGGCCCAGCAAAGGGAAGTTTGGAAGGCCAAAGGTAAAGAAAAGGTGGTAGATGAGTGGCAAGAGCAGCGGGAACTAGCAGCTAAAATCACAGAGGATTTAGCTAAGAAGTTGCCAGAGCAGCCAGAAAGTTCTGAGGCTAGGGTCATTCAGAAGATACCAGCCCAATCGACTGATAAAGATCAGTTAGTACCGGCCATGATAGAGACCATGCTGGCTGTAGTACATGGACTAGCTGATGAAATGGGAGTGGAAGGAAAGAGTAGTACTGATAAAGAAGAATGGCAGTGTGAAGACACTAGTTCTTCGAGCTCTGACAATCAGTCTGACTAGGAGCGAGAGGAAATTCAGGTGAAAATTTGTGATAGAATCCAGAAGCTGACTGTAGAGCTGGAGGATATAACAAAGACCTTACCTGAGGTGGCCAACTTTATTAGACAACGCAGGAAGACTGAGGTAGAGGCTAGAACAGTGGACCTGACGGCTGTCCGGGATGATGAAGTTTCACTTATTCAGGTAGATTACAAGGTCAGGAAGCAGTGGGAACCTCTCTCAAGCATCATACTGGATGGAGGAGCAGGAGTCAACATAATGGGAGCCCATCTTTAGCAAAGAATGGGTATCACTAACATGAAACCATCACCATTCAAAGTAAGAATGGCAGATCATCGAGTTGTACAAGCGACGGGCATGATTGAAAACATGCAGATAAGAGTTGGGAGGGAGAAATTCAAAACTAGTTTCCTAGTCTTGGATGTACAGGGAGCATATGGAATGCTATTAGGCCGCCCATGGTTAAGAACAACACATGCTGTTCATGACTACGCAAACTAGACTTTAACCATTGAAGGGGCCAGTGGGCAGAATCAAAATCCAAACCAACAACACCAGGAGCTGGAAAAAGGAACTGAGGCCGAAGGAGTTGTGTCAGAAATACCGAGCTAACTGAGCGAATGCTAGCAGCTATGAACATCTTTCCTTTGGCAGAAATTGATTTGAATGCAGTCCTACGAAACAAAGAACAAGCTGACAAGCAGAAGAGACAATTCCCTGATCAGTTCACGGAAATCAATACAGGGGAAAGAACCGTTCAGCTAACTGGAAGAATAGAGGAACCAGCTGATACTGGTAAAATAGAAGAATCAATATGTTCTGAAGAGTATCCATTGAATCAGAATAATGATTCAGAGATGAATGGACCTTCTTGGGACTACGCTAAAGAATCGACCAAACGAAAAGGAGGAGGACCAATTTGGTTGCTTCCAGATGATCAGGAAGTAGAGGAGTGGAACCTGGGATCATAGGAAAATCCCAGAATGATCAAAGTCAACAAGCACCTGAAACCGGCAATGAAGGAAAAGGCAAGAAAAATGTTCCAAAACTATAAAGATGTATTTGCCTGGGAACATACAGATTTGAAGGGAGTAGATCCTGAAGTCTGTCAACACCGAATACCACTGAAACCGGAAGCTAGGCCAGCCAGATTGCAAAGATACCGGATGAACCCCAACTATGCAAAGAAGGTCAAAGAGGAGATTGATAATCTTCTCAAGCCTGGGTTCATTACGGAAGTAGCAAGTAGTGATTGGTTATTTCCAATAGTCGTCGTTCCTAAGAAGAATGGGAAATTAAGGGTTTGTGTCGACTATAGGAAACTAAATGCCCAGACCATTAAGGATCCATTTCCCTTACCTTTAGTTGATATGTTGCTTGATGAGATCGCAGGATATGATATGTATAGCTTCATGGATGGTTATAGCGGCTATAACCAGTTACAGATTGCTCCTGAAGATAGGGCCAAGACCACTTTCATCACTGAGTGGGGAGCATTCATGTATCTGGTGATGCCTTTTGGCCTGTGCAATGCACCAGCTACTTTTCAGCGGTGTATGATGGAGATGTTTAATGAATTTCTTCATCGGTTCCTCGCCATTTTCATGGATGACTTCACTGTCTATTCAGATGAGGAACAACACCTTCTATTCCTAGAGATGGTTTTTAAACGCTGTCAGGAGAAAAGGATTTGCTTGAATCCATTTAAATTAGTATTTCTGGTTTGGAAGGGACAACTACTGGGACATGTGGTTTCCCGCAATGGAATAGAAATGGCCAATGACAAAATACAAAGTGTCGAGAAAGCTAAAGCATCTAGAACTGCTTCTGAGTTGAGTTCTTTCTCGGGGTATGTGAATTTCTATAGAAGATTTGTACACAAGTTTTCTTCTCAAGCAGTACCACTATATGAGCTTACAAAGAAGACCAGTAAGTTCAATTGGACAGCCGAGTGTGAGGAGAGTTTCCAGAATTTGAAAAAAGCCATTACCAGTAAACCAGTCCTCAGGCAGCCGAATTGGGATATTATTTTTCATGTACACGTAGATGCTTCAGGATTGGAAATGGGGGCAATATTAGCTCAGCCAGATGGCTGAACAGACTATCCGGTCTATTTTGGTAGTCGGAGATTCAGTCAGGCTGAACAAGGCTATACGACTACTGAAAGAGAAGCCCTCGGAATGGTTTTCAGCGCTCCGAAGTTCAGGCATTACCTATTGGGGAAGTTATTCCATTTTTATGTGGATCATCAAGCTCTTCTGTTTCTGATTAACAAAGTTATTATTCAAGGCAGGCTGATAAGATGGATGATGTTCCTTATGGAATTTGAATTCATAATTTTCCATAAGCCTAGCCGAAACCACTGTGGAGCTGAATTTCTTTCCAGAAGTACAGAAGGATATTTAGAATCACCTCTGAGAGATGAACCAGTGGATGCTGATTTATTTCAGTTAGAAGCAGAAGAATCAGTGGATCCTGAATGGTATGATATTTATCAATTCCTTTCCCAAGGTGCCTTTCCAGAGGATTGGAAACAGAATCAGAAGAAGGCTCTGATCATAAAAAGCCTAAAATTTACCATCGTTGGGGGAGTACTTTATCGATTGGGTGTGGATGGTATACTTCGGAGATGTGTCCCTATGGAGGGAAGAATGTAAGTTATCTCAGAAGCGCATAATGGAGAGTCTGGTGGACACTTTTCCAACGAAGTGACCTACAAGAAGATTTTGCAAGCAGGTCTGTGGTGGCAAACAATGATTTATGATGTTAGAAGCTTTTGCAAAACTTGTGACATATGCCAAAGAATGGGCCGACCAACAGCTGCGGACATGACTCCCTTAATGCCAATACAACCATTGGGAGTATTCATGAAATGGGGACTGGATTTTATGGGACCTTTTAAGAAGGTGACCCCCAGGAAGAATAAGTACATTGTGATGGCTACTTGTTATGTTACCAAGTGGGTTGAAGCTAAAGCTCTTCCTGACAACACAGCCAAGTCAACTGCAAGGTTTCTGTTTGAGAATATTGTCTGCCGATATGGATGTCCAGTGGAAATTGTGACCAATCAAGGGACACATTTCATCAATGATACGATGGAAATCCTATTGGATATGCTTCCAGTCAAGCATCGGAAATCTACTCATTACTATCCTAGATGCAATGGACATGCTGAAAGTAGCAATAAGACAATTAAGACTATTCTCACTAAGGTGGTGCAACAGAAACCAGACCAGTGGGATTTGAAGCTTCAGACTGCTCTATGGGCTTATAGGACAGCTTATAAATTAGATGAACTCAGGAAAAGAGCTATATTGGAACAGAAAATTGTTCAACAAAGAAGGAAGCACTGGCATGATCGTCGAATTAAAGTCCGAGAATTCCAGAAGGGAGACTTAGTGCTTCTATATCAGTCTAAATTGGGTCCAAAGAAGCCGAATGTGAAGCTTTCCTGGGCAGGACCTTTTGAGGTTGATTGGGTCTTCTCCAATGGCACAGTCAGATTAAAAGACTTATCTGGACTGATGTTGCCGGGAGTATATAATGGAGCAAAGATCAAACTTTATTATTCAGAGACCAGAGAAACTGGGTTAGAAGAAGTCACTAAGGAACTGGAGGTTGTTGATCAAGAGATACCAGAATCAGATATTTTTGGTCTTTTCCATGTGCAACCAATTCCAGCTTCAGAACTAGTACCGGAAGAATCAGATCAGGCTGATTTAAGAACCAGTACCAGTATGGTCCAGCCAGAGTGGGAATCAGTTCAGAACCAGTATGAACACACTTTCCAAATTTTAAGTGGCCAACGGTCAAGTGGTGTTCTAGTGATAATTATTACAAGGATGGGTTGCAGTCTTGTCCAATGCATGTTTGCCACGACAGCAACGACGCACACAAGTCTAGGAGCGGCGAGTGGTGGAGCTTTTATGGCGCGAACACGTATAGCAGTCAGGAGAGTTAGCATTTTTCCTCATAAATCTCCTGCGCGACACTTTCCTCTTGTCAACCATTCGCCATCGCCGAGCTTTGAGGTTTCTTCACTACAACCGCAAACTTCGACCTCTGATGAGACAGTTCACTGTCAGATAGCCTTACCAGCGACACTAGGAAACGGCTTTAACACAAGTAAGTCCTCTTCGCCTTCGCCTGTTTCATTATCGTCGACCTCACAGTGTATGGGTAGAAGGAAACGCTCAGAGAAGATGCAGGAAACTCTTGAAGAAACCCAGGCTATAGTTGCTAAGGCAAAGGCAAGTCTTCCTGTTCTTTCATACAGTAAAATCCAAAGATATGTCTTTACTGATCACGCAATGACTCTGCTACAACTCTGGGATTTGCGAGTTGTGTTGCAAGCCACAAGGATTGCTTTTTAGGCAGATATTATGAAGCAAGTTCTTGATTCCTTTGATGCTGAAACTAGCAGTGCTGTGATAAATAATAGGAAGGTGTCAGTGACACCAGAAGCCATTGCATGTGCATTTCGAATGCCTAATGAGCCCAAACCGTCTGTGGCAACTGCACAACAAATAAGTACTGCTCTAAAGGAGGACGAAACAGCTAGAAATAAGCGCAAGGCAAGTGCTCAAGGAGTTCCAGTAGCAAGACTGGAAGCCTCCACTGCTTACAGGTTTGTCGCCGAAGCAGTCAGTCTTAAGAATAACCCAACGTATGTGTCCGAGAAATTATTTGCTATGCTGTTGGCCAAGATACTGGATCCACAAGTCCATATCAACCTGTGTCAAATACTCTCGCATAATGTACTCCAACAGACTGCCAAGCTGAAATCTCAAACTGTTTTCAAGGCATGGTATGTTTGGCAATTTCTGTATTGGGCTACTGCTGCAGATGTTAATGAGCAGGTAAAGCAGGCATGGAGTGAGCAGCCCATTTCTGAACCAAAGAAGATTGAACTGTCCTCAGACGACGAGGAACCGGATAGTCAAACGATTTCCAATGACCTGAAAAGGAAAGCCACTGCAGAGGAAGCTGGCAGTTCAAAGAAACCAAGAATCACACTGACAAAAAGCAGTGAATTCTTGAAGCAAATCGAAAGCCGGGTTAAGGCAGCGAGCACTGAGAAAACTGTACCTGATCAGTCAGTTGTCAAACATACAATTACTACTGGATCTGGGAAAGATCAGGTAAAGCCAGTCACTGAGGCGAAGGTACCAGACCAGTCAAGAGACACAGGCAAGAATCAACTGGATAAGGGGAAAGGTCCAGCGACCTCAACGTTGTCTGAAACAGTTCTTGCCACTTCTGGAAACCCTCTGCAACTGGTTAAAAAGGATAAGTTGCAGCAAATGCAAACTCAGCAATTGAGAGGGCATCTCTTGCTCACCAAAACAGATTATTCAACTCTACCCTATGTGGCTCCTGTGGCAATATATGAACCTGTCGATTATGATCCAACCACGGTCAAAGACAGATGTTCAGTACTGATACAGTCTTCTTGGAATACCATTGTCAGCTGTATGGGACAATTGGTGGAGGCTACTAGATCAAAAGACGAGATCAATAAGCTCAAGGCTGACTTGGCAGAAGCACAACATCAGATTGTGTTAACCCTCATGGCACACGGACACCCATCACCTACGATGGACGCGTATTATGTATTTGGTAGAGTCAGGTACCGGGCTTGTCGGACCAATAGGGAAAGGTAGAGTGATCGTCGATGAGAGGCGCACTTTAACTTGGACATTCAAGGGATTAGTTGGTTAAGCATGGGCGCCCAAGTGTGAATGGGGTGAGCTCCTATAAAAGCCAACTAAACCTAATTTTTACTCATTCTCTCATTTGGGCAATTGAAGAGTGCTCTTGCTCCATCTCCATCTTCTTCTTCTTCACCTCCTTGTGTGTGTGTGTGTGAGAGAGAGAGAGAGAGAGAGAGAGAGAGAGAGAGAGGGAGAGTATGTGTGCGATCGAGCATTACGAAGGCACGACGGCGGCGAAGCGGTTGAGCGCGGCACGACTGCAGCTTCTTCTTCATCGCGGCGAGGAATCCACCACGAAGGCGAGCGTAGAGCGGTGAGTGACACACCCTTTGTTTTCTTGAGCTTGCTAGTTTAGGCTTGTTGTGTGCTTGGAGCCGTTTGTGGCTCACATACGGTGTATTGGCAAGTCCCTTGCTTCGAGAGTGCGGCAAGGAGCGCACATTTTTGGCGCCGCTGCCGGGGATATGCCCTACACTAAGCTCGGTTAGCACTTTACGCTTCCTTGTGGTGCAATCTCTATCATAGGAAAGGCAGGGAAGGAGTGTGTGGAAGGTTTCTGTTTTTTGCGTTTTCTGCAATTGCTGTCAAGTTTCAATTTCTGCTATTGTCTGTGTTTTTTCAATTTCTGCAATTTCCGCATTTTCAAGTTCGGCGTTTTTGCTGCATTTTCTGCGTTTTCTTCAATTTCTGTATCAACAAAACGTGACTCTTAAAACGGACGGGTTGGTTTGTATAAAAGATAGATCGGGATCGAGATCATCTTCCCAAGCCCAAGCCCAAGCCCAAGCCCAGGCCCAGGCCTCAGTCCTCAGTCTTATGATATATACTAGACTCACTCTTATATATATACCCTACTCCCTCAAGAGAGAATGAGAGCATGTGGGACAAGTCCTCCACTCTCCTCCTTTCTCTTCCCACTTGCACCCTTAGACTTTCTAGTTTGGGCCTAGTTCCCTACTGGAAATTGACAGTTTTAGGGATTTCGAGGGCATAGAGTGACCAAACGGAGGGCTGTAAAGCACGGCACGACCCTCTGACCGATACGCTCGTTTCGAGCTATCACACGGCCCATTCCACGACACGCTCTAAAAAATCTAGCAAAAAAACAAACAAAAAACACGCTAAAAACTAGTCACAAGGCCTCCTAGAGCAGCTTTTTGACACCTTAGGGTATCAAAAGCACATGCACTTACCTCTGGGCGGGTGCTAGAACACGAGCATATTGAGGGTGCCTCTGTTCATACGGACACCCATTACCCATCCACGATAAGCTCTAGACCCTCAGCGGGGACACAAGGTAGCACCACCCAAGACCCTAAAATAGCCGCTAGTGATTCCTCCTCCGACTCAGAAATCATGGAAGCATACCCTACCCAAAACACTGAGAGAGAAGGCCATGCACCTCCTGAAGCTCCACAGCCTAGTGCTAGTATGTTTAGCCGTTTCATGGAAACATTAGGTAGAGCTACTCGCTCGGAACCTGATGCAAATGAAGCACACGAAGGGGGTGGGGAAGTGGACTCTCCTTTCACATCGCACGTGGACCCCACACCCCCAAAGAGTGTCCATGTGGATATCCTACCAACTTCTTACCAAGAAGGCCCTGTTGAGCTGCCTCCTTCAGAAGTTCCCTCTAGAGTACCGTTGGTGGCAAGTAAAACCACGGGGAGCAACATTGCTTCTACCTCACAAGAAACCGTTAACATGTCGACTCTAGAAGGATTGTTCATTAATGATCATTGGACATACGACCTCCACACTGAGGTGTTGACGGATCTACACTCTGGCCACGCCTACCATGTAGGATGGATAGAGATTTTACAATCCACCTCTAGTGCCACGAGCATCGAAGATCAACAGAAAATGATCTGTAATGTTATCCATGGCATTATTCAATCAGAAAGGCAAAACCGAGGGGTAAATATACTCTCTAATGGCCCCATGAGATTTCTGGATACGAGCAAGGCTCAACAGCCTACTCTATCACAAATGGAGACTCCTCTAATGAGCCCCATGGACCCATCTTACGTCATTTCACCTGGGGTCTCTATGCAATCTGAGCCTCCGAGCGAAAACTTTAGCTTCCCTAACTTGGCTCAACCCTCTATTAAGGAAAACACAGTGCTCACTCCAGGGATAAGCCTAACAGAGAATGTACCGATGACATCTACGGTTAGCGCAGTGCCACTACCTAGTGTCATAGTACCTAATATGGGGCCTCGACCATATGTGCCTCTAGCCCCTTATGCACACATGGCCCCCACACCTCCAATTGTACCACTTGCTTATGCTCCTCGAGTGCCGCTCCCTAGCCCTTATCCGAGTGGACCTATGCCCGGTTATGTTCCATATCCTGCATCATCCACACATATGCCAAGACCGGTACCCGTTCCTCTCCCACATATGATTCCAAGAGTACCTCCACCGGCCCTGCCTCCTCACATAGGTGACTTGGCAGCGTTTGCTCAAACCATAGGTCGATCTATCGCGGAAAATATGCGTCATGCATCTGATAGAGAGCCTAGAAGTAAGGCAGTACAAATTGCCAAACTCACGCAAAAATTCAATGGGGACGAAGATGCTAGGAAACACATTGAAGTGTTTGAACAAGTATGTGATTCCTTAGGGGAACGCAACGAACTACATAAGTGCAATGCCTTAAGCTTGACATTAAGTGGGAAGGCTGGAGATTGGTATAGGACCCTAAGGGTGGATGAGAAAACAATCTACCCTACCCTTTGAAGGTTGTTTCTAAAGGAGTACATACGAGAAGGTGTGCTTTGGGGTGTAGCATCTCAGCTACAGAAGGCCGAACGTAAGGAAGGAGAGTCAGTAAGGGACTTCATTAGTCGTCTAAAGCACTTAAACTCTCGCTGCCCTGTAAATGAGCGCTTCAACAATAACCAACTGCTTGATCGATTCATTCGAGGGTTGAGGAATGAAGGAATCTATAATGGACTAGTGATTAGAGGTATCACAACCTGGGAAGATGTCACTGCCAATGCAATCCAACTAGAGGACAACTTGATGATAGCAGGCATGAGGGTGTCTACTGACACGAGATCCACTAGCTCACAAGCCATTGAGTATGAACCCATGACTGCAAAGCCCATTGCCAATGAGCCAAAGGTATTTGAGACATTCTTGACAGACCTCACCAAGGCAATCCAAGAGTCTCTTAAGGATAATCGACCCCCTCAAAATAGTCACATGTATCCAAGAAGGGAGCAACAATGGTGTTCCATTTGCTTAGGTCCACATAGCACTAGTGAGTGCCCTACGTTTAGAGTAAAATTTAATGGAACTTGCAACGCATGTGGTAGGTATGGTCACCAAGCTAAGGATTGTTTAATGATCAAACGTATGATGGCAAATAGACCACCTGTAGCCTGGACGGATGCACCTCGAGCTCCTGTATTGATGCCTACTCCACCTGTTGAGCAACTACCGCAACACATGGTCCCTAGATCTCAAAATGTTGTACAAGCTACACCGCTACCACCTCCTGTGCTAGGACCGCAGCCCCCGCATCCAAGAGTCGCCCCTATGAACCAAGTGGGTTGCGAGCCATCAAACGCTTATGCAGATGGTTGTGAGGAGGAAATAGACACTAGTATTGCCTACGGACTTGATACATTGGAAGAATGTCCTATATACTACATGGAAGATTGTTGGGGACAAGTCAAGCCGGTTTATCAAGCTGCTGCTCTCGCACCCAGAGGTCAAAATATCAACACCCAAGCTAGGAGGCCACCTCTTCAATGCTACGAGTGTGGTGGACCACATCGAGTAGCGGAGTGCCCTATTAGGCTGCAAAAGAATGCTGCACAGATGCAAATGAATCAAGGGAGCACGTCTGCAATGCCAATACTCACATGTAATCATTGTGGCATAGATCACTTGATTGCCCAATGCCCCTATAACCCAAATGCGCCTAAAATCACACCCTCGAATTTGGTCGAAATTGCTAGTGTGACGTCGCCAATACCACCCGTCGCACCCGCTTATGCGATTACACGGTCCATGCTTCAAGGGCCAGGACATATCCTCGAAGAGAGAGATACCGCGTCAGTTATCCAAGCAAAGAAAAAGAAGACACGAAGGAAGAAGTCGCAGAATACGGAAAATTCAAAGCCAAGTTCCAAAACAAACATAGGAACAGGAGATGACCCCGTGTATATGAATGACCTCGAGGATGATTCAGATTCAGTCGAGACAATGGAGACTAGAACCAATACCACAAAGGGAAAGACCGACAAAGAAAACCGTAACATGGAACCAAATGAAAACCGAATGAGAGAAAACCATAAAGAGCCTCTGAAAACACCACAAGTGTTTCCAAATCCAATCCAAGACCCCCAAGATAAACCGCAGGGGCAAAAAGGGAAGAATCGTAAAAAGAAGATTGGGACGTATCCAAACCCAGTAGACGAGATTAAGCAGGTGAAACATCTAAGAGGTTTAGTGGAGGAGACTCAAAGGAAACTAGAACCAGAACCCATGCATATCAAAATTCATGACACAGTGTTTCCCACGCAAGTTCATCCACCCCACATGAACCATAGACCGTTAGCCATATCTAGTATCATCCAAGAAGGGAGTGAGGACAGGACATCAGAAAGTGAGCATACACCCTTCTTGTTGGAAAGGATGTTTAACGAAGGAATACCTGATCCCATTGAGGAATATGAGATTCCATCCTCACCAGTTCCTAGTCAAGGACCTACACCCTGCAAAACGCCAATGAATGTTGCCAAACTAGTGGACTTCATGTCTTCTGAGGTCCGAACCACGATCATAGCAAAGCTGTATGGAGATCCTGAGTTATTCCTTGCACTTCGAGCATTCCTTAACGGAGAGCTACGAATGGGATTACCGCAGTTTGCACAACCAAATAGGCCTGACTCGATTATGATTGATGAGGAAAATCATGTGCAATCACTTGACTTAGATGAACACGAGTCTGTGATCGAGGTACCCATTAACGAATTAGGGCAGTATTTTGAAGGCGACGAGTCTAATGCGACCCTACCCATCACTACCAAGGGATTAACTATAAAGGGAATTCTTGATGGTGGTGCGGGAGTTAGCATCGTTACAAAAGATTGTTGGGAATCCATGGGAAAACCCCGCCTCAGTGTTACTAACATTGTGGTAAAGATGGCAAATGGTACCATAGCCAAACCTATGGGGATGCTCAAGGATCTTAAGATCAAAGTTCTAGGACACAAGGTACGACATACGTTCATTGTAATGGATTTCTCTAAACACCTTATGTCATATGAAATGATTTTAGAACGACCATTCATGAGGGAAGCACAAATGGTTCACGATTGGTCTAAGAATCATGTCTATTTGCAATTCCAAGACTCTGTCCTTAGAGTGGATTTGGTGACTGGTAAGGTACACCCCTTAGGGAGTAAAACCATTATTGATCATCGCTCTGACACCACGGTTCACTCGGCCCCACTACAATATTGTTACACTTGTAAGAAGGATACAGACATTGGCAAAGATTCTCCTTACATGGATGTGTTACCGGGTATGACGGAATCAGACAATGTAGACTGGGTCCACCTAGCATCAACCATAGACACTTGGGGAAATAGGGGGACGACCTGGGTAACACCTGAGGGGGATGAAATGCCTATACCCTTAAATATGCTACAAGCAATGCATATCGCTTCCGACAAGACTCATCCTGATGTAACAGAGAAAACATACAAGTGGGTCCCTAAAGCTTCTTTAGTGACCATAGCTAGTGCTAAAAAACAGAAGCCTTGTAAGAAACGTACCACTCGCTCCAAGAAAAGTAAGAAAATGTTGCGATGGATCCCTAAACGACTATTGGAAGCCCAAGGCTACTATCAAGGAAATGATCAAATCTGGGTGCCAAAACGTAGATTGTGCTCTTACCTATCACCTGACCCAAGTGAGCCCAATCCCGTAGCTCCAAAACGAATCAATGATCGTGGAAAGAAAAAAATCACAGAATGCTACATACCTGCTCCCGAGCTAGTTTGGGTACCAAAGAAAGAACGATTTGTTCCACCTAGCTCAGGAAGGGGGGAGTCCCATGAAGATTCTAGCTCATCATGTAATACATCCATAGAGGTAAAAGCTTCTACACAACCTCCATCTATAGTAGTGGACCTCCATGAAGCTACAAAAGAATCCACACCTCCCAGTGTTCAAGAATCACCTAATGAACCACTTCAAGTTCGATCCTGGGAGAGTACCTTACCACCCTTGCAACTTGACGAGGCACCTAGGGTAATAGCAAACTACTGGCAAAAATCCTCACCTATTACCAACTGGAACAATTGGTTTCAAAGGGTGACAAGCTCATTTCAAACGGTATGATCTACCCAAGGAAGGGGGGAGTGTTTGCTGACAGTCATCATTCATTTGTTTCCCTCTCAACCTTTTTCCCTGACCTCTCAATCTCCGATCTTAGGGAATGTATATATATAGCCTTATACTCGCAAAAAAACAAAAATAGTAAAGAGCAAGAGCGCCTAGCAATGAGAGAGCACCCTATCAGATCTTACATATAAGTCCAAATTTACCGTGTCAAGTCAAGCAACACACAAAAACAACTCTTATGTTTTAAAGGCCTAACCAAATCTATCTGTCTTGTCAGAAATGGCTACTTCACCAGAGGCATGCACTTCTATTTTTGATGAAAGGTACCCCTTGTCTTTTCAACAAGTGTTCTACGTATGCTACCCTATACTTTCTTGCGAATGGGATTTGATAGAGAGCCTTGCATGTGAGAGAAATTTTGAGGAGTTAGAATGACTGATACGTCTATGGCTAACTAGTGATCCCTACCCAGTGGCGAATGTGTCTCCAATGGCACATGCTTATTCTTTTGCACAAGATGAGTATCCACGCATCACGAGGTTCTTGATTAGCATGCTTGCACAAGAGGATGATGAAGAGGAACTAATAGAGACCGAGGAAGACTATGGCCTCACGGACAACGATTTTATTTATCTAGATGATGAGGATAGAGGCCTAGCCTTAGGGTGGCCACCCGGTTTATATAATATCCTCTTTCCTTGATTCTAAAAGGGGTGACAGATAGGTAGGTTAGGGGTCTAGATTGTGTTTTGAGTTTGTTTTAAAGGAGTTTTAATTTTTCCCACTGATGTGCCTCCTAGAGGTATTGTTTGTGTTTCCTAGTGTGTACAGGAGCGTATTGCTATTGATAGGATTTGGATCTTCATGGAACCTTCAAATCAAGCGCGACCATCCACACAAACAGGTGTTTCTTGTCCATTAGCATTGCCCTTATCTTTTTTGCATCCATGTTTGTCTGCTTTGATTGTGATTGGTAGCATACTATTCAGCGCATTGGCTTAGTATCCAACATTTAATTCAATGCAATCTTTTGTCATAATCACTTGTTTAGAGGTAAAAATCAAGCAGTCCGACTAAGCTAGTTTGACGAAGCTAGGTATTAGAAATCTTCTCTTAATACCATGGGGAATGCCTTCCTAATAAGCAATGGTTACTTAGGTTCTTAATCCGATTTAGGCAGCATTGTATGAAATGTACTAGGGCTTTCTAGTGGGCTTAACCCTATCGACCTTTAGCTTAAGTATTATAAAGGGAGTTTACTAATGTGATGAGCCTGGGGAGTGTATCAGTGTTATATGACCCCCCAAAGTTACAAAATTAAAATGTTGAAAATGAACAAACAAAAAATCAAAGTGCCACAATGTAAAATTTTAAGCTGGAAGAGAAATCTCAGCTTGATTTGGTACTTCACTCACATGTATTGCCTATGGTACTAGAGCCCTAGAGGTTCCCAGTGTGGGCGCTTTTCCTTGAAAAGCAAAAAACCCAAGGCATACAAAATAAGCACACACATCAAAATTGAATCAATGTGAAAAGACCTTGGGGGGTCAAAGAAAAAGTAATCAGTCAGGCGATGATTTCATGAGAAATTCCTTTTATGGTAGCTTAACTACAAAGTCTTCTAGGTATAGCCTCTAGTCAGCCCTCGAACATGAATACTTGGCTCTCGCGATTAAACAACTTAATTGACCACAGAAAATTAAGAAGCTTACCCATGGTATTAATATTCGATCTCTAGTGCTTTTCGACCGTCAAATTAGTGACCCCAGACTTGTTTAATTTTTTGCCTTTACATCTGTTTATGCATTTGACTACATTGCAATTTAATGTTCATTGCTAACAAATTGTTTGAAATTCTTTTACCAATCAATGTGTCTACCTAAAACTGCATATGCAATTACTGTGCCAATGTTGTTTGATTTTGCAGTGACTGAAGAAGGCTAAGGACATTCATCTCAAATGCTCTTCCACCTCGACGACCCAGCTTCAACTCAATAGCTTCCGAGGACGGAATCTACATCAGGAAGGGGGGCATGTTAACCCTCATGGCACACGGACACCCATCACCTACGATGGACGCGTATTATGTATTTGGTAGAGTCAGGTACCGGGCTTGTCGGACCAATAGGGAAAGGTAGAGTGATCGTCGATGAGAGGCGCACTTTAACTTGGACATTCAAGGGATTAGTTGGTTAAGCATGGGCGCCCAAGTGTGAATGGGGTGAGCTCCTATAAAAGCCAACTAAACCTAATTTTTACTCATTCTCTCATTTGTGCAATTGAAGAGTGCTCTTGCTCCATCTCCATCTTCTTCTTCTTCACCTCCTTGTGTGTGTGTGTGTGTGAGAGAGAGAGAGAGAGAGAGAGGGAGAGTGTGTGTGCGATCGAGCATTACGAAGGCACGACGGCGGCGAAGCGGTTGAGCGCGGCACGACTGCAGCTTCTTCTTCATCGCGGCGAGGAATCCACCACGAAGGCGAGCGTAGAGCGGTGAGTGACACACCCTTTGTTTTCTTGAGCTTGCTAGTTTAGGCTTGTTGTGTGCTTGGAGCCGTTTGTGGCTCGCATACGGTGTATTGGCAAGTCCCTTGCTTCGACAGTGCGGCAAGGAGCGCACAGATTGCAACACTCCAGAAAGCCCAGGAAATGTAGAACATACAACATAAGGTATTGGAAGCTCAATCAGAAAGAGCTCAGGAGTTGTTGAACAAAAAGCTAGCCAAGGCTGAGTCTAAAATTATGATCATGAAGAGTCAAAGGAATGAGGCACTGAGAGTTGCCGAGCGAGCTGAAACAGGGCTCAGAATGAAGCAGGCAGAATTCAGGAACCTGCTAATACACCATACAGCTCTGAAGCGTTCGCTGACTGACAGATACATCTACAATAGCTTGTTTGAAATTTTAAACCCCGCAGGCAATGCTGTTTTTGACTTAGAAAATTTAAAGTCCTTAATGGAAAGTCTGCAGAGTGATTTGCAGGACAAGATGGGTGAGTTCAATAATGCTCTGATGAACCAAGCCATAATGGATTATATGAGCAACAGACTTCCCCGGATGAGGAAGGAGAAGATGAAGAAGATGAAGCTGATCAGGAGGAGGATGATGAAGAGACTGGGCATACAAAGGATGATGATGATGCCCCACCACCATCTCCACCCCCAGGACCTGGTACTGGTGGGACAAGGCCAGATGAAGGAGGCCAGTCACAGCCAGACCAACCAGACCAGACGGAGGGACAACAAGAAGGACAAGAAACAGAGCACCAGTCGGGTCATCAACAGATTGAAGAGCATTGACCCAGTAACACTGAGAATCAGCCCACGGATCAGTCCCATCACAACAGAGAGGCTAAAGGGAAAATGAAGGTTCAGGATGAAGGACCAGTGAATGATCATCAGCATTCACTGCAGCTCATTACCTTGAATAAGCAACTGAGACATCAACAGGCCTCCATCATCAAACAGTATCTGGAGGATGATGCTCTCTGGACTGATTTAGAAAGGTTCCAAAGACTATATGTGGGAGCCAGGGAAATGGTAGAACATTGGAAATCTGCTGCTTTCCATAATAAAGAAGCTTGTAGACTACCTGCGCATCCCAGTACAGTTCAGCTGTTGGAACGAGTTCCGGAATAGATACTCAATGCTGATGAGAATGTGGTAAACCCGCACTGGCAAAGACAGTCTACTTCAGATTGTCAGTCTTTAGCTCTAGAACTGGAACTTCTGCTGGGTAACAAACCAACTTACCGCTGCATGAAGGACGTTAGGGTCCAACTTAAGGATGTTCTGGTACAACTGCAAACTGCCAGAGGTGTTTTAGACCAGAGAGTGAAAGCCATCCTGGAGGACCAGACAGCCACTAGTAGAGGACCTCAAACGCGAATGTCAGTGGGAGCACAGGCAACTGCTCTCTGAACTCTATTCCAGCTAGTAAGAATTACTAGGAAGATGATGCAACAAGAAAACCAGGCAGTCCTGAATTTCCTGAAATTTGTGCCTGATTCTCCAATTCTCTTGTATGCTGTTCCAGCAAGAGAAACTGAGTTGCCAAGATTTTTTCCAGCGCTGTATCCTCAACATCAAGAACCAGTTGATCGACTCACATATTTCAAAATAACTGATGAGCTTCGGGATTGGTATGAGCGATCAACTGTGGAATGGAAGACTTGGCAGACATTGCTCAATGATGCTCTTCAAATCAATGACATCTAGGCAATGAAGGAAGAGCTACACCGGATTCAATTGTGTATGGGCTAGTGGAAGATTCAGGTCAGAGGATTGACTAGGATTACTAATCACTTACTACAACTCACGGTCGAATCTTCCAAACTGCCTGAGAAAGACGTTGCAGCAAAGCTGGGTCTGGCACCGCAATACAGGGAGATGGCTGAGATTCTTTTCGAAGCTCGCGTCAAAACAAATCAGCCTCTTCCAAAAGGATGGATCCATACTGCTTCGCATTGTCATAAACTGGCCAGAACCAGATTGAGCAAGAGCAGGCTTACACTCTATGATCCTGACACCAAAACCTATCATTCTCTCACACATTATGAGGTAGAGATGACCACAGACCGGCGGGATCAGCTTGAGCAGGAGGCCATTTACCGACTGATTCAGAAGGAGAATGCTGATGCTGGAACTTCTCAGGCACCAACCCGGTCAAAGAGCAAAGGCAAAAGGAAGACAGTCCAATGGAAGGATATTGAGTAGTTCTATCTCAGAATTCAGGGGCGACTTTTCTTCTCAGTAGGCAGGTAGAGGTGACAACTCCACCTTGGCTTTTTCAGCTGCCTCTCGCAATCTGTGATCTTTCTAGAGCTCTGCATCCTTCACCATCTTCTCAATGTCAGACTCTGACAATACATCAGAACCAGACAATGGATTTTTCAGTCTCACATCAGAATCAGATAGGAGAATTTTTCAGAAATTTTGGATTCTTGCCAGAATTCAAGAAAGAAGGGAAGGATGTAGACGGCTGGATAGTGACCATGTGGAAACGTGTTCTTAGAAGATGGGTAGATGTAGACGGTTGGATAGTCACCATGTGGGAACGTGTTCTTAGAAGATGGGCAGCGAATCACTTAGTAATTACTAGAGTAATTACTACAGTAAACCCAAAGTATATAAATAGGGCCCATTACATTGATATCGGGTTGGCAATTGTAATCACTTGTATTAGCGCTTTGGGCTATAATTGCATTTGAGCATCAATGGCAATATTATTGGCTATACTTTTTCTCTGTAATCATATTTGCTGTAATCTCAATCATGGTATATATTTCAGTGATACTTACTTCTCAACAGTCTTCTAAATGTGAATCTGAATCTGAACTTTATTCTAGTCTACAAGTCTGATTCTTATTTCAGTATCCACAATTGAGTCTAGTCTCTGATTTCTGTCTGGTCTGCTGTCTGAAATCTTTCCACACTAGTAGCTGAAATCCTTCAACACTGGAATTAGCTGTCTCAAGAGATCAGCTCCAATTCCATCAACCTTCAAAATAAGAACAACAATGAGTACGGTAAAAAAATAGTTTAGTACCTCCACTTTTATCGGTGCTACGTAAGGGGGCCAATGAAAGGCCCAGTCCCAAAATAGGGACATCCCCAGCCTCAACAAAAAAATACTTTTACGTCAAAATTAGTACAATCGAGCATCAGAGGCCGAGCGTGTAGCGGAGTTGATGCCAAATCTTGTTCGTCGGATCTCTCTACTACTACGCACTCTTGTGCTGCATTACACCCCCATTTTCGATACACACAATATGTGTTTTGACATCGTTGCACGATTGCATAACTGTGTTCGAGTTGAAATTTTTGCTGTGTATAGATCTCGGCCTCAACTTTCAATCGCACCTTTGCAAGCTGAAAACTGGCAAATGGGTGTGCACAAGAAGCATGACACCTTAGGTGGCCTAAAGTTGGCCCCTTTACCCTAGTTTGGCCTAGAAAATATTTTAATTTCCAAGGACAAATTCCTTAGCAAATTTATTGGGCCGACCTACCTTTCCAATGTGGTGAGACTTAGCCCTTAGAAAGAGTCGGCCTTTTGTCCATAGGGTGAAAGAATTGGACATATATCATGAAGATATTGTGATGGTTCACTGGATAGAGTATGAAATGTGTACCAATGGGAAGATTCAGTGAACAAAGATACAATTGTCTTATTAGAAGGTACAAATTTATAACATATTAGAAAAGAATGAATATACGACCCCCACCACCGAAAGTGGGGGTAGGACTTAGAAGGATAACTTATAGCATTCAGTTCTAAAAGAGAATAGTTAGCTGTTCCATAATTAGTTGAATGAATAAAAGCAATAGTCAACGATTACACACGCTTTTGTTATAGCCCATGGCATCCCACTAAGGGGCTTGAACCCAAGGGCCCAAGGGCACAACTCAAGCCCTAAGGGTGGGTTCAGGCAAGGCGGCGGAAGAAAACTGCAAAGGGGCATCAATGCTCCATGGCAAAAGTGATTGGTTGAAGTTGAGGCACTCTTCTGCCTGGCCCTCCATTTTTCTTCCGACCCCCCCCCCCGAAGAGTTGATGGCCTCTCTCAGCCCCCTTTGCTTTTTCATTGTTCCGCCTCCACACTGTTCACACTAGGCGGCGGCAAATTTGCGAAGACTTCTTTCTTCCGCTGGCTCAGTCTGAACCCAACCTAAGTCTTATTTTCAAACACCTTATGGTGGTTTTCTACACGGTTCTTGACATTAGCCATGTGAGGTCACAAACTTTGTTGGCCTTGGCCCTCTATACCAAAATTTGGCAGACTAGAGTAGTCTACTACATAGTCGAGTGTATTGGACACCGGGGGTGTTGTTGTGTTGGTAGAACTCTATTCGCCAGTATGAAAAATCGTGTATTACTAAAGCCACCCCCTCGATACAAGGCTTGACTCTAGTCCAATACTTTTCAGCAAAGATCGATGCTCACATCGGAAGGTTCAAGGAGTTAACTACAAGGTCAAACCTTGATCACTGAGAGAAACAAGGAAGAGTAAAGTTATAAAGGCGGTGTAGGCAATGTGAATTAGGTTGTTGCAGATAGCCTAACCCATGGTGCTCTCACAAAGAGCATGCAGTATGAACCGAGACGAAGGAGGATGAACCTTGCTTTTCTGGTAAAGAAATATCGAGTTCGGATGCTCTCCACAAATTCCAAAACAAGTTGATATTGGAGAGGGATTGAGTACATGTGCTTGCCATATTGGACTTAGCTAGCAAAGTGAGTGAGTTATAGTAGTAGAGGACAATTAGGAAGAAACAAAATAGTCCAAATTCTGGTTTTAGGGGAGTTTTCACATTGTGCATTGTAGCCTTGTCACCGGAAAAGAGGACCACTTACAAAATTATGGAGTGATCGTTGCCCTGCCCCCAATCGTACCTAGCTAGGTATGCCGCGCCTCCCTCACAGAAGCTCATGATGTTGAGGTAAGTCACAATGTGGGAAATATTGTGAGAATTTGTCCAAAAACTTGTTGGAGCACCACGCTCCAAAGAGACTCTCATCCCCAACTACCAATCACCCCCCCTTAAAAAAAAAAACCCCCAAAAAACAGTACACTTCAATCTGAGTCAACTCAACCAAGTGGTGAGCCACGTGTCAAGGCATTAGGCCAAGACAAGATTTTCTAGTGGATGATGCATGCGTGGCAATGCCAGATTGGATGCGTGCCAAGTGGCCGCTTAATCCTTATAGTTTTATTGCCTGCTTCTTGCTCATTCATCATCTCCATTTTTGTGGGCGATCGCCATCTTTCTGTGTATACTTTTCTCTACCCCCGCCCCCTCCTCCTTGTACAGCACAGATTATCGGCCCTCATCATGGCTCTGCTGCAAGCTGCCAACTCCATTTCCTGCACCCACAAGCTCTCCCTTCCCGTACAACGCCCCGCCCACAGTAGGATTTGCTCTTCTCTCTCTACGCCCACCCTCAAGGGAGTGCCTCCTCCCTCTTTAAGGTTCAGTAATCCACCACAAATTCATGTGATTGAAGTGGTGCGTGCTTGCTGGTTGTGAATGATTGTTCATCTGACGTGGGTTGTGTGTGTGTGTGTGTGTATAGGTTCGGATCCTCTTTTTTCAATGGCTCCAGCCTGCTGAAGGTGAAGAGAGAGATACAAGAGCTGAAGAGCGGCAGCAATTCGAGTAAGGGGGGAGCTTGCACAGCAACCAGTTCTATCACTCTCTCGGGCGAGTCGCTGCGATGGATCTTTGCCGGCGCAGCGGCGTAAGATGCCTTCTTCAATTCCTGTTCTTTCAGCTCTCTTGATGTTGTTGATCAGCTTTTGCCTACTCATTTTGGAATTATGTCCTATTAAATGAGTTAAAGGTGTTCAAGATGTGGCTTTCAGGGTGCTTATGTACCTCAAGAACACATCTATTAACAAGAATATTCTGGTTCCATTGTTGGCATTGCAAGCTCCACGCGATGTTGTCACAGCGGTCCGGTGCGTGAAAGCAAGATCTAAGCCACAAATATCATTCAATTTTGCATGGCTAGTGGGTAATTAGATCTTGATTTGCGACTTTGGGATGCTTGCAGGGGTGAATATGGACTTTGGGCGGCGTTTCTAGCTCTATTGGTTAGGTTGTTTTACCAACTTCCAGGTAGTTTGCTAGATATTTTTGATACAAAGGCTTGCTTGCAATGGATGTGAAAAAGAAAGTGCTAAGCAATGGATTGCAAATAATGCAGGGGAGCTCGAGCTACCGCTTGTGCTTGTGTTGCTATTGATCACCGCACCTCTTCAAGTTTTGGACATCAGGTGCAAATTTACTTGAGTTAGACCTATGCACACAAGAAGTTTTGGACATATTCTCATAATATTTCCCACATTGCGACTTACCTCAACATCATGAGCTTTTGGGAGGGAGGCTCTGCCTCCCTCCCAAAAGCTCATGATGTTATGCACTGTACGAAAAACACTGAGAAAGACTTGTTTTCCTACACGAGAAAATTTCTAAATCTTCTTGTGATGGTATGATTGTGCACAATACAATTTGTGCTAGTATGGTTTTCTTGTAACTTACTTGGATGTATGCAAATGCACCATCAAATTTGATGTATTTGCAGAAGGACAACGGCCGCGCTAGTGGTGAGTGCATGTGTGGCAGCATACCTAGTGTACCAACATGTGAATGGGGCAGGAGGAGTGAAGGAGTCTTTCAAAGGAGGTGCCTTGTTGGCTAGCTTGGCTGTTATCATCCTCGTAGTAGTGCCCGTTGTTATATTTTTTGGAGGCTATTGAACTTGTATACTATCAAAGATACACCCTTTGTAATACACATATCTTGCCTCTATCTATGTGGTTGTACACTATTCTTCCCTTTATGCAAATTTCTTTCCAACCAATAATTTTGAATGTGGCACTCATTACTCGGGCAGAGATTTTATTCTATTACTTGAAGTTTTGGAAGGAAATTGCTCAACAACAATAGCTTTGTTTAACTCACTTTGTTCACCATGTTGTTTTGGCATGTTGGTGCTTGCATACTTACACAAGAAGTTTTGTACAAATTCTCACAATAATTCCCACATTGCGACTTACCTCAACATCATGAGCTTTTGTGAGGGAGGCACCGCATACCTAGCTAGGACGATTGGGGGTAGGGTGGGTGGTCCCCTGCCCCCAATCGTACCTAGCTAGGTATGCGACGCCTCTCGAGCAGAAGCTGATGATGTGATGTATTGTATGAAAAACACTCCCTTTTCCTACGTGAGAAAAAATCTATATCTTCTTGTGATAGTATTGAGCTCAAATTGTTAATCATTGACTCCAAAAATCAGGAGACTTTGCTATGTTGATCTCAACATATCGTCTTAAATGTGATCTAATTTGTCCATACATAGAGTCTGTTGTCTTGTGTAGCTCCAAAGGTTGTGACGAGAGAGAGAGAGAGAGAGAGAGAGAGAGAGAGAGAGAGAGAGAGAGAGAGAGAGAGAGAGAGAGAGAGAGAGAGAGAGAGAGACAGAGAGAGAGAGAGTGTATTGTATTAATCAAAGGTCATTAAAAGAAATCTTGTGTCTGACCACCATAATTTTGCATGCACTCTTAGCCTCTACTTTAACTTTCATCTTGCAGATTTTGACACGTCTATAGGGCACTCTCTCTGTCGTTATAGAATACATATAGATATGATTTAGGAGAGAATTTCCATAAAGTGGATATGACTTGATTATCTAATTAACCCCCCCCCCCCCCCCCAATCCCATCAAACGTACGTGATTTTGATTTAGTGGGTTGCAACCCGCTTGATCAAACGTTACGTGCTTTTGGTTTACTGAGTTCCACAACTTCTAAATTTTACTATAGGTTTTAAAAACTCTAATATAACGCCCCTTACAGTTATGGTTTTTTTGTTAGCTACACCCCTCTCTGAAAGTTAATTTGGCTTTTAAAATTACACAACAAAATTGGATTACAAACATTTTTAGTTGTAAAATTATGTTGTGCATACCATTTTTGTGTGCATAGATAAGAGAGAATCTAAGAACATTATTCATTATTCATTATTCGTACCAATACAAGCTGGTACTCCCGATTCTGCACCTTCTCTAGGAAGCATGATGGAGAATGAGCCCTAGCCTCATATTTGAAGGCTCTTTTGTTTTTTCTTTTAGAAATAGCCACGTTCAATACCATTAATTCTACCATAAATAGAGCTTTGATTTGAAGTTTACCTTGTCCACAATTGAATGTGTTGTCAGTGGTAGATTTTTGTTGATGCATAGCAAAAGCGTGGCCATTAAAAAAATTTCTTCCAAAGGCTTAGTACTATTGAAATTCACACATATTTTTATAATGAAGCAACCACATGTGCAACATCTATAAATGAAGCAACCAGTACATGTGCAAATGTAAAGCCATTAAAAGTTGCAAGAGTGATTATGTTCGTGTATTTTGACAAGTGTTGTATACTCTTGAGAAGGACTTTGATGGCATCGTCATCTTCATTTAGATCAACTCCAACCAATTGCAACCTGAGACTCTGCGCGCTAAACGTTGGGTAAGTTGTCCAACTCTTGCCACGCTAGCCCTAACGTATTCATGTTGTATAAAGTCATAAGTACAAGCACAATGGTCATAATTAATTTCTCGTTCCCTTTAATCCACTTCTCTTTGAAGTTAGCTCCTACTGAGCACTATAACCTCTTGCTCAGTTTCATGCAGGTTGTCATGGCAAGTTTCGTCTCTACAGGGCGAGTTTCCCATGAGTTGTGCATGCCAAGTCTGTCGAAATATGACCCTTGCTTTGACACCATGTTGTCATGTGTAGCTTCCAAGTTCAGGAGAGAGATGGAGAGAAGTGCATAGCATGTGCGCGCACACACACACACACACACACACAAAATCATTTTATAAGAGTTTATTGTATTGATCAAAGGTTACATTCAAAGAGATTTAGTGTGTCTAACTACATGCATGCACTCCTAGCCTCTATTTGAATTGCATGGTTTACAAGAGGATTCCCATAAACACAAGAAGTTTTGGACAAATTCTCACAATAATTCCCACATTGTGGCTTACCTCAACATCATGAGCTTCTGTGAGGGAGGCACCGCATGCCTAGCTAGGTACGATTGGGGGCAGGGGACCGCCGGCCCGATGGGGGGGCCGGTGGTCCCCTGCCCCCAATCGTACCTAGCTAGGCATGCGGTGACTCTCGAGCAGAAGCCCATGATGTTATTCATTGTATGAAAAACACTGGAAAAGACTCCGTTCTCCTACATGAGAAAATTTCTAAATCTTCTTGTGAAAGTGGATGCAGCTTGATTATCTTATATTGGAAGCATTAATTATTGGTGCTACCAATGAGATAGATACAATAGCTAAAATCTAGATGAAGCTTGAGGGTAGGGACAATTCCATCTACCAATTACCATCAAATATGTGCTTTTTATTTAGTGTAGTTTACCCATGTAATAGCTTAAAAACCTTGGCTCAAAAAATTTGAGGAACTTTAAAGACAAACAAGGCATTCTAAAACAATCTAACACTAGTTCTTTAATTGGACATTCAAATGTTTTATTTTTCCACCAAATCTTTTGGTTTATTTAATGTAGATAGAAACAAAATTTGAGGTTTTGTTCATTTTGTTGTCAGGCAATGACATGAAGATAATTGAGGCCTTTTTTCTATGTTGATAAATCTTATATTAATCATTTACACTTTCTCAAAAAGAAATTATTTCTCATGTTAATGAGTCATTTCTAATAGCTAACAACACTTGAAAAATAAAAAATTATCTTCAAAGTGTAGTTTCGGAGCCTACTATAAATATAAGTAAAAATTTTGCAACTTTCAAAATGCTATAATCTAAAGTGATTTTATAGATTAAAACCAATCAAATACATACTTTTTTGGGATTCAATCTTGCATAAATTGAATAAATTAAGTTGCATTGTTATATTTTATGAAACAATTTTTTTGAAACATTAATTTATGCTTAAACAAGTTATAGATACTCCAATTGGACTTGTACTCTACAAATATAGCGATAACTTTTATCTTAAGTATTTCTTAGATTGCATAAATGTCAATAGAGCATACTGCAATTCAATTCAAAAACTATACTGAAAGTTCACTATGGCCTACATAATGCTATTGAGAGGAATTTAATAATAACAAGGTTCTTTGTGAGAGGAACAAGTGAAAGGGTCATGGTGACTTTCTAAAAACATAAGAAAGTGATAAGATCATTAGGTTGAATTTAATTGGAAAGGATTGCCTAGCTTAGCCTTAAGCCTACTGAAAATCGAGACCATTTGGTTACAAACCATATTGAAGGGAAGAAAAACCAATGAAATATGTGAGAAAATAGTTCAAAAATCCTTCCAATTTCAAAAATTTTGCTAGTATTTCCGGTTTGTTTCTTTGCAAGGAGGATAGGTGTGCCTCAACTTAGCCTTGAGCCGACTAAAAATCAAGATTAGCGAATTACAAGCAATGGTAAGGGAAAAAATCGATAAAATATACGATAAAATAGTTCAAAATCCTGTAGGTTTGAAAATTTCTAATAGTAGTTCCAATTTGCATCTTTACATGCAGGAGACTCGATCGCTTGGGAAAAAAGATGTTCTTGAACAATGTTGATCGCTATATATATGTGTGTGTGTGTGTGTGTGTGTGTGTGGAATATACTAGAATTATGCAAGGTAAAGCTTTACTTTGGCATTTTAAAACAACCGAATGCAAGAAAAGTCGAGACATGTCAAAGATGTGAAATGAAAGGTGAAATAAAAATATCCATTCAATATTTTAAAACCAAAATAATATTTAAGGTAAATCTCAATCATCATTAAAAACATTGAAAGTATGCTTAACTCAACTTATCTCTAACGCTTCTTTTAGAAAGCCAAAAATGAGAAAGTGACACTAGCATTTGATTATTGGCCTTTGGAAGGCCATAGGGTTAAGTGTGCAAAGTTGTTGCAAAACTAAGGCCATTGGATTCTTTGGCTAGATGAGTGCCACATGGCAAGGTTCTTTATAAAATATCTTTGTTGTCCCTTTTGTTTCTTTACAGCATACTTGAAAATGACTTCTATACTTCTATATTATATATGAAGCAGCTTAAATTTTTAAGGAAGGAGAGACCCTCCATGTGTCACTCACTGCTTCATTCAAGAGAAAACCTTATAAGACCTCTATTTTAAAATGCAAAACTCAAAGGTAGGAAGATGTAAAATGCAAAAGTGAATAGTAACATTGCAAAAAATGAAAAGACTTTTGGGAATTGAAAATCAAAGGCTTTCTACTTTACACAAAGTAACTGAACCATTTAAGTACACATAGCAAAAAGACTTTGGAAAATGTAAAGTCAAAAGCCTTTCTACTTTACATAAATAGTCCAGCTTAAGTGCACGTAACAAAAAAAAATGACAATTGTTGTGGATATTTTATTGTTTTATGAGAACTTAATTTTTAAAGATAAAATTGCCTTTGTTTTTTCAAAGGGTTTTTTTAAAGATCAATATTGATATCTCTTAACAATTTGTGAAAGTGTATTTCAAATAAAAAAATTTGGCCAAAATCACAATAGTAAGTGAATGTATTTAAATCTCTCAAGCTTAGCCGAGCCTTGAGGTGTTGAAGATTACATATTTGTTCTCTCCTAAAGGCTACCAAGAACAAATTAGGTGTACTATACTAACAAACTTTTACTTACCATACCTTGCCACAACGGCATCCGTGTATTTTGAAAACAAATAAGTGTATTTTCAAAATTTTAAAAATAACTATAAAGAGACACTTCTATACCCTTTTTGAAAGTGCTTGAAAAATTGTTGACATTGGGCACCTGTGTTGGTGTCCCTTCTCTCAATTTATCGGTTACTATAGTGAGTGCATGTATGTATGTACATGCACATGACAGAGACATTAACAAAACTCAAACATTGAGTATATTTTATAAAGAGAGGAGGGCTTGCCTGCTTATGATAAAGCTCGGACATCCATGGGGTAGATCTCGATGCAACTCAAGTATGTAACCGGAGAGAGAGAGAGAGAGAGAGAGAGTTGACAAAGAGGAATTTTGTGGACAACCCACTATTAGATTTAGCAGGAGTACATCTTCTTGTGTAAATCAGCTTTTGGGATGGTAGATAGGTCAATTTCAACACCTGCATACATGCTTGTGTATTTGTGTATACGTGTGTGTGTGAGTGAGTGTGGAGAGAGAGAGAGAGAGAGAGAGAGAGAGAGAGAGAGAGAGAGATTAAAAGGGCACTTATCAACGAGAAGAAGAGAGTAGAGAGAGGTTCCATGTATATGTGTGTGTGCATGTGAGTGTGTGTGGAGGGGGAGAGAGAGAGAGAGAAGAAGAAGAAGAAGAGAATTTTAACATCGTAGGAAACTATCCCAAGAGACCTTAGAGATCTAGCCGACGAGGAGAGTTGAACTGAAGACCTGTTATTCAAGAGGAAAATTGTATAACCTTTCTATCACCCAAGTGTGGTAGATTGATTATGCCATTTCCCTATTGCATAAATCTTTCCTCCCCCCTTACCTTCCAACAGGCCATCGTGAGTCCTCATCTTGTTTTTTTGTCGCAGTAGAGCATTACACTTTTTGAAAACAAGTGTAACATTGATTTATTTAAAATACAAAATATCTCAAAATTATAAAAATTAATGACTAAACCAATATTTAATAGTCCTCTTTAAAAAGAGAGGTACACAAATGTTAACACCTCCCATATACATTTTCAAAAAATATTAAAAAAGTATTTTTTTTGCCATGTGACACTAATTGAAACCTTTTTAGATTTTCCAATGGTCCACAAATGCACCAAGAATCCAACGCTTTGCTTTACTAAGGACTCCTTCTGTAATCTACCAAAGTGAAGATTCACATTGGCATTCTAAAACAATAAAATTAAAATGAAGGCAAGTTATATAAGGCTATAAAATGAAGGGACAATTGGAAAACTAAAACAAAAGAAGACTTCAAGGGTTCGTATAAAAGTCGAGTACTGCCTACTCGGTCAGATGCCCCATTAATCAGAATCTCATGAGATGCCGCCGCCCCTCTCTCTCCTCTCTCCTCCATCTTCCCTCGCCATCGCTACGATCTCGACATGCGAGCTTGCTTGCTGCCTACACTCGCTCAAGCATACCTTCAAATCAACAAAACTATCACGGACATGCCTGTCAGCTCTCACAGACAACAGACGGCAAGCTCAAAGTCTCTCTCTCTCTCTCTCTCTCTCTCTCTCTCTCTCCCCCTCCGATAGCGAGCTATGCTGCCGCGCCCTTCTTTCTCAGCACTCTATGTCATGCATGCTTGCCAGCTCTCACAGACAACAGAAAGCAAGCTCAAAGTCTCTCTCTCTCTCTCTCTCCCCCTTCGATAGCGAGCTATGCCGCCATGCCCTTCTTTCTCAGCACTCTACGAGTTTGCCCTCTGGCCCGCCTTGCAAAAAATCTACCTCCTCTCTCCTCTCCTCTCCTCTCTCCACCACGTGCCCCTCCACGCCCCTTTTCCCTCAAAGCTTCAACAACACCTACCAAGATTCCTATTAATCAACGTGCTTCCAAAATTGGGGCCCCCTATTCAATCACTTATCACAATAGAGAATATTAATATCTAGAATGCCCACCTAACTCTATTCTCCTCTAAAGCTTGCTCTAGAAAGCCAACTATAATTTTAAAACAATAAAATTGAAAAGAAGGCAAGTCAATTAAGGGAAGTCCAATCAATCACTGCAGTAAATAATAAAATTTAAAATGTTTACTCAAATCTCTTCTCCTCCAAGGCTTGTTTTATAAAGCCAAGTATTCTCAACCCTCAAAATGCATGAAAGTTGTGTATTGGACACATGCAACTTCACACAATTCAAAAGAATTTCAAAGTCATTTTCTATCGAGTGAAAGTGGATATGACAAAAACATAAAGAAATCCTATAAAAAAGAATAGGATATTTATTCTTCAAAATATTATATGAGATTTTGTGAGAGCACCCTTTATGGGTCCATTTCTTTATTATGATAAGTTCAAAAGTATGAGGATACAATTTTTACAAACACTATAAGCGTTTTATAAAGTGTGTGTGTGTGTGTGTATAAGGCCCTCAATAAGATTTTTGGAAATTTGTTTCTAGATACACTTCAAATCCTATACAGGCTATTGTTACTAAAATAGACCCAAATATGAAGCTTTAAATGAATAGAATCTTTTACGAACTAAAATATCAAAGAAAAATTCAATCAATCAATACTTCAGATCAATTGTATACAAGGCTTGTTTTAGAAAGCCAAGAATATTAAAATTGTAAGGTGGAAATTTGACTATCTAGACAATTCCATGATCATGACTAATGAGCGCTCCATATAACCACGGGTTGATGGAACCATGGATGATGTCTTACAATAACATATGTTGTCAACATGCACATAAAATTCACCCAAAGTTCACTTGAGCACATGGACTCACGTGGCATGTGTAGGTTACGACGAGTTTACTCAAAGATCACTTTGAAATAATCCACTTGAGCTCACATTGGGTTTAATCCACGATTGGACAATCTACATATAATCCTTACGCTATCACGTATTTAGAACCATCGATGCACCTGACATGGGGGGAAGTTAAAAGGTGAAAAATTTGCAAAGTTTCCAAAGAAGAGACAAAAATAACTTAGAAGTTGAAACTTGAAAGGTGACAAACCAATTTTTTTTTATTAAAAAAAGGACCATTTCATTTCCTGAAACAATCGAACAAAATGATTAATTGGATCAGTAGGAAACTGGTGGCTTGGACCATTTCTTTGGACCATGTATTAGAAAAAAACATTTTTTTTCAATAAAAAGAAATTTCCACATTATGTGGGATATTTGTATTGGCAAACATAAGAAAGATACAAAGCTATCCCATGCAAAAATGCCATGGGGACTTAAGAACTAAAAGCATATGGATTTTACAAGGAGCCAATAGCCCATGTCCACTTGTTCTTTTTGGCCTACTAAAGTATCCATAAGGTGAAGTTCGTTTAATTCTAATTGATGGACATGTGTCCCTCAAAGGGGTCTTAAAGGTCTTGAAGAGAAGTAAATTATGTCCTTTTAAATGCTATTTCCCGATGTTGCATTAAATTGTCATATATCATAAACGTATGAATTACCCCTAAATCAAATGGCATGTAGAAAACCTGAGATAAAGCATGAGCATTGTGATATCCTCCTAGATCAGAAGATAGCAAAAAACCCCCTAGATCATAGGGTATCATCAGATCTTGCCATATCCATTGTACATCCTGCTTAATTGGTTGTAGATCATCCATCCATGGATAAATAAATTCCTTTTCATAAACCTCTTCATTTGGCTCTCAAGGAACATCATTAAAAAATCTCTATTTCTCATCAAGCAATTGCATAAGCTCAATATCAACCACATCTAGATATACTAGATCATGTACAAAATCGGATTGCTCAAAACCGTTATCATCTATAGTAGAGAACACCTCCAAGGCATCATCCACCAATAGACACATAAGCTCGATGTCTACATCTTCAAAAGAGTTTGATACCCTGTGCAATTTAGGTTGCAATCTAGCCTTCCCACATATAGCATACACACTGCCATATTCTCTCTAAATTGCCCTTCCATTGTCTTGCCCTTAGCCAAGTATCTTTGAACTTCTGCAACACAAAATTTTGAATGCAATGGAAAATATCATCTACTTCCTTACTCATATCATCACCATAATAAATCCACTCATTTGTAACACCAAGGAACTGTAGGTTATCTTGCACCCCTTTGAATAGATGGCACTAAGCTTTGAGTAATTTTCATACCTAAGTGCTTCAAGTTCACTTACAATTGATTGATAGTCAAAGATTACAAAAGATGCCTGTATCAAGTGAAGAATGTAGCCCTTCATATGACAAAAAGACTCTACATTCAAATTTGCTAAGAGTTCTTGTAGAGCAAAACTAGATTTTGAATCAACATCAAAATCATCAGAGTTAATCTTATCCTTGTCCATATGTAGTTGTATATGGCTACAATCATATACTTGCACGATTCTCTCTTTAGATATAGCAAGCTTGTCTAAGAGAAGTGCTAGACTTCTCCCCTTCTACTCCTCTATTGTATACTAATGCCTCTATGTAGCTTCATAAGACATATGCTCTAGGACAACCAAGCCATGTAATTCCTCATGTATTTCTAGACCCTGTAAATTCTTAGCTTCATCCATTGGCATAACTTGATACTTGAAATCTGAAATTCTAGGCTTCACATAAATAGCCTTTATAACTTCTTCATCATCTTCAACCTGTATAATCTACCGTTCTCAAGAAAGCACTCGTCTACAATAGCTTCAATCTTAGCCCAAATTTGCTGGCAAATATCTACATAGGTAGACACATTAATACAACCCAATTCATCATCACTACATACTCGGATTCCAATGTCCTTGGATAATAGTTGACTACAACTTGCTCCAATTGTGGATATATTGTTGTTGAAGCTTCAAAACTTGCTCAATAAAGTCTGGAATCATAAATCTATCAAGTTTTAGAATCTAATTTACTTTTGATACTCCATGCAACTCCAATTCCTCATCATAACATTCAAGATATCATGCTGGATCATAGCCATTGAAGATTCTTCGCTTATAAAAAACAAAGAGTTTGGCATTTTGAAAAGCTACTTGTTGCATCATCTTGTGCTTCCATCTTTTTGGCTCATCAAACTCTTTTTTTGCCATCTAGACTCAAAAAACTTTATTACATCATGCTATTCAAATACACTTAATTCCTTTGCTATAGATTTCTTCGCTGCAAAATTCGTACTTCCCAAATGTGTGACAAAATTTTGACTTGTTAACTATAATTGATTTGTGTGTTGATACTACATAATCTCCTGCTACTACATGAAAGCAACAAATTGTTGCATCATCTGTTCGTGTGGCTAGGTCAACATCAGACTGCTTACTGTGGGAAAAAGGTGAGAGAAAGACGCACAACACAAGAAAATGGTTCAAAAGATACCAAGGAACACTTAAATTGATATAACTTAATGAATTTGGAATCTAAATACAAAAATTGACAGCAAATGGCGCCGTCTACTCTTGATTCAATTGAGATCGTGAGCTAAAGTGTGAACACCCAAGCTAGTACCAAAAGGGGAGTGCGAGTGAGGGCATAAACTTCCTTTCTCTTTCTCTTTGCTCTTCCCTTTGATTTTTGTAGTCCTTAGCTTCCTTCCCTTGCTCTTTTGAACCATTCATGAACACAACGAGTAGACTCTTCTTTGTCGTCTTGGAACTTCAAAAGAGAGCAAGAAAAACATAGTTTCACACTCACAAGGAAACATAGTGTACTCAGCATGTTTCTTTCTCTTCCTCTAATCTCGTCAACCACACTCGGCGGGGGGGGTCACTACAATAAAAAAAATGCCTATCACATGGTTTCAATATTGGGGATTATTTTATTCTACATTTTTTTACATTTTTACATACAGAAAGGTGTTGAAAAATTTTTCATGAAAAAAATTCAGATTGAATAGGAAAAGAGTCCCTTTTATTGGTTAGAAAAACACATCTAAGGGGTTTTATAAATAATGTTTGAATGCACGTGATATATAGGTTCTACATATAGTGACACCCTTCCACCCCCCCTATCCCAAGTACATAAAGTGTATCAACAAGGTTGAAAGAACGATCATGTATTGTAGTTAGCACAATCTTTCCAGCTCCCTTGATCAGGTTAGAGGCATTATTGGCACAAGTGGCCATATTCCCATGAGGGACACCCTTGAGAGAGAGGCAAAAAAGTCATGATGTGAAGTAATGTGCTTTGTACCACCACTCAAAGTACCAAACATGAGGGACACCCTTGAGAGAGAGGCAAAAAAGTCATGATGTGAAGTAATGTGCTTTGTACCACCACTCAAAGTACCAAACATGTGACTCTGTAGGAATTGACACACATGCATCATGAATAGAAGGATCATAAGTACACTCTACATGCAACAATGGACATAGTTCCTGCATCATGGATAGAAGGATCATAAGTACACTTTGCACTAAATGTCCACTATACATCTACATCAACATCAACATCAACATCACAATCTCCATTTCCAGATTATTCCACAATAGATGCATTGGTAGTGGATCAAGCCTCTTTCTTCTTGGCCTCTTTTGCCTTCAACATAGGGCATTGATTTATCAAGTGTCATTGGCCTTGCAATAATGGAAACACATTGTCGACCTCTTGCCTTTTTCACAAGGATTCCCCAAACTGGTCTACTACTTAGTAAAGAACCATGAGAGGTGGCTGCTTTGCTATCACCACCTTTTCTTTGAGTAGAAACAAAAGCCTATTCAACTGCATGCTATTTAGCCCTATTCTTTCTTGAAAGTGACTCTTAAAACCACAATGCGTGCATAATGCATCAAAATTGACATCTTGAGGGTTTCCTTGGGTCATAAGTCTCGAAGTACTAGCAAAAGTATGATAAGAGTCTGGCAATGCATCCAGAACAATCTGCATAAGTGAACTGTCACAAATAACTTCACCTGTAGAAATGGGTTACTCATCGATATCCTTGATACCAGTAAGAAAACTTTCCGTGTCATCTTCCTCTTACATAAATCTTCAACTCTAGCCCTAAAGCAATAATGCAATTTTAGCCTCATTACAACTTGCATAAAGATAGCCATAGTATCCAAGACTATTTTGGTAATTTTACTGAGCAAATGTGAGGATTAACAATGTAATTCACAAATGATGCAATCAATTTATGAGCCTTCACATCTCTAACATCCCAACGAGATTTCTTACCTGTAGGCAAAACAACTCTTGCAACAACAGACGTTCTAGAACCTGCAACATTCTCAATAGAGCCTAAATCAATAGAAGGTAGATGTACATCAATGCCCTGCAAAACATTCCAGATGCCCTCCAAGACAAGAACATCCATCATCATGTAAGAACACATTGGGTAGTTATCCCCATCCAATTTTTCCTCATTAACAAACATCTTTGTTGTTGTTTGTGAGCCATGGTGAGTGACTTCACCCGATGTGAAAACTGCTCTAAAAGAGGAAAAAATAAAGTAGGACTAGCACATGTCATGTAGCACACCTGAAGAGTACTGCAAGGGCCATGTTCTGTAAAAATTTCACTAGAAAAAATTATACACAAAAGGATAAAATTGTTTGTGCAAGACTGCTTGTAGTGAAAACGGAGGCCAAAATGAGCCTGAAGTATTAACTTGCTAATGCTCACCACAGCTCTCCCAAATCAAAGGAAGCGAGCAAGGGGTGTTGGGGATGCTGGCGGTTATGCATGAGAGGATGAAACCTACTCTGATATCAATTTTTGGAATTAGGGTTGCATGGATGCACACACAAATTAGAGAAGATGAAGAAGCTCAAGGCACACAACAAAGAGTATATTGCTTAGTGTGGAAATAGAAAGATAGTCCTAAAGTGGTGGATGCATATACAATGCATGAGGGAAAACCCCTCCTAGTGAGGTAAAAAGTGTCTCGGCGGTCCTCAGTGTGTTCACAGACATCACTACCACATATACAGTAATAAGGAGGCAATGAGATGTACAAATTTATGGATGGGTATAGAAGGTACAACTAGTTGAAGATAGCACCAAAGGATTCAGCGAGAATGATGTTCATCATTGAATGGGGAGATTTCATGTTTCTAGTTATGCCATTTGGTTTATGTAATGCTCCGACAACCTTTTAGAGATGTATGATGTAGATGTTGAGTGAGTTTTTGCACAAAGGTTTGGAAATATTTGTGGAATACATGCATCTCCCATTTTTGGAGATGATATTTGAGAGATGTAGAGAGAAAAGGATCTACCTAAATCCCTTCAAATCAATGTTTATGGTATTTGGGAGATGTAGAGAGAAAAGGATCTATTTGAAGTGCTTCAAATCAATGTTCTTGGTCTAGAAGGGATAGCTATTGGGACATAATATGTACAAAAATTGTAAAGAAATGGTTGAATAAAAGATTCAAAGTGTCCACCAAGCTAGACCACTAATGAATGTGTCTGAATTCAGTTCATTCTTGGGGTACTTAAACTTTACAATAGATTTATTCCCAATATGTGAGGCAAGTTTATCAATCTCTCTAGGAGGCCATTAATATGGTCATAGAGAGATTGGAATGTTATTTTCCATGTCCATGCCACCACCAAAATCCAAGGATAATTGGGATTTCAATCACCAAATGGTCATTTTGACCCACGAATGGAAAAATTTGATCAAAACCAAGAAAAAAGTGAACCAATAACTTGGGAAACGTTCCTGGAAGCAATCCTATAAGTTTCATGCAAATTGGTGTCTGAACATGGATCACAATCCATGATCCCATGGAGTAGATTGGTTATAATTTTAGTGCAGAAGGGTTGCAGTGAATCAAAGTAGGGAAATGTGTCAAATTGTGACTGTTTTCTCATCTCAAAGGGCCTTGTATTTCAAAGTGAGAAAAGTCAGAGTGCAAAGTATGGAAATTGTGAGTTTGAACAAAATGAAACATCAAAAGAGAGTTTGGTAACTTGTTTGACCAAAAGAATGATAAAAAGTGCTTGAGAATGGACTCCAACGTGCCAGAGAGCCTAAAGGGTCCAAACAAACTCCAAATCGGATACAACTCATCAGGAAGCTGGGATAGGGGTACAACTTCAATTCCAAATCATGAACAATGCCAAATGTTAGACAAATTGATCACCAATAGGGATCTAATGTGCCATCCAAAACCACTTATGGAAAATCAGACCAAATTGTTACCATGTACATGAGGTAGTGATGTGTGTGAACACACTTAGGACCGTCGGGGCATTTTTTCCGTCACTTGGAGGTTTTCCTCCCAAAGCATTGTATATACACCCATCATTCTAAGGCTATCTAATCTTTTCGTTGCACACTAAGTAATATACTCTCTGTTGTGTGCCTTGAGCTTCCTTCGTCTTCTCCAAGCTGTGTGTGTTTTCCTGCAACCTTAATTCCAGCAATCGGTATCAGAGCAGGTTGTGTCCTCTTGGGATTAGTCGCTAGTAGCTCCAACACGCTTCTTCTCAAATTTCTAATTTGGGCTCATTTTGGCCTTCGTTTCGACTACACGCACATGCTATTTTGTCATTTTGTCCAAATTTTTTGTCAGTGCCATTTTTTGCATAACAGGCCCCTTACAGTATTCTATGGTTTGTGTTATATAGCACGTGTTGTTCCCGCTTTGTTTCTACTCTTTTTGGGCAGTTTTCACATCAGGTGCATGCATTTACCATTGCCGACAACAACACATATGTGTTCAAGATGTTTGCTGCTGAGGATTGATTGGTGGATGGGGACAATTGCCCTATGTAGGCTTACATGATGCAACATGTCCTTGTGTCAAAGGGCATTTGGAATATTGTGTAGGGCATTGATGTACGTCTTGGTTCTGAGGATGTAGGCAATGTTGAGGATGTGGCAGGTCTTGCTGCAAGGATTGCTGATGTTAGAGTTGTTTTGCCTACGACATAACAAGCTCGTTGGGATGTAAAGGATGCGTAGGCTCATGCGTTGATTGTGTTGTCTGTGAAGCGCACCATTACTCCTCACATTCGTTCAATGAAATTTGCAAAATAGGCTTTGGATATTCTAGCAGGTATTTATGCAAGCCGCAATGAGGCTAAAATTTCTTTGCTGCTGCGTAAAGAGCTGGAGTCATTATGCATGAGGAAGATGATATGGAAACTTTCTTTGCTGGCGTTGAGGATATCAACGAGCAACTTATTTCTGTAGGTGGTCATTTCAGACATTTCCCTTGTGCAGACTATTCTTGATGCCTACCAGATTCTTACCAGACTTTTGCTAGTACTTGGAGACTTATGACCCAAGGAAATCTTGAAGTTGTCAAGTTTGATGCATTGTGCACATTGCTATTGCAAGAGTCACTTTCCAGAAAAAACAGGAGTAGATAGCGTGCAGTTCAACAGGCTTTTATTGCTTCTCAAAGAAAGGGCCCACTTCTTATGGTTCTTCTGCGAGTGGAAAATCACATGTTTCTACTGCTTCTGCTGGCAACAATTTGTCAGGAAATTCTGGTGCTAAGGGCAAAAAAAAGATGTGTTGCCGTTATTGTAAAGCTAATGATCACTTGATCAAGCACTGTCCTAAGTTGAAGGCCAAAGAGGCTAAGAAGAAAGAGGGTGATTCCACTGCAAATGCTAGTTCCACTACAAATGCAGCCTTTGTTGAGTCTTCTGTGAAAGGAGATTGTGATACTGATGTTGATGGAGAATGGGCTTTTAGTGCAAAGTGCATATTTGATCATCATTCACTTGAACATCATTAAAAAAGGCATGAGAAACCAATGCATCATGTGTAGCACAAGCATTCTCATCGTTAGTGACAACCATGGGTAGTTCATCAAACAATCCAAATATACATACAAACTCATCATCCTCAACATATGCATAAAAAGGGTTCACAATATCTTGGAACTCATCCAACCCCAAAACTTCATACTCTATAGGATTAAAATCCTCATCATCATTTGTTAACATAACATATGCTTCTACAGTGTCATACTCCAAATCAATATCATCTAACAAACCACATGTGGAAACATAGTCGTCATCCATTTTCATATCCTTTTCATGTGTGGACTCCAAGTCAACTTCATTATCATCGACATCAGCATGTAATCTTCAAGATGAAAACCCAAAGAAGCATTTGTATTTTAATTACACATATCAACCACATGAGTGGCATCATCTTCCACATGCTTGTATGCTACTTCATTCTCATGCAGCACCACTTCCCCATTAAAGCCCATCTCAAGCTTCCACAATGAAAAATCTACCATATGCTTACCCAAATGAGCTTCTTCATATTGAAAATTCTCATTCACAATTTGCATAACCTCACTTGCTTTGCATGTGCTATCTGACACAATGTCTTTTTTATCCCACAAATATGCATACTCATCAACATACTCTTCATTTCAATTTGAAAGGCCTTCGCTAAAATTCACAAGCGCATCCTTTTTATTTTTCCAACTACCACATGTCTCATACATAGAATCATCCATGACATACTTCTAAAGTACTTGCAAGAAGTCAAATTGCATGTATTGGCAAGGAAACATAAACAGAAAACCCTACTTATGGTCATCGTTTTATCCACAAATATCAAATACATTGTCACATGCCTCCAAGTACTTCCACAAGTGATCAAAATCCTTTAAAATCATTTTTGAACCAAGATAAGGGAAGGACTAGAGTTGATTCCCAAGTGGACTCCAACCCGGCAATCAAAGCAGCAAACACTACTCTCCCATCCTTAGTGGGGGCACCAATTTATGTGAAGGATTGGGGGGTTGTCCTTTACAACACCTCAAACCAACACAAAGAAAAGAGGATTAAGAGTCATAAAACCAAGGGCTTCACTTCTTTTGAAACGCCCTTCCATGTGCTAGTAGAGACTCCATAGGTGCTCCCATATATACACATAGTTTGACCAAAACCCATCCAAATTAAGCCCAATTTGAAAATCCACAAAGTTCAGCAAAGAAAATAAAAAAAAGTGATGGAAAACTTGGGGAAAACCTTGCCCTTTTTCATCTGTACAAGAAAAATCTACTAGAGATCAAGATATGATGGTTACAAGTTACCAAAGAGTTGCCATTCTCAATCATACGCTCAGTAACTTCAAAACTTGATAGAAATAAAGGTCCTTTTCCCACTTTACAACATAGGCTTTATACCTAGGGCTCTCTTGGCCAATGGCCATGGCCAATGGACAACTTAACTAAACACGGCTTTTTTATAGACTTTACAAATTAACATCTCATAACTTGCCCATTTATAATCAAGGCTTTCAAATAATTACAAGGCTTTTTGGAAAATAAATGAAGAGATATGAAAATTTAAGGCTTATGAAAGTCGAGTGTGCTCATCAGAAGTGCGGCTCATTCCAATACTTTGAGTTCGTACTGCATATACGCCTCGTGTGCAGGGTCATGCACTTATGAGATCCACCTCGAAATTCCTCTCTGGCATCTGCTTGATCTTCTTTGTCTTCTAAATCATGTAATCTTGCCCTGTAGACGTGTCTGGAAGCTCTACAGGGGTAGATCCATGCTCATCTGTTCCTGTCGGGTTGTCTCAAAAACTTCTATTGTTGTTGGGTGGGCTTTCATGGCACTATAATGGCTAGATCTTTTTGTTGTAAAGTTAGGGCATGTGTGGTCCTTTGTGTAGCCAGATCTTCTTTTGCTTTTGCCAGTTGTTCTTGTAGCAGTGCAATCTCATCCTCTTTTTGCTTTTCAATGGCCTTATGCCATGCTGTCATGATTTGCCTGTCATATTGCTCTTGAGCTAGGGTTGCCTTGAGAGTTTTCAACTCTTGCATAGCCGAGGTAGGTGTTGTTGAAGTAGAAGCAGTGGTTGGGGTATCTTGCATTGCTAGGAGTTGTGTGAGTGTTTTGTTGACCACCCCATAAGATTCCCCCAACTTTGCATTTTTTTGTTGTTCTTTTGTTGCTCTTTGTCCAGCTTGTCCTCCAACCATTGTTGCTCAACCTATAGATTTGTATTCTCTTCATTGAAGGCTTGAGCTTCTTGGTAGTAATGAGAAGCATTTTCTTGCTCTCGTTGAAATTTTGACTGGAGTTTGGTTTGTACTTGTTGTTATTCTTCAATCCTGGTTTGTAATTGGCGGCTTGCCTCAACTGCTCAGTTGGTTTCTGCTTTGGTGTACTCTAACTCTATTCCTCTTATGTTATGGAGCGCTCTTTTACATTGGAATTTAATTTTTATCTATTCCAGATGCTTGTCAATGTCAAAGGCGCTCACCAACCGCTTGCCTTCTTCTATTCCTGCTTGAGAGTGGGTAGTCATTTTCTTTGTCTCCTGTGGTTGTCTTGAGGTACCAGCCTCATCTTGGCCCGTTGCTTTCTCTCTTTTGTCTTTTTCTTCTTGTACTTGAGATGCTTATATAGCTTGGTCCTTTGCTTCCTTGTTTTCAGACACGCCCACCACGTGATATGTGGGTGGTGTTGTTGACACTTGCTCTTTTGTTTCTTTTGGTATATCAGTGGTGGTCAGCCAATCCTTCGCTTGGTTTGTTATAGAGACGGTTGAATCTTGAGCAGGAGGAGGAGTGGTGGGTATATTTGAGCTCGATGGAACATCTTTTGTATAAAATTTGGAAAATTCCACACCACCCTCCTCTTCGGGTTGCTCATCTTCATTTCTTTCCTTTTCTTCATTTCCTTCTTGGTTCTCATGTTGAGTTTGCTCCTATTTGGTTTCTTCTTTCTCTGAGAGCTTCAAATCATCACATGACTTCAAGCCATCTGTCTTTTGTCTCTTAGATTCCTACTGCTCTTTTTGAGTAGATTTTCTTTTGAGTTCATTATGAATCCTTTGCTGCATGTCACCGGCAATATCCAGATTCTTTTGAGTAGCTTTTCTTTTGAGTTCATTATGAATCCTTTGCTGCATGTCACCGGCAATATCCAGATTCTCCTTTGCTGTTCTTCTTTTGTACTGTAAGCCGGCAATATCATGATTATCCTTTGCTACTCTTCTTTTGTATTGTATTATTTTTTCCAATGCTTCCACTTTGTGTTGTTCCAATGGCTTGGTCTCATCTTCCTCCCCTTCATTGTTAGCTTCATCTCCTAGGTCTTTCTTTTCTTTCACTCTCTTTTTGTGGAGATCCTCCCTTTGGGCTTAAGCCTCTTCCATATATCTTTGGGTTTGAGGAATAGGTATGGTGTTGGTGTGCTCAGTCCACCTTCTCTTGAGGCGTACTCGATGGAGTTTATATTCTTCCTCATCCTCTTTGTCATCATCTAAAGATTGATACTCAGAAGGAGTATCCCTGTTATTTGACTTTATCTCCGTGTTGAGTTGTATGTTTGTTTCCATCTCTTCACTGTTATATTTTTTTCTTCTTGATCTCTGTTTAGTTGCTTTCTCCTTTGGGGGTTGTGATGAGGTCCTGCCACTCGCTTAACCGTGCATTTGGATTTGTGAATTAGATCTAGTTGATTCTCCATCGGTGGTAGTTTATATATCATGCCCAGTGCTTGCTAAGCAATCCTTGTCAACACTGGTCTCCAATTCATGTAAGTCTTGTTGCAGTCACTGTTCTTTAGATTTGCCTCCACTAAATTTTCCAGAATGTATGTGCCAAGATCACACTTTATTGTTCTCTATGTTCAGACAACCTGATCGCCATTACCACCACAATGTGGAGGTTCGGTTTGATATTCCTTGGTGGCTTTTGGACCTTGAGGTGTTATGCAATGAATCAGAGTGGCAATTCCATTTCTGAGTACACCAGGTCCTTATAGGTAAACTTGTGCCCTTACTGCTTTACAAAAGCTTTATCGCTGTCTGCAGCCTTTGTCTTTAAGAGCAAATTGAGGTTTCTGGGTGGCAAGTGTAATGCTTGATTGATCATATTCAAAGTGATTTGGACCTTGACCTTGGCTCCATCATTGTCTGTAAGTGTTGCCTCACCATTGTATTCGATTGAGGACATCAACTCATGTGCCCGCTCGAAGTTCGTTCCCTATGGCTGTAGCTGGAAAAATGTGTCCATCTGGAGGCATCTTGTTCCTTCAATAACTTCTTGTTGTCGGTGTAGATTCTAGAGCTCTTTCAAAAATATGGTTGTTTTTACTTTTGTGCCATCGGCTGCTTCAAATCTTCTCATAAAGTTATTTGTTGGGATTTTTGCTAGCTCTTCATCTGACACATGGGCCTTCTCGTTTGTTGCCATCTCTATGACCTGGTAGGGTGGGGCTTCCACTGCTTCCTTAGTTGTCTATGAGGCATTCTATGACTAGACATTTCCAAACTTAGATCCAAAAATAGGCCAACAAGTTGTCGCGACAAGTCGAAAACGCACACTTTGACCATAAACTAAAAAATGAGTATATCTTAATAAAAAAAAGCCCAAATTGATCCAAATTTCACTAGTGCATCTAGGCTAGCTACAGGCATTAGGTCAAATTAATGCAAGTCAAATCTAGCTCAGTGGTCATGGATTGGGATCCATGTTCAGTAACATTTTGGAGTTTTGATGATACCATCTAATTGAGCATGAGTTGGGGACGCTATGGTTCATTTCTTTTTGGATTTGGATCACTGGTTGGGATTTCATGTCAAATATTGGAAATTTTCTTAGACTTGGAGATTTTTGGCATTTTGGTAAGCATTTTTAAATTCAAATGACTCAAAACTCTAGGGTTAGGTTATCCTTGATGTTTGGGATCAGTTGATATGGTCTTTGCTAGTACAACCTTCAGGGGGTCATGAATGTCAATCTATGCTGGGAAACATTCTGGGATGAAGCTTTAGGGGCTTCTTCCTATAGTCTATCATAAGACACTAGTGGAGTTCTTTTCAAATTTGGACAAGTTTATCTCGAGTTTCCCCAGTTTCCCAACTTATGGTCTGATTTGTGTTGTAATTAGAGTTGCACGAAAACACACACAGCTTGGAAGCTCAAAGCACACAATAGAGAGTATACTACTTAGTGTACAATGGAAAGATTAGGAAGCTCTATAATGATGGGCATATATACAATGCACGGGGAAAAACCTCCTAGTGAGGAAAATAAAAGCCCCGGTAGCCCTAAGTGTGTTCGCACACATCACTACCTCATGTATATGGTAACAAATTCCCCTTGGGAGTGATGCAGTGAACTAGAGTTGGCAAATAGAGTAATGAGAAGTGCCATGCCTTGAGGACATGATTAGTGTGCAAAGGGGAGTAAGCCCAAAGCTTTGTGGAAAGCTTCGAACTTATCACGAGATAATGCCTTTGTGAGAAGATCTACATGGTTGTCCTGTGTTGGCACATAAGCCAAGATGATCTCTCCTACTAAGAGACTCTCCATGACATAGTGGTAATGCACCTCAATGTGCTTTGTGCAATCATGAAAATTTGGGTTCCTCGTTGCAATTTCCAAGGCACTCTGACTGTCAGTGTAGATAGTGTTGGCAGTGTCTGTCCAACACCTAAATCAGCCATAAGCCATCTGAGCCATACACACTCAACCATAGCTATGAAGATTGCCTTGTACTCAGCCTCACAACTAGAAGTGGTGATAGTAGGTTGCTTCTTGCTCAACCATGATATACATGAACTGCCTAGATGAAATAAAAACCACTTGTGGACACTCGAGTGTCAAAACAACCACCCTAATTTGAGTTTGAAAAAGCATGTAAGTATGGTGGCAATGGTCTCCCCTTGCTATAAAACAATCCAAGATGTAAAGTGACACTCAAGTAGCATAAAATCCTTCTGAAAGCCCACCAATGCTTTGACCATGGGCTATGCATAAATCTGCTGACATGTGAGACTACAAACTGAATATCCGGCCTCGTGTTGCATACATAAATGAGGCATCCATGGTAAAAAGTGACATCTGCAGGATCACCAGCATCATGAAGACTCAATTTCAAACCTGTTTCCATGGGAGTGGCAATAAGTTTGCAATCCTCAATTCCAAACTTACATAGCAATGTCTCTATGTAACTTTTCTGACACAAGGCAATACCACCATCACACTGCCTGAACTATATACCCAAGTAATGATGCAACAACCCCAAATATTTCATCTTGAAAGTAGCATTCAAATTAGCCTTAAATTTAGCAATATGTCTCTCATTTGGTCTAGTGATCAACAAATCATCCACATAAAGAACCACAGTGAGAAGTACATAACCCTCATGATTTACATACAATGTGCTTTCTATTGGACTGTTACAAAAGCCTCATTTGACCAAATGAGTGTCAAGCTTCTCATACCAAGCACTACGAGATGGATTCAGCGCATACAAATCTTTGTTACATTTGTACACCTTATCCTCTTATCCTTTCTTAACAAAACCGCGAGGCTGTGTTACATAAATTCCTCAAATATGTCACCATTCAAAAAAGCAGTAACAATGTCTAATTGATGTACATCCCAGCCAAAATGAGTTGACAATGCACATAGAAAACGCATAGTAGTCATACAAAAAAGAGGAGCAAAAGTGTGTTTCATAATCTATGCCTTTTTGTTGTGCATAACCCTTTGCAACAAGTCGAGCCTTTATAGCAATTAATCTCACCATCCGGCTTGCATTTCCACTTGTAAACCCACTTTTTACCAATTGCCTTTTTGCTAGGAAGAAAATCACATAAAGTCCATGTGTCATTTTCTATAACTGCATCATATTTTGATTGCATGGCAGCCATCCAGTTTTTTTATTTTTGTGCTGAATTCATCAAAAGATAAAGGTTCCTCAACATCATGTAAGCTAGACACAGCCAAAGCATAATAATTTGATGCATAAGATGCATGGCAAGAACTTGAACGAGTACGACTAGACAAAGGTGCATCCAATTTACTGTCATGCAAAGTATACACCAGCCATTTAGGCATACCTCTAGCCTGCTCATTCTCAGTCGTTTCCACATCAAGTACATCATGTACATCTACATCAACAATAGGCAGATCTACAACATTTTCAGAAACCCCCATAGGCTGTACATTTGCCTCATTGGAATTTACATTCGAGCTTCTACCATTGAAAAGAGGCAACAAAGTGTAAAATATGTCATGTGAGCTTACATTACTATCTCTAGTACATGACAACAAGGGCTGAACACAAACACAACATCCCATGAAACTAGAATATGCTTTATTTGTGGATGATACAACTTGTAACCTTTGCTTTCAGTACTATAACCAACAAAAATACATTTGACGGCCTTATAACCTAGTTTTTTGTGTTGTGTTTGTGGCACCAAAGCATATGCCAAACATCCAAAAACACGCATGTGCTCAATAGAAGGCTTTCTGTCATGCCATGCTTCATATGGAGTAATAGACTGCAAAGATTTCGCAGGACACCTGCTAAAGACATAAGTGGCACACATGATGGCCTCAAGCCAAAACGAATGTGGCAAAGCTTTTGACCATACATCGTGCCATTTCCGTAAGTGATCTGTTTTTCCTCTCAACAACACCATTTTGTTGAGGCGTAGAAGGCACTGCACATTGGTGTTTTATCCCACGACTAGCAAAAAATGCATGAAATTCATGAGACATATACTCCCCCCGTCGATGGGAACGGAGGGTGCCCATAGTACATTTTGAGACATTTTCAGCCATAGCCAGGAATTGTTTGAAGCACATAAATACTTCAGACTTTGCTTTAAGCGGAAATACTCATGCATGTCTGGAGTAATCATCAATGAAAGTCACGGATTAAAGGTAATTTCCCAAGGACGAAGTTTGCATGGGCCCACAAACATCACTATGCACTTGCAACCTGCATGTGTCCTTAATTAAACCATTCTTTGGAAACTTCAAACGATGCATCTTACCCAAAATACATCCTTCACAACCATGTTTGACAGGTGCTTCAAGAGGCGGCAAAGAAGAAACCATATCAGATTTTGCAAATGATAAGATAAAGAGCATGTATCTGTTGAGAATTCCAATATGGTGGATGTTCTTATACCTCTTATGAAGAGTTTTGAGATGCAAACAAGTAAGGAAGATGCTATGAGGGATAATGTTGGTGTTGATAGTGAGAGACAAGGCTTTGATGATGGTTGGCCTCTAGCTATGTCAAGCAAGGATGATATGGGTTGTGTGATCAGTGAGAGATGCCTTGATATTTATGTGATAAAGATATTGGGTACCTTTATAGAATACGTTGATGCATCATTATCATGTGTTTATGATTGTCATACCAATAGTTTGTGGGAGATGAATAGCTTTGACTGGCATTGTTATGGACATGGTAGCAAAATAGTTGCATGGTCTCTCTATTATGATGAAGTGTATGCTAGATATTTTGGGAGGTATCATGATGATCTTCATGAGTTTAAGAATATTTATTTTTCAAATGAGGGAATGCAATTTTATGTGTATGATAGGGGTAAGCTACAAGTCCAATGTGCTGGCCTTTTGGCATTTTGGGTTGAGAAGAGCCTTTGAAAAGTTTATTTTGTGTGATTGGATGCTAGATGAAATTGCATATGGTTGATAAGAGAAGATAATTTTTTTCTAGCTCTTTTTATGTGCATATTCTCTTGCATGCAGTGCAAGATTTGAAGGTGCTTACGAGTAGTTGCAAGGTATACATGAAACACTTGAAAGTGTTCCATGCTTGTTGGGGTGACAATATGTGAGGTGTTTTTGAGAAATGATGCGAATCGCACCAAAGTCTTTGAGATTTGTAAAAAATTATTTTGAACCCCTTAGATGTAAATAAAGCATGCTTGTAGAAAGTGTACAAAGGGGGTGTGTGCCGGCTATCTCTACGCATGCGGGCCAGCTGTGCAGGGTACATAGTTTTGTTGTATTTGTACATAAAGTGTCCAGACTTCAAAGAGTAAGTAAATGATTTAAAAATATGAAGAAAAACTGAAATTTTATTAGCTTGGGGTTGTGATTGAGTGGGAGTTTTCAGCTATGAAGAAGGAAGCCCGTGTTTTTGCAGCCTGCGGTGGTGAAGGGTGGGGGTTTTGATGTAGGGGTGCCCCTCTTTCCTTGCAAGAGCCTGGTGTGTTGAGTTGAGAGTGTGTATCTCCTCAATGATCTGATGAAAGTGGGTGATTAGCTCTGCATATTGACCTCTCTTCATCTTGGTTTGAGGTATGGTAGCCATGTTGTGTGGTGCAGCTAGTCAAGGGTAGACTACGCGCTGCAATTCATTGCTTGTACATATGCAAAAGGGCAAGGCTTTTCCCAAATTTTCCATCAATCTTTTTGTTTTTTTTTTGGCTAAACTTTGTGGATTTTCAAACTGGGCTTGATTTGGATGGGTTTTGGTCAAAAGCTATGTGTATATATGACGACGCCTATGGATTCTCTACTAGCACATGGAAGGGTGTTTGAAAAGAAGCGAAGCCCTTGGTTTTATGAGAAAAAGTGCATATATTTTCATTGTTTTTCATTAATTTTTTTCTTTGGTTTTTTTAAAACCCTTTGATTCCTTTAGTGCATCCAAGTGTAGTAGGAGTTATAGCGGTGTAGAGGGAAGCTAGTCGAGGGAAGCTAGTGGGAGTTGTAGTGGTGTAGAGGGAAGCTAGTCGAGGCTAGTCGAAGTTGAGTGTGAGAGTGAGGCTGTCAAAATTTATGACCAAGGATCAACCCATGTTATCTCAAGAGAGCTATTCTCTTCATCCGCTTTTCTTTGTGGTGGTTTGAGGTGTTGTAGAGTCCAGCCCCCCAATCCTTCACAACGTGTTAGTAGGCTAAATCTATTGATTTGAGAGCATTATTAACTAGTTTTTTTGACATTTTGACCATAGGAGAGTGTTCCTAGACGCTAGGGCGACCTTTTTGGTATGTTCTATTGTACTTTCTAGGACCATGATCATGATGGATCGTGATTTTGGTACCTCCTTGGAATGAGACCAAGCTGTGTAGGTTAGTATTCCTAAGTGTCAGGACATCATCCTAAAGTTTTGTAGAAACTGGATTCCATTTGAGTGCCAAAACAGGTTGATGATTGAGTGCGGTGACATAGGACGTAGGCAATTGCCAGATCTGAGAGCGATAGATTTGCATGTGCTAGAGATAGTGTTATTGCGTAGGCTCACTTCTTGAGGTTGACACCCTCGAAGAGTCTCCGTGCCCCATCGGACTTCCCCAAGTATTGACATTGTGTTAGTGCTAGAAAGCTATGCTATAGACTTCCGTCAGTCCAAGTAGAAATCTCCCATGTGTCCATGTGTAGCCACCTTTGTGTAGACAAGTCCAAGTAGAATTTCCCATGTTCCCATGTGTAGCCACCTTTGTGTAGATAAGTCCAAGTAGAAGTCGGCCACAGGCCATAGACTTTTGACCATTGACCATCGACCATTAACTTATCACTGACCATCGACTTGACCATCGGCCATTTACTATTGACCAATGGCCAACTGAGTACTCGCCATTGACCACCGACCACCGATCGGTCATTTTTGGTCACTTTTTGGCCACCGTGCAGCCAAGATATTCCGACAAAAAGAAATGTGAATTTTTGTGTTTTTTGGTGAGTGATTTTTCTCATGCACGATGGCTTATCCTCATAATAAGGGCCTTTCAAATGTGCATTTTTGAGACTAAAAGTTACAGGGGGTGAATAAGGCTCCATACTTAACAAGGGCAACAAACAAATACAACCATCCCCAGCTCCAACCAAGTCACCCATCCTCAAACCCACCACTCTATCAATGCACTCCTCTAAAGTGGAATGCTTGTGCTAAAAAACAAGATGGGTTTGACTGTCAAAAATCCAACCCCACCCTCAACCAATAACCATTTGCTTTGAAATCTCAAAGAATAATACAACATAGTCCCAAAGTGCTCTACTTCACCACAATTGAAACAAGTATAGTGAGAAAAACATCACTATCACAGGAACCACCCAACAGGCTTTTCATCAAGAAACAAGCTTTCAAATTGCATAATTAGCTCTTGAAATGGTTACCATCAAAGGAAGCTTCACCCATACATAGCCATGAGAAAATTTCTCAAGGACCATTTTTTCCACATCATATTATTCCCCATTTCATTGAACTCATCAGCATAATAGGGCCACATTACACGACAAGAACTTCTTTTTTGGCCCATGCATGCAATTCACCCTAGACATCATATTGTTCGGAAGGATGCTGCATAGGAGGGAAAAGACACAAGAAAAGCAAAGCAAATGAGGAATAAAATAATTTTTTGATGTGTATATACTATAAAAAGAATATCTTTATGAGTGTATTACTGTTTTGTCTCTTATATTTTGCATACCAATCAATGAGCCAATGATGCCAAATCTCTATCGTCAGAAGGTCCAACAAGACTTTTAGTGAGTAACGAGTAAGACTATAATTTTGGCTAAATTTTGGGCCAATAACAATAACTTTTAGGTTCATTTTCTAAGTTTCTACCTTATAATAACATATAACAACAGAAAATCAATAACTATCAATTTCAAAATCTGAAAGCAAACACTAAATTTTCAACAAAATTAATTCAAGAATATCCAAAAAATTTAGAGGATGTCAAACTTAAGGCTTATCCAAAGCTAGCATGAATGGTCAAAATTGTGGTCACCAGGATCATAAGAATTTCAAGCTGTTTGAGCCACGATTAATGTGAGTGGGATAATGAATTCAATAGGGTAGGGAACACAAGCTAGTAGCTAGGTAAGTGTCGTAGATATAGGAGAAAGAGGTTTACTTTAAGCTCATTTTTCACTTGCCACATTGTGTGTGTGTGTGTGTGTGTGTGAGAGAGAGAGAGAGAGAGAGAGAGAGAGAGAGAGAGAGAGAGAGAGAGAGAGAGAGAGAGAGAGAGAGAGAACTGGTGACTATAGGTTGCTGCACATATATCCACGCCATTGAAGATACTTGGGCCACCACCACTCACTAGATCAGAGAAGTATGAACCTCTTATGGTACTTGAGTCTCGTATATTGTTAATTATCACATGCATTGATAGTAGAAGACACATCAATTATAGACTAGATAGCACAAATTCACATGTACAAAGAGTTTCATGGAGGGGATAGGGATGCCAAATTGCAACATGGTTGCAACTTGAGATAGCCCTCAATAGCACCAATAGAACAATGTTTTCAAATTTTGTCAAAGTGTAGGGACATGGATCGCAATCCATGTACCTCACATTAAGTGGTGTGCAGAGGCTACAAGCAACAAGAGCAAAGGATATTCAAGGCAATGCTTTAAGTTATCTACAAGAAGGTTCACAAACATGCAAAAAATGCTAAATTTGGGCGGGTGACCACCAAAAAATGTGCTAAGGTTAGATCTAATCTTAAAAGATTGGGAAAGACAGTCAAGGAGTTGTCAATAGAACCTAAGGGATGCAAGGAAGAGTTTTTGTTGCAATGTTCTAGGAACATGGGTCACAACCTATGTACCTTCAAAGATATAGCTAGAAATCTCCACAATGACCAAAGCGCAAGGGCTTACCAAGGCACAAAATTTATCTCATTAACACCAACCTATGAAATAACGCCTAGAAGATGGACAAATTTTTTATGCTCCATATGGGAAAACTAGAAGTCCAATTATTACTCTAAAAATTTGTAGCAACTACATCTCAAGGCCAGCCACATAGGGGTGTCAAGAACCCAAGGAAACAGGAGGTCAAAAGTGATCAAATCAACAACAAAAGGAAGTTATAAAAGGAGATAGTGTCAAAAATGCAAAGTTATGGCCAAAAACACTAAAGAGAGACTAACAAGCGCCTTTTGATTCTAAATTTGCATTAAAATTCACCAATAGGACTATAATAATGTCCAAATTTAAGTGTATGAATCTCATCGCTAGAATCCATTTTATTGATAGATCTCAATTCATGTTGCCTCACTAAAGCTAACCTTGACCTCACAATCTTGACCCACAATACAAGTACATAGAAATCCCATGTTTTTCCCTATTTGGAAATAAAATTTTTATCAAAATCCACTTTTGTGTCCAAGGCTCCAAAACTTGAAAAATTTGGTTTGAAATCCTAAACATTGAGCAAAATAGAAAAAAATTGTGACCATACAACCTATTCACCAGTTGAACCAAACCCTATCTTCAAAAGTTATTTTGGTAAAACATGACGAGTCACCATCCATGTACACTAATCCCAATTTGGCTTATTAGTCTCTACACTTTTTCATAGGACTAATCTAGGTTCAATGGTGAAGTTTGGTCAAATTTGGATAAGAAATGCACTAGCTATGTCCATTTTTGTGTTATGATCAAGTTATGGTCATCGACACCAAAAGTGGATTTCAATCATCAAACTTGTGACAAGTTTTGATCTTCTAATCACCAAAACTTGTTGAAACTTTTTGGATGCCTCAATAAAAGATTCAAGCTTGCAAAAATTGCTGACCAGCTTTGTACAAAGCCACAAATTTGATATTCTATGAACAATCACATATCTCTTATGTAAGAGCTCCAAAAATTACCAAAAAATATATTTGTGGCAAAGTTTTGGAATAGAGGTGGAAAGGCAGTCCAAGTTACTGTCTTCCCACAAGAGCTATGGCAACTACATAAATAAAAAGAAGTGCTTCAAGCAGTTAAAAAAGACCAACTCGACAAGTACTTCAAACTGCCACTATGAGGAACAAATATTTAGAGAGCACATGAATTGATGAGCTTCATGTAGTATAATGGTGAAGCAATTCTAACTGATGAAGATGGATCCCTTCTCAGAGTAAAGATTACAATGGATATCATAATGGAAGCCCTCCACATTGCCTAGAACAATATATTTAGAGTAATTCTACACTTTTGATCATTTAATCTCAAAAGCTATTCATGTAGAGAGATTGATAGAGAGAGAGAGAGAGAGACCAATTTTTGCTGCCCATCCAAAACCTTCTCATCATCTTAGATGAGCTTATTGACTATGGTATGCAAAAATTGTATATCTATATCTATATTATGAATAATATGGGAGGGATTCTGGTTCCCTCCCATACATGTACCACTTTTTCTTTGAAGGTGCTGCGGGAAGTGTGTGCGAGTGCAAGTGCGAGAGAGAGAGAGAGAGAGAGAGAGAGAGAGAGAGAGAGAGAGAGAGAGAGAGAGAGAGAGAGAGAGAGAGAGAGAGAGAGAGAGACCTGCTTTGGGTGGAGCGCACAACAACGTTATCCTGTTGTTGCAGCTCCTTATTCTATTGTATTAAAGAATAAGTATATACATGGTAAAGTTAGTAGATGGGTTAGTAGTAAGTGGGATGTTTGGCTAGTTGGCCTGAATCCCAACAAACTCCCACTTGAAGGCCAACGCAGCCCAAGTGACTTGGTATGTACAACCGTGAAGCAATGTAGTGGCTTCAACATATACTCATCAACTCACTACAATGTGTAAACCTCTCCAAAGCTAAGCCTTTCGTCAAAGCATATGCTGGGTTGTCGTCAGTGTGTACCTTGACCAAATCAATGAGCTTATTGGCCAAGAAATCTCTCACGAGATGATACCTGACTTCAATGTATTTCAATTTGGAGTGAAACACGGGATTCCTTGCCAATGCAAGAGCACTCCGACTATCACAATATATCAGTGGAGTCTCATCAATACCAAGATTTTTGACTAAGCGAGATAACCATACAGCCTCTTTACTTGCATCCGACAATGCAATGCACTCTGCTTCCGTAGTGGAAGACGACATACAATCTTGAAGACATGACCTCCAAGAGACTGCTGCTCCAACAAATATGAAGACATAGCCAGATGTCGATCTCCTATTGCCAACACAACCCGCATAGTCTGCATCCGCATAACCCATGATGGATGCATCACTGTTCCTGAAGCGTAAACACCTGTGAGCAGTACCTTTTAGGTACCTAAGAATGTGCTTCACTAATTCCCAATGCTTGCTGCCAGGATTTGCCATATATCAGCTCACCACTCCCACCGCAAAAGCAATGTCTAGTCTTGTGACCACCATAGCATACATGAGAGTGCCCACTGCCGAAGAATATGGTACCTTAGCCATTTTAGCTCGCTCAGCATTAGATTTGGGTGCATCTTCCTTGTTGAGTTTCAAGAATGCCTACATTGGGGTACTCAATGCTCCCCCCCCCTGCATATTGAAACGCTGCAAAACTTTCTCAATGTATGTTTCTTGAGATAACTCAAGAATACGACGTTTTCGATCTCTTTTGATTCGCATGCCAAGAAAGTGTGTAGCATCCCCCCAATCTTTCATTGCAAAATTATTGCTAAGTGTTTTCTTCAAGTTGGCAATTTCCATAATGGATTTCCCAACCTATAAGCATGTCGCCAACATACAAAACTAGAATGATCATCGAGCCATCATCTAGCTTTCTTGTGTACAAGAAGTGATCCTCTTTGCTCTTTTTATATCCTTGAGACCTCATACATGCATCAAATTTATGATTCCACTTCCTTGAACCCTGCTTTAAGCCTTAACACTAGAATGGTAACACGACACTTTTATGTCCTGTTAAGTGACCATTTTGCTTGAATTATTTGAAGAGTATGAAAATGAATTTCTAGGTGCTATATATCCACAAAGTTGCCTTGTGAGCTGAAAAAAACTTAGCATTTTTTTTTGAGTATCGATCTCACCATTAACCTTACTTTTGCACAACATTTTTGAACGTAAACTGTGTGAAAAAACGGGTCCTGTTTTTGGCTTTTTTTCAATTTTTGGCAACTATACCACTCTAAACTTCATGTTTGTGAGGTTTAGATGGCTAGAGGTTAGGCCTTCATAGTTCTCAACATTTTTTGATGCTTGTAGGGAGAGCTAAGTGTTAAAATTGAAAGTTATGACCAATTTACAAGAATTGCATAATCCTGTTTTTTGGCCAAAATTAGCACTTTTATGATTTTTTTGGTGGCTTTCTTTATATCTAAATTCAATTTTTATTGTGTAAGTGTAATGTATAACATAAAGCTAATCTTCCTTGAGTTTTGGGGGACCTAATATGCTATATAGCATAGTATATGATGATGATTGAGTTTTTTGATTTCTGAAGAATATGATACATTTTAGAGTAGCAAGTATAACTTTCTCAATATTGCTAGTTTCTTAGGCCAATTGTGTGTATTTTGTAGGTAGTGACCATATCTAATCATAGACTACAAACTTGGCTAGATATTGAGTAGTTTCTATGGGTTTCTAGAGGTCATAATGCTAAACCCAGTTTTTTCATGTTTGCTGTATTTAGCACTTTATCATTGCCCCCAAGGTTCCAATTGTAAGAGATCCATTATCCTTTTGACATGTTCCATGGATTCTTTTGAATCTAGAGGCCCAAAGTGAACTAAGAAAACATGTATATAGTATCTGTATTGAGCGTGACTATAGAAACTTTGATGATAGGTCCGCAGAATGGCAAAAATGCAACTTTTTTGTACCTATTTTTTTGCCCAAAAAAAATTTAGTGAGGTAAAAGCAACCATATGTTTTGGTCACCAACCCATTGAAGTTAACGGGGAATTTTATCTCATGTCCTACAAAAATCTCCACTCTTATTTATATGCAATGAACCGTAAGAAATTGCTGTTTTGGGCAAAATGCATTGGTCCATCAACTTTGGATGCTTGTAGTGACCAAGGGATGAGAAAAATTACAAGTTTCTCATTTTTTCCATATGTAGTAGTTATTGAACTATAAGCTCATGAAAGGATTCTTCAAAATGAGTGGATCTACTATGGTTTTGGAAATTTTTCCCAAAACCCTGAAAGGACACTTTTATGTCTTGTTAGGTTACCATTCTAGTGTTCAAGTACCTTTTTGAGCTTACATACTAGCTCCTCACGAGATGCGTTCTCCTGAACAAACCCTCTAGGCTGCTCCATGTAAACATCCTTATCGAGATCCCCGTGAAGAAATGCTGTCTTCACATCCATTTGGACAAGTCCTCAATCACTACAAGACCAAGTACGGTTCTAAGCGTTGTCATCTTGACCACACGCGAGAAGATTTCATCAAAATCGACTCCCTTTTGCTGTTTGAACCCTTTGGCTACAAGTCTAGCCTTGTACTTTGGATTTGGATCACCTGAAGTAAATTTCTTCTTGTAAACCCATGTGCAAGGTAAAGCTTTTGCATCATTTGGCAGCTCTACCTAGTTCCAAGTGTCATTAGCCAGAATCGAGTTATACTCAGATTCCATAGCCTGCTCCCACTTCACCACATCATTGGTCATCATGGCTTCTTGGTAGCAGCTTGGCTCCTGCAATCAGTCAACATGATGTAATCAAGACCTGACTCGAAACGCGCAGGTGGATGAGAGACTCTAGTAGACCGTTTCACTCCTTGACCATTGCTATCCGCTCCCTCTCGAGCATTGCTAGTGGAAGGTACATCACTAGCCCGCTGAGTTGATATCACTATCTCTGAGTCAACATCCTCAAAAGTGACTCTCCAAATCTCTATTTCCTTGATAAGTTGTTTATGCATCTTCAACTCATTGAAGATCACATATGAAGTACGAATGAATCGACGAGATTCCAGTTGCTAGAGACGATATCCATCTCTCCATGTGCACCATATCCAATGAAAATACATTTGTGTGACTTTGGCTCTAACATATGTCGAAGTTCTTTAGGCACGTGAGCATAAGCTTCACAACCAAAAGCACGTAGATGGTCATAGTGGGGCTTACGTTTAGACCATAACTCTTCTGGAATCTCATAATTCAATGGTGTACTAGGCGAACGATTTATAATGTGCACTGTCTTCAAGACGGCTTTTGCCCAAAAGCCTTGTGTGAGATTTTCTCTAGAAAGAATGGCTGTGACTCTTTCCTGAATCGTATGATTCATGTGCTCCTCAACTCCATTCTGAGATGGTGTGTATGGTGCAATAAACTACCTTTTAATCCCCCTTTTAGCACAGGAATTGTCAAACTCCTTGGAGACATACTCTCCACCGTTGTCAGTCCGCAACCTCTTGAGTTTCTTGCCAGACTGATTCTCAACGAGTGCTAAAAATTTCTGGAACACTTGAAGAACTTGATCCTTATGTTTTAAAGGATATGCCCACACCTTTCGAGTAGAGTCATCCTATAAATGTCACAAAATAGCTGCCCCCCCCCCCCCCCCCCCCCTAGAGATTTGGTTGACATAGGACCACAAACATCACTATGTACTAAATCTAGAGGTTCAACTCGCTTTTGACCCAATGGTAAGTGCACAGACCTAGTCTGTTTGCCATAGATACAATGCTCACAAACAGGAAAGTCAACATAAGACAAGACAGGTAAGTAGCCAAAACGAGTCAGAGTTATCATTCCTTTTTGGCTAATATGACCTAGCTGGCAATGCCACAACTCAGTAGATGGCAGCTTGCTATAGATATGTCACATCATGACCAATATCTCACACATGCATGGAATACAAGGTACCATGCTTCTGACCTCTGAGTACAACAAGATTACCTTTGCATACTATCCACAAACCATTGACAAATGTGGTGTTGTAGCCCAAATCATCAAGCTGACCAACAGAAATCAAGCTTTTAGTCAACTTGGGCACATGTCTGACATTACATAAAGTGAAGTGCTACCATTTCTTAGATGAAATGTGACGTTTCTGACACCCTCAATGTCTACTTCATAAGCATCACCAAGTCTAACTTTTCCACAAGAGTGAGAATAAGTAGAGAACCACTCTATATGTGGTGTCACATGGAAACTCGCACCAGAATCTACTATCCAATTCTATGCATACTACCCATCTTCTATAACAAGAGCCTTGACAGGTAGATCTATTGTGAAGACCAATACGTCAGAGGTAAGTGGCATAACAACTGCTGGAAGAGTCTCTACAATAGGAGCATTTGAAGACTCTAGCACATTGATCTCCTCTAACTTTGCTTTGCCCTTGTTTGAATCATCAGACTTAGAAGTATCACCGGATTGTTTATCCTTCTTGCTTTGCTGCCATTTCCTGCAATCCTTCTTCACATGCCCTTTTTTATGGCAGTGATAGCACTCAACATTACACATAGAACCCCGAGACTTACTGCGTGAGCCCCCACGTTCCTTGATTTTGGCATGACTTTGAGTGCGACCCCTCTATCTTTCACTAGCAACATATACATCACCATCCTTCTTGCCTTTGAGAGATTTCCTCCGAATCTCCTCGGTAAACAGACTCCCAAGTATGTCATTGTACACTAGACCGCTACCTGGTGCTGCGTTCTAACTGCAGTACGGAACATATCCCAAGACGAGGGTAAACTGCTGAGGCGGTCCGGGGCGGGCAACAAGAGAGGCGACCTCTAAACACCCCTCAAGGCTCCCGTGCTGCTCAATTGGGGTTGGGAAAACCACAAGCACAACACAACAACAAACCCACAGCCAAACCCAAACAAGATAGGGGCACCACCTAGTTATGGTATGCGAACTAGGACGCAAGAGAGATTTTGTCACAACCAAGAAGATACACCACACAACACACACAAGCAACCTCACACCAAGACACACACGAAATGGACCAGAGAGAGCTAGAGCAAAGGGAAGAGAGAGAGGAAAGGATCTTGCGTAATACCTTATTTGTGACTTGCAAATGGAGATGGTTCGTTATGATGCTATCGTAGAACTTGTACAAAACTCACTCAATGCTTAGTGATTGCTAAACATTGCCAAAACACACACACACACACTGTCTTAGGGTGTGGGAGACCTCTCACCACAATACCCTCTTACAATGGATAAAAACTGGCAATGAAAAACACACTAAAACACTTTCTAAAATCAAGATCAACCGATAAAAACTCAAAATACACAAGTCACCTTGAATTCACCAAACCGTATTGCACAAATGGAAGGACGAAGATTTGAACGTCGAATCACGGCTTTGATGCACCAAACCTCAATTTATTGATGATGAAGGAGCATGTACAATAGTGGTTTTGAGATTTGTGGAACTCACGCTCTCTTACTTGCAATGTGTAGCTTGAAAGCTTCTCTCACACCAAGAGTGAAGCTCACAAGTGGTTGCTACACCTAAGTCTCTCCTCACGCATAGAGTGTTGGGGTGCTATGTGAGATGTTGGAGGTTGTTTTACAAGAAGGAGAGGGGCCTATTTATAGGTTGGAGACCCCTCATTAAGATTATTGGAAATCCTAATTTACAAGCTAACAAATCAGGATTATGATTTTTTTGAATATCAAAACATTGTGGACCTTCTTTGTCCGCTTGAGTCATGGGTGTGGGCTCAAAAGAGAGCATTATTGATGGTAGATAAGGTGAAAGTAAGTAAGGAGAGAGAGAGAGAGAGAGAGAGAGAGAGAGAGAGAGAGAGAGAGAGAGTTACTTTGTACATGTCTTGAGGTGAGGTGTCTTTTATGGTTAGGTCAATGGCTATTTTGTGTTAGTATGTTAGTGGTTAGTGTTAGTAATCACTAGAAAGTTAATGATATATTTACAATGGGTAGAATGGGGTGGATGGTTGGAGTAAGATGGTTGAATGAAGTGAGCAAATCCTTGTGATGGTGAAGCTTGAAGAAGTTTTGGACTTACTTGTGTAGGTTCTCAAAATGACTATCGATCTTCTTCTTCGTCTTCTCTTCTTTACGCCACCGTCGCCAAGGTTGATCATCGTGATGAAAATGGTAATTCCGTTGATGAGATCTTTTGATTTGCAGAGGTTAAGCATGGTACACATGCTGAATTTATGTATATATATAAGGAGTAAGATGGAATTGTAATTTGGAGATAATAGAGAGAGGCATAGAGATGGTGTATGTACATGGAGAGCTCATATGAGAGCTATGGGATTAAGTGGGGAGGTTAATGGTGAAGAAGGTGAGAGAAACCATTGAAGGTGCAGGTTTGAGTGAGGGATTGAGAGGAATGTGTGTGTGTGTGTAGAAGTGTGGAAAGAGGTGAGAGAAAAGTGGGCAGACTGGGGTCCACTCAAAAAATCATATCTCACCGCTGGTAGCTCCAAAAATCATGAAAAAATTTGAGGTGATTATTCAAAGCGTGGGCTACATTTTCTCTTTTGACCACTGCTCCAAATTTAGAGTGCAAATGGATATTAAAAATCCCACCAAAAGACCTGTTTTTTCTTCACAAAAAGTCTTCAGTGGCCCCCTCTTTTGTTGAATTTGTACAATGCATCCAAGAGTGAGCCCCTCCTTTGTCATATCATAATACAAAGCATCCAAGTTTCCCTTGAACCATGCTTGGAGGAGGATTATTGGTGAATAAAAAAATATATACATGGTGGGACTAGTGTATGGACTATTCATGGACTTTAGCTCAATGAGCACATGGTGTTAGAATAATGAGTAAAAATAATAATAAAAATATGGAGGAGTTATGGATATGGAAAGATATTGGAATCATATGATATGGTCCCTCTTTGAATTATTTTGGGTGAAAGAGAAAAAGGTATGCAAGTAAATAATATAATAAACGTGACCAATGAGTAGAAATCATTTTTTTGTTTTCACGAGGGTGAGGGTGAAAATGTGGGAGTGATTTGTATGAAGGAAAAATATAAGGTTAGAGTATGTACATATTGGCAAAAAATATACTTATGGTGTAAGAGGATGAAAGAAGGTGTACATAGGTTTAATAAAACACACACCTAAGTAGAAATATTTAAATAAAATACCAAAATAATTATAAAAAATCCCTATATTTAGGCCATATATACAATAAAATATTTACACACAAAGAGGCCATAATATATTTTTATTTTTTTATTTTTTTATTTTTTTATTTTTTTTGGCTCAACTAGCCAAGTAACTAGCTAATTGAGGGTTTTTAAAGAAAATATGGGAAAAGTCCCCTAACTCACACACGCCTATGTACAATGAAAAGGTAAGAATAGCCACAGTGTTTAGGTGATTTTGGTAGGGTGGGATAACTCACTATGGCAATTACGGAGAGCCGAAAAACGGCTATCACTGCATAGCAAGAAGATACATCTGATTTTCTCATCGAAGACCAAACCCTGAGTGGGCAACTGAGTGAAAATGATATTGAACTCATTAATGTGAGTAGAAATAGTGCCCTCTTCCTTCATATGAAGGTAAAAAAGCTTCTTCATCAAAAAAACCTTATTAGCGGCACTTTTGTTTTCATAACTGGAACACAACTTATCCCATACATCTCTAGCAGTCCTTTCTCCAACTATAGTAAAGGACACAGATTTGGCCAAATGAAAACGAAGGGTAGATTTGGCCTTAGCATCAAGTTTCTCCCACTTAATATCTATATACTCACCCTCTGGGCGCTCCATGATAGGATCCAGCTGGCCTTTTTGTATAAGAACATCTTGAATATGCTCTTTCCAAATAGCAAAATTCGTCCCATCAAATTTCCGGATATTGTAAATATCCTTTTCATCACTAGATGACATGGCTGCAGACTAAAGATAATATGGGGATAAACACTGGTAATTCTGGGGAAAATGCGGCAGAGTTTTCCTAGAAAAAGTGACAGAATCTCAATCCAAAATTGTCACAAGGGATCAGTAACGCATCAAAAGTAATGCTCTCAGAGCCTAAGACAGGCGCATCAACCACTAATTGTGCATAAAAAGTCAAAAGCTGACTCAAGACTGCCAACACGGCGTCAAATGCACCTAGCCCTCTCTATACATGTCCCATGGCGAGTCCACAGAAAAGGGGTACTCCAGCAATCTGTATCACCGAAAGGATCTCAACATTCGAGAATCCCCCAGCTCAAGAAAACCTCACGCTATCAAGAAAACCTCACGCTTTGGGTGGAGTGCACAACAATGTTATCCTATTGCAACTCCTTATTCTATCGTATTAAAGAATAAGTATATACATGGTTAAGTTAGCAGATGGGTTAGTAGTAAGTGGCATGTCTGGTGAGTTGGCCTGAATCCCAACATTCTTAGCTTTTGGAATTGTTCAATTGTGTGTCCTCTGAGATACCACTCTTTTGGGTCCCAAGCTCTAGCCACATCATGTGTGAGAGATGGGCCATTGGTGCCATTCGCATGCAAGAGGTCTCCTTTGCAATACTTACGTGATGCCTCATAGCTACTGAGTCCATCAACTTGGGACTCCGAGGAGAGGAGGAGAGAGAGAGAGAGAGAGAGAGAGAGAGAGAGAGAGAGAGAGAGAGAGAGAGAGAGAGAGAGAGAGAGAGAGAGAGAGAGAGAAGATGGTGGGAACAACTACTGACCTAGCATGCGCAAGACTGCTAACTTCCAAGAACAGCTAGTACTATGGTAAGTGGTACAATGTACAATCAACTAAAAGGCTATAAATAGGGCTCACTACTTCATTTTTGGGATCCCTAATCCTTAATATCCTCATTCCCTTATATCTTCTATCTCAAAGCTCTTTACACTCTTATAATCCTAATCAAACCCAGAGTATACTTGACTCATTGTTGTACTGTTGTACTTATATCTACTAATCTAAATATACATTTGAGTCTCACTATCTATTGTCAATTCTAGTTCCAATTTTTAATGTCATTTCTAGTTTCAGAATTGTACTTCGGTTCCAGTCTTGTCTGATCTAAAGTGCTAATTGATTCGAACTCTCTAACTACCAACCTCAAATAGCTGTCTTAAAGCGTTTAGCTCATTCCATTTTGGTGTTTATGGTGGCTTGAGCTAAGTTGTTCTTGACAGACGGATGATCTCCCACTTGGTGTTAGAGTCACGAGACATTAGTCATGCCACCTAGAAGAGTGGCACGGGGTAGAAAGCCAACTACCAGATTCATGGATGATCCGGACCGTGTCAGTCTGATCCAAGAAGAATCACAAAGACAGGGAACCTGGGAATAAGATGGATATTTCTCTAGGACCAGGAACTAGTGATGAATTGTGGGATTCTCAACACTCAACTCATTCTAGGTGTAGACAAGGAGAGTGAATAGAATGACATAACTAGTCTCATGGATCTTAGCACAACCAAAAACATACTAAAGAAAGCGACGGCAGTAAAAGAAGTCACCGACTAGGACATAAACTTGCCAAGAAGATGGAAGAAGACACAATGATTGCAACAAAAAAATATGATTGGGAAGCTGATATAGACCATTACAGTAAAAGGAGATCCAAAGACAAGGAACCAACTCATAAAACAAGAACTAGTCACATTAAACATTTCATTAATCAAAAAAATATTTTCAAGTTTCCAAAGGAGGCAAGAAGGATGACCCCGATGTCATTATTCAAGCTTTTGAGCAATATAAAAAATGCAAGGATATTGATGAAGATGAATGGGGGGTATACGCCGGCTAGAAAATAGTACTACCATTACCCAGCCTACTACCACCAGCTTAGCTCATATAACAAGGTCATTAAGGATTTTTTATTGGAATATTTAGACAATAAAGGAGATGAGAACATCCTGTGCAAGATAGACAAGGTCAAACAAGGCAAGTTGTTAGTCACGAGTTACATAGAGAAGACTAAAAAATTAACCAAACAATTGATAGAGCCTTCGTTAAAGAAACAAGTGAGAGCTTGGTTTCTGAATGGTTTGAGAAGCAAAAAAATATGAGAACATAAATTCCCAACACCTACAAAGAAGTTCAATGATTTGGTGCAAAGGGAATTGAAACTAGATTAACAGACTGAGAAAGAGAATGGTCAAAAGAAAAGAAAGTCTAGTGATAGTGAGTCATTGATTGAAGAGTCAGAATGCAGTACCAGTTCTAGTTCATCTAAGAGTTAGTCAGATGACAAAGGAAAAGGAAAGAAAATGGATTATGGACCCTGAAACTCAAGGAAATGTCAAAACAAATTGCTAAAATAGACAAGACAAGACCTTCAGTTAAGAAAATGGAGATTTGGTGCTCAAAGTGTAGGTCAAAAGATCATAGGTCTCATTAGTGTTCACAATGTACCTATTGAGAGGCCTATGGACACGTCTGGAACAATTGTGGTATCAAAATTCATCACTTCAAAAAGGAAAGGATCTATCAATGATTGCATTGACAAACCCTGTGGTAGCAAAAGCAGATTGAGCCATTGGTTCCAAGGACAATGAGACCATCACAAGTACTAGTACTGGCAAGGGCAGGTACCAGCAGGTCGGTGCTGGCAGGGGTAGGGGTAGAGGAGATCTTGCAAAACAAAGTCAGAACTACTGCAGGAAGTATGGTCAATTTGCAGCCTAGGGCCCAAATGCTACCAAACAAGAGGCACTAGAGCCAGTGCCAATCAAGGTTGTGACGAGAATTAGGGGTGTTATCATTTTAGAGATTTCAAATGATATTGAGAAAAAACAAACTATTAAAACTAAGAAGTGGGAGAAGCAAAGAGTTGTATGGAAGGCGAAGGGCAAGGAGAAGGTAGTTGATGAATGGCAAGAACAATGTGAGTTTGCAGCCAAGATCACCCATCTTAGGCTATTGGCTTGATTGAAAATATAGAACTCAGAGTGGGCAAAGAAAAGTTCAAAAGAAACTACTTAGTATTAGATGTACAGAGAGCATATGAAATGCTTTTTGGCAGACCATGGCTCAAAACTACCGGAGCAATACATGACTATGTCAACCACACATTGATAAGTTAGGGGGCCAATATGAGAATTCAGATAAAGACTGATAACACAAGAAGTTAAAAGAAAGCCTTAGGACTAGAAGAACTGTGCAAGAAATATGGAACGAAGAAGATCAAGAGAATGCTTCCTTCAATGAACATCTTTCCATTAACAAAAATAGATTTGAGTGTTGTGCTAATGGACAAGGAACAAGCTAAAAGATAGAAGAAACAATATCAAGAGTAATTCATCGATCTCAACATTGGGGAAAGATCAATTCAATTAGTCGGTGACTACCAGAGCAGTAAGAGAGAGATAAGCTTGACTTCAAACCAATACAAAAAAGAGGTCAGGAAATTTCATATCAAGAGAACCAAGTAATTGATAAGAAAAAATTTCAAAATGGAGTTACTGGAGTTGAGCAACCCACTTGAAACCCATTTAATGGTTATGCTAATGGTATAAGAACTATCTACAAAAGAAGACGAGTCACTGACTTAACGAAAGCGAGGAGGACCAAACAAGCTGCTTCCAAACAATCAAGAATTCAAAGAGTGGAATCTTGACTTAGAGGAAAACCCTCAAATGATCAAAATTAATAAGCATATGAAGCTAGAGATCAAGGCGACAAAAAAGGTATTGTTCCAAAAATAGAATGATATATTTGCTTCGGAATATACTGATATGAAAGGAGTATATCCAGAGGTGTGCCAACATTGAATGCCATTAAAACTAGATGCCGAGCAAGTAAGATTGCATAGATACATGATGAACCCCAACTATGCCAAGAAAGTTAAGGCGGACATAAACAATCTTCTCATGGCAGGGTTCATAACAGAAGTGGCAAGCAATGAGATTGGCTAATTTCAATAGTGGTATTTCCAAAAAAGAATGGAAAGCTAAGGTTATGTGTAGACTATAGGAAGCTAAATGCTCAAACCATCAAGGACACTTTTCCACTACCCTTCACATACATGTTACTTTGATGAGATTGCAAGCCACGAAATGTATAGTTTTACAGATGGATACAATGGCTATAATCTACTCAAGATTGCACCTGAATATTGGGCCAAAAGCACAGACATCACTAAATGAGGAGCATTTATGTACCTGGTAATGCCATTTGGATTCTACAATGGTCCAGCAACCTTCTAGAGATGCATGATGGAGATATCCAGTGAGTTTCTACACAAATATTTGGCCATATTTGTAGATGATTTTACCATCTTCTCCACAAATGCATTTATTATTCTTGGAGATGGTGTTCAAAAGGTGCAAGGTGCTTAAATCCTTTCAAATCAATGTTTATGGTATGAAAAGGAAAACTTTTGGGACACATTGTTTCTAGAAATGGTATTGAAAAGGCCACTGACAAGCTTTAGTGTTTCAACAAGCCAAAGCACCAACAACAATGTCTACACACGGTTTATTCACATGTTCTTAGCCAAAGCACTCCCTTTGTATGAATTAACCAAGAAAGGCAATAAGCTCATTTGGACCCTGCAAGGTTTCCACTGCTTAAAGGATGATATCAACATGAAGCCAGTTCTTTGTCAACCAGAATGGGGTGTGATCTTTCATGTGCATGTTGATGCATCTAGAGTGACGATGGGGACGATACTGGCCTAGTCCAATGGGAAGACAAAATACCTAGTCTACCTTGCCAGTTGTTGCAGGCTTAGCATGGCTAAACAAGGATACTCTACTATTAAAATAGAAGCACTCCAAATGATGTTCACGCTGCAAGTAAATTTAGACATTATCTACTGGGAAAATTGTTTCACTTTTACACGGATCATTAAGCTTTGCTTTTTTTTATCAACAAGGTCACTATTTAGGGAAGATTGATAAGTTGGATGATGTTTTTAATGGAATTCAAATTCAAGATCTTCCATAAGCCAGGAAACCTCCCATTGTGGTGTTGACTTTATTTCCAGAAGCACAAAAGGGTGTTCAAAAGCATCATTAAGAGACAAGCCGATAGATGCTGAATTTTTCCATAATACAGCTGAGGATGGACCAGATCTAGAATGGCAAGAGGTCTATGATTTCCTTCAAAAGGGATGATTTCTAGAAGACTAATCTCAAGCAGAGACTCAAAGGCATTGATTATAAAGAGTCTCAAGCTTACCATCATTGGTGGTGTGCTTTGAAGGTGTGTGCCAATGCAAGGAAGGATGCAAGTCATCACCAAAATCTCATAGTGGAGATGTAGGTGGAAATTTCTCCACCAAGTTTACTTATAGTAATACTAATACAAGCAGGCCACTAGTGGCAAACTATGATGTTAGAGCATTTTGCAAGACGTGGCGTATGGGAAGGCCAACAATAGCAAACATGACACCTTACACTCTAGTTCAACCACTCCAAGTATTTATGAAGTGGGAAATGGACTTTATGGGGCCATTCAAGAAGGTTACTCCTGGAAAGAACATGTACATCATTATGGCCACATATTGTGTCAACAAGTGGGTGGAAGCTAAAGCCTTACCAGATAACACTGCCAAATAAACATATGTTTCTTGTCTGAGAATATCATTTGTAGATATGGCTATCCCATTGATATTGTCTCAGATTAAGAACACATTTCATAAATAAAACAATCCAGATATTGAACGAGATCTTTTTAGTTAAGCACATGAAATAAATGCCATATTATCCAAGGTGCAACGGTCAGGGAGAAAGTAGAAACAAGACCATTAAGACCATTCTCACAAAGATCGTTTGCAAAGAGCTACATCAGTGGGATGCAAAACTCCAGACAACATTATGGGCCTACAGGAGTTGCCTACAGGCCTATAGGACTGCCTTCAAGGTTATCACTAATATGACACCCTTTAGAATGGTATATGGAATAGAGATAATAGTTCTAATGGAGTTTGCAATTCCCAATTTCAAACAAGCAGTAGAACACAAAATGGATTTCAATCAGAACCTAGAATAGAGGTTGGATGAGTTGCTATAGTTAAATGAGATCGAATAAGGAGCCATGCTGGAACAAGAGGTTGTTTAGCAAAGAAGGAAACACTGGCATGATAATAAAATCAAGGTCAAGGAGTTCAAGAAAGGTGATTTGGTACTATTATATCAGTCAAAATTTTGGACCAAAGAAACCTAAATTGAAGATAGCTTGGTTTGGACCCTATGAGGTTGTTTGGGTATTATCTAATGGAAAAGTAAGATTAAGGGACTTATATGGATTATTGTTGTGTGGAGTTTACAATGGGGCCAATATCAAACTATATTATGCCAGACTAGAGGAAATCTTAGTAGCTCTAGAACCAAAAAAACTAGCCTGAATAAGCAGGCAAGCCACTGGACTTGTTCCACATTAGACCAATTCAGGAGAGGTGTTAGGAGCTAACCAAACTAGTTGAGAAGTTGAGTTAAGTTTTGAATGAGACACAAATAGAACCAGTAAATTATAACAAAATTAATGGTCATAAGCAATAAAAAATCAAGGCCAAAATCTTCCAGGTAATGAGTAGATGGCTAGACAAATGCATGAATAAGACATGGTAGATGACGACCCTAAAACCAAGAGAGCAGGATTGTGGAGCATTCATGGTGCATATTAAAATAACCATGCAAAAGGTGCACAATCCTACACTTCTATCTCAAGCTATCTACAACTTACCTCTCCTGTAGAACCTTCTACACCTTCATTTCCTACATAGCATACAACAAGCTCCACAAGTTCACCATCTTCACCCTCCATTACACTTTTTTGCTCCAAACTTGACACTCCAAAGCTTTCTTGCTTCTCTTCTCCTAAAGTTGCATTGTTACATTCACATGAGTACTCAAAAGGCATAGCTATGGGGAAGAAAAAGAAACTATCAGAGCAGATGTAAGAAAGTATGGATGAAGACACACAATTCATTAAACAACATATAGAGCAGACAAAGTGGGTTTCCTCAGTACCCACCAATACCAATATTGGGAAATATGTGCTCCATTATAGTGAACGTGTGTTGGCATAGCCAAAGTGTGTCAACCATAGTAGAAGGCGCAAGCAGGTATGGATGGGCTAGCAAGTGCATGGCAAAGTACTCAAGCATATGTAAAGATCTTAGTCAGGCAAGCGATAGGCTGAAGTGTATATCTTATATAGTTTTTGAGGCTAGAAGGGCCCCAAAATGGACCAGATGGGATGGAAAGTGAAAGTGTCCATTTTTTTTCTTGGGAATGTGGAGCTTAAAGTGCTGAGTGAGCTGGTCTAGACGGCTCATTAAACGGAGCCACGATGTGCAAGATATTGAAGTTTGAAGACATAATGGTTTGCAGTTCCTAGATGAACAGGGTAGGTGAAGACACGTGATCAAAGGTGAATTTAGCAGATAGATGTTTAGAGCTTGATATTTGAAGTGTGCTAGTCTTTACAAATCAAAAATTGGAGTCTCGGTTGCCAAGATACAAAGCTTTGATGTTTTGATGAGGGCCGATTTTGAGCCGGTTTGACTACATTGGAAAAATGTGCCATCTGGAGTTTTTTGGATTTCAACCAGGTTTTGGGGGGTAGTGGACAACGTATGGAGTCATGTCAATCTGAGTTGTAGGTACAAAGTTGTGGCAGGTTGAATCTGGCAGATTGGCAATGACCACAAGGAATCTGATGATTTTTTGCCGTTTTGTTCACATCGATTGGGATGCCGGACAAAGTCAAAAAGTGGTAAGATCTGTATGAATTGGAGCTGGGAACCGGGTTTTCCATTGGGATTCAATGGCTTGGTCACCAGACCCTTGAGCACCAAACTATAGGAGATTGAATTTGGAGGGAGAAAATGATATTTTTGGTGTTTTTTCAAAAGGTGTTGGAGCTTGGGGAGGCCATTGAACTAGCGAGTGCCACGTATCAAGTGGATAATGCCACATGTGATAAGGTTAAATCAAAGTCAATGGTATAAGAACTGTGCCATCATGTAGTCCTATTGGACAACAAGGAGAGAAGGGGAGCTCTGGAGCTCCTTGGCTATGGAGCCTTGGTAGGAGCGTTGTGCGCAGTCCTATTGAGTGATGTCTGGCATTTGAGAGTGTCAAGTGGTTGAAAGCAGCACTACCGCTATCGTTGTTGGTGGTACATCATGCTGACATGGCAGCACTGAGTTCCCACGACTCGATAGGATGATGCTCACATTTTTTAAGACGCCCCCCCCCCCCCCCAACACACACACACAAAGGCGATATCGCTAGTGGTAGAGGGAGGGTTCATTTGCAAGGTGTGAGAGAGAGCAAGGAAAAGTAGTCAAGTTGGCAGCTAAGAGGTGGTCCATGTGCAGTTGAAGGTGGAAATTGGTCAAGTTGTCAAGCCCATGCAATGTATGCTAAATGTGATAATGCCACTTGTATGCAATGCAAGGAAATGCCAAATGAAGCTCTCAAGAGCTGCATGAGCCAAAAAAACCAAAGTTTTTTCTTTTTTTAAGCTTTTGCCACTCTTATAAGAGGATATTTTTGTGAAATGTAAGGGTTTTTACCATTCTGCCCATACGCATAGCCAAATAAGGCTGCCAATTCATGTTTGGACCTCGTAGAGGCTATGTCAATGGAGCAAGGATTCTACACAATTGTTTTGATTAGTGAAGCCATCTTTGCCATTCATTTGTGTTGATTCTCCCTTCCCCCTTCTCTTCTCTGCTTGTGTGTGTGCATTTTTGGGCGTGTGTTGGCACGTGTTCCCCCCAAGGTTCTGTTGTGCAAAGAGGGATAGAGAGGTGTTGTGTGTGTGAAAGGCCGTAAATTGAGTAGTACGGAGTGGTTGGGCTTGTTTGTGGTGTAGCAGCAAGTGTGTGCATTGTATTATGTCCAAGCGGTGATTTATTAGTGAAAATTGGTCGTTTTGAAGGTCTTTTATGAGAGGATAGGGGTGATCTGGATACCCTGGGCTATAGGGAGGCAATTGATCATGTGATGGTTGTGTTTCCCATTCCCTCTCCAGCATTACTAAAGCTCTAGGATCTTGAGGTGGTGCTTGAGGCCATTAGAATGGATTTTGATGTAGAGCTCATTTAACAAGTGGTGGACACTTTTGATCTCGAGCATGGATTTGCAAAAATCAATGGTCAAGAAGTCTAGGCCATAGCAGCAACTCTGGCACATGTTCTCAGGATGCCTTACAATGTCAAGGCTAAGCCATGGTCAATGGAGAAACTCAGAAAACACCTGCAAGAGGATGCTGAAGCCACCAAGAAACAAAAATGGGGAGCTCAAGGACTCCTAGTGGAAGCTCTAGAATTTGGGCCAATGTACAAGTTTATTATGGAAGCCATAAGTTTGAAAAAAAAACCACATGTTGCAGAGAAATTATTTGGTATGCTTCTACACAAACTAAAGAATTCCAAGGCAGAAATTAGCTTGGCTACATTTTTACACAACAGCCTAATTCAACAAAATTCTAAAGTGAAGACCCAGAAACAACATGTGTTCAAGGCATGGTATACATGGCACTCGTTTTCTTGAGTGACTTGTATCCCAACACACCCTAATTCCAACAAGGTGGGGGATAAAGTAGCAAGGATTGGGGCTATCACCAATCAGATTACTAAGGAGCAGGATTCTATTGGCCAACAAACCAAACACGGCACTACGAATGAGGGTGCTGACTTAGCTAATGTCCCAACTGGCACAAAGAGAACATCAACACAAGATGAGGTTGGGATAGTAGGAGCCAATACCACTAGAAACACTAAGCCACTTGAGAAGAAACAAAAGACAACAACTTTGCCTGACTCAATTAAAACTGAAATAGACCACACCACCTAAACTAGATCCACCTAAACTAGATGAACACACTAAAGGGATAGGGGCATCAGTGGACACCCTTATCAATTTGACTTAGACTCCACTAGATACTGCAGAAAAGAAAACCATTGAGATGTAGCAAGATCCACTCGTCCCAACTAGCCTTGTCGGTGCCTCAAGTTCAACAATACCAGCTGGATCGACTCTAACACCTTCAGAAGAAGCCACTACATGGGAGGATGGTGGTGTAATAAGCAGACAAGGCACTGGTACTCTACCCCACACCCCTCATTACATATGAGACTACCCAAACGGACATCCATGTCATAACCGATGGATGTGTTTCCACCATGATGTCAGGGTGGAACACAAAGGTTATGCCATGGGGCAATCGATTGAAGCCCAAGAAAAGACTCCTAGCTCGACAATAATTTCTATTCATACAGAACTTCAAGAGACCAAGACCAAGCTAGAGAAATCCAAGCGAGAGATGCCCAAGCCCATGACCAAAATGCTTGAACTATCCATTGGCCCTGGGGATTCACCATGGAAAACTTACCACACCAGGTAAGTGCAGGGGAGGGTTTTTCTTTACAAGTTATATAAGTGTATAAGTTAGGGGTAGGCCCCCAATAATTTAACTCCCAAGCTTAAAAATAAGGGAGGGGGGTATCTTGTTTTTTTTTTTTGGGGGGGGGGAGGGGAGAGAAGTAAGAAAGGGGAAAATGAGAGGAAGTTTTTGTGTTTCAAAATCATGGCTTCCGAACAGAGTCTACCCTTGAAATTGTGAGTCAATAGCTACAAAGATACATGCAAGAAGCTCCAAGAACTAACACTGCTTTGTATCAATTTCTTATTTTGTGATTATAGTTCATTTGTTGAGGGTTAAAATCTATAAAAGAGTTTGTATAGATGCAAATTTACACAGAGAACCTAACACAAGTTTATAACCATGTTTTTTGAATAGTAATGTGTATTGACTTTGAAGCTATAGCGGGACCTAAAACTACTCAAACTCTTTCCCAGGCCTTGGTTATATAAGAGATCCCCTAAACAGGAGCCAAGAATTCTCCCAAGCTCCTCACATTGAACACAAGCAAGCCTCCTTCCCTCTTTCAATTTCCCAAGAGAGAGCTCTAAGAGAGCCCACTAATCCTCTGAGAGAGAGAGTCAACAAAGAAAAAATCAATCCTTACCTTCACTTCTAATACACCAAGCACAAGAGAGCTACCATAGGTGGAGAGGCAAGCAAGTTCTCCCTTTTCCTTTTGTATAATTGAAAACTCCTCCCCCAAGAGTAGGAACATTTCCTTCAAATCCATCCCAAAAAATCCTAAATAACCCCCAATCCTCATGTTCAAGATCACAAGAGTTCACCCCAACACTAACAATAGTGTAAGAGATTACAGATTTGTGGGGTGAAAGGCAAAAAGATTTTATACGTTGTTGTGGGAAGATTGTTACATTATCGTGTGTTAATTTTCATGCTTCAAACCTTACTGGTTGGATATGAGAAGTTGTGGAAAATTTGACCCGGGTTGATTACTTGTAATGATTGTTGACCGGTGTGCACTAGAACTTGGATGAATTTTGAGGAAGTTTTTTATCAAGTCACATATCAAGTTTGCATCAAGCCAGTCATAGATTAGGGATGATTTGGAGCAGGTCAAGGGTTGAGTTACACCAGCTTTGTATGGGTTAGAATTAGACGAGTAGCCAAAGTGAACGCTGATCGGGCACATAGTTTGAAAGTCAAACGAAAACACATTGAGGGTACATCTAGTTATCAACAAAAGTGGTTGCTTAGTATGTTGTCAGTCACTATGCTACACAGTCTTTTAGTAGTTTTACTCACTTAGATAATGTGAGACCTAAATTTTACATGTAAGATAGAGGTATGATAGTTTTCTTCATTGATTGTCGTATAAGTGTAGAAAGGGGATCATATTCCCTACTATGAGTCATATATAGGGGTTTTATCAAATTTGTCTACTCGCAGGTGGAATTCCATTGTGTATATAAAGTGAATCCACCGGGTCCATTGGCCACAACAACAACGCCAAAATCATAGTCACTCAGTAGAAGGATATAAAACACTTGAAGAATGAACACCAAAGGTTATTTGAAGAAATATGGTTTGCTAAAGAAGAGAAAGTGGAGATTCAGGGTTTTTTGGAAGAGAAGAAAGTTGCTCTAAAATCATTGATGGCAAATCATCACAGCCTCAAGCAAGAAGTGGGTGAAAAGTATATCTATCAATCTTTGGTAGATATCACAAATCCTGAGGGCAACTTAGCGTTAAACATGAAGGATCTACAAAATCTTCTTGAATCCATGAAATTTGATCTCGAGGAAAAGTTTGAACAATACACAAGAGCCCTGGTCAATCAAGTGCTGGTAGAATATATCAAAAATCAGGATGCTGATGACGATGAAGAAGAGGACCATGACCAAGAGGAGGACATTGGAGCTGATCAAGATGATTACGACGACAATGATGATGATGATCAACCCCCTTCTGATGCAGCAATAGGTGGGATGAGTCTACTCTCAGTACTGGTTCCACCAGCCACACTAATCAGCATGATCACTAGACTCAACAACCAGATTAGAATCAGTCTAATAAAGATAAGCCATAATGGAAATCCCAAACACACTCAAAAGAGCAAGGTACATTAAGTTCCCAAGAGTTGGCTACATAGCAAGCCTTTACTATTTATACATCATGGAATCAAGACAAGGGTAGCTTGTAAGAGTCTTCACGTGGAGTCAAGCTCTAATTCAACCTCCAAATAGGATTGCTCCACTGAACTATTGACATTAAGTAAGGGGTTGAGAATGTAGAAGGCCATCCAAATCCAAGAATTCCTTCATGATAAAACATCATACTCTAATTTAGATCTCTTTTAGATTCTATTTGTGGGAGCCAGACTCATGGTCAATGACTGGAAATTGCTCAACTACCACAATCAACAACTCTATCAGCTGCCACCTCATCCTAGATGTGTTCAAGTGTTGGAAAGAATACCTAAATGGTTCATTCTACAAAAGGACATTAGGGTTAATACGCATCTAAAGAGTCCCTTCACAGTGAACTTGAAGAGTCTTAGCTTGAATTTGGAAATGTTCTTGGGAGACAAGCCAACCTATAAATGCATGAAGGACATCAAAATGAAAATAAAAGATATGCTGGTGCCCATGCCTTTAGCAGTAGGGGGCCATGGACTAGAATGACCTTGGGAGAGCAAGAGAGGAATTTAAAAGGCCTCTACCACCTGGTCCGCATAACTAGAAAAATGATGGAGCAAGAGAATCAAGTATTCATGAATTTTATTGAATTTGTTTTGGATTTTCCAGTAATGATGAACGCCTTACCTGCTAAAGAGGATGAGCTTCCCTGGTTCTTTCTACCTTGTATCCATCATATTTGGAACCAACTAATCAACAATGCTACATTAAGATAGTTGATAAGCTGAGAGAGTGGTATCAAGGAGCCACAACCAAGTGGACAACATGGAACCAGGTTCTAGATGATGCTATAAAAAAAGACCAGGGTGATGATTTGCTAGGTGCTCTACACAATTTCAAGTTGAAGATGGGGTAGTGGCGGGACCAGATTTGAAGGCTTATAAAGATTACTAACCAACTGCTCCATCTTATAGTGGAAGCTTCAAAGATTGCAAAAATGAAGCTGGCTAACCAAGTAGTCTTTGAACCCCAATTCAGAGAGATGGCTAAGATTCTCTCTGAGACCAGAATTAAATGTAACCAGTCATTAGAAGAAGGATGGATTCATATGGCTTCATACTATCACAAGCTAACTAGAGACCTAATTACTAGAAGATGAAGGACCCTCTACGATCCTGACAAAAAAACCTATAATTCTCTCACACTGTATGAGTTTGAGATGAAGACAACTAGTATAAGAGGCTCTCTATTGCTTGATTTAGAGAAAAAATCAAGGAGGCCCTAGTGCACCTAATGCACCACTAGGAGTCCTCTACCGACCACCAAAGAAGAAGGTTCCAGATAAAAAGAAACGGGTTCAGTGTATTGACACTCCCAAAATTCTCAACATCGTCTGGAAATTTTGGTTTTTACAAAAATTCAAAGAAAAGAGGGAAGGAATATAGATAGCAGGGACAACTGCCAACATAACATGCGAGTGGATTGGTAACTTCCAAGGATAGTTACTATGGTAATTGATACAGCGTATAGTCAGTCAGAGAGCCAGTTGAAAGGCTAAAAATAGGATTCGCTACTTCATTTTCAGGATCCCTAATCCGTATCTCAGAGCTCTTTACACTCTTGTAATCCTAATCAAACCTAGAGTATACTTGACTGACAACTATACTGTTGTACTTATATCTATTGATTTGAATATACATTCCAATCTCAATGTCTATTCTCAGTTTCAATTCCAGTGTTCAATGTCATTCAAGTTCCAATATTGTATTTCAATCTAGTCTTGTCTACCCTGAAGTGCTAACTGATCTGAACTCTGTAATTACCAACCTCAAATAGCTATCTTAAAGTGTTCAACTCATCTTAGAGAGAGAGAAAGAGAGAGAGAGAGAGAGAGAGGGCCATGTGAGGGACCACCAACTATACCATCTCCAAATGGATACACCTTGATCCTCGACATCCCTCTCGCTTGAGACCAACACCAAGACAAGGCAAAAATAGTCATCAAATTACATTGCTCGGGTGACACAAACATTTAGTGTAGAGGTAGTGGTTTTGATTGGGAAAAGGTGAGCTACTTTGGTGAGTTTATCCACCACCACAAAAGTTGAATCAATTTCTAGCAGTCTTGAATAACCATGTTACAAAATCCATATTGATGCACTCCAACTTCATTGCACATATATCTAATGGTTTTGGATTCCAAGCAATCTTAACTCTTTCAGATTTTTCCTTCTAGCATATCAAACACTTCTTAACATACTCTAAGGTATTCGGTTTCATCTTAGGCCATTAGAAATTGAGAAGCAAACATTGATTCAAGCAATTCAAGCTCAAGTTCTGTAAGGTCATAGGATGGACTGGCATAACGTTCTCCTCCCAACCTCCCTACTTATAGCCCTTGGCCCTTGCAAGTAGGACCCCTTCACTTATGCCTGGACCTCGGCTCCTAACTGCACTGAGCCACTCAGCCACTGACCCTTGGCCTACTACTCGGTCCTACCCTTGGCCTGCCATTACTCCCCCCTTTGAGAATCATTTTTGTCCTCAAAAACAAGAGTGATGATACACTAATGTTTTCCATAGTGGCATCTTTCATGGATCCAACTGCTTGCTTGACCAGATCACGATTCAGTAAGAGGGTCAATGAAACCAAGAATACCATATTGATTTTCCACATTGTTGTCCATTTGCAACCATCATGTGTTACTAGTTCCTATCCAATCATAGTGTGTAGACTCCATGTAGAATGCACACGAGCATGCTAAACGAGTTATCACAACAAAGATGTACCCAAAAGAGTACCACTTTCCATGAAAGGAACTTGCTGACATAACTCATCAACCAAATTTTAAGTCATTGACTTGTTGTCAAATTTCATCAGTAAACAACCCCACTTGTGTTCAAGGTTCAGAGCCTGACTTATACATGAAGAGACCAAACCTAGTCGCAAACATGCTTTAACTTAAGGTAAGCAAACTTCAAGTGGAGCAATAAATGATTACTAATTGGATTTATTGGTGCTAATATACGCACTTTACATATCCTTTAGCACGAGATTGCACTTTGTAATCTGCCTATCCCCTTGGATAATTGACGGTACTGAGGCTTGAATATTGGTGGACTTCTTGGAAAGCGCAAGTGTGAAGGTTCCAAGAATAGACCATCAACATCACTTAATAAGTGATTGAGTAATCACGAGTTGTGTCTTACCCAAAAATTGTACTCCTATAGACACTCTTAGTGCTATAGGAGAACCACAAAAATTGACCATAATCTTGGGGTTTTGTGAACAACCGTGTTGTCAAAAATGTTGGCTTCATCTATACACCTTGGTAGAGATAAGCCCTTACGAGTTTAAGACATTCAAAAACTCAACTTGATTTTTACACTCAAAGTGTGTAATGTTAAAATAACACCCAAAAAATTAGTAATGGCAAGACTCTTGCTTGTCCATTAAAATCGATGGGTACTCAACTGGGTAGAATTGTTCGATCTTGAAAGCAATCACTCATGGACTACAAATAGATGGCTCTTAGCCATGCCAAAATAGGTGGTAATAGATGTTGGGGTATAGGCGTCTGTGCCTTGCGCGGCCTCCCATAGTCTGGGCGCCCACTGACTTGTATACTTTATACATAGCATAAGTGTATAGGGCGCTGCTCACTCTTTGAGTCTCCCCACCCATATCTGTGTGTCGTGTGTCTCCTTCTCTCGCTCACTCTCCGTCTGTGGTGCTCCCCGATCCCCTTCAATTGGTATCAGAGCGTAGGTGCAGAGGGAGCGCGTGTGTGCACAGTCACGACAACAGCGGAGAGCCAGTTTCATTCCCGAAATCGCGTCCGCGCGCGCGCACTTTCAAGAGTGCAAACAGGGTTTCGACTTCGGCATCGGCAAATTCAGCTTTCTGAGAGCGTTTCCATCAGGTGTCCTGGCGTTTTACCCCGCTTTCGAAGCCATTCGAGCCATCAAAAAATTCATTCGAGCTACGGTTGAGGAGCTACATTTTTCAGCCCTCTTTTGGCAGTTTATGCTGCGTTTTTGGGTCGAAACGGAGGTTTTTGGCATAGCTTTCACACCCGGACTCGGATACATGTGATCTAGGAGTCTACCTTGGGGTTTTGGCACGCTCCGGATGCGCTCATCATATCAGAATTTTAAAATTCTGAACGCTGAATTTTCTGCAGCAGCAGTTGTTTATTGTGTGTCGAGGATTCCACACATGGTTTGCTCTCAAATGTGAGAGTGATATTTGCTGCAAGTTTTCTCACAGGTGGGAGGATACGATGTATGTCTTATGTGGTTTGATGCTCAGGGAGACTAATGTGATTGCATTTTGAGCTCGACAATGTATGCCTTGAGCATGTTTTTTGGCAGTCACAGGTAGAACAGATATTTGTGTACTAGATTTGCAGGTGTTTGCAATGATGTATGCAAAGTGTCGAGATTGGTGTATGCATTTGGAGTGCGGTTTGATGTGCTTTGTTTGCTCATGGTTTTGAGCGTGCAGTCAGTTTGGTTACTGGTTTTGTGGCCGTTTTACTGACGAAACTCTGGCGAAATTTTCCCAGGAGTTTTATGCGTATCATTTATGCGATCTAGGTAGAGATTGCGGGTTGCACTCAGCATTTGCGTGCGGTGTTCTCTGCAGGTGGGAGATTTGTGCGTGTGTATGCATTGATACCGCACAGTGTGGGCTTGGTGATTAGCTCACGGGTTTGACAGGCGTACAGTTATCTTGGCACACTCACAGGAGTGAGTATTGTGATGTATGCTTGTGTGGCTATGAGCTAGGTAGCCGGATTTCAGCACTAATGGCTTGAGGTTTTTCAGCAGGATTCAGCTACAGGTTTACAAGTTTACAGGCAGGTTTGAGGGCTTATTTGGGCGCTGAATTTTCAGCCATTGTTTCCTCTTTGCAGGTGTCCATGTATGACTCAGTTGTAGGCTGATCTGGGACACGTTTGTGACTTGTTTATGCAGCTGTTTAAGAGCTGAATTTTGGGGCTGTTTTGGGGCTGATTTGCAGCCATATTTGCAGACTTTTGTTGATGCGATTCGAGCCAGTTTAGGCTGATTTGGTTGACAACTACTACTCATTGTTGGTTGCTCTTTTGCGAGCATTATGGCTGATTTTTCATTTGACTTCCAGCGTTATGGTCTGACACAGTTTGATGGTGCAGATTTTGTTGCTTGGAAGGAGCATATGCTTGTTGCATTGGCAGATTTGGGGCAGGATAAACCCTTGTGTGGTTTATCGGCGAAGCCCAAGTCTATGCGTGATGATGATTGGCAGGATCTTGATGAGTTAGCCATGTCTACGATTTGTTTGCATCTGGTTGAGTCTGTTTACTGGCAGGTCTCGAGGGAGACTACAACTCATGCTTTATGGCAGAGTTTACATGCTATGTATGCGACATCCATGTCTACATGGAAGTCTAGTCCCACTTCTATGTCCATGGGAGAGATTGGTCCCACACGCAAGTCTCGACGACATAGAGACTTGACATGTTGGCATTGTGGACATAGAGGGCACATTAGGCGTCGATGTTTCAGGCGTTTGAGACAACGGAGGCGACAAATGCGTGATGCAGATTTGAACACGACAGATGCTAGTGAGATCAATACAGTGGTTACTGAGTATGCTTGTGACGGCGATGTCACATTTACATCTAGCTTGTCTTCAGACGATCTTATGTCTACGGATTGCACATCGGATTGCACATTGTCTTCACATTGGTTACTAGATTCAGATGCTACTTTCCATGTCACGTCGCATCGTGAGTGGTTTAGCACGTTTTCTAGTGGGAGACTTGGTTGTGTGCACATGGCTAATGGTGCTGTGTATGACATTGAGGGTACAAGAGATGTATGTTTGTCCTTGCCCAGTGGTATGAGATTTACCCTGCGTCATGTGCATTATGTGCCAGATCTGAGACGGGATTTGATCTCAGTCAGACAGTTATGGGATAGTGGATGTCAGATTTCGCTACGAGAGCGAGAATTTATGATGCATTTGGGTTCGCTAGTGATTGCGAGAGGTGCCAGGAATGGTACAGGTTACCCATTGCATGTGGATCACGCGAGAGACGGTGTTGTCTCTGTGATCATGCAGCCAGGTAGACAGCGAGAGAGCGGGCAAGTCCCTTTTGCTCATGGGTTGCAGGGTACTTTGCATGGAGTGCAGAGTAGTGAGCTCGTTGTGTACACAGTTGGGGTACGACTTGAGCAGTCACACAGAGAGGTGACAGAGTCAGACATGCATGCTTTGCTAGTGACTGAGCAAAGTAGAGAGTCAGTTGTGCGAGATACTTCTATGCAGGATAGACAGGTAGAGCGGTCTTGCTCTAGTGAGTCACGACAGGAGGACGTTGTGCAAGAGTCTATGCATATGGAGTTAGAGCATGAGAGCTCTAGTGAGTCACAGCAGATTGAGTGGTCATGTTTGCAGTGGATGATTGCAAAGGAGACTGAGATGTCAGCGATTATGCAGTCATTCCTTTCTATGCTCGACAGTGAGCATGGGGATATAGTTGTGTAGGATATGTCTTCCAGCAAACACCTAGAGCAACTGGTTTGCTCTGAGGTTGCACGACAGGTTGATGCGTCTTTTGCGGACAGTCAGGAGATGCATGTGGCTGACACTCCTCGTCAGTGAGAGATGCCTATTTCCAGGGATATATATGTTGCTGCATGCTCTGTAGAGCTAGCAGGGCCCGCTAGCATTACATCGGCATTCGATGGTCTCATGTATGAGATGTTGATCTTGAGACCGGATATCGCAGCTGTAGTGGGAGCATTTGCAGTTGGGGTTGTCAGTCGTTTGTTGATTGATGATGACATAGTGCACGAGGGAGATATGCAGGTATTGCGTACATACTTGCAGTACTGCGATACGTCTGGTGGTGTATGGACTTACACGGGAGCAGGACAACCGGATGCACACGATCACAGCCAGCCAGTGGGCATCGGTTGAGAGCGGTTTTCTCTCACCTTTTGTAGTCTTTAGACTAGGTTCCCTTGCTTAAACGTAGAGCCGCCTTTAAGTGGGAGGTTGTTGGGGTATAGGCGTCTGTGCCTTGCCCGGCCGCCCAGAGTCTGGGCGCCCACTGACTTGTATACCTTATACATAGTGAGGCGTTCCGGGGCGGGCAACAAGAAGAGCAACCTCTAGACACCCTTCAAGGCTCCCGTGCTGCTCAATGGGACTGGGGCACAACACAACACAAACCAAAACAACAAACCCACAGCCAAATCCCAACTACACAAGGGGCACCACCTAGTTTAAGAGCGAACTAGGACGCAAAAGAGGAGAATCGTTAGAGCAACCCACAAACAAGCAAGGAATTTACACTAACCCTAACACCAATGGAACACTCTCACACACTAAAACACGAGAGAGAGAGAGAGAGAGAGAGAGAGAGAGAGAGAGAGAGAGAGATGGTGTACAACTTAGCTTCAACTTTGTATTTTGCACAAAAAGGAACTTAGAGCTTGTGGACTCAAGTGACAAGATTTGGTTCTAGCATCACTAGCACATTGTCGTAGGGTTATGGGAGCCCTCTCACCATCCACCCTCTTACAATGGTAGCCAAACAATAGCCAATGAATCACAAGCAACAAAACAACAACCTTCAATGAAACAAGTCACCTTATGAAGCTGAATGAGTTTGCCAAGCCAAATTGGAGGAGAAGCGTGAGCCTTTGGACATGAATTGCACCCAAAACTACCAATTCATTGATGTTGGGGTAGATACAACAATGGTAGGAAGAATATCTTCTACTCGCACTCACTCAAACTAGCTCAAGCTTTTCTATGCACCAAAGTGATGGTGTATAGAAAGCTTACTCTCTCTTTTCAACCAAGATAGAACTGGCGTGTGGTACGCTCAATCTAGTGTGCAATGGTATAGTGATGTCTTTTACAAGGAGTAATGGGTTCTATTTATAGGTTTTAGAAGCCTTGATTAGGATTAAGCCTTGATTAGGATTAAGCCTAATCAATTTTATTACGAAAGATCAAGGATTATGAATTTTTATGAATTTCAAATGAGAATGGGGTCTTTCTTTTCTCTTGAGTCACATGGATGTGGGCTCAAGTAAGAGAATTATTGATGTGGTGAAAGGAGAGAAACTTCCATGGGAGTGAGTGAATTTTGTTTACTTGTGCGGTTGCCTACTCCATATGTTGATAGTGTGGGTGCATTTTTACAAGAGAAGTTAGTTTTTAGTGGTAATAATCACTAGAATTGTTAGTGATACATTTACAATGGGTAGGATGAGTTGATTTGATGAAGGAAGAGGGGTGAATTAAAAGAGAATCATTGAGATGGTGAAGCTTTGAAGAAGCTTGAACTCACCCTTGTGTAGATTGTGGAAAAAATGATCGCTGGTCTTCTTCTTCTTCTTCGCTTCTTTACGCCATCGCCACGGTTGACCACCACGATGAAAAGAGGATTTATTGATGAAAAATCCTCAATTTGCAGAAGTTATCATGGTTAAGATGCTGAATTTTAGATATTTTTAGGAGAGGTAAATGAAATTGTAACATGGAAGCAATAGAGAGAGACATGGAGAGGGTGTATGTATGTAGAGGTTCATAAAAGAACTATAGGGATGAGAGAGAAGGGTAATGGTGAAGAGGGTGGAAGAAGCCATGGAAATTGCAGGTTTGAGTGAGGGAAGGAGAGGGAGGGATGTGTAAGAGTGAGTAGGTGTGTGGAAGGGTGAGAGAAGACTAAGGGCTACTTGTGAGAAAAGTGGGCAGACTGGGGTCCACTCAAAAAATTATAGCTCACCACTGGTAGCTCCAAAAATCATGAAAACATTTGAGGTGATTATTTAGAGCATGTGCTACATTTTGTCTTTTGACCACTGCTCCAAATTCGAAGTGGAGATAGGTGCCAAAATTCTCACCAAAAAGCCTATTTTTATGCCTGCAAAAGTCTTTTAGTGGCCCCCTCCTTTGTTGAATTTGTACAATGCATCCAAGAGTGAGCCCCTCCTTTGTCATATTATAATACAAAGCATCTAAGTTGCCCTTGACCCATGCATGGAGGAGGATTATTGGTGAATAAAGAAATATATACATGGTGGGGCTAATGTATGGACTATTCATGGACTTTAGCTCAATGAGCACATGGTGTTAGAATAATGAGTAAAAATAATAATAAAAATATGGAGGAGTTATGGATATGGAAATATATTGGAATCATATGATATGGTCCCTCCTTGAATTATTTTGGGTGAAAGAGAAAAAGGTATGCAAGTAAATAATATAATAAACGTAACCAATGAGTAGAAATCAATTTTTTGTTTTCACGAGGGTGAGGGTGAAAATGTGGGAGTGATTTGTATAAAGGAAAAATATGAGTTTAGAGTATGTACATATTGGCAAAAAATATAATTATGGTGTAAGAGGATGAAAGAAGGTGTACATAGGTTTAATAAAACACACACCTAAGTAGAAATATTTAAATAAAATACCAAAATAATTATGAAAAATCCCTATATTTAGGCCATATATACAATGAAATATTTACACACAAAGAGGCCATAATATACTTTTATTTTTTTATTATTTTTATTTTTTTGGCTCAACTAGCCCAGTGACTAGCTAGCTGAGGGTTTTTTAGAAGATATGGGAAAAGCCCCCTAACTCACACACGCCTATGTACAGTGAAATGGTAGGGATAGCCATAGCGTTTGGGTGAATTTGGTAGGGTGGAGTAACTTACTATGGCAATTATGGAGAGCCGAAAAACGGCTATCATTAGCCCTCCCCCAGGATGATGGTATATTCATGTACCATCATAGAGCATCTTTTCCAAAAGAGTGCTTCAGAGTCCTTGATGAGATCTTCATTGTTTGGCCCCTCAGAATTTTGGCTGGAGTTACAATCATGCTTCATGTAACAATACTTACATGAGACAGCGGCCTTTGGACAGATCTTTGGTAGATCCTTTGGTAGAAGGCGACTCAAATAGGGCTTCAAGCGATACCCGTTTACCTTCCTGAAGTGCTCTTTACCATTCAAGTCCATAAGCTGATAGTAACTAGAATTGAAAGCCTTCTTGACTATGTATGGCCCTTGCCATCTAGTTTCAAACTTGGCATCAAAACGATTGTCAAGTTGATTGTCATACCTTAGCACAAGCTCTCCTTCCTTGATGCCTTTGTTTTTCAGTTTCTTCTCGTGCGTTTCTTTTGCTTGTGTGGCTTTCCTCTTGTAGCACTCATATGCTGCTTCTCTTTTCCACTCAAGCTCCACTAACGTAAGAAGTCGATCCATCCATACCTCTCGATCATCTTGTGCTCCTTTGCCATGAAGTCGCATTGTTGGAATGTTGAGCTCGATAGGCTGCAAAGCCTCTTGACCATAGACCAAGTGAAATGGTGTGAACTCCGTGGCTTCCCTATATGTGGTTCGATATGCCCACAAGGCACCATCCAAGAAGTCATCCCATCATTTTATCTTGTTTTGCACCATCTTTCTAATGATTCCTGCAATGACACCATTAGCCTTCTCCACCAAACCATTTGACTGTGGGTAGTATGGTGTGCTATGACGATGTAGAATGTGAAGCTCTTCACAAACTTCTGTGAGCAAGCCCTTCCTAAACCCTGGACCATTATCAGAAACAATCTCCAAAGGTGTGCCAAATCTGCAACAAATGTGATTGTACACAAACTTGCTAACTGTCCTCTCATTCACTCTTGCCACACTTTGAGCTTCTACCCACCTAGTCATATAGTCTACAGCCACTAGAATGTAGAGTTTACCATTTTTTGTCCTAGGAAGAGGACCCATAGCATCAATTCCCCACTTTTCAAAGGGTCCATTTGCAAGCACTATTTGCCTCGGGCCATGCACCAACCTTCTATTTCTATTTATCTGACAATTGTGACAGCTTTTACACCAATGTTGAACATCCACATGCAAGCTTGGCCAAACATACCCCGCAAGCAAAATATTCTTCACAGTTGATTCTTGGGCAAAATGACCACCACATGCCTCTTCATGCAAACCTTTTAGAATGGTTGGAATTTCCTCGATAGTTGGTACTCTTCTGCACACTTGATCCTTCCCTCTTTGATAGAGGGAGCCTTCTAGGAAGAGATAGAAACTTGCCTTCTTCATGAGTCTCCTCTTCTGAGCCTTCGTGAAGTCTTGTGGAAACTCACCCTCCAAAATGTAGCCAATAATGGAGCCAATGACTCCAAATCCTGGTATCTCGGTTGCTTGACAACTGCTGCCACCATGATGACTTGCACTTCTCTCTCAACACATGTAACTGCTTGTTGTGCAAGTAAATCGGCATCTTCATTTTGTTTCCTCGGAATATGATATAGTTGCACTTCTTCAAACTAATTAAACATCCTAAGAATGGCATGGCATGAACTTTTGTCCTTAAGCTTTCATTCTTGCATGCCCAAATGCCTAAAATCTATTTAATAATGAGAAGTGCATCTCCCTTTACCATGAGACGTTTTATCCCTTGGCCAATGCACATCTTCAAACCATGAAGTAGTGTGTCGTATTCTGCTTCATTGTTGCTAGTTGAACCTGGTAGATTGACCTTCTCTTTCATGACCACCTCTCCACTTGGGTTGAGAAACACTAGCCCTCCCCCTGCTTTCCCTGTGGCCCGTCGAAAAGCTCCATCAAAGAACAAGGTAAAAGCATTGGGAATACTTTTTGGTGGTGACAATGGTAGGGTCTTTACTTGAGGCACCTTAATTTCCTTCTCATGTACCCTATAAGTGAGAATCCCTGCCAATTGTGCACGCACACTATCTTCTACCTTGAAAAGGTATTGGAACTCTTGCAACTCCATAATCCACTTTGAGATCCTAGTACTAAGATTCATTTGAGATGACACCCAAGGGAACAAATTTTCTGTAGTGAGAATTACAAAAGGTTTTGGTAGCAGGTAGGATCTAAACTTTCTCACCGCAAACATGAGAGAAAGCATCATGAGTTCTGCTTCTGTGTAGTCTCTCTCCAAAGCATTCATGACCCTACTACCAAAGTAGATGGGTCGCATCCTTGTACTGTGGGGATCTTGTTGTAATAAAACTACACCAATTGTTTCCTTCCCAACACTAGAGCTAACAAAGAATGTGTACTCCCAACAAGGAGGCATGAGTGTTGGTAGCTCTGACAAAATGACTTTAATGTTACAAAAATACTCTTCAAGATCATCAGACCATGCAAATTCTACTTGTTGTGTCAACTTTTGCAAAGGGTGAAGTAACTCCGAGGCTAAGTGAATGAAGCGTGACATATACTTCACCTTTTGAATGAATGAGATGACCTCTTTGAGATTTTTGGGTGATGGGAGCTCAATAAGAGCCTTTGCCTTTGAAGGATCCACCTCAATGCCTTTATAGGAAACCTTGTGACCAAGCAAGATCACTTCATCCTCACCTATGTGACACTTGTCGGGGTTGAGCTGACCTCCCATGTCGTAGAGCTTCTTTAAACCTTCTTCTACCCTTTGTAGATGCAATGATTTTGAGCTATAAATGCAAAAATCATCAATAAAAACCCTAATGGACTTTCCAAAGAATGCTTGAAACACCATGTTCATGAAGCGTTGGAAAGTTGCAGGAGCATTTGTCAGACCAAATGGCATGACTCTAAAAGCATAACAACCCCAAGGAGTGATAAAGGTTGTTTTCAATTGATCTTCCAATGCGATACCTATTTGAAAGTAGCCTGAGTAGCCATCACACACAGTGTACTTCTCATGACCAGCTACCTCATTTAGTATCTCATCCTGAAATGGGAGGGGAAAGTGATCTCTTTTTGTTGCCTCATTGAGTGGACGGCAATCCACACACACCCTCCACTTTCCGTTTTTCTTAGGAGTGACAACAACGGGAGAGACCCACTCTGAATTCTCCACTGGATAAATGAAACCTGATGCTAGAAGCTTTCTTATCTCCTTGAGTAGAGCCTGTTCCTTGATGACTCCTAGCCTTCATAGCTTTTGAGCTTTAGGTTTGGCCTCTAGCTTTAGCTCAATCTTGTGTTGAACACCATCTACTCCACGCACGTCGGTGTAGTCTTTAGCAAAAATCTTAGAAAATTTCCTTAACACACCTTTGAACTCCTCTCTTTCATCCTTTGTAAGTGTTGTAGACAACATACCTTCTAACATTCCTTCATCTTCCACATTTTGGTTCTCTTGGGAACCTACCTCCTCCAACCCTTGACAAGAGGTCTCTTGGTTGGTTGGCTTAAACCTTACCCCCATGACTTCGATGGAAGACTCCTCTTCAGTAATGCTGCCGCTACTTTCTTCTTCTGAAGTGTTATCGGTCCAACCTTCTTCCGTCTCACTTTGAGATGATTCTTCATGGAGCTCCTCTTGGCGTTGCTCCTTCATGTCAAAGACAACCTTCTTATGATTTTCGTTCCTGCAAATTAGCTTTCCACTCTCCCAATCCTGCAAAGCTCGCATTTTCATTAGCCATGGTCTTCCTAGGATAAATGGGTAACCATTTCCTTTGGTAGACATGACATAGAAATTAGCTTTCCACTCTCCCAATCCTGCAAAGCTCGCATTTTCATTAGCCATGGTCTTCCTAGGATAAATGGGTAACCATTTCCTTTGGTAGACATGACATAGAAATCCACTGCCTTCTTAATGCCAAAGGCCTCCACAAAAACATTTTTACAAATGCCTACGCACCTAGCCTTGCTATTGTTTGCCATCTTGACCTTAATTTCAGGTGTCTCATGGATGTGCATGCCTAGTTTTTGCATGAGTCCCTCTGTCATGATGCAAATTTGTGCACCCCCATCCAGTAGACCTTTCCTAACCAATCTCCCTTTTATGTAACAATCTAGCACAGGTGTAATGTCCTCATTCATTTCAGCTTGTGAAATTTTTACAACAGGCACACTCTCTTTTACCTTTCTCCTAGTGCTAACTGCCCTTGTTAAATCCCTCCTAACTTGTGGACATAATGCAAGAAATTGAGGCCATGAGATATCAGGACCCTTACCTCTCATGTCTTCCAACAGGTTTTATGAAGCCATTCCATGTCCAAGAGGAAAGTCTTGGAGTTTGATACGATGTCGAGTCCTCTTAGCTTCCTTGGTCTCCTTTGCCTTCTTTTCTCGTCCATGGTCACTTTGTGATGTAACTCCTTCTTTCTCCTTACCTTTCCCTCGGCCACGCTTAATGCCATTTGATTCCATGTCAACCTCTCTTGAATTTGTCACCTCTACCACATGCACGTTTGGGTCTGGAAAAGGTGGAACTCCTTCCACTCCTTGTGGAGGTGGTCTTGCTCCATTTGGCCTTTGTATAAGCCGTGGTTGCTGACTAGTTCCTTCACCTGCATTCATCACTGGGTAATTCAAGTTAGGTCTCCCTGGCTCCCCACGGGGCCAAGGACAATTATACATCCCATGTCCAGACTCACCACAATTCCAACATTGCAAGACTCTCCTAGGTTGTGGGTCTTGCTCTTCAAACTTCTTTGCTTGTCCCTTTGGACCTACAGCTTGTGCAAGGTGAATTGACAAGCTGCTTAAAGATTCATTTAACTTCTCAATCACTTCCGCCGTTACCTTAGGAAGCTCCTTAGATATTGATGCTTGTGACTTACCTTTGGGTCTAAGACCTTCTATTGGAACCTCCCCCCTTAAGCACTTGAGTTTCCTATATTTCTCAATAGCCCTAGTTTCAGTTGCATCAAAGGTAGCAGGTGCACTCGCCTCAACTTTTACCTTAAGGTCAGGAAAGAGTCCGGCTATGAACCTCTCCTTCTTTAAAAATTCTGCACCATCACCAGGGTTAGCAACATTTTGTATCCATAGAGCCCAAAGACGTAGGAACTCTTGCTTGTACAAGTAGTAGTCATCTAAGTCTTTTTTCTTATGAGAAACAATGTCTTGCCATAATTTCTGAGTGTTTTGGGGATCAAAGAAGTATTTCTTGAAACGATTTAAAACTTCCGTGTAATTCCCTTTAACTTCCTCAGGCAAAGAGTCAAACCAAGTGCTAGCATCTTTCCTAAGGACCACTTCAAACATTTCTACACGTTCTTGATCAGTTACTATCCTCTTGATACGGCAAGACATCTTAAAATTCTCTAGAAATAATTCTGCATCCTCTCCAGGCTCTCCAAAGAAAAGAGGATATCCAGACATTTGGCGTTGGCTCTCCATTGAATTGATTTCAAACTGACGCGTTTTTGTTTTTTCTTTCTTTAAAATATTTACACAATAATATTTTCTAAATTGCAATCTATTTTACAACAAAATAAAAATATTCACATCAAATGACCTATGATAATCAATAAGAGGTAGAATGACAGGGTTTGGTGACGCGAGAATTTCTCCTACTCTTTGGGCACGAAACATGAATACCATACGTTGTTGAAAATGGATTTTTCTACTAATTGCAATGTTTACTCTAATGTGTGGAGTGAAATGAAAGGGAAAAACCTGTATTCTTGGGCTATTATCCATGGTCTATGCATGACCTAATTCTTAAAACAAAACGAAAATATAGACGTCCAAACTAAGGTCGTACCTAATGAGAGCAAAATAAAAGGATTTACTGATGCGTTTATCTCTACCAACCTAAGAGGACCTAAAATTCTACGAATTACTCGCTGAAATTGCAACTTAGTACTAAAAATTATGTGTATCTTTTGCCTTGCAATGGGAATGAAGGGATCATACAAATTCTCGTGATTCATGAAAGCTACTTGATTATGCTAAAGGTTGAGCCTTCACAAAACATACACAAGTCTGTCCTCAGCGGGGACACCAAAATTGAGGCGGTCCGGGGCGGGCAACAAGAAGAGCAACCTCTAGACACCCTTCAAGGCTCCCGTGCTGCTCAATGGGGCTGGGGCACAACACAACACAAACCAAAACAACAAACCCACAGCCAAATCCCAACTACACAAGAGGCACCACCTAGTTTAAGAGCGAACTAGGACGCAAAAGAGGAGAATCGTTAGAGCAACCCACAAACAAGCAAGGAATTTACACTAACCCTAACACCAATGGAACACTCTCACACACTAAAACACGAGAGAGAGAGAGAGAGAGAGAGAGAGAGAGAGAGAGAGAGAGAGAGAGAGAGAGAGAGAGAGAGAGAGAGAGAGAGAGATGGTGTATAACTTAGCTTCAACTTTATATTTTGCACAAAAAGGAACTTAGAGCTTGCGGAATCAAGTGACAAGATTTGGTTCTAGCATCACTAGCACATTGTCTTAGGGTTATGGGAGCCCTCTCACCATCCACCCTCTTACAATGGTAGCCAAACAATAGCCAATGAATCACAAGCAAAAAAACAACAACCAAATGAGTTTGCCAAGCCAAATTGGAGGAGAAGCGTGAGCCTTTGGACATGAATTGCACCCAAAACTACCAATTCATTGATGTTGCGGTAGATACAACAATGGTAGGAAGAATATCTTCTACTCGCACTCACTCAAACTAGCTCAAGCTTTTCTATGCACCAAGGTGATGGTGTATAGAAAGCTTACTCTCTCTTTTCAACCAAGATAGAACTGGCGTGTGGTACGCTCAATCTAGTGTGCAATGGTATAGTGATGTCTTTTACAAGGAGGAATGGGTTCTATTTATAGGTTTTAGAATCCTTGATTAGGATTAAGCCTAATCAATTTTATTACGAAAGATCAAGGATTATGAATTTTTATGAATTTCAAATGAGAATGGGGTCTCTCTTTTCTCTTGAGTCACATGGATGTGGGCTCAAGTAAGAGAATTATTGATGTGGTGAAAGGAGAGAAACTTCCATGGGAGTGAGTGAATTTTGTTTACTTGTGCGGTTGCCTACTCCATATGTTGATAGTGTGGGTGCATTTTTACAAGAGAAGTTAGTTGTTAGTGGTAATAATCACTAGAATTGTTAGTGATACATTTACAATGGGTAGGATGAGTTGATTTGATGAAGGAAGAGGGGTGAATTAAAAGAGAATCATTGAGATGGTGAAGCTTTGAAGAAGCTTGAACTCACCCTTGTGTAGATTGTGAAAAAAATGACCGCTGGTCTTCTTCTTCTTCTTCGCTTCTTTACGCCGTCGCCACGGTTGCCCACCACGATGAAAAGAGGATTTGTTGATGAAAAATCCTCAATTTACAAAAGTTATCATGGTTAAGATGCTGAATTTTAGATATTTTTAGGAGAGGTAAATGAAATTGTAACATGGAAGCAATAGAGAGAGACATGGAGAGGGTGTATGTATGTAGAGGTTCATAAAAGAACTATAGGGATGAGAGAGAAGGGTAATGGTGAAGAGGGTGGGAGAAGCCATGGAAATTGCAGGTTTGAGTGAGGGAAGGAGAGGGAGAGATGTGTAAGAGTGAGTAGGTGTGTGGAAGGGTGAGAGAAGACTAAGGGCTACTTGTGAGAAAAGTGGGCAGACTGGGGTCCACTCAAAAAATCATAGCTCACCACTGGTAGCTCCAAAAATCATGAAAACATTTGAGGTGATTATTTAGAGCATGTGCTACATTTTCTCTTTTGACCACTGCTCCAAATTCGAAGTGGAGATAGGTGCCAAAATTCTCACCAAAAAGCCTATTTTTATGCCTGCAAAAGTCTTTTAGTGGCCCCCTCCTTTGTTGAATTTGTACAATGCATCCAAGAGTGAGCCCCTCCTTTGTCATATTATAATACAAAGCATCCAAGTTGCCCTTGACCCATGCATGGAGGAAGATTATTGGTGAATAAAGAAATACATACATGGTGGGACTAGTGTATGGACTATTCATGGACTTTAGCTCAATGAGCACATGGTGTTAGAATAATGAGTAAAAATAATAATAAAAATATGGAGGAGTTATGGATATGTAAAGATATTGGAATCATATGATATGGTCCCTCCTTGAATTATTTTGGGTGAAAGAGAAAAAGGTATGCAAGTAAATAATATAATAAACGTAACCAATGAGTAGAAATCAATTTTTTGTTTTCACGAGGGTGAGGGTGAAAATGTGGGAGTGATTTGTATAAAGGAAAAATATGAGGTTAGAGTATGTACATATTGGCAAAAAATATAATTATGGTGTAAGAGGATGAAAGAAGGTGTACATAGGTTTAATAAAACACACACCTAAGTAGAAATATTTAAATAAAATACCAAAATAATTATAAAAAATCCCTATATTTAGGCCATATATACAATGAAATATTTACACACAAAGAGGCCATAATATACTTTTATTTTTTTATTTTTTTTATTTTTTTGGCTCAACTAGCCCAGTGACTAGCTAGCTGAGGGTTTTTTAGAAGATATGGGAAAAGCCCCCTAACTCACACATGCCTATGTATAGTGAAATGGTAGGGATAGCCATAGCGTTTGGGTGAATTTGGTAGGGTGGAGTAACTTACTATGGCAATTATGGATAGCCGAAAAATGGCTATCAATAGCATAAGTGTATAGGGGGCTGCTCACTCTTTGAGTGTCCCCACCCATATCTGTGTGTCGTGTGTCTCCTTCTCTCGCTCACTCTCCGTCTGTGGTGCTCCCCAATCCCCTTCAATAGATGGCTCTTAGCCCTCCTTATTGGCACATAGCCCTTCCTGTTTCCATATTCACATAGAAAGATTTCAAGAAAATCATTCCTAGTATCACCTTTCTTGCATAGAAGTTGGGGAGAGAGAGAGCGAGAGAGAGAGAGAGAGAGAGAGAGAGAGAGAGAGAGAGAGAGAGAGAGAGAGAGAGAGAGAGAGAGAGAGAATTCTAGGCTAAGGAAAACCCCTTATTTGAATGTGTTGTATGCCCCTTGCATATGATCCCGTACATATCGTATTTGTGTCTTAGCTTATCCTATAAGCATACAACTGCGTACGTGTACCACACCCTCGTAGAAAGAGATACCATAAGTCACATCTAGACTCATTGTCCTTGTATGTGACCGTGACTATATCAAGGTAACTTGAAATGCGTCACTTTGCCTGTGAATAACATAAAAAATGTTTTAAGATATCAATTACTTACCTTGTCCTTGATAGAGTATTCAGTGTTATAGCGGAAGGGTAGACAATAATGGAGTGTCATACGTCCAACGGACTAGTATGCCATGCATACATAGCAAAAAATAGAATATTAAGCCCTTGGATTCAATGACAATCTCAGCCGTGTGAGCCTCTAGTATACATGCCTTGCACGATTACACTGGCATGGATACATCATAGTGTAGTGTTGCATAAAATGTGAGCTTATATCCACGTAGTGCTAAAGATGTGTGTAATTATTTTTGATCAAAAGTCAATCGATAATACATTTGCACATAAGAGAAGCCTTGCTTTGCATGGAATCTGGTAAAGCACTTTGCATTGTATAGCGGCTTCGTATGGAGTCTGCCCAAGCACTTTGCTTTGTAGAACAGAGAGAGCGTTTTCAAAGCGAAAAGTAAAAAATGGACGAAACAAACATAACTTGAAAGTTACCAACCTTGCCGCCCACTTGTGGCAATTTTTTGATAATTAGCTCGAATATGCTCAAGTGAGTTAGTATATGTAACGTATACACCCGCATGAGATGTAAAAACCTGCAACATTTTGGGCAAGTTTTCCCAAGTTCGTATGTGAAGAGCATATTCCAAACCATGGAAATTGCAATGCCAAAGACCAGAAGGAAAGCCTTGCTTCACTTGAGTACTCATGGAGTTCCGGTGCGCATAGCTAGCAGATACTCTTGCCAATTTACAATGGCATAGCAAAAGAAAGTTGACCTTGTCAAACATTGATAGATAATCGACCTTGTTGAATTGTACCACATATTGAAAAGCAAAGAAATTTTTTTTCTTGTAAAGTATGTACCTTGTACCTGATTGCTTGGATTATTATTATCCTGAGGATTTGTAGACGGAGCCCTTCTCCCGTGATGTTTGTCATAGCATAGTCATACGCTAGACATGTAGAGTGCTTCTTTGCATGCAGTCATTGCCAATTACTTTAGAAAACTCATTGGATCACATCCATAGGCCTTGTCCCTACCAACATGCCAGAGGCCTTGCCGGAACCTTAGGATCTAACATTGCCTAGGAACGATGTCCATGCATGAACAACATTCACTTGCTGAACATGATTGAGCAGCTTGATGATTCAAAAGCCCAATGTGTGCTTCAAATGCAGAGAGATATGCAAAATTCAATGAATTTAGAATTGAAAATGTAAAAATCGACTTGCTTACTGACGCCGAAAAGCCCTCGTCGAGCAGTGGAACCATGTCGTCGTATTTTGGATGGCCTTGTGAGAAACATCTTATGTGTTGCATGATCATGTATAGTGACACTTTTTGGACACCTTTGCAAGTTGTTGTCACCGCAAATATAGCCGAGACCAAGGCCGTGCCTTCACATGGTCTTGAAGTTGTGTACAATCATGTCAGAGCTTGTCATGATTGCTTGGAAGATTTTGCCTTCGGATTCTCAATTTTAAATCCCACTTACCTACCCAATATTGCTGAGTTCATTGAATCCCGTGTTGCACTCATTCAACTATGAGCCCGTTACGGATACCCTTGCATATTTATGCATGCCACCACAAGTGGATATTGTTTGCCTTCATGATGAACTCTACAATGCAACCCTGGCCCCCTTGTAGAGGCCGTTTACATGATCATGTAGTGTTGCATGACTGCATCGAGGCAAACGGTGTAAGCCCACGACATTGGACGGGCTGCCAGGACTAGAAGCCGCCCAACGGATGACACCCAAAAGTCAAAAAAGAAAAGGATAAACCTACAATCGCCATGGCGGCTCTATGTGAGAGAGAAAATTGGGGCTCAGAGGGACTTTTGTTGCGAACTGGGGCTCAGCCCTGTGTCAAAATTTGCTGCTCTTTGCCATGTGCTCCCATTGAATCCACCTGTGAGAGGTTTGGTGGAGGTTGGGCTTTGCTCCCCACGGCCTTCCTTTTCCTTGTGGGCTTGTCCTTTTGCTTGTTGAGTAGCTCTTCCCACGGCCATGCCTTTGCCTTGGCGGCCTGTCCACGACCCGAGAGCAAGAGAGAGAGAGAGCAAGAGAGAGAGAGGCAATACTTTTCCCCTTCCTCCTCCACCGATCTCTGATACCAGTGTAAGGCCACATGATGGACTGACATAATGTTCTCCTCACAACCTCCCTACTTATAGCCCTTGGCCGCAAGTAGGACCCCTCAACTTATGCCTGGCCCTCGGATCCTAACCGCACTGAGCCACTCAGTCCTTGGCCTTTGGCCTACTACCCGGTTCTACCCTTGTCCTGACAAGTTCAGAAAAGATATCTAGAAGACTACTCTATTCAAGGTGGACTCTTATTCTTTAGGAATCGATTGTGCATACATACATGCTTAAGGATGCAGATTCTAAAGGAAGCTCATGAAACTCCCTTTGCAGCTCACCTAGGTTATCACAAAATCAAATTGCTCATAAGTTTGGAGGGCAATTTGAACTTCCTCTGGTAGGGTTGAATGGACTAGCGAGATGCCAAGGGCCACTACCCGTCAGCTTAGAGCATCCGTAGCTTGATTTTCCCTACCTGGTCTAAATCTGACCTCAAAAGTGAATTCTTGTAGAAATTAAATCCATCGCCTTTGTTGCATATTGAGATTTGGCTGGGTGGTAATCCACTTGAGACTTTTGTGGTCAGTTAAAAGCTCAAACATCGCCTTGTTGCATATTGAGATCTGGCTGGGGTGAAAATCCACTTGAGACTTTTGTGGTCAAGTACAAGCTCAAACATCCAAACCTAAAAGATAGTGTCTCCACTTCTTGAGGGCATGCACCACAGATAGTAGTTTGAGATCATGGGTGGGATAATTCTTCTCATGAATCCTGAGATGTCACGATTCATAAGCTATGGAATGGCCTTTTTGCTGTAGGATCCCATATATACCTTGTATGCAAGCATCCACTATCCCCTCAAAGGTTTTTTGAAATCCTAGAAGTTTGAGAACATGTTCACTAGCCAAGATCTTTTTTAATTTGTTGAAGGTTGTATCTCTCTTATCAAACCCAATAAGGAGTCCTCTTTCATAGTGAGTTCAGTGAGAGGACTTGCGATGAGTGCATATTTTTTTATAAATAATCTACACTATCCTATCACGTTGAGGAATCCACGGACTTCTGAAACAGACTTGGGAATGGGCCACTAAACTACAGCTTCCACCTTAGTTAGGTCAGGAGAAAGATCATCCTTAGAGACTATGAATCCCAAATAGGAAACCTTCTCTTCAAAGAAAGAGCATTTGCTCTGCTTCGCATAGGATTGGGCTTTTTTGAGAATTTCCAAGACGTGGCATACATGCTGTTCACGATCTTCTCTAGTCTTTGAATATATAAGGACGTCATCAAACAAAACTAGAACAAAATCATTTAACTCTATCTTGAAGAGGTCAGTCATGAGATAATGAAATGTGATAGGGGCATTAGTCAGGCCAAAAGGCATGACAATAAACTCATAATGCCCAAACCTTGTGTTGAAAAAGTTGTTCTAGGAATATCCTCCTTTGAGATCCAAACTTGGTGATAGTCTGACCTGAGATCAATCTTGGTGAAATATTTAGAATCACCAAGTTGATCAAGTAGCTCATCTATGCAAGGCAAGGGATACTATGTTCTTGACAGTGCACTGATTTAGGCCTTGAAAATCTATGCAAAGTCTGAACGTCCCATTTTATTCTTTTGGAAGAGCACATGAGCACCCCAGGGAGAGACACTAGGTTTGATGAAACCTTGTTCTAAAAGTCGAGTCAACGGGTTCTTTAGCTCTATGGATTTAGAAGGCGACATCTTGTAGGGGCTCCTTGCTATTGGCTGGGCACTAGGAACGAGCTCAATCTCGTGCACTAGTTCCCTAGGCAAGGGAAGATTTGTCATTTCCTTTGGAAAAATATCTTGATTTTTTTTTAGCCATTTAGGCTCTGATTCTTTTGATTCAGTCTCTAGTTTATTGGGCCTTATAACATAAACTGAAAGTCCTTTCTTTAGCCCCTTAACTAAACGATTGGCATTGACCACCTTCATGGGATCTTTCCCTATTGTGCCTTAAGACATGTTTGCCCTTTGAGTTTGAAAAAGAGGTGCTTCCTTCATCATTGCAATGTATGTTTTCTTTATTTTTGCTTAGCCAATCCATACCTAGGATTCCTTAAAATTGGCCCATCTTTAGGATTCTAAATCTTTGTTGGGTTGAGTGACCATATAGTTGAAAGCATAGATCTACTGTCTGTTCATCTTTCAAAATGATGGATCCAGTTTGCTAGAGAAACCCATAGCTTACAGCTTATGGGTTGGGAGGTGACTGTCAATCTTTTTACAATGTAAGGTAACAAAAATGAATGTGAGCTACGAGAATCAATCAGAAAGGTAAGAGGTCTACCCTCACACTCTCCCTTAGTCTCAAGAATGGAGAATTGTCAATTTTGACCACTAGGATCCGAGGCAGCATAGATGTGGGCTTGCTCCTCCATCTCATCCTTTACGGAAATGAAGTTCACAGCTGATGTTCTACATGGGTTGTTGGTTGGATTTTGCCCTGAAAATTGACAATTCTCAAGAATGGAGAATTGTCAATTTTGACCACTGGGATCCAAGGCATCATAGATGTGGGCTTGCTCATCCATTACTGAAATGAAGTTCACAGTTGATGTTCTACGTGGGTTGCTGGTTGTATTTTTCCCCGAAATGTGAGTTGTGGGAGGGGGTCTTGCCTGTGTTGGATGTCTTCCTCTTGTCTGAAGGTTTCTGAATTGCCCCCTTGATTGGGTAGATTTTGAAGGTTAACATGTGCGCTCAAATTACTAGGGTGATTTCCTTTAGGACACTGTGCCTTCTTATGAACAAATTCCAGGCACTCATAACATTGAATTCTCCTTCCAATCATATTTTTCTTTAGCTTGTGTGGGAAAGGCTTACATAATTACTCTACTTTAGGTTCCCTTTTGGATAAATAATATGAGAAGTAGAGTAAATGTTCGGCTCCTGAGGACAATTGCGAGATAGCCCATTTAGATTCCTACCCTTTCCAAGGTTTCTTTTAACCAAACAATTAGAAGAGTTCATTAATTAAATCACATCCTCCTCCCTTATCTGACCCCTTGTTGGTATTGGTTTTTCTTTTTTCCTCATTTTCTCGTGGGCATCTTTCCTACCCGGACTAGGACGATTTGTAGAGGCATCCACGGGTCTCACCACCCGACCAGGACTCACTCCGATCCAATCCCATTTATAGGACATTGAATGAAATCGAGCTCAAAACATAGACCAATGGTTATCAATCCTAGCCAGTAAGGACCACCGCCCTTGCATCCCACATATAAACAACTACAATGGCCTTTTTCCAAACATGTAAGACAAATTTCACACTTAAAATTTCTATGTTATGATAGGGCTATCCATGTCAGGTCTTGTCAATAAAGTTTTAATTCTGGTTAATATTTAGATTAGTTTCATTGAGTTATAATCGCTTAGTTATTATTTCCTTTTAATGTCTATCCAAACAAGACCTAAAAAGAACAACGAGTCTCTTGGAAGTTTTAGGTTTTGTCTTGACATAAGCTTCAAGTTAACCCCGCCTTGGGCAAGCCCCATTTGTTTTTCTTGGATCGTTTTACCATCCATGGGGCATATCTATGGAAGCAATGAGAGTTTTATGTTCAAGTAACACGGTCATCACTTCCATGAATCTATCTCCTTACTCCCCCCCCCCCCCCCCCCCCCCCCCCGTCCCCCCCAGCCCATATTACAATTGCAAAACAAATTTGAAGGAATATAAACTTGAAAAAAATAATGCATATGCTCTTTATAATCATCTTTGCTTTACTCTGGGTCATGAATTGCAAAAAAAAAATTTAGAGTGCACCAACTTACAATCGTAAACCTCCTTTGATTGATTATGCAAGAGTTGATGCTTGATGGTCTAAGTTGAATCATAGAACAAAAGTAAAATACAAAGTTTCTAAGAGTGGATATGCTCGTGTAGTGAGAAATGCTTGTGCAAGGGAGTATGAATGTTTAACAAAATCTTCTTAAGGTGGGATTTAGGCTTACCTCTTCTACCGTGGAGAGGGTTACTCACGTATCTATGAGAGGCTTAGAGATTCAGATTTTCAAATTGACAAGAGATAAGGGAGGGAATGACCTTATGGGGAATCCAATTTTTTAAAGAACTTCCTTTGATTCTATTAATTTACCCTTCAAAAGTCAACTTCCTCTTGAGAAAATTAAATATTAACCTAATTGCATTACTAAACAAAACTTTGCACACATACTTTTTAGATGCTATTTTCTCATTTAAATGCATATTCAAGGAAAATTTTTGAGCTTTTCATGAGAGCATTTTATTTTTGAGGAATCATAATGCCTCTTTGGAAATTATGGTTACTTCCAAAAATTCCATAACTTAATTGCCTTTGGTCTATGGCATTTAGCTCCATTAAGTAATTCAAGAAAAAAAGTAACTTGGAAATCAATAAGAGTTTGTTGCAGGGATTTAAGGGTCATTTTAGATATTTTTCACCAATCATCATGCATACTAAGATAGGTATGCTCTCTAGTCACCTATGGTTAAAGAGAGTGTTTTCTACTCTCTCTATGCTACATCAGTCTTGTAATTTTAAAAAAACTTGAAATAACGAAACTTGAAATAACATCGTAGTTAGTGTTAGTAACGTTGTTAGTTGACAATCAAAATCAATAAGTTGTTCATTAAAGTAAGAGAAAATCTTGCTTAGGGAACATGAGAGCTTAAGTATGAATTATCTTAGAGTAAAAGTAACCCATTTGTTTAAGATGTGCAATAATATGAAGACGATGAGAAAAAATTACCATGGTGTGTGTGTAGTAGAGTCTTGTTCTTACTTTGAGAATTATCGGAGGAGCTTGGTGGCGTAGTCTTCTATCTTCCTCTTTGTTTTGCTTGAAGACCACCAATGTGGAATGAGAGGATAAGAAAGATTCAAGATATGGAAAACTTGAAGGTTAGGAGAGAGGAGATTGAGAGTGTCATGATAAATTTGATTATGGTTATGTACATGATTCTCTTGGGGAGAGAGGTGTGTGTAGGAGGTTTGTGTGAAAGAGGATTAGCTTTGGAGATTACTCTTAAACTGGCACTTTCAAAAGTGAGAAGAAAGGTTTTGAACAAGTAGAGAAGGCCTCCTTTTATGCTTAATTTGATAAAGGTCTTAACTTATCTTGATAGCATTTCTTACTTTTCAGAGATTCTTCAACAAGCTAATTTCTCACCTCATCCTTATTCTTATCTTCTCTTTCTTTTTCTTTTCGTTAATTTCCTTGAGAGGAAAAGGTAATTTTCCCCATGCATTGGTTATACCTCTATCCCCATGGACGTAAGCCGAAAGTGACTCGTCGATAAACTTGGAGCTTGGATTTAGTTCGAATTTACTCAAATATTATTATTATTTTATTATTATCTTTTCTCTCTTTTTTTTCTTTTGAGTCGGTGGCTTAGATATGCTGGCCATTCGTAAGTGCTATGAGGAGGCCCTTACAAACTCCCCCCCCAAAAAGGAAAGAGCTCTCCTCCGCTCGTAACAAATAAAAGAGAGTGGTAAATCTTCGATTGTAAGTTCCTTTTAACTTCTAGGTAACACTAATTTAGTCTTTGCTAGCTAGTTCATCTATATAAGGTGCAATATATCCTCATCTCTTACACTATTCCTACCTTCGTCTTTCTCTTTTCTTCCCATCTCCTTGTCAAGAAATTATTAGGATTATCTCTTTAATTATTTAGGGTGTCTCTTTGCTCATTGCGTTACTTTATGGATCGGTGGCAAGAGTTGGTTTTATCTATGGCCATTCCTAATCTTTATCAAGCAAGTGAATCTGCAAGGAGAGACTTTGTCATGTGATATGAACGCCTGTTCTTCCCCTACTTGGAAACTTCAATATCACAAAAGTGGTGAATGTTTTGAGGTATAACAAGGGTGACACTATGGGATTGGGATCACTTTTGCAATAATGTTTGCTTAGTTATGGCTATTGAAGCTATGGGTTTGGATCCTTAATATTATTAGGTGATGAGATCAATTCATCACGGGGTTTTCTAAATGAGTCTTTTTGCTTGCTCAATTCCTTCCTCATCAAATGGTATATCTTTACCCTCACTTTGGTTTACCTCTTACAGGGCCCTTTAACTTCTCACCTCATACTAGAGAGATCAGTGCATCAATTTCACAACGAACTCTTTTTATGTATGAAATGCCTAATATATGCTGATGGCCGATTTTTGAAACCACGGCTACAAGAACCAATCCCAATCAGGGAGGAGCACATTACCGGGAAAAAACGATAAAAAGTTGTTCTTTTTCAACAATCACTAGCCCCCTCTATGCTTGGCCACTGTGGGTCGTTGATCCATTATCACCAGAGGATAGAGCTCTCTCTCTCTCTCTCTCTCTCTCTCTCTCTCTCTCTCTCTCTCTCTCTCTCTCTCTCTCTCTCTCTCTCTCTCTCCCGTGCTCGGCTCCGCCAACCCACAATCTCTCTCTTATCGTTGTCCCTGTGTCACCTAGCCCAATGGGTGCATACAACAAGGCTACTCCCTCTTTCTTCCACTGGCGGGCCACCATGCATGGACAAGAGTCAAACTCTCTCTCTTGCATTATTCATACACACACACACTTTCACATTCCCCCTCCCCCCCCCCTCTCTCTCTCTCGTCCATACTGTCGTCCCTCTCTCTCTCTCTCTCTCTTCCCCTCTTGTTTGCCAACCAAAGCGGGTGCCACCAGGCAAACTAAGTAACCACCACACACTCTCTCTCCCTCATCTATCTCTCCCTCCCTCTCTCTCTCTCTCTCGTTGATTTCCTCTCTATCTCTATGAAGGCACGCTGGCCATCATGGAGTAGAATCTCTCTCTCTCTCTCTCTCTCTCTCTCTCTCTCTCTACCCACCACCACACATACCCTCTCTCTCTTTCCCCTCTCACTCACTCACACTCCCTCTCTCGCTCTTCCCCTCCGTGTAGAAACCCGCCATGCAGGGTGCAGCTACGAAGTCTCTCTCTCACTCCCTATATACACCCACACCCACACCCCTCCCTCCCTCTCTATCCCTGGCCCGCTCTCTTCTCCACCTGGTTGACAAACCCCCCCCCCCCTCTCGCTCTCTGTCGGCCAGGCATAGCCCAAAGGTGCATTACATGCTCTCTCTCTCTCTCTCTCTCTCTCTCTCTCTCTCTCTCTCACACACACACACACACACACACACACACACACACACACTCCCCATCCCCTCTCACCCGTCACCCACTCACCCCCGCAATGCAGCTGCATCTCTCTCTCTCTCTACACACACACACACACACACACAATCCCCATCCCCTATCACTCCCCAATCCCTCTCTCCTCCCCCCCCCCCCCTCATCGTTCTCTGTAAACCTACACGAAATATATATAATAAACCCTCTTCCTCTCTCGTTCCCACACACATTCACGTACGCACTTACACGCACACACACACCCTCAGCACCTGCTCTCTCACTAACTCTCTCAATTCAGTAAAATATAACTATCTCTCTCACTCACAAAACTACATACACACCCACATAAACACACAGTATACGCACGCATATACGCACCCACAAAAAGGTAAAAAACAAAGGGATTCAACATCGACGTCCAACATCAAAAGAAAAGAGATGGCCAAATCGCCCAATGCCCACACCGAAACAAGAAAAGACACCGAAGGCATGTCCCAGCCGGCCCCAAAAATGACGAACGCGCTACATCGACGCACGAGCAAGGCCCACTGTTCGGCGTCATCTCATCCACGACGCATCTTTTCAGTAATATCCGTAGGCTGTCATCATTTTTTTTCAATTTTGTGCCAAATCTTGTAAAAAAACCCCAATTGTAAATTATCACCTCTCTCTAGGTGATGGTCACAAAGGCCCACCTAGGAGTTTTCATTTTTAAAATTCCCCAAGACAAAGCAAGGGTCAACCATCTAGGACCCAATGCCTTGCTTTCTCTCCCCTGATTAGGGCCCTAACCTAATCAGACTGCCCTAAACCTAAAGCAGCCAATACCTATAAAAAGACATTGAGAGGTCACCATCAGGGAGTCAGCACTTGGTGGCATTTTTGGTGGGAGGGATTGGCAACATTTGTATCAAGAGAGAGGGGATTTAGTGTAGCATTTAGGGAATGAGCACTATGTGAAGAAGCCATGTTTACACCTTGACTCCAATGGTCACCACACACACACTCACGCTAGAAGAAATCTCCGGGTCTATGAGTCATCTCTAGAGAACGCACTATTAGGCTCACCATCTCTCTCTCTCTCTCTCTCTCTCTCTCTCTCTCTCTCTCTCTCTCTCTCTCTCTCTCTCTCTCTCTCACCATGGTTTCCACCTCGCTGGAAATAAGTTTTCTATAAATATTGCATGAAAATAGTTCTCCCTCACACCCTGAGGGCTTTTTCATCACTTGCGTCACTCTCTCTCTCTCTCTCTCTCTCTCTCTCTCTCTCTCTCTCGGTGTGCAAAGTTTGTGTTATTTTGAATCACTGTTGTCCGCGTCATAGCCGCTCAAAGCTAGGTGGTGCCTCCTGTTCATTTCACCATGGACAGCTCGGCGTGCATCAGCTCCTGGCGTTCGAGGCCGTCAGGGTCCGTGTCGAACTTTGCGCTTGTCATATGGTACCCCCAGTGGGGAGGGCTTCTTGGAAACCTTCAACTTACAATGCTGAAAACAACACACATCGTTGACCATGGATGAATGGCTGAAAGAATTCTCCAACTAGAGAACGGAGGAGGAGGAGATTGAAGAAGCAATAACCACCTTCATTGAATTACTACTGCCAGGCTCTAGTGTCGTCAGTATTCAAGAGGTAAGCTCCCCATATCGTGTTGCTTGTGCTAACCACAAATTGAGAGCATCAAGTGGGAAGGTCATGAAGTGCCATCACTATTGTCGACCAAAGCACACTATCAATGAATGCCAACAACAAAGGTAACGAAGGGGTTGAAATCATCTACATCGACGTTCACCGCAAGGAGGTCGTCCATATTAAGGGAGGAAAAAGATCGATAAGACCTCTCTTTCCTAAGGAAACTGCAAGCAAAGGTATACTCTCAAAAGAAAGGAAGGGCTAGGCCACACCGAAAACACATGACCCCAAAGGAAGGGCTAGGCCACACGAGTGCTTCAAGTTCTGGAAGCCGAGTCATGCCTATTTTTCCAAAAAGAAGGTCATTTGAGACAAAGTGGCAGAAGGTCACCTATTGATTCGTGCGGCGCATGCGAGTACTGCTAGTCCATTTTGACAATCCTGAAGTAGAAGTGGTAAGAAGGTTCCCATGCTTTAGGGAGGAGTGGTTCGGCTACTGCGCTCGCTGTTTTGGAGGGCGGGTAGAGGGCCTTCTTCCTCTCCCCGTACAGCTCATCTTGAAGCAACTGTCCACTACGGGTGAGACCCAGTGGACTGGAGACGAGTTACAACTGAATGGAGTGGAGTTCATGCAACACGTCGACTACGGTAATTACCTGCACCTGCTACTAGCTAAAAGGCTAGGAGTAGTCAAACGCGTCGCCATCACCCCATACGTACTAAGCGACGAACGGAAAGTGGAGCCTATGAAAGGTGACAACCTCATGTGGATGTGCCAACTCATCAACACCGGAACGATAAGAGTATAAGCAAGTGCTCCACCTTCTGTGCTCATGCAAAACGGACCAACAGCTTTTCTGTTTAGGTTTTTGCAACACATGCATGTGAATATTTATGTAGATAGGAAAATCTTCTACCAACAGATGATTGTGTATTTGTTTGGTGTTGCGGTGGTAGAAGAAATCCTTAGCTCCCCAAACCCTATTATTCTCCCCGTACTGGATTACCACCACTCTTTCAATATTTCCATTTTTATCCTGTTTTAAATCCATCCACCCAGCCCTGTAAAAAACCTCTATGCGCCACTGAGTCATTTATGTTAACAAAAAAAAGTTTGTAATTTTTGGCTCATTGAGTTACTACCATGGCAAGTGTCTCTTTCCCCACATTCAGTGGAAAGAAGGGAGAAGACATCACCACCGATTTTCTGAATGACTTCGACATCGCTTGTGTGGTTTACAACAAGGATGACAATGCCTCATGGCTACGAATTTTTCCTCTACTGATGAAAGTAGAGGCCAAGTCTTGGTACAATGCTTTGCCCCAAGCTACCAATAATGCATGGGATGTATTATGTGTTTCCTTTGTAAAGAGGCTTGGTGGAGGCACAACCTCAAAAAATTTATGGCAGCTGCTGACAGAGTTAAAGCAGGGAAGTCTGCTAGAGTATGCCACTTACGAATCCAAGTTTGTGGATTTGTGGGAGCGATGGGTTGCCTCACTGGAGGAAAGTGAAGGAGCACCTAATTTCCTGAAGAAGGACCGTTTCATTGTTGGCATGTGGTTGCCGCTTAAGGACAAGGTGAAGGGAAGGTTCCCTGCAACGTATGAGTTGGTAGTGGAAGTAGCCCGCCTTAAAGACAAGAAGCTGCGCATGCAAGCAAGAGTCAACGAGTCAAAGGAATTGAGCTCACTCCAACTGACCCCAGTGACTGCAACAGCCGTTCATAGAACCCAAACACAAGAGGCATCAGAAGAGCAGCAAGACCTGTTGAGTTGCATCACTACTCAGCTTGAAATTTTATTCGTGCATCTGGTGCAGCAAGGGCATGCACCTATCAGAAATCCAGAACAAGGGAGAGGACAACAAAGGCAAAACCAAGAATACCACTGCTACAATTGCGGGGAAGACGATGGTGCAACCAAAGTTGGTCGAAGCTAGGAGATGGCCTATGCCAGGCAAAGGTAGCATTCGAGTGCAGTGCAGAAGGCTAGGGCAGGTGCCAAGGACCTAGGCAGCCAAAGGGTAGCGAGAATGTATGCTTAAAACAGATTTTTAGGCCAAAAGTGTTGTGCGATAGTCCAGATGGGATGGAAAATGAAGGTGTCCAAAGTGCTCTATTAGTGTCCTGAAATGTAGTGTTTAGTGTGCTCTAGAAGCCGGTCCAGCCGGCTCATCAAACGGAGCCCCAGTGTGCAAGATATCGAAGTTTAAAGGTAGAGTATGTGGCAGATCCCCCGACGGACAGGGAAGCTGGGGACAGGTGGCCCGAGATGATGTCAGTATATACATGTGTAATGGTCGAGTTGTGGAGCATGCCTGTCTTCTCGGATTGCGAATCAGAGCTCTGGATAGCAAGTTATGGCCATTAGAAGATTTTTTGGGGGTCGGGTCTGAGCCCACTTGACCGCATCGATCGATGTGCCATCTGGCACCTTTTGGGCCTCGCCAAAGTTCTGGGTGAGGGTATGCACTATGTGGAGCTAGTTGGAGTCGACGGCGCGTCAATCGGATGCTTGGTTGGCTAGATACATCACGATCAAGTTGGGAGCCCTCGACAGTGAAAGATTGGTAGATAATTTTCCTATTTTTTTGCGGCCTCGAATCTTGGACCCGGGGAATTTTAAGTGTGGTGAGCACAGGGGATTTCAGGGTCAATGATAGGTTCTACTGGCCAAGCTTTATGGCTTGACAAACTGATATGGGAGCAGAAAATGAGAGTCGGGTAAAGGAAGGCCCAAAAAGGCTTTTTTTTTTTTTTTAAAGAGACAAAATGGGGGTTTTTAGAGCCTTGGAGGCCTTTGTGTTGGTGCCACAAAGCTGCCACGTGGCGCAGGCTTCGTCCCACATGCGGTATTGGAAGCAAAGGACATGCGCTATATGTAGTGGGCCGTGAGCCCTCACTTGATAACAAAGGGGGAGAGAGAGGGGAGCTCCCTCCTCGTGAGCTATGGCGATGAGCGCCGCTGGCACTACAGGCGACCCGTGGGCGCTGCGCTGGGCGTTTTGTGACGATTTTGGCCAAGGACGGGGCAGCGTAGGCAGCACACCCGCTTAGGGAGGATGGGCAGGCGGCTTCGATTGAATGCCACATGGAAAGCGCCATTGGAGGGGCAGTTCCCGCGCCCCGCTTCACCCCAAGCTTTTGAGATAGAAAGGGAGGGCAATAGAGACCTCGCTATTGCCCCCCCTCATGAAAGAGGTTAGCCCCACAGAGGCAAGGCAAGGGCCAGGTTGTCCATGGGGTTAGGTGCAAAGGGAGGGGTTCCTGCAGCGGACAAGGAACATAGAGGAAAGAAGAAAGAGAGCCCGCCCAATTCAAAAGCCGTCTGGGCAAAGCAAAGGACAAACCAAAGCTAAGGGCAAGGTTGAAGCCAAGCCAACTGAAAGGCAAAAAATGAAGGCCAAGGCCAAAAGGGGGCAAAGGAGGAGTCGGATAGAGAGAGAGAGAGAGAGAGAGAGAGAGAGAGAGAGTCAAAGTCAAGCCAATTGAGTAGTGTAAGGTTAAGCCCACAAAGGGCTAAAAGATGAAAGATAAAAAATAAAAAATAAATAAAGCCAAGGGGCAATAGCGATATCGCTAATGCCCCCCCCTCCCAAGTGCAAAAGAGAGAAGAAGAGAGCAGATAGAGCAAGGCGGTGCCCCCTTTTCCAAAAATGCCAATTTAAGGTGCCAAGTGGACCAATTAAAGTGTAAATTCCCAAATTAAAGCCCCCCCCTAATAAAAGTCAAAATTGGATCAAATTAAGGACTTTTTTCTTGGCTTTTTGGATGCCGTTTGAAGCCTACAAAGTGGAGTTCTCTAGCAAGCTAGCCCCTTTGTAACTTTTTCTTGAAAATGGCCATGGTGATGGCAGTGCAAGCTGGTGTATATGTTTTTTGAAGTGCAATCCAGCCACAATTGCCTCCCTTGCTGTTGTTTCCCCTTCCCCCCTTCTCTTTCTCCTGCTTTCATGGTTCTCCTCGGTGCCGGTTGTGTGGAAGTGTGTGCCCACCCGGACCGACGGTGTTTTGAGTGAGAGAGTGAGATTGAGTAGCTGTGTGTGTGTGTAAGGGTGGAGACAGGCAGTGGTAGCAAGTGTATCTTGTGTGGGGATTTGTGGAGTGTGTGAGTAGTGGACATTGAGCAAGCGGTGGTCTGCTAGTGTAAAGTGTTTCTTTGAAGGTGTTTTCCAAGAGGATAGGGGTGCTGTGAATACCCTGAGCTATAGAGAGGCCCTTGTGTTTGTGTCGAGCGTGTTCCCCCATTCCCCCTCTCCATCTTTTGGTGCCCCCACGGAGGAGCACACTGATTGCTCCCAGTTAATCGAAAAAAAGTGGTTATTCACGTTGGAAGTCATGGCAACTAGAAGCTATGGACCGATTTTCACAGAGAAGAGAGCACTGACGAGTGGATGTCCGATTTCGAGTTGTATATGCTATCATTGCGTATGCCAAACGAGGATAGCAAAATGCATACTTTTCCTTTGGTGATGCGTGGTAGAGCTAAAGCATGGTATGAAGCATTGGAAGGTGAGCCGAAGCAAGCATGGCCGGCTCTACGGACGAGGTTTCTTCACGACTTTCGCAAGGAGACCTCCCCAGTCGAGATGGATGCAAAGCTGAAGGCGCTTAAGCAAGATGTAAGTGAAGAATTCAATCTGTTTTTGGGTCATTTTGAAGAGTGTTGGGAAGAATTAGCGGTAGCCATGCAATTGGCTAATGGAGACTACTTCAAGCTAAACAAGTTCATGGCGTGTCTACACCCCAAGGTGAGAGAAAAAGTCGATTTCGAGAGTCCAGAGAATTACAATGGTGTGGTAGCCATTGCACGGTTGAAGAGCAAAAAGATAAAGAAGAAGATAGAGCAGGGTGTGTTAGGCTACGAGATGATGGCCCATGTTCAACCGCAGAGTCCGAAGGAAGCTGTACACGAAGAAAATCATGGAAACCGAGGTGTAGCTGTTGTGCCACAAAATTGGGTGCGCACGGTGCAAGATTTATCCGAGCAGATACAGGAGTTTTGGCTCAGTGTCATGGATAGAGGACAACCAAGAGGAGCAAGAGGTAGGGCAAGGCCACTGCCTGGTAGGTGTTATAATTGTGGAGAAGAAGGGCACTATGCACGTGATTTTCCTCAACCGCAGAGAGAAACAGGGGGCATTTACCCACTTTTTGGTAGAGGTCGAGGTTAAGGACAATACAATGGTCCAAGAGAACAAGCGGTGGAGAATCCTGTGCAGCCGGCTCCACAAAACGGAGGTGAGGTCCCTAGAGTAAACATCATAGGGGTGGATAAGCAAGATGCCAAAGTTTTGCCAATAAGAGAGTAAGAGCAGAGAGGGAGACAGAGACAACGGGAAACTAGAGCTCGCAAAGGCAAAGAGAAGGTGTACGAAGGTAGAGAGCAACCCGAGCCTAGCAAAAGAAGGAGGCGTCGTAAAATCAAGCAAGCGGATTTCCAGCTAGGGCGTGGCTATCCCGAGTACAATCTCATGAGTGATGTTCAAAATCAAAAGGCAAATATTAATTTTGGTCATCTGCTAGCTTTAAATCCAAAGTTAAGAAGGCAGTGGTCCACAAGTGTTAGCACCAGGCTGCCAAGAGCTAAGGGGAATGTGCAAGCGGTGCAAAACTTGGCTTTGAGGGTAGGTAGCCCCACTGACGTCCTTCCGCTTGTGGATGCGATTATAGAGAAGAGGATGCAGGTACAAGCCTATATAGACGGTGGAGCACAGGTTTGTGTCATGACGGAAGCAGCCATGAAAGAGACAGGGGTCAAGGCAATAGTCAAGTCAAATGTGCACATGAGGATGGCTAACCATACTAAAGCCAGGTGTCTAGGTGTGGCGCAGGATGTAAAGGTCAAGGTGATGGGCATAGAGTGCCTGATAGACTTTTTCTGTGGCGCTGCAGGCGACCCGTGGGCGCTGTGCTGGGCGTTTCGCACCGGTTTTGGCCAGGGAGGGGCGGCGCAGGTGGCACGCCCGCGTAAGGAGGATGGGCAGCGGCTCCGATTGAATGCCACATGGCAGGCGCCGTTGGGGGGGCAGTGCCCACGCCCCGCTTCACCCCAAGCTTTTGAGATAGAAAGGGAGGGCAATAGCGACCTCGCTATTGCCTCCCCCCCTCATGAAAGAGGTTAGTCCCACAGAGGCAACGCAAGGGCCAGGTTGGCCGTGGGGTTAGGTGCAAAGGGAGGGGTTCCCGCAGCGGACAAGGAACATAGAGGAAACAAGAAAGAGAGCCCGCCCAATTCAAAAGTCGTCAGGGCAAAGCAAAGGACAAACAAAAGCTAAGGGCAAGGTTGAAGCCAAGCCAACTGAAAGGGCAAAAAATGAAGGCCAAGGCCAAAACGGGGCAAAGGAGGAGTCAAATAGAGAGAGAGAGAGAGAGAGAGAGAGAGAGAGAGAGAGAGAGAGAGAGAGAGAGAGAGAGAGAGAGAGAGAGAGAGAGAGTCAAAGTCAAGCCAATTGAGCAGTATAAGGTTAAGCCCACAAAGGGCTAAAAAATGAATGATAAAAAATAAAAAATGAAAAAAGCCAAGGGGCAATAGCGACATCGCTAATGCCCCCCCACTCCCAAGTGCAAAAGGGAGAAGAAGAGAGCAGATAGAGCAAGGCGGTGTCCCCTTTCCCAAAAATGCCAATTTAAGGTGCCAAGTGGACCAATTAAAGTGTAAATTCGCAAATTAAAGCCCCCCCCCCTATAAAAGTCAAAATGGGATCAAATTAAGGGCTTTTTTCCTGGATTTTTGGATGCCGTTTGAAGCCTGCAAAGTGGAGTTCTCTAGCAAGATAACCCCTTTGTAACTTTTTCTTGAAAATGGCCATGGTGATGGCAGTGCAAGCCGGTGTATATGCTTTTTGAAGTGCAATCCAGCCACAATTGCCTCCCTTGCTATTGTTTCCCCTTCCCCCCTTCTCTTTCTCCTGCTTTCATGGTTCTCCTCGATGCCGGCTATGGGAAGTGTGTGCCCCCCCGGAACGACGGTGTTTTGAGTGAGAGAGTGAGATTGAGTAGCTATGTGTGTGTGTGTAAGGGTGGAGACAAGCAGTGGTAGCAGGTGTATCTTGTGTGGGGATTTGTGGTGTGAGCAGTGGAGATTGAGCAGGCGGTGGTCTGCTAGTGTAAAGTGTTTCTTTGAAGGTGTTTTCCGAGAGGATAGGGGTGCTGTGAATAACCTGAGCTATAGAGAGGCCCTTGTGTTTGTGCCAGGCGTGTTCCCCCATTCCCCCTCTCCAACAGGCATGGTATGTATTACTGCCCACATTCGAGAAGGCAGAACTTCAATAGAGGAGGAAACAAAATCAGATCTCTCCACCAAGGGCAAGACCACCACCACCCAGGCAACCAGGGCCGATCCCACCGGTCCAAATCCTTCGACGACCTGTACAACAACCACCACCGCCATAATCTCTCATTCCACCGCTACTTCCACCACTTACTGTAAACCAAGCGGTGAGTGCTATTAGCCTGGAAGCTAAGGGGAAGGCAGAGGTAGAAGAACCAGTTCGAGAGAAGAACAAGGAAAAAGGGAAGGTAGAAGAAGTGGATGCGATGGGAGTGAAGCGTGCCATGCACGAAGAAGCCTCTCAAAGAGAGGAGAAGATGAAAGAAAAAGGCAAGTCTAGAAAGTAGGCATGTTAAGGAAAAGGGAGAGAAGCAATGCAACAAGATTTTAGAGGCTTCGGAAGATGAGTCCACCAGTGACTATTCATCCACCTTAGGAGAAGAGACAACAACAACTGAAGAAAGTGACAGTAGCATCGAAGTAATGGGGGTCATCCTCAAAGATCCAAAAAGATTGACACAATTTAAAGCACCGCCGGCGGCAAACCAAGAGGGACTATCACGTGCGCAATCCTAGATGGATACAAGTAAGTTACATCCGATGCTCTCCAGTGAGTTAACTGGTGAAGAGAGGAAAGAATATGTCTCTATGCTAGGTAACTTCACCGCATTATTCATTGATGGTTATGATAAGATCACGGGGATCACAGTGGTTCAACACCGCATAAAACTCAAGGAAGGAAGTAATCCCGTAGTGCAAAAGCTTAGAAGGCTTGGGGTAATACAACAAGAAGCACTGCTCAAAGAGGTAAGGAATTTTCTACAGGCAGGTTTCATTTACCCCATCAAAGACTCAGAGTGGGTCTCTCCAGTGGTAGTCACACCAAAGAAGAATGGTAAGTGGAGAATCTGTGTAGACTACAAACCTCTCAATGTAGCCACAAAAAGGGATCATTTCCCCCTCCCATTCCAAGATGAAATTCTCAATGAGGTAGCAGGTCATGAGCGCTACACAATATGTGATGGCTACTCAGGCTACTTTCAAATTAGTATTGCAGAAGAAGACCAGAAAAAGAAAGCTTTTATAACACCCTGGGGATGCTTTGCTTACAGAGTGATGCCTTTTGGCCTCACCAACGATCTGTCCACATTCCAGTCTAGAGAACCAAGGTTCTCGCCTTTGGATATCACCTTCCAGATGCGAGGCATAGTATCCTTGGAGCTATGTGACTTTTGTCTTCCCATACATTCCAATCCAAATAACAATTTGAATGTCAATATGAAAGTCTTCATAAGATGAATTTTTGCATCTATGGTTCGCACATTGCTCCCGGTCCTCTCCTCCCATTTCAGCGTGGATAAGTGTCACATTGGTGAAAGCAAGGTCACTCTCCTTGGCCATGTAATTTCAGCAAAAGGGATTGAGGCTGACCCTAGCAAGATTCAATCTTTGGTATCTTTGTCATCACCCACCACAGCTAAGAAGTTGGTCTCTTTCCTTCAGAAGGTACGGTATTTAAGTAGGTTCTCATGGAGTGAAGAAAATGAGCAACAGTTTACCAAAGTGAAACAAATCCTGGCCACACTTCCCACCATTTCACCCTTCAGATGGGACAAGCCATTTTATGTGAACCCCAGTGTTGTAGGAAGTGATACACTTGCAGCCGTACTAATGCAAAAGGACCCCCAAACCTCTTTCATGTGTCCTATCTACTTCTCTAGTCATGCCATGACCCCATCAAAAAAAGGATTCACCGCAGTAGAGCACATGGTGCTCACATTAATGTTTGCCACTACAAAGTTCCGCTCTTATCTGTTGCCTAGACCCTTTGTAATTCTGACAATGGAGGAGGTCTTTTCGTATGTTATGAGACACATGGATGTCTCATCTAGGATCTCTAAGTGGCTAGTTAGATTAAAAGAGTTTGACTACACCATGCAGGTAGAAAACTCCACCAGGGCTATTCTAGTAGGTATTCTTACTCATCGTCACTATGAGAAGAAGCTGAAGGTCAACACGGAAGGTAAAGAAGTGACACCAATGGTAGAAAGTCCTAAGCTAGAAAGAGCTCCTTCTCTTATCTTTGATGGAGCATACAAAAGAACAGTGGACCAGTCTGTAGGTATCACCATTTTCAATGAGCAAAGGGAGAAAGTATTCTCCATTGGGCAGTTGTTACACTCCCACTCCCACAATGAAGCAGAGTACGCGGATTTAATTCTTGGGTTAGAACAATGTATTTTGCAAGGGATTCAACGCCTAAATGTGTTTGGCGATGCTCTGCTTTTGATAAAACAGATAAATGGCACTTGGGTTTGTAAAAATCAGGTTTTACTTGGCCAGTTGCGCTAGATTAAGGATCTTTTAAGAAAGTTTGAAGCAGTGCAATTATTTCATGTCCCTAGGGCAGAAAATCAGGAGGCAAATGCTCTAGCCAAGGAAAGAATATAAGACGTTCCCATAGCAGAAATTAAACTAAAACTGCCCCTCTTTCAAGGTAGTGATGCTATGCCTGATATCATCAGCTTCTTAGACATAGGAGAATCTCCTGAAGGGTACACTAAGGTCCAGAAACAATGGCTAGTCAGGGAGGCTACAAGATACGGCCTTGTAAACAAAAACTTATATTGCAAAGGCAAAGACCAGATTCTCAGGCGTGTACCAACCTCCAATGAGATCACGGAGGTAATCTCAAGTTTCCATGATGGTGTCTGCGGTGGTCATTTTGCTTTAGATATCACCAGTAGGAAGATTCTACAGGTAGGATTCTCTTGGCCTAGTCTGAACAGGGATGTGCATCATTGATGTAAAAAATGCAAGGCCAGTCAAGTGTCCAGTGATCGTACAATAACCTATGAGCCACAAACTTCGATCATCTCATATCGTCCGTTTGAAAAGTGGGGAATAGATGCAATTGGTCCTCTACAAAGGGCCCAATCAGGTAAACTATACATTCTAGTTGGTGTAGACTACATGACCCGATGGGAATAAGCAGCAGCCACACCACACGCATTACAGCCCAAGAGGTGGCAAAGTTCATATTCGAGCACATTTGTTGTCGTTTTCGCACTCCGCTAGAGATAATATCTGATAGGGGGCCAGGTTTCAGAGGCGACCTAGTGGGAGAACTGATGAAAAAGTTAGGCATTACACTGACATTCCACACCATACCATCCATAGTGCAATGGCCTAGTGGAAAAGGTAAACGACATGATCTGTAAAATCATCACAAAGCAGGTGAATAACCACACAAGTGACTGGAACAGACATCTCATGGACACTCTATGGGCCTACAAAATGACATTCCAAACATCACTAGGGTTCACCCCTTTCCATCTAGTCTATGGAAAGGAGGCCATTCTACCCATCAAGGTACAGATAGCCAGCTTGCGAGTCATGGCTAACCAGTTATACATCGCCCAATTTTCAATCTCTGCAACCACAACCTGGATCCGAAAAGACTCCAACTAGATAGGGAAGATGCAATCAATCACTATGCAACGCAAGCAGAGCGACACCGGCTCACCTTCAGTCCACGGCTTAAGGAAAAGGGCATGGAAAAAGGCATGTTAGTATTGAGATACAACAACAGATTTAACACTAGGAAAGACAAGAAATTTCAACCCAGATGGGAAGGGCCATTCATTGACAAAAGGCGCTACGCCAACAACAATTACAAGTTGATGCAAGCAGATGGGAGAATGCACAAGACTAGAGTCAATGGATGGAGGCTCAAGAGGTATTTTCTAAGGTTTGACCCAAAGTTCGTGCTAGATATTCCAGAGAAGGGAGAACCCTCCAACTCCGCTGCTACAGAATCAAAAGTAGGGCTAGAAGCATGAATGCCTTTAGCCAAACGGGAGAGCTAATGACGACCGTTTTTTGAAACCGCGGACGCAAGAACCAATCCCAATCCGGAAGGAGCACATTACCACGGAAAAACGATAAAAGTTGTTTTTTTTAAAACAATCACCAGCCCCCCTCTATGCTTGGCCATGGTGGGCCGCCCTTAGCTTGGCCATATTGATCCATTATCACCAGAGAACAAAGCTCTCTCTCTCTCTCTCTCTCTCTCTCTCTCTCTCTCTCTCTCTCTCTCCCCCCTGCTCGGCTCCGCCAACCCACCATCTCTCTCTTATCTCTATCCCTGTGTCACCTAGCCCAATGGGCGCATACAACAAGCCTACATCCTCTTTCTTCCACTGGTCGTCCGCTATGCATGGACAAGAGTCAAACTCTCTCTCTTGCATTATTCATACACACACACTTTCACTTTTTTTTTTCCTCTCTCTCTCTCTCTCCCCTCTCGTCCATACTCTCTTGTCTCTCTCTCTCTCTCTCTTCCGCTCTTGTTTGCCAACCAAAGCGGGGTGCCGCCATGCAAACTAAGTAACCACCACTCTCTCTCTCTCTCTCTCTCTCTCTCTCTCTCTCTCTCTCTCTCTCTCTCATTGATTCCCTCTCCATCTCTATGAAGGCACGTGGGCCAACATGGAGTAGAATCTCTCTCTCTCTCTCTCTCTCTCTCTCTCTCTCTCTCTCAACCCACCACCACACATACCCTCTCTCTCTTCCCCTCGGTGTAGAAACCAACCATGCATGGCGGAGCTACGAAGTCTCTCTCTCACTCCCTATATACAGACACACCTACACCCCTTTCTCTCGCCACACCCCTCCCTCCCTCTCTATCCCTGGCCCACTCTCTTCCCCACCTCATTGACAAAACCCCCCCCTCTTGCTCTTTGTCAGCCAGTCACAGCCCGAAGGCGCATTACATGCTCTCTCTCTCTCTCTCTCTCTCTCTCTCTCTCTCTCTCTCTCACACACACACACACACACACCACACACACACACACACACACACTCCCCGTCCTATCACAATCCCCATCCCCTCTCACCCCTCACCCACTCACCCCCGCAATGCAGCTGCATCGCTCTCTCTCTCTCTCTCTCACACACACACACACACACACACACACACACACACACACACACACACACACACACACACACACTCCCCGTCCTGTCACAATCCCCATCCCCTCTCACCCCTCACCCACTCACCCCCGCAATGCAGCTGCATCGCTCTCTCTCTCTCTCTCTCTCTCTCTCTCTCTCTCTCTCTCCACACACACACACACACACACACACACACATAATATATTGACAGGGGGCCACACGTAGATAAATCCCACAATTTCACACACACGCACACACACACACTTGAGATGTACTTATTTTTTAGGGATGCTTATTTATTTCAAAAAATGACACAGGCAACTACTTCACCTGCAGAGGAGTGATGGACAATAATGATAACAGAGTATGGCTCCAGGCTGTATACAAATATGGTTATTTACAAACCAGACTGATCCTTTGTATAATGACCCCAGCAAGAAACCGTTCTGTAGGTTTCAAAACAACAGATGTACAATCTTTCTTTAAAAAATACTTTGTCTCAGTATCAATTATGGTGGGTACGGTCTTTTTTGGCATTTTTAGATCCTTGAGCAAACTAGCCCAAGAAAAATAGTTGTGCAGTTGTAACTTATACACCTCTGGCTTGGAACATTCTCTTATAACTTTGGTTTTCAGTAGAGGACGAAGGTATAAACCCTTACAGTATCATTTGATAAATCTGTTAAAATCCTAAGTATTTTTTTTCGATGAATGCAACATACACAAAATGAGTACTTAAGTTCACAATATACAGGTTGTGTTTTTATGAAAAAAAGTACAAACAAGTGAGGTTTTTATAGTGAAGGCAATACAACTCGCCCTTGAATTTATGTGACTTTTTTCAAATCTAAAAAAATATAATTCTTCCCAAATTTAACAGGCTCTTTAAAATGTATCTGATAAAGATCAGGCTAACGAAGGCATATTCGGGTAAGTGCAACTTGCCCAGCAAAAATCATGCTGGCAGCATTAAGAGCACCGCTTAGGTCCTGGGTTATTTAAACAGCTTGCGCAATGAGTAAAAAACACAAGTACTCTCTGTAGCGCTCATGCACGAGCACATAAAGGCATCATCGCATAACACACACACACACACACACACACACACACACACACACGATACAATTTGCCATGGCAGTTCATGCTCATAGGCAATAGTATAAGCAATCTCTCCATCTCTGCACAACTCTCAGCGCAAGCAGCAAGCCTCGGGTGGCACAGAGCATATACTCACGAATCCACAACTAACGGAAGCAACACAACTCCGAGATTTCCAAAGCCAACAAATCAACTACCTAGTTGAGAAAACACAGAAGGTAAAACAGTTTGGTTTTTGGCGTTGCATATTGCATGATTTATTTACTACACATGTACGCATAAATTTCATGCTTAAGGCTTTCAAAAAAATACGCCAGGAGTAGTCAAGATAGATGGCTCTATCGTAGGCATCAAAGAATCTCTATGTTATGTATTCCTTCCATAAAACTGTAGTTTAAAAGCAATTCATACACAAGCATAAGAAAGCTCACAAAACGGTTTTTTTCGTAGACTAAAACATGACCATATTATAGCTTTGGTACAACACACATGCATATACACACGGGCATACAAGCCATCACTACACAAAAGAGGGAATGCAAGAGAAACACCACAGTAAAAAAACATAGTATTAAACAAAATTTTTCTGGGTACTAGTTTTGGTACAGTTTCGATACAGTAATGAAGGGCAAGCCATCTTTGTGATAATTGTACTTGCAAGAATACAAATGACAACAACAAATGCGGTTCAGGTACCAAAATCCATACTGTTTTGAGTACATGCATATGTTTCCTTTATGCCAAACTAAATGTAATAAGTTTTTAGAAGTAGAATTGTCAGATCCTTTGAATAAAGAGTAGCAGAAGTAAGTAATTAAGATATAGCAGGTGGGCTATAAAAACCTCCTGTGAGAATAAACAGATACAAAGTGTACATATTGAGTTTTTTTTTAAAAATAGTAATAATACAAAGGAAATGCTGCCGAAATTTTTGCAAGTTAGGATATACATACATAACAACACTCTAGTGGTTTTTTAAGCACTTAGGTATATGTAACATGGTAGACAAACATGTTGAAACATAAAAAGAGGGTGTATGACAACCTCCTGTGAGGATATTTGTCATTATGTACGATGGTTTTTTGAAAAAAGAAATGTTTTACAAACAAAATGTTGCCGAAATTTTCATAAATTCAATATACTTGGAAAAAATAGACTGGAAAGATGAATGTACATACCATAGAGATAGGGGTACCTTTAACGCAACATCAAGTATAGTATGTAAGAATATTAACCTCATGTGTGTAACCATTGTTGACAAATAGGGGTACAGGTAGACAGCTAGGATGAGCATCACTCGAGATATATTTAAGCTACAACAGATTCGGAACAAGCTCATGGCAGCACATAAAGGGAAAAAGAGAACCAAGCCAATAACAATTAGAGATCCTATCTCCAAGCTGTGTAAACCCATAAAAACTTTCACAGATCGTAATTGACCCTACTTACATAGACGAGCAAAAGAAAACATAAGATATGATTAGGAGTATGGTTGGGGTCCAGGGTGTGACACGAATAACAAGCAGTGGGGATTTCTTGATATACCTGTCACCCATTTAGTGCAAATTAATTCTAATTAATTGTACTTGCGGTTGGTTGGTAGGTAAAGATCCCTGCTCTCATCTGATAGGAGTTCCGGATTTAACTCCTACTCTGTCATGTATCAAAGTATCTTGTAATGTACTTTTTATCAAGAAATTGTTCTATATTTTGTTCTATACACAATGTGCTTTTGCAAACAGTATTTAAGTTTATCAGTATATGGTTCTGAATGATGGGATTTTTTAATTCAAACACACACACAATCTCCATCCCCTCTCGCTCCCCAATCCCTCTCATACGCTCACGCTCTCTCTTTCCCCCCCTCGTTCTCTGTAAACCTGCACAAAAAATCATTAAAAAAAGTATATATATATATTATATAAATAAACCCTCTTCCTCTCTTGTTCCCACACACATTCACGTACGCACTTACACACACACACACACACCCTCAGCACCCGCTCTCTCACTAACTCTCTCAATTCGATAAAATATAAGTATCTCTCTCACTCACACAACTACATACACACCCACATAAACACATAGTACACGCACGCATATACGCACCCACAAAAAAGGTAAAAAACGAAGGGATTCAACATCGACCTCAACATCAAAAGAAAAGAGACGACCAACTCATGCGATGCCCACACTGAAACAAGGAAAGACGCCAAAGGCATGCCCCGATCGGTCCCAAAAATGACGAACGCGCTACACCGATGCACCAGCAAGGCTCACCATTCGCTGTCATCTCGTCCACGACACATCTTTTCAGTAATATCCGTAGGTTGTCATCATTTTTTTTTAGTTTTACACCCAATCTTGTAAAAAACCCCTAATTGTAAATTATCACCTCTCTAAGTGATGGTCACAAAGGCCACCTAGGAGTTTTCATTTTTAAAACTCCCCAAGACAAAGCAAGGATCAACCATCTAGGACCCACCACCTTGCTTTGTCTCCCCTGATTAGGGCCCTAACCTAATCAGACTACCCTAAACCTAAAGCAGCCACCAGCACCTATAAAAAGGCACTGAGAGGTCACCATCAGGGGGTCAGCACTTGGTGGAATTTTTGGTGGGAGGACTTGGCAACACTTGCATCAAGAGAGAGGGGATTTAGTATAGCATTTTGGGAATGAGCACTATGTGAAGAAGCCATGTTTACACCTTGACTCCGATGGTCGCTACACATAAACTCACGCTAGTAGAAATCTCCGGGTCTATGAGTCACCTCTAGAGAACGCACTATTAGGCTCATCATCTCTCTCTATCTCTCTATCACCATGGTTGCCACCTCACCAAAAATAAGTTTGTTGTAAATATTGCATGAAAATAGTTTTCGCTCACACCCCGAGGGCTTTTTCATCACCTCTCTCTCTCTCTCTCTCTCTCTCTCTCTCTGTGCAAAGTTTTGTATTACTTTGAATCACCGTTGTCCGCGTCCTAGCCGCTCAAAGCTAGGTGGTGCCCCCTGTTCATTTCATCGTGGCCAGCTTGTCGTGCATCGGCTCCTAGCGTTTGAGGCCGTCGGGGTCCGTGTCGTGCTTTGCACTCGTCAATGCCTTGCTTGTCATAGTTTCTTTTGTGACCATGTGATGGATGGACTTATTGAATTCTAAAAAAAAAAAATATCTTCATTGTATGTTTTAACAAGTTCATTGTATATTAAGATCTTGGTTCTTGTCTTGAATCCTTTTTCTTTGATTTCTCTTGATGGCTACATTTAAATTTGTTCTTAGTTTCTTGTATCTGGTATTTTGTAGAAGTTCCGAGGAGAATATGGACATAACTAAATCTATCTACAAATCTATTTTGCAATTCTATACAACGCTTCAAGTTACATAATTTAAAGGATGACATGAGGAGGACAAGCTGAGTTGATTTCTGTTGTCAAGGTCTCTATTTTTATGTCTACTCTTGCATGGTTGCACTGACCAGCAGGTGCATTAGGCATGGATGACGCGTTGCCAATCATTCTTCTCTGGTATTGTATCATCCATCAGTTGCAGATCTTGCCTCTTACTTCGATGCAAGCTGGCTTGTCAACATCCTCTTGCTTCCAATGCATCCGTCGCAAGCGTCTTCGTCGATCGAATGATGCGCACATGGTTCAGGTCCACATGGCGGTGTCACTAGGAACCGTGGCTCAAATTTGCCATCTTGTCTCTATGTCCTCACGCTTGCGATGGGATGCCGCTCAACTGAAGCAGTGGTATATCAAACCCAGATCCATCCATTGGTGGCCCAACTTTGACGAGTGGTGTATGGAAGACCTTGAACGCCTTAAATCATTCTTTCGCATACCAAGAGGTCTTTTTTTCGAGTTGGTGGAGATGCTGTCACCTGCTCTCCGACAAGCTACATTCCAGAGTCATTGCTGACAGTGAGAGGGCAAGTATTTACAGTGAAGGTAGAAGTTTCTTTGTTGCATCTTGCTACTGGGTGTACGCTACACGTAGTGGCAAAAGTTTGAATGTGGGCTTTCAACCGTGTCAAAGATAGTAGATAACTTCATATCAGCCATACTACCATTCATGAAGGATATCATTAGATGGCCTACTACTCCTGCGGAAGTTGAGGGAACAAAAGCAGGCATGAGAAGATTCCAAGGGTTTCCCAATTGCATGGGTGCCATAGATTGCACATATAAATATGGAACGCCCACCAAAGGAGCTTGCAAGCAATTGGTATGATCAGAAAGGCAATTATTCAATGACGCTCCAAGGGATCGTCGATGAAAACCTGCGATTCCTAGATATATATGCAAGTTTTCTAGGTCCAGCCAATGACAAGAGAGTGTTGCAGAACAACTCAATCTTCCGGCTAGCACAAGCAAACCAAAGATTGGAGGGAGACCCCTTTTGCCATCGTGGCTATAGTATTCGTGAGTACATCATTGGGGATGGTGGTTATTACCATTTGCCTTGGTTGCTTGTGCAATTTTCGGAGCCTTGCACACCATCGCATTCTCGAGACAACTTCCGCCTATCCTCCTCACACATGGTTGTGGAGCGCTCCTTCCTTCGGACGACTTAAGAATGCTTGGAGAATCCTAGATGGCAAAATCAAGAACCCCAATGTCGTCAAAGTCCCCAAGGTGATGGCTGTCTGTTGTATGTTGCACAACTTGGCCATTGATCACAGCATGGATGTGGACAATGAAATGGATCATGAACTTGCAAGATACAATGATCACGATGGCCATGCGCACAACAAAGAAAATGCGATCAACGCGGAAACAGTCATGAACTACTTGGATGAGTTGCATGGAACTCACCTATGAGTGTTGCTTGAGTAGCGAGCGGTTTTTGGATAGATTTTTGCATATTGTTCAGCATGCAACATGACCTCAATAACCTTGAAGTCTTTTTCACTTCATGCTCTGTTTTTTGGGCTAGCTGAATTTTAGTCTTTGCATTTGAGACAGTCTCTTTGTGGTATGTAAGACTCAATAAATTTAGTAGTGGTGATTGTGTAGCTGAAGTCTTTTTAACCTTGAAGTCTTTTACACTTCATGCTCTCTTTTTTTGGCTAGCTGAATGCATTTGAGACAATCTGTTTGTGGTATGTAAGACTCAATAAATTTAGTAGTAGTGATTGTGTAGTTGTGTCACTCTCAACCAAGAATTCTTTTCTGCTTGGTTTACTTTGGTGAGTGTGAGAAGTTGTCTCCGAGAAGTTGGTTGTCGGCGGACAGGAAGCCCCGCAGCCCATTGGTGTGGAGAGCTTCATGGCAGTTTCTCCTTAAGCAGGTGCATGGCTGAAGCTGCTAGCGTTTGTGTATCCTTGTAGAAGGTGGCGTTGGTTCTTGCAGGAGGTGAAACATTCAAAACGCGAACTGGAACGAGCAGGTAAAATGTATCCCTAACTATGATGTGGGAATGCAACACGTTTTCTAAGGTCCTGCTTTAGGCATAGTAGAAAAATTTAAAACTATCGTAGGCTACATCATATGCTTTAGGCTGCTTTAGACGTTCCATTTATCGTAGGCTACATCCTGATGTTGCCGGATGCCCACCAACGTGTAACAACACCGATCACTGGTCAAACACGGCTAGAAATCATTTATGCAAGAGGGTTCCAAAATGGAAAAACCTAATATAATGGATTGACCTGACATGCAGACCCTAAGAAAAGCATCACAAAATTGCCGATACCAAATCCCTTAAGACTCAATAGACAAGCCTTGGCTTTGAAGATGTAGTAATTGTCAGAGTGAGCAGTAGAAGGTGGAGAGAGAGAGAGAGAGAGAGAGAGAGAGAGAGAAGAAGAAGAAGAAGAAGAGTTTTAACGTCATAGGAAACTATCCCAAGAGACCTTAAAGATCTAGCCGACGAGGAGTTGAACTCAAGACCTGTTATTGAAGAGGGAAATGGCATAACCAATCTACCACACTTGGGTGATAGAAAGGTTATACCATTTTCCTCCTTTTATTAGCACACACACCGACCCCCACACACACCCGAGAAGAAGAGAGTTTTAACGTCGTAGGAAACTATCCCAAGAGACCTTAAAGATCTAGCCGACGAGGAGTTGAGTTCAAGACCTGTTATTGAAGAGGGAAATGGCATAACCAATCTACCACACTTGGGTGATAGAAAGGTTATACCATTTTCCTCTTTTTATTAGCACACACACACACCCGAGAAGAAGAGAGTTTTAACGTCGTAGGGAACTATCCCGAGACCTTAAAGATCTAGCCGACGAGGAGTTGAACTCAAGACCTGTTATTGAAGAGGGAAATGGCATAACCAATCTACCACACTTGGGTGATAGAAAGGTTATACCATTTCAAGACCTGTTATTGAAGAGGGAAATGGCATAACCAATCTACCACACTTGGGTGATAGAAAGGTTATACCATTTCCCTCTATTTATTAACTCACACACACACACCCGAGAAGAAGAGAGTTTTAACGTCGTAGGAAACTATCCCAAGAGACCTTAAAGATCTAGCCGAGGAGGAGTTGAACTCAAGACCTGTTATTGAAGAGGGAAATGGCATAACCAACCTACCACACTTGGGTGATAGAAAGGTTATACCATTTTCCTCTTTTTATTAGCACACACACACCCGAGAAGAAGAGAGAGAGAGAGAGAGAGAGAGAGAGAGAGAGAGAGAGAGAGAGAGAGAGAGAGAGAATGGCGGTGGACACACAAGAGAGAAATGGAAAAGGCTGGCAAGCCCCAATAACTCAAGATGGCAAAAACTATTGTGTACAAGATGGCAAGATGTGAATGGGAGAGTGCATCCCCCCCCTCCTATATATAGGAGAATAGGAGGTAGGTAGGGCAGACAAGAAGCCCCAACGACCATGCAGAAAACCCATAAATGAGGAAAAAATGAAAAAAGGACCAGAATAGGTCCGACCGGGTAAAGTGTTGAGCAAAACCCTAAATGTGCTTGAAGATCCCTATCCAGCAGGTGTACGGGTAGCCAACCCACAACCAAGGGCCAGTGCACGTGATGTGTGTGAAGCCTGTAGGCAGGGTGTGAAGCATCTGGAGATGAAGAATCTAACAACCCCCCCTCAACGACAGATGCGGAGTCGCTGAGGAAGAAGATGCAACACGCCTAGCAAATCTGGAGTGTGAAAAGAAGAAGCACCAGCCAAACAAAAAACGACGAACCGTCTAGCACCAATGTGATGATGACCGAAGCTAGGTCAGGCTGATCAAGTCGCACAAGGAAGCTGAAGGAGAGGCTAACAATAGAACAAGTCGCTGAAGAGGATTTACGTGAGGGAAAGATTTACGTGAGGGAAAGATAGTACCATGAGAAGAAGTAGATGAGGAGCCAGACGTGTAACTACAGAAGAAGTGGTAGCTGATGATGTCAATGTAGGAGCACCAGATACAGGAGCAAGGCCGGGACACACGGCATTGGCAGGATCGTTAAGCCAGTCCCAAAGGTCAAACTACATAAGCATCACCATGATCCTCATCTTCCAGACGACAAAGTTGGAGCCGTCAAGCTTTTTGCCGGGAGGAAAGATGGGCATGGCTCAGAGTGTCGCCATAGATACAGACAAAAAATCAGCAGAGAAGTCTCGTGTGTAAAATCATAAGCAAAGGTGAGGATAGGATTGGAAAACCACTCCGGATAGAACACCAAAAGACCGCGAAGTAGACGGTACATGACAGGAGAGGCAAGGGAAACCCGAAGGGATGCCGATGAAGCAAAGTCGAGGTGCTGTCCAAACTTGAAATCCCAGCAAAAGGGAGCTCGAAACACCGCGAGAACACAAGGGTTTGAGCAAAAAAAGCCAGGTGATGAACACCGGATGCCGAGGCTGGTAAGGTGAGGGCTGTAAATGCACCAAAACAGGCTGAAAATCAGCAGGTAGTTGATCGGGAAGTCGTCGGCAAAGGCACGTGATGGTTCAACTACCAAGCGGGAAGACCAAGGGGCAAGGAGCTGTGAGAGTCAGCGTCGGAAAGAGTGTGAGCCACGCGCGCCGAAAACAATGGAGAGATGGAGAGAAGAGAGAAGAGAGAGAGAGAGAGAGAGAGAGAGAGAGAGAGAGAGAGAGAGAGAATGCAAGTGTCTGCAAATGATGCTCTCAATACACAATCTATATGACTACAAGACCCAAGCATTCTATTTATAGAATCTTAGGTTGAGGTAGGGCAAATATGTGTAACTGGATGGGTGGCCAACTCGGGACAATCACTAGCCGTACAAAATGGCAAAGCAACGGTGGTGTAACACCCCCTCTCAGCATCGGATGTTCAGACAACACAGAGGAGTCGAAGATGAGAAGCCAAAGTTCGTTGAGGTACAACCTTTGTGAAGATGTCTGCTGCATTGTCCGTTGTAGGAACATACTCCAAATGAAGATCTCCATCCAAAACTTGCTCCCGAACATAGTGGTATTGCACCTCAATGTGCTTTGTCCGAGCGTGAAAGATAGGGTTCTTGGCAATAGCAATGCAACTCTGATTGTCGCGCAAAAGACAAGTCGTAGCAATCTGGGGAAAACACAACTCTCCCAGTAATCTCCGTAGCCATATGGCCTCACAAGCAGCATAGCAAGCTGCTCTATACTCGCCTCTGTAGAAGATAGCGCAACGGTGGGTTGCCGCTTAGTGCTCCATGAAATGGGTCCCGAGCTGAGTGTGAAAACTACTCCTGTAGTAGAGCGCCGAGAAACTGGATTTCCTGCCCAATCTGAATCGCACCAACCAAGTAAGGTACAACCCTTGGAGTGACCATAGATGTTAGGTGCAGCGGAATGAATGTTGTTTTTTCTCAAGATTAGTGATCTTTATTTGCTCAAGGTTCCTTTTAGTTCTTAGGGAAAGAGAGAGCTTTCCGTCTTATGGAGAGTGCTATGATCACGAACAAAGTGAGTGGATTGTGCGTGCAAGTGAATGAGACTGAGAGAAGGAGAGAGAAGAGATACGACACCCGAGAGGTTGTAAAACCCTCCTCCGAAGGCCCCACTCTCGTCGGCGAGAGTGGTCTATTCTTTGATTGCACAAAGGTGTACAATGCGTATGCAATGGATTATGCAACTTGGTCTATGCCGATGACGACGACGACGATGACGATGACGACGACGATGGCTGAAATTTGAGATCTTCTAATCGCTGAATTTCGGGACTGTTTCGGTGGCTGAAAATGACTGTTTTGGCTGCGTTTTCTTGGCTGAAAAATGAGGTTTCTTAGGGCTGAAAACTGATGGTCTTTACGGCCTGAATCTGCTACACTTTAGGTGAATAATGCCGATCTTAATTTGCTGCTGAAATCCAAAAACGCCAGGGGCTGAAATTGGTCCTTCTGTCGTCGGGGTTCTGCAAATGCAAAAACGCTAGGCTGATCTGTTGTGTCGTGATGACGCCGGGGCTGATCTGTTGTGCACAAATCGCCAAGGCTGATCTGATGCAAAAACGCTAGGTCTTCTGTGGAGAAAACGCCAGAGTAGTCGCGAGGGTTGGTCTTGCAGAGAAGTTGCCTGTTGAGCAAGGTGCTCCTGCTGCCTCTTCTGCCAAATAGTGCTAGCTCTAGTTTGCTTATATACAAACTTAACAAAATTGCCCTACCTACTTTTGTTGGAAAGTCAATTAAAAATAATAAGTGAAAATACCAATAAATAGGAAAATAGGCTAAATGCACTAGAAAATTCCCTTAACTGATGCTAATGGACTCTGATGGGAATTCCGATGATCATGATGTGTGCAACCGGAGGATATGCATCTATGCTAAGTGACTGGGCATGCACGGTCTACGAATAGACTCACGAAAGTGCTAGATCACTGCTAATCTAGACTTAACTGAACTAACTGAACCGTGCTGTGGTGTAGCTTGTCCACGGACACATAAGGTTGGGATGTGTCACGTGACATCCCCTCCTTTTCAAAGTGAGGTACTGGTACCGAACTGTATGGCGTCGAGGGAGATCGCCAACAGCATCCGGAATCCTAGAAGGGACTCTTCGCCGGCCCACTCTGCTGTGTGGGTCGAGCGGTACTTGAACTTCATAAAGGTCTGCAACGCTTGCTTCTTTGGGCCGCGCCGAAAGCGACACAAAGTCTTCTGAATCTCTTTTCTTGCTTCAGCTTCGTCTAGAGTCCTGCTTCTTTCGTCTTCAAGAATCTCCATGGTTGAAAATTCCTGAAACCATCTCCAACACAAAACCATGAATATACCCATTCCATGTAAAGTGAAGGAAAAAAATCTTGTCTTCTCTAAAGACTGTGTATGCAATGTCGATGAACATAGAGATAGAGTGGCAACCTGTTCATCAAACACATGCAAACAATGCGATCGAAGCTTTTCTGTTTGATCGAAATCAATCAACTGTGGCAAATCACAATGGAAATACCCATGCTTGGTGCTCATACAATCATGTGCTCTTTCGGAAACTGTGTCATGCCAAAGAAGAGACATGGAATGTGACTTCCTGACATAAAAACTTTTCAACTTTTCATGAACAATCCGCATACATTTGTGCTCATCCATGAGAGAAACGTGCTCAACATACAATTTGTCATGCCTAGGAAAAGGGATCACATAACGATGCTGACTAAAATACAGGAAACCGTCACGAATGAAAGACTCGAACAACGTGTGCGTATCAATCATGCGAACACATAATACTTCTTGTGATGGTTCTTTGGACCAAGGCTCGAGAGCCAAGATCGCTTCTTCGAGATCTATCGGATCTTCTTGTGGGGGATCTGTGAACCTCAACTCGAAAGCCAAGATCGATTCTTCCTGAATGATTGAATCGTCCTGTGGGGGTTCATTAGACCTCGACTCGAAAGACAAGATCGGATCTTCATGATTGATCGAATCTACAACGAGGTTAGTTTCGCTAGGAAAAGCATCCACTAGCACATCATCCTTGTGAACAATCACGTCTTCATGCAACTCATCATGCTTGTGAGAAATCACATCTTGATCATGCAAATCATCATGCTTGTGAGAAATCACATCTTGATCATGCAAATCATCATGCTTGTCATTGTCATCCAAATCATTATGCAAATCATTGGCATCCAAATCATCATGCTTATCATTGTGCTTCAAATCATCATGCTTATCTTTGTCATCCAAATCATCATGCTTGTCAATCAATTCATCATGCAAATCATTGTCATTCAATTCATCATGCTTCTCATCATCATCATGCTTCACACAATCATGTAAATCATGTGTGTCATGCTTTGGAGAAGAAGAAACGGAGAGAGTCTCCTTTTCCCGAATTTCGTGCATCGGTGCCGGCACTTGAGAAAAGAGCTGCAACAAGGCGGCTTTCCTTTCTTTGTACTCATGCTTTATGGCTGCCATTCTTTCTTCGTGTTCACGCTTTCTTTCTGCATTTCTTGCTTCTCGTTCTAACTTCTGTTTCAGAAAAAATTGTTGCAAAGCCTCCATAGGAGTTAGTGCAATCTTTGTCCTAGATGGGAAAGGGGGAGGGTCGGAAAAACCTCCTGGTAGAGAAAAATCTTCTTCGCCTCTCTCATGCTCATCACTTCCAAGCGAAGTATCCATTCCGCTTCGAGTGATGATCATCCTGCAATCATGGGTTCTTGTGGGTTCTTGGGTTCTTGGGTTCTTAAGTTCACAAGGAACGTGGGTTCTTGGGGGTCCTTGATTCATGAGAATCTTGGGGTCTTGAGGATCTTGAGGTTCTTGAGTCTTGAGGGTCTTGAGTTCTTGAGGTTCTTGAGTCTTGAGGGTCTTGGGTTCTTGGGTTTTTCTTTCGCTTGCAAATCACGTTGAGAAGGATCTTCTCTTCACTCGAGTTCTACTCCTTTCTGCGGGCGCACCCCTTGGCGGCCTTGCGCTCACACCAAGGTTGCTTTTTCCCACCTCACATCGATTGGCCGGCCGCTGAGTGCACAGGCCGCTCTCAATGAGTGAAAAGAGACACAAGGGGAGGCTGGACAAGCCCTTCTTTCTTGGGATTCCTGTCACTCTTCAACAAAACACGATTAGGAATCACCACGCCCAAGTAAACTTGGGTTCGTGCGATCGCAACAAGCAAAAAAAATTCTTGTGGTTCTTTCCTTGAGTAATGCAGAACACTTCCAAAGCTCTAATACCAATGTTAGGTGTAGCGGAATGAATGTTGTTTTTTCTCAAGATTAGTGATCTTTATTTGCTCAAGGTTCCTTTTAGTTCTTAAAGAAAGAGAGAGCTTTCCGTCTTATGGAGAGTGCTATGATCACGAACAAAGTGAGTGGATTGTGCGTGCAAGTGAATGAGACTGAGAGAAGGAGAGAGAAGAGATACGACACCCGAGAGGTTGTAAAACCCTCCTCCGAAGGCCCCACTCTCGTCGGCGAGAGTGGTCTATTCTTTGATTGCACTAAGGTGTACAATGCGTATGCGATGGATTATGCAATGGATTATGCAACTTGGTCTATGCCGATGACGACGACGGTGACAACGACAACGACAACGACGACGACGATGGCTGAAATCTGAGATCTTCTAATCGCTGAATTTCGGGACTGTTTCGGTGGCTGAAAATGACTGTTTTGACTGCGTTTTCTTGGCTGAAAAATGAGGTTTCTTAGGGCTGAAAACTGATGGTCTTTACTGCCTGAATCTGCTACACTTTAGGTGAATAATGCCGGTCTTAATTTGCTGCTGAAATCCAAAAACGCCAGGGGCTGAAATTGGTCCTTCTGTCGCCGGGGTTCTGCAAATGCAAAAACGCTAGGCTGATCTGCTGTGTCGTGATGACGCCGGGGCTGATCTGCTGTGCACAAATCGCCAAGGCTGATCTGATGCAAAAACGCTAGGTCTTCTGTGGAGAAAGACGCCAGAGTAGTCGCAGGGGTTGGTCTTGCTGAGAAGTTGCCTGTTGAGCAAGGTGCTCCTGCTACCTCTTCTGCCAAATAGTGCTAGCTCTAGTTTGCTTATATACAAACTTAACAAAATTGCCCTACCTACTTTTATTGGAAAGTCACTTAAAAATAATAAGTGAAAATACCAATAAATAGGAAAATAGGCTAAATGCACTGGAAAATTCCCTTAACTCATGCTAATGGACTCTGATGGGAATTCCGATGATCATGATGTGTGCAACTGGAGGATATGCATCTATGCTAAGTGACTGGGCATGCACGGTCTACGAATAGACTCACGAAAGTGCCAGATCAATGCTAATCTAGACTTGATTGAACTATTTGAACCCTGCTGTGGTGTAGCTTGTCCACGGACACATAGGGTTGGGATGTGTCACGTGACAATAGAACACACCATGGTCTATGGTGACGTTGATGTACCGCAAAGTACGTTGGGCACACTGCCAATGTCGCTGACGAGGTCGGGTGTTGAAGGAACTGAGGACAAAAACTATGTAACAGATGTCTGGTCAGGAATAAGTCAGCCATACGAGACAGCCAATAACATTCCTGTACTGCTCGAAGTCAAATTTGTGGGGAAAAATCGTGATACATTCTCTCCGGGCTCAAGAGGAGTGTCAGTCGGTCTGCAGCCTCTCCAGGATAGCATTCGCATACTTCCGCTGAGAAAAGAAGATGACATTTGGTGTCTGAAAAATCTGGAATCCAAGAAAATAGTGAAGAAGCCCAAGATCAGTCATCTCCAAACGCGTCTCCATAGCTTTCATGATCAACTTGATCCTGCTGGTCCAAGAGCCTGTGAAAATGAGATCGTCCACATAGACAATCACTATCGCAACCAAAGAGCCATCAGAGACAACATAACAGTTGGAATCTAATGAGGTACGCCATAACCCCAGCTTCACGAGAAACTGGTAAAGTGTGAGGTCCCACTGTCGTCCAACCTGCTTCAATCCATACAATGCTTTCCACAACTGATAGACCCAACCCAGGAGGTTGCTCCACATAAACTTCTTTATCCAAACCTCCATTCAGAAACGCACTTTTCACATCCATCTGGAAGATAGACCAACCAAAGTTCGCTGCGAGAGCAAACACTATGTGTATGGTAGTCATGCGAGCGGCGGGAGGAAAGGTCTCATCAAAGTCCACGCTTGGTCGCTGTGTGAAACCCCGAGCAACAAGTCTTGCCTTGTGTTTGTCGAGGGAAACCATTGGCCTTGTACTTTGTCTTGAAAATCCATTTCGTAGAAACCACCTTCCGCTTGTTGGGCCTGGGAACCAAAGTCCAGGTTCTATTCCGCTCGATAGCGTCCATCTCTGTCTGCATGGCACGCTTCCAGCAATCATGCTGGAGTGCTTCCTCCACCGAGGAAGGCTTCACCACCTAAATCTAAGACATGAGTGCAAAGTTCACGAACTTTGCGCCATCATAAACTTGCCTGTCCTTGAGGCGTGCAAAACGTCGAGGCTGTCCAGGGTCTAGCAAGTCTAGTAACTTCGTGACTCCAGAGGAAGAAACCGTAGAGTAGAGCCAACCAGGAACTAACTTCTCCTTGCTAGGTGGGACCGCCTCCACCGAAGGAGAACCATCATCCACATCACAAACGGAATCTGACATGGCATGATCGGGTGAAGTAACTGGCTGCGGTGTAGAGGGAACAGGAACAGGAACAGGAACAGGGATAGGGATAGGATAGGGTGTAGGAGGTGGACGAGGAGGAGGTAGGGAAGGTATAGGCTTGGATGCTGCCCCCTCTGCAAGTGTGCTGAAGAGCTCCATGAAAGTCACATCACGACTAACTGTGGTGGTCTTGGCGTCAGGATCATAAAGCCGGTATCCGTCAGACTCTTGTGAATAGCCAAGGAAGATGAGCTTTGGCACATGGACAAAGGCCGGACACCCAAAAACTCGAAAGGGTGAGACCGAGGGCTTGTGCCCGTAGTAAGCCTGATAAGGAGTCATGTCCTGCAAAGCATGGGTAGGAGAACAGTTTTGGATGTAAACCGCCGTGTTGCATGCCTCTGCCCAGTAAACCTGTAACAGACTTGGACACTCCAAGTCAAGAATCAATCGCGACAACACCAAATAACCACTTCAAAACAATTCACAGATCACAATAGATTTGCACTGGCCCGGCGGAGTTCCGTGCCTAGAGATATTGGCCCCAAAGACTGGCGCCCCTTTCGGTATTTCTTTTTGTATTAATCAATCATCAAAATACAAGAGAGCGGTTAGTGTTTCACTCTTAGACTCTGCGTCCAGATGCTCTGAGAAGTGAAGCCCTCACCTCTTATTTAAAGATACAAGGGATGCCCAAAAGCATAGCCCCAAAAGCTTTTAAAATAAAAAGCATAAGTTCTCTCTCTCTTAGAGAGTCTTTTCTCTTTTTTTTATAAAAAAAGCAAAATTCGCGTCGCTCATCATTTTGTTTCTCTTTTTTTATCCAGCCTTTGCGATTTCCGAAAATTAGGGTTTCTGCTGTCCGCCACGTCATCACTTTGTGACATACCCCCCTCTTGAAAGCATTGTAATCGACCGCGATTACGCCTGCAAAACTGACAAAAGCCATAAAGCATCTTAGCAGACACTGACTGTTAGTACCTACGTACTAGGAACACACATCTAGCACATGTACAAAATCGACAGTCACATCACACGACATCACACGACATCACATGACATTCAACATTCATTCGGATCTTAGACCATGATTTATCGGCAATGTAGCTAGCAATCACATCTAGGTCCAATCGGGACCTCATCGATGTCCGATTGACTAACCCCTATTGCAACCATGTCTATTCGAGATCAATCAGACCAAAATGTTGCAGTCGTTTCGGCTATCAGTTCCTACACTCACAAGAAGTCAAGAACAAATCGGTATCATTATCAGGAATTCCATTTCATAAAGTCATCCAGCAAAATACTGTCAGCTCTCAGTATCCTTGAAGCTCAAAGAGACATCAGTGACTTTAGTATCAAAATCAAGGCATCTGTTGACAAAGGAGCAGAGTGACTCCCCTCTTGTGCATCCCACTACATCAGATCTCTGGCCAAGCTGAATTTTGGGTTCCGTTTGGGGTAGACTATGCTAAACCAAAACATTGAGGTAAAGTTTCACAATCCGAGGAGTATCTGCTAGGTCCTCCTCCTCCATCCACTTCGCATCAAATGCAGGAAAGTTCTTGAACTAAACCAAGAACCGCCTTCGGACTTTACCTTTCTTCGTATCCGTATGTGCCAAAATCTGGAACAAGGGTGTCCTCGTTCTCTTCCACTATGGGTTGCTCATCAGGCTCCCCATCATCAGGCACATCACCCTTAACAGGTTTCAAGAGACTCACATGCAATGCATTGTGAATCCTCCAAGTATCTGGCAGTTTCAATCGGAAGGAGACATCATTTATCTTTTCAGTTATCTGGAAAGGTCCGTAGTATCGCATACTAAGCTTTGGAAAAGGCCTCTCCTTTCCCTTTTTCTTTCTTAGGCGTGCCTTCTCAAAAGTAATAGCACCCAATCATCCTCCTTCAGTTTCAAGTCGCGACGATGGCGATCCGCTGCCTTTTTCTGTCGTTCTTGAGACTTCTGCAAAGTCTCGCGAACCTTGGCAAAAGCCGTATCCAAATCTCGCGAATATTCATCCACTTCAAATATCTAATCTTTCGTGCTCAGGAAGAATGGAACCTTCGCAGCACTTTCAACAATCTCACATGGCGTCTTCCCCGTCGAAGAGTGTATCGTGTTATTGTAGGCAAATTCCACCAAAGGTAAGTTCTTTTCCCATTGAGTCTTCTGATCCGAGATACAAGACTTCAATAAATCTAAAATCACTGAATTGGCAATCTCAAATTGCCCGTCAATCTGCAAGTGGAACGATGACAAGAGCTGCAACCGCGTGCCAATGTTCTCCCAAATTGGCTTCCAAAACAAACTCATAAATCTGGGGTCTCTGTCGGAGACAATCGTCTCAGACGTGCCATGTAATCGGAAAATCCTCGTGATCATTCTGTGTAATCGGGAGATCAAAAATGAAATCCATTTCAATACTTTCCCAGGGGCCTTATGCCTGTCAAACTTGACCTTCTGGCACACTGCGCACAACTCTTCCACGTCCTTTTTGAGTCACGACCAAAAGAAGTATCTCTCTACCCCTTTCATGGTGGTAGCAATGCCGCGGTGACCCGTAAAAGGTGGACAGTGGCATTCAGTCATAACCTTTTCCCTCAACGGCTGTGTAACGCACAGCATAGTCTTTTTCATCATGTAGCCTTCCCGAAGGGAGTATACAGCTACTGTCTCCCCATCCCGTATCCGTGTGAAAATATCTGCAAAATCTGTATCTGTGGCACACTGATCGACCATATCCTCGAAGCTCCTATGATGTATCGCGGAAATAGCCAGAACCAACGGTTTTTGAGACAGCATCTGCCACCACATTCTTTTGTCCCTGCACGTGGACAATCTGGAAGTGAAACTGTGACAAGATGTTCGCCCACCGCATCTGCTTTTCCGAAAGCTGCTTTTGTGACAAGAAGTAGCGTAAACTCTGATGGTCTGTAAAGACAGTAAAATCCGCTCCGAGTAGGTAATGCCGCCACTGAGTAAGAGCATGGATAACCGCCAAAAGCTCTCTCTCATAAATCTGTGCTGTCATCTCCGGCCTAGAGAACAAACGGCTCTCGTAAGCTATGGCATGGCCTTCTTGCATCAAGACTGCACCCAGACTACGACCACAAGCATGACAATATACTTCAAATGACTTCTGCAAGTCCGGCAAAGTCAAAATAGGTCTCGTAGTCAATTTCTCTTTCAATGTCCGAAAGGCAATCACCTCTGTGGGTCCCAACGAAAAAGGTACTCCTTTCTCTGTCAAGGTATGCAAAGGGGAAGCAACCTTTGCAAACTTTCGTATGAACCGCCTGTAGTACGAACACAGTCTAAAGAAGCTTCTAACTTCATGGACATTCCTCAAATCGGGCCAATCACGGATAGTCTCTATCTTGGCCGGGTTCATTTGCACTCCTGCTGCTGACACAATGTCCCAAAAAGTGTATCTCTGGTAGGAAAAATTCACTTTTCTTTGCATTAATCACTAACGTGTGATCTCGTAATGCCTGAAAGACTTGAAGCAGATGATCTTTGTGTTCTGCCTCATTCTTGGAGAAAACAATGATGTCGTCAAAGAAAGTGCCAACAAATAGCATGTACTCTCGAAAAATCCTATCCATCATCCGGTTAAATGTCGCACGAGCATTGGTTAAGCCAACAGGCATCACCACAAACTCAAATAACCCAAAAGTCGTCCGAAAAGCTGTCTTGTAGACATCTCCTAGCACTATCCTGATCTGATGATATCCACTCTTCAAGTCAATCCTGCTAAAGCACGAGGATCCTTGTAACCTGTCAAGTATATCATCGATCCTAGGAATCGGAAATCTGTTCTTGATGGTGATTTTGTTGAGAGCGCTATAATCGATGCACATTCTCCAAGATCCGTCTTTCTTCAAAACCAACAACACTGGAGATCAATACGGTGAAGTACTAGACTGGACAAGACCCTTTTCCAAGAGGTCTTTCACTGGGTTCATAATCTTTTCATTCTGTACTCGGCTCACACGATAAGGTGGCCGATTCGGTGGCGTGCTTCCAAGTATCAGATCAATGGTTTAATCTTCAGGCCCTCTGAAAAGCAATCGGCATGAGTGTGGAGAAAAAAATCTTGGCGTTCTTTTGATCAGGTCAAAACATATTCAACCTTTATCCATCGTTCAGTTCTCTCCCAAAAGAATGAGTAAGAAACTGAAGTTCATCAAGTACAATCTCTAAGCCCTTCATTTATCAAAGTCGCTTTCTTGGCCCGGTAGTCAACCACGGCGTAGTTCTTGTGGTACCAAGGGATCCTGAGTAGAACGTCACTTGCGTGCCCTGAACACCCCTGTCATTGCAAACGAAGTTTGTCAATGCTCGGTGTAATGGGAACATCCCATCCGGGTGCCAATCGAACTACCTCCGCCTGTGGTGTCAGTCTGTCCGGCGTAGTTTCCAAATTGAGCCGCCAATTCCAAGTGAAAAGAAGTTGGCCTTGGCTCCTTCAAAAGAGCTTCCTGATCCTTCGCTTTGCCCCAAAAAGCGGCAAAGTGTGTACTTCCACTCATGTGATTCGGTGCAAGTCCCACGCCATGTGGTACCAGTTCTGCTTTTCTATCTGCCATGCTCCTCAACTGCTCTCGAACTCTCAGGCCTGTCGTCGTTCTTTATCATTCTGATCTTTCTGTGCCTTATTAGGGCACTTCGCGGAGATATGTCCATGTTCCCCGCATCCAAAGCACTTCCCCTCTCTGATGAAGTGAGCTCTCTCCTCAAGAGTAAGCTTGGGTCGTGCATCCTTTTTCTCTGGGTTGCTCTTTTTCTTTCTACTGTCCCATCAACTCCTGAATAGAAGCTGACTTCTGTTCCAAGCAATGATCTCGGATCTCTGTAGGTAGACCCAAGGTAAACCGCTCAATCTGTTCTCTGAATGAGATCTTCTTGAATGAAAAGGCGGGTAGAAAAGAGCTCCAGAATCTTTCACAATGAGCATTGATTGTATCTTTCTTGGTCATCCGACGATGGTTCCAAGCAGCTTGTATATCTCGTTCATATTCTTGCGTCAATCAGGAAGAAATAAAAAGCTTTTTAAATTTCAACCATTTAACTGGCGCAGTCTTGTTTAAAAGAAGCGTGGACCACCAAGTACGAGCATTCCTCTTAAAGTAAGAGGCAGCTCTCCGAATCTTGGAGTACTCTGAATAGCCTCCTCCCGCAAAAGCGCTGTCAAACTGCTGTATAAAAGACAAAGCCTTCGAAGCATCTGAGTATCCTGAAAAAGTATCAAACTTGATCGAGTGGCCACCTTCCTTAAACTTTCGGACTTTCTTGCTTTTATCTTCGAGAAAGTCATACTGGTTAACTTTGTAAAAATTCTTCTTGTTCGCATAAAAGTTTCCGTCATCGGAATCTGAGCTGTCTGCAGACGAGTCCTCTGTAGAAGTGTCACTCACTGGGCGAGACATAGACTTCCTTGCCTTTTTTTCTTGCCCTTTCCGAAGCGTTGTTTCTTGCTTTGCTTTTTGCTTTTCCTGTCTTCTTCGCTCTCAAGTCTGAAGAGCTAGAAGAAATGTCAGAAGAAGAAGAAGAAGAACTGGGTAGGTCTTCAAACTTGACGCGCTTCTTCAATTTCTTTGCCTTGTCAAATGTCGACCGACGACCCAAATATCCCGGGAAGTCAGTGCCTTTCTTCTGCTTTTTGCCTTTCTTTTGCACGTCGAAAAGCTCAACAATCCGTGCATCAACCACGTTCTCCAGTTCCTTCTCCGTATATTTCTCAGAGGCAGAAGGTTTCTTGAGCGCGGGTTTCGGGAGTGGTGTTGTGGTTCTTTGCCACTCCATCTGTACCTCTTCCAAAGAGGTCTGGTTCATATATTTTGCCATCTTCGGGTCCTTGGCAAAATTGAGCATCATCTTTGTTGCATCGCCAATCAATTGACGACCCTCCATCTCTCTTTGCTCCGCCTGAGTAGGCCGAGGCGGGCCATACTCTCTGTCTGAATCTTCGTTGTGATCCCAGCCCGCATCTCCAGATGTAGAGGGAGTCAAGTGATCATTGCTTGAAGCCATAGGTGCCGTGGAAAAAAAAAAAATCAGGGATCGGATTTCCCGTGGAAGAGAAATCGGCTGTGCTCTGATACCACTGTAACAGACTTGGACACTCCAAGTCAAGAATAAATCGCGACAGCACCAAATAACCACTTCAAAACAATTCACAGATCACAATAGATTTGCACTGGCCCGGCGGAGTTTCGTGCCTAGAGATATTGGTACCAAAGACTGGCGCCCCTTTCGGTATTTCTTTTTGTATTAATCAATCATCAAAGTACAAGAGAGCGGTTAGGGTTTCACTCTCAGACTCTGCGTCCAGATGCTCTGAGAAGTGAAGCCCTCACCTCTTATTTAAAGATCGAGGTCCTAGCAGCCTGCTGAAGCTGCTGATAACATAGATGTCCAAATCGTGCACGCCATAGAGAAGAAGACTCCGTGGTCCTAGACAAAAGAGCAGTGAGGCGGTATAGGGAACCATCGCGCTCACTGCGTGCAAGGATAGTACCTGTCGTAGAATCAGAAATGGTGACTGTGCCACTCCCAAAGTGTATGTCAACTCCCTGAGAGTCCAAACTCGACACAGAGAGGAGGTTGAAGGCCATGTCCGAAACGTAAAGCGCCTCCACTGAACTGACCTTCGGGTCTAAGGTAGAACGAAAGAGGGTAATCTGGCCTGTGCCAGACACTGGAATCTCCATAGTGACGGTCTGACCGTGAGTCTCCTTGAGAGAGCTCAACAACCCAAGTGCCTGACTGCGATGTAGCAAGAGCGTGGTCTATCGTCGCGACAAGAGCGGTCCCCGCCATCTCGTGAGAGGCTACAACTGCAGTCGAGGCTGTCTGTTTCTCCCTGTTGGCCTCGTCTCGCTTCTTCTTTCTGCATTCTGATTCTCTGTGCCCTTTCTTGTGGCAATGGTAACATTCGATGTCTTCTTCTTCTGCTTCTTACCTTTACCTTTCTTGTTGCCTCCTTGAGCTATCAAAGCTCCTTCTACATCAACAGCACCTCCGGCTCGGAATGCGGAGTGCCCCTCAATCTGTCTAAGGGAAGGGAGAATCTCGTCCCAAGTGGGAAAAGAGGTACGTCCAGATGTGAGAAAACTCTTAAAGTAGGGATCAAAGTGGGGGAAGCTTGAATAGTACGAGGCAAGCCATGCGTACCGAGGTGATGTCGCCTCTGGCAGACAAGGTCGTCCCAGAGTTCTCGCATGCGGCAGGTCAACCCATCAAGTGAGTTGAAATCCTTGAACTGGAGGTTGTACAACTCCCGTTCAAGTGTGATCTGTCTGGCAAACGAGGTCTCCTCAAACTGGTCAAGAATCTGTCTCCACAATGGATGTGCATGCTCCTCTTTGGAAACTTCCTTCGTGATGCGGTCTGAGAGGTTCATCATAATAAAGGTGAAGACTCGTATGTCCCGATCCACCCACTCGTCAATCAGGGCCTAAGTGGCGGTGGGAAGGGAAGGCTCCTGGCTGAGTAACCAAATGGGTGAAATCATTCAACCATTCCCAGAGTTGATGGTAGGCAATAATTGTGCGGACTTGTGTCCTCCACACAGAATAGTTGTGTAAATCCAACTTCTTCTCTTCAGCAAACTGGGTGAGGGCATAATTGTTGGATGTAGCGTTGCCAAATGCCGACGTAGTCGTATAAGTGGAAGTGGTTGTAGTCACAGAAGACGTAGTGGCCCCCTTCTAAGATTGTTGTTGTTGTCCCTTTTGCTTCGGAGTCGACATGTCGCGTGCTCAGAGAGAAGTCCCAAAGGTAGATCACAAGTTTTCAATGAAGGTACTGTTCCCAAGGCTGTAGCAGTCCAAGATAACCACACGGACAACCACCGGATGGTGCCCTGACGAGCAAGGGATGGTTCAACCGCACAGGAGGTAAAAATTCAGCATGCTTTCCGCCCAAAAAATGCTGCGAAGAGTGCTGAAAACGTTGTTGTAAAAGAGATTTCAACGTGCCTATACGCCACGGTCGATGCGGGAGCGTCGCAGAGTGTCAGAGGAGAGGGTTCTCACACTTTTCAGCCGTCAAGGGACTGAAAACAGAGAAAAAACAGCAAGTAATAAGTACCGAAAATGGATCCGATTGGGTGTAGATACCTATCCAAGGTGTAGATCTGCAAGTTCCAGGTAGTGTATAAGACTCCACGGTGTTCCTTGGCCGCTCCCGTAGGTGCACAAGATCAGCATTTTGTGGAAAACGCCGCAAATCACCAAAAACGCCAGCAAAACACGAAAAAATGCAGCAAGATCTGCAAAACGTAAATCTGTCCAAAAACACTAGGGTTTGCAAAAACGCCCGCAAATGTTGGTGCCGGTTTTGGTGCGATTCTGTTGCAGGATGGAAGTGCTAGGGAGAAGGATGCAGATCAAGGCTACAGATGCAAAAACGATGATGTCCTTGCAGAAAATGCTAGGGCTGAAAAACGATGATCAGTGTTTTTGAGATCCGCCGTGATGGAAACCGGCAGAAGTGCTAGCGCTAGCCTCAGGAGGAGAAATCGATGCAGATTCTCCGCTTCTTGGCGACTGATACCATGTAAGAGTGAGCAGCGGAAAGAGTGTGAGCCGCGCCGAAAACGCTAGAGAGAGGGAGAGAGAAAAAACGCAAGTGCTCTGCAAATGATGCTCTCAATACACAATCTATATGACTACAAGACCCTAAGCATTCTATTTATAGAATCTTAGGTTGAGGTAGGGCAAAAATGTGTAACTGGCGCAAAAAACATAAAAGCCCAAAAATGGCTAAAAATGTGTGCACCCAGGCAGGCTCAGAAAATGACCGGCCGGACACGTGCTAAAAGTGTCCGCCCATGCAATCTACATGATGTGGGATGGGTGGCCGACCCGGGACAATCACTAGCCGTACAAAATGGCGAAGCAACAGTAGTGTAACTCTAACAGGAGCGGGGCTCCAGCTGTCCAAGATCGGCATGAAGAAAACAATGAAGTGAAGGTTAAAAAACGCTAGTCCAATGGTGTCCTGGCTGCCACCAAAAACGCTAGGAATGCTGGCTGCTGTCCTGTCCAAAAACGCTAGGGTATAGGGCTGAAAAACGCAAATCAACGAACTGTTGTCCTACAAAAAATGCTAGATCCACAGCCTGGCTGAAAAACGCTGATGCAAGGGAGTATCTCCTACAAAAAACTCTAGGCCAAGAATGGAGAAAAAAACGCAAGGCAGAGGAGAGGGCAAGTCGTGGCGATGAGGCAAAGGGAGGGAGGGCGAGAGCAAAGGATGCAGAATGTGAGGGCTGTCCACAAAACGCTGGTGTTGTAGGCAAAAAACATAGGTCCAAAGCTAAAAACGCTGCTGCCCTGAAAACCCCGGTGGAGAGGGAGATCCTTCGCGATGAAAAGCTCTGCAGAGTCCTACCAGGTAAAGACGATGGCAGATCCAAGCCTAGAGCTCTGATACCATGTCAAAGTGAGCAGCGGAAGGTGGAGAGAGAGAGAGAGCGAGAGAGAGAGAGAGAGAGAGAGAGAGAGAGAGAGAGAGAGAGAGAGAGAGAGAGAGAGAGAGAGAGAATGGCGATGGGACACACAAGAGACAGATGGAAAAGGCTGGCAAGCCCCAATAACTCCAGATGGCAAAAACTGTTGTGTACAAGATGGCAAGGTGAATGGGAGAGTGCATCCCCCCCCTCCTATATATAGGAGAATAGGGAGTAGGTAGGGCAGACCAGAAGCCCCAACGACCATGCATAAAACCCATAAATGAGGAAAAAATGAAAAAAGGACCATAATAGGTCCGGCCAGGCAAAGTGCTGAGCAAAACCCTAAGTGTGCCTGAAGATCCCTATCCAGCAGGTGTACGGGTGGCCAACCCACAACCAAGGGCCAGTGCACAAGATGTGTGTGAAGCCTGTTGGCAGGGTGCGAAGCATCTGGAGATGTCCAGGGTGTAAAAGCCCTGAGGGTCATCTCCTAGGTATTTTGACTAGATCTAGGGAGAATGCTTCTCTACGACCATGCCCGGCCTTGTGAGGCTAGTCTCTTGTGTGTAAGTCTTGGCCTTGGGTGGTGCGCAGAGTTTGCCCGGCCACTTTAGATTGTGCCCACCCTATTTTGAATGTGGCTCCATTTACCTAGATACTCAATGGATATGGCGAGTCGGACAACCTAGGAATCACTAAAGATGGGGGAGGGAGGTCATCACCCCATAGTGGGATCATCGTGAGCAGACCTTGTATTCTCTTATAGTAAGAGTTGCCTGCACATTTTGCGCTACTCTCTCTCTCTCTCTCTCTCTCTCTCTCTCTCTCTCTCCTCTTTTGCAGTTCACTCTTTCCCACCTGCTCCTCCACCTGTCCTTTCATGTCTTCATCCTTTCCGCTCCAATTTGACAGAAAGTACATGCTGGTTTAACTTTTAAGACATCGGCTGCAATGACATCCTTCTGCTTTGTGCCTTTAAGACAATAGCCTTTTGAAAGAGTGTTGTAACTGAAAAAGATCATCTTCTAGGACGTCCCCCTCAACTTCTTTGTAACAAGGACATAGACATCACTTCCAAGAATCCAAAAATCCGAAAATGCAGAAGTTCAACTTTCTATCATAATACACCTCAAACGGAGTCTGACAAAGAGCCGAAATTGTAGAATGGTTGACTAACAGTGTCTATAATGGATACCCAAACGGGGGTTATATGACCAAAGTTGAGGGTACATTTAAGGACACACTCTATGTCTTGAAGCAACCCATCTGTCTAACTAGCTCTTCCCCATCTCCTCCTCTTTTCTGCTCAGCAATGGACCTTTGAACCACCTACAAACTCCTCCCAGGTCTTTGAACTCCTCCAAGGAACTAAAATATTGATGGCAGCAAGCTCAGCCCCACAGAATTGAACAAACAAGAACTGGCAAAGGAATCAAGGAAAATGGGCGTATGCAGCATGGTTTGAGCAATCGCGGCCTCCCCTGGACCTCTCTCTCTCTCTCTCTCTCTCTCTCTCTCTCTCTCTCAAGCAGAAAGACACGAGAGTTTACCACAAAAGACTGTGTTTGGCAATAAGACGAGAGGCGGGTGCTTTGCCTTTCTTTCTGCTGCTGCTGCTGTGATGGCCCATCACTTCCGCTTGCAATATTTCGGAGCAGTGTTACAGATTGAACGCCTACATAGCATGGCATGGTGTGGCGGCTGGTTACATGTCGCAGACGCGACACAAATTCATTTTTAGCGTTGCTCAATCTATATGTACACTATCTATACTAGTATGTGCTATACATTTCGAAAAAGGCTTAATAAGGCGAATCTCACAAAATACTGCTATGGAGAGGTGCAGCCTGATAAAAAAAAAAGCGCAACTAGCACCAATGTGGCGCAGATGAGAAGAGAGGGGCGGGGAGTGCAGCATTCGTGGTGCAGATGAGAAGAGAGGGGGGGTGGAGGGGGGCGAAGAGCAGGAGGTGTTGCGGGCGAACGAGCAGCGTTGGGTTGTGTGCAAGGGGGGTTGCTTGATTACCCTTTTTTTCAATTTATTTAGGGAAGCTCACACCATGCAAGGCACTCACGCGGTTGGTTTAGGGCGGCAGCTACAACCGCTGATTGCCAGAGTTTGAGACCTAGAGTTATGATAAGCCTTTTGAAAGAGAGGGTTACAAGAGGTAAATACCTTCATAAGGAGATGGAATATTCTTGATTAATGAATAAATGGAAGAACTTACCAGTATGTACTAGACTATAAGCTCAACCACCACTTGTTGCAAACTGCTAAGTGGAGGTAAAAATCCAGAGAGAGAGAGAGAGAGAGAGAGAGAGAGAGAGAGAGAGTCCAACAACTTCTGAGCATCTTTTTGCAAGCCTTGCAGGTTTGTATGCACATTGCACCCTATCGTCATGCACGCACCCCATCTTCTCAAAGTCTCCTGCTTCAACCTCATCAGACCCTCCATCTCTTCAACTCTAGCTCATCGCTTGAACTACCTCACAGCCCCCTGCAACCTCCACCTCAAAACGACAGCAACGTCCACCTTACACACTAGCTTGCGATAGAGAGCAAGTCGCGAGATGTAGACAGTGGGAACAGACCTTAGACGGACACTAGTGCCTAGCCATATCAATAAGTCGGATCTAGTAATTATCGGATGTATTTACTATCGTAATTGTACACTCTACAATCAGTCAGAGCCCAATCCGGGTACCTATAAATAGGACCCACTATTACATTTTGTGGATAGTCATTCCGTGGTCTAGAGCTACCCCTTTGTAATTGCTAAGCATTTGATCTAAGCATCATTGAACTTTCTTGTAACTTTATCTTGTACTAGTTGTATACTTTTCAATAGATAAATACATATCGATTCTGGTCTTGTGGCCAGTCTTGCCTTCGCTTTCCATTTCCATTTCAGTCTTTATCTGGTTCTACTATCTGAAGTCTGAACCTGGTTTCACGTCTAATCTCATCCAGTTAATTCCGAGTCTCTAGCCTAGAATAGTTATCAAAAGTCACTAGCTCACTCATACCATTTTGGCGATCATGATGGTGAGCTCAAGCACTTGACAAGGAACCTATCTCCTAGTTGGAGTTTGAAGTTAGCTAAAGTCCACAACGCCGCCTAAGCTAAACGTAGAACAAAGCTAATCAAGGCATTGTGTCTTGAGTATATTTGACAATAAAGGTCATGACGATATCTTATGTGAACTAGATAAGATCAAGCAGGGTAAGCTCTCTGTCAAAAGCTATAATGAGAAAATAAAAGAGCTTATCAGGAAACTAAACGAGCCTCCTCCTAGGAAAAAGGATGTTGGCTTGGGTTTCTCAATGGCTTTAGAAGCAAAAAATATCAAGGATGTACCAACACTGACAAAGAAGCTCAATGATATGGTGCAAAGGGCATTGAAACTAGAGCAACATGCCAAGAAAGAGAAGGGCCACAAGGGACGGAGAGACTCAAGTGACAATGAGATGTAAACTGAGGAGTCGGAATCCAGCTCCATCTTGAGTTCATCTAATAGTGAGTCAGATGATCATGTCAAGACCAAGAAGAAATGATCGTGGATGAAGAATATTGAGGCAATGTCAAAAACATTGCGAGATCGCCAATCAACAAGGTTGAGACCTAGTGTTCGAAATGCAAATCAAAAGAACACAGGTCTAATGAGTGTTATCAATGTGCTTACTCTAAGGCATTTGACCATGTATGGAATAATTGTAAAATTCACATGCATCATTTTAAGAAGGGAAAGAATGTGTCAATGATTGCACTAACAAGCCTGAAGGTTCCAAAGCAAGATGGAACGTCTAGTACCAAAGATAATAAGGCCAGTACCCATAAGGGACCTAGGAGAGGAAGGTACCAAGTCACCAATGGCAAGAGTGAGGTAGAGCTAATTTCGGAAGGAAGAATTTCAGATGCTACACTTGCGGAAAGTATGAACACTTCGCAGTCCAATGTCCAATCTGTGAAAAACCAAAAGGATCTGAAGCAAAACCAATAGAACAAGTTTTAATGAGAGAAATTACCAAAAGTGATGAGTGGTAATAGAGGATTTAATAGATGGGCATGTGAAGGAAATGAAACAAACTAAAGAGGCTCAAAGATGCGAAAAGTAGCAAGCTACATGGAAAGCTAAGGGTAAGGCTAAGAAGATTGATGAGTGGCAAGAGCAGAGAACTCTAGCAGCAAAGATCACAAAGGATCTAGCTAAGAAGATGCTGAAGCAACCAGAGTGCTCTGAGGCCAGGATCATCCAAAGACTAATGTTGCAAACTTTTAGTAGCTCATGTTAGGAAATAAGACGTAGCTAAATAGATAATTGAGTAGATTACTTAATGGAGAGTTTTTTCTCTCTCTCTCTCTCTCTTTTCCTCTCTCAATGTGTGTGTGTGTGTGTGTATGTGTTCTTTGTTTATGCATGTGTGTGTACATTCTTTGCTCTCTCTCTCTCTCTCTCTCTCTCTCTCTCTCTCTCTCTCCCCCCTCCAAAAAACGCAACCGTTTTTTGACCTAGTACAATAGTTCACTCTTTTGATCATAACTTCTTCATCAAACTCCGATTTGGGTGATCTATAGCCTCAATCGAAGAGCACGACTCCGTCTACATATCGATGTAAAGGCAAAAAAATATAGAGTTATGGAAGGCATTTTTGTAGCAGCATTTTTGAAGTGAACAGGTTCAAGAAAGTTGACTCTCATCTCTTATTTCACATACAATGTCTTTCGGCACTCACAAGGGTTCTTTTTCTTCAACAAGGTCCACAAGCATTGTGGAAATGATCTAAGATCTCCTAAGTGTGGTTAGAGACACCTCCTTCTCTTGCCATTGTTATCAAAGATTTCTTCAAAACCCACTTTGGCATGTCTGGAGTTATGGTCTATGGAGCACATAGAGTGGGGAAGCAAGGGGCTCCTCGCTTGGGAGAACGGCCAATTGTATGCACCATGCCGGATGAGACCAAACGAAAGATTATCCTTGATAATAGTTGGATCTATTTGAGAGATACAAAATGTTTTGTATGTGAAGATCGCACTATTAAGCAACAAAATATGCGTCGCAAGGTATATGAGGAAAAGAATAAGAAAAACAAGGAGATCTCTCACGAAGAAAATGTGCCCAAGGAGGAGGCAAGTCCCTCGAGCAAGTAGGGATGCGTGACCTATGAGACCAAGTTACAATTGAAAATATGCTTTTGGAATTGTAATGGATACCCATGGGATGTTGGGGTTGGCATTGATGAACTAATAAGCAAAACCGATGTTGTACTTCTTGTTGCAACTTGGAAGCATGATACACAAAGGATTAACGGCTTGGAGGATTACAATGTACATTGATTGATGTGGTCAAAGAATCTCAAGCAATGAAGAGAGCAAGGAGGGGTAGCATGTATGATTAAGAAAGGATTGAAAGATTTTGCATCAATTGTGAAAGATGACAAGTACAAACGTTATGTATGGCTGAAAATTATGACACCAAAAAGAGCACCCATTTTTGTAGTCGGTTGCTACATTCCTCATCATGATTCCCCGTTTTATGCTTGCATGGATAGGGATCATTCATTTTTTGATTTAGAAGAGGACATTGCTTATTTCAAAGGCGAAGGTGACAGTATTGAATTTGCAGATATGAATGCTCGCACAAAAACATTGCAACATGATACTCAACAATTTGATATACCATACATTTCAAGGGAGTTGGAGGAAGTTCACTTGTATGATCGTACTTCAATGGATGAGAAAGAGCCGGATCACTATGGAAAGTTACTTTTACGCATGTATAATAGCACAGGTATGCTCATTGCCAATGGTGTTTCTTTGTGGAGTGGAACCAACGGCTTTACATGTAGGAAACATAATGGGGAAAGTGTGATTGACTATATGCTACTCTCCGAAGCCATCATATATTGCATAAAGAGTTTTATGTTTGGCCAATGGACCCCGGAATCCGACCATCGGACCTTATGTATTGACCTTTCATGTGGAGAAGCAACTAAGCATGATAATTTCAGCCAAAGGAAAGATAAATTATTACTATGTATGGATTATTGAAATGGTTGAGCAAAAGTTATGGATGACAAAGCTTCAATATGACGCACCATTGAAAACTAAATGGGAAGCTTTCAAGAAAGTTATTTGTTATTGTGCCAAAGAATGCTTTGCCATAAAGCATCTCCATGGTATCAACAAAGATAGATCAAGAAAAAGGTGGTTTGATAAAGAATGTCAAGATGCTCGAAAGTCCTTAATAAAGCTTGATGCAACTATGGACAAAGACAACTATCAAAGTCATTTGCACACATACAAGGAATTGATTCAAAAGAAGAGAAGAAGATAGGAAGTAAAGCAATAACTTTTTCAAGTTCAAGAAAAGGCACATGCGTGTGGAAGATTTTGGAGAAACTTGAGGGACAAGCAGGTTGATAATTTTGGTAACTTGAGTCTTGTGGATATGTACACACATTGTAAGCTATTATATGAGCAAGCAAATGCTGAAAAAATGCCATTTTATGGTTCACTCCATGTATGCCCTCTTTTTTTACTATTGAGGATGTATGCGGTGGGCTTGAAAAGTTAGCCACTCGCAAAGAGGGAGATCTTCAAGGTATCAAGCCGGAGATGATCAAATGGACGAGAGATTTTATCCATGAGTGGATGTGTGATATGTTCAACCTTGCACTTCAACATGGTATGCCTTATGATTGGAGTCCTAATCGGGTTAAGCCATTGCATAAAGGAGGGGATGTAAATAATATAAACAACTACCGGACTATAATGATTGGGTCTCTTATGAAAAATTTATTTGGGTGCATAATGGAGATGAAATTGAGTGATTGGGCTAAAGAGAATAACAAGCGTGCAAAAGGACAAGTGGGTTTTTGTCAATGCCATAACACCATTGATCATCTTGTCACTCTTCTTGTTCTCATGGAAGAAAGTCGGTTGAAAGGCAAGCGATTGTATTGTTGTTTTGTGGACTTTAAGAAAGCCTTTGATATGATTCCACATAACAATTTGTGGAGAAGGATGGAAGAAATCCAATTTCCAAGTGAGTTTATGCTTGCGGTTTCTTGAACCTATGAGAAGGTGATTTGTCAATTGCTCATGGGAAGAGAAATTTCAGAAATTTTTGTAAGCACTATTGGGTTTAAACAAGGATGTCCGTTGTCACAAACTCTCTTTGGTCTATGCATCGATCAATTGGAACAAATGGTACTTGACTTTATGCAAGAAGAAGGCATTTAAGAGGTCACTATTTGCAATGCGGTAATCATGCTTTTGTTGTATGTGGATGATGTATTGCTTCTATCACACACTTTAGAAGATGCACAAAAGCTTATGGTGGTCCTTGAGAACTTTTGCTTGCATAGTGGGCTGATTGTGAATGAATCCAAAACAAAGGTTATGCTTGTGAAAACGAACCATAAGGTGAAGTCATGCATTGTGTACAACAATGAGACACTTGAAGTTGTTAAGAGCTTTAAGTACCTTGGCCTTGAGGTTCCGTCCAATCACAAGTGGCATGAATGTGCTATGCGTCGTTTGGAAGCAAGAAAGGGAGCATATTATGCATATGAGAACATGTGTAATGCGGGAAACATCAAGTGTTGGGTTCTCAAGAAGTATCTTTTTGATGCATTGGTGACACCGGTTCTTCTTTATGGAGTTGAAGTGTGGGACGGGAGCATCTCAAAATCTACTTGGAAAGAGTTTGAGAATGTCCAAAAGCGTTTTCTTACAAACTTTCTCCAAGTTAAGACAAAAACACCATATTTGCTCCTACTTCTTGAGTCGGGATCTCTTCTAATTGAGGTTATGGGCATGGAAAGGGTTGTGGAGTACATGATAAAGATGAGTCAAAACCCCTCACATTGACTTCCTAAAATTGCATGGGAAGTAAGAAAAAAAGTTCAAAAGATGCATAAAAGCAAGATCTTGAGCACGGGATGGATGCAAGACATAAAGAACTAGTTTGGGAGATGGGATGCATTACACTTGCTACATGATGCTTCAACTGACTCCCAAGTGAATGAAGCTTTTCTACAACGCCAATGTATTATAGCTTGGGAGAAATCCGGTCGGTCACGTTTCATACATTACACCACCCATATTGCCCCCAACTACAAAACCATGCTCTTCGCTGAAGACGAAAACATACTCACACTTACATGCTTGAGCCTATCCCCTTGTCAGCGATACGCACTATCGCAACCATTCAGCTTAGCTCCCATTTTGTTTGATGCGAGACAAGGCATTGGGGCAATGGAGCAAAGTCAAATTGACTGTGCACATTATGATCATTGCAAGTTCGAGAGTCTCAGTACCACACACTACTAGAGAGCTCAACTTTTGGTCACATCCGAACTTGCTTCTCTCACATTTTCAGCCATGACTTAGACCTACACACTTTCCTCTCCCATCCACAGTGTGGTCTCTCCATTGTGACTCTCATCACCACAATTTTGGAGCATCGAGAGTCACTCATCAACCATACACATACTATATCACATGTAACTTTGGTCCCATAGGTCAAATTTGACCTCCGAGGACGACAATAAAATCTATCTATCTCTCTCTCTCTCTCAATGTGTGTGTGTGTGTGTGTATGTGTTCTTTGTTTATGCATGTGTGTACATTTTCTCTCTCTCTCTCTCTCTCTCTCTCTCTCTCTCTCACACACACACACACACACACACACACAATGTGTGTGTGTGTGTGTGGAAAAGAGGGAGAGAGAAAAAGAGGGAAAGGGAACATGAGAGGGAGGAAAGGGAAGGAGCATACTTGGCTCTCCTTCCTCTCCTCGCGCGTGTGTGTGTGTGGGGGGGGGGGGGGGGGGGGGGGCAGAGAGAGAGGGAGAGAGGCGCGGGTATACCTGTTTTGCTAGAGCACCGAAACTCAGATCTGAGATCCGAGTTTTTGGCACTCGCAGATAATTTTTTTACCCTGTCGACGTCGCTATGATCGTTGCTATGTTATTTGTTTCATAGCGATGATCATAGTGACGTTGTAGATTTTCACATTTAAACGTCGCGTTACTAGTGTCGCTAATATGAAGAACCTCTTGTAATGAATCATCTTGGAAATGCATCATGGCATCATAGAAAAACTCCATGGAATAATGATCATCTTAGTAACAAATGATCAACATGAACAATTATAATCATCATGAAAACTCATTATGGTCTCCATGGAATGATAATGATCTCAGTAACAAACAATCAATACAAAATATTTATAATCATCATGAAAACACATCATGGACTCATGAAACACATCATGGAATAATACCATGAAATAATAATAAACTCAATATCATACGATCAATACAAATGAATTTTAATTATCATGGCATTATGGAGAAACTCCATGGAATAATAACCATCTCAATATCAAACGATCAATACGAATAGTAATCATGGAAATGTATCATGGTATCATGGAATAACTCTTCAATGGATAGGAAAAACTTATAGTCATCATGGAAATACATCATGGCATCATGAAAAAACTCCATGGAATAATATCCATCTCAGAACAAACGATCAATAGAAACGATTTGTAATCATCATGGCATCATGAAACAACAATCAATACAAACAATTTGTAATCATCATGGAAATGCATCATGGGATCATGGAACAACTCCATGGAATAACAACCATTTAATAATGAATGATCCATACTAATGATTTGTAATCATCATGGCATCATGGAATAACTCCATGGAATAATAACCATCTCAATATCAAACAACATTATAAAAAATTTGGACTCTCAAATGGGCCCTGTAAGGATTTTGAGTTTCTCCCTCTTGTCCAAAACGGGTGTACAATAAATTTTTTACAAATGAAGTCAAAAAATTTTCGGACCTTTTGGATTTAGAATGTACTTATTGAGACCCATCTATTGATATATAGCATGCCATTAGATTCCTTATATTCTAGAAGATTTCATTTTTTTAATGTGACAACTTTGTCTTACAAAATGGAGTCTCTTCCCACATTTCAGCTTCAGTGGGGAGGCCATAATTTCTACAAATCAACTCCAAATTTGTCAGAGTTTGAGGATTAAGAACTTGCTTTCTAAAATCTTTCCAATGATATGATGGTTGTTGATAGGGTTTTGGCAAAGCATTTATGTACTTCACCGGATTGCACACTTTGGACTAGAGAGGCAAAGTCAAACCTCCTTATAGGGCCCCTTTGAGAGTCCAAAATTTCCCTAATGTATGTACGAACAATTTGTAATCATTCTGGCATCATGGAAAAACTCCACAAAATAATAACCATCTCAATAACAAACGATTATAATAGTTCACGATGAGTAAATATCATAAATATTTAATGTTTGTAATTGAAGAAAAAATTGTCAAAACATACCTTGTTGATAAATCATTAAGATTATAACTTTTCAACATCCATATGCAAAGATTATAACTCTTCAACATCCATATGCAAAGAATAAAATGAATTAATAAGTTATCGATATAATCAAATCATTAAGATTATAATAGTATATACACAAATATAATACTGACACAAATACAATGAAGCTCCTAATATGTATATGCTCAACAATCAGTACAAACAGTTTGTAATCATCATGAAAACACACCATGCCCTCATAGGACAATGCCATTGAATAATAACCATCTCAATAAAAACGATCAATATGAACAATTTGTAATCATCATGAAAATACATCATGGCATCATGGGATAATGCTATGCAAGAAAAATTGTTTCAATAAAAAACGATTAGTACAAATGATTATACCAACTATTTATACGAAAGCAAAATAAAAAGATCGAAAGTTATGTAACTTTGACCTAACTCTTGCACATGCATCAAAATATAGGTGATACATAAAGAGTAAATGTGGAGATCAGTCAATTCATCTACTTTTTTCAATACGTAAATATAATTGAATAAAACATAATCCTTTGACATCGATCCTTGAGTATGAAACAAATTATCAAAATTATAAGTCTTTAATATCTATAATCATAAATCTTTATGAATCAACAAATCCATAACCTTTCAATATCTACAATTGATGTAGATTGCTTTCTTCAAGTAAAACATCATACATCAAACCTCTATATGAAATATGATTCGATAGATACAATTCTCTTTATAAAAAACATCGAGCAGCTATGATTTGATTTTTTTTTCATAAATCATATACGATTGAATAAAGCAAAATAAAAAAATCTTTCATAAAATAACTTTAATCTAACTCTTGTACATTCATCAAAATATATGTGATACACATAAAAAGTAAATATGAAGATCAATCAAATCGTCTACTTCTTTTAATATGTACATCGAATTGAAGGTGATGTAAATTACTTAACTCTTGATCTACTTTCTTTGACATAAACCAAATTGCATATGACGCATGAAAAGTAATAATTTCTTGTATATAAAACAAATTGCATATCGTGCATGAAAAGTAATAATTTTTTTTTATATAAAACAAATTGCATATTGTGCATGAAAAGCAAATAAAATATTCACAACAAGGAACTCAATACATATCAATATGTAAATCTAATTGAATACGATATAAATTCAATATAATTGACTCTTGATCTAATTTCTTTTATGAAAATTGAATTATATATGATACATGAAAACCCAATCAAAGATTCACAACAAGAAGTTCAACAAATATCGATTTAGAAATATAAAATCTCTTACCTTTTCATGATTTTGATTTAGAACATATTGAAAATAGTTACCTATTCATTGTAAATTACTTCTAATGCAAAATTTGACAAATCCATCATGACAAACAGTTTCAAAATATTCCAAAACCTTAAGGACGACTCTTCAAATGAAAAAATCAGAGTTTGGCATAGAAAGTTATGACAATTTTATGTTTTGCTAAATTGCAGATTTTTCTTGCACTCGCTCTTCATAAAGCTACGTGAGACCAAAAATGCCCTATTTTCATGAAGAAAAAGCAATCATGCTCTAATACCATGCTGAAAAGACAAAGGAATAGAAGAAGAGAGAAATGATATTTTGCAAAGAGTGTAACCCCAAAGTGTGTAGAATATGCATGCTTGATGATATATATATATATATATATATAGAAGACCCAGAACTACATATAGAGTAGCTTTACGTATAAGCTCAACACTACTTAGATCTTCTAGTTTCTATATATATATATAGTCTTCTAGTTTCTATATATATATATATATATATAGAAACTAGAAGACTATATATATATATAGAAACTAGAAGATCTAAGTAGTGCTGAGCTTATATGTAAAGCTACTCTATATATAGAAGACCCAGAAACTAGAAGATCTATATATATATATATATATATATATATATATATATATATGTGTGTGTGTGTGTGTGTGTGTGTGTGTGTGTGTGTGGATATGTATGTAACTATGTGAGTGTGTAAATACGTGTGTATGAGAGAGCTTGTACGAATTGATACCTATTCTACCTCTCTTTGTATGTCCTCTCTCTCTCTCTCTCTCTCTCTATTGTGATTAGGTAGAGAAGTAGAGGTGTATAGATTAGGTTTAGGGAAGGTGCCGTAAGAGAGGTAGATAGGTGGATAAAAATCTATCTACCTCTCTCTCTACACCTAATATATCCCTATTCTACCTCACTTTGAGCATCTTCTCTATCTACCTTGATTAGGTTGTTGACCCCTGGGTCAACAACACAACATAACTCAAGTTTCGTACCAAAGTCTTATCGTTTGTGAGTCATGAAATGCTGCGGATTATGGCTATAAACGTCATTTGTAATGAGTAGTGAAGGAGTACGAGCGGAAGTGTGACGCGAGAGAGAGTGTGAGAAGAAGAGCACGACGATATGGTGAACTCGCTCTACTGTAATGTGTAGAGCATAGTGAGTTCTTATTAGGTTTTTACAAAAGAATATGTGTACATACCTGGCGGCCCGCCCACTTACTTGGGCAACCACATTGGGCTTTATACCCCAACAACCTCCCACTTAAAGTCCAATGTGGTACTTTAAGTGTGAGAGAATCTACTATACAAGCTAATATACAAGAGATGTAGAGAAGTGATGTACTACCCTACACCTAACTGCTTGTGAAAATGCGCAAAGCTCTCTGAGGGAAGTCCTTTTGTAAGTAGATCAGCAGGATTTTCTGTGGTGTGAACTTTGACAAGATGAAGTTGCTTATCCTCGAGCATTTCCCTGATGAAATGATACTTCACATCCACATGCTTTGTCTTTGAGTGATAAACTGGATTGCGAGCCAATTGTATAGCACTTTGACTATCACAATATAACACATGCATCTCTTCTTTGATTCCCAAATCTGCTACTAGTCCATTAAGCCAAATTGATTCTTTGCATGCCTCTGATGCTGCAACATATTCAGCCTCTGTAGTAGACTGAGTAACACAATCTTGTAATCTAGAACGCCATGATACTGCTCCACCAGCCAATGTAAAGACATACCCTGACGTAGACCTTCGGTTGTCTAAGTCACCTGCATAATCTGAGTCTGTAAAACCCTTTACACTTAGCTTCTGACTCCCATAGCATATATGCATACTCTTTGTAGCTTTCAGGTATCTCAATATTCCTTTCACTGCCTCCCAATGTTTCTTGCCTGGGTTTGACATGTATCCACTTACTACTCCCACTGCAAATGCAATGTCTGGGCGAGTAGCAATCATTGCATACATTAAACTACCCACTGCAGACGCATATGGAATATTATCCATTTCAGCTTGTTCTTCCTCAGACACAGGACAATCTTGTTTGCTAAGTTTCACATATGGTGGCAATGGAACACTCAATGCCTTTCCCTTCTCCATATTGAAACGTTGCAAAACCTTGTCAATATACTCTGTTTGAGATAACCAAATCAACTTCTTTGATCTGTCTCTCTCAATGCGCATACCAAGTATATGACTTGCCTCACCCATGTCTTTCATGTAAAATGATTTTTCCATCTTTGACTTCAAAGCTGAAATTTCTTCCAAGTGCTTGCCAGCAATCAACATGTCATCCACATACAAAATAAGGATCATTCAACTGCCATCCTTAGCCTTCTTTGTATATAGATAGTGATCGAACTCACTACGTTTGTAGCCTTGAGAGAGCATAAACTTGTGGAACTTATGGTACCATGCCCTCGGTGATTGTTTTAAGCCATAAAGACTCTTTTACAACTGGCATACCAAATCTTCCTTGCCTTTCTCAACAAACCCTTCAGGCTGCTGCATGTAAATTTCCACATCTAAATCACCATGCAAGAACGCTGTCTTGACATCCATTTGGTGCAACACCAAATTTAATATGGCAAACAATGCAAGAAAGCATCTCAATGTATTCATCTTGACCACCGGAGAGAAGACTTCATCAAAGTCAATGCCTTGTTCTTGCTTAAAGCCCTTGGCAACAAGCCTTGCTTTGTACTTTGGCTGACTATCATGAGCGGTGATCTTATACCTGTAAACCCATTTACAAGGTAGAGCCTTTTTTCCCTGTGGTAATTTAACTAGCTTCCATGTCTGGTTTTTATGCAGAGCTGTCATCTCTGACTGCATGGCCAATTGCCGATTCCCGGAGTCCTTCATTTGCACTGCTTCCTTGTAACATGAAGGCTCATTGCAATCAGTCAACATGACATAGTTCATAGATGGAACAAACCTATCAGGAGGTTGTGTGATACGTCCAAATCTATGCACAATAGGTGGCTTAGGCTCATCCGCAACCTGTGGCTCCAATCTATCCTGTCCTTGCTCCTCTTGAGCCCTGACATTTTGTCTTGCACGTGCAGGTCCATCTTCTTGGAAGACAACTCTTCTAATCTCCTCAACCCTCTCTGGTTTAGAATGATATTTGGATTCATTAAAGTGAACATCATTGCTGCGGACAACCTTTCTGGATTCGGGATCCCAAAGTCTGTACCCCATCTCACCAGAATTACCATAGCCTAGAAAGATGCACTTTCTACTCTTTGGCTCAAGTTTGTTCCTAAATTCCTTTGGAACGTGAGTATATGCCTCACAGCCAAAGACTTTGAGATGCTTGTATGAGGGCATTTTGCCTGACCATACCATCTCTGGCACTGAATCCTTCTGCAAAACCTTGCTAGGAGATCTATTTACAAGATGAACAGCTGTTGATACAGCTTCAGCCAAAAACCCATTTGGCAGATGTGCATTAGACAACATACTTCTGACCTTCTCTCGTATGGTCCTATTCATCCTCTCAGCAACACCATTTTGAGGAGGATTGTAAGGAGCAGTAAGTTCACGTTTTATACCTTTTGACTCACAAAAGTCCTGAAAGGCCTTTGAAACATACTCTCGACCATTGTTAGTGCATAAGCACTTAAGCTTCTTGCCACTCTGATTCTCCACAAGTGTCACAAACGTTTTGAAAACACTAAATGATTCATCCTTGTGCTTGAGAAAGTAAACCCATACTTTCCTCGAGTAATCATCTATAAATGTCATAAAGTAAGAAGCTCGCCCCTAGAGATAGGTTAGGCATAGGTCCACACAAATCACTATGAACAAGTGCCAACTGTGTATCTCTTCTACTGCTTCTATGCTTATGTGCCTGCTGTGTTTGCTTACCATACAGACAATGTTCACAGAATTCAAAATCATTAAATGAAAAGCCAGGAAATAACAAGAACGAGACAAGATTTCCATTCCCTTCTTGGACATATGTCCTAACCGGTGATAGCCGTTTTTCGGCTTTCCATAATTGCCATAGTAAGCTACCTCACCCTACCAAATTCACCCAAACACTATGGCTATCCCTACCATTTCACTGTACATAGGCGTGTGTGAGTTAGGGGGCTTTTCCCATATCTTCTTAAAATCCTCATCTAGCTAGTCACTGGGCTAGTTAAGTCAAAAAAACAAATAAAATCAAAAAAATAAAATATATTATGGCCCATTTGTATGTAAATATTGCATTGTATATATGGCCTAAATATAGGGATTTTTTATAATTATTTTGGTATATTTATTTAAATATTTCTACTTAGGTGTGTGTTTTATTAAACCTATGTACACCTTCTTTCATCCTTTTACACCATAAGTATATTTTTTGCCAATATGTACATACTCTAAACTTATATTTTTTTATACAAATCACTCCCACATTTTCACCCTCACCCTCGTGAAAACAAAAAATTGATTTCTACTCATTGGTCACGTTTATTATATTATTTACTTGCAATCCTTTTCCTGTTTCACCCAAAATAATTCAAAGAGGGACCATATCATATGATTCCAATATCTTTCCATATCCATAACTCCTCCATAATTTTATTATTATTTTTACTCATTATTCTAACACCATGTGCTCATTGAGCTAAAGTCCATGAATAGTCCATACACTAGTCTCACCATGTATATATTCCTTTATTCACCAATAATCCTCCTCCATGCATCTGTCAAGGACAACTTGGATGCTTTGTATTATGATATGACAAAGGAGGGGCTCACTCTTGGATGCATTGTACAAATTCAACAAAGGAGGGGGCCACTGAAGACTTTTTGTGAAGAAAAAACAGGTCTTTTGGTGGGATTTTTAATATCCATCTCCACTCCAAATTTGGAGCGGTGGTTAAAAGAGAAAATGTAGCCCATGCTCTGAATAATCACCTCAACGTTTTTCATGATTTTTGGAGCTACCAGCGGTGAGATATGGTTTTTTGAGTGGCCCCTAGTCTGCCCACTTTTCTCACAAGTAGCCCATAGTCTTCTCTCACCTCTTTCCACACTTCTACACACACACACACACATTCCTCTCAATCCCTCACTCAAACCTGCACCTTCAATGGTTTCTCTCACCTTCTTCACCATTAACCTCCCCACTTACTCCCATAGCTCTCATATGAGCTCTCCATGTACATACACCATCTCTATGCCTCTCTCTATTATCTCCAACGTACAATTCCATCTTACTCCTTATATATATACATAAATTCAGCATGTGTACCATGCTTAACCTCTGCAAATCAAGAGATATCATCAACGGAATTACCATTTTCATCACGATGATCAACCTTGGCGGCGGTGGCGTAAAAAAGAGAAGACGAAGAAGAAGATCGATAGTCATTTTGAGAACCTACACAAGTAAGTCCAAAACTTCTTCAAGCTTCACCATCACAAGGATTTGCTCACTTCATTCAACCATCTTACTCCAACCATCCACCCCATTCTACCCATTGTAAATATATCATTAACTTTCTAGTGATTACTAACACTAACCACTAACATACTAATACAAAATAGCCATTGACCTAACCATAAAAGACACCTCACCTCAAGACATGTGTATAGTAACTCTCTCTCTCTCTCTCCTTACTTACTTTCACCTTATCTACCATCAATAATGCTCTCTTTTGAGCCCACACTCATGACTCAAGCAAACAAAGAAGGCCCGCAATGTTTTGATATTCAAAAAAATCATAATCCTGATTTGTTAGCTTGTAAATTAGGATTTCCAATAATCTTAATGAGGGGTCTCCAACCTATAAATAGGCCCCTCTCCTTCTTGTAAAACAACCTCCAACATCTCACATAGCACCCCAACACTCTATGCATAAGGAGAGACTTAGGTGTAGCAACCACTTGTGAGCTTCACTCTTGGTGTGAGAGAAGCCTTCAAGCTACGCATTGCAAGTGAGAGAGCGTGAGTTCCACAAATCTCAAAACCACTATTGTATATGCTCCTTCATCATCAATAAATTGAGGTTTGGTGCATCAAAGGCGTGATTCGACGTTCAAATCTTCGTCCTTCCATTTGTGCAATACGGTTTGGTGAATTCAAGGTGACTTGTGTATTTTGAGTTTTTATCGGTTGATCTTGATTTTAGAAAGTGTTTTAGTGTGTTTTTCATTGCCAGTTTTTGTCCATTGTAAGAGGGTATTGTGGTGAGAGGTCTCCCACACCCTAAGACAGTGTGTGTGTGTGTTTTGGCAATGTTTAGCAATCACTAAGCATTGAGTGAGTTTTGTACAAGTTCTACGATAGCATCATAACAAACCATCTCCATTTGCAAGTCACAAATAAGGTATTACACAAGATCCATTCCTCTCTCTCTTCCCTTTGCTCTAGCTCTCTCTAGTCCATTTTGTGTGTGTCTTGGTGTGAGGTTGTTTGTGTGTGTTTTTTTTGTGGTGTATCTTCTTGGTTGTGACAAAATCTCTCTTGCGTCCTAGTTTGCATACCATAACTAGGTGGTGCCCCTATCTTGTTTGGGTTTGGCTGTGGGTTTGTTGTTTTGTTGTGCTTGTGGTTGCCCCAGCCCCAATTGAGCAGCAAGGGAGCCTTGAGAGGTGTTTAGAGGTCGCCTTTCTTGTTCCCCGCCCCGGACGTCCTCAATTTTGGTGCCCCCACGGAGGAGCGATTGTGTGCTTAGTGTTGTTGTATTGCATGAATGCTTGAATTTCAGCATAATCAAGTAGATTTTATGAATCATGAAAACATGTATGATCGAGTTTAATTTCAAGGAAACAAAAATTGATCTAGAATATGGTTTGGATTATGCATAACATAAGAAAGGAAAAAAACATTTTCACATAAAAGTCTAGAATTCATGTTGAAAGACCTTTCAAAACTTTGTGTAGTTAGTTGATGATTGTTTGGAACTAATCTTTGTGTGGTTCTATCATTGAGAGACTATGACACGCTATACCTTTGATGATATCCCAATCTTCTTCGGAAATCCAGAAGAAGATGTTGATGATTTTCTTGCTGATTTTAGAATGGTTTGTCATATCCTTGGTAAAAGGGATGACATTGAAAAAGGGGATTTTCTATTGCTATGCCTTAAAGGCAACGCTGAGCAATGGTTTTGGAGTATGTCTTGTCAGATTGAAGATGGATATACCCAAATTTCCAAAGCTTTGAAAGCCAGATTCTCTAAAGTTCCAACAACGGAGAAAGCATGGGCTTCACTACGGAGACTTCAACAACATGGTGAAGACTACTATGCTTATGAGGATATTTTTTCTCGTCAATGGGAAGGATGTGGATTTAGTTCTACATTTTCAGATTATGTAAAAATGGATCAATTTATTTCGGGTTTGTCTCCTTTCCTAAAGACTAAGGTTACTTGTAGTGGACCGTCTACCTTTGAAGAAGCGGTCACTATTGCCCGAAGGAAGTTTCACAAGTACTTCTACATCAAAAATGGTTTCCATCATGCTGGAAGAACCAACCATCATGAAAGTGTTTCTATCAAGGAGTCATCTCCTTTGCCATACTTGTCTCCTTCTACTCCGACAAATGTTGAAGAAGTTACTTACATGCCAAATGATTATTCAAGTGCTAAAGTGTGTGGCCAAGATTCAAATGTGGAATCTCTTTCTTCTACCTTTATCACAAGCATGCAAAAATCGACACAAGATATCTCAAATGGCATTGATGATTCAATAATAGATACATCCAACCTTTTGGCGGAGGATCAATTTCTAGTCCGAGCAGACGAAGCTTTTGTGCAACATGAATCTATGGAGAATGAAGACCTTGAAGGTAACCTTGATCTTATGGAATGTTCTGAGAGTGTATCTTGTCTAAAAGAAGAGAGTGAAGAAGAAGATGAAATCATAGGTGGAGAGATCATAGACCACATTGATCATAAAGAGATGATTGTGTACATGGAATGCCAACTCCAAAACAAAGTAGAAGAGTGTGAGCTGAATCCAAGTGAGGATAATCTTGAAGAAGTGTTTGAGGATGTTGAAAAGCATTGGTATAACCCATGTATGTTAAGCATAGAGGAACCTATCATGCAAGAAGCCAAATGTTTCACAAAATCAAACAGTATTCCATCAACCTTTGAGGTGGTACAATGTGAGGAGTTACAACCTTGCCAAAGGGGGGGCTTAGAAGGGGATGAAGAACATGGGAGAGTAGTACAAAATAAAATCATAAAAGGAAACTATCAGAAGGGTATCATTCTTTCCAATGGTGTTTTAGTGGGTGGCTCTTCATTCATGGGACAATTTCTTAGCAAGAAAATCCAAGCTTTTGAAGCCCCAATCATCTTCACATTGGGTTTCACCTCTTCAAGGTCAACTTCTCCTCTCTTCACATATACCTTTCATCGGGGACACCATACCTTCTTAAGTGGAAGAGGACATGAATACTTGGTGATAAACGGATGTTTCCAAATCTTCTTCACTTGGTTCTTTGGTGTATGGAGGTCACACATTGTGATGCTTCTGGTCTTCATTATAGATGAAAAACTTGTTGATTGCTACATGTGGATATTTCATCAATCAATACCAAAATCTATTCTCTTCCAATGTGTTGGAAGCAATAGAAACCTTCATCTATTATCTACTTATGTGGTAAACTATCTACAATATCTTCCAATAGCAGCTGGAAGCATCGATCAAGCTTTCCTAAATCATAAAGGTCATAGAATGTTTTACTTGATGAGCCTACCCAGGTTGAATGAAATTTATGAGCTACAGTTCAGGAATTTGCTCATACAAGCTCTTGAAGATCGTAGCAGATACATTAACTTTACACAAGAGGAAGAGCAACCAATCTTTTATATCACATTCATAGTGATAGATGCAATGATGGACAACAGTAAAATCTACAAGTTTCTTCAATCAAAATCAGTAAGTGATTCCATACCATACATCTCGCTTTGGGAAAGATATTTCAAGATCTTTGATCCTGGGGGGTGCTTATGGAAACTTTCTCGATGGAGGAGGTTTACTCCACACTTCATTTCATCCTGCTTTTGGCTCTAGAACCTTTCATATCACACAAGGTTTTTTAATCATACAACAAAGGTTCTTCAAAGATGAGAGCAGACAAAGACAAACGTTACACAAACAACTTGTTGTATGATCGGATAAATGGTACATGAATGTACCATTATCTAAGGGGGGGGCTAATGATAGCCGTTTTTTGGCTTTCCATAATTTCCATAGTAAGCTACCTCACCCTACCAAATTCACCCGAACACTATGGCTATCCCTACCATTTCACTGTACATAGGCGTGTGTGAGTTAGGGGGCTTTTCTCATATCTTCTTAAAATCCTCATCTAGCTAGTCACTGGGCTAGTTAAGTCAAAAAAATAAATAAAATAAAAAAATAATAATATTATGGCCCATTTGTGTGTAAATATTGCATTGTATATATGGCCTAAATATAGGGATTTTTTATAATTATTTTGGTATATTTATTTAAATATTTCTACTTAGGTGTGTGTTTTATTAAACCTATGTACACCTTCTTTCATCCTCTTACACCATAAGTATATTTTTTGCCAATATGTACATACTCTAACCTTATTATTTTCCTTTATACAAATCACTCCCACATTTTCACCCTCACCCTCGTGAAAACAAAAAATTGATTTCTACTCATTGGTCATGTTTATTATATTATTTACTTGCAAACCTTTTCCTCTTTCACCCAAAATAATTCAAAGAGGGACCATATCATATGATTCCAATATATTTCCATATCCATAACTCCTCCATATTTTTATTATTAATTTTACTCATTATTCTAACACCATGTGCTCATTGAGCTAAAGTCCATGAATAGTCCATACACTAGTCCCACCATGTATATATTTCTTATTCACCAATATTCCTCCTCCATGCATGTGTCAAGGGCAACTTGGATGCTTTGTATTATGATATGACAAAGGAGGGACTCACTCTTGGATGCATTGTATAAATTCAACAAAGGAGGGGGCCACTGAAGACTTTTTGTGAAGAAAAACCAGGTCTTTTGGTGGGATTTTTAATATCCATCTCCACTCCGAATTTGGAGCGGTGGTCAAAAGAGAAAATGTAGCCCACGCTCTGAATAATCACCTCAACGTTTTTCATGATTTTTGGAGCTACCAGCGGTGAGATATGATTTTTTGAGTGGACCCCAGTCTGCCCACTTTTCTCACAAGTAGCCCATAGTCTTCTCTCACCTCTTTCCACACTTCTACACACACACACACATTCCTCTCAATCCCTAACTCAAACCTGCACCTTCAATGGTTTCTCTCACCTTCTTCACCATTAACCTCCCCACTTACTCCCATAGCTCTCATATGAGCTCTCCATGTACATACACCATCTCTATGCCTCTCTCTATTATCTCCAACGTACAATTCCATCTTACTCCTTATATATATACATAAATTCAGCATGTGTACCATGCTTAACCTCTGCAAATCAAGAGATCTCATCAACGGAATTACCATTTTCATCACGATGATCAACCTTGGCGGCGGTGGTGTAAAGAAGAGAAGACGAAGAAGAAGATCGATAGTCATTTTGAGAACCTACACAAGTAAGTCCAAAACTTCTTCAAGCTTGACCATCACAAGGATTTTCTCACTTCATTCAACCATCTTACTCCAACCATCCACCCCATTCTACCCATTGTAAATATATCATTAACTTTCTAGTGATTACTAACACTAACCACTAACATACTAACACAAAATAGCCATTGACCTAACCATAAAAGACACCTCACCTCAAGACATGTGTATAGTAACTCTCTCTCTCTCTCTGTGTCTCTCTCTCTCCTTACTTACTTTCACCTTATCTACCATTAATAATGCTCTCTTTTGAGCCCACACTCATGACTTAAGCAGACAAAGAAGGCCCGCAATGTTTTGATATTCAAAAAAATCATAATCCTGATTTGTTAGCTTGTAAATTAGAATTTCCAATAATTTTAATGAGGGGTATCCAACCTATAAATAGGCCCCTCTCCTTCTTGTAAAACAACCTCCAACATCTCACATAGCACCCCAACACTCTATGCGTAAGGAGAGACTTAGGTGTAGCAACCACTTGTGAGCTTCACTCTTGGTGTGAGAGAAGCCTTCAAGCTACACATTGCAAGTGAGAGAGCGTGAGTTCCACAAATCTCAAAACCACTATTGTATATACTCCTTCATCCTCAATAAATTGAGGTTTGGTGCATCAAAGGCGTGATTCGACGTTCAAATCTTCGTCCTTCCATTTGTGCAATACGGTTTGGTGAATTCAAGGTGACTTGCGTATTTTGAGTTTTTATCGGTTGATCTTGATTTTAGAAAGTGTTTTAGTGTGTTTTTCATTACCATTTTTTGTCCATTGTAAGAGGGTATTGTGGTGAGAGGTCTCCCACACCCTAAGACAGTGTGTGTGTGTGTGTGTGTGTGTGTGTTTTGGCAATGTTTAGCAATCACTAAGCATTGAGTGAGTTTTGTACAAGTTCTACGATAGCATCATAACAAACCATCTCCATTTGCAAGTCACAAATAAGGTATTAGGCAAGATCCTTTCCTCTCTCTCTTCCGTTTGCTCTAGCTCTCTCTGGTCCATTTCATGTGTGTCTTGGTGTGAGGTTGCTTGTGTGTGTTGTGTGGTGCATCTTCTTGGTTGTGCCAAAATCTCTCTTGCGTCCTAGTTCGCATACCATAACTAGGTGGTGCCCCTATCTTGTTTGGGTTTGGCTGTGGGTTTGTTGTTGTGTTGTGCTTGTGGTTGCCCCAGCCCCAATTGAGCAGCACGGGAGCCTTGAGAGGTGTTTAGAGGTCGCCTTTGTTGTTGCCTGCCCCGGACCGCCTCACCGTCTATGCCACAAAGAAACGTTCGGCTGCTCGGTTACATTGATTACATTTTTAGAGACATTTGATACATAAATCATGTAAAGTCCTCCAGACTTTACTCCATGTGCTACTGTCATAGAACCCTTGGATATCTTCCACATGTTTTGTCCAAAAGTGGTGATGTAGCCAGCATCATCAAGTAAACCTGTGCTGATCAAGCTCTTTGTAATTGCGGGAACATGTCTCACATTCTTCAGCGTGAAATAAGAGCCATTCTGAAACTTCAATTGAACATCTCCAACACATAAGATCTCACATGTCTGCCCATTGCCTAGCCGAACATGATCTTTAGTGGTCACATAAGAGGTAAACCACTCCTTGTTTAGAGACACATGAAGTGATGCCCCGGAGTCTATAATCTAGTCACTCAGTCATTTCCATTAGATGCTGTAAGAAGAGTTGATTCCAATGTATTCTTCAAGAAGTAGATGTCTCCTGACATTAGACTGTCATCCTCTGCAACAGTGTTTGTCACATTTATTTCTTGAATCTTCATTGAGGACTTGTTCTTCTCACCATGGTCTTCAGCTTTCTCTTTGCCTTTTTTTGCTTTCCATTCTCTGCAGTCTCTTTTCATGTGACCCTTCTTGCCACAATGGTAGCATTCTATGTCACTCTTGCCTTTAGCACTGCGGGACTTGCTACGAGACTGATTCCTCTTTCCACCTTTGTACTTTTCTTTGGTCTTCCCCTGACAACTAAGGCTGTTCCTTTGCCTTTGTCCATTGTCTTTCTATTGGTTTCTTCCGTAAGCCGACTTCCTTCTACACCTGCTATGTTCAAACCATCTGGAGGTGCAGAATTACTCAAAGCTGTGCGAAAAGTGTCCCAACTTTCCGGCAATGTGATCAACAGGAACATAGCTCTAACAGGTTCATGAAACTTGACACCTTGAGCTGATAATTGACTGTAGATTGTGTTGAATTCATTCAGATGATTGGACATAGGTGTCCCTTCTTTCATCTTCAAGTCAACAAGCTTTTTAAGCCAGTATACCTGTGAAGCTGCACTCTGCTTCTCATAAAGATCACTCAGCTTTAACCATACTTGATAAGCCGACATCTCGTCTGCTACATTGAAGTAAATGCTTTCTGCCAAAGTCAGCATAATGGTAGAAAGTGCCAATTTATCCATTTCGCTCCATTCATCTTCGTCCATATCTTCTGGTTTTATCCCCTTGAGCTTTATAGGTTTTATCTGCTTCTTTTATACCAACACGTGCCAAATCTGCTTCTTCCACAATGGGAAATTGGTTCCATCCAGCTTCTTGATATTGTAAAGAGCACTGTCCTGTGATCCAGCCATAGCTACGCTTCACAGTAGTTTACTTTCCTGGGAAAAATTCGGAAGAGTTTCCCCTGTAAACTGACCTCTGAACCAATATCAACCTGCCAAATGAACCAAGAAAGCTTCAGATTTTGCATAAATTTTGGCAGAGTCTCCTTTGTAAAATGTCTCTGGTGTACTAAAAAACAAACCAAAAACCAGCTCAAAAAACCACTGTCTCTCTAACACTGTAAGCTGTGGGTAAACCTGTCCTGCACCTGTACTGTCTCTCACTGTCCTGTCACTGTCTTGTAAGCATAGACTGCGACAATGCCTCAATGGCAGTAAAGCAAAGATGCAATCCCAACTGTCTAACTCACAGTCAATACATCCTAGTTGCCTATCTAAGGGTGCTCGAGAGATCGCTCCAAGACCTGTATCACCGAAAGGATCTCAACATTCGAGAATCCCCCAGCTCAATAAAACCTCACTCGACTCTCAACAAAGGATGCAGTAAATCTGATAGTGCATAGACTTCCCACAAAGTCATACATCCACAAATTTCCCACTATATGCTGTAACCGTTGCGGCGGTTGTTTGCTACGTGACTCACAGCCAGCAAACCCTCAACAGACATACATCATCTCTGACAATACATCCCATGTGGAAGTACCTGCAATGTCAAGATGAAATCTGGAATATCAAGCACCAAACACAGGCTACCTGATGAACTAGTGAATGTCGCCTACAGTCTGTGTGTAGATGCGCCCGTGTCGTATGTGACACGCCTCCAAGAACTGTGATCAGTCCTTCAATGTGTAGACAGCCACAAATCAACACTCTGGGAGTGCCGATATCCTCAGCACCTGCAGTCGTAGGCCGAAACCCGAAATTTGTAGAGTCGGATCTGCACCCGCTGAGACCACGTAGTCGAAAATGGCCTGCACAGAACTTTGTCGAAGCCGAACGGTGGCCGAGATGACCTCAGAATGAAATTCTGAGAACACTAAGCCCTTTGGGCTTACCCACAAGATTTGGGGCCATGTCTTTGCCTGTCGAATCTCACTCCAATTTGAGCAGGTGACTCTGGCTACCTGCAAATGCTGCCTCGAGCCTCGATCTAAGCTCTGATACCAGTTGAAGGAGTACGAGCGGAAGTGTGACGTGAGAGAGAGTGCGAGAAGAAGAGCACGACGATATGGTGAACTCGCTCTACTGTAATGTGTAGAGCATAGTGAGTTCTTATTAGGTTTTTACAAAAGAATATGTGTACATATCTGGCGGCCCGCCCACTTACCTGGGCGACCACATTGGGCTTTTACCCCAACAAGTAGTTATTCTAGTTTCAGAATCCGGGGTGTAATGGCACTTCCATATTGTAAATACAAAGACATTTGACCCTTTCAACCCCATTTTTGGTTAAACCTAAGGTAGCCTTAGTATATAAGGTACCTAGGTCATTTTGTAATGGAGACTTTAATAATAATCAAAACTTTAGCGCTGCCGTCTATTGTGTGTGAGAGAGAAAGAGAGTGAGCGTGAGCTTTATCCTCTTGCTACGCCCGGCTCGCTCAACACATTGGAGATCCAACTGCACCATTGTTGTAGGCTCAAGGAGAGCTACGCGACAACGCCAAGCATTCCACGCGAGACGAAGCGCAGACGCCGATGCATCTATGAGCTATTTGTGGCCGTAAGTGTATCAAACGATGTTTGTTTTCTGCGTGCTAGTAGTCTATAGAATCGTGGAGACATAAGCTACGCATAGGTACTCATAAATTTCAGTTTCGGGAGCTTTCAAAATTATGCTCTGTCATCCTATGCGTTTTCCGTAGATGGGTTTAGAGTGAGGGTTTTGAGTGTAGAGGCTTAGGGACAGGTGTATCCTAGTGAGGGGATGGTGTTCCTTAAGTTTCGTACGAATCTGGCATGATTAGGTGAGTTACCTTCCGTATGTGTCTATGTGGCTAGGTGGTGTAGTTGAGAGCAGTGAGGTTCTTGATTGTGGTTTAGTTGGCCTTCCAGAGTGTTGCATGTGTAGGATGGTCTCAGCCTGACAAGCTAAAGAGATTTCCTCCGTGTGCCTATCGTGCCATCTTTGTCCTCGATTGACATTATGTTGATCTAGGTAGTGTTTGCATGCACTTCATGGGTGTGTGAGTCGCTCATCCAACATTGGCGCCGTTGCCGGGGACACAAGGACCTAAGTAGGTTTCCTACTAACACTCGTGTGATGGTTGCTTGATTTAGTTTCGGCTAGAGAAAGCGTTTTTCTTAAGCGGATCCGGAAGAGGATATTCCGCGATCAAGTGGATAGCCAAGAAACGTGTGTCTTGCCGAGGGTCTACGATTAGATAGGTTTAGTTAGGAACTATGGATTAGAGTAGTTTTTGGTGGTCGAGGGAGTTGTGAGGTAATAAAAGCGTTTACTAGTCCGTGTGTGGCAGTGAAGCGTTTTTCTACTCATAGATGCAAAACCCCATATGATTTGTAGGAGTAGTTTTAGGTAAGTGATCCGATTCAGATCTAGAGCTATTCATCACTGAATTATTTGCTAAAGTGCTTGATTGCATTTGAAATCACGAAAAAGTGTGCTTTTGAGGGTAAAAATGCATTAAACAAGCTTTTGTGGATATTTTTGTATGACTGACTGATGTTGTGCATATAAAAGAGCATTTGCAAGGGTTCTGTGAAGAAAACCTGCAATTTTATAAACATAGACATCCTACGCGTAGGATGTCTCAAGGGGGTTCTGGAGACCAAATTTGAAAATTCTGACTGCACTAGTGGGTTCAGAGGGTAGGTTTTACCCTAGTAACATATTGACTTGGGTGTTTTTCCCTATTTTTGTTGACCAAAAGCCAAAAGGCGGAGTCAGAAAACGTAAAATTTCAGCAAAGGCTTAATTGAGTGATTTTTGCATGTTTTTGCAATTGTGAAGCATACTTGCACTTGTTGAGAGCATAAGGAAGCATCAGGGACACTTCAGTCTTAAAAAATCAGCAGTAGACATCCTACGCGTAGGATGTCTACAGGGTGATCTGGTGGAAATTTTGAAATTCTGAGGTTACCAGTGTGTTTAGAAGGTAGGTTTTACCCTATTTTCACCTGGAAAGTGGAAATTTGACCAAATTTTGACAGATCAAAGCCAAAAGACGAGAATTGCCAGACATCCTACCCAAATTGTGTCCAAGGCCTAATTTTGAGACCAAACCATAGGATGACTCCATAGGCATGTTCTAAATGTTGTATTGAATGCATGTGATAAATTTCATCTCATTTGGGTCAGTGAAAGGAAGATTGAACATACTTTAGCATTTTTGAATGAAAAAGGCAAGGATAGCTAGTTTTGGGGTCTTTTGACATCCAAATTAAAATCTAAGCATAGCATTGGGTTGCTGACATCAAGAGGAAGCCGTGGCTCAAGTTTGGGGCAATTCTAAGCACTTAGACATCCTACGCGTAGGACGTATTCACCATGATTTAGCACTCCAAATCAACCTCTGAGCATACCAGTGGGTTGTTGAAGACTAGGGGAATCTTTGGTCCAAGTTTGGGTTCATTATGAGCAAAAAGACATCCTACGCGTAGGATGTCTATTGCATAATTCTGAAACCAAAATTCTCCTGTGACCATACCATGCTGCCATATAGCCTTAGATAAGCCTCCTAGGCAAATTTGGTCCAATTTGGAGTTGATTTGACTTCGGAATTCATCAGAACAGACATCAGGATTTTGGAATAGATTATTGATCATTTGACCAACCTATAGGTGTCAGAATCAAAAAGTAAAAATAGCTGTGAGCTTAGCACATCAAGGGGAAGCTACAGTGCAAGTTTGAGCAGAAATAGAGCAAAAAGACATCCTACGCGTAGGATGTCTCCAGGGTCATAAAGTGGCCAAAATTCTACTGTAGCCATATAGCGAGGTTCTAAGTGTCTCAAGGATTCCAGAACTTTTCTCAAAAGTGAATTTGGACCTTGTTTGGCCTATTTACCAAGCAAAGACAAGAATTGTCAGACATCCTACTCTTGGAGTGCACTAGAAGTTTATGCAGCCCAAATCTTGACCTATTGGCATCCAAATTCAAATCTAAGCATACCATTGGGTTGCTGAGCACTAGGAGAATCTTGGGATCAAGTTTGGACAAAATCTGAGCAGTTAGACATCCTACACGTAGGATGTCTCCAACTTGATTTAGGACTCCAAACCAACCTATGAGCACACCACTGTGATCAGCACATCAAGGAGAAGCTGGGGTGAAAATTTCAAGTCATTCTGAGCAAAAAGACATCCTACGCGTAGAATGTCTCCAGCTTGATTTAGGACTCCAAACCAACCTATGAGCACACCACTGTGATCAACACATCAAGGAGAAGCTGGGGTGAAAATTTCAAGTCATTTTGAGCAAAAAGACATCCTACGCGTAGGACGTCTCAAGGCCATTTGTAGGTCCAAATGAAATTCTGAGCATACCATTGTGTTGCTGGACTTAAGCGGAGTCTCTGGACCAAATTTTGTTAAATTCTGAGCATATAGATATCCTACGCGTAGAATGTCTCTAGGCCAGTTTTAGGGTCCAACTGTAATTTTGACCATACAGAAGTGTTCACAGTGTCACAGAGATCCCAAATCTTCTTTTAAAATTGAATTTGGACTCATTTTGACCAGTCTAAACTGCATTTCACTATTTTGGCCATAACTTTCACAAACGGTATCGGATCGAAAAAGTTTTTATATCAAAACGTAGTCTGAGAGCGGCTCTACAGATCTTTAAGCAAAACTTGAACTAAATGCAATGCATGCCAACGGCAACCATTTAGTTCAACTTTGAAAAAAACGTCATTTGAGGCCTCAAAATACATCCGCAAGTTAGGGGTGTCTAAAAGCGACAATTTGCGAGAATTGTGAGAAAACGGTTGCGGTTTTGGACATAGTTTTGACTTTTCCCTAACCAAAGCACTTGAACACAGTGGACTAAGTCTACTTGAACCAAGAAAAAGCTCTTAAGCCCAGAAATCATGTCTACCCTAGATTCAAACGCAGCTTACACAAGCTTGGAGATCCCGACGATAGAGGAATATCCTCCCACAATGGATCTTCCAAACTTGCAATTGATAAAGATCCATCTTGTTGAGAGAGTTTGGATGATTGGTCATGAGAGTGAAGGACTATATAGATACATTGACGACAATGAGGTCAATCTTTATAGGTGCTCAGATCCATACCTAGAAGAGATAACGGATTACAAGCTCTTATATGTCTAGACATACGGAGTCTACTGTCAATGGAGATCTATAGTTGTAGACAAGTATGGACGAGAATACAGAGTTGTAGAAAGCACAAATCCACAGACTGTACTAGAAAGAGGTGGATATTTGGTCAATGAAGGACCACTAATGCCTCCACCAAACACGAGAATTCCTATAGGAGTTCCAAGAAGAGAGCCACTAGGATTCCCTTCAAGAGCAATAACGAGAGAAGGATTGAGAGAGTCTCTGGTTAGACTTGTAGACAATCAACGAGTTAGACCATCCCAAGTCCAGAAATGGGTAAATAGAAAATACTCCGGAGATAAAGATCCAAGAGATCACGTAGCGGCTTTTAGAAGAGTGATTAGAGCAGAGGAAGTTACAGATTTTGCGACACAGTTTGCGGGATTTGGATTGACTCTAGAAGATGATGCAGCTACATGGTACGATTCGGTGGAAAAATGGGATTTTGAGACCCTAGATGAGCTGTTTGAGGAGTTTATTGAAGAATTCTCACCAAAAGGCATTGCTCACAACACGGTCTCGCAAATCCATCGATTCAAACAGAAAGAGAATGAATCAATATGCAAAGCATCATTACGGCTCAAGAGATATGTTAAGCCTTTCGATATTCTAGCACAAGGTCTTCCTACAACACCAATGCAAGGAATTCGGATCAGCTACCTATATGCATGCTTGATGATATATATATATATATATATATATATAGAAGACCCAGAATTATATATAGAGTAGCTTCACATATAAGCTCAACACTACTTAGATCTTCTAGTGTCTATATATATATATATGTGTGTGTGTGTGTGTGTGTGTGTGTGTGTGTGTGTGTGTGTGTGTGTGGATATGTATGTAACTATGTGAGTGTGTAAATATGTGTGCATGGGAGCGCTTGTACGAATTGATACCTAATCTACCTCTCTTTGTAAGTCCTCTCTCTCTCTCTCTCTCTCTCTCTCTCTCTCTCTCTATTGTGGTTAGGTAGAGAAGTAGAGGTGTATAGATTAGGTTTAGGGAAGGTGCCATAAGAGAGGTAGATAGGTGGATAAAAATCTATCTACCTCTCTCTCTACACCTAATATATCCCTATTCTACCTCACTTTGAGCATCTTCTCTATCTACCTTGATTAGGTAGAGAAGTAGAGGTATGTAGATTAGCCGTAGAATAGGTGTAGAAAGAGAGGTAGATAGATGGATAAAAATCTATCTACCTCTCTCTCTCTACACCTATTCTACCTCTCTTTCTATGCCCTCTCTATCTACCTTGATAAGGTAGAGAAGTAGAGGTGTGTAGATTAAGTTTAGTTAAGGTGTAGATAGGAGAATGTAGATTAGGTAAAGATTAGATGTAGATAGAGACAAAGAGAGAGTATAGAGAGAAAAAGAGCTATTAGTCTACTGTGTCATTAGAGAGAGAAAAAGAGAGGGTGTAGATAGAGGTGTATCACATTACTTTTGATGCATATATATACTTAAGTGTAGGTAATCCATATGTGAGTGTGTAGATATGTATGCATGTGTGTATGTGTGTGTATGTATCTATCTATATATATATATATATATATATATACGTGGAGATGTATCACATTACTTTTGATGCATATATATACTTAAGTGTAGGTAATCCATATGTAAATGTGTAGATATGTATGTCTGTATATACTGTGAGGTCCCCACCCCACCGTATCAAACGGCGGATCTGATGGTGAACCTGGTGGCCACTAGATCTATAGCGGAAGCAAACAAAGTGGTTCAGGGTTCAACTAGCGGACGATTTCTCATCACAAAGTGAGTCGAGTTCGAGCCTACTAGCAATGAGATCTAACTCGACCTCGCATGGAAAGCGTACTTAACCTATCTAGTGATCCTAAGACCCACCTTCCAAGAGGAGAGAAACCTCGAGTGCCTTTTTTCCCATGTTTCAGAGGCACGTACACTTGAGACTTCGCCGCTCTAGGGGCAATGAGGTTTACTAGTATCGATTTAGCAATATGGGGACAGAGAGTTCCCAACCAATCAAGACCACCCTTCTCATAGGCATTGGCAACCTGAGCCAAGCCCCCACTTTCCACCCCCACACTCACACTTCCTTGTGTGTCCTAATTACTACCACAATGATTTTTCAACATAAACATTCCTTGATTAATTTCCGAATCACAATGTTCATTAAGACAGCCCTTCAATCAGTATTGCAAAGCGGCACCAAGACAGTATTCTAGTAAAAATTCTACTCAAAACTTATTCATTAAAATTCCAATGTTCTGGAGGTACAACATCCCCCCTCTAGTGAGAGTTTACTCCTCGCGTTTTCGCCTAGCTGCCCATACTACTAGGTATGTCCACCACATAGAAAGCACGACATGGACACTCCCACCGCATAGAAAGCAAGACGTGGGTTCCCACCGCATAGAAAGCAAGTCGTGGGTATCCACCGCATAGAAAGCAAGTCGTGGATTCGAGAGCCCTTAACGAGGAACTCTGCCCCTTGTGATCAATAGGGGGATCATGACTAATTCAACATTGGAAATAGAATGAACATGTCGAGCTAAATTTTCCCTAGCAGACATTCTTTCTTATTGCAACAATATATCCATCAATCAATTCTTTCCTACCTTAGACTTAAATGTAATGAATTCAAATGCCGAGATTTCCGTCGGATTTCTCCAACATGTTTGGGGATATGTTCTTTCCTAGCTAAACGTGTGCAATGTTAATTAAACAACCGAATAAAATTGTGACCTACCTCTTCCATTTCTTCGTCAATGGCTTGTGAGATGGCCGGTGCTTGTTCGTCCATGGGAGATTTTCCCTTTCCATTCACATTGCTCGTTCCCGCCTCGCGGTCGTGGGCACCACCGAAGCGAGTTCTCTTAACCGGGGCCATTTTATACTCACTACTTTAAATGATAAACTTGAAGAAAAGAGCTAAGGTTCGAGAGCATCATAATAAACCAAATGGCAGATTGAAGTCACGGAGCGGAGCGTGGGTCGACTCTCTCTCTCTCACACACACACAGTGAGCTTACACAGTACAGTACGCAGAGATCTGTTAGAAGGGTTATCTCCCAAATCCTTAGTATTCACAAAGAATATGTTAGTATATACAAAGAGTTAGAGGTAAGTGAGTTAGGCGGGCGGCCGGCCATATCCGCATAAGAGGCCACTTGGGCTTTAATCCCAACAACCTCCCACTTAAAGTCCAATGTGGCACTTTAAGTAACTGTAAATCTATGAACATGAATGTACAAAGATTTACATGGCTGCCATCTATCCAATGCCCAATAACTCACGACAATGCACAAAGCCCTCTCCTGGAAGTCCCTTTGTGAGTAGATCAGCAGGATTGTCCTTGGTGTGGATCTTCAGCAGTTGTATCTGCTTGTCTTCAAGTACTTCCCTAATGAAGTGATACTTCACATCAATATGCTTAGTCTTCGAATGGAACACTGGATTCTTTGCCAATTGTATAGCACTTTGACTATCACAATATAACTCTGGCATATCTGCATTGATTCCCAAGTCTGCAACCAATCTACCAAGCCAAATAGCTTCTTTGCATGCCTCATTTGCTGCAACATACTCAGCTTCTGTAGTAGACTGCGTAACACAATCTTGTAATCGAGATCGCCATGATATGGCACCTCCAGCCAATGTAAAGACATAGCCTGATGTAGATCTCCTCTTATCCAAGTCTCCTGCATAATCTGAGTCAGTGTATCCTCTGACACTCAAATCCTGACTACCATAGCATATGCGCATACTCTTTGTATGTTTTAAGTATCTCATGATACCTTTCACTGCCTCCCAATGTTTCTTGCCGGGATTTGACATATATCTGCTAACCACTCCCACTGCAAATGCAATATCCGGACGTGTAGCAATCATTGCATACATCAAACTACCCACTGCAGACGCATATGGAATCTTATCCATTTCAGCCTTTTCTTCCTCAGACACAGGACAATCTTGTTTGCTAAGTTTCACATATGGTGGCAATGGAACACTCAATGCCTTTCCCTTCTCCATATTGAAACGTTGCAAAACCTTGTCAATATACTCTGTTTGAGATAACCAAATCAACTTCTTTGATCTGTCTCTCTCAATGCGCATACCAAGTATATGACTTGCCTCACCCATGTCTTTCATGTCAAACGATTTTGCCATCTTTGACTTCAAAGCTGAAATTTCTTCCAAGTGTTTGCCAGCAATCAACATGTCATCCACATACAAAATAAGGATCAACCAACTGCCATCCTTAGCCTTCTTTGTATATAGACAGTGATCGAACTCACTACGTTTGTAGCCTTGAGAAAGCATAAACTGGTGGAACTTATGGTACCATGCCCTCGGTGATTGTTTTAAGCCATAAAGACTCTTTAACAACTGGCATACCAAATGTTCCATGCCTTTCTCAACAAACCCTTCTGGCTGCTGCATGTAAATTTCCACATCTAAATCACCATGCAAGAACGCTGTCTTGACATCCATTTGGTGCAACACCAAATCCAATATAGCAACCAATGCAAGAAAGCATCTCAATGTAGTCATCTTAACCACTGGAGAGAAGACTTCATCAAAGTCAATGCCTTGTTCTTGCTTAAAGCCCTTGGCAACAAGCCTTGCTTTGTACTTTGGCTGACTATCATGAGCGGTGATCTTATACCTGTAAACCCATTTACAAGGTAGAGCCTTTTTGCCCTGTGGTAATTTAACCAACTTCCATGTCTGGTTTTTATGCAGAGCTGTCATCTCTGACTGCATGGCCAACTGCCATTTTTTCGAGTCAACCACTTGTAATGCTTCCTTGTAACAAGATGGTTCTCCGCAATCTGTGAGCATGACATAATTTAGAGATGGCACATAACGATCAGGTGGTTTGGAGACACGCTCAGAACGTCTCACCACAACTGATTCTGCCTCTCTAGCCACTATAGGCTGTTCCTGAGCCTGACCATGCTGTCTTGATGTGCTAGCACTAGGTCCATCTTCCCTGAAGACAACTCTTCTGATCTCCTCTGTCTTCTCTGGCTTAGCGTGAAACTTGGCTTCATTGAAATGCACATCATTGCTACGAATAAGCTTTCTGGACTCAGGATCCCAAAGCCGGTAACCCATCTCGCCCGATTCTCCGTAGCCAAGAAATATACACTTCTTGCTCTTTGGTTCTAACTTATTTCTGAACTCCTTAGGAATATGGCTATAAGCTTCACAACCAAAGACTCTGAGATGCTTATACGAAGGTGCCTTGCCTGTCCATAGCATCTCGGCCACTGCACTCTTATCCAGAACCCTACTAGGAGACCTGTTGATCAAATGGACTGCTGTAGCCACTGCTTCCGCCCAAAATCCATCAGGCAACTCAGCATTTGACAACATGCTTCTGACCTTCTCTTGTATGGTCCTATTCATACGTTCTGCAACCCCATTCTGTGAAGGATTATATGGTGCAGTAAGTTCCCGCTTAATCCCTTTTGCTTCACAAAAGTCTTGAAAAGCTTTGGAAACGTACTCTCCACCATTGTCAGTTCTCAAGCACTTCAGCTTCTGACCACTCTGATTCTCCACCAGCTGCAAGAATGTCTTAAAGACCTTGAGCACCTCATCCTTGTGCTTCAAGAAGTAAACCCATACTTTGCGAGAATAGTCATCTATGAATGTACAAAAGTACGCTGCTCCCCCTAGTGACAAACTAGGCATTGGTCCGCATAGGTCACTGTGTACAAGAGCTAACCGTTCGTCCCTACGATTCCTCTTTGATCTGTGCGGTTCCTGTGTTTGCTTACCATAAACACAATGCTCACAAAACTCGAAATCTTGAAATGAAAAGCCAGGCAAATAACCATAATGAGAAAGTATTTCCATTCCTCTTTTTGACATATGTCCCAACCTACGATGCCACAGTGACACACTTGGCTGCTCAATCACATTAATTACATGGTTTTTAACCTCTGAAACATGTAAAGTGTACAGAGTTCCTGACTTGCTGCCATGTGCTACAGTCATCGAACCTTTGGAGATCTTCCAAGCGCTGTTCCCAAAAACTGTCACATAACCCGCATCATCCAACTTCCCTGTACTAATCAAGCTCTTTCGGATTGCTGGAACATGTCTGACATTCTTGAGCCATAAAGAAGAGCCATTCTGAAACTTCAACTGCACATCTCCCACTCCAAGTATGTCACAAACCTGCTCATTGCCAAGTCTGACATAATCTTTAGTAGCCACATATGATGTAAACCACTCTTTGTGCGGAGAAACATGTAAAGATGCCCCTGAGTCGATAATCCAATCACTCATAGCATGTCCATCCTCTGCAGTCAAGAAAACAGAATCAAGATTGCTTGTAAGGAAGATGTCACCACCTGCTATACCAGAATCACTGTCTGAACCAGATCCTGTGACATTCACCTCTTCAATCTTCACTGAACTCTTCTTTTCATCTTGCTCAGAACTCTTTGTTTTGCCTTTTTCTTGTTTCCACTTCGTACAGTCTCGCTTCATGTGACCCTTCTTGCCACAATGGTAGCATTCTATGTCATCCTTTGACTTCGAATCACGAGACTTACTTCGGTTTTGTGCCTTCTTACCCTTCTTCTCTTTAAACTGTTGTCTCCCTCGAACGACCAAAGCACTATTGCCTTTGCCTTTGTCAATGTTCTTCCTGTTCACTTTCTCTGTGAGCAAGCTGCCTTCTACATTGGCACTTGTAAGACCTTCTGGCGCGACAGAATTACTTAACGCTGTACGAAAAGTATCCCAACTGTCTGGCAAAGTGATTAAGAGAAACATAGCCTTCACTGAATCTGGAAAGACTATCTCTTGTGCTGTTAACTGGCTGAAAATTGAGTGAAATTCATTCAGATGATTTGACATGGCTGTCCCTTCCTTCATCTTCAAATCCACCAATTTCTTGAGCCAGTAAATCTGAGAAGCAGCACTTTGTTTCTCGTACATATCACATAGCTTTTGCCATACGCCATACGCTGTAGTCTCTTCTGCTACGTTGAAGTAAACATTTTCTGCCAGTGTCAGCATGATTGTGGAACAAGCTAACTCGTCAAGCTCTTCCCACTCATCTTGAGCCATAAATTCTGGTCTCTCCCCTTTGAGCTTCAGTGGCTTCACTTGTTTTTTCTGCACCAAAACCTGCCAAATCTGCTTCTTCCAGAATGGAAAGTTTGTGCCATCCAGCTTCTTTATGTTGTAAAGAGTCTCACTGTGAGAAGATGCCATATCTGCCAAACTGTTTACTCCTGAGAAAAATCCGACAGAGTTTCCCCTGTAAACTGGCCTCTGTACACAGTAAACAAGCTGTAATCAACAAGCTGAACACCTCTCCTCAGGAACTGTCAGTATTTTTGAAAATTTTTGACAGAGTCTCCCCTGTAAACTGAGCTCTGGGAACCAAAAGATAGCTCAAGAAACAATCATAAATAGCTGACCAATGACAAATCTAAAAAATCCCTGTAATATGCTGTCCTGTAAGCATACACTGTCTCCTCTCTGGGCGATGACAGAACCTGTATCTGTCTCAAGACTGAACCCTGAACAATGCCTCAACGGCCTGACGCATAAGATGCAATCCAGTGTCTACACAAAGTCATACATCCTAAGGGATAAAAGTCGCCGAAGAGGATGCGTGTAGAGGGGAACTCCAGCAACCTAATCCACCTCACACTGGGTAACCCAGCCCCCAGTGCTTGGCTTCAAAAAACCTCACACACGACCCTCTCAGATGGCTCAGCAAACTGCCCAGAACTAGCATACATCCTATAATAGACCAATCACTGTCCTATGACCGCTGCGGCGGTCTGTCTGCTAGCGTGACTCACAACTAGCAGACCCACAATCACAGTACATCAATCTGCAATACATGCCAGTGGTGTCAAGCCGTCGTATGGCCACACCTCCCCTGGAACCTGGCAAGCACAAGAAGTAGCAATGCAGACTGCAATATATATATCTGATGATATATATGTGTACCTGGTCTATAGATGATGCTCTGAAGACGAATAAGTGATGTATGTCGATGTCGATATTGATGTCGACCACCTCCTGCTTGCCAATCTACACAAGACGGATTTCTTTGCGGCTGAAATCTATCTTCTGCTGTAGTGCTCAGAACGAAATTCTGAGGGCATAAACGGCTTCGAAAGGGGGGTAAAACCTCAGGTCACCTGCTGGAAACGCTCCCGGAACGCCGAGTGTGAATTTTCGAACTCCGGATCCAGAATCTGCCGGAAAAGTGCGCGCGCGCGCGATTGCGCAAATCCGCATTGAACCAAGGCTCTGATACCAATTGAAGTCGCGGAGCGGAGCGTGGGTCGACTCTCTCTCTCTCACACACACACAGTGAGCTTACACAGTACAGTACGCAGAGATCTGTTAGAAGGGTTATCTCCCAAATCCTTAGTATTCACAAAGAATATGTTAGTATATACAAAGAGTTAGAGGTAAGTGAGTTAGGCGGGCGGCCGGCCATATCCGCATAAGAGGCCACTTGGGCTTTAATCCCAACACAGATTAGAATCATTAAAGAATCCTCCTTATGCAAGAAGGCTAGATTTTTCCTTCGAGACCTAGCAATTTTATGGGTAATTCTTTACTTGCCCTATGGGAACCGGCTCTAAAGTTAATTACTTGGCTCAGATGATTAAGGAATTTCAGAATTTTGCTAATTAATTTACAAGAGAGATGAATTAAACAAGCTCAATCACTTTCCTAGTGCAATAAGAAAGATGCAGAGTTACTGCATGCATAGGTGTTAGGATATCATCTTCTTAGTGGCCTAATGAAGGATTAATTTTACCTTAATCACATCTTAATGTGTGAGAAAATTGAATTTAATGTAATTGGAACACTATTGAGTGGTAAAAGAATGAATTTCATCAATTCTACATTATTACCGACGACTGACAATTAATTAACTATGCTGCCTAGAGAGAGAAATCTCTCCTAATCATGTATTAATCATTGATTAAGAGTGATGAATGGCTGCATAATATAGCTAATTAGATGATGATTATGTAATGAGATATAGCTATGTAAATTTAGAGAGAAGCTATTGGGGATTATAGCTAGGATTAAGCATAGTAGACGAGGTATTTGGAGAATAATGAAGAGAATTTAGAAGAGCTGGAATTAAACCATGATTAGCGTGATTAGGGATTGAGAATCCTCTTGATTTTCTGATCCAATGAATCCTCAAGATGAGAATTTTGGCAGCACCTCCCTCCTTGCTTCTCCTTCAAAAACTGTGTGTGTGCCGGCAGCACCTTCCCAAGGTGCGTGTGTAGGTCCCGGGGCAGTCACTTATCAAAAGACCCCTATAGCACGTGCATTCAAGAGGTAATTAATAATACCCCAATATACATACTATACTTACACTGTGAGCCTATTTGAAAAACCCCCACCCCCCTCTGTATGTATACATTTTTATACATTTTGGTCTTTTAATAATCCTCTCCGGTTAACTCACGTGATATCATACACATTCTAAAAAGTGACCACCCCGGGGTGTAGGTGTGTGTGTGTGTGAAAGCATGTGTGTGTGTGTGTGTGTGTGTGTGTATGTGTGTGAGCACACCTTTAAATAGGCTCCTCAAGGCTGAAAATCGATATGGGTTGCTATAAGCATCTGAGTGAGCACTCAGTGAATGCATTGGCAAGTCTAGTTGCCTACCCACCAACTAGTGTCCAATTGGTCAGTTTAACTGGCTCTCACACCCACTCTCAAGCTTAGAAACTTCCCTACAACTCCCACAAGGCAAGAGGGCGCCCCCTAGCTGCTAAAGCTGGCTCAGAGTGGCCTAGAACCTGCTCCCACACAGCCTTGGCCCCGGTGCCTCCCCGGACAATTTTTGAAAAATTTGGTTTTAGGCTAAAACGGGTCATACGAGTCGGAATTTGATGCCGAAAATTTCTATGCCAAGCCCTAACTAAGGCGTACTGGTCTGAGTACCTGCCATATGTAGCAGCCCCCGGGGTCCGAAAATGCATTTTTTTCAAATTCGGGGTATGGGTGAAAATTTTTCGAAATGGTCAAAACTGGATGGGTCGGGTGACCAAAAACTTTCTAGTTTGGAATTTTTTTACAAAAATTATTTTAATTCACATTTCAAAGCTTTAAAACATTCTAAACATCATGGCACTGACAGAATTTGAAAAACTGCTAAAAATAGTAACTTTTTTCATTTTGTTTATTTTATGGTACAAGGGTGCTCTTTTTGGTTGGGTCAGAGACCTTACATATACATTGTTGTAATGTGGCATGTACATAGTGTGAAATAGAAACATTCACCTCACTTTTGACACCTTTTGATGCATGGAAATAAAAGCAATCATGTAGATATTGTGATATATGTTAAAGCGGCTATTACGGTCGCTATCATGTACATACCTATCCGCAGAGTCGTGGCCCTGGATATGGCGCTTTTGCATGTTTTTCCACTTGATAATATGCTTAATTTGGTTTTTTGATGTACATATTTCAAGTGTTTCATGGTGGAGCACTCATCTCGCCTATAAAGATTGATGCGGGCAAAAACTACTGAAAATAGCAGCCAACATGTGTCGTCACAAAATTGCATGTGGAAAGTGATCCAAAATGGAATATTGATGAAAAATGGTGCATATCTATGATTTTTATGCTTATGTGAGTGATCCCACAATTTTAGGGATTTTTTGACGCTGTTTGGGTTTTTTGCATAAAAAATGGTCTTTTTTGAGTCAAAAATGAGCTAAGAATGGCCTAGTTTCAGGCCAAAAGGGAAAAATGGCCCAAAAGTTGACACCTCAGCTGAAAATTCAGTGGATAAGAGAGGGAAGGCTGCTTTTTAGTGAAAAAAACCTACAATTTTTCACTATTTTCCAATAGCTTCCATGGTTGCCCAGTCTATGTGCCCGTCTCTTCGCAATCTTGTATCTGAGCTTGTGAGGGAGAGAATTAGGGTTTTCCATTATCAAAATGGTGTGTGGGATTCAATTTAAATTCTCGTAAATCTCTGCAAAATAAAAAAATCATCGCTGTGAAGGTGGAAGCTCGTTTATTCCTTTCAATTGTTTGATGTTACGACTATGTAATTGGGGGCAAGGCTACATGATACCATGGAAGAGGTTTGGGTTTTGATTAGCATTTGTGCTTGTATGAGCATTGAGGTTTCATGGATGAAAGTGTAGTGTTCTTAATCTCTCTTTTTAAGTGATATTGAATGTGAATTGGTGAATCTTTCATCACGAACTCGCCTATGAAAACAAGCATATCCCAAGCACAATAGGGGAGAGGGTTTGTGACTATCTTTTCACGAACGCTCTTAGATTTTCAGTCATCTTTAGAAAAAGAGTTGGTGACTCTCATGACGAACTCTCACAGCCATAGTTTTTGCACTTTCCCAGCTAGACCGTATACATCCGGATATTTCTGGTGAACCCGAAGCAAAGTTGTTGGGGTGGGATTTTGTGAATTGATCTAAACACTTTGTTAGCCATGGATGAAAATCTAGAGATGCATGGGATGCACTTTGATCCTGCAGTCATGCAGATGTTTCAAGCATTTGCCATGTATATGCAACAACAACAAGCAATGGAAAGAAGCTAAATTTCAACCACCAAAGCATTGCAATCTATTGTGAAGAGAATTGACCTGTTTGATGGCAAGGACATCAAAAAGTATCTACGAGATTATATGAAGGAAATGGAGTTGAATTGAGTGTGTGAGGAAGACATGGTTCGAAGTTGAGTTATTTTGTGTCCCAAATATCAGAGACTGTATTAGGGCAATCCAAAATGCTCATGGAAGAAATTGGGAGGAATTCAAGCTTTCTCAAAAAGAAGACTACTTTATGGAGGAATTTGAGAGGGTGACCAAAAGAAATTTCTTAGATTGGGTTGCAAAGACTTAAGAAGGGATTTCTCCTAGAGAGCTTCTCAAAGAGTTTGAGTGACACTATGCTCAACTATGAATAATTGAACAAGCTTCCTTGGATAGGGAGAAGGTAGAACTTTTACAAGCAGCGAGCAAAGAAATCAAAGAAAAGTTAGAGATTCTCTTGGAAGACAAAGATATAGAGAAAAGTTTGAAGGCAAGGTGGAATGATTTACAAGATGGAGTCTTCTTATTGGCAAAAAGGTAGTGCAAAAGAGACAAGATGGTGGTGAACAATGGTACTCCAGTGTATGTTATTTCTAAAAATTAGCCAAAACCTGCTATCATAGCTTCTAAGGATGATGGATCTATGCTTGAAGAGCTTGTGAAGGGCATACGTGAGCTGAACTTAAAGCTAGCAAGGCTTGAAGGAAAAGGGAAAAATTTTGGACAGACGTTGTCATACATTTTTTGGATGAGCATAAAGCCAGTAGATCATGCGAAAAAGCATGCTAACTAGCCTCATGTATATATGTGTACATAGTGCTTCGAGTCTTGGGAGTGACCATGCAGAAATTCATGTACAAAGGTTTGGTTTTGCTAGGCTTGGATACTAGTGTTTTGGGTTATTCAAGTCCCCAAAACATGGGTTTCAATAAGTATTTTTATCCGTGCTTTATAGCTTGTGAATCGGACTTGTACATCGTGAGTTATGTGCGTCTGAAGTGGATGGTCTTGACTTAGAAAGTGGTTGCAGATGCATGCAACAAAGGCAACTGGGCCAACTTGATGATCTAAAATTGGAAATGCTGAGATTTTAAATTTCTGGAGTAGCTAACGTAATGGGCTCCAAGCCATGCTTTATGGCATCGCATTTGGTGGCCGAAGCTGTGCACTATGGTCCTTAGAAGGGGTCAAGTTGGAAATTTTCTGTGGGGGGGAAAGAAGTTGGAGAAGTGCAAGAGGAGGATGCCATGTTGCACTGGGATTATCCCACATGGGAAGGGGGAAGGAGGAAATGGGGGGTATAAGATTCGATTCGATGGGGTGCCCATTAGGGGTGTATCAAAGAAGAGAGGAGCTCTCTCAAGCTATTGGGGATCGTGGACACCTGGGGGAGAACGAGGTGCCATTTTGGGTTCCCATTCCCTGTCCAGGAACCTGGCCCATTTTTTGGTCCCTTGGACACTAGCTCCCACCCCTTTCCTTGGCCCAAAAGTCACTGGCTGCCCCATTTCCTACCCAAATGAGGCCTAAATTGGACCAATTAAATAGAGCCTTGTCGACTGAGGAGAGCGAATAAATATCTTGGAATAAAAGATCCAAAGAGGCCCCATTTTATAGCTACAACACTTGTAAACCTTCCAGAGAGCTCATTTTTGAGCAAGAGAGAGAAAACCCCCAACTTTGGATGGCCATATCTCTCTCATCTTTCATTTGTTTTTAGCCTATGGATACTCTTGGTTTCTCCTAATTCCAAGTGTGCTTCATGCTAGAAGGGCTCTTCATAAATCTTTACATGTGCTTATCACAGTGGTTTCGGCGGTGTAATAGTTCTTCCTTCCGACGATGTAACTCGTGCAAGGCTACAGAGGTACTCATTTTCCTTGTCGTTTGCATGCTAACATTGTTTGGCTGCCCCCACCCAAGGAGCAAGTGCTCATGTGCTCCAATTCTTATGAAATATGTCTATTCTACAGGCATAGAATGTAAAGGGGATGTGGGTCGTTATGGACAATCGTCTATGTATGTGCAAATTGTGGACAACACTTGAGGCAGTTGTGTAATTGGAGTTCATCCTTTGGAGGGTCATGAGGTTTTGTGAAGCTAAGCACTAGGGGCCGGGTTACCAAGTGTGAGGCGGATTAGGTACTGGAGCGATCCATCGACATCCCTTGAACTTACGACATCACATGTAAGTGTTTTTGTGGCAATCGAACATGGTGGACGAGTTTCCACAGTTTCATGGATTGCCTAATGAGAATGCACGGACTTTTATTGAGAAATTGGAGGTTAATTGCTTACTGCAAAATATACTAGACCAAGATATATTGTTGCGGTTGTTGCAGTACAGTTTACAGGATGAGACAAAAGTTTTGTTACAAAATTATGAAGAGGTGGTACAAGCATAAACTCCAGAGGTGGTTTTGGACCACAATAGAGATCCATTGAAGTACCTGATGAAGTTTCACATGAAATTTTGGGGTACACTCAGAAGGATAATTAAAGTGTTGATGATTTTTTCATGCAGTTCACCCGATTATGGGATAAATGGACCCGAGATTTGGGAAATGAAATCCCTCGAGCCATGTTAAAAAAAGGACCGTTTTGTGGCAAACTTAAAGGAAAGTCTGAAGTTCAAAGTTGAGCTAAAAAGGTTTCGCTACCTTCAAGGAAGCAGTCACTATTTGCCAGGGAGAATGAATGGAAAGCTCAAAGACTCAATGAGTATGGGAAAGCGGTCCATGTGCAAGGTAATGGTGGCCAAAATGAGGGAAATTGGCAGAGGCTGAAGACAACCAACCGGCTCAAAGGGTTGTGAACACTAAACATTTACAACGAAATATGGAAGACATGATGACCATGATACAGGAGTTGCGGCTCAGTGTTCTTGGAGGTGGTCGTGATCGTGGTCATGGTAGAGGAATGGCCTAGCCATATGAAGCTCAACCTAATGCTAATGTGGGTCGTGGACAAGGTATTTTTGAGCCGCAAAGAAGGTTCATCCCTACCTGTTGTAATTGTGGTAAACTTGGTCATATCAGCACTCATTGTCCAAGGCCAACAAGGATGGGAGGTGATATGCTTCCACTTCCTCAGCAGGTTCCTAATAGGGGTAATGATTATATAGTGGATATACAAGGAGATCAAAGTATTGAACAAGAAAATCAAGCCTCAAACTCTAGTGGTCACGTGGGTATTTTTCGGGTTGAAAAGAAAGAAGAAGATATGATGCCCGTAGGCAAAAGAGAGAGGGAAGGCTATGCTGCTCCAGGTCTCAATAAGAAGAAACCGAAAGAGAAAGAGGGTGAAGATGTGAAATTTAAGAGGAAGAGAAGACCTCGTAGACAGTTTGAAGTAGCAGATTTACCCTTGGGAGAAGGCCAAACAACTTACAGTTTAAAGGAAGACCTGATTGGGAGGAAACTAGATTGTGCTTTTGGACAGTTGATGAATATGGTGCCCAAACTTAAGAGGCAGTGGAAGTCATTAGTGAATCTAGAGAAAGAGCCGAACCATTGATAGCCGTTTTTCGGCTCTCTGTAATTGCCATAGTGAGTTAACCCACCCTACCAAAATCATCCAAACACTGTGGCTATCCCTACCATTTCACTGTATATAGGTGTATGTGAGTTAAGGGACTTTTCCCATATCTTCTTCAAAACCCTTAATTAGCTAGTCACTGGGCTAGTTGAGCCAAAAAAATAAAAAATATATAAAAAATATAAGTATATTATGGACCATTTGTGTGTAAATATTTCATTGTATATAGGGCCTAAATAAAAGGATTTTTCATAATTATTTTGGTATTTATTTAAATATTTCTACCTATGGTGTGTTATTTATGCTATGTACATTGACTCACCATTAACATATTTTTTCTTACCATTTTGCATACTCTTTATTCCATATAAAAATAATTTCATGCAAGCTCTCTTATTTTTGGTGTAACTCCATCCTAACAAAAATCCAAAAAAACTAGTTTTATTTATGTGTATATTTTTTCACTATTGTGATTTTTCCTTCCTACATCTATTCTCTTTTACTCTCATAAATTAGAACACCAAAAATATTCATCTTTTTATGGTAGACTTATAATGAGAGAGATTTATTTTGACCTCTTTATATTTTGTCCACCTATATTATTTATATTTGACATGTACATATTTTTTTAGACCCCTAAATATTTGATTTTCTTAGTTGTACTATTCACTTATATCATGATCTCAACAATATCTTCAATTATAGACTTACCAAATAAGGTCAAGGGTATGTGGCATGCATGCATGCACCATGGGGAGCTCACTCTTGGAGGTATTCAAAAGAATCATCCAAAGAAGGACCTCACAAGGACCTTGTGCAGTGGAAAAAACAGTCGGTTTTGCTAAATTTTTAAAGATCACATGCTCCCCGAATTTGAAAAGGTGATACAAACAAAAGTTGTAGCTCGTGAGCTGAACTTTCACCTCAAATTTTTTCATATTTTTTGAGCTACGAGCTGTGAGCTATGATTTTATTGGTGGACCCCGGTTTGCCATGCTATGCAGCCACACTCCCTCTTCCACTTTATCATTTTCCTCTTTCACACACACTCCTCCCTCTCCTTCCCACTCCCAAACCTGCAACTCCCATGTCCTAATTCACCCTCTTCACCATTGCCACATCTCTCACACCTCCATAGCCTTCATCCTCCATTTCTACACCCTATGTGTCCCCCTTTCTCTCTACATATATGTCCATATTACCATACTCTCTTCAGCTTTGTAAAGAACTTCAAAAAATCAGCAAAAATCCAAAGATAACCTCTGCCAATGAAGGATTTTATCATGAATTTTTCCAAGGTTTGAAATAACATAGCTTCATCGACACACGCTACTTCGCCATGCTGACTGCTTCTTCTTCCGGTGCTGTAAAGAGGAGAATGTCAACTTCTCCAAAGCTTCAACCTCTCTTACAAGCTCATCCCTTCTCTAACTTTTCTCATCATATATCTCACCATTTGGTGAATGATTTTGTAAATATTTTTTAGTGATCATTACTAACTACTAACCACTAATCTTATTGTAAAATGCACCCTCTACTAGAGTAGGCACTCCCAAATTATTCACTCAATCCTCTCTCCTTTCATCCTCAATAATTCTCTTCCCTTGAGCCCACATCCATGTGACTCAAAGGACAAGAGAGACCCACCTTCATTTTAAAAAAAATAAAAAAATATGCATAATCTTTTATTCCTTCAAATAAACTTGATTTGGCCTAATCCTAATCGGCGGGGCTTCTAAAACCTATAAATAGAGCCCTTCTCTCCCTTGTAAATCATCCCATGATCACACTACACCACACCATTCTCAACACATAACACACCACTCTTCAAGCCTAGTTGTGTAGAGTGTGTGCATTGTGAGTGCTCTATTCCATCACTACACATAGGTGCATGGAGAAGCTTGAAGTTAGTTATGCCATCTAGAGGAGTGGAGTGATACTATACTCTGTAATCACACTTGTAGCCTACTCTTGTCCATAAATAAGATTCATAGTTTTGGGTGCAATTGTATGCTGCAACTACGACTCTTCTCTCCAAATTGACTTGATAAGTTGGCTCATCAGGTGGTTGAAGGTATATTGTCCTTGAAGTTTGTTGTGCCATTTCATGCTTGGTGGTTTGAGGGCTTGTTGAATTGTTTGCCAAAACTTTCAATTGTAAGAGGGTGCTCGGTGAGAGGGCTCCCGTGACCCTAAGACAATTTGTGTATTGGCAAAAACGTCAAGTTTTGTGTTGTCTCTCTATTTCGCATCAAGCTTTGTGTGCATCTAGTCTTTAAGGCTAAGAATGAGTTGCTCAAGTTGATTTGTGCGCTTTACCTCTCTCTGGCGTGGTGAATGTTTGTGTTTGGTGTGTGTGGCTATCTTGCATTCCCCTCTCTTTGTGCGTTTGAGTACAAGGAGATATCACGTGCGTCCTAGTTTGCATCTACAACTAGGTGGTGCCCCTTTTCTTGTTTGGTTTCTGGCTGTGGGTTGTTGTTGTCTCTGATTGTGCTTGCCACAGCCCCATTCGAGCAGCACGGGAGCCTCGAAGGGTGTTTAGAGGCCGCTCTTCTTGTTGCCCGCCCCGAACCGCCTCACCATGTACAAGTCAGAGTGTTGGCTGTGGGAGAGTTACTCGACATTTGTCCTATGGTGAACGCTTGGCACAAAGATGCGGGCATGGGAGAGGCCTACATTGATGGAGGTGCTCAAGTTTGTGTGATCACATAGTCATGTGTCAAGAGACTGGGTCTCATTACATGCGTAAGCTCTGGGTTCAGGATTCGATTAGAAAACCATGCCAAAGTGAAGTGTTTGGGGTTGATTAAGAATTTGGAAGTTGAAGTATTTAACGTGAAGGTTATAGTAAACCTTCATGTTATGCCAGCTGGCTTGGGAGCTTCTCCTCTCATTTTAGGACGCCCTTGGTTGAGAGCTGTTGGTGATGTGCAAGATTGGGGCAAGGGCACAATTTGTGTGTATGGCAAGAAGGGTGAAAAGAGGGTGTTTAATATGACTACCAAGCAATCTTTGGCATTAAAAGATGTGAGTGAACATGATGATTCAAAAGTTACCAGTGAAGACAGTTCTGAAGATTCAGAAAGTAGCACTACTTCAAGTTCCAATGATGAGGGTAAAGTGTTATTCTTGCTATTGGATGAGGAGAAGAGAGAAATTGGTGAAGCATTGTAAGTGTCAGGGGATATAATGCTTCAAGCTGTTTAGAGCTATAACAATTATTCACCCTAGAAACCTCTGCTTGTCATGAATGATCAAGCAGGCTTGGGGGGGGGGGGGGGGGGGGGTTGGCAAGCTATGTCATGCAATTTTTGGATGAGCATAAAGCTAGTAGATCATGCCAAAAAGCTTGCTAACTAGCCTCATCTATATATGTGTACATAGTGCTTCGAGTCTTGGGAGTGATCATGTAAAAATTCATGTACAAAGGTTTGTTTTTTTTGGGCTTGGATACTAGTGTTTTGGATTATTCGAGTCTCCAAAACATGGTTTTTAGTAAGTATTTTCAGCCGTGCTTTATAGCTTGTGAATCGGACTTGTACATCATGAGTTATGTGCGTCCGAAGTGGGTGGTCTTGACTTAGAAAGTGGTTGTAGATGCATGCGACAAAGGCAACTGGGCCAACTTGATGATCTAGAATTGGAAATTCTGAGATTTTAAATTTGTGGAGATAGCCGAAGTAATGGGCTCCAAGCCATGCTTTACGACGTCGCATTTGGTGGCCGGAGCAGTGCACTATGGTCCTAAGAAGTTGGTCCTAATAAGGGGTCAAAGCCATAAATTTTCTATGGGGGGAGGAAGAAGTTGGACAAGTGAAAGAAAAGGATTCCATGTGGCACGGGTATTATCCCACACGGGAAGGGGGAAGGAGGAAGGGGGGGTATAAGGGGAAGATGGTGTGCCCATTAGGGGTGTATCAAAGGAGCGAGGAGCTCTCTCAAGCTTTGGCTATTGGGACTCGTGGACACTTGGGGGAGAATGAGGTGCCATTTTGAGTTCCCACTGCCTACCCACGCACTTGGCCCATTTTTTGGTCCCCTGGATACTAGCTTTCACCCCTTCCCATGTCCCAAAAGTCACCGACTGCCCCATTTCCTACCCAAATGAGGCCTAAATTGGACCAATTAAATAGAGCCTTGCAAGAGAGCCTTGTCGGATGAGGAGAGAGAAGAAACATCTTGAAATAAAAGATGCAAAGAGGCCTTATTTTATAGCTGCAACACCTGCAAACTTTCGAGAGAGCTCATTTTTGAGCAAGAAAGAGTACACCCCCAACTTTGGATGACCATATCTCTCTCATCTTTTACCTATTTTTAGCCTATGGATACTCTATGGACATCTTCTCAAGACAAGCTATGCCATTATATCCTTGGTTTCTCCTAATTACAAGTGTGATTTATGCTAGAAGGGTTCTTCATAAATATCTACAGGTGCTTATCCACAGGTGGTTTCGGCTGTGTAATAGTTCTTCCTTTCGACGATGTAACTTGTGAAAGGCTATAGAGGCACTCATTTTCATTATTGTTTGCATGCTAACGATGTCATGTCAAAGACCTTAAAAGAGAGAGGGGTTTGCAAATAGGTGTATATGATGTGAAAACCTAGACCATCTAAGAAGGGACTATGAAAGCTTCAAAGATGCCTTGGGCAAAGATCTTGTCTTCTTCAAAGAGGAAAAGATACATCTTAGTGAAACAAGAGATCCCTTGGCAACCAAATTGGCAAAGGAGGGATGAAAAATCTCGTTGAGGACATGGCAACCAGTCATGGTATCTCAATGGTTAAAGCTGGAACACTTGGCTTAGAGGCTGGTGAAGTCGCGCTCAAAGGATCAAAATTTATTGAAGAAGTGAGTGATGATGGTGAAGATGTCTGGCAATCTGCGATGGAGTTATCTATAAAGGAAAAGTTAACTGAAGAAATTTTGCATGAATCTGGAGATTGTATCCGTCTTGAGACTGGGTGGGATAAACATGTAGATGCCTTCTCAGTGCATGCCTATATTGCAAAATGTCAAGCCAACAAGGCACTTGTTGAAGAATAACACGGGAGAGAAAATGGGGATAAAAGTTCCTCAAAGAGAGCTACTAGATCTGGAGGAAGAAAGGATCTGTGTCCTTCTCAAGAGCCAATGGCAAGGGAGCCTCCATCACAAGAAGTACCAATGAGAGATGTTTCACCAAAGGAAAAGCAAGATAACCATGAAAAAGCCCATCATACAAGCTACAATTAGATATTGAAGCTACCATAGATTTAAAGAAAGTTTTAGAGAAAAGGATCTTAAATATCAGGGTGGAGTTTACATTGCGAGAAGTCCTTGGCATTGCAAAGAGAGAGTTCCACCAGGAAATCATTGATATCATAAGAAGAAATCGACAAGCTTTAATGGAGTCTATCCGATAAGAGGCTGAAGAGAGTGCTTCAAAGAAACATGTGATACAAGTACAACAAAGGATGAAGATGAGAATGTTGTAAGCTGCTACCAATCTTCGGGAGGCAGAAATAGGCATGTTAAATTTGAAGATGAAGGTGAAGAGGAAGCCACTCATAATAGCCACTATTCTAGAAATCATTGAGCAAAGGCTACAATAGAAACCTTGGTTAAGGTGAGAGATCTTGAGGAGCCTTACATGGCCTTGATAGACCATGATTTAGAGATTAACCTCATGTCCAAGAGTCTCTATATGAAGGGAAAGTGGCCAATTGATATTGACCATGGTGGATGACTAGGGCTAGAAACAACTCATCTGGGGATCTCTATGGTGCTTGTCCAAATGTTAATGTAACCATAGGGGATATGAGAGGTGAGCAAAATTTCCTTTTTCAAGATATGTCAAGCTATCCTCTAATCCTTGGACAACCATACATCCCCGTAGTACGAATGGAGACAAAAGTACTAGATGATGGATCTACATATGCCATGGTCAAAAGCAAAGATGAAAAAAGAGTTGTTCAATTCTTGAAAGTTTGCATTGACCATGAGAGAAATTATGACATCTTAAGGGACCATTCTCTACAAAAACCAAGCAAGGAGTTTCAAGATCAAAGGGAGATGAGGGGTTTTGGCCGAGTACTTGTTGGATGAGGATAAGTACATTTCATGTGTTTTTGAAGAGGTTTCTTTTGTAGATACTATACGGGTTCTAGTTTTCAACATGGAAATGACCTAATAAAAGTAGCCTATGGACATGTATAGAATCATTGATTCTTTCAAAGATCAAGAGTGCTTCAATGTGCAAAAAGATGTGGAAGTGCAAGTGGAGACAAAGTACAAGATTGTAGAAAAGAAGGTAAAACCAGTGGCATTTCCTTTGCTTACAAATTGCAAGGAAAAGATGGATCATGCTTCTTTGCAACCTAGTCTTCGAGATCCAAAAAGAATTGGGCACAAGTTTACGCAAGAGTCATTGAAGATGTTAAAAGCTGGAAGCAATGACTCCTTGTGAAAGAAAATGCTTTGAACAGACACTCTCCAAACATGGAAAATCTTTTTCATTTCAACCGCATGAGATAGGGTGTGTTGATCCTTCTATAGTGGAACCAATGGTAACATTCACTATACCTCATGTGACTTGGAATCTACGACCAATTCCAGTTCCAAAAGCGCTCTTGCCAAAGCTTATAGAGTTACTCAATGAAAAGATAAAGATGGAAATTTGGATCCTTCATGTGCCCCCTACTCAAGCAGATGGTTCACAATACCAATGAAAAATGGAGCTCTACTCTTCATTCAAGGCCTGCAACTAGTCAACAAAGTCACAATCAAGAATATGGGTACAAGGCCAATTGTAGATGAGTTTGCAGAGGCATTTGCAGGAAGGGCAATATATTCTATGGGGGATTTCTACTCATGATATGATCAGTTCCAACTAGCAATGGAAAGCAGGGACTTGACTACCATGAGAACAGCCTTGGGTTTGGTAAGGATATGCACCTTAACGCAGGCAGCAACCAACGCAGTTGCACACATGATGAATGATATGAACAAAGTCCTACGTGATGTCATACCTCAAATTACAATGCCCTTTCTTGATGATGTGCCAATCAAAGGATGCAACATAGCTAGAAAAGATGAGGCTCTATATTTGAGGGGGTGCCACAAAATATTTGGCAAACCACATCAATGATTGTGAGAGAATTTTAACAAGGCTGTAAGAAGTGAACATTACATTATTTGGGAAAAGTCAGTGTTTGGGGCTAAAGAAATATTGATAGTGGGACATCTTTGTAGTCCTCATGGCCACTGACCTTGTCCGGATGCAAGACTAAAGAATAAAGATAGGTTTGATAAAATAGATAAGCTTCAACCAAAGCCTATTGAAGAGGGTGATTGGGTCTTAATGTATGATAGTATCGTTGACAACCATCACACCACACAAAGAAAGTTTTCAAATAGGTGATTTGGTCCATATGTTGTCAAACATGTGCATGGAAATGCTACATATACCTTGAGGGAGCTTGATAAAATAGAGCTCAAAGTTCCTATAGTAGGAAAAAGAACCAAGATGTTCAAGAGGAGACATGATAATGATCCTTTTGATTCACAACAAAATGATGATGAATAACCTAATGACATTGCCATGGATGAGGATGAAGAAGCAGAGGACGATCTTCCATACTTTCTAGAAGATGAAAATGACATCCAAATATTTGTGGATCTTAATGAATATTGAACCTACATAACCAAAATGTTGGCACATGCCGAGGATGTGCACGTTTACAGGGTGTGGATGTCGTGACCTGGCACGTACATAATAAAAGTATTCACCTCACTTTTGACACCTTTTGATGCATGGATTTAAAAGCAATCATGTACATATTGTGAGATATGTTGAAACAGCTACTACGGTCGCTATCTTGTACATACCTATTCGAGGAGTTGTGGCCCTAGATGTTGCACCTTTGCATGTTTTCCCACTTGATAATATGCCTAATTTGATTTTGTGATGTACATATTTCAATCGTTTCATGGTGGCACACTCATCCCACCTATAAAGATTGATGCGGGCAAAAACTATCGAAAATAGCAGCTAACAGCTGTTGTCGCAAAATTGCATGGAAAGTGATCCAAAATGGAATATTGATGAAAAATGATATATATTTCTTTTTATGCTTATTCGAGTGATCCCACAGTTTTAGGGATTTTTTTGACGCCGTTTGGGATTTTTGGCATCGGTAAAAAATGAGATGAAAATGGCCTAGTTTTTGTCCAAAGTGAAAAAATGTCTCAAAATATAACACCTCAGCTGAAAATGCCGTGGAGAAGAGAGGGAAGGCTGGTTTTTAGTGGAAAAAAATTGCAATTTTTTACTACTGTGCAATAGATTCCATGGTTGGCCAAACTACGTGTGTTGCAATCCTGTCTATTTGCAATCTTGTACCTGAGCTTGTGAGGGAGAGAATTAGTTCCCCTTATCAAAATGGTGTGTGGGCGTCAATTCAAAAGCTCTTAAATCTTTGCAAAATCAAAATATCATCACTATGAAGGTCGAAGCTCGTGTATTCCTTTCAATTGTTTGATGTTACCACTATGTAATTGGGGATTAGGCTACATGATACCATGAAAGAGGTTTCGGTTTTGATTGGGATTTGTGCTTGTATGAGCATTGAGGTTTCATGAATGAAAGGTTAGTGTTTGTAATTGATCTTTTTAAGTGAAATTGAATGTGAATTGGTGAACATTTCATCAAGAACTCGCCTACGAAAACAAGCATATCCCAAGCACAGTAGGGGAGAGGGTTTGTGACTGTCTTGTCACGAATGCTCTTATATTTTCAGTCATCTTTAGAAAGAGAGTTGGCGATTTTTCATAAATGATTTTTATTATAGTGTTTGTGAATCTTATCACGAACTCTCACAGCCATAGATTGTGCACCTTCCCAGCTAGACCGCACACATCTTGATAACATATGTATGTGGATGTGTGTATATATGCATGTTTGTAGGCACTAAGTAAGGGAGCATAGCGCCCGATAGTTGAACGCTTCCTCTTGGGTATAGTCCTTTTTTAATCATGGCGTTGAAATCCTTGATCCACTCATGTATAGATTACTACAACGTACCCTTGGTTTTACCACGATCGAGACTGTGATGATATCTAAAGAGGTGCCACTAGAGTATTGGCACTACTAGCCCCTTCTTAGGTCTAATAGTATGGTCCAAGTCTATGTATTTAATTATAAATGTATACATGCAACCTTGTATATGTGACATGTATATATGTATATTTGTATGTAGGTGAGTGTGTGTATATACACATGTATGTAGGCACTAAGTAAGGGAGCATAGCACTCGATTGTTGAATGATTCCTCTTGGCCCTTGGGTATAGTCCCTTTTCAATCATGGCATTGTGGTCCTTGATCCACTCATGTATGAATTACCAAAACATACCCTTGGTTTTACCACAATTAAGATTGTGATGATATCTAAAGAGGTGTCACTATACCTTTGGCACTACTAGACCCTACTTAGGCCTAATAGCATATGTATATGTATGTATATAAGTATCTATGCAAGTGTGTGTGTATGTATATATATATATATATATATGTGTGTGTGTGTGTGTGTGTGTGCATGTATATATGTATCTATGTAAGTATGCGTGTGTGTATATCTTACTTTTCTTTCCTCTCTCGACACCCTCTCCGTTTACCTCTCTCTCTCTCTCTATGCCCTCTTTGTCTACCTTACATAGAGAGATATACGTGTATAGATTAGGTAGAGGTGCGATGTAGAAAGAGAGGTAGATAGAATTTTGAAAGTCTATCGAACTCTCTTTCTACACTCTCTCTACACCTTATCTAATTCTATTTTGACTCTCTATAAGGTGTAGATGAGGTGTAGAAAAGTGATAGAGATTATGCATGAAGGATAGAGAAGTGGTGTGGATTGGGTGTAGACAAAAAAAAAGGTGTGTAAATTAAGTATATGGAGATTAAAGAGACTAGGTCAATACTTACAAACTAATCTCTTGTAGATGTCATATGAGAGACCACCTGCTAGGGAGAAGTCTCCTCATTCTTCCTTTGGTTGGTTCATGTCATAGTTGGCCCCCCACCAGGGTGGATGTTGCCTCTAGTGGACTTGACTTTCAAGGCAGTAAGTCCAAGCAATGTGCTAGAAGAGGCTAACAGAGGCTACACCGAATATGCATCAAGCAGGAGATATGCTCTGGATGTGCACAATATTTCCCACTCACTTTGTATAAGGTCTTGGGCTCATTGGGAGTTCCAAAGTTGTATATGCTAGCTAGAGGGATCAAGCTTAAACCCATAGTAGAAGGGATTGTGATGAAAGCCTTTATAAGGAGGCCTTTATGCAAGAAGACTTCATTCTTGAGTATCCACTCTTGAGGATCCACTTTTGAGAGCTCTCTCTCTCTCTCTCTCTCTCTCTCTCTCTCTCTCTCTCTCTCTCTTGAGTGTTCACTTTATGGATGGCCTAGCCGTGAGCTTAATGCCCGTGCTTAAGAGACTAGTGCTAATCCATTGTAATTAGAGAAGCTTTCTTAATCTAATCTCTACTTTCCCATTCGTCTCAATTCTTCTATTCCATTAAATGTCATGAAGTAGTTTCACCTTTCTCATTATTCTAGATTTGAGTGTGTGTGATGACTTCTTACTTATTAACCACTCTTATCCTTCTATGAGCATTTGATTTGCAATATTTAACATCACTATTTAGGTTGATTAAGTTGGTTCTTAATATTGTAATTAGTGTGTGTGCCCTATTGTTTGCCTGTGTGTGGATAGGTTTCATGAAACTCTAGCACCATTCACCTTGTGTGTGTAGCTTTTGATGAAGTGCCTTGATTGGCATGTGGTGATTGGAAAGGCCAACACTAATGTAATTAGTGTGTGCTTATAGATTCTAGTCTATGGTAAGTTGGACTTTGGTGCGCTTAATGTGTTGATAGACATTTTTCGGCTTTCCATAATTGCCATAGTAAGCTACCTCACCCTACCAAAACCACCCAAACACTGTACCTATCCCTACCATTTTACTGTACATAGGCGTGTGTGAGTTAGGGGGCTTTTCCCATATCTTCTTAAAATCCTCATCTAGCTAGTCACTGAGCTAGTTAAGTCAAAAAAATAAATAAAATCAAAAAAATAAAATATATTATGGCCCATTTGTGTGTAAATATTGCATTGTATATATGGCCTAAATATAGGGATTGTTATAATTATTTTGGTATATTTATTTAAATATTTCTACTTAGGTGTGTGTTTTATTAAACCTATGTACACCTTCTTTCATCCTCTTACACCATAAGTATATTTTTTGCCAATATGTACATACTCTAACCTTATATTTTTCCTTTATACAAATCACTCCCACATTTTCACTCTCACCCTCGTGAAAACAAAAAATTGATTTCTACTCATTGGTCCCGTTTATTATATTATTTACTTGCAATCCTTTTCCTCTTTCACCCAAAATAATTCAAAGAGGGACCATATCATATGATTCCAATATATTTCTATATCCATAACTCCTCCATATTTTTATTATTATTTTTACTCATTATTCTAACACCATGTGCTCATTGAGCTAAAGTCCATGAATAGTCCATACACTAGTCCCACCATGTATATATTTCTTTATTCACCAATAATCCTCCTCCATGCATGTGTCAATGGCAACTTGGATTCTTTGTATTATAATATGACAAAGGAGGGGCTCACTCTTGGATGCATTGTACAAATTCAACAAAGGAGGGGGCCACTGAAGACTATTTGTGAAGAAAAAATAGGTCTTTTGGTGGGATTTTTAATATCCATCTCCACTCCAAATTTGAAGAGGTAGTCGAAAAAGAAAATGTAGCCCAGACTCTGAATAATCACCTCAAATTTTTTCATGATTTTTGGAGCTACTAGCCATGAGATATGATTTTTTGAGTGGACCCTAGTCTGCCCACTTTTCTCACAAGTAGCCCATAGTCTTCTCTCACCTCTTTCCACACTTCTACACACACACACACATTCCTCTCAATCCCTCACTCAAACCTGCACCTTCAATGGTTTCTCTCACCTTCTTCACCATTAACCTCCCCACTTACTCCCATAGCTCTCATATGAGCTCTCCATGTACATACACCATCTCTATGCCTCTCTCTATTATCTCCAAAGTACAATTCCATCTTACTCCTTATATATATATATAAATTCAGCATGTGTACCATGCTTAACCTCTGCAAATCAAGAGATCTCATCAATGGAATTACCATATTTCATCACGATAATAAACCTTGGCGGCGGTGGCGTAAAGAAGGGAAGACGAAGAAGAAGATCGATAGTCATTTTGAGAACCTACACAAGTAAGTCCAAAACTTCTTCAAGCTTCACCATCACAAGGATTTTCTCACTTCATTCAACCATCTTACTTCAACCAACCACCCCATTCTACCCATTGTAAATATATCATTAACTTTCTAGTGATTACTAACACTAACCACTAACATACTAACACAAAATAGCCATTGACCTAATCATAAAGGACACCTCACCTCAAGACATGTGTATAGTAACTCTCTCTCTCTCTCTCTCTTTACTTACTTTCACCTTATCTACCATCAATAATGCTCTCTTTTGAGCCCACACCCATGACTCAAGCAGACAAAGAAGGCTCGCAATGTTTTGATATTCAAAAAAATCATAATCCTGATTTGTTAGCTTGTAAATTAGGATTTTCAATAATATTAATGAGGGGTCTCCAACTTATAAATAGGCCCCTCTCCTTCTTGTAAAACGATCTCCAACATCTCACATAGCACCCCAACACTCTATGCGTGAGGAGAGACTTAGGTGTAGCAACCACTTGTGAGCTTCACTCTTGGTGTGAGAGAAGCCTTCAAGCTACACATTGCAACTGAGAGAGCGTGAGCTCCACAAATCTCAAAACCACTATTGTACATGCTCCTTCATCATCAATAAATTGAGGTTTGGTGCATCAAAGGCGTGATTCGACGTTCAAATCTTCGTCCTTCCATTTGTGCAATACGGTTTGGTGAATTTAAGGTGACTTGTGTATTTTGAGTTTTTATCGGTTGATCTTGATTTTAGAAAGTGTTTTAGTGTGTTTTTCATTGCCAGTTTTGTGTCCATTGTAAGAGGGTATTGTGGTGAGAGGTCTCCCACACCCTAAGACAGTGTGTGTGTGTTTTGGCAATGATTAGCAATCACTAAGCATTGAGTGAGTTTTGTACAAGTTCTACGATAGCATCATAACGAACCATCTCCATTTGCAAGTCACAAATAAGGTATTACGCAAGATCCTTTCCTCTCTCTCTTCCGTTTGCTCTAGCTCTCTCTGGTCCATTTCATGTGTGTTTTTGTGTGAGGTTGGTTGTGTGTGTTGTGTGGTGCATCTTCTTGGTTGTGCCAAAATCTCTCTTGTGTCCTAGTTCGCATACCATAACTAGGTGGTGCCCCTATCTTGTTTGGGTTTGGCTGTGGGTTTGTTGTTGTGTTGTGCTTGTGGTTGCCCCAGCCCCAATTGAGCAGCACGGGAGCCTTGAGGGGTGTTTAGAGGTCGCCTCTCTTGTTGCCGCCCCGGACCACCTCAGTGTGTAGGAGATGCTTGGTTGATGGTGTGATTAGAGTTAGTGATTAATGACTAATCTCTATTGCATTGGATGAGCATACTTTTGAATCCTCTCATTTGATACATCCGATGCTCGTGCTTCCATGCCTTAGCCGGGTTGCCGATCTTAGGATTGATAATTTTGTTGGTCTTGGGTTGATTAGGCTATGCTACGATTGCCCCCAACACAATGGATTTATGTTTATATGTAGTTAGTTAGAGGAAAGCTTGAGTGTAACTTTGTTTTTTATATTTACAGGCATGACCCCCTTATAGTTATGGTGGGTTTGGCCCATCTACTAAGGTTCCTAAGCTAGTGGTAGATCAGATTAATAGCACACACTCACTTTACAAGAGGGGTACCTGCATTCGATGCATGGGTTATTTGGCTGCTACACTTCACAACAACTAGCGACCTATTGTCTTCAGACTAGACCACACGATGGGGAAGTCAGAGAGGAACTCTAATTTCAAAGCCTTGCATTGATAGCACTTCCTTCTATTGTATCTTCTTATTGACCCACCCTCCTTCTACCGTACCTTATTACCGACCCACCCCCTTCCAACATAGAGACCTACCCCCTTCCACCGCAAGTACCCACACCATTCCACATGACTCCTACTTTTCCCAAGCCTCATTGACAATCCACAGGTGGTTGACAAACATCTCCAGCAATGCACAACTGTGTTCGTCTCAGGGTAGCGAGCACCGTGATAGGTTGAGTGGTGGGGGCTCCTACTGGGATGCGTGTTTTGGTGGTGGAGGAGGGATGGGTTACCTATTTTGAAGCATGCCACTGCTACTACAAAGGATTAGAACATTGACGTGCCTATGCTAGATACGCATGGGTGCTACTACAAGGTCATGTATGGTGGCAAGGATGTTTTTGGCACTATGTAGGGCATGGCATTTTGGCGCCATCGATAAATTCTTATTTACAGCCCCGCACAGCTGCAGCCTATCGCAATCAGGAAATAGGAAATAAAAAAAAATATAATATTTAAAAATAAAAATAAAAAATTCAAGCAGTCGTTTCGACGGTTGGCACTCATGCACCACACACATCTTGTTCTCTATGATTCTCACTCAGACAAGCTAGACCAAATCCACAAATAAACTAAAAATCGACCTTGGACTGAGTTTTTGATGCAAATGACTTATGTTTAATTCTTGCATTTATTAGTGCTGTTCCTCATTTAGAAAATTCTTACGCACTAAAAAATAAATGATCTTTGAATGGGAAACCGATAGTGTAGGCTGCAAAGATCATTGAGTGCAATGATAATTTACTTTCAAATTTTGGCTATCAAGAGCCATGCACCATCAATTAAAATTTAGTTTGCTATGCATGTCATATTTGCTATGTAAGAGCAACATGTGGGCATCGAATAAAGCTATGATTGTGTGATGATTGCATACCCTGCACTAATAATTTGGCTTGTGCGTGGTTTAGTGTCCGACTTGAATGAAATTCTCATTGCACTAAATGGCAAGCTCTTTTTGAAAAGCACAAATGAGCTTCATTGCCTTGAGTTGAGCATTATGATAGTGCCTATTTGATTGATTAAAATGAAAAAAACCTCCCTGTGTTATGCATGTAGGCATGAGAGTTACACTGGATGATGAGTAGTGCTTGCTTGGTCGAGACTTTGTGCTTAAACTTAACATTGCTTGCACATTTTAGTGCTTGGATTGAATGAAAAATCATTGCAAAGCACTAAATTTAAGCTTGTTTGATGGCCAAAAGAGAGCATTAAACTTTTGGAGGTTATGGTTGATCATTTTTGCTTGTGTTGAATTTCCAAATGCTTAAGAGCACTAATGATTTGAGTTGTTTTTAACGGATGTGGCAAGGTTGAAATTTCATTGATCCAAGAAGGGGTCATCATTGCAAAAAATTGCAAAATGTGGCTATTTAGAGCCATTCCAAATTCTTTGGATTAAAAGTTGTATACATGCTAGCTCATAGCTTGGTCAAAAGTTAAAATTTTTCATCTTGAGCAAGTGTTTAGCCAACTTTTTTGGAGAGATTTAAATTGGAAAATTTGGCTTGAAGATCCACTTAAATTCATTCAAAAATTGCATTATTTCTAGCTCATGGCTTGCTTTAAATCTTCACTTTCATTTGAGCTAGAATTAATCAACTTTTGAATTATACATGAGAGGTTTTTAACATTGCAAAATGTGCTAAGTTTAGAAGCTCATTCTCTCTCATTTTTTGTTGTGTATGCATAAATTTGATACAAAGAGCATCATGTGCATAGGCACTTTTTTCCCTTGGGCTTTTCCCCTTTGACAAATTCGGGTATGCAAGACCCTAGCTTTAGGTTTTCATTAATGTTTTTTGTGTGCTTTTGGATTTCAAATAAATGGCTTTTGTAGCTTGTGTTTACACTTAGCTTCAAAAAGCTTGGATTGTAAATAAAATATTCAAGAATCTTCTCTACAAAAAAGTGGATGATTGCTCAAGGATGCTCAAAAGAGCATGAATAGGTGAAATCCTTCCATGATTTTGCTCTTTTGTTCATCTCCCATTCTCTATGCTTGGCTTAAGTAATTTTTGCTTCTAAGCTACGGTTTTTTCATATTCAAAAGCTAGGCATACTAAAGTTTCAACACTTTGCTTTGTGAATATTAACACATCAAAAAATTAGGTTTTATGTGTGCTAATCATAGGTAATTGGCCTTGACCTTAGGTTAATGTAGGCTTATTTCTCATTAGTCATAGACTCTTAGTCATGATAGTCTTAATACCCCATTCATTTTTAACATGAGCTAGGGATATGATTAGGCTTTAGTCCTTTGATCCAATTTTCATAAACATCTCATGTTGGAAGCAATAAAAAAGTGCTAAATAATGAAACAATGAAGCAAAAAAATGTCAAAAAAAGTATCAAAAATGTTACTAGACACATGAATAGAAAATTTCTATGTTATGTTGTGTCTATGTGAGGCCTAGCGCCTTATTGGCTCTTGGCAGGCGAGAGGAATCACCTTGGCTTGCTTGGTGAAGGCCCTAAACCGATGCCCTGGGCTGATAGGGGTTAGCCATTGCCTTGGTAAGCTAGTAGGATTTTGGAACACCTTCAAGAAGACGAGAGTCGCATCTAGACTTGCCTTGGGGTGGTAGCCTTGTATTGTGCTTTACTTTTTGCAATGAATGACAAAAACAAACTTCCATGAGCTTCAAAAAGCTGTGACAATGTACTAATAGATTAGGAGCTTTTTCTAGCCCATAGACATGATAGATTTGGATGCATTATTAATATTGGTCACATAGTTTTTAGGCTAGTAAGTTTATGAACTTGCATTAGCCTAGGGTCTTAATTCATTGCTTGTGATTCATGCGTACAACTGAAATTTCAAGTGGTTTAATCTTCACAATATTATATGTGTTTTTTTGCTTTATGTTGTTTAGTTTTTGACTATGATTCACCCATCTTTTAGAAGCAAAAAATTCACTTTGCATGATTACTCATTGTACTTCATGTTTTTTTATCTTTGTTGGCCTTTGATGCTCATTACTTGTTCTTATGATTTGCAGCTCAACATTCTTCCATGGACTTGCTTTCTACCATGTCACCGTGTTGCTTCACCGGCACACAAAAACGTGCACCAAATTAGGAAGGGGGGAATGTTAGCAGCGACTAACACAGGCTACACCGAATATGCATCAAGTGGGAGATATGCTATGGATGTGCACAATATTTCCCACTCACTTTGTATAAGGTCTTGGGCTCATTGGGAGTTCCAAAGTTGTATATACTAGCTAGAGGGCTCAAGCTTAAACCCATAGTAGAAGGGATTGTGGTGAAATCCTTTATAAGGAAGACTTTATGCAAGGAGGGTTTATTCTTGAGTATCCACTCTTGAGGATCCACTTTTGAAAGCTCTCTCTCTCTTGAGTGTTCACTCTATGGATGGCCTAGCCTTGAGCTTAATGCCCGTGCTTAAGAGGCTAGTGCTAATCCATTGTAATTAGAGAAGCTATCTTAATCTAATCTCTACTTGCTCATTAGTCTCAATTCTTCTATCCATTATGTCATGAAGTAGTTTCACCTTTCTCATTATTCTAGATTTGAGTGTGTGTGATGAATTCTTCTTAATGAACCACTCTTATCCTTCTATGAGCATTCGATTTGTGATATTTAACATCATTAATTAGGTTGATTAAGTTAGTTCTTAATCTTGTAATTAGAGTGTGTGCCCTATTGTTTGTTTGTATGTGGATAGGTTTTATGAAACTCTAGCACCATTCACCTTGTGTGTGTAGCTTTTGATGAAGTGCCTTGATTGGCATGTGGTGATTGGAGAGGCCAACACCAATGTAATTCGTGTGTGCTTATCATTAGTGTGCTTAGAGATTCTAGTCTATGGTAAGTCGGACTTCGTGGGCTTAATGTTGTAGGAGATGCTTGGTTGATGATGTGATTAGAGTTAGTGATTAATGACTAATCTCTATTGCATTGGATGAACATACTCTTGAATCCTCTCATTCTATACATCCGATGCTCATGCTTCCATGCCCTAGCTGGGTTGCCGATCCTAGGATTGATAATTTTGTTGGTCTTGTGTTGATTAGGCTATGCTATGATTGCCCCCAACACAATGGATTTATGTTTATATGTAGTTAGTTAGAGGAAAGCTTGAGTGTAACTTTCTTTTTCATATTTATAGGCATGACCCTCTTATAATTATGGTGGGGTTGGTCCATCTACTGAGGTTCCTTAGCTAGTGGTAGATCAGATCAATAGCACACACTCACTTTACAACAGGGGTACCTACATTTGATGCATGGGTTATTTGGCTGCTACAGTTCACAACAACTAGCGACCTATTGTCTTCACACTAGACCACACGATGGGGAAGTCAGAGAGGGACTCCATAAGTTCAAAGTCTTGCATTGATAGCACTTTCTTCTTTTGCATCTTCTTATTGACCCACCCTCCTTCTACCATACCTTATTACTGACCCACCCCCTTCCAACATAGAGACCTACCCCCTTCCACCGCGAGGACCCACACCATTCCACATGACTCCTACTTTTCCCAAGCCTCTTTGACGATCCACAGCTGGTTGACGAACATCTCTAGCAATGCACAACAGTGTTTGTCTCAGGGTAGCGAGCACCGTGATAGTTTGTGCGGTGGAGGCTCTTATTGTGATGTGTGTTTTGGTGGTGGAGGGATGGGTTACCTATTTTGAAGCATGCCACTCCAACTACAAAGGATTAGAATATTGACGTTGTGAGCGGGATGAAAACACACACAGCGCCTCTATAACGACCCGACACACACTCTTGGGAAGATACACACACACACACACACACACACACACACACACACACACACACACACACACACACACACACACACACACACACACACACACACACACACACACACACACACACACACACACACACACACACACTATGGGGCACCACTCGGCTTACACAACACACCTGGCCGAGACAGGGAACACACCGATGGAGCGAGAGGAGAGAGACTATTCGTTTACCCACTCCACACAGAGATACACACACACACACACACACACACACACGCACACACTCAAAAACTCAGCTCAAAAGAAGATAATTTCTGATTTTTAGATACAATAGAGCTTGGGCCAACACCAATGGGGCAAGCAGCATACACAATACGGGTAAAATATGCCAGATACAATCACAAACTGGAGCAGAAGCTTTGCTCATAGGAGAAACTTACACAATAAAAACAGCAGAGAAAGAGTGAGAAATTTGGCAAAATGGACAATGCCATTGCGTCCGGAATGGCCCAAAACCTCAGTCTACAATGTCAAAGTGCTCAAATCCGACCTCGGATGAGCAATTTACGACCAAAATAGGCTCCAAAATGAGCAAAAACACACCTGCGGATGTTCCTCCTCTCTTCTCCACATTTTTTCTGGGCTTCTCTCAGCTTTTTCAGTTCCCACACTTAGCTTTATTAGTTGGGCATGCTTGGCCTTTTAGATGACCTCAAACGGACCCCGAACAGGCCAAAAACTGACCTCGTAGTGCATAGTTGTCACCTTTTTGCATCATCCGCACACCTGGCACTCATTTCTTTTCAATAATGCGTCTCGCAACCACGTGAAGTGGCCCCAAAAAGTGGTCCTAATGATGACCTTTCTGCATAACTCTCACAAGAAAACACCCACGTTGTGTCCGTCCTCATCTGCGTGCAAATATTGATCCCGTTCGCCCTCCTGACGCCACTAGATGCCATCTGACACACCTGCTTACCTCATGTCGTTGCCCGCGGATAGCATCCTTGAGAAGTTTTACGCACTATAAACTCCTCATTATTGTAGAAAAAACATACTGGTTCTGGTGATAGTGAAAATCGATGCACTATGTACATGCTGTCCTACCTGTACACATGTGGGCCCCACGTAACCACCTGGCTATGGAAATTGGGAAATTCTTTATTCGATGCACCATGCATGTGTATGTACATATGCGCAATCCCTTTCTCCAAAAAACTTCTGACATAATTTTCCCATCCCCTAGCCTGCTAGATCATTCATGATCAGCAGTAGCAAAAAGAGATATGAGACTCGCCCCATCACAGGTCTCCTCATCCCTAACCAACACTGCTTTATCCGCTGACAGCTCATCTTGCTCCACCATCATCAATCTAGCATGATACAATTTAAGACGCAATCCATTTACCCTTGACTTATGTAGAACACCATCCAGGTTAGCCAGCTGATATGTGCCATTTGGAAAACACTCCACTACCTTGAAAGGGCCTTCCCACTTAATTTGAAACTTCTTTTGGAAGGTGTTGTCCAGCTTACTGTTGTAGCGCAAAACCAAGTCATGTTTCTTGATACCCTTACTTTTGACCTTTTCATTTATCTTTGCCAAATCCTTATCTTGCATCTGTCCATAATGCTCCAATGCGCTCATCCTATCCAACTGGACCTCTTGTAACTGCAAGAGCCTCTCTTTGAATGCATCACTAGGCGGCCCAAACAACTTCTCTAACATCTTGACCGCAGGCAACTCTACCTCCACAGGCAATAGTGCTTCCTTTCCATACACCAAATAAAATGGAGTAAACCCTGTACCTGTCTTCACCGAAGTACGGTAAGCCCATAATGCACTAGGCAATTCCAAATCCCAATTCTTTCCTTGGTGCTCTGTCACTTTAGAAAGAATTTGTACCAACTCACCATTGAATCTTTCATTTAAGCCATTACACTACGAGTAATAAGGAGTGGTATGCTGGTGCCTAATCTTCATCTTTGTGCATAAGAAGTCTAGCAGTTTAGCTCTAAATCCTGGCCCCTTATCTGAAAGTAGCTCTAATGGCACCCCAAACTTGCAACATATTTCATCATACACAAATTTTGCCACATCCTTTGCAGTGATCTGTTTTACTGCTATAGCCTCTGCCCATCTAGAGAGATAGTCCACTGCCGTCAAGATATAGCTTTTGCCCCTGCTTGTGATAGGTAACGGGCCTATTGCATCAATTCCCCACTTTTCAAACACATCAAACGCCATAATGGTTTTTCGTAGCTCTGGCTTCAACACTCTCCTCCCAAATGCTTGACACCTATTGCAAGACCTACACCAATGGTGAACATCCTTGTGCAAACTAGGCCATACATACCCCTCTTGCAAAATCTTATGCAAGGTGATCTTTAGAGTAAAATGGCCACCACATGCACCTTCATGATTCTCTTCCAACACTCTTTAAAGCTCCTCCCGCCAAGGTACACGTCTCAACACGAGATCAGCCCCTTTCATGTATAAGACATCACCAATCAATTTGTACCTGTATGCTCTATGCACAAAGCCATACTTCTTAGACTTCTGAATCTCCTTTGGAATGATTCCTGTTAGCAAAAACTCCTCTTCTTGAGCCAAACTTTCCCGGCCATGATAAAGAGGTAAAGTGGTCCTCAACACAAATAGCTCCCCAATCATGCCTTGAGCTGCTTCATGTGCCTCTCCATTTAGAGCACGTTCAATGTGTCTGATGCTCCATGCTTCGAACTTTTTTAACAGGCCTTTAATTCTGAAGCACATTTCCTTCAATGAGGTGTTCTTGCTCTTCCACACACCCAGCACTTGCTTCACCAGCTTCACCACTAACAAGGCATCACCTTTTATGCTCAACCTTTGAACCCCATGCTTCAAACAAATGCGTAATCCGGCTTCCAGAGTAGCATATTCATCCTCATTGTTACTATGAGCATCCAATTTGAACCCTCTCTTGCATACTAGCTTCCCCTCTGGATCATAAAGTGCTATACCCTCTGAAGCTGCATCATGGTTCTTTCTGTATGAACCATCAAAGAACAACACATGTGCATTGCTGATCTGTGGCACTTCTTCAACTACCTTTCTCACCACCTCTTCCTTAACAATAAGGGGATTCTCCTTGTAGGTCAACAAATCAGCTAGGGTAGCCCTTGTACTATCTTCCACTAGAAAAAAGAACTCAAACTCTTGCAGCTCAATTACCCATTTCTTCACCACATTTGACATGTTAGTACCATTAATTAACTGTGGCAAAAAGGCATAACTCGTCAAGAAAACAAAAGGCCGTGGTAGCAAGTAATGACGAAATCGTCGATAAGCAAATATTACACTGGCCATCACTAGCTCAACTTCCGAGAACTTTCTCTCCGCTACCAACTTCACTCGGCTTGCACAATACACTGGCCTCATATAATGGCTGCCCTTCCCCTTTTGCAATATCATGGCTCCAATAGCATCATCCCCTACTGATGGATTTACATAAAACACTTTCTCCCAATCAGGAGCCTGCATGGCTGACAACCCCCCTAACACCTCTTTCACCTCTTGAAACACTTCTTCACACTTGTCATCCCATTGCAATGGATCATGCTTTGCCACTTGTTGTAATGGATAAAGAATCTGAGAAGACAATGGAATAAACCTTGCCATGTACTTCACTTTGTGTATAAAGGTTGCCAATTGCTTCGTACTCGTAGGTGATGGAAGAAGAATAATAGACTTAACCTTGTCTGGATCAGCCTTAATGCCATTTTCTGACACTATGTGGCCCAATAACTTCACCCTTGGCTGTGCTAGATGACATTTGTTTGGATTTAGTTGTCCTCCACATTCATCATATCGAGCCAATACCATCTGCATCTTCTCATGGTGTTCAGTCCTACTACTATAAACACAGAAGTCATCCATAAAAGCTTTAACACAACTACCAATGAATGGTTCCAACACCCAATTCGCTCTCTCTTGATAGAAGGAAGGTCCATTTGACAACCCAAATGGCAATACTGTGTAGCAATAGCAGCCCCATGGCGTTGTCAGGAGTTTTTTTGAGCAAGGAATTGTGCATATGTACATACACATGCATGGTGCATCAAATAAGGAATTGCCCATTTTGCAGAGCCAGGTGGTTACGTGGGGCCCACATGTGTACAGGTAGGATAGCATGTACATAGTGCATCGATTTTCACTATCACTAGTACCAGTATGTTTTTTCTACAATAATGAGGAGTTTATAGCGCGTAAAACTTCTTAAGGAAGCTATCCGCGGGCCGACGACGTGAGGTCAGCAGGTGCGTCAGATGGCATCTAGTGGCGTCAGGAGGGCGAACGAGGTCAATATTTGCACGCGGATGAGGACGGACACAACGTGGGTGTTTTCTTGTGAGAGTTATGCAGAAAGGTCATCATTAGGACCACGTTTTGGGGCCACTTCACGTGGTGGCGAGATGCATTATTGGAAAAAAGCTGAGTGCCAGGTGTGCGAATGATGCAAAAAGGTGACAACTATGCACTGCGAGGTCAGTTTTTGGCCTGTTCGGGGTCCGTTTGAGGTCATCTAAAAGGCCAAGGGTGCCCAAGTAATAAAGCTAAGTGTGGGAACTGAAAAAACAGAGAGAAGACCAGAAAAAACGTGGAGAAGAGAGGAGGAACAGCCGCAGGTGTGTTTTTTGGGTTTTTGGAGCCAGTTTTGGCCGTAAACTGCTCATCCGAGGTCGGATTTGAGCACTTTGACATTGTAGACTGGGGTTTTGGGCCGTTCCGGACGCGATGGCGCTGTCCATTTTTCCAAATTCCTCACTCTTTTCCTGCTGTTTTTCTGTGTAAGTTTCTCCTATGAGCGAAGTTTCTACTCTAGTTTGTGATTGTATCTGGCTTATTTTACCCATGTTGTGTGAGCTATTTGCCCCATTGGTGTTGGCCCAAGCTCAATTGTATCTAAACATCAGAAATTCTCCTCTTTTGAGCTGAGTTTTTTGGGTGTGTGTGTGTGTGTGTGTCTGTGTGGAGTGGGCAAGTGGATAGTCTCTCTCCTCTCACTCCAGAGGTGTTCTCCCTGTCTCGGCCAGGTGTGTTGTCTAAGCCGAGTGGTGCCCCATAGTGTGTGTGTGTATCTTCCCAAGAGTGTGTGTCGGGTTGTTATAGAGGCGGTGTGTGTGTTTTCATCCCGCTCACATTCTTTTGGTGCCCCCACGGAGGATCTTCTTCGAGTACCTTCTGCTTCGAGCTTCGAGCTTCAAGCTTCGGGATTACAGGTTGCTGGTTGCAGATTACAGGTTACAGGTTACAGCTTACAAGTTACAGGGACAGGTACAGGTACAGGTGATTCACACAGGTATAGGTAGCTGGAGTACAGTGATATACTAGCAGTGATGTCACTTGCAGTTGTTGTGGGTATGCATCACTTGGCGCCTATTTGAGCGCATTGTCTGCTGGATTGTACGTTACTTGTGGAAACTTACATTGTACGCATTTGTGGAGCCATACTTGGTTGTATTTGGCAGTCCCAGCCATTTCTGAGACTTGGTCTGGAAGATAGTCATTTCTGAGACTTGACTATATGCGATTTGCATTAGCCTTCGTGTGAGGGTCGATAGCGTGAGGTTTTTATTGAGCTGGGGGATTCTCAAATGTGGAGATCCTTTCGGTGATACAGGTAGCTGGAGCACCCTTTTTGTGACCTCGCCATAGGCTATGCACTAGTGAGTCCTACTTGATGCTCGGGTTCTATTGTTGATAGTTTATGCATACATAGACAGTCTATATTTTGGGTTCCTACTGCTCTACTTCTGGGGAAACTCTGTCGAAATTTTCCCAAGTTATGATGGCTGGTTTTTTGGTATTTTGAGCCATTTATGCTGTTATGCTGCTGAAATTTGGGCAAAAATCAGAGGATAAGTCAGGTGTGCCTTCTTGGGAGCTTCATGGTTGGCTTTAATGGATGATCAAAATGGCCCTCATTTCACTCCTTTTCATTTAACTCAAAGGATTCAGATTAATGTTCATGTGTCCAGGAAGATCTTTTTCCAGCAGCGCATAGTCTTTATGTTTGGGCCAAGAAGATTGAGAGAGATCCTGGAATGTCCTTTGCTTGTTGTCATTCCGATGATTAACTATGAAAACTCATTTGATGTGCATGTGTTTGTCCTTATCTAAAGCTGAGCTCCATTGAAGTTTCTGGGGATTGGGTAGTGAAAAGTTTTGGGTTCTTGTACGTGTGTTTGAAGGGGTTCTCAAAGCATAGTAGCTTGGGTGGCCATGGCTTTCTCTTATCCGGAATTTCATGGAAGAAGTGGTGAAGATGCGGAAGACTTTCTGGAGCAAGTCGAGGTGGCATGCATAAGCAACAATATGTGTGATGAGGAGAAGATTTTGAGGCTATTTGGATTGCTTTTGAAAGATGAGGCCCGTGTTTGGCTCATGGATTTGGAAGCTAAAGAAGCAATGGCTTCTTCTTATGGTTTGAGTCTTGACAAGTTTATAGAAGCTTTTTTAGAGCGTTTCCAAGTTTTTGAAGATGCAAATGCAGTCTGGAATGAGCTCAATGCTCTTAAGCAAGGTTCTTGTCAAGGTGTTGATGCCTATGTACAAGGTTTTATAGATTTATGGACTCGTTGGTGTGTTGCTCTTAAGGATGAGACCCCCCCTTGTTCATTGAAGAAAAGTTCTTTTGTTGATGGTTTGTCACCTTGGTTGCGGTTCGAGGTTGAGTTGAAGAGGCCCGAGTCTTTTGAAGATGCGGTATGCATTGCAAAGCACAAGGAATGGAAGTTTAAGCGTCTTGAGGAACATGGTATCAGTACAGGTATGCATGTGCAAGATGGATTTGACATGGAAGATGAAGTTAAGCCTAAGCAGGTGAAAAGTAGCCTATCCTATGATGTTTCTCGTTTCTTCCCAAGGTCTATTGTGAAGCGTAAAGAGGTCTTGCAGGTTGACAGATTTATGGAAGAGCCTAAAGAGGTGAGTAATGCTTTGCATACAGGATTGAAAAGTCTTGAAGAGGATGCATTGGCTACTTGTGTACCTTGTGATTGTGGGTGTGAGTGTGAGGTTGAGGTTATTGATGATGAGCATGTATCTTTGGATACTAGTTCCTTGGAAATTAGGGAAGAGGGCAAGGTTGAGAGCCATTTTGTGGATTTGTTGGATGTGGAGCCTGTTTTGAAGCCATATGTTGATGGATGTGCAGTGATTGAACCGATTTGTGAGCATGATTGTGGTTTAAAGCAGGGATCTGTATTCTTGGAGACTGATGAACCCATGCTAGAAGCTATGGATAGTGGTGCTAGCCATGATTATGATGTGGATAAAGTGATGTGTGATGATGAGAAGGGGTTTGGCATATATGAGTCCAATCTCAGCTATGTGGATGCCTATGCTAGGGATATGTGTGCCGCGGGGATACTTTTGTGCTTTGGATATCAACAACTTTACCTTCACACAATGCTTTTAGCTACTTGGGTGCATGATTTGCAGGTTGTTGCTATGGATGGTGAAGCCAAGATGCCAGGTGATGAGTCACTTGAGTTGTTTCTATCGGTTGGGTTGAATGTGGCATGCAATATTTATGCTTTTGGAACTCCAGACAGGGCGGATGTGTTAGTTGGATATTCCTATGGTGCATTTTGGTTGATTGGTGACAAATATATGTGTGGTGTTATGATGCTTCTTGTGAATCAGGCGATATGCCTTTGGCCTTTTGATCCAGGTGGAATGAGCATCTACTAGTGCTGCTGCTGAGCATGAATGCTCTAGCAGGCTAGGGGGTGGGCAAATTATGTCAGGAGTTTTTTCGAGCAAGGAATTGCGCATATGTACATACACATGCATGGTGCATCAAATAAGGAATTGCCCATTTTGCAGAGCCAGGTGGTTACGTGGGGCCCACATGTGTACAGGTAGGATAGCATGTACATAGTGCATCGATTTTCACTATCACCAGTACCAGTATGTTTTTTCTACAATAATGAGGAGTTTATAGCGCGTAAAACTTCTTAAGGAAGCTATCCGCGGGCCGACGACGTGAGGTCAGCAGGTGCGTCAGATGGCATCTAGTGGCGTCAGGAGGGCGAACGAGGTCAATATTTGCACGCGGATGAGGACGGACACAACGTGGGTGTTTTCTTGTGAGAGTTATGCAGAAAGGTCATCATTAGGACCACGTTTTGGGGCCACTTCACGTGGTGGCGAGATGCATTATTGGAAAAAAGCTGAGTGCCAGGTGTGCGAATGATGCAAAAAGGTGACAACTATGCACTGCGAGGTCAGTTTTTGGCCTTTTCGGGGTCCGTTTGAGGTCATCTAAAAGGCCAAGGGTGCCCAAGTAATAAAGCTAAGTGTGGGAACTGAAAAAACAGAGAGAAGACCAGAAAAAACGTGGAGAAGAGAGGAGGAACAGTCGCAGGTGTGTTTTTTGGGTTTTTGGAGCCTGTTTTGGCCGTAAACTGCTCATCCGAGGTCGGATTTGAGCACTTTGACATTGTAGACTGGGGTTTTGGGCCGTTCCGGACGCGATGGCGCTGTCCTTTTTTCCAAATTCCTCACTCTTTTCCTGCTGTTTTTCTGTGTAAGTTTCTCCTATGAGTGAAGTTTCTGCTCTAGTTTGTGATTGTATCTGGCTTATTTTACCCATGTTGTGTGAGCTATTTGACCCATTGGTGTTGGCCCAAGCTCAATTGTATCTAAACATCAGAAATTCTCCTCTTTTGAGCTGAGTTTTTTTGGGGTGTGTGTGTGTGTGTGTGTGTCTGTGTGGAGTGGGCAAGTGGATAGTCTCTCTCCTCTCACTCCAGAGGTGTGTTCCCTGTCTCGGCCAGGTGTGTTGTCTAAGCCGAGTGGTGCCCCATAGTGTGTGTGTGTATCTTCCCAAGAGTGTGTGTCGGGTCGTTATAGAGACGCTGTGTGTGTTTTCATCCCGCTCACAGTGTAATAAAAGTGGTCTTTGTGCGGTCTTTAAGAGCAATCTTCAATTGAAAATAGCCTGAAAAACCATCACACACACTGTACCTCTCATAACCTGCCACTGAATCCAAGATCTGATGGATGAATGGAAGAGGATATGGATTCTTCTTAGTGGCTGCGTTTAAGGGCTTAAAATCTACACAAATCCTCCACTTCCCATCCTTCTTTAGTCTGACTACTACTGGACTCACCCATTCTGTGGTCTCCACAGGGACTATGAACCCTGCCTTCAACAACTTGTCCACCTCTTCTCGCAAGGCTTCCATTTTCTCTTGACCCATCCTTCTTAGCCTTTGCCGCACTGGCTTAGCACCTTCTTTCAGCTCTATATGCATCTCTTCGCCCTTGAACCCTCTGATCTCTTCATATGAAGTAATGAACAAATCAGGAAAACTAGCCAGCATGTGCAAATATATATCCTTCTCTATAGCTGAGAGGTCTCCACTGATCATTTGTGTCTTCAATTCCTGCTTCTTTGACAACTCAACCTTGGTTTGCATCAGCCCTTCAATCACTTCATAAGGCCCTTCACTTTCATCTTCAACCTCATTCGCAAATGCAACTAAACCAAACTACTGTATTTCTTTGTCCATCAAAAGAAATGCAATATCAACATCCTCATCACTTCTGGTAGTGCTATCATTGTCCTCATCTGTCACCGTGGAAGATTATTCATCACTAGACTCATCCTCATCTTCATAAAGCTCCTCTAATCGTTTCCTTGTGTCCATATTATAAAGCTTCTTGGTACCTGTCTTTCCATAGAGGCTAATCGTACCATGTCGCCAATCTTGAATAGCTCCCACTGCACATAACCATGGTCTGCCCAGTATAATAGGATATGCTTCCAACCCTGCTGGCATCACATGAAAATCAACCACTGCCTTTGCATCATGTGCCTCCACTTCTAAGCTCTTTACAACACCCAAGCATTTTACTTTTTGATGGTTTGCCAATCTGATCCGAAAACCTGACACCCCAGCCACTGTGAGACCCATCTTCTCAACGCATGAGTGTGTTATGACACATATTTGGGGCTCCGCCATCCACATAACCTTGTCCCAAATTTTTCCTTTTATGCCACACATCTACTATTGGACAAATGTCTGGTAGCTCATCCATTGCCAACACCTTTACTGAACCTCTCTCTGGCCCTTTCTCCATTGGGTTAACCATCCTCTTCCACTGTCACTTTAGCTTAGGCACTATCTCTATAAGCTGCCCAAAAGTAAAATCTGCCTTCCTGCTCGTCAGATCCTCCTTCAAGTCATAGCTTAATTGCCCATCCCCTAGTGGAAAATCTAAAACATGAAACTTTCGACGAGCTCTCCTTTTCCTCTTGGCCTTGACATCCTCGCCTTCATGGCTCTTTCCTTTCTTCTTACTAGGACCTGGGGCACTTCTTCCTTCCTTATCCTCTGTGGTCCTCTTCCCAATAGGCATCACTAATGTATCCTCTAGCTTTGATGCCTTCTCCAAGGTGACTACACTTAGCACTTTTGTCTTTCCCTTTTCCTCCTGGGTCAGTCCACTGGTTCCTTCGTCTCCCTTAATTTCGATGCCATAATCATTTGACCTAGTTAGCACCTGTCTTGGCAATGGATACATGTCTCCCCCCATCCTTGGTTGCTTATCACATTGCGGGCTGATGTGACCCAACTCTCCACAATTATAACATGTGGGCGTCTGCCTCCAAAACCTACCATTGGTTTGTCCAACACCATTCCTAGGCTTTTCTTCACCTCCTGGCTGATTTGCAAACCTCCCTCGACCTCGATTATTTCCCACTTGACCTAGCATGTTTAGGCTGAGATTCTTCATCAAATATACCATTTGCCTCATGTCTTGCCTTAGCCCATCATCTTGCACTGCTGTAGTGACCACTGCTGGCAAAACATGAGTAGTAATAGGAACCACTGGTTTGTGATGAACCCCTGACATGCGACCTTGTAAAGACTCTATAGGCTGAAATTCAAACCTCATGGGCAAAGACTCCACCCCTAACTGGCTCATTTTCCTCAACTTCCACTCTTTGTTCCTTGATACCTCTAGTGCATCTTCATATGTCCTAGGCTTCTTTAGCTCCACTCTCCAACGTATATTCTCCCAAAGACTAGCTAAGAACCTGTCCTTCTTCATCATGTCAGGCGGGGGTACATGTGGTGCTAAGGCCTTGCACATTTGCTCCCATGCCAATGAAAACTTACGTATGTACTCATCTACTGGCTCACCTTCCTTTTGCACCAAAGCCTGTACTTCTTGCCACACTTTGTCAGGATCTTCTATCTTCACAAACTCCACTTCCAACCCATGTCGTAGATTGTCCCAACTCAACCTTACAGGTGGATCAGCCACACGCAACTCCTCTTCAAATGCTTTAGACCAAACTCGTGCATCACTCTTCAAACAAATTTGGAGAAGGCGTAACATCTGCACAGGGTCATGAATCTGGTTGCTAATGCAGGCAACCTCCATCTTTTCCAAAAATTCTTCCACATCTTCATCACTTCTTCCATGAAACTCCGGATAAGAGAAAGCCATGGCTACCCAAGTTTCAATGCTTTGAGAACACCTTTGAACACACGTGCAAGAACCCAAAACTTTTGACTACCCAATCCCCAGAAACTTCAATGGAGCTCAACTTTAGATAAGGACAAACACATGCACATCAAATGAGTTTTCATAGTTGATCATCGGAATTACAACAGGCAAAGGACATTCCAAGATCTCTCGTAATCTTCTTGGCCCAAACATAAAGACTATGCGCTGCTGGAAAAAAATCTTCCTGGACACATGAACATTTATCTGGATTCTTTGAGTCAAATGAAATGGTGTGAATTGAGGGCCATTTTGATCATCCATTAAAGCCAACCATGAAGCTCCCAAGAAGGCACACCTGACTTAACCTCTGATTTTGCCAAAATTTTTGCAGCATAACAGCATAAATGGCTCAAAAGACCAAAAAACCAGCCATTATAACTTGGAAAATTTTTGGCAGAGTTTCCCCAGAAATAGAGCAGTAGGAACCCAAAATATAGACTGTATATGTATGCATAAATTGTCAACAATAGAACCCGAGCATCAAGTAGGACTCACTAGTACATAGCCTATGGCGAGGTCACAAAAAGGGTGCTCCAGCTACCTATATCACCGAAAGGATCTCTAAATTTGAGAATCCCCCAGCTCAATAAAAACCTCACGCTATCGACCCTCACACGAAGGCTAATGCAAATCGCGTATAGTTAAGTCTCAGAAATGACTATCTTCCAGACCAAGTCTCAAAAATGGATGGGATTGCCAAATACAACCAAGTATGGCTCCACAAATGCGTACAATGGCAGTTTCCACAAGTAACGTACAATCCAGCAGACAATGCACTCAAATAGGCGCCAAGTGATGCATACCCACAACAACTGTAAGTGACATCACTGCTAGTATATCACTGTACTCCAGCTACCTCTACCTGTGTGAATCACTTGTACCTGTACCTGTCCCTGTAACTTGTAACCCCGAATCTCGAAGCTTGAAGCTCGAAGCAGAAGGTACTCGAAGAAGATCCTCCGTGGGGGCGCCAAAAGAATGTGAGCGGGATGAAAACACACACAGCGCCTCTATAACGACCCGACACACACTCTTGGGAAGATACACACACACACACACACACACACACACACACACACACACACACACACACACACACACACACACACACACACACACACACACACACACACACACACACACACACTATAGGGTGCCACTCGGCTTACACAACACACCTGACCGAGACAGGGAACACACCGATGGAGTAAGAGGAGAGAGACTATTCGTTTACCCACTCCACACAGAGAGATACACACACACACACACACACACACACTCAAAAAATCAGCTCAAAAGAGGAGAATTTCTGATGTTTAGATACAATAGAGCTTGGGCCAACACCAATGGGGCAAGCAGCTCACACAATACGGGTAAAATATGCCAGATACAATCACAAACTGGAGCAGAAGCTTCGCTCATAGGAGAAACTTACACAGCAGAAAAAGAGTGAGAAATTTGGCAAAATGGATAGTGCCATTGCGTCCGGAACGGCCCAAAATCCCAGTCTACAATGTCAAAGTGCTCAAATCCGACCTCGGATACTTTGGTCTTTTGAAGATGTTAATATAACATTTCATTTCATTTCTTTCTTTAATTTTAACTTCCTACGCATACATTAATTCTCTCTCTCTCTCTCTCTCTAGTTTTAATTTCCTACGCATACATTTTTCTCCCTCTCTCTCTCTCTTTAATTTCCTACACGCAGACACACTTCTCTCTCTCTCTCTCTCTCTCTCTCTCTCTCTCTCTCTCTCTCTCTCTCTCTCTCTCTCTCTCTCTCTCTCTCTCTCTCTCTCTCTCTCTCTCTCTTTCCTACACACACTGACGGACACAAAGCGGACCCCGGACACCGACGGCCTCTAAAACGCCGGGGGACCTAATGGCTCGCCTCGAGCCTGCCACGGTAAAGCGAACAAGAGGCACCACCTAACTTTGAGCGGCTAGGACGCAAAGCCCACGATGCTATGAACACCGCAAGCCTACACACACACACACACACACACACACACACACACACACACACACACACACACACACACACACACACACACACACACACACACACACACACACACACACAGAGAGAGAGAGAGAGAGAGAGAGAGAGAGAGAGAGAGAGAGAGAGAGAGAGAGAGAGAGAGAGAGAGAGAGAGAGAACACTCGCAATGGATGAAAACAACCTCGGGGGTGTGAGGGTGAATTAATTCTGCAATATTTACAAGGTGGCATGCCATGGTGATAGAGAGGTAGGGGAAAGAGATGGTGCAACCTACTTGGTGAGTTCTCTAGGGAGATTCAATGACTGCAAATGTTCATTGCCAAGAGCGTGCATACGTGTGTGCATCGACCATTGGAGTCGAGAGATGGGTGTGAGTCCCTTCGCATGGTGCAATTTCCAAGGCAAACCCAACACACAAGACCCTAAACCCTCTCCCCGTGATGGTGATGGTGTCAATCCCTCCTACTACACTCTACCCAATGCTTGGTTCCACATAAGTTGCCCCCCCCCCCGATAGTGACCTCTCAGTGCCAATTTATAGGTGTTGGCTGCTTGGATTATGGTAATCCCAGTGTGGTTAGGGTAATCTTAATCGGGGAGACAAAGCAAGTGGTGGGCCCGGTGTGGTTGACCCTTGCTTTGTTTTTGGGGGAGGTTATTAAAAGATGGGAATCTCTAGGTGGTCCTTTGTTACCCTCACCTAGAGAGAGGATATTTACAAAAGGGAAATTTACAATGGCTTGGGTGAAAACTGAAGATAATGGTAAAATAACCTAAAATTACTGAGATGGCATTGAGGTTGTGTGTTGCCAGCGAATAGCGAGCTGCCGGTGCATTGGTGTCGAGCGTACTTCTTTCTGGAGTTAGCCGGGACATGCCTTCGGCGCATTTTCAGTTTTTGTCATTGACGGCGCGTGCTTTGGATCCTTCTTCTTTCGTTTGTCGATGTTGTAAGCGTTTATGCATGTGCGTATGTATGTATGTGAGTGGGGGAGCATGTGTGTGTGTGTTTTGTTTTTGCGGGTGAGTGCGTATATGTATATGTATGTGCGCATGCATGCGTGGGAACATGGGAAAGGGGGGGGGGAGTTATATAATGTTTATATATATATAATTTATATATATTTTTTCTTTTTTTTCCTGTGGCGGATGGCGGATTGTTGCGCATGGCGAAAGGAGAGGGGGGGGGGGGGGGGGGGAGGTGTGTGGTGGGGTGTGTGTGTGTGTGTGTAAGTGTGTTTCAACTGCTGCCGCAAGGCGCGTGTGTGTGGGTGTGTGGGTGTGTGGGCTGCGGACTGCGCGCGAGAGAGAGTGTGGTGGAGATGCGGGGTATGCTACGGACTGCGCATGGGAGAGAGAGGAGAGGTGGGGGGAGGGTGTGTGGTGGGGTGTGTGTGTGTGTGTGTACAGCGCTGTTGCCGCAAGGCGAGAGAGAGAGAGATTTGCACGATGGCGGCATCCGGATGAGAAAGAGAGAGAGAGTTTGGCGTGCTGTCGTGCCGTGAGAGGGAGAGGGGGAGGGTGAGGGGATAAGGGATAGAGGGAGTGTGTGGGGAGAGAGGGGGTATGGCGGGGCATGGGTTTGTGTGGGTGAGAGGGAGAGGGGGAGGGTGGTGTGTCTTGCATGGGCTTAAGGACGAATGACAACTAAGTCAATGGGGGGGGGAGAATGAGGCCGGGGGGGGGGGGGGGGGGGGGGGAATGAGCGGAAGGAGGGTGAGGCGAGCGGGTGGGGAAGAGGAAGGAGGGGTTAGGGGAGGGAATATTGGCGGGCCGAAGAGAGGGGGGGGGGGTAGGATAGGGTAGAGGGTAAAGGGTAATGGGAGAGGGGTGAGTGTAAGAGTGAGGGGGGGGGGGGGGGGGGGGGGATCCCACGCGGCTTACACTGAGGGAGCATGAGAGAGGGGTTGGGGGGTTTCTTCTTAATTTTTGCCTGGCCGGGGAGGGTAAATCAGGGGGGGGAAAAGGAGGGGGAAGAGGGTATGTAAAGAAAATGGGGGGGGGAGAGTGCGAGAGTTTTATCTGATGCCCGTGGGGCGGGAAAGGGAAAGATGAGTTACGGTGGGGGGGTACTGAGAGTGGGAAGGGGGGGGGTGAAATGAGTTTTTTTTTCTTTGATTTTCCGAAAGCCGGCTATCATTAGCCCTCTCTCTTTTGGCTAGAGGCATTCATGCTTCTAGCCCTTCTTCAGTTTCTTCAGCTGTAGAGCTAGATGGTTCTCCCTCTTCTGGAATGTCTAGCATGAATTCTGGGTCAAACCTAAGAAAGTACCTCTTCAGTCTCCATCCATTGACTCTAGTCTTGTGAATTCTCCCATCTGCTTCCATCAGCTTATAGCTGCCGTTGTCGTAGCGTTTCTTGATGATGAATGGTCCTTCCCATCTGGGCTGAAATTTCTTGTCTTTCCTGGTATCAAATCTGTTGTCGTATCGCAGCACTAACATGCCTTTTTCCAGTCCTTTCTCTTTAAGCCCTTGATTGAAAGTGAGCGTTCTGCCTGTGCCGCATAGTGATTGATTGCTTCTTCCCTATGCAGTTGTAGTCTCTCTAGATCCAAGATGTGGTTTCTAAGGTTTACGATTGGATGGTGGGTCTGGTTGGCCAAGACTCGTAAGTTGGCTATTTGTACCTCAATGGGTGGAATTGCCTCCTTCCCATAAACTAGATGGAAAGGGGTGAAACCTAGTGATGTTCCGAACGTTGTTCTGTAGGCCCAAAGAGCTGCCATGAGATGTTTATCCCAATCTCCTGTATGGTTGTTCACCTGTTTTGTGATGATCTTGCAAATCATTCCATTTACCTTCTCTACCAGACCATTGCATTGTGGATAGTATGGTGTGGAATGCCGACGTGTGATGCCTAACTTCTTCATCAGTTCTCCTACCACATCACCTCTGAATCCTGGTCCTCTATCTGATATTATCTCAAGAGGAGTGCCAAAACCGCAAACGATATGCTCAAAAATGAACTTTGCCACCTCTTGGGCTGTAATGCGGGTGGTGGCTGTTGCTTCTGCCCATCGCGTCATGTAGTCTACCCTCACAATGATGTAGAGTTTACCTGATTGGGCCCTTGGTAAGGGACCAATTGCATCTATTCCCCATTTCTCAAACGGACCATATGAAATGATAGGGGTTTGGGGCTCGTAGGTTAGCGTGCGATCACTGGCCACTTGACAGGCCTTACATGTTTTACACCAATGGTGTACATCTCTGTTCAAACTAGGCCAAAAGTATCTTGCCTGTAGAATCTTCCTACTGGTGATATCTAGAGCAAAATGACCACCGCAGACACCGTCATGGCAGCTTGAGATTACCTCGGTGATTTCACTGTAGGTTGGCACCTTCCTGAGAATTTGATCTTTGCCCTTACAATACAAGTGGTCGTCTATAAGGCGGTACCTAGTAGCCTTCCTTACTAGCCATTGTTTTTGGCCTTTAGTGTGTCCTGTTGGACATTCCCCTGTATTTAGAAAGCTGATGATATCAGGCATAGCCTCACTGCCTTGAAAGAGGGGTAGCTTTAATTTGATTGCTCCTATGGAAACACCTTGTATCCTTTCTTTAGCTAGTGCGTTTGCCTCTTGATTGTCTACTCTGGGAATGTGGAAGAGTCTTACCGCTTCAAACTTCTTCAGAAGGTCCTTAACTTGGCGAAGTTGACCAAGTAAAACCTGATTCTTGCACTCCCAGGTGCCATTTATCTGCCTTATCAAAAGCAAAGCATCGAATTTTTTGTGAAATACATTTTTCCAGCCCAAGGATTAGGGCTGCATATTCTGCCTCATTGTTAGAGTGGGAGTGTGATAACTGCCCTATGGAGAATACTCTTTCCCGCTGTTCATTGAAAATGACCATGCCTGCTGCAGACTGATTCATTGTTCTCTTGTATGCTCCGTCAAAGAAAAGAGAGTGAGCTCTCTCTAGCTTAGGGATCTCTTTATCTGGTGTTCCTTTCTTTGCTTCCGTGTGGACCTTCAGCTTCTTCTCGTAGTGGCGATGAGTGAGAATTCCTGCTAGACTAGCCCTGGTAGAGTTTTCTACTTGCATGGTGTAATCAAATTCTTGTAGTCTAATTAGCCACTTTGAGATCCTAGATGTGACATCCATGTGTCGCATTACATAAGGAAAAACCTCTTCCATTGTCAGGATTACAAATGGTCTAGGCAAGAAATAGGAGCGGAATTTGGTAGTAGCAAACATTAGTGCCAGAACCATGTGTTCTACTTCGGTGAATCCCTTCTCTAATGGGGTCATGACTCGACTAGAGAAGTAAATAGGGCGCATGAAAGAAGTTTTGGGATCCTTTTGCATTAGTACTGCTCCCAGAGTATCATTTCTCACACTAGGGTTCACATAGAATGGCTCCACCCACTTGGGGGGTGAAATAGTGGGAAGCTTAGATAGGACTTGCTTTACCTCAGTGAACTGCTGTTCATTCTCTTCACTCCATGAGAAAACATCACTTTGGGTGAGTTGTTGTAGGGGAAGGACCACTTGAGATAGCAGGTGAATGAACCTGCTTAAATATCTTACCTTCTGAAGGAAAGAAACCAACTTCTTGGCGGTGGTGGGAGATGATAAAGATACCAGAGCCTGAATTTTGTTGGGGTCAGCCTCGATTCCTTTTGCTAAAATTACATGACCAAGGAGAGTGACCTTGCTCTCACCAATGTGACACTTGTCCACGTTGAGTTGGCCACCCAGGGTTTGTAGCCTGGTTAAGCCATCATAGACTTTGCTTAGATGAAGGGCTCGTGAGCTATAGATGCAAAAATCATCTATGAAAACCCGTATTGATGTTCCAAAGTAGGGTTGGAAAACAAAGGTCACATAGCGTTGAAATGTGGCTGGGGCGTTGGTGAGGCCAAATGGCATTACTGTGTAGGCAAAACATCCCCAGGGTGTGATGAAGTTTGTCTTTTTCTGATCCTCCTCCGCAATGCTAATTTGGAAGTATCCTGAGTAGCCGTCGCATACTGTGTAGCGTTCGTGACCTGCCACTTCATTGAGTATTTCATCCTGGAATGGGAGGGGAAAATGGTCCCTCTTCATGGCTGCATTGAGAGGTTTGTAATCCACACAGACTCTCCATTTATCATTTTTTTCTGGTGTGACTACTATTGGGGAGACCCATTCTGAGTCTTCGACAGGGTAGATAAAACCGGCTTGTAGAAAACTCCTTACTTCTTTAAGGAATGCCTCTTGTTGAATCACTCCAAGTCTTCTGAGCTTCTGTACTACGGGTTTACTGCCTTCCTTGAGCTTTATGTGGTGTTGCACTACTGTAATTCCTATGATCTTATCATAGCCATCAATGAACAAAGTAGTGAAGTTGCCTAACATAGAGAAATACTCCTTCCTCTCTTCATTGGTTAACTCATTTGAGAGCATTTTTTGTAGCTTACCTGCATCCTCCAATGACTGCTTACTTGATGGTCCCTCTTCGTTTGCTGAGGTTGCTTCAGATTGTGTTAATCTGTTTGGGTCTTTAAGAATGACTCCCATTACTTCGATGCTACTGTCACTCCCGTCGGTGGTGGTTGTGTCTTCTCCTGAGGTAGAGGAGGAGTCGCTGGTGGACTCGTCTTCTGAAGCCTCCAAGATCATATTGCGCTGCTTCCCAGTCCTCATGTCGTAGAATATGGACTTCCCTTGAGCATCCTTCATCTGGATCATCCCGGTGCTCTAGTCTTGTTTTGCTTCCATGGCCATAAGCCAAGGCCTTCCAAGAATGATGGGGTAGCCCTCCCCTTTGTGTGGCATGACAAAGATGTCTACCTCCACTTCCGTATTGAATGCTTTTACTTTGACCGCATTTACAATGCCTACGCATTTTACTCTTACATTGTTTGCCATCTTGGCTCGGTAGGGTGCCGGCCTACTTACCTCTAGACCTAGACGGTGCATCATCTTTTCACTCATGACGCATATTTGCTCGCCACCATCTATGTAGACGTTTGAAATCCGCTGCCCTTTGATGTGAGCGTCCATGGTTGGCAAGATGTCGTCGAGATCCCTCCCAGAGATAGCCCCAGCTATCCGTGGTCTTGATTTCTTGGTACTTACCATTTTCGTCCATTGCCTCCTCATTCTGGGTGCAAGGTGGAGTAATTAGGGCCACGTTATCTTCAGGCCCTGCATTAACACATCCTGGACTAAGTCATAGGGTTGTGCTTCCTCACCTAGTGAGAAGTCCACTATGTCTATCTTCCGCAGTGGTTTAGCTGCTTGTTTGCTAGACTCGGCTTTCCCTTTCATCTTCTCTTACTTTTGAGATGCCTCCTCGTGCCTCGCACGTTTCACTCCCATAGCATCCACTTCTTCTACCTTCGCTTTTCCTTTGTGCTTCTCTCGAGCTGACTCTTCTACCTTTGCCTTCCCTTTAGCCTCTAAGCTAATGACACTCACCGCTTGGTTCACCGCAGGTGGTGGGGGTAGTGGTGGAATGAGAGGTTGGGGTGGTGGTTGCTGTTGTATAGGTGGTCGCAGGATTTGGATTGCTGGGATTGGTCTTGGCTGTCTTGGTGGTGGTCTTACCCTTGGTGGAGAGATCTGATTCTGTCTCCCCCCTCTATTAAAATTCTGCCTTCTTGGGTGTGGGCAGTAGTACATTCCATGGCCATCTTCTCTGCAATTTTAACAGTGGTATTTTGGGTTCTGCCTGCGTTGTTGTCTTCCTTGTTCTGGATTTATGCCAGATGCATGCCCTTGCTGCACCAGATGCACATATAAACTCTCTAGGTTGGTGGTGATGAGACTCAGCAGGTCTTGCTGTTCCTCTGCTGTCTCCTGGGGTTGGACTCTATGGTTGGCTGTTGCAGCCACTGGGCTTGGTCGGGCCGAGCTTGTTTCCTCTGACTCGTTTACTCTTGCTTGCATGCGCAGCTTCTTGTCTTTAAGGCGGGCTACTTCGACTGCCAACTCATATGTTGCAGGAAACCTTCCCTTCACCTTCTCTCTAAGCGGCGACCATAGACCAGCAATGAAACGGTCCTTATTCAGGAAATTAGGCGCTCCTTCGCCTTCCTCCAGTGTGGCAACCCATCTCTCCCATAGGTCCACAAACTTTGATTCATAGGTGGCGTACTCCAGCAGGCCTGCCTGCTTTAATTCTGTCAATAGCTGCCATAGCTTCTCCGAGGTTGTGTCTCCACCAAACCTCTTTATAAAAGCAGCCCTTAACACATCCCATGCATTCTTGGTAGCCTGGGGCAATGCATTGTACCAGGACTTGGCCTCTACTTTCATCAGTAGAGGAAAAATTCTGAGTCGTAAAGCGTCGTCATCTTTGTTGGAGACGACACACGCAATGTCAAAATCATCCAAAAAATCAGTGGTGAGATCCTCACCCTTCTTTCCACAGAACGTGGGGAAAGAAACACTTGCCATGGGGGTGACTTGGGAAATTACAAAACTTTTTTTTTTTTACATCAACAACAACTGCTCATAGGGGTTTCTTATAGGGGCGAATGGATAGGCTAAAATAGGATAAAAATAGAGAAATTAAAGGAATGGTGGTAATCTAGTATGGGGAGAATGATAGGGTTCAGGGAATTGAGAATTTCTCCTAGTACTGCCGCACCAAGTAGGTAGACGATCTTCTGCTGGTAGAAGACTTTCCTATCCACATAGATGTTCACATGCATATGCTGCAGGAATCTGAACAGGAATGCCGTCGACCCGTTTTCCATTATGCACAAAGGGTGAAATACCTACTTACACTCTTACCGTGCCAGTGTTGATGAGTCGAAACATCCACAAGAGGTCGTCACCTTTCATGGGTTCTACCCTTCCTTCGTTGCTCAGCACGTACGGGGTGATGGCGACACGTCTGACCACTCCCAGTCTCTTGGCTAACAGCAATTGTAGGTAATTTCCGTAATCGGCGTGTTGCATGAATTCTACTCCATTCAGCTGCAGCTCATCTCCAGCCCACTGGGTCTCTCCTGTGATAAGTTGTACAGGGAGGGGAGGAAGGTCCTCCACTCGCTTCCCAAAATAGTTAGAGCAGTAGCCGAACCACTCCTCTCTAGGACATGGGAATCTTCTCACCACTTCTTCTTCTGGATTGTCGAAGTGGATTGGTAGCACTCGCATGCGTCGTGCAAATCGGTAGGCGATCTTCCGCCGCTTTCCTTCGGATGACTTCTTCTTTGAAAAAGTGGGTACAACCCGGCTCTCTAAGCTTGAAGCACTTGCTTGGCCAGATGCTTCTCCCGTCGGGGTCATGTGTTTCCAGGCTAGCCTATCTACTCCTTTCCCTTGGCTCGAGCAGCCCCTTTAGGCCACTTCGGGGTTTTATCTTTGACTGCTGTTTCTTTAGGGAAAAGAGGCCTTACCGTTTGCTCTCCTTCCTTGACGTGAATGAACTCCTTGCGATGAATGTCAATGTAGAAGACTTCAGCCTTTCCGTTGCCTTCGTTGCTGGCACTCATTGACCGTGTGCCTTGGTTGACAACAGTGATGGCACCTCACCAATCTCTTGCCTGATGCTTTTGATTTATAGTTAGAACGAGCGATACGAGATGGAGAATTTACCTCTTGAATGTTGATGACACTGCAGCCTGGCAGCACCACCTCAATGAAAGCGGCTAGGGCCTCCTTCGTCTCTTCTTCTTCCGTCCTCGAGTTAGAAAATTCCTTTAGCCACTCGTCCATGATTGATAGTGGGCGTCACTTTCAGCATTGTAAACTGAAGGGGTCTTAGAAAAACCCTCCTCCGTGGGGGCACCAAATGACGGACGCAAAGAGGACCCCGACGGCCTCTAAAACGCCGGGGGCTGAATGGCTCGCCTCGAGCCTGCCACGGTAAAGCGAACAAGGGGCACCACCTAGCTTTGAGCGGCTAGGACGCAAAGCCCACGATGCTATGAACACCGCAAGCCTACACACACACACAGGGGGGGGAGAGAGAGAGAGAGAGAGAGAGAGAGAGAGAGAGAGAGAGAGAGAGAGAGAGAGAGAGAGAGAGAGAGAGAGAGAGAGAGAGAGAGAGAGAGAGAGAGAGAGAGAGAACACTCGCAATTGATGAAAACAACCTTGGGGGTGTGAGGGTGAATTATTTCTGCAATATTTACAAGGTGGCATGCCATGGTGATAGAGAGGTAGGGGAAAAAGATGGTGCAACCTACTTGGTGCGTTCTCTAGGGAGATTCAATGACTGCAAATGTTCATTGCCAAGAGCGTGCATACGTGTGTGCATCGACCATTGGAGTCGAGAGATGGGTGTGAGTCCCTTCGCATGGTGCAATTTCCAAGGCAAACCCAACACACAAGACCCTAAACCCTCTCCCCGTGATGGTGATGGTATGGTGTCAATCCCTCCTACTACACTCTACCCAATGCTTGGTTCCACATAAGTTGCCCCCCCCCCCCGATAGTGACCTCTCAGTGCCAATTTATAGGTGTTGGCTGCTTGGATTATGGTAATCCCAGTGTGGTTAGGGTAATCTTAATCGGGGAGACAAAGCAAGTGGTGGGCCCGGTGTGGTTGACCCTTGCTTTGTTTTTGGGGGAGGTTATTAAAAGATGGGAATCTCTAGGTGGTCCTTTGTTACCCTCACCTAGAGAGAGGATATTTACAAAAGGAAAATTTACAATGGCTTGGGTGAAAACTGAAGATAATGGTAAAATAACCTAAAATTACTGAGATGGCATTGAGGTTGCGTGTTGCCGGCGAATAGCGAGCTGCCGGTGTGTTTGTGTCGAGCGTACTTCTTTCCGGAGTCGGCCGGACATGCTTTCGGCGCATTTTTTGTTTTTGTCGTTGGCGGCGCGTGCTTTGGATCCTTCTTCTTTCGTTTGTCGATGTCGTAAGCATTGTGAGCAGGATGAAAACACACACAGCGCCTCTATAACGACCCGACACACACTCTTGGGAAGATACACACACACACTATGGGGCACCACTCGGCTTACACAACACACCTGGCCGAAACAGGGAACACACCGATGGAGCGAGAGGAGAGAGACTATTCGTTTACCCACTCCACACAGAGATACACACACACACACACACACACACACACACACACACTCAAAAAATCAGCTCAAAAGAGGAGAATTTCTGATGTTCAGATACAATAGAGCTTGGGCCAACACCAATGGGGCAAGCAGCTCACACAATACGGGTAAAATATGCCAGATACAATCACAAACTGGAGCAGAAGCTTTGCTCATAGGAGAAACTTACACAGCAAAAAAAAAAAAAAAAGAGTGAGAAATTTGGCAAAATGTACAGCACCATTGCGTCCGGAACGGCCCAAAACGCCAGTCTACAATGTCAAAGTGCTTAAATCCGACCTCGGATGAGCAGTTTACGGCCAAAATAGGCTCCAAAATGAGCAAAAACACACCTGCGGTTGTTCCTCCTCTCTTCTCCACGTTTTTTCTGGTCTTCTCTCAGTTTTTTCAGTTCCCACACTTAGCTTTATTAGTTGGGCACCCTTGGCCTTTTAGATGACCTCAAACGGACCCCGAACAGGCCAAAAACTGACCTCGCAGTGCATAGTTGTCACCTTTTTGCATCATCCGCACACCTAGCACTCATTTCTTTTCAATAATGCGTCTCGCAACCACGCGAAGTGGCCCCAAAAAGTGGTCCTAATGATGACCTTTCTGCATAAATCTCACAAGAAAACACCCACGTTGTGTCCGTCCTCATCCGCGTGCAAATATTGACCCCGTTCGCCCTCCTGACGCCACTAGATGCCATCTGACGCACCTACTTATCTCATGTCGTCGGCCCGCGGATAGCTTCCTCGAGAAGTTTTACGCGCTATAAACTCCTCGTTATTGTAGAAAAAACATACTGGTACTGGTGATAGTGAAAATCGATGCACTATGTACATGCTGTCCTACCTGTACACATGTGGGCCCCACGTAACCACTTGGCTCTGGAAAATGGGCAATTCTTTATTTGATGCACCATGCATGTGTATGTACATATGCGCAATCCCTTGCTCCAGAAAACTCCTGACAGCGTTTATGCATGTGCGTATGTATGTATGTGAGTGTGGGAGCATGTGTGTGTGTTTTTTTTTTGTGGGTGAGTGCGTATATGTATATGTATGTGCACATGCGTGCGTGGGAACACGGGAAAGGGAGGGGGAGTTATATAATGTTTATATATATATATATATATATTTTTTTCTTTTTTTTCCTGTGGCGGATGGCGGACTGTTGCGCATGGCGGAAGGAGAGGGGGGGGAGGTGTGTGGTGGGGTGTGTGTGTGCATGTGTGTGTAAGTGTGTTTCAATTGCTGCCGCAACGCGCGTGTGTGTGGGTGTGTGGGCTACAGACTGCGCGTGCGAGAGAGTGTGATGGAGATGCGAGGTATGCTGTGGAATGCGCATGGGAGAGAGAGGAGAGGTGGGGGGAGGGTGTGTGGTGGGGTGTGTGTGTGTGGGTACAGCGCTGCTGCCGCAAGGCGAGAGAGAGAGAGAGAGAGAGAGAGAGAGAGAGAGAGAGAGAGAGAGAGAGAGAGAGAGAGAGAGAGAGATTTGCACGATGGCGGCATCCGGATGAGAAAGAGAGAGAGTTTGGCGTGCTGTCGTGCCGTGAGAGGGAGAGGGGGAGGGTGAGGGGTGAGGGGATAACGGAAAGAGGGAGTGTGTGCGGGAGAGTGAGGGAGAGAGGGGGTATGGCGGGGCATGGGTTTGTGTGGGTGAGAGGGAGAGGGGGAGGGTGGTATGTCTTGCATGGGCTTAAGGACGAATGACAACTAAGTCAATGGGGGGGGGGGGGGGGGGAATATATCCGCGGGCCGGGGGGGGGGGGGGGGGAGAATGAGGCCGAAGGGGGCGGGGGGAAATGAGCCGAAGGAGGGTGAGGCGAGCGGGTGGGGAAGAGGGAGGAGGGGTCGGGGGAGGGAATATTGGCGGGCCGAAGAGGGAGGGGGGGGGGGAGTAGGATAGGGTAGAGGGTAAAGGGTAATGGGAGAGGGGTGAGTGTAAGAGTGAGGGGGGGGGGGGGGGGGGGGGGATCCCATGCGGCTTACACCAAGGGAGCACGAGAGAGGGGTTGGGGGGTTTCTTCTTTATTTCTGCCTGGCCGGGGAGGGTAAATCAGGGGGGGAAAAAGGAGGGGGAAGAGGGTATGTAAAGAAAATGGGGGCGGGAGAGAGTGCGAGAGTTTTATCTAATGCCCGTGGGGCGGAAAAGGGAAAGATGAGTTACGGTGGGGGGGTACTGAGAGTGGGGGGGGGGGGGGGGGGGGGGGGTTAAATGAGTTTTTTTTCTTTGATTTTCCGAAAGCCGGCTATCAACAAACACACACACATACCTCTCTCTCTCTCTCTCTTTCCTACACACACACACACCGCTCTCTCTCTCTCTCTCTCTCTCTCTCTCTCTCTCTCTCTCTCTCTCTTTCCTACTCAAACACACACACACACACACACACACACACCGCTCTGTCTCTCTCTTTCCTACACACACACACGATGTAGAGAGAGAGAGAGAGAGAGAGAGAGAGAGAGAGAGAGGGCTTGGGGGGAGAAGAGTGCCATAATACCTGCGCAACAGGTTTCAGCCAAGATCTGAGCGCGCGGGTTGAAGGCGAAAATGGCTCCTGCGCTGTCGAGAAATTTGCGGTCTTGCCAGGAAAGCACCGGGCTTATGGCCGTGAGAGTTTGTGAGAGAACTCAACAAAAACTATATGAAGGGGTTAAGCCATAGATGCCATGAAGACTAGGGTTTGGAAATAAGTGCAATCAAAGAAGACTCACTCTTTCTCTCTTGCACTCACACACACAAAGAAAGAACACAAAAGAGAATTTCAAAACAATACGAAGATGAAAACATCAAGGCTATGGTCATATCGTATCATGGGTAATATGAAAGGGTTAATAGATGAGTTAATGGCATTCAATCTTGACTGACCAAATAGGCTACGAATTGTTCTTTGGAATTGTAGTTTTGTGCTTACCATAATATATATATTTTGTCTAGTGATTGGGATTAATTGTGTGTACAAATCCTCTTGGTTCATAGCAAGATAACTACGCTTACGTCAAAAGAAAAGTTATAGTCTATGAGAGGTAGTATGATGGGATCCGGTGATAGGAGTATTTCATTAAGCCTTTCTGGGCCAAAGAGAAACACTATACGTTGTTGAAAGTGTATTTTTCGACTAATCCATACGTTAATTCTAATAGATCGTATAGAGTGAAAGCGATAGAAATGATCATCATGTGGGTTATTCATCTAGGATAGTATGTGAGAAATGTAGATATGAGAGAAGTGAAGAGATGAGAAGTTTCCCTCCCAAGCTCTATTCTTGCCCGTAGGCAATAAGGATACTGCGGGGAGAGATGTACCTGTAGAAAAGAGAACCTAGAATTTGCAGAGAGGATGAATTACTAAGAATGAGAGAGATAGGTTTGGTTAAGGAGATGAGATTAGATACATACATATACATATATATATATATATATATATATATATATATATATATATATATATATATATATATATATATATATATATGTCGGATTAGATATGAAAAATAAAACAACAAGAAATCAAGAAAACATCAATGTAGAACACATCTTACTTGACAAACCCTTCAGCACCATTATTGATGGAGAGAGAAGAAGAGGGGAGCACTCCACTTTGATTGATACACCAAGTACAACACCTTCTTTGATTAGAGTTGATCTTCCAAGGATAGCGTACAAGAATGGCTAGTCTTCCTCTAGGAGAAAGTGTAGCCTTGGGCTTATGTTAATGGGGCTAAGTACAATTAGGCATTACTACTCACTCCCTCAAGAATTCCTCTCATCAATGGTTTGAATTCTTCTGTTCCTTTTCAAGGAAGAAGAGGTCCCCTTTTATAGGTGAAGGGAACCCCCAAGAGTTTACACAAGAAGAGAGGAGCCAGTGTGAATAGATATAGGAAAAGTTAGAAATGAGCTGTCCCTGCATGATGTGGGCAGACTGGGGTCCAATATTTTGATCATATCTCCTCAACCGTGGCTCCAAATAAAAAAGTAAAAATATGGGCAAAAACTTCAGCTCATTAGCTACGACTTTCATTTTAAAATCATTTTCCAATTCGGATTGGAACCTTGTGTAAAAAATTCATCAAAATAGGGTCCATTTCTGGCAGCAAAAGTCTTCTCGTGGTTCCCTTAGCCTAGACTTTCATTTAAGTCCAAAGGACACCTCATACCATATGAAAGCATGACATTTCTCCTTGACAAAGTTTTGTAATCATGCTTGCAATAATGCATTAAAATAAGTGTATCTTTGATATCATGCCACCTAGTGTCCCACTAGGATTTGATTCCCTCCTAGTAGCTATTTAAAAAGAAATATAAGAAAAGTATAAAAAATACATAGAATATATATATATATTGGAGTTTACCCTAGATATAGGATCTAGCTAGGGTGTGAGATGATAATGAGATAGTAAAAATAAAGAATCAATGCTTTTTGCCTCAAGTTAAAGAGGCGGAGCTATTGAGCTTTTCCCATAGTATTTTCTGATGGTAAAGTAAGGATAGGTTACCCTTGAGAAAAATAATAGGATGAGATAGAAGGCTTATTATTATACTTAAATATGCATATGTACATTATAGGAAAGATAATTATGTATCTAAAAAGTTACAAGATAGATCTTGTAGCATGCGTTCCCACTATGTACGTGTCACAACACGACAGCGCGCGGGTTCCCCTTTTTTTCCCCCAATTTTTTAGCGCCAAAAAGTGCATCGATATATGCGTCGTAATGCCCGTCGATATACGCATGGAAAATTATACCTTGCCACGTGTATTGCCATCCGCATATCGACGCACTGTTCGACGCGTATATCGACGGGATAAAAGTACGTCGATATCCGCATGGCAAGGTATGCGCGTCGATATATAGGGCGCCGCTAAATTTGGGTTATGTTGTAGTGTGACAACCGGGGAGGGAGTAGGAAGCATGAGAAGGAGAGGAGTGAGCGCCGTTATCTCATGCTGTGTATTTCATTATCCAAAACTTGAAAAATAATTTACAAAAATTGGCTTTTATACCTTAGCCAAGGTTTTTGGTGGTCAAAACTAATAATCTGGGAGTTCTACCAAACATGGGTAATGACAAGTTGATACAATCTGGAAGCTTGTAGCCCTGGCTCATTAATTACAGAGTTTATCCGAGAAAATAGGAGTTACAATATTCCCAATTTATCAAAATAATAAGTGTTTTACAATGAGCACTCCAAAAAATGATATCCGTGTTAGCTTGTTGCTAACATTCCCCCCCTCCTCGCCTGTGTCGTCCCTTGATATAGCTTTATGGGCTCGGGCTGGCAGTTGGTGAGGCGGTCTTTAAGCGCATTCAGTGCCTTTTGGTATCTGAATTTACTTTCTTTATCTGGCACTTGCAAAAATTCCATAGTTACTCTGCTTTCAGCTCCACTGCTAAGTAGCCTACAAACCTTGAGGTTAGATTGATGATCACTGGTGCAAATATCTTCGTTCGCCAAGTGAAGAATCCCGTGTAGAATGCTTCCTCAAACACCAACATATTGTGTGAAGGTAGAAACATGCATCTGGTGTAGAAGCCATTGAGGACTTCTTCGGAAGGTTGGTCACTGAGATCATAGGACAAACCTTTATTACCCTCGAGGAATGACATCCAAGGGGCACTTGATTGCTCTGGCTCATTGAATACTTCAATGCATGTGAGCAGCATTTGGTAGATCTTATATAGCATAGCACAGACAAATTAGGTAGACTTTTAAAGAATGACATGGCGCCCTTTAGGGTTTTCACCATGTATTCTTCAGTCACTGGTCCCTTTTCTGGAGTAGGAAATCTGGGGTAGGTTAGCCAAGTTGGCCGCTTCTTGAGTAGTGCCTCATGTGCTATTCAGGTCCTTACTCTTGGTACATGACAAAAAGTCGGATTTTTTTGCAGGGATGCAGGCGCTCTCGTGAACAGAATCAAATATCTTGGGTTTTTGTTCATCCAGCTCAACCCCCTCTTCGGGTGGTCTTTATCTACACCCTCGACTTGCATGTCTGCGTAAAGCCTTTCTTTTACCTGTAGTAACTCAACCTTTATCAGAGCGTAGGGCAGGGACTGTTGGTGCCATTGTGCATTTATTTGATTGGGAGTGAGTTGTGTAACGTTGACAGAGTGAAGAACTCTCAACTCCCAATCCATCACTGCCTTCCACTGCTCATCTACCTCTTGTGTAATCTTTTCTTTTAGTGCATCTTCTTCAGCCTTTGAGAGCTGGACCATGGGCACTGTGTCTTCTTTTGTAATGATTACCTGAAATTCTTCCTCACCACTCAGCTCTACTATGGACTATGTCTCCAGTTCAACAAATGACATTGAGGTATTTCTATTTAAGGCTGCTTTGAAGTGTGTGCCTCTTCTTGCGTTTTCGGCTTTCCCTCTCTCAGTAGCTGGTTGACTCTTTTGAGTTCAGCTATCTCCTTCAGCAAATCATCTTCTCTTTGGACCCGCATCAAGACCAGGTCTCTGCGTTGAGACTGCTCCAGTTTTAGCTCCAGCTCGAGGTCGTTATTCTTTTTCTCCAATGCTTTGTAGACCTCGTCTATTCCTTTGATCGAGGCTACAGATGGATTCTCTCGTATTTGCCGCAAGAAAATTACCTGATCATTTATTCTTTGTTATGAGTATTGTGAGAAGTGTTCGCGACATCCAACAGCACTTGAATCTTTTGAGCTGACAGCGTTGTCGTTAGAAGTTTGTTTGTAACTTCTGTCGGCTGTTCATCTTTTGCTTTGCAAGCATCTGATAACTTTGTAAGTAGGTCACCTAACTCCTCCATCTCCTTCTGCTGTTTATCTCTTGCTAGCTGATGTTGTTCAGCTTCAGCTTTCATTTCCTGCACTTGCCTCTGAAAAACGGTGATGAAATTTAATATGTCTTCTAACTCTCCTTGGAGAGCGTCAATCACCATCTCTAGTTATTTAGCCTTTGTGCTATGGCCAAGTGCTGCTAATTGGAGTCTTTCTGTCATATCCTGCATTTGCTTTGCATATTCGTTTACTTGCAGGATTACCTCATCATTTGATTTCCAGTCTTCATGTCGTGCCAACTGGGTTGATGTTTCTACAGCCTCTTGTGTGTCTTTTGGATGCGTCATGGCGGCTAGTTCTTCTTGCCCTTGAGACTATGGTTGGCCTTCTTCTGCTTTGTCATCCTGAGGCTTTGTGGATGCCTCAGCCTTTTCATGCTCTGTTGAGGTAGAAGGTGTTGGCTCAAACTTTGTTATGTCCTCTTGTGTAGTACTTGTTTCCTTTTCTAGCTTGGGTTCATTCTCTTTTTGTTGCTCTTGTGTAGCAGTAGCCTCTTGTGCAGATTCTTCTGCTTCTTTTGATTTAGATTCTGTCTCTTTGGTGGGCTCAACTTTTGTGGCTTTCGTTGCTAGTGATGGTGGTGGGTGTTAGGAAATAAGACGTAGCTAAATAGATAATTGAGTAGATTACTTAATGGAGAGAGACAGATTTATATACACGAGATTATAGAGTAGAGAGAGAGAGAGAGAGAGAGAGAGAGAGAGAGAGAGAGAGAGAGAGTACACACGATATACGTGGTTCACCCAATGTGGGCTACGTCCACGGGAAAGCAGCCACTCAATGGCTTTAGTACTTCAAAACAAGAAGTAGTTTACAAAGGGATTATACCCTTAATGGAGCTCCCGCCTTGCTTCACTCTCACCACCTCACACTCACCTTGTTGCATCAACTTCACACTATGAAATGTGTGTAGAAATGGCCTCCTTTTATAGGACAAAAGGGCTGCCCTCTCTTATGAGAGACAGCCATGTGTAGCCGCCCTTGTGCGAATAAGTCCAAATCGGACCCTCCAATCCGCCCATGTGTGGCCGCCCTTGAGAAGACAAGTCCGCTTTTGAATTTGGCCACCAGCCATTGAATTCGGCCACCGGCCATCGGACATTGACTTCCGACCACCGGCCACCGGCCATTGACTTCCGACCACCGGCCATCGGCCATTGACTACCGGCCACCGGCCAACCGACCGGTTGTTTTTCGACCACTTTCCGACCGCCGTCCGGCCATAATATTCCGGCGAAAAAGAATATTCTAGCAAAAAAAAAGTCTCGGGGGCCTCCGCCCCCAAGGCCTTTAAAGTTGCCCCTGATTCTTGTCCGTGAAAATTGTGGTTTCCGGTGAGTGATTTTCCTTCACGCACGATGGCTTCTCCTCATAATGGGGGCTTTACAAATGTGCGCTTTTACCACAGAAAATTACAAGGGTAAATCAGGCTCCATACTTAATAGTGGGCTTGGAATAGGGTTATCCTGCTGTTTCTTAGGCGGTGATGTGGGTCGGGGAGGCTCGTGACCTTGGTCATGTTGTGCCTCTTTCCTTGCCGTTTCCTCGGTTTTTCTCTGGTCCTCCACCTCTTTTTCTTTCCTTGCCTCTTCTTGGGATTCTTTCAGCTTCAGGGCTTCTGCTTCTTGATACATTTTTTCCAGGGATTCTGTTGGATCTTTAGCCTCTTTCTTGGTGTGATTCTTTGTCCTTGGTCCCTTAAGTCCACTAGGCACCCATTTTTTCGGGTCCTTTCCTTGTGCTTGTTGGCTGCGTTGGTATGCATGTTTTTCTCTTTCAAACTGGGCTTGCTTTTGCACAGGCTTCTCTTGGTGTGCCGCCACATCTTTTCTTTTCATTTCCTCTCTTCGCGCTCTCTTTTCTTAATTATATGAACTTTCACTGATGTGCCTTTCTGGTGAGCTTTCAGCCGACTCTTCATCAGATTTGTAAGATCTCTTGGTTGATCTTGTATCTCAAGGAGATGATTGTGCTAACAGTATCCAAGTGTTTTGGTCTGGGACAGGTGGTAGGTCGTCGGCCATGTCGATGGCATGGTATGCAATCCTTGTCAATACCTCTGGTGCACCCAGGTAAGTGATCTTTTCTTCTTTCTTTGTGCCTTCTAGAGTGGTCAAGACATATTGTGTGTGGTCCACTGGTTGCCTGGTTGTTGACTTGAGGACTTGCGTGAAAGTGGTGGCAACCGCATGACTTGGTGTAGAATACCTTGGTGGCCTTTTAGCCAGGAAGTGGAAATGCTGGTGGTATAACCTGGCTGGCTCTTCCACCTACTTGTGAATTAGGTTTGCAAAGGTGGCTGCAGCGATTTCTTTGGTGAAAGTACCTGCCGTTTTCTTGTCCCTTGTCCTCATCTCATTCCTTCTGTGGACAGTCTGAGTGCTTCTGCCACTACTTCCTTTGGTTATTACCACTTCGACTTTATTCCCCTGAGGGTTAGAAATGTGGGAAATTCCATCTTCTTTAATCATGGATAAAAGCTCGTAAGCTTTTTGGAAATCCACACCGCACGTCTTTGTTCATAGAAATCTCTGAGTCCTAGCCTGCAATTGGGTTCTTTGGTCTCAGGCTTCGCGGCAACATCATATACTTCTTTCGGTAGGAGTTGCAACTCTACCTGATGTCCCTCCTCACTCTTGAATCTGCCGGTGAACACTGTGGTGTGATGCTCTTCTAGTTGTTCTTTTGAAAGATAGGCTGCCTTGGCGGCTTTGACTGCAGTTGGTATGTGGGCAGCTCCTGCAACTTTTCTTTCTGGTTGAGCTTCTTCTTGGACCTCTTTGCTACTTGCATGGCTCCTGTTCAGTGAATAGAGTGTCAAAGCTAGCAGATTTGTCGGATTTTTCTCTGAAATGTCCTTGAGTCTAAAATGTTGACAATTTCGGTCCAATTTGCTTCAAATCAATTTTTGAACAAGCATAGATGCATAAAAACATGCAAGGAACAAAATTGTAAAGTCCAAACAAAATTTTGCAACCAAAGTAAATAATCACGATTATTTAGAGCTGAGTATTTTTTTCAACATTTTGCAAACTTGGCGTCACAGGCTTGAAGTATATACCAAATACATACTCTGAGTGAAATATTTTTATAAACACAGTGAAATCAAATTTCAGAAGAATGATGAACCATCTCATTATTCTTCTTGTGCTGCATGGCTTGTTGACCAAATATAACAAAGCTTGGTGGTCTACAAAGAACACAAACTTGTTGGCTAATAGGTAATTTCTATGCTTTTTAATGACATAGATCATTCCTAATCCTTCCCTTTCGGCGGTGGTGTAATTCTTTTCTACCATGTTCAACTGTCGGCTAGCATAAGAAATAGGAAAGTCAATTTTCCTGTCTCCTGGTCGAGGTAGTATACAACAGATGGCAAAATTTGAAGCATCTACATGTATGTGGAATATCTTATTCCAATCTGGTGCTTTCAATATTAGAGATGAGGTGAGAGATTGCTTAAGCTTCATGAAGGATTCTTCGCATGCCTCGGTCCACTCAAAGTGGGTAATCAAGCTATACATGGGTTTTGCAATTATAGCGTACATGTAGATGAACCGTTAATAATATCCACAATGCCTAGGCAAATCAACAATGACATGAATTTTTTCAATATCAGTAGCTATGCCATTTTTAGACACTATATGTCCAAGAATTTTTCCTTGTCTTCCCATGAATGTGCACTTTTCAGGATTTAAGAAAATCCTATAAAGTCTACATTTTTCGAATACCTTTTTGAGGTGTTCAAAATTATCTGCCCGGATTGATGAATGTACACATAGATCATCCATATATACTTCTAAGAATTTCCTAAGATATTCTTTAAAAGCATGGCTCATCAACCTTTGAAATGTGGCTGGAGCATTAGTTAACCCAAACGGCATAACCTGATATGCAAATATACCCCATTCTGTTGCAAAAGTAGTTTTATGCTGATCTTTTGGGTCAACCAAAAGTTGATTGTATCCCAAAAAGCCATCTGAGAAGCTGTAAGCCTCTTTTCCTGCAAATCTTTCTAAAACATGCTCAGTGATTGGAAGAGGAAAGTTGTCTCTAATGGTAGCTGCATTCACTTTTTTAAGATTAACACACACTCGTAATTTTCCATTCTTCTTGGGTACCACCACAATTGGAGACACCCAATCTGTGTGTTCAATTCTATAAATGAATTTGGCTTCCTTTAGTTTTTCAATCTCTTCTTTTATCTTCTTGGAAAATGTTTCATTATACATGTATGGCCTTTGTCTACTTGGTTCTGCATCATCTCTCATGGGTATGGTATGTTGACAGATTTTTGGATCAACACCCTTGAGATCCTTGTAAGACCAAGCGAAGATACCTCGGTATTCTTTTAGCAAGCTTAGCAAAAGATCTTCTTGTTTCTCTATTAGGTTGTTTGCACTGTAAGTAGGTCTAGGCTCTTCTCCTGGTTCAGCCAGGTCTATCTTTTTTGGTGTTTTCAGGCCCTTCGTAGGACTCGCACTGTTTTCGTAGTTCCCTAACAGGTTGTTCGACTATGATTTTTTGATTTTGGAGAGTATACTTTTTGTAATGGGATGGAACACTCATTACATCCTTACCATCCTCTTTCGTGGTTTCTATTTCGGTCGTATATATCTCCTTTAGAGCTTTTTTCAACTCTTGATATTTCTTTTCCCGCTCAACTCGGGTCATGAGTGGTTTCTTATCCTGTGGGTTTGCTTGACTATCCTTCCTTGTTTTTCTCGATGTTTTAGACATTTCTGAATTTTTGTTTGAAGGATATCTGCCAGTGATTTTGTCCTTGACACAATCATTTGCATCTATTTGCATTAGGAATTGTGTTCTACTGGAGACTGATGGCATAGGTCATGTTTTCATGTTTCTGGTGTCTCTTTTTCATCCGTACCATTTTTGTCTACTTGATTTCTGGTTGGGAAAGTCAAAAAAAATTTCCTCGCCTCCTTTCAAGAGCAGCTTAGCTCTCACATGTTCTTCTTCTAACCTCAAACCTTCTGAGGTAGCTGAGTGTGCATCTAACTCATCTGTTGCATCATAGTAGAGGTCTGAAAATATTTGTTGAACTTTCATCAATTCCTTGGGTTCGTCATCTTTGTCTTCAATGTTGAGGGTTGAAATCATTTGGATGGGAATTATGTCGTAGCCATCCTCATTGCAAAATTTAGTAGGCATAGACATATTCACACATACATCCATGGTCGCTAAAATTTGAGTCCACTTGAATGGCTCAAACAAATGGTTTGGAAAGGGTTCAGGTACACAGGCTTCGTCTGTGCAGTCCCTTTCTAGGATACATTCTTCTCGTCTTAAACTTTCGTTTTCTGAAGCTCCACACATCCAAATAGGAGTTTCTTTGTTTAGCCAGGATGAAAGCTTAGTTTCAGCCGAAGAGACTGAATCAAACTCTTGTATGGGTGTTTTCAAGACATCTCTATAAGTGTGATCTTTTAGATTTACTCTTGTTATAGATCCCACTTGCTTCAAGTACAGATAATTGTTTCCCCAATCTTGGATAAGCTGTACCTGTCACATGAAAGGTCTTTCCAATATGATTTCATAATTAAGTTTTTTCCCAAAGTCTACTATAGCAAAACTGTGTTTATATTCAATTTCACAGGATTTGACTATCACCTTTTCAAGCAGCCCTAATGGTCTCTCAATGTGTCCGTCAGACAATTGCAATTTCATTCGAGTTTGTCTAATGGCTGGTTGTCCCCCGGATTCCCATACTACTTTCATGGCTATGGCTATGCCTGCTCCACTATCCAGTATTGCCATGGTTTCAATGTCATTATATTTCACTAGAAGGGTGGTGTTTCCTTCTTCCCCTTTGTAATATTCTCCGACTTTGTTCATGGGAACATATCAAATCTCTTTGTTGTCCATCTTGTTTCCTAATTTTCCCAATTTTTTTGAGACTAACCCCGTTATCCGCACCTTCTTTAGGGTTTCCTGTAGATCATTCCATAAGTATGGTATGAGTTTTAATAGTTCTCCCAAGGTAAGAGTGCATTGGATGAGTGTAGACATGATTGAATTAATGTTGTCTACTTCTGGGGTCTGTTCAGCTCTTTTTACGTGAGTATTCTTACACATTATGGATTCATATTTGTTATCTTCCAAGTAAGAAGGTAATGTTTCCAAGGTCAATGGTTTTGACATTCCTGAAGCTTCAAATACGCAATCCCCATACAAGGATTGTACATCCGTGTTCATATCAGTAGATAGGTTATCCAACCAGACTTCCTCTATAGGAGCTGACTTTAGAGTTAGGATCCCATCATTGATCTCTCTAACTTTTTTCCATAAGTGTCCTGGAAGTCTTCCTCTACGAATGGATTTCCGTCTATGGCATCTTTGCTGTCCAGCACTATAAGTTCTGGTTCTTTTGTTTCAAGGTGGGGTTCTGCCACCACATCAAATTTTTCTTTAGTTTCTCTTAACACAAGCTCCTCAGGTTTTGTGATACTTTCAAGCTTGTGTTTTTGTCTTTTCAGCATTTCTTGCGTGATTCTTACCAAATTTTGATAAGCTTCCAGCTTAGCTGCTTCCATGTCTGGAGAAGGATAGTTTTTCCATTTGTTTTCCATGTTTTGGCCTGCTCTATGTCTTGCTTGGTAGCCTTCCAAGGCTGCGTTAATAGGCTCAAAAATTTTATCAACCAGAATGGATCCTCCAGATTTCACGATGGTTTCCTTGATTTCACTTCCAGTTTCTTTCAACTTTTCCTGAAATAGTTTTTTGATTTCTCCTCGATTTCAACGCGTTGTTTTTGTTTTCTCATCTTATATCTTTTGCTTTTGCTTTTTTTGATCCTTTGAGAGGAAACTTTTGTATTTTCCGAATCATCAGAGGAGTTGTGTTTCTTTTTCTTGGCCTAGGCTCTAGTGATTACCTTGATTGGAGCAATCGGTTCACTTTTTGATGAGCTACTAGGTATCACTTAGACTATGTTTACTACTGTTTTACCCTTGTTTAAAGGATTTTTAGGACAATCTTTCGGAAAGTTTCCTTCCTTTTTGCAACATTGTATGCAATAGGCTTCAACTGGCTTGAGGTTTTTGTCAGGCTTTGGACATTCATTTTTCCATTGATCATTAGCACCACAGTTGTGACAGTTTCCCGTTCTTGGCTTAATCATGGGTCTTACCATGGGAGTTCTGACACCTTGATTAGCTACATAATACATTGGTGCGAGCTCTGGTGGAGCATAAGTCACAGTTTCTTCCATTGGTGGTGGATGTGAATTATACCAATCTCCTTCTACCATTACTGTAGATGGACTAGGCTCTGCATAGGGTGTAACATGCACTAATGCTTGTTCATCTATGACTCCTTCGAAGTGCATGTACTTTACAGGCACTCCATTATGTCCTGGGTACAGAGGTTTTTGTCCCAACACAGGTTGAGGTCTTTCCATACCCATTGCTAGTCTTTGAGCTTGGGCCATATTAGATTGATATCTGTACATGGGTTGTCCTTGTGGCCTCATAGACACGTACTGAACATTCCCATCATACTTTGCTCTGAAGTAGCACTCGTGGGTCTCATGGTTGGTCCATTTACCCTCAATTGCACACCATTTTTGTGGCCTAATTGGTTGTCCCTGTTGAGGTATCCCTTGTCTTGGTCCCCTGATAGGTGCTTTTTGCATGTTGTTCATCATGTCGGTCATCCTTTTGAGCATATCTTCTATGGATGAAAGTGGTGCTACAGTAGTCATTTCCACTTGTGCTGGTTTAGTGGATGTTGTTTTATCGCTTTGGTTATCTTTAGGGACATCTTCTTCGTCAAAAATATCACAATTGTCTCCTAAGTCAATAGCATCTGACACACACTCTTCTAGGGTTGTATGCTTTTTACTATAGAGTATAGCATGAAGTTCTTTTGTTTAGTAATCCCACTAGAAACAAAGATACGAGTCATTCTTCTGCAGTTATCTCTAGCCCTGGGCATCTGGCAATGTATTGTTTCATTTGAGTTTCACAATCCCTAACAGACTCACCATGTTTTTGTTTAAAACTGTAGATTTGAGCTACCGTATTATGGTTGATCCCCGTTTTGGAACAAGTAGCTACAAATCCTTGAGCTAATGTGTTCAAGTCCATGATTGACCTTGGTGGAATGTTTTGAAACCATGTCAATGCTTTTCCTTCTAATGTCATTCCAAACCCCTCGAATTGAGTGTGGAAATCGAATATACGTTCTGCTCTTAGCTCTTGCTTAAAGCTTGCTAAGTGGTCGTATGGATTGTTAAGTATGGAGCTTGATTTACCCTTGTAATTTTCTGTGGTAAAAACGCACATTTGTAAGGCCCCCATTATGAGGAGAAGCCATCGTGCGTGAAGGTAAATCACTCACCGAAAACTAAAATTTTCACAGTAAAAAACCAGGGGCAACTTTAGGGGCCTCGAGGATGGAAGCCCCCTCGACTTTTTTTCCCTCACCAGAATATTCCTTTTCGTCGGAATATTATGACCGGACGGCGGCCGGAAAGTGGTCGGAAAACAACCGTTGGTTGGCCGGTGGTCGGTGGTCGGAAGTCAATGGCCGGTGGTGACCGGTGGCCGAATTCAAAAGCGGACTTGTCTTCTCAAGGGCGGCCACACATGGGCGGATTGGAGGCTCCGATTTGGACTTATCTACACAAGGGCGGCTACACATGGCTGCCTCTCATGAGAGAGGGCAACCCTTTTGGCCTATAAAAGGAGGCCATTTCTACACACATTTCATAGTGTGAAGTTGATGCAACAAGGTGAGTGTGAGGTGGTGAGAGTGAAGCAAGGTAGGAGCTCCATTAAGGGTATAATCCCTTTGTAAACTACTTCTTGTTTTGAAGTACTAAAGCCATTGAGTGGCTGCTTTCCCGTGGATGTAGCCCACATTGGGTGAACCACGTATATCGTGTGTACTCTCTCTCTCTCTCTGTTCTATAATATCGTGTATGTAAATCTGTCTCTCTCCATTAAGTAATCTACTCAATTATCTATTTAGCTACGTCTTATTTCCTAACAACTGGTATCAGAGCAAGGTTTGCTCATAGCTAAATTATCTCAAGGAAAGGATTCCTTGAATTGAGTGGGAGTTATGGCGGAGGAAGGGAAGCTCAAGATTGAGAAGTTCAATGGCAAAAACTACCAACATTGGAAGATGCAGATTGAAGACTCTACCAGAAGGACCTCTATTTGCCACTAGGCGGTCTTGCGAAGAAGCCCGCAATAATGGTAGATGAAGCATGGATTGTCCTTGATCGAAAGGCACTGGGAACAATCCGGTTAAGCTTGGCATCAACGGTGGCCTTCAATGTTTGGAGATGAAGACCACGGAGGACTTGATGAAGTCACTTGATGACTTCTACGAGAAACCATCGGCATCCAATAAGGTATTTCTTATGAAGCGCTTGTTCAATCTAAAGATGGCAGAGAATGGTTCAGTTGCAGAACACCTAAATGACTTTAACAAAAAATAAGTCAACTTAGATCGGTGAAAATCAATTTCGATGACGAAGTGCGAGCTCTCCTTATACTATCATCTCTAGCGGATAGTTGGGACAGCCTTGTGATGGCTGAAGCAATTCTATTTCTGGCACAAATACTCTTAAGTTTGATGATGTTGTGAGTGTTCTCCTAAGCGAGGAAATACAAAGGAGAAGCACAGGAGAATCATTAAGTGCTGCACTGTCAGTGGAAACAAGAGGAAGGCCTAAGAGAGGTTCAAAAACCAAAAGGGTCATGATCGTTCAAGACGGAGCAAGTCACACACAAAGTCACTTCTTGAATGTTGGAACTACGGCAAGAAGGGCCACGTCAAGAAGGATTGCTGGTCCAAGAAGAAGAAGAAGGAGAAAGAGTCTCAAGACAACAAGTCAACATCGGAGGCCAATGTGGTAGGTAAAGTAGAGCAAGATGATCTAGTTCTCTCATTAGACAATGTGTCTAATTCCTGGATAGTAGATTCCGGGGCTTCATTCCATGTGACACCACACAAGCAACATTTCCAAGACTACACCAAAGGTAATTTTGGGTATGTATACTTGGGAGATGATGAAGCTTGTGAGATTGTTGGCAAAGGTACAGTTTCTGTCAAAACTGCTAACGGAAATGAATGGAAGCTTAAAGATGTTAGGCATGTTCCTTCTCTTCGCAAAAATTTAATCTCTACAGGACAATTGGACGATAAAGGTCACAACATTGCATTTGAAAACAAACGGTGGAAGATCTCAAAGGGATATTTGGTGGTTGCCAAGGGAGAAAAGGTCGGTACACTTCACTTGTGTACTGTTAGCACGCAACCTTCAACTTGTGCAGCAACTACAGAAGTTGATAGTGCAGTGTGGCACTACCGGCTTGAGCATATGAGTGCCAAAGGAATGCAAATCCTTCAAACAAAGAAGCTTCTACCAGGTTTGAAAGAAGTGGACTTAGAGTTCTGTGAAGATTGTGTTTATGGTAAACAAAAGAGGGTAAAATTAGGAAATGAAAGAAAAAATAAAAAACTTGAGTTGGTTCATTCTGATGTTTGGGGTCCTGCAAGTACACCATCACTTGGTGGCTCATTGTACTATGTAACACTCATAGACGATGCGACTACAAAAACATGGGTTTATGTCATGAAGAATAAATCCGATGTATTTTCCATATTTCAAAGGTGGAAAGCCTTTGTGGAGAATGAAACAAGTACCAAAGTTAAATGCCTCAAATCTGACAATGGAGGTGAATATTGCAGCCAAGCCTTTGAAAGCTTTTGTGCTAGCAATGGCATTCGGAGGCAAAGGACAACCCCAAGGACACCTCAGCAAAATGGTATTTTGGAAAGGATGAACATGACAATCATGGAGCGAGCATGAAGCATGCGGCTACATGCAGGCCTATCGCTTGAGCTTTGGGCGGAAGCTGTAAGTATGTCTGTGTACTTAATCAATCGGTCACCCTCAACGGCATTGGAGGGGGGAGTTCCAGAAGAGGCATGGACAGGTAAACCAGTGAATTATGCATTTCTCAAAGTGTTTGGGTGTGAGACTTTCATGCACATAGATAGAAGCCTAAGATCAAAGCTAGATGCAAAGTCTAAAAAGTGTTTCTTCATTGGCTATGGAGAAGGTGACTTTGGGTATCGTCTATGGAATCCTGAAGATGGTAAAATCTTAAGGATTAGGGATGTAATTTTTAACGAAAAAAATATGTACAAAGATTACTTGGAAAGAAATCAAACAAAAGAAACAGGTGATGAGTACATGGAGCTTGAGGACGGTGAAGACTCAAAGACTGCAAATGGTGACAATGCGCAACAACATCAACCAAATGAGGAGCTTCAACCTATTCCCCGAAGATCTACAAGAGCAAGTAGACCTCCAGAAAGGTTTGTTCCTTCCTTCAACCATCTCTTGATCTCAAATTCTGGAGAGCCGGAATCATACGAAGAAGCTATGCAACATGAATCCAAAGAAGAATGGACGAAGAGCATGCAAGTGGAGATGGACTCACTACATCGCAACCAAACATGGGAATTGGTTGAGTTGCCTAAAGTTAAGCGGGCACTTCAAAACAAATGGGTGTACAAGGTGAAGGAAGAAGAAGGTGGGAAGAAAAGGTACAAGTCTAGGCTTGTGGTAAAAGGGTTTTCTCAAAAGAAAGGTATTGACTTCAATGAAATATTTTCTCCTGTTGTAAAAATGAACTCAATTAGGCTTGTCTTAAGCCTTGTGGCTGCTCATGATCTAAATCTCGAGAAAATGGATGTAAATACCGCATTCCCTCATGGTGACTTAGAGGAGGAAATCTACATGCTTCAACCAAAGGGGTATGAAGTAAAAGGTAAGGAGAAAATGGTTTACAGATTAAAGAAGAGCTTGCATGGTTTAAAGCAAGCATCAAGACAATGGTACTTGAAGTTTGATCGATGGATATTGGATCATGGATTCACAGGATGCAACTTGGATCACTGCATCTACACGAAGAATTTGGGAGATGGGAAATTTATCATCCTAATGTTGTATGTTGATGACATGTTGATTGCAAGTGCTAACATGCAGGACATCAAAGACCTAAAAGAGGAACTGTCGAAATCTTTTTCAATGAAAGATTTAGGTGCTACAAAGAGGATACTTGGTATGAAAATATCAAGGGACAGGACGAAGAAGACGATAAAGCTATCTCAAGAAGATTACATCAAGAAGGTACTAGAAAGGTTTGCAATGAAAAATGCAAAACCAGTTTCTACACCTTTGGCTGGTCACTTTAAACTAACAAAGGATATGTGTCCAAAGACACAAGAGGAGATAGCCTATATGTCTAAAGTTCCATATGCTGCAGCGGTAGGTTCTCTAATGTATGCTATGGTCTGGACAAGGCCAGACATTGCACATGCAGTGGGAGTTGTGAGTAGGTTCATGGACAACCCAGGTAAAGAGCATTGGCAAGCTGTGAAGTGGATACGTAGGTATCTAAAAGGGACAACAACAAATGCTTTGTATTTTGGAGGAACTAATATTTTTCTAGAAGGGTATGTTGATGCAGATATGGCAGGTGACAAAGATACTCGAAGGAGCACTACTTGCTATGTGTTCACGATTGGAGGCACAATAGTAAGCTGGGCTTCAAAGCTGCAGAAAGTGGTTTCACTTTCTACCACGAAAGCAGAGTATGTAGCAATGACGGAGGCAAGCAAAGAAATTTTGTGGCTTCACAGATTCTTAGAAGAGCTTGGATTCAAACAAGACAATTGTGTCTTGTACAGTGATAGCTAAAGTGCTATCCATCTTGCAAAGAATGTAGCCTTTAATTCAAGGACAAAGCACATTGAGGTGAGATATCACTTCATACGCACTCTTTTGGAAGAGGGACACCTAAAGCTAGGAAAGGTGCATACAAGTGAAAATCCTGCAGACATGTTTACAAAGGTGGTCAACAAGGAGAAGTTGAGCTTTTTCTCATCTTCAATCGACATTCAAGGATAAGAAGCCAGGATGGAAAGCAGTCACAGGTTTGGTTTGGAGATTAGTCTCCAAGTGGGAGATTGTTAAGTATGGATCCTGATTTACCCTTGTAATTTTCTATTGTAAAAGCGCACATTTGTAAGGCCCCCATTATGAGGAGAAGCCATCGTGCGTGAAGGTAAATCACTCACCGAAAACCAAAATTTTCACAGTCAAAAACCAGGGGCAATTTTAGGGGCCTCGGGGACGGAAGCCTCCGCGACTTTTTTTCCCTCGCCGGAATATTCCTTTTTGTCGGAATATTATGGCCGGACGGCGGCCGGAAAGTGGTCGAAAAACAACCGTCGGTTGGCCGGTGGCCGGTAGTCAATGGCCGGTGGCCGGTGGCCGAATTCAAAAGCGGACTTGTCTTCTCAAGGGCGGCCACACATGGGCGGATTGGAGGGTCCGATTTGGACTTATCTACACATGGGTGGCTACACATGGCTGCCTCTCATGAGAGAGGGCAGCCCTTTTGGCCTATAAAAGGAGGCCATTTCTACACACATTTCATAGTGTGAAGTTGATGCAACAAGGTGAGTGTGAGGTGGTGAGAGTGAAGCAAGGCGGGAGCTCCATTAAGGGTATAATCCCTTTGTAAACTACTTCTTGTTTTGAAGTACTAAAGCCATTGAGTGGCTGCTTTTTCGTGGATGTAGCCCACATTGGGTGAACCACGTATATCGTGTGTACTCTCTCTTTCTCTCTCTACTCTATAATCTCATGTATGTAAATATGTCTCTCTCCATTAAGTAATCTACTCAATTATCTATTTAGCTACGTTTTATTTCCTAACATGGATCCCCTGATCCACTGTATTTTCTGACCCATTTCTGAAAATCAGCTGGTCTGACGCGTCTGTTTGGTTCAACTCCCTGTCTCTTGGCAGTTGGTCCTGTTCCGAGTCCTTCAAACTAGTCTGTTGGAAATAGTGACTCATGTAGCCTTGGACTGGCCTTAGTGTCACCCAGTTTTCTACATGATGAGGTGGTTTCTGGTTTCTTAACATTACTCTCAGATGATCTCTCACGGTGTTCATCTCTTGGAATTGTTTCTGGTCCTTGGCCCAATATCCAATCCCTTATGGAATACCCTTGGTATTTGCTTTGTTCTACCTCCTCAGGAGTCATCATAAAAAAATGTTGTTATAACAATCCCTAAACAGGTAGGTTGGTAGGTCTGCTGATGCCTTATCTTTGATCTTGAAGATATAGATGATCTTCATGGCCGTTAGTTGTCTTGATTTGGCATGCAATGTCTACAGAAGATCTTTTATGTTTTTATCTTCCCAAGAATAGACTCCGATCCTAGGATTATCCGTACTAAGCTGTTTCAAAGGTTTCAAATCTACTTGATCGTATCCCTCAAATTCTAAAGTTGGTGGTCATTCTTTTGCTGACATATGTGGAATTATGGTGTTTACTTCTATTTCCCATTTGTCTATCACATAAGGGTTTTTGACTTGTATATACTGAGTTTCGTTTTTGTCCATGTACATTTTTCTTTGTTTGTTTGCCCTAATTTCTTCTTCGAACTCAATACCATAGTCATCAATGCGAATAGCATACTCCTCGTTGGGGTCCAAGTAAACCTGGGCTCCATGGCGGTTAATCTTATAAAAAGAGAGTATATGCTTATAGAACATTGTCGTTCCGGTTTTCGAGTGAGTCGAGTAAGAAGACATTTCAGATGTTGAATCTGATAAAGTGTCTGAGACTTCTTCAAGAATTGTGTGCAAGGAATTCACGCTTTCTTTGGTGGAAACTCTACTGGAGGTTTCTCCCAGTATGCCCTGATTTCCTAGTACACGACTAGATCTAAGGTTCATATAGACTTATGAAGCCTTGGATAGAGTACTTACCTTTGGATAGACCTGTCGTCAATTTCCACTTGATTCGATTGCAACCTCTGCTAAATCGCCGATTCCTCGTCTGCAACCTGATTCCTGTACAAATTTGATCAAGTTAGCTATTCTTCTATAAAGACAGTAGAGTTTTTGCTAACTCTCGTGATTGGTCTATGTGTTTCATGAGGGGGATCGGGGAGCACCACAGACGGAGAGTGAGAGAGAGAGAAGGAGACACACACACGATGTGGGTGGGGAGATTCCAAAGAGTGAGCAACCCCCTATACACTTATGCTATGTATAAGGTATACAAGTCAGTGGGCACCCGACTCTGGGCGGCCGGGCAAGGCACAAACGCCTATACCCCAACAACCTCCCACTTAAAGGCGACTGTGCCTTTAAGCAAGGGAACCTAGTCTAAAGACTAAAAAAGGTGAGAGAAAATTGCTCTCAACCGATGCCCACTGGCTCGCTGTGATCGTGTGCATCCGGCTCTATTGATAGACAAAAATCCCGCTGCGGAAGCCACATAGAGCTAGCTCCAAGTATCAGTCCAATACCTGCAAACCTCCCCTATGCTCTATGCCGAGATCAGTCAACGATTGATCAACCCTGCTGCAAATTCTCCCACTGCAGCTGCTATGTCGGGCCTTGAGATCAGCATCTCGTACATAAGGACACCGAATGTTGATGCAACCTTGGCAACCTCTGCCACCTCCAACTCAGAACTCAACTCATGGCAATCCTGTCCCCTATCATAGAGACCATGGCACTCTGACTCCGAGCTCTGGAGTGACTCCTCATACCCACCACATATCACATGTGTACCAAGTGTATCCATATGTCCTGAATCTGCATCAAGATCTAGCATAAGCATATCAAGAAATGACTCCACAATAGCTCAGCATCCATGTGAGTCATCTTTGTCATCACCTCTGATGACTCATCCTGCTGTGACTCACTAGAGCTGTCCCGCTCTACCTGTGCATCCGTAGACGCAACCTGCACAACAAGGTCGCTGCTCTGCACTCCATGCAAAGCACCCTGCAACCCACAAGCAAAAGAGACTCGCCTGCTCTCTCGCTCTCTACCTGGCTGCGTGATCACAGAGACAACACCGTCTCTCGCGTGATCCACATGCAATGGGTAACTTGTACCACTCCTTGCACCTCTCGCAATCACTAGCGAACCCAAATGCATCACAAAATCTCGCTCTCGTATCGAAATCTGACATCCACAATCTCTAAGCTGACCAATCGAGATCAAACTCACTGTCAAAATCTGGTACATAGCGTGCATGTCGTAACAAGTAAGATGCACCACTCGGTAATGATAGTCTCACATCTCCTGCACCTGCTATCGCATGTACCGATCCATCGGTCCAAACGTACACTGCCAAGCATCCCGCTAGAATAGCTACAAAACCATGCACAATGCGGCGTGACATGAAACATAGCATCTGCGTCTAGCAACCACTGCGAAGGGAGTGCACTATCCACATGTATAGCATCTCGTGCATAGCTCAAGGTAAAAGTGACATCCCCGTCACTAGTATACTCTGACACTACATGTGCCTCAACTGCCAAAGCAACTGAGTCCATGGCATCACTACATACATCTCTGAGACTGCCATGTCTCCTACGATGTCGCATACGACGAAAACAACGCCGTCTAACGTGTCTAGAATGACCACAATACCAACATGTCACCTGTCGGCGTGCTCGTGAATGTACATGTCTCACACGAGTCCGTGATGACTCAGATCTATCATACATATCATGTAATCTGTGCCAAAGTGCTCTCGAAGTAGTCTCATACATAACAAGAGCATATACAGATTCCACAAGGTGCAAAGAGAGTGTAGATAGTGCCATCTCCTCTAGCTCCTGCCACTGATCGTCATACATGTTTGAAGGTCTACCTACATCACCACTCAATGGTCGATGCAACCCTCGCTGTGTCAATGCATCAAGCATACACTCTCTCCATGCTGCAAAGTCTGACCCATCAAACACGCGCATCTCTGAGAGGTCACAATCTGATCGATCACTTGTCTCTGCCATGAGCACAATGTAGCAAACTAGAAAGCAAAACCACCTCACCAAAAACACCTGGAAACTGTCTATCAATATGGCCAGAAACACAATGTAAAACCTGTGAGACACACTCCAAAATAGAGCTCCCGCAATGTCAATACAAGCCTCGCATGCTCTAGTATCACACTGCAATCTGTGAGCTAATCACCAAGCCCACACTGTGCGGTATCGATGCATACACACGCACAAATCTCCCACCTGGAGAGAACACCGCACGCAAATGCTGAGTGCAACCTGCAATCTCTACCTAGATCACATAAATGATATGCATAAAACTCCTGGGAAAATTTCGCCAGAGTTTCGACGCACAATGGCTATCAACACAAAATAACCATTGTCCCGCAAGCTCAATACAATGAGCAATCAATGCGCATCAAACTACACTCAACATACATGCATAAGCTCTGCAAAACTATGACAAACAATGCTCGAGATCACAAGACTCTCCCACCCGAGAGCAAACCACTGTCTCAAGCAAAGAAAGATACACAACTCCTCACTCTTGCGAGAGTGGATACAAAAAACACAAAACTGTGTCCAAACTGACAAAACCTGTCAAAGTGAGAGTAAACACTCAATCACAAACTATGGCGAGAATCTGGGAAAAATCCGACAGAATTTCCCTTGAAAACTGAGCAAAAAACTCAACTACAATTTCTACCATAAACCATAACACTACTCAATGCCAATGAGTAGAAATGCCAAAATTGCTCCACATTTTCACAAACAATGGCAATCCGCACTCAACGTACATCAACGGAGTGACTGCGCATAAGTAAACGCCAAAAGATTTGCAATCCGGAAACTTGATCAATGCGAAAACAATGCTCTCAAGAGAGCTCACCGGCACTTGAAAGTGCTCGCCAAAATGCATATATAATGGGCATCAACCATGTGCCATAACCATATGCAAACCATGCGCAAAGACCATGAATCCAAGCACAAAATCACTGCCAAAGTATTTTGTGAAAACCAGTGAAAGAAGCTCCACCTGTGTGCTCCAAAAAATTGCGTCTCTCAAGAGACCGCCTCGATGGTGTGTAAACGCCTCCGTACTTCGTTGCCCGAGTCTACCAAAAAACCCTCAAACCACAAGCTTAACACAAGCTGCAATTGGATCTTCAGCTCAGAATCTATGCACTCAACTTCAAGTATCTCCCATGCTTCCAAAAGTGCATCAAACTCGCACACAATGCGACAACAGAAAATCTGGAATTTCTGTATACAGTCAGTCTGAGCTGAATATCAACAAAACGATGAGGAATTTGCAAAAAGTTTCTTCTGCAAAGTTGTAGACCACGTCGAAACGGATGGGCATTCTACAAGGAGAAAAATGAATCTGAAAACAGTGCTGCTGCGCACACAGTTTTAGGGCAGCACCTTCACTTACACACAATCTTCCACACTCCTTTCTGAGCTTCCACAAGAGCATACATCACTCTCAACTGAGCTCACAAGCTCCCATTGCATTCTCACAAAGCTTCCAAGCTTTCTTAATCTCTCTACCGTCGAGAGCGAGCGAGCTATCGCCTCGAAGCTCTCAAAGCCATCGTGCTCTCCGCGGTCACCATAGCTCTGATACCAATTGAAGGGGATCGGGGAGCACCACAGACGGAGAGTGAGAGAGAGAGAAGGAGACACACACACGATGTGGGTGGGGAGACTCCAAAGAGTGAGCAACCCCCTATACACTTATGCTATGTATAAGGTATACAAGTCAGTGGGCGCCCAGACTCTAGGCGGCCGGGCAAGGCACAGACGCCTATACCCCAACATTTCACTTCAAATCGAGCTGTGGGAGTCAAAAATTGACTTTCAGATTCAACTTAGCAAAAAAATGAAGGATTAATCTGCAACCTGGAAACTGAGTGAACATGTATCAATTTGGATCCGATTATGCTGGTCTAACACTGTATAAGTTCAAAAGTCAAAACTGATATCCCTGGGTAGTAGTAGTAAATAATTGTGATTATTTACTTTTGTCTGTTTTTCACACTTTTGGCTTGGTTTGGCAAGTATACAACCTGTTAAAGTCCTTGGACAAGTTTTAACAAGTTTGGACAAAATCTGATCAAGTTTACCAACTGTTTTGTGTCCGCAGACTCTGATTTCAAGAATCTGGCTTAAGTCTCACTTTTGTGATCCAAATTTCACCAAAATTGATTTGTGGAGTCTACTTGATATGCTTGACCTTGTGGTATACCCAAATGTGCAAAGTTTTGAAGTTTTGAAGCAGATGTAAATAATCGCGATTATTTACTCCAGCTAAATTTTTACAAATTTTTGTCCCAACTGTGACACAAATCTGTTAAGCACCTCAAGTTAAGATCACTAGCCAAGTTTCATCAAGTTTGGATAATTTTTGGTCAAATGGTCATCAATTTTTTGTTCGCAGACTAACTTTGCAAATTTGGTCACAATTTTCAATCCAGTGATCCAAATCTTACCAAATTTGGTTTGGAGGGTTAATTACAACATGGTAAAGCTAATGGTATGTCAACTTGGTCAAAAAAGTTGAAAATTGGCACAGTAGTAAATAATTCGATTATTTACAAATGGCAACTTTTTGCATCTTTTTGGTCAAGTGAGCATATACACATGTTTATCACATCAATATAAGCCTATGAATCAATTTTTAACAAGTTTGGACAATTTTTTTCCCAATTTACACTCAAGATTCAAAAATTCAGTAAAAACTTTAGTTTTTACCCAGTTTTTTGCCAGTTTGGTGATCTAAATCTTTTGGGCCTTTACAAAAGTTTTTTGTACACATGCAATGAGTCAATGGTATGAACCTTGGTCAAAACTGAGCTAAAAGTTAATAATCACGATTATTAACTTCAGGCTTAAAATGAACACTTTTTTGCAATTTTTTCAAAGACAGTCTTTAAATGAGCTATTTTAAGCCTATGAATCAAGTCAAAACTTAATTCGGCCTAAAATGTCAAGAAAAAGTAAATAATCTGAGTTTTGACCAACTCTTGAAATTTTTACCTCAAAGTGTCCTTGAGCTTACCACCTGGTTCAGACAACTTTTAAGCTTACTCTCCAGTCGGATTGAGTGGTTTCGAGTCTTTCGTGCTATTTCTAGCCGTAGACGTGAAATTCTGCAACTTTCAATAACAACTCACACTTGATCCTTTCTCAAAGAGCAATGTTCTAAAATCCACCTCGGATCCTACTTACCCTACTCCTAGATTCTCATGCAATGGGGTTGTGGAAAGTGTTCATAAACACTCGTTTTCTTGTCTTTTATGTTTTTTTGAGCATTGATTTTAGGACTTGTCTCATCTATCAATCATCCTCAAAATCCTAATCTATTTCTACAATCCTACAATCCTAAAGGCACTCAGCAACAAGTACGATTACTTCCAAGCTACCTTTACACAACAAAAGACGACAATCTTAGGCTATGCGGTTTCTAAAAGAAAGTTTGAACTCTAGGAAATCCTAGAGGAAGTTAAAGGATAACTTCACAAGAAGCTCGTGTTTTTCTCTAGTTTAGGTCTCTTCGATCCCCGGCAACGGCACCAAATGTGGGACGCATGTCTAACCTCACCACCCTATTTTATTGAAGTATTAGCGAGAACCATAATTAAATTGTCAATTCATGGGACGAAGTTGACTCCACTAGTGCATAGAGGCTACAAGAGGTTGTTAATCTCTCGAAAAACAACTAACAACTCGCATCTAACTCAAGTTATACTCAAGTGACTGAAATCACCAAAAGCCAATCGCTCATCGGCAAAAAAAATCATATCCGTTACAGCATCAAATGACATTTAAACGTAACAAAACTTCTAGGACATGTTTATAAGACATAAGCACACATGCTTATGGTCTCAAACCCCACTTTAGGTCAAGTTTCAAAATCACAATTATTAACAGCAGTGAATTTTTGACCTAGTCATTTTCGACCCAGAATGCATCTAAATGCTTAGCAATGATGCCCCAATACCCAGCCTATGCTTAGTTTTTGATTTAAAAGTGTAATTTTTTAGTTATGATGAAATTAGGGCGACGCCAAAAGCTACAAAATACTGTGATGTGTTTATGTCAATGCGTTGAGCTCTTATCTGTGGTTGCAATGCAACAAACGCGACTGCAATGTGACAACTGGGGAGGGAGTAGGAAGCGCAAGAAGGAGAGGAGTGAGCGCCGTTAGCTCATGCTGTGTATTTCATTATCCAAAACTTGAAAAATAACTTACAAAAATTGGCTTTTATACCTTAGCCAAGGTTTTTGGTGGTCAAAACTAATAATCTGGGAGTTCTACCAAAGATGGGTAATGACAGGTTGATACAATGTGGAAGCTTGTAGCCCCGACTCATTAATTATAGAGTTTATCCGAGAAAATCAGAGTTACAATATTCTCTATTTATCAAAATAATAAGTGTTTTACAATGAGAACTCCGAAAAATGGTATCCGTTTTAGCTTGCTGCTAAGAGGAGTTACCTCACAAAGTCATACACAAAGCCAAACCGCTCTAGCTAGAGTATCACTCAACACGATGCCATAAATGACATACATATGTGAGTGAAAAAATACTGCCAAAATGTGTCAATGAATTAACAATGTGCCAAAAAACCGTAGCATACACAACCTATGTAAAAGTGGGAGTGAAAACTCAACCACTATCAAGAGTAACAAGAATTGTACTTATACATTAACACAAGTTCCTGTATGGATGAAAAATATGGCTACAAAATAGTCCCAAATGTAGTTCTCAAATAGCTAAAGAAACTGTTCACAAATGTGCCGCAAATTAGCTTACATTTGAGCCATACATAGGCACTTGCAAAGAGGGAACGATGTCTGAAAAATTCAGCTCACAAATGACCCTCAAACCTGCTTGTAAACCTGTCAATGTGAGAGCTAAGCTCGATCACAAACTATGGAGAGTAAACTCCAACTACTATCCAACAAAATCATACACAAAGCAAAAGCTCAAGACACCTACTCCGTCAAAACTGGTATGCAAGCCAAAACACTACAGAAGATGTCCTCAATTGCAAATGGCAACACTTGTGGGAGTACTAGACTCAACCTATACCTGGGAGTCAAAACTGGAAGCTCCAAATGGACGAGCACTCACAGCTCTAGACAAAAAATGCAGAGCAAAACACTCTCGTGATGCACCATCCAAAAAGGAAAACATTGTACGCAAATCTTGAGTGCTACAAGAAATCACAATCTTGATCGCACCAACGATGCACATAAAACTAATGGAAAAATGTCACCAGAGTTTTGTCAGCAAAATGACTACAAAATCAATAACCCAAGTGACTGCACGCTCAAAACCATGAGCAACCAAAGCGCATCAAATCAAAGCTCCAAATGCATGCACCAATCTCCACACTTTGCATACATCATTGCAAACACCTGCAAATCTAGTACACAGATACTTGCTCTATCTATGACTGCCAAAAAATATGCTCGAGGTTTACATTCCCAAGCTTAAACTGCAATCACATGAGTCTCCTTGAGCATCAAACCACATAAGTCATACATGGTATCCTCCCACCTATGAGCAAAGTAATAACCAATACCACTCTCACATTCGAGAGCAAACCATGTGTGAAATCCTCGACACACAATAAATAGCTAGTACTGCAGAAATTTTAGAGGTCAAAATTAGTCCAAATGGACATCACCATTGTGTCTAGAGCATGCAAAAATCCCAGGTTATACCCTAACCTTGCATAAATTGCATTCCATATACAAAAGTTATGCAAAAAACACTGTTTTGGAGCCCAAAAAATGACAAGCGAAAATGAAAATTTGCATTCAATGTGAAAGTATGGCTGTAAAAAAGCATACACACTTGCAATACACCCTTCTCTCAAGCTTGAGAATGTCCCTCAAGATTCCATGAGCATAGATTTGGTGGTTGCTCACCAACAGTTGCTACGACCACATCATTGCGGATCCGCGCTTGCATTGCCTTCTCGACCAAGCTTTAATACCAATTGTGAAAGAATGGATTGGAGGCGTGCATGTGTGAAACAAATATGGAAAGAGTGCGAGGGAGAGAGAGCACGACACAGGGATGTGGGGTGGAGCTCCCAAATCTCACTATATGAGAATACTGTGAGAATGAGTGAGAGCTCCTTATTCTTTGTACATGTATAAAGAATAAGGAGATAAATGTGGGCGGTCAGACACTGTCCAATGGACACGGGCAAATCACGGTGAGGCACACCGCCTTTGCCTAAAAATAGATTGATCTTGAAATCAATGGATTAGTGAGTGATGGCTGGTCAAATGCCCAATGTAGTCCGCTGATTAATGTGATGCTATTCAGTCCTCGAGGGGAGTGCTTTATTAAATCGATTGATAGCTCGGGTGACATAAATTCAGGGAGCTAATAGCCGATATAATCACAAAAACAATTTATCAAGTTGGTGTCCAAATTGTAGTACAAGTGATAATGGACAATGCCAAAAATTGTAGAGCACCGGGTGATCTCTTGGAGGAACGCTCTCCTAGCATGCACACGTTTGGTTGCAATGCACATATCTTGAATCTTGTGTTGCAGAATTGGTACAAGAAAGACGACATTGATTGGTTCAAAATCATTATAGATAAAGCAAGGAAGGTGGTGAATTTTATTTTGAAGAGACTACATGTGCTAGACATGTATCAACAACGTATGCCCACAATATTGAAGCTTCCATGTAAAAACCAGATTTTGCACTAACTTCTACACTGTAGAGAGTTGGATAATTTTTTTTGTGCAGCTTCTATGAGTGGGAAGCAGAGCAACCAGAACAAGTAAAAACAAAGGTTCAATCCATGAAATTGCTTATTGATGATAGACACTTCTCGTCTGACGTTGGGGACACATACTTGGTGATGAGGCCTGTGATGATATCTTTGTGTTAGTTTGATCTTAAGTTACCCAATATAAGGAAGGTGTACATGGGCTGGAATAATGTCTAGGAGATCTTGAACTCTTCTTTAGAGCCAGAATACTATTTGATCAAGCCGCGGAGAGCACCTTTTAATAAGGCTAAAAGAGATATCTTAAATAAGTATGTACATGCTCGATGGGTTAGTGCACATAGCCCAGTACACAGTATTGCTTTTTTGCTTGATCCAAAGTACTGGGAACATGGATTGTGATGAATTAGATGAGGAGCTAATTGAAGACTTCTATGATGTGGTAAGTAATTTCTATAGCAATCCAGAGGATCAAGCCCAAGCAGTCATCGACCTGACAAAGTATAGGTTAAAGTATGGCCTTTTCAATTCAGAGTTTGTGCAAAACCTTGCATTGGAACAACCAACATTCATAACCAAATGCTTCTGTGCCTACATTGCATCGATTGAATGTTTGGGTTCTTGCACAATGTGCTACCAATTCAAGTTCCAAAAAAAACTAGAGTACGTATAGCTATGTACACTCAACTATTCGTAATCGGCTTCTCAGCAGTGATCGAGCCAAGAAATTGGTTTACCTATATTGCAATCACATACTACTTAGCAATATTCAATCAAAAAGGTATGAAGAAGATAGACCACGGTGGATTGCGGATATGAATGAAGATGACCAGGAGAAAGGGTAAGAGGTGACATTTGAAGAACTTTAGTGCTATGAGCATGGTGGATGTACTTTGCTTGAATTGAATGCCGAACCTTGAGGTGGATGATTTTCCTCCTACTTGGAAATGAAGGGCATTGCAGAGCAACAATGTAAACATAGATAGCATTGTAGGTTAACACTTCATTGAGATGCTAAACAATATTTTGTGGCTTGTGACTTGTGGGCCAAGTGACATACCACAATTTTTATTTTATTGTCATTTAACACGGTAGTCTGAGTATTGCCATTTATGAATTTAAAAAGTATCATAAATTTTGTTTGCAATTTCAATGGGAGACTTTATACACTTTGCATATATAACATTACTTTATGCACCAAGGAAGACTATCAAACCTTCACGGATAAATTTACCAACATTCAAAAAGTCATAGCAAGTTTTGCAAGGCTTGAATGTTCATTGCAAGTTTTACAAGGCTTGAATGTTCATTGCAAGGGAGACATATACAAGGATCAGTCTTTAGTTGTGAATATAGTGTCCACATTTCAACAAAAAACTATAACAACGCACCACATTCTGCATTGATCGCTTTGCACCATGATGCCATTATTATAAGAAGAATTTACTTGCAAATAGATGTCAAAATTGCCGTAGAAAATATCACAATACACCACATTTTGTATTAATCACTTTGCTCTATCATTATAAAAAGACTTTACTTTTGAATACAGATTCCAAAATTCAACAAAAAATATCACGACACAAAACATTGTGTATTAACTGCTTTGCACCATGACTCCAACATTGTAAAAAGGTACAATTTAACTCAATGGTCCATGAATATACAAAAAGCTCCATTTACATTTTTTAGATAATCTAAAAAAGACCATTGTTTACAAAAGTGACCAAAGTAAACTAAAATCTAGGCCTACATCATCTCACTAAGCGGACGCACACACCTCCGAGTTGAGATCTATGATTATAAAAAGAATATACTTTTGAATACAGATTTCAAAATTCAACAAATAATATCACAACACACCATAATGTGTATTAATCGCTTTGCACCATGACTCCATCATTATAAAAAGGTACAAATTAACTCAATGGTCATGAATATACAAAAAGCTCCATTTACATTTGTCAGATAATCCAAAAATGACCACTGTTTACAAAAGTGGCCAAAGTAAACTAAAATCTAGGCATCATCTCACTAACTAGACACAAACACACCTCTGAGTTGAGCTCTAACATATCTAAATGCTCACTCATTGTCTGTAATGTCTTTCTTTTCCTAGCTGGTTGTTGTAAGTAGTTTTTCTGCATTATAGCGACAATCATGCCGCAATCAGTTTGCTTTTGCTTTGCCATTGCACATTGTAATGCTCTGGAAAATATTTGCACCAATTACATAGTTGCTCAATGTAGAAAGCAACTGCATAAGTGTTAGTGGCTTTCAAATATGAACAAGCCGATATTGGGTTGCAAAGCTTGGGGGCCCTCCAAGGACATCGGGCATGCTCTGTGGGGTCTTTGATGCTGGTTTCTCACTTCTCAATGCCCACTCACAGTGCCAACCCCCAATCAATGACACCCACACGTGGCACACCCTCCTTAGTGAAGTCAGTCATGATGTTCCATGGGTGCAAGTCACAGTATATAATTCCTTTGCTGTGTGCATGTGCCATGGTCTTCACCAGAGCATCCATAAAAGAAGGCGCCCAATTGAGCATATGCTTGCACATCTCTAACTCTTGCTCTGTGGGAGGGTATCTAGGATCTTCTTTTTGAGACGCCAGTATGTTAGAAAATTTACCTTTGGGTGGTGGAACACACTCTAACATGTCACCCAAATCCATTCCATTGAAGCAAGGAAAAACCAAGGGCCATGGCTCTTGGTGTGTTTGTGCTATGCATCTAATGATGACCCTGTGGAACAATTGCATGTTCACCTCTAGAGAAAAATATTGGTGGCTCTCTGCTGCATCTTCTTTGAAGTCTTTGACCACATACTGCACTTCTAGTGGCAACCAAGTGACTGCTTCAATTGTGCACTCTGACACAACTTCGTAGCATCCTTTCCCAAGATTTCAACCACGTTTGATATCCATCCCAGCTTCTGTATTTTGATCTTCCTACTACTGCATCTTGAAAGGGCGCTGCTGAATAAAAGATGGATCTAACTTTATGGCTATGGAGATCTTGAGCATCAATATTGCACGCTCTTTTCGACTTTGACCTCTCTACATGCCATATATTAGTCCAATGCTATAGCTTGGCTAGATCCGCATCCGCTAGTGCATCAACACCCAAGTCTCTTAAGCATTGTGTCATATTGCCCACAATACTATCTATTAGCGTACAGATAGACTTTGCATCTATAGCTGAGAAGTGTGCCTGAACTGCTTCAATTAAATAATCAAAGAAACCATCTCTACGCGTCTCACTCTCGATTATAGAGGTGATCTCCTCCCTAGTCATGTCACATATACACGTGACCAACATAGTTCTGATCTTGGTTTTTAAATCCTTCATTTCCACAAGATCCATGTATGCTATAATCAACACATATTTCATGATTTTTAAAGACAACATAACTTTAAATTTTATAACAAATATGTACTTCATGCATTGAAACTAATGACAACATTAACTTCACGCAAATATATACTTCATGCATTGAAACTAACGACAACACTAACTTAAGGAGTACGCAATCATTCAATGAGAGTGACGACACCTCCAACTCAGTAGTAGGGTTGATGCCGAGACCACCACTAAACTAACCCAACAAAACAGGGCATTATTCAATGAAACTAATGACACCTCCAACCCAATAGTAGGGTTGATGCCAATAGCAACACGGAACTAAGACTAAAAATCAGGGCATCATTTAATGAAACTGACGACACCTCTAGCCCAATGGTAGGATTGATGCAGAAAGAAACACCAAACCAGCCTAAAAGCAAGGGAATCATTCAATGAATCTAACAACACCTCCAGCCCAGTAGTAGGACTGATGCCAAAAGAAACACCAAACTAGCCTAAAAGCAAGGGCATCATTTGATGAATTTAGCGACACCTCTAGCCGAGTAGTACGACTGATGCCAAAAGAAACACCGAACTAGCCTATTGGCACGTATATCACTCATAAAACATACAAACCAGTATATTAGCTTGTACAACGACACTCCCAATCCAATAATAGAACTGATGTTGATAACAAGGCTAATAGAACTACCTAACGTAACCAATTATGTTTAGCAACGACACTTCCGGTCCAAAATAGGACCGATGCCAAAGTGAACACAATCGACACGTTGTAAAACAGTGCTTGCTGGTCTAGCATTTCACAATGACACTTTCGATCCAATATTAGGACCAATGTCAACGTGAAAAGCAAGATCAACATACTTTTAAAACTATAAAAAACAATTATTAAAAAAAAGTATACCAACTTTAAAAAAAAGTAGTTAAAGAGCTTATGAAATTAAGCTAAAATTTATACTGTGATTTTTTGTCTTCCTTGTGAGCGCTCTAAATTTTTTGACAATTCTTTGGTTGGATATCTGGGCAAGCTAGAGGTGCATAACATGAGAATTGTGAAGAAAATGGGGCCCATAGGGGCTCTATTTATAGATACCCTAGGGCCCCGTTGGGCTACAAAGCGGGTCCCCTAGGCCCTCAGCTCTCTCGGCTTTCCTTGTAGGCCACCGGGGCCCGACACGTTACATACTTGTACCGACGAGCAAATCTCATTGGACCTCCCTATCCCCTTCAAGTCACCATGCCATTTTCTGTGAATGAGAAGACTTGTGAATTGAGAATTTTGTTAATTAGCAGTGTATCACAAAAAAAACACGTTGTCAGGAGTTTTTTGGAGCAAGGGATTGCGCATATGTACATACACATGCATGGTGCATCAAATAAAGAATTGCCCATTTTCCAGAGCCAGGTGGTTACGTGGGGCCTACATGTGTACAGGTAGGGCAACATGTACATAGTGCATCGATTTTCCCTATCCCCAATATCAGTGTGTTTTTTCTACAATAATGAGAAGTTGGTAGCGCATAAAAATTCTCGAGGAAGCTATCTGTTGGATGAAAACATGAGGTAAGCAGATGCGTTAGATGGCATCTAGTGGCGTCAGGAGGTCGAATGGGGTCAATACTTGCACGTGGATAAGCACGGACACAACGTGGGTGTTTTCTTGTGATAATTATGCAGAAAGGTCATCATGAGGACCATCTTTTGGGGCCACTCCACATGGTTGCGAGATGCATTATTGGAAAAAGTTGAGTGCCAGTTGTGTGGATGATGCAAAAAGGTGACAACTATGCACTACGAGGTCAGTTTTTGGCCTGTCGGGGTCTGTTTGAGGTCATCTAAAAGGCCAAGGGTGCCCAAGTAAAAAATCTAAGTGTGGGAACTGAAAAAACAGAGAGAAAACCAGAAAAAATGTGGAGAAGAGAGGAGGAACAACCGCAACTGTGTTTTTGGGGTTTTTGGAGCGTGTTTTGGCCGTAAATTGCTCATCCGAGGTCGGATTTGAGAACTTTGACATTGTAGATTGGGGTTTTTGGCCGTCCCAGATGCGATGACGCTGTCCATTTTGCCAAATTCCTCACTCTTTTTTTGCTGTTTTTCTGTGTAATCTTCTCCTGTGAGTGAAGCCTCTTCTTAACTTTGTTGTTGTATCTGGTGTATTTCTTGAAAACTGTGTAAACTATTTGCCCCATTGGTGTTGGCCCAAGATTATTTGTATTTAAACATTAGAAATTATCCTCTTTTGGGATTTTTTTTTGGGTGTGTGTGTGTGTGTGTGTGTGTCTGTGTTGAGTGGGCAAAGGGGAAGTCTCTCTCCTCTCACTCCATTGGTGTGTTCCCTGTCTCGGCCAGGTGGATTGTGTAAGCCGAGTGGTGCCCCATAGTGTGTGTGTATATCATTCGAAGAGTGTGTGTCAGGTCATTATAGAGGCATTCTGTGTGTTTCCATCCTGCTCACATTCTTTTGGTGCCCCCACGGAGGATCTTCTTCGAGTACCTTCTGCTTGGGGCTTCAAGCTTCGAGATTCGGGATAACAGGTTGCAGCCTGTAAGTTACAAGTTATAGGGACAGGTACAGGTACAGGAGATTCACAAAGGTACAGGTAGCTGGAGTACAGTGATATACTAGCAGTGGTGTCACTTGCAGTTGTTGTGGGTATGCATCACTTGGCGCCTGTTTGAGCGCATTGTCTGCTGCATTGTACATTACTTGTGGAAACTGCCATTGTACGCCTTTGTCGAGCCATATTTGGTTTTATTTGGTAGTCCCAACCATTTATGAGACTTGGTCTGGAAGATAGTCATTTCTGAGACTTGACTATACGCGATTTTCATTAGCCTTCGTGTGAGGGTCGATAGCGTGAGGTTTTATTGAGTTGGGGGATTCTCAAATGTGGAGATCCTTTCGGTGATACAGGTAGCTAGAGCACCCTTTTCGTGACCTCGCCATAGGCTATGTACTAGTGAGTCCTATTTGATGCTCGGGGTCTATTGTTGACAGTTTATGCATACATATACAGTCTATATTTTGGGTTCTTACTGCTCTACTTCTGGGGAAACTGTGCCAAAAGTTTTCCAAATTGTGATGGCTGGTTTTTTGGTCTTTTGAGCCATTTATGCTGTTATGCTGATGAAATTTTGGCAAAATCAAAGGATAAGACAGGTGTGCTTTCTTGGGAGCTCCATGGTTGACTTTAATGGATGATCAAAATGGACCTCAATTCCCTCCTTTTCATTTAACTCAAAGAATCCAGATAAATGTTCATGTGTCCAGGAAGATTTTTTTCCAGCAACGCATAGTCTTTATGTTCGGGCCAAGAATATTAAGGAGATACTAGAATGTCCTTTACCTGTTGTAATTTCAATGATCAACTACGAAAACTCATTTGATGTGCATGTGTTTGTCCTTATCTGAAGTTGAGCTCCATTGAAGTTTCTCGGAATTGAGTCAGTCAAAAGTTTTGGGTTCTTGCACGTGTGTTCGAAGGGGTTCTCAAAGCATCGCAATTTGGGTAGCCATGGCTTTCTCTTATCCGGAGTTTCATGGAAGAAGTGATGAAGATGTGGAAGACTTTTTGGAAAAGATGGAGGTTTCCTGCATTAGCAACCAGATTCATGACCCAGCGCAGATATTACGTCTTCTCCAAATCTGTTTGAAGAGTGATGCACGAGTCTGGTCCAAAGCATTTGAAGAGGAGTTGCGTGTGGCTGATCCACCTGTAAGATTGAGTTGGGACAATCTAAGGCATGGGTTGGAAGTGGAGTTTGTGAAGACATAAGATCCTGACAAAGTGTGGCAAGAAGTACAGGCTTTAGTGCAAAAGGAAGGTGAGCCAGTATATGCGTACATACGTAAGTTCTCATTGGCATGGGAGCGGATGTGCAAGGCCTTAACACCACAGGTACCCCCGCCTGACATGATGAAGAAGGACAGGTTCTTGGCTGGTCTTTGGGAGAATATATGTTGGAGAGTGGATCTAAAGAAGCCTAGGACATATGAAGATGCACTAGAGGTAGCAAGGAACAAAGAGTGGAAGTTGAGGAAAATGAGTCAGTTAGGGGTGGAGTCTTTGCCCATGAGGTCTGAATGTCAGCCTATGGATTCTTCGCAAGGTCGGGTTCAGCATGAACCGGTGGTTTCTGTTACTCCTCAGGTTAGATTTAATGAAGAATCTCAACCTAAACATGCTTGGTCAAGTGGGAAATAATCGAGGTCGAGGGAGGTTTGAAAATCAGCCAAGAGGTGAAGAAAGGCCTAGGAATGGTGTTGGACAAAGCAATGGTAGGTACTGGAGGCAGACGCCCACATGTTATAATTGTGGAGAGTTGGGTCACATCAGCCCGCAATGTGATAAGCCACCAAGGATGGGGGGAGACATGTATCCATTGCCAAGACAGGTGCTAACTAGGTCAAATGATTATGGCATCGAAGTTAAGGGAGATGAAGGAACCAGTGGATTAACCTAGGAGGAAAAGGGAAAGACAAAAGTGCTAAGTGTAGTCACTTTGGAGAAGGCATCAAAGCTAGAGGATACATTAGTGATGCCTATTGGGAAGAGGACCACAGAGGACAAGGAAGGAAGAAGTGCTCCAGGTCCTAGTAAGAAGAAAGGAAAGAGCCATGAAGGCGAGGATGTCAAGGCCAAGAGGAAAAGGAGAGCTCGTCGCAAGTTTCATGTTTCAGATTTTCCACTAGGGGATGGACAATTAAGCTATGACTTGAAGGAGGATTTGACAAGCAGGACAATAGATGTTACTTTTGGGCAGCTTATAGAGATGGTGCCTACGCTGAAGCGACAGTGGAAGAGGATGGTTAACCCAATGGAGAAAGAACCAGCGAGAGGTTCAATGAAGGTGTTGGCGATGGATGAGCTACCAGACATTTGTCCAATAGTAGATGTGTGGAATAAAAGAAAAAATCTGGGACAAGGTTATGTGGATGGTGGAGCCCAAATATGTGTCATAACACACTCATGCATTGAGAAGATGGGTCTTACAGTGTCTGGGGTGTCAGGCTTCCGGATTAGATTGGAAAACCATCAGAAAGCAAAATGTTTGGGTGTTGTAAAGAGCTTAGAAGTGGAAGCATATGATGCAAAGGCAGTGGTTGATTTTCATGTGATGCCAGCGGGGTTGGGAGCATATCCTATTATACTGGGCAGACCATGGTTACGTGCAGTGGGAGATGTTCAAGATTGGAGACGTGGTACAATTAGCCTCTATGGAAAGACAGGTGCCAAGAAGCTATATAATATGGATACAAGGAAACGATTGGAAGAGCTTTATGAAGATGAGGATGAGTCTAGTGATGAAGAATATTCCACAGTCTCTAATGAGGACAGTGATAGTACTACCAGCAGTGATGAGGATGATGATGTTGCATTTCTTTTGATGGACAAAGAAATCCAGGAGTCTGGTTTAGTTGCATTTGCAAATGAGGTTGAAGATGAAAGTGAAGGGCCTTATGAAGTGATTGAAGGGCTGATGCAAACCAAGGTTGAGTTGTCAAAGAAGCAGGAATTGATGACACAAATGATCAGTGGAGACCTCTCAGCTATGGAGAAGGAGATATATTTGCACATGCTGGCTAGTTTTCCTGATTTGTTCATTACCTCATATAAAGACATCAGAGGATTCAAGGGAGAAGAGATGCATATAGAGCCGATAGAAGGTGCTAAGCCAGTGCGGCAAAGGGTAAGACGGATGGGTCAAGAGAAAATGGAAGCCTTGCGAGAAGAGGTGGACAAGTTATTGAAGGCAGGGTTCATAGTCCCTGTGGAGACCACAGAATGGGTGAGTCCAGTAGTAGTCAGTCCAAAGAAGGATGGGAAGTGGAGGATTTATGTAGATTTTAAACCCTTAAATGCAGCCACTAAGAAGAACCCATATCCTCTTCCATTCATCAGATCTTGGATTCAGTGGCAGGTTATGAGAGGTACAGTGTGTGTGATGGTTTTTCAGGCTATTTTCAATTGAAGATTGCTCTTAAAGATCGCACAAAGACAACTTTTATTACGCCATGGGGCTGCTATTGCTACACAGTATTGCCATTTGGGTTGTCAAATGTACCATCTATCTATCAAGAGAGAGCAAATTGGGTGTTGAAACCATTCATTGGTAGTTGTGTTAAAGCTTTTATGGATGACTTTTGTGTCTATAGCAGTAGGGCTGAACACCATGAGAAGATGCAGATGGTATTGGCTCGATATGATGAATGTGGAGGACAACTAAATCCAAAGAAATGTCATCTAGTGCAACCAAGGGTGAAGTTATTAGGCCATATGGTGTCAGAAAATGGCATTGAGGCTGATCCAGACAAGGTTAAGTCTATTATTCTTCTTCCATCACCTACGAGTACAAAGCAATTGGCAACCTTTATACACAAAGTGAAGTACATGGTACGGTTTATTCCATTGTCTTCGTAGCTTCTTTATCCATTACAGCAAGTGGCAAAGCATGATCCATTGCAATGGGATGACAAGTGTGAAGAAGTGTTTCAAGAGGTGTTAGGGGGGTTGTCAGCCATGCAAGCTCCTGATTGGGAGAAAGTGTTTTATGTAAATCCATCAGTAGGGGATGATGCCATTGGAGCCATGCTATTGCAAAAGGGGAAGGGTAGCCATTATATGAGGCTAGTGTATTGTGTAAGCCGAGTGAAGTTGGTAGCAGAGAGAAAGTTCTCGGAAGTAGAGCTAGTGATGGCCAGTGTAATATTTGCTTGTCGACGATTTCGACATTACTTTCTACCACGACCTTTTGTTTTCTTGACGAGTTATGCCTTTTTGCCACAGTTAATTAATGGTACTAACATGTCAAATGTGGTGAAGAAATGGGTAATTGAGAAAGGTAGTTGAAGAAGTGCCACAGATCAGCAATGCACATGTGTTGTTCTATGATGGTTCATACAGAAAGAGCCATGATGCAGCTTCAGGGGGTATAGCACTTTATGATCTAGAGGGGAAGCTAGTATGCAAGAAGGGGTTCAAATTGGATGCTCATAGTAACAATGAGGCTGAATATGCTACTCTGGAAGCCGGATTACACATTTGTTTGAAGCATGGGGTTTGAAGGTTGAGCATAAAAGGTGATGCCTTGTTAGTGGTGAAGCAAGTGCTGGGTGTGTGGAAGAGCAAGAACAACTCATTGAAGGAAATGTGTTTTAGAATTAAAGGTCTGTTAAAAAAGTTTGAAGCATGGAGCATCAGACGCATTGAACGTGCTCTAAATGGAGAGGCACATGAAGCATCTCAAAGCATGATTGGGGAGCTATTTGTGTTGAGGACCACTTTACCTCTTTATCATGGCCGGGAAAGTTTGGCTAAAGAAGAGGATTTTTTGCTAACAGGAATCATACCGAAGGACATTTAGAAGTCTAAGAAGTATGGCTTTGTGCGTAGAGCATACAAGTACAAATTGATTGGTGATGTCTTGTACATGAAAGGGGCCGATCTCGTGTTGAGACGTGTACCTTGGCGGGAGGAGCTTTACAGAGTGTTGGAAGAGAATCATGAAGGCGCATGTGGCGACCATTTTGCTCTAAAGATCACCTTGCATAAGATCTTGAAAGAGGGGTATGTTTGGCCTAGTTTGCACAAGGATGTTCACCATTGGTGTAGGTCTTGCAATAGGTGTCAAGCATTTGGGAAGAGAGTGTTGAAGCTAGAGCTACGAAAAACCATTATGGCCTTTGATGTGTTTGAAAAGTGGGGGATTGATGCAATAGGCCCGTTATCTATCACAAGCAAGGGCAAAAGCTATATTTTGACTGCAGTGGACTATCTCTCTAGATGGGCAGAGGCTATAGCAGTAAAACAGATCACTGCAAAGGATGTGGCAAAATTTGTGTATGATGAAATATGTTGCAAATTTGGGGTGCCACTAGAGCTACTTTCAGATAAGGGGCCTGGCTTTAGATCTAAACTGCTAGACTTCTTATGCATGAAGATGAAGATTAGGCACCAGCATACCACTCCTTATTACCCGCAGTGTAATGACTTAAATGAAAGATTCAATGGTGAGTTGGTGCAAATTATTTCGAAAGTGACAGAGCACCAAGGAAAGAGTTGGGATTTTGAATTGCCTAGTGCATTATGGGCTTACCGTACTTCGGTGAAGACATGTACAGGGTTTACTCCATTTCATTTGGTGTATGGAAAGGAAGCACTATTGCCTGTGGAAGTAGATTTGCCTACTGTCAAGATGTTAGAGAAGTTACTTGGGACGCCTAGTGATGCATTCAAAGAGAGGCTCTTACAGTTACAAGAGGTTCAGCTGGATAGGATGAGTGCATTGGAACATTATGGGCAGATGCAAGATAGGGCTTTGGCAAATATAAATGAAAAGGTCAAAAGTAAGGGTATCAAGAAGCATGATTTGGTTTTTCGCTACAACAATAAGCTGGACAACACCTTCCAAAAGAAGTTTCAAATTAAGTGGGAAGGCCCTTTCAAGGTAGTGGAGTGTTTCCCGAATGGTACATATCTGTTGGCTAACCTGGATGGTGTTCTACATAAGTCAAGGGTAAATGGATTGCGTCTTAAATTGTATCATGCCAGGTTAATGATGGTCGAGCAAGATGAGCTGTCTGTGGATCAAGCAGTGTTGGTGAAGGATGAGGAGACTTGTGACGCTGCGAGTCTCATATCGCTTTTTGCTGCTGCTGATCATGAATGATCTAGCAGGCTAGGGGATGGGCAAATCATGTCAGGAGTTTTTTGGAGCAAGGGATTGCGCATATGTACATACACATGCATGGTGCATCAAATAAAGAATTTCCCATTTTCCAGAGCCAGGTGGTTACGTGGGGTCCACATGTGTACAGGTAGGACAACATGTACATAGTGCATCGATTTTCACTATCAACAGTATCAGTGTGTTTTTTATACAATAATGAGGAGTTGGTAGCACTTAAAACTTCTCGAGGAAGCTATCTGCTGGCCGATGACATGAGGTAAGCAGATGCGTCAGATGGCATCTAGTGGCGTCAGGAGGTCGAATGGGGTCAATACTTGCACGTGGATAAGCACGGACACAACGTGGGTGTTTTCTTGTGATAATTATGCAGAAAGGTCATCATGAGGACCATCTTTTGGGGCCACTTCACGTGGTTGCGAGATGCATTATTGGAAAAAGCTGAGTGCCAGGTGTGCGGATGATGCAAAAAGGTGACAACTATGCACTGCGAGGTCAGGTTTTGGCCTGTTCGGGGTCCGTTTGAGGTCATCTAAAAGGCCAAGGGTGCCCAAGTAAAAAATCTAAGTGTGGGAATTGAAAAAATAGAGAGAAGTCCAGAAAAAACGTGGAGGAGAGAGGAGAAACAAACCCAACTGTGTTTTTGGGGTTTTTGGAGCGTGTTTTGACTGTAAACTGCTCATCCGAGGTCGGATTTGAGCACTTTGACATTGTAGACTGGGGTTTTGGGCCGTCCTGGACACGATGGCGCTGTCCATTTTGCCAAATTCCTCACTCTTTTTTTGCTGTTTTTCTGTGTAATCTTCTCCGGTGAGTGAAGCCTTTGCTTAACTTTGTGGTTGTATCTGGTGTATTTCTTGAAAACTGTGTAAACTATTTGCCCCATTGGTGTTGGCCCAAGCTTATTTGTATCTAAAAATAAAAAATTCTCCTCTTTTGGGATGTGTTTTTGGGTGTGTGTGTGTGTGTGTCTCTGTGTTGAGTGGGCAAAGGGGAAGTCTGTCTCCTCTCACTCCATTGGTGTGTTCCCTGTCTCGGCCAGGTGGATTGTGTAAGCCGAGTGGTGCCCCATAGTGTGTGTGTATATCATTCGAAGAGTGTGTGTTGGGTCATTATAGAGGCGTTCTGTGTGTTTCCATCCCGCTCACAACGTGATCACGTGAATTTGAAATCCCTACTCCTATGCAATTTGCTTGGCCCCATTGCTACACGGTTTTGATATACTTTAGCCTACCCAAAACACACACACACAGACATACCTGCATTGCGGGGATGAACTCTAGTGCATGAAGGAGGTCAAGAAGAGGAGAGGAGGAAAAGGCTTTGGGGGAAACACACAGCTAAGAAGGAGTTAGTGTGTATGTGTCATAAAATATAATATCTAACCAACCCAAATGATTTTCTCATATTAAATTGATAATTTAATGTGGGAGAATAAACGGGAACAAGGGTTAGAATATAGACATGTGCTTATTGTTCTGTCTCAACAAGGGGCCAAGGTTAAAGGGGTCCAAATGAGAGATGGTCAGTTAAAGAGGAATGCTACCTAATGGAGCTTAAAGACCTTAGGGTTAGCTTCATTAAAGACCTCCAAAAGTTAGTGTTAAAAAGTCCTTTGACCTTAGGCAAGCTAGGGCTAACCTTGAGGTGGGAACCCTACCCAAGCATGAGGTGCTTATCGGCTTGCTAACTAAAGTGCTTAAAGTGTTTGTGGGAACCTTGCCCAAGCTTGAGATGATTCTCATGCTTAAACGACAAAGGTTCTTGAAGTGTTCAATTCAAAGATAAACTCTCAAGAGGCATAAATGGTTTCCATGCTTAATTGATTGAAGTGTTCAATTCAAACCAAATGACTTAAGAAGCATGAAAGACACATGTCAAAATCCTCCACATGTGGCCCTCACGATGTGCTTGAATTCTATTGGATAGGCTTTAAAGGGGTCCAATGAGAATTTAGATACATACAAATAAATAACCAAGTTCTTTCTTTCAAAGAGGAAAAAAAGGACACATGTCCAAATGATATAATTTAATAATACAAGAGAGAGAGAGAGAGAGAGAGAGACAGAGAGAGAGAGAGAGAGAGAGAGAGGTGGACCAAGCATGAGAGGGGGTATACTCTCCCACACACACACACACACACACACACACACACACACACACTTATCTAGCTGACAAGTCCTTGGTCACAGACTCACCTTGCATATCCCCGTGGAACCTATTTTATGAACATAGTTGTGTAGTAGACAACATGCCTCACAATTTTCAACATCTAGCTATGTCCTTCTGGGATTTGAAGTGCCCTTGGATTCTTTATACTTTCCTAATCCACGGACGTGCTTACCAAACCTCCTTGGATTTACCTCACTCTGCGGGTTTTGGTGCATGCATTATACACCATAAAAATATTACAATTTTCTTGGGTAGTTCTCTTACTGCTTATATCTCACCAGCATAGCTCTGGGCACTTTACTTGCCTTGCATAGTATAAAACACACACACACACACACACACTATCGTTCGTACATGAATTTGGAATGATACCTAATTTTGGACTCCAATTTATGGCTTACCAAAGTTGGTGGTTGTGATAAATAAAGACTTTATTTTAAGAGGACGTGTGTACCTCCTATGGTGCATGCACCACACACGCACCTGCATTGTAGATAAAATTGGATATTATTGGTTTTTTCTTATCCACATCCTCACTTTGTTATCATTTTTAGGAGTGACGCTCAACCCACAAATGCGTAGGTCCGCGCTGAGTCAGTGACCACTGGCACATTTTCGACCCACCATAGGTTCTCTCTCTCTCTCACACACACCTGACTTCAGGAATTTCAGAATACTGTCATCTCCACTCACACTAACAGGCGCAGAACTAAGGCAAGAGGATCGTTCAATGCGCACACACACACACACACACACACACACACACACTTGGCTAATAGAGGACCGTATGCGGTGTCTCCCTTCCCTGCTCGCCATTCCGAATCTGGAACAGGTGATGATCTTCTCTCTCGTTCTCTCTCTCTCTCTCTCTCTCTCTCTCTCTCTCTCTCTCTCTCTCTCTCTCTCTCTCTCTCTCTCTCTCTCTCTCTCTCTCGCCCCCTTGAGCAACAATCACCCTGTAGATAGCGGGTTGTGAATCTTTGGCTACACGCTCTGCTTTCCCCTTATTCCCCTCTTCTGCTCTCGAGCTCTGGCAGGTAACTTTCCTACACGCCATGAGAGGCTCAGCTTTTCCGAGAATCGATCTGTAGCAGTCTCTCCTGAAAATCAAAAGCCACAAGAGGCTCAGCCCTTTTCGTAGAAAATCAGAACTTCATACGCAACCTCTGCGGGCTATGTACAACGTCATGGCAGGCTGTTCTCTACTCGTATGTTCACAATCACGGGCACACATGAATGCTGGTGGATCAACCGGGCTCTACTAAGAAGCTTCAAACCCTCATGCTTCATCGACCATGGGAAACATACGCCTCATCAAGCAGGTAGGTGCACTGGCACCTACTCAGTATATATTGGGAACTATAGTTGTTGGGAACAATTTAAATCTCATTATGACGGATCTACTGCGATTAAGTTTTTATGATTTGGTCGATTTTTTTTGGCATACTATAGCCTTGTACATAAACATATACATGCTGGCTTTTTCAGATTTTTCATGCTTGAATATTGTAATTTAGACATACTGGTTTTTGCTGGGCGATCTTGGGCAATGTGGTGGACATACTGTGGAAAACATGATTACTCTTTGGCTTGATTTACTCGTACAGTTGACATACATGACGATAGGAGCATTCTGGCATTGAATATATGGATTGTTGAAACCAGCTCGGAATGATATCAGATGGTTTCTTTGGGAATGTTTCTGGAAAAACGTCCACTAAACACAGAAGTCCTAATCTTATACTAGAGATTGGGCTAGCTGTAGTATCCTTTTGCATAGTCAATGTCTTGAGTTGATACTGGGCACTTTTGATGGTGCTGATATATTGTTGCATACCTATGATTGAGCGATTTGACATGATCGCAATTGCACCTACTTAGTAAATTTTTGGGTTTTTGATAAGTAACAAGTTCTTAGAAGGTCTGTCGGAAAGAAAAACATTTGAAAGTTGCAAGTAGTAGTGTCCATTTCCAGGTTTTGTACTTAGCATAATTTGAAGTTTCAGGATTTTCTATTCATTGATGTGAGTTTGCCTGAGTTAATGGACCTGAGTTGGGGATCCATTGGCACTGATATCTACTTGGATTGCTAACTACATTAGTCATTTGGTTACTGAAAGTCGACACTATGGTTTATGTATCGGATTTTTGATACTCTTGATAAGTACTTTTTGATGCTCTTGGTAAGTACATAATTTTTAACACAAATGTTTTACTTTGAAATTCGTTCAAATTAAAAGAGCCTTAATCCTCAAGTGGGGGTCTTGTAAGAGATGGTAGTAGACTAAAATTTTTGAAAATTGATCCAATTTACAAAGCAGATGCTGTCCAATTTTTTATAGAATTAAAGATGTAAACATTAGCATAAATAAAAGACTCAAACTTGATATTAGATCTGCGTTATGGTGGTAGTTTGTGTTGTAATTTTTGACACCAATAACAAGGGGGGAGTCGTTGACACTTGTCTTCCCAAGTAATGCTAGTTCTGACAGGTTTGTGTTTCTTGGATGGTGGCAGGTAAGAGATTCTTTCCTTGGGATTACAACAAAAACTGCAGCAGTAACGTAAGATCGTCCAATGTACCAACAAATGTACCAGTTGGATCCTTCTACATGTAGATGTAGTGGAAGCTCATCCCAAAGGATGGGCACATACGATACAGATACTATATTGTAGTGATCAAAGATCAAATTTTTGATCTAAATGATTGTATTATCCATTAGATACAGAATTTTGTATTGGTGTATATGAAATGATTTATGACATCTTGTTTTAAAATATTGTTATTTAATATATTATCTAACTCAATTGTCTAAGTATGGTTCAATTATGAGTGGATTTTTCATATTTAAACACACACACACACACACACACTTATCTAGCTGACAAGTCGTTGGCTAACCCCTGACAGCTTCCCTCTTTGATGTGCTAACCTAGAGCTGCTACTCCAACTCATCTGCCAAAAATAGGTATGGCTCAAATACCTTTTTGGTCGAGTAACTCTGTCACCTAAAAACTACCTACCTTATTTAAAGCTAGGTAACCCACTCCTAATCTATGATTAGCTCGCATTCGGACTAACCTCTATGGCATCATTATTACTAGCACGAGCAGTAGACGTGTATTGCTCTCTTGCAAGGAGTGTCAAAACATAAACACACATGCTCGTACACACAAACCTATGCGCTTCTCTTGAATACACTGCTTCTTGGAATTGCTCTTGCCACAATACTTCTCCCTGGCTTGATAAACCCTAGAACCCTAACGGAATATACCTCATAGCTGGTCTCTTTTGGATTAGCTGGAGTTTTGAACTGGTGGTGGACTTGCATGAGACAACTCACATAATGTGAAGGTTCATAATGAAGTCAACCACTATAGGTATGGGTACATAAAAATAACCCCTCTATTTCTGGAATCAAGGGGTGCTTATTAGTCTGCATCACCACACGCCCTTCTTGCTTGGTACTTCCCCGCGAGCTAACACTGGCAAACGTGACCACACACCCAGGATCTCTCTCTCCCTCTCTCTCTCTCTCTCTCTCTCTCTCTCTCTCTGTCACACACACACACACACACACACACAGACACACACACACACACACACACACACACACACACACACACACACACACACACACACACACACACACACACACACACACACACAAAAACACACACACACACACACACACATAGAGACCACTTGCGTGGAGCTCTCCTGCAATGTTTCTCAAGCATAGGCACTTTTTACGATACACAGGTGCGCTCACATACAACTCTCTCTCTCTCTGTCTCTCACACACACACACACACACACACACAAACCCTGGGTAGTTTCATGAGCGCATGCATTTTTTTCGATACCCCGGTGAAGCTCCCTCTTCTCCTACAGTTTTGCTGCGGTGTTCTGCTCGTGATAGACAGACAATGGCTCTTTGGTTGCGTAGCCTGGAACCCTATACAATGAAGCTCACATGCCCATGACGGTTTCAACAATCTGTCACACAGTATAGTATTAGGGCTCTCGTGTTGATTCCTTCCCCATGTTGGCCTTCATCGCCATGCAAACTCATACAATATAACCTTCTCCGAAAGACCTGATGGTTCTCATCCAAGCAGACTCCCCATACACTATGGGTATTCCGAATCTCCGCTACTACAAATCAGGTAGGTGCTATCGCACCTACTCAGTACATATCTTTTCCATGCTTGACTGAGTTAAGGTGCGATTGTACATATGTTTTTATTTTTAGGGGATAGGCTCTTACATAGTACTTCAAACAGAGTATTGCAAAGATAAACTTTCAGTCAGAGTAAGGCATATGAATACTTGATAAAATATATGGAGCTGACCTTGTCCTCACTTGAAATCAACTTGGTTATATTCAGTACATAGGCCTGAATGATGCTCAAAGTCGATTTGGATGTCTGGTATTAAACACATTGTGAGGTACTTTATCCTAAGTTTAGTAATGCTTACTAGACTAATCTAGCTTGACACTATTAATCTCGAACTTTCCTACTATACCTGACCAGGTAAACAAGCCATTCTCGGCACCTACTCAGTGTGTTTAACCTATGAACTGGTCGTAGATTTTATTATGTCTTTTAATGATGATCTTCGGTTTTTTTGGAAAAATGGTCAAATGCTGGCAATGTTCATGCTCAACTGTGATACTTAATAAAATTGGGTTATACATAATAGCTTTGGAATGTTAGAATTGACATCAGATTTACGAACCTCGCATTATCCATTACGTTGAAACATTTTAGAAATGCTAAAAACTGACAGGCTGCTTGGTCTGGGCATATGATTTTAAGACAAACATCCTTAGTGATTTTCACAAGACAACTGGGCATGGTTGTGTCCTTTGTGCTCGCGGGTCAAGATGACAATTCAAAGGGTTTGTATTGATGATTCTCCGAAGATGTAATAACATCGCAATGATCTATCGAAAGAACAAGTATTTGTACAATAGAATGACAAGATCACTCAATTAAGAGTCAAATAGCATAGGTTGCTAACCAATGCTAACAACCCATCGTAGTGACCTAGAAAAAAATTATTTATTACATCTTTTTGAAACATATTACTAATTAGCATGCATAAAACAGTCACAGTTGTTGTAGCATGGACCAGAGGTTGATTTAATAATGATAATCTGCTGATTTTTTTGAAGGATTGTTGGTCCCTTTTTGATGACTAGTGGAACGATTTGGTTGATCATTTGGAAGGCTACTCTTGGAAGCATAATGTCTCTTGTTTTTATTGAATCTAACACATCTTTTTTGGTGCAAAAGTGATGTTAATCATATTGATAAGTGCAATGGCATGCTTGTTCTGAGAAATTATAGGACCTTTTTTGAGTTTGGAAGTTATGGTTTTTTGTAGTCATTACCGATCCTTTTCACATTCATTGTGGCAAAAATATGACACATACTTAACCTTGGGTTAGTGGTGAATTTATTAATATGATAAATTTATTAATAGGTTTTGATACAAATAACAAGAGAAAGGGATTGTTGACACCTATCCTTTTATGTAATGCTAGAGCTTTGAATATATTCACCTTGTAAATATAGTAATGGGAATTACTTTTCAACATTTTTTCCTTGTTTAATAGATGCATAGCTTTTGAAGTTAGGGATAGTACTTTACTTTGAACATACTACAATGTTTTTGAATAAAGCCTTAAACCTCACGTGACGGTCTCGGATGAGATGGCAGTGGACTAGACTTTTGCAAATTAGCTCAAAATACAAAGGAGATGCTATCCGATTTATTCTGGAATTAAATGATGAAAACATTATCATAAATTAAGGACTCATGATTTAAACATAATATTTGATCTAGCTAGGTTATGGTGTTAGTTTCTGTTGTAATTTTTGACACCAATAACAAGGGGAGGGAGTCGTTGACACCTGTCTTCCCAAGTAATGCCAGTTCTGATAGGCTTGTGTTTCTTGGATGGTGACAGGTAAGAGATTCTTTCCTTGGGATTACAACAAAAACTGCAGCAGTAACGGAAGATCATCCAATTTACCAGCTAATGTACCGGTTGGATCCTTCTACGTGTAGATGTGGTGGAAGCTCATCCCAAAGGATGGACACATAAGATACAACACTAAGATATTATATTGTAATAATCAAAGATTAAATTTTTGATCTAAATGATTGTATTATCCATTAGATACAGAAAGTTGTAGTGGTGTATATGAAATGATTTATGACATCTTGTTTTAAAACATTGTTATTTAATATATTATTTAATACAATTGTCTAAGTATGGTTCAATTATAAGGGGATTTTTCATACTTAAACACACACACACACACACACACACACACACACACGTACACACACACATTCTCTCATTGTGTGGAGTGCAAAGTGCAAGAGCTCCATCTCATTCTCCAAGATTGTTGAGAAGTGGAGAGCCTACACCACACTCTTTGGCTATGAAATGCAAACCCAACCAAAGAGCCATGCTTCAATGCTTAAGCTTGCCATCTTCTTCATCTTCATTACTATGCTATTATGCTATGCTAAGCAAGAAGAGTGATGATAAGTGAGAAACTATTCCTTTCTCCTATGGATGATTCTTCTTCCTCTTCCCTACCGTCATTCCCCGTTAGCTCTCTCCACCTTTGAAGGTGTTTGAGGCCTTGGGACTGAGGTGTCATAAAATCTAATATCTAACCAACCCAAATTATTTTCTCATATTAAAATGATCATTTAATGTGGGAGAATAAACGGGAACAAGGGTTAGGATATAGACATGTGATTATAGATCTATCTCAACATGGGGCCAATGGTAAAGAGATCCAAATGAGATATGGTCTGTCAAAGAGTAAGGCTAACAAATGGAGCATAAGACCTTAGGGTTAGCTTCATTGAAGAGCTCCAATAATTAGTGTAAAAGTCCTTTGACCTTAGGTATACTTTGACTAAGCTTGCGGTGGGAACCCGGCCAAGCTTAAGGTGCTTGAGGTGCTTGATGACTAAGGTGCTTGAGGTGCCTGTTGACTGAGCTGAGATGCTTGAGGTGCTTGTCATGCTTGAGATGCTAGGGTTGTACTTGATGTGAGAACCCAATCCGAGCTTGAGGGGCTTAAGGGTCAAGCTTGTGGTGAGAACTAGGTCCAAGGTTGAGTGGCTTGAGGTGTGCAAAAGTCACGATTAAATTTCTAGAAGGAGGGGGCGAGCCCTACAAGAGGAGGATGAGAGAGAACACACACACAGACACACACTTACACAAGGCATGCTTGGTGCAAAGAAAGCAAAAGGAACACTTGTCAAGTTGCTCCTAATGTTGCCCTCATGGTGTGCGTGAAGCCTATTGGTTGGCCACCCAATGGGTCCAATGATAATTTAGGAGATTTAATTAATTTATTTTGCATTTATCAAGTCCTCTCTCTCAAAGAGGAAAGGGGGACAGTTGTCCCAAGGCTACCCTTGTTGCTTGGTATGACTCCTGTTTATGACTGGCTAGGCCTGGAGGGGTCCAATGAGCTTCAAGCATGAGCTACAAGGGGGGGTTGACCAAAGCAAGTAGGGGGCTTGCTTAGGGGGTATACTCTCCCACACACACTTACACACATTCTCATGGTGTGAAGTGCAAAGTGAAAGAGCTCCCTTTCCTCCTCCAAGCAAGTAGAGAGGTTGAGAGTCTACACCAACACCCTTGACTATGGAGTGAAAATCCAACCAAGAGCCATGCTTCAATGCTTAATCTTGCCATCTTCCCCATCTTCATTACTATGGTATTATGTATGCTAGCAAGAAGAGTGATGATAAGTAAGGAACTAATTCTTTCTCCTATGAAATGTTTCTTTTTCCTCTTCCCTACCCTCATTCCCTGCTAGCTCTCTCCACCTTTAAAGGTGTTTGAGGTATAGGGACCTAGCCTTGAGATAGTTAAAGCTTTACACAAAACTTATGTTATGCTTTTGATGCATGAAGCTTTTCATCTTCATTGCATCACCTAAGTCACAAGGAACACAAAGATTGTATTGTAACAAGTCTCTCTTGCTGGGAGACATCATAATACAAATGCCTATTGGAGGGGGGACCAGCTCCACATAAATCCGGTCCTCAACTGTTGTCATGTTCTCTAAATTCTCTCCCTTGCAAAATTATTGTTCATGAAAAGTTAACTAAATTCTATGTTTATGTTGCTACCATCAATTATGTTCACCCGCTATGCTCACAAAGTAATTTCACAAAAGTACTCTCTCTAATTTCCGGTACTCTCAAGTTAATAGGCCAATTCCATTACATTGGTATCAGAGCATTTGGTTTCTCTCTTCTTGCCTAAGAAGAGAGGTCCTTAACACTAGGTTGGTAATTGGACACTTTCATGTCTTGGGACACTTTTATGTCCTGTTAAGTGACCATTTTCCTTGAATTATGTCAAGAGTTTCAAAATGGATTTTGAGGTGCTATCTATCTAGAAAGTTTTCTCATGAGCTGAAAAAAACTCGACATTTTTTTGGAATATCAATTCCATCTTTAACCTTGTCCTTGCACAACATTTCACAACCTAAACTGTGTGAAAAAACAGGTCCTGTTTTTGGCTTTTTTCAATTTTTTGCAACTATACCACTCTAGAATTCATGTTTGTGAGGTCTATAATGCTAGAGAACTATCTTTAGTAGTCCTAAACATGTCCTGATGCTTCTAGGGAGAAATAAATGTTAAAGTTGTAAGTTATGACCAAATTACAAAAATTGTCAAATCCTGTTTTTCAGCCAATTTTAGCTCTTCTATGATTTTTTTGGTGGCTTTCATAATATCCAAATGCAGTTTTGATTTTCTATGTCGCATATTGTAACATAAAGCTAATATTCCTTGAGTTTTAGGGCACCTAATACCCTATTTTGCATAGTAGACAACGATGGTTGATTTTTTCAATTATAGAAGAAAACGAAACATTATAGTATATCAAGTATAGCTTTTTCAATATTGTTAGTTTCTTGTGACAACTACATGCATTTTGTAGGTAGTAACCATATCTAGTCATGAGGATCAAATTTGGCTAGATATTGAATAGTTTCTATGGGATTCCACAACTCATAATGTTGAACCCAATTTTTTCATGTTTGCTGTATTTAGCACTTCATATTTGTCCCCAAGGTTCCCCTTGGTAAGAGATGTATTATTCTTTTGACATGATCCATGGCTCCTTATGAACCTAAAGGACAATAGGGAACTAAGAAAACATGCATATATTATTTTTATTGAGCGTGGCTATAGAAACTTTGATGATAGGTTTGCAGAATGGTAAAAATTCAACTTTTTTGTACCTATTTCTTTTGGCAAAACAAAAAATAGTGAGTGAGAAGAAATCATATGTTCTGATCACCAACCCATTGAAGTTAACTAGGGAATTTATCTCAAGTCCTACAAAAATCCCTAATCTTATTTTTATGCAACAAAACGTAAGAAATGACTGTTTTCATGAAAATGTACTGGTCCATCAACTTTGGAGACTTGGTGTGACCAAAAGATGAGAAATTTTACAAGTTTCTTATTTTTTCCATGTGTAGTAGGCCTTGAACTATAACCTCATGAAAGGATTTTACAAAATGAGTGGATCTACTATGGTTTTGGAGGTTTTTTTCAAAACCCTGAAAGGACAGTTTTATGTCCTGTTAGGTTACCAACCTAGTGTTAAGTAGCCTATGAATGGTTTATTTTGTTAATTATATTAGGGTAAGTGGACCTGGGATCTATTATCGGTTTTATTGAGCCCACTATGTGGGATATGGTGCACACCTCGAGAGATTTGGACTTATTAATGGACTCTTTTTAGAATTGCCTACGGTTTTACCATTATTGAGCCATAAGAGGTCCCAAAGGAGATAGCCCTCGGAAACTCTGCTATGTTAGACCTAATCCACTACTCTATTATTAACCACTTTGAGCCATGGGTGTAGGTACGTAAGAGACGATTTTCAAAGGCTAAGAGGAGTGACAACTAGTGTTTTGAATTTCCAAAGCATACACTAAGTACGTACACAAATTTTGTTAACATGGCTGACAATAACCAAGAGAGTAGAATGAACATTGATAGCTTTGATTTTGCACATGAAGGTGCTAATGATGATGCCCCCATGTTTGTGAATTATCTCGTAACTAGGTTGCAGCAAGCTATGGGCAACCCTGCTTTGCAAGCGGAAGTTACTCAACAACTTTGCGCTTATGGGATTTCCCTTCCTCTCCAAGAGGAGAGAGAGCTTAGGAGGCCTCTTGAAGAGACCTTCAAAAGAATACTCTCTCCCATACGAGAGGAGGAATGCAAAGAGCAAGTAAGCAATGAAACTTTGAGTTCCAATGAAGACGTGGCTCCACGAAGACGGCAGTCTGGATGATTTCCCACTCCTCCCAAGAGAAAAATATCAACACACTGTGATATTCCTCGTAATTCAAAAGGGAAGAGATGAACAAAGGAAGAAAAGGGCAACAAGTCACCCTCTTCTCCTTCTTCTTCACCTTCCTCCTCTTTTTATGAAAGTTATGGAAATTCACCTAGAGAATACAGGAGGGGAGGACATCATAAATCATACCCTGCATGGAAAAAGTCACAAAAGCTAAAGAAGTTCAAGGAGGGAGGAAAGAGTATCTCGTTTATCACCTATGATGGCACCTTTGATGCTACCAACAAAGTGTGGGCCTTCATCCAGCAATTTGATGCTGACTTTGGAGACAAGGGCTTCAAAAAGTCCTCCAAACTACTCTATGTAGCTATGCACTTCCAAAAATCAGCTTGTCAATGGTGGGCTATCCTTCGTGGCAACGCCGAAGCCCCGAAGACATGGAAAACTCTACGAGTTTCCATCATGAAGAAATTCCTTGCAAGAGATGCAAAGGACAAAGTGCTTACCGAATGGTGCAGCTTTAAGCTTCTCTCTCATGAGTCTATCTACAAGTATGTAGACTAGTTTTGGGATTTACATCTCAAGGCTACTGTCTTTCAAAAGATAGACTTTGCCGAGAAAAAGCGCAACAATTTTGTGCTGGATTACCTGAAGAGATGGCCGAGTACATCAACTCTCAATGGGCTGGTTCAATCACCGAAGTAATCTATCACACCATGGTTTCTTCACACATCAATTTCCATCAAGGGGCTAGACGGAATGTCAAGCCCATGGAAAACAAAGACAAAAATGATACAAAGGGAACAACCAATGCTCAAAATTCTTTCCAAGGAACTTCCAACAACAACAACAACAACAACAACAATCGGTCCAAGGAGGAGGGAGTTTACAAAGGAAAAAAAAAATCTATCTTGAAGAGCTTGAAGCTTTTTGCAAGGACCATAAGTGTTTCAAGTGTGGGGATCAAGGACATCGCTATCGTTCTCGCCCCAAGAAGAATGCTTGCAATGAGATTCCTAGGGCTTCCACCATCGAAACTCCAAAAGAGGATGTTCACTGCAAAGGATCATCACTTTCCTATGCTTGGGGAATGGTAAGAGAGTATGCTGCCTTTATCTTGTTTGACCCTGGCTCTACTCACAACTTCATATCAACGGAGTTGGACACCAAGTTGGGCATTTAAGCTTTCGAGATGGGAAATATGGTAATGGCTGACACAACTTTCAAGGGACAGCAAGCCTCCATTAATACCTTGATTGGGAAGTTGAGGCTTCATGGCCAAAGCTATGTCGACAAAAAAGACTTTTTTATCTCTCCTCTCCAACATGAGGATGCTATCCTAGGGGCGCCATGGTTTGATCGCATTATTTCCAATATGAAGTTCCCTAAAAGGAGAATCTACTTCACCTACATGGGAAATAACATGTATATAGATGCTAGTGAGAGTGGTTGCACTATTCCACTTGTAAATCCTCCTGCTTTTGATAAATCAATGAATAGCTCACTTTTTGCGTACACGATTTTTGTGAAAGAGTCTCTAAAAGATCCTAATGTTATGTATGAATCCCATGCTCCTCCCTTCTACTCTTCGAGTAGAGACGTATTTCTATTGGCCTACCATGAAAGTGGACATACAAGAGTATGTTTTAAAATGGGTAGTATGCCAAAAGAGCAAGTATGATAGAGGGAAGCAACCTGGATTACTCCAGCCATTGCCTATCCCAAATTCACCATGGGAGAGTATATCCATGGATTTCATCTTTAGATTGCCTAAGTCCATCCATGGGAATACAAGAATATAGACAATAGTCGACAGGTTTAGCAAGCAAGCACACTTTATTCCTGTCAAAAAGACTATTAAGGCACACCAAATGGAAACTCTCTTCATATCTCATATTTTCAAACACCATGGATTACAAACATCCATCGTGTCAGATAAAGATCCTAGAATGACCAGTAATTTTTGGAAAGGTCTCTTTGAATCTCTAAGAACAAGCTTGAATTTCTTTTTGGCCTATCACCCACAAGTAGATGGCCAAAGTGAGATAGCCAATCTTATGATACTCAATCTACTCAAGACTTATTTTACCAAAGTAGATCAATGCGCACACTGGGAAAAGTACTTACCTCTTGTAGAGTATGACTACAATAATACTGTACATACTTCTATGGGAAAATCACCTTTTGAGATCATTGAGGGAAGGCCTAAAAGTCCCTTGCTACTCAAAGTACATCGGAAGATCTTTGCTACTGCCGATGAGTATAGCCGTGACCTACAAGAATCTTTTCCAAAGATTAAGGAGGCTATATCCATCTTTCAACAAAGGCAAAAAGCTGTTGCTGTGACAAGCACAGAAGGGCCTTAATGTTCAAAGAAAATGATTGGGTCTTGCTTAAGTTTCCTAAGGCTCGATTGAGGAAAACCACGAGCAAAAATCCTACGGGCCATCAAAAGTATTATGCTAAGCTAGCAAAAAGATACTATGGTCCTTTCCAAATTTTGAAGCCTATCAATGAGACGGCCTACCAAGTCAAGTTGCCCAACCATTCGATCATATACAATGATTTTCTCGTGAGCCTACTCAAGACCTACAAAAGAGAGCCACCAAGTGAACCAATTATTGAAGACCCTCTCGAAGTTGAAGACCAAGAAGAGGTGCTACAAACCGAAGCTATCCTTCGACGCATGAAGACAAGGTACTATGACATGGTAAGATTATCCGACGGTATCTTATTAAGTTCAAAAAATATCCTTTTGAAGATGCTAGATGGATGCAAGGAATACAGCTTAAGGATAGCATGAACCTTGTCAATGCTTACAGTGCTACATTAGAGTAAGAAAATGTACAAATTTCTTTTAAATGACCCATGTTTTTGTCTTATAAGACTAGTTCTCTTTTTAATTGCGCACAAATTCAAATAGTATGCATGCTTAGAATCATGTTTGTGATGACAGCGTCTCTCAAACACCAAGTAGATATTTTCACTCTACTTTGGGAGAATGAAATGGACTAAAGAGCAGACATGCTTGCGGCAACTATGTCTCCCAAGCACCAAATGGATTGGTCATACATCTTGTAAAGATGTCCTAGGGTAAAAAGGGTAATAATGACTAATGACTAAGGATTTATCTCTTCTATCTCATAGTAGTCGAGGACGACTATGATTTCAAGAGAGAGGTAATGTCATAAAATCTAATATTTAACCAACCCAAATGATTTTCTCATATTAAATTGATCGTTTAATGTGGGAGAATAAATGGGAAGAAGGGTTTAGATATAGACACGTGCTTGTAGATCTATCTCAATACGGGGCCAATGATAAAGGGGACCAAATGAGAGATGGTCAATCAAAGAGCAAGGCTAACCAATGGAGCATAAGACCTTAGGGTTAGCTTCATTGAAGACCTCCAATAATTAGTGTAAAAGTCCTTTGACCTTAGTTAAGCTAGGGCTGAGCTTGAGGTGGGAACCCCGCCCAAGCTTAAGGTGCTTGATGACTAAGGTGCTTGAGGTGCCTGATGATGACTGAGATGCTTGAGATTCTTGAGATGCTTGAGGTGCTTGATGATTGAGATGCTTGAGGTGCTTGTCATGCTTGAGATGCTAGGGTTGTACTTGAGGTGAGAACCCCAACCCGAGCTTGAGGGGCTTAAGGGTCAAGCTTGTGGTGAGAACTAGGCCCAAGGTTGAGTGGCTTGAGGTGTGCAAAAGTCACGATTCAATCCCTACAAGAAGGGGGCGAGCCCTACAAGAGAAGGGATGAGAGAGAACACACACAAACACTTACACAAGGCATGCTTGGTGCAATGAAAGAAAAAGGGACACTTGTCAAGTTGCTCCTCATGTTGCCCTCATGGTGTGCGTGAAGCCTATTGGTTGGCCACCCAAGGGGTCCAATGATAATTTATGAGATTTGATTAATTGATTTTTCATTTATCAAGTCCTCTCTCTTAAAGGGGAAAGGGGAACACTTGTCCCATGGCTACCCTTGTTGCTTGGTATGGCTCCTGCTTATGATTGGTTAGGCTTGGAGGGATCTCTCTCCACCTTTAAAGGTGCTTGAGGTCTTGGGACTGAGGCTTGGGATACTTAAAGCTTTCCACAAAGTATATTTTATGCTCGTGATGCATGAAGCTTTCCATCTTCATTGCATCACCTAGGTCACAAGGAACACAAAGATTGTATTGTAACAAGTCTCTCTTGATGGGAGAAATCATAATACAAATGCCTATTGGAGGGAGGATTGGCTCCACATAAATCCGGTCCTCAAATGTTGTCATGGTCTCTAAATTCTCTCTCTTGCAAAAGAAATTTTAATGCCAAGCTAACTAAATTATATGTTTATGTTGCTACCAACAATTATATTCACCCGCTATGCTCACAAAGTAATTTCACAAAAGTACTCTCTCTAATTTTCGGTACTCTCAAGTTACTAGGCCAATTCCATAACATTGGTATCAGAGAATTTGGTTTCTCTTTTCTTGCTTAAGAAGATAGGTCCTTAAGTAGCCTATAAATGGTTGATTTTGTTAATTATATTAGGGTAAGTGGACCTGGGATCTATTATCGGTTTTATTGAGCCCACTATGTGGGATATGGTGCACACCTCAGGAGATTTGGACTTATTAATGGACTCTTTTTAGACTTGCCTACGACTTTACCATTATTGAGCCATAAGAAGTCCAAAAGGAGCTAGCCCTCGGCAACTCTACTATGTTAGACCTACTCCACTACTTTCTATAATTAAACACTTTGAGCCGTGGGTGTAGATACTTAAGAGCCGATTTTCAAAGGCTAAGAGGAGTGGCAACTAAGGCTTTGAATTGCCAAAGCATACACTAAGTACGTACACAAATTTTGTTAACATGGCTGACAATAACCAAGAGAGTAGAATAAACATTGATAGCTTTGATTTTGCAAATGAAGGTGCTAAAGATGATGCCCCCATGTTTGTGAATTATCTCGTAACTAGGTTGCAGCAAGCTATGGGCAACCCTGCTTTGCAAGTTGAAGTTACTCAACAGCTTCGCACTTATGAGATTTCCCTTCTTGTCCAAGAGGAGAGAGAGATTAGGAGGCCTCTTGAAGAGACCCCTAAAAGAAGACTCTCTCCCATACGAGAGTAGGAATCCAAAGAGCAAGAAAGCAATGAAACTTTAAGCTCCTTTGAAGATGTGACTCCACAAAGATGGTGGTCTAGACGATCGTCCACTCCTTCCAAGAGGAAAAGATCAACACAGAGTCCTTCTCCTTGTCATTCCAAAAGGGAAGAGAGGAACAAAGGAAGAAAAGGTCAAGAAAGAGGTCACCCTCTTCTCCTTCTTCTTCACCTTCCTCCTCTTTCGATGAAAGTTATGGCTATTCTCCTAGAGAATACAGGAGGGGAGGACATCGTAAATCATACCCTGCATGGCAAAGGTCACAAAAGCTAAACAAGTTCAAGGAGGGACGAAAGAGTATCTTTTCTCTCACCTATGATGACACCTTTGGTGCTACCAATAAAGTGTGCACCTTCATCCAACAATCTGATGCGGCCTTTGGAGACAAGGGCTTCATGGAGTCCTCCAAGCTACACCATGTATCTATGCACTTCCAAAAATCATCTCGTCAATGGTGGGCTAGCCTTCGTGGCATCGGCAAAGTCCCAAAGACATGGAAAGCTTTGAGGGATTCACGGAGTCGTCCAAGATACACCATGTAGCTATGCACTTCCAAAAATCAGCTCGTCAATGGTGGGCTAGCCTTCGTGGCAACGACAAAGCCCCAAAGACATGGAAAACTCTACAAGTTTCCATCATGAAGCGATTCCTTGCAAGTGATGCAAAGGACAAAGTGCTTACCAAATGGTGCATCTTGAAGCTTCTCTCTCATGAGTCCATCCACAAGTATGTAGAAAAGTTTTGGGATTTACATCTCAATGCTACTGTCTTTTAAAAGATAGACTTTGCCGAGCAAAAGCAGCAATTCTGTGCGGGATTACCTGAAGGGATGGCCGAGTACATCAACTCTTAATGGCTTGGTTCTATCACCACAGCAATCCATCACACCATGGTTGCTTCACGCATTAATTTCCATCAAGGGGCCAGATGGAATGTCAAGCCCATGGAAAACAAAGACAAAAATGATGCAAAGGGGAAAACCAATGCTCAAAATTCTTTCCAAGGCACTTCCAACAACAACTGGTCCAAGGAGAAGGGAGTTTACAAAGGCAAAAACAAACTTTCCCTAAAGAGCTTGAAGCTTTTTGCAAGGACCATAAGTGTTTCAAGTGTGGGGAGCAAGGACATGGCTATTGTTCTTTCCCCAAGAAGAATGATCGCAATGAGACTCCTAGGGCTTCCACCATCGAAGCTCCAAAAGAGGATCTTCATTGTAAAGAATCATCACTTTCCTATGCTTGGGGAAAGGTAAGAGAGCATGATGCGTTCATCTTGTTTGACCCTGGCTCTTGACCCTGGCTCTACTCACAACTTCATATCAATGGAGTTGGCCACCAAGTTGGGCATTCAAGATTTAGAGATGGGAGATATGATAATGGCTGACACAGCTTTCAAGGGACAACAAGCCTCCGTTACTCCCTTGATTGGGAAGTTGAGGCTTCATGTCCAAAGCTTTGTTGACAAAGAAGAAATTTTCATCGCTCCTCTACAACATGAGGATGCTATCCGAGGGGCGCCATGGTTTGATCGCATGGCTCCCAATATGAAGTTCCGTGAAAGGAGAATGTACTTCACCTACAGGAGAAATACCATGTATATAGATTCTAGTGAGCGTGGTTGCACTATTCCACTTGTAAATCCTCTTGCTTTTGATAAATCAATGAAGAGCTCAGTTTTTTGCGTACATGATTTTTGTCAAAGAGTCTCTAAAAGATCCTAATGTTTCATTGTTAGCAGCAAGCTAACTCGGATAACATTTTTTGGAGCTTTCATTGTCAAAGCACTTATTATTTTGATGAATCGGAAATATTGTAACTCCTACTTTCTATGATAAACATTGTAATTGATGAGCTGGGGCTACAAGCTTCCAGTTGTATCAGCCTGTCTTTAGTTAGAGCTCCCAGATTATTAGTTTTGACCACAAAAACCTTGGCTAAGGTATCAAAGCTAATTTTTGTAAGTTTTGGATAATCGAAAAACAACATGAGCTAATAGTGCTCACTTCTCTCCTTCTCGCACTTCCTACTCCCTTCGTAGTTGTCACATTGTAGTGCTATCTGTTGCGTTACAACCGCAGGTAAGATCTCTACGCATTGACGTAAGCATTTCATGGTAATCCGTAGCTTTTGGCGTCGCCGACCCGTGGCCTAATTTCATCATAAGTAGTAATTTAAGCTTCAAAATCATAAAGTAAGTATAGGTGGGGTATTGAGGCATCATTGCTAAGCATTTAGATGAATTTTGGGTCGAAAATGACCAGGTCAAAAACTCACTGCTGTTAATAATCGTGATTTTTGCACTTGAACTAAAGTGAGATTTGAGACCATAAGCATGTGTGCTTAGGTCTTATAAACATGTACTAGAAGTTTTGTGACGTTTGGATGTTAGTTGATACTGTAACGGATGTGATTTGTTTGTCGATAAGCGATTAGCTTCTGGTGATTTCAGTCATTTGAGTGTAGCTTGAGTTAGATGCGAGTTGTTTGTTGCTTTCCAAGATATTGACAACCTCTTATAGCCTCTATGCACTAGTCGAGTCAACTTCGTCCCATGGATTGACAATTATATTTGTGGTTCTCGTTACATTTGCAATAAGATAGGAGTGAGGTTAGACACCCGTCCCACATTTGGCGCCACTGCCGGGGATCGAAGAGACCTAAACTAGGGAAAAACATGAGCGTCTTTGAAGTTATCCTTTAACTTCCTCTAGGATCTCCTAAAGTCAAAACTTTCTTTTAAAAATCTCATAGCTTAAGATTGTCGTCTTTTGCTGTGTAGAAGTAGCTTGGAAGTAGGTTGTACTTACTAAGTACCTTTTAGGATTGTAGGACTAGTTTCAGATTTTGAGAATGATTGATGAACGAGAAAAGTCTTAACACTAGGTTGGTAATGGGACACTTTTATGTCCTTGGACACTTTTATGTTCCGTTAAGTGACCATTTTCCTTGAATTATGTCAAGAGTTTCAAAATGGATTTTGAGGTGCTATCTATCTAGAAAGTTGTCTCATGAGCTGAAACAAACTCGACATTTTTTTGGAGTATCAATTCCATCTTTAACCTTGTCCTTGCACAACATTTCACAACCTAAACTGTGTGAAAAAACGGGTCCTGTTTTTGGCTTTTTTCAACTTTTTGCAACTATACCACTCTTGAATTCATGTTTGTGAGGTCTATAATGATAGAGAACTATCTTTAGTAGTCCTCAACATGTGGTGATGCTTCTAGGGAGAAATAAATGTTAAAGTTGTAAGTTATGACCAAATCACATAAATTGTCAAGTCTAGTTTTTTAGCCAATTTTAGCTCTTCTATAATTTTTTTGGTGTCTTTCATGTTATCCAAATGCAGTTTTGATTTTCTATGTCGCATATTGTAACATAAAGCTAATATTCCTTGAGTTTTGGGGCACCTAATACCCTATTTTGCATAGTAGACAACAATGGTTGATTTTTTCAATTATAGAAGAAAACGAAACATTCTAGTATATCAAGTATAGCTTTTTCAATATTGTTAGTTTCTTGTGACAACTACATGCATTTGGTAGGTAGTAACCATATCTAATCATAAGGATCAAATTTGGCTAGATATTGAATAGTTTGTATGGGATTCTACAACTCCTAATGTTGAACCCAATTTTTTCATGTTTGCTGTATTTAGCACTTCATCTTTGTCCCTAGGAGTCCCCTTGGTAAGAGATGTATTATTCTTTTGACATGCTCCATGGCTCCTTATGAACCTAAAGCACAATAGGGAACTAAGAAAACATACATATATTATTTGTATTGAGCGTGGCTATAAAAACTTTGACGATAGGTTTGCAGAATGGTAAAAATTCAACTTTTTTGTTCCTATTTCTTTTGGCAAAACAAAAAATAATGAGTGAGAAGCAATCATATGTTCATATCACCAACCCATTGAAGTTAACTAGGAAATTTATCTCAAGTCCTGCAAAAATCCCCAATCTTATTTTTATGCAACAAAACGTAAGAAATGACTTTTTTGATGAAAATGTACTGGTCCATCAACTTTGGAGGCTTGGTGTGACCAAAAGATGAGAAATTTTACAAGTTTCTTATTTTTTCCATGTGTAGTAGACCTTGAACTATAACCTCATGAAATGATTTTACAAAATGAGTGGATCTACTATGGTTTTGGAGGTTTTTTTCAAAACCCTGAAAGGACACTTTTATGTCCTGTTAGGTTACCAACCTAGTGTTAAGGCTCAAAAAACCATAAAAAACAAGAAAATGAGTGTTTGTGGACACTTTTCACAACCCCATTGCAGTAGAACCTAGGAGTAGGGTAAGTAGAATCTGAGGTGGAATCTCAGAATGTTGCTCTATCCAAAAGAATCAATTGTAAACAAGCACTAGTGCGTGTTACACCCTATGCTGAGCCTAGTCCATCTACAATAATGGTAGAAGGAGATTGGTATAATTCACATCCACCATCAATGGAAGAATCTGTGACTTATACTACACCAGAGCTTGCACCGATGTACTATGTAGATAATCAAGGTGTTAGATCTCCTATGGTAAGACCCATGATTAAGCCAAGAACTGGGAGCTGTCATAACTGTGGTACAGATGATCATTGGAAAAATGAATGCCCAGAGCCTGACAAGAACATTAACCTAGTTGAATCTTTGTATGCAATGTTGCAAAAAGGGAGGAAACTTCCTTGAAGATTGTCCAAAAATCCTTTAAACAAGGTTAAAACAGTAGTGAACGTAGTCCAAGTGATACCTAGTAGCTCATCTAAGAGTGAACTGATTGTTACGATCAAGGTAATCACCAGAGCCTAGGCTAAGAAAAAGAAACATAACTCCTCTGATGATTCAGAGAATACTTAAATCTCCTCTCAAAAGACCAAAAGAAGCAGAAGCAAAAGGTATGAGATGAGAAAACAAAAACAAAGAGCTGAAATTGAGGAGAAATCAAAGAAACTATTCTAGGAAAAAGTGAAAGAATCTGGAAGTGAAATCAAGGAAACCTCCGTCAAATTTGGAGGATCAATTTTGGTAGAAATTTTTTTTGAGCCAATCAATGCAACCTTGGAAGCTTACCAAGTGGGACTTAAAGTAGACCAAAACATGGGAAAAAATTGAAAATTCTATCCTCTCCAGATATGGAAGCAGCTAAGGCTTGAAGCTTATCAAAATTTGGTAACAATTACTCAAGAGATACTGAAAAAACAAAAACCCAAGCTTGAGAGTATGGCAAAACCTGAGGAGCTTGTAGGAACGAGTAAAGAGAAATCCACAGTGGTGGTAGAATCCCACCTTGTAACAAAAGAGCCAGAACTCATAGTGCCTAACATAAAGATACCTTAGATGGAAATCCATTCGTAGAAGAAGAATGGCTAGGACACTTATGGGAAAAAGTGAGAGATTAAGGATGAAGCCTAACTTTGAAGTCAGCCCCTATAGAGGGAGTTTGCTTAGACAATCTACCTCCTGATATGGACATGGATGTACAATCTTTGTATGGGGATTGTGGCTCTAAAGCTTCAGGAATGTCTAAACCAATGACTCTAAAAACATTACCCTCTTTCTCAGGAGATAACAAATACGAATCCATAGTGTGTAAAACCACTCAGGTAAAGAGAGAAAAATAAACCCTAGAGGTAGATAACATTCATTCAATCATGTCTACACCCATTTAATGCAGTCTTACTTTAGGAGAACTTTTAAAAATCAGACCATATATATGGAATGATCTACAGAAAACTCTACAGAAGGTGGGGATAACAGGGCTAATCGTGAAAAATTTGGAAAAGTTGAAACACGGAATGGATAACAAAGAGATTTGATCTGTTCCAATGAAAAAAGTCGAAGAATACTACGAAGGGGAAGAAGGAAACACAACTCTTCCAGTGACATATAATGATATAGAAAACATAGCAATACTGGATAGCGGGGAGGCATAGCCATAGCCACGAAAGAAGTATGGGAATCATGGGGACAACCAACCATTAGACAAACTCAAATAAAATTGCAATTGGCTGATGGACATATCGAAAGACCCTTAGGATTGCTTGAAAAAGTGATAGTTAATTCCTGTGGAATTGATTATCAGCACACTTTTGCAATAGTGGACTTTGGAAAGAAACTCAATTATAAAATCATCTTGGGAAGACCTTTCATGCGACAAGTACAACTTATCTAGGATTGGGAAAACAATTACCTGTTCTTGAAGCAAGTGGGATCAATAACAAGGGTTAATCTAAAAGATCACACTTATAGAGATGTCATGAAAACGCCCGTACAAGAATTTGACTCAGTCTCTTTGGTTGAAACTAAGATTCCATCTTGGTTGAACAAAGACACACCTATTTGGATGTGCGATGCCTCAAAAAACGGGAGCTTAAAACGTGAAGAACATATCTTAGAAAGGGATTGCACAGATGAAGCCTATGTACCTGAACCCAAGTTCCAAAGCATTTGTTTGAGCCATTTGAGTGGACTCAAATTTTAGCAACAATGGATGTATGTGTAAATACGTCTATGCCTACTCAATTTTGCAATGAGGATGGCTATGGCATAATTCCCATACAAATGATCTCAACCCTTCACATTGAAGACGAAATTCAAGAATCCAAGGACTTAATGAAAGCTCAACAAGTCTTTTCAGACCTCTATTATGATACAACAGATGAGTTAAAAGAACATTCAGCTACCTCAGATGATTCGGGGTCGAAAAAAGAACATGTGCGAGCTAAACTACTCTTGAAAGGAGGGAAGGAAAAGTGTTTTGACTTTCCAAACCAGAAACCAAGAAGACAAAAATGGTATAGAAGAAAAAGAGACACGACAAACTTGGAATCTCGACCTATGCCATCAGTCTCGAGTAGAACACAGTTTTTGATGCAGATAGATGCACATGATTGTGTTAAAGACAAAATTAATGGTAGATATCGTTTAAACAAAAAGCAAGAAATATCAAAAACATTGAGAAAAACGAGAAAGGAACTCAAGAAAAATCTAAATAGCAGGGCAAGGTTTCAACCATGACATGAGTTGAACGAAGAAAGAAGCATCAAGAGTTGAAAAAAGCTCTAAAGGAGATATATACAATTGAAATGGAAACCACTGAGGAGGAAGGTAAAGATGTAATGAGTGTTCCATCCCATTACAAGAAATATACTCTCCAAGATAAAAAATTTATAGTCGAACAACCTGCCAGGAAACTACGAAAACACGACGAGTCCTATGAAGGATCTAAAAATGTAAAGAAGATAGATATGGCCGAACCAGGAGAAGAGATTAGACTTGCTTACATTGTGAATGACCTGACAAAAGAAGAAGAAGCAATTTTGTTAAGCTTATTACTGAAAGGATATTGAGATATCTTTGCTTGGTCTTATAAGGTGTTGGGGTAAAGCCCCATGTGGCCGGTTAGGCCAGGTACCCGCGCACTATACTTATTCATTATGTACATATTAGAATAAGGGGGCTCACATGTAGAGAGTGAGTTTTAGCCCCTGCAAACACAAGGTCTCCTCTTCTCCTCTCTCCTTCATTGCTGCACACACTCACACACACTCCCGCTCGTGCACTTCAACTGGTATCAGAGCACAGAGATTGGGAGCACCATTGGAGCTCAGCGGAGAAGCAGGCAGAGAAGTAGCAAAAACTGCAGCACTATTTTGCCGATCTATTTTGGCCTACCAAAATGTCTTCATTCAAGCCGATTTTTGTGGGTCTCGACCGGTTTTTTGTCCTCTTCAACTTTGCAGAAGAAAGTTTTCTCAAAATCTTCACCAATTCTGAGATACGTCACTCAGACTGCCTGCACGACTAGGGTACACAGGTTCAGATTTTTACAAATCTGTTTTGACCTGTATAAAAACCACATTTTAGATCCATTCCCATCAATCTCAACCGCTTTCGCATGGTCTACAACTTTGCAGAAGGAAGTTTCTGCAAATTTTGAGCGGTTTGGAAGATATAGGCTGAAAGGCTGCAGGGTATTCAAAAATTTGAAGATTATGTATGCATATTGTGGTGATTTGCTACATTTAGAGAGCTTTGATTGAGGTTTGTCATTATCTTGTTTTGTGCATTGATGTTTTGCTCTCAGTGAAGAGAGTGTGGGTTGATATTTTCAACACATTTATGCGCACACATTGAGAATAGTTCGTGGATGTATGAATTCTTGTGGACTCTTAGGTTCGAGAGTGGTTTCATCACAGGTTATGTGCATTGACTTATGTGATTGAGCAGATTTTGGAAAGTGTGGTGCATAGATTTGTAGAGAGTTTTGCAAGCATTTTTGGCATGATTGTGAGCTGAATCTTCAGCTCATTTGGATGCTCTTTGATACACGTTTGGTACATGCTTGATGCTCGTTTATATTGCCATGTGGATGCACATGATGTGCGCTTTTCGGAAGATGTATTCTTCGCCTTGCAATGGAATATGTTGGCTTATTTTCAGCTATTTTGAGCATCAATTTGTGTCATATTTTGGTTGGTTTGCATCTAAGTTTATGCTAGTATATGCTTCGCTTAAAGAGTGCGGTTGATGAACTTTGTGTTTCGGATTACAAGATTGTTTTACAAGTTTAAGGAGTTGAGACTTTGGGGTAGCTCATGTATACTTGAGTGTGGATTTTGCGCATGATTTGATCATGGTTTTGAGCATGTTTATGGCATGTATGGTTATTATGGTTAGATAGCCAAATACTACCAAAAATCTGCCGATTTTTTCTTGCGAGTTTATTTGTTTATGCGCATGGTTTGCAATCATGTTTTGACTGCATTTGGCACTCAGTGGTTGCTTTGCCATAGTGTTTTGGCATCGCATTGTGAGAGTGTTTGCTCACCGGATTATGTCATTTGACATACATGTGGTAATCTCTTCAGGAGGGAGATTGTTGATGATAGTTTCATTGATTACCACATAGTGCTCTTGAATTAGAGCGGGTGTTTTGGCATCATTTGAGCGATTTTGCTCACTTTGTTTCGTTACATTGATCGCCATATTTGATGATACTTCTCTTATATAGCTTATGTCAGCTTATGTTGTATTTTGATGGTGTATGAGTTAGCCAGGATTTGGCTATTGTCAATTGATCGACTTGTGCTTGGTCTTGTCACAGGTTATCGCCATGGATTTGGCATGTACATCATTGTCAGGGTTTATGCTTTTCCATACAAAGTTTGATGGTTCAAACTTTGAGCAGTGGAAAGCAGGTATGCATGATGCATTGACTCAGTTGGGCCAAGTGTTGCCACTAAAGGGCATGGATGCTAGGCCAGAATCTATGACTGACGATGAGTGGGAGGACTTGGATGAGCTTGCACGTTCGACAATCATGTTACACCTTGGTGAGTCTGTCTATCGCATTGGTTTAGATGCATGTACAACTAGAGAGTTATGGAAAAGATTGTGCAATGCTTTTGGCACAAATGAGTCTAGAGAGATGGCTACAGTCAAGCCTACAGTCAAAGGACGATCTTGCAGACATAGAGATGTTGTGTGTTGGCATTGTGGTCATACAAGGCATGTACGTAGGCGTTGTTTTCGGCGCATGAGACAGCGCAGGAGACAGCACAAGAGGGATGCTATCACTTTGGATGATGTGGGAGCAGATGTAGCGTATGTGGCTACGCATGACGGAGATATCGCCTTTGCTTTCATGTTTACTTTTGACTTTCTTATGTTGGTTTTTGACGACACATTACCTTCGCATTGGATACTAGATGTGAGTGCTAGGTTTCACGTCACGCCGAGTCGTGAGTGGTTTAGCACATATGCTAGTGGTATGCTTGGACGTGTGTGTCTAGCTAATGGTTCAATGCATGACATAATTGGTGCAGGAGATTTCAGACTATCGTTGACGAGTGGTGCATCATACATGTTGTGAGATGTATGCCATGTGCTAGGTTTGACGCAAAGCTTGATCTCTGTGAGTCACTTACGAGACAGTGGATGCCAGGTAGTGTTGGATGAGCACAGTTTCTGATTGCATTGTGGACAGCTAGTCATAGCTAGAGGTGCTAGTGTTGGCACGATTCATGCGATGTGAGTACGTCATGTGCGAGACGACACAGTTTTTGTGAGTACGCAGCCATGCAGAGAGATGAAGCATGTCTCTTTTGCAGATAGGTTGCATGATGCTCCAGTTTGTGAGCATGTTGAGTTAGTTGTGTAGATAGCTGTTCAATAGGGCATGTCATTTGTGGATACGATGACAGATATGGATGACTTGAGTACTAAGGATTCAACCGTGATTCAGTCATTCATGGATATGCTTAGGCCAGAGGCTGATGTATGTGAGTTAAAGCTAGACATTGCTCTTACCACACAGGGTTCAGGATAGACAGATGCTCTCCACATGTGACATGCGATGGACACGAGGATGGATTCCAGGTTGGAGTTTGGGTGTCAGGGTGATTTCCATGAGTGGGGTTTTGAGGCAGATTTGATTGAGATGGTCAGATTGGCAGATACTGATAGGATTGCATCAGCATTCGGGAGTCTCATGTACGAGATACTCATCTCGAGACCCGAAATTGCATTTGCAGTAGGTGCATTTGCAGTGGGAGCAGTTAGTCATGCAGTGATTGACGTTGGCCTTGAGCATAGGGGTACTTTGTAGCATATGGTGAGATACCTGCAGGATGTGTGCGGCTTTGGTGAGGAGTATGGTGTCGATCGCTCTATACTTCCTCTACAATTAGAGCTGGATGCACACAGATTCAGTGAGCCAGTGGGCATTGGCTGAGGTCATACTTGTGATGGCCTTGTACAGGTTTTGTACGGTTTTCTTTTCTCTCTCACAGCCACATTGGCCTTTATGTGCGAGGTTGTTGGGGTAAAGCCCCATGTGGCGGTTAGGCCAGGTGCTCGCCCACTATACTTATTCATTATGTACATAATAGAATAAGGGGGCTCACATGTAGAGAGTGAGTTTCAGCCCCTGCAAACACAAGGTCTCCTCTTCTCCTCTCTCCTTCATCGCTGCACACACTCACACATGCTCACACACGCTCCCGCTCGCGCACTTCATAAGGATCTCAAGGGTGTTGATCTAGAAATCTGTCAACATACCATACCTATGAGAGATGATGCAAAACCAAGCAGACAAAGGCCATACACTTATAATGAGACATTTTCCAAAAAGATCAAAGAAGAGATAGAAAAGCTAAAGGAAGCTGAATTCATTTATGAAATTGAACACACTGATTGGGTGTCTCCAATTGTGGTAGTACCCAAGAAAAATGAAAAATTAAGAGTGTGTGTCAATCTCAAGAAAGTGAATGCAGCTAACATTAGAGACAACTTTCCTCTTCCAATTACTGAGAATGTTTTAGAACGAGCTGCAGGAAAAGAAGCTTACAGCTTTTTAGATGGCTTTTTGGGATACAATCAACTTTTGGTTGACCCCAAAGATTAGCATAAAACTGCCTTTGCAAGTGAATGGGTATTTTTCCTATTGGGTTATTCCTTTTGGGTTAACTAATGCTCCTCCCACATTTCAAAGATTAATGAGTCATGCTTTTAAAGAATACACTACAAGACATCGCGCAAAAATTGGCGCAGGTACCAACAAAATGAAGTTACTTTTTAAATTAAAAAGCGTTGAAATAGGCCTTGGAAGAGACGTCGGTATCGTAGCGTCCGTATGACCATCAATATAGAGGATGTCGGAATAAACCTTCAAATACACGTCGAAATACGCAACGTAATATGCACCGGTATTTGTATAGTAATTTCGACACTCATACCGTTGCCCCTACTGATGCTCATACCGTCACCTGTATCGACGACCAAAACCTGCAATTTTTTTTTGGGAAGAGAGGAGTGGGAACTAATGCTGTATGTACTGCAGCAAAAGAAAACAACCCTCTTTGCCCAAAGGAAGAGTGCACAAGCAACTGCACTCCATCGAAAAGCTGACACTAAAGAGTGAGTGTATGGCAATTAGCAAAATTGTAAGAATAGCATAACTTGTTAACATAATTGAAACATGAGTCGAAAACTGTAAAACCATAAACGTAACCTGTTTGACATACCATAACCATTACCATAACTTGCTTGTCATACCATAACCATAACATCCATACCATCATTGTGCAACCATAACCATAACCATAACCATAACCATAACCATAACCATAACTATCACATGATTGCTATACCATCATAGCAAAACCATAACCATCACCGGATTGCCATACCATCATTGCACAACCATAACCATAACCATAACCATAAGATGATTGTCATACCATCATAGCAAAACCATAATCTTAAGTTGACTGTCAAACCTTAACCATAACATTTGTGCCATACCATAAACATAACCATAAACCATAAACATAAGCACTACAAAACTGTATATATGCAAAAAATCACTGAGTGAGAAGACCCTCATGGTAATGCCTCCTAATCGACGTCCTCTCCCTCCTCCTGTAGCTGGGTCAAAAGGGCCACAAGTCCATGCTTGTACCCATACTTCTCCTCTTGGCGTGTCAGAAGGCGCTTTATGGCAACTTCCTGCAAAATTATGGTTTAATCATTAGATAAATATTCAAATAACATATATATTGTCAATAATCTAAAGCATACGTATAATACTTACAAACTCATGTCGAAGCGTATCATAGACTCCACTCCCAAGATGTGACGCTCCAGCAGACTCCAAACGTGCTTTGGCTGCATCTCTCTGCTGCTGGAATCTATTGGGATTGTCTTGTGTCTCTTGTGAAATCCCCATCCACTCCTCTGCGTCCAACCATGCCGTCTTGGGACTGCCGTCACTGTACCTGTCTCTCGCCTCTGACCGACAGTGTGACATTGTGTACTTCGCCACGCTCAAAATCCAGTTGTTCGAGACTTGATCGTACCCCTCTGCCAGCCTGTACTCTCTTTGAATGGCGTCGACGATGTAATTCTTTCTCTCAGCATTGAGGTTTTCCCAAATCTCCATCACAGAGTGACTAAACTGAATTTTGTAGAGCTGTGGAATCCTCTATCGCATGGCCTTTCCGACCCATCTGCCACAACAGCCCCATCCCTGCTCTTGTACACCTTGCTAGGATCATGCTCGTGTGATCCCCAAGGTGTACCTGGTGTGCCCATTTGTGAACTATCTATTGAAGAGAGTGGTGGACTCTCTCTCGATGGTGTGGACACATTGGTAGAACTGCTTAAACAACAACCACCACCTCGAGAACGATGCCTATGTCGTCTCGAGGATGAACCACCCGTTGGTGTAGGGGGCACACGAGTCCTAGGCATAGAGGGCACACTAGACTGAGGTGTGGGGCCGCTTGGTGTAGGGACCACACTAGTATCGGGCATAGGATCGACAGTAGTAGGTCTAGAGAGACCTAAACCCCAAAGGTGTTGTGCCATCGTGATCTGCTCTGGTGTGAACTGAGACAAAAACGAGCCCATCTTCTTGGGTGACATGCCGGCGGGAGTGACAGGAAAACTATAACTAGGAGTATGGCTCATCGTCATTAGCCATGGCTAATCATACACAAACAACACCCACAAAATACGTTAGTTTACGTAAGAAATGCTTAATCAATACAAATAACAAATCAACGAAACTGCTACACAAATGACAACATCGAAAGTGTATTGTAGACTAATAAAAAGAGCTTTACAAAAGGTTTCCTAGCAAAAGTCATTAGTTAATCTCTCATCCTCTATGAGATTTGATGCACCAAAGATGTCTACCTCAATCTATACTTTTGTATCTTCGTCATCGAACTCTACTTCTTCATCGCTCTTTGCATTAGCTTCACTATTTGACACCTCATCTCTAGGTTCAGACAATTGCTCAATGCTGACATCCACCTCAAAATCTAAACTTAAAGTTGGAGTCGGTCGTGCGCTTTGTTCATGAATCACCTCTTCGAGCTCAACATCCAATCCTTCACACACTTGCTTGCTACATGGAGAAACTTGAACGACATAGAGCCAGCACGGTTTAGACAGATCATTCTCATCATTTTCTGTCCATAGTGGATCGTGTATGAACACAAATTGTTCACAATGCTGCAAAAGTATGAATGTATCCCGCACATTTGTCCACACCTGCCTAGAGTTCACTTGAATCAATCCACTCTTGTATTTGCGCACAATTGCATTAGGGCCGTTGTTAATAACTTTGAACCACTTGACATCAAAGATAAACATATCAAACTTTCTAAAGCTAATCTTCAAGATGTCTTGGATGTAGCCAAAGTATTCAAGCTGGCTAGTCTCTGTATTCTCATCCCTAGCACTACTCCTACTTTCTTGGACTAAGCTTTCCCTAACACCACTGCCGAAAGTAACCCTTTGTTCGTCGATCCGTTGCACTCTGAAGTGCTTCCCATGCGGCCACAAAGCTCCATATTTGTGATACTGCAGCCACAAAATTGAAACAGACTAAAAGTTATTAAAGCAAACTAATTTTCATGTGGGACTTGAAATGGAAGTTGTGAAATGTACATGCCAATCGCAACCCCTTGACATCTCCTCTTCCTCTTCAGTAATCAACACTCCACTCCTCTTTGCCTCTGAGAATGTCGCATCTAACCACCGCCCAGTTGTAAAGTCAAGCAATTTTTAAAGATGATTTGGAAAAGGAAGGTTTCTAGTTGCACGGTTGCACTTGAATTGAAGGCAATCTGTCAAACATTGTTGCTTTTCCCCTTAGTACCTCTCTAGCCACTTTTGCATGATGTCTGAGTTGAGAAGGAAAAATCTCATAACCTTTTATCGCATTGTGATGTCCATCTTCCTAACAATGCCTTGTCCCTGCAGCTCGTTCCCTGTCACCTTGACGTTGACCTCAATAGTCCACTTTTGGGGCATCTATGGATCAATTGAGACAATAAATTCACTGATGAGGACAAGATACTCTTGTACAAGCCATCCTTCGGCCACGCTATCCTTGAGGCGAGACCTTTGATGAACAAACCCCTTTAAAGTCTTCATAAATCTCTCCAAGAAGAACATCCACCTGCTATGGACCATCCCAACAACTGCAACTTCATTGACCACATGCACAAGTACATGCATTTGGATGGTAAGAATGTTTGTTGGAAAGTACTTCTCCACCATGGAACTGCATCAATAGCATTTAAGCGTGCTGCATCGATGTTGTCTTCTATTATCTCTTTTGAATTGATCCAGCGTATCAACTCACTAATTTTGTAGATTGTTCTTCTAATGTCAAACAACCCTTTATAGAAATTGGTAGGATGAACTGTAAAAATTTGTGCCCATCGTGGGACTTAAGACCACTGAGATTGTCATCTCTCGTAAAAGTTGTTTTCAAACATCGCATGCACCTTATGGGAGTCTTGAATGAAGATATAGTCTTCTTCACTTGTTGCTTCTTCTGCACGACTCAGAACCCATGGACCTTCTGGTATAGACCACTTTCTATTGGGTTTAAGTCGAGTCCACATCTCTGGCATTCGACACACAGCCTGCAGGTCATCTCTTTGGGCCTTTCTCTCCCTTTTTCCAGTGATGGTCTTCCAGATAATCTCCCCCACATTCTTGAAGATGTGCATTGGTTCGAGCATATGATTAATCAGTAGGTCATTCCAGTACGGGAGATCATGGAAAATAGAAAGTCTTTTCATTCTAGGTGGCATCCAATCTCCCCTCTCCAACCACATGTTTTTCCAATTGCTTGCTTTCAGTGGATGCATGCCATGTTTGCATATGTTTGGTCCACATAGCTCATGTCCTTCAGGAAAAAATCTACCATGCTCCTCGTAAACTGTCTTCCTCAAATGCTCAGAGCGGCGGAAGCCAAGTCTAGGACCACATTTCGGTTATGCATGACTTCCCGAGTAACTCAATCCTAAAACATCACATATTAATATTTAAAAGCGTTGACATAGCCATGAATCACATGTGTGTGAGGGTTTTAAAGGCACTTACCTGAGCACTCACCGAAGCCTGGCCAATCGTACATGGTCCACATGAGAATGCCTTGCACATGTACATTCCGTCGTCCGATTGGTTGGGACATATCAACCACATTGATTCCTGTCCACAAGATTTGGAGCTCTTCTATAAGTGGTGCCTGATAGACTTCCATGTTCTTTGCTTTGTACTTTCCTCGGACGATCAATGACAACAACAGATGGCCCTTCTTGATAGCGAGCCATGGTGGAAGATTATAATTAACCAGACAAATAGGCCACGTGCTCCATGACAAACTCCGTAATCCAAATGGGTTTACTCCTTCCATTGCCAGACCAAAGCGGATACATCAAGGCTCGTTCTTAAATGTAGGCCAACTTTCCTCTATGTGCTTCCATGCACGAGAGTCAGCAGGTACCCACATAACATCATCTGTTGATCTAGTATTTGAGTTCCATGTCATCAAAGCGGCTATGGACTTGAACCTAAACATGCTCTTTATTATTGGAATGATAGGAAAGTGTCGAAGGACCTTTGCAGGGATAAATTTTCCTTGTGTGTCCTCCCTATACCTGTTTGATCCACAATTGGGACATTGTTCTAGGTTTGCATACTCATTGCAAAAAAGTATACAATCATTAGGACATGCATGTATTTTTTGATAATCCAAGCCTAAATTAGTAAATAGATTTTTAGCGGTTGGACGGGTAGGGGGGCATGTGATTCCCTTCTGGCAAGATTTTCTCATTCAGCAACTTGATGTTACATGAACAAGTCGGCCCTTTGATGACATTATATGAACTGTAATTTGCACTTTACCATGCTTAGGATAAATATTTTTACTTGAAAAGCTCTGTGACCGAGGCGTCAGACCAACCGTAGACAGACTGCAAATTAAGCATTGCCAATGCGGTAAGGAGAACTGATATTTTTGCACCAGTGTAGAGCGGCATGCGTTCAAGACTTTGCATCATCTCGCCCTTGTCAGGACACCGGAAAAGCCGGACTAGACAAGGAAAGGGCCGGGCTAGGCGGTGTGGAACGGGGAGTCCAACTAGGGCAAAGGGCCAGGGACTTGCCTATATAATGGGTGGTTGGGTGGTGGACTCTCAGGCTCTAGCTTCCCTTGTCTTACATTGGTATCGGAGCATAGGTTGCCTAGGAGGTCTCTCTTCCACTCTCTCTCTCTCTAGGCGTTCTCACTTTTGGCTCCTAAAAGAAGGGCTTTAAGGTGTGAACCGTGCCCTTTTTAGAGTTTTTCCCAAAATAGCAGTCTTTTCTTTCTAATTTGGGCATAGTTTCCCGATTTGGACGCCTTTGTGTGGTGCACGAAACTGCGCAAGCTTGGGCTTGGGAGGATGGCCATGGCTTCAATGGTTGGATTCCAGGAGATCTTGGTCTAATTGCTACTATGCAAGGCACACAAACCTCCCCATCATTCCACGAATTCCTATCACGTTGTCTGCTCAGAAATCGTAATTTTTTGGGTCTCTTTTTCACATTGCATGGCCAAATACTTTAGTTTTTTGAGCCTTTTCCCTTCTTGGTGGTCTTTCCCACAAGCACGGCTAGTCACAAGCAAGAACCTCCTTGATCGGTGCAAGCATCAAGCCATGTCGGCTTCTTCTTGATCTTGACGGCTCATGATTCCGCTCAGTCCTTGCGGAATTTCCAGATTTTTGAATTTTTACACTTGTGACGGTTTCGCTTGGCGTTTATGCAACATAATCGTTCGACAATTAGGGAAGCTTTCAATTATCAAGCTTCTTCAAAGCGGTGACGATTCAACCGTCTCGGCTACAAGATTTCCATCCTCTTGTGAGATAATGACGATCTTTCAGGGTTCGCTTTCTATGCCGATTGTGCAAGTTGTTTCCTCTTCGAGGTCAGGTGCTACGACACACAAGTGGAGTTAGCAAGGCTCCTATACTTTGCGAGTGCTCTCAATATCATGTACTTTTTCTAAGTACTTCTTTCACCGCACTGTGTATCCATGGATTCGGATATCAATATGACATTAAATTTTGAGCAAAGTATTCCTGATCCTACCAATGATGGCCCGCAACCGGATCCTCTCAAGGAGAGTACGTGCGATGCTACGACAGGAGAAGATACTTATGAATTGCTCGATATTCAAGAATTTCGTGCACTTCAGACACGCACAACAGTCATGGATGCAAATTTTAAAGCTTTAAATGAAAATGTTACTAAACTATCCACATTAGTAATTCAATTAATGCATCAGCAGTCTAAGAGTCCTGCTGACATCCACATGCATGAGCACGTTGCCACACAAGGGCAGGGCATTTCTAATCTAGGGCAAGGCCCAACTGCTGATACGTTGCATACTCTCACTGCCAAAGAGGTGGATGAATTGTTAAAAAACACTAAACCACCAAATTTTAAGGGAGAAAACCGAGACCGCAATAAGGATGCAGTGAATATCTTTCTCAGCAAGTGGGATGGAATTCACGCCTTACGACGTACTCCGGATGCAGTCAGAGCTCTGCAAACGAGATTAACTCTCGAAGGCAAGGCCTACAAATGGTGGATGTCTCTCAAGGAGAAGAACATCATACCATAGAGTTGGGCAGCTTTTGAAGCAATGTTTAGCAAGGAATTTTTTCCTACAAATGAGGCCGATCGGAATTGGACGGCTTGGGACACATGTTCTATGCGCCAATACCCATCACTCCTTGAATATATCTCTCACTATCGGGATGGTATCCTCAAGTTGGAAGGCTTGGATACCTTTCAACAAGTAGCTCACACATATTAACGTCTCACCTCAAGCGATGAGCGGGACTTTAAGGCCTCCCAGTCTACAGGCTCTCCTGAAGCATCAAGATCATTCAATACTTCATAGATACCTCTGCGATATCCATCTGTCTCTCCTGGCGTGTTGGGGCTCGATGCATCATAAGATTCTACGTTTATACAAAAATCAAAGTAATAAGAATACATGAATTATCGCGTTTTCAAAAACGCCATAGTTAGGATTGGATTAGAAACTCACAAACCCATAGCGAAAGGTGTCGAACCTCCACTTCCAAGATGAGATGTCCCCCTGGTCATCTGTCGTATCTGTGCGGCCTGACGCTGCTGTTTGAATCGCGTGTTCGTTGTCTACTCATCCTCCTTGATCTGCAGCCACCTCTCGTGTGGGATGCCCGAAGGCTTCGGCGAGCCGGTCCTAAAAGCCTGCCGAGCTGCATCTCATCGATGTTTCACGGTGTCCTGTGCAACACCCTTGATCCACCTCCTCGGAACAACCTTTGAACCTGGAACATGCTGGTACTCTCTCAGGATGGTCTCCACTATGTAACTGACTTTTTCCTCATCCTGCTCAAGCCAATGCGTCAGAATGCTGGTCGAAAACTGTAGCTCCGCCAGCTAGAGAATCCGCTGTCTCATCTCAGTCCCAACTCTATCCATGTCAACTAAACCATCTGCCCGTACAGTATAGAGCTTGGAGGCACTAGGATCGTGTGCCCCCCAAGGTGTCCGAGGTGTGCCAAGAGGTATGTCAAGAGGTGTGCCTAGGTAGGACGGGGGTCGTGAGCGAGGAGGGGTCGAAGCATCTGTGGACCCTCCTCCACAACAACCACCACCTCCACCTAACGATCGTCGAGATCGGCAAGTGCGCCTGTGCTATGGAGATGAGGACGTACCCACCTCTGCCGCACCCCTAGGTGTCGAAGCGGCCGTGATGGGAGAAGCAAGCGTGGTACCCGTAGGCATCCCCCCTCCCCCCCCTAGGCGTCGGACCCTCGGGTGTGAAGCCAGGAGGCGTAGTACCCGTGCCTCTAGCTACCCAGTACTGAGAAGTATCTGCCATCTGAGCAGGCGTCATCCGTGTGACGAAGCCCATGAATGCATCTGCACTCATAGAAGCGGAATCTGGAAATTGGTCTGCCATACTAAAGTCCTGCACAAAGAAAGTAAAATAAAGTGTCAGAACACCTTTGTTTAAATTAACTTTAAGCTTAATTTTAAATCAACGTCTTCACACAAACACTTACAGGCCTGGACGAGTGAGGCATCATCGATAAGATCTTGCACCGTATCATCGTCTATCTCTAATTGCAAACATAACTCTGCCCCAACTCGTTCTGGCAGATTGTCTTCATCCATTGCATCTTCATCTACAAGTGTCAATTCTGCCTCATCCGCATCATCCCTCATATATCTGTCAGCTTCCTCTGCCATACCTTCGTCCATCTCATCTAATGTCATAGTAGTATGGACGTCGTCTGACTGACTTTCCTCCAGGAGTTCTTGCCCTTCAAATACTTGTTTATTTCTTGGAGCAACCTGAACCACAAACCACCATTGTCGCTCTTGAGGGTGCGGTACAAAGACCACTTGCTCGCAATGTTCGGGAAGAGCAAATGTATCACTCACATCTGTCCAAATCTTTGTAGAATCTATTTGCACAAGTTGTTTTCCATCTCTGCGTACCGTTGCATTGCGACCAGAAGTAATCACCTTGAACCACTTCACATCCAACTAAAACATCTCAAACCGCCTGAAGCTGACTTTCAGGATATCTGACACCAGACCATAGTAATCCAGGTTGTTAGTTCTCTCATTCGTGTCTCTGGCACTGGCCCTGCTCTTTTGCATGAAACTAACCATTACCCCACTATCAAACGTGTTTCTTTTGCTATCAAATTGTTGTGTTCTGAAATGCTTTCCATGCGACCACAGTGCCATGTATGTATGATACTTCCAGTCACATCCAATAGCCAGCTCTTCCTCTTCTAGAGATACGGGTTCTCCGATCTATCGAGTTGCTCTCACTGTCTTGTCCAACCATGCCATTGTAAGAAATTCAGGCAGAGGAGCGAGATAGTCTGGCAAGGATAAGTCTCTAGTCGTTCGGCTTCGCCTGAAATCGTGTCGCTCCCTATTGCATCTCTCTTTCTCTTCTTTGTACCTTTCAAGCCATTTTGCATCGGCGCTGAATTTAGTATACATAACTTCTCTCTCTATATATTTATTTCTCTCTCTCTCTCTCTCTCTCTCTCTCTCTCTCTCTATATATATATATATATATATATATATATCACTCTCTCTCTCTCTCTCTCTCTATATATATATATATATATATCACTCTCTCTCTCTCTCTATTTTCCTATATCTCTATCTCTCCCTCTCTCTCTCTCTCTCTCTCTCTCTCTCTCTCTCTCTCTCTCTCTCTCTCTCTCTCTCTCTCTCTCTCGCTCTCGCTCTCGCTCTCTACTTCCCTCTCTCTCTCTCTCCATCTCTCTACTTCCCTATCTCTCTACATACTGATCGAATGAGCGACTGAGCTAGGGAGATCCAGACGCCCATGACTGCGGAGGCCAGACTACACAACATCAACAGAGGCTGCATCAGACGATCCTAGTCACTTTGGCTCGACATGCACAACGCCCAGTCAGACTACTGACCATGGAGGAGATTGATGAGGTCCGCCAGCGACGACAAATGCTGAATCTCCTATGATCTACCTATCCCAGCTAGCTATTTTAGCTGCTTAGTCCACACCCAACAGTTTAGGATTCCATAATATTTTATTTTGTCATTTTGTCATCTTGTTATTCTGACTTTGTATCAGATCCACCACATTGTAACTTTCTGGTCTCATAGGTCACTTTGGCCTTTTGAAGACATTAATATAACATTTCATTTCATTTCTTTCTTTAATTTTAATTTTTTACGCATACATTAATTCTCTCTCTCTCTCTCTCTCTCTCTCTCTCTCTCTCTCTCTCTCTCTCTCTCTCTCTTTCTCTCTTTAGTTTTAATTTCCTATGCATAAAATTTTCTCTCTCTATCTCTCTCTTTAATTTCTTACACGCACACACACTTCTCTCTCTCTCTCTCTCTCTCTCTTTCCTACACACACACACGCCTCTCTCTCTCTCTCTCTCTCTCTCTCTCTCTCTCTCTCTCTCTCTCTCTCTCTCTCTCTCTCTCTATCTCTTTCCTACACATCCACACACGATGTGTAGAGAGAGAGAGAGAGAGAGAGGGGGGGGGGGGGGGGGGGGGGGGGGGGGGAAGAGTGCCATAATACCTGCGCAGCAGGTTTCGGCCAAGCTCTGAGCGCGCGCATTGAGGGCGAAAATGGACCCTGTGCGCGGGTTCCCTTTTTTTCCCCCCAATTTTTTAGCGTCGAAAAGTGCATCGATATACGCATCAAAATAGCCATCGATATACGCGTGGAAAATTTTGCCTTTCCACGTGCATATCGACACACTTTTCGATGCGTATATCGACGGGGTCAAAGGACGTCGATATCTGCGTGGAAAGGTACGGGCGTCGATATATAAGGCGTCGATAACTTTGGGTTATGTTGTAGTGATTGCATTTTTTCTACTATTAATTTGACGCTAGCTCTAACCTAACCTATAATAGTTATGTCTAAACTATAATCTAACCTAGCGTAAAACCTATACCTGACCTAACTTAATGTAACCTAACTTATAACCTAAACCTAACCTATAACCTAACCTAACCGAAGTCCGTTTGTGTTTTTAGAAGTACACGAGTCATATTTGAAGTCCGTTTGTATTTTTTTGACTATTATGCCGTCAATAGCTCTAACCTAACCTATAACCTAAATCTAACCGGACCTAACTTAACATAAAAACAAAACAATGGTGAGGCATTTAGTAAAATGAAAATCCATACAGCTTGCCCACAATGCATATGCAATGTGGGAAAGCTCTATGGCTTGCCAATTTGGCAAACGGCTCACCATTGTGTTGTTTTTAGAGTTGCGAAGCAATTTTATGGCCTGAAAACCGCTCGCAGACATATAGACAACATAATGGCAAGCCGTTGGCAATATGGCAAGCCATAGAGCTTGCCCACAATGCATATGCCCTGAGGCCAGCTTTATGGCTTGCCATATTGCCAAACGGATCGCTATTGTGTTGTTTTTAGGGGCACGAGGCAATTTTAGCGCTTGAAAATCACTCGCAAACATATAGACAACACAATGGCCAGCCATTGGCAATACGGCAAGCCATAGAGCTTGCCCACAATGCATATGCGTTGTGGGAAATCTCTATGTCTTTCCGTTTTGCCAAACGGATCTCCATTGTGTTGCTTTTAGGGCTGCTTAGCTAATTTAGGGCTTGAAAATTGCTTGCGGTCCTAAAAACAACACAATTTCGAGCCTTTTGGCAATACAGAGAGCCATAGAGCTTGCCCTCAATGCATATGACTTGTGGGTAAGCTTTATGGCTTGCCGTATTTCCAAACAGATCACCATTGTGTTGTTTTTAGGAACACGAGGCAATTTTAGAGCTTGAAATTGGCTCCCAAACATATAGACAACACCATGGCGAGCTGTTTGGCAATACGACAATCCATAAAGCTTGCCCACAATGCATATGCATTGTAAGCAAGATCTATGGCTTGCCGTATTGCCAAACGGCTGGCCATGGTGTTATTTCCAGGGCCGCTTAGCTATTTTAGGACTTGAAAACCGCTCGCGGATATATAAACAACACACTGGCGAGCCGTTGGCAATATGGAAAGCCATAGAGCTTTCCTACAATGGATATGTATTGGAGCCCCATTTGTCCAACTGTTGTAATGAGGCCATCTTGTAAAGCATATCAAATTCCCATTTTATGTCAAAGACATCTTATCATTTTGATCCATTCGTCTGGGTCATGTAAATATTAATCAGTTAGTCAGTACTCAGATTTGTTCCCACTTTGTAATAATGAGTAAGAGAACCCCATGTACATTTTTGAGCTAAGGTGACTAAAGTATAAAAGTCACCTTAGAACCATTTTGGGGATAACATTGTTTTTTAAGTATTAATTCTGTGTCGTACGAGTCTGAGAGAGAGAGAGAGAGAGAGAGCAAGAGAGAGAGAGAGAGTCTTATCCTCTTTGCTACGCGCTTCTCCCTCACTGGATTCACAACGTGACTACACCATCACGGTAGTATCTCCGAGAGCTATGCACCCACGCCACGCATTCACATTTTTGAGCTGTTCGCGATCGATCCTTCCTCGAGCTTGTTTTGTTTGTAAGTAGCACAAACAATGTCTATTTTCAACAATCAAGTGCTTTATGAAATGAGAAAGAGATTAGCTACACATAGATACTCATGAACTTAAGTTTCACCCACTTTTGGATTATGACCTGTTACTCTATCGGGTTTGTATTCGAGATAACTGGGGTTCAAATCTGGTGAGATTAGACTTATAGGTAAGTATATCCTAGTGAGTGGATGGTTCCTACAAGGTTTGATGAGATTCCGAGTTCATTGGAAGTGTAAACGGTGTTGTGAGCGGTTAGGGATAGAGTGGGTTGCATTCTACCAGGGTTAGTGATTGATGCATCATAAAAGTGCATATGTGTAGATTGGTCTCAGCCTGACAAGCTAACGAGATTGCCTACATGCACCTAGGGGTTAGTCGTGTCATCGGATGATAAGTATGTTGTCTGTGTTGTGCCTGTGAGTATGAACGGGAATGTAGTTTAGCCCTAAAACATTGGCGCCGCTGCTGGGGACACAAGACCTTAAGTAGGGAGATCTACGTCACTCGTGTGATGGTTATCTTACTTTAGTTTTGACTAGAGAGAGCTTAAACTTTTAGAACAAGATCCAGGATAGAGTATCCTGAGGTCTAGTGAATAGCCAGGAAGCCTGTGTCTTGCCGAGGGTCTGCGACTAGTTAGATTTAGTTAAGTAGGATAATGTGGAGTTATGGGTTTTGGTTTTGAGTGCTTGTTATACTTGTGTAGAAATAGAGTAGAAAAACGCTGTAAAAACGCAAGAAACAAACAAAAAAAAGCAACAATAAGGCTGTTTGCTTGCCTTGAAAGCCAAACCCACACCATATACCCTTGAAGGGGGTGAAAAAAGTAGACATTGAAATTTATGATCCAACACTTGAGAAAACATAAAAATTGCGACCAAAACCAACAAAAAGAAACAGGTGATTGTCATAAGAAACACTAAGTGAACCTAAAGAGGCCAAGAAGAGATATAACCATTAGCCTAGGGCAAACTGACAGTGTCAGGTGGTACGAGTGATATTCACAAGTTTAAGATGAAGTGTCATCAAATTTTCATCACTTCAAGTGCATTTGAGTTGTGAATTACCATAGAAGAGTGAAATTTGTTAAGTGCTTGAGTCTAAGGTCAAAATAAGTCCAAACTTCATAAAACTTGGGGGATAGACTTATATGGGCACAAGGAACACAACTATGCAAAAACAGACAAACATTAAATCCCCATTGCTCTCTGCCTAGTCTATCGCGATAGACTGATGAAGGTGGTGATTGACTAACAACAAGGGAAAACCTTTATACCACAGGTTTAACACATCAATACAAGGGTACTCACAAAAATTGAGTGAAACTGAAAACCATCTTGACCACAAAACTTCTTAACTGGTGTTTTAGAGTTTGAATTCAGAGACAAGGGCAAGAAGGCTTTGACCAAATGTCTAAACAATACCAAAATTTGTCAATGCACTACACAAGGAGAGGCTGAACCAGCTGTGGAGAAAACTTGAGAAAAATGCTAAAAAGGGAGAAAATTGCCAGTCTATCGCGATAGACTAAGGAAACTGCTGCTAAGGACCATATCTTCCAAATTTCCCCTAGGGAGAGCTTTATCAGAGTCTATACAGCACACACACCAAATTTCAAGGCATTTAGACCACTGAAAGTTAATCTAAGGCCAAGATAGAGAATCAGGCTCTGACTAAAATGCTAAAATGGGACCAAAACCCAACCCAAGTGTCTAAACTTCATAAAACTTGAGGGATAGGCTATAGAGGGTAACTAGAACTCAAGGGTGAAGTCACAATTTTGAATTGACTAGTGCTGAGCAAATTGTCAGTCTATTGCGATAGACTAAGAAAGTAGTGATTCAGACATATTTTGCAAATTGTGACTTTACTGCTAGGACATACTCTCCATATATATCCCAACCATCATTTCATATCTGAAATTGGACCACCAGAAGGCTGACTAAGTGGTTGTTGTACATATTTGAAAGATTTTTGGTAATTCAGGGAAAAACCCTTGTGAACAGACTAACCATCCTTGTGTAGATCCTAGAAGGAGATCATCACAAAGCCGCACAAGAAGGAGTCCAAGTAAGATTTAAGTTTGAAATCCAACTTTCATTCTTATGTATTTAAGGTCAAGAGCCTTTGTTAAGTCGGGAACTAAAAGTGTCAAAAGTCAAGTAAGCACCATGTCCACCAAAGAGAGTGTAACTCAGACGAGACTAGACCCATTAGCACCGATCATTGAAGAGGGTAGTGATATTGACACTTTGTCGGAAAAGTCCTTCTTCATGATGGGGAGTCAACAGCCAGGAGGTTTCAACGGTGAAGGACCAATGCCAGGGGGGAGCACCTCCCTACATCCTTTAAATGAAACCAAGTTCACTATAATCTTCTTGGAAGTAACTAACTCGAGGGGAGCCTTAGTTTATTCTGACTATCGGAGACGCAAGTGTATTTGTATTGAAGAAAGACCCGCTCAGAGACTAGAGATAATTCGAGTCTATGATGATGGAGACAGATTCCAAGATGAAAAGGGGAACCACTATCTGATAGTGAGTAACCCTGAGGATTACAACAGATATGGGGATAATGTGGCAAAAGGGAAAATGGTTTCAGAAACCCAAGAACCACCTCCTAACATTGATCGACCTGGAGTGCTTTTTATGTATGATAAGAAAACAGCCAGGGTCCCAACCTATAATAAGAATGTAGGGATTTACAAGCATGAAAGCGAGGGAATTGTCTCTTACTTTCGATGCAAGGAAACCTACCCAAACGAATTAAGAAAAGAAAAGGTTCTTTACTTATTTTCTTATGAAACTGCTATGGGGAAGGATATTGTTTTTGTTGACAGATATGGGCGAGAATACAAACGTATTCTCCCAGAGGAGGTTGAAAAGGCAACAGTTCCGGGAGCATTGACCTATGGCCCCGACGAAGTAACAAGAACCACCTACACCCCTAGCAAGTCGACAAATCCCTTTTCGGAAGAGTATGACGCTACCTCACATTCTACCCGACAATCGACGTCCAACTACTAGGACCAACCAGCTACTCATCCATCATTGCAGGCATGGCTTCGACAGAGTGCTACATTAGAACAAGACCAAACCCGAGAGGGTTATCAAACCGCACAAGGGCTAAGGGATTTACAAGAACCACCACTCTATGCACAGTATCAAGGAGAGAGTAAGCCAAGGACTCAGGGGTGAACTGAGCCTCAAAGAACACCCCTAGAACGAGTTCGGAGAGATAACCCATCTATCGCGAGAACTGTTAGAAATTATGGCTTAGGAGCACCATTGGGAGAGGAACGGGGCCACTACAGAAGACCAGAGGAGGTATATCGACTAGGACGGGGAGATCCCATGATGAGATTTGTAGAACATCGTAGAATTAGACCTTCTTAAGTGCAAAAGGGTGAAAGCATGTTAACCTGTCACACTTTTTGTGCTAGTTAGCAGTTTCAAGTTAGCACATTTTCAAAAAGTTGGGCGTTCGGTAAATTTTTTACAAATAATATCAAAATTTGTCGGAGGTTGTACATCTTGATTCCTTGTTTCAAGTGCTTTCTATTGATATATCATATGTCATAGATCTTGGAGATGTAGCTCAAGTTATTGTACTAGTTAGCATATGTCAAAATTGTGCTAGTTAGCATTGTCCGGGACATAAAAAAGCATGATAGGTTAACATGCTTTCACCCAAAAATGGGTAAACAAGAAATATACGGGAAGCAGGGATCCGAGAGATCATGTAGCAGCCTTTGTGCATGTAATTAGATCTTAAGAGGTGTTAGACTTTCCTACCCAATTTGCAGGATTCGGTTTAACCTTAGAGGATGATGCTATTACATGGTTTGACTCAGTGGAGCGAAGAGACTTTGAGTCTATGGAGGAAGTGTTTGACGAGTTTATCGAGTAATTCTCACAAAGGGGAATAGCTCATAATACAGTCTCACAAATCCATAAATTCAAACAGAAATATGTGAAGGAGTACGAGCGGAAGTGCGACGCGAGAGAGAGTGCGAGAAGAAGAGCACGACGATATGGCGAACTCGCTCTACTATAATGTGTAGAGCATAGTGAGTTCTTATTAGGTTTTTACAAAAGAATATGTGTACATACCTGGCGGCCCGCCCACTTACCTGGGCGACCACATTGGGCTTTATACCCCAACAACCTCCCACTTAAAGTCCAATGTGGTACTTTAAGTGTGAGAGAAGCTACTATACAAGCTAATATACAAGAGATGTAGAGAAGTGATGTACTACCCTACACCTAACTGCTTGCGAAAATGCGCAAAGCTCTCTGAGGGAAGTCCTTTTGTAAGTAGATCAACAGGATTTTCTGTGGTGTGAACTTTGACAAGCTGAAGTTTCTTATCCTCGAGCATTTCCCTGATGAAATGATACTTCACATCCACATGCTTTGTCTTTGAGTGATAAACTGGATTGCGAGCCAATTGTATAGCACTTTGACTATCACAATATAACACATGCATCTCTTCTTTGATTCCCAAATCTGTTACTAGTCGATTAAGCCAAATTGATTCTTTGCATGCCTCTGATGCTACAACATATTCAGCCTCTGTAGTAGACTGAGTAACACAATCTTGTAATATAGAACGCCATGATACTGCTCCACTAGCCAATGTAAAGACATACCCTGACGTAGACCTTCGGTTGTCTAAGTCACCTGCATAATCTGAGTCTGTAAAACCCTTTACACTTAGCTCCTGACTCCCATAGCATATATGCATACTCTTCGTAGCTTTCAGGTATCTCAATATTCCTTTCACTGCCTCCCAATGTTTCTTTCCTGGGTTTGACATGTATCGACTTACTACTCCCACTGCAAATGCAATGTCTGGGCGAGTAGCAGTCATTGCATTTATCAAAATACCCACTGCAGAAGCATATGGAATCTTATCCATTTCAACCTATTCTTCCTCAGACATAGGACAATCTTGTTTGCTAAGTTTCACATATGGTGGCAATGGAACACTCAATGCCTTTCCCTTCTCCATATTGAAACGTTGCAAAACCTTGTCAATATACTCTGTTTGAGATAACCAAATCAACTTCTTTGATCTGTCCCTCTCAATGCGCATACCAAGTATATGACTTGCCTCACCCATGTCTTTCATGTCAAACGATTTTGCCATCTTTGACTTCAAAGATGAAATTTCTTCCAAGTGCTTGCCAGCAATCAACATGTCATCCACATACAAAATAAGGATCAGCCAACTGCCATCCTTAGCCTTCTTTGTATATAGACACTGATCGAACTCACTACGTTTGTAGCCTTGAGAAAGCATATACTTGTGGAATTGATGGTACCATGCCCTCGGTGATTGTTTTAAGCCATAAAGACTCTTTAACAACTGGCATACCCAATCTTCCTTGCCTTTCTCAACAAATCCTTCTGGCTACTGCATGTAAATTTCCACATCTAAATCACCATGCAAGAACGCCGTCTTGACATCCATTTGGTGCAACACCAAATCTAATATGGCAACCAATGCAAGAAAGCATCTCAATGTAGTCATCTTGACCACCGGAGAGAAGACTTCATCAAAGTCAATGCCTTGTTCTTTCTTAAAGCCCTTGTCAACAAGCCTTGCTTTGTACTTTGGCTGACTATCATGAGCGGTGATCTTATACCTGTAAACCCATTTACAAGGTAGAGCCTTTTTGCCCCGTGGTAATTTAACTAGCTTCCATGTCTGGTTTTTATGCAGAGCTGTCATCTCTGACTGCATGGCCAATTGCCAATTCCCGGAGTCCTTCATTTGCACTTCTTCCTTGTAACATGAAGGCTCATTGCAATCAGTCAACATGACATAGTTCATAGATGGAACAAACCTATCAGGAGGTCGCGTGACACGTCTAGATCTACGCACAATCGGTGGCTCAGGCTCAGCCACAACCTGTGGTTCCACTCTATCCTGTCCTTGCTCCTCTTGAGCCCTGACATTATGTCTTGCACGTGTAGGTCCATCTTCTTAGAATAAAACTCTTCTAATCTCCTCAACCCTCTCTGGTTTAGAATGATATTTGGATTCATTAAAGTGAACATCATTGCGGCGGACAACCTTTCTGGATTCGGGATCCCAAAGTCTGTACCCCATCTCACCAGAATTACCATAGCCTAGAAAGATGCACTTTCTACTCTTTGGCTCAAGTTTGTTCCTAAATTCCTTTGGAACGTGAGTATATGCCTCACAGCCAAAGAATCTGAGATGCTTGTATGAGGGCATTTTGCCTAACCATACCATCTCTGGCACTGAATCCTTCTGCAAAACCTTGCTAGGAGATCTATTTACAAGATGAATAGCTGTTGATACAGCTTCAGCCCAGCTTCAGCCCAAAACACATTTGGCAGTTGTGCATTAGACAACATACTTTTGACATAGCTGTGAAAGAAGAGCCATTATGAAACTTCAATTGAACATCTCCAACACCTAAGATCTCACATGTCTGCTCATTGCCTAGCCGAACATGATCTTTAGTGGTCACATAAGAAGTAAACCACTCCTTGTTTGGAGACACATGAAGTGATGCCCCTGAGTCTATAATCCAGTCACTCAGTGCATTTCCATCAGATGCTGTAAGAAGAGCTGAGTCCATTGTATTCTTCAAGAAGTAGATGTCTCCTGACACTAGACTGTCATCCTCTGCAACAGTGTTTGTCACATTTATTTCTTGAATCTTCACTGAGGACATGTTCTTCTCACCATGGTCTTCAGCTTTCTCTTTTCCTTTTTCTGCTTTCCATTCTCTGCAGTCTCTTTTCATGTGACCCTTCTTGCCACAATGGTAGCATTCTATGTCACTCTTGCCTTTAGCACTGCGGGACTTGCTACGAGGCTGATTCCTCTTTCCACCTTCGTACTTTTCTTTGGTCCTTTCCCTAACAACTAAGGTTGTTCCTTTGCCTTTTTCGATCCATTGTCTTTCTATTGGTTTCTTCAGTAAGCAGACTTCCTTCTACACCTGCTATGTTCAAACCATCTGGAGGTGCAGAATTACTCAAAGGTGTGCGAAAAGTGTCCCAACTTTCCGGCAATGTGATCAACAGGAACATAGCTCTAACAGGTTCATCAAACTTGATACCTTGAGCTGACAACTGACTATAGATTGTGTTGAATTCATTCAGATGATTGGACATAGGTGTCCCTTCTTTCATCTTCAAGTCAACAAGCTTCTTAAGCCAGTATACCTGTGAAGCTGCACTCTGCTTCTCATAAAGATCACTAAGCTTTAACCATGCTTGATAAGCCGACATCTCGTCTGCTACATTGAAGTAAATGCTTTCTTCCAAAGTCAACATAATGGTAGAAAGTGCCAATTCATCCATTTTGCTCCATTCATCTTCGTCCATATCTTCTGGTTTTATCCCATTGAGATTTATAGGTTTTATCTGCTTCTTTTGTACCAACACGTGCCAAATCTGCTTCTTCCACAATGGGAAATTGGTTCCATCCAGCTTCTTGATATTGTAAAGAGCAGTGTCCTGTGATCGAGCCATAGCTACGCTTCACAGTAGTTTACTTTCCTGGGAAAAATTCGGCAGAGTTTCCCCTGTAAACTGACCTCTGAACCAATATCAACCTGTCAAATGAACCAAGAAAGCTTCAGATTTTGCATAAATTTCGGCAGAGTCAACTTTGTAAAATGGCTCTGGTGTACTCAAAAAACAGACCAAAAAACAGCTCAAAAAACACTGTCTCTCTGACACTGTAAGCTGCGGGTAAACCTGTCCTGCACCTGTACTGTCTCTCACTGTCTTGTAAGCATAGACTGTGACAATGCCTCAACGACACTAAAGAAAGATGCAATCCCAACTGTCTAACTCACAATCAATACATCCTAGCTGTCTATCTAAGGGTGCTCGAGGGATCGCTCCAAGACCTGTATCACCGAAAGGATCTCAACATTCGAGAATCCCCTAGCTGAATAAAACCTCACTCGACCCTCAGCAAAGGCTGCAGTAAATCTGACAGTACATAGACTTCCCACAAAGTCATACATCCACAAATTTCCCACTGTATGCTGTAACCGCTGCGGCGGTTGTTTGCTGCGTGACTCACAGCCAGCAAACCCTCAACAGACATACATCATCTCTGACAGTACATCCCATGTGGAAGTACCTGCAATGTCAGGATGAAATCTGGAATATCAAGCAGCAAACACAAGCTACCTGATGAACTAGTGGATGTCGCCTACAATCTATGTGTAGATGCGCCCGTGTCGTATGTGACACGCCTCCAAGAACTGTGAGCCGTCCTTCAATGTGTAGACAGCCACAAATCAACACTCTGGGAGTGTCGATATCCTCAGCACCTGTAGTCGTAGGCCGAAAACCCCAAATTTTCAGAGTCGGATCTGCATCTGCTGAGACCACGTAGTCGAAAATGGTCTGCGTAGAACTTTGTCGAAGTCGAACGGTGGCCGAGATGACCTCAGAATGAAATTCTGACAACACCGGGCCCCTCGGGTCCGCCCACGAGATTTGGGGTTGTGTCTTCGCCTGTCGAATTTCACTCCAATATGAGTTGGTGACTCTAGCCTCTTGTAGTGCTGCCTCGAGCCTTGATCTGAGCTCTGATACCAGTTGAAGGAGTACGAGCGGAAGTGCGACGCGAGAGAGAGTTCGAGAAGAAGAGCACGGCGATATGGTGAACTCGCTCTACTGTAATGTGTAGAGCATAGTGAGTTCTTATTAGGTTTTTACAAAATAATATGTGTACATACCTGGCGGCCCGCCCACTTACCTGGGCGACCACATTGGGCTTTATACCCCAACAAGATGGAGAGTCTGTGCGAAAGGCAGCCCTCCGATTAAAAAGATATGTTAAGTTCTGCCCCGTGGAAGAACTTCCAACTCAGTCGAGACTTATGCTTATATTTATCCAAGGACTAAGGAATGCAGATCTTCAGAAGGACTTACATATAAAAAGGAGCACGACGTTGAATGATTTAACCAAGGAAGCTCTATACCTTGTGGACAATTGTGCGGTCTACAAAGAGGGTGAGTTCAAGGATCTTGATGATGATTCTTCCTCGCAACAAAGCGGAAGCAAGTCTGCTAAGACAACACCGAAAGGAGAAGTAGCGGTAAGCCAAGAGCAGCTTGTAGAGGAAGTGCTTAAAAAGATTAACTTGTATTCCAAACCACAAGCTAAAGAACCAAAATGGTGTGCGATTGAACAAAAATGGACAAACCATGGGATGGAGGAGTGTTATTATAACAAGGGATATGTGAGAGAACGACCATATGCTCCGCAAGCTCAGGCGACATCCCCTCAAGTCCCACCGATGCCTAGATATCAGATAGGCAACCCTACCAGGACCTGTAGGTGTAGAAAGACCACAACCAATGTTGGGACAACAACCACCCCTACCAGGATTACGACCAGTCGGCATAAGATACACACCCACAGTAAGTGAGTCGGATGAGAAGGCTTTGGTACCTATGCATGCATACTACGACGAGCCCAATGGATATGCGGCGAACTCTGTCTATTATCCACAGGAAGAACCCTCTACACCAGAACCATGGAGCATGATAGGAAATACATGACCACCAACTGTTGCACAGTCAGCGGGGGAAGGAAGATATAGCTTGGATGAAAGAACACTGTTGTTCATAGCCAACGGAGGTATGAGCGGGCAAAGAATTGCGAACGAACAAAGAGGGGCTCCAGGAGCACCTCAACAGCCTAAAGGACCATGCTACAAGTGTGGTGGAGACCATTGGCTAAGGGACTGCCCTCATGACGAAATCATTAGGGTCAACACATATTGCACCGAGTGTGGAATTACTCACTTGATCCCTGATTGCCGTGAGCAAAGGAGAAAAAACTACCTTGAATATGCTGGGAGCTTTGCCTTCCAGTGGAGGGTCAGAAAACGAAACTCTGATTCCTGTTAAGTTCTTGACGAGAGCCCAAGCAAAGAGAAATGACAATCAGCCCAAGAGTAACGATGAAAATCAGGAAGAAATCAAGACTGACAAGTCTAGCGTCAATCGTGATAATCCTTGGAAAGAACGAAGAGCAAAAATGAAAGCTAGACGTGAGCAAAAACAAAAAGATGTAGAAGCTGAGCTAATGATAGCTCGAGAGAAACTTAAACAGCAAAGAGAGTCCGACTCTCTAAAATCAACGGAGGGTCCAAGAAGTGCAAGCTCAGGAGGGTCGGTATTGGTAGATAAGATCAATGAACCCTTAGATGCAATCTTGCAAGCATATGAAGCAAGATTGAAGAACAGATAGACTCTAGAGCAAAGGTGGATGACATATCCATATCCAGAGATAGAAAAACAGAGACTAGAGATGTGCAAACAGCTGATTGAAACTGCACACGCTTTATTGGAGCCTCCACCTATGGAAGTGGGGGATAGAGTAATCAAACCACCAAACAATGAAACACCTCACAAAATTGAACAAAGGATACCCGACAAGATAGAAAACGTTAAATCCTTGTCGGATGTAGAGGATGCAAGAAACATGCCTAATAGCACTGATGAATCACTGAAATATTTTCCACCATATACCCCTATTGTGGAAGAAAATTGGCCTAAAGAGCTATGGGAAACGGTGAGAAAAGATCAAGAAAAATATGAGACAAAAACAGTCGAGTCGGCGCCTTTCTTGGAGTTGAACTTGAATAAGCCTCCATGGGATTTAGACGTTAAATCATTTCAAGGGGATAATGGTTCAGTTGCATCCCAAGATAGCAGACCAACATCACTCAGAACTTTGCCATCATATATTGGGGACTATGAGGCAAGGTCAGAAATTCAAAGAGTACCTTCTCAAAGAATAGGCAGGTCAAATCAATTGGACACTAAAATCCTGACAGACTTGTTGACCACTCCGGTCAAGTGTACAATCACATGGCAGAATTGTTAAAAATTAGGCCAAGCATGTGGACGGAAGTGGGAAAATGTCTTGAAAAATTTGGTATAAGGACGCCTCTTAAGTTCTTCGAAACCGAGCTTAATGACATAGAACCGAAGAAAGTAAACACTAGACAAGTGCCACTCAATAAGGTAGGAGAGTATTGTGAGGGTGAAGACGGCAACACAACCCTACCAGTTGAGTATAACGGCATAGAGACTAAGGAAATACTTGATAGCGGAGCTGGCATTGCCATTGCGACCAAAATGCTATGGGAAAAATAGGGAAAACCAGCAATACGAACAACTAAAATGAAATTGCAGCTGGCGGATGGGCACATAGAAATGCCTATAGGATTGCTTGAGGCAATTGTGGTATCTTCCTGTGGCATGGAGTACAAACATACCTTTGCCATAGTAGATTTTGGCAAGAAGAACAACTATGAAATTATCCTTGGTAGGCTGTTCATGAGGCAACTCAAAATGGTGCAGGACTGGGGGTATGATTATTTGTATCTAAGACATGCTGAAACTACTACACGAGTAAACATGAAAAATCGTAGCTACCATGATGTCACAAGAACCCCTGTGGAAGAATTTGACTCAGCCACCATTAGTGGATCGGAAGTCCCAGCGTGGCTTTGTAAGAAAAAGGAGATATGGATGTGCGGGGCATCTCAATGTAGTGAATTTGACCACAATGAAAAGACACTAGAGAGGGTCTTGGAAGACGATGCATATATACGAGAACCGTTTCCTGAAGAGAAGCTCGAATCCCTAGAATGGTCTCAAATTTTGGCTACATTGGATGTATGCGTCAATGAAGTCACTCCCACCAAATTTTGTGATGAGAATGGCTACGATATCATACCATACTACATGTTGAGCAAAATTGTGGAGGAGGACGAGAACGATGGAGATACTGAGAATATAAGGATCAATAAAACAGAAACGAAACTTGAGATTAAGATAGTGGGCTATGTGGACATCCCCACTAAAGAAATCAATCAGGAGGGAGAAGAATTTTATGATTCTTCTGATCAAAGTGAAAACAAGGATAACGTGGATGACGAGAAGTCAGAAAATACGGAGGGAGACGACAATCAAGATCAAGACAATGATGTCTTCTACAATTTCCCAAACCAAAGTGAGAGACGCCAAAAAAGATACAAGAGTAAACGACACCATATCCGTCTACCAACCAGGCTGAGACCCATGCTGGAGTTTAGGGGTAAGACACATTTCCTTATGAACATTCATGTTGTTGATTGTGCTAAGGATAAAGTGTCAGGAAGATTTCTTAAGGTTGTTAAAGACTCAGGATTTAAGTCCACACTGTTGAGACCTAAGAAAACCAGCAAAGCAAAAAAAAAGAGTTGCATCAGAAAAACTGAATGTCTCTGGTGGTCCAATTATGACGAAAATTGAACGGAAAACGAGATACAATGAGTTGAAAAAAAAATTTAAAAATGTATGGACAACTGAAATGGAAAGTAGCGATGGAACAAACGCTAGTGATGAGAGTAAAAAGATAGATGTACCTCCTCACTATTGTACATACACCATTCAGGAAAGAAGATTGGTGGTTCAATAACCAATGAGAGAGCCTAAATCAAACGAGTCCTACGATGGGCCAGAGAACGCCAAGAAAATAGACTTAGCAGAGCCACAAGAAAGTCCTCGACCTGCTTACATTGCCACAGATCTAGGTCGGGAAGAAGAGGACTTACTGATCAAAACACTTAAGGAGTTTCGAGATGTATTTGCATGGTCGTACAAATATTTCAAGGGGGTGGATCCTAACATTTGTGAACATTCAATCCCTCTGAATTCTAATGCAAAGCCAAGCAAACAACGTCCATACACGTATAATGAGACATTCGCCAAAAGGATAAAAGAAGAGATAGACAAACTTGGAGGCCGAATTTATTTATGAGATAGAGCACACAGACTGGGTGTCCCCGATAGTGGTGGTACCCAAGAAAACCGGGAAATTACGAGTGTGTGTAAATCTCAAGAAGGTAAACGCAGCAACAATAAGGGACAACTACCCTCTTCCTATCACTGAACACGTCCTGGAACGAGTCTCTGGTTATAACCAATTGGGGGTCAAACTAATAGATCAATACAAAACAACATTTGCAACAGAATGGGGCATATATGCGTTTAGATTAATGCCATTTGGCTTGACCAATGCTCCAACCAAATTTCAGAGATTAATGACACATGCTTTCAAAGAATACTTGCGAATATTCTTGGATATTTACATGGACGACTTGTGTGTCTATTCTCTATTGAGAGAAGACCATATAGATCATCTTAGAAAGGTATTTGAAGAGTGCAGAACGTATAGGATTTGCCTCAACCCAGAAAAATGTGTATTCATGGTACGACAAGGTAAAATCTTAGGCCACATAGTGTCGGCTACTGGAATTACCACTGATGAAGACAAGGTAAAGGTGATCATAGAATTGCCAAGACCAAACACTGTACGAGAGGTACAATCATTTATGGGACATTGTGGATACTACTGACGTTTTATCTACATGTATACTGTAATAGCAAAACCCTTGTATAGTCTAATCACGCTCTTCAATTGGACCAATGAATGTGAGGAGTCATTCTAGAAACTAAAAGATGCACTGGTATCTGCACCAATTCTAAAAGCACCAGATTGGTCAAAGATCTTCCATGTACATGTAGATGCTTCGGCATTTGCAATAGGTTGTATATTAGCACAACCAAGAGAGGGTAAGACGGATTTTCCAATCAGTTATGCTAGTAGACAACTCAACAGTGCATAAAAACATTATACTACCACTGAAAGAGAAGGATTGGGTATGATATATGCGGTAAAGAAATTTCGGCATTACTTGCTCACAAACAAATTCACATTCTTTGTGGATCATCAGGCACTCTTGTACTTAGTAAACAAACCTTGTAACACAGGATGAATTGTAAGATGGTTCATTGTGTTGCTGGAGTTTGATTTTACGGTAGTAGTTAAGAAAGGAAAAACTCATCAAAGAGCAGACCACCTTTCTCGATTACTACATGGAGAAAAAGCTACTGGGGTAGATGATGATCTCCCAGACGCATACCTGTTTAATATAGAGATGGTACCGAAATGGTCAGAGCAAATTATTCCGTTGTTGACATATGGAATGAATCTTGACTGCAAACACACGGTGCAAGACGTTAGACAATCACGAAATTACACAATGCTTGCGGGAAGAATGTACCATCATGGAAACGATGGGATTCTAAGGTTGTGTATAGGCCTAGAGGAGTACGAAGCGTATCTAGAGGAGGACCATACACAAACAGGGGGATTCCATAGAGGAAATCAAATGATGTATGAACAACTAAGAAGACTTGGAGTGTATTGGCCAGGAATGGCAAGCGATGTAGCTAAGTACATCAAGAAATGCAACTTTTGCACATCCAATACTATTGTGGATTATGCCACATTATACCAAGTGACAGTAGCACCCTCATGGAGTCATGCTATTGTGGAATATTTGACTAATGAGGAGCTTCCAAGAGATTGTTCTAAAGCCAGACAAAAAGCTTTACAAATCGAAGCGAATAGGTATGCCCTCATTAGTGACCAATTGTATAAAAGAGGAACTGATGACCAGGTGAGGTTAGTTCCTCATGAAAATGACTACTTTCCATTATTGGAACAAGCTCATGCAGGAGGTCATTTTTCAGCAGAGAGAATCGTAAAAATCATTATGGTTGTAGGTATATGGTGGCCGACCATGATTCAAGATGCAACAAAATTCATGAAAAGGTGTGATGAATGTCAACGCACTAAGGTACCAGTTAAAAGAGACGAAATGCCTTTAAGGCCAATGATGAGTGCTCGAGCATTCGCTAAATGGGGATTGGACTTTGTTGGTCCTATCACTCCACCAGTGTATCGTTCACAAGTACAATATATCATAGTGGCCACGGATTACATGACCAAATGGGTGGAAGCAAAAGCCACAACGAAAGTAGACGCTAGAACCACGACACAATTCTTATATGAATATGTGTTTACACGTTATGGCCTTCCAATCGAGCTGGTGAGTGATAGAGGGACACACTTTGTAAATGAAGTTATTCAACATCTCTTAAATGAGTTTATGGTAATTCATCGCAAATCTGTACCCTATCATCCACAAGCCAATGGCCAAGCGGAAGCGACCAACAAAATATTGTGCACAGTTCTTACGAAACTGGTTAGTGAAACAAGAACAAATTGGGATCAGATGCTCTATTCTGCATTGTGGGCTTATCGAGTTGCATATAAAACAACACTCAATGCTATACCATTTAATATGGTATATGGGTTAAATGCAATATTGCCTATTGAATTTTTGATCCCCACACTAAGGGTAGCCACACAATTGAACTGGACGGGGCATGAACTTTCAGAAAGGTTAGAAGACCTTGAAAAATTAGATGAGTTACGACTCAATGCTGTAGCAGCCATATATGCAAAAAAAAGACAACAAAAAGAGTTTTTTGACAAACATGTCAAGAACAAGGACTTTAAAACGGGCGACTATGTCTTAGTATACACCCTTAAACAACATGCCAAAACGCTAAAGAAAAGGGGAATGGGGCCTTATTTGATCCAAGAAATATCGTCCAGTGGAGCAGTAAAACTGTCCACACTAGATGGAAAAGAAATGCCGAACTGGATTAGTGGGTGTCGTTTAAAAAAATATCATCTACCTTTAACACCGAAAATGTTATTTCAATTGCATTATGGAAAAGCCTATAGACAGGAACAACAAAGAATTCAGGACCAGGCACAACAAGAAGCCAAGGAACGGATTGCTAAACGAAAGCAGTTTCTCAGGAAAATAAACATGGTCACCCCAATGATGACTGACGAATATCCTCTTTGGACATCCCAAACAAACGAAGCGGATATACAAAGTGAAGAATTAGCAAAGACCATGACAGACTTTAGGGCTCAGGACGATAGCATCATTGACGACTTGGAAGATACGTGGTGTAGTCCTTACATAAAAGCTTATGTAGGCACAAAACAAGTTGAAATTTATGCATTGCTTGACACTAGAGCAAAAATGAGCGTCATCAGCTTTGAGCTCTTTCAGAAACTTGGACCAATGCGGACGATCCCAGAGACACACCGGTTGAAAGTAGCATCGGGTGATGAGGTGACCACGTTGTGGTCTATTATAATACCAATCACAGTGCAGGCACACCAGTACACTACAAAATTCCATGTACTGCCACCAAGTAAATCAGCAACGCCGTGTATCTTAGCAGTGTCATGGATGAAAGCTAATAGGGTATTCATTGATTTGGATACTAATGAAGCACTGTTCCAAAATGACAACTTTTCAGAACCCTTCTTATCATATAACCAATACATGTCAAGGAGGAAACATGAGTCAATACAACCGCAAGGATATGAGTTTACAAGTCCAACAATGTCTTATAAAAAATCAACAACCATGCAGGGAACCAGGCAAGTTTGGGTACGGCGTACAGATCTGGCTGAGGCACAATTACATAAAAAGAGGAAATACAAAGTTTGGATAAGGCAAGACAACCTAATTCCTATAAAAAAGGAGGCAGAAGAACATACAAAACACCAAAAGCCAGCAAAACTTCAAAGAACCACAATCAATCGGTTGATTACGCAACGGAATATATTGGTATGGCGGCCAAAATTGCCAATTCAAAACAGGCCAACAACACAACAAGGGAGGCCAAAGATGACCATCGAGCAGTTATCTACAACTGTCAATGTCAAGCCACATCATGCAAACAGCACAAGGAAACAAACAGAATCAACAACAAAAACTACAAGGATCTATAAGACCCAAGTTATCAAAGGAAAAAGAAAAAATGTTCCACTAGAAAATGCAACAAAATATAAGACAATATTGACTTCAAAGGATCCACATAACCCAATTCAAAACTAGTGGAAAACAATCAAACAAAGAGCGGCAGATTTACAACTACTCCTTGCAAAGAAAATCTGCCAGCCAACTCAAGCTACCACAGGAAACCTCAACGACAAATGCCTATAAGAGAATCGCTTATACCTTTCTCTTACACCGCATAAATTCTTTCTACATGCATTGACTGCACATGCATATAGGGCTATATTACAAGGCTTGCATTAGCACGAGTTCACACCCATGCACAACACATACCCTTGACGATACCCTGTCGTCCGGGAGGACTACAACTAGGAGGGGGGGAGGCATTCCAAATGCGGACTCATGACTCATGTCATATATTAGAGGGCAATGTTTGTGAGCAATTTTTCAACCATTTTTGCGTTTTATTGTGTGATTTTGGGAAAAAGAATATGCCCTCATAATTAATCCGAATTGGGGACAAAATCATCATACATGAGCCCCTAGGGATGTGTATAAACCATAAAGAGAGTTAAATCTGGCCAAAAAACGTCTAAAAACAGTAAAAAATAGGCCAAGGTTGATGATTATGAGTGAGAATGTACATAGACGGGAAAAAAGTGAGCTACAAAGTGTTTTGCTTTTCATAGGTATTTTTATAGGTTAGAATTGCTATTTTCGGGTTATTTTGGGATTTATTTGCTTTATTTTAGCCATTTTCTAGCAAAAATTATAGAAAAAAATCCGTAATCCAGATGGAAACACAAAAGAAGAGACGCCTGATCGGAGCAAGGTAAAGAAGACATAGAAAAAATAGGGACTACAAAGGTGACAGGGGAAAATGACCACCGTCATGAATGGACCTCCAACAAGAGAAATCTACAAAAATTGTAAAACTGGAGCAACCGAGGTCTAAATCAGGAAATTTGCGAGCCTAAACCGCATCTCGAAAAAAGTTATGGCCACAGGTAAAAGATGGGAAATTTTTGTGTCGGAGTCTCGTTAACATATAGAGAGGCTAGGCTAGAAATCTCTCATTTGAGCCATTTTCCATTGTGAGAGAGAGAGAGCTCCTACAGCAGTTGAGACTTCCAGAAGCTCATCCATCACGCACGGTCACCAGATCGACATCATATATGAGAGGTACGCTCGTCAACACTCACTCTAAGTGTTGTTTACTTCAGTTAGTCGCAAAACCTCACCAGCATCACAATCACAACCTGTGCACACATACGGTAGACCGGTTGTTAGGGAGACCTAGAGGCCACCAAATGGAACCAAAATTGAAAGGCACAATGCCTATAGCTTAGGGATCAAGCCTATGACCTCGGAAAGCGTGAAGGAAGCCGGTCAGAAAACCCTAATTTCACAGGACCTGCAAAAGGGCAACTGAACCAAGGTGATCGGAAATGAGCCAAAACTCATAGACAGCAATCCAATAACCTCGAAAAACCGACTAAAGGGTTAGTCATGAAAAAGTTCGTCAAAACGGAGCCTAAAGTCCCTATCCGATGAAAACTGCACAAAGCATCACGATACTCTAACGGGCCGACCAAATGACAAAATGACACCAAATTTAACAAGGTGCATCCAAAAGAGGTCAACTACGAGATGGAATGTGTCCACTCAGGAAAAAAGCTCTTCCACTAGGGCAAATGCCAGCAACATGCCAGAAAGATGTCCAAATGGTCGTTTTTGGTGTTGTAAACACCAAAACAACAACCGATTGCTTTGATGGAAGGTCAAAAGGAAATAAAAGAAAGTCGGAGTCATACAATGACCAAAAGGAACGGCGACCATCACCTAAGTGTTCTACTTCGACTCCAGGACTAGCTAAGTGCTTCAAAGAGGGAGTACACTCTTCTAAATTGATTAAAACTTGATGTGTGTGTCTAGGAGAGCCTATTAACACCATTGTGGTCAACTAACATAAAAAAAACTGGTAAAAATGACTAAGTACTAGTCTATCGCGATAGACTTGAATTTAAAATTAGACAAGCAAAATTTTGATTTTGGCTTCATGAGGAGTTCTAACAAGGAATATTAACCACCATTATCAAATCAGAGTGCAAAAGGGATCTCTTTTGGCCAAATAACCTAGTCTATCGCGATAGACTTGCTACTACAATATTTGGGGGGAAAGACTTTTCAAAATTTTCACAAAACAGACTTGGGAAAGCACATGAAGGAAGTACACCAAATTTGGTGACAGGATGGACTCATATGGAAATCCGAGAAATACATGACGACAACTCAGAGTCAGAACAGGACATCTCAAGGGAAGACAATTAAAATTCACATGTGAGAGGTCAAGAAACCTTACATCAACTTGGAGAAGGCAGACAGATGATCACAGAGCCAGAAAATGACAAATTGACACTGAGTACCAGTCTATCGCGATAGACTAAGTAGAGGGATACTTGGCCATCTAGCCAAAAATTTGAATTAATAGTTGGATTCAGCATGATGCAAGAAGACTACCCACTAAGTTTGAGCCCAAAAAAACACAAAATGAAGGAGATAGACCAACATCTCCTTGGAAGGAATCTGGAAAAAAATGGGAGTTGATCCAAAAAGGGGTCACTTGACATTCATTTGAGGTGAAAATGGGATTAGATAATGTGCAAGGTATGAGAAACCAATTGGTGGAGTCACAACTGCAAAATAGGACCCTTGTCAAAAGATGGCTAGTCTATCGCGATAGACTGAGCAAAAGTTGCAACTGAACTGATTTTCAGTTTAGGATTATAGAGTGACCTTACATGCCCTGTGAGCATACACCACACAAAATTTCAAGGCATTTGGACTTGTTCTCCTTCACCAACAACATTAATTTGAAGCCGTCAGAGTCGCACAATGGAAGAGCTTGTCTATCTGCTAACATTTTACCTTAACTCATCTTGGGACTAAGAAGGCTCATCTAGATGCATGATTAAGTGGTAATCAATTTAGAAGAGAAGTACTATGTTTGTACATTAACTGTTAATTGTGAATACAGGATCCATGGATGCTTCTCCGAGGAAAAGAAAAGGCAAGAACCTGGCAACAGAAGGTGCAATACCCTATGCACTTCTACCCAATTCATTAAAGCCAGTGGACACCTGGATACTTGTAGACGTGGAACAGGCAGCAGCCTTTCAGATCTATCAAGGTTCATTATGTGGATGACAAAAGAAATTTAGTGGATACAATGATGATCCCCAAGCAGGCAGAAAATTACTTGAAAAGATCTCCGCAAAGGTCATGGCTCAAAAAAGTTGGCTTATGGAACTTTGTATCACTACCACCAGTAGGGATACATTTCAAGAGGGTACAACACCTAATTGAGACTATCCAAGAAGATGGAACTTGCAGAGTGGCAGGCATGGATAATGAAGTGATGGAGATCCAGATCACCAAAGAAATCATCAAGGAGGCATTGAAATTGTATGATCAAGGAGCCAACATGAGAGAAAGAAGGAAAAATCTCACAGTCTACTTGCAAAAGTCCAAACTACCATCTTTCGAACTCATAGCAAACCCGGAAGTAAGAGAACTGACACATATCTACAATCAGTGTTTGTTAAGCTACAGCAAAAGACCGCCAAGATACACTACACCACACGGGAGCATCTCAACCACACTCACATGGGCTATGGGAATGACCCGTGAGTTCTATATAGATCACGCCTCATATCTGTTTGAAGAAGTGACAAAGCTAAGGAAGGACAAGCCAAATTACATTGCAGGAGGAGAAGTCCTCACCAGAATCATATACCAGGCCATAGGCGCGGCAGATCAGCTGCCACCTGCTCCCCATCAAAACGACTGGCTGGTGTTAAGAGAGAATATCGAAGACAGATCACAAAGGAAAGTACCGGCCTCTATTAACACCATTGGAGGACGCAGGCTGAAAAGAGTAACAAGAAGTGCACAAGAAAATATGGAAGAAGAAAGAAGAACTGAAGAGGAAGATGTCCAACTAAAGAAGCGGAAAGCGGAAATGAAAACAAACACCAGGTTGTAGAAGATAGCAAAAATGGAAAGGATGCTAGAAGGATTTTTTCTAGAGAGATCTCTACGAGGCGATGTAGGCGCCACTTGGAAACCTTCTAGTAGCACTTACACACTGAGAAAGAAGAATAAAAACAACCCAGCTTTTGAGTTGGACTGGTTCGAGAGGTACATCCAAGAAAGAAATGCTAGGGACGAACCAGAATTGCTACTAGAAGAGGAGGATCTCCAAACTTTGAGAGATCAATTGAGGCCAACTTCACGAGATCAGGAAACACCACTGCCATCTCCAAGGCCAGAGAAAAGTGAGAGGCAATCTACCCCACCTGCTGACTCTCCTTCGCATTCAGAAAGCTCACATCGTGATGAGAGAGTTCATACACCACCCAGTGAAGAAGAAGAAGAAGAAAGAGCAGATGGTCACCCAAACACTAGAACCATATCACAAATCGATAAAGGCAAGCAAAAGAAGGTGGATCAGACAAAATATAAATCTTCCTCCTCTCAAGAAATTGAGCTGGAAGATACTATAGGTGAAGATTTGCAGTCAATGGAGACAATACTAAACCGAACAAGACTGCACAGTCAATGGTTAGCTGATCAGAACAGGTCCAACAAAACGAAGTTAGAAAAAACCCATCAAGAAGTTATGAGACTGCAGGAGCAAAGAGATGACACTCTAAAATTGATCAGCATTAGAGATGCTGAGATCTTGGGGCTCAAAAGCACGGTAAATCTCCTCAAAGACAATTTATAGGAGTTTGAAGATTTCAATGCCATTTGTGAAGATACAATCAACGTATTACTTGAAGATGTCAGTGGATAGAGATGAACACATCCATAAGTTGGAAAAAGAAAAGCAAGATGCACTGGAGACAGTCAAAATTTTGCAAGTCATCATCGATGACTTACAAATTGAAGTCAAAGATTTGAGGGCTGTAACAGATATACAAGCAAGGAAAATTGAACGAGCTAAGAAACAAAAAACGTCGCTACCAACAACACCGGTAGTCCACCCACAAGAAGAAGTGGCTGCACTGAAGAGGGAGCTGGAGTTGGAAAGAAAACAATGCTTAATGATAGTTGAAAGTGCGCTTAGAGCAGAGGATCAACTACAAAGGAAAATTTCACACTTACAAAGTGAACAGCAACAAGGACCAGCTCCTGACAGTGAAATGGAAAGCATTGTTTCCAAATCACTCAGGGAAGAAAATGAAAACTTGCACATCAAGGTAAAGCACTTAGAGGAGTCTGCAGCTCAAAAAGAGATGGAATTTCAAGCTCTCCAAATCAATAGTAGAACAATGGCTGCGCAAATCGCAAGTCTTCAAACTGCAAGGCAACACCAAGGACAGGTACGAGTGCACCTGGAGCAAGCAACCACGGATTTGGTTGGACTCGCCAAAGTATATGGGGGTCAAGATGACTACAAGGGAGAATCAGATGATCAGGAAGCCCAAGATACACAGACTGATCAAACTGGCTCCAAAGACCAAGAAATAGACAAAGATTCAGTCACGAGATTGGAAGAGCAGAGGCTGGCCGAGCAAATGGAAAAACAATCAGAGATGATATGGTACAAGGCAATGAAACTAGAAAAGGAGATGCTACAAGGGCTCTTCAGATCAGGCAAAACAGCAGCAGAGCTACGGGAGGAATGGAATGCCCCTATGTTACCCTATGCTCTGTTGAAATACGAAACTCTAACACATCAACGACAGCTCGCAAAAGAAGAACAAGTGCCAGTGTTTGAAGGAGAATTACAGGATCGGGAACAACAAAACGGAATAGTAGACAACCAGCCAAAGTGGAGGCGTCAATGGCTCTTGGATCATCCTAATAACCTGATTCACTTAGTCAACGCACCGCCTGAGATGAGGAATGCCATAACTTTTTGCCCAACTCCCCGAACATACACCTATAGCCAACATAAAGCACTACAAAGCAGAAATCCGACATGGCTAAATTATCCAGTATTGCCAGGGCCTACAGAGGGAGAGAGAATATCCGTTTCTTACATGGTGAAAACCCTTCAGGGAGCCATTGCAGAATTTGGAGGCTCTCCCGACCTATCCTGCAAGATGATACGTAAAATAGCTCGAACCTTTTTGGCCTGTCTCACAGTCTTCTCAGAAAGCTGGACTTCAGAGTATATGAATACCGAAAGAAGCATCTCAGAGCTGTCATACGATCTAAGTGGGCCACCAACAAAGCCAATATTGTATGCCTATTTTAGACAGCTAATGTTTCTGCCAAGCTACCATCTCCAAGCCTTCGAAGAAGCATTTTACATAGGCTTCTTCATGTACAAGTCCAAAATTTTTGGCCCATTAATGGAAAGCGAGTCTATGCGATATGATGCGTTTCTACATCAAATCAACCAAGAAGGACGACAACGACACTGAAGACAAAGACGATCATGTCGTGGTAGACATGAATGAGGAGGGGGGGTGTGTTGGAGCCCCATTTGTCCAACTATTGTAATGAGGCCATCTTGTAAAGCATATCAAATTCCCATTTTATGTGAAAGACGTCTTATCATTTTGATCGATTCGTCTGGGTCATGTAAAGATTAATCAGTTAGTCAGTACTCAGATTTTTTCCCACTTTGTAATAATTAGTAAGAGAACCCCATGTACATTTTTGAGCTAAGGTGACTAAAGTATAAAAGTCACCTTAGAACCATTTTGGGGATAACATTGTTTTTTAAATATTAATCCAGTGTCGTACGAGTCTAAGAGAGAGAGAGAGAGAGAGAGAGAGAGAGAGAGAGAGAGAGAGAGAGAGAGAGAGAGAGTCTTATCCTCTTCGCTACGCGCTTCTCCCTCACCGGATTCAGGACGTGACTACACCATCGCGGTAGTCTCTCCGAGAGCTACGCGCCCACACCATGCATTCACATTTTCGAGCTGTTTGCGATCGATCCTTCCTCGAGCTTGTTTTGTTTGTAAGTAGCACAAACAGTGTCTATTTTCAACAATCAAGTGCTTTATGGAATGAGAAAGAGATTAGCTACACATAGATACTCATGAACTTAAGTTTTGCCCACTTTTGGATTATGACCTGTTAGTCTATCGCGACTGTATTCGAGATAACTAGGGTTCAAATCTGGTGAGATTAGAATTATAGGTAAGTATATCCTAGTGAGAGGATGGTGCCTACAAGGTTTGATGCGATTCCAAGTTCATTGGAAGTGTAAACGGTGTTGTGAGCGGCTAGGGATAGAGTGGGTTGCATTCTACCAGGGTTAGTGATTGATGCATCATAAAAGTGCGTATGTGTAGATTGGTCTCTGCCTAACAAGCTAATGAGATTGCCTACGTGCACCTATGGGTTAGTCGCGTCATCGGATGATAAGTATGTTGTCTGTGTTGTGCTTGTGAGTATGAACGGGGGAGTAGTTAAGCCCTAAACCAATATGTGTTGTGGGTAAGCTTTATGGCTTGCCGTATTGACGAACGGATTGCCATTGTGTTGTTTTTAATATGCGCTGTGGGTAAGCTCTATGGCTTGCCGTATTGTCGAACGTAGCTTAACCTAACTTAACCTAATGTAGCTTAACTTAACCTAACCTAACATAACCTAACGTAGCTAAACCTAACGTAGGTTAACTTAACATAACCTAATATATAAGATAACCTAACCTAACTTAACGTAGCTTTTACCTAACCTAACCTAATATAACTTAAGCTAACGTAGCTTAACTTAATCTAACCTAACGTATAAGATAACCTAACCTAACATAACGTATACCCTAACCTAACAACGTAGCTTAACTTAACATAACCTAGCCTAATCTAACTTAACTTAAAACATAAACCCTATCGATTGCATAATTTAAAAAACGACATAATTCAATAAAAAATTTCTTCAAAACAAGATTTTTTCATAAACTTAAACAATTTTTTTCATAATTTAAAGTAAAATTTCACATAAAAAATCCTAATTTATTTTAAAGCATTGAAAGTTTAAAGCATTCAAAATATTAAGCATGAAATTTTCTTTTCTTAATATACAAAGTAATTTTAATAAACTTAATATGCATTTAAAGGTTTGAGCACTCACATTCGTCCTATTTGAGCAATGAAAGTTGTTGTAAAAGTCCTGGAACCTACAAAAATGCACACACAAACACAAAGTTAAACCCTAAACCCTAAACCTACAAGTAAACATGAAAAAAATCTTACCTCAGTGTTATGCGCTAACCCACAAGCAAGATTAGCACCTCGGATGGCTTGTATCGCACTAGATCTATGAGAGATGGGGAAGAGGAGAGCTTGAGAAAATGCGCAAGAACTAAGCGAAATGCGCAGAGACAGCCCGCGGTTTTGATTTTTGTAGGTGCCGTCGGTAGAGCTGTCGGTACAGCCATCGGAACAGGTGTCGGTATGTGAATTCGCGTTGTCGTCGGAATAGATGCCGGAAGAAGCGTCAAAAATTTGAAAATCAAAATTTAAAAAAAAACTTAGCTCCCTCCATAAATACACACACATATACCGAGGCCCGCCAGTAACGCCGGTAATGTGGCGTCGGAATTCAAGTGACCTCTTGTAGTGATACATTTGGAATTTCTTGGAAGTATATATGGATGATCTATGTGTACATTCATCATCCAAGCTGATCATTTTGAACACCTCAAAAAAGTATTCGAAAAATGTAGACTTTATATGATTTGCTTAAATCTTGAAAAGTGCACATTTATGGTGGATAGACTAGGAAAAAGTCTTGGATCTAAAAATGGCATAGCTACTGATATGGATAAAATTCATGTGATTGTTGATTTTCCTAGACCGACAACAATCAAATGGGTTCAAGCTTTCATGGGACATTATGGATATTACATACGATTCATTTACATGTACGCTATAGTTGCAAAACCTATGTATAGTTTGATTACACACTTTGAATGGACTGATGAGTGTGAAGAATCCTTCATGAAGCTTAAGCAAGCTCTCACTTCAGATCCAATATTGAAAGCACCAGATTGGAATAAGATATTCCACATACATGTAGATGCTTTGATTTTGCCATTGGGTGTATCCTAGCTCAACTAGGAGATGGAAAATTTGATTTTCCTATTTCTTATGCTAGCAGACAGTTGAATATGGTAGAGAAAAACTACACAACGACAAAAAGGGAAGGATTAGGGATGATCTATGCCGTAAAAAAGTATAGACATTGCCTATTCAATAACAAATTTGTGTTCTTTGTGGACCACTAAGTCTTATTGTACTTGGTCAACAAGCCATGCAACACAAGAAGAATAGTGAGATGGTTCATCATTCTTTTGGAATTTGATTTCACTGTAGTTGTGAAAAAGGGCACCACTCATCAAAGAGCAGATCATTTGTCTAGGATTGTTTCAGGAGAACCACCCAAGGAAGTAAACGATGTTCTACCAGATGCATATCTGTTCTCAGTGGAAATAATACCTCGATGGTTGGAAAATATGGTATCATTGATGACCATAGCTCAAGTGGATTCACAAATACCACTTTGTATTACAACCAGATTAATTGAGCAATCGTCTATGTATCAATTACTAGTTGGAAGGTTGTACAAAAGAAATTGATATGGAATATTACTTTTATGCATTAATCTTGAGGAGAAAACCCAATACCTAATTCAAGCACATATTACCATAGTAGGACTTCACTTAGCGCAAGACCAAACTATGCAATGGATCTTGAGACATGGAGTATATTGGCCAACTATGAGGAGGGATGAGTCACCCATTTGTAAAATTAAAATGTCCTCAATGCCAGAAAGAAGCACCCATACCTCATGTGACATTGTTCCAAATATCACTTGTTCCTAAGTGGAGTAACTATCTAGTTACTTACTTATCAAGCCGAACATATCCTGCGGATATGAGCAAACACCGCCAATGAGAAATTGAAACTGAAGCAAGAGACTATGCTCTTTTGGAAACCAATTGTATTGGAGAGGTAAGGATCAACATTTGCGCCTTTGTGCAAATGAAGATGAATTTATTCCCATTATAGAACAAGCACATGCTGGATTAACTGGAGGTCACTTTTCTAGGAGACCACCACAAGAGAAATCTTAATGGCAGGCATATGGTGGCCAACAATTTTTGCAATGTGCCAAAGAATTTGTTCGAAGGTGTACGTGTGATGCATGTCAACGAGCTGAAATGACAACCCATGTAGATATCATGCCCCTAAGACCAATGAAGGGGGCAAGAGCTTTTGCAAAATGGGGTGTAGACTTTGTTGGGCCAATACAACCACCTGCTTATAAAACAAAATCTCAATATATTATTGTAGCTACGGACTATTTGACCAAGTGGGCCAAGGCTAAAGAAACTCAAAGGAATGATGCCAGAACCACAATCGACTTCTTATATGCGTATGTGTTCACAAGATATGGACTGGCGATAGAAATTGTCAGTGATACGGGAACTCGTTTCCTCAATGACGTATTTGAGTATCTGCTTAATGAATTTATGGTCATCCATAACAAATCAGCTCCCTATCATCCACAAGCAAATGGACAAGCTGAGCATATGAATAAAATTCTTAGCTCGGTACTAATTAAAGTGGTTAGTTCAGGACGAAAAAATTGGAAAATGAATCTCCATGACGCTCTATGGGCTTATCGAGTTTCATTCAAAACAGCTTTAAATGCTACACCCTTTAACCTTGTTTATGGTCTTGATGCCATAGTGTCGATAGAATTTCTATTGCCGACACTAAGGGTAGCTAAAGATCTTGAGTGGATGGGACATGAATTGTCATAGAGGCTTGAAGATCTAGAAAAGCTTGATGAGCAAAGGCTAACTGATGTAGCTCACATCTATGCACAAAAGCAGCTTGAAGATCTAGAAAATCTTGATGAGCAAAGGCTAACTGTTGTAGCTCACATCTATGCACAAAAGCGGAAACAAAAACGGTTCTTTCCCTTAAGAAACACATTCCCAAGTTTAAGAAAAAGGGAAACGAACCGTTTATCATTGAGGATGTATCCCCAAGTGGAGGAGTTAAGTTGTCCACCCTAGATGGTGAACGTCCAATGGCTAATTGGATCAGTGGATGCCACTTAAAGAAGTACAATTTGCCACTAACCAATGAATTGCTAGAAAAGATGCATGTAGCAAAGCAAAGAAAGATAAAATGACAGCAGGTTATTGATGAAGCCCAGGAGGAAGCTTGCCTTCGAGTACTCAAAAAGAAAGTTGCTCTCAAAAATCAACAAATACCTATTCCCATCAACACTCTGGAATTAGATGACCGATTATGGAAATTACAGAAAGAGGAAGTGTCAATGGATGATGAATGGTTAGATAAAATGGACCTTCACATCAAAGTACAACTGAATAATCATAGAACAAATGCATTGGTCGATACAGGAGCTCTAGTAAATGCAGTCAGTTATTCCACATACAAGAAAGCAACGAGTGAGTCTTTGACAATAGGAATATCGACTATTAAAGGATGCAACAAGAATCCAACACTGACATTGGGAGTTGTCAACTTAAATGTGATAGTACATGGATGTTCATGCCCTCATCAGTTTGTATGCTTGCCAGATGAACACATGAATGAAACAGTGATTCTTGGAATCTCATAGATGTGGACTTACAAGGCGCGCAGTACCAGATCGAGATACCAATCAGCTCAAACTATCACCTAAAGGCGGACAACTCATTGTTCCAATTGCACCAAGCAAAGAGGAATGGAAAGGAGGATACCAGTAGAGCAAACCATGAAGCAAACAATCTTCTCCATCCTATCGACAAGCAAATGCTACAAGTAGCATGCAAGAGTCAGATAAATTTGGGTACCAAAAGCACAGCTTAAGGACAAGCTGGTTCAAATATGGGTGTCCAAAACATCATCTTCTGTACCAAAGAAGGTTCCAAAGTTCAAAACACAAAGAGGAGCATCTTCAAATAGGAGACCTAAAAAAAAATGGATTTGGAAGAAAAAGGAGCACTTATCTTCTCCTCAAACTGTAAAATCAATAGAGCAGTGGAGAGTTAAGTCTCAAAAGACTCAACCCCAAAATTCGGACCAAAGTAAACCAAGATACCAATAGCGGGTAAAAGCTCGACAACCACCAATATTGATATTGACAGCTCAGGAAATCACCGTGCCAAAACATCTTGACAGTACAATAAAGCAGAGAGCACACAAGCTACAAGATTTTCTCTTTGGAAGAAGACAACAAAAGAAAACCTCGATATCAAAAACTCTTGAGTTAATTACTCAAGACCCAACTCTTGCACATCATAATGGTTTGAATTGCATTGATCTTCAAAGCATGGTAAAGCCAACCAAGGCTATGCAAAGAGACAATTGTTCAACCCATGCACACAATCTCCCGGAGTACGCCATCTAGGAGGGGTGGAAGGGAACTAAGTAATTCAGGGCAATGTTTGAAGAGGGAGGAAAAAGTTTGATATTAACGTGTGATTTTTTGCAAAATTACCTAATAATGCCCTTACAAAATCATCACAGGGGAAAGTTAACTGATAACATTTCCTCGATGAGTGTAAACAGTGTATATGATATAAAAAAATCATAAAATTGCCGATTGAAGGGATGACAATGCGGGCCCCAGACAGAAAGACAACAGGCACATTCAACTAGGAGACTGCTGCTACAGCTTTTGCCGACCTCATCCAGAGGCAAGTGGAAGAATTAGCACGTCTATACCGTCAATACTTCCAATTTTTAGCAAACAAAGAGACCGCCACGATACACCACCCCAAATCATGCAGTTGCAACTACCTTCACCCAAGTATTGAAGTCAACAACCAAGCAGCTAATTGATCACGCGCAATAGGTGCTGACAATGCTGAAAGGCACCAAGAAAGAAGGTCACAATCACATATCTGGGTGCACCCGAAGTACTGACAAGAATAGCACACCATGCTATTGGCATGTCCGACAATTTACCACCAGCCCAGATCAGAACACATGGATTGTGTCTGCACACACTACAAGAGGTTGTGTGCTCTTGTGACGCTGCTAGCGACGGAAATACACTAGGTTTTTATAACCCCCGGCGTCGCTAAAAACGTCTCTAATAGCGTCGCTACGAGAGCGACGCTATAGGCGTCGCTATAAGCGTCGCTATATAGAGACGCTCATAGCGACGCTCATAGCGATGCTCATAGCGACGCTCATAGCGACGGTTATAGCGACGTTTACACAGAAGTCTATAGCGACGCTCCAAAGCCATAAATAGAGATGGTTATAGCGACGCCCGAGAGAATTTTTTTTTGGTGACAGGGCATTGAATGCCTTGCCACCCATCAACCATATTGTACTTGATTCACTTTTTAAAAAAAGTGCAAGGGTAGATAATAGACCCTAAATAGTCACCCACAAGACGCATTGTTTGCAAAATTGACAAGCGTAAAATTGACAATTGTACACATCATAGGCAAAATGAATTGATTGGCAAATGTAATAATGACAATTGTACAACATCATAGGCATAAAGAATTGATTGGCAAAATGAACTGCGGTGACAAATGTAATAATATACATGGTTCAAAAAGACGTATAAAATCCGTCTCATGATACATAAGCTATGAGAAACCCTAAACTAATGCTATCTAGCTACGGCTAAACTGACGTCGTCTAGTCAGACGTCTCATCGCGTCCAAGCGGCGTATCTGTCGGATTCTACAAAAAAAGACAATAAGACAGCTTTCAGTAAGTATAAACATATAACGACATTTATAAAACAATACAAAAAATAGAAAAGAGTAAACCCTAATACTAACCATGCCGCCGCGAGAACTGAGAATGTCCATCAGGGCGTTTAAGCCCTTCCTGCCTGCGTACTCGCGCTCGTACGGTGTGGGATCACGTCCTGTCATCGACCACTGTCAAAACATACAAAGATTTCTTTATGTTAGAATTAAAAAACTCATAAACCCTAAACTATCGAACATAAAGAGCAATGCGAAAACACTTACAAAATCGGCCTCAAATGATGCCCATCCATCGCTGCCCAAGTGGTGCGAGCTCCTTGCCTCTACTCGCGCTCTGGCTGCATCCTTTTGTTGCTTCCACTTGTCGGGATTCTCGCGCGCTGCTTTCTTCGCATTCTTCCAATCTTCTTTGGCCAGCCAATCTGGCCTGTTCCACCCATGCTTGATTGCTTTTTGCACTTCGGAACGCTTGTGTTTGCAGTATTCGCGCATTCGAATCTTCATCAGGTCTTCATTGAAGCGCTGATCCCGTGTTGGAACGGGAAACTCATCATGAAGTATGCTGATGACTCTGTCTTTTAAATCACTTGGTACTTCACTCCATTTGTTTAGTATGTAGTGTCTAAACAGCTGAGAGCAAAGACCATGCATGCGCGAGATCACCTTCTGGCTCCTGGCGAGGAGTGTCGAGTGAGGTGGCTCCTGGTGGAGTAGGTAGAGGTGTGTAGCTGCTAGGAACAGTCAGCCGCGCAAAACCTGGCGTAGATGGCGATGCTGTGGCTGGTGTGGGGGCGGGCAAAGAAGGGGAAGGTAAAGAGCCTCGTCGAACACGAGGCGGTGTGGAGGCATCGGCGGCGGAATCCCCACAACAACCTCGACCGCCACCACTAGAGCGCCGGTGTCTAGACGAGTGTGAAGATCGTCTCATCCACACCGAAGCTTTAGAGCACGCCGAATGCTCTGAAAGAGAGGGAGATGCGGATGGAGTAGGAACGCGCAATGATGCACCAGAGCGATGACGCTCCACGTACCACTGTCTCTGCTGCGGTGACAAAGAAGAAAGAAACTCCTCATCATCCATACCTGCATTAAACACACGAATATTTAAACTTAATATTGAATGAATAGAGTAGACAATGACGCAAAGACCATTAAATACAATGACGTAATGACGCACATAAATACAATGACGCAATGAATTGAGTGATAGAAGAGGCAAGTCGAAAACTCAGAATTTTCAATCAAAAGATGTGAGCGCGAGTAGAAAAGAGCGTTATACACCATGGAAGGTACTTAGAGAGCCAGAGCTTTTACAACACGGAGCAAAATTGTTCAAATACAATATTTGTGGCTTTAAGAGATCTCTCTCTCATCCTCGCATAACTCAGCATAACATTCTATATCTATATAGAGCTCTCCGTTTAAACACATATCCTCTGTTTCATTTTGTAGCTCCTTTGCATGCACCCCATATAGAGTAGTAGCATCTTGATGCTCGTCTGGCACCACCGCAGCGGCTTCTGATTGAGCATCTTCTCTGATCTCCTCCATTGATGCTATTGTGATTGGCACATGGTAGCCTTCATACGTCCTTGCACTACGAGGGGCTACAATAAGTATCATGCATATTTCTTGATTCCTAGGTCATGACATGCTTCTAAAGCCAATGTAGTTCTGCATTTACGTGACATTGGCACGCATGTCGAGGAGAGAGAGAGAGAGAGAGAGAGAGAGAGAGAGAGAGAGAGACCCTTGTCCTACAAATGCCTTCTCACATGGACGACGGTTTGGGAATCGTTTCTTAATTAAAGTAGCTCAAAAGTTTCAATGTTTGGATCATCCCTCCAACAACCACATGGCACTTTCCAGGAACCCTTCGCTCCATTATTATAATTTAGATGACTGGGCCTTTTCTCCCTCGAGATTTGATAGACCATGCTAACTTACCATTGCTTGGAGTTCTCTCAAGCTTAAATGAATTCAAATTTTGGACAAGATATGCCATGTATGAAAAAGGAACTTTGGACACTAGATGACCGTTTTAGAATATGCCATGTTAGTTATGATGGAAAAGGAACTTTAGAATTACAAGTTTGATCAATAAAATGAGAAGATTATACGATATTATTTAGCCTTGCAAGGAAAGTGCATCATACATCTTGAGACCAAGAAAGTGCCAAATTTCATGTGTATGAAGCATATACTACGTAAGGTAGAAGCAACCAAAGCAATCTAAGGTGAGCAAGCTTGCATCCTTAGCAGAAAGTAGTGGCTTAACTAGTTGGAGGTAAGGTGTGCTTATATGGGCAAAAAGTGGGTGGGCATTGACCTTGCATATTATTGATGTAGTGGTGAACATCGATATGTCTAGAGGGTCACGATAGCTGGCTGGGTGAAAAGCAAGGGACTACCATTCCACTCAATGCATACTGAGCTCGGGCAAGTAGTGTTTGAAGGAATTGTGATATTTAAGTTGCTTCCTTCATACCATTCCAAGACTTCTTTGGTGTCGTATACAACTCTCACCGGCTTGAACTCCACAAAAAGCCCCGCATCCAATGTCTGTATATTAAATTCAAGACGAAGCATCAGATGAGCATTTTAAAACAAGAGCATTCTAGTATGGAGTGGCTGTCCTTATAGCCGTTGTAATTATGATTCTTGGATGTTGTCATGGCTTAACATGAGCATGACAAAACCTTGTAATTTTTTCGGCTACTCAATATAATTCACTCACAATGAGTTTTTCTATTTAAAAAAAAAAAAGAATTTTACACGCACAAAAGAATGTCCTTGGGTCTGTCCATTTTTACATGTTTTAAGACGACAACTATAATAACATCACCATATTGCAACCATACTTTATGGATATTAATACCTAGGCATCCCCTCCGGCGCCTCCCCGCACTCTCTCTTTCACGCAAGGCACAGTACTGGCAAGAGAGAGAGAGAGAGAGAGAGAGAGAGAGAGAGAGGTGCTTACGACAGCGAGCAGCCAATAGGACTCGGTGCCCGTAGCGAGAGACATGAGAGGAGCGCTAGTGGGAGTCCAGTTGCCCAAGCTGGAAGTATTGCCCGTGATGACGAAGCCCTGCCCGAACGGCAGCTTCTGGGCCACCACAAACAGCACGTCCGTCGTATTGCCCTATTGCATTCTCACATTAATGTTCCGCGCCACCATCACCACATCATGAGAGAGAGAGAGAGAGACCTGTGAGAGAAGCACGCCAGTTGCAGAGAGTACTGTTGTTGACCTCTCCATTGGTAGCTCAGTGAAGGTGGCCCTTGCGTAGGCGACAGAGCAGGTCTACTGCCATTTGTTTTATAGCCACATGAAAAGAGAGAGAGAGAGAGAGAGAGAGAGAGAGAGAGAGAGTGTCTGTGACAACGTGGGAGAGTTTTTTTCATGGTGCAAACTCCAATCCGGGGAGTGTACGCTTGACTGCTAAGGGGGTTAGCAGTTTTGAATTACCCCTTAAGAACCTGAGAAATTAGAATAGTGATTTGACCCCCCCCTCAACCCAGTAGGTTGTACACATTTTGAAAAGAGATTATGAGGGCGAATCACTGAAGATGCGCAGGATGCAAATGTTGGGCTGGTCTGGGCAGGTGGGAGACACACGACACTCAGAGTGCGCACGATGCTGAGCAGTAGATGTGAACCACGGCATGCCCGCATGCATATGAGAAGAGACATGGTTTGTCTTTTTTGTAATAAAATTATGGGCGTTGCATCAGCGACGGCAGCCTGATCTAATGGTTATCACTTGAGTTTCCATTCTGTTCAGGTTCTTAGAATTCGAGTCTCATGAATCGTGATGATTTTTGCTTAATTGGGGTGAGCAAAATGCGAATCTGCCAAGTGAAGAGGTTGCTTAATGGTCGAATGAAATCGAAGTAGAGCCAATAAGTGTGAACAATTTGCCTCACGATTGCACTATAAAATAACTTGGGTTGAGAAAGAAAGTGAGTGAGAGAAAATAAGTTATAATGTGACGTTGGTGGCTTTTGTATAAGCTTTTTAAACCTTAGTGAGAGTAAACTTCAAAGGTTTGAATTTAACAACATAATAAAAAATAAAAATTCTTCCATGCACTTCTTTTGATGCTTCCTTTATATTTTTTGCACTTCCTTTTATGTTGTTAACTAGTTGGAAAAGACTAGATGCTTAAAGAGATTTGAAAAAATCTAGGGGGAATTTCATCCTTGCATGATTCACTATAGGACATTTCCATCGTTCCATGATTCACCTATCAAATCACATCCACATTTTATTAAAGGCATGTGTGGAAAACCAATGCCCAAAATTCTTTCCAAGGCAATTCCAACAACAACAACAATAACATAACAATCGGTCCAAGTAGAAGGGAGTTTACAAAAGTAAAAAAAACTCTCTCCTGAGGAGCTTGAGGCTTTTCGCAAGGACCAAAAATGTTTTAAGCGTGGGGAGCAAGGACATGGCTATTGTTCTTGCACTTTTTTTTATCTTTCCTTTATATTTCTTGCACTTCGATGCTTCCTTTATATTTTTTTGTACTTCCTTGGAAAAGACTTAGATGCTTAAAGAGTTTTGAAAAAATCTAGGGAATTTCATCCTTGCATGATTCAACATAGGACATTTCCATGCTTGCATGATTCACCTATGAAATCACATCCACATTTTATAAAAGGCATGTGTGTATTCCACAATTTGTTAGTGAAGTATTGATCCCATCTAGTGAGAGAGATCACTCCTTTTACCCCAAGCGCACAATTACGTAGGTCTTGTGAGCACCTCTAAGTCTAAAAAATGGACATGGTGAATGGACATTCCATCAAGAAGGGTTCGAAGATTGTTGGAATTAGGGTTGTAGAGAAACGCACACAGCTTGGAGACGACGAAGGAAGGTCAAGGCACACAATAGAGAGTGTGTTACTTAGTGTGCAATGGAAAGATAGATAGCCCTAGAGTGATGGGCGTATATACAATGCTCGGGGAAAAAAACGTCCTAAAGAGGGAAAAAATGCCCCGGTGGTCCTAGTGTGTTCACACACATCACTACCACATGTATATGGCAACAAATCCCCCCTGAAGTGATGCGGTGAATGAGAGCTGGCACATGAGTAAAGGGAAGTACCATGCCCTAAGGACATTATTAGTCCACAAAGGGGAGTAAGCCCAAAGCTTTGCGGAAAGATTCAAGCTTCTCACGAGACAATGCCTTTGTGAAAAGATCTGCAAGGTTGTCTTGTGTTGGCACATAAGCCAAGCTGATCTCTCTTGTTGAGAGCCTCTCCCTGACATAGTGGTAATGCACCTCAATGTGCTTTGTGCGAGCATGAAAATCTGGGTTCCTCGCAACTGCCAATGCGCTTTGACTGTTAGTGTAGATAGTGTTGCCAGTGTCCTGTCCAACACTTAAATCAGCCATAAGGCATCTGAGCCATACACACTCAACCATAACTGTGAAGACTGCCTTGCACCCAGCCTCACAACTCAAAGTGGCCATAGTAGGTTGCTTCTTGCTCAACCATGATATACATGAACTGCCAAGCATGAAACAAAAACCATTGTGGACACTCGCATGTCAAAACAACCAGCCCAATCTGAGTCCGAAAAAGCATGTAAGTCTGGCGGCAATGATCCCCCCTTGGGATAAAACAACCCAAGATGTAAAGTGCCACTAAGGTAGCGGAAAATCCTCTTGATAACCTGCCAATGCTTAGACCCTGGGCTATGCATAAATCTGCTGACCTCTGAGACTGCAAACTGAATATCTGGCCTTGTGTTGCACACATAAATGAGGCAGCCAACAATAGTTTGATAAAGAGTGACATCAGCAGGATCGCTAGTATCATGTAGACTCAACTTCAAACCTGTTTCCATGGGAGTGGCAATAGGTTTGCAATCCTCAAGTCCAAACTTACATAGCAATGTCTCTATGTAACTTTTCTGACACAAGGTAATACCACTATCACACTGCTTAAACTGTACACCCAAGTAATGATGCAACGGCCCCAAATATTTCATCTTGAAAGTAGCATTCAAATCAGCCTTAAATTCTGTAATATGTCTCTCATTTGGTCCAGCGATCAGAAAATCATCGACATAAAGAACCACAATGAGAAGTACATCGCCCTCACGCTTTACATACAATGTGCTTTCTGTTGGACTGTTACGAAAGTCTCAATTGACGAAATGAGTGTCAGCTTTCTCATACCAAGCACGAGGAGATTGCTTCAACTCATACAAAGCCTTCTTACATGTGCACACTTTGTCCTCTTGTCCTTTTATGACAAAACCGCGAGGCTGCATTACATAAACTTCCTCAAATATGTCACCATTCAAGAAAGCAGTAACAATGTCTGATTGATGTACATACCAACCAAAATGAGTTGCCAATGCACATAGAAAACGCACAATAGTCATACGACAAGTGGGAGCAAAGGTCTCTTCATAATCTATGCCTTTTTGCTGTGCATAACCCTTTGCAACAAGTCGAGCCTTATGCGATCGATCTCACCATCTGGCTTGCGTTTCAACTTGTAAACCCACTTCATACCAATGGCCTTTTTTCCAGGAGGCAAATCACATAAAGTCCATGTGTCATTTTCTATAAGTGCATCATATTCTGATTGCATGGCAGCCATCCAATTTTTTGAGTTTTGTGCTTCATCAAAAGACAAAGGCTCCTCAACATCATGTAAGCTATACACAACCAACTCATAACAATCTGATGCAAAAGATGCATGGCAAGAGCCTGAATGAGTATAACTAGACAAAGGTGCATCCAATTTACTGTCACCCAAAGTGTACACTAGCCATTTTGGCATACCTCTAGCGTGCTCATTTTCAGCCCTTTTCTCATCAAGTACATCATGTACATCTGCATTATTAATAGGCTGATCTGTAACATTTTCAGAAGCCCCCATAGGCTGTATATTTGCCTCACTGGAACTTACATTCGTATTTCCACCACCGAAAAGAGGCAACAAAGTGTCATAAATGTCCTGTGAGCTTACATTACTGTCTCTAGTACATGATAGCAAGGGCTGAACAAAATCTTCCACAAACACTACATCCCGTGAAACCAGAATACGTTTTGTTTGCGCATGATACAACCTGTAACTTTTGCTTTCGGCACTATATATAACCAACAAAAATACATTTGACAGCCTTATCCTCGGGGGGTTCACTATGTGTAAAACTACCATATCACGTGCGTTCAAGACATGTTTATAAAACCCCTTATCTGTGAATTTTGTTAAGAATATAATGTACCCTTTTCTTTTAAATTCTGTAAGTTTTCTTCAAATTTGAAAAATAATATCCTTTTGTATACATATTTTGTAAGTTTCAAGAACTTTAAATACCCTTCTGTTGAACTCACGTGATAGATTACATTTTTATTAGGTGACCTCCTCGGGGCCTTATCATCCAATTTTCTGCGCTGTGTTTGTGGCACCAAAGCATATGCCAAACAGCCAAAAAAACGCATGTGCTCAATAGAACGCTTTCTATCATGCCATGCTTCATATGGAATAATAGATTGCAAAGATTTTGTATGACACCTGTTTAGTACATAAGTGGCACACATGATGGCCTCAAGCCAAAAAGAATGCGGCAAAGCTTGACTTTTTGTGACCTATTTTTCCTCTTAGCAACACCATTTTGCTGAGGTGTATAACGCACTGTACATTGGTGTTTTATCCCACGACTAGCCAAAAATACATTGAATTCATGAGACATATACTCCCCCCCTCGATCGGAATGGAGGGTGCCCATAGTACATTTTGAGACATTTTAAGCCATAGCCAGAAATTGTTTGAAGCACATAAAAACTTCGGACTTCTCTTTAAGCGGAAATACCCATGCATGCCTGGAGTAATCATCAATGAAAGTCACAAAGTATAGGTAATTGCCCAAGGACGGAGTTTGCATGGGCCCACAAACATCACTATGCACAAGCTGCAACTTGCATGTGGCCCTAACTGAACCATCCTTTGGTAACTTAGAACGCTGCATCTTACCCAAAATACAGCCTTCACAAATATGTTTGACGGGTGCTTCAAGAGACGGCAAAGAAGCAACCATATCAGATTTTTGCAAACGCAACAAACTGGCAAAATTCAGATGATCAATACGTACATGCCAAAGTTTTGCATATGAAATAGCCCTCTGCAACAACATTTGAAAAATTTTGTCCGCACTTGTCATACAAAGTGAGCTTATACAGCCCACGACACAAAACGCCAGATGCAACAATTTCATCACCAAAACTGAGATCATGAACTGTACATCGGTCATCCACAAATTTGACTACAAGTCCAAGTCTAGCAAGTGCGGATACAGACAAGAGATTCTTCTTGATCCAGGTACATAAAGTGCATCAACATGTGTGAAAGAACTGCCATTAGCAGCAGTAAGCACAATCTTTTCAACTCCCTGAATTGGATAAGAGGCATTGTTCGCACAAGTCACAGAATTCCCATGAGGGACAGACTCGCGAGAGGTGAACAATTCACGATGTGAGGTAATGTGCTTTGTAGCACCACTGTCGAAATACCACACATGTGAATCTGCAGCAACTAACAAGCATGCATCACGAACAACAAGATTGTAAGCGCACTCTCTGCTAAAAGCCCATTCTACATCAACATCACCATTACAGTCTCCTTTTACAAAAGACTCACCAATGGCTGCATTTGTAGTGGAACCAGCATTTGCAGTGGAACCACCCTCTTTCTTCTTAGCCTCTTTGGCCTTCAACTTAGGACACAACTTGATCAAGTGATCATTAGCCTTACAATAATGGCAACGCATTTCTTTTTTCCCTTGTCACCAGAATTTCCAGAAAAATTGCTGCCAGCAGAAGCATTAGGAACAACAATTTTGCCACTCGCAGCAGAACCATAAGAAGTGGCTGTAGTTCTATTACCACCCTTTCTTTGAGAAGCAATAAAATCCTGTTCAATTGCACGCTATTTAGTCCTGTTTTATCTAGAAAGTGACTCTTGCAATAGCAATGTGCATAATTCATCAAACTTGACAACTTTTGGATTTCTTGGGGTCATAAGTCTCCAAGTACTAGCAAAAGTCTGGTAAGAATCTGGTAAGAAATCAAGAACAGTCTGCACAAGGGAACTGCCTGAAATGACTTCACCTACAGAAATAAACCGCTCATTGATATCCTTGACACTAGCAAGCAAAGTGTCCATATCATCTTCCTCATGCATAACCTTTGACTCCAGATCTTTACGCAGCAAAGCAATTTTAGCCTCATTGCGGCTTGCCTAAAGACCAGCCAAAATATCCCAAGCCTGTTTTGCAGATTTTGCTGAACGGGTGTGAGGAACAATGGTGTGCTTCATAGACAACGCAATCAATGCATGATCCTGCACATCCTTTACATCCCAACGCACTTGTTCTGCCGTAGGCAAAACAACTCTAATAGAAACAATCCTTGCAGCAAGACTTGCAACATCCTCAACATCATTTTCATCCTCAGAATGAGGACGTACATCAATGCCTTGCACAATATCCCAGACGCCCTTTGACACAAGAACGTGTTGCATCATATAAGCCCACATAGGGTAATTGTCCCCATCCAACCTGTCCTCAGCAGCAAAGATCTTGAAGACATCTATGTTGTTGTTAGCCATGGTAAATGTTGCACCTGATTTGAAAACTGCCCGAAAATAGGAGAAACAGAGCGGAAACAACACGTGCTATATAGCACAAACCGTAGAAGACTGTAAGACACCTGTTATGGAGAAATCATCACTAACAGAAATTTTGCACAAAATAACGAAATTACCTGTGCAGACCTGCTTGTAGTGGAAATAGAGGCCGAAATGAGCCCGAATCAGAAATCTGAGCAGATGAAGCTCTACTAGCTATCTTGAAATATTTGTTGACTTGCGAACGCTCGCCAAGTGAGGAGGCGTGTGCTGGAGCAGTTGGCGACTAAGCCCCGGAGGACGTAACCTGCTCTCATACCAATTGTTGGAATTAGAGTTGCAAAAAAACGCACATAGCTTGCAGATGACGAAGGAAGCTCAAGGCACACAATAGAGAATGTGTTACTTAGTGTGAAATGGAAAGATAGATAGCCCTAGAGTGATGGGTGAATATACAATGCTCGGGGGAAAAAACCTCCTAAAGAAGGAAAAAATGCCTCGGCGGTCCTAGTGTGTTCACACACATCACTCCACATGTATATGGTAACAAAGATGTTAGAGGATTTTGTTATTAAGATTTGCTTCAACCCAAGTTTTGCAGGTGCTTTGCCCTTATCATCCAACAAAGTGAGAAAAAAACCTTCATTGATGGGAGATAACAAGGCAAAATTGCGAAAGGCCCATACCTTTTGGTTTGTGTCTTGAAGCATGACCTCTAGTAGGCAGTCTGGTATGAAAGGGGTGGGGTGATTTTTTCCATAAAGGCGTTATCAATTGAGAACTCCTACCTCATGACTTCCACCTCATCCACTTCAAGTTCTTTGGGTATTAGGTTGCTTGTAGCATGCTCCTTTTTTGTTGCCTCATCAGAGGGACGATCCTTAGCTTTCTCTGTTGGGAAGACGGTAGTCTAGATGGTCGTCAACTCCTCCCAAGAGGAAATGGTCAACCCACAGTCCTTCTCCTTGTCACTCCGAAAGGGAAGAGAGGAAACAAAGGAAGAAAGAGGTCACCCTCCTCTCCTTCTTCTTCACCTTCCTCCTCTTCCAAAGAAAGCTATTGGCTATTCTCCTAGAGAATACAAGAGGGGAGGACCCTCCATGGCAAAGGTCCCAAAAGCTCAAGAAGTTCAAAGAGGGAGGAAAGAGTATCTCTTTTCTCACCTATAGTGGCACCTTTGGTGCTACCGACAAAGTATTGTCCTTTATCCAGCGATTTGATGCGGCCTTTGGAGACAAGGGATTCACAAAGTCCTCTAAGCTACGCCATGTAGCTATGCACATCTAGAAATTGGCTTGTCAATGGTGGGCTAGCCTTTGTGGAAACAGTGAAGCCCGGGCCGGTCACTTTTTGGAATGTGTATGATATCACGTGAGTGAACCGGAGAGGATTATTAAAAGACCAAAATGTATACATACAGAGGGGGGTGGGGTTTTTTAAATAGGCTCACAGTGTAAAAATAGTATGTATATTGGGGTATTATTAATTACCTCTTGAACGCACGTGATATAGGGGTCTTTTGATAAGTGACTGCCCCGGGCGGTGAAGCCCCTAAGACATGGAAAACTCTACAAGTTTCCATCATGAAGCAATTCCTTGCAAGCGATGCAAAGGACAAAGTGCTTACCGAATGGCGGAGTTTGAAGTTTCTCTCCCATGAGTCTATCCATAAATAAGTGGAAAAGTTTTGGGATTTACATCTCAAGACTACTGTCTTTCAAAAGATAGACTGCGCTGAGCAAAAGCAACAATTCTGTGCAGGATTACCTGAAGAGATGGCCGAGTACATCACATCCCAAAGGCTTGGTTCTATCACTAAAGTAATCCACCACACTATGGTTGCTTCGCACATCAATTTCCAACAAGGGGCAAGAAGGAATTTCAAGCCCATGGAAATCAAAGACAAAAGTGATGCAAAGGGAAAACCAATGCCAAAAATTCTTCCCAAGGCAATTCTAACAACAACAACAATAACAATCGGTCTAAGTAAAAGGGAGTTGACAAAGGTTAAAAAATCTCTCTCCTGAAGAGCTTGAGGCTTTTCGCAAGGACCAAAAATGTTTTAAGCGTGGAGAGCAAGGACATGGCTATCGTTCTTACCCCAAGAGAAATGCCTGCAATGAGACTCCTAGAGCTTCAACGATCCAAGCTCCAAAACAAGATGCCCATTGCAAAGGATCACCTCTCTCCTATGCTTGGCAAAAGGTAAGGGAGCATGATGCCTTCATCTTGTTTGACCTTGGCTCTACTCACAACTTCATATCAATGGATTTGGACACTAAATTGGGCATTCAAGCTTTCGAGATGGGAGACACTATAGCTGCCGCCGATACAACTTTCAAGAGACAACAAGCCTCCGTTACTCCCTTGATTGGGAAGTTGAGCCTTTAGTCCAAAGCTATGTCGACAAAGAAGACTTCTATATTTCTCCTCTCCAACATGAGGATGCTATCCTAGGGGCACCATGGTTTAACCCGCATGGCTGCCAACATGAACTTCTCTGAAAGGAGAATCTACTTCAGCAATAGGGGAAAGATCATGTATATAGATGCTAGTGAGTCTGGTCATACTGAACCACTTATAAATCCTCCCGCTTTTGATAAATCAATGAAAATCTCAATTTCTAAAAGGATTCCAAGATGTGTTCATTGATGATATCCATATAGAATTACCTCCAAAACGAGGGGATGATGACCATCAAATAGAGCTCCTACTAGGAAGCTCACCGGCTAACAAGCCTCCTTATCGAGTTTACCAAGATCAACAAGAGGAGATCATGAGGAAAGTACAAGAATTGGTAGACAAAGGGATGGTGAGGCCTAGCTTCTCTCCCTTTTGTTCTCCAGTCCTTTTAGTGCAAAAGAAAGATGGTACATACTCCATGTGTGTGGACTATCGAGCCCTAAACCATATCACTATCAAAAACAGATTTCACGTGCCTTGGGGTATAAGATATGGTTCATAAGCTACAAGGATCTACCTACTTCAGTAGGATTGATATTAAAAGTGTCCATCATCAAATAAGGATCATGGATGAAGATATTCTAAAGACCATGTTTTGTACAATGTTTGGTTTTTATGAATATCTAGTCATGCCTTTTGGCTTGACTAATGCACCTTCCAAGTTCAATCGTCAAATGGAGAAAATCACTATACCCTACCACAAATTCACTGGAGTGTTCTTTGATGACATCATCATCTACTTCAAGTCCTTGGAGGAACACAAGCAACATCTCCAAGTGATTTTTCAAACATTGAGGGAACACAAGCCTTTTCTCAATCAAAAGAAAAGTGAAGTTTTCCTTCAAGAAATTCAATATGTAGGTCATATTATCTTTCAAGATGGTATCCGTATGGATCCATCAAAGCTAGAGGTAATAAAAGCATGGCCTCATCCAAGGAATCTACATGAGATAAGCAGCTTTATTGGTATGTGTGCAAACTATAGACACTTCATAGCAAAATTCTTCCAAATAGGAGGACCATTACATGACTTAACAAAGAAGAACTTTAAGTGCGCATGGAATGCTAAGGAGAAAAATGCTTTTGACAAGATAAAAAAGAAGCTAACCCCCCAACCAATCCTTGTCCTTCCGGATATCTCAAACCATTTCAGGTCCAATGTGATGCTTGTGGTGATTGCCTTGGAGAAGTCTTGCTTCAAGAAGGACATGCCATAGCATATGAGAGCTGAAGGCTCAATGCCAATGAAAGAGTCTTGGGAATATATGAAAAAGAGCTTCTAGCAGTACTACATGCCCTAGACATGTGGAAGCACTATCTATTGGGGACCCCATTTATTTTGCGAACAGACCGCCAAAGTCTGAAGTACTTCATGACGCAAACCAAGCTTTTTGACAAACAAATGAGGTGGGAAAATTTCTTTCGCAATTTTATTTTCATATTGTTCACATTTCTGGTAAGCACAATCAAGTGGCCGATGCAGTTTTACCACGACCAAAAGTTAATGTGGTGTCTATAGCAACCCACAATGATCTATCTTCCATGATAGATGAGTATGCTATTGACCCTCGCTTTAAAGATGTAATGTCAGCCCTTGCTTTAGGGAAGAAAGAAGAACCATTCACCTTGCAGGATGGTTTTCTTCTCCATGGAAATAGGCTACTTGTTACCCACTCCCTTTGTGAGAAAGTCATGTATGAATTCTATGGTCCTGCCTATGCGGGGCATAGAGGCATTCAACCTACTCTTCGGGGGGAAGAAACGTACTTCTATTGGCCTACCATGAAAGTGGACATACAAGAGTATTTCTCAAAGTGTGTGGTATGCCAAAAGACTAAGTATGATAGAGGGAAGAAACTTGAATTACTCCAACCATTGCCAATCCCTAACTCACCATGGGAGAGTATAGAGTCCATGGATTTTATCTTTGGTTTACCCAATTTGCACCATATTTCTCCTCCTTTTTCACAAATTGGCTAAAGGTACCTTTATCAAAAGACAGACTCTGCATCAATTGTCCAATGCTTCCTCCATTGAAGTAAGAAAAATGGCTATCAAACGCTCATAGCATGTATGCACAATACTACGCACAATCCCTGTGTTGAAGATCAAAGTTGACCTCATCCTTGAATGGCTTTAGTTTCTGGCCAGGCACTACTCAATAATACTTTGCTGCATAAACATTTTAACTCAAAACATACAAAACACCATTAATTCTTAGTCAAGACAAGACAAGTAGCCAAGACCAGCTTCATACAAATCATGGGTGCACTTTTCCAAGTTACCAATGATGCTATAAGCAGACTACTGAGCTTTGAATTTACTTATAACAAAGGTTTTCTTGGAGACCATGCTCACAATTTATTTTTCAAGCATTTTCATGCAGTCTTTAAGTTTATAACAAAGGTTTCCTTGGAATCATTCTCAAAATTTCTTTTTCAAGCATTTTTCTATGAGAATTTTATTTTGCATGATACTCAGACCTTGCTTCTTTGGTAATTCAGTAATCATCTTGCAAATAATTAACCTTAGATACTAAAGAAATTCCTAGCTTCTTCTTACTCTTTGCCATAGGGACTATATAGATTTCCTATGAGAAAAAATGTAATGGTAATTGCCTATGAACTTTGAGAATAGCGGAATTAGGATAATTAAAGAGAGCATTTTTGCGAGACTACTTTGAAAACATAGAGGGTGAACTTAATTGATGGTAACAACATAATCATAGTACTTAGTCAACTTGGCATGAACAATACTTTTGTAAGAGAGAGAGTTTAGAGAACTGGACAACAGTTGAGGACCGGATTTATGTGGAGCCGCCCCCCCCTCCAATAGGATTTTGTATTATAGGTTCTCCCATCAAGAGAGACTTGGTACAATACAATCTTTGTGTTCCTTGTGACCTAGATGATGCAATGAAGATGAGAATCTTCATGCATCACGAGCATAACATAGACTTTGTAAAAAGCATTAACTATCTCCAGCCTCAAACACCTTCAAAGGTGGAGAGAGCTAGCAGGGAATGAGGGTAGGTAAGAGGAATTAAAAACATTCATAGGAGAAAGAAATAGTTCCTCACTTATCATCACTCTTCTTGCTAGCATACATAATAGCATAGTAATGAAGATGGACAAGATGCCAAGATTAAGCATTGGAGCATGGCTCTTGGTTGGATTTGCTTTCCATAGCCAAGAGTGTTAGTGTAGGCTCTCAATTTTTCTACTAGCTCGGAGAAGAAGATGGAGCTCTTGCACTTTGCACTTCACACAATGAGAGAGACTATGTGTGTGGGAGAGTATACCCCCCCAAGCTAGCCCCCTCCTTGCTTTGGTCGACCCCCGCTTTTAGCACTATCTGGGATTTGATTGGACCTCCTCATGTCCAATCACATGATTAGTGCATGTTAAGCAACAAGGGTAGCCTTCGGACAAGTGTCCCCCCTACCCCTTCAAGAGAGAGGACTTGTTAAATGCATAGAAAATAATTAAACTAACTAAATTATCATTGAATCCCTTGAGAAGCTGCCAACCAATAGGCTTTAGACACACCATGAGGGAAACATGAAGAGGGGCTTGACAAGTGTCCTATTTGCTTTCTTTGTACCAAGCTTTCCTTGTGTGAGGGTGTGTGTGTTCTCTCTCTAGCCCCTACAATGAGGGATCGCCCCCTCATGAGTAGGGATAATGTTGACTTTGTGGAACACCTTACCCTCAAGCACCTTAGTCATGGATCAGTTTAGCACCTTAGTCATTAAGCACCTCAAGCACCTTAGTCAGCCAGCACGACAATCAGCTCGAGCACCTCAGTCAAGCACCTTCGTCAGCAAGTACGACAAGAACCTCAAGAACCTTAGTCAGCAAACATGACAAGCACCTCAAGCTTGGGCAAGGTTCCCACCTCAAGAACTAATGGTATTTTGTATTGTTTGAGTGAAAAATACTTATGCAGCAAAGTACTGTTGAAAAGTTCTTGGTCAGAAACTGAAGTCATTCAAGGAGGAGGTCAGCTGTGATCTTCAACACATGGATTGTGCATACATGCTATGAGCATTTGATAGCCATTTTTTCATAATTCAATGGAGGAAGCACTCGAGAAATGATGCAGAGTCTATCTTTTGGTAAAGGTACCTTTAGCCAATTTGTGAAAAAGGAAGAGAAAGATGGTGTAAATTCCATAAAGGTAAGGCCTCTAAGGTGAATCAAGGAGAACTAACCAAGCCATGGATTTTGTGAACAATGTGCCAAATATCATAGCTTCTTTAGTACACACAATGGCCTATATCCATCAAATATCTTTTGTTAATTGTGACCTCCATCCTTTCCAGTTTTGTGAATTTATTTTATTTGGGGTACATTGGGTTGAGTCTGAGGGCCTGCCAATATTATCGATGCCTATAAAAAACCTCCATTTAGGATTAAAAAAGGGTCAAAAAAGGCACCTAAACTAAATTTCAAAGAAGAACGGAAGAAATCAGCAAAGACAAGCAAGGAGCATAGGTCATGAGAAGAGAAAGAAGCATTATATAGAGGCATTTATCCATAGCAAAAGAAGATGTTTGAAGAGAAAATGTCTAAGAGTTTAGAGATGATGCATTGGAAGAATTGAACTTGGTAGATGATGATAATCCCAAAATGGTGAAAGTATTTGCTTGATTGAATATTGAATCCAAAATGGCATTAAGAGCATTATTGATGGAGTTCAACGATTTCTTAGCATGGTCATACACAAGCATGAAGGGAGTAGAACTATCTTTATCCCAATGTACAATCAATTTGAAGCAAGATGTAGTGCCAATAAAGCTACATATATACATGATAAACCCAAATTATTGCAAACATGTAAAAGAGCAGCTTGACAAGTTGTTGGGAAGTTGATTCCAATTTCCCGCTGAACAAAGTGAGGTGGTTATCACCAATTGTGGTAGTCCCAAAGAAGAATGGAAAGGTCAAGGTGTGTGTAGATTACACGAAACTTTCTCTGCCCTATTATTGTGACACAATGTTGGATACAGTAGCTAGTGAAGAGGTACATAGCTTTCGTGATGGTTTTAGTGGGTACAAATAGATCAGTATGCCCCTTAACACTAGTTTGGTGATGTAACAGGACATAAAGTATCTTTCTAGGGTTTTGGAAAAAAAATCAATGCTCCTTGCATATGTGTGAAGTTTGAAGTGTCCTTACATGAGCTTGATTGTAAGAACCATAGACTCTACATGCGAGAAATAAGTATCATGCATATTTCTTGATTCCTAGGTCATGACATGCTTCTAAAGCCAATGTAGTGCTGCATTTGCGTGACATTGGCACACATGTCGGGCAGAGAGAGAGAGAGAGAGAGAGAGAGAGAGAGAGAGAGAGAGAGAGAGAGAGAGACGCTTGTCCTACAAATGCCTTCTCACATGGACGACAATTTGGGAATCGTTTTTTAATTAAAGTAGCTAAAAAATTTCAATGTTTGGATCATCCCTCCAACAACCACATGGCTCTTTCCAGGAACCCTTCTCTCCATGATTATAATTTAGATGACTGGCCTTGTCTCCCTCAAGATTTGATAGACCATGCTAACTTACCATTGCTTGGAGCTCTCTCAGGCTTAAATGAATTCAAATTTTGGGCAAGACATGCCATGTATGAGAAAGGAACTTTGGACACTAGATGACCGTTTTAGAATATGCCATGTTAGTTATGATGGAAAAGGAACTTTAGAATTACAAGTTTGATCAATAAAATGAGAAGATTATACGATATTATTTAGCCTTGCAAGGAAAGTGCATCATAAATGTTGAGACCAAGAAAGTGCCAAATTTCATGTGTATGAAGCATATACTACGCAAGGTAGAAGCAACCAAAGCAATCTAAGGTGAGCAAGCTTGCATCCTTAGCAGAAAATAGTGGCTTAACTAGTTGGAGGTAAGGTGTGCTTAGATGGGCAAAAAGTGGAAGGGCATTGCATATTATTGACGTAGTGGTGAACATCGATATGTCTAGAGGGTCGCGATAGCTGGTTGGGTGGAAAGCGAGGAGCTACCATTCCACTCAATGTAGACTGAGCTCGGGCAAGTAGTGTGTGAAGGAATTGTGATATTAAGTTGCTTCCTTCATACCATTCCAACACTTCTTTGGTGTCGTATACAATTCTCACCAGCTTGAACTCCACAGAAAGCCCCGCATCCAATGTTTGTATATTAAATTGAAGACAAAGCATCAGATGTGCATTTTAAAACAAGAGCATTCTAGTAGGGGGTACCCAGCTGGGAAAAATGGAAAAATCAAGGATTAAATTGGATAAACCAGCGTGGCAGAAAAACGCAACGTGCGATGGGACAAGGATTGGTACTGGCGGTAGGTCCATGCTCGTGGGCAGCAGCCATAGTTGCAGGCGGCAGAAGCCGTGGTCGGCATCGATGGCCACTAATAGCTACAGCACGAGATGCGACGAGGAGAAAGGATGCATCGTGCTTTGTCTGAGGAGACACATAAACTTTTTTATTCTACATGGCTTCACAGCTACAACATATCCACTTGGTTGATTGAGTGGTCACGCGATTCTTCTCAAGTTGTTTACAATGAAGCGTATGAGTTCGAGTCCAAGCTTCTCCATTTGTAAGGGTGAGAGAGAAGCTCTAGAGTGAGAAGGCTGGATGGGAGGAATCTCGATAATGATTGAATAAATATGGAACGAGCCACTAGGAGGTACTCAGTTGGAAAAAATAAAAAGATAAAGGGAATCTCGAGAGATCCTTGTGGTGGGGCCATGCTGCACTGCGTCGGCACTGAAACTAGAAAAAAGTGAAGAGGAAGGGGGACGAAGCAGGCGGCGAAGGCAAGGAAGAAATCGGAGACAAAGGTGAGGACGAAGAAGAAGTAACAGTCCAAGGCGGGGATGGGGATGGGCACAAAGCAAGAGATGGGGACGGGCATGAAGCAGGAGGAAGCAACGGGAGTACTCCAGCTTCTTTTTTATTTCAATAGCCAAGTCCCCTCTGAACTCAGCTGAGTTGCATGGCTACGGGAGTTCTAATTTTATATCTTCCGGAGGTTTGCGTTCGAATCTCTCTATGCCTTTTACAGGTCCTTGAGATAGAGCAAGGTCTTTAGGAGCAATCGACGGGATTCCAAGGAATACTAGTGCAGTGATGAATAAACTACATGCGAGCCAGTAGGTAGTACGGAGAAGAAGAAATTTACACACACAAAAGAATGTACTTGTGTCTCTCCTTCATTTTTACAAATTTTAAGACGACAACTATAATAACATCACCATATTGCAACCATACTTTATGGATACTAATAGGGAAAATTATAAAAATACCCCTCTAATTTGTGGAAATTCCCAAAATACCCTTCAAATTTCAAAAATTCCCAATATACCCCTCATATTTTATCAAAATTCCCAAAATGCCCTTCAAATTTTCCAAAATTCCGAAAATACCCCTGGTTGTGAAAGTAAATTTATCCAAAGATTAAAAACATTGTAGCTTTTCATAAGAAGACGGATTGGCTATGAATACAAGATACTAAAACTAGAATTTGAGCTGGTTATGTAGGCTTTGGTGATGAATTGCTTCATTATTTTTAGACATAAATATCTTTTTTTGGGAGGTAATTTGTGACAAATCACATGCTAAGCACTAAAAAACGGATACACATTGTTAAAAAAGAATAAAGATTAGGAAATCGTGAACAATCTAGCTAAAATAGATACAAGGGTATTTTGAGAATTTTTAAAATCTGAGGGGTGTTTTGGGAATTTCCACAAATTAGAGGGGTATTTTGGTAATTTTCCCATATTAATACCTAGGCATCCCCTCTGGCGCCTCCCCTCACTCTCTCTTTCACGCAAGGCACAGTACTGGCGAGAGAGAGAGAGAGAGAGAGAGAGAGAGAGAGAGAGAGAGAGGTGCTTACCACAGCGCGTAGCCAACAGGACTCGGTGGCCGTAGCGAGAGACATGCGAGGAGCGCTAGTGGGCGTCCAGTTGCCCAAGCTGGAAGTATTGCCCGTGATGACGAAGCTCTGCCCGAACGGCAGCTTCTGGGCCACCACAAACAGCACGTCCGTCGTATTGCTCTATTGCATTCTCACATTAATGTTCCGCTCCACCATCACCACATCATGAGAGAGAGAGAGAGAGACCTGTGGGCGAAGCACGCAGTTGCAGAGAGTGTTGTTGACCTCTCCATTGGTAGCTTAGTCAAGCTGGCCCTTACGTACGTAGGCTGCCCCCTCTGCTGAATTACGATAGAGCAGGTCTACTGCCATTTGTTTTATAGCCACATGAAGGGGGAAGGAAGAGAGAGAGAGAGAGAGAGAGAGAGAGAGACTGCGCACATGCCTAGCGCCGGCCGTTCAACGTCGCCTGGAATCTCAACCGGCCGGTTTGGCCTCTTTACCGCCGGCCACAGCCGTACTGGACACCACCTACCGTCAAGCACGCGCACATGCTGCACGTCCGGCCCAGAACCGGCGGACTGGTTACGCGCGTTGACTGCGCAGCCACAAAGATTACAGGCGAACAGGCCAACTGCGAGCAGCTCAACCATAGTACTGCGAGCAGCCCAACTGCACACCCAGCGGCCTTCAGCCCATGTATTGCAGCCCATCACAATTCTTCTTCAAGGCGGCCTCCTGCATAGCCTCCAAGGAACCTGCACAATGCCTCATGCCCTGGCCGGATTTGGTTATATTTCGGCCTGCTAGGCCGCGTGGCAAAGCAAGGGACACCGGTTGCCGGTCGAATGTAGCCGTTAGGGGACCGTTGACCAAAAAGTCAACACACGCAGCTCACACGGAGTCTTGAACCCCCAACCTCACATCCCAGGAGCACTACCCTAACCACTGCACTACGTGTGTGCATATGCACATGCTGGGACGCATGCCCTACATATGTTGAAGATGTCTCCTCCCCCCCAAAAAGAGACGTGACCGGCTGGGCCAGTCACGCCCACCTACACGCGGCCTTGCAGGCCGATATTTAACCAGAGCCGCCCTGGCTGCCTCTCCTGCATGCATAACCACCCTGCAAACGGCTGCCCCCTCTTGCCCTCACAGTGGCCCTTTTGTTCACTGTCTTTGTTGGACTCCATAGGACACGCCAAATGTTAAACAAGAAATGCATGGTATAATAGTAGGCTGCTCAAGCAGTGCCATACCTCTTTGTTAAACAATATTTGCTTCATACAACAGTAGCCTGCTCAAGCTGTGAGATACCACATTATTAAACAAGAAATGTTGCATACCTCATTGTAAGAAAAGAAATGTTGATATTACTTAAAAAGAACCAGAGGCACAAAAACATAAATGTCGATTGTACTTGGAAAGGAAATCCCCAAGGGAACGTGGGATCAATAGTAAATACAAACGAGATGATCATAATGTTTAACAATAAGCTCGATATAAAAACTACAAATTTTTCCTGCAATCTCCGGAGAAATAATGCATCCAACAAGCCTTCAGCAACCTGCAAAACAATCGGGAGTGATCAGCAAAACGAACAAACTAGCAACTATATCAAAAGAAAAAACTATTGAGTCAAAAAAGAAAATTTTGTCAGTAACCTAACCTTCATAATTTCATTGGAATGTCCCGTCATTTTGTAGCATGTTCGCTTGCCTTCGTATGCTTTGCAATTAAGGCATGGTTTCTAAATAAAGTTGCTCTAACACGCAAAGCTCTCTCTCTTGATTCAGAGTTGTAATTCTCACCGCGCAGAGGCTCTAGATGGGGGTCAACCTGCTCATTTGGTTCGACCTCCCCGCGTAGCTGCACAAAGTTGTGCAAGAGGCAGCAAGCCCCTATCACTGTGGGTGCTATTGCCAGATTGACATTCAACTCGCGAAGTATGCGCCATCTATTCTTCAAGATACCAAACACATTCTCCACTTTTACTCTGCCTTTTGAAAGATGCCTATCGAAGTGCTGCTTTTGAATTAAGTGTTGGCCACCTTTCGAACGAAAGGGCTTCACCAAAAAAGTTGTGGCTTTGTAAGCCGAGTCTGCAATCAAGTAGGGTCGGATGCATTCGCCTTGCAGTTGAATTGTGGGACTGGAGAGGGCTCGATCACTCTTCAACTTTTCGTAAAGACTACATTCTTTGAAGTGCATTGAGTCGTGCGTGCTATTGGGGGCAACACATACCACACTCCAAAAAAGCTTATGGGAGTCCACTATCCCTTGTAGAAGAATGCTAGGAAACCCATGTCTGCAAATGTACTGTGCCGGAAATTTATGCTTTGATGGCTTCCTTTGGAGTCTAATATGTGTTCCATCTATGGCACCTGCTACTTGTGGAAGCCTTGTAATAGCTTCAAATCCATCCATTATGCTTTTAAGCCTAGCACCCTCAGGTATGCAAATATGAAAGCGCTTCAACATGCTACGTTGGCTTAAAATGCGGCATATAATCATGGTGTACTTCCGTATAGTGGACTCCCCGATAGGGTAAAGACAAGTCATTGATTTTGGAAGAATGACCATGTGCTAGCCTCCACAGTACACATGCTAGTGCTAAATCACTAGCTACAGGAGCACGGACAAAAAAATCACCACTACAAGGTAAGAAAGGCTCCACTATGTCTAAGAGTGCATTGAAAGACTCATAAGACATGTGATATGCAAATAAATACTTGTCCCGATTATTTAGATTGGCTTCGGACCATAGGCGACAATGAATTGAGGTCCAAAAAACCTCCTGCCTTGGAAACACCCACCATTGACGAGGCCCGTAGCGCCATGCATCAGGCTCCAATAAACTCATGAAAACTCCCCACATCATGAAGTACATGAAGTACAACATGGACTTCAAGTGTATCTTGTTTCTCCCGTATGGAAGCGGATGGCGTTGCCAAAATGGTTGATCTTCCATGCATATAGCGCACGAATGTAGTAGCCAAAATATATGCAAATTTTCCATCCTACACTGACAGGACTACTCATAAAATTTTTATTCAAACATTAAAGCAAGTTTAAATCGATTTGAAGCTAGAAGGGTAACCTTATGCAATCAAAAATTTCTGTATGCTTCAAAATCCAGCTACTTTGTTGCTGCCTGCAAAGTAGAAAGCATACACTCATGAGTTTGATGATAATAAATAAGGTTTGCAACCTTGCAAGAGAATATTACATTTACTTACTAATCTCGGACTTTAGCTAGAATCTTGGCAAGCTCCAATTGAGTGGAGAGGTAAATTTGTTGCCGTTTTGTGTCCTCCTCCTCCCGGATTCGAAGTAGGCACTCCTCCAATGCATGCCTTGATGCCTCTAGCTCTCTCAATGTTGCATTGTGTTTATCTTCCACATCGTGTAGTGTATCGCATAACTTGGTCATGCCCTCACCAATTGTCCGATTCACAACTCCTAAGAGAGACCACTTTGACTGCTTTGCCTTGCTACCACTCACTCCCTCCAATTCTGTGAAGTCCATGGAGCTTATAGGATTTTGGGATGTACTAGCACTAGCTCCAGAATTCGTCCCCATTTCCTCTTCAAGGTAATTCAAAATGTCTTCATTTCCCTTTGCAGTTCCATCGCTGTCCAAACCCCCTGCTAAGCCTGTACATGGTTCAACTTCTCTTTTTTGTACATCTTCTTGAGGGTATCAATTCGAGTTTTTGCATTCTCGGTGTTGTCAGTGGTATCCATCTCAGCATTCACATTCAAAACCACGGCCTCCCAGTCCTTAAATCGGAAGTTGCCCTTGTTGATGTGATTCCATTGTTCATCGTAAATCCTTATTAGAGCATGGGTAGTGTCATCATCCCAGGTGACGGACAATTGCCTAGGCCGCTTTCTTGCCTTTTGAGACACATTGGCACTCGGCTGCTCTTGGCTAGTGCTGCTAATTGGCTGCTCAATATGAGTAGCACTTGGTTGCTCAATCCCAGTTGTCATGTCCACATTCTGAGATTCGATCATGACCTTAACAACCTTAGTAGGCTTCGGAGGAGGAGGAGCTGTTGTTCCTCCATCGGGCATAAAGTCCATGGCACGGGGAAGAGCAAATGTGTTCATGAGGTTTACCTCTTGAGACAACGGGACAAACTCCTCACAGTCATCGTCCGATGGTGAACATTTGCTACCCGAAATGGGCCATGGCAGCGGTATGGGCAATATCCCATACGTAGGAATAGGTCTGGCAATTGTTCCTCTACTAGGAGGACCCTGATGCCAATCTAGGATGGAGTATTTTGACAACAAATTATGGAAAGTGATACGCAAGCAAGCTAGCTATGAACTAATACGAAGTCGAATGAAAAAATCAAATTTAAAGTAGACGTTTCGACAAAACATTACTGTAATGCAATGAAGTTACGCTATCACTCTACCAGAGGTAACTCTTGTTGAGGCACTCGCACACCACGCGAAGCGTTTGGGATTCCCTTTTCTCGTGGAGGGGGGCGTTGTCCTGCGTGAGTTTTCGTTACAGGCAACATCTGATGCATGTGCACATTTGCATTTCCCATTTACAACTTAGTTAGTAGTGCACTATACAGTAGCTCTCTGTAGCATTATGATAATTTACTAAAGCAGAAGAAGTGATTGCAGCACTGAACATTAGAGGCAGTGAATAATTATTGTTGATATGATAATTTAATAAAGCAGAAGAAATGATCGCAGCACTGAACATTAGCAAGAGTGAGTTGTTGAAATTACCTTTCGAGATGTCAGATAGTGAGAGCGCAGCTGAGTAGAAGTAGCACTGCTGAGTCAAGTCGAAGGTGTTGATCCTGAGTAAATCACTACCGAGTTGCTGAGGTCCTCTTGTGGAGACACTGTAGTATGGAGCAACAAAAATGGCATGTAGTAAGCATGGCGGGCAATAGACAAGTGTGGCATGCAGTGCAGTAGTGTAAAACTCACGGCTACCTTAATGTTAACTCATGCAATTGCTATTTACTTTGGTTGCAGTAGTTAACAAGCGCTATTGAGTTTGGTTGCAGCAGAATTTGTAGGAGTTGCAGCAGAATTCACAGGGACGTTGCCAACGTAGGAAATGGAGAGGAGGCAAGGCCTTTGGCGTAGTAGGCAGCCATTGATGTAAAGAGAGCGCAGCCTGTGTGATTTTGCAGGGCAGTGCAACTGTTGGCTTGCCATTTATGTACATGCGATATGGCGAGCAGGGGCGGGCGAAAAGTCGGAGCTTGCACATGCAGCGAATGCTAAAAATAGCATGGAATCGCAGGTGCACCGTTGCAAACGGCTAGGAGAGCCTCGTTGCTTTTCGATACCTGCGGTGGATGCACGTTCCAGCTGCGGTGCGCTACTGTCCAACTTGGAGGTGGGGTCGCCTGGAATCTCCATCAGCCGCGACGGCTGAATTTGCCTGCATGTGTGCGGCCTAAGAGTCTGCGACAATGTGGGCGAGTTTTTTCCATGGTCCAAACTCCAATCCGGGGGAGTGTACGTTTGACTGCTAAGGGGGTTAGCCGTTTTGAATTACCCCTCAGGAATCTGAGAAATTAGAATAGTGATTTGACCCCCCTCAACCGATTCTCCCTCACGATTTAAAACCATTCCTAATGGGTAGGAATTGACCTCATCACGTAGAGAGAATAAGACTCAAGCTTAACCACTATGCTTCCTGCCTGAGGTGCCCTTAACCATTAAAAAAAAACAATTCACCCCCCCCCCCCTTCTCTAATTGACACCCTCAATTTTTAGAGGGGATCTACGGTTCAAAATTGGCGTCACTTGTCGGCGAAGATCACAACCGTTGATCCCAGATGTGAACTTGATGTAAACTCGGACAAATGTGAATTAGTTGTGAACTTGCATGTAAACTAAATGTGAACTTTGCAAAGTCTATGAACTATAGTATTGTGGTGTAAACTCGACGTGAACCCGAAGTAAACTCGATGTGAACTAAGATCGCGACAGACCAAATCTACACAATATGATGCTACCGCTCTACATGCTTATCAAAACGCGTGTAATAGCGTAGTGGTAACGCATTGGTCTTGGGACGAGGAGGTTGTGAGGTCGAATCCTACCCAATTTATTTTTTCCTCTCATTGAATCCACGGCCCACGATCAACAATGATTTGAGACCGTAGATCCCCTTAAAAAATGAGGGTGTCAAATAGAGACGTGCCCCCCTCCCCCCCCGCCCCCCACCCTCGTTTTCTTTTCCTCACCCTTCCCTTTCTCTTTCGCCCCCCCCCCCCCCACCACTAATTAATGGGTTTCCTTAAAAAGAACGTTTTGGGGACCTACTCCCTCACGATTGCGCGATAAAATAACTTGGGTTGTGTGGCGTTGGTGGCTTTTGTATAAGTTTTTTAAACCTTAGTGAAAGTAAACTTCAAAGATTTGATGCTTCCTTTATATTTTCTTGCACTTCGTTTGATGTTGTTAACGAGCTGGAAAAGACTGGACGCTTATAGAGTTTTGAAAAAATCTAGGGGCATTTCACCATTTGATAGGAAATCTTGAGGATCCCAATGTTAATTATTGGTTGTTAGTATGTTACCGAAGGAGGTTGAGATAACTGCAACATTTTACAAGCACAACCAGCCAAATTTTACAAGTTTTAGGTAGCGCGATTATCACAAATCTACCAAACTTTAACCTAAACCCCCAAATAATTTTATGCCTATATTTTTACTTGGTTGGCACAAGAGGTTTACATAAAATGAGACCAAGGGTGGCTCCATGTAGCATTATTACTTGTCATTGATTTAGGGACCCAGTAGGAGAATCCAAGTAAAGACAAATAATAGCGAAAGCTAGAAAAGGAAAATGAGGCCATAAGGACTATGTAGGAAATATGGAACAAAGAAGATCGAACAAATGTTGGCATCCACGAACATATTTCCTATAGTAGAGATAGACTGAAATACAATACTTTCATACCGAGAAAGGGCAGAGCAACAAATGCAGCAATATCTTGAAAATCTCATCGAGTCAAATCTAAGTGAGAGACCAATGAATCTAGTTGGTAGGCCATCACAAAAAGGTCAAAAAGTCAGACTTGTAGGGGATGCCAGTAGACTAGATGAGGAACATAGGGATAATTGATAACAAAGTGCAAATGTACTTGTTTGAAATAGAGTACAATATGAACTAGCACAACAGATTCGATGGGTATGAAAAATCCCGTCAATGAGAATAGGTAGTGGGTATATGAACAGACAATGAATCCAAATCTTTGGCAAAAAGAAAAGATGGTGGACCAAACTCATTACCAAATAACAGTGGTGGTTGGTGGAAGAGAGTTGCATGTTTGATGTAGAGCTTGAGCCTTTTCCTATACATTACATGAATCAGGAGGGCCCTCTATAGAAACCCATTTAAGGAACTTTAGTGTTGATTTCTTCAAGGAGTCATTAGGGAAAAAGGTTTTCACCTTCTGTATTATGAGCCATAGAGCACGGTTCAACTATAGGACATTTCCATCCTTGCATGATTCACCTATGAAATCACATCCACATTTTATAAAAGACATGTGTGTATTCCACAATTGGTTAGTGAAATATTGGTCCCAGCTAGTGAGAGAGATCACTCCTTTTATCCCAAGGACACAACCTAGGTGCTATGAGCACCTCTAAGTCTTAAAAATGGACATGGTGAATGGACATCCCATCAAGAAGGGTTCCAAGATGTTAGAGGAGTTTGTTATTAATATTTGCTTCAACCCAAGTTTGTTATTAATATTTGCTTCAACCCAAGTTTTGCAGCTACTTTGTCCTTATCATTCATAAAAGTGAAGAAAAAATCCTTCATTGGTGGGAGCTAAAAAGACAAAATTGCGAAAGGCCCATACCTTTTCGTTTGTGTCTTGAAGCATGATATCTAGTAGGCGATCCGGTATGAAAGGGTCTGTGTATGTATCCTTTGGTGGGGTGATTTTGTCCATAAAGGAATTTTTAATTGAGAACTCCTGCCTCATGACTTCCACCTCATCCACTTCAAGTTCTTTGGGGATTAGGTTGCTTGTAGCATGCTCCCTTTTTGTTGCCTCATCAAAGGGTTGATCCTTAGCTTTTTTCGTTGGGAAGACGACGGTCTAAACTGTCGCCAACTCCTCTAGAGAGGAAACGGTCAACCCACAATCCTTCTCCTTGTCACTCCGACAGGGAAGAGAGGAAACAAAGGAAGAGAAGGGAAAGAAAGAGGTCACCCTCTTCTCCTTCTTCTTCACCTTCCTCCTCTTTCGAAGAAAGCTATGGCTATTCTCCTAGAGAATACAAGAGGGGAGGACCCTGCATGGCGAAGGTCCGAAAAGCTCAGGAAGTTCAAAGAGGGAGGAAAGAGTATCTCTAGTCTCACGTATGATGGAACCTTTGGTGCTACCGACAAAGTATTGTACTTCATCCAGCAATTTGATGCGGCCTTTGAAGACGAGGGATTCACAGAGTCCTCTAAGCTACGCCACGTAACTATGCACTTCCAGAAATCGGCTCGTCAATGGTGGGCTAGCCTTCATGGCAACGATGAAGCCCCAAAGACATGGAAAACTCTAGAAGTTTCCATCATGAAGCAACTCCTTGCAAGCGATGAAAACGACAAAGTGCTTACCAAATGGCGGAGTTTGAAGCTTCTCTCCCATGAGTCTATCCACAAAGAAGTGGACAAGTTTTGGGATTTACATCTGAAGGCTACTATCTTTCAAAAGATAGACTTCCTCGAGCAAAAGCATGTATATAGATGCTAGTGAGTCTGGTCGTACTATACCACTTGTAAATCCTCCCGCTTTTGATAAATCAATAAGAAGCTCAGTTTTTGCGTACATGATTTTTGTCAAAGAGTCCCTAAAAGGTCCTAATGTTTCATCAAGTGTAAATGGTAGCAATCAAGAAGAGCTAGACTTGTCTAATTTTCTAAAAGGATTCCAAGATGTGTTCATCAACGATATCCCTATGGACTTACCTCCAAAACGAGGGGATGGTGACCATCGAATAGAGCTCCTACCAGGAATCTCACCATCTTAACAAGCCTTCTTATCGAGTTTCCCAAGCTCAACAAGAGGAGATCATGAGGCAAGTACAACAATTGGTAGACAAAGGGATGGTGAGGCCTAGCTCCTCTCCCATTTGTTCTCCAGTCCTTTTAGTGCAAAAGAAAACTGGTACATACCACATGTGTGTGGACTATAAAGCATTAAACTATATCACAATCAAAAATAGATTTCACGTGCCTCGGGTAGAAGATATGTTTGATAAGCTACAAGGCTCTATCTACTTCAGTAGGATTGACCTTAAAAGTGGCTATCATCAAATAAGGATAGTGGATGAAGATATACTAAAGACCGCGTTTCGTACAACGTTTGGTCTTTATGAATATCTAGTCATGCCTTTTGTTTTGACTAATGCACCATCCACGTTCAATCATATAATGGAGAAAATCCATAGATTCTATCGTAAATTCACTGGAGTGTTCTTTGATGACATCATCATTTACTCCAAGTCCTTGGAGGAACACAAGCAACATCTCCAAGTGTAAATCATTGAGGGAACACAAGCTTTTTCTCAATCAAAAGAAAAGTGATTTTTTCCTTCAAGAGATTCATTACTTAGGTCATATTATCTCTCAAGATGAGATTCGTATGGATCCATCGAAGTTAGAGGTAATAAATTCATGGCCTAATCCAAGGAATCTACATGAGCTAAGAAACTTATTGGTATGTATGCATACTATAGACGCATCACAACAAAATTCTCTCAATTAGAAGGACCATTAAATGACTTTACAAAGAAGAACATTAAGTGCATGGACTGCTAAGGAGCAAAATGCTTTTGACAAGCTCAAAGAAAAGTTAACCTCCCAAACAGTCCTAATGCTTCTGGATCTCTCAAAACCATTTGAGGTCCAATGTGATGCTTGTGGGGATTGCCTTGGAGTAGTATTGCTTCAAGAAGGGCATGCCATAGCATATGAGAGCTGAAGGCTCAATGCCAATGAAAGAGTCTTGGGCAGATATGAAAAAGAGCTTCTAGCTGTACTACATGCCCTAGACACATGGAAGCACTATCTATTGGGGACCCCATTTATTTTGCGAACAGACCACCAAAGTCTGAAGTACTTCATGATGCAAACCAAGCTTTTCGACAAACAAATGAGGTGGAAATTATTTTTTTTGCAATTTTATTTTCATATTGCTCACATTGCCGTGAAGTACAATCAAGTGGCCGATGCACTTTCACGACGACCAAAAGTTAATGCGGTGTCTATAACAACCCACAATGATCTATCTTCCATAATAGATAAGTATGCTATTGACCTTGACTTTAAAGACATAATGTCAGCCTTTGCTTTAGGGAAGAAACAAGAACCATTCACCTTACAGGATGGTTATTTTCTCCATGACAATAGGCTATCTATTACCCACTCCCTTCGTGAGAAAGTCATGTATGAATCCTATGCGGGGAATAGAGGCATTCAACCTACTCTTCGGGGAGTAGAAATATACTTCTATTGGCCTACAATGAAAGTGGACATACAAGAGTATGTTTCAAAGTGTGTGTTATGCCATAAAACCAAGGATGATGGAGGGAAGCAACCTGAATTACTAAAGCCATTGCCAATCCCTAATTGACCATGGGAGAGTATATCCATGGATTTTATCTTTGGATTACCCAAGTCTATCCTTGAAAATACGGGAATATGGACAACAGTCGACAGATTTAGCAAGCAAAGCACACTTTATTCCTATCAAAAAGACTATAAGGCATATCAAATGGCAACTCTCTTCATATCTCACATTTTCGAACACCATGGATTGCCAACATCCATCGTTTCACATAGAGATCCTAGAACGACCAATAATTTTTAGAAAGGTCTCTTTGAAAATCTCGGTACAAGATTGAATTTCTCTTCGGCCTATCACCCACAAATGGATGCCCAAAGTGAGATGGCCAAACTTATGATACTCGATCTACTAAAGACTTATGTTATAGAAATAGATCAACGCTCACAGAGGAAAAAGTACTAGCAATATAGCTTTTTTTTCTTTCACTACTTAGTGGCTGCCATGCCAATAGCGGTAGCTCCCTTTCCTCCTATGTAGCCGGCTTGCAGGTCTTTTTCCTGCGTTCCCTCTTCAACTCACCCACCGCAGATCCCTAACAGTCACCTTCTACTTCAATTGCATGATGATTTTTTTGTATTGCAGCTTTCGGCTCTCCAATCCAATGCTTTTCGTTGTCTACTCCCTTGGTGCAGTCTACGCTGCCATGGAATCCTTCTTTCTTCCCTGTGGTGCCCTCTAACTCCTGTACCTAGGTCCTCCCGAGCTCGTCACCCCCTCTTGCATGCTCACCTGATATGGCGGCTCTTCTATTTGCAGCACTCGGTCAGCTGTAGAACCAAGAAGACTCTCCATCTCGATCCTCCTTCTAGGCAACCGTTGACCATCCCTTTGCACTACTCCACGCCATTGCAGGCTTCTCCCGACAGCCCTTCTTCCCTGCAATTCAAACTCCCGGCATACCATGCAATCCCCCCTCCTTTTAGCTCCTCTTGGCCGCAGCCTGGCCACAGCCTTCTCTCGACCTAGCCACCCTCCTGATCAGTCCTCAAAGGCCTTGCTATGTCCCTGGACTTCCTTGCTTCTCCGCCGCATCAACCAGCGCTCTGTCTTTGACTCGCGGCCCTTCTCAGTCGGCACTGGCCACCATCCTTCCCCGGCCCTCTCGCTAGTCCCCCCCCCCCGCCGTCCCCTTCAACTGCCTTGGGTATTTTGAAGCTCTCTTGGCTTCACATGCTCGTCAAGGCCCTGGTTGGCCCCTCACTGCTTCCTCATATGGCAGCCCTTGCATGCACCTACACCTGCCTTACCTTCTATCTCTGATAGCTCCCCCCTCTGCAGTTCAGCGCTCCCCTGTTTACGAGCCGCTCTCGGGCTTCCCTTCTATTCCTGGTCAACGGAAAGCCTGGCGAGTTCTGCCTTCATACCATCCATTGCATTAAATCTTATCACTATTTTGTTTCCTTTTGTGGGGCATTCCCACCACACTGGGCTCGAGCATAGCATAACCCTCCACTCTATGTACTGCTTCTCGTCTTCATCATGCCTCCTTGCCATAGGTTCGAACTAGTTGCATCCACCACCTTCGATCATAAAGATTATCGATTTTGAGCAAAAAGCATCGGTCAAGCACCAATTCAACCATGTCATTTCCATCACTCAATAGTCAGCCACAAGGTTGGTCACGTTTTCTTGAAGTAGAAAAAGACCCTTCAATAACCTGGAACAACTAGGAATTTCAAGAAAATATCTCGCTCACTGCTACATCACAAACAAGTGGCGTTTGAAAAAATCCTTTACGTCATAGATCATATACATCAAATCAAAGCCTCATCGCCATACTTTCAGTGAGCTTTAATGCCCTCCAAATAGATAGTACTCCGAGAAAACATCAACCAAAAGCTTTAAGTGCTTTGGCAAGAGCACCATGATTAGCATACATATCAAAACAAGAGCACTACCAGGTTGGATACCCTGTAAAGTACAGTGTCCTACAGACATCTTGATCAAAATCCCATATCATAAACCTCATAACACCTGTATACAACATCCCTTGTCTCGTTCCCAATCTTGTGATATAAAAATGTGCTCTTGTCACCTGCGATAACATAAAACACTTGCAGTTTCTACTAGAGAGTGCTCCATCCCTGTGTCATCAAATACCTGCTGAATGTCCCTACCATTTTCCTGCAAACTGCCATGCCTGGGCTTCTTACACTTCCATAGGCTGACCATCTTCAGTTGTACCATCATTGCCCAATCCCCAGTTGAGCATTCATGCTCAACCGTAGTATTATTTAAGTAAAATAAGATCAGAGAAAGGGGTAGGAGAGATATACAAAGATATTGCATAAGAAAACAATAGTAGATGTATAGGTTGTATAGAGAAAGATTGTCAGCTACATCACCATCTAGGGTCAGATGGAAAGCGAAGTATTCCATCAAGAAAAATGTGAACTCCACTTGGATAAAAAACAAAGCATCTTGTCCCATATAAACCATGACAACCGCCACCTAGGTATAGCTGATGCCATTGGCCATAACCCTTAATCTATAAATAAGATATATCCCATCCTTTGATTCCACATATAAAACCATACGTAGGCCACCCATGCCTTTCATAGCATAGATCTTCAGCACCCTATATCCACAAGCTTTCATATACATTGTTGGGGTATAAAGCCCAATGTGGTCGCCCAGGTAAGTGGGCGGGCCGCCGGGTATGTACACATATTCTTTTGTAAAAACCTAATAAGAACTCACTATGCTCTACACATTACAGTAGAGCGAGTTCACCATATCGTCGTGCTCTTCTTCTCGCACTCTCTCTTGCGTCGCACTTTCGCTCGTACTCTTTCAACTGGTATCAGATCTCAGATTGAGGCTCGGGGCAGCACTGCAGGAGGCTAGAGTCACCAGCTCAGATTGGAGTGAAATTCGACAGGCAAAGACATGGCCCCAAATCTCGTGGAAAGCCCGAAGGACTTGGTGTTGTCAGAAATTCATTCTGAGGTCATCTTGGCCACCGTTCGGCTTCGACAAAGGTCTGTGCAGGCCATTTCCAACTACGTGGTCTCAAAGGGTGCAGATCCGACTCTGCAAATTTGGGGTTTTCGGCCTATGACTGCAGGTGCTGAGGATATAGACACTCCCAGAGTGTTGATTTGTGGTTGTCTACACATCGAAGGACGTCTCACAGTTCTTGGAGGCGTGTCACATACGACACGGGCGCATCTACACACAGACTGTAGGCGACATCCGCTAGTTCATCAGGTAGCTTGTGTTTACTGCTTGATATTCCAGATTTCATCCTGACATTTCAGGTACTTCCACATGGGATGTATTGTTAGAGATGATGTATGTCTGTAGAGAGTTTGTTGGCGGTGAGTCACGCAGCAAACAACCGCCGCAGCGGTTACAACATACAGTGGGAAATTTGTGGATGTATGACTTTGTGGGAAGTCTATGTACTGTCAGATTTACTGCAGGCTTTGTTGAGGGTCGAGTGAGGTTTTATTGAGCAGGGGGATTCTCGAATGTTGAGATCCTTTCGGTGATACAGGTCTTGGAGCGATCCCTCGAGCACCCTTAGATAGGCAGCTATAATGTATTGACTGTGAGTTAGACAGTTGGGATTGCATCTTTGCTTTACTGCCGTTGAGGCATTGTCGCAGTCTATGCTTATAGGACAGTGATGGGAGAGTCAGAGACAGTACAGGTGCAGGATAGGTTTACCCGCGGCTTACAGTGTCAGAGAGACAATGTTTTTTGAGCTGTTTTTTGGTCTGTTTTTAGTACACCAGAGCCGTTTTACAAAGGAGACTCTGCCAAAATTTATGCAGAATCTGAAGCTTTCTTGGTTCATTTGACAGGTTGATATTGGTTCAGAGGTCAATTTACAGGGAAAACTCTGCCGAATTTTTCCCAGGAAAGTAAACTACTGTGAAGCGTAGCTATGGCTGGATCACAGGACACTGCTCTTTACAATATCAAGAAGCTGGATGGAACCAATTTCCCATTGTGGAAGAAGCAGATTTGGCACGTGTTGGTACAAAAGAAGTAGATAAAACCTATAAAGCTCAAGGGGATAAAACCAGAAGATATGGACGAAGATGAATGGAGCGAAATGGATGAATTGGCACTTTCTACCATTATGCTCACTTTGGCAGAAAGCATTTACTTCAATGTAGCAGACGAGATGTCGGCTTATCAAGCATGGTTAAAGCTGAGTGATCTTTATGAGAAGCAGAGTGCAGCTTCACAGGTATACTGGCTTAAGAAGCTTGTTGACTTGAAGATGAAAGAAGGGACACCTATGTCCAATCATCTGAATGAATTCAACACAATCTATAGTCAGTTGTCAACTCAAGGTGTCAAGTTTGATGAATCTGTTAGAGCTATGTTCCTGTTGATCACATTGCCGGAAAGTTGGGACACTTTTCGCACACCTTTGAGTAATTTTGCACCTCCTGATGGTTTGAACATAGCAGGTGTAGAAGGAAGTCTGCTTACTGCAGAAACCAATAGAAAGACAATGGATCGACAAAGGCAAAGGAACAGCCTTAGTTGTTAGGGGAAGGACCAAAGAAAAGTACAAAGGTGGAAAGAGGAATCAGTCTCGTAGCAAGTCCCGCAGTGCTAAAGGCAAGAGTGACATAGAATGCTACCATTGTGGCAAGAAGGGTCACATGAAAAGAGACTGCAGAGAATGGAAAGCAGAAAAAGGCAAAGAGAAAGCTGAAGACCATGGTGAGAAGAACAAGTCCTCAGTGAAGATTCAAGAAATAAATGTGACAAGCACTGTTGCAGAGGCTGACAGTCTAATGTAAGGAGACATCTACTTCTTGAAGAATACAATGGACTAAGCTCTTCTTACAGCATCTGATGGAAATGCACTGAGTGAGTGGATTATAGACTCAGGGGCATCACTTCATGTGTCTCCAAACAAGGAGTGGTTTACCTCTTATGTGACCACTAAAGATCATGTTCGGCTAGGCAATGGGCAGACATGTGAGATCTTAGGTGTTGGAGATGTTAAATGGAAGTTTCAGAATGGCTCTTCTTTCACACTGAAGAATGTGAGACATGTTCCCGCAATTACAAAGAGCTTGATCAGCACAGGTTTACTTGATGATGCTGGCTACGTCACCACTTTTGGACAAAACATGTGGAAGATATCCAAGGATTCTATGACAGTAGCACATGGAGTAAAGTCTGGAGGACTTTACATGATTTATGTATCAAATGTTTCTAAAAATGTGATCAATGTAACCGAGTAGCCGAACGTTTCTTTGTGGCATAGCAGGTTAGGACATATGTCCAAGAAGGGAATGGAAATCTTGTCTCGTTCTGGTTATTTGCCTGGATTTTCATTTAATGATTTTGAATTCTGTGAACATTGTCTGTATGGTAAGCAAACACAGCAGCCACATAAGCATAGAAGCAGTAGAAGAGATACACAGTTGGCACTTGTTCATAGTGATTTGTGTGGACCTATGCCTAACCTATCGATCTCTAGGGGGAGCTTCTTACTTTATGACATTTATAGATGATTACTCGAGGAAAGTATGGGTTTACTTTCTCAAGCACAAGGATGAAGTGTTTAGTGTTTTCAAAACGTTTGTGACACTTGTGGAGAATCAGAGTGGCAAGAAGCTTAAATGCTTACGCACTGACAATGGTGGAGAGTATGTTTCAAAGGCGTTTCAGGACTTTTGTGAGTCAAAAGGTATAAAACGTGAACTTACTTCTCCTTACAATCCTCCTCAAAATGGTGTTGCTGAGAGGATGAATAGGACCATACAAGAGAAGGTCAGAAGTATGTTGTCTAATGCACAGCTGCCAAATGGGTTTTGGGCTGAAGCTGTATCAATAGCTGTTCATCTTGTAAATAGATCTCCTAGCAAGGTTTTGCAGAAGGATTCAGTTCCAAAGATGGTATGGTCAGGCAAAATGCCCTCATACAAGCATCTCAAAGTCTTTGGATGTGAGGCATATACTCACGTTCCAAAGGAATTTAGGAACAAACTTGAGCCAAAGATTAGAAAGTGCATCTTTCTAGGCTATGGTAATTCTGGTGAGATGGGGTACAGACTTTGGGATCCCGAATCCAGAAAGGTTGTCCGCAACAATGATGTTCACTTTAATGAATCCAAATATCATTCTAAAGCAGAGAGGGTTGAGGAGATAGGAAGAGTTGTCTTCCAAGAAGATGGACCTGCACGTGCAAGAAAAAATGTCAGGGCCCAAGAGGAGCAAGGACAGGATAGAGTGGAACCACAGGTTGTAGCTCAGCCTGAGCCACCTATTGTGCGTAGATCTGGACGTGTCACGCGACCTCATGATAGGTTTGTTCTATCTATGAACTATGTCATGTTGACTGATTGCAATGAGCCTTCATGTTACAAGGAAGAAGTGCAAATGAAGGACTCCGGGAATTGGCAATTGGCCAGGCAGTCAGAGATGATAGCTCTGCATAAAAACAAGACATGGAAGCTAGTTAAATTACCACAGGGCAAAAAGGCTCTACCTTTTAAATGGGTTTACAGGTATAAGATCACCGCTCATGATAGTCAGCCAAAGTACAAAGCAAGGCTTGTTGCCAAGGGCTTTAAGCAAGAACAAGGCATTGACTTTGATGAAGTCTTCTCTCTGGTGGTCAAGATGACTACATTGAGATGCTTTCTTGCATTGGTTGCCATATTAGATTTGGTGTTGCACCAAATGGATGTCAAGACAACGTTCTTGCATGGTGATTTAGATGTGGAAATTTACATGCAGTAGCCAGAAGGGTTTGTTGAGAAAGGCAAGGAAGATTGGGTATGCCAGTTGTTAAAGAGTCTTTATGGCTTAAAACAATCACCGAGGGCATGGTACCATAAATTCCACAAGTTTATGCTTTCTCAAGGCTACAAACGTAGTGAGTTCGATCACTGTCTATATACAAAGAAGGCTAAGGATGGTAGTTGGCTGATCCTTATTTTGTATGTGGATGACATGTTGATTGCTGGCAAGCACTTGGAAGAAATTTCAGCTTTGAAGTCAAAGATGGCAAAATCGTTTGACATGAAAGACATGGGTGAGGCAAGTCATATACTTGGTATGCGCATTGAGAGAGATAGATCAAAGAAGTTGATTTGGTTATCTCAAACAGAGTATATTGACAAGGTTTTGCAACGTTTCAATATGGAGAAGGGAAAGGCAATGAGTGTTCCATTGCCACTATATGTGAAACTTAGCAAAAAAGATTGTCCTGTGTCTGAGCCAAGCCTACATGGTCTTTATACATACCATTGTCTTTTTCTTCAGTCCCTGCTATTGTCCAAGCCGGAGCATCTAGCTGTGCAATACATGATTCAAGAGTTTCTACTTCACAAGCCACCTCCACAATTGGAACAGTATGAGGCTCTTGAGCATGCTTGACAGGGCAAGTTTGCCCAGCCCCCTTGCTTTGCATTGCACCTTCGTTCACATGACTTGTGTCGGCTTGCCTATCTATGGATGTGGACTTCTCCTTCCAATTGTCACTACTTCCCAACTCCCAATAGCTTGAATCTGGATTCTCCTCTCCATAAACTGATTCCATAACCTCATCTTCATATTCATGTTGCTACACAAAAGTTTGTCCATCAACCATCTTTTCTTCATGTATATCCTCTTTGACAAATCTCTCACCTTCGTTGATGAGGATATCTGCTTCTTGTATAAATGCATGACAAACAAGAGGCACCAATGGAACAAATGGATCATTACGGCTTACCCATGGCAAAATGAATGCTTCTTGGATGCTTGTAGCCGCATGTGGCTTCACCGTATGTTGCACCGCTGTCCCTGAAACAAGACCATAATCTATTGGCTTTAACAAGCCCGCTTCCAGCTTCTTTTTTGCTTTCTTGCTCTTTGCCTTGGCTAAGTAGACAGCATTTGCATAACTTTCCACATCGGCAAGCTCGACCTTCTCTCTAATCTTGGGATGTAAGCACTCTAAAAACCTATCTAATTTGAGGTAGTCATTACCTCGGGAGTGGGTAGCAGGTTCTAATTGTTGCCAAATATCTTCAAATTTCTTTAAAAGAATTGCAAACTCACCAATTACATCTTGCTTCAAAACCTTCAATTTTGCAGGAGAAATTCTCGGCTTGAAGTCTTGGATAAACCGAACTCGAACCACCTTCCGTGACTACCAATCGGGAACTTCTAACCCCTCAAACCAGGCTTTGGCCTTCCTCATATGACCAACGGCATATCCCTTGACTTGGCTTCATTGGTCACCATTCGCATCGACAACATCCAGAACTCCACATCTGACATCCAATCTTTAGCATCTTGCTCACCTGAACACACTAATTCACAATCTGGCACCATGTTATTGCACCACGCCATCACTTGAGCGATCACTATGATCTTTAGTGGGGGCACCACAAGATGGAAAGGGGGAAATGGGAACACAACCGACACACAACCTGGCCCAGTGGTTCCACAACACCCCTATTCCCTAATAATCACACACCCAGTCACCTGACCTGCCAACGAGTACTGTCCAAACTCATACCCGAACATCCGTGACTCACCACACACAATCACCCAACATACAAGCACCCTCATCAAAAGGAAATCATCAAGCCCTCATGAAAAGGAAATCATCTCTATGCTCTCAAACACCTTGAGGTTTCTCACATATATGATAAGTTTGTCTATAAGCTAGGCTCTAGCACACATGATGCTCGTACATCTACCTTTCATATTCACGACACGCCATTTGACATCATTAGGAAAAATGTGGACTCTCCTTGGGCCATATAGGATTAAGGTTAATTAGGCTCCAGCCAATAGGAAGAGAGCAATGCATATAAGTCTAGAACCTAAGAAAGTAGAGAGAATAATAAGGTTGTCCACTCATTTATTGCTTTGTATCTTAGAGGGAGGTGGATGGGTATAAGAGGGAGGGGGAAAAAGTGTGGGGGGGGGGGGAGTGGTGGGTCCACAGATACGTTTTTGCAAAAACCCTAAAATTTCAAAATTTTAAAAAAATTTAAATTCAAAATATTCCATCCAAAACTCCCCCCAAACCTACCCTATGATCAAAAAGTCATTTTCTCACTCGAGAACCTTTTTCGGAAGACTCCCTTCCTCCATAGCCCCTTTCCATAACACAAAGTTCTCACTCTCTCTCTAAACTCTTACACCTTCCTCTTTCAAGATCTCCATTGCAACTTTAAGCTCCCAATCTCTCTCTAAACTCTGTCTCCCTCCTCCTTCCTCAAGCTCTCCATTGCAACTTTAAGCTCCCACACTCTCTCTAAACTCTGTCTCCCTCCTCCTTCCCCAAGATCTCCATTGCAAGCTCCCACTTAAGCATCCATGGCAAACAATGGTCAAAATAGACGCCCCAAACCCATAATTCAAAGTATGGTTCTCCACAACTCGAAGAATGAGGAGCAGCAATGGGAACTTTAGGTTTTTCAAGAAGGTGCGTGGGTCTACATGCAACCTTCCGCAATCGGTCCCCATCGTGTTCGTGAAAGAACAAATGTTGATCTCCATTGGAAGGGAAGACTAATAGGCTTCAAGCAAGTAAGAGACAAGGGTACGGTGGAAATCGTTCAACATGTCTTCATGTTTGGACACATGCATCTACGAGGGATCACCAACCCAAGGGATTTTCCTTGTAATTGTATGTCCCTTGCACTTCAATGGTTTTGGTGGTCACAAAAAATTGGACTTTTTACATCTCACGGACTGTTTTGTTTCTATGTAAATGTTTTCCCTTCTAGCCTTGTGGAGGAGCAACCACTCTCATGCCTTTCATGCACATTTACGGCCATGCATGCAAGTCTAGGGGATATGCTCTTCTCCAACACAAATTCATCAAACCTTGCACGACAAAGGGTGTTCTTCTACACCCACAAGTACATTGTACCTACAGATGAGGAGGGCTACGGAGAGCTACAACCTTTGGAGGCTACAACCTTGCGTAGCATGGAGTGGCCAAAGTCAGATGCATTCACTATAATGTCTTTGAAAGACAAGATTGTAGCTGATGTAAGAGCATCATTAAAATCTGAAAAAGCCTCGCGTTCCATTTGGCTTGGATGGTGTTGTCTTGCTCATGTCTTCGCTAGCATCTTTGGATCTTTGCCTTTCCATCATACAAATACTATGTATGTTTGCAAAGATCTACAATACGATACATTGGAAGCCATCCTTGGCGAGAAGCAGGGGTATCTTGAAGGACTTCACAACGGAGATCACTTTCGGTGTCGGTGTCAGGTGGGTATGCTATTTCTTTTTTTTTTCTGCTAGATTGGTAGCCTCATGGAGAGCACGATTCAAATTGAAATGGCGTGGACGACGGAAGAGAATTTGATTTTATCATTAGAGTAGTTATGTTTTGTACTTAAATTTCTTATAATATCACAATTGTAAGTTCAAGCAGATGGTTTTATCAAATTTTGGCAATGCACATTATCCTAAAGTCGTAGTGATGTTTTTTTAGAGTTAAATGATTGTAATTTAATTTGAAAGTTTTTTATAACTTCTTGTTATTTGTGTTACTTTATGAAAATTGTTTAATATTTTAATTATTGTTATTATTTTTTTTTGGGGCGGGGGCGGGGGGGGGGGGGGGGGGGCGTGCTATATAAAGCCTCCTAAACCCTATCATTTTCACAATTCACCTACATAGTCAGTTCACACTCTCATTTGAGCTCTAGAACTCTTTGCATTCCTACCTTAAGAGCTAGCATTATGGCATCCTCCTCCACCCCTCCCGAAGCCACGGCGTTACAACGCTTCCAAGCATTTTTACAAACAACCGAGTGGAAAGATCGTGACGATCTTCACAATTTCTTCACCCAATTCCTTGATGTGAACGCAACTATTCACCTAAACAGCCAATCTCTTCAGTCTATCTTGGAATTTTTTGAATTCTACATCGACAAGTATGCTATACCAATTGTCGGACAAGGAGAATTGTGGATTCCATGCGATTTGCTTCGCTACATACACAAAGGCGATCGGCCTTTCACCTAGCGGCTTCAACGATTTTGTGTAATTGCGGGGGAGGCAGGTCAGTACATTGAAGATTCACGTTTGAAAAAGAAGAAGGTTGGTGCGCACCCAGTTTCTAAGTCGCTTGGCGACTTTTGTGTTTCTTCTTGCGGAGGAGCCTGAAAGATCTGAGGTGAGTTTGCCTCATTTGCGCCTTGGGGGTGTCGTAGAGGACACAAAGGATCCCATTAGAGAGCCCTGGGATGCAAGCAAAGAGGGCAATATTCTTGCCCTAACCTACCCAGGAGGTGTCATGGATGCCGCCAAATCCATGGGTGATGAGGGTGCAGAAGCATGCTTTAAGCCCGCTGCAGATGTGCCGGAGGAGACATTAACTCCGGAGGTTTTTTTTGAAAACCTCTCCACAATTGTCATAAATGGGGAGGAATATTTGTTTTTACATGATCTTGAAAAGACTTTTGACATCCGCATGGATGAGTGTCTGTCCATCCTCTGTGCCACTGTAGAGTCCTCTGCCATTGACCCCTCCTCTGATCCTTTGGATCGAAGCCTCCTTCCCCTTGGAAAGAGTGTGGTAGATACATTGGAGTTGGAAATGGTGGCGGTGACAGATGCACCGCACTCATCTGTGTCGGAGGATGAGTTTGTAGCTACACGCGCATTGCTTGAAGCCCCACGCACTCCTATGCCTGTTCATATAGATGAACTTGAGAGTGTCGCTATGGCTCCCAATTCATCTATTTCTCTTGATAGCAAAGGCATAAACGATGAGGACAACAAAAAACAAGAGGTATTAATTAATTTTTGTTTTGTGATTACGTTAATTTTCATTGATTTCTTTGTAGAATGTTGTGGAGCTGGATGAGCATGCAGATCGGGGAGGAGATGGTAGGTGCCAAGCTTTTGGATGGCAGTCGTCTCTTGCGCATTACGTTGGCAAGCTCCCCCAGGACGGCTTTGCGATAATCCACAAGGAGTACACTCCTTGTGGTCAATTTGGGTGTCAATGATGAAAGCAATGAGCCGCATCCTATGCCTGCCAACCATATCTCAAGCCTCCCAAGTTATATATCTTGTAAATAAATCTCTGGCCAGTGCTGCATTTGTGACACACGTTTGTGGTCGTGTGCTTTGTAACATGGCCTTAATCCAAGCTGTAGGTCTAAGCAATGTGGAACAAATTTCTTGGGATGTGCTGCACAAACAGCTTCCCTGCGCCCAAGAGCGCTGAGAAAACATTGCTCGCCATATCTTAGATGACTCAAGCACTCAATAGCTGCATAAATCTTGTAATTAACTCCTTCAAATTTGTAATGAGATATATCACATCTTTGTACTTTGTTATTTCAAATTTCGAATGGGAATTGATTTTAACTGGTACTTTACATCTTCTGTATTGAGTTTATGGTACGATAGACAGTACGTGATTGGTTCTATCTTGTGATACGATTGTGCAATTCTTTGAATCAAAATAAAGAGTTTTTTTCATATAAATAACAAAAAAAAGACATAATATCATTATATTCTTGTAAACTTAACCTAAAGAAACTTTAAAAAGGCTGTCTAGGGGCCTCTTCTACGGCGATACCTTGAACTCGAAATGCCATTCGATAACTTTGCATGATCTCTTTCACCAAACGTGCGAATGGTGCCTTGCAGATGAGAAGGTCTGAAGTTTTTTTGGTAGTGACGAATCTCTTGCAATTCCTTTGGAATGCGTCGCTTCACAGCAGGAGCCCGTTGTTGAGGGATGGTAGGATCTGGGACATGGGCCTTGAGAGGGTGAACCTTGAAAAACTTTTTTTTTCTACGAGAGGGCTTGCGAGGAGGAGCTTGCGCATCTTCAACTCCACCATGCGCTCCAACTGGCTCGTCTTCTACATCCTCAAAATCCTCTTCATTTAGTAACCCATGATCACCTCTAGGCTGATCTGACGGCAGAGCGCCGAAGCCACGTGGCAATATCTTCCCGGCCGGAACTCGATGATTGCTTGGGATCTCCTGTCCGCTCCATGGTGGGCTGTGTGCTTCGTCGTCCGTTTCGGTTTCTGTGTCTGATGTCACTACCCGTTTCTTCTTGCGTGAAGGTTGTCCATCTTGTTGCTCTTCACCTGACCATTCCCTCTCCATCTCTTCTAAGAGCTCTTGCTCGTGTATCCAAGGTGGTTTTTGAGCACCTTGGACGGATGAGTGAGGGTGAGCAAAAAAAGGTTGATCTTTTCTTGTTGTTTGCTTTGTGCGTGCCATTGTGTAAGAAGGGTCAAGATTGAAAATGAGACTCCCTCTTCTCTGAAAGCCCTCTATTTAAAAAAAAAAAGGTCTCTTCACACTTCACCAGGCCACTTAAAAAAACTCTTAATATCATCAAAATATATAAAAAGAGAGGATAAATGGAGAAGTATTATATGCAACTCAACAAAGACATCTACAAACATAAACATTACATCGCATAGCATCATTTGTTTTACATGTTGGGTAGCCAACGTTTGCCCACTCTATGGCTATTTTCACGCCACCTAGCACGATTAAGGGATCCGGTGGAGTTTCTCCATTTCTCTTTAGCAGTAAGTTGAGATTGTCTCCTAGCCTCCTTGGCTAGACTTGACTTTCGCGCTCGCTCTATGGCATGACATCTCCCTAAAGAACAACGAAAGAACCAATCAAACATCTCCTTCATGTAGTTGGATCTCGTAGTTCCACCACCGTGACGTGTATTTTTAAAGTAAACACCTTTGGCTCGATAATGTGATTTCTCCATTCCTTGAGTGCTCCACATGTCTAATGAACCATATTTTGACATAAAGAATGCTCCATGCGCATACAAAATATGCTGCATCAAGAAAAAATGCTTAGATCAAATAAATATTTATGTATAGCATCAAAATTTGAACTGAACAAAGTAACTTACCATGTAGTGTGTGATATTGCTCTCTCCCCACGCTTGCACAAATGCTTTAGTGAAATTGGAAATGTGATCTTTGAACAAACTTTTTTGCTCGCTCGTGGTTTGGGGTTTCCACATGATTTGAAGCACTAACTCCAAGTGGTGCCACACTTGCCTACGCAGATTTACAAGCACGGGATTTGAATCTTGATCGGTCGTACACTTGCAAAGCGCTTTCCATAGCTCCCATGGAGCATCCTCCTCACCCCTCTCCTTTCGCATCTCTGGTTTCTTGAAAAACCTACGTGCTTTCACACCATTCATAGATACTTTTTGTGGCACTTCATGCATATTTTCCACCTCACCAATGATAGAAACATTTCCACCATGACATCCAATCGAATTTAGAATTGCTTCAACTATTCCAATGGATTCCACAGATCTGGAAAGTGGTTTCATTGTGAAAGCGTACTCTATGTGAAGCTTTAACAAGCGATCAAATATATGCATAAAGGTATGCAAAGTGCAAAAGTGTACATTTGTAAGTGGAAAATTGATAATGGGATGCCGTGTTTTATCTTTTGTCAACCGATTGGGGACCTCCATGATAGGACACTTCAACACCGAGCACACCCAATCCCTTGCATCATCATCCATTGACCCTGTTGCCTGACTTCCCTTGACATTTTTCTTTGAAGACGTGGAGCCATGAGTACTCTCCTTGTATCCTCGTACACAATATGGACAAGGAAGAAGTGATGAAGCACCTTTTTTACACCCAAGTATACATTTGATTGTTTTTAGATCACCTCCTAAGTGCCACTCAACATCAAATATACCTAGTCCATCTACTTCTAGCTGTTAAGTATAAAGCTTGATTTACCCTTGTAATTCTCTGTGGTAAAAGCGCACATTTGTAAGGCCCCCATTATGAGGAGAAGCCATCGTGCGTGAAGGAAAATCACTCACCGGAAACCAAAATTTTGACGGAAAAGAATCAGGGGCAACTTTAAAGGCCTCGGGGGCGGAGGCCCTCGAGACTTTTTTTTCCACCGGAATATTCTTTTTCGTCGGAATATTATGGCCAGACGGCGGCCAGAAAGTGGTCGGAAAACAACCGGTCGGTTGGCCGGTGGCCGGTAGTCAATGGCCGATGGCCGGTGGTCGGAAGTCAATGGCCGGTGGCCGAATTCAAAAGCGGACTTGTCTTCTCAAGGGCGGCCACACATGGGCGGATTGGAGGGTCCGATTTGGACTTATTCGCACAAGGGCGGCTACACATGGCTGTCTCTCATAAGAGAGGGCAACCCTTTTGGCCTATAAAAGGAGGCCATTTCTACACACATTTTATAGTGTGGTGTTGATGCAACAAAGTGAGTGTGAGGTGGTGAGAGTGAAGCAAGGCAGGAGCTCCATTAAGGGTATAATCCCTTTGTAAACTACTTCTTGTTTTGAAGTACTAAAGCCATTGAGTGGCTGCTTTCCCGTGGACGTAGCTCACATTGGGTGAACCACGTATATCGTGTGTACTCTCTCTCTCTCTCTCTCTACTCTATAATCTCGTGTACATAAATCTGTCTCTCTCCATTAAGTAATCTACTCAATTATCTATTTAGCTACGTCTTATTTCCTAACACTAGCTTTTCTCCCTCTAGTTGTGCCTTAATAACCTCTGTGATCCACGAGATCGTAGAGAAGACCCATGCCAACACCTCATGAGTCTCTTTCAGAACTTCAAAAGCTCCTAACCACCATATTTCTTTTTCCGATTGTACACTAAATGATGGTTTCTGAGAATGATCACCGATAGCATCGACTTTTGCAGAAAACATTGCCTCATTCATGAGTGTCACACTCATACGTTCCAATCTCTGTCCTTTGACAATTTGACATTCATCTAGCTTAAGAATAAATATGAGCTTCTCTCCAAGTACTGAAACAACACAGGAATTGAATTGTTATACTAAATGATATTCAATACAAAGAAAAAATGACATTACATTTTGTATTACCTTGTGGAGACAAAGCATAAAATTTAACCATAGCTCGTTGTAGTTGTTTCAAGTCAACAAAAATATTGTTGAATTGATGATAACTAAAAGACTTTGCCCCATTAGGAATAGTATTGCCTCCCTTTATATTACCACGTGACTTGGCACTCGTGAAAGAGTACACCATGGATCCTTCAATGTATTTGTATTCACCAAGGGATTCCCGAACGAGATCATTGTTTGCTTTTTTTGCAACTCGGACCCTATGTGGAATAGAAAATAAATTCTCGGTGATGCCTTGCTCTCGTAATGCATCTTTCATCAATCCATGAAGTGCATGGTATGCATTTGTGCTGATCCCAACCTCATCACAAGCTCTCTGGACATCATCCTCAGACACAAGGTTAGAGATCTTTTTTAGGATCTCCTTTGTGATGGCATCTTTCATGTGTTTGGCCTTTTCACAACCTATGATGTAAAGTATATCTTCCTTTGAGATGCATCCTAGGAGAAGATTGCAACGGTCCTCTTGTCTAAAACTTCCATACACATCTTGTATATATGCCCTATTTCAAAAGGTGAACCGAGTTACAAATTGATGGAAATTATTTGAGAGTTATGAACACTGTGAATTAAAAAAAATACCTGGTTTCCGTAATGCGCTTCTTACGTGCCCCTCCATTAGGGGCTAAGTTTTCAATGGAAGAGAACTCCCTCTTACGCTCACGCATGCCAAATGGAGTGGCTTTTAGGTGCATCATTGCAATCTGTAGCTTAGTTACCTCTGTTTCAGTAGCTTTCATCTCCTCTTTAAGATCTTTGAGTTGCTTGTTTGTGGAATGTAGTTGTTGTTGGAGATTTGTGGAATGAATCTGTAACACTTGACATTGTTGTCGGAAATATGCCGACGCACCTGCGTGATTGGAGTCCAATCTCTTGCAATACCCAAGAAGACCACGTTCTCCTTCTCCCACATATTTGATTAAGCTTGGGAGTGTACAGAATGTCGGATGACAGCCCACGAGCGGATCTTTTGGATACAACCCTCCATCAAGCCACAAGTCAACATTGGTTTCTCCTCGAAACCGTCGTACGGATGCTGATTGAGATGCTTTCTCGTCATTTTTTTTTTGTGGGAGCAAATTCGATCGGTAGACGTAGACTGACATTAGTTGACCTAGTAGATGATGACACAGGTGATTCATTGGTTATGTCGCGAAGAGACATGGTGAAAAGTTATGATGGGGGAAAAATTTGATAAGACATACTTTTTGGGATAAACAAACAATTTTTGGGATAAAAAGACTTAAAAATATATTTTTTCATATATAGGTTCAATTTTTGAGCTCAAAAAAAAATAAAAAAAATTTTAAAAATTTCAATTTTTAGGTTTTATTAGATGGACGTTTTGATGATGTGGCATTATCTATTTATTCTTGGAATTAATGTAGAGAGAGACCCAAGGAATTTTAGATTTGGAGCTTATAAAAGTTAGATTCTTCTAAAAAAATTATATATATATATATATATATATATATATATATATATATATATATATATATATATATATATATATAGGGACCTTTTTAAAGCTTAAAAGATCCATTTCGAAGATTTTATTAAAAAATCATTTGTGGGGTGAATTGATGCACGAGCTGAAAAGTGGAAGATGTCATAACTACTTACTCTCTTTGTGGAATTAATGTAGAGAGGGACCCAAGGAATTTTAGATTTGGAGCTTATAAAAGCTAGATTCTTCTAAAAAAATAATGTTATATATATATATATATATATATATATATATATATATATATATATATATATATATATATATATAGGGACCTTTTGAAAGCTTAAAGGATCCATTTTGAAGATTTGATAAAAAAATCATTTTTTTGGGGTGAATTGATGCACGAACTGAAAAGTGGATTTTGTCATAACTACTTACTCTCTTTGTTTGGTGATAGGTAGAGAGAGAATGGTTCTTCTCTCTACTTTTACTCCTCTCTCTCTTTTTACTCCCCTCTCTCCTCTACTTTATCCCCCCTCTTCCTCCTACTTTACAACCCTCATTCCCTACTTTCCCCCCCTCTCCTATCTAGAGAGAAGTTAGAAAGAGAGCTACAAAAGTAGCACTATTTATTGTCTTTGTTCCCTCCATCCCCTACAAAATTAGCTTTAATCCCTTAAAATTAGGAATCCTTACATGGCCCCAAGGGGGTCCAATTTTTTCCTAATGTGAAAGTGGAAGAGAAGGTTGATACAGATTTTAGAGTAGAGCTAACAAAAAACCATAATTAAGTCCTTCGAAGGAGCATATATAATGATGGAACGGTGGTGAATGTCTTCTCTTGTTTTGGCGTGATACCTCCGAGCCTTCACTTGTGTAATGCACCTCTTTCATGCGCCACAGACAACCTGTTCTCACAGTTCCCAATGCTCGATGTGCTTGACATCCCTCAAGACTTTCTCAAGCTATGGCCAACCCCTCCTCTTTGCAGCACCTTCCAAACCCTATAGCACCACCAAATCACGCTTCTTTCCCCTGTAAGCCGCCCCTTTGTGACCTACCTTGTACCAATATTGGTAGCAATATAGTTTTTTTTTTCCTTGCACTCCTTAGGGGCTGCCAATTGCTCACCCCCCAATAGAGCTAGCTCCCTTTCCTTCTATGTAACCGGCTTGCAGGTCTTTTTCCTGCGTTCCCTCTTCAACTGACCCACCGCCGCAGATCGCTAAGAGTCGCTTTCTCCTTCAATTGCATGATGATTTTTTGTATTGCAGCTTTCGGCTCTCCAATCCAATGCTTTTTGTTGTCTACTCCCTTGGTGCAGTCTATGTTGCCATGGAATCTTCCTTTCTTCCATGTGGTGCCCTCTAACTCCTCCACCTAGTTGCTCCCGAGATCGTCACCTTCTTCTGCATGCTCACCTGATATGGCGGCTCTTCCATTTGGAGCCCCAATTAGCAGCCTCTCCTTCTCCTCCTTTCATGCAGTCGACCATCCCTTTGCACTACTCCACGCCAGTGCAGGATCCTCCTGGCAGCCCTTCTTCCCTCCAATTCAAACTCCTTGCATACCATCAATCCCCCCTCCTTTCAGCTCCTCTTGGCCGTAGCCTTCTCTCGACCTAGCCACCCTCCTGATCAGTCCTCAAAGTCCTTGCTATGCCCCTGGACTTCCTTGATTCTCCACCCCATCAACCAGCACTCTGTCTTTGACTGGCGGCCCTTCTCAGTTGGCACTGGTCACCATCCTTCCCCGGCTCTCTCAGGAGTCCCCCCCCCCCATCGCCTTCAACTACCTTGGGTATTTTGAAGCTCTCTTGGCTTCACATGCTCTTCAAGGCCCTAGTTGACCCCTCACTGCTTCCTCATATGGCAGCCCTCAGCATGCACCTACACCTGCCTTACCTTCTATCTCTGATAGCTCCCCCCTCTTGTGCTGAGCACATAAGCACACCCGGTGGCTGGGCAGTCACCCACACACCCTCTATAGGGGCTTCGGCTGATGTGGCCACTCCTTTTTGGGTGACGGTTGTTGCTCCAGCGACCAGAAAAATCAAGCCTGTGATTTCGCAGCCAGCCAGCCAGCAGGTTTCGTCCTCTTGCTCAACACAAAGCTGCCAACGACTGTGTTTATGTGCTCGCCTTCTTGGGTGGCCGGAGGCAAACATGCGAGCGGCTGTGCTTCTGTGCTCAAGCTTTACACTTAACACCTGCCAGACCAATTTTCTTGAGCGGGCTTATGTGCTAAAGCTATCTGCAGTTCAACGCTCCCCTGTTTATGAGCCGCTCTCAAGCTTCCCTTCTATTCCTGGTCGTCAGAAAGCCAGCGCTGCCTTCATACCATCCATTGCATAGCTTTAAAAATAAAGTTTGTAACATTTAATGGCGTAAGTAACTTGTGTGTAGTTGAAAATAGTGAGAATTTTGTTAGAATAGATTCCTAATGAGATTAACAAGAGTGCTTGGGTGGAGAAAGCAACAAAAAGCATAACTCTCTATAATTAACCATTTCGAGCCGTGGGTGTAGATACTTAAGAGCCGATTTTCAAAGGCTAAGAGGAGTGGCAACTCAGGTTTTGAATTGCCAAATCATACACTAAGTACATACATAAATTTTGTTAACATGGCTGACAATAATGAAGAGAGTAGAATGAACATTGATAGCTTTGATTTTGCACATGAAGGTGCTAATGATGATGCTCCCATGCTTGTGAATTATCTCGCCACTAGGTTGCAGCAAGCTATGGGCAACCCTGCTTTGCAAGCCGAAGTTACTCAACAACTTCGTGCTTATGGAATTTCCCTTACTCTCCAAGAGGAGAGAGAGCTTAGGAGGCCTCTTGAAGAGACCCCCACAAGAAGACTCTCTCCCATTCGAGAGGAGGAATGAAAAGAGCAAGAAAGCAATGAAAGTTTAAGTTCCTCTGAAGATGAGGCTCCACAAACACGGTGGTCTAGACGATCGCCCACTCCTCCCAAGAGAAAAAGATCAACACATAGTCCTTCTCCTCATCACTCTGAAAGTCAAGAGAGGAAGAAAAGTACTAGGAAGAGGTAACCCTCTTCTCCTTTATCTTCACCTTCCTCCTCTTCTGACGAAAGTTACAGTTATTGTCCTAGAGAATACAAGAGGGGAGGACATCGCAAATCATTTCCTGCATGGCGAAGGTCACAAAATCTAAAGAAGTTCAAGGAGGGAGGAAAGATTATCTCTTTTCTCACCTATGATGGCACCTTCGGTGCTACAGACAAAGTGTTGGCCTTCATCCAGCAATTTGATGCGGTCTTTGGAGATGAGGGTTTCACAAGTGTTGGCCTTCATGCAGCAATTTGATGCGGCCTTTGGAGATGAGGGCTTCATAGAGGCCTCTAAGCTACGCCATGTAGGTATGCACTTCCAAAAATCAGCTCGTCAATGGTGGGCTAGCCTTCGTGGAAATGGTGAAGCCCCAAAGACATGGAAAACTCTACAAGTTTACATCATGAAGCAATTCCTTGCAAGAGATGCAAAGGACAAAGTGCTTACCGAATGGCACAGCTTGAAGCTCCTCTCCCATGCGTCTATCCACAAATATGTAGACAAGTTTTGGGATTTACATCTCAAGGCTACTATCTTTCAAAAGATAGACTTTGCCGAGCAAAGGCAGCAATTCTGTGCAGGATTACCTCAAGAGATGTCCGAATACATCAACTCTCAACGTCCTGGTACTATTAGCGAAGTAATCCATCACACCATGGTTGCTTCATGCATCAATTTCCATCAAGGGGCTAGACGTAATGTCAAGCCCATGGAAAACAAAGACAAAAATGATGCAAAGGGGAAAACCAATGTTCAAAATACTTCCCAAGTCAATTCCAACAACAACAACAATCGGTCCAAGGAGAAGGGAGTGTACAAAGGTAAAAACAAGCTCTCTCTTGAAGAGCTTGAAGATTTTCGCAAGGACCATAAGTGTTTCAAGTGTGGGGAGCAAGGACATGGCTATCATTCTTGCCGCAAGAAGAATACTCACAATGAGACTCCTAGGGCTTCCGCCATCGAAGCTCCAAAAGAGGATTCTCATTGCAAAGGATCATCACTTTCCTATGCTTGGGGAAAGGTAAGAGAGCATGATGCCTTCATCTTGTTTGACCCTGGATCTACTCTTAACTTCATATCGATGGAGTTGGCCACCAAGTTGGGCATTCAAGCTTTTGAGATGGGAGATATAGTAGTGGCTGATGCAGCTTTCAAGGGACAACAAGCCTCCACTACTCCCTCGATTGGGAAGCTGAGGCTTCATATCCAAAGCTATGTCGACAAGGAAGACTTCTTTGTCTCTCCTCTCCAGCATGAGGATGTTATCCTAGGGGCACCATGGTTTGATCGCATGGATGCCAACATGAAGTTCCCTGAAAGGAGAATCTACTTCACCTACAAGGGAAAGAACATGTATATAGATGCTAGTGAGCATGGTGGCACTATTCCACTTATGAATCCTCTTGCTTTTGATAAGTCAATGAAGAGCTCAGTTTCTGCGTACATGATTTTTGTCAAAGAGTCTCTAAAAGATACTAATGTTTCATCAAATGTAAATGGTAGGAATCAAGAAGAGTTAGACTTGTCTAACTTTCTTAAAGGATTCCAAGATGTGTTCATCGATGATATCCCTATGGACTTACCTCCAAAACGAGGGGATGATGACCATCGTATTGAGATCCTTCCTGGAAGCTCACCACCTAACAAGCCTCCTTATCGAGTCTCACAAGCTCAAGAAGAGGAGATCATGAGGCAAGTGCAAGAGCTGATAGACAAAGGGATGGTGAGGCCTAGTTCCTCTCCCTTTTGTTCTCCAGTCCTTTTAGTGCAAAAGAAAGATGGTACATACCGTATGTGTGTGGACTATCGAGCACTAAACCATATCACTATCAAAAATAGATTTCCCATACCTCGGGTAGAATATCCGTTTTATAAGCTACAAGGTTCGACCTACTTTAGTAGGATTGACCTTAAGAGTGGCTATCATCAAATAAGGATAGTGGATGAAGATATCTTAAAGACCGCGTTTCCCACAACGTTTGGTCTGTATGAATATCTAGTAATGCCTTTTGGCTTGACTAATGCACCAGCTACATTCAATCGTTTGATGGAGAAAATTTTTAGACCATACCACAAATTCACTGGAGTGTTCTTTGATGATATCATTATCTACTCCAAGTCTTTGGAGGAACATAAGCAACATCTCCAAGTGATTTTTCAGGCATTGAGGGAGAACAAGCTTTTTCTCAACCAAAAGAAAAGTGAATTCTTCCTTCAAGAGATTCAATACCTAGGTCATATTATCTCTAAAGATGGTATCCAAATGGATCCATAAAAGTTAGAGGTAATAAAAGCATGGACTAACCCAAGAAATCTACATGAGCTACGAAGCTTTGTTGGTATGTGCGCATACTATAGACGCTTCATAGAAAACTTTTCTCAAGTAGCAGGACCATTACACAACTTAACTAAGAAGAACGTTAAGTTTGTATGGACTGCTAAGGAGAAAAATGCTTTTGAAAAGCTCAAACAGAAGCTTACTTCCCAACCAGTCCTCGTGCTTCCGGATCTCTCAAAGCCATTTGAGATCCAATGTGATGCTTGTGGTGATTGCCTTGGAGTAGTTTTGCTTCAAGAAGGGCATGCCATAGCATATGAGAGCCGAAGGCTCAATATTGATGAACGAGTCTTGGCCATTTATGAGAAAGAGATTTTAGCTGTTCTACATGCCCTAGACACAGGGAAGCACTACCTATTGGTGACTCCATTTATCCTACGAACTTACCACCAAAGTCTCAAGTATTTCATAACGCAAACCAAGCTTTTCGACAAACAAATGAGGTGGAAAAATTTTCTTTCGCAATTTAATTTCCATATTGCTCACATAGCTGGTAAGCACAATCAAGTGGCCGATGCACTTTCACGACGACCCAAAGTTAATGCGGTGTCTATAGCCACTCACAATGATCTATCCTCTATGATAGATGAGTATGCTACTGACCCTGACTTTAGAGACATAATGTCAGCCCTTGCTTTGGGGAAGAAAGAGAAACAATTCACCTTGTAGGATGGTTATCTTATCCACAGCAATAGGCTATGTGTTACCCATTCCCTTCTTGAGAAATTTATGTATGAATCCCATGCTCCTCAATATGCGGGGCATAGAGGTATTCAACATACTCTTCAAGAGTAGAGACGTACTTCTATTGGCCTACCATGAAAGTGGACATACAAGAGTATGTTTCAAAATGTGTAGTATGCCAAAAGACCAAGTATGATAGAGGGAAGCAACCTGGATTACTCCAGCCATTGCCTATCCCAAATTCACCATGGGAGAGTATATCCATGGATTTAATCTTTGGATTACCCAAGTCTATCCATGGGAATACAGGAATATGGACAATAGTTAACAGGTTTAGCAAGCAAGCACATTTTATTCCTGTCAAAAAGACTATTAAGGAACATCAAATGGCAACTCTCTTCATATCTCATATTTTCAAGCACCATGGATTACCCACATCTATCGTGTCAGATAGAGATCCTAGAATGACCATTATTTTTTGGAAAGGTCTCTTTGAAAATCTAGGAACAAGATTGAATTTCTCTTCGGCCTATCACCCACAAATGGATGGGCAAAGTGAGATAGCCAATCTTACGATACTCGATCTACTCAAGACTTATGTTACCGAAGTAGATCAACACTCACAATGGGAAAAGTACTTACCTCTTGTAGAGTATGCCTACAATAATACTGTACATACTTCTACGAGAAAAGCACCTGTTGAGATCATTGAGGGAATACCTAAAAGTCCATTGCTACTCAAAGTACATGGGAAGATCTTCGCCGCGGATGAGTATAGCCGTGACCTACAAGAATCTTTTCAAAATATTAAGGAGGCTATATCCATCTCTCAACAAAGGCAAAAAGCTGCTGCTGATAAGCACAGAAGAGCCTTAATGTTCAAATAAAATGATTGGGTCTTACTCAAGTTTCCTAAGGCTCGATTAAGGCAAACAACGGGCAAAAATCCTACGGGCCATCAAAAGTATTATGCTAAACTAGCAAAAAGATACTATGGTCCTTTCCAAATCTTGAAGCCCATCAATAAGACGGATTATCAACTCAAGTTGCCCAACCATTGGCTCATACACAATGCCTTTCATGTAAGCCTACTTAAGCCCTACAAAGGGGAGCCACCAACTTAACCAATTATTGAAGACCCTCCCGAAGTTGAAGACCAAGAAGAGGTGCTACAACTTGAAGCTATTCTTCGTCATGAAGACAAGGTACTACGACATGGTAAGATTATCCGACGGTATCTTATTAAGTTCAAAAAATATCCTTTTGAAGATGCTAGATGGATGCAAGGAATACATCTTAAGGATAGTATGAACCTTGTCAATGCTTACAATGCTACATTAGAGTAAGCAAATGTTCAAATTTCTTTTAAATGACTCATGTTTTTGTCTTATAAGACTAGTCCTCTTTTTAATTGTGCACAAATTTAACTAGTATGCATGCTTAGAATCATGTTTGTGATGACGACGTTGGAGAGGGGGAAAGGGGAACACACCCAACACACAACACAATGCCTCACTATAGCCCAAGGTATACACAGTGCCCCAATCCACTAGAGTTCACCTTCAAAACTCAAAACTATCCGCAGGCAAACCATTGCTTTCACACATTCATACGCACATATGCCTTGCAATGCATCAGACAGACTCAATCATTCCTCTCTGCTCAATTCACAGCCTTCCACACTCACACAACCTCTCTCTATCTCTCTTTGCACGACCAACCTCGGGGGGGCACACGTGCCTGCACACGCCCGGAAACACACGCAAGAGAAGGGGGAAGGGGGAATGACGCCTTGAAACAATAGGGGATAGTCTTCTAGCATAGGAAATATCATATACAACTAACACACCGCCGGCATGAACCTCGACAACCCAAACAAGAGCTCCAAAAGCCTTGGCAAAAAACCCTCCTTGGTCAAAAGACCCCCTTGGTCCAAAAACAGACCCTAAAAAATGAACGTAAACCTCCTTTTATAGGGGTGTGCCTAGGAGTCCCAAAAAAGAAAAATGGGGCGTGCTTCCATGTCATGCACTTCATTTGGAGCTTCTTTTAGAATTTCTATTGCATTGCTAACACTTGGCCTAGTTTGCTTTTGGAAACATTTACATGGTGTGCACATTTGGCTTTGGTCCTTCCATCTTGGCCGGCCGGATCTCCCTCCTTTCGGTCTTACATCTACCTTTGTTCACTTTTCCCTCACCTTGGCTTTGCGTCCTTTGATTTTCGCGAACAGCCTTTGCCCTTGCCATCTTCCTTGGTTTGCCCCTTTGGTGCTTTGCATAGGCTCTCGGACTCTCCTTCTTGCTTTCCTTGCATGCTGCTGTGGGACCTCTCCCTTACATGAGGGGGGGGAGGCAATAGCGATGTCGCTATTGCCCTCTCTCCCTCCTTTTAAAATATCGAGGCCCCAAGGACTGCGGAACCCGCCTCTAAGTCGGGCGCGACACGTCATCAGAGTCAGCTATCCACCGTCGCGCGCGCGCCATCGCGTCCACGCCCCGCTCCGCCAACAGCCACCAAAACCGCCCAAATCTGCCACCCGCCGCCTGAACAGTGTCGGAGGCGCTCACAAAATAGCCCACGAGCTCCAAGAGCTTCACTCTCTCCTTCTCATGCCAATGGAGGGGTCACGGTGCCGTATACATACACAGCGCCAGTCTTTTCCAGCTCCACATGTGGGGATTACCCTTGCCACGTGGCATCTGCTCATCAGCTCCATCCAATGGACTTGGAAAATTTGCTTGAACACAATGAAAACTTGATTTTTATTATCTCCCTTCACACCCTGGCCATTCTTTGCTCAAAAATCCACTGCTCCGGTCGTCAAATCCCACCAAAAATCTGTATTCCAGGCTTCCATCCCTCACCCCGGCTTGGCATTTCGACCACACTGCGTCCTCAAACCATGAACTCCAAAACGAAAAAAATCATTTGTAGCTGCACCTCCATTGTCCACTGCCAACTTCGACTAGCCATTTCTCCGCGCTCCGACCTCGGAATGGCAGGTCGTCTCTTCCCCCATGTCCCATATGCTGCATACCAACTCTACAAACCCTAGCGATGCCCAAAAAATCACCGCAGGCACACTTTCCAGTGCGGCCAAGCTGCCCCAGATCCGCCCCCCCGTCCAAACTTTGACAGCTGATATCTTGCTCACCGTAGCTCCGATCATCGATCTGAAAAGTCCAAAAGGCTCCATAAATCGAGTACTCCCACTTCCTTGGCCTAACCACACATGTCCATCCCGTCGAGACTCTGCAACCACATTAGTAAATTTCAGAGTTCATTTGGAGGCCCTTCTAAGAAAATGTATTTTTCGCACTCTCTCTCTAGAAAATATGGCGAATAATAGAGGTGGGTCTTTCATGGTAAAAGTTCAAAAAGTGTACTTTAAGTAGACTCTTTACTCTTCTGAACATTCGTCTGTAATGATTGAGGGATAATCTTCTTTTTAGTTGCATTGAAGGAACCTCGTCCACATGGAGGGAATGAGGCTAACATGAAGGGACGAAGGCGTAGCCGCTATTCACTTTCCATTAAACCTGCACATTTGGCTAATGGTGCACTTCTCAAATAGCACAAATGTTACCCAGAAACGAGCCAAACATCACCTTCACATTGATTTGGACAATGAGTACCAACCATTGATTAAGCGTAGTAAAACAAACACACATATACCTCCCGCTTCCATAGACACGCTCAGAGCTCAGGGAGCTAAACACATAGGTATCTGGACGAGAGGCTCTCTCTACCCTAAGAATCCAATGACTAATGCATCTCCACCGTTTGTCAATCCTACAAGCTTATTGACCTTTGCTGGTGATGGAGAAAAGGGCCTTTTGGGTTATTGTAAATCTCTTACAAGAGAAGCTGAAACTTATAAGGGCATTCTCCAAGCTCAACAATGTGAGATTGTTCGCCTTTCACATTTACATTCTACAGATAAGGTTACCATTTTGCAACACAAAACAGAGGTACAAGAACTGAAAGGAAAGGTACGAAGTTGTCAAATGAAGGACACCATCTTGGGTGGTCGTATCCGAAAGAAGAAATTGCGCAATCTTGAACATTGCAGGTTGCATCCGGAGGTCTCAAGAAAAGAATCTGAGCATTAAGGTGATGGTTCTTGGTTGGCTACATTGTCTTTGTTAAGTAATCTTTTTGTTTTTTCTTGTTATGCACTGTTTTCATGTGCCTAAATAGTGTTAGTGAAGCAATTTTTCTGTTATTTACTTATGCATTGTCTTCATGTAGAGATTCAATCTATCTTGACAAGGAAAACATTGACCCCAAATCCAATATAGGAAAGAGATTGAAGCCACTCATAAGTAGAAGCCTGGCATCAGATATAGTACATGACAAGAAGTTTAAGGTCCTACAACGAAATGTAGTGGACCACTTTATTTCAGAGAACTCAGTGCCTGCAAAAGAGATACAAGGCACACTTGATTCACTTGGTGTAAGCAAAAGAGGATATTCGGCTATACAACAATCTGTCTCATCTGTCTTTGTTGAGAAGGGTGTAAAATCCAAACTTTTACCATCAGCCTCAAGTGTTTGGAAAGAAAGGCTCCAGCTTAACGAGGCACAGGGAGACTATCTTGGACAACCCTTTCATATTAAAGCAACTTACAGTGGCCATGGAGCAAACATGGCATATGATGAGTTCAATAATATTTTTATGGACTTGCAGATGTTACAGAAGAGAATGGTGGAGTTTTACAACATCACATTTGAAGAGTCACGAGGGGTATTACATTTTGTGTTAAAACTAGATGAGTGTGAGCTTGTTAAAGAGAAAAAGCTAGAGCGTGTTACAATTACTTTAATGAATAGAGACCTCTCAAAGTGTCCCAGTGATGATTCTTTGTACTTTAGTGTTCAATCAGAATCTAACATATGGTGGCTTGGTGCGTTTGAGGTAAGCGAGATTCTCAGGTAAGCTCAAATGTTCACATCTACTTAAGTCTCATTTATTTTGTGTTGCAGGTAAAGAAAGAAGATCATGCGATTCTATATTGGGTGTTCCATCAAACTAATATTCCGGAGGTGATTGATAGACAGACTAACCAGGGAGAGGTACTACGTCTAGATGGAAGGGGAGACTTTCAAGTTCAGTGGCATCTTGCAGGTGACCTCAAAATATTAAAATGCATGTATAATTGTGGAATGGGTGCAATGGAAAAAGTCACCGTGTTTGTTCTGCATGGAGCCTGCAAAGGTCATGGACCCAAAGTGGTGGAGAAAAGCTCCAACACGTCACATTGAGGACCTTGCTTTTCGACATGTTTTGAAAATACCACTTGTGAATGTCCACATCTGTACAATGCATGCCCTTTGTAGAATTGTGGAGAAATTGGTCTACTTATATATCGGGTTTGCTTGGAAGATTAAGAACTCAGGAGAGGGACAAGTAGCCCTGCAGTGCTTAGAATTGGAACTGTCGGATATGGGGCTTCATGGTGGCAATTGGAAAATCCAGCGGGATGAAAAGAGATGAACTGCTGAGAAGGATGTCCCATGCAAACCATCCATCGGTGGGGTGAAGGCACGGAGGTTTTTATCTAAACCCCAAGGTACAAGAGATCCGAAGCTAACAAAACATGGAAAAATATATAACACATCTTATGTTAACAAGGTAGAGTATCGGAGCTGGAAAAAGCTACATATTGCAGTCAAAGACCAAGAACCAACTACTCATAACGCGAAGGCTGAGGTTTGGCGATCAATAGACATCCTATTTTTGATGTGCAACAAAGATGACTGGTCACAAGGTGATATGAACAAGTTCAAGGAGAATCTCAACCTTCTCAAAAAATCATTCAAGACAGCATGGACAGACACCCAAATTACTCACTACATGGTATTATCGTGTATTTGATTCTATTTTATGTGCAACTATGTGAGTGTAAAACATTCTAACTAATCTATTTTCATATCCAGCACATCATCTTCAATCATTTACCATATTTTATACAAAAGTATGGGAACCCGGCAATATGGAATCCCCAAGGGATGGAAAAGTCTCATTACATGGCGAGAAATGCTTATTTCAGGCACACACGACATGGTGGCTCTCGAATCAAGGCTAACAGTTTGAGAGAACTATTTGAATGGTTCTATCATAGAATAATTCATCGAATGCAGGCAAAAGAAGTCTTGGCCTCTTCAGCAACAGCACAAGCCATCAGACATTTACAACAACGTCAAAAAGTTAAAAGATCAATGGCATACAACAACTCCGGTGCTTGTGAAAGTCAACGAAGGTGGAGAGAGACAATGGTGTATGTGAAACACAAGTGGAGAAAGATACTCTGAGTGGATGACATTGTACAAAATTTATGTAATACATGATCTTATACAATTGCTACTTGAAGTGTATCAAGATTTTGAAGGTTCAATTTTGTTTTTTGGCACATCACCCTTGTAACGAATCATGAGATGTTTTTCATACTCTAAAAGTTCATCTGGGTTTTGTTTACCAAGAGCTAGTGCCATTGCTGTATAAGTGTAGTAATACACTGTCGGACCACCTGTATAGCCCGGGCAGTAACCAAAACAATCTCTAGAAAACACTTTGTCCACAAGAATGACTTTATCTGCACTTTTGGGCAGCACGGGTCCACCCAAGAAGCGTGATAGTGTCTTGAATGTGTAAGTTGCTATTGAACCCTCTTGTGACATGGAATTGTGAAAAGCTACTCTCGGCGAATCGCAAAGCTTTGAAAGGTACTGCGCTAGGGCCGCATCCCTTCCACGATACTCTCGAGTCCGTCGCCAAAGGAAGTCATCCTTGTCAGCAATCCAAGACTGCACATATCATGTCAGAGTAAGTCACACACACACACACACACACACACACAGAGAGAGAGAGAGAGAGAGAGAGAGAGAGAGAGAGAGAGAGAGAGAGAGAGAGAGAGAGTTACCATGAAGCTCTCATCCTGCAGAAAGAGGTTTTCCTGCCACAGGTCTACAGATGTAGTTGACCCCTGACCTGAATGGTTAAACCAATCCTCCACTTCTTTGTTACTTGTTGATGGTCTTAGGCTTTATCTTATTGCTTGGAAGGTGGCTTCTCCTTGTATTTTTCAGTTTTCTCAAAGCATCTTCGGAGGCATTCCATTGGATTACTGGATGTTTCCATTGCCTCATCATCACTACTATCCTCTGAAACAAATCCACTCCTCTCCTCTTGGACTCTGAAATGATAGCCAGGGAGAAGTCCTCCCTTAAATAAAAGATGCTTTGCACATCATGTAAAAAGATATAGGTCCTGTCTCCAATCCTGAAGTCAGGCACAGCAGGCAGCATCATCTGAGCATGCTTCTCAGTGAAGTTACTGACATCCAAAGGTATTTTGATTTCTGTGGTTTTCACAGAGAGCATCTTACTTCTTTGTACTTCAATTACCTCAACCTCAAGGTCGACTGTATCTTCAACCTCCTCGACTTCTTGTATATGTGTTGTCTCCTTGCATTCTTCATCTGGTGCTACATCCTGCTCCTCTAACACCTCATTAGGATTCTGCATGAGGAATCCAAGCAGGCTGTTCAGGTAAATCATAAAGCCAAAGGATTCCTGAATAAGTTTGCACTCTTTTTGGTGCAAAGGGCAGGCTGAATGTCGGCAAGCAGGTGGTAATTCCCTATACTTCTTTAGTCCCTGTCCCTTTCCACCACAGTCATTTAAATGCACAACAGTCATAGTGGGCAGAACAACCCTCTTTCCCTGCACCTTCAAATTTATCTCTGTAGGACTGCAAGAATTCATTGTGCTGAGCTAATAGGTCTTCAATGTCAAACTTTGGGTTAAACATAGAATGAACTAGATCAAATTTGTCCCCAGCACCACAAGATGATGCAAAATCAAACAGCCTCTCATCAGTTGCAGCTGGGTCTTACAGAGAAGACACATCCTCTTTGGCTTTACCTTTAGTTGCACAGGGACTGCTTTCTGGCACATCTGCATCATCTGAGAAGTCTATATTCCTCTTTCTTGTATTTTTCTTGACAAGTACTGTAGAGGGTGAGGGACCCTTGTAGGGTGAGGGATCCTCTTGGCCTAGTGACCTCTCTGATTGATCTTCACCAATTGACTCTTCTTCAGATATGTCCTGACAAAAGTCAACAGTTCTTTTGGCAGAAACATTAAGCAACTGAGCCTGCAAAGGCTGAAATCCTGGCACAAGCTCTAGGTCTGGTTTCAGCCTCTTCTGCCTACTGGACCTTAATCCTATTCATCAGGAAACATAACAAGTTCTCTCTCTCTCTCTCTCTCTCTCTCTCTCTCCAAAGAACATTAGAAAACACACATAGACTCTCTCTCTCTCTCCAAAGAACATTCAAAAATACACATAGACTCTCTCTCTCTGTGTGTGTGTGTGTGTGTGTGTGTGTGTGTGTGTGTGTGTGTGTGTGTGTGTCTCTTTGTACTAAAGGCGTGCATAGACAAAACCATACTTTTTACAACTCTCTACGCGCGCCTTAAGTACAATTGAGAGAGAGAGAGAGAGAGAGAGAGAGAGAGAGAGAGAGAGAGAGAGAGAGAGAGAGAGAGAGAGAGAGAGAGAGAGAGAGAGAGTCATAAACTTACTATAGGCGTGCGGAGAGAGGTGCAGTCAGTGTTTCGTTGGCTCTGCACGCCGTTAGTACACGGGGAGAGAGAGAGAGAGAGAGAGAGAGAGAGAGAGAGAGAGAGAGAGAGAGAGAGAGAGAGAGAGAGAGAGAGAGAGAGAGAGAGAGAGAGAGAGAGAGAGAGAGAGAGAGAGATAGATTTTATTATCATCCTCGGAGGTCAAATATGACCTATGGGACCAAAGTTACATGTGATGTAGTATGTGTATGGCTGATGAGTGACTCTCGATGCTCCAAAATTGTAGTGATGAGAGTCGCAATGGAGAGCCAAGACTTTGGCTGGGAGAGGAGAGTGTGTAGGTCTAAGTTATGGCTGAAAATGTGAGAGAAGCAAGTTCAGATGTGATCAAAAGCTGAGCACTCTAGTAGTGTGTGGTACTCACACTCTTGAACTTGCAGTGAGCATAATGTGCACAATCGATTTGACTCTTCTCCATTGCCCCAACGCCCTATCTCACATCGAAGGAAATGGGAGCTAACCCGAATTGCTGCGATAGTGCGTATCGCGGACAAGGGAATAGGCTCAAGCATGTAAGTGTGAGTACGGTTTCCTCTCTCAGTGAAGAACATGCTTTTGTAGTTGGGGGCAATATAGTGTTGGGGTATAAAGCCCAATGTGGTCACCCAGGTAAGTGGGCGGGCCGCCAGGTATGTACACATATTCTTTTGTTAAAACCTAATAAGAACTCACTCTGCTCTACACATTACAGTAGAGCGAGTTCACCATATCATCGTGCTCTTCTTCTCGCACTCTCTCTCGCGTCGCACTTCCGCTCGTACTCCTTCAACTGGTATCAGAGCTCAGATCGACGCTCGGGGCAGCACTGCAGGAGGCTAGAGTCACCAACTCAGATTGGAGTGAAATTCTAGAGGCGAAGACACGGCCCCAAATCTCGTGGGAGAAGGGCTTGGTGTTGTCAGAATTTCATTCTGAGGTCATCTCAGCCACCGTTTGGCTTTGACAAAGGTCAGCGCAGGCCATTTTCGACTACGTGGTCTTGACGGGTGCAGATCCGACTCTGCAAATTTGGGATTTTCGGCCTACGACTGCAGGTGCTGAGGATATCGACACTCCCAGAGTGTTGATTTGTGGCTGTCTACACATCGAAGGACGGCTCACAGTTCTTGGAGGCGTGTCACATACGACACGGACGCATCTACACATAGACTGTAGGCGACATCCACTAGTTCATCAGGTAGCTTGTGTTTGCTGCTTGATATTCCAGATTTCATCCTGACATTGCAGGTACTTCCACATGGGATGTATTGTCAGAGATGATGTATGTCTGTTGAGGGTTTGTTGGCTGTGAGTCACACAGCAAACAACCGCCGTAGCGGTTACAGCATACAATGGGAAATTTGTGGATGTATGACTTTGTGGGAAGTCTATGTACTGTCAGATTTACTACAGCCTTTGTTGAGGGTCGAGTGAGGTTTTATTGAGCTGGGGGATTCTCGAATGTTGAGATCCTTTCGGTGATACAGGTCTTGGAGTGATCCCTCGAGCACCCTTAGATAGGCAGCTAGGATGTATTGATTGTAAGTTAGACAGTTGGGATTGCATCTTTGCTTTACTGCCGTTGAGGCATTGTCGAAGTCTATGCTTATAGGACAGTGACAGGACAATGAGAGACAGTACAGGTGCAGGATAGGTTTACCCGCAGCTTATAGTGTCAGAGAGACAATGTTTTTTGAGCTGTTTTTAGTACACCAGAGCCATTTTACAAAGGAGACTCTGCCAAAATTTTTGCAGAATCTGAAGCTTTCTTGGTTCAGAGGTCAGTTTACAAGGGAAACTCCGCCGAATTTTTCCCAGGAAAGTAAACTACTGTGAAGCGTAGCTATGGCTGGATCACAGGACACTGCTCTTTACAATATCAAGAAGCTGGATGGAACCAATTTCCCATTGTGGAAGAAGCAGATTTGGCATGTGTTGGTACAAAAGAAGCAGATAAAACCTATAAAGCTCAAGGGGATAAAACCAGAAGATATGGACGAAGATGAATGGAGTGAAATGGATGAATTGGCACTTTCTACCATTATGCTGACTTTGGCAGAAAGCGTTTACTTCAATGTAGCAGACGAGATGTCGGCTTATCAAGCATGGTTAAAGCTGAGTGATCTTTATGAGAAGTAGAGTGCAGCTTCACAGGTATACTGGCTTAAGAAGCTTGTTGACTTGAAGATGAAAGTAGGGACACCTATGTCCAATCATCTGAATGAATTCAACACAATCTATAGTCAGTTGTCAGCTCAAGGTGTCAAGTTTGATGAACCTGTTAGAGCTATGTTCCTGTTGATCACATTGCCAAAAAGTTGGGACACTTTTCACACAGCTTTGAGTAATTCTACACCTCCAGATGGTTTGAACATAGCAGGTGTAGAAGGAAGTCTGCTTACTGCAGAAACCAATAGAAAGACAATGGACAAAGGCAAAGGAACAGCCTTAGTTATTAGGGGAAGGACCAAAGAAAAGTACAAAGGTGGAAAGAGGAATCAGTCTTGTAGCAAGTCCCGCAGTGCTAAAGGCAAGAGGGACATAGAATGCTACCATTGTGGCAAGAAGGGTCACATGAAAAGAGGCTGCAGAGAATGGAAAGCAGAAAAATGCAAAGAGAAAGCTGAAGACCATGGTGAGAAGAACAAGTCCTCAGTGAAGATTCAAGAAATAAATGTGACAAACACTGTTGCAGAGGATGACAGTCTAGTGTCAGGAGACATCTACTTCTTGAAGAATACAATGGGCTCAGCTCTTCTTACAGCATCTGATAGAAATGCACTCAGTGACTGGATTATAGACTCAGGGGCATCGCTTCATGTGTCTCCAAACAAGGAGTGGTTTACTTCTTATGTGACCACTAAAGATCATGTTCGGCTAGGCAATGGGCAAACATGTGAGATCTTAGGTGTTGGAGATGTTCAATTGAAGTTTTAGAATGGCTCTTCTTTCACGCTGAAGAATGTGAGACATGTTCCCGCAATTACAAAGAGCTTGATCAGCACAGGTTTACTTGATGATGCTGGCTATGTCACCATTTTTGGACAGAACATGTGGAAGATATCCAAGGGTTCTATGACAGTAGCACATGGAGTAAAGTCTAGAGGACTTTACATGATTTATGTATCAAATGTCTCTAGAAATGTAATCAATGTAACCGAGCAGCCGAACGTTTCTTTGTGGCATAGCCGGTTAAGACATATGTCCAAGAAGGGAATGGAAATCTTGTTTCGTTCTGGTTATTTTCCTGGCTTTTCATTTAATGATTTTGAATTCTGTGAACATTGTCTGTATGGTAAGCAAACACAGCAGCCACATAAGCATAGAAGCAGTAGAAGAGATACACAGTTGGCACTTGTTCATAGTGATTTGTGTAGACCTATGCCTAACCTATCGATCTCTAGGGGGAGCTTCTTACTTTATGACATTTATAGATGATTACTCGAGGAAAGTATGGGTTTACTTTCTCAAGCACAAGGATGAAGCATTTAGTGTTTTCAAAATGTTTGTGACACTTGTGGAGAATCAGAGTGGCAAGAAGCTTAAATGCTTACGCACTGACAATGGTGGAGAGTATGTTTCAAAGGCCTTTCAGGACTTTTGTGAGTCAAAACGTATAAAACGTGAACTTACTGCTCCTTACAATCCTCCTCAAAATGGTGTTGCTGAGAGGATGAATAGGACCATACAAGAGAAGGTCAGAAGTATGTTGTCTAATGCACAACTGCCAAATGGGTTTTGGGCTGAAGCTGTATCAACAACTGTTCATCTTGTAAATAGATCTCCTAGCAAGGTTTTGCAGAAGGATTCAGTTCCAGAGTTGGTATGGTCAGGCAAAATGCCCTCATACAAGCATCTCAGAGTCTTTGGCTGTGAGGCATATACTCACGTTCCAAAGGAATTTAGGAACAAACTTGAGCCAAAGATTAGAAAGTGCATCTTTCTAGGCTATGGTAATTCTGGTGAGATGGGGTACAAACTTTGGGATCCTGAATCCAGAAAGGTTTTCCGTAGCAATGACGTTCACTTTAATGAATCCAAATATCATTCTAAACCAGAGAGGGTTGAGGAGATTAGAAGAGTTGTCTTCCAAGAAGATGGACCTGCACGTGCAAGACAAAATGTCATGGATCAAGAGGAGCAAGGACATGATAGAGTGGAACCACAGGTTGTGGCTGAGCCTGAGCCACCTATTGTGCGTAGATCTAGACATGTCACTCGACCTCCTAATAGGTTTGTTCCATCTATGAATTATGTCATGTTGACTGATTGCAATGAGCCTTCATGTTACAAGGAAGCAGTGCAAATGAAGGACTCCGGGAATTGGCAATTGTCCATGCAGTCAGAGATGACAGCTCTGCATAAAAACAAGACATGGAAGCTAGTTAAATTACCACAGGGCAAAAAGGCTCTACCTTGTAAATGGGTTTACAGGTATAAGATCACCGCTCATGATAGTCAGCCAAAGTACAAAGCAAGGCTTGTTGCCAAGGGCTTTAAGCAAGAACAAGGCATTGACTTTGATGAAGCCTTCTCTCCGGTGGTCAAGATGACTACATTGAGATTCTTTCTTGCATTGGTTGCCATATTAGATTTGGTGTTGCACCAAATGGATGTCAAGACAGCGTTCTTGCATGGTGATTTAGATGTGGAAATTTACATGCAGCAGCCAGAAGGGTTTGTTGAGAAAGGCAAGGAAGATTGGGTATGCCAGTTGTTAAAGAGTCTTTATGGCTTAAAACAATCACCGAGGGCATGGTACCATAAATTCCACAAGTTTATGCTTTCTCAAGGCTACAAACGTAGTGAGTTCGATCACTGTCTATATACAAAGGAGGCTAAGGATGGCAGTTGGCTGATCCTTATTTTGTATGTGGATGACATGTTGATTTCTGGCAAGCACTTGGAAGAAATCTCAGCTTTGAAGTCAAAGATGGCAAAATCGTTTGACATGAAAGACATGGGTGAGGCAAGTCATATACTTGGTATGCGCATTGAGAGAGACATATCAAAGAAGTTAATTTGTTTATCTCAAACAGAGTATATTGACAAGGTTTTGCAACGTTTCAATATGGAGAAGGAAAAGGCATTGAGTGTTCCATTGCCACCATATGGATAAGATTCCATATGCCTCTGCAGTGGGTAGTTTTATGTATGCAATGATTGCTACTCGCCCACACATTGCATTTGCAGTGGAAGTAGTAAGTCGATACATGTCAAACCCAGGCAAGAAACATTGGGAGGCAGTGAAAGGAATATTGAAATACCTGAAAGCTACAAAGAGTATGCGTATATGCTATGGGAGTCAGGAGCTAAGTGTAAAGGGTTTTACAGACTCAGATTATGCAGGTGACTTAGACAACCGAAGGTCTACGTCAGGGTATGTCTTTACATTGGCTGGTGGAGCAGTATCATGGCGTTCTAGATTACAAGATTGTGTTACTCAGTCTACTGTAGAGGCTGAATATGTTGCAGCATCAGAGGCATGCAAAGAATCAATTTGGCTTAATCGACTAGTAACAGATTTGGGAATCAAAGAAGAGATGCCTGTGTTATATTGTGATAGTCAAAGTGCTATACAATTGGCTCGCAATCCAGTTTATCACTCAAAGACAAAGCATGTGGATGTGAAGTATCATTTCATCAGGGAAATGCTCGAGGATAAGCAACTTCAGCTTGTCAAAGTTCACACCACAAAAAATCCTGCTGATCTACTTACAAAAGGACTTCCCTCAGAGAGCTTTGCGCATTTTCGCAAGCAGTTAGGTGTAGGGTAGTACATCACTTCTCTACATCTCTTGTATATTAGCTTGTATAGTAGCTTCTCTCACACTTAAAGTACCACATTGGACTTTAAGTGGGAGGTTGTTGGGGTATAAAGCCCAATGTGGTCGCCCAGGTAAGTGGGCGGGCCGCCAGGTATGTACACATATTCTTTTGTTAAAACCTAATAAGAACTCACTATGCTCTACACATTACAGTAGAGCGAGTTCACCATATCTTCGTGCTCTTCTTCTCGCACTCTCTCTCACGTCGCACTTCCGCTCGTACTCCTTCATATAGGTGGTGTAATGTATGAAGCGTGACCCACCGGATTTCTCACAAGCCGTAATACATTGGCATTGTAGAAAAGCTTCATTCACTTGAGAGTCAATTGAAGCATCATGTAGCAAGTGTAATGCATCCCATCTCCCAAACCAATTCTTTATGCCTTGCATCCATCCCATGCTCAAGATCTTTCTTTTATGCGTCTTTTGAACTTTTTTGCTTGCTTCCCATGCAATTGTAGGAAGTCGATGTGAGGGGTTTTGACGCATCTTTATCATGTACTCCACAACCCTTTCCATGCCCATAACCTCAATTGGAAGAGATCCCAACTCAAGAAGTAGGAGCATATATGGTGTTTGTGTCTTAACTTGGAGAAAGTTTGTAAGAAAACGCTTTTGGACATTCTGAAACTCTTTCCAAGTAGACTTTGAGATGCTCCCGCCCCACACTTCAACTCAATAAAGAAGAACCGGTGTCACCAATGCATCAAAAAGATACTTCTTGAGAACCCAACACTTGATGTTTCCCGCATTACACATGTTCTCAAATGCATAATATGCTCTCTTTCCTGCTTCCAAACGACTCATAGCACATTCATGCCACTTGTGATTGGATGGAACCTCAAGGCCAAGGTACTTAAAGCTCTCAACAAATTCAAGTGTCTCGTTGTTGTACACAATGCATGGCTTCTCCTTATGGTTGGTTTTCGCAAGCATAACCTTTCGTTGGTTTTCATGAGAGAGAGAGAGAGAGACACACACACACACACACACACACACACACACATACACACACACACACACACACACACACACACAGAGAGAGAGAGAGAGAGAGAGAGAGAGAGAGAGAGAGAGAGAGAGAGAGAGAGAGAGTCTACGTAAGTATGTGTTGAGGTGTGTGTGTGTGTGTGTGTGTCTTGAACAACAGTATGGGTTCTTCTTTGTTTACACACACACACACAATTTGCTACCAAATGTTGGAAATACAGAGAGACAGAGTGAGAGATCACCTTTTGTTGGTGGAGTTTGCTGAAACTCCATGGGAGGTGTCTCCTCCATTGCTTTTTGTCTGTCAATCTCTCTCTGTTTATCTCTCTCTCTCTCTCTAACAGTGATGAGTCCCCCTCTCTATCTCTCTCTCAATCTCTCTCTCTCTCTCTCTCTCCCTCCCTCTCTCTTTCTATGGTTCTCTCTCTCTCTCTATCACTCTCTGGCAGTAATGAGACTCTCTCTCTCTCTCTCTCTCTATCACTCTCTGGCGGTAATGAGGCTCTCTCTCTCTCTCTCTCTCTCTCTCTCTCTCTCTCTCTCTCTCTCTCAGCCGTTTTTTGACCTAGTAGACAACAGTTCACTCTTTTGACCATAACTTGCTCATCCGAACTCCGATTTAGGTGATCTATAGCCTCAATCGAAGAGCACGAAACCCTCTACGCATTGATGTAAAGACATAATTTTTCTATGTAATGGAAGGCTTTTTTGTAATAGCATCTCAGAACTGAAAAAACTGTCAAAACTTTGTGTTTTTGTTGCCGACTTGAAGGCAATGTCAGACAAAACTCGCAAGGGTGGAGAAGCCACACTCGCCATGGAGAATGATGTAAAATCTCCAAGGAATTTGGATGCTAATCCAACCACATCATCTACAACAACGGAAGCAATGATCATGGCTTACTTGATCTCGTTACAAGAAACCGTCAACAAACAAGGTGAAGAGTTGCGCGCACTTGCAATGGAGAATGGTACTTTAAGAGTTCTCGTTGTGGAGAATGAGCACCTCAATAAGGTTCTTGAAATGCAAACAACACGCTTGATGCATCTTGAGAATGAAGTTCAAGAATGTAAACGCTCTCTTGTTGACATGAATGTATTGAAAGAGCGCTTGAGCAAAGTTGAGAGTGATCATGTATTGAAAGAGGAAACAATAGATACAATACAACATGATATATATGAGATGAGAAATGCATCCAAATCATGGGCTGATATATGTAAGGATAATGTGGTTTCTACATCTCCTATCACGCAAGCCGTTGTCCAAGCAAAGAATGTAGAGAATGTGGACACTCAAGAATTGCACGAACGACAAAAACGCTCAAAGAACATCGTCATTCGTGGAATCAAGGAGGAAAGCATGGAAACACCCCAATCTCTTGCAGTTGCTATTGAAGAGTTTTTTGCTACACACTTTGGCATGTCAGGAATCATGGCTTATGGTGCACATCGAGCTGGAAAACAAGGAGTCCCTCGCTCGGGACAAAGACCTATTGTATGTACCATGGCTGATGAGGTAAAGAGAAAGATCATCCTTGACAATGGTTGGATCTACCTCAAAGGAACAAGTTGTAATGTATATGAGGATCGCACTATTATGCAAAAAAATGTACGTCGCAAAGCATTTGAGGAAAGAAGCAAGAAGGTTAAGGTATCACCTCAAGAAGAAAAGCCACTTAAGGAGGATGCAAGTCCACCCAACAAATAGGGACACATGATCTATGAGACCAACTCACGCTTGCGAATAAGCTTTTGGAATTGTAACGGGTATCCATGGAATGCGGAAATTGGCATTGATGAGCTTACCAATGACTCCGACATGATACTTCTTGTCGAAACATGGGAGCATGATGCGCAACGAATTCTTGGATTTGACAAATAAGATGTGCATTCTTTGATGTGGGCCAAAAATGCAAAGCAACGAAGAGGCCAAGGAGGCGTAGCATGTATGACCAAAAAGGGTTTGAAAGATGTTTCCATTGTCAAAGAAGATAAGTATAAACGCTACTTATGGCTGAAAATCAGCCCACCAAATGGTCAAGTCATGTTTGTGGCCGGTTGCTACATTGCTCACTATGACTCCAACTTTTATGCTTGCTTGAATATGGATAGAGATCAGCCCTTTGTTGAACTAGAGGAAGACATTGCTCATTACAAGGATCAAGGTGAAGTCATTGTTTTTGGAGACATGAATGCTCGCACAAATATGCTACAACACGACACACAACAAGTAGACATGCCGCATGTCTCAAGAAGAATGGATGACTCATACATGTATAATCGAAGTTCTAATGATGCAAAAGAAGTGGATCACTATGGAAAGTCACTTCTACATATGTGCAATAGTACCGGAATGCTCATTGTAAATGGTGTATCTCTATGGCAAGGCACCAATGACTTTACATGTAGAAAGCACAACGGTGCTAGCGTGATTGACTATATGTTGTTCTCGGAAGCCACTCTAGAATGCATACAAAGCTTTACACTTGGTGAATGGAATCCGAAATCGGATCATAGGATGTTATGTATTGACCTCAAGTGTGGTAAACGGCCCGAGCATGTAGCCTCCAATCATGATTCATTTGTACCTACGTCTAGACTTCAAACGAGCACTTATATATGCTGATATGGTGGACCAAATGTTAATCATGATAGAGCATCAAGAGAGCCCAACATTAGAATGCAAGTGGAAAGTTTTCAAAGAAGTAATTTTCTCTTGTGCGAAGGAATGCTTTTCGGTGAAACACATGTCTTGCAAAAGGTCTAAGAAGGGTAGCACCAAGAAGAGATGGTTTGACATGGAATGTCGTCAAGCCTGAAAACACTTGCTAAGATTGGATGCAATCAAAGACAAGGAAGTTTACTTGGAATGTTCACACACATACAAAGCACTTGTTGAAAAGAAGAGGAGAAGGTGGGAAGTCGAAAAACAACTTCTTTTAGCACAAGAGAAAGCACATACATGTGGCAAGTTTTGGCAAAATCTAAAAGGCAAGCTCATTGAGAGCTTTGGTGACTTGACTCTTGAGGATATGTATATGCATTGTAAGAATCTCTATGAGCAACCCAATGTTGATAATATGGAGTGTTGTAGCTCCCTTCTGTTTATGTCTCCTTTCTTTACCATTGAAGATGTATGCCGCGCGCTTGAGAAACTTGCTACTCGCAAGGCAGGTGACCTTCAAGGTGTCAAGGATGAAATGATTAAATGGACAAGCAAGAAAACACGATATTGGATATGCGATATGTTTAACCTTGCACTTCAGTATGGCATGCCTCATGATTGGAGTGCAAATTGGATCAAACCTCTGCACAAAGGAGGAGATGTAAACAATGTGAACAACTATCGCACTATAATGGTTGGTTCTTTAATGGCAAAGTTATTTGGATGTATCATGGAGATGAAGATAAGTGAATGGGCTGAAAAGAATGGCAAACGTGCACTTGGCCAAGCAGGTTTTCGAAAGCATCATAGCACTATTGATCACCTTGTCACTCTTCGAGTTCTTATGGAAGCATCTCGATTGAAAGGAAAAAAGTTGTATTGTTGCTTTGTGGATTTCAAGAAATCTTTTGACATGGTACCGCGAGGAAATCTTTGGAGACGTATGCAAAGCCTTCAAGTGCCAAGAGAATTTATGCATGCAGTTATTCGTATCTACCAAAAAGTGATATGTCGATTATGTATGGGAGATGGAATTTCAGAATTTTTTGCAAGCACTATTGGTGTCAAACAAGGATGCCCACTTTCCCCAACCCTCTTTGGGCTACTCATTGATGAATTGGAATGCATGATTCTTGACTTTATGCAGCAAGAAGGCATAGAAGAGGTTCAGATTGGAAATGCGGTGATCATGCTTTTGCTTTATGCCGATGATGTAGTGCTCTTGGCACATACCTTAGAAGATGCACAAAAGCTTATGAGTGTCTTGGAACGCTTTTGCCTACATAGCGGGCTGATCGTGAATGGATCCAAAACCAAGGTTATGCTTGTAAAGACCCTCAATGATGAAAATCCATGCATTGTATATAACAATGAGAAACTTGAAGTGGTAGATCACTTCAAGTACCTTGGCCTTGAGGTTCCATCCAATCATAAATGGAAGGATTGTGCAATGCGTCGCTTGGAAGCCGGAAAGAGGGCCTATTATGCATTTGAGAACATGTGCAATGCAGGAGAGATTAAGTGTTGGCTCTCAAAAAGTACCTCTTTGACACATTGGTGACACCGGTGCTTCTTTATGGAGTGGAGGTGTGGGGTGGAAGCATCGGGAAGTCTACTTGGAAAGAGTTTGAGAATGTCCAAAAGCGTTTTCTCACCAACTTTCTCCAAGTAAAGACACAAACACCCTACATGCTCTTACTTCTTGAGTCTGGATTGCTTCCCATTGAGGTCTTGGGCATGCAAAGGGTTGTGGAGTACATGCATAAGACACAACGTAGCCCTTTGCATCGACTTCCTAGAATCGCATATGAAGCAAGTCAAATGGTTCAAAAGACATGCAAGAGCAAAATACTAAGTTCGGGGTGGATGCTTGATATCAAGAAATGGTTTGGAAGATGGGATGCATGTCACTTGGTCAAGGATGCGTCGATTGACTCCCAAGTTTATGAGGCCTTCTTACAATGCCAATGTATCATGGCTTGGGAGAAATCTGGAGGTTCTCGCTTCAGCCATTACACCACACACGTTGCCCCAAACTACAAATATCTCTTCTTGTCGGAACGAGGTAACCGAACCCATTCCTACATCCTTGAGTCCATCCGGTTGAGTGCGATCCGCACCATTGCCTCCATTCGTCTTAGCTACCATTCTCTACGCTGCGAGACAGGACGTTGGGGCACTGGCGAGGAGTGTCATCGACTTTGCACCTTATGCCCTCATCAAGTGCGAGAGAGTGAGTACCACACACTACTTGAGTGCTCAGCTTTTGACCACATTAGGTCCTCTTTTCCCCATATATTCAGCCATGATCTCTCCCTACATACCTTCCTCTCCCAACCACGATGTGGACTCTCTATTGCGACACTCATTTCAGCCATTTTTGAGCATCGAGAGTCACTTATGAACTCCACTCACACCATGTGACATGTTCATTTGGTCCCATAGATCATATTTGACCTCCCAGGACGATAATAGAACTATCTATCTATCTATCTCTCTCTCTTTCTATGGTTCTCTCTCCAAATCACACTTATAACGGATACACACGGTGGCGCCCCACGTGTTACTATAAAATAGAATATAATTGCATGCTGTCGCACGTGCGGTCATTATTGAGCCCGTATACTTTTGTACGTCACATATAAAGGTCATGAGAGAGAAAAACCACACCGCGTCAAAGAGAGTGAGAGAAAGAGAGAGAGAGAGAGAGCCGTCGTCTGCGTCTCGGACAGAAAGCCGACCCATCTTCGACATAACGCAGGTCTGCGTCCTTAGAAGGTTTGGCCCTCTCCCTCTCTCTTTCTCTCTCTCCCTCTGCATCTGAAATGTCCCTCTATATGTCCCTATACCTTTCCCTCTATCTCTCTCTCACTGTACCTCTATCTCCCTCTCTCTTTCTCTCTCTCCCTCTGCATCTGAAATGTCCCTCTATATGTCCCTATACCTTTCCCTCTATCTCTCTCTCACTGTTTCTGTCAGAGTATATTCCATATCTAGCTTTGTCTTAACAAACAACACACACATACACTCACAAACACACACAAATACAACACACACATACACTCACAAACACACACAAATACAACACACACACACACACACACACAAACACACGGACACACAAATATAACATACACACACACACGCACACAAATACAACACAGACACACACACACACAGAGCCCCTCTCTCTCTCTCTCTCTCTCTCTCTCTCTCTCTCTCTCTCTCTATATATATATATATATATATATATATATATATATATATATATATACTAAAGGCGAGCGTAGAGAGGCACATCTGGTTTGCATGTCTTCTTGCGCGCCTGTAGGACTGCGCATCCACGAGTGAGAGAGATGGAGTGTATCCACGAGTGTGTGTGTTTGTCTGTGTATGTGTGTGTGTGTTATAGAGAGAGGAAGAAAGTGTAGAGACTGGGGAAGGAGAGAGAGAGAGAGAGTCTTTCTGTACCCTTATACTAACGGGGCGCGGAGGTGTTTTTTGGGGTCAAAACATGCTCCACGCGCGCCGTTAGTAATGGGAGTCTCTCACTCTCTCTCTTTAAATATGCTAAGCTATAGAAAAAAAGAGAGAGAGAGAGAGAGAGAGAGAGAGAGAGAGAGAGAGAGAGAGAGAGAGAGAGAGAGAGAGAGAGAGAGAGAGACTCCTCTATTTTTATACAGTGAAATGGCTAGAACAAAAGCAACTGCAAGGAAGGCAGGCAAGGGACCAGGATTAACAGCTAAGGCAAGTAGCAGATCTGCAACCCCAAAGAAGAGACCTGGAAAACCAAATAAAATTTTGAAAGGTCCAAGGGTGAAGAAGTTACAAAGCTGCATGGGACTTTTCAGAGAAATCAGAAAGGCACAGAAATGTGTAGATTTGTGCATACCAAAGCTGCCCTTTCAGAGGATGGTGAGGTCCATATGTGAAGAAGCTACCTGGGGCACTAAAAGGTGGAAGGTGGTGGCTTTGATGGCTCTACAAGAAGCAGCAGAGGACTTCCTACTCGAGTACTTCAGTGACATCACCATTGTAGCAGCCCATGCCCACAGGGTTATTGTAATGGACAAAGATAGTGAGACACTAAAAATAATAAGGTGGAGGTATGACAAACTACTGGTCCCCAATGTCTGCAGGGATAAGAAAATGAGGGAAATTTTGTTATACCCCCCTGAGCTATTTCCACAACTCACAGTTGTAGATGTCACACATGATGTGAATACAAGGGCAAGGGCAGAGACTATTGCTTGCCAAACAGAGGACATGAGGGAAGCAGATCTTAAGGAGAAATCAAAAGTAGCAGTGGAGTCCCAGAGGCAAACAGAATGCAATGTGACCCTGTCCATAGAGGCAAGCAATCAAGAAACTCTACTTTCAATGAAGGATGGTTTGCTTGCAAAGATACCATTTGTAGATGGAGCCAGAAAGCTAGCTCTGGAAAAAGTGGACATTAATTTATTGTTGAATCCAGATGCTCAGATCTCAGACACAATTATCTATGCTTGTCTTAAGTAAGTGTTACTATCTTCTAACTTTGAAAACTCAGATAATAGGTTTACTAACTCAGGTATACTCTCTGCAGCTTGATCAAAAGTCAACTCCCACCGCACACCCACACGGAGGTGTTTCTTGTTCATCCACAAATGTCATTGATTATTAGACAGAAGAACAATCCATTTGGGACCTTTGAGAGTTGGTTTCTCCACTGTGCTATGCTGGAAGTAACTGTCATCATCTTTCCATATGAGAACAACCATCACTGGAGTCTCATATGCCTTGATTTTGACCAACCAACAGTGTGGGTGTTCAATTCAATTAAAGGAAAGAGAGATTTGACATGCTAAAGAAATGTATTTCAAGCACACTTATATTCACAGGGCACAATTGAAAAATGAGCTCAAAAAACTTCATGTATTGAAAGTCATTCGTATACACTTGGGTTCACAAGAATCTCTGTTACATTGACAGTATTTCAACCCGACCATCCAACTCTTTGCACAAAATATCTTTTTCCCTTCGCCGCATCACCTTACGGCGAGCTAGAAAAAAGGAAAAATCTGATAGGTCCCTGTCCATTGACTCTTCAATTATGTCATGCTGCAACTACAGAAGACTGCACATCTCCCTTATTGTAACCACCAACATTAGGCCATGCTCTTTATCAATCACTTCCACATCCACAGCAGGATTATCTTCCAAACCTGCAGAAACCTGGTCCATAGGAATGTACTTACCATTGAGCATTTGTGATCGCATATACCAAAAGGAGAGTAACAGTGATTGGCTTGCAATCATGTACTTGAAAACTAGAGTATCAAGCGCGACCTCGCACCGTAAGCCAATCTCTTCCTTTACATACCATCCTCTGTCAAGAAGTTTGTCACGGGATGACTGCTGAAATGACTTGCACATGAACATAGTTTTCGTAACACGGATAATGTAGCTATGAAACAACTCTATGAAGAGTGCAGCAGGACAAAAGTTTGCAATTCTAACCAGTTTAGTGGGAATAGAGCTACGTAGAGACCTTTGTATATGATTGTAGAGCTTACTTTGCATTGCCTCCACCATTGTTTCCTCGGGAACTGGCCAGTCCACAGTGTTCCAATCGGTTGGTAGAGGTAGTTTCACCAACATGCCATTCTTATTCCCTGAGCTGCGTTGGTAGAAGTGGTCATAAAAAAATATTCCTTCATCAGCCAGGCTTTTGCTGCTCCTCCCTGAATACTGTAGAGAACCAATGTGGGCATGAACAACAAGGAAGAGGCCTATTATGCACTCCACGGGCTCCCATTGCTCATAAGAAGAGGGATAAACGTTGCAAAATATATAAGAAAAGTTATAATGAGAGTATCAGAAAGTGAAATGACAAATCAAATGAAGTTCAGATGTCAAGAGCACTTACAATTGCAACGTGGTTGATGTATATCTGATACATTTCCACCATTTTCTATCACGTCTGGATGGGTAAACACATGCTAAACAAGAACTTCCTTTACAGATCTTTTGCCGATTTCAACTTTGAAATCCAACAGTCTGGCCTTCCATGCTGAGCGGTAATCATTGATACCACTAGACTTCTTGGGTCTTCTTGGTTGCATGAGGATCCATGAACCTTTGTTTATCCTTTGTCCAACCCATTGGTTCTCTGCACTTATTGAAGTTGATTTTGTAATTGAGGATATGCTACTACTTGGCCTTCTAGGAAAAGTGCAGCTGTTGGTTGTTGGTGTGAGAGACAGTAAACACCGAGAGCTTCTTGGGCGAGAAGACGTGGAAGCCATAGCTCTCAGAGAAAAGCTTTAGTGGAGGGAGATTCACTTTGAAAGCATTCTAATGGAGGGAAAGTGTTTTAGAATTCCAATATCTTTTGTGGGCTGAATGGTCACCCTCCAATACGTTAATGACCATAAGAGAATATCAGCAGTGGGACGACTGGCAAGCATCTAATAGCTCGGTAAAAGCAAGGAAATTACGATTCCACAATCCAAGTTTTTAGGCTATTTTCCTATTTTCTAAGTCTTTCCACGTACTTTTCTACGTAAGGTAGCCCTCATGCTCATTGGACGTGCTCTATTTTTCTCTCTCTTCATATGGCCCTCCACATGACCTTCGAAATTTCCTAATGCTTTCAGCTTCAAACTGGCATATCTCTCCCCATATAGATCCGTTTGACGAGCCGTCTGGACCAGCATGGAAAGCACACTAGGCACCACATTCTAGCACATAAAACCATCATCTCGGGCACAGAAGTCCATCACCATGCTTAGCTCTTTGCAATACACCTTTGGCCAAAAAACACCGCATGAAGCATACATTCCCATAGCAACGTGGCTGCACATGCACTTCACACCTGTTGTAGCACCTCCTCCTGCACCTGTAGGCATACACATCTCCCCTTGTGCCCACTTCCACCGTCGACAGGGTTTGACTGCACCAATGTCTCTTAAACACCAAGTAGAATTTGTCACTCTACTTTGGGAGAATGAAATGGACTAAAGAGCAGACATGCTTGCGGCAGCTATGTCTCCCAAGCACCAAATGGATTATTCATCCATGTTGGAAAGATGTCATAGGGTAAAAAGGGATCCTCTACCCGCTAAGTAAAATTGACTAATGACTAAGGCTTTATCTCTTCTCCCTCATAGTCAAGGATGACTATGATTTCAAGAGAGAGGTAATGTCATAAAATCTAATATCTAATATCTAACCAACCCAAATGATTTTCTCATATTAAATTGATCACTTAATGTGGGAGAATAAACGGGAACAAGTGTTAAGATATAGACATGTGCTTATAGATCTATCTCAACAGGGGCCAATGGTAAAGGGTCCCAAATGAGAGATGGTCTATCAAAGATCAAGGCTAACAAATGGAGCATAAGATCTTAGGGTTAGCTTCATTGAAGACCTCCAATAATTTGAGTAAAAGGCCTTTGACCTTAGGTAAGCTAGGGCTGAGCTTGAGGCGCGGGAACCCAACCCACCTCGAGGTGCTTCTCCTGCTTGTCATGCTTGATGACTAAGGTGCTTGAGGTACTTGATGATTGAGGTGCTTGAGATCCTTGAGGTGCTTGACATGCTTGAGATGCTAGGGTTGCACTTGAGGTGAGAACCCAGCCTAAGCTTAAAGTGCTTATGAGCCAAGCTTGTGGTGGGAACTGGGCCTATGCATGAGGAGCTTGAGGTGTCAAAAAGTCAAATATTCAATCCCTACAAGGAGGGGGCGAGCCCTACATGAGGGGGGATAAGAGAGAACACCCACACACTCACACAAGGCATGCATGGTACAAAGAAAGCAAAAGGGACACTTGTCAAGTTCCTCCTCATGTTGCCCTCATGGTGTGCCTGAAGCCTATTGGTTGGCCACCCAAGGGGTCCAATAATAATTTAGAAGATTTAATTAATTGATTTAGCATTTATCTAGCCCTCTCTCTCAAAAGGGAAAGGGGGACACTTGTTGTCTCAAGGCTACCCTTGTTGCTTGTAATGCCTCCTGCTTGTGATTGGCTAGGCCTAGAGGGGTCCAATGAGCTTCAAGCATGAGCTACAAGGGGGGGTTGACCCAAGCAAGATAGGGGGTTGCATAGGGGGTATACTCACCCACACACACTCACAAACACTCTCATTGTGTGCTATGAAAAGTGCAAGAGCTCCCTCTCCTTCTCCAAGCAAGTAGAGGTTGAGAGCCTACACCAACACTCTTGGATATGGAGTGCAAATCCAACCAAGAGCCATGCTTCAATGCTTAAGCTTGCCATCTCCTTATTCTTCATTACTATGCTATTATGTATGCTAGCAACAAGAGTTATGATAAGTGAGGAACTAATTCTTTCTCCTACAAAATGTTTCTTCTTCCTCTTCCCTACCCTCATTCCCTGCTAGCTCTCTCCACCTTCGAAGGTGTTTGAAGTCTTGGCACTGAGGCTTGGGATAGTTAAAGCTTTCTTAAATTTTATGTTATGTTTGTGATGCATGAAGCTTTCCATCTTCATTGCATCACCTAGGTCACAAGGAACACAAAGATTGTATTGTAACAAGTCTCTCTTAATGGGAGAAATCATAATACAAATGCCTATTGGAGGGGGGACCGACTCCACATAAATCCGGTCCTCAACTTTTGTCATGTTCTCTAAATTCTCTCTCTTGCAAAAGTATTGTTCATGCCAAGTTAACTAATTGCTATGATTATGTTGCTATCTTCAATTATGTTCACCCGCTATGCTCACAAAGTCATTTCTCAAAAGTACTCTCATTAATTTCCGCTACTCTCAAATTAAATAGGCCAATTTCATTACTATTGGTATCAGAGCATTTGGTTTCTCTTTTCTTGCTTAACAAAAGAGGTCCTTAAGTAGCCTATAAATGGTTGATGTTGTTAATTATATTAGGGTAAGTGGAACTGGGATCTATTATCGGTTTTGTTGAGCCCACTATGTGGGGGATGGTGCAAACCTCGGGAGCTTTGGACTTAATAATGGAGTCTTTTTAGACTTGCCTACGGCTTTACCATTATTGAGCCATGAGAAGTCCGAAAGGAGCTAGCCCTAGGCAAATCTGCTATGTTAGAACTACTCCTCTACTCTCTATAATTAACCACTTTGAACCGTGGGTGTAGATACTTAAGAGCCAATTTTCAATGGCTAAGAGGAGTGGAAACTAAGGTTTTGAATTTCCAAATCATACGCTAAGTACATACATAAATTTTGTTAACATGGCTGACAATAATCAAGAGAGTAGAATGAACATTGATAGCATTGATTTTTCACATGAAGGTGCTAATGATGATGCTCCCATGTTTGTGAATTATCTCGTCACTAGGTTGTAGCAATCTATGGGCAACCCTGCTTTGCAAGCCGAATTTACTCAACAACTTCGTGCTTATGGAATTTCCCTTCCTCTCCAAGAGGAGAGAGAGCTTAGGAGGCCTCTTGAAGAGACCGCCAAAAGAAGACTCTCTCCCATTCGAGAGGAGGAATCCAAAGAGCAAGAAAGCAGTAAAAGTTTAAGTTCCTCTGAAGATGTGGCTCCACGAAGACGGTGGTCTAGACAATCGCCCACTCCTCCCAAGAGGAAAAGATCAACACATAGTCCTTCTCCTCATCACTTTGAAAGGCAAGAGAGGAAAAAAAGGAAGAAAAGGGCTAGGAAGAGGTCACCCTCTTCTCCTTCTTCTTCACCTTCCTCCTCTTCTGACGAAAGTTATGGTTATTCTCCTAGAGAATACAAGAGGGGAGGACATCGCAAATCATTTCCTGCATGGCGAAGGTCACAAAAGCTAAAGAAGTTCAAGGAGGGAGGAAAGAGTATCTCTTTTCTCACCTATGATGGCACCTTCGGTGCTACAGACAAAGTGTTGGCCTTCATCAAGCAATTTGATGCGGCCTTTGAAGATGAGGGCTTCACAGAGTCCTCTAAGCTACGCCATGTAGCTACGCACTTCCAATAATCAACTCGTCAATGGTGGGCTAGCCTTCGTGGAAATGGTGAAGCCCCAAAGACATGGAAAACTCTACGAGTTTCCATCATGAAGCAATTCCTTGCAAGAGATGCAAAGGACAAAGTGCTTACCGAATGGCGCAGCTTGAAGCTCCTCTCCCATGAGTCTATCCACAAATATGTAGACAAGTTTTGGGATTTACACCTCAAGGCTACTGTATTTCAAAAGATAGACTTTGCCGAGAAAAGGCAGCAATTCTATGCGGAATTACTTGAAGAGATGGCCGAATACATCAACTCTCAATGGCCTGGTACTATTAGCGAAGTAATCCATCACACCATGGTTGCTTCACGCATCAATTCCCATCAAGGGGATAGACGTAATGTCAAGCCCATGAAAAACAAAGACAAAAATTATGCAGAGGGGAAAACCAATGTTCAAAATACTTCCCAAGTCAATTCCAACAACAACAACAATCGTTCCAAGGAGAAGGGAGTTTACAAAGGTAAAAACAAACTCTCTCCTGAAGAGCTTGAAGATTTTTGCAAGGACCATAAGTGTTTCAAGTGTGGGGAGCAAGGACATGGCTATCATTCTTGCCCCAAGAAGAATACTCGCAATGAGACTCCTAGCGCTTCCACCATCGAAGCTCCAAAAGAGGATGCTCATTGCAAAGGATCATCACTTTCCTATGCTTGGGGAAAGGTAAGAGAGCATGATGCCTTCATCTTGTTTGACCTTGACTCTACTCTTAACTTCACATCAATGGAGTTGGCCACCAACTTGGGCATTCAAGCTTTGGAGATGGGAGATATAGTAGTGGCTGATGCAGCTTTCAAGGGACAACAAGCCTCCGTTACTCCCTTGATTGGGAAGCTGAGGATTCATGTCAAAAGCTATGTCGACAAGGAAGACTTCTTTATCTCTCCTCTCCAGCATGGGGATGTTATCCTAGGGGCACCATGGTTTGATCGCATGGCTGCCAACATGAAGTTCCCTGAAAGGAGAATCTACTTCACCTACAGGGGAAAGAACATGTATATGAAGGGGATCGGGGAGCACCACAGACGGAGAGTGAGAGAGAGAGAAGGAGATACACACACAATGTGTGTGGGGAGGCTGTGAAGTGGCAGCTCCCCCTATACAATATACTCACTATAGGTATAGGGTAACAGTGGGCGGGCGCCCATGACTTGGGAGACCGGTCAAGGCACATAGTCCTTAAACCCAACAACCTCCCACTTAAAGGCCAATGTGCCTTTAAGCAAGATCTACTAGTGTACAACTAATATAAGGTAAGAGATTCTCTCAACCTATGCCCACTGACTCTCGATGAGCTAGTGAATCCGGCTCTACTGATAGACAAACATCCCGCTGCGGAAGCCACACAGAGCTAGCTCCAAGCTCTGCAAAGAGTCTACAAGAGCTCATGCACTCCTGCAAGTATCGGTCCAATACCTGCAAACCTCCCCTATGCTCTATGCCGAGATCAGTCATCGAACAACTAATCAACCCTGTTGCAAATGCTCCCACTGCAGCTTCTATGTCGGGGCTCGAGATCAGCATCTCGTACATGAGGACACCGAACGTTGATGCAACCCTGGCAACCTCTGCCACCTCCAACTCAGAACTCAACTCATGGCAATCCTGTCCCCTATCATAGAGACCATGGCACTCTAACTCCGAGCTCTGGAGTGACTCCTCGTGCCCACCACATATCACATGTGTACCAAGACTATCCATCTGTCCTGAATCTGCATCAAAATCTGGCATAAGCATATCAAGAAATGACTCCACAATAGACGACATCTCAGCATCCATGTGAGTCATCTCTATCACCTCTGATGACTCATCCTGCTGTGACTCACTAGAGCTGTCCCGCTCTACCTGTGCATCCGTAGACGCAACCTGCACAACAAGGTCACTGCTCTGCATTCCATGCAAAGCATCCTCCAACCCACAAGCAAAAGAGACTCGCCTACTCCCTTGCTCTCTACTTGGTTGCATGATCACAGAGACTCACACCGTCTCTCCCGTGATGCACATGCAATGGGTAACCTGTACCACTCCTGGCACCTCTCGCAATCACTAGCGAACCCAAATGCATCACAAAATCTTGCTCTCGTAGCGAAATCTGACATCCACAATCTCTAAGCTGACCAATCGAGATGAAACTCGCTGTCAAATCTGGTACATAGCGCACATGTCGTAACAAGTAAGATGCACCACTCGGTAATGACAGTCTCACATCTCCTTCACATGCTATCACATGCACTGATCCATCAGTCAAACGTACACTGCCAAGCATCCCGCTAGAATAGCTACAAAACCATTCACGATGTGAAGTGACATGAAACATAGCATCTGCGTCTAGCAACCACCGCGAAGAGAGTGCACTATCCACATGTATAGCATCTCGTACATAGCTCGAGGTAAACGTACACTGCCAAGCATCCCGCTAGAATAGCTACAAAACCATTCACGATGCGAAGTGACATGAAACATAGCATCTGCGTCTAGCAACCATTGCGAAGAGAGTGCACTATCCACATGTATAGCATCTCGTGCATAGCTCGAGGTAAAAGTGACATCCTCGTCACTAGTATACTCCGACACTACATCTGCCTCGACTATCAAAGCAACTGAGTCCATGGCATCACTACATACATTTCTGAGACTGCCATGTCTCCTACGATGTCGCATACGACGAAAACAACGCCGTCTAACATGTCCAAAATGACCACAATACCAACATATCACCTGTCGGCGTACTCGTGAATGTACATGTCTCACACGTGTCCTTGATGACTCAGATCTATCATACATATCATGTAATCTGCGCCAAAGTGCTCTCAAAGTAGTCTCATACATAACAAGAGCATATACAGATTCCGCAAGGTGCAAAGAGAGCGTAGATAGTGCCATCTCCTCTAGCTCCTGCCACTGATCATGAGACATGTTTGAAGGTCTACCTGCATCACCACTCAATGGTCGATGCAACCCTCGCTGTGTCAATGCATCAAGCATACACTCTCTCCATGCTGCAAAGTCTGACCCATCAAACATGCACATTTCAGAGAGATCATAATCTGAGCGATCACCTGTCTCTGCCATGAGCACAATGTAGCAAACTAGAAAGAAAAACCACCTCACCAACAACACCTGGAAACTGTCTACAAATATGGCCAGAAACACAATGTAAAACCTATGAGACACTCCAAAATAGAGCTCCCGCAATGTCAATACAAGCCTCGCATGCTCTAGTATCACACTGCAATATGTGAGCTAATCACCAAGCCCACACTGTGCGGTATCGATGCATACATACACACAAATCTCCCACCTGCAGAGAACACCGCACGCAAATGCTGAGTGCAACCCGCAATCTCTACCTAGATCGCATAAATGATATGCATAAATTTCCTGGGAAAATTTCGCCAGAGTTTCGACGCACAATGGCTATCAACACAAAATAACCATTGTCCTGCAAGCTCAATACAATGAGCAATCAATGCGCATCAAACTACACTCAACATACATGCATAAGCTTTGCAAAACTATGGCAAACAATGCTCGAGATCACAAGACTCTCCCACCTGAGAGCAAACCACCGTCTCAAGCAAAGAAAGATACAGAACTCCTCACTCTTGCGAGAGTGGATACAAAAAACACAAAACTGTGTCCAAACTGACAAAACCTGTCAAAGTGAGAGTAAACACTCGATCACAAACTATGGCGAGAATCTGGGAAAAATCCGACAGAATTTCCTCTAAAACTGAGCAAAAAACTCAAGTACAATCTCTACCATAAACCATAACACTACTCAATGCCAATGAGTAGAAATGCCAAAATGGCTCCACATTTTCACATACAATGGCAATCCGCACTAAACGTACATCAACGAAGTGACTGCGTATAAGCAAACGCGAAAAGATTTGCAATCCGGAAACTTGATCAATGCGAAAACAATGCTCTCAAGAGAACTTACCGGCACTTAAAAGTGCTCGCCAAAATGCATATATAATGGGCATCAACCATGTGCCATAACCATATGCAAACCATCCGCAAAGACCATGAATCCAAGCACAAAATCACTGCCAAAGTATCCTGTGAAAACTAGTGAAAGAAGCTCCACCTGTGTGCTCCAAAAACCTGCGTCTCTCAAGAGACCGCTTCGGTGGTGTGTAAACGCCTCCGTACTTCGTTGCCCAAGTCTACCAAAAAACCCTCAAACCACAAGCTTAACACAAGCTGCAATTGCATCTTCAACTCAGAATTTATGCACTCAACTTCAAGCATCTCCCATGCTTCGAAAAGTGCATCAAACTCGCACACAATGCGACAACAGAAAATCTGCAATTTCTATATACAGTCAGTCTGAGCTGAATATCAGCAAAACGGTGAGGAATTTGCAAAACGTTTCTTCTAGAAAGTTGTAGACCTTGTCGAAACGGATGGGAATTGCGGACAGAATTCTCAGATCTGCATTTTACAAGGAGAAAAACAAATCTTAAAACTGTGCTGTTGCGCACACAGTTTTAGGACAGCACGTTACACACAATCTTCCACACTCCTTGCTGAGCTTCCACAAGAGCATACATCACTCTCAACTGAGCTCACAAGCTCCCATTGCATTCTCACAAAGCTTCCAAGCTTTCTTAATCTCTCTACCGTCGAGAGCGAGCGAGCTATCGCCTCGAAGCTCTCAAAGCCGTCGTGCTCTCCGCGGTCACCATAGCTCTGATACCAATTGAAGGGGATCTGGGAGCACCACAGACGGAGAGTGAGAGAGAGAGAAGGAGATACACACACAATGTGGGTGGGGAGACTATGAAGTGGCATCTCCCTCTATACAATATACTCACTATAAGTATAGGGTAACAGTGGGCGGGCGCCCATGACCTGGGCGACTGGTCAAGGCACATAGGCCTTAAACCCAACAGTATATAGATGCTAGTGAGCGTGGTCGCACTATTCTACTTGTAAATCCTCTTGCTTTTGATAAGTCAATGAAGAGCTCAGTTTCTGTGTACATGATTTTTGTCAAAGAGTCTCTAAAAGATACTAATGTTTCATCAAATGTAAATGGTAGGAATCAAGAAGAGTTAGACTTGTCTAATTTTCTTAAAGGATTCCAAGATGTGTTCATCGATGATATCCCTATGGACTTACCTCCAAAACGAGGGGATGATGACCATCGTATTGAGATCCTTCCTGGAAGCTCACCACCTAATAAGCCTCCTTATCGAGACTCACAAGCTCAACAAGAGGAGATCATGAGGCAAGTGCAAGAGCTAATAGACAAAGGGATGGTGAGGCCTAGTTCCTCTCCCTTTTGTTCTCCAGTCCTTTTAGTGCAAAAGAAAGATGGTACATATCGTATGTGTGTGGACTATCGAGCACTAAACCATATCACTATCAAAAACAGATTTCCCGTACCTCGGGTAGAAGATTTGTTTGATAAGCTACAAGGTTCGACCTACTTAAGTAGGATTGACCTTAAGAGTGGCTATCATCAAATAAGGATAGTGGGTGAAGATATCTTAAAGACCGCGTTTCGCACAACGTTTGGTCTTTATGAATATCTAGTCATGCCATTTGGCTTGACTAATGCACCAACTACGTTCAATCGTTTGATGGAGACCATTTTTAGACCATACCGCAAATTCACTCGAGTGTTCTTTGATGATATCATCATCTACTCCAAGTCTTTGGAGGAACATAAGCAACATCTCCAAGTGATTTTTCAAGCATTGAGGGAGAACAAGCTTTTTCTCAATCAAAAGAAAAGTGAATTCTTCCTTCAAGAGATTCAATACCTAGGTCATATTATCTCTAAAGATGGTATCCAAATGAATCCATCAAAGTTAGAGGTAATAAAAGCATGGTGCTAAGGAGAAAAATGCTTTTGAAAAGCTCAAATATAAGCTTACTTCCCAACTAGTCCTCGTGCTTCCGGATCTCTCAAAGCCATTTGAGATCCAATGTGATGCTTCTGGTGATTGCCTTGGAGCAGTTTTGCTTTAAGAAGGGCATGCCATAGCATATGAGAGACGAAGGCTCAATATTGATGAACGAGTCTTAGGCATTTATGAGAAAGAGCTTTTAGTTGTTCTACATGCCCTAGACAGATGGAAGCACTACCTATTGGGGACTCCATTTATCCTACGAACCGACCACCAAAGTCTCAAGTATTTCATGACGCAAACCAAGCTTTCCGACAAACAAATGAGGTGGGAAAATTTTCTTTCGCAATTTAATTTCCATATTGCTCACATAGCTGGTAAGCACAATCAAGTGGCCGATGCACTTTCACGACGACCCAGAGTTAATGCGGTGTCTATAGCTACTCACAATGATCTATCCTCTATGATAGATGAGTATGCTACTGACCCTGACTTTAGAAACATAATGTCAGCCCTTGCTTTGGGGAAGAAAGAGGAACCATTCACCTTGCAGGATAGTTATCTTCTCCATGGCAATAGGCTATGTGTTACCCATTCCCTTCGTGAGAAAGTTATGTATGAATCCCATGGTCCTCCATATGCAGGGCATAGAGGTATTCAACCTACTCCCCAAGGAGTAGAGATGTACTTCTATTGGCCTACCATGAAAGTGGACATACAAGAGTATGTTTAAAAATGTGTAGTATGCCAAAAGACCAAGTATGATAGAGGGAAGCAACCTAGATTACTCCAGGCATTGCCTATCCCAAATTCACCATGGGAAAGTATATCCATGGATTTAATCTTTGGATTACCCAAGTCTATCCATGGGAATACAGGAATATGGACAATAGTTGATAGGTTTAGCAAGCAAGCACATTTTATTCCTGTCAAAAAGACTATTAAGGCACATCAAATGGAAACTCTATCTCTTCATATCTTAGATTTTCAAGCACCACGGATTACCCACATCCATCGTGTCAGATAGAGATCCTAGAATGACCAGTATTTCTGGAAAGGTCTCTTTGAAAATCTAGGAACAAGATTGAATTTCTCTTCGGCCTATCACCCACAAACGGATGGCCAAAGTGAGATAGCCAATCTTACGATATTCGATCTACTCAAGACTTATGTTACCGAAGTAGATCAATGCTCACAGTGGGAAAAGTACTTATCTCTTGTACACTTTGCCTACAATAATATTGTACATACTTCTACGGGAAAAGCACCTTTTGAGATAATTAAGGGAATACCTAAAAGACCTAAAAATCCAACTTTTTGAAGACAGTGGTTTTGAGTTCTAGGTCCCAAAACTTTTGTACATATTTGTGGATGGATTCATAGGGAGAGAGCTTCAAGCTTCTCCATTCGGTGAGTACTTTGTCTTTGGCATCAGTGGCCAAAAACTGCTTTATAATGGAATCTCTTAAAGATTTCCATGTTCGTGGAGCTTCACCATTGGCCCATAGGCTAGACCACCATTATCTGACAAACGGTGATAGACCGCTTTTGGCGTGTACAAAGTAGCGTTTATATACATGGTTATATGTACAAAAATATGTAAATACATGCATTTGGGATCTTTGCAAAGTGGTTTCAAGTTCAAAAAAAGGTGCAACGTGTGCACATTGTAAATATGCATACGTGTCGGCAATCGAGCATACGTACATGCATGGATAGGGTATCGGGGCCTTGAATATGGTTCTAGGTGGCTTATTTTGGCTCTAGATAAGGTGTTTGAGCTTTACAGAATGTAAATAATGCAAGTGACAAGTGTGGGTACTCTCATCTCACTCGAGAAGTTTGGGACATGCAGTAACTTTCTATTTACGGTGCCTGATCTGCGGTGATGCGTGCACCACCCTAGAAGTGGTCAGAAATGGAATGTGGGGACGTGGAAATGTGCTTTGGGTATTGAGGATCAAGCGTGAAAAATTTGGTGAATTTTGGAGTTCGTTTGGGGTTTTTCCTACGAAAAATGCCCGCCAAGGGTCGAAACTGACTAAAACTGGGCCAAAAAAGGTCAAAAAATGGTAAAAAAAGGTGTGAAATGGCTTCAAATTGCCACATCACTCACGGTGGCATGAGTGTTCCAGATAAGGGAGGACTTTTGAAGAGAAATATCAACACTTTCACCCCTCTGTGTGTGGGAGGAAGCAGGGTTTCTACAGGTGGTCTAATGCAGTCCCATTGCGTTCCCGTCCTGTTTGAGAGTGTATGGAGGAGTGAATGAGAGCTTTCTCTCTTCAATTTTGCACTTGGGAGAGTCTATGGAAGTTCTGAGGTTTCCATGGATGTGTGTGTGCAAGGAATTGAGGGAAGAAGGTGCGGCTTTCTGCAAGACTATGTGACCCTGTATTGGTGCCATTAGGGTTGGCGCTACTCCAAAGAGTCCAAAAGAGTGGAGTTTGGTGAAGCTTTTGCAATGGTTTGAGAGTGGCCTTTTTTGGCTAGAGTTTTTGGTTTTTTGATGGTTTTTCTTGTATATTTTGGTCACTATCAAGAGTGATTTCAAGTGTTGATCACTTCGACTCACCTTGTAGTGTCTGCGGGCAGGCAAGGGCTTGTAGGTCGAGGTGTTTGGAGTTTGAATTGAGCTTGTGGGTAGAGTTTTTAGGGATCTTTTGAGTGGTAGTTAGTGAGGTGAGGAATTCAAGTAAAGTCCTTGTGTTGTGTTGAGTTGTCTGGGTGTGTGAGTGTGTGCACAACATCTTTTGCTCCATGAACGGTGCATAGCTACATGGCGTAGCTTAGAGGACTCCGTGAAGCCCTCATCTCCGAACGCCGCATCAAATTGTTGGATATGCTCTTCCCTCTCTCTTTGAACTTCTTGAGCTTGGATGACCTCTTCCACGTGATGCATGGTCATACTCCGTTTTCACTTTTTAACCGACAGTAAATATTTTTTACCTACAGTAAATATTTTTCACCTACATACAAATCACTTTTTACCTACAGTAACTTTTTTTACCCATGGTAAATATTTTTTACTGCACCATAAGTATTTGGTAGGTAACAGTTCACTGTTACTAGAAGCAGTGATTGGGCATCAACAATGCAGTTACAGGAGGAGAAAAAGGGAAAATCTTATGGTAAAGGTGAGTCAACAGGGATAAAGACTTTTGAGTTGAAAAGAGACATGCTGATTTTTTCAAAGAACACATGTCAAAAGAAGCCATGGTTGAGGATTTTTTGAGAATTTGATATTTAGGAGGACCCAGCTGCCACCTCCCCCCCCGCAGGTCCCCCCCTGACATGTGCAAAACCTCCAGTTTCAACAGCCACCTTATATGCTCTTAAATGCTGGTCAAGGCCTTATCCCCATGTGTCACAATAAAAAAAAAATCAGCATTTATCCTCCCCTCTCACATCACTCTAGAGAATATCTTGATGGTGACATATCAAGTGACCTCAATCTGTTGACCACCCTAAGCAAAAAGTAACCCCAATCAACGGATTTAAGCATGTTTATCCCTAATCCTAAACCCTCTCAGAAACCTATATAAGGAGGCTTCTCTCACTCAAAACCAACACTTCACCCACTTCACCAAGCAATGAAGCTATGACAACATTGCTCACAACGAGGAGCTATGGATGGAGCTCTACTCTCCCTCCCTCTCTCTCTCTCTCCCTCTAGTATGCTACATTACTAGCCCTAAAACCTAAATAAGGAGTCTTCTCTCATGCTCCATGGCCACCATCCTCGCCAGCATTCTCTAAGGTATTGATGTGTTGCTAATAGGATCATACCTACTTGCTGGGTTGATTGTTTTTGACAAGGGATTATGCCATCCTTGGCTTGCTTCTTTATATCCTTATTATGTATGATCAGATGCCGTTGTATTGTTAAGCTGATGTCTTGTGTATATATATGCTACATAAGGTCCCTAAGCTTCGTTTCTATGTGTTTTTCCATATGTTTTGATGCCATCATAATGCCAGAAGTCTCACTTGACTATGTGCACTATGTGTGAGGTCCCTAAACCTCTTAATTTAGGGTGGTGCCCCCTTTGTTTTTTTCTTTGCTTGTTTGCATGAGGCGTGGTTTGTGGAGTGTGCACGAGTACAGAGGCCATCCGATTGCACTGCTCTTTTTCCCGATATCATTTTGGTATATATATGCTACATAAGGTCCCTAAGCTTCGTTTCTATGTGTTTTGCCATATGTTTTGATGCCATCATAATGCCAGAAGTCTCACTTGCCTATGTGCACTATGTGTGAGGTCCCTAAACCTCTTAATTTAGGGTGGTGCCCCCTTTGTTTTGTTCTTTTCTTGTTTGCATGAGGCGTGGTTTGTGGAGTGTGCATGAGTACAGAGGCCACCCGATTGCACTGCTCTTTTTCCCGCTATCACCACGCGGCATAGAATTTCCTATGGCCTCTTCTTTTTGATGGTTTAAAGGTTGCACCATCACTTTCTTCAAAAGATGAAAATTTTAAGGAAGATGGAGAAGAGGGTGACCTCTTTCTCACCTTTTTCTTGCCTTGATCTTCATTGTCTTGACCATCACTTTCATAAGAGGAAGAGGATGAAGAAGATGGAGAAGAGGGTGTCCTCTTTCTCGCCTTTTTCTTCTCTTGCTTTTTGTCATCCCTCTTTGAAGTATGATGTCATAATAATCAATATCCAATTCTCCTAAATGATTTTCTCATATTAAACTGATCATTTAATATGGGGAAGTGCCAGGGAGAAAAAGCTAGAATATAGGTTAAGCTAGCATACCGGCCATAGTAGGGATCCAAAGGGGGGGCCATCTGCAAAAGAGCCATGTGCAACAATGGGCTAAAAAGACCCTAAGGTTCAGCCCATTAAGACTTCCAAAATTCTAAGGTTCCAAAATTCAAAGGTTGTGTCCAAAGGTCAACCATGGGAATGAGGGACACATGTCAGCTCCCTAGCCCAGATGCCCACAAGGTGTACCCAATTCCTATTGGATGGCCTTGGAGGTGGACCAATCAGAATTAGGCTAGAGTAAATCTAGTTTAACTAATTTACAAAAACTTAATAAAAGAACCAATGAGAATTAAGTCCTCTAGAAGACTATTGGAGAGTCACCCAAGGGGTCCAATGAGAATTCAACAGCCCAATGGCTTGCCTTATTCCTATTGGCGAGGAGGCAAAGGGGTCCAATGAGAGTTTAGTTGAATTATTAAATTACCTAAAGCTCTCACAAAAGGGGAAAGCGGGACACATGTACAAAGGCTATCACTTATACTGCTTAATTACCATTGGCTAGGCCTAAGGAGGTCCAATGAGGGTAGAGCATGAGCAAATAGCAAGAGGGGTTGACCAAGAGAGAGAGAGGGGGCTGATTTTTGGAAGGAATTATCACACACACACTCACACAATCTCTTGTGTGAAGTAAAGAAGACTCTCTCTCCTTCTCAAGCGTTAATGGAAAGCTTATCACCTACTCCAAGATTGTGAGAAGGGAGGCCTACACCAACAACTCTTGTCTTTGTGATGCAGATCCAACCAAGAGCCAAGATTCAATGCATGATCATCTCCTCTACCATGCTAATTACTAAGCTAAGCTATGCTAATATGAGTGATTATGTAAGGAGATGTACATCTTTCTCGTAAGACTACTCCTTCCTCTCAATCTACTCTCATACCTTGCTAGCTCTCACCATCTTCGAAGGTGTGTAAGGTCTTGGGTCTGAGACCGGGGATAATTGATGTTGTGTTTGATAAGTGTTTTGCTTAGTGCATGAAGCTTTCATCTTCATTGCACTAGCTAGTCTTGAAGGAACACAAAGAATTGTATTGTACAATGTCTCTCTTGATGGGAGAAATCATAATACAAAGCCTTTTGGAGGGGGGACCGGATCCATGAAAATCCGGTCCTCAACTGTTGGCAATAGCTTAATTTCTCTCTCTTTTGAAAGTATTGTTCATGCTATCTAAGTAGGTGTTATGCTTTTTGTTGCTCTCTCCACCCAAGCACTCTCGTAATTCTCATTAGGAATCTATTCTAATGAAATGCCCACTATGCTCTTGCTAATTTCAGCTACACACAAGTTTTTAGGCCATTAAATGTTACATTGGTATCAAAGCACAAGGTTTCTATTTTATTGCTCAAGAAGGGAGGTCCTCAAGCTAGCTATAAATGGTTGGTATTATTAATTGCCTGTAAGTAAGTAGAATAACGATTTTTCAGCCTTGCAGTGCACCTGCCCTAGTGCAGTTAACGGGGCATCACCGTTGAGAGCTATGGTCTTAATATTGGAGTCCTACGGGGCTTGACTACGGCTTAAACACTATTGAGGTATTAGAAGCTTGACAGGAGTCGGTGTTGTTTTGGTGTTGAACGACCCTCTCTTCTAATCCTTGCAATGAATGGTAATCGAGCCACGGGTACAATAGCTTGAGTTATTTTTCTAAAGGGGTAAAGAGGAGTAGCGACTAGGGCTTGAAGCCCAAAGTACACCTAAAAGTTGTTAGAATGGCTGACAATAGTAAAGAGAGTGAAATTAATGTTGATAACTTTGATTTTGCTAAAGAGCAAGCTACTAATGATGCTCTGATGCTTGATAGCTATCTTGTTTTCGAGTGTATGGAGGAGTGAATGAGAGGTTTCTCTCTTCAATTTTGCACTTGGGACAGTCTATGGAAGTTCTGAGGTTTCCATGGATGTGTGTGTCCAAGGAATTGAGGGAAGAAGGTGCGGCTTTCTGCAAGACTATGTAACCTTGAATCGGTGCCATTAGGGTTGGCGCTACTCCAAAGAGTCCAACAGACTGGAGTTTGGTGAAGCTTTTGCAATGGTTTGAGAGTGGCCTTTTGTGGCTGGAGTTTTTGGTTTTTTGATGGTTTTTCTAGTATATTTTGGTCACCATCAAGCGTGATTTCAAGTGTTGATCACATTGACTCACCTTGTAGTGTCTGCGGGCATGCAAGGGCTTGTAGGTCGAGGTGTTTGGAGTTTGAATTGAGCTTGTGGGTAGAGTTTTTAGGGAGTGTTTGAGTGGTTGTGAGTGAGGTGAGGAATTCAAGTAAATTCCTTGTGTTGTGTTGAGTTGTCTGGGTGTGTGAGTGTGCGCACGACATCATTTGCTCCATCATCCTTCGGCGATCCCGCTGAGGGAGCGGAAATTTGCCGGTTGTGCACCCAGGTGAAGCGGTTTTGCTATGAATTTCGAGCGTCATTGAAGAAAAGTAGTGATTTGGTTGAGGTGAAAGACTTCAAATCTTGTGGAATTACTCATGCAAGGGAGAAGAAACTTCAAAGGGATGGCGTATAGTCGGCCAGTGTTTACAGGGAAGGAGGATGTGAAGGATTGGATTGCGGACTTCGAGTGGCATACGCTTGGTATGCACATTGTGAATGAAGAAGCCAAGCTTTATGTATTTCCTCTTGCGTTCACAGGAGAATCTCGGGAGTGGTTTGATGGTTTAGAGGAAGAAAAAAAGAAAACATGGGAACAGGTGAAGCTTGCAATTTTTGACAGGTTTGGGAAGAAACTAACTACAACAGAAGTGACGACAAAATTGAGAGGTTTTCAGCAAGATGTTCATGCTAACTTTAAAGAGTTTTTGCAACACTTCAAAGGGCTTTGGGTTGAATTAGAGGCAGCATCCCAAGTACCTCCAGGGGATTTCTTTAGAGTGAGTCAGTTTATGGATTGTCTCCATCCAAGTGCAAGGGAGAAGGTCAATCAAGATGAGCCTGCTACATTTGAAAGAGCTGTGGAAATTGTCGAGGACAAGAGCAAGAAGATCAAGAGAAGGTGGGAGCAAGGCCTCACACATACTGAGCCAGTTGTGGTGCAACCAATGGTCCCTGTGACAACAGATGATAGAGTGGAGCGAGTGGTTCAAGGTCCAGATCCTGTTACGGCCCGGGTTTTGCATGATCTTGCTGGTCAGTTGCAAGAATTAAGAATTAACATAATGAATAGGAACCAAAGAGAGGAGAGGCCAGCTGGGAGAGGTAGGGGACGAAGGCTACAAGGTAGATGCTACAATTGTGATGAAGAGGGTTATTACGCCCCTCATTGTCCTGAACCACCAAGGGAGAGAGGAGGGATATACCCCCTATATGGACGTGGTCGAGGAAGAATAGAAGAGAATCATCAAGAACAGCCACTAGAAGCACCGCCGCCGCAACAACAACTACAACCATTGCCTACAAATGGAGGAGGTAGAGCTATTAACATCATTACCCTTGAGCATCAAGATGTGGATGTTTTGGCCAATAAGATAGCTAGGCATGATAGGGAGAAAGAGACAGAAGAAGAGAGGGAAACAAGAGCAAGGAAAGGAAAGGATAAGGTAGAAGACAAACCAGAAAGTAGCAAGAGGCGACGAAGAAGGAAAATTGGTCCAAAGGACTACCTCCTTGGCCAAGGTGTTGAAGACTATGATATTGTCGATGACATACGAAATCAAAAGGCAAATATATCTTTTGGTCAGTTGGTGGCTTTGAATGCTAAATTGAGGAGGCAGTGGACCAAGTGTGTGAGTACGCGGCTTCCTTCGAAAGGAAAAGCGTCAAATCATGGTGTCATCTTTGAGGGTTGGTCACCCAGTGGATATGGTACGTGCCAATAGTTGAAGCTATGCTGGGAAAGAAGACGGAAGTGCAAGCATATGTGGATGGTGGTGCCCAGGTGTGTGTCATGACCGAGGCTATCATGAAGGAAGCAGGCATTAAGATGTTAGTGAATGCCTCGATCCGTATGAGGATGGACAACCACAAAAAGGCAAGGTGTCTTGGAATAGCTAAAGATGTGAAGATAAAAGTCTTGGGGATTGAGTGCTTGGTTGATTGCTACGTGATGCAGGTGAGAATACGTATCCAATCATTTTAGGGAGTACATGGCTTATAACCCTTGGTGCTAAGCAGGATTGGGGCACGGGCTTGATCACCATCCCCGACAAAGAGAAAGGAAGGACCATTGTCTACAACATGAAGACACACGAGAGACGTACACAGCCCCTAGTGCAGATGCAAGATACAGATTCGACAGAAACCACATCACACGATAGTGATGCTTCGTCTACATCATCAGAAGAAAGTGTAGAGGAAGGCTTGATGCAATTATGTCCTGATCTTTTTGGGATAAGTGTTGAAAAGGAAGCATTGATGCATGATGTGAAGGTCAAGGAGGAGAAGGATAGTCCAAAAGCAATTGCGGAGCCTGCCAAAGTGAATGTAAGGAGCATGCTAGGAGAGGACTTCACAGAAAAAGAAAAAAAGGAGTATGAAGACATGTTCAAGGAATTTCCAAAGCTATTCTCCACTGAATATACAGAGTTGCAAGGAGCTGAAGGAGTCGAGCATAGAATCAATCTAAAAGAAGGTGCCAAGTCAAAGGTTCAAAATCTTAGGAGGTTGGGGGTCATTCATGAGAAGGCACTTCATGAAGAGGTGACAAAGCTTTTGGAAGCAGATTTCATCTTTCGAGTGGAGGAGTCTGAATGGGTCTCTCCTGTTGTTATTGTGCCCAAGAAGAATGGAAGATTTAGGATATGTGCCGATTTCAAACCTTTGAATGCTGCCACAAAAAGGAATTTTTATCCACTACCCTTTCTAGATGAAATCCTTGTTGGAGCTATATATGGCTCACTCTACTAAACTTGGTCTCACCTATATATTTGTATCTTGTCCTCAATATGAATTAGTCTTTGGAAGCGTATATGGTGTGTCTCTTGTCTCGTCTCTCTCTCTTTCTCTCTACATCTCAACATGGTATCAGAGCAGTAACGATCATGCGCCGATTCAATTCATGGTGACAAAACAGTATGTGTATGCGATTTGCATAAACGGGAAAAGTGCAATGGAGCGTAGCGCAATGGCACTTTTCATCCAAAACTTGTTCGTCTCCTCGATCTCTTCGATTTGAGTTCTAGGTTTGCGTCAATAGGAGTTCGCAGCAGAAAGTTATGCTGTTTTTACTGCAATTGAGCTTGACAGAGCTTTCTTTGTCCTTCTTCTTCGTGAAGCGTCCGCGATCGTTTTTCTTATTTTGGCGTTAACTTTTTCGAGAAGATTTAGCTTTTTGCTATTACTATTGTGGCCGTCAATCTTGCGTCTCACGCCACTCTATTTTGAGGACTCTTTTATTATTAACGTCTCCTTTACCCTGCCCTTTTTGGGTGACGTCTCTCACATCTTTGGAAGTTCCTTGAGCATCCTTCTTACGTTATCATTGACAGAATGCAGTCCTCATATCTCTCTCATTCTCAATTGCGGCCTTCACCATATATGGTGTGCAAATTCTACGATCTTATATTATACGTCTTCTTGCAACAAGATATGGCTATGAATATTCTCGTCAACGGCTTTCCTTCTGGCCAGCGTTCTGTTCCTCCTTTCCAAGGTCAAGGTTTTCCAGGCTGGAAAGCAAAGATGTTGTTAATTCTTGAAGGCGATGAACTCTCTGATGTTGTTCTTGAAAATTGTGTTTGTCCGCCTCAGCCTGTTGATATGGATAATGATAACGTGCTTATCACTGAAGGACCTATATTTGAAGATTGGAATGTTGCCTATACGGATTGGCAACGATGTGATAAAGCAACTCGTCGGTATATTCTTTCTGCTCTTACTGATTTCCTTTTGCTTGATATGTACGAACTGCCTACTTTCCACGACGTATGGAAGTACCTTATTGCAAACTTTCAGAAGAAATCTGTCACAGAAATACTTTATTTGAGAGGGTTTCTTAACAAGTTACAATATGAAGTTGGTACTGCCACGACGGGACATATTGAATCTTTCAAATCTATTATTAATCAACTTGTTTCTGCCGGTGATCCTATTCCACAAAAGCAACTGATTACACTTCTCCTTGATACGGTGAAGGACTCTTCTTATGATAACATTGTTACTATTCTCTCTAATAAAGATGGTCTTGATTTTGACCAAGCCTGCATGTCTTTAATTGAATACTCTCAACGTCAAGAATGTTGAGATGTAGAGAGAAAGAGAGATAGACGAGACAAGAGACACACCATATACGCTCCCAAAGACTAATTCATATTAAGGACAAGATACAAATATATAGGTGAGACCAAGTTGAGTAGAGTGAGCCATATATAGCTCCAACACCCCCACTCAAACAAAGGTCTCTAGCTTTGGATGAAAAAACCCTTGGGGAGTTCAAGGGAAAAACCCAAGCCCCTATACAATGTGAAAATATGAACCAGCGATGATGATGTGGAAGTGAATTGTGCATCTATGTACAAATATTCAAGTGACTTAGAGATCACAATGCGCAAATGTGGAATGTGCATAGTGCATGGTACCTAAAAGATTACGATGTCATATGTACAAAGCTATTACAATAGCAAAGACGCTAATCTAGAAAGAGTGAGGTCGAAGCAACTCCAAGCTCCTAGCGCAAGAGGATGAAACGTGACTCGTTGAGGCCTCTGGACAAAATGTCTGCAATCATCTGGTCACTTGGATAGTGTTCAAACATAATGGTTCCTTTGCGTACTTCATACCTGACATAATGATAAAGGATAGCAATGTGCTTTGACTTATTATGTTGAACATAGTCTTTTGCAAGACTAATAGCACTTTGGTTGTCACACCGCAAGGGTGTCCTAGAAAGAGGAGAGTGACCAATATCAACCAGCATTTGTCGAATCCAAATCAACTCACGAGCTACAAGTGATGCCGCAACATATTCTGACTCAATCGTAGAAACTGCAACACAACGTTGTTTCTTGCTAGTCCAAGAAACAAGAAAACCATTTATAAAGAAGCAATTTTCACTAGTAGATCGCATAGATAAATGTGAGCTTGCCCAGTCTGCATCTGTGTAACCCAAAAGAGAAAGAGATTGCATAGAATCCGATGTGAGCTGTCGTCGATAGACTAAACCAAAATCTGTAGTGCCTTTCAAGTAGTTCAACACACGCTTGCAGCAGACCAATGCTTAAGAGAAGGACATGCAAGATGTTGTCCAAGATAATTAGCAGCAAACAGAATATGAGGACGAGTGTTCATGCCAACAAACTGAAGACATCCAATCAAGTTAGCATAAGGTTGATTTGTGACAAGTAGACCGCCATTGTCAGAAGTGTTCTTCGTAGAGCTCGTAAGACAAGGTGTGTTGGCTGAATGTGCAGATTCCATACCAAATTTTTGAATAGTATCTGCAATAAACTTTGAGTGTCGAAGGAATAAAATACCTTTTGTACGGTCCCGTTGGATTTGAATGCCAAGACACGAGTGAATCTCTCCAAGATCCACCATATCAAATGCAGAAGACAATAACTTTTTCACTTGCTGAAGAAATCCCAAATCATTGGAAACAAGGATAGTATCATCCACATAAAGAGCAAGAATCACAAAACTTCTACCTTGACGTTTTATGTATAAGCTGGGGTCTGACGAGCAAGAGATGAATCCTTTAGAGGTGAGAAAAAGATCAAATTTTGTATACCAGGCTCGCGAAGCTTGTTTGAGACCATATAGTGCCTTATGGAGTTGAGCAACAAGGTCTTCTTTACCTGGAATAACAAACCCTTCTGGTTGTTCCATATAAATTTCCTCTTCCAAGTCACCATTAAGAAAAGAAGTTCGCACATCCATTTGATGAGCTTCTAAATCAAATTGAACAGTAAATGACAATAAAACTTGAACACTTGTAATGCGAACAACTGGTGAAAAAGTCTCTTGATAATCAACACCAACTAATTGGGAGTAACCTTTTGCAACTAAACGCGCCTTGAACTTGTCAAAAGATCCATCTGCTTTTACTTTTGTCTTATACACCCACTTACATTTAATAGTTGTACGACCAAGAGGTAATTCAGTTAGTATCCATGTACCTTTAGAGATAAGAGAATCGTACTCTGCTTCCATAGCCTCTTGCCATTGATCCTTTTGTGGTCAAGAGATAGCTTCATCATAAGTAATGGGATCTTTGGAAGTAGAAAAAACATTATGAGCAATATCGTCATCATAAACATGACATGAGCCATGTTCAAAATCAATAGGCAGATCAACAAAAATATCGATATCATCATTGGTAACATTCGGAATGGATGGTTGTGAAGAGGAAAGTTGCTCTATAGGAAGAGTTTCAACTTCTGAAAGAAATGGAAAAGCTTGAAGCAATGATTTAGTATCATCAGAATCATCCATGGACCATGAGCCTCCCATAAGCTGTTCGTTAAAAGTAGCATCACGATTCACAATTACTTTGTTGGAGGAAGGGTCATAGAATTCACAATTACCAGAAACAAGTTGCGTCCTATGTTCAATTGCTCCAGGCAGAATACGTCATGTACGCGATGGATCACTTCATGTCGTAATGCTAGTCATGATAAAGCTATGATTTCACACGAGGAGACTGAGTCACAACAGATGGAACGGGCTTTTTATGCTCGAAGGCGTCCATTTCAACGAGGAAACCACAGAGGTGGCCGTCGCGGTAATATTTTCTCTCGTCAATATTTTCTCTTACCGCAACAAAAATGGCCATACTGAAGATGATTGTTGGGCACGTCAATATGATGAAGAACACAATATTACCACAAAACAACCACATTTATCTAGAGACTCTTCTTCTTCTTCTTGTGAATATTGTGGATGATCTGATCATCCCACTCATATGTGTTATAAGCGTCGATTCGACACAGATCGGAATAGAGCATATGCTACTGAACATCGAAACAACATTGTACCAGACACAAGCTGCGTCCTATGTTCAGTTTCTCCAGACAGAATACTTCATGTACGCCATGGATCACTTTTTATTGTCGATTCTGGTGCTACAGGAAATATGACATATCAGTCTAAGTGGCTCCATAACTATCATCCACTACCAGTTCAACGTGTTGTTTATCTTGCTGATGATACTGCTTGTCAAGTAAAGGGTATTGGAGACTTATATCTTGGTACCTTATCTTCTTCCACTCGAATTTTGTGAGGAGTATTACATGTACCAAATCTTCAATGTAATCTTCTTTCAGTTGCTAGACTTGTTGATCTTGGTCTGTTTGTTGGATTTGATCATACCAAATGCCTTATTGAGAAAGATGGAAAGACTATAGTCACTGCTCCTCGAAATGGTAATTTGTTTGACTCTCTCTCAACGATGCTGTAGCAAATGTTGTCACTGCTCCAGGTGATCATGATTGCAAAGTATGGCATCACCGTTTTGTTCATGTTGATTTCTCAAAACTCCTTGATCTTCAACTTCGTGATCTTGTTCATGGCATGGATCTTAAAGCCCATCCTCATATGGGAATTTGTGAATTTTGTGCTCTTGGGAAACACAATCGCAAACCCTTTCCTCTTTCAAATACAACTCATTCTCATGACATATTGGATCTTGTTCATACTGATATATGTGGACCTCTACCTTCTTCGAGATCACAATATCGCTACTTAATTACTTTCATTGATGATTTCTCAAGGTATATGACTGTATTTCTACTTAGATAAAAATCTGAATCTTTATCTGTTTTCAAATAATTCCACAAGGCTGCGGAACTTCAATTTGGTCGTCGCCTTAAGAAGCTTCGTAGTGACAATGGAGGCGAATATGTTTCTCGAGAGTTTGTGAGTTACTGTGCTGACAGTGGAATTCATCATGAACACACTATTCCATATTCGCCTCAACAGAACGGTGTTGCTGAACGAAAGAATCTCACTATTCTCAATGGTTTAAGATGTATGCTGATTCATTCTGGCTTATCTCGTGTTTTTTGGACTGAAGCTACTTTGATAGCAGTATTTATTCAGAATCATCTTCCTACTACTGCACCCTCTGGTAAGATACCCATCACAGCATGGACATGTGATATTCCTTCTGTATCTCATTTTCGAACCTTTGGATGTATTGCTTATATTCATGTTCCCAAAGAAACACGAACAAAGCTTGATGCTCTTGGTCTTAAAGTTATTTTTTTTGGATATTCTGACACTTCCAAAGGCTACAAATTCTATGACCCTTCCTCCAAGAAAGTAATTGTGAATCGTGATGCTACTTATGGGAGGCTCATGGTCCATGGATGATTCTGATGATCTAAATCATTGCTTCAAGCTTTTCCATTTCTTTCAAAAGATGAAACTCTTCCTATAGAGCAACTTTCCTCTTCACAACCATCCATTCCGAATGTTGCCAATGATGATATTGATATTTTTGTTGATCTGCCTATTGATTTTGAACATGGCTCATGTCATGTTTATGATGACGATATTGTTGATAATGCTTTTTGTACTTCCGAAGATCCCATTACTTATGATGAAGCTATCTCTTCAGCACAAAAGGTTCAATGGCAAGAGGCTATGGAAGCAGAGTACGATTCTCTTATCTCTAAAGGTACATGGGTACTAACTGAATTACCTCCTGTTCGTACAGCTATTAAATGTAAATGGGTGTATAAGACAAAAGTAAAGGTAGATGGATATTTTGACAATTTCAAGGCGCGTTTAGTTGAAAAAGGTTACTCCCAAGTAGCTGGTGTTGATTATCAAGAGACTTTTTCACCAATTGTTCGCATTACAAGTGTTCGAGTTTTATTGGCATTTGCTGTTCAATTTGATTTAGAAGCTCATCATATGGATGTGCGAACTGCTTTTCTTAATGGTGACTTGGAAGAGGAAATTTATATGGAACAACCAGAAGGGTTTGTTATTCCAGGTAAAGAAGACCTTGTTGCTCAACTCCATAAGGCACTATATGGTCTCAAACAAGCTTGGCGAGCCTGGTATACAAAATTTGATCTTTTTCTCACCTCTAAAGGATTCATCTCTTGCTCGTCAGACCCCAACTTATACATAAAACGCCAAGGTAGCAGTTTTGTGATTCTTGCTCTTTATGTGGATGATACCATCCTTGTTTCCAATGATTTGGGATTTCTTCAGCAAGTGAAAAAGTTATTGTCTTCTGCATTTGATATGGTGGATCTTGGAGAGATTCACTCGTGTCTTGGCATTCAAATCCAACGGAACCGTACAAAAGGTATTTTATTCCTTCGACAGTCAAAGTTTATTGTAGATACTATTCAACAATTTGGTATGGAATCTGCACATTCAGCCAACACACCTTGTCTTGCAAGCTCTACGAAGAACACTTCTGACAATGGCGGTCAACTTGTCACAAATCAACCTTATGCTAACTTGATTGGATGTCTTCAGTATTTTGGCATGAACACTCGTCCTGATATTCTGTTTGCTGCTTATTATCTTGAACAATATCTTGCATGTCCTTCTCTTAAGCATTGGTTTGCTGCAAAGCGTGTGTTGAAATACTTGAAAGGCACTACAGATTTTGGTTTAGTCTATCGAGGACAACTCACATCGGATTCTATGCAATCTCTTTTTCTTTTGGGTTACACAGATGCAGACTGGGCAAGCTCACATTTATCTATGCGATCTACTAGTGGAAATTGCTTCTTTATAAATGGTTGTCTTGTTTCTTGGACTAGCAAGAAACAACGTTGTGTTGCAGTTTCTACGACTGAGTCAGAATATGTTGCGGCATCACTTGCAGCTCGTGAGTTGATTTGGCTTCGACAAATGCTGGTTGATATTGGTCACTCTCCTCTTTCTAGCACACCCTTGCGGTGTGACAACCAAAGTGCTATTAATCTTGCAAAAGACTATGTTCAACATAATAAGTCAAAGCACATTGCTGTCCATTATCATTATGTCAGGTATGAAGTACGCAAAGGAACCATTATGGTTGAACATTGTCCAAGTGACCAGATGATTGCAGACATTTTGACCAAAGGCCTCAACGAGTCACGTTTCATCCTCTTGCGCTCGGAGCTTGGAGTTGCTTCGACCTCACTCTTTCTAGATTAGATTCTTTGCTATTGTAATAGCTTTGTACATATGACATTGTAATCTTTTAGGTACCATGCACTATGCACACTCCACATTTGCACATTGTGATCTCTAAGTCACTTGAATATTTGTACATAGATGCACAATTCACTTCCACATCATCATCGCTGGTTCATATTTTCACATTGTATAGGGGCTTGGGTTTTTCCCTTGAACTCCCCAAGGGTTTTTTCATCCAAAGCTAGAGACCTTTGTTTGAGTGGGGGTGTTGGAGCTATATATGGCTCACTCTACTCAACTTGGTCTCACCTATATATTTGTATCTTGTCCTCAATATGAATCAGTCTTTGGGAGCGTATATGGTGTGTCTCTTGTCTCATCTCTCTCTCTTTCTCTCTACATCTCAACAATCCTCAATCAGGTTGTAGGTCATGAACGTTACTCAATCATGGATGGTTTTTCTGACTACTTTCAAATCTTGATAGCGATTAAAGATTGATTGAAGACGACCTTCATTACTCCTTGGGGTGGTTTTGCCTACAAACGAATGCCTTTTGGTCTGGTTAATGCATATGCTACCTTCCAAGGATGGATGAATAGGGTGTTTGGTCCCTACTTGGGTAAGTTTATTTGCGTTTTCATGGATGACATTGGGTGTTATAGCTCAAGGGTCACACATTTGGAGAAGATGAGTTTGAGTTTTGAAAGGTTGCAACAAGAGGGTGGGCAACTCAACCCAAAGAAGTGTAAGTTTGCTCATGCCAGAGTCCATTTGCTAGGACATGTGGTTTCCCAAAATGGAATAGAAGTTGACCCAGAGAAAGTTAAGAATTTATTGCTTATGGATCCGCTCAGCAACACAAAGGATTTGGCATCATTTGTGCATAAGCTCAGGTACTTGTCACGTTTTTTCTGGATGCTATGTCAGTATGTGTATCCTCTCCAGAAATTGAGTCAAAGAGTTCAAGGGTTTGAATGGAATGAAGACATGCAACAGGCTTTTGATGGCATCAAGGAGGTATTGTGTGCTTTACCAATAGTGAGTCCTCCCGACTTGCAATCGATTTTCTATGTCTCTATTAGTGTGGGGTCAGTAGCTTTTGGGTCGGTTCTCTTACAAAAGCAAGGAAGGAATTTTAAGCCAGTTTATTTTGAGACCAAGATGAAGAATGTAAGCGAGGTCTCCTACACGGAAATGGAACAGTGGGTATACGCCTTGGTTCTTGCTTGTCGTAGGTTTAAAACCTATTTTTTGCCCCAAAAGTTCTATGTGCTCACAACATCGAATCTTTTGCCGGATGTAGTACAACATTTGAAGCCTAGCAAGCGCATCTTAAAGTGGACTTTGGAGCTTCAAGAGTATGAGTTTGAGTTTAAAGTGGATCATTCTGTTAAATCTCACTTGGCGACATAGTCGTACATAAGGGGGGGGGGGGGGGGGGGGGGGGAGCTTCCATCTTACCCAAGGGTTGACAAGTATGATCATGAAGAGGAAGTAGATATTACAGATGCGTATACAATGAGGTTGGATGGTGCATACAGCAAAGTTCTTCAAAAGGCAAGTGGTGTGGTAGTCATTAAGAACCCAGAAGGCGATGTAATCTTTTCTAGAGCTTACAATCTTGATGAAGCTGAAAGTAACAATGAGGCCGAGTACCTCACACTTTTCCTTGGGTTGAAGCAGTGTGTTGATTTTGGACTGAAGAGGGTCATTGCAAAAGGGGATGCATTGCTAGTCATGAATCAGTTGCTTGGTTTGTGGAATGTTAAGAAAGGCAATTTGAAGAAGTGGTTCTATGGCATCAAGAAGCTTTTGCATGAGTTTGAGAAGATACAGTTTAAGCATGTTCCTCGTCAGCAGAATAAAGAAGCTGATGAGTTGGCTAGGGACAAGTTGGATGCCTTGGTAGCTCCTTTAAAGTTCAAGGAAGCCTTGTATGCAGGAAGGGAATCATTGCAAGATGTAGAAGTATTTCTTGGTAAAGGGCAATGTCCAAAGGGCATGTCAAAGGTTCGGCGTAAGAGAATAGTTGCAAAAGCAAGAAACTACACATTGGTAGGTGAGGATCTCATGCTTTATGGCAAGGATAGCATTTTGAGAAAAGTGCCGTACAAAGAAGAGATAGGCTTGATTTTGGAGCACTGCCATGAAGAAACATGCCATCAAGGCAAGGATCAGGTTGTCTTTCGTGTTTTGAATTGTGAAGATGCTATCAAATTATGCTAGAGAGCATCCTAAAGAGTGGGACTTGGACTTGGAAAAGTGTTTGTGGGCTTATAGAACTGCGTATAGAGTGCCAACACAGTTTACACCATATGAACTTGTTTATGGAAAGGAAGCTCTTATGCCCATACAAGTGCAGTTGGATGCCTTGAAGTTTTTGTGCAGAATGCAAGGTGAGCATAATGACAAGCTGCAAGAAAGAATTCTTTCTCTAGAGTTTCTACGAATGAATAGAGAGAAAGCCAGTGATTATTATCTTCAACAAGCAAAGACAAGGATGGAGAAAATGAATAAGAGGCTGCCAGAGAAAGAGATCAAAGAAGGAGATTTGGTGATGAAGTATGATTCTCGCTTGGATTTTACTTTTCAGAAGAAATTGAGGGACAAATGGTTGGGTCCATACAGAGTGAAGCATGTATTTTCTAATGGCACCTATGAGTTGGAAAAATTATCTGGTGAATGTTTGCGCTACAGAATAAATGGTTATAGTCTGAAGAGATATTTTGCAAGGGATGTGGTTCCAGATGCAAATAGTCTCTTGGTCGAGCATAAATGCTCTACCTAGAGTGTGGGCAATGACGATAGACCGCTTTTGGCGTGTACAAAGTAGCGTTTATATGCATGGTTATATGCAAAAAAATATGTAAATACATGCATTTGGGAGCTTTGCAAAGTGGTTTCAAGTTCAAAAAAAGGTGCAACATGTACACATTGTAAATATGCGTGCTTGCGTGTCGGCAGTCGAGCATACGTACATGCCTGGATAGGGTATCGGGGCCTTGAATATGGTTCTAGGTGGATTATTTTGGCTCTAGATAAGGTTTTTGAGCTTTATAGAATGTAAATAATGCAAGTGACAAGTGTGGGTACTCTCATCTTGCTCGAGAAGTTTGGGACATGCAGTAACTTTCTATTTACGGTGCCTGATCTGCGGTGATGCGTGCATCACCCTAGAAGTGGTCAAAAATGGAATGTGGGGATCTGGAAATGTGCTCTGGGTATTGAGGATCAAGCGTGCAAAACTTGGTGAATTTTGGAGTCCGTTTGGGGTTTTTCCTGCGAAAAATGCACACCAAGGGTCAAAACTGGGCCAAAAAAGGTCAAAAAATGGTAAAAAAAGGTGTGAAATAGCTTCAAATTGCCACATCACTCACGGTGGCGTGAGTATTCCAGCTAAGGGAGGACTTTTGAAGAGCAATATCAACACTTTCACCCCTCTGTGTGTGGGAGGAAGCAAGGTTTCTACAGGTGGTCTAGTGCAGTCCCGTTGCATTCCCGTCTTGTTTTCTAGTGTATGGAGGAGTGAATGAGATCTTTCTCTCTTCAACATTGCACTTGGGAGAGTCTATGAAAGTTATGAGGTTTCCATGGATGTGTGTGTGCAAGGAATTGAGGGAAGAAGGTGAGGCTTTCTGCAAGACTATGTGACCCTGTATTGGTGCCATTAGGGTTGGCGCTACTCCAAAGAGTCCAACAGAGTGGAGTTTGGTGAAGCTTTTGCAATGATTTGAGAGTGGCCTTTTGTGGCTGGATTTTTTGGTTTTTTGATGGTTTTTCTTATATATTTTGGTCACCATCAAGAGTGATTTCAAGTGTTGATCACTTCGACTCACCTTGTAGTGTCTGCAGGCAGGCAAGGGCTTGTAGGTCGAGGTGTTTGGAGTTTGAATTGATCTTGTGGGTAGAGTTTTTAGGGAGATTTTGAGTGGTAGTGAGTGAGGTGAGGAATTCAAGTAAATTCCTTGTGTTGTGTTGAGTTGTCTGGGTGTGTGAGTGTCTGCACAACATCTTTTGCTCCATGAACGGTGCATAGCTACATGGCGTTGTGAGCGGGATGAAAACACACACAGCGCCTCTATAACGACCCGACACACACTCTTGGGAAGATACACACACACACACTATGGGGCACCACTCGGCTTACACAACACACCTGGCCGAGACAGGGGAACACACCTCTCGAGTGAGAGGAGAGAGACTACCCACTTGCCCACTCCACACAGAGACACACACACACACACACAAACTCAGCTCAAAAGAGGAGAAATTCTGATAATTAGATAAAAATGAGTTTGGGCCAACACCAATGGGGCAAATAGCTCACACAATATGGGTAAAATAAGCCAGGTACAATCACAAACTAGAGCAGAAACTTCGCTCATAGGAGAAACTTACACAGAAAAACAGCAGGAAAAGAGTGAGGAATTTGGCAAAATGGACAGCGCCATCGCGTCCGGAACGGCCCAAAACCCCAGTCTACAATGTCAAAGTGCTCAAATCCGACCTCGGATGAGCAGTTTACGGCCAAAACAGGCTCCAAAGTGAGCAAAAACACACCTGCGGCTGTTCCTCCTCTCTTCTCCACATTTTTTCTGGTCTTCTCTCTGTTTTTTCAGTTCCCACACTTAGCTTTATTAGTTGGGCACCCTCAGCCTTTTAGATGACCTCAAACGGACCCCGAACAGGCCAAAAACTGACCTCGCAGTGCATAGTTGTCACCTTTTTGCATCATTCGCACACCTGGCACTCAACTTTTTTCCAATAATGCATCTCGCCACCACGTGAAGTGTCCCTAAAAAGTGGTCCTAATGATGACCTTTCTGCATAACTCTCACAAGAAAACACCCACGTTGTGTCCGTCCTCATCCGCGTGCAAATATTGACCTCGTTCGCCCTCCTGACGCCACTAGATGCCATCTGACGCACCTTCTGACCTCATGTCGTCGGCCCGCGGATAGCTTCCTCGAGAATTTTTACGCGCTATAAACTCCTCATTATTGTAGAAAAAACATATTGGTACTGGTGATAGTGAAAATCGATGCACTGTGTACATGCTGTCCTACCTGTACACATGTGGGCCCCACGTAACCACCTGGCTAAGGAAAATGGGCAATCTTTTATTTGATGCACCATGCATGTGTATGTACATATGCGCAATCCCTTGCTCCAAAAAACTCCTGACATAATTTGCCCACCTCCTAGCCTGCTAGAGCATTCATGCTCAGCAGCAGCAACACTAGTAGATGCTCATTCTACCTGGATCCCACACAAAAACACTTGGCATTCCTTGCATCAAAATCTTAATCAAACTTTCACCTGGTTCCCAAGGAAAACCTGTAGAGATGCCATTTATCAACCTCCCATCAAGAAAATCATCAATTACTTTGGCATAGACCTGCATGTGCAAATATATCTCCTTCTCCATAGCTGAGAGGTCTCCACCGATCATTTGCGTCATTAATTCCTGCTCCTTTGACAACTCAACCTTGGTTTGCATCAACCCTTCAACCACTTCATAAGGCTCTTCACTTTCATCTTCAACCTCATTTGCAAATGCAATTAAACCAATCTCCTGGATTTCTTTGTCCATCAAAAGAAATGCAACATCAGCATCCTCATCACTGCTGGTAGTGCTATCACTGTCCTCATCTGTCACCGTGGAAGAGTCTTCATCACTAGACTCATCCTCATCTTCATAAAGCTCCTCTAATCGTTTCCTTGTGTCCATATTATAAAGCTTCTTGGTACCTGTCTTTCCATAGAGGCTAATTGTACCATGTCGCCAATCTTGAACAGCTCCCACTGCACGTAACCATGGTCTGCCCAGTATAATAGGATATGCTCCCAACCCTGCTGGCATCACATGAAAATCAACCACTGCATTTGCATCATATGCCTCCACTTCTAAGCTCTTTACAACACCCAAGCATTTTACTTTTTGATGGTTTGCCAATCTGATCCGAAAACCGGACACCCCAGCCACTGTGAGACCCATGTTCTCAACGCATGAGTGTGTTAGGACGCATATTTGGGCTCCGCCATCCACATAACCTTGTCCCAAATTTTTCCTTTTATGCCACACATCTACTATTGGACAAATGTCTAGTAGCTCATCCATTGCCAACACCTTCACTGAACCTCTCTCTGGCTCTTTCTCCATTGGGTTAACCATCCTCTTACACTATCGCTTTAGCTTAGGCACCATCTCTATAAGCTGCCCAAAAGTAACATCTGCCTTCCTACTCGTTAGATCCTCCCTCAAGTCATAGCTTAATTGCCCATCCCCTAGTGGAAAATCTGAAACATGAAACTTTCGACGAGCTCTCCTTTCCTCTTGGCCTTGACATCCACGCCTTCATGGCTCTTTCCCTTCTTCTTGCTAGGACCTGGGACACTTCTTCCGTCCTTTTCCTCTGTCGTCCTCTTTCCAATAGGCATCACTAATGTATCCTCTAGCTTTGATGCCTTCTCCAAGGTGACTACACTTAGCACTTTTGTCTTTCCCTTTTCCTCCTGGGTTAATCCGCTGGTTCCTTCATCTCCCTTAATTTTGATGCCATAATCGTGCGACCTAGTTAGCACCTGTTTTGGCAATGGATACATGTATCCCCCCATCCTTGGTGGCTTATCACATTGCGGGCTGATGTGGCCCAACTATCCGCAATTATAACATGTGGGCGTCTGCCTCCAAAACCTACCATTGCTTTGTCCAACACCATTTCTAGGCCTTTCTTCACCTCCTGGCTGATTTGCAAACCGCCCTCGACCTCGATTATTTCCCACTTCACCTAGCATGTTTAGGCTGAGATTCTTCATCAAATCAACCACTTGCCTCATGTCTTGCCTTAGCCCATCATCTTGCACTGCTGTAGTGACCATTGTTGGCATAACCTGAGTAGTAACAGGAACCACTGGTTCATGATGAACCACTGGTTCATGATGAACCACTGACATGCGCCCTTGTAAAGACTCTATAGGCTGAAATTCAGACCTCATTGGCAAAGACTCCACCCCTAACTAGCTCATTTTCCTCAGCTTCCACTCTTTGTTCCTTGCTACCTCTAGTGCATCCTCATATATCCTAGGCTTCTTTAGCTCCACTCTCCAACGTATATTCTCCCAAAGACCAGCTAAGAACCTGTCCTTCTTCATCATGTCAGGCGGGGGTACCTGTGGTGCTAAGGCCTTGCACATTCGCTCCCATGCCAATGAAAACTTACGTATGTATGCATCTACTGGCTCACCTTCCTTTTGCACCAAAGCCTGTACTTCTTGCCGCACTTTGTCAGGATCTTCTATCTTCACAAACTCCACTTCCAACCCATGTCGTAGATTGTCCCAACTCAACCTTACAGGTGGATCATCCATACGCAACTCCTCTTCAAATGCTTTGGACCAAGCTCGTGCATCACTCTTCAACAAATTTGGAGAAGACGTAACATTTGCGCCGGTTCATGAATCTGGTTGCTAATGCAGGCAACCTCCATCTTTTCCAGAAAGTCCTCCACATCTTCATCACTTCTTCCATGAAACTCCGGATAAGAGAAAGCCATGGCTAGAGAACCCCTTCAAACACACGTGCAAGAACCCAAAACTTTTCACTACCCAATCCCCAGAAACTTTAATGGAGCTCAGCTTTAGATGAGAACAAACACATGCACATCAAATGAGTTTTCATAGTTGATCATCGGAATTACAACAGGCAAAGGACATTCCAGGATCTCTCTCAATCTTCTTGGCCCAAACATAAATACTATGCGCTGCTGGAAAAAGATCTTCCTGGACACATGAACATTAATCTGAATTCTTTGAGTTAAATGAAAAGGAGTGAACTGAGGGCCATTTTGATCATCCATTAAAGCCAACCATGAAGCTCCCAAGAAGGCACACCTGACTCAACCTCTGATTTTGCCAAAATTTCAGCAGCATAACAGCATAAATGGCTCAAAATACCAAAAAACCAGCCATCATAACTTGGGAAAATTTTGACAGAGTTTCCCCAGAAGTAGAGCAGTAGGAACCCAAAATATAGACTGTCTATGTATGCATAAACTGTCAACAATAGAACCCGAGCATCAAGTAGGAATCACTAGTACATAGCCTATGGCGAGGTCACGAAAAGGGTGCTCCAGCTACCTGTATCACCGAAAGGATCTCCACATTTGAGAATCCCCCAGCTCAATAAAAACCTCACGCTATCGACCCTCACAGGAAGGCTAATGCAAATCGCATATAGTCAAGTCTCAGAAATGACTATCTTCCAGACCAAGTCTCAGAAATGGCTGGGACTGCCAAATACAACCAACTATGGCTCCACAAATGCGTACAATGGCAGTTTCCACAAGTAACGTACAATCCAGCAGACAATGCGCTCAAATAGGCGCCAAGTGATGCATTCCCACAACAACTGCAAGTGACATCACTGCTAGTATATCACTGTACTCCAGCTACCTGTACCTGTGTGAATCACCTGTACCTGTACCTGTCCCTGTAACCTGTAACCTGTAATCTACAACCTGCAACTTGTAATCCCGAAGCTCGAAGCTTGAAGCTCGAAGTAGAAGGTACTCGAAGAAGATCCTTCGTGGGGGCGCCAAAAGAATGTGAGTGGGATGAAAACACACACAGCGCCTCTATAACAACCCGACACACACTCTTGGGAAGATACACACACACAATATGGGGCACCACTCGGCTTACACAACACACCTGGCCGAGACAGGGGAACACACCTCTGGAGTGAGAGGAGAGAGTCTATCCACTTGCCCACTCCACACAGACACACACACACACACACACACACAAAAACTCAGCTCAAAAGAGGAGAAATTCTGATAATTAGATACAAATGAGCTTGGGTCAACACCAATGGGGCAAATAGCTCACACAATATGGGTAAAATAAGCCAGATACAATCACAAACTAGAGCAGAAACTTCGCTCACAGGAGAAACTTACACAGAAAAACAGCAGGAAAAGAGTGAGGAATTTGGCAAAATGGACAGCGCCATCGCGTCCGGAACGGCCCAAAACCCCAGTCTACAATGTCAAAGTGCTCAAATCCGACCTCGGATGAGCAGTTTACGGCCAAAACAGGCTCCAAAATGAGCAAAAACACACCTGCGGCTGTTCCCCCTCTCTTCTCCACGTTTTTTCTGGTCTTCTCTCTATTTTTTCAGTTCCCACACTTAGCTTTATTAGTTGGGCACCCTCGGCCTTTTAGATGACCTCAAACGGACCCCGAACAGGCCAAAAACTGACCTCGCAGTGCATAGTTGTCACCTTTTTGCATCATTCGCACACCTGGCACTCAATTTTTTTCCAATAATGCATCTCGCCACCACGTGAAGTGGCCCCAAAAAGTGGTCCTAATGATGACCTTTCTGCATAACTCTCACAAGAAAACACCCACGTTGTGTCCGTCCTCGTCCGCGTGCAAATATTGACCTCGTTCGCCCTCCTGACGCCACTAGATGCCATCTGATGCACCTTCTGACCTCATGTCGTCGGCCCGCAGATAGCTTCCTCGAGAAGTTTTACGCGCTATAAACTCCTCATTATTGTAGAAAAAACATATTGGTACTGGTGATAGTGAAAATCGATGCACTATGTACATGCTGTCCTACCTGTACACATGTGGGCCCCACGTAACCACCTGGCTAAGGAAAATGGGCAATCCTTTATTTGATGCACCATGCATGTGTATGTACATATGCGCAATCCCTTGCTCTCAATCTACTCTCATACCCTGCTAGCTCTCATTATCTTCGAAGGTGTGTGAGGTCTTGGGTCTGAGAACGGGGATAATTGATGTTGTGTTTGATAAGTGTTTTGCTTAGTGCATGAAGCTTTCATCTTCATTGCACTAGCTAGTCTTGAAGGAACACAAAGAATTGTATTGTACAATGTCTCTCTTGATGGGAGAAATCATAATACAAAGCCTTTTGGAGGGGGGACCGGCTCCATGAAAATCCGGTCCTCAACAATTGGCAATAGCTTAATTTCTCTCTCTTTTGAAAGTATTATTCATGCTCTCTCCACCCAAGCACTCTTGTAATTCTCATTAGGAATCTATTCTAATAAAATGCCCACTATGTTCTTGCTAATTTCCTCTACACACAAGTTTTTCGGCCATTAAATGTTACATTGGTATCAGAGCACAAGGTTTCTATTTTATTGCTCAAGAAGGGAGATCCTGAAGCTAGCTATAAATGGTTGGTATTATTAATTGCCTGTGAGTAAGTAGAAGAGCGATTTTTCAGCCTTGCAGTGCGCCTGCCCTAGTGCAGTTAACAGGGCATCACCATCGAGAGCTATGGTCTTAATAGTGGAGTCCTACGGGGCTTGCCTACGGCTTAACCACTATTGAGGTATTAGAAGCTTGACAGAAGTCGATGCTGTTTTGGTGTTGAACGACCCTATCTTCTAATCCTTGCAATGAATGGTAATTGAGCCACGGGTACAGTAGCTTGAGTGCTTTTTCTAAAGGGGTAAAGAGGAGTAGCAACTAGGGCTGGAAGGCCAAAGTACACCTAAAAGTTGTTAGAATGGCTGACAATAGTAAAGAGAGTGAAATTAATGTTGATAACTTTGATTTTGCTAATGAGCAAGCTACTAATGATGCTCCTATGCTTGATAGCTATCTTGTTTTCGAGTGTATGGAGGAGTGAATGAGAGTTTTCTCTCTTCAATTTTGCACTTGGGAGAGTCTATGGAAGTTCTAAGGTTTCCATAGATGTGTGTGTGCAAGGAATTGAGGGAAGAAGGTGCGGCTTTCTGCAAGACTATGTAACCTTGAATCGGTGCCATTAGGGTTGGCGCTACTCCAAAGAGTCCAACAGACTGGAGTTTGGTGAAGCTTTTGCAATGGTTTGAGAGTGGCCTTTTGTGGCTGGAGTTTTTGGTTTTTTGATGGTTTTTCTAGTATATTTTGGTCACCATCAAGCGTGATTTCAAGTGTTGATCACATTGACTCACCTTGTAGTGTCTGCGGGCAGGCAAGGGCTTGTAGGTCGAGGTGTTTGGAGTTTGAATTGAGCTTGTGGGTAGAGTTTTTAGGGAGTGTTTGAGTGGTTGTGAGTGAGGTGAGGAATTCAAGTAAATTCCTTGTGTTGTGTTGAGTTGTCTGGGTGTGTGAGTGTGCGCACGACATCATTTGCTCCATCATCCTTCGGCGATCCCGCTGAGGGAGCGGAAATTTGCCGGTTGTGCACCCAGGTGAAGCGGTTTTGCTATGAAGTTCGAGCTTCATTGAAGAAAAGTAGTGATTTGGTTGAGGTGAAAGACTTCAAATCTTGTGGAATTACTCACGCAAGGGAGAAGAAACTTCAAAGGGATGGCGTATAGTCGGCCAATGTTTACAGGGAAGGAGGATGTGAAGGATTGGATTGCAGACTTCGAGTGGCATACGCTTGGTATGCACATTGTGAATGACGAATCCAAGCTTCATTTATTTCCTCTTGCGCTCAAAGGAGAAGCTCGGGAGTGGTTTGAAGGTTTAGAGGAAGAAAAAAAGCAAACATGGAAGCAGGTGAAGCTGGCAATTTTTTACAGGTTTGGGAAGAAACTAACCGCAACAGAAGCGACGACAAAATTGAGAGGTCTGCAGCAAGATGTTCATGCTAACTTTAAAGAGTTTTTGCAACACTTCAAAGGGCTTTGGGTTGAATTAAAGGCGGCATCCCAAGTACCTCCAGAGGATTTGTTTAGAGTGCATCAGTTTGTGGATTGTCTCCATCCAAGTGCAAAGGATGCTTGTTTGCTATCTTGTTTCTAGGCTTCAACAAGCCATGGGCAATCCATCTCTTCAAAGTGAAGTGCAACAGTAGCTCCATGCTCATGCGATTCTCCAAGCTCACTACCATGACGAGAGAACACCTAGGAAGCCTCCTTGTGAGACTCCCAAAAGAGGTCTCTCTCCGATTCTAGAAGAAGAAGAGAATTTATACCAAGGGCTCAACAATTTACTTCTTGATGATGCATCTCCTTTCCAAAGGAGAACTCAAGAGACTCCACCGAAGGAACAAGAAAGAATTCAGTCTCCCGCCACCTCGGCGGAGATGGCTCCACGAAGACGGCGGGCTAAACGCTCTCCATCACCACCAAAGCGGAGAAGACCATCGCACCCTTCTCCACACCATAATTCAAAGAGGGATGATAAAAAGCAACAGAAGAAAAAGGCGAGAAAGAGGACACCCACTTCTCCATCTTCTTCATCCTCTTCTTCTTATGAAAGTGATGGTGAAGACGACGAAGATCAAGACACCCTCTTCTCCATCTTCTACATATTCTTCATCCTCTTCCTCTTATGAAAGTGATGGTGAAGACGACGAAGATCAAGACAAGAAAAAGGCAAGAAAGAGGTCACCCTCTTCTCCACCTTCTATAGAAAGTGATGGTGCAACCTTTGAACCATCAAAAAGAAGAGGCCATAGAAAATCCTATGCCGCATGTAAGAGGTCATCCAAGCTGAATAAGCTCAAAGAAGGAGGGAAGAGCATCTCTTTCCTTACCTATGATGGCACCTTTGGTGCTACGGACAAAGTCTTGGCCTTTATCCAACAGTTTGATGTGGCGTTTGGAGATGAGGGCTTCACGGAGTCCTCGAAGCTACTCCATGTAGCTATGCACTTTCAAAAGTCCGCCAAGCAATGGTGGTCTAGCCTACGAGCTCTAAGAAAGCTCTAAGAGCTTCCATTATGAACTAATTTTTGGTCACCGATGCCAAAGACAAAGTACTCACCCAATGGCGAAGCTTAAAGCTCTCTCCCTATGAATCCATCCACAAATATGTAGACAAGTTTTGGGACCTACAACTGAAAGCCATTGTCTTCAAAAAGTTGGATTTTTGAGAGGAAAAGCAAAAATTCTGTTCGGGATTAACCGAAGAAATGGCGGAGTATGTCAACTCCCAAAGGCCACGTACCATATCGGCGGTAATACACCAACCATACTATGGTGGCCTCTCGAATCAATTTCCAAACGGGGGCTAAAAGAAATAATAAGCCCTCAGAAAAAAAGGGTTCCAACGAACCTAAGGGAAGGACAATGTCCAAAAGTCTCCTAAGGGCAACTCCAACAAAGCTAAAGAGAAGGGAGTTTACAAAGGTAAAAAAAAACTCTCTCTTGAAGAGCTTGAGCATTATCGCAAGGATAACTGGTGTTTCAAGTGCGGCAAGCAAGGGCATGCGTACCGCGCTTGTCCCCAAAAGAACAACCGCCAAGATCCTCCTAGAGCTACCTTGGTTGAAATCCAAGAGGATGAGACTCACCAAACTCACCACAAAGGATCTCCTCTATGCCATGCTTGGGGAAAGGTAAGAGAACATGATGCTTTTATTCTCTTTGACCTTGGTTTTACTCACAATTTTATATCTATAGAGTTGGCCACCAAGCTAGGCATACAAGCCTTTGAGATGGGAGATGTTCTACCTGGCAGACAGTGCTTTCAAGGGGCAAGAAGCTGCAGTCACTCCCTTAATCGGGAAATTGAGGCTTCATGTCCAAAGCTATGTGGACAAAGAGGACTTCTTTATCTCTCCTCTCAAGCATGAGGATGTAATCCTAGGGGCACCATGGTTTGATCGCCTGGCTGCTAATGTTAAATTCCCTGAAAGGAGAATCTCCTTTAAGTTCAGGGAAAAAGACATATATATAGATGCTAAGGAAATGGGTAACACTATCCCCATTGTACATACACCAGCTTTCAACAAGTCAATAAAGAGCTCTATTTCCGTGAACGTAATACTTTAACAAAAGAAAATAAACATTAACAATAGACATCTCAAAATGAACGTAATACTTTAACAAAAGAAAATAAAAGCAACCAAAAGGATATTATCATCTACTCTAATTCATTAGACGGACACAAGCAACACCTCCAGGTAATATTTCAAGTTTTAAGAGAGAATAAACTTTATGTGAATCGAAAGAAAAGTGAATTTTTCTTGCAAGAGATTCAATATTTAGGTCACATTATCTCTCAAGATGGCATCCAAATGGATCCATCAAAGTTAGAGGTAATAAAAGGATGGCCTAAACCAAAGAATCTTCATGAACTAAGAAGCTTTATAGGTATGTGTGCATACTATAGACGCTTCATAGAAAAGTTATCACAAATTGCGGGACCATTACATGACCTAACAAAGAAAAGCGTTAGGTACACATGGTCTGCTAAGGAGAACAATTCTTTTGAAAAGCTTATCTCTCAACCTGTCCTTACACTACCGGATCTCTCAAAACCATTTGAGGTCCAATGTGATGCTTGTGGTGATTGCCTTGGAACTGTTTTGCTTCAAGAAGGGCACGCCATAGACTATGAAATTCGAAGGCTCGACCCTGTTGAGCAAGCTCTAGAAATATATGAAAAGGAACTACTTGTAGTTCTACGTGCCTTAGACTCATGGAAGCACTATTTATTGGGGACTCCTTTCATTCTACGAACGGATCACCAAAGTCTTAAGTACTTCATGACGCAGACGAAGCTCTCCGACAAACAAATGAGGTGGGAAAATTTCCTTTCACAATTTCATTTTCATATTGCTCACATTGTTGGCAAGAAAAATCAAGTAGTTGATGCACTCTCAAGATGGCCGAGAGTGAATGCGGTTTCCATAGCACCTCACAATGATCTATCTTCAATGATAGATGAGTATGCTATTGATCCCGACTTTAGAGATGTGATTTCAGCCCTTGCATTAGGGAAGAAAGAAGAACCATTTACTTTACAAGATGGTTATCTTCTCTATGGAAATAGACTATGTGTTACTAACTCACTATGTGAGAAAGTAATGTATGAATCTCATGCTCCACCTTATGCGGAGCATAGAGGGATTCAGTCTACCTTAAAGGGAATTGAAAATATTTCTATTGGCCTACCATGAAAGTGAACATACAAGAGTATGTTTCTAAATGTGCGGTATGCCAAAAGACAAAATTTGATAGAGGGAAGCAACTTGGATTGCTTCAACCCTTGCCAATCCCTAATTCACCATGGGAGAGAATATCCATGGATTGACTAAGTCTATCCATGGAAATACGGGAATATGGACGATAGTAAACAAGTTCCGTAAACAAGCTCATTTTATACCTGTCAAAAAGACTATCAAAACCCATCAAATGGAAACCCTCTTCATTTCACAAATTTTCAAGTACCATGGCTTGCCAATGTCCATAGTGTCGGATAGAGATCCTAGAATGACCAGTAATTTTTGAAGGGTCTCTTTGAGAATTTAGGGACAAGGCTAAACTTCTCTTCGGCCTATCATCCACAAACGGATGGCTAAAGTGAAATAGCTAACCTAACAATTCTCGATCTACTAAAAGCCTATGTAACGGAAGTAGATCAAAGATCCCAATGGGAGAAGTACTTACCCTTAGTGGAGTATGCTTACAATAACACTGTACATACTTCCACGGGAAAAGCACCTTTCGAGGTAATTCAGGGAAGATAAAAAAGTCTCTTGCTACTTAAGGTACATGGGAAGATCTTCGCTGCAGATGAGTATAGCCGAGACCTACAAGAATCTTTTCAAAAGATTAAGGACGCTATCTCTATCTGACAACAAAGGCAAAAGGCTGCTACTGACAAGCACAGAAGGGCCCAAGCCTTTAAAGAAAATGATTGGGTCTTGTTAAAGTTCCCCAAGGCTCGATTAAGGCACACGACGGGCAAGAATCCTATGGGACACCAAAAATACTATGCTAAACTAGCAAAAAGGTACTATGGTCCCTTCCAGATTCTTAGGCCAATCAATCAGATGGCCTATCATCTCAAGTTGCCCAATCATTGGCTCATACACAATTCTTTCCATGTGAGGCTATTAAAGCCTTACAAAGTAGAGCCACCTCAAGAACCAACTATTGAAGACCCACCGGAGATCGAGGACCAAGAGGAGGTGTTGCAGCCCGAGCCCATTCTCCAACATGAAGACAAGGTACTAAGAGGCGGTAAGACTATCCGGCGATATCTTATTAACTTTAAGAATTATCCTTTTGAAGATGCTAGATGGATGCAAGGCATACAATTAACACTAGAATGGTAACCTAATAGGACATAAAAGTGTCCTTTCAGGGTTTTGGGAAAAAAATCCAAAACCATAGTAGATCCACTCATTTTGAAAAATCCTTTCATGAGCTTATAGTTCAATAACTACTACATATGGAAAAAATGAGAAACCTGTAAGTTTTATCATCCCTTGGTCACTACAAGCCTCCAAAGTTGATGGACCATTGCATTTTGCTCAAAACAGCAATTTCTTACGGTTGATTGCATATAAATAAGAGTGGAGATTTTTGTAGATCATGAGATAAAATGCCTCGTTAACTTCAATGGGTTGGTGACCAAAACATATGGTTGCTTTTACCTCACTTTTTTTTTTTGGGCAAAAAAAATAGGTACAAAAAAGTTGCATTTTTGCCATTTTGCGGACCTATCATCAAAGTTTCTATAGTCACGCTCAATACAGATACTATATACATGTTTTCTTCGTTCCCTTTGGGCCTCTGGATTCAAAAGGAGCCATGGAGCATGTCAAAAGGATAATGGATCTCTTACAATTGGAACCTTGGGGGCAATGATAAAGTGCTAAATACAGCAAACATGAAAAAACTGGGTTTAGCATTATGACCTATAGAAACCCATAAAAACTACTCAATATCTAGCCGAGTTTGTATTCTATGATTAGATATGGTTACTACCTATAAAATACACACAATTGGCCTAAGAAACTAGCAATATTGAGAAAGTTATACTTGCTACTCTAAAATGTATCGTATTCTTCAGCAATCAAAAAACTCAACTATCATCATATACTATGCTATATAGCATATTAGGTCCCCCAAAACTCAAGGAAGATTAGCTTTATGTTATACATTAAACTTACACAATCAAAATTGAATTTGGATATCAAGAAAGCCACCAAAAAAATCATAAAAGTGCTAATTTTGGCCAAAAAACAGGATTATGCAATTCTTGTAAATTGGTCATAACTTTCAATTTTAACACTTAGCTCTCCCTACAAGCATCAAAACATGTTGAGAACTATGAAATCCTAACCTCTAGTCATCCAAACCTCACAAAAATGAAGTTTAGAGTGGTATAGTTGCCAAAAATTGAAAAAAAGCCAAAAACAGGACCAGTTTTTTCACACAGTTTAGGTTCAAAAATGTTGTGCAAGAGTAAGGTTTATGGTGAGATCGATACTCAAAAAAAAATGCTAAGTTTTTTTCAGCTCATAAGGCAACTTTGTGGATATATAGCACCTAGAAATTCATTTTCATACTCTTCAAATAATTCAAGCAAAATGGTCACTTAACAGGACACAAAACTGTCCAAGGACATAAAAGTGTCCTGTTACCATTCTAGTGTTAATTAAAGGATAACCTAAACCTTGTCAATGCTTACAATGCTTCCCAAGAGTAAGCAAATGTACAAAATGTTAAAAATGAACAAAGTTTTTGTCTTATAAGACTCTCTTTTTCTTTATTGTGCACAAAAAAAAACGAAGTAGTATGCATGCTTAGATCAAGTTTGTGGAGACGACGTCTCCCAAACACCAAGTAGAGCTTGTCACTCTACTATGGAATATTGATAGGACTAATGGGCAGGCATGCTTGCGGCAGCCTCAGGCTCTCAAGCACCAAATGGACTAGTCGTCCATTGTGGACTGATGTCATAGGGTAACATAGGGATCCTCTACCCACTAAGAAAAGGACTCATGAATATGATTTATCTTCTCTACACCATAGTCGAGGACGACTATGATTTCAAGAGAGAGGTAATTTCATAATAATCAATATCTGATTCTCCTAAATGATTTTCTCATGTTAAACTGATCATTTAATATGGAAAAGTGCCAGGGGAGAAAAAGCTAGAATATTGGTTAAGCTAGCAGACGGGCCACAGTAGGGATCCAAAGAAGGGAAAATAGGGATCCAAAGGAGGGGACATCTACAAAAGATCCATGTGCAACAATAGGCTAAAAAGACCCTAAGGTTCAGCCCATTAACACTAGAATGGTAACAGGACACTTTTATGTCCTTGGACACTTTTGTGTCCTGTTAAGTGACCATTTTGCTTGAATTATTTGAAGAGTATGAAAATGAATTTCTAGGTTCTATATATCCACAAAGTTGCCTTATAAGCTGAAAAAAACTTAGTATTTTTTTTTGAGTATCGATCTCACCATTAACCTTACTCTTGCACAACATTTTTCAACCTAAACTGTGTGAAAAAAAGGGTCCTGTTTTTGGCCTTTTTTCAATTTCTGGCAACTATACTACTCTAAAATTCATGTTTGTGAGGTTTAGATGGCTAGAGGTTAGGCCTTCATAGTTCTCAACATGTTTTGATGCTTGTGGAGAGAGCTAAGTGTTAATATTGAAAGTTATGATCAATTTATAAGAATTGCATAATCCTATTTTTTGGCCAAAATTAGCACTTTTATGATTTTTTTTGGTGGCTTTCTTGATATCCAAATTCAATTTTGATTGTGTAAGTTTAATGTATAACATAAAGTTTAATGTTGAGTTTTTGATTGCTGAAGAATACAATACATTTTAGAGTAGCAAGTATAACTTTCTCAATATTTCTAGTTTCTTAGGCTAATTGTGTGTATTTTGTAGGTAGTAACCATATCTAATCATAGACTACAAACTTGGCTAGATATTGAGTGGTTTTTATGGGTTTCTAGAGGTCATAATGCTAAACCCAGTTTTTTCATGTTTACTGTACTTAGCACTTTATCATTGCCCCCAAGGTTCCAATTGTAAGAGATCCATTATCATTTTGACATGCTCCATGGCTCCTTTTGAATCCAAAGTCCCAAAGGAAACTAAGAAAACATGTATATAGTATCTGGATTGAGAGTGACAATAGAAACTTTGAGGATAGGTCCGTATAATGGCAAAAATGCAACTTTTTTGTACCTATTTTTTTTAACCAAAAAAATCATAGTGAGGTAAAAGCAACCATATGTTTTGGTCACCAACCCATTGAAGTTAAGAAGGCATTTTATCTCATGTCCTACAAACATCCCCAGTCTTATTTATATGCACTCAACCATAAGAAATTATTGTTTTGGGAAAAATGCACTAGTCCATCCACTTTGGAGGCTTGTAGTGACCAAGGGATGAGAAAAATTACAAGTTTCTCATTTTTTCCATATGTAGTAGTTATTGAACTATAAGCTCATGAAAAGATTTTTCAAAATGAGTGGATCTACTATGGTTTTGGAAATTTTTCCCAACACCCTGAAAGGACACTTTTATGTCCTGTTAGGTTACCATTCTAGTGTTAAGACTTCCAAAATGCTAAGGTTCCAAAATTCAAAGGTTGTGTCCAAAGGTCAACCATGGGGGAATTGGATGCTTTGTTTGTGTCAAAAAAGTCTTTACAAATCCCTACTTAGGAGGGGGCGAGCCTTGCTTGTAGGGGATGAGAGAGAAATTCACACACACACACACACAACCTCCCTTTACAGAAAGGGAATGGGGTAGACATGTCAGCTCCCTAGCCCAGATGCCCACAAGGTGTACCCAATTCCTATTGGATGGCCTTGGAGGTGGACCAATGAGAATTAGGCTAGAGTAAATCTAGTTTAATTAATTTAAAAACACTTAATAAAAGAATCAATGAGAATTAAGTCCTCTATAAGACTATTGGACAGTCTCCCAAGGGGTCCAATGAGAATTCAGTAGCCCAAGTGCTTGCCTGATTCCTATTGGCCACGAGGCAAAGGGGTCCAATGAGAGTTTAGTTGAATTATTAAATTACCTAAAGCTCTCACAAAAGGGGAAAGGGGGACACGTGTCAGAAGGCTATCACTTATATTGCTTAATTACCATTGGCTAGACCTGGGGAGGTCCAATGAGGGTAGAGCATGAGAAAATAGCAACAGGGGTCGACCAAGAGAGAGAGGGGGCTGATTTTTGGAAGGCATTATCACGCACACACTCACACAATCTCATGTGTGAAGTAAAGAAGACTCTCTCTCCTTCTCAAGCATTAATAGAAATCTTATCACCTACTCCAAGCTTGTGAGAAGGGAGGCCTACACCAACAACTCTTGGCTTTGTGATGCAAATCCAACCAAGAGCCAAGCTTCAATGTACGCTCATCTCCTCTTCCATGCTAAGTACTAAGCTAAGCTATGCTAATATGAGTGATTATGTGAGGAGATGTACATCTTTCTCGTAAGATTAATCCTTCCTCTCAATCTACTCTCATACCCTACTAGCTCTCACCATCTTCGAAGGTGTGTGAGGTCTCGGGTTTGAGACCGGGGATAATTGATGTTGTGTTTGATAAGTGTTTTGCTTAGTGCATGAAGCTTTCATCTTCATTGCACTAGCTAGTCTTGAAAGAACACAAAGAATTGTATTGTACAATGTCTCTCTTGATGGGAGAAATCATAATACAAAGCCTTTTGGAGGGGGGACCGGCTCCATGAAAATCCGGTCCTCAACTGTTGTCAATAGCGTAATTTCTCTCTCTTTTGAAAGTATTGTTCATGCTATCTAACTAGGTGTTATGCTTTTTGTTGCTCTCTCCACCCAAGCACTCTTGTAATTCTCATTAGGAATCTATTCTAGTGAAATGCCCACTATGTTCATGCTAATTTCCACTACACACAAGTTTTTAGGCCATTAAATATTACATATGGTGTGGAGAAGTATGTGATGGTCTTCTCCGTTTTGGAGGTGATGGAGAGCGTTTAGCCCGCCGTCTTCGTGGAGCCATCTCCACTGAGGTGGCGGGAGACTCACTTCTTTCTTGTTCCTTCGGTGGAGGCTCTTGAATTCTCCTTTGAGAAGGAGATGTGTCATCAAGGAGAAAATTTCTGAGGCCTTCATAGGGATGCTCTTCTTCTTCCTGAATCTGAGAGAGACCTCTTTTGCAAGTCTCGCAAGGAGGCTTCCTAGGTGTTCTCTCGTCATGGTGGGGAGCTTGGAGAATCCCATGAGCACGAATCTCCCGTTGCACTTCACTTTGGAGGGATGGATTGCCCATGGCTTGTTGAAGCCTAAAAACCAGATAGTTAACAAGCATCGGGGCATCACTAGTAGCTTGCTCATTAGAAAAAAGAAAGTTATCAACATTAATTTCACTCCCTTTACTATTGTCAGCCATTCTAACAACTTTTAGGTGTAAACTTTTTGGGTGTACTTTGGCACTTCAAGCCCTAGTTGCTACTCCTCTTTACCCCTTTAGAAAAAGCACTCAAGCTACTGTACCCGTGGCTCAAATATCATTAACTGCAAGGAATAGAAGAGAGGGTCGTTCAACACCAAAATAGCACTGGCCCCTGTCAAGATTCTAATAGCTCAATAGTGGTTAAGCCATAGGCAAGCCCCGTAGGACTCCACTATTAAGACCATATCTCTCGACGGTGATACCCCGTTAACTGCACAAAGGTAGGCGCACTGCAAAGCTGAAAAATCGCTATTCCACTTACTCACATGCAATTAATAGTACCAACCATTTATAGCTAGCTTGAGGACCTCCCTTCTTGAGTAGAAAAATAGAAACCTTCTGCTCTGAAACCAATGTAACATTTAATGGCCAAGCTACTTGTGTGTAGTGGAAAATAGCATAAACATAGTGAGCATTTCATTAGAATAGATTTCGAATGAGATTAACAAGAGTGCTTGGGTGGAGATAGCAGCAAAAAGCATAACACCAAGTTAGATAGCATGAAAAAATCTTCAAAAGAGAGAGAAATTAAGCAATTGACAACAGTTGAGGACCGGATTTTCATGGAGCCGGTCCCCCCTCCAAAAGGCTTTGTATGATGGTTTCTCCCATCAAGAGAGACATTTTACAATACAATTTCTTGTGTTCCTTCAATGCTAGCTACTGCAATGAAGATGGAAACTTCATGCACTAAGAAAAACACTTATCAAACACAACATCAATTTCCTCATGGTCTCAAACCCAAGATCTCGCACACCTTCAAAGATGGTGAGTGCTAGCGGGGTATGAAAGTCGATTGCGATGAAGAAGGAGTATTCTTACGAGAAAGATGTACATCTCCTCACATAATCACTCATATTAGCATAGCTTAGCTTAGTAATTAGCATGGTAGCTAGAGGAGATGATCATGAATTGAAGCTTGGCTCTTGGTTGGATTTGCATAGAGAGTCTTCTTTACTTCACACATGAGATTGTGTGAGTGTGTGTGTGATAATGCCTTGGAAAAATCAGCCCCCTATCTCTCTTGGTAGACCCCTCTTGCTATTTGCTCTTACTAGCATCCTATTGGGCTCCCCCAGGCTTAGCCAATGGTAATTAAGCAGCATAAGTGATAGCCTTCTGACATGTGTCCCCCTTTAGGTAATTAATAAATGCAACTAAACTCTCATTGGAACCCTTTGCCTCCTGGCCAATAGGAACCAGGCAAACCATTGGGCTACTGAATGCTCATTGGACCCCTTGGGAGACTGTCCAATAGTATTCTAGAGAGCTTAATTCCCACTGATTCTTTTATTAAGTGTTTTTAAATTGATTAAACTAGATTTACTCTAGCCTAATTCTCATTGGTCCACCTCCAAGGCCATCCAATAGGATTTGAATACACCTTGTGGGCATCTGGGCTAGGGAGCTGACATGTGTCCCTCACTCCCTTCCTGTAAAAGGAGCTTGTGTGTGTGTGTGTGACTTTATCTCTCATCCCCTACAAGCAAGGCTTGCCCCCTCCTATGTAGGGATTGCTAAAGTCTTTTGGGACACACACAAAAGATCCAATTCCCCCAATGTTTGACCTTTGAACACACACCTTTGAATTTTGGAACCTTAGCATTTTGGAAGTCTTAATGGGCTGAACCTTAGGGTCTTTTAAGCCCATTATTGCACATGGATCTTTTGCAGATGGCCCCCTCTTTGGATCCCTACTGTGGCCGGTCTGCTAACTGAGTCTTACCAAATGACGAGGGAACATTCTCGAGCAAAGAAAAAACCGAGCTACTTTCTCACAAACATTGAGCTTTGTTATAAGCAGCATCTCATGTGGCATTCTATCAGTATTGCAGGCACAAAATATTTTATTTGAGTTTTTTGGGCTTTTTTCCCTTGGATAATTCATAAAAATAGAGTTAAATTGTAAAAAATACCGATTAATGGGAAAACTTTCCTAGGCTAGAATCTACCATAAAGGGAAATTTGTATGATTTTGCCTGGGAAGATTGATGCCAACTCTCTAGACCAATCAAGTTGATGGATCTACTTCCATACCAAAATAGTTCTCTTTACCAATTGTGACCACTATATCAACAATCAAGTGAATGGATCCACTTCCATACCAGAATATAAAAACCTTAAATTATACCATTAGAACTACCATGGAATCTAACCATGACCCCAAACCACCTATCCTACCATGAAGCTCTCGGATTTCTATAGTACAAAGTCGCAACAACGTAAAAAATTCCTCATTATTTGCATGAGCCTAGACACGGGTTCTTTATCATCCCTCCACAACTCTGACTTTTCTTCACTCCCATGAAGATATTGCCAAGTGCCCTTCTCCCGCTTCTTCAAAATAATTTTAATCCGAGTAAGCCTAACAATGACACTACATTTCTCATGTACGATAGCTTTACACATACACAACACACCCACACGATAATCACCCAGGCGATAGTACTTGCCATATGGACCTTCAACTCCAAGGATCTTGCCTTAAAATCCACATCAACGTCAATTTTCTCCTTGGAGGCCCCCTTGACGAGAGAAATCTAGATTTTTTACTTTTCAACATCCTAATCCTAGCTAAAACTAGACAAGCTTTGTAATGAGTTCATGATCTTTGACTTTTTGACTTATCTCTCAACCTGTCCTTACACTACCGGATCTCTCAAAACCATTTGAGGTCCAATGTGATGCTTGTGGTGATTGCCTTGGAGCTGTTTTGCTTCAAGAAGGGCACGCCATAGGCTATGAAATTCGAAGGCTCGACCCTGTTGAGCAAGCTCTAGAAATATATGAAAAGGAACTACTTGTAGTTCTACGTGCCTTAGACTCATGGAAGCACTATTTATTGGGGACTCCTTTCATTCTACGAACGGATCACCAAAGTCTTAAGTACTTCATGACGCAGACGAAGCTCTCCGACAAACAAATGAGGTGGGAAAATTTCCTTTCACAATTTCATTTTCATATTGCTCACATTGTTGGCAAGAAAAATCAAGTAGCTGATGCACTCTCAAGATGGCCGAGAGTGAATGCGGTTTCCATAGCAACTCACAATGATCTATCTTCAATGATAGATGAGTATGCTATTGATCCCGACTTTAGAGATGTGATTTCAGCCCTTGCATTAGGGAAGAAAGAAGAACCATTTACTTTACAAGATGGTTATCTTCTCTATGGCAATAGACTATGTGTTACTAACTCACTATGTGAGAAAGTAATGTATGAATCTCATGCTCCACCTTATGCGGGGCATAGAGGGATTCAGTCTACCTTAAAGGGAATTGAAAATATTTCTATTGGCCTACCATGAAAGTGAACATACAAGAGTATGTTTCTAAATGTGCGGTATGCCAAAAGACAAAATTTGATAGAGGGAAGCAACTTGGATTGCTTCAACCCTTGCCAATCCCTAATTCACCATGGGAGAGAATATCCATGGATTGACTAAGTCTATCCATGGAAATACGGGAATATGGACGATAGTAAACAAGTTCCGTAAACAAGCTCATTTTATACCTGTCAAAAAGACTATCAAAACCCATCAAATGGAAACCCTCTTCATTTCACAAATTTTCAAGTACCATGGCTTGCCAATGTCCATAGTGTCGGATAGAGATCCTAGAATGACCAGTAATTTTTGAAGGGTCTCTTTGAGAATTTAGGGACAAGGCTAAACTTCTCTTCGGCCTATCATCCACAAACGGATGGCTAAAGTGAAATAGCTAACCTAACAATTCTCGATCTACTAAAAGCCTATGTAACGGAAGTAGATCAAAGATCCCAATGGGAGAAGTACTTACCCTTAGTGGAGTATGCTTACAATAACACTGTACATACTTCCACGGGAAAAGCACCTTTCGAGGTAATTCAGGGAAGATAAAAAAGTCTCTTGCTACTTAAGGTACATGGGAAGATCTTCGCTGCAGATGAGTATAGCCGAGACCTACAAGAATCTTTTCAAAAGATTAAGGACGCTATCTCTATCTGACAACAAAGGCAAAAGGCTGCTACTGACAAGCACAGAAGGGCCCAAGCCTTTAAAGAAAATGATTGGGTCTTGTTAAAGTTCCCCAAGGCTCGATTAAGGCACACGACGGGCAAGAATCCTATGGGACACCAAAAATACTATGCTAAACTAGCAAAAAGGTACTATGGTCCCTTCCAGATTCTTAGGCCAATCAATCAGATGGCCTATCATCTCAAGTTGCCCAATCATTGGCTCATACACAATTCTTTCCATGTGAGGCTATTAAAGCCTTACAAAGTAGAGCCACCTCAAGAACCAACTATTGAAGACCCACCGGAGATCGAGGACCAAGAGGAGGTGTTGCAGCCCGAGCCCATTCTCCAACATGAAGACAAGGTACTAAGAGGCGGTAAGACTATCCGGCGATATCTTATTAACTTTAAGAATTATCCTTTTGAAGATGCTAGATGGATGCAAGGCATACAATTAACACTAGAATGGTAACCTAATAGGACATAAAAGTGTCCTTTCAGGGTTTTGGGAAAAAAATCCAAAACCATAGTAGATCCACTCATTTTGAAAAATCCTTTCATGAGCTTATAGTTCAATAACTACTACATATGGAAAAAATGAGAAACCTGTAAGTTTTATCATCCCTTGGTCACTACAAGCCTCCAAAGTTGATGGACCATTGCATTTTGCTCAAAACAGCAATTTCTTACGGTTGATTGCATATAAATAAGAGTGGAGATTTTTGTAGATCATGAGATAAAATGCCTCGTTAACTTCAATGGGTTGGTGACCAAAACATATGGTTGCTTTTACCTCACTTTTTTTTTTTGGGCAAAAAAAATAGGTACAAAAAAGTTGCATTTTTGCCATTTTGCGGACCTATCATCAAAGTTTCTATAGTCACGCTCAATACAGATACTATATACATGTTTTCTTCGTTCCCTTTGGGCCTCTGGATTCAAAAGGAGCCATGGAGCATGTCAAAAGGATAATGGATCTCTTACAATTGGAACCTTGGGGGCAATGATAAAGTGCTAAATACAGCAAACATGAAAAAACTGGGTTTAGCATTATGACCTATAGAAACCCATAAAAACTACTCAATATCTAGCCGAGTTTGTATTCTATGATTAGATATGGTTACTACCTATAAAATACACACAATTGGCCTAAGAAACTAGCAATATTGAGAAAGTTATACTTGCTACTCTAAAATGTATCGTATTCTTCAGCAATCAAAAAACACAACTATCATCATATACTATGCTATATAGCATATTAAGTCCCCCAAAACTCAAGGAAGATTAGCTTTATGTTATACATTAAACTTACACAATCAAAATTGAATTTGGATATCAAGAAAGCCACCAAAAAAATCATAAAAGTGCTAATTTTGGCCAAAAAACAGGATTATGCAATTCTTGTAAATTGGTCATAACTTTCAATTTTAACACTTAGCTCTCCCTACAAGCATCAAAACATGTTGAGAACTATGAAAGCCTAACCTCTAGTCATCCAAACCTCACAAAAATGAAGTTTAGAGTGGTATAGTTGCCAAAAATTGAAAAAAAGCCAAAAACAGGACCAGTTTTTTCACACAGTTTAGGTTCAAAAATGTTGTGCAAGAGTAAGGTTTATGGTGAGATCGATACTCAAAAAAAAATGCTAAGTTTTTTTCAGCTCATAAGGCAACTTTGTGGATATATAGCACCTAGAAATTCATTTTCATACTCTTCAAATAATTCAAGCAAAATGGTCACTTAACAGGACACAAAACTGTCCAAGGACATAAAAGTGTCCTGTTACCATTCTAGTGTTAATTAAAGGATAACCTAAACCTTGTCAATGCTTACAATGCTTCCCAGGAGTAAGCAAATGTACAAAATGTTAAAAATGAACAAAGTTTTTGTCTTATAAGACTCTCTTTTTCTTTATTGTGCACAAAAAAAAACGAAGTAGTATGCATGCTTAGATCAAGTTTGTGGAGACGACGTCTCCCAAACACCAAGTAGAGCTTGTCACTCTACTATGGAATATTGATAGGACTAATGGGCAGGCATGCTTGCGGCAGCCTCAGGCTCTCAAGCACCAAATGGACTAGTCGTCCATTGTGGACTGATGTCATAGGGTAACATAGGGATCCTCTACCCACTAAGAAAAGGACTCATGAATATGATTTATCTTCTCTACATCATAGTCGAGGATGACTATGATTTCAAGAGAGAGGTAATTTCATAATAATCAATATCTGATTCTCCTAAATGATTTTCTCATGTTAAACTGATCATTTAATATGGAAAAGTGCCAGGGGAGAAAAAGCTAGAATATTGGTTAAGCTAGCAGACGGGCCACAGTAGGGATCCAAAGAAGGGAAAATAGGGATCCAAAGGAGGGGACATCTGCAAAAGATCCATGTGCAACAATAGGCTAAAAAGACCCTAAGGTTCAGCCCATTAACACTAGAATGGTAACAGGACACTTTTATGTCCTTGGACACTTTTGTGTCCTGTTAAGTGACCATTTTGCTTGAATTATTTGAAGAGTATGAAAATGAATTTCTAGGTTCTATATATCCACAAAGTTGCCTTATAAGCTGAAAAAAACTTAGTATTTTTTTTTGAGTATCGATCTCACCATTAACCTTACTCTTGCACAACATTTTTGAACCTAAACTGTGTGAAAAAAAGGGTCCTGTTTTTGGCCTTTTTTCAATTTCTGGCAACTATACTACTCTAAAATTCATGTTTGTGAGGTTTAGATGGCTAGAGGTTAGGCCTTCATAGTTCTCAACATGTTTTGATGCTTGTGGAGAGAGCTAAGTGTTAATATTGAAAGTTATGATCAATTTATAAGAATTGCATAATCCTATTTTTTGGCCAAAATTAGCACTTTTATGATTTTTTTTGGTGGCTTTCTTGATATCCAAATTCAATTTTGATTGTGTAAGTTTAATGTATAACATAAATTTTAATGTTGAGTTTTTGATTGCTGAAGAATACAATACATTTTAGAGTAGCAAGTATAACTTTCTCAATATTTCTATTTTCTTAGGCTAATTGTGTGTATTTTGTAGGTAGTAACCATATCTAATCATAGACTACAAACTTGGCTAGATATTGAGTGGTTTCTATGGGTTTCTAGAGGTCATAATGCTAAACCCAGTTTTTTCATGTTTACTGTACTTAGCACTTTATCATTGCCCCCAAGGTTCCAATTGTAAGAGATCCATTATCATTTTGACATGCTCCATGGCTCCTTTTGAATCCAAAGTCCCAAAGGAAACTAAGAAAACATGTATATAGTATCTGGATTGAGCGTGACTATAGAAACTTTGAGGATAGGTCCGTAGAATGGCAAAAATGCAACTTTTTTGTACCTATTTTTTTTAACCAAAAAAATCGTAGTGAGGTAAAAGCAACCATATGTTTTGGTCACCAACCCATTGAGGTTAAGAAGGCATTTTATCTCATGTCCTACAAACATCCCCAGTCTTATTTATATGCACTCAACCATAAGAAATTGTTGTTTTGGGCAAAATGCACTAGTCCATCCACTTTGGAGGCTTGTAGTGACCAAGGGATGAGAAAAATTACAAGTTTCTCATTTTTTCCATATGTAGTAGTTATTGAACTATAAGCTCATGAAAGGATTTTTCAAAATGAGTGGATCTACTATGGTTTTGGAAATTTTTCCCAACACCCTGAAAGGACACTTTTATGTCCTGTTAGGTTACCATTCTAGTGTTAAGACTTCCAAAATGCTAAGGTTCCAAAATTCAAAGGTTGTGTCCAAAGGTCAACCATGGGGGAATTGGATGCTTTGTTTGTGTCAAAAAAGTCTTTACAAATCCCTACTTAGGAGGGGGCGAGCCTTGCTTGTAGGGGATGAGAGAGAAATTCACACACACACACACAACCTCCCTTTACAGAAAGGGAATGGGGTAGACATGTCAGCTCCCTAGCCCAGATGCCCACAAGGTGTACCCAATTCCTATTGGATGGCCTTGGAGGTGGACCAATGAGAATTAGGCTAGAGTAAATCTAGTTTAATTAATTTAAAAACACTTAATAAAAGAACCAATGAGAATTAAGTCCTCTAGAAGACTATTGGACAGTCTCCCAAGGGGTCCAATGAGAATTCAGTAGCCCAAGTGCTTGCCTGATTCCTATTGGCCACGAGGCAAAGGGGTCCAATGAGAGTTTAGTTGAATTATTAAATTACCTAAAGCTCTTACAAAAGGGGAAAGGGGGACACGTGTCAGAAAGCTATCACTTATATTGCTTAATTACCATTGGCTAGGCCTGGGGAGGTCCAATGAGGGTAGAGCATGAGAAAATAGCAAGAGGGGTCGACCAAGAGAGAGAGGGGGCTGATTTTTGGAAGGCATTATCACGCACACACTCACACAATCTCATGTGTGAAGTAAAGAAGACTCTCTCTCCTTCTCAAGCGTTAATAGAAAGCTTATCACGTACTCCAAGCTTGTGAGAAGGGAGGCCTACACCAACAACTCTTGGCTTTGTGATGCAAATCCAACCAAGAGCCAAGCTTCAATGTACGCTCATCTCCTCTTCCATGCTAAGTACTAAGCTAAGCTATGCTAATATGAGTGATTATGTGAGGAGATGTACATCTTTCTCGTAAGACTAATCCTTCCTCTCAATCTACTCTCATACCCTACTAGCTCTCACCATCTTCGAAGGTGTGTGAGGTCTCGGGTTTGAGACCGGGGATAATTGATGTTGTGTTTGATAAGTGTTTTGCTTAGTGCATGAAGCTTTCATCTTCATTGCACTAGCTAGTCTTGAAAGAACACAAAGAATTGTATTGTACAATGTCTCTCTTGATGGGAGAAATCATAATACAAAGCCTTTTGGAGGGGGGACCGGCTCCATGAAAATCCGGTCCTCAACTGTTGTCAATAGCGTAATTTCTCTCTCTTTTGAAAGTATTGTTCATGCTATCTAACTAGGTGTTATGCTTTTTGTTGCTCTCTCCACCCAAGCACTCTTGTAATTCTCATTAGGAATCTATTCTAGTGAAATGCCCACTATGTTCATGCTAATTTCCACTACACACAAGTTTTTAGGCCATTAAATATTACATATGGTGTGGAGAAGTATGTGATGGTCTTCTCCGTTTTGGAGGTGATGGAGAGCGTTTAGCCCGCCGTCTTCGTGGAGCCATCTCCACTGAGGTGGCGGGAGACTCACTTCTTTCTTGTTCCTTCGGTGGAGGCTCTTGAATTCTCCTTTGAGAAGGAGATGTGTCATCAAGGAGAAAATTTCTGAGGCCTTCATAGGGATGCTCTTCTTCTTCCTGAATCTGAGAGAGACCTCTTTTGCAAGTCTCGCAAGGAGGCTTCCTAGGTGTTCTCTCGTCATGGTGGGGAGCTTGGAGAATCCCATGAGCACGAATCTCCCGTTGCACTTCACTTTGGAGGGATGGATTGCCCATGGCTTGTTGAAGCCTAAAAACCAGATAGTTAACAAGCATCGGGGCATCACTAGTAGCTTGCTCATTAGAAAAAAGAAAGTTATCAACATTAATTTCACTCCCTTTACTATTGTCAGCCATTCTAACAACTTTTAGGTGTAAACTTTTTGGGTGTACTTTGGCACTTCAAGCCCTAGTTGCTACTCCTCTTTACCCCTTTAGAAAAAGCACTCAAGCTACTATACCCGTGGCTCAAATGTCATTAACTGCAAGGAATAGAAGAGAGGGTCGTTCAACACCAAAATAGCACCGGCCCCTGTCAAGATTCTAATAGCTCAATAGTGGTTAAGCCATAGGCAAGCCCCGTAGGACTCCACTATTCAGACCATATCTCTCGACGGTGATACCCCGTTAACTGCACAAAGGTAGGCGCACTGCAAAGCTGAAAAATCGCTATTCTACTTACTCACATGCAGTTAATAGTACCAACCATTTATAGCTAGCTTGAGGACCTCCCTTCTTGAGTAGAAAAATAGAAACCTTCTGCTCTGAAACCAATGTAACATTTAATGGCCAAGCTACTTGTGTGTAGTGGAAAATAGCATAAACATAGTGAGCATTTCATTAGAATAGATTCCTAATGAGATTAACAAGAGTGCTTGGGTGGAGATAGCAGCAAAAAGCATAACACCAAGTTAGATAGCATGAAAACATCTTCAAAAGAGAGAGAAATTAAGCAATTGACAACAGTTGAGGACCGGATTTTCATGGAGCCGGTCCCCCCTCCAAAAGGCTTTGTATGATGGTTTCTCCCATCAAGAGAGACATTTTACAATACAATTTCTTGTGTTCCTTCAATGCTAGCTACTGCAATGAAGATGGAAACTTCATGCACTAAGAAAAACACTTATCAAACACAACATCAATTTCCTCATGGTCTCAAACCCAAGATCTCGCACACCTTCAAAGATGGTGAGAGCTAGCGGGGTATGAAAGTCGATTGCGATGAAGAAGGAGTATTCTTACGAGAAAGATGTACATCTCCTCACATAATCACTCATATTAGCATAGCTTAGCTTAGTAATTAGCATGGTAGCTAGAGGAGATGATCATGAATTGAAGCTTGGCTCTTGGTTGGATTTGCATAGAGAGTCTTCTTTACTTCACACATGAGATTGTGTGAGTGTGTGTGTGATAATGCCTTGGAAAAATCAGCCCCCTATCTCTCTTGGTAGACCCCTCTTGCTATTTGCTCTTACTAGCATCCTATTGGGCTCCCCCAGGCTTAGCCAATGGTAATTAAGCAGCATAAGTGATAGCCTTCTGACATGTGTCCCCCTTTAGGTAATTAATAAATGCAACTAAACTCTCATTGGAACCCTTTGCCTCCTGGCCAATAGGAACCAGGCAAACCATTGGGCTACTGAATGCTCATTAGACCCCTTGGGAGACTATCCAATAGTATTTTAGAGAGCTTAATTCCCACTGATTCTTTTATTAAGTGTTTTTAAATTGATTAAACTAGATTTACTCTAGCCTAATTCTCATTGGTCCACCTCCAAGGCCATCCAATAGGATTTGAATACACCTTGTGGGCATCTGGGCTAGGGAGCTGACATGTGTCCCTCACTCCCTTCCTGTAAAAGGAGCTTGTGTGTGTGTGTGTGACTTTATCTCTCATCCCCTACAAGCAAGGCTTGCCCCCTCCTATGTAGGGATTGCTAAAGTCTTTTGGGACACACACAAAGGATCCAATTCCCCCAATGTTTGACCTTTGAACACACACCTTTGAATTTTGGAACCTTAGCATTTTGGAAGTCTTAATGGGCTGAACCTTAGGGTCTTTTAAGCCCATTGTTGAACATGGATCTTTTGCAAATGGCCCCCTCTTTGGATCCCTACTGTGGCCGGTCTGCTAACTGAGTCTTACCAAATGACGAGGGAACATTCTCGAGCAAAGAAAAAACCGAGCTACTTTCTCACAAACATTGAGCTTTGTTATAAGCAGCATCTCATGTGGCATTCTATCAGTATTGCAGGCACAAAATATTTTATTTGAGTTTTTTGGGCTTTTTTCCCTTGGATAATTCATAAAAATAGAGTTACATTGTAAAAAATACCGATTAATGGGAAAACTTTCCTAGGCTAGAATCTACCATAAAGGGAAATTTGTATGATTTTGCCTGGGAAGATTGATGCCAACTCTCTAGACCAATCAAGTTGATGGATCTACTTCCATACCAAAATAGTTCTCTTTACCAATTGTGACCACTATATCAACAATCAAGTGAATGGATCCACTTCCATACCAGAATATAAAAACCTTAAATTATACCATTAGAACTACCATGGAATCTAACCATGACCCCAAACCACCTATCCTACCATGAAGCTCTCGGATTTCTATAGTACAAAGTCGCAACAACGTAAAAAATTCCTCATTATTTGCATGAGCCTAGACATGGGTTCTTTATCATCCCTCCACAACTCTGACTTTTCTTCACTCCCATGAAGATATTGCCAAGTGCCCTTCTCCCGCTTCTTCAAAATAATTTTAATCCGAGTAAGCCTAACAATGACACTACATTTCTCATGTACGATAGCTTTACACATACACAACACACCCACACGATAATCACCCAGGCGATAGTACTTGCCATATGGACCTTCAACTCCAAGGATCTTGCCTTAAAATCCACATCAACGTCAATTTTCTCCTTGGAGGCCCCCTTGACGAGAGAAATCTAGATTTTTTACTTTTCAACATCCTGATCCTAGCTAAAACTAGACAAGCTTTGTAATGAGTTCATGATCTTTGACTTTTTGAGGTGGGAAGTAATGTGGCCTTCCCTTGATATTGCGCAGACAAGGCTGCTACCATTTCTAATGTCTATATCTCAGAGGATATAAGACTCTACACACGAGGTACGACGTCCCGTACTTGGTCAAGCTGAGCTTTGAGCTCTACCACGCTCTCTGAAATATTGACAGCCATTGCAAGCTCCACAAGTCTCTCTCTCTCTCTAAAAAAAAAACTATTGAAAACAGTCTGCGCTGGCGCGAACTATTTTTAGTAGTTTCTCTCTCTCTCTCTCTCTCTCTCTCTCTCTCTCTCTCTCTCTCTCTCTCTCTCTCTCTCTCTCTCTCTCTGCGCCGGCAGAGGACAAGAAGGGCGGACACACTGGAGCTCTTGAGTGCAGAGCCCAAAGATGCGGACAGCTGCTTGATACAGCCACAAGCGGTGACGCGGTCCGCCCTCACACCCTTGGTGAGGGAGTACAGTGACTTTACCTTGCCACAACACGTCGATGTTGATGAAGGCGTCGATGTGGTTCCTATAAGGTAGCCTGCACATGAAAACACCTTGCTTCGCACTGTCCCACACGAGATTGCCGCCTCCTCCTTCTCGGCAAGACTGCCTGCCACCACCAAACATTTCCATAAAAATATTCATGCACATATGGCAACAGGTACAACACTCTCAACCTTAGAGCATATATCAAGCAGTTGAACTAAATAAACCCTTGACTAGCTATAGCTGCTGAAGCCGATCACACAATTGCATTTGCAGCACTTGCAATCCTTGGCCACAAGTCTGCGCACTCCTTACCAATAGGACCAGTAATTGCAGATCCTTTCATCTCGCCCTTAGGGTTTACTACTATGGCAACTCAATATTGAGAAAACAGTGAATTAGAGGGAAAGATCCGTTCTCTCTTTAGAATTTTTTGCTAGGGATGCACGTGTCCTTTCTTTATCTGTAGTGCAGGTAGCACCCTCCCACGAACTCCTCAAACACGTGGTTTTGCATCAAAACGAGCGAGGGAAAGCCTCCTCTCCCATTGCAAGACCACAGAGGCTGCGTGTATGTGTGTGAGAGACGCTTTGCTGAACAGCATCTCTCTCTCTCTCTCTCTCTCTCTCTCAATGTGTGTCAACAGTGCCGTGCTTTTGGCACCTTGGTAGTGATGTAGAGTTGAAAAGGAGCGAGCCAAAAGCTCACAAGCCCCATATCTTCTCCTTGCAGACCACCCATGCAAAGATTCCTCGAACAAGCTCTTGTTTCCCTTGCTTCAAGCTTGCCATCAGAAAGAGGAAGCTTTGCACGTCTTCATGGCATAGAGGCTCTGTTCTTCAAGTTGAAGGGGAGCAAGGGAAGTGCAAGACGGCAGTGGGGAAGGAGGTGGACACGCGTGCACTCGCGACAGTCAAGTATGGAATTTTTTTGTGGGATGGGAGTCCGGGAATAAAGGGGAGGAATTGACTTTCTTTTTTAGTGAGCTAGTATCACGGCAAGCATCACTTTCTTACGGAGATTAGGCTCCTTTCTTAACAGTGGACATCACCATGTCTCCCACACGCCCTTTACGGAGATAACGTACAGGTTCTTGGCTCCTGTGTTGTCTACACAGCTGCAACTGCTCCTACAGGAAGACCGACGAATTGAGCTGGGTGGCAAGCACACTTTGTTGCACAAACTTGTTTCCTAATGACCCTCTGCGCCCTCGCTTCGACATGGTCGCTGCGGCACCAGAAAGAACAAGAGACACTCTCTCTCTCTCTCTCTCTCTCTCTCTCTCTCTATACCAAAAGATTTTTTTCTCTCTACCAAAAGCTTTAAAAAAAAAGCTACTGAAACCAGTCCGCGCCGGCGCGGACTGGTTTCAGCAGCTTTTTTTTTAAAGCTTTTGGTGTAGAGAGAGAGAGAGAGAGAGAGAGAGAGAGAGAGACAGAGAGAGAACTTTCCCTCTGCGCCCTCGCTTTGACATGGTCGTTGCGGCACTAGAAAGAAGTCTCTCTCTCTCTCTCTCTCTACTAAAAGTTTAAAAAAAAACTGTTGAAATTAGTCCGCGCCGGCAGCTTTTTTTTAAGCTTTTGGTAGAGAGAAAAAAAGCTTTTGGTAGAGAGAGAGAGAGAGACTTCTTGGATCTCAAGCTACGTGTTACGGGTTATGTACGCGAGCGAGAGTGAGAGAGAGAGAGAGAGAGAGAGACGTGATGAGCGTTCGTATGGTAGGTAGAGACGCAGCCTATTACCAAGAAGATGCATGTTGGAACCAATCTGCGCCGGTGCGGACTGGTTCTGACATGTTTCGCAAGGGCAGAGACTACTGAGAGAGCGAGCCAGATGGAGCCACAATGCGTCATACAAATGTAAGTAGTGGCCTACAATTGTTACTGCTAGGGGGCTGCCCCTTGCAAGGATCACGAGGTCATGAGACAGTGTTCAAGAAAAATCATTTTTCCAAATATACAAAATTCCTTTCCTTGCTTATTGCAAGAGGAAAATTCAAAAAATTAGGCTATCTTTTTAGATTTTTAGACTATTTTTGTCTATTTTTGGGCGGCATTTTTCCTTTTTCCCGTGCCCTCAACCGGCATTTTTGAAATTGAAAACTGCACGATATTAAGCTGAGACACATTTTTCCCGAACACTGTTCACTCAGAGAGAGAGAGAGAGAGAGAGAGAGAGAGAGAGAGAGAGAGAGAGAGAGAGAACCTATACCCATGTTATGCCATTAGCCTTTTACTTAATGGACGTAGCCCATCATCAAGATGGGAGGATGCATGCTCGAACCACTGATCCGCACAGGCGAGACGGGTTTTGGCACGTTCCACAATGGTGGAGACATGGGAAGGGGGGTGGCTACATCCCATGTTACACAGTAGAGGATAACTTGGAAGCAGTAATAGCGCATGTCTCTCATTATTTTGTGGTCAAGTAGCATGTGATGTCTCATTACTCCACATTCAAGTATTGATCACTAATATTGTTACTCCATAACGGCTCCATCTAGTTGCTCATTTTCTTTGACCATCTGCTCTGAAAGGCATGTGGTATATGCTCCTTTTGTGTCCAAAATTTTGGCTTTGGCGTGATGATGACAGTGGTCACCCTTTTTCCATGGAAGCATCTCTCCTTCACAATGCATCATCCCTGTCATGCATAGCGCAAGCTTGAGCTCCATCGCCCCATCTCCAACTACCCAATGCATTCTGCTTCCACCCTCGTCACTAGCATTGTATTCTTTGCCTAATGATGGATTGCATGAGCAACAGTTCTCTACTGCACACATAGCTATTAGGTCAACATTTGGGTAATGATTAATATCTGCATTGTAGTGTTCATTTTGCTCATCTTTGTCGCTATGTCGGCTCAACTCCTGAAGCACATCTAGGAAAATAGAAAAAAATCTCTCTCTCTCTCTCTCTCTCTCTCTATTCCCATTGTAGGAATACCAGCCGGAATTTCTCAAAGAGGTCTCGGCCATCGATTCGACGATGCACCAGTTCATATTGACAATTTTGTTTAAAAAAATGGTGGTTCAGGCAAGGCCAAATATTGAAAAGGATGTGGAAGATTGGATACTAGAGTAAATCACGCAATTAGTTGGGCTTCAGAGTCTCCTTTCTTTGGTAGCTTGTTGGTAGAAAGGTAACATGACTGTTGGATGACTTATCTATGCCATCATAGAAAAATTCAATGAGAAAGCATGAGAGCTCATAGAAGCCTACATGTCGCAACAAAAAAGAACATGCCTATTAGCCTCATAAGAAGGTCCTTCATGTCAACCCCTAAAGATTTTGCACTTCTATAAGGTTCTAACATGCAATGCTTTTTGTTGGTCGGTATGCACGTTCTTTTTCCATTTAATGCAAGGAAAGAATTTCAAGATTAGCCAAGCATCGGTTGATGAGGAAAGGAATTTGAAATGAGAGGGCGGGAGACCTTAGCTATCTATGGTAGAACTATTGCTTTGGGCCAAAGACTGGAGACACATTATTGCGAGGTCCTTTCACTTTGTCAGGAGAGCATGGAAAGCTTTGGCACATAGAAAATATTATGGGAGAGCATGTTTATGCTATTTATCATGAGGTTTCTTAGTTCTACAAGGTTGTTATATCTACTTCTCCAATATAAAGCAATGTTTGTTCCAAGATCTCATCAGTATTTATCGAAGAGGATCTCCAAGACAACATCCATCACTAGATAAGTCTAGTTGATATCATTAGATGCCTACCATTGCATACCAACATTACCATCACGTTTAGTCAACCTCAAGAAATACAACATTTTTGTGATCTTCCATTACAATATGATGGATATATTGCTTTTGAGATGCCACCACAATGTGACAACTCAAGCATGTATGGTAAGGAACAACAATTATGGGAACTCTTCGACAAAATATGTGACTTGCAGTAGGGACTTATTTAAAGGTGTGATACGCTTTAATAGGTGTTGGGTAATTTCCTTTTCATGAGTTGAGGTGTTGGGTGGTGGAGTCCAACAAGTCATGATTATTTTCTTCGATATAGCTTGCGCTTGCATCAATTTGTCAAGGGTGTTTCTCATATTTGCTCAAAAATTATCTTTGCTCAGTTTTCTTTGCTCGTTGATTGGAAACCCCTCTGCTAGCATAACCAATATTCTAGCTTTTTCTCCCCTGGCACTTCCCCATATTAAATGATCAATTTAACATGAGAAAATCATTTAGGAGAATTAGATATTGATTATTATGACAAAGTTTTTCACTATTATTTTCCTTTGTGGGGCATTCCCACCGCACTGGGCTCGAGCATAGCATAACCCTCCACTCTATGTACTTCTTCCCGTCTTCATACCTTCTTGCCATAGGTTTGAACTAGTCGCATCCACCACCTTCGATCATAAAGATTATTAGTTTTGAGCAAAAAGCATCGGTCAAGCACCAATTCAACAATTTCATTTCCATCACTCAGTAGTCGGCCACAAGGTCTCGTCACGTCTTCTTCAAGTATAAAAAGAGCCTTCAATAACCTCGAACCACTAGGAATTTCAAGAAAATGTCTCGCTCACTGCTACATCACAAACAAGTGGCGTTTGGAAAAGGCCTTTACTTCATAGATCATATACATCAAATCAAAGCCTCATCACCATTGTTTCAATGAGCTTCAATGCCATCCAAATGGATAGTACTCCGGGAAAAAATCAACCAAAAGCTTTAAGTGCTTTGGCAAGAGCACCATAATTAGCATACATATATAAAAAAGAGCACTGCCAAGTTGGATACCCTGTCAAGTAGTGTCCTGCAGACATCTTGATCAAGATCCCATATTATAAACCTCATAACACCTGTATCCAGCATCCCTTGTCTCATTCCCAATCTTGTGATATAAACATTTGCTCCTGTCACCTGCGACAAAAAAGAACACTTGCAGTTTCTACTAGAGAGTGCTCCATCCTTGTGTACCTGTCTCCTAGCTGCATGAAATACCTGGTGAATGTCCCTACCATTTGCCTCCAAACTGCCATGCCTGGGCTTCTTGCACTTCCATAGGTAGACCATCTTCAGATGCACCACCATTGCCCAACCCCTAGTTGAGCATTCATGCTCAACCGCAACATTATTTAAGTAAAACAAGATGAGAGATAGAGGTAGGAGAGATATACACAGAGATTGCATAAGAAAACCATAGTAGAATTATAGATAGTATAGAGACTGTCAGCTACATCACCCTCCAGGGTCAGATGGAAAGCGAAGAATTCCATCAAGAAAAATTTGAACTCCACTTGGATAGAAAACAAAGCATCTTGTCCCATATAAACCATGACAATCGCCACATGCCATTGGCCATAACCCTTAATCTATAAGTAAGACATATCCCATCCTTTGATTCCATGTATAAAATCAATGTAGGCCACCGATGCCTTTCATAGCATAGATCTTCAGCACTATGTATCCATAAGCTTTCAAGTATAGCATCACTTGAAGCACGTGCATCATAGGTACCTGCTTCGCCACCTGCTAAAGAGGACTCCATAGCACAATCCACCTCATATGGGTAATAAAGCCGGTGCATAATGCCTTGCAAAGAAACCTTCAATCAAATCAACCAACATCATACCACAACCTTGTAGAACCTTGTCCCCTGCATCTACTTGCTGCATAGCCAATACTACATGCTCTTCATACATACCATTGTCTTTTTCTTCAGTCCCTATTGTTGTCCCAGCCTCAACATCTAGATTTGCAATACATGATTCGAGAGGTTCTACTTCACAAGCCACCTCCACAACTGGAATAGTATGACGCTCTTGAGCATGCTTGACAGGGCAAGGTTTACCAACCCCCTTGCTTTGCATTGCACCTTCGTTCACATGACCTGTGTCGGATTGCCTATCTGTGGATGTGGACTCATCCTTCCAATTGTCACCACTGCCAAAATCCCAACAGCTTGAATCTGGATCCTCCTTGCCATAAAACGATTCTGTAACCTCATCTTCATCTTTATGTTGCTCCACAAAAGCTTGTCCATCGACCATCTTTTCTTCATGTATATCCTCTTTGACAAATCTGTCACCTTATTCGTTGATGAGGTTATCTGCTTCTTGTAAAAATGCATGACAAACAGGAGGCACCAATGGAACAAATGGATCATTACGGCTTACCCATGGCAAAATGAATGCTTCTTGGATGCTTGTAGCCGCATGTGGCTTCATCGTATGTTGCACTGCTATCGCTAAAACAACACCATAATCTGTTGGCTTTAACAAGCGCGCTTCCAGCTTCTTTTTTGCTTTCTTGCTCTTTGCCTTGCCTTGCTTTCCTTTTCAAAATTTCATCATATTTTTAAAATTCTTATTGAGTTGCAAAGAGAAATAATCTTGTTAGTGTTCCTCATTGCATAGAAAGAGCTATATGCATTATTGAAAAATGTAAAATTAAAAGTCATAAACTATCAAATCTTCTTTTCTTTCTGAACATCAATTTATGTTTCTCATGCAATTAGCATAATATAGACTTTTTGCATCTACTAATATAAGGACGAGATTATGTCAAGAAAAAGATCTAGCTTCCTTTTACTTTCTAGTCACTTATTTAATATAGCTTGCAATCAAACATTTTCACAAAACATAGAAAAATGTGTACATAAATAAATCCAAATTCATATTTACAAGGTCAAAATTGTTTGTTCCATGAATGATATGATTCAAGTACATTATTATGCAATTGAATAACACTACAAGAGGTTGTGTGCTCTTGTGACGCTGTTAGCGACGGAAATACACTGGGTTTTTATAACCCCCGGCGTCGCTAAAACCGTCGCTAATAGCGTCGCTATATAGAGACGCTCACAGCGACGCTCATAGAGATGGTCATAGCGACGGTTATAGCGACGTTTACACAGAAGTCTATAGCGACGCTTATAGCGACGCTCCAGAGCCATAAATAGCGACGCCCGAGAGAATTTTTTTTTGGTGACAGGGCATTGAATGCCCTGCCACCCATCAACCATATTGTACTTGATTCACTTTCTAAAGAAAGTGCAAGGGTAGATAATAGACCCAAAATAGTCACCCACAAGACGCATTGTTTGCAAAATTGACAAGCGTAAAATTGACAATTGTACACATCATAGGCAAAATGAATTGATTGGCAAATGTAATAATGACAATTGTACAACATCATAGACGTATAAAATCCGTCTCATGATACATAAGCTATGAGAAACCCTAAACTAATGCTATCTAGCTACGGCTAAACTGACGTCGTCTAGTCAGACGTCTCATCGCGTCCAAGCGGCGTATTTGTCGGATTCTGCAAAAAAAGACAATAAGACAGCTTTCAGTAAGTATAAACATATAACGACATTTATAAAACAATACAAAAAATAGAAAAGAGTAAACCCTAATACTAACCATGCCGCCACGAGAACTGAGAATGTCCATTAGGGCGTTTAAGCCCTTCCAGCCTGCGTACTAGCGCTCGTACGGTGTGGGATCACGTCCTGTCATCGACCACTGTCAAAACATACAAAGATTTCATTATGTTAGAATTAAAAAACTCATAAACCTTAAACTATCGAACATAAAGAGCAATGCGAAAAAACTTACAAAATCAGCCTCAAATGATGCCCATCCACCACTCCCCAAGTGGTGCGAACTCCCTGCCTCTACTCGCGCTTTGGCTGCATCCTTTTGTTGCTTCCACTTGTCGGGATTCTCGCTCCTGCTTTCTTCGCATTCTTCCAATCTTCTTTGGCCAGCCAATCTGGCCTGTTCCACCCATGCTTGATTGCTTTTTGCACTTCGGAACGCTTGTGTTTGCAGTATTCGCGCATTCGAATCTTCATCAGGTCTTCATTGAAGCTCTGATCCCGTGTTGGAATGGGAAAATCATCATGAAGTATGCTGATGACTCTGTCTTTTAAATCACTTGGTACTTCACTCCATTTGTTTAGTATGTAGTGTCTAAACAGCTGAGAGCAAAGACCACGCATGCGCGAGATCACCTTCTTGCCGTCATCATCCATGATGATGCCGCCACTGAAGTCGACGGAGTAAGGCAAGCCCTCTTGCTGCAAAGAAACATGTCTTGTCCGTCGCACAACATGCTTGCATTGATTACAAGGACATAAGACCCTCGTTGTGAGATAGGTGTTTCGGTTGGACGGTCCCACATCCTCGTCACTACTCATAATGAGGATAAAAATCTAATAACCTGGACAACAAATTTAATATTCTATTGGCATTCTTCGTCTTATCTCTCTCTCTCTCTCTCTCTCTCTCTCTCTCTCTCTCTCTCTCTCTCTCTCTCTCTCTCTCTCTCTCTCTCTCTCTCTAGTCATGTCCAATCCCCGCACACCTCGGTCTAGAGGTGCACGGAGATCAGAACCACCGGGTTATAATCTCGTCTTTATTGGTCAATACCTATATTTGTGGGTACAAGAAATCTACAGACCCACGTCTACATGATACTGCATGTAGTGGACAAAACCCCTTTCCCTCTTCTCTAGCTGTAGCACTTTAGAGCATCTTAACATCTTTTCACAGTAGATCTTATCACTGTTCGTCTAACTCTAAACCCTAAACCGTAAGTAAGTCTTGCGTGGACTGGATTTAACGTAAATAAACGTAAATCTAACTAAAAATAAACCTATATCTAATTTAACGTAAGTCTACATCTAACCTAATCTTTAACGTCTTTTGGGATAGTTTCCTACGACGTTAAAACTCTCTTCTTCTTGTGTGTGTGTGTGTGTGTGTGTGTGGGTAAACCTAAATAAACCTAAGTCTAATCTAATATAACATAAATCTAAATCTAACGTAAATTATGTTATATTAAAAACAAAGAACTAAACTAACAGGGATTATAAGAACCTTAAAACTGATTTAACACATAATTTTTCACATAACTCGGCAAGAGTTGGCATTCTCATCACTAAAGATGTGAGAGTTAACTTCCGGCAGTGACGCTGCCTCATCTCCATCCACATCTGACGACAGCAATTGGCCCTTTGGACCGGTCTTGCTCTTGTTACTAACTTTGAAGTTGCTGTTGAATGACTAGAGGTTGTCTAGATGGTCATTGTGTCGGGGATGTAGTGACTCTTGCCGCCCTGAAGATCCACCTTCTTCCCTATCTTCTGGATCGACGGAGCCCACCATGAGTGAAGGCAGCAATACCCTATATTCCATTGAGGGCTTTCTTCACCCGCTTCATGCAGGCATCGCAGTCTATGGAGACCTAAATCTAATCTAATATAAAGTAAATCTAAATCTAGCGTAAATAAACGTAAATCTAACTAAAAATAAACCTAAATCTAATCTAATTTAACTTAAATAAACCTAAATCTAATTTAACGTAAGTCTACATCTAACCTAATCTTTAACGTCTTTTAGGATAGTTTCCTATGATGTTATAACTCTCTTCTTCTTGTGTGTGTGCGCGTGTGTAGATGTGTGTGCCAATAAAAAGAGATAAATGGTATAACCTTTCTATCACCCATGCCAAGTATGATAGATTGGTTATGCCATTTCCCTCTTGAATAATAGGTCTTGAGTTCAACTCCTCGTCGGCTAGATCTTTAGGTCTTTTAATTTTAATTAGTTTCCTACGACGTTAAATTAGTTTCTCTCTCTTTCTCTCTCAATGTGTATGCGTTTTTTTGTTTATGCATGTTTTCTCTCTCTTTTCCTCTCTCAATGTGTGCGTTAACGTTTTTTGTTTATGCATGTTCTCTTTCTCTTTTCCTCTCTCAATGTGTGCGTTTTTTGTTTATGCATGCTCTCTCTCTCTCTTTTCCTCTCTCAATGTGTGTGTGCATTCTTTGTTTATGTATGTGTGTGTGCGTTTTTGTTTATGTTTGTACTCTCTCTCTCTCTCTCTCTCTCTCTCAAAAACACTATGTGTGTGTGTGTGTGTGAGAGAGAGAGAGAGAGAGAGGGAGAGAGAAAGAAGGGAAGGGAACATGAGAGTGAGGAGAGGGAAGGAGCATACCTGGCTCTCCTTCCTCTCCTCGTGTGTGTGTGTGTATGTGTGTGGAGAAGAAAGAGAGAGAGAGAGAGAGAGAGAGAGAGAGGGAGAGCGTTACCTGCTCCTTGCTTGAGGGCGCCGAAAAACTCAGATCTGAGATCTGATTTTTTGGGCGCTCTCTTTTATTTTTTTTAGCCCAGCCGGCGTCGCTATGAGCGTCGCAAATTTACTTGTAAATTTGCGACGCTCATAGCGACACTCATAGCGACGCCAGGATTTTTTTTTTTTTGAGCGTCGCTGTGTGAGCGTCGCTAATATGAATAGCCTCTTGTAGTGTAAGTCAACATTAATCCAAAGGGCCATAAATCATTATCTCATGTATCTAACAACATATGTTCATGCCTGCAAATTACAATCCAAACACAATTTACAAATACGTTGAAGTGCATGGTTGTAAACAAAAGATGAAATTCCCATGGAGCCATGATAGCTTGTGTCATTCACTAGATTTTTTGAGAAGTAATCTTTGAGATAAAATTTCTAAGATAGCCAAATTCTTCACTTATACGCATGAATATGCTAATAGCAATCGTAAAATTACATCAAGTGACATCAAATGAGATTGAAAAAGATTCCATCGATCTCTTACTACGATCCATATGTTATGCTCCACATTGGTCTCAAAGCATCTATCCATGCCTGTCAACACACAAAAAATTTAGTGAAAAAAAATATCAATAATACTTTTGGAGTCAATATATAGTATCACATAAGAGTTACCTAATCGTTTTCATGCCCCACAATAAAGAAGATGCAATCCCAATTGACCCACATACTTTCCTCTTGATAACGAGTCCTCCAATATAGTAATGCTTTTTTATTTTGAACATTAACACTTTGCACCAAGGCTTCTATAGTTGAATCTTCATGCACCTTAGCAATAACGATGTCACCTTCTTCCAGCCAAGGAGGAACACATCCCAAACTCCTTGGAAGTACTAATCTATGACGTCAATTACATCCACATAGTTCATACAAAACCTCTATATTATCCCTTGAACTTTGAAGAAAGAAGAATTTCCAAAAAATACAATGGACTGGCCTTATTATTGAGATACATTGATTCTTTTGAATTTTTTTGCATGACAAGCATTCCTCACACATCATACACACCATTAAACCCTCTTGCCATGGCATCAATTGTGACAACATCTTCTTGCTCCACTAAGAATATTTTTGAGAGCCTCCCATACAAGTTCAAGTCATGTTCACCAGCGACCACAAGATAATCCCGTATACTGTATTTTTCTTCATCTACAAAAACCTTGGAGTACTCATACCCAAAAGAGCATGGGTTCTTATTTGAAAGCCTCTTGACTGTTTCTTTCTCACCAGAACTTAATGAGAAGAGGATTCTTCTCAATTTGCGTCCAATAACTATCCCGTTCCGATTCAATAAAGCCTTGCAAGCACAAGGTGGCAGACAAGATGCAATAGTCTAGAATTATTGAGCTTGCTTCTCTGAGGTTACAAGAAAAGCACATTGTGAATGCCAATTGCAACACTCCAAGTTTTGAGAGTTTTCCACGGTCCAACCTTGAGGTTAGAGCAAGCAAGAGTGAATCAATTTGAAATACCTAACCACTCTGAGCATCCCCTCCTTTTCAACCTCTTTTTGCTTCCACATCCGTGTAAATAAGACACGACTGTGGAAATTTGTATAGGAAATTTCATTTGCGATATTAATTATTGGTAGAGATTATTAGATAGCATGATATACTCCTCTCAAAAGAGAAGCACGAGAAGCAATCATGAGATCCATGACGTAAAATATCATCAAGCATCTCTCCGCGAGTCCTAGAGAAAGTAACAGCTAAAAATAAAATTGATTACCTCAATTATTATTACACTTTGAATAGAGACATTAACGTATCACTGTTAAGAAAGACTTAGATACCTGCCACATGCTCCAAGGGGGAGCTATTGGGGCCTTCATACTCCTCTAATAATATTCTCCAAGAATGAAGTAGCAAGCGACAAGTTTGAGTATCTTTCATTGTCCACCCTCTCTTTCTGGAGTAGCTAAAAAAAAAATGATCAATATCTATCAAAACTATCCCAAGTTTTCGTTGTTGTTCTCTAATTCCTTGCACCACGTTAATGATGTGAGGCAAACACCATTGAATGAACTTTTGGCGTTCTTCTGCCTTCAACATCTTGAAATGCTTCGATGGATTCTTCAGCCATCGTCCTGAATGCAAAATTGTCTTGGGAATTGCAATAGTGACCTCCTTGACAGCTTTGTCAATATCATGCTTCATTGATGTAGAAGCCGTTGTCATCATCCTTTTGATATATTTCTGGAAAAAGTTCAAAGGTAACACATGCATGACATCATAAACCAAGTCCTTGGGGAGATCAAATCCATACAGATCATATAGTCTCCACAAGATAGATTTCCCGGATTTACCCGCATCTCATAGTATCTCTTCCTTTCCTTCTTTAGTGAATGACCATTTGGCAAGTCTGACAACTATCCACATATCTTCTACATGGCGACCTTGGGGAGGGTGCCTAGATTGCATTCTATTCTGTTCATATACATATCTAGATCCAGTGGCATCTTGTTGAAGTGATGAGTGTGCTTTGCAGCGTCGACATAAGCTCTTTCCACCGTCTTTAAATTGACCTAGCTTACATTGCATCGGGTGGTCGCCTATGCACAACATAAGTATACCACGTACAATTTTCTTTTCATTTGGCAATCCCTCATGACTATCATTGTTTTATAATAAGTGCAAGTTTTTTTTTTTAATAATTTTATCCCATCTCCCATTTATACACTCATAACTTGTCCTTTTATGTAAATAGTAAATATCTACAATCAACCTCTCAAGTGTCTCTGAACATTTTGTGACCAAAGATTCTATGGAAAGTTACACTAACCACGAAGGGTCTTGGGTGCAATGATTTTACTAGTGTAAGTTTAATTAATGTTCATTCTCAACATAGTTCTCTTTTTAATTTCATTTTGGTGTGGACCTAAGTTTCTAGATGCTTGTGAGTCTTTCATCTCTTAGTCTAACAATTTTGAAATGTATGCGTTCTCAATATCTTTTACATGTAAACTATCGATTTGAATAATCTAAGCAAACCTTTTATAGAACATCTCTTGACACATTTTTCATGTGTACAAACTCAAGTGAGTTAGTATTTTCTTACCAACTCTAAATCTAACACTTTCTCTACTCACTTTATTAGGATCTTTATGTGTCTCTCCCACATAACTTAGAGAAACAAGTTAAGCATCACTCTACCTTGGATGGCTACCTTCCTCAAATGGTTCAATCTGAAGCTAGCAAGCACATCAGCATGAAAAAGAGCTCATGTAAAGCCACAAGAGTTCACACGATGAATTTGTAGGCCAAAAAATTAGTATTCAACTCTCTCTCTCTCTCTCTCTCTCTCTCTCTCTCTCTCTCTCTCTCATATACGTGCACATGTAAATACACGAGGATTTTTTTACTAAATTTTGGTGAGCAAGAAACACTACAAGAGGTTGTGTGCTCTTGTGACGCTGTTAGCGACGGAAATACACTGGGTTTTTATAACCTCCGGCGTCGCTAAAACCGTCGCTAATAGCGTCGCTACGAGCGTCTCTATATAGCGACGCTCATAGCGACGGTCATAGCGACGCTTATAGCGACGTTTACACAGAAGTCTATAGAGATGCTCATAGCGACGCTACAGAGCCATAAATAGCAACGGTTATAGCGATGCCTGAGAGAAATTTTTTTTGGTGACAAGGCATTGAATGCCCTGCCACCCATCAACCATATTGTACTTGATGCACTTTTTAAAAAAAGTGCAAGGGTAGATAATAGACCCAAAATAGTCCCCCACAAGACGCATTGTTTGCAAAATTGACAAGCGTAAAATTGACAATTGTACACATCATAGGCAAAATGAATTGATTGGCAAATGTAATAATGACAATTGTACAACATCATAGGCATAAAGAATTGATTGGAAAAATGAACTCCGGTGACAAATGTAATAATATACATGGTTCAAAAAGACGTATAAAATCCGTCTCGTGATATATAAGCTATGAGAAACCCTAAACTAATGCTATCTAGCTACGGCTAAACTGACGTCGTCTAGTCAGACGTCTCATCGCGTCCAAGCGGCGTATCTGTCGGATTCTGCAAAAAAAGACAATAAGACAGCTTTCACTAAGTATAAACATATAACGAAATTTATAAAACAATACAAAAAATAGAAAAGAGTAAACCCTAATACTAACCATGCCGCCGCGAGAACTGAGAATGGTTGGTATTATTAATTGCCTGTGAGTAAGTAGAAGAGCGATTTTTCAGCCTTGCAGTGCGCCTGCCCTAGTGCAGTTAACAGGGCATCACCATCGAGAGCTATGGTCTTAATAGTGGAGTCCTACGGGGCTTGCCTACGGCTTAACCACTATTGAGGTATTAGAAGCTTGACAGGAGTCGATGCTGTTTTGGTGTTGAACGACCCTATCTTCTAATCCTTGCAATGAATGGTAATTGAGCCACGGGTACAGTAGCTTGAGTGCTTTTTCTAAAGGGGTAAAGAGGAGTAGCAACTAGGGCTGGAAGGCCAAAGTACACCTAAAAGTTGTTAGAATGGCTGACAATAGTAAAGAGAGTGAAATTAATGTTGATAACTTTGATTTTGCTAATGAGCAAGCTACTAATGATGCTCCTATGCTTGATAGCTATCTTGTTTTCGAGTGTATGGAGGAGTGAATGAGAGGTTTCTCTCTTCAATTTTGCACTTGGGAGAGTCTATGGAAGTTCTGAGGTTTCCATGGATGTGTGTGTGCAAGGAATTGAGGGAAGAAGGTGTGGCTTTCTGCAAAACTATGTGACCCTGTATTGGTGCCATTACGGTTGGCGCTACTCCAAAGAGTCCAACAGAGTGGAGTTTTGTGAAGCTTTTGCAATGGTTTGAGATCAGCCTTTTGTGGCTGGAGTTTTTGGTTTTTTGATGGTTTTTCTTGTATATTTTGGTCACCATCAAGCGTGATTTCAAGTGTTGATCACATCGACTAACCTTCTAGTGTCTGCGGGCAGGCAAGGACTTGTAGGTCGAGGTGTTTGGAGTTTGAATTGAGCTTGTGGGTAGAGTTTTTGAGGAGCTTTTGAGTGGTAGTGAGTGAGGTGAGGAATTCAAGTAAATTTCTTGTGTTGTGTTGAGTTGTCTGGGTGTGTGAGTGTGCGCACGACATCATTTGCTCCATCATCCTTTGGCGATCCCGCTGAGGGAGCGGAAATTTTCCGGTTGTGCACCGAAGTGAAGAGGTTTTGCTATGAAGTTCGAGCTTCATTGAAGAAAAGTAGTGATTTGGTTGAGGTGAAAGACTTCAAATCTTGTGGAATTACTCACGCAAGGGAGAAGAAACTTCAAAGGGATGGTGTATAGTCGGCCAATGTTTACAGGGAAGGAGGATGTGAAGGATTGGATTGCAGACTTCGAGTGGCATACGCTTGGTATGCACATTGTGAATGACGAATCCAAGCTTCATTTATTTCCTCTTGCGCTCAAAGGAGAAGCTCGGGAGTGGTTTGAAGGTTTAGAGGAAGAAAAAAAGCAAACATGGGAGCAGGTGAAGCTGGCAATTTTTGACAGGTCTGGGAAGAAACTAACCGCAACAGAAGCGACGACAAAATTGAGAGGTCTGCAGCAAGATGTTCATGCTAACTTTAAAGAGCTTTTGCAACACTTCAAAGGGCTTTGGGTTGAATTAAAGGCGGCATCCCAAGTACCTCCAGAGGATTTGTTTAGAGTGCGTCAGTTTGTGGATTGTCTCCATCCAAGTGCAAAGGATGCTTGTTTGCTATCTTGTTTCTAGGCTTCAACAAGCCATGGGCAATCCATCTCTTCAAAGTGAAGTGCAACGGTAGCTCCATGCTCATGCGATTCTCCAAGCTCACTACCATGACGAGAGAACACCTAGGAAGCCTCCTTGTGAGACTCCCAAAAGAGGTCTCTCTCCGATTCTAGAAGAAGAAGAGAATTTATACCAAGGGCTCAACAATTTACTTCTTGATGATGCATCTCCTTCCCAAAGGAGAACTCATAAGACTCCACCGAAGGAACGAGAAAGAATTCAGTCTCCCGCCACCTCTGCGGAGATGGCTCCACGAAGACGGCGGGCTAAACGCTCTCCATCACCACCAAAGCGGAGAAGACCATCGCACCCTTCTCCCCAAGGTCGCCATGTAGAAGATATGTGGATAGTTGTCAGACTTGCCAAATGGTCATTCACTAAAGAAGGAAAGGAAGAGATACTATGAGATGCCGATAAATCCGGGAAATCTATCTTGTGGAGACTATATGATCTGTATGGATTTGATCTCCCCAAGGACTTGGTTTATGATGTCATGCATGTGTTACCTTTGAACTTTTTCCAGAAATATATCAAAAGGATGATGACAACGGCTTCTACATCAATGAAGCATGATATTGACAAAGCTGTCAAGGAGGTCACTATTGCAATTCCCAAGACAATTTTGCATTCAGGACGATGGCTGAAGAATCCATCGAAGCATTTCAAGATGTTGAAGGCAGAAGAACGCCAAAAGTTCATTCAATGGTGTTTGCCTCACATCATTAACGTGGTGCAAGGAATTAGAGAACAACAACGAAAACTTGGGATAGTTTTGATAGATATTGATCATTTTTTTTTTAGCTACTCCAGAAAGAGAGGGTGGACAATGAAAGATACTCAAACTTGTCGCTTGCTACTTCATTCTTGGAGAATATTATTAGAGGAGTATGAAGGCCCCAATAGCTCCCCCTTGGAGCATGTGGCAGGTATCTAAGTCTTTCTTAACAGTGATACGTTAATGTCTCTATTCAAAGTGTAATAATAATTGAGGTAATCAATTTTATTTTTAGCTGTTACTTTCTCTAGGACTCGCGGTGAGATGCTTGATGATATTTTACGTCATGGATCTCATGATTGCTTCTCGTGCTTCTCTTTTGAGAGGAGTATATCATGCTATCTAATAATCTCTACCAATAATTAATATCGCAAATGAAATTTCCTATACAAATTTCCACAGTCGTGTCTTATTTACACGGATGTGGAAGCAAAAAGAGGTTGAAAAGGAGGGGATGCTCAGAGTGGTTAGGTATTTCAAATTGATTCACTCTTGCTTGCTCTAACCTCAAGGTTGGACCGTGGAAAACTCTCAAAACTTGGAGTGTTGCAATTGGCATTCACAATGTGCTTTTCTTGTAACCTCAGAGAAGCAGGCTCAATAATTCTAGACTATTGCATCTTGTCTGCCACCTTGTGCTTGCAAGGCTTTATTGAATCGGAACGGGATAGTTATTGGACGCAAATTGAGAAGAATCCTCTTCTCATTAAGTTCTGGTGAGAAAGAAACAGTCAAGAGGCTTTCAAATAAGAACCCATGCTCTTTTGGGTATGAGTACTCCAAGGTTTTTGTAGATGAAGAAAAATACAGTATACGGGATTATCTTGTGGTCGCTGGTGAACATGACTTGAACTTGTATGGGAGGCTCTCAAAAATATTCTTAGTGGAGCAAGAAGATGTTGTCACAATTGATGCCATGGCAAGAGGGTTTAATGGTGTGTATGATGTGTGAGGAATGCTTGTCATGCAAAAAAATTCAAAAGAATCAATGTATCTCAATAATAAGGCCAGTCCATTGTATTTTTTGGAAATTCTTCTTTCTTCAAAGTTCAAGGGATAATATAGAGGTTTTGTATGAACTATGTGGATGTAATTGACGTCATAGATTAGTACTTCCAAGGAGTTTGGGATGTGTTCCTCCTTGGCTGGAAGAAGGTGACATCGTTATTGCTAAGGTGCATGAAGATTCAACTATAGAAGCCTTGGTGCAAAGTGTTAATGTTCAAAATAAAAAAGCATTACTATATTGGAGGACTCGTTATCAAGAGGAAAGTATGTGGGTCAATTGGGATTGCATCTTCTTTATTGTGGGGCATGAAAACGATTAGGTAACTCTTATGTGATACTATATATTGACTCCAAAAGTATTATTGATATTTTTTTTCACTAAATTTTTTGTGTGTTGACAGGCATGGATAGATGCTTTGAGACCAATGTGGAGCATAACATATGGATCGTAGTAAGAGATCGATGGAATCTTTTTCAATCTCATTTGATGTCACTTGATGTAATTTTACGATTGCTATTAGCATATTCATGCGTATAAGTGAAGAATTTGGCTATCTTAGAAATTTTATCTCAAAGATTACTTCTCAAAAAATCTAGTGAATGACACAAGCTATCATGGCTCCATGGGAATTTCATCTTTTGTTTACAACCATGCACTTCAACGTATTTGTAAATTGTGTTTGGATTGTAATTTGCAGGCATGAACATATGTTGTTAGATACATGAGATAATGATTTATGGCCCTTTGGATTAATGTTGACTTACACTACAAGAGGCTATTCATATTAGCGACGCTCACACAGCGACGCTCAAAAAAAAAAAAATCCTGGCGTCGCTATGAGCGTCGCAAATTTACAAGTAAATTTGCGACGCTCATAGCGACGCCGGCTGGGCTAAAAAAAATAAAAGAGAGCGCCCAAAAAATCAGATCTCAGATCTGAGTTTTTCGGCGCCCTCAAGCAAGGAGCAGGTAACGCTCTCCCTCTCTCTCTCTCTCTCTCTCTCTCTCTCTCTCTCTCTCTCTCTTTCTTCTCCACACACATACACACACACACACGAGGAGAGGAAGGAGAGCCAGGTATGCTCCTTCCCTCTCCTCACTCTCATGTTCCCTTCCCTTCTTTCTCTCTCCCTCTCTCTCTCTCTCTCTCACACACACACACACACACATAGTGTTTTTGAGAGAGAGAGAGAGAGAGAGAGAGAAAGAGTACAAACATAAACAAAAACGCACACACACATACATAAACAAAGAATGCACACACACATTGAGAGAGGAAAAGAGAGAGAGAGAGCATGCATAAACAAAAAACGCACACATTGAGAGAGGAAAAGAGAAAGAGAACATTCATAAACAAAAAACGTTAACGCACACATTGAGAGAGGAAAAGAGAGAGAAAACATGCATAAACAAAAAAACGCACACACATTGAGAGAGAAAGAGAGAGAAACTAATTTAACGTCGTAGGAAACTAATTAAAATTAAAAGACCTAAAGATCTAGCCGACGAGGAGTTGAACTCAAGACCTATTATTCAAGAGGGAAATGGCATAACCAATCTATCATACTTGGCATGGGTGATAGAAAGGTTATACCATTTATCTCTTTTTATTGGCACACACATCTACACACGCGCACACACACAAGAAGAAGAGAGTTATAACATCATAGGAAACTATCCTAAAAGACGTTAAAGATTAGGTTAGATGTAGACTTACGTTAAATTAGATTTAGGTTTATTTAAGTTAAATTAGATTAGATTTAGGTTTATTTTTAGTTAGATTTACGTTTATTTATGCTAGATTTAGATTTACTTTATATTAGATTAGATTTAGGTCTCCATAGACTGCGATGCCTGCATGAAGCGGGTGAAGAAAGCCCTCAATGGAATATAGGGTATTGCTGCCTTCACTCATGGTGGGCTCCGTCGATCCAAAAGATAGGGAAGAAGGTGGATCTTCAGGGCGGCAAGAGTCACTACATCCCCGACACAATGACCATCTAGACAACCTCTAGTCATTCAACAACAACTTCAAAGTTAGTAACAAGAGCAAGACCGGTCCAAAGGGCCAATTGCTGTCGTCAGATGTGGATGGAGATGAGGCAGCGTCACCGCCGGAAGTTAACTCTCACATCTTTAGTGATGAGAATGACAACTCTTGCCGAGTTATGTGAAAAATTATGTGTTAAATCAGTTTTAAGGTTCTTATAATCCCTGTTAGTTTAGTTCTTTGTTTTTAATATAACATAATTTACGTTAGATTTAGATTTATGTTATATTAGATTAGACTTAGGTTTATTTAGGTTTACGCACACACACACACACACACACACACACACACACACACACACACACACACACACACACACACACAAGAAGAAGAGAGTTTTAACGTCGTAGGAAACTATCCCAAAAGACGTTAAAGATTAGGTTAGATGTAGACTTACGTTAAATTAGATATAGGTTTATTTTTAGTTAGATTTACGTTTATTTACGTTAAATCCAGTCCACGCAAGAATTACTTACGGTTTAGGGTTTAGAGTTAGACGAACAGTGAAAAGATCTACTGTGAAAAGATGTTAAGATGCTCTAAAGTGCTACAGCTAGAGAAGAGGGAAAGGGGTTTTGTCCACTACATGCAGTATCATGTAGACGTGGGTCTGTAGATTTCTTGTACCCACAAATATAGGTATTGACCAATAAAGACGAGATTATAACCCGGTGGTTCTGATCTCCGAGCACCTCTAGACCGAGGTGTGCGGGGATTGGACATGACTAGAGAGAGAGAGAGAGAGAGAGAGAGAGAGAGAGAGAGAGAGAGAGAGATAAGACGAAGAATGCCAATAGAATATTAAATTTGTTGTCCAGGTTATTAGATTTTTATCCTCATTATGAGTAGTGACGAGGATGTGGGACCGTCCAACCGAAACACCTATCTCACAACGAGGGTCTTATGTCCTTGTAATCAATGCAAGCATGTTGTGCGACGGACAAGACATCTTTCTTTGGAGCAAGAGGGCTTGCCTTACTCCGTCGACTTCAGTGGCGGCATCATCATGGATGATGACGGCAAGAAGGTGATCTCGCGCATGCGTGGTCTTTGCTCTCAGCTGTTTAGACACTACATACTAAACAAATGGAGTGAAGTACCAAGTGATTTAAAAGACAGAGTCATCAGCATACTTCATGATGATTTTCCCATTCCAACACGGGATCAGAGCTTCAATGAAGACCTGATGAAGATTCGAATGCGCGAATACTGCAAACAAAAGCGTTCCGAAGTGCAAAAAGCAATCAAGCATGGATGGAACAGGCCAGATTGGCTGGCCAAAGAAGATTGGAAGAATGCGAAGAAAGCAGGAGCGAGAATCCAGACAAGTGGAAGCAACAAAAGGATGCAGCCAAAGCGAGAGTAGAGGCAGGGAGCTCGCACCACTTGGGGAGCGGTGGATGGGCATCATTTGAGGCCGATTTTGTAATTTTTTTCACATTGCTCTTTATGTTCGATAGTTTAGGGTTTATCAGTTTTTTAATTCTAACATAATGAAATCTTTGTATGTTTTGACAGTGGTCGATGACAGGACGTGATCCCACACCGTACGAGCGCTAGTACGCAGGCAGGAAGGGCTTAAACGCCCTGATGGACATTCTCACTTCTCGCGGCGGCATGGTTAGTATTAGGGTTTACTCTTTTCTATTTTTTGTATTGTTTTATAAATGTCGTTATATGTTTATACTTACTGAAAGCTGTCTTATTGTCTTTTTTTGCAGAATCCGACAGATACGCCGCTTGGACGCGATGAGACGTCTGACTAGACGACGTCAGTTTAGCCGTAGCTAGATAGCATTAGTTTAGGATTTCTCATAGCTTATGTATCATGAGACGGATTTTATACGTCTATGATGTTGTACAATTGTCATTATTACATTTGCCAATCAATTCATTTTGCCTATGATTTGTACAATTGTCAATTTTACGCTTGTCAATTTTGCAAACAATGCGTCTTGTGGGTGACTATTTTGGGTCTATTATCTACCCTTTCACTTTCTTTATAAAGTGAATCAAGTACAATATGGTTGATGGGTGGCAGGGCATTCAATGCTCTGTCACCAAAAAAAAATTCTCTCGGACGTCGCTATAACCGTCGCTATTTATGGCTCTGGAGCGTCGCTATAAGCGTCGCTATAGACTTCTGTGTAAACGTCGCTATAACCGTCGCTATGACCATCTCTATGAGCGTCGCTATGAGCGTCTCTATATAGCGACGCTTATAGCGACGCCTATAGCGTTGCATATAGCGACGCTCTCGTAGCGACGCTATTAGCGACGGTTTTAGCGACGCCGGGGGTTATAAAAACCCAGTGTATTTCCATCGCTAACAGCGTCACAAGAGCACACAACCTCTTGTAGTGTTATTCAATTGCATAATAATGTACTTGAATCATATCATTCATGGAACAAACAATTTTGACCTTGTAAATATGAATTTGGATTTATTTATGTACACATTTTTCTATGTTTTGTGAAAACGTTTGATTGCAAGCTATATTGAATAAGTGACTAGAAAGTACAAGGAAGCTAGATCTTTTTCTTGACATAATCTCGTCCTTATATTAGTAGATGCAAAAAGTCTATATTATGCTAATTGCATGAGAAACATAAATTGATGTTCAGAAAGAAAAGAAGATTTGATAGTTTATGACTTTTAATTTTACATTTTTCAATAATGCATATAGCTCTTTCTATGCAATGAGGAACACTAACAAGATTATTTCTCTTTGCAACTCAATAAGAATTTTAAAGATATGATGAAATTTTGAAAAGGAAAGCAAGGCAAGGCAAAGAGCAAGAAAGCAAAAAAGAAGTTGGAAGCGCGCTTGTTAAAGCCAACAGATTATGGTCTTGTTTTAGCGATAGCGGTGCAACATACGATGAAGCCACATGCGGCTATAAGCATCCAAGAAGCATTCATTTTGCCATGGGTAAGCCGTAATGATCCATTTGTTCCATTGGTGCCTCCTGTTTGTCATGCATTTATACAAGAAGCAGATAACCTCATCAACGAATAAGGTGACAGATTTGTCAAAGAGGATATACATGAAGAAAAGATGGTCGATGGACAAGCTTTTGTGGAGCAACATAAAGATGAAGATGAGGTTACAGAATCGGTTTATGGCAAGGAGGATCCAGATTCAAGCTGTTGGGATTTTGGCAGTGGTGACAATTGGAAGGATGAGTCCACATCCACAGATAGGCAATCCGACACAGGTCATGTGAACGAAGGTGCAATGCAAAGCAAGGGGGTTGGGAAACCTTGCCCTGTCAAGCATGCTCAAGAGCGTCATACTATTCCAGTTGTGGAGGTGGCTTGTGAAGTAGAACCTCTCGAATCATGTATTGCAAATCTAGATGTTGAGGCTGGGACAACAGTAGGGACTGAAGAAAAAGACAATGGTATGTATGAAGAGCATGTAGTATTGGCTATGCAGCAAGTAGATGCAGGAGACAAGGTTCTACAAGGTTGTGGTATGATGTTGGTTGATTTGATTGAAGGTTTCTTTGCAAGGCATTATGCACCGGCTTTCTTACCCATATGAGGTGGATTGTGCTATGGAGTCCTCTTTAGCAGGTGGCGAAGCAGGTACCTATGATGCACGTGCTTCAAGTGATGCTATACTTGAAAGCTTATGGATACATAGTGCTGAAGATCTATGCTATGAAAGGCATCGGTGGCCTACATTGATTTTATACATGGAATCAAAGGATGGGATATGTCTTACTTATAGATTAAGGGTTATGGCCAATGGCATGTGGCGATTGTCATGGTTTATATGGGACAAGATGCTTTGTTTTCTATCCAAGTGGAGTTCAAATTTTTCTTGATGGAATTCTTCGCTTTCCATCTGACCCTGGAGGGTGATGTAGCTGACAGTCTCTATACTATCTATAATTCTACTATGGTTTTCTTATGCAATCTCTGTGTATATCTCTCCTACCTCTATCTCTCATCTTGTTTTACTTAAATAATGTTGCGGTTGAGCATGAATGCTCAACTAGGGGTTGTGCAATGGTGGTGCATCTGAAGATGGTCTACCTATGGAAGTGCAAGAAGCCCAGGCATGGCAGTTTGGAGGCAAATGGTAGGGACATTCACCAGGTATTTCATGCAGCTAGGAGACAGGTACACAAGGATGGAGCACTCTCTAGTAGAAACTACAAGTGTTCTTTTTTGTCGCAGGTGACAGGAGCAAATGTTTATATCACAAGATTGGGAATGAGACAAGGGATGCTGGATACAGGTGTTATGAGGTTTATAATATGGGATCTTGATCAAGATGTCTGCAGGACACTACTTGACAGGGTATCCAACTTGGCAGTGCTCTTTTTTATATATGTATGCTAATTATGGTGCTCTTGCCAAAGCACTTAAAGCTTTTGGTTGATTTTTTCCCAGAGTACTATCCATTTGGATGGCATTGAAGCTCATTGAAACAATGGCGATGAGGCTTTGATTTGATGTATATGATCTATGAAGTAAAGGCCTTTTCCAAACGCCACTTGTTTGTGATGTAGCAGTGAGCAAGACATTTTCTTGAAATTCCTAGTGGTTCGAGGTTATTGAAGGCTCTTTTTATACTTGAAGAAGACGTGACGAGACCTTGTGGCCGACTACTGAGTGATGGAAATGAAATTGTTGAATTGGTGCTTGACCGATGCTTTTTGCTCAAAACTAATAATCTTTATGATCGAAGGTGGTGGATGCGACTAGTTCAAACCTATGGCAAGAAGGTATGAAGACGGGAAGAAGTACATAGAGTGGAGGGTTATGCTATGCTCGAGCCCAGTGCGGTGGGAATGTCCCACAAAGGAAAATAATAGTGAAAAACTTTGTCATAATAATCAATATCTAATTCTCCTAAATGATTTTCTCATGTTAAATTGATCATTTAATATGGGGAAGTGCCAGGGGAGAAAAAGCTAGAATATTGGTTATGCTAGCAGAGGGGTTTCCAATCAACGAGCAAAGAAAATTGAGCAAAGCTAATTTTTGAGCAAATATGAGAAACACCCTTGACAAATTGATGCAAGCGCAAGCTATATCGAAGAAAATAATCATGACTTGTTGGACTCCACCACCCAACACCTCAACTCATGAAAAGGAAATTACCCAACACCTATTAAAGTGTATCACACCTTTAAATAAGTCCCTACTGCAAGTCACATATTTTGTCGAAGAGTTCCCATAATTGTTGTTCCTTACCATACATGCTTGAGTTGTCACATTGTGGTGGCATCTCAAAAGCAATATATCCATCATATTGTAATGGAAGATCACAAAAATGTTGTATTTCTTGAGGTTAACTAAACGCGATGGTAATGTTGGTATGCAATGGTAGGCATCTAATGATATCAACTAGACTTATCTAGTGATGGATGTTGTCTTGGAGATCCTCTTCGATAAATACTGATGAGATCTTGGAACAAACATTGCTTTATATTGGAGAAGTAGATATAACAACCTTGTAGAACTAAGAAACCTCATGATAAATAGCATAAACATGCTCTCCCATAATATTTTCTATGTGCCAAAGCTCTCCATGGTCTCCTGACAAAGTGAAAGGACCTCGCAATAATGTGTCTCCAGTCTTTGGCCCAAAGCAATAGTTCTACCATAGATAGCTAAGGTCTCCCGCCCTCTCATTTCAAATTCCTTTCCTCATCAACCAATGCTTGGCTAATCTTGAAATTCTTTCCTTGCATTAAATGGAAAAAGAACGTGCATACCGACCAACAAAAAGCATTGCATGTTAGAACCTTATAGAAGTGCAAAATCTTTAGGGGTTGACATGAAGGACCTTCTTATGAGGCTAATAGGCATGTTCTTTTTTGTTGCGACATGTAGGCTTCTATGAGCTCTCATGCTTTCTCATTGAATTTTTCTATGATGGCATAGATAAGTCATCCAACAGTCATGTTACCTTTCTACCAACAAGCTACCAAAGAAAGGAGACTCTGAAGCCCAACTAATTGCGTGATTTACTCTAGTATCCAATCTTCCACATCCTTTTCAATATTTGGCCTTGCCTGAACCACCATTTTTTTAAACAAAATTGTCAATATGAACTGGTGCATCGTCAAATCGATAGCCGAGACCTCTTTGAGAAATTCCGGCTGGTATTCCTACAATGGGAATCGAGAGAGAGAGAGAGAGAGAGAGAGAGAGTTTTTTCTATTTTCCTAGATGTGCTTCAGGAGTTGAGCCGACATAGCGACAAAGATGAGCAAAATGAACACTACAATGCAGATATTAATCATTACCCAAATGTTGACCTAATAGCTATGTGTGCAGTAGAGAACTGTTGCTCATGCAATCCATCATTAGGCAAAGAATACAATGCTAGTGACGAGGGTGGAAGCAGAATGCATTGGGTAGTTGGAGATGGGGCGATGGAGCTCAAGCTTGCGCTATGCATGACAGGGATGATGCATTGTGAAGGAGAGATGCTTCCATGGAAAAAGGGTGACCACTGTCATCATCACGCCAAAGCCAAAATTTTGGACACAAAAGGAGCATATACCACATGCCTTTCAGAGCAGATGGTCAAAGAAAATGAGCAACTAGATGGAGCCGTTATGGAGTAACAATATTAGTGATCAATACTTGAATGTGGAGTAATGAGACATCACATGCTACTTGACCACAAAATAATGAGAGACATGCGCTATTACTGCTTCCAAGTTATCCTCTACTGTGTAACATGGGATGTAGCCACCCCCCTTCCCGTGTCTCCACCATTGTGGAACGTGCCAAAACCCGTCTCGCCTGTGCGGATCACTGGTTCGAGCATGCATCCTCCCATCTTGATGATGGGCTACGTCCATTAAGTAAAAGGCTAATGGCATATCATGGGTATAGGTTCTCTCTCTCTCTCTCTCTCTCTCTCTCTGAGTGAACAGTGTTCGGGAAAAATGTGTCTCAGCTTAATATCGTGCAGTTTTCAATTTCAAAAATGCCGGTTGAGGGCACGGGAAAAAGGAAAAATGCCGCCCAAAAATAGATAAAAATAGTCTAAAAATCTAAAAAGATAGCCTAATTTTTTGAATTTTCCTCTTGCAATAAGCAAGGAAAGGAATTTTGTATATTTGGAAAAATGATTTTTCTTGAACACTGTCTCATGACCTCGTGATCCTTGCAAGGGGCAGCCCCCTAGCAGTAACAATTGTAGGCCACTACTTACATTTGTATGACGCGTTGTGGCTCCATCTGGCTCGCTCTCTCAGTAGTCTCTGCCCTTGCGAAACATGTCAGAACCAGTCCGCGCCGGCGCAGATTGGTTCCAACATGCATCTTCTTGGTAATAGGTTGCGTCTCTACCTACCATGCGAACGCTCATCACGTCTCTCTCTCTCTCTCTCTCTCTCTCTCTCTCTCGCTCGCGTACATAACCCGTAACACGTAGCTTGAGATCCAAGAAGTCTCTCTCTCTCTCTACCAAAAGCTTAAAAAAAAGCTGCCGGCGCGGACTGGTTTCAACAGTTTTTTTTTAAACTTTTAGTAGAGAGAGAGAGAGAGAGAGAGACTTCTTTCTAGTGCCGCAACGACCATGTCAAAGCGAGGGCGCGGAGGGTCGTCGACTCTCTTGTTCTTTCTGGTGCCGCAACGTCCATGTCAAAGCGAGGGAGCAGAGGGAAAGTTCTCTCTCTCTCTCTCTCTCTCTCTCTCTACACCAAAAGCTTTAAAAAAAAAAGCTGCTGAAACCAGTCCGCGCCGGCGCGGACTGGTTTCAGTAGCTTTTTTTTTAAAGCTTTTGGTAGAGAGAAAAAAATCTTTTGGTGTAGAGAGAGAGAGAGAGAGAGAGTGAGTGTCTCTTGTTCTTTCTGGTGCCGCAGCGACCATGTCGAAGCGAGGGCGCAGAGGGTCATTAGGAAACAAGTTTGTGCAACAAAGTGTGCTTGCCACCCAGCTCAATTCGTCGGTCTTCCTGTAGGAGCAGTTGCAGCTGTGTAGACAACACAGGAGCCAAGAACCTGTACGTTATCTCCGTAAAGGGCGTGTGGGAGACATGGTGATGTCCACTGTTAAGAAAGGAGCCTAATCTCCGTAAGAAAGTGATGCTTGCCGTGATACTAGCTCACTAAAAAAGAAAGTCAATTCCTCCCCTTTATTCCCGGACTCCCATCCCACAAAAAAATTCCATACTTGACTGTCGCGAGTGCACGCGTGTCCACCTCCTTCCCCACTGCCGTCTTGCACTTCCCTTGCTCCCCTTCAACTTGAAGAACAGAGCCTCTATGCCATGAAGACGTGCAAAGCTTCCTCTTTCTGATGGCAAGCTTGAAGCAAGGGAAACAAGAGCTTGTTCGAGGAATCTTTGCATGGGTGGTCTGCAAGGAGAAGATATGGGGCTTGTGAGCTTTTGGCTCGCTCCTTTTCAACTCTACATCACTACCAAGGTGCCAAAAGCACGGCACTGTTGACACACATTGAGAGAGAGAGAGAGAGAGATGCTGTTCAGCAAAGCGTCTCTCACACACATACACGCAGCCTCTGTGGTCTTGCAATGGGAGAGGAGGCTTTCCCTCGCTCGTTTTGATGCAAAACCACGTGTTTGAGGAGTTCGTGGGAGGGTGCTACCTGCACTACAGATAAAGAAAGGACACGTGCATCCCTAGCAAAAAATTCTAAAGAGAGAACGGATCTTTCCCTCTAATTCACTGTTTTCTCAATATTGAGTTGCCATAGTAGTAAACCCTAAGGGCGAGATGAAAGGATCTGCAATTACTGGTCCTATTGGTAAGGAGTGCGCAGACTTGTGGCCAAGGATTGCAAGTGCTGCAAATGCAATTGTGTGATCGGCTTCAGCAGCTATAGCTAGTCAAGGGTTTATTTAGTTCAACTGCTTGATATATGCTCTAAGGTTGAGAGTGTTGTACCTGTTGCCATCTGTGCATGAATATTTTTATGGAAATGTTTGGTGGTGGCAGGCAGTCTTGCCGAGAAGGAGGAGGCGGCAATCTCGTGTGGGACAGTGCGAAGCAAGGTGTTTTCATGTGCAGGCTACCTTATAGGAACCACATCGACGCCTTCATCAACATCGACGTGTTGTGGCAAGGTAAAGTCACTGTACTCCCTCACCAAGGGTGTGAGGGCGGACCGCGTCACCGCTTGTGGCTGTATCAAGCAGCTGTCCGCATCTTTGGGCTCTGCACTCAAGAGCTCCAGTGTGTCCGCCCTTCTTGTCCTCTGCCGGCGCAGAGAGAGAGAGAGAGAGAGAGAGAGAGAGAGAGAGAGAGAGAGAGAGAGAGAGAGAGAGAGAGAGAGAAACTACTAAAAATAGTTCGCGCCAGCGCAGACTGTTTTCAATAGTTTTTTTTTTAGAGAGAGAGAGAGACTTGTGGAGCTTGCAATGGCTGTCAATATTTCAGAGAGCGTGGTAGAGCTCAAAGCTCAGCTTGACCAAGTACGGGACGTCGTACCTCGTGTGTAGAGTCTTATATCCTCTGAGATATAGACATTAGAAATGGTAGCAGCCTTGTCTGCGCAATATCAAGGGAAGGCCACATTACTTCCCACCTCAAAAAGTCAAAGATCATGAACTCATTACAAAGCTTGTCTAGTTTTAGCTAGGATTAGGATGTTGAAAAGTAAAAAATCTAGATTTCTCTCGTCAAGGGGGCCTCCAAGGAGAAAATTGACGTTGATGTGGATTTTAAGGCAAGATCCTTGGAGTTGAAGGTCCATATGGCAAGTACTATCGCCTGGGTGATTATCGTGTGGGTGTGTTGTGTATGTGTAAAGCTATCGTACATGAGAAATGTAGTGTCATTATTAGGCTTACTCGGATTAAAATTATTTTGAAGAAGCGGGAGAAGGGCACTTGGCAATATCTTCATGGGAGTGAAGAAAAGTCAGAGTTGTGGAGGGATCATAAAGAACCCGTGTCTAGGCTCATGCAAATAATGAGGAATTTTTTACGTTGTTGCGACTTTGTACTATAGAAATCCGAGAGCTTCATGGTAGGATAGGTGGTTTGGGGTCATGGTTAGATTCCATGGTAGTTCTAATGGTATAATTTAAGGTTTTTATATTCTGGTATGGAAGTGGATCCATTCACTTGATTGTTGATATAGTGGTCACAATTGGTAAAGAGAACTATTTTGGTATGGAAGTAGATCCATCAACTTGATTGGTCTAGAGAGTTGGCATCAATCTTCCCAGGCAAAATCATACAAATTTCCCTTTATGGTAGATTCTAGCCTAGGAAAGTTTTCCCATTAATCGGTATTTTTTACAATTTAACTCTATTTTTATGAATTATCCAAGGGAAAAAAGCCCAAAAAACTCAAATAAAATATTTTGTGCCTGCAATACTGATAGAATGCCACATGAGATGCTGCTTATAACAAAGCTCAATGTTTGTGAGAAAGTAGCTCGGTTTTTTCTTTGCTCGAGAATGTTCCCTCGTCATTTGGTAAGACTCAGTTAGCAGACCGGCCACAGTAGGGATCCAAAGAGGGGGCCATCTGCAAAAGATCCATGTGCAACAATGGGCTTAAAAGACCCTAAGGTTCAGCCCATTAAGACTTCCAAAATGCTAAGGTTCCAAAATTCAAAGGTGTGTGTTCAAAGGTCAAACATTGGGGGAATTGGATCCTTTGTGTGTGTCCCAAAAGACTTTAGCAATCCCTACATAGGAGGGGGCAAGCCTTGCTTGTAGGGGATGAGAGATAAAGTCACACACACACACACAAGCTCCTTTTACATGAAGGGAGTGAGGGACACATGTCAGCTCCCTAGCCCAGATGCCCACAAGGTGTATTCAAATCCTATTGGATGGCCTTGGAGGTGGACTAATGAGAATTAGGCTAGAGTAAATCTAGTTTAATCAATTTAAAAACACTTAATAAAAGAATCAATGGGAATTAAGCTCTCTAGAATACTATTGGACAGTCTCCCAAGGGGTCCAATGAGCATTCAGTAGCCCAATGGTTTGCCTGGTTCCTATTGGCCAGGAGGCAAAGGGTTCCAATGAGAGTTTAGTTGCATTTATTAATTACCTAAAGGGGGACACATGTCAGAAGGCTATCACTTATGCTGCTTAATTACCATTGGCTAAGCCTGGGGGAGCCCAATAGGATGCTAGTAAGAGCAAATAGCAAGAGGGGTCTACCAAGAGAGATAGGGGGCTGATTTTTCCAAGGCATTATCACACACACACTCACACAATCTCATGTGTGAAGTAAAGAAGACTCTCTATGCAAATCCAACCAAGAGCCAAGCTTCAATTCATGATCATCTCCTCTAGCTACCATGCTAATTACTAAGCTAAGCTATGCTAATATGAGTGATTATGTGAGGAGATGTACATCTTTCTCGTAAGAATACTCCTTCTTCATCGCAATCGACTTTCATACCCCGCTAGCTCTCACCATCTTTGAAGGTGTGCGAGATCTTGGGTTTGAGACCATGAGGAAATTGATGTTGTGTTTGATAAGTGTTTTTCTTAGTGCATGAAGTTTCCATCTTCATTGCAGTAGCTAGCATTGAAGGAACACAAGAAATTGTATTGTAAAATGTCTCTCTTGATGGGAGAAACCATCATACAAAGCCTTTTGGAGGGGGGACCGGCTCCATGAAAATCCGGTCCTCAACTGTTGTCAATTGCTTAATTTCTCTCTCTTTTGAAGATTTTTTCATGCTATCTAACTTGGTGTTATGCTTTTTGCTGCTATCTCCACCCAAGCACTCTTGTTAATCTCATTAGGAATCTATTCTAATGAAATGCTCACTATGTTTATGCTATTTTCCACTACACACAAGTAGCTTGGCCATTAAATGTTACATTGGTTTCAGAGCATAAGGTTTCTATTTTTCTACTCAAGAAGGGAGGTCCTCAAGCTAGCTATAAATGGTTGGTACTATTAACTGCATGTGAGTAAGTAGAATAGCGATTTTTCAGCTTTGCAGTGCGCCTACCTTTGTGCAGTTAACGGGGTATCACCGTCGAGAGATATGGTCTTAATAGTGGAGTCCTACGGGGCTTGCCTATGGCTTAACCACTATTGAGCTATTAGAATCTTGACAGGGGCCGGTGCTATTTTGGTGTTGAATGACCCTCTCTTCTATTCCTTGCAGTTAATGATATTTGAGCCACGGGTATAGTAGCTTGAGTGCTTTTTCTAAAGGGGTAAAGAGGAGTAGCAACTAGGGCTTGAAGTGCCAAAGTACACCCAAAAAGTTTACACCTAAAAGTTGTTAGAATGGCTGACAATAGTAAAGGGAGTGAAATTAATGTTGATAACTTTCTTTTTTCTAATGAGCAAGCTACTAGTGATGCCCCGATGCTTGTTAACTATCTGGTTTTTAGGCTTCAACAAGCCATGGGCAATCCATCCCTCCAAAGTGAAGTGCAACGGGAGATTCGTGCTCATGGGATTCTCCAAGCTCCCCACCATGACGAGAGAACACCTAGGAAGCCTCCTTGCGAGACTTGCAAAAGAGGTCTCTCTCAGATTCAGGAAGAAGAAGAGCATCCCTATGAAGGCCTCAGAAATTTTCTCCTTGATGACACATCTCCTTCTCAAAGGAGAATTCAAGAGCCTCCACCGAAGGAACAAGAAAGAAGTGAGTCTCCCGCCACCTCAGTGGAGATGGCTCCACGAAGACGGCGGGCTAAACGCTCTCCATCACCTCCAAAACGGAGAAGACCATCACATACTTCTCCACACCATATGTAATATTTAATGGCCTAAAAACTTGTGTGTAGTGGAAATTAGCATGAACATAGTGGGCATTTCACTAGAATAGATTCCTAATGAGAATTACAAGAGTGCTTGGGTGGAGAGAGCAACAAAAAGCATAACACCTAGTTAGATAGCATGAACAATACTTTCAAAAGAGAGAGAAATTACGCTATTGACAACAGTTGAGGACCGGATTTTCATGGAGCCGGTCCCCCCTCCAAAAGGCTTTGTATTATGATTTCTCCCATCAAGAGAGACATTGTACAATACAATTCTTTGTGTTCTTTCAAGACTAGCTAGTGCAATGAAGATGAAAGCTTCATGCACTAAGCAAAACACTTATCAAACACAACATCAATTATCCCCGGTCTCAAACCCGAGACCTCACACACCTTCGAAGATGGTGAGAGCTAGTAGGGTATGAGAGTAGATTGAGAGGAAGGATTAGTCTTACGAGAAAGATGTACATCTCCTCACATAATCACTCATATTAGCATAGCTTAGCTTAGTACTTAGCATGGAAGAGGAGATGAGCGTACATTGAAGCTTGGCTCTTGGTTGGATTTGCATCACAAAGCCAAGAGTTTTTGGTGTAGGCCTCCCTTCTCACAAGCTTGGAGTACGTGATAAGCTTTCTATTAACGCTTGAGAAGGAGAGAGAGTCTTCTTTACTTCACACATGAGATTGTGTGAGTGTGTGCGTGATAATGCCTTCCAAAAATTCAGCCCCCTCTCTCTCTTGGTCGACCCCTCTTGCTATTTTCTCATGCTCTACCCTCATTGGACCTCCCCAGGCCTAGCCAATGGTAATTAAGCAATATAAGTGATAGCCTTCTGACACGTGTCCCCCTTTCCCCTTTTGTAAGAGCTTTAGGTAATTTAATAATTCAACTAAACTCTCATTGGACCCCTTTGCCTCGTGGCCAATAGGAATCAGGCAAGCACTTGGGCTACTGAATTCTCATTGGACCCCTTGGGAGACTGTCCAATAGTCTTCTAGAGGACTTAATTCTCATTCGTTCTTTTATTAAGTGTTTTTAATTAATTAAACTAGATTTACTCTAGCCTAATTCTCATTGGTCCACCTCCAAGGCCATCCAATAGGAATTGGGTACACCTTGTGGGCATGTGGGCTAGGGAGCTGACATGTCTACCCCATTCCCTTTCTGTAAAGGGAGGTTGTGTGTGTGTGTGTGTGAATTTCTCTCTCATCCCCTACAAGCAAGGCTCGCCCCCTCCTAAGTAGGGATTTGTAAAGACTTTTTTGACACAAACAAAGCATCCAATTCCCCCATGGTTGACCTTTGGACACAACCTTTGAATTTTGGAACCTTAGCATTTTGGAAGTCTTAACACTAGAATGGTAACCTAACAGGACATAAAAGTGTCCTTTCAGGGTGTTGGGAAAAATTTCCAAAACCATAGTAGATCCACTCATTTTGAAAAATCCTTTCATGAGCTTATAGTTCAATAACTACTACATATGGAAAAAATGAGAAACTTGTAATTTTTCTCATCCCTTGGTCACTACAAGCCTCCAAAGTGGATGGACTAGTGCATTTTGCCCAAAACAACAATTTCTTATGGTTGAGTGCATATAAATAAGACTGGGGATGTTTGTAGGACATGAGATAAAATGCCTTCTTAACCTCAATGGGTTGGTGACCAAAACATATGGTTGCTTTTACCTCACTATGATTTTTTTGGTAAAAAAAAATAGGTACAAAAAAGTTGCATTTTTGCCATTCTACGGACCTATCCTCAAAGTTTCTATAGTCACGCTCAATCCAGATACTATATACATGTTTTCTTAGTTTCCTTTGGGACTTTGGATTCAAAAGGAGCCATGGAGCATGTCAAAATGATAATGGATCTCTTACAATTGGAACCTTGGGGGCAATGATAAAGTGCTAAGTACAGTAAACATGAAAAAACTGGGTTTAGCATTATGACCTCTAGAAACCCATAGAAACCACTCAATATCTAGCCAAGTTTGTAGTCTATGATTAGATATGGTTACTACCTACAAAATACACACAATTAGCCTAAGAAACTAGAAATATTGAGAAAGTTATACTTGCTACTCTAAAATGTATTGTATTCTTCAGCAATCAAAAACTCAACATTAAAATTTATGTTATACATTAAACTTACACAATCAAAATTGAATTTGGATATCAAGAAAGCCACCAAAAAAAATCATAAAAGTGCTAATTTTGGCCAAAAAATAGGATTATGCAATTCTTATAAATTGATCATAACTTTCAATATTAACACTTAGCTCTCTCCACAAGCATCAAAACATGTTGAGAACTATGAAGGCCTAACCTCTAGCCATCTAAACCTCACAAACATGAATTTTAGAGTAGTATAGTTGCCAGAAATTGAAAAAAGGCCAAAAACAGGACCCTTTTTTTCACACAGTTTAGGTTGAAAAATGTTGTGCAAGAGTAAGGTTAATGGTGAGATCGATACTCAAAAAAAAATACTAAGTTTTTTTCAGCTTATAAGGCAACTTTGTGGATATATAGAACCTAGAAATTCATTTTCATACTCTTCAAATAATTCAAGCAAAATGGTCACTTAACAGGACACAAAAGTGTCCAAGGACATAAAAGTGTCCTGTTACCATTCTAGTGTTAATGGGCTGAACCTTAGGGTCTTTTTAGCCTATTGTTGCACATGGATCTTTTGTAGATGTCCCCTCCTTTGGATCCCTATTTTCCCTTCTTTGGATCCCTACTGTGGCCCGTCTGCTAGCTTAACCAATATTCTAGCTTTTTCTCCCCTGGCACTTTTCCATATTAAATGATCAGTTTAACATGAGAAAATCATTTAGGAGAATCAGATATTGATTATTATGAAATTACCTCTCTCTTGAAATCATAGTCGTCCTCGACTATGGTGTAGAGAAGATAAATCATATTCATGAGTCCTTTTCTTAGTGGGTAGAGGATCCCTATGTTACCCTATGACATCAGTCCACAATGGACGACTAGTCCATTTGGTGCTTGAGAGCCTGAGGCTGCCGCAAGCATGCCTGCCCATTAGTCCTATCAATATTCCATAGTAGAGTGACAAGCTCTACTTGGTGTTTGGGAGACGTCGTCTCCACAAACTTGATCTAAGCATGCATACTACTTCGTTTTTTTTTGTGCACAATAAAGAAAAAGAGAGTCTTATAAGACAAAAACTTTGTTCATTTTTAACATTTTGTACATTTGCTTACTCTTGGGAAGCATTGTAAGCATTGACAAGGTTTAGGTTATCCTTTAATTAACACTAGAATGGTAACAGGACACTTTTATGTCCTTGGACAGTTTTGTGTCCTGTTAAGTGACCATTTTGCTTGAATTATTTGAAGAGTATGAAAATGAATTTCTAGGTGCTATATATCCACAAAGTTGCCTTATGAGCTGAAAAAAACTTAGCATTTTTTTTTGAGTATCGATCTCACCATAAACCTTACTCTTGCACAACATTTTTGAACCTAAACTGTGTGAAAAAACTAGTCCTGTTTTTGGCTTTTTTTCAATTTTTGGCAACTATACCACTCTAAACTTCACTTTTGTGAGGTTTGGATGACTAGAGGTTAGGCTTTCATAGTTCTCAACATGTTTTGATGCTTGTAGGGAGAGCTAAGTGTTAAAATTGAAAGTTATGACCAATTTACAAGAATTGCATAATCCTGTTTTTTGGCCAAAATTAGCACTTTTATGATTTTTTTGGTGGCTTTCTTGATATCCAAATTCAATTTTGATTGTGTAAGTTTAATGTATAACATAAAGCTAATCTTCCTTGAGTTTTGGGGGACCTAATATGCTATATAGCATAGTATATGATGATAGTTGAGTTTTTTGATTGCTGAAGAATACGATACATTTTAGAGTAGCAAGTATAACTTTCTCAATATTGCTAGTTTCTTAGGCCAATTGTGTGTATTTTGTAGGTAGTAACCATATCTAATCATAGAATACAAACTCGGCTAGATATTGAGTAGTTTTTATGGGTTTCTATAGGTCATAATGCTAAACCCAGTTTTTTCATGTTTGCTGTATTTAGCACTTTATCATTGCCCCCAAGGTTCCAATTGTAAGAGATCCATTATCCTTTTGACATGCTCCATGGCTCCTTTTGAATCCAGAGGCCCAAAGGGAATGAAGAAAACATGTATATAGTATCTATATTGAGCGTGACTATAGAAACTTTGATGATAGGTCCGCAAAATGGCAAAAATGCAACTTTTTTGTACCTATTTTTTTTGCCCACAAAAAAAGTGAGGTAAAAGCAACCATATGTTTTGGTCACCAACCCATTGAAGTTAACGAGGCATTTTATCTCATGATCTACAAAAATCTCCACTCTTATTTATATGCAATCAACCGTAAGAAATTGCTGTTTTGAGCAAAATGCAATGGTCCATCAACTTTGGAGGCTTGTAGTGACCAAGGGATGATAAAACTTACAGGTTTCTCATTTTTTCCATATGTAGTAGTTATTGAACTATAAGCTCATGAAAGGATATTTCAAAATGAGTGGATCTACTATGGTTTTGGATTTTTTTCCCAAAACCCTGAAAGGACACTTTTATGTCCTATTAGGTTACCATTCTAGTGTTAATTGTATGCCTTGCATCCATCTAGCATCTTCAAAAGGATAATTCTTAAAGTTAATAAGATATCGCCGGATAGTCTTACCGCCTCTTAGTACCTTGTCTTCATGTTGGAGAATGGGCTCGGGCTGCAACACCTCCTCTTGGTCCTCGATCTCCGGTGGGTCTTCAATAGTTGGTTCTTGAGGTGGCTCTACTTTGTAAGGCTTTAATAGCCTCACATGGAAAGAATTGTGTATGAGCCAATGATTGGGCAACTTGAGATGATAGGCCATCTGATTGATTGGCCTAAGAATCTGGAAGGGACCATAGTACCTTTTTGCTAGTTTAGCATAGTATTTTTGGTGTCCCATAGGATTCTTGCCCGTCGTGTGCCTTAATCGAGCCTTGGGGAACTTTAACAAGACCCAATCATTTTCTTTAAAGGCTTGGGCCCTTCTGTGCTTGTCAGTAGCAGCCTTTTGCCTTTGTTGTCAGATAGAGATAGCGTCCTTAATCTTTTGAAAAGATTCTTGTAGGTCTCGGCTATACTCATCTGCAGCGAAGATCTTCCCATGTACCTTAAGTAGCAAGAGACTTTTTTATCTTCCCTGAATTACCTCGAAAGGTGCTTTTCCCGTGGAAGTATGTACAGTGTTATTGTAAGCATACTCCACTAAGGGTAAGTACTTCTCCCATTGGGATCTTTGATCTACTTCCGTTACATAGGCTTTTAGTAGATCGAGAATTGTTAGGTTAGCTATTTCACTTTAGCCATCCGTTTGTGGATGATAGGCCGAAGAGAAGTTTAGCCTTGTCCCTAAATTCTCAAAGAGACCCTTCAAAAATTACTGGTCATTCTAGGATCTCTATCCGACACTATGGACATTGGCAAGCCATGGTACTTGAAAATTTGTGAAATGAAGAGGGTTTCCATTTGATGGGTTTTGATAGTCTTTTTGACAGGTATAAAATGAGCTTGTTTACGGAACCTGTTTACTATCGTCCATATTCCCGTATTTCCATGGATAGACTTAGTCAATCCATGGATATTCTCTCCCATGGTGAATTAGGGATTGGCAAGGGTTGAAGCAATCCAAGTTGCTTCCCTCTATCAAATTTTGTCTTTTGGCATACCACACATTTAGAAACATACTCTTGTATGTTCACTTTCATGGTAGGCCAATAGAAATATTTTCAATTCCCTTTAAGGTAGACTGAATCCCTCTATGCCCCGCATAAGGTGGAGCATGAGATTCATACATTACTTTCTCACATAGTGAGTTAGTAACACATAGTCTATTGCCATAGAGAAGATAACCATCTTGTAAAGTAAATGGTTCTTCTTTCTTCCCTAATGCAAGGGCTGAAATCACATCTCTAAAGTCGGGATCAATAGCATACTCATCTATCATTGAAGATAGATCATTGTGAGTTGCTATGGAAACCGCATTCACTCTCGGCCATCTTGAGAGTGCATCAGCTACTTGATTTTTCTTGCCAACAATGTGAGCAATATGAAAATGAAATTGTGAAAGGAAATTTTCCCACCTCATTTGTTTGTCGGAGAGCTTCGTCTGCGTCATGAAGTACTTAAGACTTTGGTGATCCGTTCGTAGAATGAAAGGAGTCCCCAATAAATAGTGCTTCCATGAGTCTAAGGCACGTAGAACTACAAGTAGTTCCTTTTCATGTATTTCTAGAGCTTGCTCAACAGGGTCGAGCCTTCGAATTTCATAGCCTATGGCGTGCCCTTCTTGAAGCAAAACAGCTCCAAGGCAATCACCACAAGTATCACATTGGACCTCAAATGGTTTTGAGAGATCCGGTAGTGTAAGGACAGGTTGAGAGATAAGCTTTTCAAAAGAATTGTTCTCCTTAGCAGACCATGTGTACCTAACGCTTTTCTTTGTTAGGTCATGTAATGGTCCCGCAATTTGTGATAACTTTTCTATGAAGCGTCTATAGTATGCACACATACCTATAAAGCTTCTTAGTTCATGAAGATTCTTTGGTTTAGGCCATCCTTTTATTACCTCTAACTTTGATGGATCCATTTGGATGCCATCTTGAGAGATAATGTGACTTAAATATTGAATCTCTTGCAAGAAAAATTCACTTTTCTTTCGATTAACATAAAGTTTATTCTCTCTTAAAACTTGAAATATTACCTGGAGGTGTTGCTTGTGTCCGTCTAATGAATTAGAGTAGATGATAATATCCTTTTGGTTGCTTTTATTTTCTTTTGTTAAAGCATTACGTTCATTTTGAGAATCTTTAACAAAAATCATTTACACGGAAATAGAGCTCTTTATTGACTTGTTGAAAGCTGGTGTATGTACAATGGGGATAGTGTTACCCATTTCCTTAGCATCTATATACATGTCTTTTTCCCTGAACTTAAAGGAGATTCTCCTTTCAGGGAATTTAACATTAGCAGCCAGGCGATCAAACCATGGTGCCCCTAGGATTACATCCTCATGCTTGAGAGGAGAGATAAAGAAGTCCTCTTTGTCCACATAGCTTTGGACATGAAGCCTCAATTTCCCGATTAAGGGAGTGACTGCAGCTTCTTGCCCCTTCAAAGCACTGTCTGCCGGGTAGAACATCTCCCATCTCAAAGGCTTGTATGCCTAGCTTGGTGGCCAACTCTATAGATATAAAATTGTGAGTAAAACCAAGGTCAAAGAGAATAAAAGCATCATGTTCTCTTACCTTTCCCCAAGAATGGCATAGAGGAGATCCTTTGTGGTGAGTTTGGTGAGTCTCATCCTCTTGGATTTCAACCAAGGTAGCTCTAGGAGGATCTTGGCGGTTGTTCTTTTGGGGACAAGTGCGGTACGCATGCCCTTGCTTGCCGCACTTGAAACACCAGTTATCCTTGCGATAATGCTCAAGCTCTTCAAGAGAGAGTTTTTTTTTACCTTTGTAAACTCCCTTCTCTTTAGCTTTGTTGGAGTTGCCCTTAGGAGACTTTTGGACATTGTCCTTCCCTTAGGTTCGTTGGAACCCTTTTTTTCTGAGGGCTTATTATTTCTTTTAGCCCCCGTTTGGAAATTGATTCGAGAGGCCACCATAGTATGGTGTATTACCGCCGATATGGTACGTGGCCTTTGGGAGTTGACATACTCCGCCATTTCTTCGGTTAATCCCGAACAAAATTTTTGCTTTTCCTCTCAAAAATCCAAATTTTTGAAGACAATGGCTTTCAGTTGTAGGTCCCAAAACTTGTCTACATATTTGTGGATGGATTCATAGGGAGAGAGATTTAAGCTTCGCCATTGGGTGAGTACTTTGTCTTTGGCATCGGTGACCAAAAATTACTTCATAATGGAAGCTCTTAGAGATTTCTTAGAGCTCGTAGGCTAGACCACCATTGCCTGGCGGACTTTTGAAAGTGCATAGCTACATGGAGTAGCTTCGAGGACTCCGTGAAGCCCTCATCTCCAAACGCCACATCAAACTGTTGGATAAAGGCCAAGACTTTGTCCGTATCACCAAAGGTGCCATCATAGGTAAGGAAAGAGATGCTCTTCCCTCCTTCTTTGAGCTTATTCAGCTTGGATGACCTCTTACATGCGGCATAGGATTTTCTATGGCCTCTTCTTTTTGATGGTTTGAAGGTTGCACCATCACTTTCTATAGAAGGTGGAGAAGAGGGTGACCTCTTTCTTGCCTTTTTCTTGTCTTGATCTTCACCGTCTTCACCATCACTTTCATAAGAGGAAGAGGATGAAGAATATGGAGAAGATGGAGAAGAGGGTGTCTTGATCTTCGTCGTCTTCACCATCACTTTCATAAGAAGAAGAGGATGAAGAAGATGGAGAAGCGGGTGTCCTCTTTCTCGCCTTTTTCTTCTCTTGTATTTTATCATCCCTCTTTGACCCAAAATAGTCACCCACAAGACGCATTGTTTGCAAAATTGACAAGCGTAAAATTGACAATTGTACACATCATAGGCAAAATGAATTGATTGGCAAATGTAATAATGACAATTGTACAACATCATAGGCATAAAGAATTGATTGGAAAAATGAACTCCGGTGACAAATGTAATAATATACATGGTTCAAAAAGACGTATAAAATCCATCTCGTGATATATAAGCTATGAGAAACCCTAAACTAATGCTATCTAGCTACGGCTAAACTGACGTCGTCTAGTCAGACGTCTCATCGCGTCCAAGCGGCGTATCTGTCGGATTCTGCAAAAAAAGACAATAAGACAGCTTTCACTAAGTATAAACATATAACGACATTTATAAAACAATACAAAAAATAGAAAAGAGTAAACCCTAATACTAACCATGACGCCGCGAGAACTGAGAATGTCCATCAGGGCGTTTAAGCCCTTTCTGCTTGCGTACTCGCGCTCGTACGGTGTGGGATCACGTCCTCTCATCGACCACTGTCAAAACATACAAAGATTTCATTATGTTAGAATTAAAAAACTCATAAACCCTAAACTATCGAACATAAAGAGCAATGCGAAAACACTTATAAAATCAGCCTCAAATGATGCCCATCCACCGCTCCCCAAGTGGTGCGAGCTCCGCTCCCTGCCTCTACTCGCGCTTTGGCTGCATCCTTTTGTTGCTTCCACTTGTCGGGATTGTCGCTCCTGCTTTCTTCGCATTCTTCCAATCTTCTTTGGCCAGCCAATCTGGCCTGTTCCACCCATGCTTGATTGATTTTTGCACTTCGGAACGCTTGTGTTTGCAGTATTCGCGCATTCGAATCTTCATCAGGTCTTCATTGAAGCACTGATCGCGTGTTGGAACGGGAAACTCATCACGAAGTATGCTGATGAATCTGTTTTTTAAATCACTTGGTACTTCACTCCATTTTTTTAGTATGTAGTGTCTAAACAGCTGAGAGCAAAGACCACGCATGCGCGAGATCACCTTCTTGCCGTCATCATCCATGATGATGCCGCCGCTGAAGTCGACGGAGTAAGGCAAGCCCTCTGGCCGGTGACGCGTGAACCTGGGTGTCCCGGTAGGGGTCTCTAGCGGCGTGTCGATGGGGGTACGGACGTCATGTGTCTCCACCGGCGTCTGGGCCCCGAAGCGAGGAGTGTCGCGTGGGGTGGCTCCTGGCGGAGTAGGTAGAGGTGTGTAGCTGCTAGGAACAGTCAGCCGTGCAAAACCTGGCGTAGATGGCAATGCTCTGGCTGGTGTGGGGGCGGGCAAAGAAGGGGAGGGTAAAGAGCCTCGTTGAACATGAGGCGGTGTCGAGGCATCGGTGGCGGAATCCCCACAACAACCGCCAACACCACCACTAGAGCGCCGGTGTCTAGACGAGTGTGAAGCTCGTCTCGTCGACACCGAAGCTTCGGAGCGCGCCGAATGCTTCGAAAGAGAGGGAGATGTGGATGGAGTAGGAACGCGCGATGATGCGCCAGAGCGATGACGCTGCACGTACCACTGTCTCTGCTGCGGTGACAAAGAAGAAAGAAACTCCTCATCATCCATACCTGCATTAAACACACGAATATTTAAACTTAATATTGAATGAATAGAGTAGACAATGACGCAAAGACCATTAAATACAATGACGTAATGACGCATATAAATACAATGACGCAATGAATTGGAGTGATAGAAGAGGCAAGTCGAAAACTCAGAATTTTCAATCAAAAGATGTGAGCGCGAGTAGAAAAGAGCGTTATACACCATGGAAGGTACTTAGAGAGCCAGAGCTTTTACAACACGGAGCAAAATTGTTCAAATACAATATTTGTGGCTTTAAGAGATCGCTCTCTCATCCTCGCATAACTCATCATAACTTCCTATATCTATATAGAGTTCTCCGTTTAAACACATATCCTCTGTTTCATTTTGTAGCTCCTCTCAATGCACCCCATATAGAGTAGTAGCATCTTGATGCTCGTCTGGCACCACCGCAGCGGCTTCTGATTGAGCATCTTCTCTGATCTCCACCATTGATTCCGTTGTGATTGGCACATGGTAGCCTTCATACGTCCTTGCACTACGAGGGGCTACCTCTATGACGTACCAGAAGTTTGATGTAGACTTTGTAGGATGAAATATTACCTGCCAGAGCCACATAACTTACATGAGAGCTTTCAAGCACATAAGTACTTGTAAAAGGGGGATGTTAACTATTTACATACTTACTTGTTCACAATGCTTGGGTAGTACGAAAGTGTCTCTTTGGTCAGTCCATTTCTTAGTAGAATCCACCTCAAGAAAACCAGACTCTCCTCTACGCACAGTAGCGTTACGACCCTCCATGATTATCTTGAACCATTGCACGTCGAACAAGTCGACAAAAAATCCTCTGTAATCGATCCTCAAAATCTCTTCTAGCATGCCGAAGTAAGTGAGTTCCGCCACCACAGGATCTGCATCAGAGGAACGTCGTCGACTAGACTGTTCAAATTTTGCCATGATTCCACAATCTTGAGTAAAACGCTTTTTTTCGATCCGTTCCACCCTAAAATGTCGACCTTTACACCATGCTGCTGTGTATGACTTATACTACAACGAACAAAGATTATGAGTGGCTGTTCAAACGTTTAGAAATAAAGTCACTAGCTAGTCGTACATTGCAAACTTACCTTGGTCGCGCAACCCCGAGAGTACTCCCACTCTTCCTCAGTCACTTCGTCACCGCATTGTTGTGCACTTTTCAATTGGTTGTGCAACCATCTTAAGCTCATGAATGTTGGTAGGCTCTCCAGAACCGTCGGATAGTGCATCGGTGGTCGTCTTCCCCGTCTCCACTCGATTCGTGCCCTTTGTCGCTCTTGCTTTGCATCCTCATATTGTGAAATACACTTTTGCATCACTGGATTGTGAAGCATGCAAAATCGGTTGATTTTAGCCTCTAGATCTCCCGTCATCTTCTTCTCAACACCGAGATTGCACATGACAATCCCAGATATGCTCTCATCATCTATGGTTCGCCATAGCGTGTCCCGGGCTTTATCAAATCCGTCTAGCCACTCTCCAATGTACACTAGGGACTCTGATACCAACCAACCTTCTGCCATGCTACCCTCCGGACGTACCTTTTGACGCACATATCCCTTAAGCGTTTTCATGCAACGTTCTAAGAAGAACATCCATCTGGAATGAACTGTGCCAGCTATTTCCACCTCATCAACTATGTGAACAAGAAGATGCACCTGAATGGTTAGCATGGTAGTAGGAAAATATTTCTCAAACATGCACACAAGCTCCGTAGCATTTAGTTTGGCGAATGGTATGGAGTCTAAGTTGATCTCCTTTTGTGAGATCCATTGCACCAGCTTTGCAAGTTTGTAGATTGTGTTACGGATGTCGAGAGACAAACATCCCTCAATGGCAACCGGTAAAATAAACTGTAAAGTATGTGCAGCAATGATATTAAAGTCCACATTTTATGCAATGATATTAAAGTCCACTATGAGCATACCTGACACATTTTATGCCAATCGTGTGACTTCAAACCGGTAAGCTTTCCTTCTTTAGTAAAACACGTTCGGAGCGAGTGCATTACGCCAGTGGGGGTCCGCAAAGATCGAATGGTCTCTTTTACTTTGCGTTCTTGGGCTCCTGTGAAAATCCATGGTGCTTTAGGGAGTTTTATCGATCCATCAGACGCTGTTTGTGGCCAATATTGCTCCATACGATCCACATTTCTAAGGTCAACTCTGGATCCCAAAGTATCTTTCTTGCCGGTCAGATGGTCCCATAGTAGATTACCCACATTCTTGAATATGTGCATTGGATCGAGCAAGTGATTGATCATGAGTCGGGGCCAGTATGGTAACTCATACCATAGAGATAGTCTCTTTATCCCTGGAGGCAATCCGTCATCGCACATCTCCTTCTGCTTTAACCATGCTTGTGCAGACATCCTTGGTGGCTCTCTTCCCAAAAAGCCGTCGCGTAACACATGATTCTCTGGAAGATACGCTTGATGACCTTCGTAGATTTGCTTCTTCAGTGAGGGCGCCCTATGTGCATTCAGTCTAGGTCCACATGTGACACATGCTCTGTATCCGCTTGTTTGAAGCCCTCCATGTATACACATGATAATAGATCAACTATGGGAAAAAACAAGATTTACAGTGTCTGAGTGAGGAGTGTCAATAGATCACCTGAGCATTCTGCTAGCCCGGGATAGTCATGCATGGTCCACATTAGAATGCCTCTGATCAAAGCATTCCGGCGTCCTGTGTGTCGGCTCATATCCACCACCTCTATGCCAATCCACAATTGTTGTAGCTCTTCAATAGTGGACGAAGATACACATCCATATTCTCCACTTTATATCGCCCTGGCACAATCAAGCTTAGCCATAGGTGCCCCTTCTTCGTAGTCAACCACAGGGGAATGTTGTAGCTGACGATGACAACGGGCCATACACTGTAAGATGTTGATCTTTGACCAAATGGATTTACGCCATCCATAGCCAGGCCTAAGCGCCAATTTCGAGCTTCCCTGGAAAAATCCGACCATGTTCCATCTATATGTTTCCAGGCTGCACAATCTGCAGGAATTCGTAGCACACCATCTGAAGATTTATTCTCCCCATGCCATGATGCTAGGGCGGCCATGGACTTACATTCGAAGAAATGCTTGATGCGAGGAAGCAAAGGAAAATGTCGCAAAACCTTTTGTGGAATTTTTGTCCCGTGGAGATCTACTCGATATCTTTCGGAATCACATTTCGGGCACTTCTCCATGTCTATGTATTCCCCTCTGAAAAGAATGCAGTCATTAGGACAAAGCGTGGATAGAATTGTAATCCATCCCCAAGTTTCGCAAAATCTTTCTTGCTTCATCTCGGGAATCTGGCATCACATTGTCAGCTGGTAGTATGTGCTCTTTAATCAATCTACACAACATAAAAATACGATACAGTCGTGTAAAAATCTATCAGATCATTATACATTTAGAGTTTTATTAAAGTAAACTAATTGTAATAGATCACCTGAAAAGCGCTGTGACGCTAGTGTCACTCCATCCAAACTTTGCCTGCATGTTGAGAAGAACCAGGAGTTCTTTCAATCTAGACATACGTGCTCCATTATACAATGGCATATCGGCTTCACTTTTCATATCATCATAGATAAGCCTTTTTGAATCCATGATCGTCTCGATCATTTCATCAATCTCGGGCTCAAACATTGCCTCGTTGGGAATGTGCTCTGCATGATCATCCCCCGAGCTGTCAGAGGCTACATCTTGTGGCCTCACATATGCTGCTTGACCAAAGCGCCTACGAACACGTCTATTGGGTTGCAAGATTGCTGCTTGTTGGCCAGTGTCAGAGTCCGACGAGTTATAATTGGGAACAACTCGATCTATAATAGATGGATCGAACTCGCCAAATTCGCGAACGTGATGCAAAGAAACATGTCTTGTCTGTCGCACAGCATGCTTGCATTGATTACAAGGACATAAGACCCTCGTTGAGAGATAGGTGTTTCGGTTGGACGGTCCCACATTCTCGTCACTACTCATAATGAGGATAAAAATCTTATAACCTGGACAACAAATTTAATATTCTATTGGCATTCTTCGTCTTATCTCTCTCTCTCTCTCTCTCTCTCTCTCTCTCTCTCTCTCTCTCTCTCTCTCTCTCTCTCTCTCTCTCTTTACCTCACATTCTCTAGTCATGTCCAATCCCCGCACACCTCGGTCTAGAGGTGCACGGAGATCAGAACCACCGGGTTATAATCTCGTCTTTATTGGTCAATACCTATATTTGTGGGTACAAGAAATCTACAGACCCACGTCTACATGATACTGCATGTAGTGGACAAAACCCCTTTGCCTCTTCTCTAGCTGTAGCACTTCACAACATCTTAACATCTTTTCACAGTAGATCTTTTCACTGTTCGTCTAACTCTAAACCCTAAACCCTAAACCGTAAGTAATTCTTGCGTGGACTTGATCTAACGTAAATAAACGTAAATCTAACTAAAAATAAACCTAAATCTAATTTAACGTAAGTCTACATCTAACCTAATCTTTAACGTCTTTTGGGATAGTTTCCTACGACGTTAAAACTCTCTTCTTCTTATGTGTGTGTGTGTGTGTGTGTGGGTAAACCTAAATAAACCTAAATAAACCTAAATAAACCTAAGTTTAATCTAATATAACATAAATCTAAATCTAACATAAATTATGTTATATTAAAAACAAAGAACTAAACTAACAGGGATTATAAGAACCTTAAAACTGATTTAACACATAATTTTTCACATAACTCGGCAAGAGTTGGCATTCTCATCACTAAAGATGTGAGAGTTAACTTCTGGCGGTGACGCTGCCTCATCTCCATCCACATCTGACGACAGCAATTGGCCCTTTAGACCGTTCTTGCTCTTGTTACTAACTTTGAAGTTGCTGTTGAATGACTAGAGGTTGTCTAGATGGTCATTGTGTCGGGGATGTAGTGACTCTTGCCGCCCTGAAGATCCACCTTCTTCCCTATCTTCTGAAGACATTTCACCAGTACTTTTGGATCGACGGAGCCCACCATGAGTGAAGGTAGCAATACCCTATATTCCATTGAGGGCTTTCTTCACCCGCTTCATGCAGGCATCGCTGTCTATGGAGACCTAAATCGAATCTAACATAACGTAAATCTAAATCTAGCGTAAATAAACTTAAATCTAATTAAAAATAAACCTAAATCTAATCTAATTTAACTTAAATAAACCTAAATCTAATTTAACGTAAGTCTACATCTAACCTAATCTTTAACGTCTTTTAGGATAGTTTCCTACGACGTTATAACTCTCTTCTTCTTGTGTGTGTGTGCGTGTGTGGATGTGTGTGCTAATAAAAAGAGATAAATGGTATAACCTTTCTATCACCCATGCCAAGTATGATAGATTGGTTATGCCATTTCCCCTTTGAATAATAGGTCTTGAGTTCAACTCCTCGTCGGCTAGATCTTTGGGTCTTTTAATTTTAATTAGTTTCCTACGACGTTAAATTAGTTTCTCTCTCTTTCTCTCTCAATGTGTGTGCGTTTTTTTGTTTATGCATGTTTTCTCTCTCTTTTCCTCTCTCAATGTGTGCGTTTTTTGTTTATGCATGTTCTCTCTCTCTTTTCCTCTCTCAATGTGTGCATTTTTTGTTTATGCATGCTCTCTCTCTCTCTTTTTCTCTCTCAATGTGTGTGTGCATTCGTTGTTTATGTATGTGTGTGTGCATTTTTTTTTATGTTTGTCCTCTCTCTCTCTCTCTCTCTCTCTCTCTCTCTCTCTCTCTCTCTCTCTCAAAAACACTATGTGTGTGTGTGTGTGAGAGAGAGAGAGAGAGGGAGAGAGAAAGAGGGGAAGGGAACATGAGAGTGAGGAGAGGGAAGGAGCATACCTGGCTCTCCTTCCTCTGCTCGTGTGTGTGTGTATGTGTGTGTGTGTGGAGAAGAAAGAGAGAGAGAGAGAGAGAGAGGGAGAGCGTTACCTGCTCCTTGCTTGAGGGCGCCAAAAAACTCAGATCTGAGATCTGAGTTTTTGGGCGCTCTCTGTTATTTTTTTAGCCCAGCCGGCGTCGCTATGAGCGTCGCAAATTTACAAGTAAATTTGCGACGCTCATAGCGACGCCGGGAAATTTTTTTTTGAGCGTCGCTGTGTGAGCGTCGCTAATATGAATAGCCTCTTGTAGTGAAAAATTGGCACATGCAAGAAAGAGGAAGACAAAAAAAATATCAAGCCTTGTTTAGGTTATGGTAAGTAGTGGTCACATGGATAAGTATAGTGAACAATGTATGGATGTACATATGTATGACTTATGCCATTTACATAGTCTTTTTTTATGTTTTTAGAACAAAGATTCTTTGAAAAAGAGGAATGAAGCACAATCCTTTGGTGGGAGAAAGGTGTGTACTTGATAAAATCTAAATTTGGTGATTAAATACATAAATTAATTAACATGTATTTTGATATGTAGGTCTTACGTGATATCTCCAACCAAACTCGTCCTACTCTCCAAAGAAAAACCCCTCTAGTTGTGAGTGAAAGAAATAATATGAAATGTTTATGCTCTATAATATACTGTAATTGGTAATGTTGTGGTTTTTCATGTGTGTAGACTATCAAAGCAACTAGATCTTGTAGGGTTATTCATAAACCATCAAGATACAATGATAGTTGTGAAAAAGAGGTGATTTATTGATCAAGAATAGTGAATGTTGATCATGTTAATTGAGCTTATTACATGCATGCACTTTAAGTGAATGGTTAGGTTTTGCATCTTTTTTTTGGTTGATTAAGGTGGTGATTGGCACCCTACTAAGCAATGATCAAATGGAAGAGATGGCAATGAGCGATATGAATGTGGATGACATTGACGATATGTATGGTTGTTTGCGGGTCACCACGACGGACGTCCATAGCATAGCCTTCCGGCATCAACATAAATATCAATACCAGGGAAGCGACTCAGATGAGGCATGGAAACTCACTAGGCTGTCAATCCTAATGAAGTGAACTCGAAGAGATGCAACTACTAACTCTACAAGCAAATCAAACCACTAAAGCCAAGTAATCTACCTATGTCCTTCTATAGAGCTCTACAGTCATCACGCCTGTTTACCATGCAAACCATATTGGATTGGCATGAAACTTGAAGGGAAGCTACAGGGGCCTATCAGGAGCATATCCTATCACTGTCACAGCATTCTGGATGGGTACACGGATCGCGATCGTTCGTCCCAAAGTACGCAAAAACAGTAAACGGACGATCCTAAAGGGTAGTTTTTGGGTCGTCCCTAAATCCTCTCCCATGGTCAAAACAACATAAAATATGCAAATAAACACTGAAAGTAGTGATTTGAGGCCACAACGATTGTGTTTGATACCCACACCAAATCTTGAATTCTTACACTTGAATGAAAGAGCAAAGTAAGAAGAACACAATGCAATAAAAAAAACTGAATTTGGATTACCATAGCCACAATAGCGATGATTACAAGTTGGAGCCAAGAGGTCGCTCCCTGTGCGTATAGCAATAGTCACTTATCTTCAAAAAATAATCTCCCTTTCACACTAACCTTAGTGTATTATATACCTAGGGCTTTCTCTCGGGGGGTGCACTATGTATTCATGTTAATGTATAACGTGAGTTCAAAAGGAGGGGTTTTAAAATGCAAAAAATTTAGGCAATTTAATAGAGATACATTAAAATAAGGGGTTTTTATATCCAATTTTGAAAAAAATTCATAAAATAAGGGGTCATTTTATTAATTTAGACATGTTAAAAGAGGGGTTTCTTTAGTACCCCACGAACGCATGTTATATAAGGGGATACTGAATGGTGAATCCCCCGAGGGCTTTCTAAAGTGGCTGGCGGCCAACTTCTCATGGACCTTTACATACATCATTGAAAAAATTACATCTTTGATTTAGACTTGACATAGACAATTGACATTAGGCTTTTACAGGGTTTGATGTATTAAACATTGGAAAAATATTGTGACCACATGAAAACTTTGGCCGGCTGACCCAAAGGGCGCCTTGGCTAGGTGGACACTTGTATGTTGTTATCACCTCCAAACACTCCCCACTTCCTAGCTCGTGTTGTCCCTTGAGACGACCATTTGTAGGTCTTCTTGTTGATGACACTCCCCCCTTCCTTGACTGAGTTATATCTGGCATGTTTTGCTTGTTCAAATGGGGTTGCCCATTTTCCTTTGATTGATGAACATGTGTTCTTTGTGATTTAGATGTTGTGGACGAGGGATTTGTGTATGTTGTTGCACATCTTGCTTTACCTTTCCATTTGTGCAGTTGGTCAATGATACCTGCTTCTTTGGATACTTGCCTCTTGGTATAGTTGACTTTTTATTGGAGCTCGTATCTCAAAATGTTTGAGACTTTGACATGTGTGCACTGGCATCTCCAATTTGATTTTCTTTGCCACTTTGTCGATAGAGCTTTGTTGGTATCTTTGAAGATAAGAGCTTCTCTTGTCGAAGCGTAGTTGAGAAAAATGTGGCCCCACTTTATCTCTTTGAAGATCGTGTAACAAATTCTTTATTGGTTTCATTTGATGGAAGGAATATATACAATAGAATAGTGATGGGTGTTTCTAAATAAGGGTCTAGAACCTGAATGACCAAAGAGAAAAACCCAGTGGGAAAAAATGTCTTTGGTATACGCTCTTATTGGGGTTGAACACTTAGAAGTTGAGTAACTATTCATGCAAGGTGAGTGCTTGGGAGAAATAAAGTAAGAGTACGTAATGCAAGTGCCAATTATGGGACACTCTATATGGACACAAGAGTTCTTTCAAGAAAATCATGCGGTGTGAAAAATGAGTTGTTGAGTGCTTCAAGGAACAAATGTAGCACATGTGATATCCAAGGACATCTCAATAGCTTCCACATTTCCAAGAAGGGTTTTTGATGTTGAAGCTTCTCCACACATTACTCACTATGCATAGTGCGTGAGTGTCTTTTGGACTCTCTTCTTCACTTTACCAAACTTAAAATACATAGACTTGGACTCTTATGCTCACCTATACCAACATGAGCGACACAACATAAATATGCTCAACTCCTCCACCTTGAGCGGTACCTAGAATAGCTAAAACTCTTAGACCACAGAGAATATTACTTGAAGCTTTGGGACTAATGCCTTGCTCATTTAGTGGCTCAACTGCCCGACTCTTGACTTTTATGCCATGTAATTTTAATGGCGACATGGACTTACCTATTTATGGCTTGAAACCCAATGCCATAAGTTCTTGAGATTAAGGCCTCTATCATTTCTTTGGTCTTTGGATGCCACCATCTTTTCAAGTAAGTTGGCATACTTTGACTCCTCTAGCTTCTTTTGTTGCATCAGATGTTCCGTAAGGAGGCCGCATTGTTGTACCTTTACTTTTTCTTCTTTATGAGGAGCCTGAGTTTTCAACAGTGGTTTTGGGACCCACTTTGTTCTTGCTTCATGAGTTGCTCCCTTGACTTGATGGACACTAGGCTTTTGTATCCATACTCGGCTATTACCATTGTAAAAGCCTTGTTTTGTAGTAGAAGACAAGGGATCCATTTTGAGGTTGTTTCTCCCTTGGTTGTGCTTAGTCTCCATTGGCTCTTTGTTGTTGTTAATTGTCTTTGTGTGGTGGGTCCTTTGGTACTTGGTTGGTCTTAGTGGCTCTAGGTTGAGTAACTACTTTGCGTAACCATATTTGGGTGTTACCTTCATAGAATCCTTGTGCTTCAAGTAGCTTGACGGGAACCATTCTATTCTTTGTCTTCATTTTTCCTTATTGGGTAGCTTGATAAATCTCTGACTTTGGTACCCATATTTGTTGTATTGTTTGCTTCTTTGAAGCTCTTTTCTTAATTTTGCTTCTTCTTTCTCCTAGTTGAGTTGGTTGTCTTGCGTTGAAAGCTCGGCTTGTTCATTGTGGGGTTTCTTTGTAAGGGTGAGAAGTTCCATGCCGTTACCTTGGGCTTTTTGGCCCAAACATCATTTGAGCCACCCACCCTGTCGCCTTTTTTTGTTGAGATTGTTCTTGACAGTGTATCCAAATTGGATCTTTGATTTTAATGTGTTCCTTGGATACCAACACCTGCTTGACCTTTCTTTGCTTCTTTTGGAGACTTTGCTGGGATGGAGATTTAGGTTGCAAAACCTTTTGTTTAGGGATCCATTGCATTGTTGAAGCTTTTGTTCTTGACGTAGAGGCTTTTCTTGAGCTTTGATGTGGGTTTGTCGAAGGTAAAACAGACTTGCGAGGATGATCTTCTTCAATGTTTAGTTTGGCCTTAGCTTTTTCTGCTGCAGATGGTTGTGTCTTTTTTGTTGATGTCTCTTGGACTGTCTTTGTTGGTTGTTGATGCTTTTTGTTTTTTCCCAAAGAAGATATTCTTCCAACTCTTTGTTAGGACTAGAATTTCTTTGATGTGATGTAAGTCAACTATGTTGAAGTTGTCTTTGAACTCCCCATGACTCAACTTGAGTAGTGCCTCCGCTATGCCAAAACTTGGGATTGGTGTTTTGGCACTGGTGTATACTCTTTCCTCCACTTATTTAATTGTCGGATTTCCCATCATTATCCAAGTGCCATATGACATTATATTCTTAGTAGCATAAGGATCAATTGCGGCCGAACATGTAACGTTGAGCTCTGTTTGTCCAAATAAATTGAATTTGATCAATGTGGGATATTTTTCATCTTTGGATTCTTCCTCATTCTTCCTTTGATCTTGAGTTTGTAGAACATCTGTTGATGTGGAGCTTTGCACATCTGATTCTTCTTATACTTTCAACTCTGCATCATTTGAAGTTAGTTTCTTTGGAGTAGATGTTGTTGACTCTTCAAGTATGTCAAAGATGACATCTCCACATGGTTGTATTGCTCTCCTAGTTTGTGTTTGTGCAGCATCCTCCATGACATAGCTATTTGTCCCTCTATTTTCATTCTCACAAATCTCATTAGCATTTCTCAGCACTTTCAACATAAAACATGAAACTAGGTCGTAGCCTTCTATCTTCATCACAAAACATGGTTGGAGTTAGCTCATTTACACATACATCCAAGGTTGCCAATCTTTGAGTCCATCCAAATGGCTCAAATAATTGCTCTGGAAAGGGTTCTGGTATGTGAGCTTCAATATCGTCCATTGATCTTTCTAGGATGCAATCCTCCTTCACTAAGCTTCCACACTTCGAAGCACCACACATCCAAAGTTCTTGTTTTGTTTGTAGCCATGCAGGTATCTCTTTCCCATTGACTATAGTAGAGTCAATTTCTTCTAAAGGATTTCTATTCACATCTCTATATCTATGGTCTTTTATGCTTATTTTTGTGGTGATCTTTTTATGTCTCAAGTAAATATAGTCATAGCCCCAATCTTGAACCATCTTAAGTTGACGCATGAAAGGTCTTCCTAAAATGATATCAAAATTGTTCCCTTTTCCAAAATCTAGTATTGCAAATGTATGTTCATATTCAATTCCACAAGAAGTCACAATAATTTGCTCTAGGATACCCAAAGGTTTTTTTGTGTATCCATCTGCAAGTTGCAGCTTCATTCTAGTTTTCCTAAGCGCTGGTCTACCCCATTTTTCCCAAATGTCTTTTGTGGCTATGGCTACTCCAGCCCCTCTATCAAGTATAGCCAATGTTTTAACTCCTTTGTATTCCACAGGTAAGGTGGTGTTTCCTTCTTCTCCTTCACAATATTCCCCCACCTTGTTTATTGGCACAGGTTTAGCGTTTGCACTTTCTTGTTGAGTTTTGTTTGATTGTTCATTTAAGAGTAGATCTTGAAGAGGTATCTTTAATTCCATCTTCCCCAAATTGTTGCCTACTTCATCCCATACATGTGGTCTAAACTTAAGCAATTCAGATAGAGTAATGGTGCATTGTATTGGAGCTGACATCAACTCTTGCATACTCTTTGTATCCATCATCTTGGATATGGATTTCCTCTGAGATGGCACCACTCTAGTCTCTGAGTCTGCCTCATGTTCTCCTATGTATGCGGGTAAGGTCTTCAAGGACTCTGGTTTTCTTTCAATTGAAACTTTCGTCGCTGCATTTCCATTTAGAGATTGAATGTCTCCCTGATAGACTTCATGCCTTGTATTCACCTCAGTTATGGGTGCAGATTGGAAAGTCGCACTTCCATATTTTGCACTTCTAATTGCTTCCCACAATTCATTTGACCATGGCTCATCTATCTCTGGGATAGGTGCCATAAATTGTGATCTTGAACTTGCATCATTAGTGGTTCTGGCCACTACTTGATCATCTAGTTGAATTTCTAGGTTGTTGGTTTCTTGTGTTCAAGCCTTTTCTTGCACATCCTTTTGTGATTCTAGCTCAATGTTTCTTTGAGTTAATGTTTCAACAACCTTTGCCTTAGGCATTTCATATCCAACACTTTTTGGTTTTGTTTCTGGAGGTGGAATTGGTGCTTCAGGCTCCATCATTGCCTGTGCAGTTTTTACCAATTCCTTACACATTTTCAACCTCTCAGTCTCTACCTCAGCATGAGGATATTTCATCCCTCGTTGACCTAGGGTTTGGTTGGGTTTCAATCTAGCCTCATATGCTTCCAATGCAGCATCTAATGGCTCTAGGACTTTGTCTACCAACACAGATCCTCCGGAAGACACCTTCCTTGGTTTCTTATAGCTCACCACCGTTTTGTTTTCCCGTTCTTGTTTTAACTGCTCCTTTGTCTCTTGTAATTCTGTTTGTAGTGTAGTTTGATTTGTAATTGTTTTTGCTTTAATTTTGTCTGTTTTGGCTTTCCAGGATTTTCTCCCAGTCTTTACTGACACACTAGTTGTTTCCCCTTGTTTGAATTTTGGGTTCTGCCTATGATCCACTTGGAGAAGGTAACACTCCCACAACATTCATTGTTGTTTTCCCCTCTTTGTTTGGGTGTTTTGGACAATTAGGAACAACGTGTGTAATGTCACACTCCAAAAAATATCCAATTATCTCTACACGAGAACAATTCTTGGCCCAATGATTACCTCCACACTTGTAGCATGGTCCATCTTGTTGAGTCACTGGTGGCACAATTGATGGTTGTTCTTGCTTAGCCAGAATGGTCTCTGGTCTACGCTCTTGATTGGCTATATATGAACATCAGAGTGTCCTCATTCAATGAATAGAGTTTTCTCATAGGTTCTTGCCCTAGCCTAGGTTGTGATACCTTAGCTCTTTGTAAAGCCCTTGATACAACCCTATTTTGAAATAATGGATGATTTGGTAATGGCATTTGTTTTTCTATTTGATGTTCAAATAGTATCCCCCTCGTGTAGGTTTGATTATAGTAACACTCACTATCTCATGATTGGTCCATTTTTGCTCAATGGAATACCATTTTATTCGTTGTGCTACTTGCGCTGCCAGCTCATCTAGGTTGGTCATTAATTGAGACATAACCACTAATTGCCTTGTGTTGGTTTCACTAGATGCTCAAGGAGCATTATCCATAGTGATCTTTGTATCACCAATTTCCTCGCCATAGGCTTTACAATTGTCAACTAGGTATAACGCTTCTCTCGTGACTTGTTCAAAGGAAGTACATCCTTTTAAGTGTAAATCTTTCTTGAGAGTTTCATTTTCAAACCCTCTATGAAGAGAATTGATAATCTTTCATCCTGTGGTAACTCCCGTTCTGGACATCTCTCTATATATTGTTTGAAGCGTAGCGATGCTTCCTTCACTCTCTCATCTTCTTTTTGCTTGAATGCATAGATTTGGGACACTGTGTTATGCTTGATTTCCCTTTTAGAGAAATCCACATAAAATTTTTGCAACAGTTGTTCAACGTTTGAGAAGGCATTTTTGTCCAACGGTTGGAACCAATTCAATGCTATCCCTTCCAAGGTTAAGCCAAATCCCTCATACTGTGTATGAAAATAAAATACTTGTTCAACTCTTAACACTTGTTTGAACAAGGATGCATGTACGTATGGATCCCTTAATCCATCATACTTCTTCTTGACACATTTGGCCAATTGATATGGTCTCATTGGTTCTGGTTCAACCATGTATCTTAGCGTGTTGGGGTCTCTCACAAAGACATCCCTCGTTCCTTCTTCTCAACTTGGAGCAAATCCTGGTGGAATCCCGTTTGAGACATGTTTTGGAAATGTTGATGAATTTTTAAGTCTAATTGGTGGTCTCTTGGTTCCACTCAATGAGGTAGGAGCTACACTCCCGTGAATAGCTATTTTGGATGTTTGAGGTCCATTTGATTGCATAGTTTCAATGTTAGCTTCTTGCAAATCAGTCTCAAAAAACCCTGGTACGCTTAAACTCGGTTGAAAGTAGTAAGCAGAGATTGGATTATCCATGTATGTATATCTTTCTAGATCAATTGGGCTGATAAGTTTGTACTCTCGTCCATACTTATCTACCATTAGAACTTGCACTCCCTGGTCATATGTGTATGTGAAGGCATAGAGGTTCTTGTAGTCTATCAACTCTTCAATGATGGAGTTTAAACATCTATAGAAGTTGTTTTGATCCCCAATAGGTAACCTATACAGGCCATCATAAGTGTAATCCGTTAGAACTCTTGTGGCTTCATTGGTTTTGATGAACCTCACGTTGGGTTTGTTGATTAGAGGATGCTTCTCCTCTAAGTCTCCAACAATTCCCACTTTTGTTCTTCCAAACTTCCGCGTTTTAGTTGATTGGTTTGGCTTCCAGTGAGCTACATGATCACTTGACAAATATCCATGAGCCATGCCTTGAGGTTTGTGTTGATATGATTGATAAGCCGCATGGTCTTGTCTCAACCCTCTTGTTATAGGTGTTGCATTATTTCTGGTTGTTTGTGTAGGTGGCATAGCTCTGAGTTGAGTGGGAAACCCTAATGATGGATGAGTTGTCATGTTTAAGCCTCACTCAATACTCTCAAGATGGTCCTTGATAATAACACCTTGGCTTAGTGCACACAATCCCTTTTTGTCCCTGGTCAAGTCTCTAAAAGGTCAGGCTTTGGTGCCCCATTGACCTTTGGATACTGGTTTTGGGGACCCTGAAAGTTTGTAAATGGGAATCCTAGCAAATTTCACTCTAAAATAGAAACTTTAAATTTCAATCCTAGCATCCTTATCTCACAAGATTTCTTCGTAGCTATAGGAGACTCAGTTTGGAGTTGTGTGTCAAAAGTTAAAGCAGTTTTGGTAAACTGCACTTGAAACAGCACTCAAAACAGTTTTAGGATCTAGACACAAAGAGATTTTGTGCTTGTATCTTGGCTTCCAGAGGGTATTTTTCACTCAAACTTGAGATTTGGGATGCACTCAAGTAGATCTACAAACTTATGAAGTCAAATACCCTCACTATGTAGAGGTACACCGATCGCGATCGTTGATCCCATGTCACAGATTTGGAAGATTTTTGCACAGTAGCTAGCCCTTGATGTCTTGACCAAGTGTCTTTGTATTTTTGAATTTGGATATGTTTTGACCAATGAAAACCCAAATCCCAGGTGGTTTTGCGGTTATTGGCCTGATTGTGTAATTGGGACTTTTGACCACTTTCTTTTGCTTTTTTGACCTTGCTCCTTTTGGAAAATATGTTGCACTAGATGTCAGCTACCTACTCATCAAGTCTCAACTCAAAATGTCATTGGGGTACACCGATCTCGATCCTAGTTCTAGCTCCCTTTCAAGTGAAACTTGTGGATATGGTAGACAATGATGTGTACAGTCTACTCCTCAAATATTTTTGAAATTTGGACAAGAAAAAGTCAAGTTTTTACCAGATTTTGGTCTACTGCAGTGGTTTTCTGACTGTCTTCTGTTTTTGGCTATTTTGGTGACTTTTTTTGAATTTTGACATCCCCTGGTATCTTATATAACGTAGGTGTATGTGTGGGTCAAATCTGGGTCAGATCTTGGACTGAGGTACATCGATTGCGATAGTAGTTCTAAGCCCAAATTCAACCAAATTTGGCATGCTTGTAGACACTGATGTTTTAAGGCTATCCCCCACGTCTTTTTGCATTTGGATCACCAAAAGTCAAGATTTTACAGTTTCTCGGTCTGTCAGGCTAGTTTTACCCAAGTGGCTTGATTCCCTTCATTTTTGATGTTTTTGGGTGTGGTTGCTTTAGACAAACTTGTTTAGAATCTTCTCAGGAAGGCATATGTCAAATCTTGTACAATTCTGACACTGAGGTACACCGATCGCGATAGTAGTACCAGAGCCAAATTTGATGAAATTTTACAGGCTCTCTCTGACAAATATTTCCCAGTGTTTGGTGCTACCACTTTGTGATTTGAATCAATTTTATCTTTCTTTGGTCAGATTTTCTAATTTCAAAGTCTTATGGCCCTTTTGTCAAAGTTATGGTTTTCTGGTGTTTTTGACTCTATCTTTTGTCTCAATTACTTATCCTACTCCTAAGTACAGAAATGAAAGAACATAAGAAAATGAATCAAACAAAACAAACAGGATAAAAAACGGATGATGGATCAGTACTCAATCAATACAAAGAAATTTGAAGAGAAAAAATGCTTAAAGCAACCTCACTTAGAACTCCTTATATCTCTCAAGAGTAGATCTAGCCAGTCCACCGACCCTAGACTCCACTAAGCACTAATATAAACCCCTGTCTATATGCTTCACTGAAATGTAAATGGAATGGAAATTATCTCTTGGAACAATAAGAAAACTCTGAATATGCACTCAGTCACTCATCACCTAAGATTCATTCCCCGGAAACGGTGCCAATGTTTCTGGGTCGCCGCGACGGATGTCCATAGCATAGCCTTCAGGCATCAACATAAATATCAATACCAGGGAAGTGACTCGGATGAGGCATGGAAACTCACTAGGATGTCAATCCTAATGAAGTGAATTTGAAGAGATGCAACTACTAACTCTACAAGAAAATCAAACGCACTAAAGCCAAGTAATCTGCCTATGTCCTTCTACACAGCTCTACAGTCATCACGCCTGTTTACCATGCAAATCATATCAGATTCGCACGAAACTTGAAGGGAAGATACAGGGGACTATCAGGAGCATATACTATCACTATCACAACATTATAGATGGGTACATGGATCACGATCGTTCATCCCAAAGTACGCAAAAATAGTAAACGGATGATCCTAAAGGGTCGTTTTTGGGTCCCTAAAACCTCTCCTAGGGTCAAAACAACATAAAATACACATATAAACACTCAAAACAATGATTTAAAACCACATGAATGGTTGCGTTTGATACCTACACCGAATCTTGAATGCTTACACTTGAATTGAAGAGAAGAGTAAGAAGAACACAATGCAATAAACAAAACTGAATTTGGATTACTGTAGCCACAATAGCGATGATTACAAGTTGGAGCCAAGAGGTCCCTCTCTGTGCGTACAACAATAGTCACTTATCTTCAAAAATAATAATCTCCCTTTCTCACTAACCTTAGTTTATTATATACCTAGGGCTTTAATCTAAAGTGGACGGGCCAACTTCTCATGGACCTTTACATATATCATTGAAAAAATTACATCTTTGACTTAGAATTGACATAGACGATTGACATTAGGCTTTTACAGGGTTTGATGTACTAAACATCGGAAAAACAATGTGACCACATCAAAACTTTGGCCGGTTGATCCAACGGGCGCCTTGGCTAGGTGGGCACTTGTATGTTGTTATCACCTCCAAACAATGGCCGATCGTGGCCAACAATCAAAGATCTCAAAAAGATATACAAGGCGCACTTTCGATGGTGCACAAGCAAAATAAATCCGGGAGATCTCTTGAAATGTTATGCACATTGGGTTATTAGCAACAAAATGCCTAAATGAAGGTTGTCTTATCGCTCCAACATTTGAGCTCAACTCTGGTAGAGAAAGACTGAAACTTTTGCTACATTGAATCCCTAAAATGTTTATGGAATTTTCACTTAACACTAGGTTGGTAATGGGACACTTTTATGTCCTATTAAGTGACCATTTTCCTTGAATTATGTCAAGAGTTTCAAAATGGATTTTGAGGTGCTATTTGTTTAGAAAGTTGTCTCATGAGCTGAAAAAACTTGACATTTTTTTGGAATATCAATTCCATCTTTAACCTTGTCCTTGCACAACATTTCACAACCTAAACTGTGTGAAAAAACGGGTCCTGTTTTTGGCTTTTTTCAACTTTTTGCAGCTATATCACTCTAGAATTCATGTTTGTGAGGTCTATAATGCTAGATAACTATCTTTAGTAGTCCTCAACATGTCCTGATGCTTCTAGGAAGAAATAAATGTTAAAGTTGTAAGTTATGACCAAATTACAAAAAATGTCAAATCCTGTTTTTTAGCCAATTTTAGCTCTTCTATGATTTTTTTGGTGGCTTTCATGATATCCAAATGCAGTTTTGATTTTTTATGTCGCATATTGTAACATAAAGCTAATATTCCTTGAGTTTTGGGGCACCTAATACCCTATTTTTCATAGTAGACAACGATGGTTAATTTTTTCAATTATAGAAGAAAACAAAACATTATAGTATATCAACTATAGCTTTTTCAATATTGTTAGTTTCTTGTGACAACTACATGCATTTTGTAGGTAGTAACCATATCTAGTCATAAGGATCAAATTTGGCTAGATATTGAATAGTTTCTATGGGATTCTACAACTCATAATGTTGAACCCAGTTTTTTCATGTTTGCTGTATTTAGCACTTCATCTTTGTCCACAAGATTCCCCTTGGTAAGAGATGTATTATTCTTTTGACATGCTCCATGGCTCCTTATGAACCTAAAGGACAATAGGGAACTAAGAAAACATGCATATATTATTTGTATTGAGCGTAGCTATAGAAACTTTGATGATAGTAATAGCCGTTTTTCGGCTCTTTGTAATTACCACAGTGAGTTACCTCACCCTACCAAAATCACCCAAACACTGTGGCTATCCCTACCATTTCACTGTACATAGGCGTGCGTGAGTCACGGGACTTTTCCCATATCTTCTTAAAAAACCCTCAATTAGCTAGTCATTGGGCTAGTTGAGCCAAAAAAATAAAAAATAAAAAATAAAATAAAATATAAGTATATTATGGCCCATGCGTATGTAAATATTTCTTTATATATAGGGCCTAAATAAAAGATTTTTTCATAATTATTTTGGTATTTATTTAAATATTTCTACATAGGTGTGTGTTATTTATACTCTGTACATTGCCTCACCATTACCACAATTTTTTCTTACCATTTTTCATACTCTTTATTCCATATAGAAATATTTTCATGTAAGCTTCTCTTATATTTGGTGTAACTCCACCCCAACAAAAATCCAAAAAAACTAGTTTTATTTATGTGTATATTTTTTCACTATTTTGATTTTTCCCTTCCTACATCTATTTTGTTTTTTTCTAAAAAATTAGAACACCAAAAATATTTATCTTTTTATGGTAGCCTCATAATGAGAGAGATTTCTTTTGACCCCTTTATATTTTTTCCACTTATATTATTTATATTTGACATGTACATATTTTTTAGACCCCTCAATATTTGATTTTCTTAGTTGTACTATTCACTTATATCCTAATCTCAACAATATCTTCAATTATAGACCTACCAAATAAGGTCAAGGGTAGGTGGCATGCATACATGCACTATGGAGGGCTCACTCTTGGAGGTATTCAAAAGAATCATCCAAAGAAGGACCCCACAAGGACCTTTGCAGTGGAAAAAAACGGTCGGTTTGCTGAATTTTTAAAGTTCACTTGCTCTCCGAATTTGAAAAGGTGATACAAACAAAAGTTGTAGCTCGTGGGCTGAACTTTTGCCTCAAATTTTTTCATATTTTTTTGACCTACGAGCTGTGAGCTATGATTTTTTTAGTGGACCCCAGTTTTTCCATGCTATGCAGCCACACTCTCTCTTCCCCTTTATCATTTTCCTCTTTCACACACACTTCTCCACTCATCATCCCCATCTCTCTCACCACTCCTCTCTGCACACTACTCACCTTCTCCTCAACCTTGAAGAATAAGAGAAACCATGGTGAATCCATACCTCCCACACACAATTCCATTCCAAAATTGACCACCTAGTCTCATTTTTCCTCCTCCAAATTACCCATATCTATCAAAAAACCACAAAATTCAGCCTCTTCTCTTAAAAGACAGCATCATGGTGGTTGATTACTCAGCTTCAATTACCTTGTCTCTCAAGGAAGGTCAAGAGTGGAGAAAAAATGTACCGTCAAAGCTAGTGGACCGTCAACAAGCGTCAAAATTGGCCCTACTCAAGACACTTGGAGCATCAACCTTGTAAGAAATCCACCTTTTCTTACCTCTTAAGAGTTTTTTTCTTCCTTATTTGTATCCTACATGGATACTCCCATTGTAAATATCCAATTCCATTTGTAAATTAATACTAACTCTACTAACACTAACCCACTATGAAAAGTCCTATCACCTCCATTTCTCTCCTCTCCCTTTCCCCACCAACTTCTTGATAATTCCAAGCAAAAGAAATTAGATAAACCATTTTTTTTCTTGATGGAAAGGAAAAACCTCTATGCTTTTCCATTTCTATATTGAAATAATGGAAGGAAAAGAGTCTTCTTTCCCTTGTGGGAATTTGTTATGAAGTAACTAGGGGCTGTCAATTACTCACCCCTCAATAGCGCTAGCTCCCTTTCCTCCTATGTAGCCGGCTTGCAAGTCTTTTTCCTGCGTTCCCTCTTCGACTGACCCACTGCAGATCCCTAAGAGTCGCATTCTCCTTCAATTGCATGATGATTTTTTTCTATTGCAGCTTTCGGCTCTCCAATCCAATGCTTTTTATTGTCTACTCCCTTGGTGCAGTGTACGCTTCCATGTAATCCTCCTTTCTTCCATGTGGTGCCTTCTAACTGTTTAACCTAGTTTCTCTAGAGCTCGTCACCTCCTTTTGCATGCTCACCTGATATGGTGGCTCTTCCATTTGCAGCACTCGGTCAGCTGCAGACCCAAGTAGACTCTCCTTCTCCTCCTTTCATGTAGCCGTCGACCATCCCTTTGCACTACTCCACGCAAATGCAGGCTCCTCCTGGCAGCCCTTCTTCCTTCCAATTCAAACTCCTTGCATACCGTCCAATCCCCCCTCCTCTCGGCTCCTCTTGGCCATAGCCTTCTCTCGACCTGGCCGACCTCCTGATGAGTCCTCAAAGGGCTTGCTATGCCCGGACTTCCTTGCTTCTCAGCCCCATCAACCAGCACTCTATCTTTGACTGGCGGCCCTTCTCAATTGCCGCAGGCCACCATCCTTGACTGGCCCTCTTGAAAGTCCCCGCCCCCCCCCCCCCCCCCCCCCCCCCCCCCCCTTCAACTGCCTTGGCTATTTTGAAGCTCCCTTGGCTTCACATGCTCGTCAAGGCCCTGGCTGGCCCCTCACTGCTTCCTCATATGGCAGCCCTAATTGCATGCACCTACACCTGCCTTACCTTCTGTCTCTGAGAGCCCCCCCTTCTACAGTTCAGCGCTCCCCTCTTTACGAGCCGCTCTCGGGCTTCCCTTGTATTCCTGGTCGACGGAAAGCCTGGCCAGCGCTGCCTTCATACCATCCATTGCATGGCTTTAAAAATTAAAGCTTATCACTATTTTTGCCCTTTTTGTGGGGCATTCCCACCGCACTGGGCTCGAGCATAGCATAACCCTCGCTCTATGTACTGCTTCTCGTCTTCATCCCTCCTCGCCATAGGTTCGAACTAGTCCCATCTACTACCTTCGATCATAAAGATTATCGGTTTTGACCAAAAAGCATCTGTCAAGCACCAATTCAGCCATGTCATTTCCATCACTCAATAGTCGGCCACAAGGTTTGGTCACGTCTACTTCAAGTATAAAAAGAGCCTTCAATAACCTCGAACCATTAGGAATTTCAAGAAAATGTCTCGCTCATTGCTCTATCACAAACAAGTGGCGTTTGAAAAAAGCCTTTACTTCATAGATCATATACATCAAATAAAAGCCTCATAGCCATAGTTTCAATGAGCTTCAATTCCCTCAAGATGGATAATACTCCGGGAAAAAATCAACCAAAAACTTGAAGTGCTTTGGCAAGAGCACCATAATTAGCATACATATAAAAAAAAGAGCACTGCGAGGCTGGATACCCTGTCAAGTAGAGTGTCCTGCAGACATCTTGATCAAAATCACATATCATAAACCTCATAACACCTGTATCTAGCATCTCTTGACTCGTTCCCAATCTTGTGATATAAACATTTGCTCCTGTCACCTATGATAACAAAAAACACTTGAAATTTCTACTAGAGAGTGCTCCAAACCTCTATACCGTCTGCTAGTTGCATCAAATACCTGCTCAATGTCCTTGCCATTTGCCTGCAAACTACCATGGCTGGGCTTCTTGCACTTCCATAGGTTGACCATCTTCAGCTGTACCAACATGTCTCAAACACTAAGTAGAATTTGTCACTATACTTGGGAGAATGAAATGGACTAAAGAGCAGACATGCTTGCGACAGCTATGTCTCCCAAGTACCAAATGGATTAGTCATCCATCTTGGAATCATGTCGTAGGGTAAAAAGGGGTCCTCTACCTGCTAAGAAACATTGACTGTCAGGATACTTGCAAGGCCTGACTAGACAAGGGCAGGGCTGGGTAGGCAGTGTGGAAAGGGAGTCCAACTAGGGCAAAGGGCCAAAGGGCCAGGGGCTATGCTATATAGTGGGTGGTTGGGTGGTGGACTCCTAGGTTCTAGTTCCCCTTCTCTTACATTGGTATCAGAGCAAGGTTGAGAGGAACGAGAAGGAGAGTAGACGGAGATGGTGATTGTGCATGGCAATGCATGGCTTTGCATGCCTTTACGGATGCTCTCTCTCTCTCTCTCTCTCTCTCTCTCTCTCTCTCTCTCTCTCTCTCTCTCTCTCTCTCTCTCTCTCTCTCTCTATCAAAGTTTTCGACGCCACCATGGCCGTAGGAATCGGCTCTGTGTAGAACTAAAGTCGAGAAGCGCATGGTGGGAAGGGCCGCTTGTGGGAGGGGGAGAGGAAGATCGACCTGCACCATTTTGGGCGGGTCTGGCACCAAAATAGTGCGCCTTCATGTTGCCATCAGTTTTTGTTTCATGGCTGAAAGCATCCAGTGACAACATAAGCCAGCGCAAAGCGTTTTCCTCGTTGTCGACAGAACACGCCATCGCTAAGCTTGACTTGTCTTTACATTTAGGGTGGGTGCCCTATTTTGGGGCACCCTCCCCTTGGTAAGGGCCAAGCCCCATGGCGGGTCGACTGTGCATGCATGTCACCACATACGTGCATGCAAGTAAAGATTGGAATCGGGAGAGCTTTGCAACGAAAAAAAGATAGCACCTTCTGTAAAGCTACAATTTTTCTACAGATTCTAAACCACAATGGTTTCAAAGATGACACCATTGTGTCAACCCGATTTTGAATTTCGGTATTCTTGAGCATGGATAGGCGTTTGACATGCGCCTTCGAACTGGCTTTGGCGTACAGGTGGAACAAGAGATCGAAAGAGGCAAGATGAATTTCATGGAAGCAGGCCTGCATACCATGCAAAACTATGATGATTCAATCTCGACGAGCACGAGCATCATCAAGTACAACGGAGACGCTCCTATGATGGAATTCACGGATGGAGTGAGGATATAAGACCACATGCATGCAAGGCCATGCACAACCGCCGTAATTGTGCCATGCAAGGGCATGTAGGAAAAGCATGCAATCCTCTTGGTACAACTCGGGCAAGGCCCTCAGCAGCAGGAAATAAGGCATCTAAACACGATCATGCATGTTGATGCAAGTATTTCACAAGGACATATGCAGAAGATCATCAGACATCACATAAGGCATCGATGGTGAAGAAAGTGCTTGACCTCAAACAGGGACACAAACGGATTTTCAGGTTCGCAATTTCACGTTCTTGCAGTTTTCATAGTTTTATGTGTACAGGAGTATTGCAGAAACATGTAATTATGCTAATCTTGGCTATGTTTCCCTGCGAGACTACCTATGGGTCAAGTATGCCCATGGTCAATATGTCCACTTTTCTTACACATCGGGAAAGGCCCTTGATAGCAGGAGTAGATCGCCTATTGCACCAAGCAACAAGGTCTAGAAAACCATTTCTCGTTTTTCTTACTGGGTCGACAAGGTTGGTCGGCAGGTGTACTTAAGAAGGTACGCAGTTGATTTTTGTTTATTGTCATCTGCATAACTGGTTACACAATTCTGGTTGTATCTCTACATAAGGTAATGTAGGAGAATGGCATGATGCACTTACCGTACATCTTTTTGATCTCATCGACCACAAATTGATGTAACAACAACATGGCTGTCAATTCCTAATGAAGCATTTGACCTAGATGGAACATGCATCACCTCTATTGCATATATCTAACATGCATCAAAGGTAATGCACTTTTCTCCACTCCAAGCACAGGCACGGCCTCTAACATCACATAAGCACTCACATTTTGTTGCATACATTAATGGCAAGGGATTCTTTTTAAATATCTCAAGGAGACCTACATGGCCTCTTATTGGACTTGAAGAAGGAAGCAAGTTCCTCGGCATGGCCGACTCTTTGTCATGAGTTTTACACGTTGACGGAGGATGCTTACCACACAGTACTCGTTAATTTCAATCGAGATTGCTCAACACTGGTGATTCTTTTGTTATGGTATCTATCTCCATAGGCTTTCAGCACGAACATATTTATGTGAAGCAAGGTTTCAATCTACGACTCTTAAGTTGAGATTTTTCCCATTTGGGGTATGCTATGAGCACACGCCTTTGGGGAATTTCTCCATATGCCTGCACAATATTTCATGCCAAATTTCTCTAGCACAACAGATATAGATATGATCTACATTTGAGCGAGTTTTTCTTCCGGCATCTCCAGACAACTAGCTATAGTAGAATGACCAAGTTAGACCATGTTCAGTATTGTTTATTTTTCCATGTTTATATATTTACATTGGAAACTAATGCTTTTGTGCAAAGCAAAGTTCTTTGAAAATTTTACATGAAGCAAGGCTTCTCTCTTGTGCCAAGGTACTGCCCAATGACTTGGAATCATGGCCAGTGGCACACAAGTTTGGAAAACTGGCCAAATAGAGAATATCATCAGTTTAGACTGTGCAAGGCACTAACGTGTTTGGCTCTCACGTTTGAGGCCATCAATCTTGCCAAGGGCTTAACAATCCGTATGCAAGGCATGCTAACCAGGTGGCATCAATTCCACCGCTTCAGAGATTACACTTCCGCTATCATACTCGCAACTCTGTCAAGGATAGATTAAGGATGGTTTTTAATATGGTTGTTGGTTGCTATTTTACGGGCAAAGTGCCAATGCTCAATCATCCTCATACAATCACGACCTCTGCATGGTAGGTGGGTTGCAATGAATTTTCTGCTCTTCGGTTCCCTCTCTCGATGAGAGTCATACCGAAAAACTGTGAAATGCTTATACGATAAGCTGCAATTTAGGTATGAGATGCGTAAGAGCACACAGCTTAGGTACACACTCTAACAACTTAAGAAAAGTTCCTCAGCCTACCATGCTCTTGTTATCTCTCTCTCTCTCTTTAAGGGAATAATGAAAATCTTCTAAGAAGCTTTTGATACATGTTTTGCTCGTGAGTCAGCATGAGCCAAGGTGCTATACCTCACAGCCACCACGTGGCTAAGCTGCTACTCAAATTAGTTCTCATCGATATCGTTTCGTCCATTGAACACTAGTTTGCATAATGGCTATGAGCCACATTGGCTACGAGCCATTGACAGGCCAAGGGTAAGACCTAACTATTGGCATTCTTTGGGTGATTGTTTTCAAGATCGAACAGCTCTACCCAGGACAGTACACATTGACATTACTGGACAAGCGAGAGTCTTGTCATTACGGATGTCTAGGGTGTCATTTATGCACTACATGTTTTCAGTGCGACATTCAAGTTCAATTTTTGATAATCTTCCACGCACAGCAGCTGATCTCTACAAGGCAGTGTCGATGCAGCAAATAGTAGAGACATCATGGCTGTTCTTACGAGCTAGGCATATCACTTGTGTGTATTTCTTACTCTCTCTATAGAACTCCAAGTGTCTATGGCATCCCAATTTTGGTGTATGACCTTGCGGGTGTTTACTAAATCACCCTACAGGCATTCAGGATCACAGTTTGATCTATCCCAATTGTACTTTCAAGGAAAGAATTCTGCAATCTATCAGGGGGTAGTAGACAACTCCAACTTTTCAAATTGATTCCCATCATTCTGTACACGGTTGACTATGTTGGTTACTGCTACCTGCTAGTTGAGCAGTTTCTACAAAGGATCTTACCAAGTGGTTTGCCTACGTAGATTCTACCCAACGGGTTTGGATTGTGAAGGCAGCACCCAGGATTTTCAGTGCAATGTCGCTTGGTTTTTTCTCACGTATGGGAGACGTACTCCTTTGCATTTGAATACGGGTAACTGAACTTTTGATTCAATCCCCAGGGCCATGCCAAGGGCATGTCGAAACATCTATTTTGGGCCATAGTGTCCAATGTACATTATGCTGTTATGAATCAACTTGTAGGATTCAATTTGGCACATGTTGTCACATGGGATACAACGTGGTATAGGGACTCAAGGAGTTCGGTTTAGCCAGTGTGGAGCAAGGCTGATGAGGGTCCCTCTCACTCCCATCGTAGAGTGTTTGCAGTTACCTCCACACACAAGTACATCTTGTACTTGAAGGCTTCTTTTTTTTAATTAAAAAAAAAACATCCTTACATGAGACATATTCTACATGTGGAGAATATGAGTCTCTGGACTGACACTGGCACCATTATTTCAATTATGTGTCACAACAAAGTCCCTAGGTGCTCGTCAAACCTGTTTTCTAGACCATTTTCAGCACGACGTAGTAGGAGCAATTTTGGTGGCCCAAAATTGTTGGATATTTAGAATGACTTGTGCAGGTACAAGTACTGCTAAAAAACATTAAAGATGGTTTTTTATACATATAGCAAGGCTCTAAGTTGTTAATGAAAAAGTTTCATTGTTTGTACCTAGAAGTGATCAATGTTCCACTTTCTATTATGGTTCAGACGTTTCAGCAAGGCTTGCAAAAGATTGCAACTGAAGGTATTTAGTTTGTTTTTGGAACTATTTACATTCCTTTTTAATGTGTGCTAGGCGCATCACATTTTCCATAAGTATTGGCAAGGATCACCATGGATATCCAGGTTCGGATCTGTTTTTTGCTAAATGCATGCACACTAGGTGTTATGGGACCTAGTGTTTAGCAAAGGCTGATTTGGAACCGCATGCGTATTCATCAAGTTTTTTCTTATGAAGTATTTTGCACTCTGTGTGTAGTATCTCTATGAGATTACTTTTGTGTCTACTAATCACCAATAGAGGTCATGGCTCAGATTGGGTGTTGTGGATTCTTTCAAGTTAACCACGATGGTTATTCCGGACATTGTTGATTCCTCAGCAATGTTCTACGATATTGTGATTCCCATTTACCAATCATCTAGGAAGACTGTCTGTAAACCATGGGGGAAACACACCTCACTATTGTCAGTTATCCAAGGGGATAGGCAAATTACAAAGTGTAATCTTGGGCTAAAAGATATGCAACGTGTGTACATTAGCACCGAGCACTCCAATTAATAAGAATTTATTGCTCGACTTGGAGTTTACTTACTCTCAGTTAACGCATGTTTGCGACTAAGTTTAGTCTCTTCATGTGTAAATCAGGTTCTCAACCCTGAACACTAGTTATGGTGGGGTTGTTTACTGCTGAACTTGAAAAACAAGTCAAGGACTTAAACTTGGCTGATGAGTCTAGTTAGCAAGTTACTTTCATGGAAAATGAAATGAGGTACTCTTTAGGGTACATCTTTGTGTGATAACTTGTTTTGCATACTCATGTGTGTTGTAAATGGAGTCTAAAAGCTATGATTGGATAGGAATCGGTAACACAAGATGGTTGCAAATGGACAACCATGTGAAAAATCAAGATGTTACTCTTGGTTTCATTGAACCTCCTACTGAACCGTGTTCCGATCAATCAAATAGCTGGATCCATGAAGTATGCCACGTGGGAAGACATTTCTCCACTTTTGTTTTTGAGGACGAAAACTCTTCTTTAAGGGGGGAGTAATGTCAGGACACTGTCAAGGCCGGACTAGACAAGGACAGAGATGGGCTAGGCAGTGTGGAAAGGGAGTCCAACTAAGGCAAAGGGCCAGGGGCTATGCTATATAATGGGTGGTTGGGTGGTGGACTCCTATGTTCTAGCTCCCCTTGTCTTACATTGACTAATGACTAAGGCTTTATTTTTTCTACCTCATAATCGAGGACGGCTATGATTTCAAGAGAGAGGTAATGTCATAAAATCTAATATGTAACCAACCCAAATGATTTTCTCATATTAAACTGATCATTTAATGTGGAAGAATAGACGTGAACAAGGGTTAGAATATAGACATGTGCTTATGGATCTATCTCAACACGGGACCAATGGTAAAGGGTCCATGTTTAATTTTGTCAAAGAGAAAGGCTAGCTAATGGAGCTTAAAGACCTTAGGGTTAGCTTCATTAAATACCTCCAATGCTTAGTGTTAAAATTCTTTTGACCTTAGGAAAGCTAGGGCTGTGCTTGAGGTGGGAGCCCGTGGCCCAAGCTTGAGGTGCTTGTCGTGCTTGCTGACTAAGGTTCTTGAGGTTCTTGTCCTGCTTGTTGACTAAGGTTCTTCAGGTGCTTCAGGTGCTTGTCGTCCTTGATGACTAAGGTGCTTGAGGTGATTGTTGTGCTTGCTGACTAAGGTGCTTGAGGTGCTTAATGACTAAGGTGCTAAGGTGATCCATGACTACGGTTCTTGAGGGTAAGTTGTTCCATAAAGTAAACATAATCCCTACTCATGAGGGGGGGGGGGGGGGGTGAGCCCTTATTGTAGGGGCTAGAGAGAGAACACATACACCCTCACACTAGGCAATCTTGGTACAAAGAAAGAAAATAAGACACTTGTCAAGCTCCTCTTCATGTTGTCCTCATGGTGTGTCTAAAGCCTATAGGTTAGTCTCCCAAGAGGTCCAATGAAATTTGGTCAATTTAATTAATGTTCTATACATTTATCAAGTCCTCTCTCTCAAAGGGGAAAGGGGGACACTTGTTCCAAGACTACCCTTGTTGCTTGACATGCACTAAGTATGTGATTGGCCAAGCTTGAGGAGGTCAAATCAAATGCCAGATAGTGCTAAAAGAGGGGGTCGACCAAAGCAAGGAAGGGGCTAGCTTGGGGGGGGGGTATACTTTTACCCCCCGCCCCCGCCCAACACACACACTTATTGTGTGAAGTGAAAAGTGCAAGAGCTCCATCTCCTTCTCCAAGCTAGTAGAGAATTTGAGAGCCTACACCAACACTCTTGGCTATGGAATGCAAATCCAATCAGGATCCATGCTCCAATGCTTAAGCTTGCCATCTTCTCCATCTTCATTTATATGCTATTAGGTATGCTAGCAAGAAGAGTGATGATAAGTTAGGAACTATTTCTTTCTCCTATGAATGTTTCTTATTCCTCTTCCCTAACCTCATTCCCTGCTAGCTCTCTCCACCTTTGAAGGTGTTTGAGGCCTTGGGACTCAGGCTGGGGATAGTTAATTCTTTTTACAAAGTCTATGTTATGCTTGTGATGCATGAATATTTTCATCTTCATTGCATCACCTAGGTCACAAGGAACACAAAGATTTTATTGTACCAAGTCTCTCTTGATGGGAGAACCTATAATACAAAATCCTATTGGAGAGGGGGCCGTCTCCACATAAATCCGGTCCTCAATTATTTTCAAGTTCTCTAAACTCTCTCTCTCTTGCAAAATTATTGCTCATGCCAAGTTAATTAAGTACTATGATTGTGTTGCTACCATTAATTAAGTTCACCCTCTATGTTCGCAAAGTAGTCTCACAAAAAATCTTGGAGGCTTTAATGAAGTTAATTCTGAGGTCTTTTAAGCTCCATTAGACGCACATTGCTCTATGATAGACTATCTCCTTTTGGACCCCTATTGAGATGTAACCTTCTCTGCTCTTGGTCCACGGATGAGATAAGTCTAAAAGCACTTATTGCATGCTGCTCTTTGGTAGACCATCTCCTTTTGGACCCCTATTGAGATGCAACCATCTCTCCTTTTGGTCCCCTGTTGAGATATGTCTCGAAGCACATATCTATATCCTAACTCTTATTCCCCTTTTATCTTCCCATACTAAATGATCAGTCTAATATGAGAAAATCATTTGGTAAAGTTAGATATTAGATTTCATGAGGTCACCTCTCTCTTGAAATCATAGTCGTCCTCGACTATGAGGTAGGGAAGACAAAACCTAGTAATTACTCCATTTTTTTTTAGCGGGTAGAGGATCCCCTTTTACCCTACGATATCATTCTAGAATGGATGACTAATCCATTTGGTGCTCGGGAGACTTAGCTGCCGCAAGCATGTCTGTTCTTTAGTCCATATCCGATGCTTCCAAAGTACAGTCACATGTTCTACTTGGTGTTTGGGAGACATCGTCATCACAAACATGATCCTAAGCATGCATACTTCTTAAATTTTGTGCACAATAATATAAAGAGAGTTTTATAAGACAAAAACATTGTTCATTTAAAATGAATTTTCATATGCTTACTCTAGTAATCATCGTAAGCATTGACAAGGTTCATATTATCCTTAAGCTAGGTTCCTTCATCCATCTAGCATCTTTAAAAGGATAATTCTCAAACTTAATAAGATATCGTTGGATAATCTTACCGTTTCTTAATACCTTGTCTTCATGTTGTAGCATGGACTTAAATTGAAGTACCTCTTCTTGATCTTCGATTTTTGGAGGGTCTGTAACTATTGCTTCTTTTGGTGGCGCTCCTTTGTAAGGCTTAAGTAGGCTCCCATGGAAAACATTGTGTTGAGCCAATGGTTGGGAAACTTTAATTGATAAGCCATCTCATAGACTGGGCCTAACAATTTAAAAATGACCAAATTATTTTTTCTAGTCTAGCATAATACTCTTAGTGGCCCGTAGTATTCTTGCCCATAGTATGCCTTAGACAATCCTTGAGAAACTTTAGCAAGACCCAGTCAGTTTCCTTAAAGGCTAAGGCTATTTTATGCTTATCAGGAGCAGTCTTTTTGCCTTTGCTGTGAGATGGATATAACCTCTTTAATCTTTTGAAAGTATTCTTGTAAGTCTTGGCTATATTCATCAGTAGCAAAGATCTTCCCATGCACTTTAAGTAGTAAGTGACTTTTGGATCTCCCTCTTGAACCTCAAAGGGTGCTTTCACAATAGAAGTATTGATAGCCGTTTTTTGACTATCGGTATTTTTCATAGTGAGCCACCTCACCCAAGAAAAATCATCTAAACACTATGGCTATCCTCACCTTTTCACCGTAAAAGGCATGTGTGAGTTAGGGACTCTCCCCGTATCTCCTTAAAACCCTCAGCTAGCTAGTCACTTGGGTAGTTGAGCCAAAAAATGATTTTATATATATATATATATATATATATATATATAATGGTCCATTTATGTGTAAAAATTTCATTGTAAATAGGGTCTAAATATAATGAATTTTATTATAATTATTTTGTGTTTATTTAAATATTTTTACATAGGTGTGCGTTGTCGTGTTGTGACACGTACATAGTGGGAACGCATGCTACAAGAGTTATCTTGTAACTTTTTAGATACATAGTTATATTTTCTATAATGTACATATGCATATTTAAGTATAATAATATTATTTCTATCTCATCCTATTATTTATCTCAAGCGTAACCTATTCTTACTTTACCCATCAGAAAATACTATGGGAAAAGCGTCAATAGCTCCGCCTCTTTAACTTGGGGCAAAAAGCATTGATTCTTTATTTCTACTATCTCATTATCATCTCACACCCTAGCTAGATCCTATATCTAGGGTAAACTCCAATATATATATATTCTATGTATTTTTCATATTTTTCTTATATTTATTTCTAAATAGCTACTAGGAGGGCATCAAATCCTATTGGGACACTAGGTGACATGATTTCAAAGATACACTTATTTTAATGCATTATTACAAGCATGATTATAAAAATTTGTCAAGGAGCAATGTCATGCTTTCACATGGCATGAGGTGTCCTTTGGAATAAAATGAAAGTCTAGGCTAAGGGGACCACAGGAAGACTTTTTCTGCCAGAAATGGACCCTATTTTGATGATTTTTTTACACAAGGTTCCAATCCGAATTGGAAAATGCATATAAAAAGGAAGTCGTAGGTAATGAGCTGAAGTTTCTGCCCATATTTTTACTTTTCTTATTTGGAGCCACGGTTGAGAGGATATGATCAAAATACTAGACCCCAGTCTGCCCACATCATGCAGGGACAGCTCATTTCCAACTTTTCCAGTTTTTGTTCACACTGGCTCTTCTCTTCTTGTGTAAACCCTTGGGGGTTCCGTTCACCTATAAAAGGGGACCTCTTCTTCCTTGAAAACAACTCAAGCATTCAAGCCATTGATGAGACAAATTCTTGAGGGAGTGAGTAGTAATGCCTAATTGTACTTAGCCATTAACATAAGCCCAAGCCTACACTTTCTCCTAGAGGAAGACTAGCCATTCTTGTACGCTTTCCTTGGAAGATCAAATCTAATCAAAGAAGGTGTTGGACTTGGCGTATCAATCAACGTTGAATTCTCTCCTCTTCTTCTCTCTCCGTCAATAATGGTGTCGAAGGGTTTGTCATGTAAGATGTGTTCTACATTGATGTTTTCTTGATTTCTTGTTTTTTTCTTTTTCGTCTCTAATCCAACATATATATATATCTAATCTCATCTCCTTAACCAAACCTATCTCTCTCATTCTTAGTAATTCATCCTCTCTATAAATTTTAGGTTCTCCTTGCTACAGGTACATCTCTCACCGCAGTATCCTTATTGCCTACGGGCAAGAATAAGGCTTGGGAGGGAAACTCTCTTCTCTTCTCTTCCGTGCTCTTCTCTCATATCTACATTTTACACATACTATAGTTATCCTAGATGAATAATCCACATGATGATAATTTCTATCACTTTCACTCTGTACGATCTATTAGAATCAACGTATGGATTAGCCGTAAAATACACTTTCAACAACGTATAGTGTTTCTCTTTGGCCCAGAAAGGATCAATGAAATACTTCTATCACCGGATCCCATTATACTACCTCTCATAGACTATAACTTTTCTTTTGACGTAAGCGTAGTTATCTTGCTATGAACCAAGAGGATTTGTACACACAATTAATCCCAATCACTAGACAAAATATATATATTCTAGTAAGCACAAAACTACAATTCCAAAGAACAATTCATATCCTATTTGGTCAGCCAAGATTGAATGCCATTAACTCATCTATTACCCATGATACGATATGACCATAGCCTTGATGTTTTCATCTTTGTGTTGTTTTGACACTCTCTTTTGTGTTCTTTCTTTGTGCGTGTGAGTGCAAGAGAGAAAAAGTGAGACTTCTTTGATTGCACTTCCTTCCAAACCCTATTCTTCATGGCATCTATGGTTTAACTCCTTCATATAGTTTTTTGGAGTTCTCTCACAAACTCTCACAGCCCGGTGCTTTCCTGGAAAGACCACAAATTTCTCGACAGCGTTCTTTGCTTAAGTATGTTATACTCACCATTACCACAATTTTTCTTACCGATGTACATACTATTTATTATATAAAAAAATATTTTCATGCAAGACTCTCTAAATCTTGGTGTGAACCCACCCCGACAAAAAGTCACAAAAATATCTTCCATCCACTCATTTCCTTTTACTAAATTACCATTTTTCTACATACATTTTTCCTTACTTTTTGTAAATATAGTCCTACATGAATACAAACAAATGAGGGACCGGCCTCTCATTTGATTCCCTATATTTTCATATATTTATTTTTTTTCTTTTTATATTTATATACAGCTGACACTATTTTAGATTCCATGAATTATTTATAGACTAATGTGTTTTTTTCATCATATCCATATATCATATTTGTGAATAATCCACATCCATGCATGTTTTCAAATCCCTAGGAGTCTATTATGTCATGCTTTCATGCAAGGAGGGGCTCAGTCTTGGAGGATTATGCAAATTCAACAAAAGAGGGGGCGGGGGGGGGAGGGGGGAATTGACTTTTGTTGTGAGGTAAAACATATGTTTTGGTGGGATTTTTGGCATCCACCTCCACTCCAAATTTGAAATAGTGGGGATGAAAAGAAAACATTTAGCCCACAAGCTGAATACTCACCTCAACGTTTTTCATAATTTTTGGAGCTATCACTGATGAGATATGATTTTTTTATGGATCCTAGTCTACCCACTTTTCTCACAAGTCACCCCTAGTCTTCTCTTATCGTCCTTCACCCTTCCACACATTTCTCTCTATCCCTCCCTTAAACCTGCACCTTCCATGGTTTCTCTCACCCTCTTTACCATTAACCTCCCCTCTCACCTCCATTAGCTCTCATATAAACTCTACATGTAAGACACCATCTCTATGCCTCTCTCTATTACCTCTAAATCACAATTCCTTCTTACCTTTTTTCTATATACATAAAATTCGGCATGCAAGACTATGTTTAATATCTCCAAACTAAATGATTCTCATCAAACAACATCGTCACTTTCATCATGGTGTTCAACCTTTGCGGCGATGACGTAAGAAGAGAAGAAGAAGAAGAAGAGGATCGACATTCATTTTTGAGGATCTACAGAAGGGTGAGTCCAATCTCTTCAAAGCTTCACCATCATGAAAAGGATTCCCTCACTTCATTCACCCATCTTCCTTCAACCATTCAACTCACTCTATCTATTGTAAAAGCATCATGAACTTTTTAGTGATTTCTAACACTAACTGCTAACCTACTAGCACAAGCATCTAGTGACCTAACCTTAAAAGGCACCTCACCTCAAGACATGTACATAGTAAAAACTCTCTCTCTCTCTCTCTCTCTCTCTCTCTCTCTTCTTAACTCTATAATTTCACCTTTACCTATTACCACCAATAATGCTTTCTCTTGAGCCCACATCCATGACTCAAGGAGACAAAGAAGGCCTGCAATTGTTTGATATTAAAAAAAGAACCATAATCTCAATTTGATTAACTTGTAATTTAGGATTTCCAATAATCCCAATGAGGGGCCTCCAATCTATAAGTAGACCCATCCCCTTCTTGTAAATTATCGCCAAGCTCTCATATAGCACCCCAACACTATATGCGTGAGGAGAGACTTAGGTGTAGCAACCACTATGTGAGACTCACACTTGGCATGAGAGAAGCTTTGGTGGTACACATAGCGATTGAGAGAGTGTGAGTTCTAAAATCTCAAAACCACTATTGTATATGCTCTTTCATTTTCAACAACTTGAGGTTTTGGTGCTTCAAAGGCGTGTCTTGGTTCTAGAATCATTGTCTTTTCACTTATGCCGCGTGTTTTGGTGAATGAAAGGTGACTCGTATCTTTTAAGTTTTGTTATTTCAGCTTGTTTGAGAAAGTGGTTAGTGTGTTTTCATTGCCACCTTTCTTGTTCATTGTAAGAGGGTTTTGTGGTGAGAGGTTTCCTATACCTGAAGATAGTGCATGTGTGCTAGCAATGTTTACCATTCACTAATTGTTCGTTTAGTTTATGCAAGCTCTGTGATAGTGTGATAGTAAAAAATCTTACCTTGCAAGTTGTCAATCAAGTATTTGCACAAACTCCATTCCTCTCTCTCTCTCTCTCTCTCTTTCCTCTGCTTTGGCTCTCTATTGCACCATTTGGTGTGTCTTGGTGTGAGATTGTTTGTGTGTGTTTTGTTGCACGTCCTCTTGGTCTTGAGTCTCTTCATATGTATCCTCCTCCTCTATCACTGGAGAGAGCCTTCTTTTGGAAGTCCTTTCAAGAGACTTCATAGGTACTCTCTCTTCTTAGGGAGTTTAGAGAATCCATGGGAGAGACGTTGTTGGTAAAATTCACCTTGTAGAGCGGAGTTGCCCATAGCTTGTTGTTTCCTAGTGATAAGAGAACTCACAATCATAGGGGCATCATTAGTAGCACCTTCATGTGCAAAAATCAAAGTCATCAATATTCATTCTAGTCTCTTTATTATTGCAAGCCATGCTAGCTAAATTTCTATCTATGCTACTTTGTGCTTTGGAAACCTCAAAACGTTAGTTGCTACTCTTCCTAACTTTTGAAAATTAGCTCTCGAGCAGCCACACCCATGTTTTAGAGACTGTTGATTGCAAAGCGTAGTGGGCAGGGCCTAGCAATACCCAGTTGATTATGGTTGCTCTTGAGCTTGCTAGTAGATCAATAATGGTTAAGCCAAAGGAAAGCTCTGAAAGACTCCATTATTAAGTCTATAGTTCCCAACGGTGTACCTTGAACTTAGTTCATTCCAACCGGGATAACAAATACATGTCCCACTTACCCTCTTGCAATGAACAACTCCAACCTTTCATGGACAACTTAAGGAACTTTTCTCTAAGAAAGAAAAGAGAAACCAATAGCTCGGATATCAATCTGACAACATATGGCTAATAACATGGATTGTAGCGGAATTAAAGTAACAATATTGAGCATTTCCTTAGAACGATTCTTAATGAGCATAAGGAGAGTACTTGATTGAAGGTAGCAAAATAAACATTATACCTAGTTACTTTGGCATGAACAATACTTACAAAAGAGAGAGAGAATTAGAGAAATTGACAACAACTGAGGACCGGATTTCCTTGGAGCTATTCCCCCCTCCAAAAGGCTTTTGTATTATAGATTCTCCTTGAAGAGATACTTGTAATAATACATGCTTTGTGTTCCTTGAGACCTTGTTGATGCCATGAAGATGATAAACTTCATGCACCAATATTATGCCCGTAACTAACTTCCAAAAACATTAACTTGTCCCTAGCTTCAATTGAAAGACCTCAAACACCCTCAAAGATGGAGAGAGCTAGCAGGGAGTGAGGAATACGAAGAGAAGAAGATGTATCTCTACAAGAAAGAAGTAGTCTCCTCACATATAATCACTCTTGGAGCATGGCTTAGCATATTGATATGAAGATGGAGAGATTGATAAGAATTTCTTTGAGCATAACTCTTGGTTGCATTCCATAGCCAAGGAGTGTTGGTGTAGGCTTTCCACTTCTCAAGCTTGGAGAAGGAGATGACTTGTGTGCGCAACACACAAAGGGGGAGTGTGTGTGTGGCTTGTGGATTATATGAGAAAGAGAGAGAGAGAGAGAGAGAGAGAGAGAGAGAGAGAGAGAGAGAGAGAGAGAGAGAGACAGAGAGAGAGAGATACAGAGAGAGAGAGAGAGTAGTGGAAATGGCCTATGAACTTAGAGAATAGCGGAATTAAGAGAATTAGAGTGAGAAACTTTGAGAGCATAGATGGTGAACTTAATTGGTAGTAGAAACTTAATCATAACACTTAATTAACTAGGCATGCGCAATACCTTTGCCAGAGAGAGAGAGAGAGAGAGAGAGAGAGAGAGAGAGAGAGAGAGAGAGAGAGAGAGAGAGAGAGAGAGAGAGAGAGAGAGAGAGAGAGATTTTAGAGAATATGACAACAATTGAAAAACGGATTTATGTGGAGCCGGTACCCCCTCCAAAAGGCATTTGTATTATAGATTCTCTCATTAAGAAAGACTTGATACAATACAATCTTTGTGTTCCTTGAGACCTCTTTGGCAGTATGGAGATGGAAGCTTCATACACCAAGATTTTGCATAATATCAACAATCAATCTTAGCTTGAAAACAATCAAGAACTCGTGAACATCATTAGTCTCTGTGTTCCCTAAATCATTTGAGTGCATGAGGATGTATACTTTTATGCATCAACTTGTGCCTAAAGCAACAATTAATCTACCTTGCCATAAAATTAATCTACTTGCATTAAGTAACCAATCTAATTGCAAAAAACCATTAGCCTTCTTGCAATAAGCATAACATGCACTTTGTAGAAAGCATTAACTATCCCAAGCCTCAGTCCCAAGACCTCAAACACCTTCGAAGGTGCAGAGAGCTAGCAGGGAATGAGGGTAGGAAAGAGGAAGAAGAAGTATTCTATAGGAGAAAGAAATAATTCCTCACTTATCATCACTCTTCTTGCTTAGCATACATAATAGCATAGTAATAAAGATGGAGAATATGGAAATCTTAAGCATTGAAGCATAGCTCTTGGTTGGATTTGCATTCCATAGCCAAGACTGTTGGTGTAGGCTCTCAACTTCTCAAGGAGCTTGGAGAAGGAGATGGAGATCTTGCACCTTGCATAGCACACAATGAGAGTGTTTGTGAGTGTGTGTGGGTGACTATACCCCCTAAGAAACCCCCTAGCTTTCTTGGGTTGATCCCCCCTTGTAGCTCATGCTTGAAGCTCATTGGACCCCTCCAGGCCTAGCCAATCATAAGTAGGAGGCATTACAAGCAGCAAGGGTAGCCTTGAGACAAGTGTCCCCCTTTCCCCTTTGAGAGAGAGGACTTGATAAATGCAAAATCAATTTATTAAATCCCCTAAATTATCATTGGACCCCTTGGGTGGCCAACCAATAGGCTTCAGGCACACAATGAGGGCAACATGAGGAGGAACTTGACAAGTGTCCCTTTTGCTTTCTTTGTACCATGCATGCCTTGTGTGAGTGTGTGGGTGTTCTCTCTCATACCCCCTCATGTAGGGCTCGCCCCCTCCTTGTAGGGATTGAATCTTTGACTTTTTGACACCTCAACCCCTTATGCATAGGCCTAGTTCCCACCACAAGCTTGGCCCTTAAGCACTTTAAGCTTGGCTTGGGTTCTCACCTCAAGTGCAACCCAAACATCTCAAGCATGTCAAGCACCTCAAGCATCTCAATCATTAAGCACCTCAAGCACCTTAGTCATCAAGCGTGACAAGCACGACAAGCACCTCGAGCTGGGTCGCGTTCCCGCGCCTCAAGCTCCAGCCGTAGCTTACCTAAGGTCAAAGGACTTTTACACACATTATTGGAGGTCTTAAATGAAGCTAACCCTAAGGTATTATGCTACATTGGTTAGCCTTGCTCTTTGATAGACCATCTCTCATTTGGGCTCCTTTAGCATTGGCCCCGTGTTGAGATAGATCTATAAGCACATGTCTATATCTTAACCAATGCATTAGTTTTTATGACATTAACTCTCTCTTGAAATCATAGTCGTCCTCGACTATGAGGTAGATATGGTAAAGTCTCACCCATTAGTCCATTGGTCTTAGCGGGTAGAGGATCCATTTTTACTCTACGACATCCTTTCAGCGTGGATGACTAATCTACTTGGTGCTTGAGAGACATTGTCTTCCGCAAGCATGTCTGCTCTTTTTAGTCCATATCATACTTCCAAAGTAGAGCAACAAGTTCTACTTGGTGTGTGGGAGATGTAGTCACCACAAACATGATCCTAAGTATGCATACTTCTTAAAATTTGTGCACGAAACATAAAAAGAGAGTCTTATAAGACAAAAAGATGGATCATTTAAAATGAATTTCTTTTACATTTTCTTACTCTTTTGTGTCATTGTAAGAATCATTAACAAGGTTCATATTATCCTTAAGCTATGTTCTTTGCATGCATTTAGCATCTTTGAAAGGATAATTCTTAACTTAAATAAGATACTGTCAGTAATCTTACCATTTCTTAATACCTTGTGTTCCTGTCGAAGGATGAACTTGGGTTGGAGCTCATTTTCTTCATCCACGATCTCTAATGGGTGTACATTTATAGCCTCTATTGGTGGCTCTCCTTAATAAGGTTCGAATAGGCTCTCATGAAAAATGATATATATGAGCCAATAGTTGGGCAACTTTAATTGTTTAGTAAGACCCAAAGAAAGATTTCTTTTTCTTTAAAGGATAAGGCTCTTTTATGCCTAATGGCAGAGCCTCTTTTGCCTAGCTAATAGATGGATATAGCCTGTTTAATCTTCTAAAAAGATTCATTTTGATCTCGGCTATACTCCTTTTCAATTAAGATCTTCCCAGGTACCTTAAGCTACAAGGGACGTTTGGATCTTCCGTCTTTAGCCTCGAAAGGTACTTTCCCCTTAATAGTATGTTCATGTTATTAGAGACATAGTGTTGTTAGGGTAAGTACTTCTCCCATTTTAAGCATTGATCTACCTCAAATCACGAGCTTTTAGTAGATCAAGGATAATTAGTTTTGTGATTTTCCTTTTGGCCATCTGTTGGAATAGTAGGCCAACATAGGGTTACTCTAGTTTTGATAGAGACTCTATCAGAAACTAGTGGTCATGGTAGGATTTCTATCCGACACAATTAGATGTTGGCAAGCCATGGTCCTTCTATCATACTTCATCTTTTGGTATACCATACATTTTGAAACATACTCTTGTATGTTCTTGTTTCTTGGTAAGCCAATACAAGTATGCTTTTTATTCCTAAAAGAATAAATTCGAATTCCTCTTTGCCCCGCATATGGGAGGAGCATGGGAAGTGAGGAAGATATAGCCTATTGAGGTATGGAAGATAACCATCCTCTAACGTGAGTGGTTCTTTTTATTCCATTTGTAAAGGCTATTATTATATCCCTAAAGCCTTGGTTAGAAGCATATTTAACTATCATAAAACATAGTTTATTGTAAGTTGCTATTGATATCCTATCTACCCTTGGCCATCGGGAAAGTGCATCGGCTACATGTTTGTGCTTGCCAGCAATGTGAGCAATGTAAAATTTAAATTGCAAAAAGAAATTCGCCCACCTCATTTGATTGTTGAAGAGCTTGGTTTGTATCATGGATGTAGTCCGCAAGAAGTACTTCCATGTGTCAATGGCATGTAAAACAGCTCGTAGTTCCTTTTGTATATGTCCAGCATTCGCTCATTGGATTTGAGTCTTTGAATCTTGTATTCTATGGTATTCCCTTCTTGAAGCAATTTTTTGCTTGAAGGCATGCATCCAAGCATTACATTGGACCTCAAATAGCTTTGAGAGATCCCGTAGTGTAAGCATAAGTTGAGAGATAATTTTCTCTTTGAACTTTTCAAAAGTATTTTTCTCTCTTTGTAGTCCATGTACACTTAACGTTCTTTTTTGTTAAGTCATGTATTGGACCTGTTATAAGCATGAATTTTTCCTATGAAGCACCTCTAGTATGCACTCATACCTTTAGAGCTTCACAGCTCATGTAGACTCCTTGGATTAGGCCATCTTTTTAATACCTCTACCTTTTGGGGATCCATACAAATACCACCTTTAGAGATAATGTGACCTAATTATTGAATCTCTTGAAAAATTCACTTTTCTTTTGGTTAGAAAAAAGCCTAATCTCTCTCGAAAATTACCAGTTCATGCTATTGCCTTTTGAACTCCTCTTGTGGAGCTTGTAAAGCTCAATAAGGAGGCTTATTAGGCAGTGAGCTTCGTGGTAAAAGCTCCATTGCATGGTCATTGTCCCCTCATTGTGGAGATAGCTCATGGGGTTATCATCAATAAAAACATTTTGGAATCCATTTAGGAATGTAGAAAATTCTAATTCCTCTTGATTCCCGTCTTTTTTCTATTGTTATTGGTTGAAACATTGAATTCATTTATAGACTTTCTAACAAAAATCATGTATATGAATATATAGATTTTCATTAACTTGCGAAAAGCATGCATATTTACATGGTATAGGATGCTACCCGACTCATAAACATGTATGTACATATCTCCTAGCTTAGGAAAAACAAAAGCCTTTTGCTATGAGCATCCTCTTTTGGAGTTTCCAGCATAGAAACTCAAGGCGGCTTGTTGCATGCATTTCTTTGGGGACAAGCACGATAGACATGCCCTTGTTGTCCACACTTGTAGCATTTGTTATCCTTATGATAACACTGTAGCTCTGTTGGAGAGAGTCTATCCTTACCTTTGTAGACGCCTTTCTCCTTAGCTTTGTTATAGATGTTGCTAGACTTGCCTTTGGAGGAAGTTTGAGCATTATTCCTTCCTCTAGGCTCATTTTGATCCTTCACTTCCACGGGCTTAGAGTTTCTCTTAACCCCTTGTTGGAAATTGATTTGAGAGGCGACCATAGTATGGTGTATGACCGCTGATATGGCATTAGGCCTTTGTGAGTTAATATACTCGGCCATCTCGTCAAAAAGACCCGCAAAAAATTGTTTCTTTTGCTCCTCAAAGCCTATCTTTTTGTAGACACTGGCGTTGAGAAGTAAATCCCAAAACTTATCTACATAATTCTGGATAGACTCGTAGGGAGAGAGTTTCAAGATTTTCCATTCTATGAGGACATTGTCTTTAGTGTTGTTTGCCAGAAATTGTTTCATGATGGAGGCTCTTAAAGTCTTCCATGTCTTCAGAGCTTTCCTTTGGGCTCGTAGGCTAGCCCACCATTGACGAGCGGAGCTCTGAAAATGCATAGATACCTGACATGTACACAGTTTAGAGGACTCCATGAAGTCCTCATCACCAAAGGCCACATCAAACTGTTGGATGAAGGCCAAGATCTTGTCCGTAGCACCAAAGGTGCCATCATAGGTAAGAAAAGTGGTGTCCTTTCCTCCCTCCTTGAACTTCTTCAGCTTCTTGGACCTTCTCCATACCAGATAGGACTTGCGATGGCATTTCCTTTTGGGCTCTTTGAGAGAAGAGCCGCTACCTTCATTGGAATATGAGGAAGGTGATGAAGATGGAGAAGAGGGTGACCTCTTTCTCTCCTTTTCCTTCTTTTGGTACCTCTCTTCCTTTTTGTGATAACGAGGAGGAGGACTTTCCGGCAATCTTTCTCTCTTGGGGGGAGTTGGAGATCATTGAGGGTGCAGTTTTTTTGGAGCCACATCTTCAAAAGTATTGGGAGACTCACTTCTTTGTCCTTCTCTTGGGGAAGGCTCTATAGTAGAGACTTCACCTTTCTTCTTGGATGGAGGTAAGCCCGCTAGTAATCGTTTAAGCGCTTCATATGGGGTCTCCTCTTCTCTCACCGTAGAGAGCCCTCTCTTGGAAATCTCTTGAAGAGACTTCTTAGGAGCTCTCTCTTTTGGGGGAGTTTGGATAATCCCATAACTATGAAGTTGTTGGAAAACTTCACATTGTAGGGCTGGGTTTCCCATAGCTTGTTGCAGCTTAGAAACAAGACACTTGATAAACATGGGAGCATCATCGTTAGCACCTTCATGTGCAAAATCAAAGTTATCAATACTCGTTCTACTCTCTTGATTATTGTCAGCCATGTTAACAAAATTTATGTATGTACTTAGTGTATGATTTGGCAATTCAAAACCTTAGTTGCCACTCCTCTTAGCCTTTGAAAATTGGCTCTTAAGTATCTACACCCATGGCTCAAAGTGGTTAATTATAGAGAGTAGAGGAGTAGGTCTAACATAGCAGAGTTGCCGACGGTTAGCTCCTTTCGGACTTCTTATGGCTGAATAATGGTAAAACCGTAGGCAAGTCTAAAACGACTCCATTATTAAGTCCAAAGCTCCCGAGGTGTGCACCATATCCCTCATAGTGGGCTCAACAAAACCGATAATAGATCCCAAGTCCACTTACCCTAATATAATTAACAACATCAACCATTTATAGGTTACTTAAGGACCTCTCTTCTTAAGCAATAAAAGAGAAACCAAATGCTCTGATACCAATGTAATGGAAATGGCCTATGAACTTAGAGAATAGCAGAATTAAGAGAATTAGAGTGAGAAACTTTGAGAGCACAGATGGTGAACTTTATTGGTAGTAGCAACTTAATCAAAACACTTAATTAACTAGGCATGAGCAATACCTTTCCGAGAGAGAGAGAGAGAGAGAGAGAGAGAGAGAGAGAGAGAGATTTTAGAGAATATGACAACAGCTGAGGAACAGATTTATGTGGAGCTGGTCCCCCCTCCAAAAGGCAATTGTATTATAGATTCTCTCATTAAGAGAGACATGATACAATACAATCTTTGTGTTCCTTGAGACCTCTTTGGCAGTATGGAGATGGAAGCTTCATACACCAAGCTTTTGCATAATATCAACAATCAATCTTAGCTTGAAAACAATCAAGAACTCATGAACATCATTAGTCTCTGTGTTCCCTAAATCATTTGAGTGCATGAGGATGTATACTTTTATGAATCAACTTGTGCCTAAAGCAACAATTAATATACCTTGCAATACAATTAATCTACTTGCATTAAGTAACCAATCTACTTGCAATAAACCATTAACCTTCTTGCAATAAGCATAACATGCACTTTGTAGAAAGCATTAAATATCCCAAGCCTCATTCCCAAGACCTCGAACACCTTCGAAGGTGGAGAGAGCTAGCAGGGAATGAGGGTAGGAAAGAGGAAGAAGAAGTATTCTATAGGAGAAAGAAATAATTCCTCACTTATCATCACTCTTCTTGCTTAGCATACATAATAGCATAGTAATAAAGATGGAGAATATGGAAAGCTTAAGCATTGAAGCATAGCTATTGGTTGGATTTGCATTCCATAGCCAAGAGTGTTTGTGTAGGCTCTCAACTTCTCAAGGAGCTTGGAGAAGGAGATGGAGATCTTGCACCTTGCATAGCACACAATGAGAGTGTTTGTGAGTGTTTGTGGGTGAGTATCCCCCCTAAGAAACCCCCTAGCTTGCTTGGGTCGACCCCCCCTTGTAGCTCATGCTTGAAGCTCATTGGACCCCTCCAGGCCTAGCCAATCATAAGCAGAAGGAATTACAAGCAAGTGTCCCCCTTTCCCCTTTGAGAGAGAGGACCTGATAAATGCAAAATCAATTAATTAAATCCCCTAAATTATCATTGGACCCCTTGGGTGGCCAACCAATAGGCTTCAGGCACACAATGAGGGCAACATGAAGAGGAACTTGACAAGTGTCCCTTTTTCTTTCTTTGTACCATGCATGCCTTGCGTGAGTGTGTGGGTGTTCTCTCTCATCCCCCCTCATGTAGGGCTCACCCCCTCCTTGTAGGGATTGAATCTTTGACTTTTTGACACCTCAAACCCTCATGCATAGGCCCAGTTTCCACCACAAGCTTGGCCCTTAAGCACTTTAAGCTTGGCATGGGTTCTCACCTCAAGTGCAACCCTAACATCTCAAGCATGTCAAGCACCTCAATCATCAAGCACCTCAAGCACCTTAGTCATCAAGCATGACAAGCAGGACAAGCACCTTAAGCTGGGTCGGGTTCCCGCACCTCAAGCTTAGCCCTAGCTTACCTAGCGTCAAAGGAATTTTACACACATTATTGGAGTTCTTCAATGAAGATAACTCTAAGGTCTTATGCTCCATTGGTTAGCCTTGCTCTTTGATAGACCATCTCTCATTTGGGCTCCTTTACCATTAGCCCCGTGTTGAGATAGATCTATAAGCACATGTCTATATCTTAACCCTTGTTCCCGTTTATTCTCCCACATGAAGTGATCAGTTTAATATGAGAAAATCATTTGTGTTGGTTAGATATTAGTTTTTATGAGAGAGAGAGAGAGAGAGAGAGAGAGAGAGAGAGAGAGAGAGAATTTAATTTTGCTACTTTACTCTTGGTACAAGCCTATTGGCTCAAGCTTTGGGCTAGCCAATGAATGGCTCTAGTCAACAAGCATGGGGTGTAGCATTTGGACAAGTGTCCTCCTTTCCCCCTTTGAGAGAGAGATCTTAATTATTTCATTGTAGCATTTGGACAAGTGTCCTCCTTCCCCCCTTGAATAGAAAGATCTTATTAATTATTTAATTGAATCTAAATTCTCATTGGACCTTTGTATAGGTCATGAAATAGGATTCAGGCACATTATGAGGGAAATATTGCTAGGGATCTGACATGTGTCCTTAATGCCTCTAGAGTCTTGGGCTTGCCTTGAGTGTGTGTGTGAGTGTTCTCTCTCATGCCCCTACCTTTAGGGCTCATCTTTGACTTGAACACCGCAAGCACCTTAGTCATTAAGCATGACAAGCACCTCAAGCACCTTAGTCAGCAAGCATGATAAGCACCTCAAGATTCTTAGTCATTAAGCATGAGAAGGATCTTAAGAACCTTATTCATTAAGCATGACAAGCACTTCAAGCACCTTAGTCATTAAGCATGACAAGTGCCTCTAAGGTCTAAAGTACCTAAAGGTCCTCGTTCCAAGGACTTTTAACACTAACCTTTGGAGGCTTTAATGAAGATAACCCTAAGGTATTTTAAGCTCCATTAGCAGATGCATGTTGCTCTTTGATAGACTATCTCCTTTTGGACCTCTATTGAGATGTAACCATGTCTCTTCTTGGTCCCCTACTGAGATAAGTTGAGAAGCACTTATTCCAGATTGCTCTTTGGTAGACCCGCTCCTTTTGGACCCCTATTGAGATGCAGCCATCTCTCCTTTTGGTCCTGTGCTGAGATAGGTCTAGAAGCACATATCTATATCCTAACTCTTGTTCCCCCTTTATCTTCCCATATTAAATAACCAGTTTAATATGATAAAATCATTTGGTAAATCTAGGTATTAGATTTTATGACACTACCTAGGACATACGACATGTTCATGAAACAAATCAAAGTGTTAAATAGCACATTGAACATCCTAGCATGCATGTAATAGGGTGTGTTGACTACCATATATAGTGTTTTCATTAGCATAATAATTATGCTAACTAGCATACTCAGTGTGACAACAACCACATGTAAATAGCGTAGCATGTGTGATAACTAGCATACATGGTGTGCTAACTAGAATACAAGGTATGCTAACAAGCATAGAATTTATTCTTACTAGCATGGACAATTAAGGTTATGATCAACATACCAAAGATGCTAACAAGCATAATCAATATGTTGTTTAGGATAGAGGTATGCTAAACTACATAGAATATGCACTAAGTAGAATAGAAAGTATGCTAACTAGCATGGACAAGGTTATGACCAGCATACTTTGAATGCTAACAATAATAATAGGTGTGTTGATTAGCATACCATTTATGCAATTGATCATACCCATGATTGTAATTAGCATACTAAGAAAGGTAGCTAGCATACTCATTATGTCAAGCAACATACTCGACACGCTAGTCTACATACTAGGAATGCTAACTAGCATAAACATCGTGCTAAATAGCGTATGCAGCATGCTGGTGAGGATACTAGGTATGCTAACTATCATAAATGGTGTTAATTGGCATATATATTGTGTTAATTGGCATAATCTGAGGTAGATTACTAGGTATGCTAACTAGCATAATGAGCGTTAATTAGCATACATATTGTGTTAAATAGCATACTTAGCATGATAGTGAGTATACTAGGCATTCTAACTTGCATAAAGGGTGTTGATTAGCATACATATTGTGATAACTAGCATACTCTCTATGTTATGAGGTTACTAGGAAAACTAGCTAGCATACTCATTATACTAAACAACATACCCAAATAACTAGGAATGCTAACTAGCATAAACCTTGTGTTAAACAACATCCTCATAATGCTAGTGAGCATACTAGGTATGTTAACTAGCATAAAGGGTGTTGATTAGCATACATACTGTGTTAACTAGCATACTTTGTAAGATTACTAAGCATGCTACCTAGCATACTCATTATGGTAAGCTGCACAACCAACATACAAGGAATGCTAACTAGCATAGACCTTGTGTTAAACAACATACTCAGAATGCTAGTGAGCATACTAGGTATGTTAACTAGCATAAAATATTAACCAACATACTCTGTATAGTAGGTAGATTACTAGGCATGCTAAGTAGCTACTCATTATGTTGAACAACATAGCCAACATACTAGGAATGCTAAGTAGCATAAACATTGTGTTAAACAACATAGTTAGCATTCTTAACAATATACTAGGTATGCTAACTAGCATAACATATTGTGTTAACCACCATCCTCTGTATGCTAGGTAGATTACTAGGCATGATAACTATCATACTCATGGCATGCTACCTATCTTACCTAGCATGTTAACAAGCATTCTGCGTATTATGTATAGTGTGGTTACTAGTATCAATCTACTGATGAGTATACTATTGATCAACATATACAAGTTATTATGCACAAGAGATGCAATATATAGAATGCATAAGTTACGGCATAAATATTTGATCGATCACCTAAGGCTCTTCTAGGGGGTGCACAGGTTGTTTTATGTAGCTTTTCCTCCCCACTCTCTTTTGACAAACATCCTTCTTGTTGGGTGAAACGCGAGTCTCCTCTCTCCAAAATGTGTAGACCAATTCCTTAATTTCATTTGTAATAGGTCCATGATGGTGTTGCTTGTGACATGCAGCCAATGAAAACAATAGACCATCAACACTAGGCTTTGCCCGTCATGATTTTTCCTTGATATAAGGTGCAGCTTTTGAAACCCTGGAGAATTTTGCAATATGCATGTTTTTCGTTGAATTCAACATCATATGCACTACAACATTATTCAAAAACAACTCCTCGTTAGAACATGGTTGCTTGACAATATCCAGTGTGTTGTGGACATTGGAGACAACTGCAGTCTGCACAATAGCATCCTCCACAAAAGATTGATCATGGATTGCCTGAACAAGTAGATGTTGAGCAAAAAGATTCTAGATTTCTCACTTTGCCTCTGTAGTAAATCCTTCAGCCCTGCTCTTGAAAGCTCTCACAATCTCGGAGGAGATTTTCTTATTCTCCTCATCGTCGATGGCATGATGTACTCACTCAGATTTCATCTATTTTTGCTCTCACTGTTTACTCTTTCTTTCTCTCCCATGGTTCTTGATAATAGAAAGAGTTGGATCCTAAGAGTTGCAATTCATTACATGTAATGGATTTCCTTCTCCTTTATCATGAGGACTATAAACGTGCATAATACATTACTTACTTGAAATCAATTAATTAAGTAGTTGTCAAGAGGCTATCAACAGTTGATGCTATAATTCCAAACATACCAGCTCTAAACATGCAATGATGTGAGAAACTAAACAAGTGGGCTGCCTACAATATTTGCTTACCATCATATTCCAACACACATCCATTTCCAGCATTGGAGCTAGTGGCAATAATGTTGTATGCTAGTTCTCCATATCTATAGGTCTTTGCCAAAGCAAGGGAGAAAGCCAAACTTTGATAGCTCAACTCCAAGGTAGGATGCTCGATGCAAGGAACAAATGAGAGAAAGAGAGAGAGAGAGAGAGAGAGAGAGAGAGAGAGAGAGAGAGAGAGAGAGAGAGAGAGAGAGAGAGAGAGAGACTCCAGTACCCCACGTCCTCTTGAGTAACTGAAAAACCAGGCCACCCCCCAAAAGGGAGGGAATGAATAATATTTTTTATGTACATTTTATATTCAAACTTCACTTGCTCTTTGGTTTTCAATATATGCTAACAAGCACAAGTAGGTAGCATTTTCCAAGATAGAATTTCCAGTGACACGCTAACATGCTTATACCCTATCAATTATAAAATAATGTGAGGTGGAAAGTGTTGATGAAACAAGTTTATCTTTCCTAACTTCACTATCATCTGAGGCTTCTTGGATTTGTAGGAGATGTTGTTGCATCTTCTACCTCCATAGAAAGATTTCTCCTTGCCATGTAAAGGAATAAAAGTGGATAACAGATTAGAGATTACAAATGCATATGTGAGGAATCAAAAAACGTGTAATCCACTTTACTTTTTAATCCAAGTAACAAATTCAAACTTGGTGGATTCTGACATGACACACCCCCAGTTATGAAATTAGCATCAACCAAATATTTTTCTTGGTTTAAGGGTTTATTTTCCTTGAATTGAGGGTTCACACCTACAAGAGTTTTATATCTAAATCCATTTACTACCTTTGGAAAAATATGGCCTTCGGGAGTAAGTGATTTTTCTAGTGACTTGAAATGGCCCCAAGTACGTGAGTTTCAATTTCCTTGGTCTCTTGCCCAAATTTCTTTTGTACATTAAAACCAAATCTTCTTCTAAAAATACAATATATTTCAAGTTTTTATCCACCCAAGATTTCCTTCTATGAATTGTTTCAGTTACATAGGCTTCTTGAATTCTACTTTAAACTTTAGTAACTACTCTTGCCTGAAGTTTTTTGAATCATTCCTTGATAATGTATTTGTGTTGTAACTCTCAAAATTGGCACAAAAACTTCCATGTACATAATAGCTTCCAATCCATACACCTTCTTGAATGGTTTTATCCAAGTTGTAGTCACTTTCAAGGATGTCCTTAATGCCCACAATGCAGAATCCAGTTTACCATCCTTATCTTTCCTATTTTTTGAAACCATTCTTCTTAACACTAGAATGGTAACAGGACACTTCTATGTCCTTGGACACTTTTGTGTCCTGTTAAGTGACCATTTTGCTTGAATTATTTGAAGAGTATGAAAATGAATTTCTATGTGCTATATATCCATAAAGTTGCCTTATGAGCTGAAAAAAACTTAGCATTTTTTTTTGAGTATCGATCTCACCATTAACCTTACTCTTGTGCGCACAACATTTTTGAACCTAAACTGTGTGAAAAAACTGGTCCTGTTTTTTGCCTTTTTTCAATTTTTGGCAACTATACCACTCTAAATTTCATGTTGGTGAGGTTTAGATGGCTAGAGGTTAGGCCTTCATAGTTCTCAACATGTTTTGATGCTTGTAGGGAGAGCTAAGTGTTAAAATTGAAAGTTATGACCAATTTATAAGAATTGCATAATCCTGTTTTTTGGCCAAAATTATCACTTTTATGATTTTTCTGGTGGCTTTCTTGATATCCAAATTCAATTTTGATTCTGTAAGTGTAATGTATAACATAAAGCTAAACTTCCTTGAGTTTTGGGGGACCTAATATGCTATATAGCATAGTATATGATGATGGTTGAGTTTTTTGATTTGCTGAAGAATACGATACATTTTAGAGTAGCAAGTATAACTTTCTCAATATTGCTAGTTTCTTAGGCCAATTGTGTGTATTTTGTAGGTAGTAACCATATCTAATCATAGACAACAAACTTGGCTAGATATTGAGTAGTTTTTATGGGTTTCTAGAGGTCATAATGCTAAACCCAGTTTTTTCATGTTTGCTGTATTTAGCACTTTATCATTGCCCCCAAGGTTCCAATTGTAAGAGATCCATTATCCTTTTGACATGCTCCATGGTTCCTTTTGAATCCAAAGGCCCAAAAAAAACTAACAAAACATGTATATAGTATTTGTATTGAGCGTGACTATAGAAACTTTGATGATAGGTCCGCAGAATGGCAAAAATGCAACTTTTTTGTACCTATTTTTTTTTAACCAAAAAAAATTTAGTGAGGTAAAAGCAACCATATGTTTTGGTCACCAACCTATTGATGTTAACGGGGCATTTTATCTCATGTCCTACAAAAATCCCTAGTCTTATTTATATGCAATCAACCGTAAGAAATTGCTGTTTTGAGCAAAATGCACTGGTCCATCAACTTTGGAGGCTTGTAGTGACCAAGGGATGAGAAAAATTACAAGTTTCTCCTTTTTTCCATATGTAGTAGTTATTGAACTATAAGGTCACGAAAGGATTTTTTGAAATGAGTGGATCTACTATGGTTTTGGAAATTTTTTCCCAAAACCCTGAAATGACACTTTTATGTCCTGTTAGGTTACCATTCTAGTGTTAAGATTTTGATCAAAGTCTTATTTTTAGACTTCGCCTAGCCATTTTCCAAAGGACAGTAAACTCTAGAATTCTTATGGAGTATCAGGTGTATAACAATCAACTTCTTAATCACCTTATGTATGAAATGACCTCCCTGATAAAAAACTATTTCCAATGAGCATCCAAAACCTAGTCATTATGGTCTTGCATAAGAATTTTACAACACTCTCAGATTTGGTGTCCTTCATTTCTTTCGCTTTCATTGTTTTTTATAATATTCTAGTACCACCAAAATATACTTATTTCTTGTATATTCTCCAATTGGTTTTACTTGTCCTACAATATCAAGGCCTCACTTTTGAAATAATTCAAGTGGAATGATTGGTTTCAATTCCATTCTATCTGCATACAATGGTCTATCATCCATTTGAAATATCAAACATGCCTTCACATACTCATGAACATCCTTGAAAACCAAAGGCCACCATAAACCTGCCTAAAATAATTTCTTTGTAGTTATATTTCCTCAAAAGTGGACACTTGTATCGTCTGAACGTGTCTCAACCGAAATCACCCTTTGTTCAAACTTTGGTACACATCTTCACAATATTAAATCAATTTTTCTTTTGTAAAGGACTTCCATGAACATTCAAAATGATTTAAGTTTTAGTACTAACTTTTTTAGTTTTTCCATTGGCATCCCTTGAGGAAGGACTCCATGAATTAAAAGTTACAATGTATCTTCATACCAAGCATCTTGTGAATCTACCAATTCAATGGGAACAAGTATGAATAAGGTAACTCATCAATTGATTCAATTGGGACTTCCCATTGGCCAATTTGATCAAACAATCAACAAAACATACTCTTGTCCTAGCTTATGAATCATTGAGTATCCAAACTCTTGAATCAATAAAACCCATTTGGCCAATCTCCCTAAAAGATGAAGTTTATTGACCAAATAAGTTAAAGCTTGATGATCAACATAAATCACCGCTTTGTTTGCTAACAAGTAATGCTTGATTTTGTTGAGATGTAGAGAGAAAGAGAGAGACGAGACAAGAGATACACCGTGTACGCTCCCAAAGACTGATTCATATTGAGGATAAGATACAAATATATAGGTGAGACCAAGTTGAGTAGAGTGAGCCATATATAGCTCCAACACCCCCACTCGAACAAAAGTCTCTAGCTTTGGATAAAAAAACCCTTGGGGAGTTCAAGGGAAAAACCCAAGCCCCTATACAATGTGAAAATATGAACCAATGATGATGATGTGAAAGTGAATTGTGTATCTATGTACAAATATACAAGTGACTCAAAGATCACAATGTGCAAATGTGGAGTGTGTATAGTGCATGGTACCTATAGGATTACAATGTCATGTGTACAAATCTATTACAATAGCAGGGAAGCTAGTCTAGAAAGATTGAGACCGAAGCAACTCCAAGCTCCGAGTGCAAGAGGATGAAACGTGACCCGTTGAGGCCTTTGGTAAGGATGTCTGCAATACCCTGGTCACATGGACAATATTCAACCATAATGGTTCCTTTGCATACTGCAAATTTGGTTGTCACACCACAAGGGTGTGCTAGAAAGAGGAGAGTGACCAATATCAACCAGCATTTGTCGAAGCCAGATCAACTCACGAGCTGCAAGTGATGCCGCAACATATTCTAACTCAGTCGTAGAAACTGCAGCACAACGTTGTTTCTTGCTGGCCAAAGAAACAAGACAATCATTTATAAAGAAGAAATTTCCACAAGTAGATCGCATAGATAAATGTGATCTTGCCCAGTCTACATCTGTGTAACCGAAAAGAGAAAGAGATTGCATAGAATTCGATGTGAGTTTCCGTCGATAGACCAGTCCAAAATCTGTAGTGCCATTCAAGTATTTCAATACACGCTTTGTTGCAGACCAATGCTTAAGAGAAGGATGTGCAAGATGTTGTCCAAGATAATAAGCAACAAACAGAATATCAGGATGAGTGTTCATGCCAGCAAACTGTAGACATTCAATCAAGTTAGCATATGGTTGATTTGTGACAAGTTGACTGCCATTGTCAGAAGTGTTCTTCGTAGAGGTCACAAAACAAGGTGTGTTGGTCGAATGCGCAAATCCCATACCAAATTTTTGAATAGTATCTGCAATAAAGTTTGATTTTCAAAGGAATAAAATACCTTTTCTACGATTCTGTTGGATCTAAATGCCAAGACACGAGTGAATCTCTCCAAGATCCTCCATATGTAGAAGAAAATAACTTTTTCACTTGCTGAAGAAATCCCAAATCATTGAAAACAAGGATGGTATCATCCACATAAAGAGCAAGAATCACATAACTACTACCTTGGCATTTTATGTATAAGTTGGGGTCTGAAGAGCAAGAGATGAATCCTTTAGAGGTGAGAAAAAGATCAAATTTTGTATACCAGGATTGCAAAGCTTGTTTGAGACCATATAGTGCCTTATGGAGTTGAGGAACAAGGTCTTCTTTACCAGGAATAACAAACCCTTCTGGTTGTTCCATATAAATTTCCTCTTCCAAGTCACCATTAAGAAAAGAAGTTCACACATCCATTTGATGAGCTTCTAAATCAAATGGAACAGCAAATTCCAATAAAACTCGAACACTTGTAATGCGAATAACTGGTGAAAAAGTCTCTTGATTATAATCAACACCGGCTACTTGGGAGTAACCTTTTGCAACTAAACGCGCCTTGAATTTGTCAAAAGATTTATCTTCTTTTACTTTTTTCTTATAAACCCACTTAGATTTAATAGCTGTACGACCAGGAGGTAATTCAGTTAGTATCCATGTACCTTTAGAGATAAGAGAATCGTACTCTGCTTCCATAGCCTCTTGCCATTGATCCTTTTGTGGTGAAGAGATACCTTCATCATAAGTGACCGGAGCTTCAGAAGTAGAAAAAGAATTATCAGCAATATCGTCATCATAAACATGACATGAGCCATGTTCAAACTCAATAGGCAGATCAACAAAAATATCAATATCATCATAGGCAACATTCGGAATGGATGGTTGTGAAGAGGAAAGTTGCTCTATAGGAAGAGTTTCATCATCTGAAAGAAATGGAAGATCTTAAAGCAATGATTTAGTATCATCAGAATCATCCATGGACCATAAGCCTCCCATAAGCTGTTCGTTAAAAGTAGCATCACGATTCACAATTACTTTCTTGGAGAAACACTACAAGAGGCTATTCATATTAGCGACGCTCACACAGCGACACTAGGCTCGCGAAACTTGTTTGAGACCATATAGTGCCTTGTGAAGTTAAGCAACAAGGTCTTCTTTACCTTGAATAACAAACCCTTCTGGTTGTTCCATATAAATTTTCTCTTCCAAGTCACCATTAAGAAAAGCAGTTCGCACATCCATTTGATGAGCTTCTAAATCAAATTGAACAGCAAAAGCCAATAAAGCTCGAACACTTGTAATGCAAACAACTGGTGAAAAGGTCTTTTGATAATCAAAACCATCTTCTTGGGAGTAACGTTTTGCAACTAAACATGCCTTGAACTTGTCAAAAGATCCATTTGGTTTTACTTTTGTCTTATACACCCACTTACACTTAATAACTGTACGACCAGGAGGTAGTTCAGTTAGTATCCGTACACCTTTAGAGATAATAGAATCGTACACTGCTTCCATAGCCTCTTGCCATTGATCCTTTTGTGGTAAAGAGATAGCTTCATCATAAGTAATGGGATCTTCAAAAGTAGACAAAGCATTATCAACAATATTGTCATCATAAACATGACATGAGCCATGTTCAAAATCAATAGGTAGATCAATAAAAATATCAATATCATCATTGGCAACATTCGGAATGGGTGGTTGTGAAGAGGAAAGTTGATCTATAGGAAGAGTTTCATCATCTGAAAGAAATGGAAAAGCCTGAAGCAATGATTTAGTATCATCAGAATCATCCATGGACCATAAGCCTCCCATAAGCTATTTGTTAAAAGTAGCATCACGATTCACAATTACTTTCTTGGAGGAAGGCTCATAGAACTTCTAGCCTTTGGAAGTGTCAAAATATCCAATAACAATAGCTTTAAGACCAGGAGCATCAAGCTTTGTTTGTGTTTCTTTGGGAACATGAGTATAAGCAATACATCCAAAGGTTCGAAAATGAGATACAGAAGGAATGTCACCTGTCGATGTTGTTATGGGTATCGTACCAGAGGGTGCTCTAGATTTTAGCTCTAGAACTGTCTTTCATAAGCACTTTTCAACCTAAAATGTGCAAAAAAGGTGTCCTATTTTTGCACATTTTTCATAAAATTGGCCATAGACCACCCTTAACACTAGGTTGGTAATGGGACACTTTTATGTCCTGTGAAGTGACCATTTTCATTGAATTATGTCAAGAGTTTCAAAATGGATTTTCAGGTGCTATCTATCTAGAAAGTTGTCGCATGAGCTGAAAAAAACTCCACATTTTTTTGGAATATCAATTCCATCTTTAACCTTGTCCTTGCACAACATTTCACAACCTAAACTGTGTGGAAAAACGGGTCCTGTTTTTTGCTTTTTTCAACTTTTTGCAGCTATACCACTCTAGAATGCATGTTTGTGAGGTCTATAATGCTAGAGAACTATCTTTAGTAGTCCTCAACATGTCGTGATGCTTCTAGGGAGTAATAAATGTTAAAGTTGTGAGTTATGACCAAATTACAAAAATTGTCAAATCCTATTTTTGAGCCAATTTTAGCTCTTCTATGATTTTTTTGGTGGCTTTCATGATATCCAAATGAAGTTTTGATTTTCTATGTCGCATATTGTAACAAACAGCTAATATTTCTTGAGTTTTGGGGCACCTAATACCCTATTTTGCATAGTAGACAACGATGGTTGATTTTTTCAATTATAAAAGAAAACAAAACATTCTAGTATATCAAGTATAGCTTTTTCAATATTGTTAGTTTCTTGTGACAACTACATGCATTTTGTAGGTAGTAACCATATCTAGTCATAAGGATCAATTTTGGGTAGATATTGAATAGTTTCTATGGGATTCTACAACTCATAATGTTGAGCCCAGTTTTTTCATGTTTGCTGTATTTAGCACTTCATCTTTGTCTCCAAGATTCCCCTTGGTAAGAGATATAATATTCTTTTGACATGCTCCATGGCTCCTTATGAACCTAAAGGACAATAGGGAACTAAGAAAACATGCATATATTATTTGTATTTAGCGTGGCTATAGAAACTTTGATGATAGGTTTGTAGAATGGTAAAAATTCAGCTTTTTTATATTTATGTCTTTTGGGAAAACAAAAAATAGTGAGTGAGAAGCAATCATATGTTTTGATCACCAACCCATTAAAGTTAACTAGGGAATTTATCTCAAGTCCTACAAAAATCCCTAATCTTATTTTTATGCAACAAAACGTAAGAAATGACTGTTTTGATGAAAATGTATTGGTCCATCAACTTTGGAGGCTTGGGGTGACCAAAAGATGAGAAATTTTACAAGTTTCTTATGTTTTACATGTGTAGTAGTCCTTGAACTATAACCTCATGAAAGGATTTTACAAAATGAGTGGATCTACAATGGTTTTGGAGGTTTTTTTCAAAACCCTGAAAGGACACTTTTATGTCCTGTTACGTTACCAACCTAGTGTTAAACGCCTCTTAGTGAGTTCTAGGGTGCTACATAAGTAGCCTTCATCATTATAAAGGTTTCAAATGCTTGCAAAGCATGGATACTGTATGCATTTGAATTTATGGCCTATTTATGAAAATCATGTCATGCAAATTTATGGACAAATTTTACACTTTGATCAAATTTTTGGCAATGTTATGCAATAGAAAGGCAAGTTTGATTGTGCACATAGACTCATCACTATTTATTGCATTTTTTATGAGTCTTGGGGAACCTAATACCCAAATAGATAACAACATAAAGTAAAAAAAACAACATTTCACAAAAATATGACTCATTTTGAGTTCAAAATGTATTATATCTAATATTGCTCGATTCCTTCAATGAACATGGTGAACTTGTAGCTTAGGTCCAAAACTAAGCATAAAATACCATTTTGGATGTAAGTATGTTCTTGAGATGGCCACTCCAAACATGTCCTCTTATGACAATTCTCAAAATAACTATAAAGCCCAAAAACTACAGGAACAAAGAAATTGGCTTCCGGTAGCAACTTGGCTAGGGCACGGAAAAATCACACACACACACATGTGTGTGTGTGTGTGTCGGAGAGAGCTATAAGTATGTAAGACTGATATGAAGTCTAGATTAGGAAGAAGAGACAACTAATGAAGGGGTTAGTGGTCACATACATGTTACCCTAATGCTAATCATACAATGTTTATTGTTGTATTCTCACATGAACCTTGTACTACGCACATCCTAAGCACAATCTCACCCATGCGCACGGGGTCTAATTAGTGTATAATGTGCACATATCCCAATCTTTACACTACTCTAATCATGCACAAAACTCTCTATTCAAATACACAATAGAGTGGATCAAGAGATCCTTACGCACACGCTTCCATCTTTAAGCTTGTCTGAAGAGAGGAACAAGTGGTAGATTTTCAAACAATCAACCATCTGGATGGGCTCACAAAATAATATTTTCCTAAGTAAAACCTATCCTCTTCTTTTACTCTTCACCACACAAACAACAACCCAAGACATAAAAAGGCTAGTACAAGATTTTTCGCCAACGGATTTGAGAGAGTCTGACTCTTGTGGTTAGTAAAGAGCTATTTTTCAGATACATATCAGAGATTCATGAGATACCATCAATATAACACATGCTCAATGGTGGGCACTAGGTCCCTAAAAAAGAGCCTAGTGCCTTCTCTAGAACCTCCTAGTACGAGAAGGAAGGAGAGCCACCTTTACACACAAAGTAGCATGGAAGCCTCACACATGGGATCATATGCTTATTTACTTGTAATTGAAAACCTATAATCCTTGGTTTAAACCAAGTAAAGTCATACTCTCATGGGATTATATGGATTGGGAATAAACTAGTACCATTTAAATAGTGCCAAGTGTATAAGTTACCACACTCCTTGCATGGAACGCCCACCTTCGTCTTTTCTAACCCCATCACCCCACTCACCCATAGAATACGAGAAATCGCAAGATCCTTTCCCATGGACCCACCTATTCTTTGCTACTTCATAGCATATGCATGGAATCCTCTGAGTTTAGGATTGGAGGACATCCTCCATGACCCCTATACCACCACCACATGCTCTCCAATCATGGTTAACTAGGTTCCCACGTATCCTCATTCTCTCTATGTTGACATGTATAATATGTGTAATGATGTTATGACACTTGTATTCCATGACTTAAGAGGCTAACTCTAGTTCTTTTGGTTTATGATGGATGCAGGTACTAGGATCAGTACTTACATAAGTTGGGTTTGTGGATAAAACTTAAAGGGGTTAGAAATTTTTTCACAAATTATTGTTCTCCATGGCCTTTTTGAATAAAAGAATCAATGAATTTGAGCCACTATCCTGAGTCTTAATTAATGTAGTCATTGTGATCTTTATTGCTTACACACACTAATGGTTATTGTGGTAGTAACACCATCAACAACACTTTGATAACATTATAGCATTACAATCCTTGGGTTATGATACGCAATGATAAGCTGCCCGTGGTCCCCAGCCTAATACAAGGGATTTTTCTATTCATTAATGATCTAACCTTTCAGAATATTATTATCCATCATGATATGTAGAACATGGAGAATGATGAACAATGTGAGCTCATGCTACTAGCCATGTTAGATATCCCATCTTGGCCTAGATTCTATGCTATGGCAAAAGAAAATCTTTCTGTTGCTATTTCTAGATTACATTATTTGATTGCTAACACACTACAAGAGGTCACTTAAATTCCGGTGCCACATTACCAACATCACAGGCGGGCGTCCCTATATGTGTGTGTATGTATGGAGGGAGATAAAGTTTTTTAAAATTTTGATTTTCAAATTTTCGATGCCTGTTCCGGCACCTGTTCCGACGTTAGCGCGCATGTACTTTCCGACATGTACTCAGACAGATGTTCAGACACCTAAGCTGATTTTTGTATTGACGGAACTTGCGAAAAACGAGAACGCGTGCTTTCTCTATGCATTTCTCTTCTTCTTGCGTGTTTTTTCAAACCCTCTTTGTCCTCATCTCTCACATATCTAGTGCGAAACAAGCTGCCGGAAGTGCTAATCTTGCTTGTGGGTTAGCTCATAACACTAAGGTGAGATTGTTTTCATCTTTATTAAGGGTTTAACTTTGTGTTTGTGTGTGCGTTTTTGCAGGTTCCATGACTTTTACAACATCTTTTGTCATAAAATCTAATATCTAACTAACCCAAATGATTTTCTCATATTAAATTGATCACTTAATGTGGGAGAATAAACGAGAACAAGTGTTAAGATATAGGTATGTGCTTATAGATCTATCTCAACACGGGGCCAATGGTAAAGGGGCCCAAAAGGGAGATGGTCTATCAAAGAGCAAGGCTAACCAATGGAGCATAAGACCTTAGGGTTAGCTTCATTGAAGACCTCCAATAAATGTGTGTAAAAGTCCTTTGACCTTAAGTAAGCTAGGGCTGAGCTTGAGGTGGGAACCCGGCCCAAGCTCGAGGTGCTTGTCATGCTTGAGGTGTTTTTCATGCTTGAGGTGCTTGATTAAGATTCTTGAGGTGCTTGACTTGCTGCATGATTAAAGTACTTGAGGTGCCTTGAGAAGCTTGCCTGAGATGCTTGTGGGAACACCCCCTAGTTCAAGTGCTTTGTCATGCTTGGTGAGTAAGGTGCTTGATCACCTAAAAGTCAAAAGCATTCCTACAAGAGGGGGGGCGAGCCCTTTTCCTAGGGGCTAGAGAGAGAACACCCACTCACACACACAAGGGAAGCCCAACTTGAAGAGACAGCAAGGACACATGTCAGGCCCCTACCCATGTTACCTTCATGTGTTGCCTGAAGCCTATTGGCTAGGCTTCAAAGGGGTCCAATGATAAATTACATGAATTATCTAATTGTTTTAGCATTTATTAAGTCCTCTCTCTCAAAGGGGAAAGGGGGACACTTGTCCCAAGGCTACCCATGTTGCTTGTAATGGCTCTTGCTTGTGATTGGCTAGGCCTGGAAGGGTCCAATGAGCTTCAGGCATGAGCTACAAGGGGGGGTCGACCCAAGCAAGCTAGGGGGGTGCCTAGGGGGTATACTCACCCACACACACTGACAAGCACTCTCATTGTGTGATATGCAAAGTGCAAGAGCTCCCTCTCCAAGCAAGTAGAGGTTGAGAGCCTACACCAACACTCTTGGCTATGGAGTGCAAATCCAACCAAGAGCCATGCTTCAATGCTTAAGCTTGTCATATCCTTCTTCTTCATTACTATGCTATTATGTATGCTAGCAACAAGAGTATGATAAGTGAGGAACTAATTCTTTCTCCTACGAAATGTTTCTTCTTCCTCTTCCCTACCCTCATTCCCTGCTATCTCTCTCCACCTTCGAAGGTGTTTGAGGTCTTGGGACTGAGGCTTGGGATAGTTAAAGATTTCTTCAAGTTTATGTTATGTTTGTGGTGCATGAAGCCTTCCATCTTCATGGCATCACCTAGGTCACAAGGAACACAAAGACTGTATTGTAACAAGTCTCTCTTTATGGGAGAAATCATAATACAAATGCCTATTGGAGGGGGGACCGGCTCCACATAAATACGGTCCTCAATTGTTGTCATGTTCTCTAAACTCTCTCTCTTGCAAAAGTATTGTCTATGCCAAGTTAACTAATTGCTATGATTATGTTGCTATCTTCAATAATGTCTACCCGCTATGCTCACAAAATCATTTCTTGAAAGTACTCTCATTAAATTCCGCTATTCTCAAATTGAATAGGCAAATTCCATTACATCTTTCATTGCTCAAATAGGACGAGCGTGAGTGTTCGAACCTTTAAATGCATATTAAATATATTTAAATAAATTTGTATATTAATAAAAGAAAATTTCACGATTTAAACTTTCAATGGTTTAAAAGAAATTATGTTTTGTAAGTGAAATTTCATTTTGAATTATGAAATAATTTTGTTTTGGTTTAGGAAAAAATCTTGTTTTGAAATTGTGCAATTGATGGGGTTTATGTTTTAGGTTAAGTTCAGGTTATAAGCTAAGTTAGATTAAGTTAGGTTAGGTTATCTTATACGTTAGGTTAGGTTCTGCGTTAGGTTAGTCTACGTCAGGTTAGGTTATCTTATACGTTAGGTTAGATTAAGTTAAGCTACTTTAGGTGAGGTTATATTAGGCTAGGTTAGGTTAAGCTATCTCAAGTTAGGTTAGGTTAGGTTATCTTATACGTTAGGTTAGTTTAAGTTAATCTATGTTAGGTTAAACTATGTTAGGTTAGGTTAAGTTAGGTTAAGCTACGTTCAACAATATGGAAAGCCATAGAGTTTACCCACAGCGCATATTAAAAACAACACAATGGCAATCCGTTCGTCAATACGGAAAGCCATAAAGCCTACCCACAACGCATATGCATTGTGGGCAAGCTCTATGGCTTTCGATATTGCCAACGGCTCGCCCTTGTGTTGTTTATATGCCAAAGTTCCTTTTTCATACATGGCATGTCTTGCCCAAAATATGAATTCATTTAAGCTCCAGAGAACTCCACGTAATGGTAAGTTAGCATAGTCTATCAAATCTCTAGGGAGACAAGACCCACTCATCTAAATACAATAATGGAGAGAAGGGTTTCTAGAAAATGCCATGTGGTTGTTGGAGGGATTATCCAAACATTGAAAATTTTGAGCTACTTTAATTAAAAAACGATTCCCAAACTGTCGTCCATGTGAGAAAGCATTTGCACGACAAGTCTCTCTCTCTCTCTCTCTCTCTCTCTCTCTCTCTCTCTCTCTCTCTCTCTCTCTCTCTCTCTTTGCTCGACATGTGTGCCAATGTCATGCAAATACAACACTACATTGGCTTTAGAAGCATGCCATGACCTAGGAATCAAGAAATATGTATAATACTTATTTCTCCCATGTAGAATCCATTGTTCTTAACATCAAGCTCATTTAAGGACACTTCAAACTTCACACATATGCAGGGAGCATTGAATTTTTTTCCAAAACCCTAGAGTGATACTTTTATGTTCTGCTACATTACCAAACTAGTGTTAAGGGCCATATTGATCTATTTGTACCCACTAAAACCATCAAGAAAGCTATGTATCTCTTCACCAGCTATTGCATCCAACATTGTGTCACAATAATAGGGTAGAGAAAGTTTCGTGTAATCTACACAGTACACCTTGATATTTCCATTCTTCTTTGGGACTACCACAATTGGTGATAACCACCTTACTTTGTCTAGTGGAAAACTGGAATCAACTTCCAACAACTTGTCAAGCTCCTCTTTTACATGTTTGCAATAATTTGGGTTTATCATGTATATATGTAGCTTTATTGGCACTACATCTTGCTTCAAATTGATTGTACATTGGGATAAAGATAGTTCTACTCCCTTCATGCTTGTGTATGACCATGCTAAGACATCTTTGTACTCCATCAATAATGCTCTTAATGCCATTTTGAATTCAATATTCAATCCAACAGATACTTTCACCATTTTGGGATTATCCTCATCTACCAAGTTCAATTCTTCCAATGCATCATCTCTTACTCTAAACTCTTAGACATTTTCTCTTCAAACATCTTTTTTTGTGATGGATAAATGCCTCTAAAGCTTCTTTCTCTTCTCGTGACCTGTGCTCCTTGCTTGTCTTTACTGATTTCTTCCTTTCTTCTTTCAAATTTAGTTTAGGTGCCTATTTTTGACATGTTACTTCACCTACAATTTTTTGTACATCCACTTCACATTTTTCAAACCATTCTAATTTTAGAATAAAGCTTAACTTTCTTTGATCTCACATTATTTCTGGAAAAACGATCGACCAATTATGTAAACTTTACACTAATACCATCTATAGATTGTTTGAGATTTATATAAAAAATGGAGTCTGAGATGTTACAAAGAGTGTGTTGAGATGTAGAGAGAAAGAGAGAGAGACAAGACAAGAGACACACCATATACGCTCCCAAAAACTGATTCATATTGAGCACAAGATACAAATATATAGGTGAGACCGAGTTGAGTAGAGTGAGCCATATATAGCTCCAACACCCCCACTCAAACAAAGGTCTCTAGCTTTGGATGAAAAAACCCTTGGGGAGTTCAACGGAAAAACCCAAGCCCCTATACAATGTGAAAATATGCACCAGCGATGATGATGTGAAAGTGAATTGTGCATCTATGTACAAATATTCAAGTGACTCAGAGATCACAATGTGAAAATGTGGAGTGTGCATAGTGCATGGTACCTAAAATATTACAATGTCATATGTACAAAGATATTACAATAGCAAAGAAGCTAATCTAGAAAGAGTGAGGCCGAAGCAACTCCAAGCTCCGAGCGCAAGAGGATGAAACATGACTCGTTGAGGCCTTTGGTAAGGATGTCTGCAATCATCTAGTCACTTGGACAATATTCAACCATAATGGTTCCTTTGCGTACTTCATACCTGACATACGGATAATGGACAACAATGTGCTTTGACTTTTTATGTTCAACATAATCTTTTGCAAGACTAATAGCACTTTGGTTGTCACACCACAAGGGTGTGCTAGAAAGAGGAGAGTGACCAATATCAACCATCATTTGTCGAAGCCAAATCCACTCACGAACTGCAAGTGATGCCGCAACATATTCTGACTCAGTCGTAGAAACTGCAACACAACGTTGTTTCTTGTTGGTCCAAGAAACAAGACAACCATTTATAAAGAAGCAATTTCCACAAGTAGATCGCATAGATAAATGTGAGCTTGCCCAGTGTGCATCTGTGTAACCCAAAGAGAAAGAGATTGCATAGAATCCGATGTGAGTTGTCATCGATAGACTAAACCAAAATCTATAGTGCCTTTCAAGTATTTCAATACACGCTTTGCAGTAGACCAATGCTTAAGAGAAGGACATGCAAGATGTTGTCCAAGATAGTTAGCAGCAAACAGAATATCAGGACGAGTGTTCATGCCAACAAACTGAATACATTCAATCAAGTTAGCATAAGGTTGATTTGTGACAAGTTGACCACCATTGTCAGAAGTGTTCTTCGTAGAGCTCGCAAGACAAGGTGTATTGGCTGAATGTGCAGATTCCATACCAAATTTTGGAATAGTATCTGCAATAAACTTTGACTATTGAAGGAATAAAATACCTTTTGTACGGTTCCGTTAGACTTGAATGCCAAGACACGAGTGAACCTCTCCAAGATCCACCATATCAAATGCAGAAGACAATAACTTTTTCACTTGCTGAAGAAATCCCGAATCATTGGAAACAAGGATGGCATCATCCAAATAAAGAGCAAGAATCACAAAACTGCTACCTTGGCGTTTTATGTATAAGTTGGGGTCTGAAGAGCAAGAGATGAATCCTTTAGTGGTGAGAAAAAGATCAAATTTTGTATACCAGGATTGCAAAGCTTATTTGAGACCATATAGTGCCTTATGGAGTTGAGGAACAAGGTCTTCTTTACCTGGAATAACAAACCCTTCTGGTTGTTCCATATAAATTTCCTCTTCCAAGTCACCATTAAGAAAATAAGTTCACACATCCATTTGATGAGCTTCTAAATCAAATTGAACAGCAAATTCCAATAAAACTCGAACACTTGTAATGCGAATAACTGGTGAAAAAGTCTCTTGATTATAATCAACACCGGCTACTTGGGAGTAACCTTTTGCAACTAAACGCGCCTTGAATTTGTCAAAAGATCCATCTTCTTTTACTTTTTTTTTATACACCCACTTACATTTAATAGCTGTACGACCAGGAGGTAATTCAGTTAGTATCCATGTACCTTTAGAGATAAGAGAATCGTACTCTGCTTCCATAGCCTCTTGCCATTGATCCTTTTGTGGTGAAGAGATACCTTCATCATAAGTGACCGGAGCTTCAGAAGTAGAAAAAGAATTATCAGTAATATCGTCATCATAAACATGACATGAGCCATGTTCAAACTCAATAGGCAGATCAACAAAAATATCAATATCATCATAGGTAACATTAGGAATGGATGGCTGTGAAGAGGAAAGTTGCTCTATAGGAAGAGTTTCATCATGAAAGAAATGGAAGAGCTTGAAGCAATGATTTAGTATCATCAGAATCATCCATGGACCATAAGCCTCCCATAAGCTGTTCGTTAAAAGTAGCATCACGATTCACAATTACTTTCTTGGAGAAACACTACAAGAGGCTATTCGTATTAGCGACGCTCACACAGCGACGCAAAAAAAAAAAAATTCCCGGCATCGCTATGAGCGTCGCAAATTTACTTGTAAATTTGCGACGCTCATAGCGACGCCGGATGGGCTAAAAAAAATTACAGAGAGCGCCCAAAAACTCAGATCTCAGATCTGAGTTTTTCGGCGCCCTCAAGCAAGGAGCAGCTAACGCTCTCCCTCTCTCTCTCTCTCTCTCTCTCTCTCTCTCTTTATTCTCCACACACACACACACACACACACACGAGGAGAGGAAGGAGAGCCAGGTATGCTCCTTCCCTCTCCTTACTCTCATGTTCCCTTCCCCTCTTTCTCTCTCCCTCTCTCTCTCTCTCTCTCTCTCTCTCTCTCTCACACACACACACACACACACACACATAGTGTTTTTGAGATTGAGAGAGAGAGAGAGAGAGAGAGAGAGAGAGAGAGAAAGAGTACAAACATAAACAAAAACGCACACACACATACATAAACAAAGAATGCACACACACATTGAGAGAGGAAAAGAGAGAGAGCATGCATAAACAAAAAATGCACACATTGAGAGAGGAAAAGAGAGAGAGAACATGCATAAACAAAAAACGCACACATTGAGAGAGGAAAAGAGAGAGAAAACATGCATAAACAAAAAAAACGCACACACATTGAGAGAGAAAGAGAGAGAAACTAATTTAACGTCGTAGGAAACTAATTAAAATTAAAAGACCTAAAGATCTAGCCGACGAGGAGTTGAACTCAAGACCTATTATTCAAGAGGGAAATGGCATAACCAATCTATCATACTTGGCATGGGTGATAGAAAGGTTATACCATTTATCTCTTTTTATTGGCACACACATCCACACACGCGCACGCACACAAGAAGAAGAGAGTTATAACGTCGTAGGAAACTATCCTAAAAGACGTTAAAGATTAGGTTAGATGTAGACTTACGTTAAATTAGATTTAGGTTTATTTAAGTTAAATTAGATTAGATTTAGGTTTATTTTTAGTTAGATTTACGTTTATTTACGCTAGATTTAGATTTACGTTATATTAGATTAGATTTAGGTCTCCATAGACTGCGATGCCTACATGAAGCGCATGAAGAAAGCCCTCAATGGAATATAGGGTATTGCTGCCTTCACTCATGGTGGGCTCCGTCGATCCAAAAGTACTGGTGAAATGTCTTCAGAAGATAGGGAAGAAGGTGGATCTTCAGGGCGGCAAGAGTCACTACATCCCCGACAATGACCATCTAGACAACCTCTAGTCATTCAACAGCAACTTCAAAGTTAGTAACAAGAGCAAGAACGGTCCAAAGGGCCAATTGCTGTCGTCAGATGTGGATGGAGATGAGGCAGCGTCACCGCCGGAAGTTAACTCTCACATCTTTAGTGATGAGAATGCCAACTCTTGCCGAGTTATGTGAAAAATTATGTGTTAAATCAGTTTTAAGGTTCTTATAATCCCTGTTAGTTTAGTTCTTTGTTTTTAATATAACATAATTTACGTTAGATTTAGATTTATGCTATATTAGATTAGACTTAGGTTTATTTAGGTTTACACACACACACAAGAAGAAGAGAGTTTTAACGTCGTAGGAAACTATCCCAAAAGACGTTAAAGATTAGGTTAGATGTAGACTTACGTTAAATTAGATTTAGGTTTATTTTTAGTTAGATTTACGTTTATTTAGATTTACGCTTATTTACGTTAGATCGAGTCCATGCAATAATTATTTACGGTTTAGGGTTTAGAGTTAGACGAACAGTGAAAAGATCTACTGTGAAAAGATGTTAAGATGCTGTGAAGTGCTACAGCTAGAGAAGAGGCAAAGGGGTTTTGTCCACTACATGCAGTATCATGTAGACGTGGGTCTGTAGATTTCTTGTACCCACAAATATAGGTATTGACCAATAAAGACGAGATTATAACCCGGTGGTTCTGATCTCCGTGCACCTCTAGACCGAGGTGTGCGGGGATTGGACATGACTAGAGAATGTGTGGTAGAGAGAGAGAGAGAGAGACAGAGATAAGACGAAGAATGCCAATAGAATATTAAATTTTTTGTCCAGGTTATAAGATTTTTATCCTCATTATGAGTAGTGACGAGGATGTGGGACCGTCCAACCAAAACACCTATCTCTCAACGAGGGTCTTATGTCCTTGTAATCAATGCAAGCATGCTGTGCGATGGACAAGACGTGTTTCTTTGCAGCACGTTCGCGAATTTGGCGAGTTCGATCCATCTATTATAGATCGAGTTGTTGCCAATTATAACTCGTCGGACTCTGACGCTGGCCAACAAGCAGCAATCTTGCAACCCAATAGACGTGTTCGCAGGCGCTTTGGTCAAGAAGCATATGTGAGGCCACAAGATGTAGCCTCTGACAGCTCGGGGGATGATCATGCAGAGCACATTCCCAACGAGGAAATGTTTGAGCCCGAGATTGATGAAATGATCGAGACGATCATGGATTCAAAAAGGCTTATCGATGATGATATGAAAAGTGAAGCCGATACTCCATTGTATAATGGAGCATGTATGTCTAGATTGAAAGCACTCCTGGTTCTTCTCAGCATGCAGGCAAAGTTTGGATTGAGTGACACTAGCGTCACAGCGCTTTTCAAGTGATCTATTACAATTAGTTTACTTTAATAAAACACTAAATGTATAATGATCTGATAGATTTTTACACGACTGTATCGTATTTTTATGTTGTGTAGATTGCTTAAAGAGCACATACTACCAGCTGACAATGTGATTCCAGATTCCCGAGATGAAGCAAGAAAGATTTTGTGAAACTTGGGGATGGATTACAATTCTATCCACGCTTGTCCTAATGACTGCATTCTTTTCAGAGGGGAATACATAGACATGGAGAAGTGTCCGAAATGTGATTCCGAAAGATATCGAGTAGATCTCCACGGGACAAAAATTCCACAAAAGGTTTTGCGACATTTTCCTCTGCTTCCTCGCATCAAGCATTTCTTCGAATGTAAGTCCATGGCCTCCCTAGCATCATGGCATGAGGAGAATAAATCTTTGGATGGTGTGCTATGAATTCCTGCAGATTGCGCAGCCTGGAAACATATAGATGGAACATGGTCGGATTTTGCCAGGGAAGCTCGATATTTGCGCTTAGGCCTGGCTATGGATGGCGTAAATCCATTTGGTCAAAGATCAACATCTTACAGTGTATGGCCCGTTGTCATCGTCAACTACAACATTCCCCCGTGGTTAACTACAAAGAAGGGGCACCTATGGCTAAGCTTGATTGTGCCAGGGCGATATAAAGTGGAGAATATGGATGTGTATCTTCGTCCACTATTGGAAGAGCTACAACAATTGTGGATTGGCATAGAGGTGGTGGATATGAGCCGACACACAGGACGACGGAATGTTTTGATCAGAGGCATTCTAATGTGGACCATGCATGACTATCCCGAGCTAACAGAATGCTCAGGTGATCTATTGACACTCCTCACTCAGACACTGTAAATCTTGTTTTTTCCCATAGTTGATCTATTATAATGTGTATATATGCAGGGCTTCAAACAAGCGGATACAGAGCATGTGTCACATGTGGACCTAGACTGAATGCACGTAGGGCGCCTTCACTGAAGAAGAAAATCTACGAAGGTCATCAAGATTTGACCTTAGAAATGTGGATCGTATGGAGCAATATTGGCCGCAAACAGCGTCTGATGGATCGATAAAACTCCCTAAAGCACCATGGATTTTCACAGGAGCCCAAGAACGCAAAGTAAAAGAGACCATTCGATCTTTGCGGACCCCCACTGGCGTAATGCACTCGATCCGAACGTGTTTTACTAAAGAAGGAAAGCTTACCGGTTTGAAGTCACACGATTGGCATAAAATGTGTCAGGTACGTTCATAGTGGACTTTAGTATCATTGCATAAAATGTGGACTTTAATATCATTACTGCACATACTTTACAGTTTATTTTACCGGTTGCCATTGAGGGATGTTTGTCTCTCGACATCCGTAACACAATCTACAAACTTGCAAAGCTGGTGCAATGGATCTCACAAAAGGAGATCAACGTAGACTCCATACCATTCGCCAAACTAAATGCTGTGGAACTTGTGTGCATGTTTGAGAAACATTTTCCTACTACCATGCTAACCATTCAGGTGCATCTTCTTGTTCACATAGTTGATGAGGTGGAAATCGCTGGCACAGTTCATTCCAGATGGATGTTCTTCTTAGAACGTTTTATGAAAACGCTTAAGGGATATGTCCGTCAAAAGGCACGTCCGGAGGGTAGCATGGCAGAAGGTTGGTTGGTATTAGAGTCCCTAGTGTACATTGGAGAGTGGCTAGACAGATTTGATAAATCCCGGGACACACTATGGCGAACCATAGATGATGAGCGCATATCTGGGATTGTCATGTGCAATCTCGGTGTTGAGAAGAAGATGACAGAAGATCTAGAGGCTAAAATCAACGGATTTTGCATGCTTCACAATCCAGTGATGCAAAAGTGGATTTCACAATATGAGGATGCAAAGCAAGAGCGACAAAGGGCACTAATCGAGTGGAGACGGGGAAGACGACCACCGATGCACTATCCGACGGGTCTGGAGAGCCTACCAACATTCATGAGCTTAAGAGGGTTGCACAACCAATTGAAAAGCGCACAACAATGCGGTGACAAAGTGACTGAGGAAGAGTGGGAGTACTCTTGGGGTTGCGCGACCAAGGTAAGTTTGCAATGTACGACTAGCTATATAGTGACTTTATTTCTAAACGTTTGAACGGCCACTCATAATCTTTGTTCGTTGTAGTGTAAGTCATACACAGCAGCATGGTGTAAAGGTCGACATTTTAGGGTGGAACAGATTGACAAAAAGCGTTTTACTCAAGATTGTGGAATCATGGCAAAATTTGAACAGTATGGTCGACGACGTTCCTCTGATGCAGATCCTGTGGTGGCGGAACTCACTTACCTCGGCACGCTACAAGAGATTTTGAGGATCGATTACAGAGGATTTTTTGTCGACTTGTTCGACGTGCAATGGTTCAAGATAATCATGGAGGGTCGCAACGCTACTGTGCGTAGAGGAGAGTCTGGTTTTCTTGATGTGGATTCTACTAAGAAATGGACTGACCTAAGAGACACTTTCGTACTACCTGAGCATTGTGAACAAGTAAGTATGTAAATAGTTAATATCCCCCTTTTACAAGTTATGTGCTTGAAAGCTCTCATGTAAGTTATGTGGCTCTAGCAGGTAATATTTCATCCTACAAAGTCTACATCAAACTGGTGGTACGTCATAGAGGTAGCCCCTCGTAGTGCAAGGACGTATGAAGGCTACCATGTGCCAATCACAACAACATCAATGGAGGAGATCAGAGAAGATGCTCAATCAGAAGCCGCTGCGGTGGTGCCAGACGAGCATCAAGATGCTACTACTCGATATGGGGTGCATGCAGAGGAGCTACAAAATGAAACAGAGGATATGTGTTTAAACGGAGAGCTCTATATAGATATAGGAAGTTATGCTGAGTTATGCGAGGATGAGAGAGAGATCTCTTAAAGCCACAAATATTGTATTTGAACAATTTTGCTCCGTGTTGTAAAAGCTCTGGCTCTCTAAGTACCTTCCATGGTGTATAACGCTCTTTTCTACTCGCGCTCACATCTTTTGATTGAAAATTTTGAGTTTTCGACTTGCCTCTTCTATCACTCAATTCATTGAGTCATTGTATTTAATGGTCTTTGCGTCATTGTCTACTCTATTCATTCAATATTAAGTTTAAATATTCGTGTGTATAATGCAGGTATGGATGATGAGGAGTTTCTTTCTTCTTTGTCACCGCAGCAGAGACAGTGGTACGTGGAGCGTCATCGCTCTGGCGCATCATCGCGCGTTCCTACTCCATCCGCATCTCCCTCTCTTTCGGAGCATTCGGCGCGCTCCGAAGCTTCGGTGTCGACGAGACGATCTTCACACTCGTCTAGACACCGGCGCTCTAGTGGTGGCGGTGGCAGTTGTTGTGGGGATTCCGCCACCGATGCCTCCACACCGCCTCATGTTCGACGAGGCTCTTTACCCTCCCCTTCTTTGCCCGCCCCCACACCAGCCACAGCATCGCCATCTATGCCAAGTTTTGCGCGGGTAACTGTTCCTAGCAGCTACACACCTCTACCTACTCCGCCAAGAGCCAGCCCACTCGACACTCCTCGCTTCGGGGCCCAGACGCCGGTGGAGACACGTGACGTCCGTACCCCCATCGACACTGTTGGAGCTATATATGGCTCACTCTACTGAACTTGGTCTCACCTATATATTTTTATCTTGTCCTCAATATGAATCAGTCTTTGGGAGCGTATATGGTGTGTCTCTTGTCTCGTCTCTCTCTCTCTCTCTCTCTCTCTCTCTCTCTCTCTCTCTCTCTCTCTCTCTCTCTCTCTCTCTTTCTCTCTACATCTCAACATGGTATCAGAGCGGTAACGATCACGCGCCGATTCAATTCATGGTGACGACAGTATGTGTATGCGATTCGCATGTAAGATTCAAAATTGTTACAAATTTTATTTTTGAGCGTTGATTCTTGTTAACTGTGGTTGTTTTGTGTTAAGAAGAATATGATTAGTGTTTTATGTGGCGTTTATTTATAATCAATCTAATCGTTGATTACGTTTTCTTGTTAATGACACCCTGAACCTCATCTGAATTTTTCTTGCTGTTCTGCTCAAAATTTGGAGAAATGGCACTTTTCATCCAAAACTTGTTCGTCTCCTCAAGCTCTTCGATTTGAGTTCTACGTTTGCGTCAATCGGAGTTCGTAGCAGAAAGTTATGCTGTTTTTACTGCAATAGAGCTTGACGCAGCTTTCTTCGTCCTACTTCTTCGTGAAGCGTCCGCGATCGTTTTTCTTATTTTGGCGTTATCTTTTTCGAGAAGATTTAGCTTTTTGCTATTCGTATTGTGGCCGTCAACCTTGCGTCTCACGCCACTCTATTTTGAGGACTCGTTTATTATTAACATCTCCTTTACCCTGTCTTTTTTGGATGACGTCTCTCACATATTTGGACGTTCCTTGAGCATCCTTCGTACGTTTATCGTTGACAGAACACAGTACTCATATCTCTCTCATTCTCAATTGCGGCCTTCACCATATATGGTGTGCAGATTCTGCGATCTTATCTTATACGTCTTCTCGCAACAAGATATGGCTATGAATATTCTCGTCAACGGCTTTCCATCTGGCCAACGTTCTGTTCCTCCTTTCCAAGGTCAAGGATTTCCAGGCTGGAAAGCAAAGATGTTGTTAATTCTTAAAGGCGATGAGCTCTCCGATGTTGTTCTTGGAAATCGTGTTTGTCCGCCTCAGCCTGTTGATACGGATAATGATAACGTGCTTATCACTGAAGGACCTATATTTGAAGATTGGAATGTTGCCTATACGGATTGGCAACGACGTGATAAAGCAGCTCGTCGGTATATTCTTTCTGCTCTTACTGATTCCCTTTTGCTTGATATGTATGAACTGCCTACTTCCCACGACGTATGGAAGTACCTTATTGCAAACTTTCAGAAGAAATCTGTTACAGAAATACTTTATTTCAGAGGGTTGCTTAACAAGTTACAATATGAAGTTGGTACTGCCATGACGGGACATATTGAGTCTTTCAAATCCATTATTAATCAACTTGCTGCTGCCGGTGATCCTATTCCACAAAAGCAACTGATTACACTTCTCCTTGATACGGTGAAGGACTCTTCTTATGATAACGTTGTTACTATTGTCTCTAATAAAGATGGTCTTGATTTCAACCAAGCTTGCATGTCTTTAATTGAATACTCTCAACGTCAAGAACGTTGGAATTTTGGTCACGATACAGCTATGATTTCACAAGAGGAGACTGAGTCACAACAGATGGAACGTGCTTTTTATGCTCGAAGGCGTCCATTTCAACGAGGAAACCGCAGAGGTGGCCGTCGCGGTAATATTTTCTCTCGTCTCAAATTTCCTAATAAGCAATGTTCTTACTGCAACAGAAACGGCCATACTGAAGATTATTGTTGGGCACGTCAATATGATGAAGAACACAATATTACCACAAAACAACCACGTTTATCTAGAGACTCTTCTTCTTCTTGTTGTGAATATTGTGGACGATCTGATCATCCCACTCATATGTGCTATAAGCGTCGATTCGACACAGATCGGAATAGAGCATATGCTACTGAACATCGAAACAACATTGTACCAGAAACAAGCTGCGTCCTATGTTCAGTTGCTCTAGACAGAATAATTCATGTACGTGATGGATCACTTTTTATTGTCGATTCTGGTGCTATAGGAAATATGACATATCAGTCTAAGTGGCTCCATAACTATCATCCACTGCCAGTTCAACGTGTTGTTTATCTTGCTGATGATACTACTTGTCAAGTAAAGGGTATTGGAGACTTATATCTTGGTACCTTATCTTCTTCCACTCGAATTTTGCGAGGAGTATTACATGTACCAGATCTTCAACGTAATCTTCTCTCAGTTGCTAGACTTGTTGATCTTGGTCTGTTTGTTGGATTTGATTATACCAAATGCCGAATTGAGAAAGATGGACAGACTATAGCCACTGCTCCTCGAAACGGTAATTTATTTGAACTCTCTCTCAACGATGCTGTAGCAAATATTGTCACTGCTCCAGGTGATCATGATTGCAAAGTATGGCATCACCGTTTTGTTCATGCTGATTTCTCAAAACTCCTTGATCTTCAATGTCGTGATCTTGTTCATGGCATGGATCTTAAAGCCCATCCCCATATGGGAATTTGTGAATTTTGTGATCTTGGGAAACACAATCATAAACCCTTTCCTCTTTCAAATATAACTCATTCTCATGACATCTTGGATCTTGTTCATACTGATATATGTGGACCTCTACCTTCTTCGAGATCACAATATCGCTACTTCATTACTTTCATTGATGATTTCTCAAGGTATACGACTGTATTTCTACTTAGACAAAAATCTGAAGCCTTATCTGTTTTCAAAAAGTTCCACAAGGCTGCGGAACTTCAAACTAGTCGTCGCCTTAAGAAGCTTCGTAGTGACAATGGAGGCGAATATGTTTCTCGAGAGTTTGTGAGTTACTGTGCTGACAGTGGAATTCATCATGAACACACTATTCCATATTCGCCTCAACAGAATGGTGTTGCTGAACGAAAGAATCGCACTATTCTCAATGTTGTAAGATGTATGCTGATTCATTCTGGCTTATCTCGTGTTTTCTGGGCTGAAGCTACTTTGACAGCAACATTTATTCAGAATCATCTTCCTACTCCAACACTTGCGGTGTGACAACCAAAGTGCTATTAGTCTTGCAAAAGACTATGTTCAACATAATAAGTCAAAGCACATTGCTGTCCATTATCATTATGTCAGGTATGAAGTACGCAAGGGAACCATTATGGTTGAACACTGTCCAAGTGACCAGATGATTGCAGACATTTTGACCAAAGGCCTCAATGAGTCACGTTTCATCCTCTTGCGCTCGGAGCTTGGAGTTGCTTCGGCCTCACTCTTTCTAGATTAGCTTCTTTTCTATTGTAATAGCTTTGTACATATGACATTGTAATCTTTTAGGTACCATGCACTATGCACACTCCACATTTGCACCTTGTGATATCTAGGTCACTTGAATATTTGTACATAGATGCACAATTCACTTTCACATCATCACCGCTGGTTCATATTTCACATTGTATAGGGGCTTGGGTTTTTCCCTTGAACTCCCCAAGGGTTTTTTCATCCAAAGCTAGAGACCTTTGTTTGAGTGGGGGTGTTGGAGCTATATATGGCTCACTCTACTGAACTTGGTCTCACCTATATATTTGTATCTTGTCCTCAATATGAATCAGTCTTTGGGAGCGTATATGGTGTGTCTCTTGTCTCGTCTCTCTCTCTCTCTCTCTCTTTCTCTCTACATCTCAACAAACACGCCGCTAGAGACCCCTGTCGGGACACCCAGGTTCTTGCGTCACCGGCCAGAAGGCTTGCCTTACTCCGTCGACTTCAGCGGCGGCATCATCATGGATGATGACGGCAAGAAGGTGATCTCGTGCATGCGTGGTCTTTGCTCTCAGCTGTTTAGACACTACATACTAAACAAATGGAGTGAAGTACCAAGTGATTTAAAAGCGAGAGTCATCGGCATACTTCATGATGAGTTTCCCATTCCAACATGGGATCAGCTCTTCAATGAAGACCTGATGAAGATTTGAATGCGCGAATACTGCAAACACAAGCGTTCCGAAGTGCAAAAAGCAATCAAGCATGGGTGGAACAGGCCAGATTGGCTGGCCAAAGAAGATTGGAAGAATGCGAAGAAAGCAGCGCGCGAGAATCCTGACAAGTGGAAGCAACAAAAGGATGCAGCCAGAGTGCGAGTAGAGGCAGGGAGCTCGCACCACTTGGGGAGCGGTGGATGGGCATCATTTGAGGCCGATTTTATAAGTGTTTTCGCATTGCTCTTTATGTTCGATAGTTTGAGGTTTATGAGTTTTTTAATTCTAACATAATGAAATCTTTGTATGTTTTGACAGTGGTCGATGACAGGACGTGATCCCACACCGTACGAGCGAAAGTACGCAGGCAGGAAGGGCTTAAATGCCCTGATGGACATTCTCAGTTCTCGCGGCGGCATGGTTAGTATTAGGGTTTACTCTTTTCTATTTTTTGTATTGTTTTATAAATGTCGTTATATGTTTATACTTACTGAAAGCTGTCTTATTGTCTTTTTTTGCAGAATCCGACAGATACGCCGCTTGGACGCGATGAGATGTCTGACTAGACGACGTCAGTTTAGCCGTAGCTAGATAGCATTAGTTTAGGGTTTCTCATAGCTTATGTATCATGAGACGGATTTTATACGTCTTTTTGAACCATGTATATTATTACATTTGTCACCGCAGTTCATTTTGCCACTCAATTTTTTATGCCTATGATGTTGTACAATTGTCATTATTACATTTGCCAATCAATTTATTTTGCCTATGATGTGTACAATTGTCAATTTTACGCTTGTCAATTTTGCAAACAATGCGTCTTGTGGGTGACTATTTTGGGTCTATTATCTACCCTTGCACTTTTTTAAAAAAGTGAATCAAGTACAATATGGTTGATGGGTGGCAGGGCATTCAATGTCCTGTCACCAAAAAAAAATTCTCTCAGGCGTCGCTATAACCGTCGCTATTTATGGCTCTGTAGCGTCGCTATGAGCGTCGCTATAGACTTCTTTGTAAACGTCGCTATAACCGTCGCTATGAGCGTCTCTATATAGCGACGCTTATAGCGATGCATATAGCGACACCTATAGCGACACATATAGCGACGCTCTCGTAGTGACGCTATTAGCGACGGTTTTAGCGACGCCGGGGGCTATAAAAACCCAGTGTATTTCCATCGCTAACAGCGTCACAAGAGCACACAACCTCTTGTAGTGAAAGGGTCATAGAATTTGTAGCCTTTGGAGCATCAAGCTTTGTTCGTGTTTCTTTGGGAACATGAATATAAGCAATACATCGAAAGGTTCAAAAATGAGATACAAAAGGAATGTCACTTGTCCATGTTGTGATGGGTATCTTACCAGAGGGTGCAGTAGTAGGAAGATGATTCCGAATAAATACTACTGTGAAAGTAGCTTTAGCCCAGAAAACACGAGATAAGCCAGAATCAATCAGCATACATCTTACAGCATTGAGAATAGTGTGATTCTTTCATTCAGCAATGCCATTCTGCTGAGGTGAATATGGAATAGTGTGTTCATGATGAATTCCACTGGCAGCACAGTAACTCACAAACTCTTGAGAAACATATTCGCCTCCATTTCTTAAGACGACGACCGGTTTGAAGTTCCGCAGCCTTGTGGAGTTGTTTGAAAACAGATAAGGCTTCAAATTTTAATTTGTCTAAGTAGAAATACAGTCATATACCTTGAGAAATCATCAATGAAAGTAATGAAGTAGTGATATTGTGATCTCGAAGAAGGTAGAGGTCCTTATATATCAGTATGAACAAGATCTAATATGTCATGAGAATGAGTTGTATTTGAAAGAGGAAAGAGTTTATGATTTTGTTTCCCAAGAGCACAAAATTCACAAATTCACATATGGGGATGAGCTTTAAGATCCATGCCATGAACAAGATCACGACGTTGAAGATCAAGGAGTTTTGAGAAATCAGCATGAACAAAACAGTGATGCCATACTTTGCAATCATGATCACCTGGAGGAGTGACAACATTTGCTGCAGCATCGTTGAGAGAGAGTTCAAACAAATTACCGTTTCAAGGAGCAATGGCTATAGTCTGTCCATATTTCTCAATTCGGCATTTGGTATGATCAAATCCAACAAACAGACCAAGATCAACAAATCTAGCAACTGAAAGACGATTACATTGAAGATCTGGTACATGTAATACTCCTCGCAAAATTTGAGTGGAAGAAGATAAGGTACCAAGATATAAGTCTCCAATACCCTTTACTTGACAAGTAGTATCATCAGCAAGATAAACAACACGTTGAACTGGTAGTGGATGATAGTTATGGAGCCACTTGACAAGTAGTATCATCAGCAAGATAAACAACACGTTGAACTGGTAGTGGATGATAGTTATGGAGCCACTAGACTGATATGTCATATTTCCTGTAGCACAAGAATCAACAATAAAAATTGATCCATCACGTACATGAAGTATTCTGTCTAGAGCAACTGAACATAGGATGCAGCTTGTTTCTGTTACAATGTTGTTTCAATGTTCCATAGCATATGCTCTATTACGATTTGTGCCGAATCGACGCTTATAGCACACATGAGTGGGATGATCAGATCGTCCACAATATTCACAACAACAAGAAGAAGAGTCTCTAGATAAACGTAGTTGTTTCGTGGTAATATAGTGTTCTTCATCATATTGACGTGACCAACAATCATCTTCAATATGGCCATTTCTGTTGCAATAAGAACATTTCTTATTAGGAAATTTGAGACGAGAGAAAATATTACCGCGACGGCCACCTGTGCGGTTTCCTCGTTGAAATGGACGCCTTCAAGCATAAAAAGCACGTTCCATCTATTGTGACTCAGTCTTCTCTTGTGAAATCATAGCTGTATCGTGACCAGCATTACGACGTTCTTTACGTTGAGAGTATTCAATTAAAGACATGCAGGCTTGGTCGAAATCAAGACCATATTTATTAGAGAGAATAGTAACAATGTTATCATAAGAAGAGTCCTTCACCGTATCAAGGAGAAGTGTAATCAGTTGATTTTGTGGAGCAGGATCACTGACACCAGCAAGTTGATTAATAAGAGATTTGAAAGATTTAATATGTCCCATCATGGCAGTACCAACTTCATATTGTAACTTGTTAAGAAACCCTCTCAAATAATGTATTTCTGTAACAGATTTCTTCTGAAAGTTTGCAATAAGGTACTTCCATATGTCATGGGAAGTAGACAGTTCATAGATATCAAGCAAAAGGGACTCAGTAAGAGCAGAAAGAATATACCGACGAGTTGCTTTATCACATCGTTGCCAATCCATATAGTCAACATTTCAATCTTCAAATATAGGTCCTTTAGTGATAAGCACGTTATCATTATTCGTATCAACAGGCTGAGGTGGACAAACATGATTTCCAAGAACAACATCAGAGAGTTCATCGCCTTTAAGAATTAACAACATCTTTGCTTTCCAGCTTAGAAATCCTTGGCCTTGGAAAGGAGGAACAAAACGCTGGCCAGAACGAAAGCCGTTGAAGAGAATAGTCATAGCCATATCTTGTTGCGAGAAGACGTATAAGATAAGATAGCAGAATATGCACACCATATATGGTGAAGGCCGCAATTGAGAATGAGAGAAATATGAGGACTGCGTTCTTTCAACGATAAACACAAGAAGGATGCTCAAGGAACGTCCAAAGATGTGAGAGACGTCATCCAAAAAGGCAGGGTAAAGGAGACGTTAATAATAAAAGAGTGCTCAAAATAGAGTGGCCTGAGACGCAAGATTGGACGGCCACAATACGAATAGCAAAAAGCTAAATTTTCTCAAAAAAGTTAACGCCAAAATTAGAAAAATGATCGCGGACGCTTCACGAAGAAGTACAACGAAGAAAGCTGCGTCAAGCTCAATTGCAGTAAAAACAACATAACTTTCTGCTCTGCTGCGAACTCCGATTGACGCAAACCTAGAACTCAAATCGAAGAGCTCGAGGAGACGAACAAGTTTCTCCAAATTTTGAGCAGAAGACCCCCAAAAATTGAGACGAAGTTCAAAGTGTCATCAACAAGAAAACGTAATCAATGATTAGATTGATTAGCAATAAACACTAATCATATTCTTCTTAGCACAAAACAATCATAGTTAACAAGAATCAACGCTCAAAAAATAAAATTTGTAGCAATTTTGAATCTTACGTACGAATCGCATACACATACTGTTTTGTCACCATGAATTGAATCGGCGCGTGATCGTTACCGCTCTGATACCATGTTGAGATATATATAGAGAGAAAGAGAGAGTGACGAGACAAGAGACACACTATATACGCTCCCAAATATTGATTCATATTGAGGACAAGATACAAATATATAGGTGAGACCAAGTTGAGTAGAGTGAGCCATATATAGCTCCAATAGAGTGAGGGACATTCAAATATAATTGAGTGACCTTTAAGTAACGTTTTGGAGGGGGTTTAAATGCATTGTTTATTTTTATTTTTATCTTCAGAGGAATTGTTTACAAAGAAACCCTAATGTTGGCATGAAAACAAAAACTAGTGTGTTTCAACTTAAAATAACGTAGCTTGAGGGTTTAAAAGCTTAATGTGGGAAAATGTTATTAGTGAAATGACCAAATTTTAAGGTTTTAAACAATGAGTTTCTCTTTGTTTTTAGGCTTTCTTATATTTAATTCTAAGAGTTTGAAATATATTTCAAAAAGTTATAGGTTTAGTGTACAATTTTGACATTTAGCTTTGCATTTTAAAGTAAGTAGTGAAGAAACATAGAAAAGTAAAGAAAATTATGTTTTAAAACTTCCAACTATGGTCAAATGATTTGTATAAATTTGCACATGAAGATTAACCAAGTTTTTAAATAAAATAATATTTTGAGAAATGACACTATCCTAAATGGAGGGTTTTTATAGGGATCGATGATGTTGCGGCCCTCACACTCAACACAATGCACCCAAAATAAAATAAATTCACAAAACTGGAAAGGATGGAGGTCACAATGAACAAAACCTATTTGATGGATATAGGCCCATTGTGTGTACTAAAGAAGCTTGATATATGGCACATTGTTCACAAAAGCCATGGCTTGAGTTAGTTCCTTGATTCACCTTAGAGGTCTTACTTGTATGGAATTTGTACCATCTTTCTCTTCCTTTTTCACAAATTGGCTAAAAGCACCTTTATCAAAAGATAGAATCTCCATCATTTTCCCGTGCTTCCTCCATTGAAGTATGAAAAGCTGGCTATCACGCTCATAGCATGTATGAAAAATCCCTGTGTTGAAGATCAAAACTGAACTCATCATTGAATGACTTCAGTTTACGACCAGGAGCTTCTCAACACTACTTTGCTGTATAAGTATTTTCACTCAAAAGATACAAAATACCATTAATTCTTACTCAAAAGCATGTGTCAAAGTAGCCAACACCGAAGTTCTATAAATACACAATAAGAAGGGTTATCCACAACCGCTAGCATTGCTGCGGAAAAATAGAGGAAAATAGAAGAGAAAATATTGCGTACACGGTAATAACTGCGGCTAAAACATGGTGGTGGTTTACAAGAAATAAATGCGGTAATAATAACAAGAATATACCCACAACTACTATCGCGTTTCTTGCCGTTGATATTACTGCTAAGCGCCTATTCAGAAATAAAGATGCTCATGTGGGCCACCCCCCAAATGAGCACCTTCATTTTTAACCTTCATAAAACAATGAGACATCGATTGTTTTTTGAAAGAGAATACAAAAAAATATTATCTATACATTGGGACTTTATGAAAGTCTGGACAAATATTTTTCCATCTAATCCTCCTCCTTGTCCATAGGCATGTACATTTGATCACATTGACTCTACATAAATCCAAACCAAATTAAACAAAGCTTAGAAGCTCAAAACAATTGATACAAATTTAATTTTTTAAGCTTATCGCTTGTAGTGATCCAACCCTTGCATCAGATTACTTGCGAGAGATTTGGTTGTTCTTGAACAACCATCGTCGAGTTTTAAATTCTATATGCCGCTTCCGAAACTTGACCATCTCTTTGGTTGGTCGACTAAGAGTGATATTTTCCTAAGTTAGCAATAACAATACAAATCATCAACTATACCAATTTATGTTGTAATTTAATCAATCTTACATATTTGTCCTTCCATGCTATTTTGCCTCCTGAGATATAGTGCGTGGGATATTGTTTGGCTCGACCTTCGCGTTGTTGTCTGTAAGATGAGCCCATTGCAGCCTGATCGCTCTTTTCTTGCACTGTCCACTCCCACTCCGCTTCTGCCAAGTTGTCATCATGATAGCTCCTGTCTGGATCTCTAACATGGTTGGCCGTTGTGCGTTGTACATTGGACTGCTTGTTTTTCAATAATGTCTTTATGTAGCCCTCCAACCACTATTGTGAAAAACTTTGATATATATAGGGGGTATTTGGAGATCTAGCATGTAGCAAGTCCTCAATGTAGCGTGCATAATCGGGAAGCTAGTCTCTAGACTTTACAAAACAATTCTTATACGTCGAATGTATAAGAATGTGAAGATGGCATCGAAACGCCCTGTCCTGTGTTGTACGGAATTTCACCTCCCCGCCATATTTTATCATGTAGTAGCACCCATGCATGTCTGACATGTGTGTGTCAATATCCTCATCCTCTACATCAGGGGCAGCATGCTCTTAAATAGGGGACTCAGTTCTCCCCCCACTACCAAAACAAGCGAAACCACAAGATTCCCCATCGCTTCGTCTCTTTCAGCATTCGCTGCCTTGAGACGAGCCTCGACGCGCGTCACTAGAAGAAGTGTGTCGATAGTGTTTTGGCAAAGCACGAGTGGAATGAAGTGGCGTGGGACCCTGTGATGCCATCAGAGTGGGACCCTGCGATTCCATGGGAGTGGTACTCTATGATGGAAGAGGAGTAGGACGATAACAAGGGGCCGTAGACTGAGGTGCCGCCGGTGCGAGGCTCTAGATGTAAGGAGTCCCTCTTTGAATCCCCCATGGTGTGGAATGCGGAGAAAGACTATAGGTCGCAAGCTGCTATGGACTGTACCGGCCAAACAATGCATCTGTCGAATAGAGGTACTTGTCATGTAAAGAGATAGCCCGTTGTAGCTCTGGAGCTACCATCGATGGAGGAACCTGAGTAGAGTAACTATAGGATGGTTAAGTGTAAAATTTTGACATATAGCTCTGAATTTTAAAGTGAGTAGTGAAGAAATCTAAAAAAAATAAGGAAAATTTTGTTTTATAACTTCCAACTATGTTCAAATTATTTGTATAAATTTTCACATGAAGATTAATCAAGTTTTTAAATAAAATAATATTTTGAGTAATGACACTATCCTAAATGGAGGTTTTTTACAGGCATTGATAATGTTGACAGGCCCTCACACTCAACCTAATGTACCCAAGATAAAATAAGTTCACAAAACTGGAAAGGATGGAGGTCCCAATGAACAAAACCTATTTGATGGATATAGTCCATTGTGTGTACTATAGTAGCTATGATATTTGGCACATTGTTCACAAAAGCCATGGCTTGAGTTAATTCTATTTGATTCACCTTAGAGGCCTTACCTTTATGGAATTTGCACCATCTTTTTATTCCCTTTTCACAATTGGTTAAAGGTACCTTTATCAAAAGATAGACTCTGCATCATTTTCAATGCTTCCTCCATTGAAGTATGAAAAAATGGCTATCAAACACTCATAGCATGTATGCACAATCCCTGTGTTGAAGATCAAAGTTGACCTCACCCTTGAATGACTTCAGTTTTTGGCCAGGAACTCCTCAATAGTACTTTGCTCCATAAGTGTTTTCACTCAAAAGATACAAAATACCATAAGTTGTTACTCAAAAGCATGTGCCAAAAAAGTAGCCAACACCTAAGTTCTCTAAATAGTTGATGGTGTCATGTGGTATGCCAAGCGTTAATGTACACTCCCAATGTCTCATAGACATCTGCAAAGGGTTCTCACTCAGTCTGATCTTGGGCATGGTTGACTTGCTGCCTTTCTAGCTTTTTTGATAGCACATATTGTCTATCTATATTATTTGTGGCATGCTTACTCTTCTTTCTTTTGCATGCATGAAATAATGATAATGCACAACAATTTTCTTTGACTTATTATGTGTACTTAGTCTTTTTCAAGACCAATAGCACTCTCATTGTCACATCACAAGGGTGTGCTAGAAAGAGGAGAATGCTTGGGGGGTGCACTATTCAGTACCTACCCCCTATTAGGGCCCCCCAATCTCGAAAAAATAAAAATCATTTTAAAATATCTTAAATGCATAAATGAAGGTTGAGAAAAGATGCATGAAGGTGGAAAGTAAAAGGACTTTTTAAGTCCATATAAAGAGGTGGTCTAGTGCACATTGATCATAGAAACTCATTATTTTAATGTATTTCTATTAAATTATGTAGCATTTTTACATTTTAAAACCACTCTTGTTGAGCCCACGTGGTAAATTAACATGGTTACATAGTGTACCCCTTGAGAGAGAGTGACCAATATCTGTCAACATTTATGGAAGTCAAACGAGCTCACAACTTGCAAGCAATGCAACAACATATTTAAACTCGGTTATAGAAATTGCAATACAATGTTGTTTCTTGCTAGTCAAAATGATAAGACAACCATTAATGAAAAAGCAACTTCCAAAGGTAGTAGATAGCATAGATAAATGTGACCTTGCCCAATCTACATTTGTATAATCCAAAAGAGAGAGAGATATGGCATATAATCTGATGTCAGTTGTCATTGATAGACCAAAAATCTATAGTGCCTTTCAAGTATTTCAACATGCATTTTGGTGCATACTAATACTTAAGAGAAGGATATGCAAGATGTTGCCCAAGATAGTTAGTAAACAAACAAAATACTAGGACAAGTGCTCAAACCAACGGCTCGAAGACATCCAATCACATTAGCATTTGGTTGATTTGTAACCAGCTAACTACCACTTTTAGAAGTGTTTTTTGTGGAACCCGCAAGACAAGGAGTATTGATTCAATGTATATATTCCAAACTAAACTTCTAAATAGTATCTTCAATAAACTTTGACGGTTAAAGTAATAAAATACATTTGGTGTGTAATTCCTTTGAATATCAATGCCAAGGTACAAATGCATCTCTCCAAGATCCACCATATTAAGTGATGAAGAAAACAGATTCTTGACTTACTGAAGAAATCTAAAATCATTAAAAACAAAGATTGTATCATCCACATAAAAAGAAAGGATCACAAAACTACCATTTGGGGTCTAAAGAGCAAAAGATAAATCCATGGGAGGTAAGAAAAAGATCAAACTTATCATGTTCTTTTCCCTAGAATCTTCAAGTATTGGTGACAATGCTTTTGGTGTAGCTGTAAAAGCTAGCACAGTTCTTGAGACTTAATGTACATTCTTTTTTGGTTAATAAAACACTACCACTCACAACTGTGAGTATGAAAAAAAAAAACCAAAAAGAGAACTATCGCCTCTTAAAAGTGCCCTCAATAAACATACACAACATAAGGAGATGGGAGAATCTAGTATCTTAAATAAAGCCCCATCAAAAGACCACGATCACCCCAATTGCAATGCCTAGGGAAACTCTCGTGAAACTTTAGGATATTGACAACTTTGAAGACCATGGAATTTGGGAAGACCAAGCCCTAGCGAGTGAAGCCATTTCAAGCCACTAGGGAAAGCCATACCTTCCCCACTGGAAATCCATACCTTCCACTGGAAATCCATACCTTCCACTGAAAGTCCATACCTTCCATTGGAAAGCCTTTCAATATTTTGACTCAAGACCAGGTCACGTGCCCACTCTAAGGAGAGGAGTGTGGGTTGGTCCTCTCCTTTCTCCATAAACTTTAGGCCAAGTACTCTCACGTGAGGGACAAGAAGGAGAGTAGATGTGTAGAAGGTGACTAAATAGGACCTATTAATCTCATATTGGGTCACGTCATATCATGCTACTATGCTCATATGTATCCTAAGTTGCATTGTACATTGTCAGGAGTTTTCTAGAGCAAGGGATTGCACATATGTACATACACATGCAGGGCGCATCGAGTAATGGTTTGTCCATTTTCCATAGCCAGGTGGTTATGTGGGGCCCACATGTGTACAGGTAGGACAGGATATACATAGTGCATCGATTTTCATCGTTACCAGTGCTAGTGTGTTTTTCTACAATAATGGGGAGTTGGTAGCGCGTCAAAATTCTCGAGGAAGCTATCCGCAGGCCGACGACATGAGGTAAGCAGGTGCGTCAGATGGCATCTAGTGGCGTCAGGACATCGAATGGGGTCAATACTTAAACACGGATGAGGGTGTTTCCTTGTGATAATTATGCAAAAAGGTCATCATGAGGACCATATTTTGGGGCCACTTCACGTGGTGGCGAGATGCATTATTGGAAAAAACTGAGTGCTAGGTGTGCGGATGATGCAAAAAGGTGACAACTATGCACTGCGAGGTCAGTTTTTGGCTTGTTCGGGGTCCATTAGAGGTCATCTAAAAGGCCAAGGGTGCCCAAGTGATAAAGCTAAGTGTGGGAACTGAAACAATAGAGAGAAGACCAGAAAAAACGTGGAGAAGAGAGGAGGAACAGCCGCAGCTGTGTTTTTGGGGTTTTGGCCGTAAACTGTTCATCCGAGGTCGGATTTGAGCATTTTGACATTGTAGACTGAGGTTTTGAGACGTTTCGGACGTGATGGCGGTGTCCATTTTGCCAAATTCCTCACTCTTTTTTTTTCTTTTTTGGCTGTGTAAGTTTCTCCTATGAATGAAGCTTCTTCTCCAATTTGTGATTGTATCTGGTATATTTTACCCATATTGTGTGAGCTGTTTGCCCCATTGGTGTTGGCCCAACCTCATTTGTATCTAATTATCAGAAGTTCTCCTCTTTTGGTCTGAGTTTTTTGGGTGTGTGTATGTGTGTGTGTCTCTGTGTGGAGTGGGTAAACAGACAATCTCTCTCCTCTCAATCCATAGGTGTGTTCCCTATCTCGGCCAGGTGTGTTGTGTCAGCCGAGTGGTGCCCCTAGTGTGTGTGTGTGTGTATCTTCCCAAGAGTGTGTGTCGGGTCGTTATAGAGGCGCTGTGTGTGTTTTCATCCCGCTCACATTCTTTTGGTGCCCCCACTGAGGGTCTTCTTCGAGTACCTTCTGCTTCGAGGTTCAAGCTTCGAGATTCAGGATTACAGGTTGCAGACTACAAGTTACAGGTTACAGGTTATAGGGACAAGTACAGGTACAGGTGATTCACACGGGTACAGGTAGCTGGACTATAGTGATATACTAGCAGTGGTGTCACTTGCAGTTGTTGTGGGTATGCATCATTTGGCACCTGTTTGAGCGCATTGTCTACTGGATTGTACGTTACTTGTGGAAACTGCCATTGTACGCCTTTGTGGAGCCATATTTGGTTTTATTTGGCAGTCCCAGCCATTTCTGAGACTTGGTCTGGAAGATAGTCATTTCTGAGACTTGACTATACGCGATTTGCATTAGCCCTCGTGTGAGGGTCGATAGCGTGAGGTTTTATTGAGCTGGGGTATTGTCAGATGTGGAGATCCTTTCGGTGATACAGGTAGCTGGAGCACCCTTTTCATGACCTCGCCATAGGCTATGTACTAGTGATTCCTACTTGATGCTCGGGTCCTATTGTTGGCAGTTTATGCATACATATGCAGTCTATATTTTGGGTTCTCACTGCTCTACTCCTGGGGAAACTCTGTCAAAATTTTTCCAAGTTATGATGGCTGGTTTCTTGGTATTTTGAGCCATTTATGCTGTTATGCTGCTGAAATTTTGGCAAAATCAGAGGATAAGTCAGGTGTGCCTTCTTGGGAGCTGCATGGTTGGCTTTAATGGATGATCAAAATTGACCTCAATTCACTCCTTTTCATTTAACCCGGAGAATGCAGATAAATGTTCATGTGTCCAGGAAGATTTTTTTTCAGTAGCGCATAGTCTTTATGTTCGGGCCAATAAGGTTACGAGAGATCTTGGAATGTCCTTTGCCTGTTGTAATTCCGATGATCAACTACGAAAACTCATTTGATGTGCATGTGTTTGTCCTTATCTAAAGTTGAGCTCCATTGAAGTTTCTGGGAATTGAGTCAGTCAAAAGTTTTGGGTTCTTGCACGTGTGTTCGAAGGGGTTCTCAAAGCATTAAACTTGGGTAGCCATGGCTTTCTCTTATCCAGAATTTCATGGAAGAAGTGGTGAAGATGCGGAAGACTTTCTGGAGCAAGTAAAGGTGGCATGCATAAGCAACAATATGTGTGATGAGGACAAGATTTTGAGGCTATTTGGATTGCTTTTGAAAGATGAGTCCCGTGTTTGGTTCATGGATTTGGAAGCTAAAGAAGCAGTGCCTTCTCTTATGGTTTGAGTCTTGACAAGTTTATAGAAGCTTTTTTAGAGCGTTTCCAGGTCTTTGAAGATCCAAATGCAGTATGGAATGAGCTCAATGCTCTTAAGCAAGGTTCTCGTCAAGGTGTTGATGCCTATATACAAGTTTTTACAGATTTATGGACTCCTTGGTGTGTTGCTCTTAAGGATGAGACCCCCCCTTGTTCATTGAAGAAAAGTTCTTTTGTTGATGGTTTGTCACCTTGGTTGCGGTTTGAGGTTGAGTTGAAGAGGCCCGAGTCTTTTGAAGATTTGGTATGCATTGCAAAGCACAAGGAATGGAAGGTTAAGCGTCTTAAGGAACATGGTATCAGTATAGGTATGCATGTGCAAGATGGATTTGGCACGGAAGATGAAGTTAAGCCTAAACAGGTGAAAAGTAGCCTATCCTATGATGTTTCTCGTTTCTTCCCAAGGTCTATTGTGAAGCGTAAAGAGGTCTTGCAAGTTGACACGTTTATGGAAGAGCCTAAAGTGGTGAGTAATGCTTTGGATATAGGATTGAAAAGTCTTGAAGAGGATGCATTGGCTACTTGTGTACCTTGTGATTCTGGGTGTGAGTGTGAGGTTGAGGTTATTGATAATGAGCACCTATCTTTGGATACTAGTTCCTTGGAAATTAGGGAAGAGGGCAAGGTTGAGAGCCATTTTGTGGATTTGTTGGATATGGAGCCTGTTTTGAAGCCATATTTTGATGTATGTGCAGTGATTGAACCGATTTGTGAGCATGATTGTGGTTTAGAGCAGGGATCTCTATTCTTGGAGACTGATGAACCCATGCTAGAAGCTATGGATAGTGGTGCTAGCCATGATTATGATGTGGATAAAGTTATGTGTGATAATGAGTATGCTTATTGAAGGAGTACGAGCGGAAGTGCGACGCGAGAGAGAGTGCGAGAAGAAGAGCATGACTATATGGTGAACTCTCTCTATTGTAATGTGTAGAGCATAGTGAGTTCTTATTAGGTTTTTACAAAAGAATATGTGTACATACCTGGCGGCCCGCCCACTTACGTGGGCGACCACATTGGGCTTTATATCCCAACAACCTCCCACTTAAAGTCCAATGTGGTACTTTAAGTGTGAGAGAAGCTACTATACAAGAGATGTAGAGAAGTGATGTACTACCCTACACATAACTGCTTGCAAAAATGCACAAAGCTCTCTGAGGGAAGTCCTTTAATTTGTAAGTAGATCAGCAGGATTTTCTATGGTGTGAACTTTGACAAGCTGAAGTTGCTTATCCTCGAGCATTTCCCTGATGAAATGATACTTCACATCCACATGCTTTGTCTTTGAGTGATAAACTGGATTGCGAGCCAATTGTATAGCACTTTGACTATCACAATATAACACAGGCATCTCTTCTTTAATTCCCAAATCTGTTACTAGTCGATTAAGCCAAATCGATTCTTTGCATGCGTCTGATGCTGCAACATATTCAGCCTCTGTAGTAGACTGAGTAACACAATCTTGTAATCTAGAACACCATGATACTGCTCCACCAGCCAATGTAAAGACATACCCTGACGTAGACCTTCGGTTGTCTAAGTCACCTGCATAATCTGAGTCTGTAAAACCCTTTACACTTAGCTCCTGACTCCCATAGCATATACGCATACTCTTTGTAGCTTTCAGGTATCTCAATATTCCTTTCACTGCCTTCCAATGTTTCTTGCCTGGGTTTGACATGTTTCGACTTACTACTCCCACTGCAAATGCAATGTGTGGGCGAGTAGCAATCATTGCATACATCAAACTACCCACTACAGACGCATATGGAATCTTATCCATTTCAGCCTGCTCTTCCTCAGACACAGGACAATCTTGTTTGCTAAGTTTCACATATGGTGGCAATGGAACACTCAATGCCTTTCCCTTCTACATATTGAAACGTTGCAAAACCTTGTCAATATACTGTGTTTGAGATAACCAAATCAACTTCTTTGATCTGTCTCTCTCAATTCGCATACCAAGTATATGACTTGCCTCACCCATGTCTTTCATGTCAACGATTTTGCCATCTTTGACTTCAAAGCTGAAATTTCTTCCAAGTGCTTGCCAGCAATAAACATGTCATCCACATACAAAATAAGGATCAGCCAACTACCATCCTTAGCCTTCTTTGTATATAGACAGTGATCGAACTCACTACGTTTGTAGCCTTGAGAAAGCATAAACTTGTGGAATTTATGGTACCATGCCCTCGGTGATTGTTTTAAGCCATAAAGACTCTTTAACAACTTGCATACCCAATCTTCCTTGCATTTCTCAACAAACCCTTCTGGCTGGTGCATGTAAATTTCCACATCTGAATCACCATGCAAGAACACTGTCTTGACATCCATTTGGTGCAACACCAAATCTAATATGGCAACCAATGCAAGAAAGCATCTCAATGTAGTCATCTTGACCACCAGAGAGAAGACTTCATCAAAGTCAATGCCTTGTTCTTGCTTAAAGCCCTTGGAAACAAGCCTTGCTTTGTACTTTGGCTGACTATCATGAGCGGTGATCTTATACCTGTAAACCCATTTACAAGGTAGAGCCTTTTTGCCATGTGGTAATTTAACTAGCTTCCATGTCTTGTTTTTATGCAGAGCTGTCATCTCTGACTCCATGGCCAATTGCCAATTCCCAGAGTCCTTCATTTGCACTGCTTCCTTGTAACATGAAGGCTCATTGAAATCAGTCAACATGACATAGATCATAGATGGAACAAACCTATCAGGAGGTCGGGTGACACGTCCAGATCTACGCACAATAGGTGGCTCAGGCTCAGCCACAACCTGTGGTTCCACTCTATCCTGTCCTTGCTCCTCTTGAGCTCTGTCATTTTGTCTTGCACGTGCAGGTCCATCTTCTTGGAAGACAACTCTTCTAATCTCCTCAACCCTCTCTGGTTTAGAATGATATTTGGATTCATTAAAGTTAACATCATTGTTGCGGACAACCTTTCTGGATTCGAGATCCCAAAGTCTATACCCCATCTCACCAGAATTACCATAGCCTAGAAAGATGCACTTTCTACTCTTTGGCTCAAGTTTGTTCTTAAATTCCTTTGGAACGTGAGTATATGCCTCACAGCCAAAGACTCTGAGATGCTTGTATGAGGGCATTTTGCCTGACCATACCATATCTAGCACTGAATCCTTCTGCAAAACCTTGCTAGGAGATCTATTTACAAGATGAACAGCTGTTGATACAGATTCAGAACAAAACCCATTAGGCCGTTGTGCATTAGACAACATACTTTTGACCTTCTCTTGTATGGTCCTATTCATCCTCTTCGCAACCCCATTTTGAGGAGGATTGTAAGGAGAAGTTCACGTTTTATACCTTTTGACTCACAAAAGTCCTGAAAGGCCTTTGAAACATACTCTCCAGCATTGTCAGTGCGTAAGCATTTAAGCTTCTTGCCACTTTGATTCTCCACAAGTGTCACAAACGTTTTGAAAACACTAAACGCTTCAGCCTTGTGCTTGAGAACGTAAACCCATACTTTCCTCGAGTAATCATCTATAAATGTCATAAAGTAAGAAGCTCCCCCTAGAGATAGGTTAGGCATAGGTCCACACAAATCACTATGAACAAGTGCCAACTGTGTATCTCTTCTACTGCTTCGATGCTTATGTGGTTGCTGTGTTTTCATACCATAAAGACAATGTTCACAGAATTCAAAATCATTAAATGAAAATCCAGGCAAATAACCAGAACGAGCTGACAAGATTTCCATTCCCTTCTTGGACATATGTCCTAACCGGCTATGCCACAAAGAAATGTTCGGCTGCTCGGTTACATTGATTACATTTTTAGAGACATTTGATACATAAATCATGTAAAGTCCTCCAGACTTTACTCCATGTGCTACTGTCATAGAACCCTTGAATATCTTCCACATGTTTTGTCCAAAAGTGGTGATGTAGCCAGCATCATCAAGTAAACCTGTGCTAATCAAGCTATTTGTAATTGCGAGAACATGTCTCACATTCTTCAGCGTGAAAGAAGAGCCATTCTGAAACTTCAATTGAACATCTCCAACACCTAAGATCTCACATGTCTGCTTATTGCCTAGCCGAACATGATCTTTAGTGGTCACTTAAGAAGTAAACCACTCCTTGTTTGGAGACACATGAAGTGATGCCCCTGAGTCTATTATCCAGTCACTCAGTTCATTTCCATCAGATGCTGTAAGAAGAGCTGAGTCCATTGTATTCTTCAAGAAGTAGATGTCTCCTGACACTAGACTGTCATCCTCTGCAACAGTGTTTGTCACATTTATTTCTTGAATCTTCACTGAGGACTTGTTCTTCTCACCATGGTCCTCAGCTTTCTCTTTGCCTTTTTCTGCTTTCCATTCTCTGCAGTCTCTTTTCATGTGACCCTTCTTGCCACAATGGTAGCATTCTATGTCACTCTTGCCTTTAGCACTGCGGGACTTGCTACGAGACTGATTCCTCTTTCCACCTTTGTACTTTTCTTTGGTCCTTCCCCTGACAATTAAGGATGTTCCTTTGCCTTTGTCCATTGTCTTTCTATTGGTTTCTTCAGTAAGCAAACTTCCTTCTACACCTACTATGTTCAAACCATCTGGAGGTGTAGAATTACTCAAAGCTGTGCGAAAAGTGTCCCAACTTTCCGGCAATGTGATCAACAGGAACATAGCTCTAACAGGTTCATCAAACTTGACACCTTGAGGTGACAACTGACTATAGATTGTGTTGAATTCATTCAGATGATTGGACATAGGTGTCCCTTCTTTCATCTTCAAGTCAACAAGATTCTTAAGCCAGTATACATGTGAAGCTACACTCTGCTTCTCATAAAGATCACTCAGCTTTAACCATGCTTGATAAGCCGACAGCTCATCTACTACATTGAAGTAAACGCTTTCTACCAAAGTCAGCATAATGGTAGAAAGTGCCAATTCATCCATTTCGCTCCATTCATCTTCGTCCATATCTTCTGGTTTTATCTCCTTGAGCTTTATAGGTTTTATCTGCTTCTTTTGTACCAACACGTGCCAAATCTACTGCTTCCACAATGGGAAATTGGTTTCATCTAGCTTCTTGATATTGTAAAGAGCAGTTTCCTGTGATCCAGCCATAGCTACGCTTCACAATGGTTTACTTTCCTGGGAAAAATTCGGCAGAGTTTCCCCTGTACACTGACCTCTGAACCAATATCAACCTGTCAAATGAACCAAGAAAGCTTCAGATTCTGCATAAATTTCGGCAGAGTCTCCTTTGTAAAATGGCTCTGGTGTACTCAAAAACAGACCAAAAAACAGCTCAAAAAACACTGTCTCTCTGACACTGTAAGCTGCGGGTAAACCTATCCTGCACCTGTACTGTCTCTCACTGTCTTGTCACTGTCCTATAAGCATAGACTACGACAATGCCTCAACGGCAATAAAGCAAAGATGCAATCCCAACTGTTTAACTCACAGTCAATACGTCCTAGCTGCCTATCTAAGGGTGCTCGAGGGATCGCTCCAAGACCTGTATCACCGAAAGGATCTCAACATTCGAGAATCCCCCAGCTCAATAAAACCTCACTCGACCCTCAACAAAGGCTGCAGTAAATCTGACAGTACATAGACTTTCCACAAAGTCATACATCCACAAATTTCCCACTGTATGTTGTAACCGCTGCGGCGGTTGTTTGCTGCATGACTCACAGCCAGCCATTAGGGAAAATTTGGACTCACAAAGGGGCCTTATAAGGAGTTTGACTTCCTCTCTCATGTCCAAAATAGGCGTGCGGTAAAATTTTTGTAAATCAACTCTAAACTTGGCGGAGATTTGATAGTTAGAATCTACTCTTCAAGCTCTTTCTATTGATATATAGCACGCCATGAGATTCCTCATATTTTGAAAGATTCTATTTTTGATTCTCTTGTGATGTGACAACTCCTTCTATAATCTAGAGAATCAAAAATAAGATCTTTCAAAATATGAGGAATCTCATGGTGTACTATATATCATTAGAAAGATCTTGCATAGGAGATTCTAACTGCCAAATCTCCGCCAAGTTTAGAGTAGATTTGCAAAATTTTTACCGCACGCCCGTTTTGGACATGAGAGAGGAAGTCAAACTCCTTATAAGGCCCCTTTGTGAGTCCAAATTTTCCCTAATGAAACCCTCAACAAACATACATCATCTCTGACAATACATCCCATGTGGAAGTACCTGCAATGTCAGGATGAAATCAGGAATATCAAGCAGCAAACACAAGCTACCTGATGAACTAGTGGATGTCGCCTATAGTCTGTGTGTAGATGCGCCCGTGTCGTATGTGACACGCCTCCAAGAACTGTGAGCCGTCCTTCGATGTGTAGACAGCCACAAATCAACACTCTGGGAGTGTCGATATCCTCAGCACCTGCAGTCGTAGGCCGAAAACCCCAAATTTGTAGAGTCGGAGCTGCACTCGCCGAGACCACGTAGTCCAAAATGGCCTGCGCAGACCTTTGTCGAAGCCGAATGGTGGCCGAGATGACCTCAGAATGAAATTCTGACAATACCAAGCCCTTCGGGCTTGCCCAGGAGATTTGGGGCCGTGTCTTCGCCTGTCGAATTTCACTCCAATCTGAGTTGGTGACTCTAGCCTCCTGCAGTGCTGCCCCGAGCCTCGATCTGAGCTCTGATACCAGTTGAAGGAGTACGAGCGGAAGTGCGACGCGAGAGAGAGTGCGAGAAGAAGAGCACGACGATATGGTGAACTCTCTCTACTGGAATGTGTAGAGCATAGTGATTTCTTATTATATTTTTACAAAAGAATATGTGTACATACCTAGTGGCCCGCCCACTTACCTGGGCGACCACATTGGGCTTTATACCCCAACACTTATGATGATGAGAAGGGGTTTGGCATATATGAGTCCAATCTCAGCTATGTGGATGCCTATGCTAGGGATATGTGTGCTGCGGAGATACTTTTGTGCTTTGGATATCAACAACTTTACCTTCACACAATGCTTTTAGCTACTTGGGTGCATGATTTGCAGGTTGTTGCTATGGCTGGTGAAGCCAAGATGCCAAGTGATGAGTCACTTGAGTTGTCTCTATCGGTTGGGTTGAATGTGGCATGCAATATTTATGCTTTTGGAACTCCAGACAAGGCGGATGTGTTAGTTGGATATGCCTATGGTGCATTTTGGTTGATTGTTGAAAAATTTAGGTGTGGTGTTATGATGCTTCTTGTGAATCAGGCGATATGCCTTTTTCCTTTTGATCCAGGTGGAATGAGCATCTACTAGTGCTGCTGCTGAGCATGAATGCTCTAGCAGGCTAGGAGGTGGGCAAATTATGTCAGGAGTTTTTTGGAGCAAGGGATTGCGCATATGTACATACACATGCAGGGTGCATCGAATAAAGGTTTGTCCATTTTCCATAGCTAGGTTGTCACGGGAACCGAATAATAGAGATCGATAGCAAAAGATAGAGAAAGAGATCTTTGTATTGATGAATCTTTGTAGAGTTTTGATACAACAGAGAAGCAAAATATATGGGCGCACTCCGTTGTACGGAGCTCGAACCTCCCGACCACCCCCGAGCTTCAGTTCGCTTGCATGCAGCGTCTCACTCGCACTCGTACTCGCACTCTCACTCTCACTCTCACTCTCACTCGCACTCGCACTCGCAGAAGAAGAGATCGGTGAATGATCCCCAAACACACCACCTGTCATGCTTTTATCCTTCTTTTCCTCGAAAAGCCTGCACGATTTTCGTACCAAGTATACCTGCGAGAATAATATAAGAACGTGATCGCTAAGCGATCCGTAAAGGTTAGATTTCTATCATGACACTTTGCACAGATCCTGTTTCACACATTGATTTCTGCATCGTCTACAAAATAGCCAAAAGAACATACTCGTGCAACCAATTCAACATGATAATCAAAGTAAAAAAACATAATTATATATCTTCATAATCTCAACTGCCATACTCTACCATAAAGAAACAATCCACTTCTTGGTTGATAGCAGGGAGAACTGTATGATGTTGTATGTCTGTCTGTCCCTGTGTACACTACACTACTGCTGCCTTCTGTTTGTTTTTATCATAACTTTTACAAACGAACTCAGACCAGAGCGATCCAGGTACTCAAAACGACGGGAATAGGTCTGGTCTACAAAGCAGCGTGGATAGAATTGCGAAAAACGTCTCTGATTGACTAAAAACGCAACTTTTAGGTCGCGACTCATAAAACCTCTATTTTTGGGTCTCCACTACTTTTACAACTTATTTTAAGCCTACCCATGCATTTTAAGCTAAAACACATAAATATAAAACATTGATATTAATAAAAATCTCAATTTTACTGTTCATAGACAGACTATCTGTTATTCATTAATCTTTATCAAATCCGTCTTTAGTGTATTATTTAAAAAAAAGAATATATGTTCTCTCTTAATATCTCAACTCATTCGTATAAGCTCTATTTAATAGACTATTCAACAATCTTTCAAATCGTGCTAACGAAAGATATGCCCTGCTACATTCTTTTCGACTTTAAGAACTTCAAAGACTAGTCCTATTACATTCTCCCCTTATCAAAATTAACTCTGTCCTCAGAGTTGGTCTAAAGAGAGAAAAATTCTCTTTGCAAAACACTAAGATCAATCCATGATGCATCCTCTACTGGATAGTTCTGCTACTTAACCAAAACTTCCACAATGTTTCTATTTCTCAGATGTTTAAAACACCTATCTAGTACTAAGTCTGGTTCTACAGTCAATGGTCCGTCATCTTTCAACTTAGAGTTGTCCTCTAAAACATGATGCACATTAGGAACATACTTTTTCAATAAACTCACATAGAATACATGATGCAGTTTAACATGAGAAGACAATTCCAATTTGTAAGCTAATGAACCAATGCGCTTCAAAATTTCAAATGGACCAACAAATCGTGGAGACAATTTTCTATCATTTCCAAGAATCAAATGAGACTTCTCAGGAATAACCTTTAAAAACCCATATCACCAATTTCATACTCCACAACACGATGTTTCTTGTCATAATACAGTTTATGTCTCTTTTGAGATTCTCTAATATTCCCCCTGATTTTGGCCAACTCGCTATCCATTTTCTCAAGCATCTCACGTGACAGTTCTACCTTATTCCTCGAATTAAGAAAATGAATAGATGTAGGATAGTTATAGCCATACATTGCCTCAAACGGAGTCATCCTAATAGATGAATGATATGAACTGTTATATGCAAATTCAACCACCAAAGGCAGATATTCATTCCAATTAGATTGGTTTTCATTGACATACATTTGTAACATATCTTCTAGAATACGATTCACTCTCTCCGTTTCCCCATTTGTTTGAGGATGGAAAGCATTAGACATGCATAACTGGGTACCTATAGAGTCAAAAGTCGCTCTCCAGCAATGAGAAGTGAACTTAGAATCTCTGTCAGACACTATGCTCTTGGGCATGCCATGCAAACGAAATATCTCTTTCATAAACAAGTATGCAATGGTCAATGCAGTATAAGTTATTTTTACAGGAAAGAAGTGAGCTTATGTTGTGAGTCTATCTACCACCAGAAAGATCAAATCATACCCTCCACGAGTAGTAGGAAGTCTAATGATAAAGTCCATGGATATACACTCCCACTTCTGTAAAGGAATGTCTAAGGGTTGAAGGTCACCAGGTATCTTCTTATGTTCAATCTTAACTTGTTGACATTGAAAGCATTCACGCACATAATTCTTAACATCCAATTTCATACGTGGAAAAAGAATGAACTTTTAATCTTTTCATGTGTCTTATTCAATCCACGATGACCAGAAAAAGGTGAATTATGACACTCATGCAGAATTTGACTCTTAAAAGCATAATTTGCAGGAATACACAAGCGGTCATAATAATACAAATTTTCCTTATACAAGTGATATCTGTTCTCATACATCTCACCAATATTCTCACGCAAGAATTTCAAAATAGGCATGTAAAAAGAATCATTTTCAACTTCGGCATGTATCTCATCAACCAAATTGGATCGCACAACAGTCAACAAATTACACATGGGCCTACGACTCAATGCATCTGCAACTTTATTTTCTTTCCCACACAAATACTTCAAGTCAAAATCATACTCAGCCAACAATTCAATCCATCTCCTTTGTCTGTTGTTTAACAACGGCTGAGTGAAAATATACTTCAAACTTTGATGATCAGTACGCAATTCAAATTTGACACCAAGCAAAAGATGACGCCAATGTTTCAATGCATGAACAACAGCAAGCAATTCTAGATCATGTGTTGCATAGTTCAATTCATGTCGTCTTAATTTCCTAGACTCATATGCAACCACTCTTCCTTCTTGTGTCAAAACACACCCTAGTTGTTCACCACTAGCATCACATGACACAACAAATGGTTTGCCCATCTCAGGAACTTTCAAAACACAATTTTCTGCTATTTTAGCCTTCAAGGTCTCAAAAGCAGTCTCACAGGTAGAAGTCCACACAAAACCCTTGTCTTTCTTGGTCAATTCGGTCAAAGGACTTGCTATCTTAGAGAAATCTTTAATGTGTGCTCTCTCATATTGTGCTAGACCCATAAAGCTTCTTACATCTCTTACTAACATAGTCTTAACTTTATCAAGATCAATGTGAATCCCCTCTTTAGAAATCACTCTTCCCAAATACACAATCTGATCCTTTGCAAAAGAATACTTACTTGCTTTGGCATACAATTTATGTTCACGCAAAACCTCAAATGTTTTCTTTAAGTGCAATGCATGATCTTCTTCATTCGTAGAATACACAAAATATTATCCAAGAATACTAGAATGAATTCCTCAAGATACGGGTGAAAAATATTATTCATTAAGCAAATGAAAGTTGTTGGTGCATTAGTCAAACCAAAAGCAAGAACTCTAAATTCATAATGTCCATAACGTGTACGAAAAGAAATCTTTGGAATGTCCTCGGCCTTGATACGGATTTGATGGTAGCCAGAACGAAGGTCAACCTTTGAAAATATTGTGGCACCACTCAAATGACTAAGCAGTTCATCTATGTGAGGAAGAGGATATTTGTTCTTAATGGTCTTTTTGTTTAATCCCGTATAGTCGATGCATAACCTATATGTACCATCCTTTTTCTTTTGGAATAACACAGGACTACCCCAAGGAGATACACTAGGTTTAATGAAACCCTTTTTCAAAAGATCATCAAGTTGTATCTTGAGCTCTTTAAGCTCATCAATATTGAACCTGTATGGAGATCTAGAATAAGGGTGTCGCTCTTGGATATAGATCTATGGCATGGTCTACCGCTCTAGGCGGAGGTATACCAGGAAGATCGTCTGGAACACATCCTTAACTTCATGTAAGAGATCCACTATAAATTCTAGATTTGTCTCTTTATGTTTATCCCCAGATTCTCTTTAATCTCATTAGCAAACACAAGCAACGTCTCACACTCTTATCTAAGTCACCTTATCAATTCCATTGTCAAAACTAAATTTAGAATCTCTTTCTTTCCACAAAGAGTGTGACTTATCATCATCAAATGATTAAAGATATATTTTTCTTTCTTAACAATCAATCAAAACATGATTTTCAATGATCTATTTGATACCAATGATAACATCATGCATATCAATGTTTATGTTATAGAAATCATCTTTATGATTTCGACTCTTCAAAGAGAAAGAAAAAACATTTTCTACTAACTCTTTCGTGAAACTATTATTATCCCTAGTTAAGTCCACAAGTCTTTTAACTTCTCGATTTAATTTCAAGTTTAATTTCTCAATCAATTTAGACGATAAGAAGCAATGAATATTATCCAAATCAATTAAGAAATTCAAATTTTAATCTCAACTTCTACGCATAAATTCGATCTCACAGAAGCTTTCAAAGGACGTATCAAAGACATAAAACATCACAAAGAAGGGGTAGATGACTTACCTTTATCGTACGCATCGCCAAAAGTCTCCAATTGAGCCATCTTGGTACGTATTGTCTTATCGGTCACCTTGCTCGAGCATTCGAAAATCTCATGGTCGTGTTCTCGATATTGAAAGTATAATCCAAATCTTTGAGTTCTTCAATCCACGCTTCGAAATCTTCGCATATCTTTCTTATGCCATCAAACTCTTTAAGCTTAGCCTTCGTTAAGAATGATTTGGTTGTCGCTTCTCCCATATCGTCATCGTTTCTTTTGGTTGTACCCCAGCGCCGCCACGATGATTATTGTTTCCAGGTGGTTAGCATGGTTTTCACCTTCATGTTGGCCATTAAGGTCTACATAGATATCAAGCTCTCGTGCTGCTTTGCCTCGCAGAGCCTCAGCACGCTCCCGATTTGCAATTTTCAGATCTTCTCATAGTCGCCGAATCAGGTCTTCTTGCTCCTTCATCCTTCTCTTGTATCCTTCCATGTCCAGAATCAACCGCTTGCTCTGATACCAATTGTCACGGGAACCGAATAATAGAGATCGATAGCAAAAGATAGAGAAAGAGATCTTTGTATTGATGAATCTTTGTAGAGTTTTGATACAACAGAGGAGCAAAATATATGGGCGCACTCCGTTGTACGGAGCTCGAACCTCCCGACCACCCCCGAGCTTCATTTCGCTTGCATGCAGTGTCTCACTCGCACTCGCACTCGCACTCTCACTCTCACTCTCACTCGCACTCGCACTCGCAGAAGAAGAGATCGGTGAATGATCCCCAAACACACCACCTGTCATGCTTTTATCCTTCTTTTCCTCGAAAAGCCTACACGATTTTCGTACCAAGTATACCTGCAAGAATAATATAAGAACCTGATCGCTAAGCGATCCGTAAAGGTTAGATTTCTATCATGACACTTTGCACAGATCCTGTTTCACACATTGATTTCTGCATCGTCTATAAAATAGTCAGAAGAACATACTCGTGCAACCAATTCAACATGATAATCAAAGTAAAAAAACATAATTATATATCTTCATAATCTCAATTTTCATACTCTACCATGAAGAAACAATCCACTTTTTGGTTGATAGCAGGGAGAACTGTATGATGTTGTATGTCTGTCTGTCCCTGTGTACACTTCACTACTGCTGCCTTCTGTTTGTTTTCATCATAACTTTTACAAACGAACTCAGACCAGAGCGATCTAGATACTCAAAACGACGGGAATAGGACAGAATTGCGAAAAACGTCTCTGCTTGGCTAAAAACGCAACTTTTAAGTTGCGTCTCATAAAACCTCTATTTTTGGGTCTCCACTACTTTTACAACTTATTTTAAGCCTACCCATGCATTTTAAGCTAAAACACATAAATATAAAACATTGATATTAATAAAAATCTCAATTTTATTGTTCATAGACAAACTATCTATTATTCATTAATCTTTATCAAATCCGTCTTTAGTGTATTATTTAAAAAAAAGAATATATGTTCTCTCTTAATATCTCAACTCACTTGTATAAGCTCTATTTAATAGATTATTCAAAATCTTTCAAATCGTGCTAACGAAAGATATGCCCTGCTACATTCTTTTCGACTTTAAGAACTTCAAAGACTAGTCCTATTACACAGGTGGTTATGTGGGGCCCACATGTGTACAGGTAGGACATGATATACATAGTGCATCCATTTTCATTGTTACCAGTACTAGTGTGTTTTTCTACAATAATGGGAAGTTGGTAGCGCGTAAAACATCTCAAGGAAGCTATCCGCGGGCCGACGACATGAGGTAAGCAGGTGCGTTAGATGGCATCTAGTGGCGTCAGGACGTCGAATGGGGTCAATACTTAAACGCGGATGAGTATGGACACAACGTTGGTGTTTCCTTGTGATAATTATGCAGAAAGGTCATCATGAGGACCATATTTTGGGGCCACTTCACGTGGTGGCTAGATGCATTATTGGAAAAAGCTGAGTGCCAGGTGTGCGCATGATGCAAAAAGGTGACAACTATGCACTGCGAGGTCAGTTTTTGGCCTGTTCGGGGTCCGTTTGAGGTCATCTAAAAGGCCAAGGGTGCCCAAGTGATAAAGCTAAGTGTGGGAACTGAAACAATAGAGAGAAGACCAGAAAAAACGTGGAGAAGAGAGGAGGAACAGCCGCAGCTGTGTTTTTGGGGTTTTCGGAGCCTGTTTTGGCCGTAAACTGTTCATCCGGGGTCGGATTTGAGCATTTTGACATTGTAGACTGAGGTTTTGGGACATTCCGGACGTGATGGCGGTGTCCATTTTGCCAAATTCCTCACTCTTTTTTTTTCTTTTTTAGCTGTGTAAGTTTCTCCTATGAATGAAGCTTCTTCTCCAATTTGTGATTGTATCTGGCATATTTTACCCATATTGTGTGAGCTGTTTGCCCCATTGGTGTTGGCCCAACCTCATTTGTGTCTAATTATCAGAAGTTCTCCTCTTTTGGTCTGAGTTTTTTGGGTGTGTGTATGTGTGTGTGTCTCTGTGTGGAGTGGGTAAACAGGCAATCTCTCTCCTCTCAATCCATAGGTGTGTTCCCTGTCTCGGTCAGGTGTGTTGTGTCAGCCGAGTGGTGCCCCTAGTGTGTGTGTGTGTGTGTGTTTGTGTCTTCCCAAGAGTGTGTGTCGGGTCGTTATAGAGGCGCTGTGTGTGTTTTCATCCCGCTCACAACGTTATACGTATAATACGCTTTAAACGAGCGTATTATATGACACATATCTTTATTCAACCGTATTATATAATGGCACATCAACAAAAACACCATCTTGTATAATTTCTTAAAAACTCGATCGAAAAATACATCTTGATTGAAATATAGTCCTTTATATACGTGAAAATCGATTGTTTTTCTCATTCTATTTGAGCTCTCTTCTGCTCTTGTGAAAATAGTGCATCTTTAGGTGAGCTTTAAAACCTCAAAAAAATTATCAAAAAAATTAGTTATAAATTTTGTAATAAATATCAATTTAAGTAAAAAGTTAGAGCTTAGGGTAAAAAGTTTAACTAGTTAAATGCAAGTTTAAGAGTTTTATTTTTAGTTTATGGAGTTTTGAGTTTAAAATTTACCTGCCTTGTGTGGAGTATATCTCACCCTCAGTGGTAAATAAGGTAGAGTAGCTAGTGATTGCTTGCCTTGTGTAGAGGAAACTCACACTTGGAAGTGATTTAGGATAGTTAAAGTTAGCAGTTACTTGAATTGTGTTGAACTATGTTCACACCTAGAAGTAACATAAGCTAGATAGTTAAAGTTAGTAGTTACTTGCTTTGTGTTGAAGTATGTTCACACCTGGAAGTAACTTACGGTAGATTTATCTAATCATTGTCTGTCATGTGTAGAGTAATACTCACTTAGCTAGATTAAATTATAGTCTTTCGCTTTGTATAGAGGTATTCTCACACCTAGAAGGGATTTAGATAAGTAGTCAATTATGATTGCATGCCATGTGTAGAGTTATACTCACACTTGATGTAATTTTGGTAGGATATTTAAAGATATCTTGCTTTGTTTAGAGTTTACTCACACTTGGAAGTTATTGAGATAGATTAAGTGCTTTCTAATCATGATTCAAGTATAAAGTAAACGCTGAAACTTGAAAAAAAAAATCGTATTTAGAATTTAAAGAGGTTCAAAATATATATTTTTTAAACGAGAGCAAATATAGTAATGTAAATGGTATGAGAGTCCCATTTTAGATGTGTATTTAGTAAATAATGTTGTTTGAGTTTGGAGATCTCAAGAAGATGGTTAAAGGATATGAGTGGAGCTACATACAGGAATTGCTTAGTGGAAAGACTACATCAAAGTTTAGGTGTAAGTCTTGCGGACTTCCTTTAAGAGAAAATGTACACAGGATAAAAGAACATGTGTTCAAAATTCCTAGAACATTAGGAAGAGGATGGTGTTTAGGAGGGCCTCTTTATTTTCCATGAGATTATGGAGGTGACTAACATTTTGACAAATAGATGCATGCCATGTGTGCAAGAATGGTGGGTGTGTAAGAGGGGTGTAAGAGTAGTCAAACGATGCACTTTTTTTCCCAATAAATTAAGTGGAGAACTTTATGAATTTTGGCCTTCCATAACTCCTACATATGATCTTCGATCTGAGCGGAGAATATAGATCTGAAATCTACATGTCGAGCTCTTTCCATAGATATGTTACATGATATGGTTTTGCATGCTAGATTTTAAATTTCATATTGGGGGAAAAATTCAGGTTTAAATAAACTATTCATTTTGCTGTTTGAATTCAAAAGCTCTTCTTTGATTGCTTGCTTAATGTTAGAGATTTGCCTCCCTTAAACTGCAAAATAAATAGGCTCTCCTAGATTCCATTCTCTTCCTAATGAACGTTGTCGTGCTGTGACACGTACATAGAGGGAACGAATGCTACAAAATCTATCCTACAACATTTTAGATACGTAAGTATATCTCCTATAGTGTACATATGCATATCTAAGGATAATAATAAGATTTCTATCTCATCCTAATATTTATCTCAAGGGTAATATATTCTTACTTTACCGTTAGAAAGTACCATGGGAAAAAAAATCAATAGCTCCGGTTTTTTAACTTGGGGCAAAAAGTATTGGTTCTTTCTTTCTACTATCTCATTATCATCTCACACCCTAGCTAGATCCTATATCTAGGGCAGCTTCTAATATATATATATATTCTATGTATTTTTTATTTTTTTCTTATATTTCTTTTTAATAGCTACTAGGAAGGAATCATATCCTAGTGGGACACTAGTTTGCATGATTTTCAAAGATACACCTAGATTTATGCATTATTGCAAGGATGATTACAAAATTTTGTCAAGGAGCAATGTCATGCTTTTATATTGCATGAGGTGTCCATTGGAATCAAATGAAAGTCTAGAATAAGGGGACCACAAGAAGATTTTTGCTGCCAGAACTGTACCCTATTTTGATGATATTTTTACACAAGTTTCCAATATGAACTGGATAAAATGGGAGTTGTAGCTTATGAATTGTATTTCCCTATTTTTACTTTTTAATTTGGATCCATGGTTGAGGAGATATAATCAAAATGATGGACCTTTGTCTGCCCACATCATGCAGGGACAACCCATTTCAAACTTTGTCAGTTTCTATTCACATTGGCCCTTCTCTTTCTTGTGTAACCCTTGGGGGCTCCATTCACCTATAAAAGGGGACCTTTTCTTCCTTGAAATTTATTCAAGAGGAAGTGAGAGGATTCATGCCAAATTAGCCTTTGGCCCTACACTTGCCTTTGAGGAAGGCTAGCTAAACTTGAAAGCATCCTTGTAAATATCAACTCTAGTCAATCAAGGCCAAAGTCTTCTATCTCTTGCCATATCAAATAGGCAAATAATCTTGAAGGGGTTGATAAGTAAGGTGTTCTTTTGCTTTGATATTTTGTTGAATGTTTTTTTTTTCATCTCCAAGCCTAGTCTATACCTTCATGTCTTCTACTACTTCTACCTCTTCTCCTATCTCCATCTCTCTTGTGGCCTAATTGTTTCTCTTGAAGGCATTCAAGCAACAACGCTCTATCAAAAACCTTCTTGTGAAGAAATACTAGTGCACAAGGTATATCTCTCCCTGCTATAGGTACATCTCTCCCCGAAGTATCCTTATTCCCTACAAGCAAGAATAGGGCTTGGGAGGTAAACTTCTCTTCACTTCTCTCATATCTACCTTTTGCACATACTAGAGTTATCATAGATGAATAGTCCACATAACACTCTATGCGATCTATTGCAATTAACGTATAATTAGCCGTAAAATGTTTCTCTTTGGCCCAACAAGGCTCAATGAAATATTCCTTTCACCGGACCCCATCATACTACCCCTTATAGACTATAACTTTTCTATTGACATAAGTGTAGTTATCTTGTTGTGAACCAAGAGGATTTGTACACACAATTAATCTTAATCACTATACAAAACATATATATTATGGTAAGAACAAAATGACGATTCCAAAGAACAATTTGTAGCATGTTTGGTCGGAAAATATTGAACGCCATTAACTCATCTATTAACCCTTTCATATTACCCATGATATGATATGACCATAGCCTTGATGTTTCATCTTTTTTTTATTTTGATATTCTCTTTTGTGTTCTTTCTTTGTGTGTGTGAGTGCAAGAGAGAAAGAGTGAGGCTTCTTTGATTGCACTTACTTCCAAACCCTAGACTTCATGGCATCTATGGTATAACTCCTTCATATAGTTTTTGGAGTTATCTCACAGACTCTCACAGCCAAATTCCCAGTCTTTCTTGGCAAGACCGCAAATTTCTCGACATATTTTTGGTGAACCTAATGCAAATCTGCCAAAATGAGAGTTTGTGGGTATGTGGAGCAACATGGTATGCATTTTGACCTAGAAACAATGCAAATGTTTCAAGCATTTGCAATTTTCATGCAATAGAAACATGCCACTGAAAGAAGGGAGATTTTAGCAACCAAATCCATACAAGAGATGATAAACAAAGTGAATCGGTTCAATGACAAAGATGTAACCAAGTATCTGCACGAGTATGTGAAGGAGATAGAGCTGCATTGTGTGTCAAAAGGTGAGATGATTCGAAGCTTTGAGCTAATTTTTGCTACAGAAATTAGGGAACATGTTAGGGCAATTAAAGATGGCATGGGAGAAAATGGGAAGAACTCAAAGTATCTTTAAAGGAGAAATATTTCATGGAGGACTCTGAGAGAGTGACCAAAAGGAAATTCTTAGAATGGGTAGTCAAGCCAAAGCAAGGACTATCAATAAGAGAGTTACTTAGGGAATTTTAGCGGCGCTATGCACAACTTACAAGGACAGAAAAGGCCACACTAGATGCAAAGAAGACAGATCTTTTCTTACTAGCTGCAGGTAAAGAGTTTCAAGAAAATTTGGATCTTCTTCTTGAAGATAAGGATGCTGAGCAAGGACTAAAGACCGATTGGAATGAGGTTGAAGGCGTTGTCTCATTGCTTTCTTAATGACAAGGAAGAAGGGACATGATGGTAGTAAACACTACAAATCCTTCCACCTCAACTTTTGAAAAAATGGTAAAGCCTACTTTTATATCTCCTAAATTTGATGAATCTATTCTAGATGAGCTTGCAAAGGGAAAGCGTGACTTGAAGGTGAAGCTTGTAAAGCTTGAAGAAAAAGGCCAACCATCATGCATTCCTAGGCAAAGACAACAGCCCAAACAAGGTTTTGTTAATAGATGTATTTGGTGTGATAGTACATACCATGTAAGAAGGGATTGTGATAGTTTTTGTGATGTTTTGACAAAAGATATTGTCTTTTTTAAGGATGGTAAAATACACTTAAGAGAGAGAGGTATACCCTTGAGAACTAACTTTGGGAAGGGGACAATGCAAACCTTAGTTGAAGATATAGCAACTAACCATGCCACCTCTTCAGTTGAGGCAGCTACTTATGGAGTAAAAATTGAGCATCTTAGTGATGAAGAGGTGAATGACTATCATGGTCGACTTTGGCCAAATGTCATGCAATTAGCTAAAAACTAAGGGAAATCTTACAAAAGAGATTCTACATGAAGTAGGTGATTGCATACGTCTAGAAACATGATGGAATGACCTAGTGGATTCAATGTTTGTCCATGTCTACGTTACAAACTTTGAAAGCCATGAAGCCATTGTAGAAAAGAAGCGTAGGCGTGAAAATGGTGATGAAGGGCCTTAAAAGAGAGCTACAAGAAGTGGAGGGAGGAATGATATAGCACCTTTGAGATCACCACCAACACAGGAGGCACCTTTGCCAGAAGTGACCATGGAGGAATCTAAAACAGGGAAGAAAAATGAGCCAACAAAAGGTAAGCCAAAAGGACTAGCTTACAAACTAAAATCTGACATTGAGCTTTCTACAGACTTGAAGAAATTTCTAGAGGAGAAGATTTTGAATAGCAAGGTTGAGTTTACTTTGGTGGAGGTTCTTGGCATAGCCAAGCGTGAATTCCATGAAGAAATTATTGACATCATAAAGAGAAAGAAGCAAACACTTGGAGAGCCTATTCACCTACAAGCTGAAGACAACACTGTGAAGACAAAAGGAGTATAGGTGCATGCTAAAGAAGGTGATGGAGCTCTGGTGGGATGCTACCACTATTCTTGGAATGTAAGGCAAGTGAAATTTGCTGATGGTGGGGAAGAATCTCAAAGTATTTCTAGGAGCAACTATTCTAGAAGCCATTGGGCATGGGCTACTACAAAAAAATTGATCAAGGCCCAAAAGACCCCTATATCACGTGCATTCAAGAGGTAATTAATAATACCCCAATACACATACTATACTTACACTGTGAGCCTATTTAAAAAACCCCCACCCCCCTCTGTATGTATACATTTTTATACATTTTGGTCTTTTAATAATCCTCTCCGGTTAACTCACGTGATATCATACACATTCCAAAAAGTGACCGGCCTGGGGATCAAGGTAGGTGATCTTGAAGAACCATTTGTTGCCTTAATTGACCATGGTTCTAAAATAAATATAATGTCAAAAAGTCTTTACAACAAATACAAATGTTCAATGAACACAGAACATGGTTGGATGTTCAGAGTGGCAAACAATTCATCAACTGAATTGTATACAGCATGTCCAAGTGTAAAGGTGACAATAGGTGATGTAAAGGTTGAACAAAACTTCTTTATATAGGACACATCTTCATATCATCTTATCCTTGGGCATCCCTACATTGTGGGAGTTTGAATGGAAATAAAGGTAATGGATGATGGTTCAACTTATGCCAGGATATGAAGCAAAGATGGTAAACGTGCTACTCAATTTCTCATAATTTGTGTAAACCATGAAAGCTATCGTTACAACCTCAGAGATCATCCTCTACCAAAGGTGAGTAAACAGTTTCATGATCATAGGGAAATGATGGGTTTTGGCCAAGTGCCATTGTAAAGCGGGATTGCAGTGGTACAGAAAGAAAAAAGGTCTCGCCTGATCCAAAAAGAGGTGACACTCTCTCAACGGGCTCCTTTGTAACAAGGAATGGATCAGTATGTTTTACAACACTTGAAGATTCGAAGAGATGTGAGAGGCAATATTTACATAATGTACAAATAGGCATGAAAAGTGGGTTGCTAGGGCCTACTGAAATTGTTTAGTGTTTGTCTGAGCAATTTTCTTTGTAGATACTATGGGTGAGCTTGATGCTATAATGGAGTCTAGTTTGCATCTTGAAAATGAAATTGTGGAAGTATTCTCTATTGAAATGTATGAAGTCATAGAATCCTTTAAAGAAAACCAATGTTTCAAGCAGACAGTTGGCCCAAAAGTCCATGTTGAAACTAAATACAAGAGTGTAGCAAATAAGGTGAAACCAGTAGCTTCACCCTCACCACCCAACAACAACGAGTTGCTTTGGAACCAAGTTTGAGGAATCCTAAAAATATTGGGCACACCTTCACAAAGGAGTCTTTTCAAGAGTTGCAGTGAGTAGTTTCTAACACAGGAGAAGACAAAATTCTTTAACACTAGGTTGGTAATGGGACACTTTTATATCCTGTTAAGTGAACATTTTCCTTGAATTATGTCAAGAGTTTCAAAATGGATTTTGAGGTGCTATCTGTCTAGAAAGTTGTCTCATGAGCTGAAAAAAACTCAACATTTTTTTGGAATATCAATTCCATCTTTAACCTTGTCCTTGCACAACATTTCACAACCTTGAAAAAACGGGTCCTGTTTTTGGCTTTTTTCAACTTTTTGCAACTATACCACTCTAGAATTCATGTTTGTGATGTCTATAATGCTCGAGAACTATCTTTAGTGGTCCTCAACATGTCGTGATGCTTCTAGGGAGAAATCAATGTTAAAGTTGTAAGTTATGACCAAATTACAAAAATTGTCAAATCCTATTTTTTAAGCCAATTTTAGCTCTTCTATGATTTTTTTGGTGGCTTTCATGATATCCAAATGCAGTTGTGATTTTCTATGTCGCATATTGTAACATAAAGCTAATATTCCTTGAGTTTTGGGGCACCTAATACCGTATTTTGCATAGTAGACAACGATGGTTGATTTTTTCAATTATAGAAGAAAACAAAACATTCTAGTATATCAAGTATATCTTTTTCAATATTGTTAGTTTCTCGTGACAACTACATGCATTTTTTAGGTAGTAACCATATCTAGTCATAAGGATCAAATTTGGCTAGATATTGAATAGTTTCTATGGGATTCTACAACTCATAATGTTGAACCCAGTTTTTTCATGTTTGTTGTATTTAGTACTTCATCTTTGTCCCCAAGATTCCCCTTGGTAAGAGATGTATTATTCTTTTGACATGCTCCATGGCTCCTTATGAACCTAAAGGACAATAGGGAACTAAGAAAATATGCATATATTATTTGTATTGAGCGTGGCTATAGAAACTTTGATGATAGGTTTGCAGAATGGTAGAAATTCAACTTTTTTGTACCTATTTCTTTTGGCAAAACAAAATATAGTGAGTGAGAAGCAATCATATGTTCTGATCACCAACCCATTGAAGTTAACTAGGGAATTTATCTCAAGTCCTACAAAAATCCCTAATCTTATTTTTATGCAACAAAACGTAAGAAATGACTGTTTTGATGAAAATGTACTGGTCCATCAACTTTGGAGGCTTGGTGTGACCAAAAGATGAGAAATTTTACAAGTTTATTATTTTTTCCATGTGTAGTAGGCCTTGAACTATAACCTCATGAAAGGATTTTACAAAATGAGTGGATCTACTATGGTTTTGGAGGTTTTCTTCAAAACCCTGAAAGGACACTTTTTGTTAAGTATGGAGCCTGATTTACCCTTGTAATTTTCTGTGGTAAAAGCGCACATTTGTAAGGCCCCCATTATGAGGAGAAGCCATCGTGCGTGAAGGAAAATCACTCACCGGAAACCAAAATTTTCACGGCCAAAAATCTCGAGCAAATGGATGTAAATACGGCATTCCCTCATGGTGACTTAGAGGAGGAAATCTACATGCTTCAACCAAAGGGGTATGAAATAAAAGGTAAGGAGAAAATGATTTGCAGATTAAAGAAGAGCTTGTATGGTTTAAAACAAGCATCAAGACAATGGTACTTGAAGTTTGATCGATGGATGTTGGATCATGGATTCATAAGATGCAACTCGGATCACTGCGTCTACACGAAGAATTTGGGAGATGGGAAATTCATCATCCTAATGTTGTCTGTTGATGACATGTTGATTGCAAGTGTTAACATGCAGGACATCAAAGACCTAAAAGAGAAGCTGTCTAAATATTTTTCAATGAAAGATTCAGGTGCTGCAAAGAGGATACTTGGTATGAAAATATCAAGGGACAGGACGAAGAAGACAATAAAGCTATCTCAAGAAGATTGCATCAAGAAGGTACTAGAAAGGTTTGCAATGCAAAATGCAAAACCATTTTCTACACCTTTGGCTGGTCATTTTAAACTAATGAAGGATATGTGTCCAAAGACACAAGAGGAGATAGCCTATATGTCTAAAGTTCCATATGCTGCAGCGATAGGTTTTCTAATGTATGCTATGGTCTCGACAAGGCTAGACATTGCACATGCAGTGGGAGTTGTGATTAGGTTCATGGACAACCCAGGTAAAGATCATTGGCAAGCTGCGAAGTGGATAATTAGGTCTCTAAAAGGGACAACAACAAATGCTTTGTATTTTGGAGGAACTGATATTTTTCTAGAAGGGTATGCTGATGCAGATATGGCAAGTTACAAAGATACTCGAAGGAGCACTACTGGCTATGTGTTCACGGTTGGAGGCATAGCAGTAAGCTGGGCTTCAAAGCTGTAGAAAGTGGTTTCACTTTCTACCACGGAAGCAGAGTATGTAGCAATGACGGAGGCAAGCAAAGAAATTCTATGGCCTCACAGATTCTTAGAAGAGCTTGGATTCAAACAAGACAATTGTGTCTTGTACAGTGATAGACAAAGCGCTATCCATCTTACAAAGAACTCAGCCTTTCATTCAAGGACAAAGCACATTGAGGTGAGATATCACTTTATACGCACTCTTTTGGAAGAGGGACAGCTAAATCTAGGAAAGGTGCATACAAGTGAAAATCCTGCAGACATGTTTACAAAGGTGGTCAACAAGGAGAAGTTGAGCTTTTGCTCATCTTCAATCGGCATTCAAGGGTAAGAAGCCAGAATGGAAAGCAGACATCACAGGTGTGGTTTGGAGATCAGTCTCCAAGTGGGAGATTGTTAAGTATGGAGCCTGATTTACCCTTGTAATATTCTGTGGTAAAAGCGCATATTTGTAAGCCCCCATTATGAGGATAAGCCATCGTGCGTGAAGGAAAATCACTCGCCAAAAACCAAAATTTTCACGGCCAAAAATCAGGGGCAACTTTAGGGCCTCGGGGGCGGAAGCCCACGAGACTGTTTTTTTTCCTCGCCAGAATATTCCTTTTCGCTGGAATATTATGGCCGACGGTGGCCGGAAAGTGGTTGGAAAACAACCGTCGGTTGGCCGGTGGTGGTCGGAAGTCAATGGCCGGTGGCCGGTGGCCGAATTCAAAAGCGGACTTGTCTTCTCAAGGGCGGCCACACATGGGCGGATTGGAGGGTCCGATTTGGACTCATTCACACAAGGGCGGCTACACATGGCTGCCTCTCATAAGAGAGGGCAGCCCTTTTGGCCTATAAAAGGAGGTCATTTATACACACATTTTAGTGTGTGAAGTTGATGCAACAAGGTGAGTGTGAGGTGGTGAGAGTGAAGCAAGGCGGGATCTCCATTAAGGGTATAATCCCTTTGTAAACTACTTCTTGTTTTGAAGTACTAAAGCCATTGAGTGGCTGCTTTCCCGTGGACGTAGCCCACATTGGGTGAACCACGTATATTGTGTGTACTCTCTCTCTCTCTCTCTCTCTCTCTCTACTCTATAATCTTGTGTATGTAAATCTGTCTCTCTCCATTAAGTAATCTACTCAATTATCTATTTAGCTACATCTTATTTCCTAACACTTTTATGTCCTATTAGGTTACCAACTTAGTGTTAAAGAAATGCTTTCAAAGCATGGTAAGGCTTTTGCATTTGAGCCACATGAGATAGGATGTGTTGATCCTTCTATTGTAGGTCCTATGGTAATTTTAACAATACCTCACGTGCCTTGGAATCTGTGGCCTATTCCAGTTCCAAAGGCTCATTTGACAAAGTTAGTAGAGCTACTGAATGAAAAGATCAAAATGGGGATTTTGGAGCCTTCTTGTTCTCCATACTCACATGGGTGGTTCATTGTTCCAAAAAAGAATGGTGCTCTACGCTTCATCCAAGATATGCAACCAATGAACAAGGTGACAACTAGAAATGTAGTTACAGGTCCGATTGTGGATGAGTTTGCAGAGGCGTTTGCAGGCAGGGAAATCTACTCAATGGGGGACCTCTACTCAGGGAATGATCAATTTCAATTTGCAATAGAAAGCACAGACTTGACAACCATGAGCACACCTTTAGGTTTGGTAAGAATGTGTACCTTGCCACAGGGAGAAACCAGCTTGATTGTGCATATGATGAATGGAATGAATAAGGTCTTACGTGACTTTATTCCTCAAATCATAATTCCTTTCATTGATGATTTTCCTATCAAAGGATACAAAGAAAGTGAGAAAGATGAAGCTTTGGATCTTAGGGGATGTCACAGGTTTGTGGTAAATCACATAAATGATTGTGATAAAATTTAGGTTGGAATAAGTGAATATTACTTTGTTAGGGAAAAAGTCTACGTTTGGTGTCAATGAAGTGCTCATTGTGGGGCATATGTGGGGGCCATATGGAAGGAAACCTTGTCCAACAAAGTTAAATGCCATCCAAATAATGAAAGAAACATGCACTAACATCACTGAGGTTAGAAGGTTTTTGGGAGCATGTGTCTTTTATGTTATTTGGATTCCACATTATGCACATGTAGTTGATACTCTTTATCAGTTGCTTAGAAAGAATCAAAAGTTTAAATGGATAGAAGCACATGTAAAAGCCATGAAAAAGCTAAAGGAATTGCTCCAGTCAACACCAACTTTGAGAAGGGTAGACTATGAGTATCAAAGGCTAGTAATTGTGACAGTAGACACCATTCCTATAGGAATTGGATGGAAAAAAGGGCAAGATGATGAACAAGGACACATGTATGTGTTGATATTTGGAGCAAGGTATTAAGTGCTCGCCAAAGAAACTATCCACAGATAAAGAGAGACAAAAATGGGAAAGAGTGCCTAATTGGTGCTTGTGTGGCTATAGAAATAGGTTTTCTACCACTTCTTGGGATGATTACAAGCTGCTCAATGCCAAAAATTGCTATGTTGCGGTGGATGCCTACATTAAGTCCTTAAATCCCGAGTTGAAGCATATTGTAGGTAAAGACAATACCGTGGCAGATATGCTATCAAGGGCAAGGGATGAAGATGAGTCATAGATGATTGATGGGGGAGATGATGTGGGCACAAAGTTCTATTCTACCTCTTATGTCAAATGTAACAATGTCTGCATGACTAATCCACTTGAATTGTTCTTGAAAGAGCTTTGTGAAGGTGGTTGGTGGCTTCTTATTGGAAACTACTTGAGTACTCTAACAAAATAGAATGATTGGTGTGAACAAGAATTTAGGAGGATACGCAGGAAAGCATACAGGTACGTTTTGAGGGATGGTTACTTGTGGAAGCATCCTAAACAAAATGGTGTTACACCACAGAGGGTTATATGTAAAAAAGAGACTCAAGTAAAGCTCATGCAAGAGTTTCATGAGAGTCTATGGGCTAGACAGACAGGTGTGTGGGCAACCTTCTCCAAGTTGAAACAAAAATACTCATGGAAGGGTATGTATAAAGATCTATCTCAATCTGTAGAGTCATGTGTAACTCAAATGTATTCAAATGTGTGACATCATCATGAATTGCACCCTACAGATCCACTACTCATGCACTATAAATAGGTTGTGGATCTAGTCACAATGCCTTTAGGACTCTTGCACGTGAGATACTTAGTTCTTGCATGAGAGGACCTAACTAATCAGATTGAAGGGTGAGCATTAAGAGATAAAACCACAGAATCTTTGTGAAAATTTCTTCTTGATGAGGTGATTTGACGTTATGGTTGTGTGGGAAAGATCACTACAGACAAAGGTGAACTGGATGCCGAGGAAGCAAGGGAATTCTTTTCCTGATTATAATCAAGCTTTCTCTTACTATAGCTTACAACCCTGAAGACAATGGAAAGAGTGAAAGAGGGCATCCTACTATCATCACAATTTTGGCCAAGGCTTGTGAAGGAAGAGTTGGTGAGTGGCCAAAACTCTTGTCATATGCTTTATGGGTTGATCATACAACACATAGCTCAGTAACTGGCTATATGCATTGTCACAGGAACAAAATAATAGAGATAGACATCAAAAGATAGAGAAAGAGATCTTTGTATTGATGGATTTTTGCAGAGTTTTGATACAATAGAGGAGCAATACCATATATGGGCGGACTCCGTTGTACGAAGCTCGAACCTCCCGACCACCCCCCGAGCTTCAGTCCGCTTGCATGCAGCGTCTCACTCGCACTCGCACTCGCACTCGCAGAAGAGGAGATCTTTGAATGATCCCCAAACGCACCACCCGTCGTGCTTTTATCCTTCTTTTCCTCAAAAAGCCTGCGACTTCTCAAAATAGTCACTTTTTAAGCATTCAATCAACTCGATTTTCGCACCAAGTTTACTTGTGAGAATAAGATAATAATGTGATCGCTAAGTGATCCGTGAAAGTTAGATTTTTATCATGATACTTTGTACAGATTCTGTTTCACACATTGATTCCTGCAACGCCTACAAAATAGCCAAAAGAATATACTCGTACAACCAATTCAACATGATAATCAAAGTAAAAAAACATAATTATGTACCTTCATAATCTCAATTGTAATAGTTTACCATGAAGAAATAAATCCACTTCTTGGTTGATATCAGGGAGAGCTGTATGATGTTGTATGTCTGCCTGTCCCTGTGTATACTACACTACTGCTGCCTTCTGTTTTTTTTTTATCATAACTTTTACAAACAATCTCATAACAGAGCAATCCAGGTAGGCAAAATGACGGGAATAGGTCTGGTCTACAAGGCATCGCGGACATAATTGCAAAAAACGTATTTCTTTGGCTAAAAACACAACTTTTAAGTCGCGACTCCTAAAACCTCTATTTTTGGATCTCCACTACTTTTTCAAATTATTTTAAGCCTACCCATGCATTTTAAACTAAAACACATAAATATAAAATACTGATGTTAATAAAAATCTCAATTTTATTGCTCATAGACAGACTTTCTGTTATTCATTAATCTTTATCCAATACGTCTTTAGTGTATTATTTAAAAAAAGAATATATGTTCTCTCTTAATATCTCAAACGCGTTCATATAAGCTCTATTTAATAGACTATTCAACAATCTTTCAAATTGTGCTAAATGAAAAATATGCCCTACTACATTCTTTTCGACTTTAAGAACTTCGAAGATTAGTCCTATTACATTCTCCCCTTATCAAAAGTAACTCTGTCCTCAGAGTTGAAAAGAGAGGAAAATTCTCTTTGCAAAACACTAAGATCAACCCATGATGCATCCTCTATTGGACAGTTCTACCACTTAACCAAAACTTCCACAATGTCTCTATTTCTCAGATGTTTAACACACCTATCTAGTACTAAGTCTGGTTCTACAAACAATGTTCCGTTATCTTTCAACTTAGAGTTGTCATGTAAAACATGATGCACATTAGGAACATACTTTTTCAATAAACTCACATGGAATACAAGATGCACTTTAACTTGAGAAGGCAATTCCAATTTGTAAGCTAATGAGCCAATGCGCTTCAAAATTTTAAATGGCCTAGCAAATCATGGAGACAATCTCTTATCCTTTCCAAGAATCAAATGAGACTTCTCGGGAATAACCTTTAAGAAAACCATATCACCAGTTTCATACTCCACAACCCGATGTTTCTTGTAATAATACAATTTATGTCTCTTTTGAGCTTCTCTAATATTCCCCCTGATTTTGGACAACTCATTATCCATTTTCTCAAGCATCTCACCTGATAGCTCTACCTTATTTCTCGAGTTAAGAAAATTAATAGGTGTGGGACAGTTATAGCCATACATTACCTCAAACGGAGTCATCCTAATAGATGGATGATATGAACTGTTGTATGCAAATTCAACCAAAGGCAAATATTCATTCCAATTAGATTGGTTTTCATTGACATACATTCGTAACATATCTTCTAAAATACGATTTACTCTCTCTGTTTCCCCATCTGTTTGAGGATGAAAAGTAGTAGACATGCGTAACTGGGTACCTATAGAGTCAAAAGTCCCTCTCTAGAAATGAGAAGTGAACTTAGAATCTCTGTCAGACACTATGCTCTTGGGCATGCCATGCAAACGAAATATCTCTTTCACAAACAAGCGTGCAATGGTCAATGCATTATCAATTATCTTTACAGGAAAGAAGTGAGCTTGTTTTGTGAGTCTATCCACCACCACAAAGATCAATTCATGCCCTCCACCAGTAGTAGGAAGTCTAATGATAAAGTCCATGGATATAGACTCCCACTTTTGTAAAGGAATTTCCAAGGGTTGAAGGTCACCAGGCATCCTCTTATGTTCAATCTTAACTTGTTGACCTTGAAAGCATTCACGCACATAATCCTTAACATCCAATTTCATACGCGGCCAAAAGAATGAAGTTTTAATCTTTTCGTATGTCTTATTCAATCCAGGATGACCAAAAAAATGTGAATTATGACACTCATGCAGACTTTCACTCTTAAAAGTAGAATTTGTAGGAATACACAAGCGGTCATAATAATACAGATTTCCCTTATACAAGTGATATCTGTTCTCATACATCTCACCAATATTCTCAAACAAGAATTTCAAAATAGGCATATAAAAAGAATCATTTTCAACTTCAGCATGTATCTCATCAATCAAATTGGACTGCACAATAGTCAACAAATTACACATGGACCTACGACTCAATGCATCTGCAACCTTATTTTCTTTTCCACACAAATACTTTAAATTAAAATCATACTGAGCCAACAATTCAATCCATCTCCTTTGTCTCTTGTTTAACAATGGCTGAGTGAAAATATACTTCAAACTTTGATGATCAGTACGCAATTCAAATTTGACACCAAGCAAAAGATGACGCCAATGTTTCAATGCATGAACAACAACAAGCAATTCTACATCATGTGTTGCATTGTTCAGTTCATGTCGTCTTAATTTTCTAGACTCATATGCAACCACTCTTCCTTCTTGTGTCAAAACACAACCTAATTGTTCACCACTAGCGTCAGAGGACACAACAAATGGTATGCCTATCTCAGGAACTTTTAACACTAGAATGGAAACCTAACAGGACATAAAAGTGTCCTTTACGGTTTTGGGAAAAATTTCCAAAACCATCTTAGATCTACTCATTTTGAAAAATCCTTTCATGAGCTTATAGTTCAATAACTACTACATATGGAAAAAATGAGAAACTTGTAATTTTTCTCATCCCTTGGTCACTACAAGCCTCCAAAGTTGATGGACCAGTGCATTTTACCCAAAACAGCAATTTCTTACGGTTGATTGCATATAAATAAGAGTGGGGATTTTTGTAGGACATGATATAAAATGCCCCGTTAACTTCAATGAGTTGGTGACCAAAACATATGGTTGCTTTTACCTCACTAATTTTTTTTTGGGCAAAAAAAAGGTACAAAAAAGTTGCATTTTTGCCATTCTACGGACCTATCATCAAAGTTTCTATAGTCACGCTCAATACAAATACTATATACATGTTTTGTTAGTTCCCTTTGGGCCTTTGGATTCAAAAGGAGCCATGGAGCATGTCAAAAGGATAATGGATCTCTTACAATTGGAACCTTGGGGGCAATGATAAAGTGCTAAATACAGCAAACATGAAAAAACTGGGTTTAGCATTATGACCTCTAGAAACCCATAGAAACTACTCAATATCTAGCCAAGTTTGTAGTCTATGATTAGATATGGTTACTACCTAAAAAATACACACAATTTTCCTAAGAAACTAGCAATATTGAGAAAGTTATACTTGCTACTCTCAAATGTTTCATATTCTTCAGCAATCAAAAAGCTCAACCATCATCATATACTATGCTATATAGCATATTATGTCCCCCAAATCATAAAAGTGCTAATTTTGGCCAAAAAACAGGATTATGTAATTCTTGTAAATTGGTCATAACTTTCAATTTTAACACTTAGCTCTCCATACAAGCATCAAAACATGTTGAGAAATATGAAGGCCTAACCTCTAGCCATCTAAACCTCACAAACATGAGTTTAGAGTGGTATAGTTGCCAAAAATTGAAAAAAAGCCAAAAACAGGACCCGTTTTTTCACACAATTTAGGTTCAAAAATGTTGTGCAAGAGTAAGGTTAATGGTGAGATCGATACTCCAAAAAAAATGCTAAGTTTTTTTCATCTCATAAGTCAAATTTGTCTATTTATAGCATCTAGAAATTCATTTTCATACTCTTCAAATAATTCAAGCAAAATGGTCACTTAACAGGACACAAAAGTGTCCTGTTACCATTCTAGTGTTAATGTGTGCTCTCTCATATTGTGCTAGACCCATAAAGCTTCTCACATCCCTTAATGACTTAGGTGTTGGCCACTCCACAATAGTCTTAACTTTGTCAAGATCAATGTGAATCCCCTCTTTAGAAATCACTCTTCCCAAATACACAATCTGATCCTTGTCAAAAGAACACTTACTTGCTTTGGCATACAATTTATGTTCACGTAAAACCTCAATTTTTTTCTTTAAATGCAATGTATGATCTTCTTCATTCTTAGAATACACAAAAATATCGTCCAAGAATACTAGAATGAAGTCATCAAGATACGGGTGAAAAATATTATTCATTAAGCACATGAAAGTTGCTGGTGCATTAGTCAAACCAAAAGCAAGAACTGTAAATTCATAATGCCCATAACGTGTACGAAAAGCAGTCTTTGGAATATCCTCGGCCTTAATGCAGATTTGATGGTAGCCAGAACGAAGGTCGACCTTTGAAAATATTGTGGCACCACTCAAATGGCTAAGCAATTCATCTATGTGAGGGAGAGGATATTTGTTCTTAATGGTCTGTTTGTTTAATCCCCTGTAGTCAATGCATAACATATATGTACCATCCTTTTTCTTTTGGAATAACACAGGACTACCCCAAGGAGATACACTAGGTTTAATGAAACCCTTTTTCAAAAGATCATCAAGTTGTATCTTGAGCTTTCTAAGCTCATCAATGTTGAACCTGTATGGAGCCCTTGAATAAGGTGTTTGTCTTGGATATAGATCTATGGCGTTGTCTACCGCTCTAGGCGGAGGTATACCAGGAAGATCGTCCGAAAACAGAAGTCTCCAATTGAGCCATTTTGGTACGTATTGTCTTATCGATCACCTTGCTTGAGCATTCAAAAGTTTGGTGGTCGTGTTCTCGATATTGAAAGTATAATCCAAATCTTTGAGTTCTTCAATCCACTCTTCTAAATCTTCGCATATCTTTCTTATGCCATCAAACTCTTTAAGCTTATCCTTCGTTAAGAATGATTTGGTTGCATGTCGCTACTCCCATATCCTCATCATTTCTTTTTCGCATATACAACCTCTACGTCCACCATCACCACTTCCACCATCACCACTATCACCACCGCAAGGTGCCCCAGCGCCGCCAGGATGATTATTGTTTCCTGGTGGATTAGCATGGTTTTCGCCTTCATGTTGGCCATCAAGGTCCACATAGATAACAGGCTCTCGTGCTGCTTTGCCACACAGAGCCTCAGCACGCTACTGATTTGCTTGTTCCAGATCTTCTCATAATCCTCGAATCAGGTCCTCTTGTTCCTTCATCCTCCTCTCGTATCCGTCCATGTCGAGAATCAACCGCTTGCTCTGATACCAATTGTCACAGGAACAGAATAATAGAGATAGACATCTAAAGATAGAGAAAGAGATCTTTGTATTGATGGATTTTTGCAGAGTTTTGATACAATAGAGGAGCAATAAAATATATGGGCGCACTCCGTTGTACGGAGCTCGAACCTCCCGACCACCCCCCGAGCTTCAGTCCGCTTGCATGCAGCGTCTCACTCGCACTCGCACTCACACTCACAGAAGAGGAGATCTTTGAATGATCCCCAAACGCACCACCCGTCGTGCTTTTATCATTCTTTTCCTCGAAAAGCCTGCGACTTCTCAAAATAGTCGCTTTTTAAGCGTTCAATCAACTCGATTTTCGCACCAAGTTTACTTGCGAGAATAAGATAATAATGTGATCGCTAAGCGATCCCTGAAAGTTAGATTTTTATAATGATACTTTGTACAGATGCTGTTTCACACATTGATTCCTGCAACGCCTACAAAATAGCCAAAAGAATATACTCGTACAACCAATTCAACATGATAATCAAAGTAAAAAAACATAATTATGTACCTTCATAATCTCAATTGTAATAGTTTACCATGAAGATGCAAATCCACTTCTTGGTTGATAGCAGGGAGAGCTGTATGATGTTGTATGTCTGCCTGTCCCTGTGTATACTACACTGCTGCTGCCTTCTGTTTTTTTTTATCCTAACTTTTACAAATGAGCTAAGAACAGAGCAATCGAGGTATGCAAAATGACGGGAATAGGTCTGGTCTACAAGGCATCGTGGACATAATTGCAAAAAACGTATTTCTTTGGCTAAAAACACGACTTTTAGGTCGCGACTCCTAAAACCTCTATTTTTGGATCTCCACTACTTTTTCAATTTATTTTAAGCCTACCCATGAATTTTAAACTAAAACACATAAATATAAAATACTGATGTTAATAAAAATCTCAATTTTATTGCTCATAGACAGACTTTCTGTTATTCATTAATCTTTATCCAATACGTCTTTAGTGTATTATTTAAGAAAATAATATATGTTCTCTCTTAATATCTCAAACTCATTCATATAAACTCTATTTAATAGACTATTCAACAATCTTTCAAATTGTGCTAAATGAAAAATATGCCCTACTACATTCTTTTTGACTTTAAGAACTTCGAAGATTAGTCCTATTACATTCTCCCCTTATCAAAAGTAACTCTGTCCTCAGAGTTGGAAAGAGAGGAAAAGTCTCTTTGCAAAACACTAAGATCAACCCATGATGCATCCTCTATTGGACAGTTCTAGCACTTAACCAAAACTTCCACAATGTCTCTATTTCTCAGATGTTTAACACACCTATCTAGTATTAAGTCTGGTTCTACAAACAATGTTCCGTTATCTTTCAACTTAGAGTTGTCATGTAAAACATGATGCACATTAGGAACATACTTTTTCAATAAACTCACATGGAATACAAGATGCACTTTAACTTGAGAAGGCAATTCCAATTTGTAAGCTAATGAGCCAATGCGCTTCAAAATTTAAAATGGCCTAGAAAATCATGGAGACAATCTCTTATCCTTTCCAAGAATCAAATGAGACTTCTCGGGAATAACCTTTAAGAAAACCATATCACCAGTTTCATACTCCACAACCCGATGTTTCTTGTCATAATACAATTTATGTCTCTTTTGAGCTTCTCTAATATTCCCACTGATTTTGGCCAACTCATTATCCATTTTCTCAAGCATCTCACCTGATAGTTCTACCTTATTTCTCGAGTTAAGAAAATTAATATGTGTGGGACAGTTATAGCCATACATTGCCTCAAACGGAGTCATCCTAATAGATGGATGATATGAACTGTTGTATGCAAATTCAACCAAAGACAAATATTCATTCCAATTAGATTGGTTTTCATTGACATACATTCATAACATATCTTCTAAAATACGATTCACTCTCTCCGTTTCCCCATCTGTTTGAGGATGAAAAGTAATAGACATGCGTAACTGGGTACCTATAGAGTCAAAAGTCGCTCTCTAGAAATGAGAAGTGAACTTAGAATCTCTGTGAGACACTATGCTCTTGGGCATGCCATGCAAACGAAATATCTCTTTCACAAACAAGCGTGCAATGGTCAATGCATTATCAATTATCTTTACAGGAAAGAAGTGAGCTTGTTTTGTGAGTCTATCCACCACCACAAAGATCAATTCATGCCCTCCACCAGTAGTAGGAAGTCTAATGATAAAGTCCATGGATATAGACTCCCACTTTTGTAAAGGAATTTCCAAGGGTTGAAGGTCACCAGGCATCCTCTTATGTTCAATCTTAACTTGTTGACCTTGAAAGCATTCACGCACATAATCCTTAACATCCAATTTCATACGCGGCCAAAAGAATGAAGTTTTAATCTTTTCGTATGTCTTATTCAATCCAGGATGACCAAAAAAATGTGAATTATGACACTCATGCAGACTTTCACTCTTAAAAGTAGAATTTGTAGGAATACACAAGCGGTCATAATAATACAGATTTCCCTTATACAAGTGATATCTGTTCTCATACATCTCACCAATATTCTCAAACAAGAATTTCAAAATAGGCATATAAAAAGAATCATTTTCAACTTCAGCATGTATCTCATCAATCAAATTGGACCGCACAATAGTCAACAAATTACACATGGCCCTACGACTCAATGCATCTGCAACCTTATTTTATTTTCCACACAAATACTTCAAATTAAAATCATACTCAGCCAACAATTCAATCCATCTCTTTTGTCTGTTGTTTAAGAATGGCTGAGTGAAAATATACTTCAAACTTTGATGATCAGTACGCAATTCAAATTTGACACCAAGCAAAAGATGACGCCAATGTTTCAATGCATGAACAACAACAAGCAATTCTACATCATGTGTTGCATAGTTCAGTTCATGTCGTCTTAATTTTCTAGACTCATATGCAACCACTCTTCCTTCTTGTGTCAAAACACAACCTAATTGTTCACCACTAGCGTCACAGGACACAAAAAATGGTTTGCCTATCTCAGGAACTTTTAAAACTAGAATGGTAACCTAACAGGACATAAAAGTGTCCTTTACGGTTTTGGGAAAAATTTCCAAAACCATCTTGGATCCACTCATTTTGAAAAATCCTTTCATGAGCTTATAGTTCAATAACTACTACATATGGAAAAAATGAGAAACTTGTAATTTTTCTCATCCCTTGGTCACTACAAGCCTCCAAAGTTGATGGACCAGTGCATTTTTCCCAAAACAAAAATTTCTTACGGTTGATTGCATATAAATAAGAGTGGGGATTTTTGTAGGACATGAGATAAAATGCCCCGTTAACTTCAATGGGTTGGTGACCAAAAAATATGGTTGCTTTTAGCTCACTAATTTTTTTTTTGGGCAAAAAAAAGGTACAAAAAAGTTGCATTTTTGCCATTCTATGGACCTATCATCAAAGTTTCTATAGTCACGCTCAATACAAATACTATATACATGTTTTGTTAGTTCCCTTTGGGCCGTTGGATTCAAAAGGAGCCATGGAGCATGTCAAAAGGATAATGGATCTCTTACAATTGGAACCTTGGGGGCAATGATAAAGTGCTAAATACAGCAAACATGAAAAAACTGGGTTTAGCATTATGACCTCTAGAAACCCATAGAAACTACTCAATATCTAGCCAAGTTTGTAGTCTATGATTAGATATGGTTACTACCTACAAAATACACACAATTGGCCTAAGAAACTAGCAATATTGACAAAGTTGTACGTGCTACTCTCAAATGTTTCGTATTCTTCAGCAATCAAAAAACTCAACCATCATCATATACTATGCTATATAGCATATTAGGTCCCCGAAAACTCAAGGAGGATTAACTTTATTTTATACATTACACTTACACAATCAAAATTGAATTTGGATATCAAGAAAGCCCCCCAAAAAATCATAAAAGTGCTAATTTTGGCCAAAAAACAGGATTATGCAATTCTTGTAAATTGGTCATAACTTTCAATTTTAACACTTAGCTCTCCCTACAAGCATCAAAACATGTTGAGAAATATGAAGGCCTAACCTCTAGCCATCTAAAACTCACAAACATAAAGTTTAGAGTGGTATAGTTGCCAAAAATTGAAAAAAAGCCAAAAAAAGGACCTGTTTTTTGACACAGTTTAGGCTCAAAAATGTTGTGCAAGAGTAAGGTTAATGGTGAGATCGATACTCCAAAAAAAATGCTAAGTTTTTTTTCATCTCATAAGGCAAATTTGTGGATATATAGCACCTAGAATTCCATTCTCATACTCTTCAAATAATTCAAGCAAAATGGTCACTTAACAAGACACAAAAGTGTCCAAGGACATAAAAGTGTCCTGTTACCATTCTAGTGTTAAAACACAATTTTCTGCTATTTTATCCTTCAGGGTCTCAAAAGCAGTCTCAGAGCTAGAAGTCCACACAAAACCCTTGTCTTTCTTGGTCAATTCCGTCAAAACACTTGCTACCTTAGAGAAATATTTAACACTAGAATGCTAACCTAACAGTACATAAAAGTGTCCTTTCAGGGTTTTGGAAAAAATTTCCAAAACCATAGTATCTCCACTCATTTTGAAAAATCCTTTCATGAGCTTATAGTTCAATAACTAGTACATATGGAGAAAATGATAAACTTGTAATTTTTCTCATCCATTGGTCACTACAAGCCTCCAAAGTTGATGGACCAGTGTATTTTGCCCAAAACAGCAATTTCTTAAGGTTGATTGCATATAAATAAGAGTGGGGATTTTTGTAGGACATGATATAAAATGCCCCCTTAACTTCAATGAGTTGGTGACCAAAACATATGGTTGCTTTTACCTCACTAATTTTTTTTTTGGCAGAAAAAAAAGGTACAAAAAAGTTGCATTTTTGCCATTCTGCGGACCTATCATCAAAGTTTCTATAGTCACGCTCAATACAAATACTATATACATGTTTTGTTAGTTCCCTTTGGGCCTTTGGATTCAAAAGGAGCCATGGAGCATGTCAAAAGGATAATGGCTCTCTTACAATTGGAACCTTGGGGGCAATGATAAAGTGCTAAATACAGCAAACATGAAAAAACTGGGTTTAGCATTATGACCTCTAGAAACCCATAGAAACTACTCAATTTCTAGCCAAGTTTGTAGTCTATGATTAGATATGGTTACTACCTAAAAAATACACACAATTTTCCTAAGAAACTAGCAATATTGAGAAAGTTATATGTGCTACTCTCAAATGTTTCGTATTCTTCAGCAATCAAAAAACTCAACCATCATCATATACTATGCTATATAGCATATTATGTCCCCCAAAACTCAAGGAGGATTAGCTTTATGTTATACATTACACTTACACAATCAAAATTGAATTTGGATATCAAGAAAGCCCCCAAAAAAATCATAAAAGTGCTAATTTTGGCCAAAAAACAGGATTATGCAATTCTTGTAAATTGGTCATAACTTTCAATTTTAACACTTAGCTCTCCATACAAGCATCAAAACATGTTGAGAAATATGAAGGCCTAACCTCTAGCCATCTAAACCTCACAAACATGAAGTTTAGAGTGGTATAGTTGCCAAAAATTGAAAAAAATCCAAAAACAGGACCCGTTTTTTCACACAATTTAGGTTCAAAAATGTTGTGCAAGATTAAGGTTAATGGTGAGATCGATACTCCAAAAAAAATGCTAAGTTTTTTTCAACTCATAAGGCAACTTTGTCTATATATAGCATCTAGAAATTCATCTTCATAGTCTTCAAATAATTCAAGCAAAATGGTCACTTAACAGGACACAAAAGTGTCCAAGGACATAACAGTGTCCTGTTACCATTCTAGTGTTAATGTGTGCTCTCTCATATTGTGCTAGACCCATAAAGCTTCTCACATCCCTTAATGACTTAGGTGTTGGCCACTCCACAATAGTCTTAACTTTGTCAAGATCAATGTGAATCCCCTCTTTAGAAATCACTCTTCCCAATACACAATCTGATCCTTTGCAAAAGAACACTTACTTGCTTTGGCATACAATTTATGTTCACGCAAAACCTCAAATGTTTTCTTTAAATGCAATGCATGATCTTCTTCATTCTTAGAATACACAAAAATATCGTCCAAGAATACTAGAATGAAGTCATCAAGATACGGGTGAAAAATATTATTCATTAAGCACATGAAAGTTGCTGGTGCATTAGTCAAACCAAAAGGAAGAACTGTAAATTCATAATGCCCATAACGTGTACGAAAAGCAGTCTTTGGAATATCCTCGGCCTTAATGCAAATTTGATGGTAGCCAGAACGAAGGTCGACCTTTGAAAATATTGTGGCCCCACTCAAATGGCTAAGCAATTTATCTATGTGAGGGAGAGGATATTTGTTCTTAATGGTATGTTTGTTTAATCCCCTGTAGTCAATGCATAACCTATATGTACCATCCTTTTTCTTTTGGAATAACACAGGACTACCCCAAGGAGATACACTAGGTTTAATGAAACCCTTTTTCAAAAGATCATCAAGTTGTATCTTGAGCTCTTTAAGCTCATCAATGTTGAACCTATATGGAGCCCTTGAATAAGGTGTTTCTCCTGGATATAGATCTATGGCGTGGTCTACCGCTCTAGGCGGAGGTGTACCAGGAAGATCGTCCAAAAACAGATCCTTAAATTGATGTAAGAGATCCTCTACAAATTCTGGATTTGTCTCTTTCTGTTTATCCCCAGATTCTTCTTTAATCTCATTAGCAAACACAAGCAACGTCTCACACTCTTATCTAAGTCCCCTTATCAATTCCATGGCCAAAACTAGATTAAGGATCTCTTTCTTTCCACGAAGAGAGTGACTTATCATCATCAAATGATTAAAGGTATTTTTCTTTCTTAACAATCAATCAAAACATGATTTTCAATCATCTAATTGATACCAATGATAACATCATGCATATCCATGTTTATGATATAGGAATCATTTGTATGCTTCCGAGTCTTCAAAGAAAATAAAATAAAATTCTACTAACTCTTTCGTGAACCATTATTACCACTGGTTAAGTCCACAAGTGTTTTAACTTTTCAATTTAATTTCAAGTTTAATTTCTCAATCAATTTAGACAATAAGAAGCAATGAATACTATCCAAATCAATAAAGAAATTCAAATTTAAATCTCACCTTTTACACATAAATTCTATCACAAAAGCTTTCAAAAGACGTATCAAAGACATAAAACATCGCAAAGAAGGGGTAGATGACTTACCTTTATCGTACGCATTGCCAAAAGTATCCAATTGAGCCATTTTGGTACGTATTGTCTTATCGGTCACCTTGCTTGAGCATTCGAAAGTTTGGTGGTCGTGTTCTCGATATTGAAAGTATAATCCAAATCTTTGAGTTCTTCAATCCACTCTTCTAAATCTTCTCATTGATAGCCGTTTTTTCGGCTCTTTGTAATTACCACAGTGAGTTACCTCACCCTACCAAAATCACCCAAACACTGTGGCTATCCCTACCATTTCATTGTACATAGGCGTGTGTGAGTTAGGGGGCTTTTCCCATATCTTCTTAAAAACCCTCAGCTAGCTAGTCACTGGGCTAGTTGAGCCAAAAAATAAATAAAAAAATAAAAAAATAAAGTATATTATGGCCTCTTTGTGTGTAAATATTTCTTTCTATATAGGGCCTAAATAAAAGATTTTTTCATAATTATTTTGGTATTTATTTAAATATTTCTACCTAGGTGTGTGTTATTTATACTCTATACAGTGCCTCACCATTACCACAATTTTTTCTTACCATTTTTCATACTCTTTATTCCATATAGAAATATTTTCATGTAAGCTTCTCTTATATTTGGTGTAACTCCACCCCAACAAAAATCCAAAAAAACTAGTTTTATTTATGTGTATATTTTTTCACTATTTTTTGTACCGTCAAAGCTAGTGGACCGTCAACAGGCGTCAAAATCGGCCCTACTCAAGACACTTGGAGCATCAACCTTGTAAGAAAGCCACCTTTTCTTACCTCTTAAGAGTTTTTTTCTTCCTTATTTGTATCCTACATGGATACTCCCATTGTAAATATCCAATTCCATTTGTAAATTAATACTAACTCTACTAACACTAACCCACTATGAAAAGTCCTATCACCTCCATTTCTCTCCTCTCTCTTTCCTCACCAACTTCTTGATAATTCCAAGCAAAAGAAATTAGATAAATTGCTGAAAATCTAACCCAACCATGGTTAGAGGAGTAACCCTAGCCTTCAAAATTGCTATAAAAGGAGGGTGTAGCTAGCACAAAGGGGGAGCCATAAGCAAGAGCACTATGCTATAGCTTGAGAAGCCAAGCTCAACCTCTCTAGAAGGAGCTCTTGAGTGGAAGCTCATTGTCTTATGCATGTGCATGTGTTGTAATAGGAGATTAGCAAGGGAACTCTATGCCATTGTAAGAGTGAGAGTGATCATTCAATTGAGAGTAGGAAATCTATCATTTCTCCTACTAGTGTAAGCCCAACATTTGCTGAATTAAGGAGGGTGGATTTGGACTAAGCTTGGATACTTTGTCTCCCTTCCAACGTGAAGTAATGGACAACAATGATGCGTAAGTGTCTTGGTGTTTTTTGTTAAGTTCTTGATAGCTTGTCTCTGGTGTTGTCATCAATCTAGCCATAAATCCCACATATTGTAAGAGGGCGACAGGGTGGAGAGGACTCCCCTGGCCTTAAGACAGTGATTGGGGTGGCTTTTCTTGTGATGTGTTGTGATGAAATTTACGCACGCTATGTTGAACAAGTACTAATCTCACTTTGATTTGTCATGACAGATTTGTAAGAAGGTATTAATGCAACAAGCACCCCCTCCCCCTTTCTCTCTCTTTCTTAAATATATAGTTGTGTTTGCTTGATCATTGTCGATACGTTTCAAAGCAGCCCGAGCACTATCTCTCTCTCTCTCTCTCTCTCTCTCTCTCTCTCTCTCTCTCTCTCTCTCTCGTGTTTTAGTGTGTGAGAGTATTCCATTGGTGTTAGGGTTAGTGTAAATTCCTTGCTTTTTTGTGGATTGCTCTAACGATTCTCCTCTTTTGCGTCCTAGTTCGCTCTTAAACTAGGTGGTGCCCCTTGTGTAGTTGGGATTTGGCTGTGGGTTTGTTGTTTTGGTTTGTGTTGTGTTGTGCCCCAGCCCCATTGAGCAACACGGGAGCCTTGAAGGGTGTCTAGAGGCCACTCTTCTTGTTGCCCGCCCCGGACCGCCTCAGCATATCTTTCTTATGCCATCAAACTCTCTAAGCTTATCCTTCGTTAAGAATGATTTGGTTGTCGCTTCTCCCATATCGTCATCATTTCTTTTTCGCGTTGACGACCTCTACGTCCACCATCACCACTATCACCACCGCAAGGTGCCCCAGCGCCGCCAGGATGATTATTGTTTCCTGGTGGATTAGCATGGTTTTCGCCTTCATGTTCACCATCAAGGTCCACATAGATAACAGGCTCTCGTGCTTCTTTGCCCCATAGAGCCTCAGCACGCTCTTGATTTGCTTGTTCCAAATCTTCTCGTAATCCTCGAATCAGGTCCTCTTGTTCCTTCATCCTCCTCTCGTATCCGTCCATGTCAAGAATCAACCGCTTGCTCTGACACCAATTGTCACAGGAACAGAATAATAGAGATAGACATCAAAAGATAGAGAAAGAGATCTTTGTATTGATGGATTTTTGCAGAGTTTTGATACAATAGAGGAGCAATAAATTATATGGGCGCACTCCGTTGTACAGAGCTCGAACCTCCCGACCACCCCCGAGCTTCAGTCTGCTTGCATGCAACGTCTCACTCGCACTCACACTCACACTCACACTCGCAGTCGCACTCACGGAAGAGGAGATCTTTGAATGATCCCCAAACACACCACCTGTCGTGCTTTTATCCGTCTTTTCCTTGAAAAGCCTACGACTTCTGAAAATAGTTGCTTTTTAAGCGTTCAATCAACTCGATTTTTGCACGAAGTATACCTGCGAGAATAAGATAAGAACGTGATCGCTAAGCGATCCGTGAAGGATAGATTTTTATCATGACACTTCACACAGATTCTGTTTCACACATTGATTCCTGCAACGCCTACAAAATAGCCAAAAGAATATACTCGTACAACCAATTCAACATGATAATCAAAGTAAAAAAACATAAATATGTACCTTCATAATCTCAATTGTAATAGTTTACCATGAAGAAACAAATCGGCTTCTTGGTTGATAGTAGGGAGAGCTGTATGATGTTGTATGTCTGCCTGTCCCTGTGTGTACTACACTACTGTTGCCGTCTTTTTTTTTTTATCATAACTTTTACAAACGAACTCAGAACAGAGCAATCCAGGTACTCCAAATGACGGGAATCGGTCTAGTCTACAAGGCAGCACAGATAGAATTGCAAAAAAACGTCTTTCTTGCTTGAAAACGCACCTTTTAGGTCGCGACTCCTAAAACCTTTATTTTTGGATCTCCACTACTTTTTCAACTTATTTTAAGCCTACCCATGCATTTTAAGCTAAAACACATAAATATAAAATACTGATATTAATAAAAATCTCAATTTTATTGCTCATAGACAGACTTTCTGTTATTCATTAATCTTTATCAAATACGTCTTTAGTGTATTATTTAAAAAAAGAATATATGTTCTCTCTTAATATCTCAAACTCATTCATGTAAGCTCTATTTAATAGACTATTCAACAATCTTTCAAATTGTGTTAAACGAAAGATATGCCCTACTACATTCTTTTAGACTTTAAGAACTTCAAAGATTAGTCCTATTACATGCATGCAGTGCTGATGTATGGTCAAAAGCTAGTGATGCCAATTGAAGATACAATCCCCACATGGAATGTACTACCTTGTCAAGAAGAGCTTAGCAGGGAAGGCCTCCTTGCATTGCACATAAGGCAATTAGAGAGAAGACCTGGAGACATTGAGGCTGCAAAGGAACAGCTCAGAAATGCAAGGTTAAAAAACAAGGACTACTTTGAGCGACATCGACTCAGGATTAGCGACAAATGTGACTGGGTTTTAGTGTATGATAGTAGCCTTGATAACCAGCACACAGCCATGCGTAAGTTCTCAAAAAGATGGTTTGGACCATATGTTGTAAAGCATGTACATGAAAATGCTACCTACAACTTGTCTGAACTAGATGGTACACAATTAAGGATTCCCATTGTAGGAAAAGGAGCAAAGTGTTTAAGAGAAGAGGAGACAGTGATCCAGAAGATATTGAGGAGGAGGAAGAGCAAGAAATCATATGTGGCACATACCAGAGGATGTGCAGATTTAGAGGGGGTGGATGTCATGCTGTGACACATACATAGTCAGAGCGAATGCTACTAGATCTATCTTGCAACATTTTAGATACATAAGTATATTTCCTATAAAGTACATATGCATATCTAAGAATAATAATAATAAGTTCTCTATCTCATCCTAATATATATCTCAAGGGTAACATATTCTTACTTTACCGTTAGAAAGTACTATGGGAAAAAGAATCAATAACTCTGCTTCTTTTACTTGGGGCAAAAAGCATTGGTTCTTTATTTCTACTATCTCATTATTGTCTCACACCCTAGCTAGATCCTATATCTAGGATAACGTCCAATATATATATATTCTATGTATTTTTCATATTTTTCTTATATTTCTTTTTAATAGCTAGCTCTAAGTTTTTGCCACCTCATACCACAATTCATAACATGTTCAGCTGCATGACATGGTGCATGGTGTGCACTATAGTATTGTCATTGTGTCCTAGCCGCATTTTAAGCTAGGTGGTGCCCCTATTATTTACCTTTCATGGTGAGGTCGTCATGCGTTAGCCCTTGTGTTGAGGCCACCGGGTCTATCCTCCAAATCCACCCCGCATTTTGTGCCCCCATGGAGGATGGCTCTTGACACCTTCAATTTACAAGACTAACATGTTTACCTCTCTTCATGGATGAGTGGCTTCTTGAATTCTCCAACTGGACCACCGAAGAGGAGGAGCTTCAAGAAAGCTTGACAAAAGTCATCAAGACACTCTTATCACGGTGCTGTATTGTTAGCGTAAAATAGGTGGTAAGACCCTCTTTCCGTACTCAAACTACTTACATTTCTCATCATCCCCGCAAGTGCAAAAGCCAGGCACAAGCCGCATCATGCTCACATTGTTGCCAAAAACCACACCACACCCCCATCTTTGCCACCTATTCCACCTACTCCCGCACAACAAGACTTTGCAACTTGAGGAAGCTACTACAAATGCGTGGTCCCTCCCTCTCCCTTGCACCAAAAGATTCAAGGGTGTTCTAGTGCCAACAATCACCACATCTTCAAAACAAAAGGGTATATCTTCCAAAGTCTTTTATTACCTCACTCTTATCTCATGAGGCCGGAACTAGAGACACCAGCATGGATTCTACGTCGTCTACCAAGTGAAGTGGCGGAGCTTGTCCTCATCGACAAGGTCTTTGACATGGGGTTTGCTTGGCGAAAAGACAAGATCCTACACCTTGAAGGAGTGTTACTTGTGGATCAAGACTATGATGACAACTTTACATCTTGCTATGTATCAATCCAACTTGGATTAATACAAGTGGTAAGACTCACCACTTACCTCATCACAACTTTGTATGCACTAGATGGCACTCTATTTCACAGGAAAGTGAAGTTTCTCAAAGAGAGAGAGTTCAAGATTTTCCATGAGATTTCTAGAGGGGCAGTCGTAGGTCTAGAAGACAAAGACAACCTTGTGCTATGGTACTACAAACTTGACCTTGACTACTAAGAGCTCTACACCTCTGACTATAACCTTCCACCACAAAAGAGGGAGCATTTTCGCATTATCATGTGATGGATCTAGTGCATCATCCTTTTGCAAGGGACCAAACTTATGCACCACAACAAATTCAATCAATCAAAGTAATCTTGGACCGCAAGATGTTTTATCAGCAGCTCATTACAACCATGTTTGGTAGAGAACGACTACAAGAGATAAACACCTCTTCTTTACCCTTTATCCTCCCTATGATTAACCATGAAGTATCTTTTGATGTAGTTATTCTCATCCTTGTATAGTATGTTTTCCATCTACCAAGCACCCATGTATTGAATCTTTAAAAAAAGGGATTTCTAAGTCGAGTTAATTTTCTCACTATCACAATGGCAAGTGTAGCATTTCCAACCTTTACTGGTAAGGTGGGTGAAGATGCTACAGACTTTCTAGACAACTTGGAAATAGCTTGTGTCATCTCTTGGAGAGACGGTGATGCTCCGCACTTGCACATCATCCCACTTCTAATGAAGGTGGAGGCAAGATCATGGTACAATGCCTTGGCACAAGAAACCAAGGAACTTTGGGACTTATTAAGCAGACTTTTTCAAGCATTTTGGAGAGGGCACAACATCAAAGAAGCTATGGAAATTATTGACAGAGTTCAAGCAAGGTAGCATGCTAGAGTACGCATCATATGAGTCAAAGTTTATAGATCTTTGGGGGCGATTGGTTTCATTGCTAAGAGAGGATGAGGGGGCACCTGATTTCCTAAGGAAAGATTGGTTTGTGGCTGGGTTATGGCCAAGTCTTAAAGAGAAGGTGAAGGGAAGGTTTCTTGCTACATATGAGCTAGGAGTTGAAGTGGCCTGCCTTAAAGATAAGAAGTTGTACCTACAAGCTAGGAATGCCTATGAAGAGAAAGCCGTTAGGACTTGACCACCTCTAGCACCACCTACAATAGCCACCAAGGGAGCCAACCACAAGAACCAATTGAAGATCAGCAAGGCCTGCACAATCAAATCACCAACCAGCTTGAGAATCTCTAATCAGTCCATTTGGTGCAACAACGGCATGCACACAATCGCAACCAAGATCAAGGGAGAGGACAATAAAAACAAAACCAAGAATACCACCGCTACAATTGTGGAGAAGATGGTCATGGTATGTATTAGTGATCTCTCCCAAGGAAGCAAAATTTTAATACAGGAGCAATGTAAAACCAATTTTCACCACCAAGAGCAAGACCACCACCGCCTAGAGCACCACAACAAGCACCACCAGTGAAAATTCTACAACAATTGGTTGAACCACACCCACCACCACGTCAACCTCTCATTCCACCCTTACCTCCACAACCAGCCAACAACCACGCGATGAGTGTTATCAGCCTTGAAGGTAAAACAATGGTGAAAGATGAGGAGGATATCAAGGGAGTGGAGAAAGGTAAGACTAAGGTTAAAGGAGTAGATTCCATGGGGGTAAAGTGCGCTAGGCATGGTGAATCTTCTCAAAAGTAATAAAAGATAAAATCCAAGAGGAATCTAGTAAAATTCCATTTAAGTCACGACATAAAATTGACATTGTAGATTTCTCTTTGGCTGAATGTTCTAAACCATATGATTTGGTTCAAGATGTTTCTCTGCAAGGCCCAAAATTCACCTAGCCCCAGTTACTCCACCTAGCACCTAGGGTGAGGAGACAATGGACAAACATGGTTAGCACAAGATAGCTGGTGCTATCTCTGGGAGAAATCTAGATGGCATACTATCAATGATGGATGCTCACATCAAAGGGCAACACATCTCCAATATCTACATTGATGGTGGTGCATAGATATGCATCATGAGTGAAAAAGTGATGCACCCTTTGGGTTTAGAGGTGAGTAGGTCGGCACCATGCCAAGCCAAAATGGTAAATAATGTAAAATTTCAATGTGTTGGCATTATGAATGCAGTTTGGGTAAAGGTGTTCAACACCGAGGTGGATGTGGACACCTTTGTCATGCCACATAAAGGGGAGGGCTATCCTATCATTCTAGTGAGAACTTGGCTTATGGCTATGAAATCTAAACAAGACTGGGACATTGGCATAATCCAAATCAAGGATGGAAATGGGAGGCAAATACTTTACGACATCAACAATGAGCGAAGAAAGTGATAGTAGCATTGAGGTGATGGGGGTCATTCTCAAGGATCCTAAGAAAATGGAGCAAATTGATGCATCATCACCAAACCAAGGGGAGCCACCAGGTATACAACCTTTGGTAGAATCAAGTAAGCTATATCAAATGCTCTCTAGTGAATTGTCTGGGAAGGAGCGTGAAGATTATGTTTTGATGGTAAGTAATTTTACCACATTGTTCATCGATGAATATGATAAAATCACTGGCATCATAGTAGTTCAACATCACATCAAGCTCAAGGAGGGAAGTAAAACTGTAGTATAGAAGCTCAGATGGCTAGGAATAATTCAATAAGAGGCCTTGCTGAAGGAGGCAAGAAAATTGTTAGAAGCAGGTTTTATCTATCCTCTTGAAGACTCGGGGTGGATTTCTCCAATGGTAGTCACACCAAAGAAGAATGTTAAGGGGAGGGTTTATGTTGATTACAAGCCCCTTAATGCAGCCACAAAGAGGGACCAGTTTCCTCTCCCTTTCCAAGATGAAATTCTCAATGAGGTAGCATGACATGAGCACTACACAGTATGTGATGGATACTCAGGATACTTCCAAATTAGCATCACTAAAAAATATCAAAATAAGACAACTTTCATCAAACCATGGGGATGTTTTGCTTAAAGAGTTTTGCCTTTTGGTCTCGCCAATGCTCCAATCACTTTTCAGCGCTATGTGACATTTGTTTTTCAACCATTCTTTGGAAAATCAATCCGTGTTTTTATTGATGACTTTTGGATCTATAGCTCTTGCTCTCTTCATTTGGATAACGTTTTTGAAGCTCCAGCTAGGTTGAAAGCTTTGGGTGGCCCCACATTGGTGAGAGCAAGGTTACTCTTCTTGGCCATGTGATCTCTACCAAGGGCATTGAAGCTAACCCACGCAAGGTTCAATACTTGGTGGATTTTCCCTCTCCCACCACAACAAAGTAGTTGGTCTCTTTTCTTCAAAAGGTGAGGTATTTAAGTAGGTTCATTCACCTGCTCTCTCAAGTGGTTCTCTCTTTAGAAAAAGTTACCCATCAACAGATATTCACTTGGAATGAAGAAAATGAGCAACAATTCAACGAGGTAAAACAAATTCTAGCCTCACTTCCCACCATTGCACCTCCAAAGTGGGACGAGCAATTTTATGTAAACCCTAGTGTGGGCAATGACACACTTGGGGCGGTATTGATGCAAAAGTATCCTCAAACTTCTTTCATGGGTCCTATCTATTTCCCTAGTTGCATGATTACTCCATCAGAGAAGGGATACACAGCGGTGGAGCACATGGTGCTTGCATTAATGTTTGATACCACCAAGTTTTGCTCTTATTTATTTTCTAGAACATTCATAATCTTAACAATGGAGGAAGTATTTCCTCATGTAACAACGCAGCACATGGATGTTTCTTCTAGGATTTCCAAATGCTTCACAAGGCTGCAAAAGTTTGACTACATAATGCAAGTGGAGAAGTCCACAAGGGCCACTCTAGGAGGAATTCTCACTCATCGCCACTATGAAAAGAAGCTAAAGATAAAACCAAATGATCAAGATATTACACCTGTGTTGGAGGTCCCCAAGGTAAAGGGGGCTCACTCTCTTTACTTTGATAGAGCCTACAAGAGGACACTAGAACAAAGCTACAACTGGCATTTTCATCCTCAACGAGCAAGAGGATAAGGTTTTCTCCATTGGACATCTTTGGATTCTCTCCAGCAACAATGAGGAAAAATATGCAGCCTTAACTCTTGGGCTAGAGTGGTGTGTGAGACGAGGTATGAATCAACGATTAAATGTTTTGGGTGATGCTGATAGCCGTTTTTCGGCTCTCTGTAATTTCCATAGTGAGTTATCTCACCCTACCAAATCACTGAAACACTGTGGTTACCCTCACCCTTTCACTGTATATAGGCGCGTGTGAGTTAGGGGACTTTTCCCATATCTCCTTACTGAAATAAAAAACCCTCATTTAGCTAGTCATTGGGCTAGTTGAGCCAAAAAAATAAAAAATATAAGTATATTATGGCCCATGCGTATGTAAATATTTATTTGTATATAGGGCCTAAATAGAATATTTTTTCATAATTATTTTGGTATTTATTTAAATATTTCTACCTAGGTGTGTGTTATTTATGCTCTGTACATTGCCTCACCATTACCAAAATTTTTCTTACCATTTTTCGTACTCTTTATTCCATATAGAAATATTTTCATGTAAGATTCTCTTATATTTGGTGTAACTCCATCCCAACAAAAATCCAAAAAAACTAGTTTTATTTATGTGTATATTTTTTCACTATTGTGATTTTTCCCTTCCTACATCTATTTTGTTTTTTTTCTAAAAAATTAGAACACCAAAAATATTTATCTTTTTATGGTAGCCTCATAATGAGAGAGATTTCTTTTGACCCTTTTATATTTTTTCCACTTATATTATTTATATTTGACATGTACATATTTTTTAGACCCCTCAATATTTGATTTTCTTAGTTGTACTATTCACTTATATCATGATCTCAACAATATCTTCAATTATAGACCTACCAAATAAGGTCAAGGGTAGGTGGCATGCATACATGCACTATGGAGGGCTCACTCTTGGAGGTATTCAAAAGAATCATCCAAAGAAGGACCCCACAAGGACCTTGTGCAGTGGAAAAAAACGATCGGTTTTGCTGAATTTTTAAAGTTCACTTGCTCTCCGAATTTGAAACGGTGATACAAACAAAAGTTGTAGCTCGTGGACTGAACTTTTGTCTCAAATTTTTTCATGTTTTTTTGAGCTACGAGCTGTGAGCTATGATTTTATTAGTGGACCCCAGTTTTCCCATGCTATGCAGCCACACTCTCTCTTCCACTTTATCATTTTCCTCTTTCACACACACTTCTCCACTCATCATCCCCACCTCTCTCACCACTCCTCTCTGCACCCTACTCACCTTCTCCTCAACCTTGAAGAATAAGAGAAACCATGGTGAACTCATACCTCGCACACATAATTCCATTCCAAAATTGACCACCTAGTCTCATTTTTCCTCCTCCAAATTACCCATATCTATCAAAAAAATCACAAAATTCAGCCTCTTCTCTTAAAAGACAGCATCATGATGGTTGATTACTCATCTTCAATTACCTTGTCTCTCAAGGAAGGTCAAGAGTGGAGAAAAAATGTACCGTCAAAGCTAGTGGACCGTCAACAAGCGACAAAATTGGCCCTACTCAAGACACTTGGAGCATCAACCTTGTAAGAAATCCACCTTTTCTTACCTCTTAAGAGATTTTCTTCCTTATTTGTATCCTACATGGATACTCCCATTGTAAATATCCAATTCCATTTGTAAATTAATCCTAACTCTACTAACACTAACCCACTATGAAAAGTCCTATCACCTCCATTTCTCTCCTCTCTCTTTCCCCACCAACTTCTTGATAATTCCAAGCAAAAGAAATTAGATAAATTGCTGAAAATCTAACCCAACCATGGTTAGAGGAGTAACCCTAGCCTTCAAAATTGCTATAAAAGGAGGGTGTAGCTAGCACAAAAAGGGGGGAGCCATAAGCAAGAGCACTATGCTATAGCTTGAGAAGCCAAGCTCAACCTCTCTAGAAGGAGCTCTTGAGTGGAAGCTCATTGTCTTATGCATGTGCATGTGTTGTAATAGGGGATTAGCAAGGGAACTCTATGCCATTGTAAGAGAGAGAGTGATCATTCAATTGAGAGTAGGAAATCTATCATTTCTCCTACTAGTGTAAGCCCAACATTTGCTAGATCAAGGAGGGGGGATTTGAACTAAGCTTGGATACTTTGTCTCCCTTCCAACGTGAAGTAATGGACAACAATGATGCGTAAGTGTCTTGGTGTTTTTTGTTAAGTTCTTGATAGCTTGTCTCTGGTGTTGTCATCAATCTAGCCATAAATCCCACATATTGTAAGAGGGCGACAGGGTGGAGAGGACTCCCCTGGCCTTAAGACAGTGATTGGGGTGGCTTTTTTTGTGATATGTTGTGGTGAAATTTATGCAAGCTATGTTGAACAAATACTAATCTCACTTTGATTTGTCATGACAGATTTGTAAGAAGGTATTAATGCAACAAGCACCCCGTCCCCCTTTCTCTCTCTTTCTTAAATATATAGTTGTGTTTGCTTGATCATTGCTGATACGTTTCAAAGCAACCCGAGCACTATCTCTCTCTCTCTCTCTCTCTCTCTCTCTCTCTCTCTCTCTCTGTCTCTCTCTCTCTCTCTACGCGTCCTAGTTCGCATCCAAAACTAGGTGGTGCCCCAAATTTGTGTAGGGTTAGGTTGCGGGTTTGTGTGTGTGTTTGTTGTTTTTTCCAACCCCAACCCAATTGAGCAGCATGGGAGCCTAGAAGAGTTCTTGGAGGCCACTCTTTTTGTTGCTCGCCCCAGACCGCCTCAAATTGGTGCCCCCACTGAGGACAGGCTTGTGTATGTTTTGTGTAGGCTCAACCTTTAGCATAATCAAGTAGCTTGCATGAATCACGAGAATTTGTATGATCCCTTCATTCCCATTGCAAGGCAAAAGGTACACATAATTGTTAGTACTAAGTTGCAATTTCAACGTGTAATTCGTAGAATTTTAGGTCCTCTTAGGTTGGCAGAGATAAACGCATCAGTAAATCCTTTTATTTTGCCTCTCATTAGGTACGACCTTAGTTTGGACGTCTATATTTTTGTTTTGTTTTAAGCATAAGGTCATGCATAGACAATGGATAATGGCTCAAGAATAGAGGTTTTCCCCTTTCATTTTACTCTACACATTAGAATAAACATTGCAATTAGTAGAAAAATCCATTTTCAACAACGTATGGTGTTCATGTTTGGTGCCCAAAGAGTAGGAGAAACTCTCGCGTCACCAAACCCTGTCATCCTACCTCTCATTGATTATCATAGGTCATTTGATGTGAATATTTTTATTTTGTTGTAGAATAGATTGCAATTTAGAGAATATTATTGTGTAAATCTTTTAAAGAAAGAAAAAACAAAAACTCGTCACTTTGAAATCAATTCAATGGAGAACCAACGCCAAATGTCTAGATATCCTCTTTTCTTTGGAGAGCCTGGAGAGGATGCAGAATTATTTTTGGCAAATTTCAAGATGTCTTGTCGTATCAAGAGGATAGTAACTGATCAAGAACGTGTAGAAATGTTTGAGGTAGTCCTTAGGAAAGATGCTAGCACTTGGTTTGACTCTTTGCCTGAGGAAGTTACAGAAAATTACATGGAAGTTGTCAATCATTTCAAGAGATACTTCTTTGATCCCCAAAACACTCAAAAGCTATGGCAAGACATTGTTTCTCATAAGCAAAAAGACTTAGATGACTACTACTTGTACAAGCAAGAGTTTCTATGTCTTTGGGCTGTATGGGTGAGAAATGTTACTAACCCTGGTGATGGTGCAGAGTTCCTAAAGAAGGAGAGGTTCATAGCCGGACTCTTTCCTGACCTTAAGGTAAAAGTTGAGGCGGGTGCACCTGCTACCTTTGATGCAGCTGAAACTAGGGCTGCTGAGAAATATAGGAAACTCAAGTGCTTAAGGGGGGAGGTTCCAATTGAAGGTCTTAAACCCAAAGGTAAGTCACAAACATCAACATCTAGGGAGCTTCCTGAGGTAACGACGGAAGTGATTGAGAAGTTAAATGAATCCTTAAGCAGCCTGTCAATTCACCTTACACAAGCTGTAGGTCCAAAGGGACAATCAAAGAAGTCAGAAGAGCGAGATCCACCACGACCTAGGAGAGTCTTGCAATGCTGGAATTGCGGAGAGTTTGGACATGGGATGTATAATTGTCCTTGGCCCCGTGGGGAGCCAGGCAGACCTAACTTGAATTACCCAGTGATGAATGCAGGTGGAGGAACTAGTCAGCAACCACGACTTCTACAAAGGCCAAACAGAGCAAGACCACCTCCACAAGGAGTGGAAGGAGTTCCACCTTTGCCAGAACCAAACGTGCATGTGGTAGAGGTGACAAATTCAAGAGAGGTTGACATGGAAGCAAATGGCATTAAGCGTGGCCGAGGGAAAGGTAAGGAGAAAGAAGGAGTTACATCACAAAGTGACCATGGACGAGAAAAGAAGGCAAAGGAGACCAAGGAAGCTAAGAGGACTCGACGTCGTATCAACCTCCAAGACTTTCCTCTTGGACATGGAATGGCTCCATACAACCTGTTGGAAGACATGAGAGGTAAGGGTCCTGATATCTCATGGCCTCAATTTCTTGCATTATGTCCACAAGTTAGGAGGGATTTAACAAGGGCAGTTAGCACTAGGAGAAAGGTAAAAGAGAGTGTGCATGTTGTAAAAATTGCACAAGTTGAAATGAATGAGGACATTACACCTGTGCTAGATTGTTACATAAAAGAGAGATTGATTAGGAAAGGTCTAGTGGATGGGGGTGCACAAATTTGCATCATGACAGAGGGACTCATGCAAAAACTAGGCATACACATCCATGAGACACCTGAAATTAAGGTCAAGATGGCAAACAATAGCAAGGCTAGGTGTGTAGGCATTTGTAAAAATGTTTTTGTGGAGGCCTTTGGCATTAAGAAGGTAGTGGATTTCTATGTCATGTCTACCAAAGGAAATGGTTACCCATTTATCCTAGGGAGACCATGGCTAATGAAAATGAGAGCTTTGCAGGATTGGGAGAGTGGAAAGCTAATTTTCAGGAACGACAATCATAAGAAGGTTGTCTTTGACATGAAGGAGCAACGCCAAGAGGAGCTCCATGAAGAATAATCTCAAAGTGAGACGGAAGAAGGTTGGACCGATAACACTTCAGAAGAAGAAAGTAGCGGCAGCATTACTGAAGAGGAGTCTTCCATCGAAGTCATGGGGGTAAGGTTTAAGCCAACCAACCAAGAGACCTCTTGTCAAGGTTTGAAGGAGGTAGGTTCCCAAGAGAACCAAAAAGTGGAAGATGAAAGAATTCTAGAAGGTATGCTATCTACAAAACTTACAAAGGATGAAAGAGAGGAGTTCAAATGTGTTCTAAGGAAATTTCCTAGGCTTTTTGCTAAAGACTACACCGATGTGCGTGGAGTAGATGCTGTTCAACACAAAATTGAGTTGAAGCTAGAGGCCACACCTAAGGCTCAGAAGCTACGAAGGCTAGGAGTCATCAAGGAGCAGGCTTTACTCAAGGAGGTAAGAAAGCTTCTAGCAGCAGGTTTCATTTATCCAGTGGAGAATTCAGAGTGGGTCTCTCCCGTTGTTGTCACTCCTAAGAAAAACAGAAAGTGGAGGGTGTCTGTGGATTACCGTCCACTCAATGAGGCAACAAAAAGAGATCACTTTCCCCTCCCATTTCAGGATGAGATACTAAATGAGGTAGCTGGTCATGAGAAGTACACTGTGTGTGATGGCTACTCAGGCTACTTTCGAATAGGTATCGCATTGGAAGATCAATTGAAAACAACCTTTATCACTCCTTGGGGTTGTTATGCTTTTAGAGTCATGCCATTTGGTCTGACAAATGCTCTTGTAACATTCCAACGTTTCATGAACATGGTGTTTCAAGCATTCTTTGGAAAGTCAATTAGGGTGTTCATTGATGATTTCTGCATTTATAGCTCAAAATCATTGCATCTACAAAGGGTAGAAGAAGGTTTACAGAAGCTCTACGACATGGGAGTTCAACTCAACCCCGACAAGTGCCACATAGGTGAGGATGAAGTGATCTTGCTCGGTCACAAGGTTTCCTATTAAGGCATTGAGGTGGATCCCTCAAAGGCAAAGGCTCTTATTGAGCTCCCATCACCGAAGAGTCTTAAGGAGGTCATCTCTTTCATTCAGAAGGTGAAGTATATGTCACGCTTCATTCACATAGCCTCGGAGTTGCTTCATCCTTTGCAAAATTTGACACAACAAGTAGAATTTGCATGGTCTTATGAGCTTGAAGAGTATTTTTGTAACATTAAAGTCATTTTGTCAGAGCTACCAACACTCATGCCTCCTTGTTGGGAGTACACATTTTTTGTTAGCTCTAGTGTTGGAAGGGAAACAAATGGTGCTGTGTTGCTACAACAAGATCCCCACAGTACAAGGATGCGACCCATCTACTTTGCTAGTAGGGTCATGAATGCTTTGGAGAGAGACTACACAGAAGCAGAACTCATGATGCTTTCTCTCATGTTTGCGATAAGGAAGTTTAGATCCTACTTGCTCCCAAAACCTTTTGTAATCCTCACCGCAAAGAATTTGTTCCCTTGGGTGTCATCTCAAATGAATCTTAGTACTAGGATCTCAAAGTGGATTATGGAGTTGCAAGAGTTTCAATACTCTTTCAAGGTAGAAGATAGTGTGCATGCACAATTGGCAGGAATTCTCACTTACAGGGTGCATAAAAAGGAGATTAAGGTGCCTGAAGTAAAGACCCTACCATTGCCACCACCAAAAAGTATTCCTAATGCTTTTACCTTGTTCTTTGATGGAGCTTTTCGACGAGCCACAGGGAAAGCAGGGGGAGGGCTAGTGTTGCTCAACCCAAGTGGAGAGGTGGTCATGAAAGAGAAGGTCAATCTACTAGGTTCAACTAGCAACAATGAAGCAGAATACGACACACTACTTCCTGGTTTGAAGATGTGCATTGTCCAAGGGATAAAACGTCTCATGGTAAAGGGAGATGCACTTCTCACTGTTAAACAGATTTTAGGCATTTGGGCATGCAAGAATGAAAGCTTAAGGACAAAAGTTCATGCCATTCGTAGGATGTTTAATCAGTTTGAAGAAGTGCAACTATATCATATTCCGAGGAAACAAAATGAAGATGCCGATTTACTTGCACAACAAGCAGTTACATGTGTTGAGAGAGAAGTGCAGGTCATCATGGTGGCAACAGCTGTCAAGCAACCGAGATACCAGGGATTGGAGTCATTGGCTCCCATTATTGGCTACATTTTGGAGGGTGAGTTTCCACAATACTTCACGAAGGCTCAGAAGAGGAGACTCATGAAGAAGGCAAGTTTCTATCTCTTCCTAGAAGACTCCCTCTATCAAAAAGGGAAGGATCAAGTGTGCAGAAGAGTACCAACTATCGAGGAAATTCCAGCCATTCTAAAAGGTTTGCATGAAGAGGCATGTGGTGGTCATTTTGCCCAAGAATCAACTGTGAAGAAGATTTTTCTTGCGGGGTATGTTTGGCCAAGCTTGCATGTGGACGTTCAACATTGGTGTAAAAGCTGTCACAATTGTCAGATAAATGGAAATAGAAGGTTGGTGCATGGCCCGAGGCAAATAGTTCTTGCAAATGGACCCTTTGAAAAGTGGGGCATTGATGCTATGGGTCCTCTGCCTAGGACAAAAAATGGTAAACTCTACATTCTAGTGGCTGTAGACTATATGACTAGGTGGGTCGAAGCTCAAAGTGTGGCAAGAGTGAATGAGAGGACAGTTAGCAAGTTTGTGTAGAATCACATTTGTTGCAGATTTGGCACACCTTTGGAGATTGTTTTTGATAATGGTCCAAGGTTTAGGAAGGGCTTGCTCACAGAAGTTTGTGAAGAGCTTCACATTCTACATCGTCATAGCACACCATACTACCCACAGTCAAATGGTTTGGTGGAGAAGGGTAATGGTGTCATTGCAGGAATCATTAGAAAGATGGTGCAAAACAAGACAAAATTATGGGATGACCTCTTGGATGGTGCCTTGTGGGCATATCGAACCACATATAGGGAAGCCACGGAGTTCACACCATTTCACTTGGTCTATGGTCAAGAGGCTTTGCAGCCTATCGAGCTCAACATTCCAACAATGCGACTTCATGGCAAAGGTGCACAAGATGATCAAGAGGTATGGATGGATCAACTTCTTACGTTAGTGGAGCTTGAGTGGAAAAGAGAAGCAGCATACGAGTGCTACAAGAGGAAAGCCACACAAGCGAAAGAAACGCACGACAAGAAACTGAAGGACAAAGGCATCAATGAAGGAGATCTTGTGCTAAGGTATGACAATCGACTCAATAATCGTTTTGATGCCAAATTTGAAACAAGATGGCAGGGGCCATACATAGTCAAGAAGGCTTTCAATTCAAGTTACTATCAACTTATGGACTTGAATGAGAAAGAGCACTCCAGGAAGGTAAACGGCTATCGCTTGAAGACTTACTTGAGTCGCCTTCTACCAAAGGATCTACCAGAGCAAAAGGCAACTATCTCATGTAAGTATTGTTCTATGAAGCATGAGTGTAACACAAACCTAAATTCCAAGGGGCCAAACAATGAAGATCTTGTCAAGGACTCTGAAGCACTCTCTTTGGAAAAGATTCTTTATGATGGTACATGAATATACCATCATCATGGGGGAGGGCTAATGATAGCCGTTTTTTGGCTCTCTGTAATTTCCATAGTGAGTTATCTCACCCTATCAAATCACTCAAACACTGTGGTTACCCTCACTCTTTCACTGTATATATGCGCGTGTGAGTTAGGGGACTTTTCCCATATCTCCTTACTGAAATAAAAAACCCTCAATTAGCTAGTCATTGGGCTAGTTGAGCCAAAAAAATAAAAAATATAAGTATATTATGGCCCATGCATATGTAAATATTTCTTTGTATATAGGGCCTAAATAAAAGATTTTTTCATAATTATTTTGGTATTTATTTAAATATTTCTACCTAGGTGTGTGTTATTTATGCTCTGTACATTGCCTCCCCATTACCACAATTTTTCTTACCATTTTTCATACTCTTTATTCCATATAGAAATATTTTCATGTAAGCTTCTCTTATATTTGGTGTAACTCCATCCCAACAAAAATCCAAAAAAACTAGTTTTATTTATGTGTATATTTTTTCACTATTGTGATTTTTCCCTTCCTACATCTATTTTGTTTTTTTTCTAAAACATTAGAACACCAAAAATATTTATCTTTTTATGGTAGCCTCATAATGAGAGAGATTTCTTTTGACCCTTTTATATTTTTTCCACTTATATTATTTATATTTGACATGTACATATTTTTTAGACCCCTCAATATTTGATTTTCTTAGTTGTACTATTCACTTATATCATGATCTCAACAATATCTTCAATTATAGACCTACCAAATAAGGTCAAGGGTAGGTGGCATGCATACATGCACTATGGAGGGCTCACTCTTGGAGGTATTCAAAAGAATCATCCAAAGAAGGACCCCACAAGGACCTTGTGCAGTGGAAAAAAACGATCGGTTTTACTGAATTTTTAAAGTTCACTTGCTCTCCGAATTTGAAAAGGTGATACAAAAAAAAGTTGTATCTCGTGGGCTGAACTTTTGCCTCAAATTTTTTCATATTTTTTTGAGCTACGAGCTATGAGCTATGATTTTATTAGTGGACCCCAGTTTTCCCATGCTATGCAGCCACACTCTCTCTTCCACTTTATCATTTTCCTCTTTCACACACACTTCTCCACTCATCATCCCCACCTCTCCCACCACTCCTCTCTGCACCCTACTCACCTTCTCCTCAACCTTGAAGAATAAGAGAAACCATGGTGAACTCATACCTCCTATACACAATTCCATTCCAAAATTGACCACCTAGTCTGATTTTTCCTCCTCCAAATTACCCATATCTATCAAAAAAATCACAAAATTCAGCATCTTCTCTTAAAAGATAGCATCATGATGGTTGATTACTCAGCTTCAATTACCTTGTCTCTTAAGGAAGGTCAAGAGTGGAGAAAAAATGTACCATCAAAGCTAGTGGACCGTCAACAAGCGTCAAAATTGGCCCTACTCAAGACACTTGGAGCATCAACCTTGTAAGAAATCCACCTTTTCTTACCTCTTAAGAGTTTTTCTTCTTTATTTGTATCTTACATGGATACTCCCATTGTAAATATCCAATTCCATTTGTAAATTAATACTAACTCTACTAACACTAACCCACTATGAAAAGTCCTATCACCTCCATTTCTCTCCTCTCTCTTTCCCCACCAACTTCTTGATAATTCCAAGCAAAAGAAATTAGATAAATTGCTGAAAATCTAACCCAACCATGGTTAGAGGAGTAACCCTAGCCTTCAAAATTGCTATAAAAGGAGGGTGTAGCTAGCACAAAAAGGGGGGAGCCATAAGCAAGAGCACTATGCTATAGCTTGAGAAGCCAAGCTCAACCTCTCTAGAAGGAGCTCTTGAGTGGAAGCTCATTGTCTTATGCATGTGCATGTGTTGTAATAGGGGATTAGCAAGGGAACTCTATGCCATTGTAAGAGAGAGAGTGATCATTCAATTGAGAGTAGGAAATCTATCATTTCTCCTACTAGTGTAAGCCCAAAATTTGCTGAATCAAGGAGGGGGGATTTGGACTAAGCTTGGATACTTTGTATCCCTTCCAGCGTGAAGTAATGGACAACAATGATGCGTAAGTGTCTTGGTGTTTTTTGTTAAGTTCTTGATAGCTTGTCTCTGGTGTTGTCATCAATCTAGCCATAAATCCCACATACTGTAAGAGGGCGACAGGGTGGAGAGGACTTCCCTAGCCTTAAGACAGTGATTGGGGTGGCTTTTCTTGTGATGCGTTGTGGTGAAATTTATTGAAGCTATGTTGAAAAAATACTAATCTCACTTTGATTTGTCATGACAGATTTGTAAGAAGGTATTAATGCAACAAGCACCCCCTCCCCCTTTCTCTCTCTTTCTTAAATATATAGTTGTGTTTGCTTGATCATTGCTGATACGTTTCAAAGCAGCCCGAGCACTATCTCTCTCTCTCTCTCTCTCTCTCTCTCTCTCTCTCTCTCTCTCTCTCTCTCTCTCTCTCTCTCTCTCTCTCTCTCTCTCTCTCTCTCTCTCTCTCTCTCTCTCTCTCTCTCTCTCTCTCTCTCTCTCTCTCTCTCTCTCTCTCTCTCCGCGTCCTAGTTCGCATCCAAAACTAGGTGGTGCCCCAAATTTTTGTAGGGTTAGGTTGCGGGTTTGTGTGTGTGTTTGTTGTTTTTTCCAACCCCAACCCAATTGAGCAGCATGGGAGCCTAGAAGAGTGCTTGGAGGCCACTCTTCTTGTTGCCCGCCCCAGACCGCCTCAATGCCACGCTTTTAATAAAACAAATACAAGGAACTTGGGTTTGTAAAAATCATAGCTTACTAGGACATTTGTGCAAAGTTAAGGAACTTTTAGGGAAGTTTCAAGTTGTACAATTACACCATGTTCCCCAACAAAAAAAGCAAGAAGCATATTCTCTAGCTAGAGAAAAACTACAAGATGTTCCAATGGGTGCAATCAAGTTGAAGCTTCCTCTCTTCCAAGGTAGCGGTGCTATGCCTAGCATCATGAGTTTCCTTGACTGTCTATGGAATTAACAAGTGAAGAGAAGGATAAAGTTTTGCAAATGTTAATGGGATTCCCTGACCTTTTCATTGACACCTATGAAAGAATAATAGGTATTACAACGGTGGAGCATCACATTAAGTTGAAGGAAGGGGTAAATCTAGTTGTGCAGAAACTACGACGGCTAGGGGTAATATAGGAAAAGACACTCCTTGCCAAGGTAAGGAAGCTACTGGAAGCACGATTAATTTATCCTGTGGAAAACTCAAAGTGGGTGACACCCATAGTGGTGATGCCTAAGAAGAATGGCAAGTGGAGGGTCTGTGTCAATTACAAACCATTAAATACGGCCACAAAGAGGGACCATTTCCCTCTCCCTTTCTTGGACAAAAACCCTAAATGAAATAGCTGGTTTTGAATGCTACATAGTTTGTGACGGGTATTCCGACTATTTTCAAATATACATAGCCTTTGAAGATAAACTAAAACGCACTTTCATTACACCATGGGGTTGTTTTTCTTATAGAGTTATGCCATTTGTCTCACAAATGCACCTACCACATTCCAGAGATATGTCACATATATCTTTCAACCGTTCTTTGGAACTTCCATAAGAGTGTTCATTGATGATTTTTGTATATATAGTCCTCACCTCTCACACTTACAAAAAGTAGTTGTGGGTCTAGCAAGGCTCCACAGCCTAGGAGACAGTTAAATGTAGACAAGTGCCACATTGGGGAAAGTAGAGTCATTCTCTTACGCCATGAAATTTCAGCTGAAGTTATCAATGATGATCCAACTAAGGTGTCCACACTCATCGCATTACCTTCACCAACAACCACACGCCAACTAGTCTCTTTTCTACAGAAGGTGAAGTACTTGAGTAGATTCATACATCTACTATCACAACTTGTTCTACCACTGCAACAACTCACACAACGATCGACTTTCAATGGGATGAGGAGAGTGAGCATCACTATGACAAGGTAAAGGAGGTCTTATCCACCCTACCGACTATCTGACCGCCTAAGTGGGACGAAAAGTTCTATGTCACCTCAAGTGTGGGTGATGACTCCTTGGGGGTAGTGCTACTCCAAAAGAATGCAACAACATCTTTCACGAGGCCAATCTACATCTCTAGTTGCATGATGACAGCGGGGCAGAGAAAGGTTTCACTCATGCAGAACACCTAGTCCTAGCTCTTAGATTTGCAACTACAAAGTTTCAATCATATTTGTTGCCTAGGCAATTTGTAATCTTAACCATGGATGAAATGTTTCCCTATGTGGTACAACACATGGATGTTTCTGCTAGGATTACTAAATGGCTAATTTTTCTGCAAGTGATTGACTACACGGTATAGGTAGAAAGCACGACAAGGGAAAGCTTGGGGGGACTCATGACCTACCAACACTTTGAGAAGAAGGTAAATCAAACTAAAGGGGAGGGTACTCAATCACTTCCAGAGCCATCGGTGCTAGAAAGAGCACACTCTCTCTACTTTGATGGAGCCTACAAGCGATTATCCAATAAAGCAGTTGTGCAGGCATAGTGGTCTTTGATGGCAAAGGTATCAAGGTATTTTTGCTTGGCCATTTTCTAGAATCACATTCTAACAATGAGGCTGAGTTTGAAGCACTAACAAAGGGATTACAATGGTGCATCTCACAAGGGTTAAAATTCCTTAATGTATTTGTGGATGCTCTACTTTTGGTAAGGCAAGTAAATGGAGCATGGACATGTAAGAGTCCTAGCTTGAGGACTCAGTTAAGATGTGTAAAAACTTTGTTGGATAAGTTTGAAGCAGTTCAATTACACCACATTCCAAGGACTCAAAACCATGAATCCGATGCCTTAGCAAGTAAAAGGCTACAGAAAATGGTAGTTGGGGCCATAAAGCTAAATCTCCCTCTATTTCAAGGTAGTGACCTCTTACCCGACATAATGCATTTCTTGGAAACAGGGGAATTTCCACCAGATTTGAAAAAAGGGCAAAATCAATGGCTCACCAGGAAGGTCATGAGGTATCAAATTATCAATGACGGTATGTACTGTTGTAAGGGTAAGGACCAAGTACTCAAGAAGGTCCCTCTCTCTAATGAAATTACTAGGATAATTACGAGTTGTCATGATGGTGTTTGTGGTGGTCATTTTTCCCTAGATATAACAAGCAAGAAAATCTTGCAGGGTGGTTTTGTATGGACTAGCTTTAATTGTGATGTGCACCACTAGTGTAAGACATGTAAGTTGTCTCAAAAGGTCGGCACCAGGTCACTCATGACCGAACCACAAACACCTATTCTTTCATATGGGACATTTCATGACTGGTTAAGTCATGTGACCAAGTTCGGATGGTTTGGGTAAGTCATGGCTGGTTAAGTCATGTGACTGCGTTTTTATGGGTTGAATAAGTCAGAATTGGGTGTCATATGGTTAAGTTTTAATAGACTAGGTAATTCATTATTGGTAAAGTTATGTGGTTGAACCTTTAGTGGATTTGATAAGTCTAAATCTAGAAAATACCCGAATGCTTTGGGTTGTTACGAATATTAACCGTATACTCAGGAGAACCCTCAAATCACTCCTATAATGGAAAACCCTCAAAACGATGCGATCCATATGGAGATTCAGGAGAAGAAGTTATTGCTGAAACAAATGCAAACACCTTCTTTTAAAGGAGAGGGTGCTGATATTGAGAAGGATGTAGAAGCATGGACTGAAGCTATGGATGGTTACCTCTTGGCTGCAAAGACTGCACCTACAAATCAAGCGATGCTAGGGATGTTTTGCCTCTCTGGTGAAGCCAAATTATGGTGGAAACAACATTGTCATGACATGGGAGTATTGGAGAACTCCCAGAGTTGGAGGGAAATTAAGCAAGCAGTGAAGGAAAGATACTTACCTCCTGCACACGAAGCATTGAAGATGAATAAGATCTTTAGCTTGAAGTAATACAATTTAACCTTCGAAGAGTACTACTCAAATTTTGTAGGGCTCAGGCGTTATGCTCCGCCAATGACCATAGAGCAGCGGGTAGCCCGTTTTTGTCAAGGTTTAAGAGAACCAATCAGCTCGCGATTAGAAGCTATGAAACCTACTATTGTGCAAGATGCTTTACTATGAGCTAAGCCCTTAATGAAGGAGCAAGGGAATAGAAGAAGAGTTGAACAAAATCAAAGTTTTAATGGAGTGAGACATCCAATAAGGCTTCCCAATAATAATGGACAACCTTAAAGAGCTTATGCTGCTAATGTTCAAAATCCTTCACGCTTGGATGTTTGATGCTTTGAATGTGGAGAGTTGGGACATTATCTAAGCAGATGTCCACGTCTGACTAATAGAGCATCAGCAAACTGAAGTAGATCAAAGACACCGTCCTTCTGGACTTAACAATGGACGAGGTGGTGAACAAGGTAGAGGAGGATCTAAGGTTTGGTTATTATCAAATCAGAATAAAGGAATTAGATATTCCAAAGACAACTTTCAAAACTCGATATGGACATTTTGAGTTTATAGTAATTTCATTTGGTCTGACTAATGCTCCAACTATATGCAATAGATTGATGCAGAATATTTTCAGGATGTACCTAGATGAATTTGTTCTTGTCTTCTTTGATGATATTCTAATCTACTCAAAGGATGAAGAAGAACATGAAGACCACCTGAGAAAGGTGTTGGATATTCTTTGAGAACACAACCTATATGCAAAGACGAGAAAGTGTTCGTTTTTCACTCCAAGGATTGAGTATTTGGGATTTATTGTTTTGCATGAAGGAATCTCAGTGGACCCTACTAAAGTTCAAGACATTGTTCAATGGCCTCAACCATCAAATGCAAGTGAGCTTAGAGGATTCTTAGGAATCACAGGATGGCATAGAATCTTTTTAAGGATTATGCAGTGATTGCTTCACCCTTGACCGATCTTTTGAAGAAAGGAGTGAAGATAAGATGGGGACCACTACACTAAGAAAAATTTGATCAACTTAAGCAATATTTGATTACAGCACCATGCCTAAAGCTACCAGATTCTAACCAGGCCTTTGAAGTTGTTACTGATGCTAGTGGAATAGCAGTTGGAGGAGTATTAGCTCAAGAAGGCAGACCAATAGCTTTTACTTCACATAAGCTTAAGGTTCATGAAAAGAACTATCCTACCCATGAACTCGAACTATTGACAGTCATTCACGCTCTGAATCTATGAAGACACTACTTATTGGGAAGAGTATCGACTTATAACCGACCATAAGAGCTTAAAGTGGATTTTTATCCAAGCAACCTTGAATATGCGACAAAGACGATGAGTAAAACTTTTGCAAGAATTTGACTTCGACATTATTTATCGTCCTGGAAAAGAAAACACGGTTGCAGATTCACTCAGTCAAAAACCTTTTTTGAGCCTCATATCTATACCCAACAACCCAATCATTGAAAAGTTTAAGGAAGTTGTGTCATGAGATCCAGATTATCAAAGGTATCTTAACCTTGTTTGATTTGGGGAATCAAAAAATATACCTTCAATGTCACATGATGGACCTTGTCTCTACTATAGAGGTAGGTTATGTGTACCAAAGGACCCTAACTTAATGAAGGGTATCTTACTTGAGGCCCATGATAACCCTACTTCAGGACACCCACGATATGCAGAGAGTCTCAATTCCGTACAAAAAAGTTTCTATTGGACTGGGCAAAAGGGAGATGTTTTACGTTATGTTCGCGCCAATTCTTGACATGCCAAAGGATTAAAGCTGAGAGAGTTAAACTTCCCGGTAAACTTCAACTGTTGGACATTCCCCAAATGAAATGAGAATGCATAAGTATGGACTTCGTCATTGGATTACCTACAGTACAAGGAGGATATAATTCACTTATGGTAGCTGTTGACCTACTCACGAAGGTTGTGCATCTCATACCAGTCAAGACAACCTTTACCGCCTCTGACATTGCACGAGTATTTGTTAAAGAGATTTTTAGATTGCATGGAATGCCCAAATGGATTTTAGGCGATCGAGATGTGAAGTTTACTTCAAACTTTTGGACCTCACTCTTCAAGGCAATTGGGACAGATCTAAACTTTAGTGCCACATACCATCCTCAATCATATGGTCAAACAGAACGAGTTAACCAAGTCATCGAAGATATTCATAGAGCTTATTGCAGTAGAGAACCTAAGCGATGGATTCAATTTTTACCTCTAGTTGAGTATGCTTACAATGCTTCTCATCATCAAAGCATTGGTATGACTCCATTTTGTGCCTTGTATAGTCAAGAATGTGTCTCTCCACTCAACTTTTCTGACCCTACCATTAGAGTTGAAGCATCTAAGAAGATGCTGAAAGAAATGAAAAAACAAACAAAAGCCATCCAATGGATATTCAGGAAGCTTAGGATTGTCAAAAGCAGTATGGAGATAGTAAGAGATCTTCAAGAAGATTTAAAGAAGGTGATAAGGTTTTTCTTTGGATTCATCCAAAGAGAAGTACCTTATCACTTGGAAAGTACAAGAAGCTTAGTCCACGTTATTGTGGCCCTTATGAAGTGACCAAGTGTATAGGAACCCAAGCTTAGAAGTTGAAGTTGCCAGCTCACATCAAAGTCCACGATGTATTTCATGTAAGATTATTAAAACCCTATATTCCCAGTGATGATCAACTCCTGAATGATGAACAAATTGTCATGCCTACTCAAAACATCTTGGAACTCTAACCTTCTAGAATTTTAGAGTCTTGAGAGAAGATCCTTCGAAGAAGAGTTCTCAAAGAACACCTTGTTCAGTGGCAAGACTATCCCAAAGAAAATGCAACATGGGAAGATGAAGCCACCCTAAAGAAGGACTATCCTCAATTTTTTGCGAGATGAGGACATCTCGAATCCCTAAGTTGGGGAGATTGTAATGTACCCAACATTTTTCAATAAAAGTATTTCATCTACTTTGCAAATATTTGAGGTTTCCATTTTATTAAGTCAAAGAGCATTCTAACCGAATGATCAGATAAAAAACCAAACTTTAGAACTATTGATTATGACCTTTATTCACTTGAAAACAATAAGGTTGATGGAAAACTTAAGCCTCAAGGTTGTATCTAAAGATAAGAGTTGACTCTTTTGGAAAGAGAGAGTAATTTTAGGAAAGGGAGAGAAATTTTAGGAAAGGAGGAGGAATTTTAGAAAAAAAGAAGTAGGAGGAATACTTTTAGCAAAGAAAGAGAGGAGGAGCTTAGTTTAGAGCTCTTTTCTTGGAAGCCATGTTTCCTCTAAGAGGTTTGAAATTGCACATTGAAATTCGTGTTCGCAATTTATTTTACTTTTTTAATTTTATAAATAAACAGCCGTGAACGTGCGCGAACTTATCTCTCCTTCCTCCCTCTATTCTTAGCTGGCCTTGAGAGCTTATATAAAGATCCCTCTCCCTTCACTTTGGGGACACACTCTCAGAAGCGAAAGCCCTCTTGCCGTAACTTTGGAATAACTTCTCTCACTCAAGGTCTTGCCCTCAATCCATCTCCATATCCAACTTCTTTCTCTACCATCGTCGTGTTGTCCCTCAAATTATTGAGTTTTGTTTCTCACTTTCTCCTTTCTCTTTTGCGATACGATGGCCCCGAAGCGAGTGACTGGAAGCTCGAAGGACGCTCATGTCGCTCCACCTTCAAGAAAGATGCAAAGGAAGGCATCAACCACTCCAAATGTTGCTCAAGCGGATGTATTGGTTACGGAAGAAGTCGAAGCCATCCAACCTCAACTACGAGAGGTAGTCAAACCTGTTCTTAATCCGGTAAGATGAATTTATAATTCTGCATCTTTATACATAATGACCGGTAAGTCAAGCCCAAGAATTCCCTTAAACTGTCAAAAAAACGTGATTATATCAGAAGAAACAAGCATATGATTTCATAGAGTAGAGAATGAATAGTTTGATTTATGATTACTGTTTGATAAACTATCTTTGTTTGATATTAGAAGTTAGTTAATCTTGTTTGAGAAATCACATAAAGAAAACAATTGCTAAAAGAATATCTTGTTTCCAGATGGAACTCGGAGTTAGCGAGGTGATTCCGCGGTTAGCGGAGATTAAGCTGAGGTTATCAACTCTCTTTTTGTCTCTTGCGGTTAGCGAGATGCTCCCTTGCGGTTAGAGAATGGGAAAGTATGCGCATTTCATGGTTAGCGAGTAAGTAAATCCTTTGGAAAGTCTCTGTTGGTTAGAAAGAGAAAGTTTGCGGGTAGCGGGAAACTCTTAAGAACAATTGAAAGATTCATTTTTGTTGAAATATAGGATTTTCTTCAGTAGACCATGTTTGAGAAAGAAATGTTTTGGTGATGTTTGAAGGGATGGATGAAAGAACTTGTGTCTGGAATTAAGAAAAGAATATTGTTTGTGTATGTAGAATAGTGTGGTAGTAATTAGAGAACAAGCTGAAAAGTGTGAGTGTGGGGTGGAAAGTGGGGGTTGGCTAATGTTGCCAGTCAAGGATGGGTGGTCGCGATTAGTCGAGAAACTCTCCACTTCCTCTTATTAAGAAAAGTGAAATTAGAGACTCATTGTGCCAAGAGTCAAGATGGCCCAAATCTACGTAACACAAGATTACTATTTAGTTTAGACTAAGTCTCATATCATATTTATGGTTTATGGATGGCAGCCGTGCCTCTTAAAGGTGGGGAAAAAGGCATTGTTTATGTATTCTAAATGTGTCAATGGGATTTCATCTTTATGTTAGGAAATAGCTTTCATTGGAATCTTAGATTTATCGACCTGGCTTGTGACGGATGACCCTTATAACCACATAAACGATGAATAGAGGACTTTCTCTCCTCTCTTTCTTGTATCTCTACTTTGTGGAAATTGATTAGGGTGTCATCAACAAAAAAGAAGATTAAAGGAAGGCCATCTATCAAGTCGCTCCAATCTTCTTGGGGTTGGGGACCTCACAAAAAAACACAAAAGCTCTTGAATCACATACAAGCAAATACTACAAAAGAATCTCAAAAGGAAAACACGTCACCTTAAACCAAATGAAATGAGGTTACCAAGCGTGAATTGGAGAGACTCAATATATTTTTGAACCGTGATTGCACCCAAATTATTGATTCAATTGATGTGCAAGAGTAGGTACAACTTGGATTGGAAGTTATGAATCACTCACTCCCTTGCAATGCTATAAATAGCTCAAAGAAGGTTTCCTATATACCACAAGTAATGGTGTATAGAGAGCTCACTCTCTCTACCTACAACTAAGATAGAGAATGGTACGCTCAAAATTATTTAGCAATAGTGTAGAGATCCTCTTTACAAAGAGGAATGGATTTTATTTAAAGGTTTTTGGGATCCTTGATTAGGATTAGACCTAATCAATTGTATTGTCAATACAAAAGATTATGAAATAGTTTTTATTTTCAAAATGGGAGTGGGTCTTCCTTATCCCTTGAGTCACATGGATGTGGGCTCAAGGGGAAGAATTATTGCGAGTGAAAGGAGAGAGAGGTGAGTAACTTGGAGGTGCCTACTCTAGTACATAGTAGAGGGTGCAATTTACAAGAAGGGTTAGTCAAATTAGTGTTAGTAGTTTGTAGTTAGTAGGATGGGTTAAAATTACATGGCATATGCACTCAAGGTGCATTACATGATTTATACAATGATAAAAAATAAGAGAAGGATGAGAATATACACAATTTGATGGAAAGCACAAGATGAAAAGGGACTTTTCCACCTATCTCCTCCAATGAATGAGGCGGTTGTAGAACTCTGTCGGTGTAGTTCTTGTGACCGTGGAAAAGTTGAATTTTCCATGATCAAACTCCTCCTCTTTTCGAGATTGAGCTTGTTTATTTGCTGATATTTTCTCTTTTTGCGAAGGGATGAAGAGGTTATGGTAATATGAGTTTGATTCTAGAGAGAGAAATTCAGCTATATGGGTGTAGAAACGATAATTTTTGAGCTATGGAGTAAGGGAGAGTTGAAAGTGGTGAAGAAGATGAAAGAAGGCATGAAAGGTGTAAGTTTTGGTGATGGAGGAGAGGAATGAGTGTGTGTGTGTGTGTGTGTGTGTAGAAGTGTCAAGGGAGGTGAGAGAAGACTAGGGTGACTTGTGAGCAAAAGTGGGCAGATTGGGGTCCACCATAAAATTTATATCTCACCAATGGTAGCTCCAAAAATCATACAAAAAATTGAGCTAATTATTTAGCTTGTGGGATACATTTTTTTTTTGTTCACTTCTTCAAACTTCGAACGGAAGTAGGCGCAAAAAATATCACAAAATGCCTGTTTTTTATGCTTGCAAAAGTCTTTTAGTGGCCCCCTCCTTTGTCATTCATTGTACAAAGAATCCAAGTTATCTTTACACATGCATGGAGGAGGATTATTGGTGAATAAAGAAATATATATATGGTGGGACTAGTATATGGAGTGTTATGGATTTTAGCTCAATGTGCACATGGTGTTAGAATAATGAGTACATTAAAAAAAAACTAAGAATAATGGATATGGAAAAACATATTGGAATCATATGATATGGTCCCTCTTTTGTATTATTTTGGGTGAAAGAGAAAAAAGTATGCCACTAAATAAAAATTATATAATAGACGTGACTAAGGGAGTAGAAACCGACTTTTTATTTTCACAAGGGTGAGGGTGAAAACATGGAGGTGATTTATATAAAATCAAATTATGAGATTAGAGGATGTACAAATTGGGAAAAAATATATTTATGGTGCTAAATGATGAAAGAAGGCGTACACAGGTTTAATAAAACACACACCGAGGTATAAATATTTAAATATAATACCAAAACAATCATAATAAAAAATTTCTATATTTATGCTCTATATACAATGAAATATTTACACACAAAAAGGCCATAATATACTTTTATTTTTTTATTTTATTCAATGAAAGGGTGAGGATAACCACAGTGTTTGAGTGATTTTGATGGGGTGATGTAGCTCACTATAAAAATTACAGAGAATTGAAAAACGGCTATCATTAGCCCTCTTCCAAGATGATGGTACATTCATGTACCATCAAAAGGCATATTTTTTAATGAAAGTGGTTTCGTGTTTGGTGCCTCAACCAAATCTTCACTTTGTAGTTCTTCTTCACCTTGTCTTGAACTACTGACACAAACCAGACTACAAAACTTACATGATGATATAGCTTCTTGGTGATGAGGGGAGGCTTTGCAAAATAGACCTGGTGACCTCAACACAAGGGCTTACACATGACGATCTCATCATGAAAGAAAAACAATAGGGATGCCACCTAGCTTGAAATGCAGCTAGGACATAATGACAATACTATACAACACACCATGCACTATGTCACGTAGCTGAACATGTTATGAATTGTCGTATGAGGTGGTAGAGAAACAAGTAGAGGTAGATAGTGATATTTGTGAATGTAGGTGCGTGGACTACTTTTCACATGAGATGTGGAAAACCCGCACACCTCTACATAGAAAGCAAAAGAAATAAACAACTATGTGACATACGCACAAATCCAGCACAATAGAAAGACTGACATAACAAAAAGAGTAGATTATTTTTGGGGGAGAGATATAGGGGATAGAGAGGGGCTATACAAGAAGGAGGGTGCCTCATTGATGGACGGAGATGATGTCAAGGAATAGCGTGAGGGTAACCTTCACTCTTGTTAAATGTCAAATCATCTATTTTGAATTGCACCAAGATGTGACGGTTGATGATGATGGAGGTGGGATATGTGTTGATGAGTAGTTTGTGTGTGTATAACCAACTTACCATTGTGATGTGAAGGTGTCTCCCAATTCTCTTTTACATGGACTAACACTTCTAGCTATATTAGGAATGTGGAGGCATGGTCCCTACGCCTCAAAATGCTCATAACCTCTAAAACCTTAGAGCTTGTGCTTTGGTGAGAGCGTTGTTATGTTTTGGTGATAGAGACCCCTCCTTATATAGGGAAAGAGGGTGGAATTTTTCTATATTTCTATTGGAACGTGCACTACAAGAGGTAATTAATAGTAGCGATGCTCGTAGTGCGACGCTCAAATGTGAGAAACCACGGCGTCACTATAGGAGTCGCTATGAGCGTCCCTAAGTTACTTCTAGCTTAGCGATGCCTATAGCAATGCCGTCAAGGCTAAAAAAAAATAACCGAGAGCGTCCAAAAGCTCAGATCTCCAATCTGAGTTTTCAGCGCACGCTCAAGAAATCAAGGTAACGCGCGCTCTCCCTCTCTCTCTATCTTTCTTCTCCACATCACACACACACGAGGAGAGGCAGGAGACCCAGGTATGCTCCTTCCCTCTCCTCACTCTCATGTTCCCTTCCCCTCTTTGCTCTCCCTCTCTCTCTCTCACACACCACACACACATTGTGTTTTTGAGAGAGAGAGAGAGAGAGAGAGAGAGAGAGAGAGAGAGAGAGAGAGAGAGATAGATAGATAGATAGATAGATAGTTCTATTATCATCCTGGGAGGTCAAATATGACCTATGGGACCAAATGAACATGTCACGTGGTGTGAGTGGAGTTCATAAGTGACTCTCGATGCTCAAAAATGGTTGAAATGAGCGTCGCAATAGAGAGTCCACATCGTGGTTGGGAGAGGAAGGTATGTAGGGAGAGATCATGTCTGAATATATGGGGAAAAGAGGACCTAATGTGGTCAAAAGCTGAGCACTCAAGTAGTGTGTGGTACTCACTCTCTCGCACTTGACGAGGGCATAAGGTGCAAAGTCGATGACACTCCTCGTCAGTGCCCCAACGTCCTGTCTTGCAGCGTAGAGAATGGGAGCTAAGCCGAATGGAGGCAATGGTGCGGATCGCACTCAACGGGATGGGATCAAGGATGTAGGAATGGGTTCGGTTACCTCGTTCCGAGAAGAAGAGAGATTTGTAGTTTGGGGCAACGTGTGTAGTGTAATGGCTGAAGCGAGAACCTCCGGATTTCTCCCAAGCCGTGATAGATTGGCATTGTAAGAAGGCCTCATTAACTTGGGAGTCGATCGACGCATCCTTGACCAAGTGACATGCATCCCATCTTCCAAACCATTTCTTGATATCAAGCATCCACCCCGAACTTAGTATTTTGCTCTTGCATGTCTTTTGAACCATTTGACTTGCTTCATATGCGATTCTAGGAAGTCGATGCAAAGGGCTACATTGTGTCTTACGCATGTACTCCACAACCCTTTGCATGCCCAAGACCTCAATGGGAAGCAATCCGGACTCAAGAAGTAAGAGCATGTAGGGTGTTTGTGTCTTGACTTGGAGAAAGTTGGTGAGAAAACGCTTTTGGACATTCTCAAACTCTTTCCAAGTAGACTTCCCGATGCTTCCACCCCACACCTCCACTCCATAAAGAAGCACCGGTGTCACCAATGTGTCAAAGAGGTACTTTTTGAGAGCCCAACACTTGATCTCTCCTACATTGCACATGTTCTCAAATGCATAATAGGCCCTCTTTCCGGCTTCCAAGCGACGCATTGCACAATCCTTCCATTTATGATTGGATGGAACCTCAAGGCCAAGGTACTTGAAGTGATCTACCACTTCCAGTTTCTCATTGTTATATACAATGCATGGATTTTCATCATTGAGGGTCTTTACAAGCATAACCTTGGTTTTGGATCCATTCACGATCAACCCGCTATGTAGGCAAAAGCGTTCCAAGACACTCATAAGCTTTTGTGCATCTTCTAAGGTATCTGCCAAGAGCACTACATCATCAGCATAAAGCAAAAGCATGATCACCGCATTTCCAATCTTAACCTCTTCTATGCCTTCTTGCTGCATAAAGTCAAGAACCATGCATTCCAATTCATCAATGAGTAGCCCAAAGAGGGTTGGGGAAAGTGGGCATCCTTGTTTGACACCAATAGTGCTTGCAAAAAATTCTGAAATTCCATCTCCCATACGTAATCGACACATCACTTTTTGGTAGATGCGAAAGACTGCATGCATAAATTCTCTCCGCACTTGAAGGCTTTGGATACGTCTCCAAAGATTTCCTCGCGGTACCATGTCAAAAGCTTTCTTGAAATCCACAAAGCAACAATACAACTTTTTTCCTTTCAATCGAGACGCTTCCATAAGAACTCGAAGAGTGACAAGGTGATCAATAGTGCTATGATGCTTTCAAAAACCTGCTTGGCCAAGTGCACGTTTGCCATTCTTTTCATCCCATTCACTTATCCTCATCTCCATGATACATCCAAATAACTTTGCCATTAAAGAACCAACCATTATAGTGCGATAGTTGTTCACATTGTTTACATCTCCTACTTTGTGCAAAGGTTTGATCCAATTTGCACTCCAATAATGAGGCATGCCATACTGAAGTGCAAGGTTAAACATATCGCATATCCAATATCGTGTTTTCTTGCTTGTCCATTTAATCATTTCAGCCTTGACACCTTGAAGGTCACCTGCCTTACGAGTAGCAAGTTTCTCAAGCGTGCGGCATACATCTTCAATGGTAAAGAAGGGAGACATAAACGGAAGGGAGCTACAACACTCCATCTTATCAACATTGGGTTGCTCATAGAGATTCTTACAATGCATATACATATCCTCAAGAGTCAAGTTACCAAAGCTCTCAACGCGCTTGCCTTTTAGATTTTGCCAAAACTTGCCACATGCATGTGCTTTCTCTTGTGCTAAAAGAAGTTGTTTTTCGACTTCCCACCTTCTCCTCTTCTTTTGAACAAGTGCTTTGTATGTGTGTAAACATTCCAAGTAAACTTCCTTGTCTTTGATTGCATCCAATCTTAGCAAGTGTTTTCAGACTTGACTACATTCCATGTCAAACCATTTCTTCTTGGTGCTACCCTTCTTAGACCTTTTGCAAGACATGTGTTTCACCGAAAAGCATTCCTTCGCACAAGAGAAAATTACTTCTTTGAAAACTTTCCACTTGCATTCTAATGTTGGGCTCTCTTGATGCTCTATCATGCTTAACATTTGGTCCACCATATCAGCATATATAAGTGCTCATTTGAAGTCTAGACGTAGGTACAAATGATTCACATCATGATTGGAGGCTACATGCTCGGGCCGTTTACCACACTTGAGGTCAATACATAACATCCTATGATCCGATTCCGGATTCCATTCACCAAGTGTAAAGCTTTGTATGCATTCTAGAGTGGCTTCCGAGAACAACATATAGTCAATCACGCTAGCACCGTTGTGCTTTCTACATGTAAAGTCATTGGTGCCTTGCCATAGAGATACACCATTTGCAATGAGCATTCCAGTACTATTGCACATATGTAGAAGTGACTTTCCATAGTGATCCACTTCTTTTGCATCATTAGAACTTCGATTATACATGTATGAGTCATCCATTCTTCTTGAGACATGCGGCATGTCTACTTGTTGTGTGTCGTATTGTAGCATATTTGTGCGAGCATTCATGTCTCCAAAAACAATGACTTCACCTTGATCCTTGTAATGAGCAATGTCTTCCTCTAGTTCAACAAAGGGCTGATCTCTATCCATATTCAAGCAAGCATAAAAGTTGGATTCATAGTGAGGAATGTAGCAACCGGCCACAAACATGACTTGACCATTTGGTGGGCTGATTTTCAGCCATAAGTAGCGTTTATACTTATCTTCTTTGACAATGGAAACATCTTTCAAACCCTTTTTGGTCATACATGCTACGCCTCCTTGGCCTCTTCGTTGCTTTGCATTTTTTGCCCACATCAAAGAATGCACATCGTATTTGTCAAATCCAAGAATTCGTTGCGCATCATGCTCCCATGTTTCGACAAGAAGTATCACATCGGAGTCATTGGTAAGCTCATCAATGCCAATTCCCGCATTCCATGGATACCCGTTACAATTCCAAAAGCTTATTCGCAAGTGTGAGTTGGTCTCATAGATCATGTGTCCCTATTTGTTGGGTGGACTTGCATCCTGTTGAGATGTAGAGAGAAAGAGAGAGACGAGACAAGAGACACACCATATACGCTCCCAAAGACTGATTCATATTGAGGACAAGATACAAATATATATGTGAGACCAAGTTGAGTAGAGTGAGCCATATATAGCTCCAACACCCCCACTCAAACAAAGGTCTCTAGCTTTGGATGAAAAAACCCTTGGGGAGTTCAAGGGAAAAACCCAAGCCCCTATACAATGTGAAAATATGAACCAACGATGATGATGTGAAAGTGAATTGTGCATCTATGTACAAATATTCAAGTGACTTAGAGATCACAATGTGCAAATGTGGAGTGTGCATAGTGCATGGTACCTAAAAGATTACAATGTCATATGTACAAAGCTATTACAATAGCAAAGAAGCTAATCTAGAAAGAGTGAGGTCGAAGCAACTCCAAGCTCCGAGCGCAAGAGGATGAAACGTGACTCGTTGAGGCCTTTGGTCAAAATGTCTGCAATCATCTAGTCACTTGGACAGTGTTCAACCATAATGGTTCCTTTGCATACTTCATACCTGACATAATGATAATGGACAGCAATGTGCTTTGACTTATTATGTTGAACATAGTCTTTTGCAAGACTAATAGCACTTTGGTTGTCACACCGCAAGGGTGTGCTAGAAAGAGGAGAGTGACCAATATCAACCAGCATTTGTCGAAGCCAAATCAACTCACGAGCTGCAAGTGATGCCGCAACATATTCTGACTCAGTCGTAGAAACTGCAACACAACGTTGTTTCTTGCTAGTCCAAGAAACAAGACAACCATTTATAAAGAAGCAATTTCCACTAGTAGATCGCATAGATAAATGTGAGCTTGCCCAGTCTGCATCTGTGTAACCCAAAAGAGAAAGAGATTGCATAGAATCCAATGTGAGTTGTCGTCGATAGACTAAACCAAAATCTGTAGTGCCTTTCAAGTATTTCAACACACGCTTTGCAGCAGACCAATGCTTAAGAGAAGGACATGCAAGATGTTGTCCAAGATAATTAGCAGCAAACAAAATATCAGGACGAGTGTTCATGCCAACAAACTGAAGACATCCAATCAAGTTAGCATAAGGTTGATTTGTGACAAGTTGACCGCCATTGTCAGAAGTGTTCTTCGTAGAGCTTGCAAGACAAGGTGTGTTGGCTGAATGTGCAGATTCCATACCAAATTTTTGAATAGTATCTGCAATAAACTTTGACTGTCGAAGGAATAAAATAACGTTTGTACGGTTCCGTTGGATTTGAATGCCAAGACACGAGTGAATCTCTCCAAGATCCACCATATCAAATGCAGAAGACAATAACTTTTTCACTTGCTGAAGAAATCCCAAATCATTGGAAATAAGGATGGTATCATCCACATAAAGAGCAAGAATCACAAAACTGCTACCTTGGCGTTTTATGTATAAGTTGGGGTCTGACGAGCAAGAGATGAATCCTTTAGAGGTGAGAAAAAGATCAAATTTTGTATACCAGGCTCGCGAAGCTTGTTTGAGACCATATAGTGCCTTATGGAGTTGAGCAACAAGGTCTTCTTTACCTGGAATAACAAACCCTTCTGGTTGTTCCATATAAATTTCCTCTTCCAAGTCACCATTAAGAAAAGCAGTTCGCACATCCATTTGATGAGCTTCTAAATCAAATTGAACAGCAAATGCCAATAAAACTCGAACACTTGTAATGCGAACAACTGGTGAAAAAGTCTCTTGATAATCAACACCAGCTACTTGGGAATAACCGTTTGCAACTACACGCGCCTTGAACTTGTCAAAAGATCCATCTGCTTTTACTTTTGTCTTATACACCCACTTACATTTAATAGTTGTACGACCAGGAGGTAATTCAGTTAGTATCCATGTACCTTTAGAGATAAGAGAATCGTACTCTGCTTCCATAGCCTCTTGCCATTGATCCTTTTCTGGTGAAGAAATAGCTTCATCATAAGTAACTGGATCTTCGGAGGTAGAAAAAGCATTATCAGCAATATCGTCATCATAAACATGACATGAGCCATGTTCAAAATCAATAGGCAGATCAACAAAAATATCAATATCATCATTTGCGACATTCGGAATGGATGGTTGTGAAGAGGAAAGTTGCTCTATAGGAAGAGTTTCATCTTCTGAAAGAAATGGAAAAGCTTGAAGCAATGATTTAGTATCATCAGAATCATCCATGGACCATGAGCCTCTCATAAGCTGTTCGTTAAAAGTAGCATCACGATTCACAATTACTTTCTTGGAGGAAGGGTCATAGAATTTGTAGCCTTTGGAAGTGTCAGAATATCCAATAAAAATAACTTTAAGACCAGGAGCATCAAGCTTTCTTCGTGTTTCTTTGGGAACATGAATATAAGCAATACATCCAAAGGTTCGAAAATGAGATACAGAAGGAATGTCACCTGTCCATGCTGTGATGGGTATCTTACCAGAGGGTGCAGTAGTAGGAAGATGATTCTGAATAAATACTGCTGTCAAAGTAGCTTCAACCCAAAAAACACGAGATAAGCCAGAATGAATCAGCATACATCTTACAGCATTGAGAATAGTGCGATTCTTTCGTTCAGCAACACCGTTCTGTTGAGGCGAATATGGAATAGTGTGTTCATGATGAATTCCACTGTCAGCACAGTAACTCACAAACTCTCGAGAAACATATTCGCCTCCATTGTCACTACGAAGCTTCTTAAGGCGACGACCAGTTTGAAGTTCCGCAGCCTTGTGGAATTGTTTGAAAACAGATAAGGCTTCAGATTTTTGTCTAAGTAGAAATACAGTCGTATACCTTGGGAAATCATCAATGAAAGTAATGAAGTAGTGATATTGTGATCTCGAAGAAGGTAGAGGTCCACATATATCAGTATGAACAAGATCCAATATGTCATGAGAATGAGTTGTATTTGAAAGAGGAAAGGGTTTGCGATTGTGTTTTCCAAGAGCACAAAATTCACAAATTCCCATATGAGGATGGGCTTTAAGATCCATGCCATGAACAAGATCACGACGTTGAAGATCAAGGAGTTTTGAGAAATCAGCATGAACAAAACGGTGATGCCATACTTTGCAATCATGATCACCTGGAGCAGTGACAACATTTGCTACAGCATCGTTGAGAGAGAGTTCAAACAAATTACCATTTCGAGGAGCAGTGGCTATAGTCTGTCCATCTTTCTCAATTCGGCATTTGGTATGATCAAATCCAACAAACAGACCAAGATCAACAAGTCTAGCAACTGAAAGAAGATTACGTTGAAGATCTGGTACATGTAATACTCCTCGCAAAATTCGAGTGGAAGAAGATAAGGTACCAAGATATAAGTCTCCAATACCCTTTACTTGACAAGTAGTATCATCGGCAACATAAACAACATGTTGATCTGGCAGTGGATGATAGTTATGAAGCCACTTAGACTGATATGTCATATTTCCTGTAGCACCAGAATCGACAATAAAAAGTGATCCATCGCGTACATGAAGTATTCTGTCTGGAGCAACTGAACATAGGACGTAGCTTGTTTCTGGTACAATGTTGTTTTGATGTTCAATAGCATATGCTCTATTCCAATCTGTGTCGAATCGACGCTTATAGCACATATGAGTGGGATGATCAGATCGTCCACAATATTCACAAGAAGAAGAAGAAGAGTCTCTAGATAAACGTGGTTGTTTTGTGGTAATATTGTGTTCTTCATCATATTGACGTGCCCAACAATCATCTTCAGTATGGCCATTTCTGTTGCAGTAAGAACATTGCTTATTAGGAAATTTGAGACGAGAGAAAATATTACCGCGACGGCCACCTTTGCGGTTTCCTCGTTGAAATGGACGCCTTTGAGCATAAAAAGCCTGTTCCATCTGTTGTGACTCAGTCTCCTCGTGTGAAATCATAGCTGTTTCATGACTAGCATTACGATGTTCTTGACGTTGAGAGTATTCAATTAAAGACATGCAGGCTTGGTCGAAATCAAGACCATCTTTATTAGAGAGAATAGTAACAATGTTATCATAAGAAGAGTCCTTCACCGTATCAAGGAGAAGTGTAATCAGTTGCTTTTGTGGAACAGGATCACCGGCAGCAGCAAGTTGATTAATAATAGATTTGAAAGATTCAATATGTCCCGTCATGGCAGTACCAACTTCATATTGTAACTTGTTAAGCAACCCTCTCAAATAAAGTATTTCTATGACAGATTTCTTCTGAAAGTTTGCAATAAGGTACTTCCATACGTCGTGGGGAGTAGGCAGTTCGTACATATCAAGAAAAAGGGAATTAGTAAGAGCAGAAAGATTATACCGACGAGCTGCTTTATCACGTCGTTGCCAATCCGTATAGGCAACATTCCAATCTTCAAATATAGGTCCTTCAGTGATAAGCACGTTATCATTATTCGTATCAACAAGCTGAGACGGACAAACACGATTTCCAAGAACAACATCGGAGAGTTCATCGCCTTCAAGAATTAACAACATCTTTGCTTTCCAACCTGGAAAACCTTGACCTTGGAAAGGAGGAACAGAACGCTGGCCAGAAGGAAAGCCGTTGACGAGAATATTCATAGCCATATCTTGTTGCGAGAAGACGTATAAGATAAGATCACAGAATTTGCACACCATATATGGTGAAGGCCGCAATTGAGAATGAGAGAGATATGAGGACTGCGTTCTGTCAACGATAAACGTAAGAAGGATGCTCAAGAAACTTCCAAAAATGTAAGAGACGTCACCCAAAAACGGCAGGGTAAAGGAGACGTTAATAATAAAAGAGTCCTCAAAATAGAGTGGCGTGAGACGCAAGATTGACGGCCACAATATGAATAGCAAAAAGCTAAATCTTCTCGAAAAAGTTAACGCCAAAATAAGAAAAATGATCGCGGACGCTTCACGAAGAAGTAGGACGAAGAAAGCTGCGTCAAGCTCAATTGCAGTAAAAACATCATAACTTTCTGCTGCGAACTCCGATTGACGCAAACCTAGAACTCAAATCGAAGAGCTTGAGGAGACGAACAAGTTTTGGATGAAAAGTGCCATTGCGCTTTTCCCGTTTCTCCAAATTTTGAGCAGAACAGCAAGAAAAATTGAGATGAAGTTCAGGGTGTCATGAACAAGAAAATGTAATCAACGATTAGATTGATTAGCAATAAACGTCACACAAAACACTAATCATATTCTTCTTAACACAAAACAACCACAATTAACAAGAATCATTGCTCAAAAATAAAATTTGTAGTAATTTTTGAATCTTACATGCAAATCGCATACACATACTGGTTTGTCACTATGAATTGAATCGGCGCATGATCGTTACTGCTCTGATACCATGTTGAGATGTAGAGAGAAAGAGAGAGACGAGACAAGAGACACACCATATACGCTCCCAAAGACTGATTCATATTGAGGACAAGATACAAATATATAGGTGAGACCAAGTTGAGTAGAGTGAGCCATATATAGCTCCAACACATCCTCCTCAAGTGGCTTCTCTTCATGAGATGATACCTTAACCTTCTTGCTTCTTTCCTCATATGCTTTGCGACGTACATTTTGTTGCATAAGAGTGCGATCCTCATATACATTACAACCCGTTCCTTTGAGGTAGATCCAACCATTGTCAAGGATGATCTTTCTCTTTACCTCATCAGCCATGGTACATACAATAGGTCTTTCTCCCGAGCGAGGGACTCCTTGTTTTCCAACTCGATGTGCACCATAAGCCATGATTCCTGACATGCCAAAGTGTGTAGCAAAAAACTCTTCAATAGCAACTGCAAGAGATTGGGGTGTTTCCATGCTTTCCTCCTTGATTCCACGAATGACGATGTTCTTTGAGCGTTTTTGTCGTTCGTGAAATTCTTGAGTGTCCACATTCTCTACATTCTTTGCTTGGACAACGGCTTGCGTGATAGGAGATGTAGAAACCACATTATCCTTACATATATCAGCCCATGATTTGGATGCATTTCTCATCTCACATACATCATGTCGTATTGTATCTATTGTTTCCTCTTTCAATACATGATCACTCTCAACTTTGCTCAAGCGCTCTTTCAATACATTCATGTCAATAAGAGAGCGTTTACATTCTTGAACTTCAGTCTCAAGATGCATCAAGCGTGTTGTTTGCATTTCAAGAACCTTCTTGAGGTGCTCATTCTCCAGAACGAGAACTCTTAAAGTACCATTCTCCATTGCAAGTGCGCGCAACTCTTCACCTTGTTTGTTGACGGTTTCTTGTAACGAGATCAAGTAAGCCATGATCATTGCTTCCGTTGTTGTAGATGATGTGGTTGGATTAGCATCCAAATTCCTTGGAGATTTTGCATCATTCTACATGGCGAGTGTGGCTTTTCCACCCTTGCGAGTTTTGTCTGACATTGCCTTCAAGTCGGCAACAAAAACGCAAAGTTTTGACAGTTTTTTCAGTTCTGAGATGCTGTTACAGCAAAGCCTTCCATTACACAGAAAAATTCTGTCTTTACATCAATGCGTAGAGGGCTTCGTGCTCTTCGATTGAGGCTATAGATCACCTAAATCGGAGTTCGGATGAGCAAGTTATGGTCAAAAGAGTGAACTGCTGTCTACTAGGTCAAAAAACGGCTGAGAGAGAGAGAGAGAGAGAAAGAGAGAGAGAGAGAGAGAGAGAGAGAGAGAGAGAGAGAGAGAAAGAGAGAGAGAGAGCACAAGCATAAACAAAAAATGCACACACACATGCATAAACAAAGAATGCAGACACACATTGAGAGAGGAAAAGAGAGAGAGAGCATGCATAAACCAAAAACGCACACACACATACATAAACAAAGAATACACACACACATTTAGAGAGAAAAAGAGAGAGAGAGAGAGAGAGAGAGAGAGAGAGAGAGGGAGAAAGAGAAAGATATAAAAAAAAGAGAGATAGAGAGAGAGAGAGAGAGAGAGAAGAAGAAGAAGAAGAGAGTCTTAACATCGTAGGAAACTATCCGAAGAGACCTTAAAGATCTAGTCGACAGGAGTTGAACTCAAGATGTGTTATTCATGAGGGAAATGCCATAACCAATCTATCACACTTCGGTGATAGAAAAATTATACCATTTTTCTCCTTTTTTTATTGGCATGCACACACACACACACCCGAGAAGAAGAGAGTTTAATTTAACGTCGTCGGAAACTAATTAAAGAGACCTAAAGATCTAGCCGGTGAGGAGTTGAACTGAAAACTTGTTATTCAAGAGGGAAATGGCATAACCAATCTACCACACTGGGGTGATAGAAAGGTTATACCATTTTTCTCTTTTTATTGGCGCACACACACACGCACAAGAAGAAGAGAGTTTTAACGTCATAGGAAACTATCTCAAAAGACGTTAAAGATTAGGTTAGATGTAGACTTACGTTAAATTAGATTAAATTTAGGTTTATTTTTAGTTAGATTTACGTTTGATTAGATTTAGGTTTATTTACGTTAGATTTAGATTTACGTTATATTAGATTAGATTTAGGTTTATTTACGCTAGATTTAGATTTACGTTATATTAAATTAGATTTATGTTTATTTACGTTACTTACCTGTTATTGAAGAGGGAAATGGCATAACCAATCTACCACACTTGGGTGATAGAAAGGTTATATCATTTTCCTCTTTTTATCGTTTAAGATAAGGTTAGATTTAGGTTTACCTTAGATTAGATTTAGGTTTATTTAAGTTAGATTAGATTAGATTTAGGTTTATTTTGAGTACACCTAAGGATTATACTGCCTACGCGTTTGAGAGTGGCCGATGTCTCGGTCATTGCGTCGAAGATGCTTAGGAGTGACTCGAACACTGCATCGGGGTCACCTAGAGGCCTAGATGATGAGCATTCGTCGAATAGGGTTGCTATAGTTCACGGTGTTGTGCCGCTCCGCTTCCACGATGGAAAAAAGAGTAAAGAGAAGCAGAAAAAGTCTATTTGAAGATCACACATTTATTGAGCAGTGACCAAGGCTCGAGAACAAGCAAGGAGATCCAGAAAGTGTATGCTTTATGTGGTTATGAAGGCCTAACCATAGAGATTTTATGTTTCAAGAAAAAGTTTTACATGTGAAAGTGCTCTTAGGACATATAAGGCAACTTGAGTAGAGGAAGACATGTGGTCAGTGGTAAAAAGGAAAGTGTGTGAGAGACTTCACATCTCTGCATGAGGGAGGCCGAAAAAGTCCTATTCTGCAAAATTTCCATAAAACAGGTTTCTGGACAAAACGGGTGTTTTGAACATTTTTGCGTGTCACGCAAAGAGGCTAATTCTGCACCGATTAGGAGATATGCAAGTTTTCGTACTCTGTTGTATTAGCGGGGAGGAATCCATAAGCTTTGAGCACTCTAATCCTAATCCAAGCTTCCATAGCCCACTCTCATCCAATCTTCCATAGCCAATCTAATCAAAGACACCATAAGCCACTCTAATCCAAGCTTCCAAGCCACTCTAATCATGGAAGGAGTTTAAATAATGTAAGAAGTGGTACTGTTAATGATAATCAAGCTTCAGGATCTTGTTGAAGCTGTTAATTTCAAGCTTTGTCTACATTCATTGTATCTGCTGCAACTGTCTTCCACACACCTCTGACAACAAGAGGCCCCGCGCCTTCTCGGCTCACCTTTCGAACACAAATCCCTCGCCAACGGGAGGGACATGCCAAAGCGATACGCCTACCTCATCAATCATATGTCCGATGAGACCATTATGACCCCTGAGGGGAAGCAAGTGATGGGCCGCATACAACATTTGTGTAGATGTGAATGGGCCTCACATATACAAATACTTTAATGCAAGAGTTTCATACTAGCTTTGATGGGTAGCTTTGGAAATCCCATAATGGAAATCTCACTCTACATATAATGTGGAGAAGGTTTGAAGGGGAGAAAAATGTGGCTTTTTTGTTATTGCATACATATATATATACTAGACATAGAGAGAGAGAGAGAGAGAGAGAGAGAGGGAGAGGGAGATAGATATATATATATAGAGAGAGAGAGAGGGCTCAAGGATAATGCCCTTTGAAATGATGTACACAGTGCACACAATATCTTCTCTCTCTCTCTCTCTCTCTCTCTCTCTCTCTCTCTCTCAATTGTGTGGGGGAAGATGAAATCATTCAAAATACATGCTCTCCTTTTCACATCTACACAGCTAATAGCCCCATTGGTATGTCTTTTACCCTTCAATGGAGCGAATCACCACATGTTCAATTAGGTTAGATTTAAGATAAGATTTTTGGATTGAGTTTTTATATTAGAGTCTAACTTCGAGATTACGGTAAAAAAATTAGAGTTAGACGAACGGTGAAAAGATCTACTGTGAAAAGATGTTAAGATGCTGTGAAATGCTACAGCTAGAGAAGATGCAAAGGGGTTTTGTCCACTACATGCACTATCATGTAGACGTGGGTGTGTAGATTTCTTGTATCCATAAATATAGGCATTGACCAATAAAGACGAGATTATAACCCGGTGGTTGTGATCTCTGTGCACCTCTAGATCGAGGTGTGCGGGCATTGGACATGACTAGAGAATGTGAGGTAGTTTACAGTGTGAACAAAGAGAGAGAGAGAGAGAGAGAGAGAGAGAGAGAGAGAGAGATAGAGAGAGAGAAAAGACGAAGAATGCCAATAGAAGATAAATTTTGTTGTCCAAGTTATAAGATTTTTGCCCTCATTATGAGTAGTGACGAGGATGTGGGGCCACACAACCGAAACGAGGATGTGGGGCCATCAACGAGGATCTTATGTCCTTGTAATCAATGCAAGAATGTTGTGCGATAGACAAGATGCGTTTCATTGCAGCACGTTCGCAAATTTGGTGAGTTCTATCCATCTATTATAGATCAAGTTGTTGCCCATTTATAACTCGTCGGACTCTGACGTTGGCCAACAGGGAGCAATCGTACAACCCAATAGACTTGTTCGCAGGCGCTTTGTTCAAGCAGCATATGTGAGGCCACAATATGTAGCCTCTGAAAGCTCGAGGGATGATCATGCAGACCACATTTCCAACGAGGTAATGTTTGAGCCCGAGATTGATGAAATGATTGAGACGATCATGGATTCAGAAAGGCTTATCTATGATGATATGAAAAGTGAAGCCTATACGCATTGTATAATGGAGCATGTGTGTCTAGATTGAAAGCACTCCTGGTTCTTCTCAACATGCAGGAAAAGTTTGGATGGAGTGACACTAGCGTCACAACGCTTTTTCAAGTGATCTATTACAATTAGTTTACTTTAATAAAACTCTAAATGTATAATGATCTGATAGATTTTTACACAATTGTATCGTATTTTTATGTTGTGTAGATTGCTCAAAGAGCACATACTACCAGCTGATAATGTGATGCCAGATTCCCGAGAGGAAGCAAGAAAGATTTTGCAAAACTTGGGGATGCATTACAATTCGGTCCACGCTTGTCCTAATGAGTGCATTCTTTTCAGAGGTGAATACATAGACATGGAGAAGTGTCCGAAATGTGATTCCGAGAGATATCGAGTAGATCTCCACAGAACAAAAATTCCGCAAAAGGTTTTGCGACATTTTCCTTTGCTTCCTCGCATCAAGAATTTCTTCGAATGTAAGTCCATGGCCGCCTTAGCATCATGGCATGAGGAGAATAAATCTTCGGATGGTGTGCTACGGATTCCTGCAGATTGCGCAGCCTAGAAACATATAGATGGAACATGGTCGGATTTTTCCAGGGAAGCTCGAAATTTGCGCTTAGAACTAGCTATGGATGGCATAAATCCATTTGGTCAAAGATCAACATCTTACAGTGTATGGCCCGTTGTCATCGTCAACTACAACATTCCCCCGTGGTTGACTACGAAGAAGCGGCACCTATGGCTAAGCTTGATTGTGCCGGTGTGATATAAAGTGAAGAATATGGATGTGTATCCTCGTCCACTATTGGAAGAGCTACAACAATTGTGGATTGTCATAGAAGTGGTGGATATGAGCCGACACATAGGTTGACGGAATGCTTTGATCAGAGGCATTCTAATGTGGACCATGCATGACTATCCCGGACTAACAGAATGCTCAGGTGATCTATTTACACTTCTCACTCAGACACTGTAAATCTTGGTTTTTCTCAAGCTGATCCATTATCATGTGTATACATGTAGGGCTTCAAACAGGCGAATACAGAGCATGTGTCACATGTGGACCTAGACTGAATGCACGTAGGGTGCCCTCATTGAAGAAGAAAATCTACGAAGGTCATCAAGCGTATCTTCCAGAGAATCATGTGTTACGCGATGGCTTTTTGGGAAGAAAGCCACCTAGGATTTCTGCATAAACATGGTAATAGCGGAAGGAGATGTGTGATGATGGATTGCCCCCAGGGATGAAGAGACTATCTCTATGGTACGAGTTACCATACTACTACCCGAGCATTGTGAACAAGTAAGTATGTAAATAGTTAACATCCCATTTTAGAATTTATGTGCTTGAAAGCTCTCATGTAATTTATGTGGCTTTGGCAGGTGATATTTCATCCTACAAAGTCTGCATCAAATTGGTGGTACGTCATTGAGGTAGCCCCTTGTAGTGCATGGTCGTATGAAGGCTACCATGTGCCAATCATAGCGGCATCAATGGAGGAGATTGGAGAAGATGCTCAGTCAGAAGCCGTTGAGGTGGTGCTAGATGAACATCAAGCTGCTACTCTCTATGGGGTGCATGCAGAGGATCTACAAAATGAAACGGAGGACATCTGTTTAAACAAAGAGCTCTATATAGATATAGGAAGTTATGATGAGCTATGCGAGGATGAGAGAGAGATCTCTTAAAGCCATAAATATTGTATTTCTATAATTTTGCTACGTTTTGTAAAAACTTTGGCTCTCTAAGAACCTTCCATGTTGTATAACGCTCTTTTGATTTTGCGCTCACATCCTGGGCAATCCATGGCCACATGCCCCTCCACCACTTGGTTTTTTGACTGCAAGATTTGATTGCGTGCTCTCTCTCTCTCTCTCTCTCTCTCTCTCTCTCTCTCAATTGAAAATTTTGAGTTATTTACTTGCCTCTTCCATCACTCAAGCTGAATAGAAGAAGAACGTGTCATTGCGTCATTGTATTTAATGGTCTTTGCATCCACTCCAGGTATGTATGCTCTAGGTATGTTCTCACAAGCAGGGACGATGAGCACCTCCTCCTCCTCCTCCTCTCTCTCTCTCTCTCTCTATCTCTATCTATCTACTTGTCCATGTTCTACTCCATTCATTCAATATTAAGTTTAAATGTTTGTGTGTTTAATGCACGTATGGATGATGAGGAGTTTCTTTCTTCTTTGTCACCCCAACAGAGACAGTGGTAAGTGGAGCGTCATCGCTCTGGCGCACCATCGCGCATTCCTACTCCATCCGCATCTCCCTCTGTTTCGGAGCACTCAACGCACTTCGAAGCTTCGGTGTCAATGAGATGATCTTCACACTCGTCTAGGCGCCGCCGCTCTAGTAGTGGCGGTGGCGGTGGCGGTTGTTGTGGGGATGCCGCCACCGATGCTTCAACACCGCCTCATGTTCGACGAGGCTCTTTACCCTCCCCTTATTTTCCCATCCCGACACCATCCACGGCATCTCCATCGACACCAGGTTTTGTGCGGCTGACTGTCGTTCCCTATAGCTACACACCACTAGCTACTCCTCTGGGAGTCACTCCAGTGGACATTCCTTGCTTCGGGGCTCAGACTCCAGTGGAGACACCTGACGTCTGTACCACTGTTGACACGCCGCTAGAGACCCCTTTCAGGACACCCAAGTTCACGCTTCAGTGGCGAGAGGGCTTGCCTTACTCCGTCGACTTCAGCGGCGGTATCATCTTGGATGATGAAGGCAAGAAGGTGATTTCGCACATGCGCGGTCTTTGCTCTCAGGTGTATAGACACTACATACTAAACACCTAGAGTGAAGTAACAAATGATTTAAAAGACAGAGTCATCAGCATGCTTCATGAAGAGTTTCCCGTTCCAACACGGGATGACCGCTTCAATGAAGACCTGATGAAGGTTCAAATGCGCGAATACTGCAAGCACAAGTGTTCCGAAGTGCAAAAAGCAATCAAGTATGGGTGGAACAAACCAGATTGGCTAGCCAAAGTATATTGGAAGAATGCGAAGAAAGACGCGTGCGAGAATCTCGACAAGTGGAAGCAACAAAAGGAGGCAGCCAGAGCGCGAGTAGAAACAGGGAGCTCGCACCACTTGGGGAGCGGCGGGTGGGCATCATTTGAGGCCGATTTTGTAAGTGTTTTCGTATTTCTCTCTATGTTTGACAGTTTAGGGTTTATGGGTTTTTAAATTCTAACATAATGGATTCTTTGTATGTTTTGAAAGTGGACAGGACGTTATCCCACACCGTACGAGCGTGAGTACGCAGGCAGGAAGGGCTTAAACGGCCTTATTGACATTTTGAGTTCTCACGGCGGCATGGTTAGTATTAGGGTTTATTCTTTTCTATTTGTTGTAATGTTTTATAAACGTCGCTATATGTTTATACTTACAAAAAGCTCTTGCAGAATCCGATAGATACCCGCTTGGATGCTTTGAGACGTCTGATTAGACGACGTCAGTTTAGCCATAGCTAGATAGTATTAGTTTCTTTTTGCCATAGCTTACGTATCATGAGACGACTTTTATACGTCTTTTTGAAAACCATGTATATTTTTTAAATAATGACAATGGTTTGTAACTATTACATTTGCAAAGTTTAACAATCAAGTGATTTTTCCTATGTGTACAATTGTCATTGATTTACTTTCATCAATTCACACTTGTCAGTTTTGTATCTTTATTTTGCAAACAATATGTACTATGGATGATGGAGTTAATGGTTATATTGTCTTGTGGGTGACTATTTTGGGTCTATATCTACCTTTTCACTTTTTTTCAAAGGTGAATCAATTAATGAATCGAAACATTCAATATGGTTGATGGGTGGCAGGGCATTCAATGCCCTGCCACCAAAAAAATTTCCTCTTGGGCGTCTCTATATAAGGCTTTGCAGCATCACTACAAGTGTCGCTATAAGCGTCACTATAGATGGCTCTGCAGCGTCTCTATAATCGTCTCTATAATCATCGCTATAGGTGTTGCTATATAGCGATGTTTATAGCGATGCATATAGCGATTGTCATAGCGACGTCCCCGTATCGACGCTGGTAGTGACGCTCTTAGAGACGCCAGGGGTTATAAAAACCCAGTGTATTTCCGTCGCTAAAAGCGTCACAAGAGCACACAACCTCTTGTAGTGGTGATCTACACCATGTGACCGTGGGTCGACCATGTCTGATGCAATGATGCTTGTGATAGAGGTCCACAGAGAGAAAATAGTAGGGGAATAGAGAGATGGAGGGAAAAGGAGGGTGGAGGAATGGGGGTATGCTAGTCGTAGCTAGCTTATTTGAGAGACAAGAGATACAAGAGGTTGCCAAATGTGATTTGTCATTGGAGAAGATAAATCCGCCACTTATAGCGGTAGTGTCTCTAGCTTTGTCCAAGACTTCATTTACTGTGGCTTTGTGTCTCTCACTCATGCCCTGGATTTCAAATTTAGAGCAAAAAATATACAATGATATTGTGTTAACACACAAAAGAGAGATTATGAGGGGCGTAGGTGGAGTAAAAGATGATTACAAGGTTTGTGTTGCCGTTCAAAATTGATGAACATAGGCATGGCCCACCTAATTGTCGCTTCCAGAACTTGATGTTTAACTTGGACAAGCCTCCCTTGTGTTGTATCATTTATAGTGGTCGTAGTCGAGTGCCTTTGCAGTTGTCACAGTGGTGGTCACTTCATTGAATCCATTGGTGCGAAGCATGTATTTACAAGAGCATGTTCATGTGTTCAAATGATGGTGACTGTAGTTTGACTATTTTGAGCTTATGGGATGATTTGTGAGAGTATTGACAATTTTCAGCTAGGGAGAGCTTGGGAAAGACATGAGAGTGAGAGAGAAGAGTGTGTGTGTGTGTGTGTGTACATATACTCTATGTGTGCTGAAAATTGGCTGTTTTTAGGTTTGTGTGTGTGTGTGGAGGGAGATAAAGTTTTTTTTGTTGGTCAAAGAGAGAGAGAGAGAGAGAGAGAGAGAGAGAGAGAGAAAGAGAGAGAGAGAGAGAGAGAGAGAGAGAGAGAGAGAGAGAGAGGACAAAAAAGTGAAAATTTCAGCCAAGTGAGAGAGTGAGAGGGAGAGAGAAGACAAGGAGAGAGAGGGATCCATGGATGGAAGAGGACAAGGTGGAGAGAGGTGATATTGAGAAGGAGGCCCCATTTATTTGCTTTTGTAAGAGGTGGTGGCCATGGTTGTATAAACCTTTGAGTGCCCTTTTATTTTACTAATATAGTTATCAATTATTTTGAAAGTGGAGCCCTTTGAGGAGAAAATGAAAGAGGGAGAAAAATGATTACGAATGGCTCCATCGATACTTGGGGACAAAGGCTCCTTACCATGCAAGATTTGTTGCTTCGGTGAAAGCTTTTACTGAGGATTATGTTTATCTTGATCATCAAGTGGTCATCCACATGCCGTACACTTGAGAATTTTGGAGAAGGGGGGTTTTCCATAGAGAGAGATGGGTTGATTTCAAAGGGCGTCCCTCATTAAATGGTATGCTTAAAGTAGTGAGCAATAGTGTAGAGATCATGCCATTTACAAAGGGAAAAGGGCTCTATTTATAGATGAGGATAGGGATTATTAGGATTATCTCCTAATCAACATTTACATAGAAAACCATGTTTATGACATTTTTAATATGTTCTTAGGAGAGTGGGACTCTCTTGTCTCTTGAGTCACATGGATGTGGGCTCAAGAGGAATTGATAGCCGTTTTTTGGCTATCCATAATTTCCATAGTAAGCTACCTCACCTTACCAAAATCACCCAAACACTGTGGCTATCCCATCATGGCAACTTGTAATGATTTTAGTGATCTCTTTAGAGAGAGGTTCATTCCTAAGAATTTGATCCTTACCCTTGCAGTAGATGTTTTCATTGATAAGGCGGTATTTTGTTGCCTTGCACACAAGCCACTTCTTTTAGCCCTTTGTAAGATCTGGCCATCAACCATGCCCTTACCAAGATCAATGGATAGCCCTCCCCCTTAGCTGGCATCACAAAGATATCTACTTCTACCTCAGTGTTGAAAGGCTTTTACCTTCACAACACTTACCACACCCGCTGTTGGGGTTCAACAACACAAGGATTTCATTCTCACACATACTAGCACACACAAAGAAGAACCCCGGGGTGGTCACTTATCAAAATCTTCATATATCACGTGCGTTCAAGAGGTTATTAATAATACCTCAATATAAATACTATATTTACACTACGTGCCTATTTAAAAAACTCCCACCGCCCTCTGTATGTATATATTTTGATACATTTTGATCTTTAAATAATCCTCTCCGGTTAACTGACGTGATAGCATACACATTCTAAAAAGTGACTGCCCCGGGAGAAGAACGCCCAATTCATGATCAGAAATATTGTAGAAGTTGAACAAACATTTCAGACTTAACAAGAATAGGAATCAAACAAGATCATACATCAAAATTCTTCCTTCTTCTCAAACTTCATACATCTCCTTCCCTTTCTACATGCAACTACTTCTATCCCCAACAAGGTACAACTGCTCTAACTGACATGAACATCCGACTTAACAAGTCCGAATATCCGATCAACTAAAATCCGACTAAGAAAAATCTGATTCTGATCCGAGTTACAGTCAAAATTTGACAATCCAACTGGACATTACTTCAACTAAATAAGTACCCTGTCAACACATGGCACACCCCGATGGTGGATTTGTAGAAATCCGACTCGGATCCACATATCCCTTGATCAAAATATCATAACAAAATAAAGTCCAAAAACTACAAATACTGTTCAGCCTAAAAATACTAAATGCTGCATCACTTCTCCATAGTCTCAGAAACACTAACAACTTCAGCTTCAGGTATTGAAACTTCTACTGGGTCAGAAGTCTCCCCAGCTGGAACTGTAAATCCTATTAAAACATCTTCATCAATTTGAAATTCTTCCTCAGCATCTGGCTTCTGCTCCAATTCTCATTCCATGTTATGAACTGGTCTCTCTGAACACTCAGCCTGCTCTGCACCCTGTGACTAATCTTTAATGACTAACTTCTCCTTGTGCTTTACTTTAAGCTCTTGCACCTGCTTAATCCAAAACTCTCTCTCCTTTCCCAGTTGAGCTACCTCCACCTGAAAAATTTTTTCATGTGCACTAACAAAGCCTGTCTTCACCACTTCATATGGATGCTTCAAAACATTATTCAATCTAGCTCTCATGGATTGCCAGACTTTCTCCATGGTGTGCTTGAGCTGCTGCCTAAGGACCTGTACATATCCCTATGACATCAGCACTCTAGTAACATCTAAATCCTCATGAGACAACACTTGTTTCTCTATATCCAGCATAGGTTGAAGTCTTTTCTCAAGCACCAAATTCTGAACCTGCAATTCCACATTTGTGTTAGCCAACTGCTCTAACTCATTGCTGGCTTTACCTTCTAGAGTCATGGTCCACTCTTTGAACAGCCCTAAGGACAGTTTGACCTTGGACAATTCATCTTGATGTTTCCCCAAGACAGTCTGCATTTCCTCTTTATGTTGAATCTTCAAATTGTCCATCTGCATAGTCAAATTTTTTACCATATCAACGTGCTCCTGTAATAACACCTGAGCTGCCCCTGTTTTGGTCATTGCCTGCACTTGATTATCCACCTGTAATTGTTGTTTTCGAAGAAACTTCTTAACCTGTGCCAACATCTGCACAGCCATGTCAATATCATCAATGTCCAGCACTTCCTTAGCCTTAACATCAAAGCCAGGATCAAAATCTAACTGCCTTAAACATGTCATTATCCACTTTCCTTTTCTTTGAGAAAGTGAACAACTTTCCCAACTTAGTGGTTGTCTGCACTTTATCCTTAGGACTCATAATAGGCATATCCAAATCTGGCATAGAAGTAACCATATCTAAATTCTACATAGCCTTTGGAGCCTCCTCCTCTGAATATCCAGCTTTGACCAAGAACTTAAAATAAGGCATTTACTGCTTGTTCTCCAAAATATATGCTGGCAAGTCCAACTTCAAACCTGCAGTTTGATTTTCCTGCATATCCGACATTCTGCTCAGGTCACTAGTAAAATGCTGATCACCTGCATCCTTGATTGCACTAGGGGATTTGTAAGGAAAACTAAACATTTCTGCCAAAAATGCAGTATAGTACAGTTCTGGGCTCTCCTTTTGTCTGACATATACACCTCAGAGAAATCTTATCAAACAGTAAATTAGCCCAATTAACTTTTCCCCCCTGTTCTGCAAAGCACAATGGTCCATAATTTTCTTTGGACATGTAGTCAAACTTAATCAAAAAGCACAACCTTTTAAGGTACCACTTTAGCTACTCCCTTCTGATATAATGAACATTCCTAAGCATGTAATATTTTCTTCCACCTTCACTAGGACCAAACTCTTTTTTCAACAAAATTTCAGAACACTTAGGGATGGTGGTACTCCCTTTTGATGGAAACTGAAACACCAGAGCTACCAAATCAAGGGTAAGAGAGACAATACCGGAAATCATACCCTTTGTTTTCCTGATGATGTCAAGTTGAGCCTTGGCATAGTAGTTATTCCTCCAGTGATCCCATGGTAGCATAGCGAAGTCCTGCAATCGAAAATGCCGTGGTGGCTCGTCTTGCTCCAACTCGGGTTGCATGGTGCTACTTTGCTTCCTACGTACCATCGCTGCAGGTGAGCGTAGAGGTTGTGTGTACTTGAAAAAATCAAGCGTCCACATAAGGTAAGTATGAGAGCAACATAAGTGATTGATGGTGCCTTCAATTAGCGCACCCTCCACTAAGAATACCCCTTGCACAAGGGATTCACTTAAGGGAAAATCATCCCACAATTCAAAATACTTTTTCAAATTACCCTCCTTAAAAATTCTTATCTAGGAACATCCGAGTTGAAAAAATCTGACACAAGAAACTCAGATCCAAGAAAATCCGATCTAGCAGACACATCCGATGTGAGAAATTCCGATTGCAGATGCTGCACTCAACCAACTATGAAACCTTACACTCTAACCCTTGTAACCTATTGGTGCACCACTCTGGATGACATAGTGACAATCAACATTTTTCAGAAGCATATTCTTTGGAAAAATTTGAGAAGTCCCATACCATTTATCTACACTATAGTCTGAAAACTATTCAGGTAGAATCAATCCTGCTAAAGGCCAATCCAAATGAGGTGGTTTCCCTTGAAATGTTTTCAGTCTGAACCCATTAGCAGGGTTTCAACTCTTGTGCCAAAAACATCAACAGCTATAAATGTTCCCTAGCCCATGTCTTGAACAATTTTATAAGGACCAATATATCTCAAAGTGAGCTTGCCTGGATGTGGTCCCAATCTGGAGTTATACAACATAACCCAGTCCCCCACCTGAAAAGCTTTAAACTTAACATTCATGCTTACCCAAGCCTTTCTCCTTCTTTGAATCACCTTAGAGATATATGAACTAACCAATCTGTCTTCTTCCAACTGCATCAAATACTTGCTCCTATACTTGACTGACAACTTAGGGCTCATTTTATCAGCACTGATTCGAAGACTCGCAACTACAAATTCCATAGGAACCATAGCTTCCAACCCATTAACCAATTTAAAAGGAGTCATTCTTGTTGTAACCTTGAAAGCTGTCCTAAAAGACCATAGTGCTAAATCAAGCTTCTGATCTCAATCCTTCTTATTGTCCTGAACAATTTTCTTCAAGATCCTCACAGGGTCTTGTTTGTACTTTCAGCCTGTCCATTATCTTGAGGATGATAAGTTGTGGACTTCTTGTGCATTATTATATGAGTTTTGGTTAACTCAGCAATCACCTCATTTAGAAAATGGTTGCCTCTATCGCTGACTAGCTTCACACGACATCCAAACGAGTCATAATAATGTGATAGAGAAACCTAGAAACACTGTCAGGTTTATTGTCTTTCAGAGCCACTGCTTCAACCCACTGGTGCAATAATCAATATCTACCAAGATGTACCTACATCCCCTACTGGTGGTAGGCTTCACAGGTCCCACAAAGTCCATACCCCACTTTTGAAAAGGTTCCAGAGGTAAAATAGGATGATCTGTCATTCTATCTCTGGTATCTGGTTGACCTAACTTTTGACAAATCACACAGCTTTAAGCATACTCATGAGCATCTTTTAACACAATGGGACACCATAATCTAGCTTGCAAAACTTTTTTGCTTGTAATGTCACCAGAAAAATGTTCTCTAGCTGTTCTTGAATGAGCTTCCTGTAAAACAGTTCTTTGTTCAAATTTTGGAATGCACCGTTGGATTACCTGATCAATCCCTTTTCTATAAAATGCTCCTGCTATTACCAAAAATGGTCGACTCTTTAAAGCAAACTTCCTTCTCTAATCTCCTGAAAATCCGATTGGCATTGTACCACTATAAAAAATATGAGCATTTGATCATACCATGATTCAGAAAATGGATTCTGAACTTCAAACAGATCAGCATCTGGTAAATCATCAGAAACTCCTATTGGTTCCTCTCCTATATCAATTATACTTAAATAATCAGCTATGGCATGCTCTTTTCTAGGAGTGTGAACAATTACAAAATCAAACTCTTGTAGCAACAACATCCATCTTGCCAATATGCATGTTAACAATGGCTTCTTAATCAAGTAAAGCAATGTCTGATGGTCCACATGAAAAATAACTCTGTTGCTCAACAAGTAATGCCTAAATTTATTTAAAGCATAGACCATACCAAGAGCTTCCTTTTATATTACAGCATAGTTCCTCTCAGCTTATGTTAACACCCTGCTAGCATAATAAACAGGTCGGAACCATCCCCTAACGTTTTCTTGCATAAGGACAACAGCACTGTGGCCATATCCGATGCATCAACAAAAACATGAAAAGGTAATGACCAATTTGGAGGTTGTAATATTGGTGCTATAGAAAGCATCTTCTTTAACATCTGGAATGAATTCTCTTGCGGTTCAGCCCACACAAAAGGTACATTCTTCTTTGTTAAATGATTGAGAGGCATACAAACATTGGCTAAATATCTGACATATCTAGCATTCGATTTCACTTGACCAACAAAGTTGCTAACTTCCTTAACATTCTCTGGAGCTTTTGTTGCTTTGATCACTTCAATCTTCTTCTCATCAATAGACATCCCTTCATAAGAAACCACATGACTTAAAAGTACTCCACTCCAAACAAGAATAACACTCTTGAAAGAACATTACTTCAACTAAATAATTACCCTGTCAACACCCGCACATTTTACTTTTGCGTTGTTTGCCATATTTGCCTTGCATGGAGAAGGCCGATCAACCTTGAGCCCTAGCCGAAGCATCATAGCTTCACTAATCACACAGATTTGTGTGCCACCAACAATGTAGGTGTTTTCAACCCTCTTACCTTTATGTTGACATCAACAACTAGAAGGATGTCATCCACGTTGCAATCCAAATTTGCTCCGGCTACCTTTCTTTGGAGCGCCTTGTACTTACCATTTTAGACCATTATCGCCTTACCTTTGGTGCGAGATCTAGCAGTTGCTGTCATGTAACATTTGGTCCTTTCTCTGCCACATCCAATGTTAGATCATAGGGCCTAGATCTCTCCCCTAACTGAAAGTAAATGATGCATAAATTCCATGTGGCCTTGATGACGTCTCTCCCTTCATGCTTCTCTCATCATTAGCTTGTGCATTTTTCTCCCTCCTAGCTCTATTTACAGTCATGGTTTCAAATGGTTCTACAAAGGTTACCTTCTCCTCACCCTTGTCTTTATCCTTCACTCTGAGTGGATCCAGCTCTATCTCTAGGGGGTGACAGTTGTTTTCTCCTACCTCCTCTATTATAGGCTTGTCGCGGTTGGGGGCAGTAATACATGCCGCGACCATCTTCTCCACAATTGTAGAAGTGATACTCCCTATTTTGTCATCGTGCTCTTCCTGGGTCTTAATCTCTCTCTTGATTCCTTCCTTGATGTGTCAAGTGGACAGAAAAATTCTAAAGTTGATCAATAATGTGGGTCAACATATCTTGTTGGTCAGTTCTTACCCCAGGAGCCAGTGGTGGTGGAGTGGTGGTTGTCATAGTTGGTAGTTGACCCAATGTTCCTACTTCTTTTGACTCGGTTTCCTTGGCTTTCATCGGCAGCTTCCTGTCCTTAAGGCAAGAAATCTCCACGGCTAACTCATATGTAGTCGGAAATCTACCCTTCACCTTCTCCTTGAGCAGTAGCCACAAGCCATGTGTGAACCGGTCCTTTTTTAGGAAATCGGGTGTAGCTTCTCCTCTTGCTAGTGACTCAACCCACCACTCCCACAAATCCACAAATTTGGACTCATAGATGAAATACTCTAAAAGAATCTCCTGTTTCAAGTCTCTCAACTTGTTCCACAGCTTCTCTAAAGTGATACGTTCCCCAAAGTGCCTCTTAAAAAGCAGTTTTTAGGAGCTCCCAGTTATCCTTAGTTGCTTGTGGGAGTTCATTGTACCATGACCTAGCCTCTAGCTTCATTAGATGCTTAAATATTCTAACCCTTGACTCATCTATGACTTTGTTGCTTACTATACATGCTACTTCAAAGTCATCTAAGAAATTTGTTAACAAATCTTCCCCCGTATTTCCTTTAAATGTTGGAAATGCTACACTTTCCATGATTACTAAGAGAGAGAGAGCTAGAAAGATACACTTCTTAGATTACAACCAAAAGATTTTTAGTTTTTACAAGGAGGCGTGTGTACCCTTTCTATATATTAAAATCTCAAATGGTACATTGCCTTGTACCAAAGGTAGAACAATGGCTGATCTGATGCCAGAACCTCAAAGAAGCACCCCCCCCCCCCCCCCCCCCCCCCCCCCCCCCCCCGCATAGTGTCGATGACGTGTTGGTAGTGAGCCTTCCAATCCAGTATTACCTTGATTGAACGTAGTCATATCGGAATGTGTGATCTACCTTGAGGTCGGTTGCACTGACTCATGTGAAGCTTAGAGGAACTTAGTTGTTGTCCAAACTTGTGGGAGAGAGTGGTGTCCTATCCTGAAACAGACTTAGTAGATCCCTAGTCTCTCTAGTGAGAGTGTGAGCATGTGCTTCCATTATCTGTGCTGCAGCATCAGGTGAGACTTGGAAACTGACTATGATAATTACCCGGTGACTTGAGTTACCCGATTCTTGAAGTAGAATAGTGTTGACTCTCTACTATGTTGAGCTCTCTGCATCCTATTGTTGTGGGTTGGTCGTAGGTTTTGGACATGGTCTTGTCCTCCTCCTTCTTCTCCTTGGCACCTGGGCTATGTATATCCACTAAGTTTGACGTGCTAGTTGTCTTTCCCACTACAAATCTATCACCGTTACTCCTAGAAATTGAGCCTCAATGGAAATGCGAAGTTCGTCTAGTTGTTCTTGGAGCTCTTCTTCTTCTGTCGTCCAGTTACCAAACCCTGTTAACATTCATCCATCCACAAAAGGTTAGGGCTTTTAGTCTTGTAAACTGAAGGGTTTCACAAAAGGATCCTTCGTGGGGACGCCAAGAAAATGATTTTCGAAAATGATGTGCTAGGTGGGGTGGCCCTCTACACCACACATGGCCTAAATTCCTCAAGCATCATTTCAAATGAGGGGCTATCCTATAACTGTAAGGGGCACCACCTAGCATAACTGTGGCTAGGACGTAGACATAGATGACCTAGGGTGGCAAGAGTGAGATGCCATCTAGGTAGACAACATGAGACAATGAGATAGCAATGTTCAGATAGAGAGAATGCCTAGTCAACAATTTGGAGTGTGTGCTAAAGAAAGGTATGTGATAAAGGTCAGAATGGAGCATGACAGAGTGGTGATGGTGCACTTGAGGAAGCACAAGCAAAGTGATATACAAGGGGAAGAATCATCCCACGGATATGGGAAGAACAAAGCTAAGGATAAGAGAGAGTGAACTCAAATATCATGATAGAATTGCACACTTTTATTGATGATGATGATACTTACAAACGGTGATCTTGGCTGCTACCAACCTTGCTACTGACACTGGGGATACATGATGGAATGTGAGCGCCCTATAGTGCATGGCAAACTTTGGAGTTAGTGGTGTTAGTGTTAGGAAATATGACATAGCTAAGTAGATAATTGAGTAGACTACTTAATGGAGAGATAATTTTCACACAAGATATTATAGAGTAGAGAGAGAGAGAGAGGTAGTACACACGATATACGTGGTTCACCCAATGTGGGCTACGTCCATGGGAAAATAGCCACTCAATGGCTTTAGTACTTCAAAACAAGAAGTAGGTTACAAAGGGATTATACCCTTTTGGAGCTCATGCCTTGCTTCACTCTCACCACCTCACACCCACCTTGTTGCATCAACTTCACACTGTGAAATGTGTGTAGAAATAACCTCCTTTTATAGGCCAAAAGGGATGCCCTCTCTCATGAGAGGCAGCCATGTGTACTGCCCTTATGTAGATAAGTCCAAATCGGACCCTCCAATCTGCCCTTGTGTGGCCACCCTTGAGAAGACAAGTCCGCTTTTTGAATTCAGCCACCGGCCATCGGCCATTGACTTCTAACCACCGACCGCCGGCCAACCGACCGGTCGTTTTCCGATTACTTTCCGATCGCCATCCGGCCATATTATTCCGGCGAAAGGAATATTTCAGTGAGTGATTTTATTTTCTAGTGAGTTATTTTTCTTCAAGCACGATGGCTTCTCCTCATAATGGGGGCCTTATAAATGTGCGTTTTTAACACAAAAAATTATAAGGGGTAAATCAGGCTCCATACTTAACAATCTCCCATTTGGAGACTGATCTACAAACCAAATTTGTGACTGCTTTCCATCCTGGATTCTTATCCTTGAATGCTGATTGAAGATGAGCAAAAGCTCTACTTCTCCTTGTTGACCACCTTTGTAAACATGTCTGCAAGATTTTCACTTGTATGCACCTTTCCCAGCTTTAGTTGTCCCTCTTCCAAAAGAGTGTGTATGGAGTGATATCTCACCTCAATGTGCTTTGTCCTTGAATGAAAGGCTGAGTTCTTTGCAAGATGGATAGCTCTTTGGCTATCATTGGACAAGACACAATTGTCTTGTTTGAATCCAAGCTCTTCTAAGAATCTATGAAGCCACAGAATCTCTTTTCTTGCCTCCGTCATTGCTACATACTCGGCTTGCATGGTTGGAAGTGAGACCACTTTCTATAGCTTTGAAGCCCAGCTTACTGTTGTTCCTCCAACCCTGAATACATAGCCAGTAGTGCTCCTTCAAGTATCTTTGTCACCTGCCATATCTACATCAGCATACCCTTCTAGTTCTCCAAAATACAAAGCATTTGTTGTAGTCCCTTTTAGATACCTAAGTATCCACTTCACAGCTTTCCAATGCTCTTTACCTGGGTCGTCCATGAACCTACTTACAACTCCCACTGCATCTGCAATGTCTGGCCTTGTCCAGACCATAGCATAAATAAGAGACCCATTAGGAAATTTTGAGGTCATTTGGAGGGCCTTCTAAGAAAAATAGAATTTTGAATTTCTCTCTCTAGAAAATAGGTGTGGTAAAAGCAAATGTAAAGTTGGAATAACCATTCGAAAAGTGTACTTACAAGTAGATTATTGCCACAGTGTCATAACACCCATGATGATTGAAGAATAAATCAATTTGAGTTGCATTTATTGAACGTCCTAGAATTGGACGGAGTTTCCTGTACATGGAATGTATGAGTAAAGGAAATATCCTTCCAAACCTGCTCTCTCCTTACTCTCGCACTGTTCGTGTGCTGCCCTTAAAGAAATCCTCCCTTTCTTGCCCTATTGCACACATGGCTTCTTCTTCCACCCTGACAAATGTCCTCCTTAAGAGACCCTTCTATCATCTACACATTGACCTGGATCCCCATTATACGCCACTGTGTAAGCAAGGCAAAACTAACATCAAAGTGACACTGATCATGACAGAGAGACTCAGAGCAGAGGGAGTAAAACACTTAGATATTTGGACAAAAGGCTCACTCTATCCATTGAATCCCATGACAAATGCTTTCCCAGTATTTTCAAATCCCACTAACTTATTGAGCTTTGCAGGTAATGGAGAGAATGGATTGCTTAGCTACTGTAAAGCTCTAAACAACAAATCAGAAAGTTGTAAAGACATGGTGAAGCACCAAGAAAATGAGATTCAAAGACTTTCAAACTTGCATCATGAGGACCAAAAGACTATAATGCAGTGCACACAAGAATCACATGTCTTGCGAACAAAGGTACGGTCATTACAAAACAAAGAGACAATGTTAGGCACTCGTGTGCGAAAGAAGAAACTACAAAATCTTGATCTCAGCAAGTTTAAACAGAACCTTCAGCTTCTATTGAAAAAATCCTTCAAGACAACATGGACTGACACTCAAATCACTCATTACATGGTAAATTCAAAGCGCCTCATAGAGTCTTAGTACTAAGTGTGTGTTTAAATTTCTAAATAAATTTCTTCTTTTGCAGCACATTATTTTTAATCATTTGCTATACTTCATCCAAAAGTATGGGAATCCAGGTATATGGAACACCCAGGTCCTGGAGAAGTCTCATTACATGGCTAGAAATGCCTACTTCAGACACACACAACATGGAGGCTCTTGAAATAAGGAAAATAGTCTAAAGGAGTTATTTCAGTGGTTTTATCACAAAACCATTCATTGCATGCAACAAAAGAAAGTATTGGCCTCTTCAGCAACCGTACAAGCAATCAGACATTTGCAAATTCAAAAAAGAAAGTGAGTAGACGCATTCAATAACTCAAGTGCTCTTGAAAGTCAAATCAGGTGGAGAGAGACAATGCAATATGCCAATCATCGATGGAACAAGAGAGTTAGAGTTTAGATGATCGATGTACCCCAAATTCCTGTAGAATTAAATTCAATATGTACCACAACTATTTCAACATTTTGATGATTTGCAAATATCATTTGGAACCTTGCCCTTGTATCTAATCATTAAATGTTTGACATACTCTAAGTTCAGTAGGGTTTTCTTTCCCTAAAGATAATGCCATTGCTGTGTATGTGTAGTAATATGCTGCACGGCCCCTAGTATATCCTAGCGAGTAACCAAAACATTCTCTCCCAAAAACCTTGTCAATGAGGATTACTTTGTCAACATTTTGTGGCAGCATTGGACCACTTAAGAAGCGAGATAATGTCTTGAAAGCATAGCTTGCAGTATTCCCTTCTTGTGACATTCCGTTGTGGAAGATTAGGATGGGTGCTTCGCATAAAGTAGGAAGCTGCATCCCTACCACGGAACTATCTTCTTCGACGACGAAGAAAGTCGTCCTTTTTAGCAATCCATGACTGTAAACAAAAGAAGTGTGTTAGAACCTAGACACACCCCACGACAACTAACTACTCGAAAGATTATTATTTTTGTAATTATTCATTTATTGAGGAAACCTGATTTTTCACCTTGTAAATATTCAGACTTACAGAAGTTTCTAGATTGTATCCCAGTTTTGATAGTTAGATAGAGTAGATGGTTGATTTGGAACTTTAGGGTTTGAGAATTGTAAGGTATATATACCACTTTTTGACCTTAATGAAGGACCCTTTTGTCATTTTTAAAAAACAAGTTTTGAAGTCTATGAGTGAGCGTATTGTGTACGTGAGAGAGTGTGAGCTTCATCTTGACGTTACGTGTGCACCGGTGGTCGGAATTGAGTGCGGAGAAGTGCAACGTGTTGCCCCCGACGAGATCTACGCGCCGATACCTACATTGTGCGCGTACGGTCCGGATTTGCGAGCTCCTTTTACGAGCTTCATCTGGTGATTTGGTGAGCATACGTTGTCCGATTTTGCATTGCAGCATATCCAAGAGTTCACATTGAGTAGTACTACACATTAGGCACTTTAGATTTTGGAAACTAAGACCTGCAAATTTCGGCCAGACATCCTACATGATTTTTCACTGGGTGTTTTGGGTTTGGGTTTTGGTTCATAGACCTTAGGGGGGGCGACCTATTGGTATTAGTAGGGTCTCCTTCAAGTTCTATGGTGTTTCGAGATTGTTTGATGGGTGTTCCGCTCTAGAAAGCGTTGTAGGAAGTTTCCTCTTATGCACTCTTGAAGGCTGTGACTTAGAAAATTGGTAGAGACCTCTGTAGGAATTAGTTAGGAGTCGGTCGAGTGTAGGTTGACACCTTATGCTTGCTTCCACACGCCTGCGGGTCGAGCTTTTTCCTTAGCTAACATTATATGTTATGTGAGTTCTCGTTGTGCTGACGTCCGTCGTGGCGTATCCGTCCAACATTGGCGCTGCTGAAGGGAAAGAAAATCTTAGGTAGGTGACCGAAACTAATCCTTGAGGATAGGGATTTTTGGCTTGCCAAGAGTCTTGTCTTACATTTAGATAGGATCAGAGGGTGGAGGACTCTCTAGGTCTTAGAGGGAGTCTTGGAAGCGTGTGTCTGGCCTAGATCCTTCGACTTAGGTAGATTAGCTAGGTAGACCAAAGTAGGTTTAGGTATTAGTCGGGTTCTTGAGTAGGAGTTGGAGTGGTAGAAGCAGTAAGAGGAGAGCTTGAGAGTCCAAAGAAGCCAGAAAGCAACCAAAACACCATTATCACCATTTCGCATGATAAGTAGGAGTAGAGTAAGTAGGACATCATGATTTAGGATCTAGAGCACTTCATGCATGTATACTTGCTTGGTAAATTCATCACAAGTTTGTAAAAGACGCAAAAGTGTGTTTGAAAGCCTAAGAGAAGTCCAAAAGTTATTGTGAGTGTTTTTGATAGAGCTATAGAGCATCAAGAGGATTTCTGTCAGGAAAATATTTGATTTCAAGCCAGGAGACATCCTACATGTAGGATGTCTATAGGCTAATCTGGTGGGAATTTTGGGATTTTGAGTTGACCAGTGTGTTCAGAAGTTGGGGTTTACCCTAATTTCAACTGGAAAGTGGAAATTTGACCATATCTTGACAGGATAAGCCCAGATAGACTAAAATTGCTAGACATCCTACCCAAATTGTGCCAAAACATTATTTTGAGACCAAAACCATAAGATGGATGCATGAGCATGTCTTGCATGATATATTGAGTGACTTAAAGGGGTTTCATCTCATTTGGGTGAGAAAATTGGGTTCAAAGCAGACTTCAGCACTTTTGACTGAAAAAGGCAAGAGCAGCTAAAATTGGGGACTTTTGAAATCCAAACCAAAATCTAAGCATTCCATTGGGTTACTGACATCAAGAGGAAACTGTGGGTCAAGTCTGGGGTCAAACAGGCCAAAAAGACATCCTACGCATAGGATGTCTTCTCTGTGATTTTGGACTCCAAACCAAATTTTGAGTATACCAAAGTGATCAGCAACCCAAGGGGAGCCTGTGTTTTGAATTTGAAGCCATTCTAATGAAAAATACATCCTACGCGTAGGATGTCTAGAGCAAGAAATTGAAGCCAGACACTGACTGGGGGCATAGCAAGGTGTTGTATAGCCTAAGGCAAGCCTCCTGGTCAATTTTGGTCCAAATTGGAGTTGATTAGACTGATCAACATCAGCAAGAGGCTGCCAGAACAGATTTCTGACCCATTGACCAGCTTGTAGGTGTCCAAATCAAAAAGTAAAAATCAGCTGTAGACTCAGCACATCAAGGGGAATCCATAGTGCAAAAATCCAGGCAAAACAAAGCAGGAGACATCCTACGCGTAGGATATCTATTGGGGCCTACTGAAGAGAAAATTTAATTGGTCTTAGATAGTGAGATTCCATTTGGCTTAAAGGGTTCCAGAACTTCTTTCAGAAGTGAATTTGGACCTTGTTTTTCCATTTGACGGTGCAAAGGCTGAATTCATACTCTTTCACGTAAATTGACCAACATTCGAGGGAAGTACAGTTCCAGAATAGCAGACCTAATCTAGAACATCAGCATTGTATAAAATATAGTAGTGGTTGAGATTAACTCTCCAGTTATACCAATCATTACTAAGATAACCTCTAGCAGATAAATGCTTTGATTCGATTGTCGAAATTAAACGCTTGTGTACAGGTATATTCAGCAGCAAAGCAAGAAGTTGTGCAGAGACTGATCCTTTGCCAGGTGAGTGGTTGGATTTGTGATAAATTGCATTGATAAGTTTGATGAATTTAAGATCGGGAAGATACATTGTTAGAGACCAGAAGGTGGCATGTGACGAAGGTAGCTTAGTGTCCATCGAGGAGAGTGTAACTCAGGCAAAGCTAGATCTGCTAGCACCAATTATTGAGAAAGGTAGTGATACTAACACTTCGTCATACAAATCTTTCTTCATGATGGGTAGTCAACAGCCATGAGGTTTCACCTATGACGGACCAATGCCAGGAGGAAGCACCTCCCTAAATCCGTTGAATGATTCCAAGCTCACTGTGATCTTCTTAGAGGGAACAAACTCGAGGGGAGCCCTAGTTTATTCTGACTATCGAGGACGCAAGTGCATTTGTATCGAAGAGAGGCCGACGTAGAGATTGGAGATAATCTGAGTCTATGATGATGGAGATAGATTCCGAAACGAAAAGGTGAACCACTATCTGATAGTCAGTAACCCTGAAGATTACAACAGATATGGAGATAATGTGGCAAAAGGGAAAATGGTTTCGGAAGCTCAAGAACCGCCACCAAACATTGATCGGCCCGGAGATATTTTTATGTATGACAAGAAAACAACCAGGGTTCCAACTTATAATGAGAACGTGGGAATCTAAAAGCATCAAAGCGAGGGTATAGTCGCTTACTTTCATAGCAAAGAACCATACTTAAACGAATTGAGCAAAGACAAGGTTCTTTACTTATTCTCTTATGAAACTGCTATGGGGAAGGGTATAGTTTTTGTTGATAGATACAGGCGAGAATACCAACGTATTCTCCTAGAGGAGGTAGAAAGGGCAACAGGTACAGGAGCATCAGCATATACCCCTGAGGAAGTGCCAAGAGCCACCTACACCCCAAGCAAGTCAACGAATCCTTTTTCAGAAGATTATAACGCCACCTCACATTCCACCCGATTGCAGGCATTCAACAACCAAAACCAACCAGCAAACCAGCCATCATTGCAAGCCTGGCTTTGACAGAGTGCAACAATGGAAGAAGACCGAAGCCGAGATGGTTATCAAGCCGCACGAGGGCTAAGGGATTTTCAAGAACCGCCACTCTATTCCAGGTATCAAGGAGAGAGTAAGCCAAAGACTCAAGGGTCAACAGAGCTTGGAGGGCCACCCTTAGAACGAGTTCGAAGAGATGAACCATCTCTGGCGAGAATTGTTAGAAATTATGGCTTAGGAGCACCACTGGGAGAGGAACCAGCCTATTACAGAAGACCGGAAGAGGTATATTGATTAGGACGTGGAGATCCAATGATGAGGTTTGTAGACCATCGGATAATTAGACCTTCTCAAGTGAAAAAATGGGTAAACAAGAAATACACAAGAAGCAGAGACCCAAGAGATCATGTAGAAACCTTTGTGCGTGTAATTAGAGCTGAAGAGGTGTTAGACTTCCCTACCCATTTTGCAGGGTTTGGACTAACTCTAGAGGATGATGCTGCCACTTGGTTTGACTCTGTAGAGAGTAGAGACTTTGAGTCTATGGAGGAAGTGTTTGACGAATTTATTGAGGAATTCTCACAAAGGGGGATAGCTCATAATACCGTCTCACAAATCCATAAATTCAAACAGAAAGATAGGGAATCTGTACGAAAGGCAGCCCTAAGACTAAAAAGGTGTGTTAAGTTTTGTCCTGTGGAAGAACTGCCAACTCAGTCCAGACTTATGCTTATATTCATCCAAGGACTAAGGAATGCGGATCTCCAGAAAGACTAACATATGAAGAGGAGCACGACGTTGAATGAGTTGACCAAGGAATCTCTTTACCTTGTGGACAATTGTGCGGTTTACAAGGAGGGGGAGCTCAAAGACCTTGATGACGATTCATCTTCACAACAAAGTGGAAGCAAGTCTTCGAAGATGGCACCGAAAGGAGAAGTAGCTTTAAACCAAGAGCTTCTTGTAGATGAAGTGCTAAAAAAGATTAACTTGTACGCCAAATCCCAGGCTAAACAACCCAAGTGTTGCGCTATTGAACAAAAATAGACAAACCATGGGACCGAGGAATGTTATTATAACAAGGGATATGTGAGAGAGAGACCTTACGCTCCCCAAGCTCCAGTAGCTTCTCCTCAAGTTCCGTCGATGCCTAGGTATCAAGCAGGTAACCTACCAGGACCTGTAGGTGTAGAAAGACCACAACCGGTGTTGGAGCAACAACCACCCCTAACCACATTTACGATCAGGTATAAGATACACAACAACCATAACCGAATCAGAGGATAAGGCTTTGGTTCCTATGCATGCATATTATAAAGATCCCAATGGATATGCGAAAAACTCTGTCTATTATCCACCGGAAGAGCCCTCGACTCCAGATCCATGGAGCATGATAGGAAATACAAGACCACCAACAGCTGCACAGGCAGCTGGAGAAGGGAGATATAGCTTAGATGAACGAACATTGTTGTTCATAGCCAACGGAGGCATGCGCGGACAGAGACATGCATACCAACAAAGAGGAGCTCAAGGAGCACCTCAACAACCCAAAGGACCCTGCTACGTACAAGTGTGGTGGAGACCATTGGCTAAGAGACTGTCCTCATGATGAAATCATTAGAGTCAATGCGTATTGCACTGAGTGTGGAGTTACTCATCTGATTCCCGATTGCCCTAAAAACCCGAGCAAAGGAGCAAAAACCACCTTGAACATTCTAGAAACAGTACCTTCCAGTGGAGGGTAAGAAAATGAAACAATCATACCCATTCAGGCGCTGACACAAGCCCAAGCTCATAGAATGATGAACGAACCCATAGTTGAAGAGCGAAAAACAGATGCCCAAAGTTCAGAAACTAAAAATCAGATAAGCACTTGGAAAGCTACAAAAGCGCATATGAAAGCCAGGAAAGAACGAGAGCAAACAGATCTATCCGAGGAGTTGAAACATACAAAGGATAGATTAGAGCGGTTAGAGGATCTAGCTAGCTTAAGCTCACACACCACGGCAACCATAGCACCCAAGGAAATAGCAGATTCCAAAAGTGCAGGATCATGAGGATCTGTACTGGCAGACAAGGTAAATGAGCAGTTGGATGCGCTTCTAAAAGCTTATGAAGCTAGACTCAAAAAGAACCAAACACAGAAGGAAAGGTGGATGACTTATCCATATGCAGAAATAGAAAAACAAAGGTTGGAACTGTGTAAAAATATGATCAAAACAGCTCAATCATTGATGGAAGACCTGCAAATTGGCATGAGGCACCAGCTCCAACCCCTATCCAACCAACTTTAGAGAAACATGTAGAAACAAAGGAAAGACTCACTAATGCCTATGAGTCCAGAGGAGAGCCTATCATAGTGCCAAATACAATAGATGAGGCAAGTGACGGGTTCTAGCCTAAAACATTGACAGAAATGGGTAAGGACTGTAATGGTCTAGACGATCTATGGAAGCAAATCCGTGAGGCCAATGAGGCTAATAGGAGGAGTAACCACATGAATAGCCAGAGAAAAGAAAAGAATGTAACCTTACCTCATATTGAAGAATTTGAGGCAAGGTCACAAATGAACTTTGAGATACATTCACAAGGGGGAGACCAAGGATCAATTACTTCAGGGCACAGCCAACCAGACTCACTGAGAACTTTACCCTCTTACCTAGGAGAGTATGAAGCCAAGTCTGAAGTGAGAGCAATCCCATCTCAAAGACTTTCTTCTAACAAAGTGATGGATTCACAAGGATTGATTGAGTTATTGTCCACCCTGGTGGTATGCACAATCACATTAGAAGAACTCCTTAGGTTACGACCAAACATGTGGACCACAATAGATAAATGCCTAGAAAAATTTTGAGTGAGAGACCCCACCTTGAGGCTACAGAAAGGGATCAAAGATTTGGACAGACCTCAACTAAACACTAGGCCAGTACCATTAAACAAGGTTGGAGAGTACTGCGATGGAGAAGACGGGAACACCACGCTACCAGTAGAATTCCAAGGAGTAGTTTCCAAAGCTATTCTTGACAGTGGAGCAGGAGTTGCTATCGCCACCAAGGAAATCTGGAAAAAATGGGAAAAACCAACTTTGCGAGCTACTAGAATGAAATTGCAATTGACAGACGGGTTCATGGAGAAGACTCCAGGACTCTTAGAAAAATATATTGTCACTTCGTGCGGGATCGAGTATGAGCATACATTTGCGATAGTTGATTTCGACAAAAAGAACAATTATGAGATCATCTTGGGAAGACCATTCATGCGAAAATTGAAGATGGTCCAAGATTTGGGTTACAACCACATATACCTCAGACATGGCGAGACAACAACTAAAATACACCTGAAAGACCATAGTTACAAACATGTGAATCAAACACCTGTGGAAGACTTTGATTTAGCTACAATAGTAGGATCGGAACTCCCAGCATGGTTAGGGCAACAAAAAGAGCTATGGATGTGCGGAGCTTCACATTGTGGAAGCTTAAGAAGAGAGGAATGAGTCTTAGAAAGATCAATTGAGGACAAGGAGTATATTCCAAAACCTTTCCCTGAAGATGCCTTGGAACCTCTAGAATGGGAAAACATACTAGCAACATTGGATGTCTGTACCATTACAGATAGTCCAACAACAAAAATTTTTGATAAGGATGGCTATGATGTGCTACCCTACTACATGGTAAACATTATACCAGGAGAAGATGAGACGATAGAACCATCGAGACAAGAAGAGTTTTATAACTCCTCTGAACATTTGGAAGTAAATGATGATGCAGATAATGAGTGTTCAGACACCTCAAGTGAGCAGAAAAGGGAACCCGAGAATATTAAGTTTTGTGATTTTGCTAATCAGCACCCTAGACGCCAGGAACGCTATAGGGGGAAACGAGTAGGAAACAAAGCAAGAGAGAACATGATGCCCAGGATAAAAGGTAAAACTCAATATTTGATGCTTGTAAAAGCAGAGGATTGTGTAAAAGATCGAATATCAGGAAGATTCTCAAAAGATCGAAGGGAAAGAACGCAAGAGGAAATAAAACAGGAACGAAAAGCTAAAACATCACAAAATCTCAAAAATCAGAAAAAGAAACAATAAAAGACCAAGAGTAGACCAAATTGGAGTGTGAACAGAAATACCAAGAACTGAAACGGTCTTTACGTGGGATATGGACTACTAAATAAGATAGTGATGGTAAAGGGGAGTCAGAAAAGGGAAACATGAATGTACCATCACACTATCAAAAATTTACCATCCAGGACAGAAAAATCATCATGACACCACCAGTCCGGGAAAGAACCAACCAAGAATCTTACGATGGGCCAAAAAATGCAAAAAGGATAGACCTTGCAGAACCAGGTGAAAAGACTCAGTCAGTCTATATAGCAAACGATTTAGAGCCTGAAGAAGAAGAACGGCTAATACAACTTCTCAAGAAGTATAAAGATGTGTTTGCATGGTCCTATAAAGACCTCAAGGGAGTTGATCCATCTATATGACAACATACAATTCCTTTGAAATTAGATGCAAAACCTAGCAAACAGCGTCCTTATACATATAATGACACATTTGCTAAACGAATGAAAGAAGAGATTGATAAGCTGATGGAAGCTGAATTCATCTATGAAATTGAACATACAGATTGGGTGTCACCCATTGTGGTAGTTCCCAAAAAGAATGGAAAACTGCGAGTGTGTGTAAACCTCAAAAAGGTAAATGCAACCACCATAAGGGATAATTATCCCTTGCCAATCACAGAACCTGTACTTGAGCGGGTGGCTAGAAAACAAGCTTATTCCTTTCTGGATGGGTTTTCAGGATATAACCAACTGGCAATAGCAAGAGAGGATCAACACAAAACAAAGTTTTCCATAGAATGGAGAATTTATGCATATCGAGTTATGCCATTTGGCTTAACTAATGCCCCAGCTACCTTCCAAAGGTTAATGACGCACGCGTTCAAAGAATACCTAAGAATATTCTTAGAAATATACATGGATGATCTTTGTGTACACTCTCTACTACGAGAGGAACATATTAACCATTTGCAAAAGGTCTTTGAAAAATGAAGGACATATCGAATCTGCCTTAACGCGGAAAAGTGTATATTTATGGTTAAGCAAGGCCGCATCTTAGGACACATTGTCTCAAGAAATGGCATAACCAGTGACCTAGAAAAATTCAAAGTCATAGTAGACCTACCCAGGCCTACTAATGCTAAACAAGTGCAATCCTTCATGGGACACTGCGGATATTATCGAAGATTCATATACATGTATGCGGTCATTACACAACCTCTATATCGTTTGCTAGTCAATTTTGATTGGACCGAGGAGTGTGAAACTTCATTCCAAAAGCTGAAGGAAAACCTTATATCAGCACCTATACTGAGGGCACCAGATTGGGAAAAGATATTCCATGTTCACATTGATGCTTCTGCATATGCAATCGAGAGTATTCTAGCTCAACTTGGAGACGGAACAATGGATTTTCCAGTGTGTTATGCAAGCCGATAGTTAAACAGTGCGGAAAAGAACTACACAACCACTGAACGAGAAGGGTTAGGAATGATTTATGCTGTAAAGAAATTTTGACATTATTTGCTGACAAACAAATTTGTGTTCTTCACAGATCATCAAGATCTTTTGTATCTGGTAAATAAACCATGGAATACAGGGAGAATTGTAGACTGGTTTATTATATTGCTAGAGTTTGACTTCACAGTGGTGGTCAAAAAGGGTAAAACCCATCTACAAGCAGATCATGTTTCAAGGATACACAACGGGGAAGCTCCTGAAGGAGTAGATGATGACATACCAGATGCTTATCTTTTCAATATTGAAATGATACCCAAATGGTCATAGGAAATTGTTAGCATTCCTTCCTTTGGAAGTGGGTTTGATAATATGGAATGCAGTTACAAACAACAAACAATTCGACAAAAAAAAAAACTTCCAGTTGATAGCAAGACGGCTGTATCATCTAGGATCGGACCAAATCCTATGATTATGTATAAATCCAGAAGAATTCGAGTGCTACCTTGAAGAAGCACATGTCCAGGATTGTGCATTTCATTGTTCAACAGTGAAAACATACCAGAGACTGAAACAGTTAGGGGTTTATTGGCCAACTATGTATGCGGACACACATTCTTATGTTACCAGTCGTACTATATGTAATGTCAAACAACCAGTGGATCACGCGGCATTGTTTCAGGTAAGCATTGCACCTGCATGGAGTCAATATATATCATTAATTTGTTAACCACCAGGACGTTCCCTGAGAACATCACAAGAGCACAGAAAAGGGCTATAGAGCTGAAAGCTCTTGACTTTCAATTAATTGGGAACCAACTCTATAAGCGAGGAAAAGACAATCAACTTAGAATCTGTGCAAGTGAAAGAGAATACCTGCTGAATCTAGAACATGCACATAGAAGGATAAGTGGAGGCCATTTTTTGGGCGATAAGACGGCAAAAATAGTCTTAACCGCAGGTATATGGTGGCCTACTGTTGAGCTTATATGTGAAGCTACTCAATATATGGCTTCTCTATATATGGCACATAGGTCCCCTCTATATATACATCTTCTCATGTGTGTATTCTACACACTTTGGGGTTCTATTCCTGTGCTCTCTCTTTGTATCTCAACATGGTATCAGAGCAATACGTTTTTGTTTTCAATTTTTCTCCTAATTGAAAACGATTTTGCAGACACTACAACTTTGCAGAAGGTAGTTTTTCCAAATTCGGCACCGATTTTGAGTTATCGTTCGCGGATTGCGTACATACCCGAAAAGCAAATTTGGCTTTTTGTTTTTGATTTCTCTGCTAATTGAAAACGATTTTGCAAAAAACTATCCACCACAGACCGGAATCGATGTGGTCTACAACTTTGCAGAAGGAAGTTTTTTCAAATTCTGCACCGATTTTGAGTTATCGTTCGCGGACTGCGTACATACCTGAAAAGCAACTTTTGCTTTTTGTTTTTGATTTCTCTGCTAATTGAAAACGCTCATTGATTCTCGTATAATTATTCTTTTAGTGATATAGTTTCGTCGTTTTATTGATAATTTCTCGTTGATACCATAGTGATTTTGATGGTACCATGATGATGTCTTGTTAGTACTTTTGTCATGGTGATTTTTGTTGATACCATGATGATATTTCATTGATACCATGGTTATTCTCGGTGATTCCATGATGATGTTTCGTTGATACCATGGTTATTCTCGTTGATTCCATGATGATATTTCGTTAATTCCATGGTGATTTTTGTTGATACCATGATGCTGTTTTGTTGATACCATGGTTATTCTCAGTGATACCATGATGTTGTTTCGTTGATACCATGGTTACTCTTGATGATACCATGATGTTGTTTCGTTGATACCATGGTTATTCTCGGTGATGCCATGATGTTGTTTCGTTGATAAACTGATTATTTTTTGTGATATCATGATGCTTTTCTTTGATACCATGATGATTTATTCATTTTTATTGATACAATGATGATGTTTTGTTAATACTTTGATGATATTCATTGATCACTACGTTGATAAATGTTGTTTTATGTAGTATATACACATATCATTTTCATCACGTAATCATGCATCTTGTACTTTTACGTTCATACTCTATGTACCATATGTTTTCGTGCATCTTGTACTTTTACGTTCATACTCTATGTACATACCATATGTTTTCGTGCGTATATATGTCGTCAAAAGAGTGGCGTCGCGAACCATCTCTTATGACATTGTGAACGTAAATTATTTCACTAACGATGCTAATAATTTTGAGGACTATGTTTTTTTTAAAGTCTATGATCTATGTAGGATTCATCAAAGAATTGATTTTATGAAGGCCAACTTAGTGACAATAAAAGATTTATGAAGATATGTTTGGTGATGTCATATTAATGACAACATGAAGATATGTTTGGTGATAAGATAGTGATGACAAGCTACATAGCAGATTCATGGAGACACTTCTGATTACGAGCTAATCGATAGCATTTACACCTCTTTATTGAACCTTTGTATTCATTATTGTATTTGATAGGATAGGAATAATGTAACTCCTCATAAAACACTCATTGTAAAAGGAGTGATGTAGCTCCTCATAAAATATTCATTGTAAAAGGAGTGATGTAGCTCCTCATGAACATTTGTATATTTAATGATTTTTATAATATAACGGTGGGTGTATATAGAGCTGTGGGTTTTTCCCTTGATCCCCCAAGGGTTTTTTCATCCACAGTTAGGGACCCTTATTTGAGCGGGGGTGTTGAGCTTATATGTGAAGCTACTCAATATATGGCTTCTCTATATATGGCACCTAGGTCCCCTCTATATATACATCATCTCATGTGTGTATTCTACACACTTTGGGGTTCTATTCCTGTGCTCTCTCTTTCTCTCTCAACACCTACATTGCACATGGATGCTAAAGAGTTTGTAAAGTGTTGACACATGTCAGCGCACCAAGGTGCCAATAAAAAGAGATGAGATGCCACTACGGCCAATGATGGGAGCAAGAGCATTTTCAAAATGGGACATTGATTTTGTGGAACCTATCTCACCCCCTGCATATCGCACCTATACCCAATATATCATTGTGGCTACGGACTATCTCACAAAATGGGCGGAAGCCAAGGCAACACAAAAAGAAGATGCACGCACCATTGCACAATTTTTGTATGAGAATGTTTTTGTACGATACGGGTTACCAATAGAAATTGTCAATGACCAGGGGACACATTTTCTTAATGAAGTCATTGAATATCTGCTAGAGGAATTCATGGTCATTCATAGGAAATCTGCCCCATACCATCCACAGGCAAATGGACAAGCTGAGGCCACAAATAAAACACTATGCACGATTCTCACTAAAATACTGTCAGAGTCGCGAGCAGATTGGGATCAGCAGCTACACTCAACACTATGGGCATACAGGGTAGCTTACAAAACATCGATAGCAACAACACCATACAACATGGTGTTTGGTCTAAATGCTATACTACCTATAGAGTTTTTAATTCCAACTCTACGAGTAGCAAAATGCTTAGAATGGACAGGACATTAGCTCTCTTCAAGAATAGATGATCTTGAAAAGCTAGATGAACTCTACTTGAGAGCTATAGCTTCAATCTATGCTAAAAAGAGAAGACAAAAAGAGTTTTTTGACAAGCATGTGCGCACTAAAGAGCTCAAAACAGGTGACTATGTACTTGTTTATACTTTGAAGCAGCATGCTAAGAAAATTAAAAAGCGAGGGATAGGACCATTTGTGATTAGTGATCTATCACAAAGTGGAGTTGTCAAGCTTGCTACATTAGTAGGTGAAGAAATGCCGAACTGGATTAGTGGATGTCTACTGAAGAAATATCATCTACCACTCACACAGGATATGCTCCAAAAAATCCATCAAGAAAAACAACGAATGAAGGAAAAACAGAGAGTACGAGAGGAAGCTCAAGCAGAATCACAAGAACGCATAGCAAAAAGAAGACTTCTGCGACAACAACTACAAAGTGGAGCACCAGTACGAATCAATGCCATTCTACTGACGAAGTTGGATGAAGACACAGTGGAGCCAATAATTGCAGTCAAAGTGGGTACCAATCAAGTTGAATCAATAGCATTGCTTGATTCGGGATCTCAAGCAAATTTGATCTCTTACAGATTATACCAACATCTCAAAACCACAAGCCAACTTCATCCTACTCCTCAAGTGCTGGAAAGTAGTACATCACACCCGTTGAAAACATTGGGATGGACTATATTGCATGTTCAAGTACATCAATATATTTACCCACACAAATTCTATGTGGTGGAGGATGAAAGCACACAACACCCAATGATGTTGAGACAACCTTGGCAAAAAGAGTACAATGTGCAGATAGATTGGAATGCAAATGCAGTCAAAATTCAGCATGCACAAGAACAACAAGTGATAGCCTTTACTCAGCAATACCGTAATAATCAGCTGCAAGCAATGAAATCACTGGGAAAAGAGCCAAAAGCAAGAATGCCACTAAAGAACAACATGATACCAAAGGCCAATAGACAGGTAAAAGCCAACCATGCTAACTACATACATATGAAATCACCGGCCGCAGTGCAAAGACCTCGATTGCCAAAACAAAAAAAACAAGTACGGATGCGGACGGATAGAAATGACATGGCAGACAAACAACAATGCAATGAAAGAATTCAACCGAAGTAGATAGTTCAACCAAAAACCAAGGGCATAAAACAGATATGGATCCCAAAGAAAATGCTCAGCAATAACCCAAATGTCACTCGCATTTGGATACCAAAACAAAAGAAAAGGGAACTCCCTTCAGTACAAGCAACAACGGAAGGCAGGCAGCTGCATTTGCAAAAAGGCAACCGACTTATGTGGATGCCAATCAACAAAACAAAACAGTGGCAACAAAGGAAGTATCAAAACATCTACAAAAACCGGCAAAAACAAAATACCAATGGAAAGCAAAGGAAATACGGCGGTCCACGACCATTCCGGCCAAGACAATCCTCTCCATAGAAACAACTATGGCTATATCAACAGAAGCAGCAAAGCACTTGCCTTTTGCAAAACAGACAATTAAACAGAGATCAGTAGAGTTACAGTTGTTACATGCAAAGAAAATATGAAACCTCGACGGCGAATGCCAATAAGCATTTTGCTTATTCCCTTCTCTTGCACAACATTAATTTTTTTCATGCATTGACCGAGTATGCATCAATTAGGGCCACATTAATCGGCCAAGCATTAGCACAACTTTTTCAACCTATGCACGACACATACTCCGAGGCGATACCATGTCATCCAGGAGGACTCCAACTAGGAGGGGGGGAGGCATTCTCAAATGCGGAACCAATAGCAGAAAGAGCAAAAAAGGGCATGATTTTTTACTATTTTAAGGGTTGTTGTTTGATTGCGAAATTTTCTGGACTAACCCAAGTACATATGCCCTTATACATCATGTATCTATAGGTATATGGGGCCAAACGCCAAATCAAGCCCCTAAGAGTGTGTATATACGTAGAAATAGTCATTTTTTGGGACAAAATATTGGTAAAACAGAGAAATCCAACGATAAAAATTGCATGTGACTGTATATAATGTTTTGCGATGATGTTTGTGATTTATTATGATTTTTGGGGATTTTCTGGGTTTGATTTTCTATTTTCCTTTTAATTCTGCTAATTTTCAACAGAAAAACTTCAAAAACACAAAAATCAGGTGAAAAACTGTCGTAATGAAAAACAAAAAATATGGGGATGATCAGTGACTATAGGAAAACCTATGGTACAGTGGGGGTGCAATTATGAGGTTGGAGCGGAAAGCGTGTTGTGGCCAGGTTTTGACCGAAATGCCAAATTTCTAGTAAACAGGTCAAATGGGGTCCAAATCAAGAAATTTTTGAGCCTAAACCGCATCTCGCAGGAAGATAGGAGCACATGTCGAATTTCATGAAAAGTGGTTTGGGGACCTCCATTATAAGAAATTTTCACCTCATTTTTAGCTCATTTTCACTATTGACCTTGTGGAGAGAGCTTCTGCCACCTAGAGCAGACGGACCTACCAGCAGCTTCTACAATGCGCACGACTACCCGACGAGCTTCAGACATGAGAGGTAGGCTCACCACCTTGAGCTTTTCGTGCATGTTTGTCATTATGTCGTGAAAACTAGCGTAGGGATCACACACAAAGCGGGCAGTAGAGACCTACAAGTAGAGACGGCGACCTAATGGCTAACCCAAAAGCAACAAGACTTCATCGACAGCTTACCCTAGCATAGGAGACCAGTCCTCGATGTCCAAAGGCAATAGAAAACCATCGGAAAAAACCCTAATTCCTAGAATCCCGCAAGAGGCCACCAAATGGGAAATCGGCGAAAAGGCGACCAAATGCTACCAAAATTTATGGATAGGAGCATCTCGAGATGCTCGACAAGTCTATGTGACCCGCATGACCAAAAAGTGACCCAAAACGGCACTAAACTTCAGAACGGCATCAAACACACAAAGCGTCAAATTGCTCTTGCGGCCAAACCACATGCCCGTTTGCCACCAAACTTCACGAGCGGCTTTCCTAGACCATCAACAACCAATTCCTATGGTGGTAGACCACCACTAATCATCCAAGACATGTAAACGAAACCACGGGTGCTTCTAGAGTGACAAATTTCCAAATGAAGCTCCGGCGAAGCCAAAGTCGACAAAAACCATACGGCAAGGATCCCCAAGGGATCGGGAAGCTATGGAGCCCAACATCAAGAAATTTCATCGCCAAAAAGCACTCGAAAAGTCAGAAAATGGCTCGGAGGCTCTGAAGTCCACACAGGGAGTTAATTTCTATCCATTTGACTTTTTTGTTGAAATTAGGCTTAAAAGGGACTCAGGGGGACCAAGGGAAGGCACTAGGGGCACAATCCATGAAAAAATCATCAGCAGACATGCTACGTGTAGGATGTCTCAAGGGAATTTCTGGGCACAGATCCCAACATTTTTCGTCATATACATTTTCTGAATGACCTTTACATGCTATCCACCAAGTATCATCACATTTGGACCAAAATTGACCTCATATGCATGAAAAAACGCAAAGTTAGGGCATAGAGGCAATAATGGGCCATAGACCTACCAAATCTTGTCCAAATCACATGAAACTTGCACAACACATTCACCAACACATCACCAACCAATCTGTGTGGTCAGAAGCAAAAATTGGTGAAGTAGACATCCTACGCGTAGGATGTCTATTTGATATTTTTGGCCTACAAAGGATATTTGTCCATTCCAGATCCAATCACCTCATTATCAAGAGCTGATATATCAATTTTGAAGCCATTCTAATCATTTTTGACCCCCAACACCTTCAAGATACACTTTTGAGCCCAAAAACACTACACAGGCTCTTGCAAGCATCAATCCTTGTCCAAATCCAAATCCAAGAGCATAGCCATGTTCCATAGGCAAGGACTACCCACAGAACAAATCTCATGTCATTTTGATGAAAATCCTACGCGTAGGATATCTCCAGCATAATTTGGACCTTCTGTGCAAGGAGTGACATCATGGGAGCCAATACCATGGTGCAAAGAGCCCATATACCAATTTTCAACCCATTTGGACATCAATTACTACCTATTATGAACTTTCTACCCAATTGGTGACCTAAAGCCTGAATCAGCCAAAAAATCCACTTTTTGATGCCCAAAACCATATCCAAGCACATAGCCATGTTCCATGAGCCATGCACTACCAGCATGTCAAGTATCAACAAATTCTGATGAAAAAGACATCCTACGCATAGGATGTCTAAATGGAAAATTTTGGCCAAAATTGCACTGTGAGCATATGCACAGTTTCACAAGTTCCTTTCAAGCTTTATTTTCAATTTTCAAGTCATTTGGATAGTTAAAACCCAGTTTATCAGCTAGCATGCAAAAAACGCTAACTTCGGACAACTGAGTGCAATAGGATCAATGGCAGCCGCGAAGTCACCAGCAAAGAAGAAAAGAATGACCATAAAGGACTACCTAGAAGAAGTGGAGCCCTTCGTCATACCAGAAGGAACACTAAAGCCCACCAGCACATGGATCCAAGAAGATCTGTTAGAGTCCAATGACCTAAAGATCTACCAAGGAGTGTTCAAAGACACTGAAGGGAATGTGATCGCGCTACCAATGCTGCCGCGAGAACTCAATGAGTTCGTAAGAAGCAAGATGGCCAGATACTTGGAGAAGATTGATCTCCACAACTATTTTGAAGCAGTGCCGGCAGGGGTTGACATAAAGAGAATCTGGGAGTTTGTGAAAACCATCAAAGAAGATGGAGTGTCCAAAGTAACAAATCTACAAGGCAAGCCAAAAATAGAAATAATCATCACTGAGTAGGTTGTAGCAGATGCACTAGACCTCTCCAACAAGGGGGATAGTGTAACGAAAAGAAGGGATGATGTCAAGGTGTACAATGAGAAGAAAGGAAACTACACTTCTGGATATATATTGCCAACCCAAGAGTGGCAATCATGAGCCAGTTGTACAACCAATACTTCCATATGTGCACGAAGCGGCCACAAAAGTACAGAATGCCGCCAGGTGCAATTGCCACGACATTCACTTGGGAAATGACGAAAGGCACCCCAAAGATAATCAATTATGCAGCGTATATACATGACAACCTAGTAAAGATGGGTAACAAGAAGCCAACATATATTGTGCCAGGAGAACTAATCACTAAGGTGATTTATGGGGCACTGCACGCAAAAGGAAGATGGCCTGACCCCCTCTCTTAGAACAACTGGCTGAGGCTAAAAGAAGACAAAGAAGACGAGCCACAAAGAGCACCAAGGGTTGCCACAAGACTGAAAAGACGGCTAGATCCTATTCAAGAAGAGCATCTAGAGCAAAAGAAAGGAAAGAAGGAATTTGCCCAAGTGCCAGCAAAAGAAACAAGGTCACAAAAAGCGGCTAGACTAGAGCAGCTGATAGAGAGCTTCCGAGCAGAAAGAGCCCTTAAAGGTGATTTCTGGAAGCCTTCTCTAGAGGCAATGTCGGGATCATCCTGAAGAGTGCAAAGGGACAGATTCGAGGATTATATCAAAAATTTTGAGATTCTTGATGCCGCATCAGAAAATATACCGCATGTACCTTTCACAGAGGAGGAAGTGGAGCAAATACGGCAGAAACTGCTAGATGAGCAAGAGAGCCAAGAGAGAGAAAGAAAAACTAAGGCAGACTGAGATTTAAAGAAAGAGCCTACATCTCTACCGGCCAGTCCTAAACCCAGCCCACCGCCCTCACCACCTCCTCACAGCCCTCCACAAGAAGATAAAATGGAGGAAGACAAACACAAAGGCCAGGAGGAGCCCAAGAGAGAACAAAGCCAGGAAAGGGAAGAGGTTAAACCTGAGAGGGAGGAGACAAAGCCAAACAAAGAATACAACACATTTCTGGACCTGCTAGCTGCAGGATGCACAAAGGAAGAAGCTGCCACAGTCACATTCGACTTGGCAAGCACAGGGCCTAAGGAACAATTGCAAAGCATCAAGCTAGTAGAACTAAAATAAATGGCCACAGATATAGTGGATCTGCACGTGCCCTCCAATGACTGGGATGTGGTGATGACGAAGCTAACCGGGTTACGAGCACAGTCCATGGCTTCAAAAAGTGAGATGGGAGTTCTCAAGGCCACTGAAGTGAAGATAAAGATGGAAGTAGACTCTTTGCAAGGACAAAGTCAAAGGCAGAAAGAAAGAGTAGCTGAGCTATAGGCTAGCCTAGCAAGGGCATTGCAAAGATGCCAGGCAATGGAGGAAGCAAATCAGGCAGTAGCCCAAAGAATGCAAGGAGTTGAAGAGGAACGTCAGCATCTCAGCAAATCACTGATAGATGCCGAGAGGGAAAGAGATAACCTGACCCTACAGCTGGATGAGGAATCTAAAGAAGTTGAAGCCATGCGAAACGCAAAAGAAAAGGCGGAGATAGATCAAGAAGCCAGCCAGGATGAGGTCCTTGAGCTCAAAGACCAGCTCAAAGTGAAAGATCAAACCATCTAGAGGCTGCGAGCATCCCTTGCCAGAGTCAGAGCTACTAGCTCGACTCACATCTCTACGAAAAGTCAACTTTATGAAGAACAGATGCAAGAACTTCAGAAGGAGCTGACTCTAGAGAAAAAGCAAAGATTGATAATGGCAGAAGGGTGTATTGTCATGCAAACACGAATGGAAGAAGCCAAAAATCCCTTCAAGAAGAATTAGAAAGTATCAAAAGAAAGCTCGAGGAGGCGGAGAGGATAAACGCCGAATTGAATGACATCCTCGTAAATATGGGCAAAGAAGCTAAAACAGAAAAACAAAAACTCCTAAAGCAGATTGAGGAGCTGAGAGGACAGCAAGCAGGAGAGCAAGAGGGCACATGGCCAGTAGCCAATGAGGGCATGGATTTAGAAAATGTGGCAGATCCGGTGGACACGCCTATGCAAGAGGAAATCCTAGAAGGATCCTCTCAAGAGCCACAAGATCTAACATAGGAGTAGGAAGAGAAGCTTTGTAAGGCAATAGAGGAAGAAATTAGAGAGACAACAAAGGAAGCCTTGGAGTGGGAGCAGAGGGTTTTCAAGTCCATGACCATCCAGAAGATTGACGCCAGCAAACTCAGGCGTGAATGGCTTCAACCCTCTCTCCCATATCCTTTGTTGAAATATGAAGCAACCACCATCAATAAGAGGATTAGAGAAGAGCCGACCGTGCCACTCTACAATGCAGATATCTCCCAACCAGAAGGGTTCATTCTAATAGTTGACTCTCAGCCCAAATGAAGGAAGGCTTGGCTCACAAAGTACCCACAATACCTAATCCACTTGGTAGAAACACCGAAAAACATCAGAGACAACCTCAGCTTTTGTCCTCTACCAAGGATCAAGACGTGGAAAGCGCAGGAGATCTTGCAAAGGAGCCAACCCACTTGGCTGAATTACCCTAATCTGTCGAGCTTGAAGGCAGGTGAGAGAATAAGTTTCCAATACATGGTGAAAACCCTAACGGGCCCCATCAAATTTTTCACTAACTCACCTAACCTTACATGCATCATGATGAATAAAATTTGGAAAACCCTTTTAGCAGTATTTGAGACATTCAAGCCAGGCCAGGTGACAGATAGTATCTTCTTCTTCCAAGATACTTACAGATGCGCCTATGATCTGTCTGGTCAGCCTTCCAAGGAGGTGATACATGCGCTGTATGAAAGGATAATGTTTCTACCATCCTATCACCTCTAGGCCTTTGAAGAAGTGTTCTACACAAGCTTCTTCACCGTAAAAATTGATATTTGCGGCCCAACAATGATGAACCTGCATGCAAGATACGAATCACTGATCAAGATAGGTGAAACCATACGATGAAGAAGCAGATCAGCGGCCATGTCGGAGATGACATGAGCAAGGAGGGGGGGAGTGTTAGAAGCTGGACACACCCCACGACAACTAACTACTTGGAAGATTATTATTTTTGTAATTATTCATTTATTGAGAAAACCTAATTTTTCACCTTGTAAATATTAGGACTTACAGAAGTTTCCAGATTGTATCCCAGTTTTGATAGTTAGATGGAGTAGATGGTTGATTTGGAACTTTAGGGTTTGAGAATTGTAAGGTATATATACCACTTTTGACCTTAATGCAGGACCCTTTTGTCATTTAAAAAAAACAAGTTTTGAAGTCTGTGAGTGAGCGTACTCTGTACGAGAGAGAGAGAGAGAGAGAGCTTCATCTTGACGCTACGTGTGCACCGGTGGTCGGAATCGAGTGCGGAGAAGTGCAGCATGTTTCCCCCGACGAGAGCTACATGCCGATACCTACATTGCGTGCATACGGTCTGGATTTGCGAGCTCCTTCTATGAGCTTCATCTGGTGATTTGGTGAGCATATGTTGTCAGATTTTGCATTGCAACATATCCACGCGTTCACATTGAGTAGAACTACACATTAGGCACTTTAGATTTCAGAAACTAAGACCTGCAAATTTCGGCCAGACATCCTACGTGATTTTGCACCGGGTGTTGTGGGTTGGGGTTTTGGTTCATAGACCTTGGGGGGGCGACCTATTGGTATTAGTAGTTCTATGGTGTTTCAAGATTGTTTGATGGGTGTTCGGATCTAGAAAGCGTTGTAGGAAGTTTCCTCTTATGCACTCTTGAAGGCTGTGACGTAGACAATTGGTAGAGACCTCTGTAGGAATTAGTTAGAAGTCGGTCGAGTGTAGGTTGACACCTTATGCTTGCTTCCACGCGCCCGCGGGTCGAGCTTCATCCTTAGCTGACATTATATGTTAGGTGAGTTCTCGCTGTGTTGATCGACGTCCGTTGTGGCGTATACGTCCAACAAAGTGTTTGTGTATGTGAGAGAGAGAGAGAGAGAGAGAGACATACAGAGATGGGGGGGAGGGGGGGGGGGGGGGGGGTAGGAATTTATACCATGAAACTCTCATCTTGCAAAAAAAGCTCATCCTTTCATAGGTTAACTGATCCGATTGACTCCTATGCTGGTCGCTTAAACGAATCCTCCATATCCTGTTTACTAGTTGATGGCTTAAGATTATTTCGAATAGCTTGAAATGTTTCTTCATCGGGAAGGGTTTCTTTATACTTTTCTGCCTTTTCAAAGTAGATTTTAAGGTAGTCTAGTGGGTTACTAGAGATCTCCAATGCCTCGTCATCACTACTGTCATATGAAACAAATCCATTCGTCTCCTCTTGATACTTGGAAATAGTGGCCAGTGCAAAGTCCTCCGACAAACAAAAATTACTTTGTATATCATGGAGGAAAATGTACGACCTATCTCCAAATTTAAACTCTGGCACTCCTGGTAGCATTAAGGTGGCTTTCTGCTCATTGAAACCTGATACATCTAGAGGTAGCTTGATATCTGAGGTTTTCACTGAGAGAAGATTGCTTTGATTCACCTCTTTTTCTTTTTCTTCAAGATCAATGGACTCCTCTATCTCTACCACTTCAATATATTCCTCATTCTTTTCCTCTTTTTCGTCTCTGCTGGTAAATCTTGTTCCTCCATGACCTCCTTAGGATCTTTCATAAGACTTGTAAATAATCCATTTAAAAATATTAGAAATCCAAAGGACTCTTGAATCAGCTTGCACTCCCGATCATGTAAGCTGCACCAATGGGGCTTGTACATAAGAGGCAGCTGATTATAATTCTTGTAAGACTGTCTTTTAGGATCACAGTCCTTTAAATAGACTACCACCATTTCACCAACAATAACCCTGCCCTCTTGAGTGTGAAGATCAAACTTCTCTCGTTCCAGCTTCAAGTATTCACTTTGTTCAGCTATAAACACATCAAGATTAAATGTATCATTAAACATGCAGGAGACCAAATCAAACTTATCACCAGCCCTAGAAGTAACTGCAAAATCTAAAAGCCTTTCATCAATCATTGTAGGGTCTTCATAAATAACTGTCTCCTTTTTCTTTTGGATTGTTACAATACATTGGGCACTCTGCAAAGCAGGTGTTGAAAAATCCACTTCCCTCTTAAGTGTGTTGGGTACATTAAATTTTGGAGTAGAAGGGGACTCCAATTCTACAGATGGGTCAGTATCAGGCTCCTCCAAACCTAGAGGGGTAAAAGCATGTAATGGTGTCTACATAGCTGGTGTCCATGGACACTTACTATGAAAGTATGGTGCTATCTTTTCTATATAAGGGTACAATGAGCTCACATCATATTATATATTAATGGATAGGTCTTGAAGAGTAGGTTTTAAAATATACACTCCGCTAAGTTTTGAAAAATTTTGTACAAAAAATACCATGTCCCCATTTTTGTGCTATGCTATATAATAGCAGAAATAGCTTTCCACCTATACATGCTTTTACCCAGAGATGGATCCTCCAAACTACTGGCAGGCTCTGGAGCAGTTATATCAATGGGTTCTATGAAGTCTATATTCCTCTTCATTGATGTTTTTAACAGCTCCGTAAATCTTTTTGTAAAGTTTCCTTGGCCAACAATGCGCTCGGGATCAATTTTTTGCCTCTTCCTCCTATGTGATCTTAAACCTGCCATTTATTTCATAATCACAAATATGAGTTTCAATGAGTATATACAAAAAGAATAGCACCAAATGATCATATAAGTTTTGAACAAACTATAATTAGGTATCTCACAATTGATACCAACTAACCATGTAGTCAATAAAATAAGATGAATACTATGGATTAAATGCAAAACTAGGAAAAACTGGGTTATATATGTGAGGTGTAAAAGCCATACAAGTGGATCACAGCGCGAAGAGTACACAAACAAATATCCATAGAGCTATAGGCGCGCCGTGAACCACTTAGTCGGCTTTCAGAAAATAGAATAGCTACAAATACATCAAAGCAATTGTACTTTGAGAAGATTACTATGTACAAAGTCAAAAGAAGATCACGGCGCGCGAAGTATGTAAATTAATGTTAAAAACACTGCTGGCGCGCCGTGATCCACTTTGCAAGCTTTGATGCATTGAAATACCTACAATATTATTATACAAAAAATCCCTTTGTAAATATTACAAGCGGATAACGGCGCACGGAGTATGTAAACTCATCTCCATAACGTAATTGGCGCGTCATGATCCAATTATGGAATTTGAAAGGTGAAATGATCTTTTACATTTTGAAGCACACTCACATAACACAACTAAACTAAGGACATAGTAAAACTAAATGGGATTGGCTTTACCTTTTCCAGGACTAGACATTGTAGAGGTTTTGGACTGGGAATGTAGTTTTGAGTATTCAAGCTTCTGATTTTTGCACCTTGAAGGAGGCAGAGGCCTTCTTAGGTGTCTCTTTTTCCCTTCCTCACTTTCTCCTTCTATCTCTCAAGGCTTTATCTCCGTCTCTTTCAAGGTCTGTACCTAGCTTGTGCACACCAGTTAATCTCTCTTTCTCTTCCTCCTTCTCTCTCTCTCTCTCTCTCTCTCTCTCTCTCTCTCTCTCTCTCTCTCTCTCTCTCTCTCTCTCCCCTCTCCCCTTTTCATGCAATAATAGATATTACCGTTGGCATTTTTAATGATACGATCCGCATATATTGAACGCGTGTTACAAGGACATGCATTAAATGGGTGGTACGACCAAAAAAGTTATTTTTAACTACCCGAAAATACGTGTACATTTATAGTAACAAATGCACACTTGATTTCATGATAAGAGAGTAAGAGAGAGAGATATATAGTGAAATAAAAAGAGAGAGAGGGAGAGAGAGAGAGAGAGAAAAAAAGCAGGCATACACGACCTCTATGAGAAGGAGAAGAAGATAGCTAACAAAAAAATCAACCTCTCCGAGAGATAAAAGAGATAGAGAGACACCTATAGCCGAGATATCATCTGCAACCAAGTCGCAAGGCTCCTACACGCGTTTTCTTCCATTTGAATTCCACATAGAAAGGTATTTCCATAGTGATTTTTGTAGATGAAGAGTCAAAAAGAGATAAAAAGAGAGATAGAGAGAGAGAGAGAGAGCTAGATTTGTTGATAGTCTGTTAGGTTTGTAAGCTAAAGACTAAGAGAGATCTATGGAGAGAGTGTTAGAGATAGTATATTTGAAATTTTGCTTTGTTTGAAAGAAGAAGAGGTAGAGACAGAAAAAGACAAAGAGAGGGATTTCATAAAGTGTATCACGGCATGTGGTAGAGTGTTCTCTTTGCTTGCATTTGTGTATGCGCGCCGTGATCCATACAAAGAGAGAGAGCGAGAGAGAGAGAGAGAGAGAGAGAGAGAGAGAGAGAGAGTATCCTACAAATTTTTCTCGATCCTCTTGTGGATCACGATGCGCTAACAGCTACAAGCCTGGCTTAAGCATGACCCCGTGCGCCGTAATCCAAAAAAAACGGTGTGGGGGGGTGGTGGGGGGGAGAGAGAGAGAGAGAGAGAGAGAGAGAGAGAGAGAGAGAGAGAGAGAGAGGGGGGGGGGGGAGAAAGAGAGAGAAATCGAGAGAGAGAGAGAGAGAGAGAGAGAGAGAGAGAGAGAGAGAGAGAGAGAGAGATAAGAGAGAGAGAGAGGGAGAGAGGAGAAGAGAGAGAGAGAGAGAGAGAGAGAGAGAGAGAGAGAGAGAGAGAGAGAGAGAGAGAGAGAGAGAGAGAGAGAGAGAGAGAGAGAGATAAGGAGATAGGGAGAGAGGGGGAGAGAGAAAGAATGAGAGAGAGAATGAGAGAGACAGAGAGATAAGGAGGGAGAGAGGGAGAGAGAGAGAGAGAGAGAGAGAGAGAGAGAGAGAGAGAGAGAGATTCCCCTTGTAGATCACAACGCGCAGTAGGCTATTAGCCCATGTCAAATCTGAGCCCGTGCACTGTGATCCCAGAAAAAGGGAGGGAGGGAGAGAGAGAGAGAGAGAGAGAGAGAGAGAGAGAGAGAGAGAGAGAGAGAGAGAGAGAGAGAGAGAGAGAGAGAGAGAGAGAGAGAGAGAGAGAGAGAGAGAGAGAGAGAGATCCTATGCATTTTTCTCTTTCAGTGTAATGGCAAGAACAAAGGCAACAGCAAGGAAGGTAGGGAAAGGACTAGGGCTTGCAAAGAAAGCATGTGGAAGGTATGACAGTAAGAAGAAAACTTCAGGTAAACAAATGAAGATATTGAAGGGCCCAAGAATGAAAAATATTCAAAGAAACATGGATTTATTTAGGGAGATCAGGAAAGCTCAAAAATGTATTGAGTTGTGTGTCCCTAAACTTCCTTTTCAAGGAGCAGTGAGACAAATCTGTGAGGAAGCATGTGTTGGTACAATGAGGTGGAAGGCAGTTGCCCTGCTGTGTCTTCAAGAAGCAGCACAAGATTTTCTTTTGGAGTATTATAATGATATTATTATTGTTGTTGCTCATGCTCACCATTTGACAATAATGGACAAGGATAGTGAGACTCTTAAGAGAGTGCACTGGAGATATGATAAGCTCCTTATCCCGAATGAGTTTATTGATCCCAAAATGAAAGATATACTGCTGATACCACTAGTCCGTTGAGTTCAAGGGGTTAAGATTCATGAGGTTACTCATGAGGTGAACACAAGAGCCAGAGCTGATCAAGAAGAAAGACGGAACTCTGAAGCAGAGAAGTTAAAGAGTATATAGTCTGTTGCTGCTGATGAAGAGGCCTAGAGGAGAACTTATGGGCAAGTTACCATAGAGCTAAATGAAAGAAACAATGATGTATTACACTCCATGACAGAGGGACCGTTAGCAAGCATTCCCCTTGTTGATGGCAGTAGGCAATTAGCACTGGACTGTGTTGATATTGGGATATTGAAAGATCCAAATGCACAAATTACCGACTCTATTGTTTATGTATTCCTAAAGTAAGTGTTCATCTCTACCTTTACGATCTTTCTTTGTTGGTACTTGGCCTCTAATTAAATCATTGTTTGTGATTGTAGCTTAATAAAGAGCCATCTCCCTCAAGAAAGCCAAAATGAAATTTATATTTTAGATCCACAAATGTCTGTGCCACTCCAAATAAAGAGCACCCCACATGGCACATTGGAGAGATGGTTTGTACACTGTCCAATTCTCCAGGTGACAACACTGGTGTTGCCATACAAATCATCAAATCATTGGAGCCTCAAGTATGTATAGAATTGGACAAACAAATGGTAGGGACTATCAACTCCATACAAGCAACACATTCAGAGATAAGAGTGTAAGTGTTAATAAAACCTTTAGTGTTTATTTGGGGAATGGTTGATGACTTGAATATTGTTAATAATAAATAACCTTCACTGTTTACAGATGTATAAAAACATTACTTCATTCTATGGAAAACTCTGTGGAAATCATGAACTGTACAAGTCCACCTTTAAAGTTGTCAAAGTGCCTAATCAGACAGATCCAAATTCCTACGGTTGGAGATGTTTTCTCCATGCAGAGTATATACTCCATAGTTTTTTTGCTCTTCATCCATTTATGTCAAAGGTATTTCCTTGTAATCGTATGGTCCAACGCTGAATGCTATTATTAATTAAAGTATTGACCACAAGTTAACCTAATTTTGCAGAATGCTCTGGAAAATTATACATTAGAATATTTACAAAGGTACCGCGCTTCAATGATTCAACATCTACTATCTTTTTCAACCCCAAGAATTTTAGATGCAGAAGATAGTTTTGTCAACGGTCATATTATAGCTTTAACAATGACTGGTGAAGAGGTAGTCAGGCCAGTTTCCAACACCCTAAACCAAATTCCTCAAACTGACCGCATATTAGAGGAAAAGACACCGGTAAACTTTGCAGTTGGAGCGGCTGAATCCGAAGTTGGGGTTGAGCAATGTGAAGTAGACCATGCCCCTAAAAATACAGATGTAAAATGCTCCTCGGAGACGAAGAATGCAACAGAGGTTCTAGGTGAAGCAGAGGAGGATAAGGGAGTGCTAGGGGAGGAGGCCAATATTGCAAATCAAAATAGACCACAAAACAGGTTAACCATTCGGCCATGGAAACACAAGAGTCATGTACTACACAAGCACAAGAGGTGGATACCCTTGGCGATACACAAGGAAACATCGACACTCAACAACAAAATGTTAACATTAAAAATGACCAGTATGGACTCTTGCTTCAAGTAGATATGGTTGTTCCGGTAATATCCATTGTACTTAAATAATAAATACTTTTTTTTTTCTAACTACTTATATGTATGCACACAATGACTGCGGATACTGATTATCTTGGATCTGAATGGATTGCTACTACTACGACAGCGGTAAAGTGTACATACAGAGTTCTCGGATTTACGTAGTTTCCGCTTCGGAAATGTCAAAGTATTAATTCGACCAGGCACAAAGGAATTTTTGAATTCTTTGATTTCAAGGTTTAGGGTGGCTATGTGGTCTTCAATGCAGGCCCCCTTGTTTCCATAGTTTGTAATTTGGTTGAAATTCAGCGATCGGCTTTTTATTTTGTGTATAGTCAAAGAAATTGTAATACCATTGCGGACATTTCCACCCAACTAAAGCTAATGTACCACTTTTCTACAAGCCCTTTGATCATATCAATGTACCTTATGATGCTTTCAACACTTTGTTGATTGATGAAACACCACATAAGGGTTTACTTAATCCATCTGGCACTACTATATCCTCACCTTCGTTTGAAGGGCATCTTCACGATTTTTACCTAGAGGACATTATGGTCCCATACTTGCAAGCAATGTACTTAAGTCCATTGAGCATATCGGAATTTTTACTTACAAATGTACTTAGTAATTCATTGATTATACATTAAAGTGATACTGTCTATCTCTCTATGTGTTTCGAATACTCAAAGAGAGAGAGAGAGAGAGAGAGAGAGAGAGAGCCTTGAGCAAACACTTGATATAAAGATTAAACTAGTAAAAAATGTTACATTTTGTTGAAGCCATTCAGGGATGATTACATGGGAAAAATTTGAATACTTCTCCATAGAAAAAATGCTTCTCCCTTCGTTGCATTACTCTTCGTCCGTTCAGCAAGAAAGAAAAGTTTACGGAGTCAATGTCGGCAGTCTCCTCCACTATGTCATGTCGAAGTTGCAAAAGATTGCATTGCTGCCTTATTGTAATTACTGTCATAATATTTAGGTCTTTGTCCACCACTTCCACGTCTATGACAGCATTGTTTGCCAAACTTGCTGCCTCTTGATCCATAGGCACATAGCAACCTTCAACAATGTGAGAATGCTTGTACCAAAAGGAGATTATTAATGTCTGTGTCGCAAGCATATACTTGAAAATGAAAGTGTCAAGAGCAATCTCGCAACATATGCCATCTATTTCTTTCACATACCACCCTCGATCAAGAAGCTTACACTACAAGAGGCTATTCATATTAGCGACGCTCACACAGCGACGCTCAAAAAACAAATTCCCGGCGTCGCTATGAGCGTCGCAAATTTACAAGTAAATTTGCGACACTCATAGCGACGCCGACTGTGCTAAAAAAATAACAGAGAGCGCCCAAAAACTCAGATCTCAGATCTGAGTTTTTCGGCGCCCTCAAGCAAGGAGCAGGTAACGCTCTCCCTCTCTCTCTCTCTCTCTCTCTCTCTCTCTCTCTTTCTTCTCCACACACACACACACACACACACGAGGAGAGGAAGGAGAGCCAGGTATGCTCCTTCCCTCTCCTCACTCTCATGTTCCCTTCCCCTCTTTCTCTCTCCCTCTCTCTCTCTCACACACACACGCACATAGTGTTTTTGAGAGAGAGAGAGAGAGAGAGAGAGAGAGAGAGAGAGAGAGAGAGTACAAACATAAACAAAAACGCACACACACATACATAAACAAAGAATGCACACACACATTGAGAGAGGAAAAGAGACAGAGAGCATGCATAAACAAAAAACACACACATTGAGAGAGGAAAAGAGAGAGAGAACATGCATAAACAAAAAACGCACACATTAAGAGAGGAAAAGAGAGAGAAAACATGCATAAACAAAAAAACACACACACATTGAGAGAGAAAGAGAGAGAAACTAATTTAACGTCGTAGGAAACTAATTAAAATTAAAAGACCTAAAGATCTAGCCGACGAGGAGTTGAACTCAAGACCTATTATTTAAGAGGGAAATGGCATAACCAATCTATCATACTTGGCATGGGTGATAGAAATGTTATACCATTTATCTCTTTTTATTGGCACACACATCCACACACGCGCACGCACACAAGAAGAAGAGAGTTATAACGTCGTAGGAAACTATCCTAAAAGACGTTAAAGATTAGGTTAGATGTAGACTTACGTTAAATTCGATTTAGGTTTATTTAAGTTAAATTAGATTAGATTTAGGTTTATTTTGAATTATATTTACGTTTATTTACGCTAGATTTAGATTTACGTTATATTAGATTAGATTTAGGTCTCCATAGACTGCGATGCCTGCATGAAGCGGGTGAAGAAAGCCCTCAATGGAATATAGGGTATTGCTGCCTTCACTCATGGTGGGCTCCGTCGATCCAAAAGTACTGGTGAAATGTCTTCAGAAGATAGGGAAGAAGGTGGATCTTCAGGGAGGCAAGAGTCACTACATCCCCGACACAATGACCATCTAGACAACCTCTAGTCATTCAACAGCAACTTCAAAGTTAGTAACAAGAGCAAGAACGGTCTAAAGGGCCAATTGCTGTCGTCAGATGTGGATGGAGATGAGGCAGCGTCACCACCGGAAGTTAACTCTCACATCTTTAGTGATGAGAATGCCAACTCTTGCCGAGTTATGTGAAAAATTATGTGTTAAATCAGTTTTAAGGTTCTTATAATCCCTGTTAGTTTAGTTCTTTGTTTTTAATATAACATAATTTACGTTAGATTTAGATTTATGTTATATTAGATTAGACTTAGGTTTATTTAGGTTTATTTAGGTTTACCCACACACACACACACACACACACACACACACACACACACACAAGAAGAAGAGAGTTTTAACGTCGTAGGAAACTATCCCAAAAGACATTAAAGATTAGGTTAGATGTAGACTTACGTTAAATTAGATTTACGTTTATTTTTAGTTAGATTTACGTTTATTTAGATTTACGCTTATTTACGTTAGATCCAGTCCACGCAAGAATTACTTACGGTTTAGGGTTTAGAGTTGGACGAACAGTGAAAAGATCTACTGTGAAAAGATGTTAAGATGCTGTGAAGTGCTACAGCTAGAGAAGAGGCAAAGGGGTTTTGTCCACTACATGCAGTATCATGTAGAGGTGGGTCTGTAGATTTCTTGTACCCACAAATATAGGTATTGACCAATAAAGACGAGATTATAACCCGGTGGTTCTGATCTCCGTGCACCTCTAGACCGAGGTGTGCGGGGATTGGACATGACTAGAGAATGTGAGGTAGAGAGAGAGAGAGAGAGAGAGAGAGAGAGAGAGAGAGAGAGAGAGAGAGAGAGAGAGAGAGAGAGAGATAAGACGAAGAATGCCAATAGAATATTAAATTTGTTGTCCACGTTATAAGATTTTTATCCTCATTATGAGTAGTGACGAGGATGTGGGACCGTCCAACCAAAACACCTATCTCTCAACGAGGGTCTTATGTCCTTGTAATCAATGCAAGCATGCTGTGCGACGGACAAGACGTGTTTCTTTGCAGCACGTTCACGAATTTTCCGAGTTCGATCCATCTATTATAGATCGAGTTTTTGCCAATTATAACTCGTCGGACTCTGGCGTTGGCCAACAAGCAGCAATCTTGCAACCCAATAGACGTCTTCGCAGGCGCTTTGGTCAAGCAGCATATGTGAGGCCACAAGATGTAGCCTCTGACAGCTCGGGGGATGATCATGTAGAGAACATTCCCAACGAGGCAATGTTTGAGCCCGAGATTGATGAAATGATCGAGACGATCATGGATTCAGAAAGGCTTATCTATGATGATATGAAAAGTGAAGCCGATACGCCATTGTATAATGGAGCATGTATGTCTAGATTGAAAGCACTCCTGGTTCTTCTCAACATGCAGGCAAAGTTTGGATGGAGTGACACTAGCGTCACAGTGCTTTTCAGGTGATCTATTACAATTAGTTTACTTTAATAAAACTCTAAATGTATAATGATCTGATAGATTTTTACACGACTGTATCGTATTTTTATGTTGTGTAGATTGCTTAAAGAGCACATACTACAAGCTGACAATGTGATGCCAGATTCCCGAGATGAAGCAAGAAAGATTTTGTGAAACTTGGGGATGGATTACAATTCTATCCACGCTTGTCCTAATGACTGTATTCTTTTAAGAGGGGAATACATAGACATGGAGAAGTGTCCGAAATGTGATTCCGAAAGATATCGAGTAGATCTCCATGGGACAAAAATTCCACAAAAGGTTTTGCGACATTTTCCTCTGCTTTCTCGCATCAAGCATTTCTTCGAATGTAAGTCCATGGCCGCCCTAGCATCATGGCATGAGGAGAATAAATCTTCGGATGGTGTGCTACGAATTCCTGCAGATTGCGCAGCCTGGAAACATATAGATGGAACATGGTCGGATTTTGCCAGGGAAGCTTGAAATTTGCGCTTAGGCCTGGCTATGGATGGCGTAAATCCATTTGGTCAAAGATCAACATCTTACAGTGTATGGCCTGTTGTCATTGTCAACTACAACATTCCCCCGTGGTTGACTACGAAGAAGGGGCACCTATGGCTAAGCTTGATTGTGCCAGGGCGATATAAAGTGGGGAATATGGATGTGTATCTTCGTCCACTATTGGAAGAGCTACAACAATTGTGGATTGGCATAGAGGTGGTGGATATGAGCCGACACACACGACGACGGAATGCTTTGATCAGAGGCATTCTAATGTGGACCATGCATGACTATCCCGGGCTAACAGAATGCTCAAGTGATCTATTGACACTCCTCACTCAGACATTGCAAATCGTGTTTTTTCCCATAGTTGATCTATTATCATGTGTATACATGCAGGACTTCAAACAAGCGGATACAGAGCATGTGTCACATGTGGACCTAGACTGAATGCATGTAGGGCGCCCTCACTGAAGAAGCAAATCTACAAAGGTCATCAAGTGTATCTTCCAGAGAATCATGTGTTACGCGATGGCTTTTTGGGAAGAGAGCCACCAAGGATGTCTGCACAAGCATGGCTAGAGCAGAAGGAGATGTGCGATGACGGATTGCCTCCAGGGATGAAGAGACTATCTCTATGGTACGAGTTACCATACTGGACCCGACTCATGATCAATCACTTGCTCGATCCAATGCACATATTCAAGAATGTGGGTAATCTACTATGGGACCATCTGACCGGCAAGAAAGATACTTTGGGAGCCAGAGTTGACCTTAGAAATGTGGATCGTATGGAGCAATATTGGCCGCAAACAGCGTCTAATGGATCGATAAAACTCCCTAAAGCACCATGGATTTTCACAGGAGCCCAAGAACGCAAAGTAAAAGAGACCATTCGATCTTTGCGGACCCCCACTGGCGTAATGCACTCGCTCCGAACGTGTTTTACTAAAGAAGGAAAGCTTACCAGTTTGAAGACACACGATTGGCATAAAATGTGTCAGGTACGTTCATAGTGGACTTTAATATCATTGCATAAAATGTGGACTTTAATATCATTGTTGCACATACTTTACAGTTTATTTTACCGGTTGCCATTGAGGGATGTTTGTCTCTCGACATCCGTAACACAATCTACAAACTTGCAAAGCTGGTGCAATGGATCTCACAAAAGGAGATCAACGTAGACTCCATACCATTTGCCAAACTAAATGCTGCGGAGCTTGTGTGCATGTTTGAGAAACATTTTCCTACTACCATGCTAACCACTCAGGTGCATCTTCTTGTTCACATAGTTGATGAGGTGGAAATAGCTGGCACAGTTCATTCCAGATGGATGTTCTTCTTAGAACGTTTCATGAAAACGCTTAAGGGATATGTGCGTCAAAAGGCACGTCCGGAGGGTAGCATGGCAAAAGGTTGGTTGGTATCAGAGTCCCTAGTGTACATTGGAGAGTGGCTAGACGGATTTGATAAAGCCCAGGACACGCTATGGCGAACCATAGATGATGAGCGCATATCTGGGATTGTCATGTGCAATCTCGGTGTTGAGAAGAAGATGACGGAAGATCTAGAGGCTAAAATCAACCGATTTTGCATGCTTCACAATCCAGTGATGCAAAAGTGGATTTCACAAAATGAGGATGCAAAGCAAGAGCGACAAAGGGCATGAATTGAGTGGAGACGGGGAAGACGACCACCGATGCACTATCCGACGGTTCTGGAGAGCCTACCAACCTTCATGAGCTTAAGATGGTTGCACAACCAATTGAAAAGCACACAACAATGCGGTGATGAAGTGACTGAGGAAGAGTGGGAGTACTCTCGGGGTTGCGCGACCAAGGTAAGTTTGCAATGTACGACTAGCTAGTGACTTTATTTCTAAACGTTTGAACGGCCACTCATAATCTTTGTTCGTTGTAGTATAAGTCATACAGAGCAGCATGGTGTAAAGGTCGACATTTTAGGGTGCAACGACTCGACAAAAAGCGTTTTACTCAAGATTGTGGAATCATGGCAAAATTTGAACAGTCTAGTCGACGACGTTCCTCTGATGCAGATCCTGTGGTGGCAGAACTCACTTACTTCGGCACGCTGCAAGAGATATTGAGGATCGATTACAGAGGATTTTTTGTCGACTTGTTCGACGTGCAATGGTTCAAGATAATCATGGAGGGTCGTAACGCTACTGTGCGTAGAGGAGAGTCTGGTTTTCTTGAGGTGGATTCTACTAAGAAATGGACTGACCTAAGAGACACTTTCGTACTACCCGAGCATTGTGAACAAGTAAGTATGTAAATAGTTAACATCCCCCTTTTACAAGTTATGTGATTGAAAGCTCTCATGTAAGTTATGTGGCTCTAGCAAGTAATACTTCATCCTACAAAGTCTACATCAAACTGGTGGTACGTCATAGAGGTAGCCCCTCGTAGTGCAAGGACGTATGAAGGCTACCATGTGCCAATCACAACGGCATCAATGGAGGAGATCAGAGAAGATGCTCAATCAGAAGTCGCTACGGTGGTGCCAGACGAGCATCAAGATGCTACTACTCTATATGGGGTGCATGCAGAGGAGCTACAAAATGAAACAGAGGATATGTGTTTAAACGGAGAGCTCTATATAGATATAGGAAGTTATGCTGAGTTATGCGAGGATGAGAGAGAGATCTCTTAAAGCCACAAATATTGTATTTGAACAATTTTGCTCCGTGTTGTAAAAGCTCTGGCTCTCTAAGTACCTTCCATGGTGTATAACGCTCTTTTCTACTCGCGCTCACATCTTTTGATTGAGTTTTCGACTTGCCTCTTCTATCACTCAATTCATTGCGTCATTGTATTTATATGCGCCATTACGTCATTGTATTTAATGGTCTTTGCGTCATTGTCTACTCTATTCATTCAATATTAAGTTTAAATATTCGTGTGTTTAATGCAGGTATGGATGATGAGGAATTTCTTTCTTCTTTGTCACCGCAGCAGAGACAGTGGTACGTGGAGCGTCATCGCTCTGGCGCATCATCGCGCGTTCCTACTCCATCCGCATCTCCCTCTCTTTCGGAGCATTCAGCGCGCTCCGAAGCTTCGGCGTCGACGAGACGAGCTTCACACTCGTCTAGACATCGGCGCTCTAGTGGTGGCGGTGGCAGTTGTTGTGGGGATTCCGCCACCGATGCCTCCACACCGCCTCGTGTTCGACAAGGCTCTTTACCCTCCGCTTCTTTGCCCGCCCCCACACCAGCCATAGCATCGCCATCTACGCCAGGTTTTGCACGGCTGACTGTTCCTAGCAGCTACACACCTCTACCTACTCCGCCAGGAGCCACCCCACTCGACACTCCTCGCTTCGGGGCCCAGACGCCGGTGGAGACACCTGATGTCCGTACCCCCATCGACACGCCGCTAGAGACCCCTGCCGGGACACCCAGGTTCACGCGTCACCGGCCAGAGGGCTTGCCTTACTCCGTCGACTTCAGCAGCGGCATCATCATGGATAATGACGGCAAGAAGGTGATCTCACGCATGCGTGGTCTTTGCTCTTAGCTGTTTAGACACTACATACTAAACAAATGGAGTGAAGTACCAAGTGATTTAAAAAACAGAGTCATCAGCATACTTCATGATGAGTTTCCCGTTCCAACACGGGATCAGTGCTTCAATGAAGACCTAATGAAGATTCGAATGCGCGAATACTGCAAACACAAGCGTTCTGAAGTGCAAAAAGCAATCAAGCATGGGTGGAACAGGCCAGATTTGATGGTCAAAGAAGATTGAAAGAATGCGAAGAAAGCAGCGCGCGAGAATCCCGACAAGTGGAAGCAACAAAAGGATGCAGCCAGAGCGCGAGTAGAGGCAGGGAGCTTGCACCACTTGGGGAGCGGTGGATGGGCATCATTTGAGGCCGATTTTGTAAGTGTTTTCGCATTGCTCTTTATGTTCGATAGTTTAGGGTTTATGAGTTTTTTAATTCTAACATAATGAATTCTTTGTATGTTTTGACAGTGGTCGATGACAGGACATGATCCCACACCGTACGAGCGCGAGTACACAGGCAGGACGGGCTTAAACGCCCTGATGGACATTCTCAGTTCTCGCGGCGGCATGGTTAATATTAGGGTTTACTCTTTTCTATTTTTTGTATTGTTTTATAAATGTTGTTATATGTTTATACTTACTGAAAGCTGTCTTATTGTCTTTTTTTGCAGAATCCGACAGATACGCCGCTTGGACGCGATGAGACGTCTGACTAGACGACGTCAGTTTAGCCGTAGCTAGATAGCATTAGTTTAGGGTTTCTCATAGCTTATGTATCATGAGACGGATTTTATACGTCTTTTTGAACCATGTATATTATTACATTTGTCACCGCAGTTCATTTTTCCAATCAATTCTTTATGCCTATGTGTTATACAATTGTCATTATTACATTTGCCAATCAATTCATTTTGCCTATGATGTGTACAATTGTCAATTTTGCAAACAATGCGTCTTGTGGGTGAATATTTTGGGTCTATTATCTACCCTTGCACTTTTTTAAAAAAGTGAATCAAGTACAATATGGTTGATGGGTGGCAAGGCATTCAATGCCCTGTCACCAAAAAAATTTTATCTCGGGCGTCTCTATAACCGTCGCTATTTATGGCTCTGTAGCGTTGCTATGAGCGTCGCTAAAGACTTCTGTGTAAACGTCGCTATGAGCATCTCTATATAGCGACGCATATAGCGACGGTTGTAGCGACGTCGGGGGTTATAAAACCCCATTGTATTTCCGTCGCTAACAGCGTCACAAGAGCACACAACCTCTTGTAGTGTTATCACACAAGAGGGAATCAAATGATTTGCAAAGCAGCATTGTTTTAACAACATGTACTTTGCAGGTATGAATTAACTCAACAAAGAGACCAATAGGACAAAAATTTTCAAATTTCACCAAGTTAGTGGGTACAGAGTTTTGGAGAGACCTCTGAACATCCTTATAGAGCCTTCTCCTCAATGCCTCACTCATTGTTGTGTCGGGAACAGGCCAATCCACGGAGTTCCAGTTGGTTGGTAGTGGAGCCTTCACAAACACTCCTCTCTGATTCCTATGATTGAGTTGGTAGAAATGGTCATTGATTGAGTTGCCAGGATTTTGCTAGTTCTGCGAGCATATTGCAAGACTCCAATATGAGCATGGGTCATAGAGATGAGACCTATAATGCACTCATGTGGCTCCCATTCCTCATATGACAAACGATAAACATCTGTGAATGTAATAGAATAGAAATAAATACAAACATCTGTATAACCTAATTATATACCTGTGATAAGAGAAGAAGAAAACAGATTCTCATTTGAAATTAAGATAACATTTATAGAGGAGTGCTAAATAATTAACTTACAGTTGCCCCATGGATTATGCACCATGGAGACATTGCCCCCATTAGCAATAACATCAGAGTGAGTGAAAACATGTTGAACAAAGACTTCTTTCACAGTCTTCTTACCAACCTCGACTTTGAAATCCAGAACTCTTGCTTTCCATGCAAAACAAAATATATTTGTTGCTTTCGAGCTTTTTCTCCTTCTTGGCTTCATAAGAACCCAAGAACCTTTGCTTATCCTCTGCTCTTGCCACCTATTATCTGTAGTGAGAGAGTTTGAGATTGAGATAGTGCTTATGCTACTACATGGTCTTGTTGGCACACTAATGCTGAGGCTAGTTGGGGACAGTGTAGAGCAACCTCTAGAACTTCTTGGGCGGGTAGAAGACAAAGCCATAGGTAAAATGGAGGGAGAATGAGGTTTGAAAGCCTTTCATAAAGGTAGTGGATATCTTTTAATGAAGGGAGAGAGCTAGCTATCAATCAGTAGTTAGGTGTCATGAACTTGACATCTACTAGCAGTGGGCCCTACTTTGTGAAAGCAGGAAGTTACCTTACAAAAATGGGACAAAACTCAATATTTTAAAATGTTTTCTTTCATTTTTGTGTTGCTTTCCATGTATTTCTACGTTACGTTAGGTTGTTGCTCATTGGCTGCGCCTTCTTTTCTCTCTCTTCAATAAGGCCCTCCAAATGACCTCCAAAATTTCCTAATGCTATTGCTGTAGCATATGGAACTTTAGACATATAGTCTATCTCCTCTTGTGTCTTTGGACACATATCCTTGGTTAGTTTAAAGTGACTAGACAAATGTGTAGAAACCGTTTTTGCATTTTGCATTGCAAACCTTTCAAGTACCTTCTTGATGTAATCCTCTTGAGATAGATTTATTGTCTTCTTCGTCCTATTCCTTGATATCTTCATACCAAGTATCATCTTTACAGCACCTAAATCTTTCATTGAAAAAGATTTAGACAGCTCCTCTTTTAGGTCTTTGATGTCCTGCATGTTATCACTTGCAATAAGCATGTCATCAACATAAAACATTAGGATGATGAGTTCCCATCTCCCAAATTCTTTGTGTAGACGCAATGATCCGAGTTGCATCTTGTGAATCCATGATCCAACATCCATCGATCGAAATTCAAGTACCATTGTCTTGATTCTTGCTTTAAACCATACAAGCTCTTCTTTAATCTGCAAACCATTTTCTCCTTACCTTTTACTTCATACCCCTTTGGTTGAAGCATGTAAATTTCCTCCTCTAAGTCACCATGAGGGAATGTCGTATTTACATCCATTTGCTCAAGATTTAGATCATGAGCAGCCACAAGGCTTAAGACAAGCCTAATTGAGTCATTTTTACAACAGGAGAAAATATTTCATTGAAGTCAATACCTTTCTTTTGAGAAAACCCTTTTACCACAAGCCTAGACTTGTACCTTTTCTTCCCACCTTCTTCTTCCTTCAGCTTGTATACCCATTTGTTTTGAATTGCTCGCTTACCTTTAGGCAACGAAACAAACTCCCATGTTTGGTTGTGATGTAGTGAGTCCATCTCCACTTGCATGCTCTTCATCCATTCGTCTTTGGATTTTTGATACCTAGCTTCATCGTATGATTCTAGGTCTCCAGAATCTGAGATCAACAGATGGTTGAAGGATGGACTAAACCTTTCTGGAGGTCTACTTTCTCTTCTAGTTCTTCGGGGAATAGGTTGAAGCTGCTCATTTGGTTGAAATTGTTGCACATTGTCACTGCTTGCTGTCCTTGAGTTTTCACTGTCCTCAAGCTCCATGTACTCATCACCTGTTTCTTTTGTTTGTTTTCTTTCCAATTAATCTTTGTAAATATTTTTTTCGTTAAAAATTACATCCCTAATCTTAAAGATTTTACCATCTTCAGGATTCCAAAGGCAATACCCAAAGTCAGCTTCTCCATAGCCAATGAAGAAACACTTTTTGGACTTTGCATCTAGCTTTGATCTTAGGCTTCTATCTATGTGCATGACAGCCTCACACCCAAACACTTTGAGAAATGCATAATTCACCGGTTTACATGTCCATGCCTCTTCTAGAACTCCCCCATCCAATGCCGTTGAGGGTGACCAGTTGATTAAGTACACAGATGTACTTACAGCTTCTGCCCAAAGCTATAGGCCTGCATGTAGCTGAATGCTTCGTGCTCGCTCCATGATTGTTCGGTTCATCCTTTTGAAAAGCGGTAGGCCTGCATATAGCCACATGCTTTGTGCTCCCTCCATGATTTTTCGGTTCATCCTTTCATAAATGTCATTTTGTTGATGTGTCCTTGCGGTTGTTCTTTGCCTCCAAATGCCATTGCTACCACAAAAGCTTTCCAAAACTTGGCTGCAATATTTGCCTCCATTGTCGGATCTGAGGCATTTAACCTTACTACCTGTTTCGTTCTCCACAAAGGCTTTCCACCTTTGAAATATGAAAAACACATCAGATTTATTCTTCATTACATAAACCTATGTTTTCCTAGTCGCATCGTCTATGAATGTTACATAATACAATGAGCCACCAAGTGCAGGACCCCAAACATCAGAATGAACCAACTCAAGTTTTTTATTTTTTCTTTCATTTCCTGATTTTTGAAATTTTACCCTCTTTTGTTTACCATAAACACAATCTTCACAGAACTCTAAGTCCACTTCTTTCAAAATTGGCCTAGAAGCTTCTTTGTTTGAAGGATTTGCATTCCTTTGGCACTCATATGCCAAGCTGGTAGTGCAACACCACACTGTCAACTTCTATAGTTGTTTCAAGTAAAGTGTACCAACCTATTCTCCTTTGGCAACCACCAAAGATCCCTTTGAGATCTTCCACCGTTTGTTTCCGAATGTAATGTTGTGACCTTCATCGTCCAATTTCTGTAGAGATCAAATTTTTGAGAAGAGAAGGAACATGCCTAACATCTTTAAGCTTCCATTCATTTCCATTAGCAGCTTAGACACAAATTGTACCTTTGCTGACAATTTCACAAGCTTCATCATCTCCCAAGTATACATACCCAAAATTACCTTTGGTGTAATCTTAGAAATGCTGCTAGTGTGGTGTCACATGGAATGAAGCCCCGGAATCTACTATCCAAGAATTAGACACATTGTCTCATAAGAGAATTAGAGCATCTTGCTCTAATTTACCTGCAACATTGGCCTCCGATGTTGGCTTGTTGTCTTGAGACTCCGACTCCTTCTTCTTCTTGGACCAACAATCCTTTTTGACGTGGCCTTTCTTTCCACAGTTCCAACATTCAATAACTGACTTTGTGCGTGACTTGCTCCGTCTTGAGCAATCACGACCCTTTTGGTTTTTGAACCTCTCCTTAGGCCTTCCTCTTGTTTCCACTGACGGTGCAACACTTTATGATTCTCCTATGCTTCTCCTTTGCATTTCCTCGCTTAAGAGAACACCCAATGTTGAGATGTAGAGAGAAAGAGAGAGACGAGACAAGAGACACACCATATACGCTCCCAAAGACTGATTCATATTGAGGACAAGATACAAATATATAGGTGAGACCAAGTTGAGTAGAGTGAGCCATATATAGCTCCAACACCCCCACTCAAACAAAGGTCTCTAGCTTTGGATGAAAAAACCCTTGGGGAGTTCAAGGGAAAAACCCAAGCCCCTATACAATGTGAAAATATGAACCAGCGATGATGATGTGAAAGTGAATTGTGCATCTATGTACAAATATTCAAGTGACTTAGAGATCACAATGTGCAAATGTGGAGTGTGCATAGTGCATGGTACCTAAAAGATTACAATGTCATATGTACAAAGCTATTACAATAGCAAAGAAGCTAATCTAGAAAGAGTGAGGTCGAAGCAACTCCAAGCTCCGAGCGCAAGAGGATGAAACGTGACTCGTTGAGGCCTTTGGTCAAAATGTCTGCAATCATCTAGTCACTTGGACAGTGTTCAACCATAATGGTTCCTTTGCGTACTTCATACCTGACATAATGATAATGGACAGCAATGTGCTTTGACTTATTATATTGAACATAGTCTTTTGCAAGACTAATAGCACTTTGGTTGTCACACCGCAAGGGTGTGCTAGAAAGAGGAGAGTGACCAATATCAACCAGCATTTGTCGAAGCCAAATCAACTCACGAGCTGCAAGTGATGCCGCAACATATTCTGACTCAGTCGTAGAAACTGCAACACAACGTTGTTTCTTGCTAGTCCAAGAAACAAGACAACCATTTATAAAGAAGCAATTTCCACTAGTAGATCGCATAGATAAATGTGAGCTTGCCCAGTCTGCATCTGTGTAACCCAAAAGAGAAAGAGATTGCATAGAATCCAATGTGAGTTGTCGTCGATAGACTAAACCAAAATCTGTAGTGCCTTTCAAGTATTTCAACACACGCTTTGCAGCAGACCAATGCTTAAGAGAAGGACATGCAAGATGTTGTCCAAGATAATTAGCAGCAAACAAAATATCAGGACGAGTGTTCATGCCAACAAACTGAAGACATCCAATCAAGTTAGCATAAGGTTGATTTGTGACAAGTTGACCGCCATTGTCAGAAGTGTTCTTCGTAGAGCTTGCAAGACAAGGTGTGTTGGCTGAATGTGCAGATTCCATACCAAATTTTTGAATAGTATCTGCAATAAACTTTGACTGTCGAAGGAATAAAATACCTTTTGTACGGTTCCGTTGGATTTGAATGCCAAGACACGAGTGAATCTCTCCAAGATCCACCATATCAAATGCAGAAGACAATAACTTTTTCACTTGCTGAAGAAATCCCAAATCATTGGAAACAAGGATGGTATCATCCACATAAAGAGCAAGAATCACAAAACTACTACCTTGGTGTTTTATGTATAAGTTGGGGTCTGACGAGCAAGAGATGACTCCTTTAGAGGTGAGAAAAAGATCAAATTTTGTATACCAGGCTCGCGAAGCTTGTTTGAGACCATATAGTGCCTTATGGAGTTGAGCAACAAGGTCTTCTTTACCTGGAATAACAAACCCTTCTGGTTGTTCCATATAAATTTCCTTTTCCAAGTCACCATTAAGAAAAGCAGTTCGCACATCCATTTGATGAGCTTCTAAATCAAATTGAACAGCAAATGCCAATAAAACTCGAACACTTGTAATACGAACAACTGGTGAAAAAGTCTCTTGATAATCAACACCAGCTACTTGGGAATAACCTTTTGCAACTAAACGCGCCTTGAACTTGTCAAAAGATCCATCTGCTTTTACTTTTGTCTTATACACCCACTTACATTTAATAGCTGTACGACCAGGAGGTAATTCAGTTAGTATCCATGTACCTTTAGAGATAAGAGAATCGTACTCTGCTTCCATAGCCTCTTGCCATTGATCCTTTTGTGCTGAAGAAATAGCTTCATCATAAGTAACTGGATCTTCGGAAGTAGAAAAAGCATTATCAGCAATATCGTCATCATAAACATGACATGAGCCATGTTCAAAATCAATAGGCAGATCAACAAAAATATCAATATCATCATTGGCGACATTCGGAATGGATGGTTGTGAAGAGAAAAGTTGCTCTATAGGAAGAGTTTCATCTTCTGAAAGAAATGGAAAAGCTTGAAGCAATGATTTAGTATCATCAGAATCATCCATGGACCATGAGCCTCCCATAAGCTGTTCGTTAAAAGTAGCATCACGATTCACAATTACTTTCTTGGAGGAAGGGTCATAGAATTTGTAGCCTTTGGAAGTGTCAGAATATCCAATAAAAATAACTTTAAGACCAGGAGCATCAAGCTTTGTTCGTGTTTCTTTGGGAACATGAATATAAGCAATACATCCAAAGGTTCGAAAATGAGATACAGAAGGAATGTCACCTGTCCATGCTGTGGTAGGAAGATGATTCTGAATAAATACTGCTGTCAAAGTAGCTTCAGCCGAAAAAAACACGAGATAAGCCAGAATGAATCAGCATACATCTTACAACATTGAGAATAGTGCGATTCTTTCGTTCAGCAACACCGTTCTGTTGAGGCGAATATGGAATAGTGTGTTCATGATGAATTCCACTGTCAGCACAGTAACTCACAAACTCTCGAGAAACATATTCGCCTCCATTGTCACTACGAAGCTTCTTAAGGCGACGACCAGTTTGAAGTTCCGCAGCCTTGTGGAATTGTTTGAAAACAGATAAGGCTTCAGATTTTTGTCTAAGTAGAAATACAGTCGTATACCTTGGGAAATCATCAATGAAAGTAATGAAGTAGCGATATTGTGATCTCGAAGAAGGTAGAGGTCCACATATATCAGTATGAACAAGATCCAATATGTCATGAGAATGAGTTGTATTTGAAAGAGGAAAGGGTTTGCGATTGTGTTTCCCAAGAGCACAAAATTCACAAATTCCCATATGAGGATGGGCTTTAAGATCCATGCCATGAACAAGATCACGACGTTGAAGATCAAGGAGTTTTGAGAAATCAGCATGAACAAAACGGTGATGCCATACTTTGCAATCATGATCACCTGGAGCAGTGACAACATTTGCTACAGCATCGTTGAGAGAGAGTTCAAACAAATTACCATTTCGAGGAGCAGTGGCTATAGTCTGTCCATCTTTCTCAATTCGGAATTTGGTATGATCAAATCCAACAAACAGACCAAGATCAACAAGTCTAGCAATTGAAAGAAGATTACGTTGAAGATCTGGTACATGTAATACTCCTCGCAAAATTCGAGTGGAAGAAGATAAGGTACCAAGATATAAGTCTCCAATACCCTTTACTTGACAAGTAGTATCATCGGCAAGATAAACAACACGTTGAACTGGCAGTGGATGATAGTTATGAAGCCACTTAGACTGATATGTCATATTTCCTGTAGCACCAGAATCGACAATAAAAAGTGATCCATCGCGTACATGAAGTATTCTGTCTGGAGCAACTGAACATAGGACGTAGCTTGTTTCTGGTACAATGTTGTTTTGATGTTCAGTAGCATATGCTCTATTCCGATCTGTGTCGAATCGACGCTTATAGCACATATGAGTGGGATGATCAGATCGTCCACAATATTCACAAGAAGAAGAAGAAGAGTCTCTAGATAAACGTGGTTGTTTTGTGGTAATATTGTGTTCTTCATCATATTGACGTGCCCAACAATCATCTTCAGTATGGCCATTTCTGTTGCAGTAAGAACATTGCTTATTAGGAAATTTGAGACGAGAGAAAATATTACCGCGACGGCCACCTCTGCGGTTTCCTCGTTGAAATGGACGCCTTCGAGCATAAAAAGCCCGTTCCATCTGTTGTGACTCAGTCTCCTCGTGTGAAATCATAGCTGTTTCATGACTAGCATTACGACGTTCTTGACGTTGAGAGTATTCAATTAAAGACATGCAGGCTTGGTCGAAATCAAGACCATCTTTATTAGAGAGAATAGTAACAATGTTATCATAAGAAGAGTCCTTCACCGTATCAAGGAGAAGTGTAATCAGTTGCTTTTGTGGAACAGGATCACCGGCAGCAGCAAGTTGATTAATAATAGATTTGAAAGATTCAATATGTCCCGTCATGGCAGTACCAACTTCATATTATAACTTGTTAAGCAACCCTCTCAAATAAAGTATTTCTGTGACATATTTCTTCTGAAAGTTTGCAATAAGGTACTTCCATACGTCGTGGGAAGTAGGTAGTTCGTACATATCAAGCAAAAGGGAATCAGTAAGAGCAGAAAGAATATACCGACGAGCTGCTTTATCACGTCGTTGCCAATCCGTATAGGCAACATTCCAATCTTCAAATATAGGTCCTTCAGTGATAAGCACGTTATCATTATCCGTATCAACAGGCGGAGGCGGACAAACACGATTTCCAAGAACAACATCGGAGAGTTCATCGCCTTCAAGAATTAACAACATCTTTGCTTTCCAGCCTGGAAAACCTTGACCTTGGAAAGGAGGAACAGAACGCTGGCCAGAAGGAAAGCCGTTGACGAGAATATTCATAGCCATATCTTGTTGCAAGAAGACGTATAAGATAAGATCGCAGAATTTGCACACCATATATGGTGAAGGCCGCAATTGAGAATGAGAGAGATATGAGGACTGCGTTCTTTCAACGATAAACGTAAGAAGGATGCTCAAGAAACTTCCAAAAATGTAAGAGACGTCACCCAAAAACGGCAAGGTAAAGGAGACGTTAATAATAAAAGAGTCCTCAAAATAGAGTGGCGTGAGACGCAAGATTGACGGCCACAATATGAATAGCAAAAAGCTAAATCTTCTCGAAAAAGTTAACGCCAAAATAAGAAAAACGATCGCGAACGCTTCACGAAGAAGTAGGATGAAGAAAGCTGCGTCAAGCTCAATTGCAGTAAAAACAGCATAACTTTCTGCTGCGAACTCCGATTGACGCAAACCTAGAACTCAAATCGAAGAGCTCGAGGAGACGAACAAGTTTTGGATGAAAAGTTCCATTGCGCCATGCTCCATTGCGCTTTTCCCGTTTCTCCAAATTTTGAGCAGAACAGCAAGAAAAATTGAGATGAAGTTCAGGGTGTCATGAACAAGAAAACGTAATCAACGATTAGATTGATTAGCAATAAACGTCACACAAAACACTAATCATATTCTTCTTAACACAAAACAACCACAATTAACAAGAATCAATGCTCAAAAATAAAATTTGTAGCAATTTTTGAATCTTACATGCAAATCGCATACACATACTGTTTTGTCACTATGAATTGAATCGGCGCATGATCGTTACTGCTCTGATACCATGTTGAGATGTAGAGAGAAAGAGAGAGACGAGACAAGAGACACACCATATACGCTCCCAAAGACTGATTCATATTGAGGACAAGATACAAATATATAGGTGAGACCAAGTTGAGTAGAGTGAGCCATATATAGCTCCAACACCCAAAACATCATCAAACTTAAGAGTATTTGTGCCAGAAATAGAATTACTTACAGCCATCACAAGGTTGTCCTAACTATCCGATAGAGACGATAGTATAAGGAGAGCTCGTACTTCATCATCAATTTTTTTTCACTGATTGAAGTTGACTTATGTTGGTGTTAAAGTAATTTAGGTGTTCTACAAAACTGAACCATTATCAGCCATCTTTAGATTGAACAAACACTTCATGAAAAATATCTTATTGGATGCCGATGGTTTCTCGTAGAAATCGTCAAGTGGCTTCATCAAGTCCTCCGTGGTCTTCATCTCCGAAACGTTGAAGGCCACTATTGACGCCAAGCTTAACCAGATTGTTCCCAATGCCTTTCGATCAAGGAAAATCCATTGCTTCATTTGCCATCGTTGCGGGCTTCTTTGTGCAAGACAACCTAGTGGCAAATAGAGGTCCTTTTGGTAGAGATAGTCTTCAATCTGCATCTTTCAATGTTGGTAGTTTTTTCCGTTGAAGTTCTCGATCTTGAGCTTCCCTTCCTCCGCCATTACTCCCACTCAATTCAAGGAATCCTTTCCTTGAGATGATTTAGCTACGAGCAAACCTTGCTCTGATACCAGTTGTTAGGAAATATGACGTAACTAAGTAGATAATTGAGTAAATTACTTAACGAAGAGAGATAATTTTCACACACAAGAGATTGTAGATTAGAGAGAGAGAGAGAGAGAGAGAGAGTACACACGATATACGTGATTCACCCAATGTGGGCTACATCCACGGGAAACAATGGCTTTAGTACTTCAAAACAAGAAGTAGGTTACAAAGGGATTATGCCCTTTTGGAGCTCCCACCTTGCTTCACTCTCACCACCTAACACCCACCTTGTTGCATCAACTTCACACTATGAAATGTTTGTAGAAATGGCCTCCTTTTATAGGCCAAAAGGGATGCCCTCTCTCATGAGAGGCAGCCATGTGTAGCCGCCCTTGTGTAGATAAGTCCAAATCGGACCCTCCAATGCACCCATGTGTGGCCTCCCTTGAGAAGACAAGTCCGCTTTTGAATTTGACCACCGGCCATTGACTTCTGACCATCGGTCACCGGCCATTGACTGGGCATGACAATTTTGCTTTCTGAGAAGTGATTTTATTTTTCGGCGAGTTATTTTTCTTCATGCACGATGGCTTCTCCTCATAATGGGGGCCTTACAAATGTGCATTTTTAACACAAAAAATTACAAGGTGTAAATCAAGCTCCCTAATTACCAGTTAGAACATTAGCAAGAGGTTGGTTGAGGGAAACATCAAGACGATGTAGCCACCGGTGATGTAGATCACTAGCATCGAGAGTAGCCCAGGGTAGCATGGTGTCGGTGCATTCAATCCTAGCATGATCATGTTGCCTTATGTGCATGGGGTGGCCATGATTAGTAAATCAGTCATGGTGTGGGTGGAGATTGGTGGTGGCGGTGATGTTGCCAATGCTTAGAATGCCCATGATTTCAGCAAGCATGACATCGTGAACTCCCTAGATTGTGAGGTGCATTATGTGCTTAGTGGTGTATAGAATGTAGAGTGCATGGAGCATGGATGGTGCCTCTAGTGTGTTGTTTTCTCCCCCCTTTTATGCTTAGTGGAGGCCTCTTTATATAGGCCCGGTAGGTGGTTCTTACCTAATGATCCTTGCAAATACCGACTGGTCACTGTAGAGAGTCTAGATGCCTCTTTAGTGATAGATCTAGAGAGGGAGAGAAGGTAGAGATAGAGACAAGGGAGGTAAGAGTGGGGTGGGGAGTTTTTTTACAATGGGTTTTGTTGATGGTTCGGGTGGCTGGTGTGAGGTTAATGCTGCCAGAACTGGTGTTTTGTTGATGTCGAGATGCTACTCATTCGTCACTTTTGGGGCTGGCCGCGGCATGCTTTCGGCGCCAATCTTCGCTTTTGTGCTACTTTCGTGTGTTTTTGGTCATCTTTCTCCTTTTGTAGATGGCATGGCGCTCATTTCCTTCTTCACTTTAGATATTTGTGCATATGTGCTTATGCGTGTGTGCGTGTAGGTGTTTTATGTGTGTTAGCGCATAAGTAAGTGTGGTTTTCATGCGTGTAAGTGTTGTTGTGTGTGATCAAAGCGTGTGGGTGTGTGTGTAAATGTGTGTACGGAAGGAGAGCGAGAGATGGGGGAGAGAGAGGCCAAGGAAGTGTGTGTGGGAGCAATGTGTATGGGTTGTGTGTGTGCGTTTGTGAGTGGATGAATGTGTCGGCAAGTGTGTGTGTGGGAACAAGAGTATAAGAGAAGTTCTCAATTTCTTTCATCTTCCTGGCTCGCCGAGTGCACAGAAACGAGAGAGAGGGGGAGATAGCGTGAGGGAGAGAGAGTGGGTGAGAGAGGGTGTATGTGGGTGAGGGTGTGTGTGTGTGTATGTGTGTGTAAATAATAGAAGAGGGAGAGAGATTCTGCACCCTGCGGGCTAGTGTCGTCAAAGGACAGGAGAGAGAGGAAGAGCGTGAGTTTGAACAAGGCCAACAGGGAGACATTGAGTGAGAGATGGGGAGAGAAGGAGGGAGAGTGTGATGGTGTGTGTGTGGTGGGGGTTACGATAGAAAGAGAGAGAGAGAGAGAGAGAGACAGAGAGAGACAGAGAGAGAGAGAGAGAGAGAGAGAGAGAGCTATTTCACTTGTCTGGCCACCGTCACTGAGCCAGAGAGAGAGAGAGAGAGAGAGAGAGAGATAGTCAACGGAGCAAGAGAGAGGGGTAGTACGTGAAGGAGAGGGTGTGGCTGAGGGTGGAGAGAGAGAGAGAGAGAGAGAGAGAGAGAGAGTCAACGGAGCAAGAGAGAGGGGTAGTACGTGAAGGAGAGGGTGTGGCTGAGGGTGAGAGAGAGAGAGAGAGAGAGAGAGAGAGAGAGAGAGAGAGAGAGAGAGAGAGAAGAGAGAGAGAGAGAGAGAGAGAGAGAGAGAGAGAGAGAGAGAGAGAGAGAGACAGAGAGAGAGAGAGAGATGCTCCCATGCATGGTGAGACCTCTACTATCGGGTGATGACGAAGGAGAGAGAGAGAGAGAGAGAGAGAGAGAGAGAGAGAGAGAGAGAGAGAGAGAGAGAGAGAGAGAGAGAGAGAGAGAGAGAGAGAGATATGGGCTGGGCTATACAGAGAATGAGAGACGGAGAGAGAGTGTGAGTAGGATAGAGAGAGAGAGAGTGTGTGTGTGAGAGAGAGAGTGGGTGAGGGAGTGGGGTGGCGATAATGGAGGAGAGGGAGGCATGGCAGCCCATTGCATGCGCACAAGCAAGGGAGGGGAGGTGGTTTGGCAATAGCAATAGAACATTTTTCTTCTGTTTTTTTACTCTATGCTCCCCGAATGGGGTTGATTCCCACGGTCTTGGCTCCGAAGGCCGGCCATGATCAATTTCTCCGGGTGACTAGAGGGCGGTGCAGCTAACCCGGTTTCATTGGATCAAAAGCTAGTAGGAAATCCCCTACATCATAAGGTAACAAAAAATCCCACATAGCAGCTAGTAACATTCGATATTGCCATATCCCTTGTGCAACATGCTCATCTAATTCCTTATCATATATCATAGGTAGAAGCATTGGTAATGCAGATTCATTGATGACCCTCTAGTATTGTAATCCCAATCATGCATACCTCGGTACATCAAGTCTCTAGAAAAAACCTCTTCATTGGGCTCCCAGGATGCCTCAAGAAAGGTTTTTCTAGTTTGTAAATGCCCAAAATCTAGTAGAGCCTCATCCAAAAATTGCATAAGGTCATCATCAACCGCCTCTGGATAAACTCCCTCATGCACAAATTGAGATTTCTCATTACCCTTAGCATTTTTATTTGAGAGCCCTTCCAAAGCTTCATCCAATAAGCACATAAGCTCTCGGTCCACTGCTTCAAAAGATTCCTCTATCGTCTACATCTCAAGCTGCAAACTAGTCTCCTCACATATGATATGCATACTGGACATGTTTGATGTAGACTGCTCTTCAAATTTTCCACCCTCATTCAAAAATTTTTGGACTTCCGTAGCATAAAGTTTAGCGTGCATAATGAAAATTTCTTCTAATGCCCTGTCCATATCATTGGCACAATAAAGCCAATCATATGAAACACCTAGAGATTGCACTTCACTATGCACCCCCACTAAATAAGCATCATCAATTTTATAATCGTTTTGCCATAGTGTGAGCCTTGTGTCACAAAATCTCGATAAAGAAGGATTCCACACCCCCTCTAAATTATCACTTTGTAGATCTTCAAGCACATACTCTTGCACATCCAAGCCCTCAATATCTGGTATATCCAAACCTTGTAAATCTGGTATACCCAAGCCCATGGTCTTGCAGCTCTCAACAGCGGCCTTGCTTTGACTTATAACATTTGCATCATTAGTCAAATCTTGGGTAGAATCTGTACCACAAAATGTTTTCTCTAATTTTGAGTTAGTAGAAAAAGCATCCACTATAACCAAATCATCATGCATGTCTACTTGAATGAGATTTGAATATGGTTGCACTCATACACCTGCACAATTTCATTATGAGCTTTAGTCACTTCATCATGTTAATACCCTAATTTCTTTTCCTCCTATGCTGCATGTATAAGTTCTTTGCAAAGGTCACCCTGTGTATCTTGAGGCTATATAGTCTCATGTAGGGCATCTTCAAACTTCCAATTTTTCATACATAGCTTTAACTATATCTTCATCATTAACCTGTAAGAAAGTAGCATCAGGTAGAAGACACTCATCAATCACGACTTCTAATTTTGATCGTACTTTCTCTCAAATGTCTGAATAAGTTGGTAGACTTGGAATCTATTCTTGATATCTTGTAGTATGCTCATCACTTACTTGTATAATAGCTTCTTTGAGATATTCTCAGTCATCGTAGCCTTTGTTAAGATCTTGAATCTTCTCCTTCAAATCTGAACTCACTAACTACTCAAAGGATCTAACCGTTAACTCTTATGATATCCCTCTTGACTTGGTTTCTAGCCCAAAGCACTCTAGGTAACCCTCTGGACTCGCCTCTTTTCGTATATTGCATACAATGCTGCATCAAAAGCTTCATCCATTTGCTTCTTCATCTGCATCTTTAAAAATTTTGGAACTGTTGGCGTCCCATCAAAACCCTTTGTAGTAAACTCTTCAATCAATTTCATAATCTATTCTAGATTCTCCATCTTCACCTCCCACCTTGGCTCGTTTTGTGTCGGGTTCACCAAAGAATGTCAGGGGATATGTGTTTGAAACATGAGCCGGGAAGGCGTGGGGCCTTTGGTTGTGAGAGGTGTGAGAGAGATAGCTTAGTAGACATTGATAGTAGCTCCGACAATCATCGTAATCATTAATAAACCTCCAATAAAGTTTTAAGTACAACTTAATCAATATCCAAGGTGGGTTGTTAACGACACCGTCACTTGGGTTAACTAATAAGTAGGAGTTTAATCTCCCTTTACAAGATTAAGCGGGCCGTTAACGGCTCTATGACTTACCAATATGATTAATTGAGTTTAAGATGACGATGGTGATGGAGATCTCCTCCATCCCGCTCTAATTGCTTCAATGCCTCTTGAACTCTGCAAACTTCTTTCCTGCTTTTTGTGTCATTCTTCATGCTTCAATTCCCATTAAGAAATCTCTCCTTTGTCTGTAGCTACTCTCTTTTATTTAATTGGCTCTCTTTACCCTCATGCCGTATATTTTATTGGTCCTTACCTTCGTTTGCTTCCGTTAATGCTGAGAGAGAGAGAGAGAGAGAGAGAGAGAGAACTTCAATTAATCATCTCCTGATGTCGAGCCTCCTCTCGTTCCCTTTTCTCACGGGTCCTCAATGCCCTTTGATTTTGTATTTCTATGGTCTTTCTTCCCCGCCTAGCTTAATCACAAGTGAGATCTTCCTCTCTTCCTCAGTATGCCCTACTCTTCTTGCTCACCAAGGTCGAGAGAAAGAGACAGAGCTTATTGCCTTGAGAGAGCTTCCTCTCCCCCTCCTCCACGGGATTCTCCCCTTTTTCTTCCTTTGGTTTTTGCCACACTTCTCCCTTCATGTCCTCCTTTTTTCCCTACCTTTTGCTTCATGACATCCCCTTCTTAAAATAGCACTTCTTATTTTTTAACATCGATGGCACCGTCACTGATGTGGCATGGGAGTGAGACCGATGATGTGGCAGGCAAGGGGTGGACCCGCACAAAACACGCCTCAAGTAGTGCCAAAATGCTGCACCATAAGCTTCTTGTCAAGTTTCCCTCGGAGGGTTCACTATGTGTAAAACTACTGTATCACGTGCGTTCAAGACATGTTTGTAAAATCCCTTATCTGTGAATTTTGTTAGGAATATAATCTACCATTTTATTTTAAAATCTGTAAGTTTTTTTCAAATTTGAAAAAATAATTCCCTTTTGTATATATATTTCTATAAGTTTTAAGAACTTTAAATACCCTTCTGTTGAACTCACCTGATAGGTTACACTTTTATTAGGTGACCTCCCCGGGAAGTTTCCTTTCTTGCTCGCCATCACTCGAGTGTCGGAGAGCCCGCTCCTCAACCCCCCCACCCCCCCAATTATGCGTTATTTTGGGTGGGCATCAATTTTGGAAGCCTATTACTCCCCAATGGGAGGCCAGCTTTGCATTATGGGCAGGCACTAGTACCATTTTTGGCATATATGTCAACCTAGGTAGTTGCAATCATAACGTGTTTTTTGTTTCCAATAGCCCTTGATTAACAATATCATCGTTAGATCTTTTCCCCCCGTCATTCCCATCCTCAATGAATGCATTCCAAGTGATAAATTCCCAAAAATATAGCCCATTAAGAACTTTATGTGCTTTTGTAAAAGCAATACATGTCGATTAAAGCATTTTCAAGCATCCACATTTTCAGCGCACAACATTTCTCTGGATGTATATCAATTGGGAAGTTACCACATGCCAAACCAAGCACTTGCATAGACAAATGCAGGCAAAATCATCTCTCAAATAGTACCATAGTATGACATGCATATTCAAAAGTGCAAACTATATAATTCTCTACAATGTAGGAATCTAATTGTCAAAGCTTTTATGGATAGAAACTACTGCAAGTTGTTGGAATTAGGGTTGCAGAGAAACACACAGCTTGGAGAAGACGAAGGAAGCTCAAGGCACACAATAGAGAGTGTGTTACTTAGTGTGCAATAGAAAGATAGATAGCCCTAGAGTGATGGGCTTATATACAATGCTCGGGGAAAAAAAACTCCTAAAGAGGGAAAAAATTCCTCGGCGGTCCTTATGTGTTCACACACATCACTACCACATGTATATGGTAACAAATCCCCCCTAGAGTGATGCGGTGAACAAGAGTTGGCACATGAGTAAAGGGAAGTGCCATGCCCTGAGGACATGATCAATCCACAAAGGGGAGTAAGCCCAAAGCCTTGCGGAAAGCTTCAAGATTCTCACGAGACAATGCCTTTGTGAAAATATCGGCAAGGTTGTCCTGTGTTGGCACATAAGCCAATTTGATCTCTCCTGCTGAGAGCCTCTCCCTGACATAGTGGTAATGCACCTCAATGTGCTTTGTGCAAGCATGAAAAACTGGGTTCCTCGCAACTGCCAATGCGCTCTGACTGTTAGTGTAGATAGTGTTGGCAGTGTCCTATCCACACCCAAATCAGCCATAAGGCGTCTGAGCCATACACACTCAACCGTAGCTGTGAAGACTGCCTTGTACTCAGCCTCACAACTCAAATTGGCCACAGTAGGTTGCTTCTTTCTCAACCATGATATACATGAACTGCCAAGCATGAAACAAAAACCACTTGTGGACACTCGCGTGTCAAAACAACCACCCCAATCAGAGTCCGAAAAAGCATGTAAATTTGGCGGCAATGATCCCCCTTGGGATAAAACAAGCCAAGATGTAAAGTGTCACTAAGGTAGCGGAAAATCCTCTTGACAGCCTGCCAATGCCTAGACCCTAGGCTATGCATAAATCTGTTGATCTGTGAGACTGCAAACTGAATATCTGGCCTCGTTCTACATACATAAATGAGGCAGCCAACAGCAGTTTGGTAAAGAGTGACATCAGCAGGAGTGGCAACAACTTCAAACTTGTTTCCATGGGAGTGGAAATAGCTTTGCAATCCTCAAGTCCAAAGTTACATAGCAATGTCTCTATGTAACTTTTCTGACACAAGGCAATACCACCATCACACTGCTTAAACTGTATACCCAAGTAATGATGCAACAACCCCAAATCTTTCATCTTGAAAATAGCATTCAAATCAGCCTTAAATTCAGCAACATGACTCTCATTTGGTCTAGTGATCAACAAATCATCGACATAAACTACCACAATGAGAAGTACATCACCCTCATGCTTTACATACAATGTGCTTTCTGCAGTTTGGTAAAGAGTGACATCAGCAGGAGTGACATCAACTTCAAACCTGTTTCCATGGGAGTGGCAATAGGTTTGCAATCCTCAAGTCCAAAGTTACATAGCAATGTCTCTATGTAACTTTTTTGACACAAGGCAATACCACCATCACACTACTTAAACTGTATACCCAAGTAATGATGCAACAGCCCCAAATCTTTCATCTTGAAAGTAGCATTCAAATCAGCCTTAAATTCAGCAACATATCTCTCATTTGGTCCAGTGATCAGCAAATCATTGACATAAAGAACCACAATGAGAAGTACATCACCCTCACGCTTTACATACAATGTTCTTTCTGTCGGACTTTTACGAAAGCCTTGTTTGACCAAATGAGTGTCAACTTTCTCATACCAAGCACAAGGAGATTGATTCAACCCATACAAAGCCTTGTTACATTTGCACACTTTGTTCTCTTGTCCTTTTATGACAAAACCGCGAGGCTGCGTTACATAAACTTCCTCAAATATGTCACCATTCAAGAAAGCAGTAACAATGTCTGGTTGATGTACATCCCAACCAAAATGAGCTGTCAATGCGCATAGATAACGCACAGTAGTCATACGACAAGTGGGAGAAAAAGTCTCTTCATAATCTTTTCCTTTTTTATGTGCATAACCCTTTGCAACAAGTCGAGGCTTATGGCGATCGATCTCACCATCCGGCTTGCATTTCAACTTGTAAACCCACTTTGTACCAATGGCCTTTTTCCAGGAGGCAAATCACATAAAGTCCATGTGTCATTTTCTATAAGTGCATCATATTCTGATTGCATGGCAGCCATTCAGTTTTCTGAATTTTGTGCTTCATCAAAAGACAGAGGCTCCTCAACATCATGTAAACTAGACACAGCCAAAGCATAACAATCTGATGCATAAGATGCATGGCGAGAGCCTGACCGAATACAACTAGACAAAGATGCATCCAATTTAATGTCACGCAAAGTGTGCACGAGCCATTTTGTCATACCTCTAGCCTACTCATTTTCAGCCCTTTCCTCATCAAGTACATCATGTACATCTGCATCAATAATAGGCTGATCTGTAACATTTTCAGAAACCCCCATAGGCTGTACATTTGCCTCTGTGGAAATTACATTCATATTTCCACCACTGAAAAGAGGCAACAAAGTGTCATAAATGTCCTGTGTGCTTACATTACTGTCTCTAGTACATGACAACAAGGGCTGAACAGAATCTTCCACAAACACTACATCCCGTGAAACTAGAATACGCTTTGTTTGCTGATGATATAACCTGTAACCTTTGCTTTCAGCACTATAACCAACAAAAATACATTTGACAGCCTTATCATCCAATTTTTTGCGCTGTGTTTGTGGCACCAAAGCATATGCCAAAAAGCCAAAAATACGCATGTGCTCAATAGAAGGCTTTCTATCATGCCATGCTTCATATGGAGTAATAGACTACAAAGCTTTCATAGGACACCTGTTAAGTACATAAGTGGAACACATGATGGCCTCAAGCCAAAAAGAATGCGCAAAAGCTTGACTTTTGACCATACATCGTGCCATTTCCGTAAGTAACGTGTTTTTCCTCTCAACAACACCATTTCGATGAGGTGTATAAGGCACTGTACACTGGTGTTTTATCCCACGACTAGCCAGAAATGCATTAAATTCATGAGACATATACTCCCCCCCTCAATCGGAACGAAGAGTGCCCATAGTACATTTCGAGACATTTTCAACCATAGCCAGAAATTGTTTGAAGCACATAAAAACTTCGGACTTCGCTTTAAGCGGAAATACCTATGCATGCCTGGAGTAATCATCAATGAAAGTCACAAAGTACAGGTAATTTCCTAAGGATGGAGTTTGCATGGGACCACAAACATCGCTATGCACAAGTTGCAACCTGCATGTGGCCCTAACTGAACCATCCTTTGGAAGAACACTATATTTTACCCAGAATACAGCCTTCACAAACATGTTTGACAGGTGCTTCAAGAGGCGGCAAAGAAGAAACCATATCAAATTTCTGCAAACGCAGCAAACTAGCAAAATTCAAATGACCAAAACGTGCATGCCAAAATTTTGCATCTGAAATAGCCCTTGAATCTACAACAGCATTTGCAAAATTTTGTCCACACTTGTCATACAAAGTGAGCTTATACATCCCACGGCACAAAAGGCCAGATGCAACAATTTCATCACCAAAACTGAGATCATGAACTGTACATCTGTCATCCACAAATTTGACTACAAGTCCAAGTCTAGCAAGTGCAGATACAGACAAGAGATTCTTCTTGATCCCAGGTACATAAAGTGCATCAACAAGTGTGAAAGAACTGCCATTAGTAGCAGTAAGCGGAATCTTTCCAACTCCCTGAACTCGATAAGAGGCATTGTTGGCACAAGTGATAGAATTCCTATGAGGACAAACTCGAGAGAGGTAAAAAATTCACGATGTGAGGTAATGTGCTTTGTAGCACCACTGTCGAAATACCACACATGTGAATCTGCAGCAACTGACAAGCATGCATCATGGACGGCATGATTGTAAGTGCACTTTGCGTTAAAAGCCCATTTTGCATCAACATCAGAAAGACAATCTCCTTTCACAGAAGACTCAGCAATGGCTGCATTTGTAGTGGAACAAGCATTTGCAGTGGAACCACCCTCTTTCTTCATAGCCTCTTTGGCCTTCAACTTAGGACATGACTTGATGAAGTGATCATTAGCTTACAATAATGGCAACGCATCTTCTTTTTGCCCTTATCAGCAGAGTTTCTAGACGAATTGTTGCCAGCAAAAGCATTAGGAACAGTATTTTTGCCACTCGTAGCAGAACCATAAGAAGTGGCCGCATTGCTGTTAGCACCCTTTCTTTGAGAAGCAATAAAAGCCTCTTCAACTGCACGTTCTCTAGTCCTGTTTTTTTGGGAAAGTGACTCTTGCAACATCATGTGCATAATGCATCAAACTTGACAACTTCTGGGTTTCCTAGGGTCATAAGTCTTCAAGTACTAGCAAAAGTCTGGTAAGAATCTGGTAAGGCATCAAGAACAGTCTTCACTAGGGAACTGTCTGAAATGACTTCACCTGCAGAAATGAGTTGCTCATTGATATCCTTGACACTAGCAAGGAAAGTGTCCATATCATCTTCCTCATGCATAATCTTCAACTCCAGCTCTTTACGTAGCAAAGCAATTTTAGCCTCATTGCGACTTGCATAAAGACCAGCCAATATATCCCAAGCCTGTTTTGCAGATTTTGTTGAACAGATGTGAGGAGCAATGGTGCGCTTCACAGACAACGCAATCAATGCATGAGCCTGCCCATACTTTACATCCCAACGAGCTTGTTCTACTGTAGGCAAAACAACTCTAGCAGCAGCAATCCTTGCAGCAAGACCTGCAACATCCTCAACATCACCTACATCCTCAGAACCAGGACGTACATCAATGCCCTGCACAATATTCCAGATGGACTTTGACACAAGCACATGTTGCATCATATAAGCCCACATAGGGTAGTTGTCCCCATCCACCCTGTCCTCAGCAGCAAACATCTTGAGCACATCTGTGTTGTTGTTGTCAGCCATAGTAAATGTTGCACTTGATGTGAAAACTGCCCGAAAATAGGAGAAACGGAGCGGGAACAACCTATGCTATATAGCACAAACCTTAGAAGACTATAAGGCACCTGTTATGAAGAAAACAACACTTACAAAAATTCTACGCAAAATGACAAAATAGACTGTGCAGTACTGCCTATAGTGGACACGGGCCGAAATGAGCCCGAATCAAAAATCTGAGCAGACTGAGCTCTACGAGCTCACCTGAAATATTTGTCGACCTGTGAACGCTCGTCAAACCTCACTGAAATCGGAGAAAGTGATCAGGTGTGTACTGGAGCAACTCTGGGGACTAAGCTCGGGAGGACGTAACCTGCTCTGATACCAATTGTTGGAATTCGGGTTGCAGAGAAACACACACAACTTGGAGAAGACAAAGGAAGCTCAAGGCACACACTAGAGAGTGTGTTACTTAGTGTGCAATGGAAAGATAGATAGCCCTAGAGTGATGGGCATATAAACAATGCTGGTGGGAAAAAACCTCCTAAAGGTGGAAAAAATGCCCCGGTGGTCCTAATGTGTTCACACACATCACTACCACATGTATATGGTAACACACGTTGCTGCAAAAAAATTAGCATTTAGAATTTTGAAACTTTAATCCTGACAATATGTGTGGATCATCAAGAAACCCTAGGGTAGACTCTTAAATCATGCAAATCCGAGTCTATGTGTGATATGCCAAAAACAGTAATTTGTGGCTTGTTGTTGCTAGAATTATGAACATGAATTCAAAAAATAATTATCACCATTGCATCCAAAATGTGCTAAAATGAGCCCGGAAATGGCAAAAAGAAGCTGCAAAAAATTTTGTTCCTGCTTTTTCTCTACTCTACATGATGCAAATGTCAAGGTTTTTTCTTCCACTCTCTCTGTTCTTTGATACTAGTTAAATTGCACATGAATGCAGAAGTTGTGTGGTGCTGGTGTGCATGCGATGAGTGTAAAGGAATAGACTATGAGTGAATGGAGTATTCACTACTAAATGATTGAGATCCCTAAATTTATCTTTTATGGAGAAAGAATAATGTCTTGAGTGGTCAGTGAAGTTAGTGGGTGTCTAGACACGGGATGTTTGACCCTAGGACAAGGCATATGCCACTTATACCCCAACAAAGTTGAGCTACATGTTGACTATCACCAAGGGAACAATCCCAATACATATTACCGACTTAGCATTGTTTACACGAGGTTTGAGAGGCTTAAGTTCAAAAAACATACACAAAGAAACTTGAGAGTTTATCTTGCACGTCTTGGGAGCATGCATGTATGGTTTCCACTCTTCCTTATCGCATGTCTCCTTCCCCAACCCCTCCTCTCTCTCTCTCTCTCTCTCTCTCTCTCTCTCTCTCTCTCTCTCTCTCTCTCTCTCTCTCTAGGAACATAGTCATCTACCATTTTACAAACGTGAAGTTGAACATGTAGTATTGATGTGCTTAAACTATACTCTGAACATAATATTTCTAATCCACCAACTCAAGTTGTAAGTCAAAAAAATTATTACATAGTATTATAAAAGTCATAATAAGAATCATGACATTTTAAATGTATTCAGACATCGAAAGAACGTCTTAAAATGGATCATAAACATGGCAAAGTTGTTGATGTAGTTTCTTGGGAGGTGCACTGTATAATCATGTTAATGTATCATGTGAGTTCAACAAAATGCGTTTTTTAATGCAAAAATTTTAGAAAAATTAACAGAGATACATTGACAAAGATTTTTTTATATTTCATTTTTTTTTAAAAAAAACTTACAATAAGGGGTCATTTTGTTCATTCAAATATGTTAGAAAATAAATTTTTTAATGCCCCTTGAATGCAAATTATATAGGGGGTTCTCAATAGTACATCTCTCGAGCACAGTTGTTGTAGAAACAAACTTAACCAAGGGCACTGTTGTTCCACAAATGATCTAAGAGGCAAAATTATTGTAGATCACTTTGGCATGCCATTGGCAGTTGGCTTGAATTTTCTCCATTTTCTAAATTAAGGACGGTTTTAAAATGCAAGGTCGATTATATCCTAGATCAATAAACAAAACTAGTGAGAAAAGGAGACTTTTTTGGAAATAATACAATCAAAGCAACAAATGCACCACTTTACACATACTAGTTATTTTAGGCATATACGGACCTACCAAATATTCAAGTTGTTTAGGCACGTAAATTAGATAGATGAACTCAAAGAGCCTAGAACTTTGCACTCCTAATCATTGAGGAGTATCCTTCATATCTAGCAAACTACTTAGCATCATCTTCTACTTGGGAGGACACACACTCCATCCAAACCAATTAGAAACCATACTCAACATCGATGGGAATTTAAATCACTAATTTTTCAATCTAATATAACCCTTTATTTTTTCAAAAGTTCAAGAATATAAGTATTTTATTTGAGTATAGTTCTTTATACATAGTGATACCTACTATGACATTTTTACCATCGTGTTTTAATACTATATTTTAGCTATATTCATATAATTTTCTAACCTATTTAACAAATGTTCCTCTTTTATCCACTTTCAAAGTCAAGCAATTTTGGCTCTAATAAATATTTAAACTAAATGATTACAATATTTTTTTAATGGCTTTCTAATAGTGGTTTTGAACTCTAAAAATTACTACATATAAGATATTTTGGTATTTCTTCTTTTTAAGTTACAATCAAAAGTAGGAATTTTTTGCTTTTATAAATGTTTAAAACAATTATATGAAATTTTTATCTTGGCTTCTTAGCAATGTGTTTAAACTCTTAAAATTACCCCACACATTTTTAATTTATTTTAGTATTTTTCCCATTGAATATACTATCAAAACCTAGGAATTTTAGCCCGCACCTTAAAGTGACAATGAATTCACTCAAATGAAACAGAAAGAGGATAGAAACACAATGCACTTAACACACTTAAATTGGATTATCGGATCGGAAGATATGTAGATTACAAAGTAGCACTTATCTCTTCTCTACTCCGATCGGAAGATATATAGATTACAAAGTAGCACTTCTCTCTTCTCTCTTCTCTCTTCTCTCTTCTCTACTCGCACATACAATGAGTTCTCTTAAGCTGCAAAAAACTAGGTTCTCACTCACATTTTCACCTTTATACCTAAAAAATCAATCTTAGTCCTAATTTCCATGGGTGTTAACATTTACAAAAGAAGTAAGTGGGACGTTGATAATCTCTGAGCTTCAATCATATTTAAAATCTGTAGAATGAGAATAGATAGATTTACAAATGAGGATTTTAGCAAAACTTTTCTAGAAGGAGATCTGTAGTTGGCATCTCTAAACACTCCCCCCTTCCTAGCTCATGTCGTCCCTTGTTTCCATTAGTTGATGATGCTCTCCTCCTCCTTCAGTGATTTTTTCCTTCGCATGTTCTATTTGATCAAAAAATTGTTTATTGTCAAGGAATCCTGCAAGTTACATTTTAAAATAGTCACAAGTTGAGTGGTCAAAATATTCTTTTTTCTTTTTGAATGAGCATAACTTGACCTTAAAAAAAATTAGTCATCACTAGTGCAATTTCAATCCCAATTTGACCAAATTTTCTTAATAGACCTAAACGAGTACTATTTAGAAGTGCAAAAACTAGCATACCATTTTGAGGAAACATTACGTGGATCACGATTCAATAATTTTGGCTAAATGGACCTTTGATAACATGGCTTGTTTTAGCATGATTAGTAGTTCCTATGGGTACCACTTCTTGGCTATTTGGATCATTGGTTGGAAATGCAAGCTCTTTCTTGTAATTTTAAAATCCTTGGATCAGAAAACTGATGACGAAAATGCTTTCACTACAACATGGCACGTAGAAAGTGGTGCAAATACCGTCGAAATAAAGTTAATTTTAAAACTAAAAAGCGTTGAGATAGGCCTCGAAAGAGATGCTGGTATCATGACGCCGGTATAAGTACCGGTATATTATGTGTCGGAATAAATTATGAAATGAGCATCAGAATACACAATGAAATAACCACCAATAATACTATAGCATATTTCGACACGTCTACTGAAGTCTGTACCGATGCTTATACCATATTTTGTACCGACATCCAAACCTGCAAATTTTTCTTGGGCAGAGAGGGCTGGGAATTGATGTTGCATGTACTGCGTCAAAAGAAAACATCCCTCTCTGCCCAAAGGAAGAGTGCACAAGCAACCGCACTCCACCTACAAGCTAATGCTAAAGAGAGAGTGTATGGCAATTAGCAAAATTGTAAGAATAACATAAACACAAAATCAAAAGCTTGATCATGGCATAACGGCATAAATATTTTATAACCATAATTAAAACATGAGTTGAAAACTGCAAAACCATAAACATAACCTGTTTGCCATACCATAACTTGCTTGTCGTACCATAACCATAACACCCATACCATCATTGCACAACCATAACCATAAACATAACCATAACCATAACCATCACATGATTGCCATACCATCATAGCAAAACCATAACCTTAACTTGATTGCCAAATCTTAACCATAACATTTGTGCCATACCATAAACATAACCGTAAACCATAAACATAAGCACTACAAAATTGTACATATGAAAACAATCACTGAGTAAGAAGACCCTCATGGTAATTCCTCCCAGTCGATGTCCTCTCCCTCCTCCTGCCAGCTAGGTCAAAAGGGCCACAAGTCCATGCTTGTACCCATACTTCTACTCTTGGCGTGTCCGAGGACGCTTCACGGCAACTTCTTGCAAAATTATGGGTTAATCATTAGATAAATCTTCAAAGGACATATACATTTTCAATAATTTAAAGCATATGTATAATACTTACAAACTCATGCCGAAGCGTATCGTAGCCTCCACTCCCAAGATCTGACGCTCCAGCAGACTCCAAAGGTGCTCTGGCTACATCTCTCTGCTGCTGAAATCTCTGAGGATTGTCTTGTGTCTCTCGTGAAATCCCCGCCCACTCCTCCGCGGCCAACCATGCTCACTTGGGACTGTCGTCATTATACCTATCTCTCGCCTTTGATCAACGGTGTGACATTGTGGACTTTGCCACGCTCAAAATCCAGGGGTTCGAGACTAGATCGTACCCCTTTGCTGGCCTGTACTCTCTGTGAATGGCCTCAACGAAGTAATTCTTTCTTTCAACATCGAGGTTATCCCAAACCTCCATCATCGAGTGACCAAACTGAATCGTATAGAGCTCTCGAATCCTCTATCGCATGGCCTTTCCGACCCTATCCGCCACAACAGCTGTAAGACCAGCAGGTAGACAGACATGGGAATAACCTCCCAACCATCCTATATATAGGCCCCTGGCCCTCTTCCATATATAGACCCCTTTACTGCATGTGTGTCCGGCACATTTCCCGGGCCGTGCCCATCTAGTCCTACCCTTGGCATGACATTACTCCCCCCTTGGATAAGCGTTTTCGTCCTCGAAAACACAAGTGGTGGTATCTTCATAAGAACACTAATGTTTTCCACCGTGGGATCCCTCATGGATCCAACGGTTCGTTGAATTGGAACCCGGTGCATTGGGAGGTTCAATGAAATCAAGAGTAACATCTTGATTTTCTACATCATTGTCCCTGTGCAACCATCTTGGTTAACCGACTGATAATCAAAAGAGCGTGAAGGCTCCATTTAGAACTCACTTGAGAATGCTAAAAGAGTTATCACAACTAAGAGGTGTTTAAATGCATACCTAGGTTTCAAACTTTTTGAAGGTACTGGAATGTGCAATATAACCTCGGCTCATCTTTCCATGAGAGTACTATGCTGACATACTCATTTGCAACAACCAAGTCCTTGACTTGCTGTGGTTTTTTGCCAGTAGCCAACCTCATCAAAACTGATGATTAAGGTTGATAACTTGAGAATAACATGCAGAGACTAAAAGTAGCCGTCACATGCATTTCATCATATGAAGCAAACTCCAAACCAGTGACGGGAGCAAAGCAAACCCCGAACCCCGACGGCCTCTAAAACACCGGGGACCGAATGGCGCGCCTCGAGCCTGTCATGGTAAAGCAAACAGGGGGCACCACCTAGCTCCAGCGGCTAGGACACAAACAACACACCACCATAACAAAGTTTTCATCCAAGAGAGATGGATGCTTGGGAGTAATGATGAAAAGGAAAGGGAATGAGATCAAGTGAGAGAGAGAGAGAGAGAGAGAGTGAGGGAGGGGGTATAGCGGCTTAGTACTTAGGCATCACAAAAGGATGGCGAATCCGCACACCCTTCACACATACACAAGCTCACTCCAAAACACAAGACTAGGTGGCAATTTCGCACACCTCACGTGGGAAAAACATTGCAAGAAAACATACTCACAAAACCTCAAGCTTTATTTAGAGAATTAGGCGATGAAATGGGGAGCATAGGGTAGGGGAATGAGAAGGGAGAGAGTGGTAGAGCACATGGCGGATAGGTGGGAGTTGATGGCCAAGACTCGCACGAGGATTATGGCCATCATCCTTCATTTAGTTGCCCTTCATCTTCCATAGCCAAGGGTGTAGAGGTCATGCTCAAGACAAGCATGGTGATTGCGGTGATGGTGATGGTGTGGGTGTGGGTGTGTGTGTGTGCACTAGGCACATACAGTGCATAGTGTGTTCTTTGGTGATGTTGTGTGTGTTTTTAGTGTGATGGTGACCCCTCTTTATATAGGGGAGGAGGGGGGAGAAATTCTAGAATTTAGAAATGAAGAAATCATTATCTACATAGGCCATGTGACTGTGGGCCCCACTTGTCTGGCTGTGTGTATATGTGCCAGAATAGCAGTCTCATGAGAGAGAGACTAAGAGAGAGACATGGGTTGATGAAAAAAAAGTGAGAGGTGACATGGAGAATAAAGTAATTACAAGAGGGGAGAGAGGGGAGTGTCTTCAGAGGTGAATCTGTGTGCAGATGTGTCTGAACACAAGAAAAATCAGGTAGCCACCGGGTGGGGATGGGTCTGTGGGCACCTTTTTCAGTGAAACTGAGTGTGTGTGAGTGTGGGGGAGGTTATTTAGCTACAAGACAAGAGACATGGCGCCCTTTAGAGAGAGAGGGGGGTATTTGGGTCATGGGATATGATAGGAGAGAGAAAGAGGGGGTGGGGTATACTATTTTGGAAGATAGGGTAAGTTGCATGTGAGTTAGGGTGCATTATTGGTGAGTTATAATGCATTATTGGTGAGAGGTGGGATAGCTTGAGGGGAGAGATAAAGGAGAAAGGACAAGGGGAAGAGAGAGAGGGTTGACCTTTTGAGTGGAGGAGAGGAAAAGGGACACCCGGCGGGGCAACAGTGAAGAAAAAGGAGGCAAGGTGGGGATGGGCTACCCCGCAGGCATGAGGTGGCCTATTTTACATAATCATACTTTATTTTTTCCTTACTTTTTTCAATGATTTTTTATCACTCCCTCCCTAAAAGGGGGTTTTCATGGGGTGGGGACGAGAGAAGAGGGGTATGGGAGCTTGGCTTGTGAAAAGCCCCCATCATTAGCCCTCCCCTTTTGCCTAGAGACATTCATGTCTCTAGCTCATCTGTTTGATCATTATCGTCGGAGGTGGCGGCTGATGGTGTGTCCTCATCTGGAATGTCATTTGGTGGAGCCTGGTCAAATCGAAGAAAATAAGGTTTAAGTCGCCAACCATTTACCCTAGTTTTATGAAGTTTTCCATCAACCTCCATAAGCTGGTAGCTTCCATTGGCATACTTTTTCCTGACGATTAAAGGACCTTCCCATCGGAGTAGGAGTTTCTTATCCTTGCGCATGTCGAAGCGATTGTCATAGCGGAGCACCAACATTCCTTTCTTCAATTCTTTTTTCCGGAGATGCTCGTTAAAGCTAAGTCGTCTATGCTCTGCTTGTGCTGCATAATAATTTATTGCTTCTTCTCTGTCCAGCTGTAGTCTTTCCAAGTTGATGATGTGATCCCTCAAATGCATGTTGGGCTGTTTAAGCTGGCTTGCCATTACTCTGAGACTTTGTAGTTGCACTTCAATGGGCAAGATTGCTTCCTTACCAAATACTAGATGATATGGTGTGAATCCCAAGGATGTACGAAATGAAGTTCTGTAGGCCCATAAAGCTGGTAGTAGATACTTATCCCAGTCTCCAGGATGATTGTTTACCTGCTTGGTAATAATTTTAGAAACCATTACATTTACCTTTTCAACTAGGCCATTACATTGAGGGTAATATGGTGAAGAGTGTCTCCTTGTAATGCCCAGTTTCTGCATTAATTCTCCTACCAAGTCTGCTCTGAAACCTGGCCCTCTATCAGAGATGATCTCTAAAGGTGTGCCAAACCTACAGCATATGTGCTCGTAGATAAATTTAGCTACCTCTACCGCTGTGATTCTAGTGGTGGCTGTAGCCTCTGCCCTTCTAGTCATGTAGTCGACCCCCATGATAATGTAGAATTTTTCTGAGTTGGCCCTAGGTAATGGCCCAATGGCATCGATACCCCATTTTTCAAATGGGCCATATGAGAGAATAGGTGTCTGTGGTTGAGGCATAAGTGACCTAGTGCCGGCCTTTTGACACAACTTACACGTTTTGCACCAATGGTGTACATCACGGTTGAGGCTAGGCCATATGAAGACTGCCTGCAAGATTTTCCTACTTGTTATGTCTAGTGCAAAGTGACCACCACAAACCCCGTCGTGACAGCTAGCAATTACTCCCATGATTTCATGATAGAGAGGGACCTTCCTGAGTATTTGGTCCTTACCCTTACAGTACAAACCATCATTCATGAGTCGATACCTTGTGGCCTTCCGCGTCAGCCATTGCTTATGTCCCTTTGTTAAATCTAATGGGCATTCCCCTGTTTCCAAAAAATGCATGATATCAGGCAAGGCATCACTGCCTTGAAATAGAGGGAGCTTTAGTTTTATTGCTCCAACCACCACTTCATGTAGTCTTTCACTTGCTAGGGCATCTGCTTCTTGGTTTTGAGCCCTTGGGATATGGTGTATTTGAACTTCTTCAAACTTACCCAACAAAGTTTTTACACCACTTAAGTGAGTCCTTAAACTAGGATTCTTGCATGTCCATGCTCCATTTACTTGCCTTACCAGAAGTAGAGCATCCCCAAATACATTAAGGCGTTGTACACCTTGCGAGACGCACCATTGTAGACCCTTGGTTAGTGCTTCATACTCAGCTTCATTGTTAGAATGTGAATCTAAAAATTGACCCAACAAAAATACCTTTGTTCCTTTGTCGTCAAAGACCACTATGCTTGCAGCTGCTTTGTCGGACGCTCGCTTGTAGGCTCCATCAAAGTAGAGAGAGTATGCTCCTTCTACCATCGGTGGTACTGGAGGTAATCAGACTTCTCCTTGCTTAGATTGCTTCTCCTTCCTTTCAAAGACTTGGTAGGTCATGAGTCCCCCCAAACTTGCCCTTGTCGTGCTTTCTACCTGTACCGTGTAGTCAAACTCTTGCAGACAAACTAGCCATTTAGTAATTCTAGTAGACACATCCATGTGTTGTACAACATAGGGAAATATTTCATCCGTGGTTAGAATCACAAATTGCTTAGGCAGAAAATATGACCTAAACTTTGTAGTTGCAAATCTAAGAGCTAGGACTAAGTGTTCCACATGGGTGAAACCTTTCTCTCCTGCTGTCATCATTCGACTAGAGAAGTAGATTGGCCTCATGAAAGATGTCGTCGTATCCTTTTGGAGTAGAACAGTCCCCAATGAGTCATCACCAACACTTGAGGTGACATAGAATTTTTCATCCCACTTAGGTGGTGAGATAGTTGGCAGAGTGGCCAAGACCTCCTTTACCTTGTTGTAGTGATGTTCACTTTCCTCATCCCAAGTGAAAGTTGATCTTTGAGTGACTTGTTGCACTGGTAGAACAAGTTGTGATAGTAGATGTATGAATCCACTTAAGTACCTCACCTTCTGTAGAAAAGAGACCAGTTGATATGCGGTCGTTGGTGAAGGTAGGGCTATGAGTGCGGACACCTTACTTGGGTCGGCGTTGATACCTTTTGCTGAAATTTCATGGCCTAGTAGAATGACTTTACTTTCCCCAATGTGACATTTATCCACATTTAATTGCCCTTCTAGGCTCTACAACCTAGCCAAACCTTCAGTTACCTTTTCTAAATGTGAAATACGGAAGCTATATATACAAAAATCATCAATGAACACTCTTATGGATGTTCCAAAGAACGGTTGAAAAACATATGTGATATATCTTTGGAATGTGGCAGGTGCATTTGTGAGACCAAATGGCATAACCCTGTATGCAAAACAACCCCATGGCATGATAAAAGTGGTTTTTAGCTGATCTTCCAAGGCTATGCGTATTTGAAAGTATCCAGAATAACCATCACAGACGGTATAAAGACCATATTAGGTAAAGTGGGAAAATCCCAATTCCTAGGTTGAACAACTTTCAATATATCATGTATAAAATATAGAGATTTTGTCAAAAATTTGAGTTTTCTTAAGGTCTCATTCCACTTTATGCACATACAATACACAATGAAAACAACTAAAATATCATGGTTTCAATCAATTGGATTATTAGGAGAGGAGTATATTGCATCCATTATCATTGTCTATGTTCTACTGTCCTACCTACAACTTATCTCAACATGGAGAGCTTGGTTTCTAGGTCCACCACTTGTCCAAGTTAATGTAAAAGTGACTCAAGGTTCACAACTTGTGAAAGCAAGGATCCATTGAGGAATACAATCCACTTGGCTATTTTTCCTTAATTTATTGCATGTGACATTTAAGCAAGGTCCACTTCTAATCTATAACTTCTTAATTTGAGGCATGGGGCATACATAAAATATGTAGCATATGCTCTATTGCCTCATAGGAAGGTTGGTTTCAAGGTGCACTTATCCATGCTAGCCTATCTTGGAGAAATGATGGAGCTTGCTTCTCTCCTTGTTTCAATGGAGACTAGCTTGGACAAGTGGTGGACCTTTGCTTCTCTCTATGTTTCAATAGAGTTAGCTTGGACAAGTGGTGATCTTGGAACAAAACCCCCATGTAAAACATATCATGGGTATTCCAAGTGATTAGAAAGATTACCATTTAAGATATAACCTTATAGGTTGGACAACTAGATCTTGGCTTGGAGAAATGGTGTACCTTTGATTCTCTCCATGTTTCAATGGATTCTATCTTGGAGAAATGGTGGAGCTTGCTTCTGTCCATGTTTCAATGGAGCCTAGCTTGAACAGTTGGTGGACCTTTGCTTCTCTCTATGTTTCAATAGAGTTAGCTTAGACACGTGGTGGATCTTCAAAATAAACCAACTACTATCAATGTTGCCTAGCTTGGACAAGTGGTGGAGTGTTTCTCTACTCCATGTTTCAATGGATCTTAGCTTGGATAAGTGTTGGACCTTAAAACAAAAACCCCATGTACAACATAGAATGGATTTTCTAGATTTCAATGGAGTCTAGCTTTAACAAATGGTGGAGCTTGTCTTCATCCATGTTTCAATGAAACTAGCTTGGACAAGTGGTGGAACTTGTAACAAACCCTCCCATGTACAACATATCATTGGTTTTCTAAGTGATGGGAAGGAATACCATTCAAGATATAAACTTATAGCTTGGATAAGTAGTTGACTTTAAAACCAAATTCATCATAATACAATGAAATACAGGTCAGCCAGTTCCTAAATCTTGAGACCAAACCTCCCATGCTATTAGAGATAATATATTGGATAAGTGGTGGACCTTCTATTATTTTCCCATGCCTAGTTTAGACAACCGGTACACTTCGCAGCTATAAAGGTTGGACGAGTTGTTGAGCCTTGTTTCTATCCATGTTTTAATGGATCCTAGCTTGGACAAGTGGTGGACCTTGGAAAAAAGCTTCCATGTACAACATATATGAGGTTTTCCATGTTTTAATGGAACCTATCTTGGACAAATGGTGAAGCTTTCTTCTCTCCATGTGGATTTTGGAACTACCTTAGACAAGTGGTGGAGCTTTTCTTTTCTACTCTTCATAATACAATGAAGTATATGTTGGTTACATGGTGAATCTTAAGGCCAAACCTCCCATTTTACTAGAGATGATAGGTTGGACAAGTGGATCAACCTTCTATCATTTCTCCATGACTATATTGGACAATTAGTAGACATAACATCTCTCTATGTTGTTTAGAGATGAGCTTGGACAAGTGATGGACCCTGCTTCTCTCTTCCCTTGGTTTACTAGTTTGAAGACTCAATATATATACTTTCTTAGATCTAGCTTGAACAAGTGGTGGAACTTGCATCCACAATCTTAATTCAGTACAAAAAAGTATATGAAAAAATAACATAGGAATCTTGGTTTGAAGGTCAAGCAATTAGGTTCCAAATGCACATAATAATATATTTTCCACTCATATTAAAAGAAAGTTAAATATGTTATTACCAAATTGACAAAGGTAACATCCAAGAATTATATCTTTCCATCTTGTCAGATCTAAATCTTCATCAAGGCGACATGCATGTATACATCAACTTTCAAGCCATTCAAGAATACATGCACTTAGATTCCATAGTTTTGTTTTCAAAGTCTTTTAGGTTCTAAAACTCTTTCACATAAAGTATGTAATGACAAAATTCTTGAAGCAAACATTTGTGCCCAAGAAAAAGATCCCTCTCACATATTTAAAGTCCATGAATTCTCTGATCCACACTTACAAGTTTTATTTTGACATCAAACATCAATTCTTTCATAGTTCCAAATAAATGCAACCTCGATATGAATTGACAAAAAATGAATTTCTTTTACTATATGACCCAACATAGGCCCCAATCAAATAAAAAATGAGTCCCCAAAAATTTGGGTGCACTCTAGCAATACATCAGAGTCCCCTTACAATAGGATGCACTCCAATAGTACATTGAAGTCCCCTTAGAGTAGGGTGCACTCCATTCAAGTGTTCATAAAATTGACACACCTTTTTTTTAAAAAAAAAAGACTATATCAAATTATACAAATGTTGAAAGATAAACACTAGAATAAAAAAAGCATCTTATAGCCATATTTATTCAATGCTTTCGTGTTGACAAGTACACACCAAGGACATAATTTGTCTCAGAATCACTATACTGATTTACAATTGTGTTGTATGTATAGACTCTCTTATCTCTTGCATACAACCATCCTACCAACCATGGAATTATGGTTCTCTGCAAGAAGTTTTGAAGTTGCTCGGAAGTTTTCCTCCACATCTTTGGAAATATAAGATATGTCCCTGGCATGTTCCACATCACCCTATATGGAGTGTCATCAAAAATTAAGGTATTGTTTGCATCCAAATCCTCAAATATCTTCCAAATATCACTCATATTTTTGTGATAAACCCTTGTAAATCCTAACATGATATTTGGATTTTGGCAATTTTTGTTACTCATAAACACCTTGAACTTAGTATACTGCTCATGAAAACACTTTTGTGTGATGCGTTGCACCCTTGTTAAGTTATAGCAACTCCATATCCATAGCTCAAAGTATTCAACAACAAAATCTTAAAAACTTTGTGCGTCTGGTCGCACAACATGATAAACTTCATCTTTGTCCTCCACAAGTCGCATGTGTTGAGCCCAAGATGGCATAGAATCTCCATGTTTCATTTCAACTGTCTTGAGAAGTAACCCCTCTAGATCCAAGATAAGTACTCTTTTGATGTCCTTGAAAGCAAGTGGTAGGTGATAAGGAGGTGATTCATTCCTTGGACAAGGTCTTGGAGGAGGTTGGATGGGTAATTCAATAGTTTTCTTCAATTTATGCCAGCATATAGCCAATCCATTTTTCTGTAATGGTTTTGAAATTAAAGAACAAGAACACTTAATGCAAACACAACAATAGACATGAGTTTTACATTGTCTACCCTAAGGTTTTACTAGATACCAAATCCATCTATGATCTACTCATTAATAGAAAGAAAGTCAAATTAAAATCCTGACTCTTTTTTATGCTACACTCTCTCTTAGTCTCCATACCATGGAGTTCAACTAGACTTAAGTCAACTAATAACTACTACTTGTTGTTAAAGGTATGCTTGAAGTGTATAAGGCTTAACCAATGCTCTAGTGTAGAATGGGTATTTAGGTCTCAAGGTCTACCACTTATCCAAGCAAAGATCCATTTAGATATGGAAACCCAATTTTTCTTAATATAATGATATAGAGTGGACAAGTGGTGAATCCTGAGACCAAGCCACTCATGCTACTAGGGATAATAGGCTGGACAAGTGGTGGACCTTGAATGTAAACCCCCCATGTACAAAGTATCAGGGGTTTTGGGTATTTCAATGGACTCTAGCATCTTGGAAACATGGTGGAGCTTACTTCTCTCCATGTTTCAATGGAGTCTATCTTGGATAAATGGTGGAGCATCATTCTCTCCATGTTTCAATGGAGCCTACCTTGGACAAGTGGTGCACGTTTGTTTCTCTCTATGTTTGAACAGATTTAGCTTGGACAAGTGGTGGACCTTGGAACAAAATCCCCATGTAAAACATATCATGGACATTACAAGTGGTGAGAAAAAATACCATTCAATATATAACCTTATAGGTTGGAAAAGTGGTGGACCTTAACACCCAATTATTATTAATATAATGACATAGAGTGGACAAGTGGTGAATCTTGCGACCAAACCTACTAGGAAAAGTACGTTGGACAAGTGGTGGACCTTGAATGCAAACCCCCCATGTACAAAATATTACTCATGCTACTAGGAATAATTTGGTATTAAGGTCCATGTTTCAATGGAGCCTAGCTTGGAAAAGTGGTGGACCTTTGTTTCTCTCTATGTTTCAATAGAATTTGCTTGGACAAGTGGTGAACCTTGGAACAAAACCCCCATGTAAAGCATGTCATGGGCATTACAAGTGGTGAGAAAAAATACCATTCAAGGTATAACCTTATAGGCTGGACAAGTGGTGGACCTTAGCACCCAATTCCTCTTATTATAATGACATATAGTGGAAAAGTGGTGAATTGTGAGACCAAACCTACTAGGGATAATAGGTTGGAGAAATGGTTGACCTTGAATGTAAATCACCCATGTACAAAATATCATGGGTTTTGCGTATTTCAATGGAGCCTAGCATCTTGGAGACATGGTGGAACTTACTTCTCTCCATGTTTTAATGGAGCCTATCTAGGAGAAATGGTGGAGGTTCCTTCTCTCCATGTTTCAATGGAGCCTAGCTTGGACAAGTCGTGGACCTTTGTTTCTCTCTATGTTTGAATATGGTTAGCTTGGACAAGTGGTGGATCTTGGAATGAAACTCCCATGTAAAACATATCATGGGCATTTCAAGTGGCGAGAAAGGATACCATTTAAGATATAACCTTATAGGTTGGACAAGTGGTGGACCTTAACACAATATAATGACATAGAGTGTACAAGTGGTGAATCTTGAAACCAAACCACTCATGCTACTAGGGATAATAGGTTAAACAAGTGGTGGGCCTTGAAATAAAACCCCCTAGAGTGTTTCAATGGAGCCTAGCTTGGAAACATGGTAAAGCTTGCTTCTCTCCATGTTTCAATGCAGCCTATCTTGGATAAATGGTGCAGCATCATTCTCTCCATGTTTCAATGGAGCCTAGCTTGGACAAGTGGTGGACCTTTGTTTCTCTCTATGTTTGAATAGAGTTATCTTGGAAAAGTGGTGGACCTTGGAACAAAAACCCCATGTAAAACATATCATGGGCATTACAAGTGGTGAGAAAAAATACCATTCAATATATAACCTTATAGGTTGGACAAGTGGTGGACCTTAACACCCAATTATTCTTAATATAATGACATAGAGTGGATAAGTGGTGAAATTGGGACCAAACCTACTAGGGAAATAGGTTGGACAAGTGGTGGACCTTGAATGTAAACGCCCCATGTACAAAATATCACTCATGCTACTAGAAATAATTTGGTATTAAGGTCCATGTTTCAATGCAGCCTAGCTTGGAAAAGTGGTGGACCTTTGTTTCTCTCTATGTTTCAATAGATTTATCTTGGACAAGTGGTGTACCCTTGGAACAAACCCCCATGTAAATCATGTCATGGGCTTTACAAGTGGTGAGAAAAAATACCATTCAAGCTATAACATTATAGGTTGGACAAGTGGTGGACCTTAACACCTAATTCCTCTTAATATAATGACATAGAGTGGACAAGTGGTGAATCATGAGACCAAAACCTACTAGGGATAATAGGTTGGACAAGTGGTGAACCTTGAATGTAAACCCCCCATGTACAAAAATTTATGGGTATTGGGTATTTCAATGGAGCCTAGCAACTTGGAGACATGGTGGAGCTTATTTCTCTCCATGTTTCAATGGAGCCTATCTAGGAGAAACAGTGGAGGTTCCTTCTCTCATGTTTCAATGAGCCTAGCTTGGACAAGTGGTGGACCTTTCTTTCTCTATATGTTTTAATAGAGTTAGCTTGGACAAGTGGTGGACCTTGGAATGAACCCCCATGTAAAACATATCATGGGCATTTCAAGTGGTGAGAAAGGATACTATTTAAAATATAACCTTATAGGCTGGACAAGTGGTGGACTTAACACATTTTTCTTCTTAATATAATGACATAGAGTGTACAAGTGGTGAATCTTGAGACCAAACACTCTTGCTACTAGGGATAATAGGTTGGACAAGTGGTGGACCTTGAATGTAAACCCCTCATGTACAAAATTATGGGTTTAGGGTATTTCAATGGAGCCTAGCTTGGAGACATGGTGGAGATTGCTTCTCTCAATGTTTCAATGGAACCTATCTTGGAGAAATGGTGGATCATCCTTCTCTCCATGTTTCAATGGAGCCTATCTTGGACAAGTGGTGGACCTTTGCTTCTCTCTATTTTTTAATGGAGTTAGCTTGGACAAGTGGTGGGTCTTGGAACAAAAACCCTTTGTAAAACATAGCATGGACATTACAAGTGATGAGGAAAAATATCATTCAAGATATAACCTTATAGGTTGGAAAAGTGGTGATGGACCTTGACAAGTGGTGAAGGATACCATTTAAGATATACCCTTATAGGTTGGACAAGTGGTGGACCTTAACACCCAGTTATTCTTAATATAATGACATAGAGTGGATAAGTGGTGAATCTTAAGACCAAATCACTCATGCTACTAGGTATAATACGTTAGAGAAGTGGTAGACCTTGAATGTAAACACCCCATGTACAAAATATCATGGTTTTAGGGTGTTTCAATGGAGCCTAGAATCTCGGAGACATGGTAGATCTTGATTCTTTCCATGTTTGAATGGCACCTATCTTGAAAAATGATGGAGGTTACTTCTCTCCATACTTCAACGGAGCCTAGCTTTGACAAGTGGTGAAACTTTGCTTCTCTCTATGTTTGAATAGAGTTAGCTTGGACAAGTGGTGGACCTTTGCTTCTCTCTATTTTGAATAGAGTTAGCTTGGACAAGTGGTGGACCTTGGAATGAAACCCCCGTGTAAAACATATCATGGGCATTTCAAGTGGTGAGAAAGGATACCATTTAAGATATAACCTTATAGGTTGGACAAGTGGTGGACCTTAATACATGTTTTCTTAATATAATGACATAGAGTGTACAAGTGGTGTATCTTGAGACCAAACCACTCGTGCTACTAGGGATCCTAGCTTGGACAAGTGGTGGACCTTGGAAAAAAGTCCCCCTGTTACAACATAGCTGAGTTTTTTCATGTTTTAATGGAAGAGAGATTCGACAAATGGTGGAGCTTGCTTATCTCCATGTGGATTTTAGACTAGCTTGGACAAGTGGTGGAGCTTTGCTTTTTTACTCTTCATAATACAATGATGTATAGGTTGGTTACATGGTGAATCTTAAGGCCAAACCTCCCATCTTACTAGAGATGATAGGTTGGACAAGTGGTCAACCTTCTATCATTTCTCCATGCCTATAATTAGACAATTAGTAGAACTAGCATCTTTCTATGTTGTCTAGAGCTGAGCTTGGACAAGTAGTGGACCTTGCTACTCTCTTCCCTTGGATTATTAGTTTGAAGACTCATTATATATACTTGCTTAGATCTATATAATTACTCATTAGTTAGGTACAAGTGGGTATGTAATTTGTTAGCCTCAAGGGACTTGAATATTGAATAGTAAGAAAGTCAAGTGCTGGTTTGAAGATCTTTTGTTATCTAAACTAGACTCTTAACTCAATAATAAGTTTCATAAGTTCCACGAATTGTCCTATCTAGGCTCCAAAAGAGTCTTAATTGGTTTGTGCTAGATTCTAACTTCCTTGATGGGGTAGAATCCTAGAAAAATGAGGCACTATAAGTTTTACCTTAGCTCAAATGGATTTTTCACTTAAAACTCGACTGCAATTTGGCTATCTAGTCTTTGTCTCGATGGAGTTTAACACTAGATACATAGTAGTGATATTTAAGCTTCATGTCTCTTCACTTGATCGAGATATGAGACCATACTTCAAGGTCACCACTTGTCTTACCTAAAGACCAATGTGAGACATGGGAGCAAGAAAGCCATCCGATATTGTTTTAAGGACTATTACATAGGCAATCAATAACTTAAGTAAAGCAAAAAGACTTGGATCTTTCACAATTAATAACTTAAGTAAAGCCAAAAAGACTTGGATCTTTGACAGTTTTTTTCAAACTAAAAAAGCACAATCTCATGCTAACAAAACTATAAATCACAATTGAAAGGTTTGAACAAGAAAAAGATCAACAATCTTAATAAGAAGGATACTTTTCATTTCATTTGATGATTACAAACTAAAAATAAAGTCTCTCAAGAAATTGATAAACAAAAAATGTAGGTGACTGCTTCATTATTTTGAGCAAAAATATCAAAATCTCTATTGATTGAGCTCCATCTAGTAGTATCCTTTGTAAGATCCTGCAAGAAGGAATAAAAAGAAAGATTTGTTAGATACCATGCACATGAGTGTTCAAGCATGTGTATCAAGAATATATGACATGTACTAGTACCTTAGGGTTGCTTTCTATCCAGCCTTAGAAGATTGTTCTCAGCTTTCACCTTATTTATATAAGCCTTTGCTGTGGTTGCCTTCAAAACTCTTTTGTGTTACAACCCAATTGCCTAGCTAAAGTGGTCAATTGTGACGCCTTCATGCTTTCAATGGGTGTACGCTCCTTTGCCAAGATCTCTTGTATTTGGGCTCTTCTCATTTCATTGCGGTGGCTTGTGTCACTTGCATTTCAATGATTGTTTCATCTTGTCACCTTTTGCAGGTGGTATTCTTCTTGTAAAGAACACCTTAGCTGACCAAACATCATTTTTCTGCTTCCAATACTCCATGATTTGTTTGTATTCACTATCATTTGTCACTATAGGTTGTCCATAACGATTAGAAGCAATTAAATCACGCACATCCCTTCTCTCATCAAGCTGAATCAAGTATGGCAGTAGCTCCTCCAAGAGCATATTGTCAACCATCTTCTTAGCATCAAATTGTGGTGGAAAAATGCAATTGTTTGCTGGTGAAATACATCCCTTGTAAGAAGAGTCATCAATAAGCACTGTTCTTTGTGGATCACATTCAAACCCCATGGCAATTTTGGCTAGAGGCTTGAACATTGCCTCAACGTTTGGATTGTCGGGTCTAAACAATTTTTGAGTTTGAGCGGTGTAGCAAACATCTTGCGACCAAATTGCAAAGAAAGGCAATGTATCCTCAGCTAAGTTGTTTAGTGCTGCAAGGATTTGATACACATTATTCCTAGTAGCTGTCGACCAAATTGCAACATTAAACCTTTGTAAAATAGTCTTCAAGAATTGGATGCAACCTGGCCTGAGTATAATATATCTTTTTGAATCCATTTGCACTGAGTTGTGGTGTGAGGATGGTTGAGGGGAACGTTTCAACAATAGACCATTTAAATCCAATATAATTGTAAGCATGGATTTCTCAACATCTACGCTACATGACGTAGTACCAATTGGCAATAGCTCGTGAGTGGACTTTTCAGTCTCTTTTGATGTATGTTGCATTTTTGAAGCATCGATTTCTTGGTTCTCATTATTGGAAGCTTGCTCAAGTTGCACAACACTAGACTCTAGTATAGAAATATCATCCATCTTGGGCACTTTAGAAACCATAGAATCTATGGATTCTATAGTTGTTGACTGAACCATAGGAGCATTATCCATCCCAGTTTGTGAATCTAAGAAAACACACACACAAATGGTATCTCAAAACCACTAGAATTTTATTCACCATATTTATATGTAGAACTCCTAGTAAGAAATTTATTTAAGGTAAAGTCGTTGTTAGAATCCTTGCAACCATTTTCAGCATTCGTACACCAAACACCACTTGTCTAAAATACAATCTACTAACTCAACATTTTCCATCCTACACTTTATTAAAGATGAGTACTTAAAGTGAAAACTAAAAGCCACCCTTGTTGAGGAAACATGGATACAAGGTCCACCAAATGTCCAACCTAGACTACAAGAAAATAATTAGAGATTTGGCTTAGATTTGGATTCAAAGGCCACCACTTATTCAAGTAAGATAACTCCACTTGTTTAAGACAGTAATGTTTGAAGCCCCACCACTTGTCCAACCTAGACATTGATTAAATTTTGGTAAGATTTATCACAAATCTAGAGTAGAATCAAGATTCTATGGCCAAGGTAGTCAAATATGTTAGACAACACACAAAGCATAAGAGCACTCTAGATTCTCGTTGAGCATAAACTAAACAATAATCAAATGTTATATTCACTTGAGATTTCATCCATGAAAAATGAAAATGATGCATGTACTTGAGATTTCCATCCATGTACAATACTTTACAATGTCAAGTAAAGTTATAGTCAGCAAACAACTCTTCTCCTGCTTCAACTTGACAAATAGTCTCAATGCATACATGGCCATATTCTTCTGACTTGATGTGTGAAGAGGTGCATTTATGCCAAGGTGGCAAATTTGGATCAAATGTATAGCGTACGTTGGGACAGACATTTGTACTGTGAGAACTATTTATATAGCCCGACACGTTTCCTTCTTCTACACAACCAATAATGTATGATTGATCTTCCTCTTCTTCTATGTTTGGATCCTCTAGAAGAGAATATTTATAAGCTCTTGGAAATATTTTGCATATCTTTTTCCAGTCTTGAAATCTATACTTATGCCCTCCATAGTTTAGAATAGTCAAACCACTTTCCAGGGTAGTATGCACAAATAGCCCATAACCAGCTCCTTCAATACATGAAAGTCGCACTTCAAAATCCACACCGTTAATATGGAAAATTACATCTTTGGGAATAGGAAAAGTTGGTGTCCCAAAAGGATCTTCATGCCAATCATAGTGTGAAATACATCTAGTTTTTATATCACTTAACTCCTTTGTGTCTGCAAAAAGAAGAAAATATTATGCATAAAATAATGACAATATCAAAGAAAGATATCATTATTTTATAGTCCAATAGGTCCATTGTATGGAAGACTTAGAGTGCCTCTTACATGGTGCCTCCAAGGTTTCCAAAAAATAAAATCATTGGAAAAAAAAGGCCACTGTGTCTCCAATCTATTGCCCATTTGAAGCATAGAGAGAACCAAGGTCCACCACTTGTCCAAGCTAGACATGGAGCATTGACACAAGATCCAACACTTATCCAAGAACCCTATAGTATATGTGGTAACATGGGATGCATTGATGCAACAAAAGTAGTCTAGCCTCCTCATCCATCTCTTTTTTCTTGTAGCCTAGAGGGATTAGTTTCAAGGTCTATCACTAGTCAAAAACTACACATAGAACATTGATACAAGGTTCCACCACATGTGAAACCTATCATCTCTAGTAGCATGGATGGTTTGATATCAAGGTTCATCGCGTGTCCTACCTATACTCTATTGTAGCATATAGATTCTGGTTTGGTGGTACTACACTTGTCCAAACTTGGCTTGTTGTTGATATCTGGAGGTAATCAAGGGTCCTCCACTTGTCCAAGTTAGGCATATAAAACAATTGCAAGGTCCACCATGTGTACAACATATGATTGATTATAGCATGCATGGTCTTATTTCATGGGCAACCATCTTCTCTCCAACATGTGTCCAACCTCGGCTCCATTGAAGCATGGAGAGAAGCAAGGTCCACCACTTATCAAAGCTATTATTTTCTCCCAGTGCTTTCAAAACCCATAATACGTTGTACATGGGGGGGGGGGATTCTTGTTTCAAGGTCCACCCCTTGGCTAAGATTGGATCCATTGAAACATAAAGAGAAGCAAGCTCTACCATTTGTCCAAGCTAGGAGCCATTGAAACATGAAAACCCCATAATATGTTGTATACGGGGGGTGTTTTTCAAGGTCTACCACTTGTCTAAGCTATGGTCCATTGGAACATGGAGAGAAGCAAAGCTCCACCACTTTTCTAAGCTAGGATCCATTGAAACATGGAGAGAAGCAAGCTCCATTGTTTGTCTAAGCTAGGCTCCATTGGAACATGGAGAAAACAAGCTCCACCACTTGCCTATTATTGCATAGAGATTCTGGTTTGAAGGTCCACCACTTGTCCAACCTTGCCTTCATGTATGGAGATAATCAAGAGTGCAATGCTTCTCTAAGCTAGGGACATAAAAGAGTTTCAAGGTCCACTACATATACGATCTATGATGGGTTGTAGCATGGGAGGTTTCATTTTAAGGTTGACCACTTCTCCAGCTCCGCTTGTCCAACCTCAGATCCATTGAAGAATGGAGAATAAAGGTGTACCAACTCTCCAAAATAGGCAAGACAATCTCTATAAAACCCATGAATTGTTAATATATGCTATGCTGTGGAGTTTTGTTTGAAGTTCCACTCCTTATCCAAGCTACAATCCATTGAAGCATGGAACTAAGTAAGATATATCTCTAGTCCAAGATAGGATCCATTGAAACATAGAGAGAATCAAGGTCCACCACTTGTCCAAGCTATGCATGGGTAATTGATATAAGGACCACTACGTTTTCACCTATACTATGCTCTATCATGGATGGTTTCATATCCCACCAATTTTCCAACCTATTTAGTAGGTTGTATTATGGGGGTTTGGTTTCAAGGTACTTCACTTGTCTAAGGTGGGTTCCATTGAACCATGGAGAGAAACTATGTCTACCACTTGTCCGAAATATGCTCCTTTAAAACATAAAAACAAGGTCCACCACTTGTCCAAGCTAAAGTTTCTCTCCATTGAAGCATGGAGAGAAACAAGGTCTACCACCTGTCCAAAATATGCTCCATTGAAACATAAAAGCAAGGTCCACCACTTGTCCAAGCTAATATAACAAATGGGTGTTGGTTACAAGGTGTACCACACTTGTCTAAACTAGTCTTCATGCAAGGTCTACCACATGTCCAAGCTATATGAGCTTGTTTTGAAGGTCTACCACACCTCTTGAAATTAGGATCCATGTAAGGTCCACCTTTTGTCAAGCTATGCATTTAATGAGTACTAAAACTAAGTAAATTGCAGTACTTAAATACCTTTCCAAGCTCATTAAGATTTTGGTCTCTAAGGCCGGCCACCACCACATGTCTAATCTATGCTCTAATTGATTACTTATGCTAGTTCTCAAAGTCCAAACATAAGCTCCCTTCTAGCAAGGTTAGTTTAAATTTAGGCTCCAGCACCTGTCTAAGCTAGGTTCAATTTATGAAGCATCACCATTTAACCATGCTACGATCTAATGTATCATATCAAGGGGGTATTGATAAAAGGTCCAAAACTTATTGAGTTCAAGCTCTTAAGTAATTAAGTCTTTGTGAGTATTAAATGTTATAGTTTTAGTCTACAGATCCACCATTCAAAAACTCAAGTAATTTACTATTTACATTCAAACCTTGAATGCTTGAGATAAAAAATACAAACTCAATCAATACTATATAAAGCAAAATCTAACATTAAGAGTATCAAATCAGTAACAAGAAACACTAACATGCACAAGAAACTCAAAACATACGTGTCTCCATTTCCAAAAAGTCCTCCATTGACAGAGGATGGTGTTGTTGTTGTTCTTCTTCTCTTTGTGGAGAGCACTCCTCTGTAACAGGCACAATGTCGCCTGATTGCGAAGTGGATTGTTGAAGTCCAGCCCATTTTTCTATATCTTCATGAGACTTAACAAAGTCTAGCAGCATGGTCTCCACGCTTTTTGCCTCCTCCACACTATCAATTAAGCAGATAACTTCTTTTTTCTGTTGTATTCCTTCTTGTGCAACCAAGGAGCCATCACCAAAAACATCAACAAGCTTGCGGTCTTCAAAACAATATGTACGAATGTAGTGCTTGACCAAAGCTCTTTTTTTGGCCTCCAAATATTGCAAATCTGACATATCGTTATCTGCTACTTGAAGAAGAGAACAATCAATTGGCATGGGATGTTCCTCTGATCTTCTTCTCAGGTCTTCAAATGCATTGCCTTGTCCCAAGAAGGCAATAACTGTTAGGAATTGAATTGCTCCTTTGCAAGGAGCTGATGGAAAGTGATGCAATGCACCACAACAATGGTAGCTCAGATTATCTCCCATGGCGTGAAAGGCACATTGCAATTTTGTGAAGTTAGTGAAATCCACAAATGCAAGAAAGACAAATCCAGGATCTGTTGACCCTCCAGCAATAGCCAAGATCCCATCCAAAGCATTGTTAAATGTCTCCTCACTCCACTTCAAATTGCCTCCAACGTTTTTTGTCATATCTAAAACACATAAGCCAATAGGCACTTTATTATTGAAGTGGCGCATCAAGTAGAGATTGCCTTCCATTTGTAGGCTCACCACATAGATTGACCATGGCAAATCTCTAGGCTCAGTTTTCTCCTTTTGAAGGTGAATTGCCCATTGCATGTATTTTATTGCTCCATCTGGAAAAGCCATTTTCTTTGTTCCACGCGTCAAACTAGATCTGATCCATTCCTCGCATAGCATTAAAATTGTTTTATAAACAACATCATTGATGTTATACATTTTGACCACCTCCTCCCAGTCTTTACATGGTGAAGACTCATTCAAATTGTTGAAGCCTTCAAGAAGTGCATCTTGAATCAATTTGTCTTGCTTCAACTGCTTGATTCGATCATACATGTCAGTTGCATCACCATCCTTTGCACTCTTTGACAGTAAAATCTTCTCATCTCTAATCTCTTCTTGAATAGTCTTTACCTCTGATTCCTCAAGGCCACAAAGGTATCTAAATACAGTTGTTGGGGGTTTCTTATTCTCCTCTTCTAGATTTTCAATGATTTCTATTCCAGCAATCATAAACTAAATCAGAGTACGTGACCATGTGTGCCTGTTTAGCAATCCAACTTGCTGCTGCACTCATTCTTGCCAATCGAAGAAAAGCCTAAAAAGAAATAGAGAAATAATTAAACTATTGAGCAAGATTTGTTAATTAAACACTATCAAAAAGACAAAGAAAATAACTTACATCCCATCCGGCACGAGATGCATGTCCCTCTGCAATTCCACTTGCTGCCTTTGGTGGTCGTCCTGAGAAGATCCATTGACTCCGTAAATGTCTCAATATTTGGCTGTAAGGTTGCTTGACATACAATGCCTGAGCCTCCTCATTTGCAATGGCAGATATAGCAGTTGCAACAAATGGAGGAGCATTCACAACAATGCGAGCCTTTCTAAATTTATACACGCTAATCAGTCTTTCAAAGATCTCTTTGTTGTTTTGTTCATTGTGAAGCAAAACTTTTGCAGCATAGATTGAATGCTGCCCATCAAGAATCCAATAATGATAATCTTTAATTTTTTGCTCCTCTACCTCTTCTACTGCCAAAGGAGTCCCCTTCTTTGATTTTGCATTTCGAACAGGCATCAAATATGCACATGCTGCAGGCTTGGTCGTACTCCGTGAAAATCCAAATAACACACTTTCAGCGTGTTTTTTATCCATAATACGTGCATTATAGTGATCAGGAGCAAGCCAACAATTTTGAATAGGGATATCAAATTCCCTATATTGGAAAGGAAAATAATTTATGTACTTATTCATTCCACCTGTATCTTTTTCTTGTCCTTTCATGGCCTCAGCTTCTAAAACATCTGGATCCACAATTCTCATCTTTGACATTGAACCCTCTGTTGATGAGGATGCCAAAGATGCCTTGTCTACATCCAAAATGGAACTAGTTCGCTTAGCTTCTACTTTCTGCACTTTTGCTTGCTTCTTTGTGGATGGTGGTCGTGAAGCTTTCACCTTTTTTCGTTGTAGTGTGGCAATGATGGAGCTTTGAAGTTGATCTGCTGTGATATTTGGATTTGATTCTGCAAACTTCCATCCTCGAGAAAACATTGTCTCTTCTTTGTTTCTAGACATGCGCTCCAATGCATATGCTCCTGGAGATAGTTGAAATTCTAGATTCATTGGAACTAGAATGTCAATGCATTCCACCTCTGGATGACTATCAACTACAGAGACAGATGCTTCCACAACTTGTCCAACATCTTCAAACAAGCTGTCATTCTCCTTTTTGGCAATAAATAGATGCACCTTATGAAATTGTGCACCCTCTATACCATGTATGTCCAAATACCATTTCCTAAGATCATTGCAAGTATAGTCAACTGAGACAGCAACCCTTGCAACCTGTTTTTTTGGAGCCATCTTTCCTGAAACAAAAAAAACCAAATGTTATTTTAACATATACTTTTTTGTAATGGATTAAGTTTGTGTGAATACAAGTTCCACCACTTGTTCAAGCTAGATCTAAGCAAGTATACATAGTGATCATTTAAGCTAGTAAACTAAGGGAAGGGAGAAGTAAGGTCCACCACTTGTCCAAGCTCAGCTCTAGACAACATGGAGAGATTCGAGGTCTACTAATTGTCTAATATAGGCTAACTATATTGAAACATAGAGAGAAGCAAAGGTCCACCACTTGTCCAATCTAGGGTCCATTGAAACATGGAGAGAAGGATGCTCCACCATTTGTCCAAAATAGGCTCCATTGAAACATGAAGAGAAGCAAGATGCACCATGTCTTTGAGATGCTAGGCTCCATTGAAATACCTTAAACCCATGATATTTTGTATATGTGGGGTTTAAATTCAAGGTCCACCACTTGTCCAACCTATTATCCCTAGTAGCATGAGTGGTTTGGTCTCAAGATTCACCACTTTTCCACTCTATGTCATTATATTAAGAAGATCTGGGTGTTAAGGTCCACCACTTGTCCAACCTATAAGGCTATATCTTAAATGGTATTATTTACCACCACTTGGAATGCACATGATGGGTTTTACATAGGGGTATGGTTCCAAGGTCCACCACTTGTCCAAGCTAACTCTATTGAAACATAGAGAGAATCAAAGGTCCACCACTTGTCCAAGCTAGGCTCCATTGAAACATGGAGAGAAGGATGCTCCACCATTTGTCCAAGCCAGGTTTGATTGAAACATGAAGAGAAGCAAGCTGCACCATGTCTCCAAAATGCTAGGCTCCATTGAAATATCTTAAACCCATGATATTTCGTACATGGGGGGTTTACATTCAAGGTCCACCACTTGTCCAACCTATTATCACTAGTAGCATGAGTGGTTTGATGTCAAGATTCACCACTTTTCCACTCTATGTCATTATATTAAGAAGATCTGGGTGTTAAGGTCCACCACTTGTCCAACCTATAAGGCTATATCTTAAAGGGTATTCTTTCTCACCACTTGGAATGACCATGATAGGTTTTACATGGGGGTTTGGTTCCAAGTTCCACCACTTGTCCAAGCTAACTCTATTGAAACATAGAGAGAAGCAAAGGTCCACCACTTGTCTAAGCTAGGGTCCATTGAAACATGGAGAGAAGGATGCTCCACCATTTGTCCAAGATAGGCTCCATTGAAACATGAAGAGAAGCAAGCTGCACCATGTCTCCAAGATGCTAAGATCCATTGAAATACCTTAAACCCACGATATTTTGTACATGGGGGTTTACATTCAAGGTCCACCACTTGTCCAACCTATTATCTCTAGTAGCATGAGTGGTTTGGTCTCAAGATTCACCACTTTTCCACTCTATGTCATTACGTTAAGAAGATCTGGGTGTTAAGGTCGACCACTTGTCCAACCTATAAGGGTATATCTTAAAGGGTATTCTTTCTCACCACTTGAAATGTCCATGATATGTTTTACATGGGGGTTTGGCTCCAAGGTCCACCACTTGTCCAAGCTAACTCTATTGAAACATAGAGAGAAACAAAGGTCCACCACTTGTCCAAGCTAGGCTCCATTGAAACATGGAGAGAAGGATCCTCTACCATTTGTCGAAGCTAACTCTATTGAAACATGGGGGGTTTACATTCAAGGTCCACCACTTGTCCAACCTATTAACGCTAGTAGCATGAGTGGTTTGGTCTCAAGATTCACCACTTTTTCACTCTATGTCATTATATTAAGAATATTTGGGTGTTAAGGTCCACCACTTGTCCAACCTATAAGGCTATATCTTAAGGGTTATTCTTTCTCACCACTTGGAGTGACCAGCATAGGTTTTACATGGGGGTTTTGTTTCAAGGTCCACCACTTGTCCAAGCTAACTCTATTGAAACATAGAGAGAATCAAAGGTCCACCACTTGTCCAAGCTAGGGTCCATTGAAACATGGAGAGAAGGATGCTCCACCATTTGTCCAAGATACGCTCCATTGAAACATGAAGAGAAGCAAGCTACACCATGTCTCCAAGATGCTAGGCTCCATTGAAATACCTCAAACCCATGATATTTTGTACATGGGGGGTTTACATTCAAGGTCCACCACTTGTCCAACCTATTATCTCTAGTAGCATGAGTGGTTTGGTCTCAAGATTCACCATTTTTCCACTCTATGTCATTCTATTAAGAATATCTGGGTGCTAAGGTCCACCACTTGTCCAACCTATAAGGCTATATCTTAAACTTTATTCTTTCTCACCACTTGGAGTTACCAAGATAGGTTTTACATGGGAGTTTGGTTCCAAGGCCCACCACTTGTCCAAGCTAACTCTATTGAAACATAGAGAGAAGCAAAGGTCCACCACTTGTCCAAGCTAGGCTCCATTGAAACATGGAGAGAAGGATGCTCCACCATTTGTCCAAGATAGGCTCCATTGAAACATGAAGGGAAGCAATCTGCACCATGTCTCCAAGATGCTAGGCTCCATTGAAATACCTTAAACCCATGATATTTCGTACATGGGGGGTTTACATTCAAGGTCCACCACTTGTCCAACCTATTATTCTTAGTAGCATGAGTGGTTTGGTCTCAAGATTTACCACTTTTCCACTCTATGTCGTTATATTATGAAGATCTAGGTTTTAAGGTCGACCACTTGTCCAACCTATAAGGCTAGATCTTAAAGGGTATTATTTCTCACCACTTGGAATGACCATGATATGTTTTACATGGGGGTTTGGTTTCAAGGTCCACCACTTGTCCAAGCTAACTCTATGGAAACATAGAGAGAAGCAAAGGTCCACCACTTGTCCAAGCTAGGCTCCACTGAGACATTTAGAGAAGGATGATCCCCCATTGGTGGAAGATAGGCTTCATTGAAACATGAAAAGAAGCAAGTTGCACCATGTCTCCAAGATTCTAGGATCCATTGAAATACCTTAAACCCACGATATTGTTTACATGTGGGGTTTAACGTCAAGGTCAGTCACTTTTCCAAGCTATTATCCCTAGTAGCATGAGTGGTTTGGTCTCAAGATTCACCACTTTTCCACTCTATGTCATTATATAAAGAAGATCTAGGTGTTAAGGTCGACCACTTGTCCAACCTATAAGGGTATATCTTAAAGGGTATTCTTTCTCACCACTTGAAATGTCCATGATATGTTTTACATAGGGGTTTGGTTCCAAGGTCCACCACTTATCCAAGCTAACTTTATTCTTCTCATAGAGAGAAGCAAAAGGTCCACCACTTGTCCAAGCTAGGCTCCATTGAAACATGGAGAGAAGGATGCTCCACCATTTGTCGAAGCTAACTCTATTGAAACATGGAAGGTTTACATTCAAGGTCCACCAGTTGTCCAACCTATTAACGCTAGTAGCATGAGGGGTTTGGTCTCAAGATTCACCACTTTTTCACTCTGTGTCATTATATTAAGAATATTTGGGTATTAAGGTCCACCACTTGTCCAACCTATAAGACTATATCTTAATGGTTATTCTTTCTGACCACTTGGAGTGACCATGAAAGGTTTTACATGGGGGTTTGGTTCCAAGGTCCACCACTTGTCCAAGCTAACTCTATTGAAACATAGAGAGAAGCAAAGGTCCACCACTTGTCTAAGCTAGGGTCTATTGAAACATGGAGAGAAGGATGCTCCACCATTTGTCCAAGATAGACTCCATTGAAACATGAAGAGAAGCAAGCTGCACCATATCTCCAAGATGCTAGCCTCCATCGAAATACCTTAAACCCACGTTATTTTGTACATGGGGAGTTTACATTCAAGATCAACAATTTGTCCAACCTATTATCGCTAGTAGCATGAGTGGTTTGCTCTCAAGATTCACCACTTTTCCACTCTCTGTCATTATATTAAGAATATTTGGGTGTTAAGGTCCACCACTTGTCCAACCTATAAGACTATATCTTAATGGTTATTCTTTCTCACCCCTTGAAAGACTATATCTTAATGGTTATCCCTAGCTATTATTGCTAGTAGCTGAGTGGTTTGGTCTCAAGATTCACCACTTTTATTAAGAATATGTGGGTGTTAAGGTCCACCACTTGTCCAACCTATAAGGCTACATCTTAAAGGTTATTCTTTCTTACTACTTGGAGTGACCATGATAGGTTTTACATGGGGGTTTGGTTCCAAGGTCCACCACTTGTCCAAGCTAACTCTATTGAAACATAGAGAGAAGCAAAGGTCCACCCCTTGTCTAAGCTAGGGTCCATTGAAACATGGAGAGAAGGATGCTCCACCATTTGTCCAAGGTAGGCTCCATTGAAACATGAGGAGAATCAAGGTGCACCATGTCTCCAAGATGCTAGGCTCCATCGAAAAACATTAAACCCACGATATGTCGTAGATGAGGGGTTTACATTCAAGGTCCAACACTTGTCCAAGCTATTATTGGTAGTAGCCTGAGTGGTTTGGTCTCAAGATTCACCACTTTTCCACTCTATGTCATTATATTAAGAATATGCGCGTGTTAAGGTCCACCACTTGTCCAACCTATAAGGCTACATCTTAAAGGTTATTCTTTATTACCACTTGGAGTGACCATGATAGGTTTTACATGGGGGTTTGGTTCCAAGGTCCACCACTTGTCCAAGCTAACTCTATTGAAACATAGAGAGAAACAAAGGTCCACCACTTGTCCAAGCTAGGGTCCATTGAAACATGGAGAGAAGGATGCTCCACCATTTGTCCAAGATAGGCTCCATTGAAACATGACGAGAAGCAAGCTGCACCATGTCTCCAAGATGCTAGGCTCCATCGAAATACATTAAACCCACGATATTTCGTAGATGAGGGGTTTACATTCAAGGTCCACCACTTGTCCAAGCTATTATTGCTAGTAGCCTGAGTGGTTTGGTCTCAAGATTCACCACTTTTATTAAGAATATGTGGGTGTTAAGGTCCACCACTTGTCCAACCTATAAGGCTACATCTTAAAGGTTATTCTTTCTTACTACTTGGAGTGACCATGATAGGTTTTACATGGGGTTTGGTTCCAAGGTCCACCACTTGTCCAAGCTAACTCTATTGAAACATAGAGAGAAGCAAAGGTCCACCCCTTGTCTAAGCTAGGGTCCATTGAAACATGGAGAGAAGGATGCTCCACCATTTGTCCAAGGTAGGCTCCATTGAAACATGAGGAGAAGCAAGGTGCACCATGTCTCCAAGATGCTAGGCTCCATCGAAAAACATTAAACCACGATATGTCGTAGATGAGGGGTTTACATTCAAGGTCCACCACTTGTCCAAGCTATTATTGCTAGTAGCCTGAGTGGTTTGGTCTCAAGATTCACCACTTTTATTAAGAATATGTGGGTGTTAAGGTCCACCACTTGTCCAACCTATAAGGCTACATCTTAAAGGTTATTCTTTCTTACCACTTGGAGTGACCATGATAGGTTTTACATGGGGGTTTGGTTCCAAGGTCCACCACTTGTCCAAGCTAACTCTATTGAAACATAGAGAGAAACAAAGGTCCACCCCTTGTCCAAGCTAGGGTCCATTGAAACATGGAGAGAAGGATGCTCCACCATTTGTCCAAGATAGGCTCCATTGAAACATGAGGAGAAGCAAGGTGCACCATGTCTCCAAGATGCTAGGCTCCATCGAAAAACATTAAACCCACGATATATCGTAGATGAGGGGTTTACATTCAAGGTCCACACTTGTCCAAGCTATTATTGCTAGTAGCCTGAGTGGTTTGGTCTCAAGATTCACCACTTTTCCACTCTATGTCATTATATTAAGAATATGCGCGTGTTAAGGTCCACCACTTGTCCAACCTATAAGGCTACATCTTAAAGGTTATTCTTTATTACCACTTGGAGTGACCATGATAGGTTTTACATGGGGGTTTGGTTCCAAGGTCCACCACTTGTCCAAGCTAACTCTATTGAAACATAGAGAGAAACAAAGGTCCACCACTTGTCCAAGCTAGGGTCCATTGAAACATGGAGAGAAGGATGCTCCACCATTTGTCCAAGATAGGCTCCATTGAAACATGACGAGAAGCAAGCTGCACCATGTCTCCAAGATGCTAGGCTCCATCGAAATACATTAAACCCACGATATTTCGTAGATGAGGGGTTTACATTCAAGGTCCACCACTTGTCCAAGCTATTATTGCTAGTAGCCTGAGTGGTTTTGTCTCAAGATTCACCACTTTTATTAAGATATGTGGGTGTTAAGGTCCACCACTTGTCCAACCTATAAGGCTACATCTTAAAGGTTATTCTTTCTTACTACTTGGAGTGACCATGATAGGTTTTACATGGGGGTTTGGTTCCAAGGTCCACCACTTGTCCAAGCTAACTCTATTGAAACATAGAGAGAAGCAAAGGTCCACCCTTGTCCAAGCTAGGGTCCATTGAAACATGGAGAGAAGGATGCTCCACCATTTGTCCAAGGTAGGCTCCATTGAAACATGAGGAGAAGCAAGGTGCACCATGTCTCCAAGATGCTAGGCTCCATCGAAAAACATTAAACCCACGATATGTCGTAGATGAGGGGTTTACATTCAAGGTCCAACACTTGTCCAAGCTATTATTGCTAGTAGCCTGAGTGGTTTTGTCTCAAGATTCACCACTTTTCCACTCTATGTCATTATATTAAGAATATGCGCGTGTTAAGGTCCACCACTTGTCCAACCTATAAGGCTACATCTTAAAGGTTATTCTTTATTACCACTTGGAGTGACCATGATAGGTTTTACATGGGGGTTTGGTTCCAAGGTCCACCACTTGTCCAAGCTAACTCTATTGAAACATAGAGAGAAGCAAAGGTCCACCCTTGTCTAAGCTAGGGTCCATTGAAACATGGAGAGAAGGATGCTCCACCATTTGTCCAAGATAGGCTCCATTGAAACATGACGAGAAGCAAGCTGCACCATGTCTCCAAGATGCTAGGCTCCATCGAAATACATTAAACCCACGATATTTCGTAGATGAGGGGTTTACATTCAAGGTCCACCACTTGTCCAAGCTATTATTGCTAGTAGCCTGAGTGGTTTGGTCTCAAGATTCACCACTTTTATTAAGAATATGTGGGTGTTAAGGTCCACCACTTGTCCAACCTATAAGGCTACATCTTAAAGGTTATTCTTTCTTACTACTTGGAGTGACCATGATAGGTTTTACATGGGGGTTTGGTTCCAAGGTCCACCACTTGTCCAAGCTAACTCTATTGAAACATAGAGAGAAGCAAAGGTCCACCACTTGTCTAAGCTAGGGTCCATTGAAACATGGAGAGAAGGATGCTCCACCATTTGTCCAAGGTAGGCTCCATTGAAACATGAGGAGAAGCAAGGTGCACCATGTCTCCAAGATGCTAGGCTCCATCGAAAAACATTAAACCCACGATATGTTGTAGATGAGGGGTTTACATTCAAGGTCCACACTTGTCCAAGCTATTATTGCTAGTAGCCTGAGTGGTTTGGTCTCAAGATTCACCACTTTTCCACTCTATGTCATTATATTAAGAATATGCGGTGTTAAGGTCCACCACTTGTCCAACCTATAAGGCTACATCTTAAAGGTTATTCTTTCTTACCACTTGGAGTGACCATGATAGGTTTTACATGGGGGTTTGGTTCCAAGGTCCACCACTTGTCCAAGCTAACTCTATTGAAACATAGAGAGAAACAAAGGTCCACCACTTGTCCAAGCTAGGGTCCATTGAAACATGGAGAGAAGGATGCTCCACCATTTGTCCAAGATAGGCTCCATTGAAACATGACGAGAAGCAAAGTGCACCATGTCTCCAAGATGCTAGGCTCCATCGAAATACATTAAACCCAAAATATTTCGTAGATGAGGGGTTTACATTCAAGGTCCACCACTTGTCCAAGCTATTATTACTAGTAGCCTGAGTGGTTTGGTCTCAAGATTCACCACTTTTATTAAGAATATGCGCGTGTTAAGGTCCACCACTTGTCCAACCTATAAGGCTACATCTTAAAGGTTATTCTTTATTACCACTTGGAGTGACCATGATAGGTTTTACATGGGGGTTTGGTTCCAAGGTCCACCACTTGTCCAAGCTAACTCTATTGAAACATAGAGAGAAACAAAGGTCCACCACTTGTCCAAGCTAGGCTCCATTCAAACATGGAGGGAAGGATGCTCCACCATTTGTCCAAGATAGTCCATTTAAACATGACGAGAAGAAAGTTGCACCATGTCTCCAAGATGCTAGGCTCCATCGAAATACATTAAACCCAAAATATTTCGTAGATGAGGGGTTTACATTCAAGGTCCACCACTTGTCCAAGCTATTATTACTAGTAGCCTGAGTGGTTTGGTCTCAAGATTCACCACTTTTATTAAGAATATGTGGGTGTTAAGGTCCACCACTTGTCCAACCTATAAGGCTACATCTTAAAGGTTATTCTTTCTTACTACTTGGAGTGACCATGATAGGTTTTACATGGGGCTTTGGTTCCAAGGTCCACCACTTGTCCAAGCTAACTCTACTGAAACATAGAGAGAAGCAAAGGTCCACCCCTTGTCTAAGCTAGGGTCCAATTAAACATGGAGAGAAGGATGCTTCACCATTTGTCCAAGGTAGGCTCCATTGAAACATGAGGAGAAGCAAGGTGCACCATGTCTCCAAGATGCTAGGCTCCATTGAAAAACATTAAACCCATGATATGTCGTAGATAAGGGGTTTACATTCAAGGTCCAACACTTGTCCAAGCTATTATTGGTAGTAGCCTGAGTGGTTTTGTCTCAAGATTCACCATTTTTCCACTCTATGTCATTATATTAAGAATATGCGCGTGTTAAGGTCCACCACTTGTCCAACCTATAAGGCTACATCTTAAAGGTTATTCTTTATTACCACTTGGAGTGACCATGATAGGTTTTACATGGGGCTTTGGCTCCAAGGTCCACCACTTGTCCAAGCTAACTCTATTGAATCATAGAGAGAAACAAAGGTCCACCACTTGTCTAAGCTAGGCTTCATTGAAACATGTAGAGAAGGATGCTCCACCATTTGTCGAAGCTAACTCTATTGAAACATGGGGGGTTTACGTTCAAGGTCCACCACTTGTCCAAGCTATTAGTGCTAGTAGCATGAGTGGTTTTGTCTCAAGATTCACCACTTTTTCACTCTATGTCATTATATTAAGAATATTAGGGTGTTAAGGTCCACCACTTGTCCAACCTATAAGGCTATATCTTAAAGGTTATTCTTTTCACCACTTGGAGTGACCATGATAGGTTTTACATGGGGGTTTGGTTCCAAGGTCCACCACTTGTCCAAGCTAACTCTATTGAATAATAGAGAGAAGCAAAGGTCCACCACTTGTCCAAGCTAGGGTCCATTGAAACATGGAGAGAAGGATGCTCCACCATTTGTCCAAGATAGGCTCCATTGAAACATGAAGAGAAGCAAGATGCACGATGTCTCCAAGATGCTAGGCTCCATCGAAATACCTTAAACCCACGATATTTCGTAGATGGGGGGTTTACTTTCAAGGTCCACCACTTGTCCAAGCTATTATCGCTAGTAGCATGGTTTGGTCTCAAGATTCACCAGTTTTCCACTCTATGTCATTATATGAAGAATATCTGGGTGTTAAGGTCCACCACTTGTCCAACCTATAAGGCTATATCTTAAATGATATTTTTTTTACCACTTGGAATGTGCATGATATGTTTTACATGGGGTTTTGTTCCAAGGTCCACCACTTGTCCAAGCTAGATCTATTACATATATATTATACATACAATATTCAACTAGATTCCCTACCTATCATGTCCAGTAGCATGGATGCTCTAGCTTGAAGGTCCACCACTTGTCCAACCTATACTCTCTTATGTAAGGGAGATCTCGCTATAAATTCAAAACCTTCCCGCCTAAATTTAAAATATCCCTCCCAAATCTTAAATATCCCGCCTAAATTTTAAAATATCCCGCCCAAATTTTAAAATTCAAACTTTTTTATAAAAATTTAAATTTTACTACTTAAATTTAAAATATTCCACGCGAAATTGATTTTAAATTCAAGTTTACCACAAAAAGATATCATTATACCACCTAAATTCAAATATGCAAACCTCAAATCATTATATTGTACATAAATTCAAACAAATTCAAATTAACAAGCCTAAACTGATATTAGTTTGCATAGATATGAATTTATCACACCTAAATTATGTCACCATGTTAGAGAGAGTGGTTAGAGAATTTGAACAAGGTCCACCACTTGTCCAACCTAGATACCAAGAAGGATTGAGTGTACAAGGTATTGTTTGGAGGTCCTTATAGTCCACTGGTCTCAAGGTCCACCACTTGTGGTAAGGGTCACCAAAAAGTGTATATATTCATCCAAAGAAATACACGTATTTTTGGTCTACATGTCCTAGTTTAAACCATTTATGTCCATTAGGTGTATCACTAAACAACACTACTATTTTTGAGAAACAGAAGTTACAATCATATCTACAAATGGATTAGAGGAAAATCAGCTCAGCATACATCCAGAACTCGCTACAAGAATCGACTTTAACAGATCACGCAAGTAAGTCTTCCATTCAATTTTACTAGTATTACAATGTGTTAGTTATTTGTGATATTTATGTATGTATATATACTATGTGTGCATATCGTAATTAAGTGTAATTGTGTATCTGCATTATGTATGAGTATTACAATGAAATAACACAAATATACATACATACACATAGATAACACAGACGCACACATACATGAGCATGTATTTTCAAGAGAGAGATAGCAAGATACAGAGATAGATAGATAGAGAGAGAGAGAGAGAGATAAATACCTATTTTTTAGAGAGAGGAGAGAGAAAGATAACAGATTTCACTGTGTTTATGTATGTGGAAGAGAGGAAGACGATGTATGGGAATATGTGCACGTATTTTCAAGAGAGAGACAACAAGATAACAGATTTCATTGTGGTTATGTATGTGGAAGTGAGGAAGACGATGTGTGGGAATATGTGCATGTATTTTCAAGAGAGAGACAGCAAGATAACAGATTTCACTGTGGTTATGTATGTGGAAGAGAGGAAGACGATGTGTGGGAATATGTGTATGTGTGCGGGGATACTTTTAAACTATGTATCTCTGTCTTTTGACGAGAGAGTGTGTGTGCAAGAAGAGTTACAGAGAACCATCTTCTCTATATGGAGAAAGACAGAGAGTGAGAGAGAGAGAAATACCTGTTTTTTCTCTATTCGTGAGGTGTGCAATGTCTCCTGAGAAGACTGCCCGATCCTGCCCTTCTGGAAAGCGTTGTGTACGCTGCTGTTTCTTTATCTTGTGCGCGAACTTTCAATCCTGTGCACTCCACCTGTGTGTTGTGTACGATGCCGAGCTTGCTCCTCTACGCGCGCGTATACTCCAACTGTGTGCGATCCGTGTGCGCTTTCTGTGTGTTTGCTGCTCGCCTGCTTTCTCTGTGTGCGTTGCTCGTGCGCTCTCTGTGTGCCTAATCTTGATAGGGTTTATTAGAATGCCACGTATGCTACAAGTCCATGTTTTATCATAGGATTAAAAAAACAAAAGCAATATAAAAAATTAACCAATTCACACGGCCAAAATTAAAGAAATCATGGTTGAAAATATGAAAAACATGCGTAACTCTATACTAGGAATTCACTTAAAAAAAAAAAATCTTTGGGCGCTGCCCCTCGACCCGCCCAGAACAATATCCCAAAATCAACCTCCCAAGCCCCGCCATCGAGAGCGCTATATTCCACATCCCCATCAAGAGCGCTACCCCCAAACCTCACGTGGAAGCGCTGCCTTGTCACCCCATTGTGGCATTGCCCTAAGACCCCGCATCTGGAGTGCTAAATGGGAACATTCTTCATTAGTGAAATTTTGAACATAAATTATATTAGCATATACTTAAATATAATACAAATATTAACATATTAGCTATACTACTAATTTACTATAGCAGTTCTAGATTATGTCCCATACTATATTTAAGGTGCCAAAGGTTTGGCCTTATGGTCCTAGATTTAGCCAAGTGGTCAACACATATAGGACCAAGTGCACACTGTGCCACAAAACTTGGCCACCACTTCACTTGCCAAAGTTTAGGCCACATGGTCAATCCTAAGTTTCCAATGTTCTTATTATGTCACCTTTTGCCTCGTGGAAAACCTAGGCTTGTTTTCACATACTCAGGCACTTCAAGCCACAATAAATTGTCATTACTCTTCGGCAACCCTTTTGTTCAAGTCTTTGAAAAAACATTGTTTAAGGCCACCCTAAACCATTTTCATTTAGGGGTGTCTAAAACTAGCTTTTTGGCAATTCGAGAAGAAAATGGTCAAAGTTTTATACTTAGTTTTAACCACTTGACCAATTCAAATATTGGAAAGCAAGGTCTTGTAATACTTTTCTTTGGACATCACACATTAAAACTAGGTCCCTCACTTGTCCAAGCTATGCTCTAATACAATAAAGGGCTTTTGGTTTCAAGATGCACCACTTTCCCAACCTTGATTCCATTAAAGAAGCTAGCTCTACTTAGACATTTAATAGCAAGGTCCTACAGCAGTTCAGATTGAACATTTTCCATGGCAGCTAGGTCCACCACTTATCTAAGCTATGCTCTAATAGAGTCCAAACTTGATTTGGGAAGCAAGGTCCTATAATAGTTTGCTTTGGACATTCACCATTACAACTAAGTCCACCACTTCTCCAAGCTATGTTCTAATACACTAAGGAGGTTTTGGTTTTAAGGAGAACCACTTGTACGACTTTGTTTTTGGAAGTAAGGTCTTTACATAGTTCACCTTGGACCTTGGACATTGGATACTACAACTAAGCCCACCACTTGTCCAAGATATCCTCTATATATAGCCAAAGGGTTTGGGTTTCAAGATTCACCACTTTTCCAACCTTTCTTCCATTAAAGAAAGGAGGGGCATTATAACTAGGTCCACCACTTGTCCAAGCTATGCTCGGATATAGAAAGGGGATTTTGGTTTCAAGGTCCACCACGTGTTCAACCTTGCAAGACTCAAGGGATACTTGGACGTTGGAAAGCATAGTCCTATAGTAGTTGATAGGTGGCAGTGGGTATTACAACTAGGTCCAACCTATGCTCTCATATAGCAAAGAGGCTTTGCTTTCAAGGTCCACCACTTGTCCAACCTTGCTTCCATTAAAGAAATGAGGGGCTACGTAAACATTGGCAAGCAAGGTAGCAAGGTCCTAAGGTGTTTCACCTTGGATATTGGACATTATAACTAGGTCCACCACTTGTCCAAGCTATGCTCTGATAAAGAAAGGGGATTTTCATTTCAAGGTCCACCATGTGTTCAACCTTTCTAATATAGAAAGGGGATTTTTGTTTCAAGGTCCACCACGTGTTCAACCTTGAAAGACTCAAGGGATACTTGGACATTGGAAAGCATAGTCCTATAGTAGTTGATAGGTGGCAGTGGGTATTAAAACTAGGTCCAACCTATGCTCTAATATAGCAAAGAGGCTTTGGTTTCAAGGTCCACCACTTGTCCAACCTTACTTCCATTAAAGAAATGAGGGGCTACGTAAACATTGGCAAGCAAGGTAGCAAAGTCCTAAGGTATTTCACCTTGGATATTGGGCATTATAACTAGGTCCACCACTTGTCCAAGCTATTCTCTGATATAGAAAGGGGATTTTTGTTTCAAGGTCCACCACGTGTTCAACCTTGAAAGACTCAAGGGATACTTGGACATTGGAAAGCATAGTGCTATAGTAGTTGATAGGTGGCAGTGGGTATTACAACTAGGTCCACCACTTGTCCAACCTATGCTCTCATATAGCAAAGAGGCTTTGGTTTCAAGGTCCACCACTTGTCCAACCTTGCTTCCATTAATATACCAAGGAGGATTTGGTCTCAAGGTTCACCACTTCTCCAACCTATGCAAACCTTTTTCATGTTGTAGCATGATTTTTTGTTTGAAGAGTATTTTTCTATAACTATGGATTTAACAATGTAATCTTTTTACTTACAGGATGGAGTTCGAACATATGATACTTGACGATGAAATCGTTGGTATTGGTTGTGTGTGTAGAACAGATCCAGATTCCACTTGTGGTGGTACAAAGATAGGGCTGGGAAATGTCTCCATACTAGTGGAGGAATGCTTGAAGGATGTGGTCCTACCTTTTCCTACAATGGATACTTCATCTCTCCAAGGCTCATTATGGAGTGTTGCTCGATGGTCAAAGCTTCTTTTGCAATCTTTTGTATTAAATGGGAACTTAATTGATCCACACGAAAGCTACAATGGTGATGAAGAACATGATCATTCTGATCCTCTAGTTACAGATGCAATACCTATGACAAGCCCAGAATTTGAAGCAATGATTCGAGAGTCTTGGAGAAATCAGAGGGTCCTTTTAAAAGATGACACAATGATGCAAACCATGAATGAAGGGACCATCTTATATGTATTTCCACATGATTATGTCAACTTTCAGGAACTTGGTCCTGATTGTGTGGGTGTGGGTATTGAAAGAGAAAATGCAAGCATTGATGATGTGGTTGAAGTGGGTAGCATCACTTTGCTAAAGTGGCCCATCAAGCAGACAACAATGTTGAATGGGAGCCCATTACAACGCTTTGTTCCTGTTGATGGCATGCATGCTACATATGAGGATGTATCCAACGATGGCAATGTTGGAAAAAAACTTGATGGGAGTAATGTTGTCCAGTTGTCAAGGAAGAGACGATACACTTTCATGAACAGGACTCAAAAATCAAAAGCAGCACCAGCTTCGACTTTTTACCTTTCAAACAAATCAATTCAAAGGGTATCATGCATTGATTGTTGTGCACAAAAATGCTGCCAGTTTGCAGATCGTGATATGGTGACAAGGTTACGACAACAATTTTGGGGAGAGTCTCAAAAATCACGCACTAATTATGTTTATGATGTTCTTTCTATATGTTATCAGAAAGATGAGAAGTCACGATACCAATTCAGGCTAAATGGCTCTATTGTTTGTTGTAGAGCATGGTATGAGCTACATGGAATACCAAAGACATCATTTTATCGATACAAGGAGAACTTTGAAAATGGTGTGCGCCAATATGTACATGGGAACACATGTACATTGAGAAGGGGACTTCAACATACTAGTTTAGCAAGAGCACTACTAAATGAGTTTGTGGAAAACAACTCTGAGAAGATGCCACATAGAAGTAGAACACTGCTAGATGGCTCAAGAGAGACTCAATTGGTGATTCCATCAACATACAAACAAGTGGATATTTTATGTGAAATCAACACGACACTTGACCAAATGGGCTATGAGAAGAAGCTATCCCAATCTTCTTTTGGTAGAATTTGGAACAAAGAGTACCCACATGTCACTTTAACAAAGACGAGTGAGTTCTCTAAGTGCAATATTTGTAGCTCAATCAAGGCAAGGTTAGAAGCTAAACCTTCTCTTGAAGAGAGAGCTCTTCTCTTGAGGGAGAGAGAAGTTCACATGGCACAACAAAAGAGTTGCAGAAGCCTATATTATGCATGGCGCACGTATTCAGAAACTCAACCACAAAAATATGTATGCATAATCCATGATAAGATGGATCAAAAGAAGACTGCCATTCCTAGATTACGCATTGTTCCCAAGGGTGTGGATTCAGGATATAATCTGCAGGTGGCATTGATTGGCATGATCACTCATGGACATGGAGAAGGTCATTACGGACACTTTGTCTTGAATGGTTTGTGGCCAGCTGATCCAAATCTTACAATTGGCTCAATTGCTAATTGTTTACATAACCTCGAGAGGATAGATAAGCATCCTCTTGGTGATCTAGTAACAAATGGACTTCCAAGGAGCAATATTTCACTACTACATGCTTTGAACTCAAGGGATGCTTTGGACTACCATAACTTGAGTGATGGAAAAGAGCCCATTGTGCAGTCGTCAGAAATTGCAGAAGAGGAATTGGGGTCAACATTTCGCAGATTGCCAGAGAACTTGTTGCTACAATTGATAATTGTGCAGGGGAAAACAAAAATCGATACTTATTTGCCTATTTGTCAATGCTTGTTGCAAGGGTTGTTTTCAAAACCATCCAGCTGGGATTTTTAATGGTTGGGCATACACATGAGGACATAGACGCCATGTTTAGTAGGTTTTCAGAGAAGTTGAGAGTTACACAAACCTATACTTTGCCACATTTGATGGATACATTACGAAACAGCTCATCTTCATCTCCAGCTCCATTTTTTCTCACAAAGATCCCCGATTTCAAGCAATATTGTGATGGCTATCTTTGTGATGGACAAGACATACTTGTTGGACATTCCAAACCGCTTCAGTTCAGGTTCTTTATGCAGGATGAGACACCAATGATGCAATATAAGGCACATGTAGGTGTATCAAGTTGGAGTGGAAGTATTCGCCTTTGGAAAACAGACACAGAAGGCAAGCCAATGTTACCACATGGAGATCCACCTCTAGTACAAATGGCGGAGTATGTCAAGGCCCACGAAGAAGTCATTTTGGGGCTAAAGAACTATATAAAATTTTGGAAAAATTTAGGGAATGGTTCAAGTATTCCGCGATATTATAGACCCGTGATAGATTATTGGAGTAAGGTAATTGAAGAGATTGGAAAAGCAATCATATCAGAGGGAGTCTTGTATGAAATGTTTTGGCCAAAAACTCAAGAATATTCTCACCTACAAAGCACTACAATGAATTTGCAACAAGGAGCAGAAAGATTCCTAGGCCTTGAAGAGTTGAACGATCATTTTTGTGGGCCTCAACGAGATAGGCCAAGGGAAGAGTTTGACCCTATGTCTGATGTGCACCAAGGTGACTTTCTTATGCTTGTTCCGAGTGACACAGAAATCTATCCAGTGTGGCTTGCAATGGCTTTATCTGACATTGATAATGAGCCTACATCACCAAACTACAGAAAACTCTTGATTCAATATTGGGCACCTTGCGCGAGAAAAAGTGGGATGACAGATACTCAAGCTTACAGTAATTGTTGGAAGGGTTATGGGGCTGTCAACTATAAGGACCCACAAGTGTGGGAAACTATAGATGCAATTGTTTGGTCCTGGAGACCCAACAAAGAAGGACCATTTTCTAGAATAAAGATTCCAGAAAGACATGCTCTAAAAGCCAAAGAAGGCCTCACTCGTGCACATCAGCCACACTTGGATCAAAGTTCAGATATGGTATCAAATGTGGAGTAGAATTATGTGGAGCTTCTATTGTGACTATACTAGTCAATTTGTAAACAAAATCTTTTTTGTATCTTCCTTTGTTTTATGTAATTTATAGTTATTATTCAAATCCATGTGTTGTACATCCTCTTGACTTTTGGTGTTTATCAACACCACAATCCTATGAGATTTTCACTTTATTTACTAGCCACACACCTCAATTTTTCCCACTTTAAGTGGAAAATTCCCAAATTACATGAATTCGGTCGATTTGGAGATTCCCATAATGTGAGATTTTTACCAAAATACCTAATATGGTCTTTATAGCATTCAAAACCCGCTACTTCATTCAAAATTTCATCCAAGAAAGGGAGAGGAAAGTGGTCTCTCTTTGTAGCTTCATTTAGTGGTTTGTAGTCAACACAGACCCTCCACTTACCATTCTTTTTAGGCGTCACCACTACGGGTGACACCCATTCTAAGTTTTCTACAGGATAGATGAATCCCGCCTCCAGCAGTTTCCTTACCTCGGCCAAGAGTGCCTTTTCTTGTATGACCCCCAATCGTCGTAGATTTTGCACAACTGGTTTTACCCCTTCCTTCAGCTTAATATGATGTTCCACCACTGTAATGCCTGTGATTCTTTCATAGTTGTCAATGAACAGGTTAGGAAATCCCATCAACATTTGCAAAAAACTATCTTTCTCCTCAAGTGTTAATTCCGTAGACAACATACCCTTCAACCTACTTCCTCCTAGGCCAGGTGATTTGCTCTCCTCTTCATTGGGTTGCCCTTTTGGTGATGGATCACCAGTTATGCTTACCCTTTGTGGATCCTTCATAATGATACCCATCACATCAATGGAACTGTCACTTTCGTCGGTGGATGTGGTCTCCTCCTCAGAACTGGAAGATTCGCTAGTGGTTTCATCTGCCGATGTTTCCAGATTCATTTGCTTCTGCTTGCCAATCCTCATGTCGTAGTAGATTGTCTCCCCTTTCTTACCGGTCATGCGTAGAAGGCCAGTACCCCAGTCGTGTTTTGCTTTCATGGCCATCAACCATGGCCTTCCCAAAATTAGTGGATAGCCCTCCCCCTTAGTAGGCATTACAAAAACATCTACCTCTACCTCAGTGTTGAAAGCTTTGATTTTCACGGCACTTACCACACCCACACACTTTACTTTTGCGTTGTTTGCCATCTTTGCCTTGCATGGAGAAGGCCTGTCAACCTCGAGCCCTAATTGAAGCATCATAGCTTCGCTCATTACACATATTTGTGCACCTCCATCAATGTAGGTGTTTCCAACCCTCTTTCCTTTTATGTTTACGTCGACAATTGGAAGGATGTCATCCATGTTGCATCCCGAAATTGCTCAAGCTACCTTTTTTTGGAGCGTCTTGTACTTACCATTTTAGACCATTGTCGCCTTACTTTAGGTACAAGATGTAGCAGTTGTGGCCATGTAATCTTCGGTCCTTGCTCTGCCACATCCAATGTTAGATCATAGGGCTTAGAACTTTCCCCTAGCTGGAAGTCGGTGATGCCCAATTTTTGTCATGGCCTGGATGACCTCTAGCTAGTTTCTCCTCTCATGCTTCTCTCATCATCTGATTGTGTAGCCTTCTCCCTCCTAGCTCTTTTAACAGTCATGGCCTCAAGTGGTTCTAAAAAGGTTACCTTCTCCTTACCCTTGTCCCTCTCCTTTGCTCTGGGTGGATCCACTACTACGGCTTCCTTTCTCTTCTAGCCTTATGATGTTTACAGGGCGATCAGGTGGTGGGGCTGGTGGAAGAGGTGGAATGGATGCTTGTAGTGTTGTCTGGGGTGGATGTAGAATTTGTGTTGGTGGGTTTGGTGCTCGGGGTGGGGGTGTTCTTTCTCTAGGGGGTGACAATTGGTTCCTCCTACCTCCTATATTATAGTTTTGTCGTGGTTTGGGACAGTAGTACATACCATGACCGTCTTCTCCGCAGTTGTAGCAATGATACTCCCTATTTTGTTGTCGTGCTCTTCCAGGGTCTTGATCTCTTTCTTGACTCCTCCCTTGTTGTATTAAGTGGACAGACAAATTCTGCAATTGGTCAGTAATATGGGCCAACATATCTTGTTGGCCATCTCTTACCCCAAGAGCCGGTGGTGGTGGTGGAATGGTGGTTGTCGTAGTTGCTGGTCGACACAATGTTCCTGCTTTTGTTGACTCGGTTTCTTTGGCTTTCATTCGCAGCTTCTTGTCCTTAAGGCGAGCAATCTCAACGGTTAACTCGTACGTAGCCGGGAATCTACCTTTCACCTTCTCCTTGAGAAGCGGCCATAAGCCATGCGTGAACCGATCTTTTTTTAGGAAATCGGGTGCAGCTTCCCCCCTTGCCAGTGACTCAACCCACCGTTCCCACAAATCCACAAATTTGGACTCATAGCTGGCATATTCTAAAAGACCCTCCTGCTTCAAGTCTCTCAACTTGTCCCACAACTTTTCTGAATTGATACCTCCCCCAAAGCGCCTCTTAAAAGCGGTTTTTAAGGGTTCCTAGTCATCCTTGGTTGCTTGTGGAAGTGCATTGTACCATGATCTAGCTTCTAGCTTCATGAGATGCTTAAAGATTCTAACCTGGGATTCATCCGTATCTTTGTTGCTCACTACACATGCTACTTCAAAGTCATCTAGGAATTCTGTTACCAAATCCTCCCCCTTCTTTCCTTTAAATGTTGGAAATGCTACACTTGCCATGATTACTGAGAGAGAGCTAGAAAGACACACTGCTTAACTTGCAAAAGTTTTTTTCTTCTTTACAAGGAGGCGTGTATACCCTCTTATACTAGGACATAGATTAAAACTTCAAACGGTACATTGCCTTGTACCAAAGGTAGGACAAATGGTTGATCTGATGCCAGAACCTCAAAAAATTACTCCCCACCCAGCATGGTGTCAATGACGTGCTGGTAGTGAGCCTTCAAATCCAGTATTACCTTGATTGAGCGTACACGTGTTGGTATGTGTGATCTGTCTTGAGGTAGGTTGTACTGATTCATGTGAAGCTTAGAGGTGCTTAGTCACTATCCAAGCTTGTGGGAGAGGGTGGTGTTCTTTCCTGAAACAAACTCAGTAGATCCCTAGTTTCTCTAGTGAGAGTGTGAGCCAATGATTCCGTTATCTATGCTGCAGCATCAGGTGCGACTTGAAAACTGACTGTGATAATTACCTCGGTGACTTGAGTTACCCGATTCTCAAAGTAGAATAGTGTTGATTCTCTATTGTGTAGAGCTCCTTCCATTTTGTTGTTGTGGGTTGGTTGTAGGTTGCGGACATGGTTTCGACCTTCTCCTTCTTCTTCTTGGCACTTGGCCTATGTATATCCACTGGGTTTGGCGTGTTGGTTGACTCTCCCACTGCAAATCGATTACCGTTACGCCTGGCACTCGAGCTTCGATGGAGATGCGGAGTTCGTCTAGTTGTGCTTGGAGCTCTTCTTCTTCTGTCGTCCAATTAGAAAATCCTGCTAGCCATTCATCCATTCACAATAGTTTAAGGGTTTCAGTCTTGTAAATTGAAGGATTTCATGAAAAGATCCTCCGTGGGGGCACCAAATGACGGGAGCAAAGCAAACCCCGAACCCCGACGGCCTCTAAAACACCGGGGACCGAATGGCACGCCTCGAGCCTGTCATGGTAAAGCAAACAGGGGGCACCACCTAGCTTCAGCGGCTAGGACGCAAACAACACACCACCATAACAAAGTTTTCATCCAAGATAGATGGATGCTTGGGAGTAATGATGAAAAGGAAAGGGAATGAGATCAAGTGAGAGAGAGAGAGAGAGAGAGAGAGAGAGAGTGAGGGAGGGGGTATAGCGGCTTAGTACTTAGGCATCACAAAAGGATGGCGAATCCGCACACCCTTCACACATACACAAGCTCACTCCAAAACACAAGACTAGGTGGCGATTCCGCACACCTCACGTGGGCAAAACATTGCAAGAAAACATACTCACAAAACCTCAAGCTTTATTTAGAGAATTAGGCGATGAAATGGGGAGCATAGGGTAGGGGAATGAGAAGGGAGAGAGTGGTAGAGCACATGGCGGATAGGTGGGAGTTGATGGCGAAGACTCGCACGAAGATTATGGCCATCATCCTTCATTTAGTTGCCCTTCATCTTCCATAGCCAAGGGTGTAGAGGTCATGCTCAAGACAAGCATGGTGATTGCAGTGATGGTGATGGTGTGGGTGTGTGTGTGTGCACTAGGCACATACAGTGCATAGTGTGTTCTTTGGTGATGTTGTGTGTGTCTTTAGTGTGATGGTGACCCCTCTTTATATAGGGGAGGAGGGGGGAGAAATTCTAGAATTTAGAAATGAAGAAATCATTATCTACATAGGCCATGTGACTGTGGGCCCCACTTGTCTGGCTGTGTGTATATGTGCCAGAATAGCAGTCTCATGAGAGAGAGACTAAGAGAGAGAGAGATGGGTTGATGAAAAAAAAGTGAGAGGTGACATGGAGAATAAAGTAATTACAAGAGGGGAGAGAGGGGACTGTGTTCAGAGGTGAATCTGTGTGCAGATGTGTGTGAACACAAGAAAAATCAGGTAACCACCGGGTGGGGATGGGTCTGTGGGCACCTTTTTCAGTGAAACTGAGTGTGTGTGAGTGTGGGGGAGGTTATTTAGCTACAAGACAAGAGACATGGCGCCCTTTAGAGAGAGAGGGGGATATTTGGGTCATGGGATATGATAGGAGAGAGAAAGAGGGGGTGGGGTATACTATTTTGGAAGATAGGGTAAGTTGCATGTGAGTTAGGGTGCATTATTGGTGAGTTATAATGCATTATTGGTGAGAGGTGGGGTAGCTTGAGGGGAGAGAGAAAGGAGAAAGGACAAGGGGAAGAGAGAGGGGGTTGACCTTTTGAGTGGAGGAGAGGAAAAGGGACACCCGGCGGGGCAACAGTGAAGAAAAAGGAGGCAAGGTGGGGATGGGCTACCCCGCAGGCATGAGGTGGCCTATTTTACCTTTCTTATATATTTACATAATCATACTTTATTTTTTCCTTACTTTTTCCAATGCTTTTTTATCACTCCCTCCCTAAAAAGGGGTTTTCATGGGGTGGGGACGAGAGAAGAGGGGTATGGGAGCTTGTCTTGTGAAAAGCCCCCATCATTAGCCCTCCCCTTTTGCCTAGAGGCATTCATGTCTCTAGCTCATCTGTTTGATCATTATCGTCGGAGGTGGCGGCCGGCTGATGGTGTGTCCTCATCTGGAATGTCAATTGGTGGAGCCTGGTCAAATCGAAGAAAATAAGGTTTAAGTCGCCAACCATTTACCCTAGTTTTATGAAGTTTTCCATCAACCTCCATAAGCTGGTAGCTTCCATTGGCATACTTTTTCCTGACGATAAAAGGACCTTCCCATCGGAGTAGGAGTTTCTTATCCTTGCGTGTGTCAAAGCGATTGTCATAGCGGAGCACCAACATTCCTTTCTTCAATTCTTTTTTCCGGAGATGCTCGTTAAAGCTAAGCCGTCTATGCTCTGCTTGTGTTGCATAATAATTTATTTCTTCTTCTCTGTCCAGCTACAGTCTTTCCAAGTTGATGATGTGATCTCTCAAATGCATGTTGGGCTGTTTAAGCTGGCTTGCCATTACTCTGAGACTTTGTAGTTGCACTTCAATGGGCAAGATTGCTTCCTTACCAAATACTGGATGATACGGTGTGAATCCCAAGGATGTATGAAATGAAGTTCTGTAGGCCCATAAACGTTGATGTGTACTCCCCTGGGTAGATGTGTTCAATCTGGAGAACAATCACCCAAAGAATGCCAATACTTGGGTCTTACCCTTAGCTTGACAGTGACTCTTAGCCTGTGTGGCTCATAGCATCTGTGCCGTTGAAGAAAAATTTAAGTAGCATCTTAGCCACGTGTTAGCTGAGAGTTAGAGCACCTTGGCTCAGGCTGACTCATGAGCAAAACACATATCAAAAGCTTCTCAGAAGATTTTCATGTTTCCCTTAAAGAGAGAGAGAACGAGAGAAGAAGAGCATGCTGGGCTGAGGAACTTTCCTTAAGTTTTTAGAGTGTGTGCCCAAGCTGTGTGCTCTTACGCATCTTATGCCTGACTTGCAGCTTATCGTATAAGCATTCCATAGTTTTTCGGTATGACTCGTTCATTGAGAGAGATAACAGAAAAACACAACACATCTTGATCTACCTGCCTTGCAAGGTTGTGATTGTATGAAAATGACGTAGCATTGGCAATTTTCCTGTGAAATAAGTTCTAGATTTAGGTTCCTTTTAGTGTTGTTCGGTGTAGATAGCAACCAACCATCAGGTTCAACTATCCGTCACTTAGTCTGTCCTTGACAGAGTTGCGAGTGTGATAGAGGAAGCATAATGCATGAAGTCCATGCCACCTGCTTAGCATGCTTTGCATGCGAAAGCGTAAGCCCTTGGCTACTATGACGCTCTCAAGCGGGAGAACCAAAACCATAAGTGCCTTGCACAGTCTGCATCGGTAGTGGGACATCATAACGGGATATCACCACACCTAAAATGGGAACAAACTTCCGGTCATACCAGTTCCCCAAACTTGTGTGCCAATGCCCTTGATTCCAAATTAATGGCAGTATCTCGGCACAAGGGAGAAGTCGTGCTTCATGTAAAATTGCCAAAGCACTTTGCTTTGCACAATGACAATAATTGCCCAGTAAAGTGTAAACATGGAAAAAAAAACAAGAAAAACTTAAACTTGGCTAACTTGGTAGTTGTTGCTGTAGCAACCGGTTGTCATGAGATTCCAAAGGGAAAGCTCGCATAAAGGTGGCTCATAGCCAAATCTTCCGTGCAAGAAAATAGACCTTGAATACTTGTAGATCTTTTGGAAAAATAGAATTATATGTGCATGTGCGCATCTCATACATACTTGAGTCTAGGAATGATAGCCGTGACCAAACATAAACGCCTAGCGCATACCATAGGTATCAAGCACATAAACAAATGTCAACTGTTTACCTCATTAAGCACACCTGCCGATGAAGGCTGTCGCCGTAAGAATCGAACGAGTTCCTGATACGAATGGCCTTGCCCAATTCGCTACCCCAAACTTAGAGGTAGAAAAAGAAATGCAACAAACAGTCGGCCATGCTGATTAGCTTTACGTTCGCCAACAAATTGAGCAATAGGCCATGCCTTTGCAACAATTATAGTATCAAATTGGAACCTCAGACAAACATGTGTTAGCAAGGTACTCTCGAGAAGCCCTATTTTCAATCAACATTTGATGTACGCAAGCCATGCTTGAGTCGGATGTACATCTAATCATTGGCCCTTGCCAACAACAGGTTGAACAAATTTTAAATGCATAATGGAACTGTCACAAGCCGTGCTTGTGCCTGGAGTGCCGAAAGAACGCACACGTCTGCTGCATACAAGAACTACACAGTATATGTTAATACTTGTTGAAACCAAACAAAAACGACTTCATACCTCAGCACAGGAATCTAGGGTAAGACTCCACGCTTAGATCCTTTTCGAGGACATTTCCAAAGTCGTTTCGTGCAAACAAGACAGGGTCGGACATCCTGTTGTCCATCCCGGATCCTTGACATGTCCTTGTTGGCTTCCATGCATGCTTTGGAGTTCTTGATGATCATTCGCCCTAGATGTGCTTTGGTAGGTGTAGGAGAAGCCTTGCTTCTGATGCAAGAAATTTCAAAAATTTGCTTGCAGACCATCCTGGGTATGCTCGCAGAATTGGCCTTGCTTGAATGCCAACCTGTGACATAATTTTATGCACATAAAAAGTGCAGAAAACTCTTATGGAAAATCCATCCAAATTGCCTCCCGAGGCCTTGCTTGATCTGAGCGCATCCAATTTCTGTAGATCCGTGGGACAATCTCCTTCAAATTTTTGGAGGGTTGTTCAAAATTGGGCATCCCTAGTGTAAACTCAAGCAAAAAAAACCATGGCGCAGCTCACAGACAACGCAAAACAAGGCGTTGCAAGGGCGTTCTGCTTATCGACCTGCATGTCCCCAGCCTATGATGGCTTTTGTAGATCAGGAAATTGCGCTCTTATCGAGCCCACTTAACGAGATTTTCATGCAGGTCGAGTGTAGACCTTCCATCCCTACAAGGACATGTTCCCGCTGACCGTCGTTCTCTGTCGAGCCCGCCTTGGGAAGGTTTATGACATCGAGAGCATGCAATCTTTCCCCGTGGTTCCTTAGCCATGCATGGCACCCTGAGGGGTTTTCCTTATTGCCTTCGACGCTTCTTCCTCCTTTGCATGCCTTTGCATGCATTCACCGACTCATCAAATCCACCATGGAAGATACTTCATGCTGCCCTCCGTGCCTTCTTCCCTCCTTAAGGCGAGAGAGAGAGAGAGAGAGAGAGAGAGAGAGAGAGAGAGAGAGAGAGAGAGAGAGAGAGAGAGAGATCAAAGATCCATGGCCTCCATGCCCCCTTCTTCTTCCTCCCCCTTCTTCCCTGAGCTTTGATACGAGTGTAAGACCAGCGGGTAGACAGACATGCGAATAACCTCCCAACCATCCTATATATAGGCCCCTGGCCCTCTTCCATATATAGACCCCTTTACTGCATGTGTGTCCGGCACATTGCCCGGGCTGTGCCTGTCTAGTCCTACCCTTGGTATGACAACAACCCCATCAATTCTCTTGTACACCTTGCTAGGATCATGCTCGTGTGATCCCCAAGGTGTGTGTGGTGTGTCAATCGGTGAACTATCTACTGAAGAGCGTGGTGGACGCTCTCTTGATGGTGTGGATGCATCGGTAGAACCTCTACAATAGCAACCACCGCCTCCAGAATGACACTTACCTCGTCTCAATGATGAACCACCCGTCGGTATAGGGAGCACACGAGTCCTAGGCGTACGGGGCACAAAAGACTGAGATGTGGGGCCACTCGGTATAGGGACCATACTAGTCTCAGGCATAGGGTCGGCCATATTAGGTCTAGAGGGACTTGATGCCCAAAGGTGTTGTGCCATCGCGATCTGCTCTAGTGTGAACTGAGACAAAAACGAGCCCATGCGCTCGGGTGACATGCTAGTCTAAGTGACAGGAAAACTAAAACTAGGAGAGTATGGCTCATCGTCATCAGCCATGGCTAATCATACACAAACAACACCCACAAAATAAGTTAGTTTACAGAAGAAATGCTTAATCAATACAAATAACAAATCAACGAAGCTGCTACACAAATGAATGAATCTAAAGTTTACTTTAGACTAATAAACAGAGTTTTACAAAAGAGTTCCTAGAAAAAATCATTAGTTAATCTCTCATCCTCTATGAGATTTGATGCACCAAAAATGTCTATCTGAATCTGTACTTCTTCATCTTCGTCATCAAACTCTACTTCTTCGTCGCTCTCCACATCAGCTTCAGTATTTGACACCTCGTCTCTAGGTTTAGACAATTGCTCACTGCTGACATCCACCTCAAAATCTACACTTAAAGTTTTCATCGGTCCTGCACTTTGTTGATGAATCACCTCTTTGACCTCAACGTCCAATCCTTCACAGGCTTGCTTGCTACATGGAGCAACTTGAACGACATAGAGCCAGCAGGGTTTAGACAGATCATTCTCATCATTTTTTGTCCATAGTGGATCGTGTAAGAACACAACTTGTTCACAATGCTACTGAGGCGGTCCAGAGCGGGCAACAAGAAGAGCAACCTCTAGCCACCCTTCAAGGCTCCCATGCTGCTCAATGGGGCTGGGGCACAACACAACACAAACCAAAACAAAAAACCCACAGCCAAATCCCAACTACACAAGGGGCACCACCTAGTTTAAGAGCGAACTAGGACGCAAAAGAGGAGAATCGTTAGAGCAACCCACAAACAAGAAATGAATTTACACTAACCCTAACACCAATGGAACACTCTCACACACTAAAACAAGAGAGAGAGAGATGGTGTATAACTTAGCTTCAACTTTATATTTTGCACAAAAAGGAACTTAGAGCTTGCGGAACCAAGTGACAAGATTTGGTTATAGCATCACTAGTACATTGTCTTAGGGTTATGGGAGCCCTCTCACCATCCACCCTCTTACAATGGTAGCCAAACAATAGCCAATGAATCACAAGCAACAAAACAACAACCTTCAATGAAACAAGTCACCTTATGAAGCTGAATGAGTTTGCCAAGCCAAATTGGAGGAGAAGCGTGAGCCTTTGGACATGAATTGCACCCAAAACTACCAATTCATTGATGTTGGGGTAGATACAACAATGGTAGGAAGAATATCTTATACTCGCACTCACTCAAACTAGCTCAAGCTTTTCTATGCACCAAGGTGATGGTGTATAGAAAGCTTACTCTCTCTTTACAACCAAGATAGAACTGGCGTGTGGTATGCTCAATCTAGTGTGAAATGGTATAGTGATGTCTTTTACAAGGAGGAATGGGTTCTATTTATAGGTTTTAGAAGCCTTGATTAGGATTAAGCCTAATCAATTTTATTAGGAAAGATCAAGGATTATGAATTTTTATGAATTTCAAATGAGAATGGGGTCTCTCTTTTCTCTTGAGTCACATGGATGTGGGCTCAAGTAAGAGAATTATTCATGTGGTGAAAGGAGAGAAACTTCCATGGGAGTGAGTGAATTTGGTTTACTTGTGCGGTTGCCTACTCCATATGTTGATAGTGTGGGTGCATTTTTACAAGAGAAGTTATTTGTTAGTGGTAATAATCACTAGAATTGTTAGTGATACATTTACAATGGGTAGGATGAGTTGATTTGATGAAGGAAGAGGGGTGAATTAAAAGAGAATCATTGAGATGGTGAAGCTTTGAAGAAGCTTGAACTCACCCTTGTGTAGATTGTGGAAAAAATGACCGCTGGTCTTTTTCTTCTTCTTCGCTTCTTTACGCCGCCACCACGGTTGACCACCACGATGAAAAGAGGATTTGTTGATGAAAAATCCTCAATTTGCAGAAGTTATCATGGTAAAGATGCTGAATTTTAGATATTTTTAGGAGAGGTAAATGAAATTGTAACATAGAAGCAATAGAGAAAGACATGGAGAGGGTGTATATATGTAGAGGTTCATAAAAGAACTATAGGGATGAGAGAGAAGGGTAATGGTGAAGAGGGTGGCAGAAGCCATGGAAATTGCAGGTTTGAGTGAGGGAAGGAGAGGGAGGGATGTGTAAGAGTGAGTAGGTGTGTGGAAGGGTGAGAGAAGACTAAAGGCTACTTGTGAGAAAAGTGGGTAGACTCGGGTCCACTCAAAAAATCATAGCTCACCGCTGGTAGCGCCAAAAATCATGCAAAACTTCAAGGTGATTATTCACAGCGTGGGCTACATTTTCTCTTTTGACCACCGCTCCAAATTCTTAGTGGAGATAGGTTTCAAAATTCTCACCAAAAAGCCTGTTTTTATGCGTGGAAAAGTCTTTTAGTGGCCCCCTTCTTTGTTGAATTTGTACAATGCATCCAAGAGTAAGCCCTTCCTTTGTCATATTATAATACAAAGCATCCAAGTTGCCCTTGATCCATGCATGGAGGAGGATTATTGGTGAATAAAGAAATATATACATGGTGGGACTAGTGTATGGACTATTCATGGACTTTAGCTCAATGAGCACATGGTGTTAGAATAATGAGTAAAAATAATAATAAAAATATGAAGGAGTTATGGATATGGAAAGATATTGGAATCATATGATATGGTCCCTCCTTGAATTATTTTGGGTGAAAGAGGAAAAGGTATGCAAGTAAATAATATAATAAACGTAACCAATGAGTAGAAATCAATTTTTTGTTTTTACAAGGGTGAGGGTGAAAATGTGGGATTGATTTGTATAAAGAAAAAATATAAGGTTAGAGTATGTACATATTGGCAAATAATATAATCATGGTGTAAGAGGATGAAAGAAGGTGTACATAGGTTTAATAAAACACACACCTAAGTAGAAATATTTAAATAAAATACCAAAATAATTATAAAAAATCCCTATATTTAGGCCATATATACAATGAAATATTTACACACAAAGAGGCCATAATATACTTTTATTTTTTTATTTTTTTGCTCAACTAGCCCAGTGACTAGCTAGCTGAGGGTTTTTAAGAAGATATGGGAAAAGCCCCCTAACTCACACACGCCTATGTACAGTGAAATGGTAGGGATAGCCATAGCATTTGGGTGAATTTGGTAGGGTGGAGTAACTTACTATGGAAATTATGGAGAGCCGAAAAACGGCTATCATTAGCCCTCCCCCAGGATGATGGTATATTCATGTACCATCATAGAGCATCTTTTCCAAAGAGAGTGCTTCAGAGTCCTTGACGAGATCTTCATTGTTTGGCCGCTTAGAATTTTTGATGGAGTTACACTCATGCTTCATGTAACAATACTTACATGAGACAGCGGCCTTTGGACAGATCTTTGGTAGATCCTTTGGTAAAAGGCGACTCAAATAGGGCTTCAAGCGATACCCGTTTACCTTCCTGGAGTGCTCTTTACCATTCAAGTCCATAAGCTACTAGTAACTATAATTGAAAACCTTCTTGACTATGTATGGCCCTTGCCATCTAGTTTCAAACTTGGCATCAAAACGATTGTCAAGTCGATTGTCATACCTTAGCACAAGCTCTCCTTCCTTGATGCCTTTGTCCTTCAGTTTCTTGTCGTGCGTTTCTTTCGCTTGTGTGGCTTTCCTCTTGTAGCACTCATATGCTGCTTCTCTTTTCCACTCAAGCTCCACTAACGTAAGAAGTCGATCCATCCATACCTCTTGATCATCTTGTGCTCCTTTGCCATGAAGTCGCATTGTTGGAATGTTGAGCTCGATAGGCTACAAAGCCTCTTGACCATAGACCAAGTGAAATGGTGTGAACTCCGTGGCTTCCCTATATGTGGTTCGATATGCCCACAAGGCACCATCCAAGAAGTCATCCCATAATTTTGTCTTGTTTTGCACCATCTTTCTAATGATTCCTGCAATGACACCATTAGCCTTCTCCACCAAACCATTTGCCTGTGGGTAGTATGGTGTGCTATGACGATGTAGAATGTGAAGCTCTTCACAAACTTTTGTGAGCAAGCCCTTCCTAAACCCTGGACCATTATCATAAAAAATCTCCAAAGGTGTGCCAAATCTGCAACAAATGTGATTGTACACAAACTTGCTAACTGTCCTCTCATTCACTCTTGCCACACTTTGAGCTTCCACCCACCTAGTCATATAGTCTACAGCCACTAGAATGTAGAGTTTACCATTTTTTGTCCTAGGCAGAGGACCCATAGCATCAATGCCCCACTTTTCAAAGGGTCCATTTGCAAGCACTATTTGCCTCGGGCCATGCACCAACCTTCTATTTCCATTTATCTGACAATTGTGACAGCTTTTGCACCAATGTTGAACATCCACATGCAAGCTTGGCCAAACATACCCCGCAAGCAAAATCTTCTTCACAGTTGATTCTTGGGCAAAATGACCACCACATGCCTCTTCATGCAAACCTTTTAGAATGGCTGGAATTTCCTCGATAGTTGGTACTCTTTTGCACACTTGATCCTTCCCTCTTTGATAGAGGGAGCCTTCTAGGAAGAGATAGAAACTTGCCTTCTTCATGAGTCTCCTCTTCTGAGCCCTCGTGAAGTCTTGTGGAAACTCACCCTCCAAAATGTAGCCAATAATGGGATCCAATGACTCCAATCCCTGGTATCTCGGTTGCTTGACAGCTGCTGCCACCATGATGACCTGCACTTCTCTCTCAACACATGTAACTACTTGTTGTGCAAGTAAATCGGCATCTTCCATTTGTTTCCTCGGAATATGATATAGTTGCACTTCTTCAAACTGATTAAACATCCTACGAATGGCATGAATTTTTGTCCTTAAGCTTTCATTCTTGCATGCCCAAATGCCTAAAATCTGTTTAACAATGACAAGTGCATCTCCCTTTACCATGAGACGTTTTATCCCTTGGCCAATGCACATCTTCAAACCATGAAGTAGTGTGTCGTATTCTGCTTCATTGTTGCTAGTTGAACCTGGTAGATTGACCTTCTCTTTCATGACCACCTCTCCACTTGGGTTGAGCAACACTAGCCCTCCCCCTGATTTCCCTGTGGCTCGTCGAAAAGCTCCATCAAAGAACAAGGTAAAAGCATTGGGAATACTTTTTGGTGGTGGCAATGGTAGGGTCTTTACTTGAGGCACCTTAATTTCCTTCTCATGTACCCTATAAGTGAGAATCCCTGCCAATTGTGCACGCACACTATCTTCTACCTTGAAAGAGTATTGGAACTCTTGCAACTCCATAATCCACTTTGAGATCCTAGTACTAAGATTCATTTGAGATGACACCCAAGGGAACAAATTTTCTGCAGTGAGAATTACAAAAGGTTTTGGTAGCAAGTAGGATCTAAACTTTCTCACCGCAAACATGAGAGAAAGCATCATGAGTTCTGCTTCTGTGTAGTCTCTCTCCAAAGCATTCATGACCCTACTAGCAAAGTAGATGGGTCGCATCCTTGTACTGTGGGGATCTTGTTGTAGCAACACAGCACCAATTGTTTCCCTTCCAACACTAGAGCTAACAAAGAATGTGTACTCCCAACAAGGAGGCATGAGTGTTGGTAGCTCTGACAAAATCACTTTAATGTTACAAAAATACTCTTCAAGCTCATCAAACCATGCAAATTCTACTTGTTGTGTCAACTTTTGCAAAGGATAAGGCAACTCCGAGGCTAAGTGAATGAAACGTGACATATACTTCACCTTCTGAATGAAAGAGATGACCTCCTTAAGACTCTTCGGTGATGGGAGCTCAATAAGAGCCTTTGCCTTTGCAGGATCCACCTCAATGCCATTATAGGAAACCTTGTGACCGAGCAAGATCACTTCATCCTCACCTATGTGGCACTTGTCGGGGTTGAGTTGACCTCCCATGTCGTAGAGCTTCTTTAAACCTTCTTCTACCCTTTGTAGATGCAATGATTTTGAGCTATAAATGCAGAAATCATCAATGAACACCCTAATTGACTTTCCAAAGAATGCTTGAAACACCATGTTCATGAAACGTTGGAATGTTGTAGGAGCATTTGTCATACCAAATGGCATGACTCTAAAAGCATAACAACCCCAAGGAGTGATAAAGGTTGTTTTCGATTGATCTTCCAATACGATACCTATTTGAAAGTAGCCTGAGTAGCCATCACACACAATGTACTTCTCATGACCAGCTACCTCATTTAGTATCTCATCCTTAAATGGGAGGGGAAAGTGATCTCTTTTTGTTGCCTCATTGAGTGGACGGTAATCCACACTCACCCTCCACTTTCCGTTTTTCTTAGGAGTGACAACAACGGGAGAGACCCACTCTGAATTCTCCACTGGATAAATGAAACCTGCTACTAGAAGCTTTCTTACCTCCTTGAGTAAAGCCTGCTCCTTGATGACTCCTAGCCTTCGTAGCTTCTGAGCCTTAGGTGTGGCCTCTGGCTTCAACTCAATTTTGTGTTGAACAGCATCTACTCCACGCACATCGGTGTAGTCTTTAGCAAAAAGCCTAGGAAATTTCCTTAGCACACATTTCAACTCCTCTCTTTCATCCTTTGTAAGTGTTGCCAAGATAGCATACCTTCTAGCATTCTTTTATCTTCCACTTTTTGGTTCTCTTGGGAACCTACCTCCAAACCTTGACAAGAGGTCTCTTGGTTGGTTGGCTTAAACCTTACCCCCATGACTTCGATGGAAGACTCCTCTTCAGTAATGCTGCCGCTACTTTCTTCTTCTGAAGTGTTATCGGTCCAACCTTCTTCCGTCTCACTTTGAGATGATTCTTCATGGAGCTCCTCTTGGCGTTGCTCCTTCATGTCAAAGACAACCTTCTTATGATTGTCGTTCCTACAAATTAGCTTTCCACTCTCCCAATCCTGCAAAGCTCGCATTTTCATTAGCCATGGTCTCCCTAGGATAAATGGTTAACCATTTCCTTTGGTAGACATGACATAGAAATCCACTGCCTTCTTAATGCCAAAGGCCTCCACAAAAACATTTTTACAAATGCCTACGCACCTAGCCTTGCTATTGTTTGTCATCTTGACCTTAATTTCAGGTGTCTCATGGATGTGCATGCCTACTTTTTGCATGAGTCCCTCTGTCATGATGCAAATTTGTGCACCCCCATCCACTAGACCTTTCCTAACCAATCTCCCTTTTATGTAACAATCTAGCAGAGGTGTAATGTCCTCATTCATTTCAGCTTGTGCAATTTTTACAACAGGCGCACTCTCTTTTACCTTTCTCCTAGTGCTAACTGCCCTTGTTAAATCCCTCCTAACTTGTGGACATAATGCAAGAAATTGAGACCATGAGATATCAGGACCCTTACCTCTCATGTCTTCCAACAGGTTGTATGGAGCCATTCCATGTCCAAGAGGAAAGTCTTGGAGTTGATACGATGTCGAGTCCTCTTAGCTTCCTTGGTCTCCTTTGCCTTCTTTTCTCGTCCATGGTCACTTTGTGATGTAACTCCTTCTTTCTCCTTACCTTTCCCTCGGCCACGCTTAATGACATTTGCTTCCATGTCAACCTCTCTTGAATTTGTCACCTCTACCACATGCACATTTGGGTCTGGCAAAGGTGGAGCTCCTTCCACTCCTTGTGGAGGTGGTCTTGCTCCATTTGGCCTTTGTATAAGCCGTGGTTGCTAAATAGTTCCTTCACCTGCATTCATCACTGGGTAATTCAAGTTAGGTCTCCCTGGCTCCCCACGGGGCCAAGGACAATTATACATCCCATGTCCAGACTCACCACAATTCCAACATTGCAAGACTCTCCTAGGTCGTGGGTCTCGCTCTTCAGACTTCTTTGCTTGTCCCTTTGGACCTACAGCTTGTGCAAGGTGAATTGACAAGCTTCTTAAAGATTCATTTAACTTCTCAATCACTTCCGCCGTTACCTCAAGAAGCTCCTTAGATGTTGATGCTTGTGACTTACCTTTGGGTCTAAGACCTTCTATTGGAACCTCCCCCCTTAAGCACTTGAGTTTCCTATATTTCTCAGCAGCCCTAGTTTCAACTGCATCAAAGGTAGCAGGTGCACCCGCCTCAACTTTTACCTTAAGGTCAGGAAAGAGTCCGGCTATGAACCTCTCCTTCTTTAGAAATTCTGCACCATCACCAGGGTTAGCAACATTTCGTATCCATAGAGCCCAAAGACGTAGGAACTCTTGCTTGTACAAGTAGTAGTCATCTAAGTCTTTTTGCTTATGAGAAACAATGTCTTGCCATAATTTCTGAGTGTTTTGGGGATCAAAGAAGTATTTCTTGAAACGATTCAAAACTTCCGTGTAATTCCCTTTAACTTCCTCAGGCAAAGAGTCAAACCAAGTGCTAGCATCTTTCCTAAGGACCACCTCAAACATTTCTACACGTTCTTGATCAGTTACTATCCTCTTGATATGGCAAGACATCTTAAAATTCGCTAGAAATAATTCTGCATCCTCTCCAGGCTCTCCAAAGAAAAGAGGATATCCAGACATTTGGCGTTGTCTCTCCATTGAATTGATTTCAAAGTGACGCGTTTTTGTTTTTTCTTTCTTTAAAAGATTTACACAATAATATTTGCTAAATTGCAATCTATTTTACAAAAAAATAAAACTATTCACATGAAATGAACTATGATAATCACTAAGAGGTAGAATGACAGGGTTTGGTGACGCGAGAATTTCTCCTACTCTTTGGGCACCAAACATGAATACCATACGTTGTTGAAAATGGATTTTTCTACTAATTGCAATGTTTACTCTAATGTGTGGAGTGAAATGAAAGGGAAAAACCTGTATTCCTGGGCCACTATCCATGGTCTATGCATGACCTAATTCATAAAACAAAACAAAAATATAGACGTCCAAACTAAGGTCGTACCTAATGAGAGGCAAAATAAAAGGATTTACTGATGCGCTTATCTCTATCAACCTAAGAGGACCTAAAATTCTACGAATTACTCGCTGAAATTGCAACTTAGTACTAACAATTATGTGTACCTTTTGCCTTGCAATGGGAATGAAGGGATCATACAAATTCTCGTGATTCATGAAAGCTACTTGATTATGCTAAAGGTTGAACCTTCACAAAACATACACAAGACTGTCCTCCGTGGGGGCACCAAAATTGAGGCGGTCCGGAACGGGCAACAAGAAGAGAAACCTCTAGACACCCTTCAAGGCTCCCGTGCTACTCAATGGGGCTGGGGCACAACACAACACAAACCAAAACAACATACCCACAGCCAAATCCCAACTACACAAGGGGCACCACCTAGTTTAAGAGCGAACTAGGACGCAAAAGAGGAGAATCGTTAGAGCAACTCACAAACAAGCAAGGAATTTACACTAACCCTAACACCAATGGAACACTCTCACACACTAAAACAAGAGAGAGAGAGAGAGAGAGAGAGAGAGAGAGAGAGAGAGAGAGAGAGAGATGGTGTATAACTTAGCTTCAACTTTATATTTTGCACAAAAAGGAACTTAGAGCTTGCGGAACCAAGTGACAAGATTTGGTTATAGCATCACTAGTTCATTGTCTTAAGGTTATGGGAGCCCTCTCACCATCCACCCTCTTACAATGGTAGCCAAACAATAGCCAATGAATCACAAGCAACAAAACAACAACCTTCAATGAAACAAGTCACCTTATGAAGCTGAATGAGTTTGCCAAGCCAAATTGGAGGAGAAGCGTGAGCCTTTGGACATGAATTGCACCCAAAACTACCAATTCATTGATGTTGGGGTAGATACAACAATGGTAGGAAGAATATCTTATACTCGCACTCACTCAAACTAGCTCAAGCTTTTCTATGCACCAAGGTGATGGTGTATAGAAAGCTTACTCTCTCTTTACACCCAAGATAGAACTGGCGTCTAGTACGCTCAATCTAGTGTGCAATGGTATAGTGATTTCTTTTACAAGGAGGAATGGGTTCTATTTATAGGTTTTAGAAGCCTTGATTAGGATTAAGCCTAATCAATTTTATTAGGAAAGATCAAGGATTATGAATTTTTATGAATTTCAAATGAGAATGGGGTCTCTCTTTTCTCTTGAGTCACATGGATGTGGGCTCAAGTAAGAGGATTATTCATGTGGTGAAAGGAGAGAAACTTCCATGGGAGTGAGTGAATTTGGTTTACTTGTGCGGTTGCCTACTCCATATGTTGATAGTGTGGGTGTATTTTTACAAGAGAAGTTATTTGTTAGTGGTAATAATCACTAGAATTGTTAGTGATACATTTACAATGGGTAGGATGAGTTGATTTGATGAAGGAAGAGGGGTGAATTAAAAGAGAATCATTGAGATGGTGAAGCTTTGAAGAAGCTTGAACTCACCCTTGTGTAGATTGTGGAACAAATGACCGCTGGTCTTCTTCTTCTTCTTCGCTTCTTTACGCCGTCGCCACGGTTGACCACCACGATGAAAAGAGGATTTGTTGATGAAAAATCCTCAATTTGTAGAAGTTATCATGGTTAAGATGCTGAATTTTAGATATTTTTAGGAGAGGTAAATGAAATTGTAACATAGAAGCAATAGAGAGAGACATGGAGAGGGTGTATGTATGTAGAGGTTCATAAAAGAACTATAGGGATGAGAGAGAAGGGTAATGGTGAAGAGGGTGGCAGAAGCCATGGAAATTGCAGGTTTGAGTGAGGGAAGGAGAGGGAGGGATGTGTAAAAGTGAGTAGGTGTGTGGAAGGGTGAGAGAAGACTAAGGGCTACTTGTGAGAAAAGTGGGCAGACTCGGGTCCACTCAAAAAATCATAGCTCACCGCTGGTACCTCCAAAAATCATGAAACAATTTGAGGTGATTATTCAGAGTGTGGGCTACATTTTCTTTTTTGACCACCGCTCCAAATTCAGAGTGGAGATAGGTTCCAAAATTCTCACCAAAAAGCCTGTTTTTATGCCTGCAAAAGTCTTTTAGTGGCCCCCTCCTTTGTTGAATTTGTACAATGCATCCAAGAGTGAGCCCCTCCTTTGTCATATTATAATACAAAGCATCCAAGTTGCCCTTGACCCATGCATGGAGGAGGACAATTGGTGAATAAAGAAATATATACATGGTGGGACTAGTGTATGGACTATTCATGGACTTTAGCTCAATGAGCACATGGTGTTAGAATAATGAGTAAAAATAATAATAAAAATATGGAGGAGTTATGGATATGGAAAGATATTGGAATCATATGATATGGTCCCTCCTTGAATTATTTTGGGTGAAAGAGGAAAAGGTATGCAAGTAAATAATATAATAAACGTAACCAATGAGTAGAAATCAATTTTTTGTTTTTACGAGGGGGAGGGTGAAAATGTTGGAGTGATTTGTATAAAGGAAAAATATGAGGTAAGAGTATGTACATATTGGCAAAAAATATAATTATGGTGTAAGAGGATGAAAGAAGGTGTACATAGGTTTAATAAAACACACACTTAAGTAGAAATATTTAAATAAAATACCAAAATAATTATAAAAAATCCCTATATTTAGGCCATATATACAATGAAATATTTACACACAAAGAGGCCATAATATACTTTTATTTTTTTTATTTTTTTGGCTCAACTAGCCCAGTGACTAGCTAGCTGAGGGTTTTTAGGAAGATATAGGAAAAGCCCCCTAACTCACAGACGCCTATGTACAGTGAAATGGTAGGGATAGCCATAGCGTTTGGGTGAATTTGGTAGGGTGGAGTAACTTACTATGGAAATTATGGAGAGCGAAAAAACGGCTATCACTACGAAAGAACGAATGTATGCCGTGAATTTGTCCACACCCGCCTAGAGTTCAGTTGAATCAATCCACTCTTGTCTTTACGCACAATTACATTAGGGCCGCTAGTAATTTTACTTAATGTAGCTTAACTTATAACGTAAACCTAACCTGTAACCTAACGTAACCAAAGTTTGTTTGCATTTTTAGACGTACACGAATCATCTTTGAAGTCCGTTTGCATTTTTTCTACTATTAATTTGTCGCTAGCTCTAACTTAACCTATAATCTCACCTAACCTATAACCTAAACCTAACCTAACTTAACCTAACATAAAAACAACACAATGGTGAGGCGTTTGGCAAAATGGAAAACCATACAGTTTGCCCACAATGCATAAGCAATATCAACAAGCTCTATGGCTTGCCATTTTGCCAAACGCCTCACCATTGTGTTGTTTTTAGGGTTGCAAAGCGATTTTAGGGCCTGAAAACTGCTCGCAGACATATAGACAACACAATGGCAAGCCATATATCTTTCCCACAGTGCATATGCCTTGTGGGCAAGCTTTATGGCTTGCTGTATTGCCAAACGGATTGCCATTGTGTTGTCTTTAGGGACACAAGGTAATTTTAGCGCTTGAAAATCACTCGCAAACATATAGACAAGACAATGGAGAGCCGTTGGCAATACGGCAAGCCATAGAGCTTGCCCACAATGCATATGCATTGTGGGCAAGCTCTATGGCTTTCCGTTTTGCCAAACAGATCTCCATTGTGTTTGTTTAGGGCCGCGAGGCAATTTTAAAGCTTGAAAATTGCTCGTGGACATATAGACAACACAATGGCTAGCCTTTTGGCCATAGTTCAAACCATAGAGCTTGCACTCAATGCCTATACATTGTGGGAAAACTCTATGGCTTGTCGTATTGCCAAACAGCTTGCCATTGTGTTGTTTTTAGGTTTGCTTAGTTATTTTAGAGCTTGAAAACCGCTTGTGGACATAAAAACAACACAATGGCAAGTTGTTGGCAATACGGCAAGCCATAGTGCTTTCCCTCAATGCATACGCCTTGTGGTGAAGCTTTATGGCTTTCCATATTGCCAAATGGATCGCCATTGTGTTGCTTTTAGGGACACGAGGCAATTTTAGCGCTTGAAAATCGCTTGCAAACATATAGACAACACAATGGAGAGTTGTTTGGCAATATGGCAAGCCATAAAGCTTGCCCACAATTCATATGCATTCTAAGTAAGATCTAGGGCTTGCCATATTGTCAAAAGGCTTACCATTTTCCAAAAGGCTTGCCATTGTGTTGTTTTTAGGGTCGCATAGCTATTTTAGGATTTAAAAACTGCTTGTAGACATATAGAAAACACAATGGCAATCCTTTTGGCAATACATCAAGCCATAGAGCTTTCCCACAACGCATATGCATTGTGGGCAAGATCTACGGCTTGCCGTATTGCCAAATGGCTCGCCATGGTTTTATTTTCAGGGCCGCTTAGCTATTTTAGGACTTGAAAACCGTTCGCGGACATATAAACAACACAATGGCGAGCCGTTGGCAATACAAAAATCCATAGAGCTTTCCCACAATGCATATGAATTTTGGAAGCTTTATGGCTTGTCATATTGACAAACGGATCACCATTGTGTGGTTTTTAATATGCGCTGTGGGTAAGCTTTATGGCTTGCCGTATTGCCAGACGTAACTTAACCTAACATAACCTAACGTAGCTTAACCTAACCTAGCCTAATGTAGCTTAACATAACCTAACCTAACGTATAAGAAAACTTAACCTAACGTAGCTTAACCTAACCTAACAAAGCTTAACCTAACGTAGCTTAACTTAACCTAACCTAACATATAACTTAACCTAACATAGTTTAACTTAACCTAACGTGACGTTTAAGATAACCTAACCTAACTTAAAACCTAAACTTAACCGAAAACATAAACCCCATCAATTGCATAATTTCAAAAACGACATAATTCAAAACGAAATTTCTTCAAAACAAGATTTTTTCATAAACCAAAACAAAATTTCTTCATAATTCAAAATGAAATTTCACATCACCAACCATAATTTCTTTTAAAGCATGAAATTTTCTTTATTGATATACAAATTAATTTAAATAAATTTATTATGCATTTAAAGGTTCGAGCACTCACATTCGTCCTATTTGAGCAATAAAAGATGTTGTAAACGTCCTGGAACCTGCAAAAACTCACACACAAACACAAAGTTAAACCCTAAACCCTAAATCTACAAGTAAACATGAAAACAATCTCAGCTTAGTGCTATGGGCTAACCCACAAGCAAGATTAGCACTTCTGAAAGCTTGTTTCGCACCAGATTTGTAAGAGGTGAGGAAGAAGAGAGCTTGAGAAAAGGTGCAAGAAGAAGAGAAATGCGCAGAGAAAGCCCGCGGTTTTGTTTTCTGCAGGTACCGTCGGTACAAAAATCGGTATAGGTGTTGGAGAACGTGTCGGAGAAAGCGTCGGAAAGTGCATGCGTGCTGACGTCAGAACAGGCACCGGAACTGGCCTTGGAAATTTGAAAATCAAATTTTTTAAAGACTTCATCTCCCTCCATACATACCTACACATATACCGACACCCGCCAGTAATGCCGGTAATGTGGCGTCGGAATTTAAGTGACCTCTTGTAGTGTTTGTTTTATCTTCAATCACAAACCTCTTTGTTACCAAATGAAAGAGGTAGCTATTCCTCAACTCCAAAAATTGTTTTATCGAAAAATTGTTTATTGTTAAGGAATCTTTCAAGTTACATTTAAAATAGTCACAACTTAATTGATCAAAATCTGTTTTTTTCTTCATGAATGAGCATAACTTGACCATAAACAAAATTAGACATCTCTACTGCAATTTCAATCAAAATTTGACCAAATTTTCTTAATAGAACTAGACGAGTACTACTCAGAAGTGCAAAAGCTAGCATGCCATTTTGAGGAAAAGTTGCGTGGATCACAATTCAATATTTTGGCTAAATGGACTTTTGATAACATGGCTTGTTTTAGCATGATGAGTAGTTCCTATGGGTACCATTTCTTGGCTATTTGGATCACTGGTTCGAAATGCAAGATCTTTCTTGTATTTTTAAGATCCTTGGATGAGAAAATTAATGACAGAAATTCTTTGTTTTATCTTCAATCACAAACCTCTAATTTGCTACCAAATGAAAGAGGTAGCTAGTTCTCAACTCCTAAACTCTATCAAGTGACAAAACCCTGTTTTTCCACCATGTTGCTTGTGAAATGGAATGGGGTTTTTAAGGTGTTATAGATGAAGACAAGTACGGCTACAGAGTCACTCAACCATCATAAGATTTAATTCTCGGTATAGTGGCACCAATGCTAGCAAATGGCCACAAAATGGACTTGTATAATATAACTATGTAGCACTAGCATACACATTATGGCAATACATAGGGAAGCAACCTAGATGGAGCATGAAGATGCATTGAGTTTGTCAAACCAACGGAATGAACATATGTAGGAAGATGCACATAAGAAACCACAAACTAACAATCATCAAGTAGTCTCATCAGGCATGTAATCAGTTCGCATGCTAGCTAATCACTCAATAATTTCTCAGCTAAACGAGCTCAAAACACTATGAAAATATGGGACACTTTAGACCAAGGTTAATAGAACACATTTGGACATTGAAAGCTTGATTTGAGAGGTACACAAATCATGATGCACGGTCAACCAAGTCAGTAAAAAGTGAATATAAGTTGTCTAACATCACCTCTTAAGGTTTAAGAACAACCCGCTACCAAAATATTAGCATTTATACTTGAGAATATCAGCAAAATAGCAGATTAAGTCTCACAAGGAATATTTGCAAATCTTCACAAAATTGATAGTGGATACATTCAAGTGAATAGTCGTGAACCTTTAGAAAACCAAAAGTGAATACATTGAAATGAAAGAGCAAGATAAACACAATGCACTTAACAAAAACTTGAATTAGATTATCAGATTGTTGATTACAATGTAGCGTGCTCTCTTCTCTAGACACACATATAGTGAGTTCTCTTAAGATCCTCAAAAAAGTAGGTCTCACTCTTACAGTTTGACCTTTATACTTAAGCTTTCTTAAAGCTAGTTCCCATGGGCATTAACATTCACATCAATAGTAAGTGGGACACTGATAATATATAAAATTCATTTATATTTACAATCTCTAAAATCAAAATAGAATTACAAATAAGAAATTTAGCAAAAACTAGCTAGAAGGGTTTCCATAGTTGGCATCTCCAAATAGAAGGTCCTTGAGAGCCATCCACAAGTTGTAGACCTTTCCCTTCAGAGAGATACTTATCTCTGTCTCTTTTTCGATATCTTGTGGAGTAAATTAGACCGTGAGAATATTGGCATCACATTTGGGGCTATTTCTTTTCAAGAAAAGCATTGAAAATGTCAAAGTTAAGCATTTTCTTTCATTTATAAGTTGTTGGATATTTGTGGTATTTGTACTTTCATAACTTGTAAACATTCTCCATGTTTTTCCATACCATTATGTGTGAATGCTGAATTTTTTTTGTCTTAAATATACATTACAAATTATATTTGTGGTGCTTTTTATAGATGTCCACGTGTAATTGAGAATTGAGGTGTAATGGAATTGGCCTATTTAACTTGAGAGTAGCGGAAATTAATGAGAGTACTTTTGAGAAATGACTTTGTGAGCATAGCGGGTGAACATAGTTGAAGATAGCAACATAATCATAGCAATTAGTTAACTTGGCATGAACAATACTTTTGCAAGAGAGAGAATTTAGAGAAAATGATAAAAGTTGAGGACCTAATTTATGTGGAGCTGGTCCCCCCTCCAATAGGCATTTGTATTATGATTTCTCCCATTAAGAGAGACTTGTTACAATACAATATTTGTGTTCCTTGTGACCTAGGTGATGCAATGAAGATGAAAAGCTTCATGCATCACAAACATAACATAAACTTGAAGAAAGCTTTAAGTATCCCAAGCCTCAGTCCCAAGACCTCAAACACCTTCGAAGGTGGAGAGAGCTAGCAGGGAATGAGGGTAGGGAAGAGGAAGAAGAAACATTTCGTAGGAGAAAGAATTAGTTCCTCACCTATCATAACTCTTGTTGCTAGCATATATAATAGCATAGTAATGAAGAAGAAGGAGATGGCAAGATTAAGCATTGAATCATGGCTCTTGGTTGGATTTGCACTCCATATCCAAGAGTGTTGGTGTAGGCTCTCAACCTCTACTTGCTTGGAGAAGGAGAGGGAGCTCTTGCACTTTGCATAGCACACAATGAGAGTGTTTGTGAGTATGTGTGGGTGAGTATACCCCCTAAGCAACCCCCTAGCTTGCTTGGGTCGACCCCCCCTTGTATCTCATTCTTGAAGCTCATTGGACCCCTCCAAGCCTAGCCAATCACAAGCAGGAGGCATTACAAGCAGCAAGGGTAGCCTTGAGACAAGTGTCCCCCTTTCCCCTTTAAGAGAGAGGGCTAGATAAATGCTAAATCAATTAATTAAATCTCCTAAATTATTATTGGACCCCTTGGGTGGCCAACCAGTAGGCTTCAGGCACACCATGAGGGCAACTTGAGGAGGAACTTGACAAGTGTCCCTCTTGCTTTCTTTGTACCATGCATGCCTTGTGTGAGTGTGTGGGTGTTCTCTCTCATCCCCCCTCATGTAGGGCTTGCCCTCGCCTTGTAGGGATTGAATATTTTACTTTTTGACACCTCAAGCCCCTCATACATAGGCCCAGTTCCCACCACAAGCTTGGCCGTTCAGCACTTTAAGCTTGGGCTAGGTTCCACCTCAAGCCCCTCATACATAGGCCCAGTTCCCACCACAAGCTGGGCCGTTCAGCACTTTAAGCTTGGGCTAGGTTTTGACCTTAAGTGCAACCCTAGCATCTCAAGCATGTCAAGCACCTCAAGCATCTCAATAATTAACCACCTCAAGCATCTCAAGCACCTCAAGCACCTTAGTCATCAAGCATGACAAGCAGGACAAGCACCTCGAGCTGGGTCGGGTTCCCGCCCCTCAAGGTTAGCCCTAGCTTACCTAAGGTCAAAGAACTTTTACACACATTATTGGAGGTCTTCAATGAATCTAACCCTAAGGTCTTATGCTCCATTGGTTAGCCTTGCTCTTTGATAGACCATCTCTCATTTGGGCCGCTTTACCATTTGCCCCATGTTGAGATAGATGGATAAGCACATGTCTATATCTTAACCCTTGTTCCTGTTTATTCTCCCACATTAAGTGATCAGTTTAATATGAGAGAATCATTTGGGTTGGTTAGATATTAGATATTAGATTTTATGACATTACCTCTCTCTTGAAATCATAGTCGTCCTCGACTATGAGGTAGAATAGATAAAGCCTTAGTCATTAGTCAATTTTACTTAGCGGGTAGAGGATCCCTTTTTACCCTACGACATCTTTCCAAGATGGATGACTAATCCATTTAGTGCTTGGGAGACATAGTTGCTGCAAGCATGTCTGCTCTTTAGTCCATTTTATTCTCCCAAAGTAGAGTGAAAAATTCTACTTGGTGCTTGAGAGACGTCGTCATCACAAACATGATTCTAAGCATGCATACTAGTTAAATTTGTGCACAATTAAAAAGAGGACTAGTCTTATAAGACAAAAACATGAGTCATTTAAAAGAAATTTGTACATTTGCTTACTCTAATGTAGCATTGTAAGCATTGACAAGGTTCATACTATCCTTAAGCTGTATTCCTTGCATCCATCTAGCATCTTCAAAAGGATAATTTTTGAACTTAATAAGATACCGTCGGATAATCTTACCATGTCGTAGTACCTTGTCTTCATGCCGAAGGACAGCTTCGGGTTGTATCACCTCTTCTTGGTCTTCAACTTCGGGAGGGTCTTCAATAATTGGTTCAGTTGGTGGCTCTCCTTTGTAGGGCTTAACTAGTCTTACATGAAAGGCATTGTGTATGAGCCAATGGTTGGGCAACTGGAGTTGATAAGCCATCTCATTGATGGACTTTAAGATTTGGAAAGGACCATAGTATCTTTTTTCTAGTTTAGCATAATACTTTTGATGGCCCGTAGGATTTTTGCCCGTCGTTTGCCTTAATCGAGCCTTAGGAAACTTGAGTAAGACCCAATCATTTTCTTTGAACATTAAGGCTCTTCTGTGCTTATCAGCAGCAGCTTTTTGCCTTTTTGAGAGATGGATATAGCCTCCTTAATCTTTTAAAAAGATTCTTGTAGGTCACGGCTATACTCATTGGCGGCGAAGATCTTCCCATGTACTTTGAGTAGCAAGGGGCTTTTAGGTCTTCCCTCAATGATCTCAAAAGGTGCTTTTCCTGTAGAAGTATGTATAGTATTATTGTAGGCATACTCTACAAGAGGTAGGTACTTTTCCCATTGTGAGCGTTGATCTACTTCGGTAACATAAGTCTTGAGTAGATCGAGTATCGTAAGATTGGCTATCTCACTTTGGCCATCCGTTTGTGGGTGATAGGCCGAAGAGAAATTCAATCTTGTTCCTAGATTTTCAAAGAGACCTTTCCAAAAATTACTAGTCATTCTAGGATCTCTATCTGACACGATGGATGTGGGTAATCCATGGTGCTTGAAAATCTGAGATATGAAGAGAGTTGCCATTTGATGTGCCTTAATAGTATTTTTTACAGGAATAAAATGTGCTTGCTTGCTAAACCTGTCGACCATTGTCCATATTCCTGTATTTCCATGGATAGACTTGGGTAATCCAAATATTAAATCCATGGATATACTCTCCCATGGTGAATTTGGGATAGGCAATGGCTGGAGTAATCTAGGTTGCTTCCCTCTATCATACTTGGTCTTTTGGCATACTACACATTTTGAAACATACTCTTGTATGTCCACTTTCATGGTAGGCCAATAGAATTACGTCTCTACTCCTCGGAGAGTAGGTTGAATACCTCTATGCCACGCATATGGAGGAGCATGGGATTCATACATAACTTTCTCACGAAGGGAATGGGTAACACATAGCCTATTGCCATGGAGAAGATAACCATCCTGCAAGGTGAATGGTTCCTCTTTCTTCCCTAAAGCAAGGGCTGACATTATGTCTCTAAAGTCAGGGTTAGTAGCATACTCAACTATCATAAAGGATAGATCATTGTGAGTAGCTATAGACACTGCATTAACTTTTGGTCGTCGTGAAAGTGCATCGGCCACTTGATTGTGCTTACCAGCTATATGAGCAATATGGAAATTAAATTGCGAAAGAAAATTTTCCCACCTCATTTGTTTGTCGGAAAGCTTGGTTTGCGTCATGAAATACTTGAGACTTTGATGGTCAGTTCGTAGGATAAATGGAGTCCCTAATAAGTAGTGCTTCCATGTGTCTAGGACATGTAAAACAACTAAAAGCTCTTTCTCATAAATGCCCAAGACTCGTTCATCAGTATTGAACCTTCGGCTCTCATATGCTATGGCATGCCTTTCTTGAAGCAAAACTGCTCCAAAGCAATCTGCACAAGCATCACATTGGACCTCAAATGGCTTTGAGAGATCCGGAAGCACGAGGACTGGTTGGGAAGTAAGCTTCTCTTTGAGATTTTCAAAAGCATTTTGCTCCTTAGCAGTCCATACAAACTTAACGTTCTTCTTAGTTAAGTCATGTAGTGGTCCTGCTACTTGAGAGAATTTTGCTATGAAGCGTCTATAGTATGCGCACATACCAACAAAGCTTCTTAGCTCATGTAGATTTCTTCGGTTAGGCCATGATTTTATTACCTCTAACTTTGATGGATCCATACGGATACCATCGTGAGAGATAATATGACCTAGGTATTGAATCTCTTGAAGGAAGAATTCGCTTTTCTTTTGGTTCAGAAAAATCTTGTTCTCCCTCAATGCTTGAAAAATCACTTGGAGATGTTGCTTATGTTCCTCCAAAGACTTGGAGTAGATGATGATATCATCAAAGAACACTCCAGTGAATTTGCGATAAGGTCTAAAAAATTTCTCCATCAGACGATTGAACGTAGCTGGTTCATTAGTCAAGCCAAAAGGCATGACTAGATATTCATAAAGACCAAACGTTGTGCGAAACGCGGTCTTTAAGATATCTTCATCCACTATCCTTATTTGATGATAGCCACTCTTAAGGTCAATCCTATTGAAGTAGGTAGAGCCTTGTAGCTTATCAAACAGATCTTCTACCCGAGGTACGGGAAATTTGTTTTTGATAGTGATATGGTTTAGTGCTCGATAGTCCACACACATACGGTATGTACCATCCTTCTTTTGCACTAAAAGGACAAGAAAACAAAAGGGAGAGGAACTAGGCCTCACCATCCCTTTTTCTACCAACTCTTGTACTTGCCTCATGATCTCCTCTTGTTGAGCTTGTGAGACTCGATAAGGAGGCTTGTTAGGTGGTGAGCTTCCAGGAAGTAGCTCAATGCGATGGTCATCAGCCCCTCATTTTGGAGGTAAGTCCATAGGGATATCATCGATGAATACATCTTGGAATCCTTTTAGAAAATTAGACAAGTCTAACTCTTCTTGATTCCTACCGTTTACATTTGATGAGACATTAGTATCTTTTAGAGACTCTTTCACAAAAATCATGTACGCAGAAACTGAGCTCTTCATTGACTTATCAAAAGCAAGAGGATTTACAAGTGGAATAGTGTGACCACGCTCACTAGCATCTATATACATGTTCTTTCCCTTGTAGGTGAAGTAGATTTTCCTTTTAGGGAACTTCATGTTGGCAGCCATGCGATCAAACCATGGTGCCCCTAGGATAACATCCTCATGTTGGAGAGAAGAGATGAAGAAGCCTTCTTTGTCAACATAGCTTTGGACATGAAGCCTCAACTTCCCAATCAAGGGAGTAACAGAGGATTGTTGTCCCTTGAAAGTTGCATTAGCCACTACTATATCTCCCATCTCAAAAGCTTGAATGCCCAACTTGGTGGCCAGCTCCGTTGATATGAAGTTGAGAGTAGAGCCAGGGTCAAACAAGATGAAGGCATCATGCTCTCTTACCTTTCGCCAAGCATAGGAAAGTGATGATCCTTTGCACTGAGCATCCTCTTTTGGAGCTTCGATGGTGGAAGCCCTAGGAGTCTCATTGCGAGTATTCTTCTTGGGGCAAGAACGATAGCCATGTCCTTGCTCCCCACACTTGAAACACTTATGGTCCTTGCGAAAAGCTTCAAGCTCTTTAGGAGAGAGTTTGTTTTTACCTTTGTAAACTCCCTTCTCCTTGAACCGATTGTTGTTGTTGTTGTTGGAATTGACTTGGGAAGTATTTTGAACATTGGTTTTCCCCTTTGCATCATTTTTGTCTTTGTTTTCCATGGGCTTGACATTACGTCTAGCCCCTTGATGGAAATTGAGCGTGAAGCAACCATGGTGTGATGGATTAGTTCGCTAATAGTACCAGGCCATTGAGAGTTGATGTATTCGGCCATCTCTTCAAGTAATCCCACACAAAATTGCTGCCTTTGCTCGACAAAGTCTATCTTTTGAAAGACAGTAGCCTTGATATGTAAATTCCAAAACTTGTCTACATATTTGTGGATAGACTCATGGGAGAGGATCTTCGTTTCGTTGGAAGAGGAGGAAGGTGGAGAAGAAGGAGAAGAGGGTGACCTCTTCCTAGCCCTTTTCTTCCTTTGTTTCCTCTATTGCATTTCAGAGTGATGAGGAGAAGGACTATGTGTTGATCTTTTTCTCTTGGGAGGAGTGGGCGATCGTCTAGACCGTTGGCTTCGTGGAGACACATCTTCAGAGGAACTTAAACTTTTATTGCTTTCTTTCTCTTTGAATTCCTCATCTTGAATGGGAGAGAGTCTTCTTTTGGGGGTCTCTTCAAGAGGCCTCCTAAGCTCTCTCTCCTCTTGGAGAGGAAGGCAAATTCCATAAGCATGAAGTTGTTGAGTAACTTCGGCTTGCAAAGCAGGGTTGCCCATAGCTTGCTGCAGCCTAGTGATGAGATAATTCACAAACATGGGAGCATCATCATTAGCACCTTCATGTGCAAAATCAAAGCTATCAATGTTCATTCTAATCTCTTGATTATTGTCAGCCATGTTAACAAAATTTATGTATGTACTTAGTGTATGCTTTGGCAATTCAAAACCTTAGTTGCCACTCCTCTTAGCCTTTGAAAATCGGCTCTTAAGTATCTACACCCACGGCTCAAAGTGGTTAATTATAGAGAGTAGAAGAGTAGGTCTAACATAGAAGAGTTGCCAAGGGCTAGCTCCTTTCGGACTTCTTATGGCTCAATAATGGTAAAGCCGTAGGCAAGTCTAAAAAGACTCCATTATTAAGTCCAAAGCTCCCGAGGTGTGCACCATCCCCCACATAGTGGGCTCAACAAAACCGATAAAAGATCCCAGTTCCACTTACCCTAATATAATTAACAACATCAACCATTTATAGGCTACTTAAGGACCTCTCTTCTTAAGCAAGAAAAGAGAAACCAAATGCTCTGATACCAATGTAATGGAATTAGCCTATTTAACTTGAGAGTAGAGGAAATTAATGAGAGTACTTTTGAGAAATGACTTTGTGAGCATAGCGGGTGAACATAGTTGAAGATAGCAACATAATCATAGCAATTAGTTAACTTGGCATGAACAATAATTTTGCAAGAGAGAGAATTTAGAGAACATGACAACATTTGAGGACCGGATTTATGTGGAGCCGGTCTTCCCTCCAATAGACATTTGTATTATGATTTCTCCCATTAAGAGAGACTTGTTACAATACAATATTTGTGTTCCGTGTGACCTAGGTGATGCAATGAATATGGAAAGCTTCATGCATCACAAACATAACATAAACTTGAAGAAAGCTTTAAGTATCCCAAGACCTCAAACACCTTCGAAGGTGGAGAGAGCTAGCAGGGAATGAGGATAGGGAAGAGGAAGAAGAAACATTTCGTAGGAGAAAGAATTAGTTCCTCACCTATCATAACTCTTGTTGCTAGCATATATAATAGCATAGTAATGAAGAAGAAGGAGATGGCAAGCTTAAGCATTGAAGCATGGCTCTTGGTTAGATTTGCACTCCATATCCAAGAGTGTTGGTGTAGGCTCTCAACCTCTACTTGCTTGGAGAAGGAGAGGGATCTCTTGCACTTTGCATAGCACACAATGAGAGTGTTTGTGAGTGTGTGTGGGTGAGTATACCCCCTAAGCAACCCCCTAGCTTGATTGGGTCGACCCCCCCTTGTAGCTCATGCTTGAAGCTTATTGGACCCCTCCAAGCCTAGCCAATCACAAGCAGGAGGCATTACAAGCAGCAAGGGTAGCCTTGAGACAAGTGTCCCCCTTTCCCCTTTGAGAGAGAGGGCTAGATAAATGCTAAATCAATTAATTAAATCTCCTAAATTATTATTGGACCCCTTGGGTAGCCAACCAGTAGGCTTCAGGCACACCATGAGGGCAACTTGAGGAGGAACTTGACAAGTGTCTCTCTTGCTTTCTTTGTACCATGCATGCCTTGTGTGAGTGTGTGGGTGTTCACTCTCATCCCCCCTCATGTAGGGCTCGCCCCCTCCTTGTAGGGATTGAATATTTTACTTTTTGACACCTCACGCCCCTCATACATAGGCTCAGTTCCCACCACAAGCTTGGCCGTTCAGCACTTTAAGCTTGGGCTAGGTTCCACCTCAAGGCCCTCATACATAGGCCCAGTTCCCACCACAAGCTTGGCTGTTCAGCACTTTAAGCTTGGGCTAGGTTCTCACCTTAAGTGCAACCCTAGCATCTCAAGCATGTCAAGCACCTCAAGCATCTCAACAATTAAGCACCTCAAGCATCTCAAGCACCTCAAGCACCTTAGTCATCAAGCATGACAAGGACCTCGAGCTTGGTCGGGTTCCTGCGCCTCAAGGTCAGCCCTAACTTACCTAAGGTCAAAGGACTTTTACACACACTAGTCCAACAGTGCCGCCTCCGGCGGTGCTATGTAGTGCCAAGCACGACATTTTCTTTCAATGACCCCTGACTAACAAATTAGCATCTTGTGTAATGCCAGATTCCTTCAAGGTGCAAGTGTATGTGATTGGATTTGGAGAGATGCCCTCTCTCCCCATCTATTGAAAACAGTGCAGAGCTTCTTAACCCTGACTCTTGCCTTCGAGTTGAGAGCATATGTGATTTCATCTAGAGAGACACCCTTGCTTCGCATTCGCCGAAAACATCCCAGAGCTTCTTGGGCTTGTCCAACTTGGACATCCCGATAGGAAGCTCCTCAAGCACAAAGTGTACGTGATTGCATTTGGAGAGATGCCCTCTCTCCCCATCTATCAAAAACAGTGCAGAGCTTCGGCGGCAGCATGGCCCCTCTTACCCTTAAGCTGTAGTGTTGTCTGACTATCATAGCATCTCTTGCCCACCCTCTCAAACGCACCTATATTGCCTCCACGCTCTCCTTGCGTGAGTTTTGCTCTATGCCCGTGCCCTTTGCTAGTTGAGAAAACATCCGCCTACTCATATGCTCTAGATTTGTCACTTTCTGTACCTACCGCATTTGCAGCTCACCATAGCTACCACCATGTCCCCACCTTGCTTTGATCACATGCTTACCACCGTACCAACTTACCCTTGTGCTTGTTAAGAATGGCTTCAACTCGTCACAACCGTGGAGCACATTAGATAATGGGGATTACATGCAAAATTTGTGGCAAGTACCCAACAACCAACTGTATGTAGAAAGGCTATGTGGAAGGAAGCACAATGCCTTCAGGCTATGGCTATACAAGCGAAGAGAGGATCGAAAAGTGGTTTCAACATTATCTTTAGAGGCCATCTTCTCAGTTTAAGGTCAAATTAAATTTCTCCCAATGCCACTGGCATGGCTGTGGCACTGCTCTAAATTCTTCTGGGCTCTGATTCTCCCAACTTACCCTTGTTGCTTGTTAAGAATGGCCTCTATTACCCTCAAGCTCTTTGCTCTTGGCAAATTTCTGTCTCTCCCTGCCTCTCTCTCTCTCTCTCTCTCTCTCTCTCTCTCTCTCTCTCTCTCTCTCTCTCTCTCTCTCTCTCTCTCTCTCTCTCTCTCTCTCTCTCTCTCTCTCTCTCTCTCTCTCTCTCTCAGTGTGTGTGTGTGTGTGTGTGTGTGTGTGTGTGTGTGTGTGTGTACACCGCCGAAGGAGTTGGAGTCTAGTATAGCCGCCCTCGTCTGGTGCCTCTCTCTCTCTCTCTCTCTCTCTCTCTCTCTCTCTCTCTCTCTCTCTCTCTCTCTCTCTCGGTCATCGGGGCTATAGGGCACTCTTTCAGATTTAAAATGAAGAGGTAAATCTCAAATTTTGTAGGTGGGATTACACTAAACCTTGGTTTTTTTTTAGCATGTTCCTTTGTCTACATACTGGGTGGATTCTCTCTCTCTCTGTCTCTCTCTCTCACTCTCACTCTCTCTCTCTCTCTCTTTCTTGTCCATGTGTTGGGCTCTCTCTCTTTCTCTAGCTAGAGAGAAAGATAGAGCTCTCTCTCTCCTTTCCTCTCTCTCTCTCTCATGCTTGATGAGAGAGAGAGAGAGCGGTACTGTGTGTGTTTGAAATTTATAAGATGGAAAACATGAAAACCTTTATGCAGCCTCCTAAACAAAAGTCATCACAACATATTTTCAAACTAACTTTGCACTAACATATATAGAGTAAGTGATATTTCCCATGTCAATAAATATAACATGCGTAGAGACTTAAGATTTATACGCTCAAAAGCGTAGTCTACGACATGCCCTGCTGCGGTATCGAACCACCCATGGCCCACGATGTAAAACACATCTACCAATCACTGGAGGAAGAGATCCTAACACAAAAACACGTAGGAACCAAGCACCGAGACTAAGATTTTGAGCAAACATAGCATTAATTGGACGGGTTCTGTCTAACTCTGCAATGGTGACACGTGCTCTGAATCCTCCCTGAATAGCAACTTGAATGTAGCACAGCAAGCTCGGATCATATGAAGCATGATATACCCACCATTCAGAATTCTGGGTAATATTGTGATCTATAGCCAAACAAAAAGCTATTAGTATAGACAGATTTTTTGATACACAAAAGCTATTACTTTACTATATTATATAATAATATCAACATCAACATTGTTACCTTGCTACATCCAAGTCCTCGAGTAGATGAATCACCTGCATGGTTGTGATTGGACCCCTCCATAATGGTGGATCTAATACATAATCGTTGACTGTGAGATTTAAATTCTTTAAAGTATCGAAATGTCACAAACACACATATACAATATTTTACCTCGGACGTGTTGAGGTCGTCTCCCTAGTGTGTAAGTCACAGAGGCGTTAGGATCCATCTTCATTCATACATATACATATATACATAAAGGATTAGAAATTCATCAAAAAGCACATAAAGCATAAATCTCTCAGCACTAATAAATCTTAGTCAATTGTTTCAACGAATATACCTTGATTGAGGCTACACCATGTTTCATAAGAAGATACTAAGCTTGTAAATGACAAAGAAATAGTTGCGAGAGTCACCGTGCTTTTTTATTGGATGATGAAACATATCCAGCCACGTTAAACCCCATGGCAAGGGGGTGGCAGGGGGCAGGTCAATTGCAACACCTCTTTGTAGACAATGTTAGAAGTGTATGTTCTTTGATCTCCATGTCTACTAATGCTTGTTAAGTGACTATCACCAACCACAACCTTGATGGAAGAAGAGGATCTCACGCGAGACATTGCCACATATAGTTGACCATGGGTGAAAACAGGTGTTGGGAGATACAATCCAAGAACTCCCAATGTTTGGCCTTGCGCCTTGTTGATTGTCATCCCAAAAGCACAACGTAGGGGAAATTGGCAGCGTCTCAAATCAAAAGGGAGACCTTCTCTAGATCCCATGAGAAAATCAATCCTTGGAATGAACATTGCATTTCCTGCATGTGACCCTGTAATGATTTCTGCTTCAATCACTTTGCTCTGGAATTGCTTGCAAATGAAGCGTGTCCCATTACAAAGACCACTTCTTGGATCCAAATTGCGAAGCAGCATAACTGGAGCATTCTGTTTCAATCGTAAAACATGCGGTGGAAAGCCTCCCCCAAGATCTAAACTATTTACAAACTCACTTGTGAATAAAATGCTATCACAATTTGATTCACACACTAAGTCCGCACTGACATATTCCTTATAAGTACCAGGAAATTGCTGCAAGCCCAAATTGTTTATAGTATCCACCTCCTTGTTCCGTGGAGCCAAAATTGCTCTATCCTTGAAAAAGGATGCATGGAAAGTCTGTGTTTCAAGGTCTCTATATATGCAAGCAACCAATGCTTGCAAATTATTTTGTGGTAGCATCATGCAAGCCGGCAGGGCCACATTATCAAGTATGTCCCCATCACAAACATCGCCATTACCAATATCAAGTGTCCATCGCACAAACTCTCTTTCAATAACATTACTTAAACAATTGACCACTCGCATATTCTGCGTTAGATGCATGATTTCTGTACGTTGCCAAATGTATGAGTGGCACAAAGATGCATTAACAATGTCTTCTCTTCCCCCTTTTCGCACAACAAGTAATATCTGTCTGAAATCACCACCAAGGAGGAGAACCTTTCCACCAAACAACATGTCATTTTTCATGACATCTCTTAGTGTCTTATCAAGAGCCTCAAAAGCGTGTCTATGAGCCATGGGGGCTTCATCCCATATGATCAATGAACTCATTCGCAACATCTCAGCAAGGTGGCTGTTTACTTTAATGTTACATGTGGACTCAGAAGTTATATCAATAGGGATCTTGAATCTAGAGTGTGCAGTCTTTCCGTTGTCGAGAAGCTGTGCTGCAATCCCGGACGATGCACATGCCAAAGCAACTTTGGACTCTCCGCGTATCCGAGAGACCAAAGCATTGTAGAGATAAGTCTTTCCCGTTCCACCTGGCCCATCCAAGAAAAAAACAGTCCCTCTGCTCATGCAAGCTGCTTGTAAAACCCGATTGTAAGCTTCCCTTTGCCCAAAATTGAAAGATGATTCCATTCGAGCAGACAATACTCTTTGTTCCTCTCTGTTATACATGAACTCTTCAGCAAGCACTCCATGCTCACTCATAATTTGCAAGGTGTGATCCACCTGGGGCATTCCAGAATAATCCGAGAGCCTCTTTCCATAGTGTTGAAGCATTGTCTCTAAGTTTGACAAAGCTTGGTTTTGTGCCATGTGTTCACAGATATTCGCATCATTTGTGCTAACCCTCATATGATATACATGGTCCTAAGAAAGATCCTTACAGAAACGATTCCACAATGCACCAGGACGTATTGGTTCACAAAAAACCAAAATGATTACAAACAGCAGGCGCAATTGTTGCCCTGTTTGCTGAAAAGAAGCTTCTTCCAAACAAAGAAACCATTCATCATCAACTTGCAGTAATCCTCGTGCATTACATGTTTCTTTAAATGTGTCATATACTCGTCCATTGAAGGTTCTAATATCCTCAAAAGACTTACATCCTTTGCACATGTTGAGTAACATACGCAAATAGTACAAATCTCCAGCATTGGGAACAATGTGGTACATTCTTCCAATCATGTCACCAATCTGTCTTTGAGTCCATGTTCTACTTGCTGGCCTCCAAACCCACTTTGTTGGGAAGTCTATGTACAACAAATCGTTGGCCTCTGGATATTGTTGATTTGCAACAAACCACTCAGTGAGCGTTGTCTTTTTGCTGACATCTCCCTCCACCACACTCTTTACAGTCGCTCTGTCACTAAAAATGACTTGATTTTGATGAGGCAAGTGAACTTGGAGCCGTTGTATGTCAGGTTTCTCTTGATGCATGTGGAACCCAAGTATACGCTAGATAGCCTCAGATGTTGATACATATCGACCACTAAGATAGTTTGTAACTTCATTTAGAAGCCCTTCACTATCTTGTAGAACAACAGTGGCCCTGTCATGTCCCTTATACACATACTTGTAGAGATATTTCACAGCGGATATAGTGGATCAAACCTCCACATTGATATGTGCATTGTACCTTATTGACAAAAATGGATTATATGGAACAATCCATTTATTACTCATTTGCACTTTATTACGAACAGTGTAATTTCCATCATCCCTCCTCATGTACGTTGGGTATCCATCCCTAGCCACAGTAGTCGATGCACTGAAGCTTCGAGGATATTTAAACCTGCACTTCCCATCTTTCATACATGGAGCATTCTTATTCAAGTTTCCACACGGGCCATGCACATTACACCAACTGATAACATCATACAGCTGTGGAAACATTACTTTATCAGGAAGCTCCGCACAAACAATCTCATCATAATGCAATGTCTCTGTTGGCTTATGCTCAGATGCAAGTATCAATAGAATGTGACCATGAGGAAGGCCTCTCTTTTGGAACTCAATCACAGAAATGTGTCCAATGACCTTACCAAAAATAGCACTCTTAATCAGCAAGCCCATCAAATCCTTGAAATTATGGTAGAAAACACGGGCAGTAAGATCAGGACGATCATTGGATATTTGTCTAGGCATTAATGCATCCTGTATCTCCTTCCATCCAGGATTGCATGTGAATGTAATGAAGAGATCGGGTTTTCCTCTCTTGCGTACAATTGCCATGGCATACTGGTACAGCTGGTGCATATAGTGAGGGCCACCAACATACGAAGAAGGCAATACAACCCTTCTTCCAACGTTAGCACCAGTTAATAGTTCTCTATCATCCCTTTTTCCATCTCTTGCTCCAACTATATCTGTCAAGCCTTGATACACCTCACTGTGAAGTTCACTTTGATGATTACGAACCCACAAAAGCCTCAACTCCTCCATACAACTATATGCATCAACAATATATTGTTGCAGTAGCCTACCACCACGTAAAAGACATTGTGTCGTGTCATCTCTAATTTGCAATCTATACTTGTAGAAATCCATTGTAGAAATATACTTTGTAGTTCCATTTACTCGCTCTCTGCTTACGTCTGCTCTATTCACTTGGGGTATGTAAGGATTCCAACCTTCTTCACCATTTGGAAATAGCAACACATATAATAGAGGCATGTATGACCTATGGCAATTTGAGTTTCGTTTTAGACCACCACCCAAAAGATTCAACACAATATCATGATGGCCAATGTTGCTCTCTTCACCCTGACCAGGCATGATTGTAGCAGCTTCCACACTTGTTGGAGCAACATATTGCCAGCCATTTGTACGCTTCTCAGTAATGACCATCCTAATCTCCGGAATATTGGAAGTTTGGACCATTGTAGAAAACCCCCTAAAAGCTTGAACATACGGATTTACTTGAACATCTCCATTATTGGCTTCCAAATTGTCTTCCACTTCAATCCCTACATAACTTTGCAAGAGAATTGACTCGTTATCTACATCCAATGCAATCCTTCCCTGAGGAAATTCATTGCATCGATTCACGTTTATCAAATGTTGGCAATCTTCCCAGCGAGGCACATCAATCTCACCCAGAGAACGTCGAACTCTATCTCGTGCTGCTGCACGTCGCGTAGCTCGAGAGGCTTGACATATCCTACTACGTCTTGCATGTCCAGGAGACAACACCTTTGGACCAATAGCCATCTGTCCAAAAAAGAACTCTTATAAGTACTCACAGGTTAGTATCTAGAGAATTAAGAAGAGAGTATGGAGAAGAAAGGATTTCCCAACTATGTCTATCTTTCTTTGAGAGAGTCAGTGAGAGGATGCTTGCCAACCCACATGGTAAATGTCTATATACTTCTATATCTGTCTCTCTATATCTCATCTAACTACTACTAAGGATATAGTTGTGGGAGCGATCCCCTCCGATTAGCCCACCGAAGATTGTCGGTTAAGTTTCAGCCGGCAGTTTTCCGATGCGGTTAAAATGCGCCAGTCTGCACGTCAACCGGATTCTCGCCCGACTGAGGTCCCCTGACCCTTGAGGAGTCGCCACGTTATCCCATTATTGACCATTGGAAACCTTTGCTCAAGACGGATTCAAAGGTGCATCCAAATCAGCCCCGAAAGTGCTTCATTATGAAGAGTTACCATGGTGACAGGTCCCCATTTGAGTTGGTAGAGTTGCATTGAGGCTTGTGTTGTTGTGTACATTTCGTTTATGCAATCAAAAGCAAATACCACATAGGAAATGGTGTGCATGTGATTACATTAGGAGAGGCACTCTCGCTTTGCATATGCCAAAAATAGCCCAGAGCTTCTTGACCCTACCCAAATTGGGCATATCTGGCAATCAATGCATTCAAAGAGACGGCATCCTATATAAGAAGCTCTCACCCACTTTTTGTGCTGTATGAAGTGCTTCACATTTGTCATACCTAGAAAGAAGTCAGACATTGCACACACCTAGAATACTTTGTGTGTGTGTGTATGGGTGTGTGTGTGAGTGTATGTGTGCGTGTGTGTGTGTGTGAGAGAGAGAGAGGGAGAGAGGGAGAGAGAGATTCACTGCTACATGACTTGAGAGAGAGAGAGAGAGAGAGTTTCACTGCAACATAACTTGAGAGAAAGAGAGAAAGAGAGAGAGAGAGGGTGAGGGGGGGGCAGGGAACGGGAGGTGTGACCCAAAAGACACAATGGCAACAAAAATACTACAATTATGGAGATCCTCTGAGAATGTAGTATCCAAAAAAGACAACCAAGAGTCGTGAGCAAAATAAGCCTCCCCCAAAATAAGAAGACTACATACATAAGCCTCCCCCAAAATGTAGTGAATATTCCCAAAGCCACCAAAATATAGATCCGCTAAGTCTATAATGAGAAAGAAGTGAGTATTACTATCGATTACATAATTCACATCTTGCAAGGGTTGCCCTGCTTTGCACTGGATGGAACATCTCCAACGGCATTAATCCCCTTCTTGGTCCAATGGGTCGTTACCAATGCATGGATCTTGTTTGAGATAGATCTAACTTTGGAGACACCTGTAGTATGTTGTACTGCTACGGCAGTCAATTTGTTGCTAGTACTTCGTAATTCAGGCACAATGCTTTTGAAATCAATGCTATCCTTGTCAAGAACGGACCTCTCCAAGAGACTCATGATTTTTACCTGTTTGCTTTCTATGCGAGAAAGTTGTCCTTGCATTGAGCTCTGCTGCTGCAAAATACCATTAATCTGTATCTGCATCCGCTCCTCTAGATGATGAAGATAAACCCCTTTCTCATATTGTGATTGGCTCAGCCAGTGAATGCTCTCTCTATAGGAAACCTATGATGCCTCCGCTCTCTCACATGAGGCTTGAATTTTGGAGCATACTGTGTGGATGATACCTAGTCCATCTACAATTTTCTTCTTTGCATGTCCATCGCCACCTCGGGCAACGCGCTTGGCATTTCGTAAATTGTTGCTTGGGTCTCTCTCTCGGGTAGAAAATATCACCTCCGAATAATCTCCTCCAGAGGTAAGCACGTGCTCCATCTCTGTAATGCAGAATAAGATATATATTTAGCACCGTGTTATACATGTTTTTCTCTCTATCTATTTCTATCTCTATTTTTCCCCTATCCACCTCTCTATACCTCCCTCTCTATGGCGCAAGGTGGCCATAGAGAGAGCAATAGCCAAAGCCTGTATGTAGGATGTCGTCTCTTGGAATGCACTGATTGTGGGATATGCCTAACTTGATTAGGGCCAAGAGAGCGGCTGCCCATCCCCCTCTCTCTCTGTCTCTCTCTCTCTCTCTTCTCTCTCTCTCTCTCTCTCTCTCTCTCTCTCTCTCTCTCTCTCTCATGTGTAGGCATATCCCACAATGAGTGCACTCCAAGAGACGACATCCCATAGATTAAGCTCATTGAAAGCACCTTTTGTGCTTTATGAAGTGCATGGCAGTTGGCATACATGTCGACCAAGGCAATGCTAGAATTCAAGGGCATAATTTCTCCTTTTCCCGAACACTGACTCACAGTCTCAATCTCACGTGGAGAGGACAGGTATCAAATGAAACATCTTGAAATGTTATATTAAACGTCTTCAAAGGGCCAAGGTCTATGAGACCTATTTTTTGTAACTGTTGGTCCACTTTGGAAAACCAAGCACCAAATGGAGGGGATTCCCTCCTAAACTTTTAGCGTTTCAAAAAGTGTAGCTCACACCACCAAGAGGTCTTGCAGGGTGATATCCGTTGCCATATCTCAAACCCTCAACTGTTAAGAGTGCCATATTGTTCTAAGAGTGTCACCTAGTGTCCGGCGGTACAGAGTGCGCTCAAGATGTTGTCAGCGCTTATCTCAAACCCTCAACAGTTAAGAGTATCACCTAGTGTCTGGTGGTAGCTGTTCCCATCTGCGAGTGAGGTACACTTTAATTTATTTTTCTTGTTGTGCAGTGCTTAGCCCTACTCACATAGGGCTCTGATCCAATTTAAAACTCAAACGATAATAAGCTGAAACACATTTTCCCTGAACACTGACTCACAGACTTAATCTCACGTGGAGAGGAGGGAGATGGAGATGAAATGAAATGTTATATTAAACGTCTTCAAAGGGCCAAGGTCTATGAGAGCCCGCAGAGATGGCGATGACGCTGCTGCAGTAGCCGAGAGGAGGATGTTGATCGCACGTGCGCTACTGCAGTAGTCGGCTCAGATGGCGATGAGCCCACAAAAATGACGATGGCGATGAGAAGCGATGACAACCCGCGTACGCTGCTACAGTAGCCCGGAGGAGGATGGACTGCGCTGCTGTAGTAGCCGAGAGGACGAAGGAAGGCTGCAATGGCGAACCTGCGTGAGAGTCGGGTGGCCAACACTGCGCCATGCTGAGAGATGTGAGGGGCGGGTGCGGGGGTATGAGGTTCTGTGGTCACCGCTGCATGCCGAACACCCTCGGGCATTGATGATGGTAACTCACAGTCTCAATCTCACGTGGAGAGGAGGGAGATGAAATGAAATGTTATATTGGCCACTTCAAGCTGGACATTTCCTGCAATCAGTGCATTCCGTCAGCCGCTACCGTAAGAGAGAATATACGTATGTCTGCATGCGATAAAGGAGGATAGTGGAAACACTAATACATGTGGCAAGGCATTCTCGATCACGGTGTGGGCCGTGATGGGGGACTTCGTGGGCATCCACAAATACTGGCTGCAATCAGTGGTTCAAAGCTTATTGGCCACTTCAAGCTCACAGACTCAATCTCACGTGGAGAGGAGGGAGATGAAATGAAATGTTATATTAAATGTCTTCAAAGGGCCAAGGTCTATGAGAGCCCGCGAGATGACAATGACGCTGCTGCAGTAGCTGGGAGGAGGATGTTGAGCCCGCCTGTGCTACTGCAGTAGCAGGCTCAGATGTCGTGCGCTGCTGTAGTAGCTAGGAGGATGAAGGAAGGCTGCAATGGTGAGCCTGCGTCAGAGTCGGGTGGCCAACACTGTGCCATGCTAAGAGCTGTGAGGGGAGGGTGCGGGGGCATGAGGTTTTGTGGTCACCGCTGCATGCTGAACACCCTCGGGCATTGATGACGGTAACTCACAGTCTCAATCTCACGTGGAGAGGAGGGAGATGAAATGAAATGTTATATTCACCACTTCAAGCTGGACATTTACCGCAATCAGTCCATTCTGTCGGAGGCTACCGTAATAGAGAATATACGTATGTCTGCATGCGATAAAGGAGGATAGTGTCAACACTAATACATGTGGCAAGGCATTCTCGATCACGGTGTGGGCCGTGATGGGGGACTTCGTGGGCATCCACAAATACTGGCTACAATCAGTGGTTCAAAGCTTATTGGCCACTTCAAGCTGGACATTTCCCGCAATCAGAGCATTCCAAGAGATGACATCCCAGGTCGGAATCTCCTCGTGCACTTTTTGTGCTTTATGAAGTGCATGGCATTTGGCATACATGTCGACCAAGGTAGTACCAAGCATGACGTTTTATTTCAACGACCCCAATTTTACAATATTATCATGTTTTTTTGTGCCCATATCAGCATGTTGTGTGATGCCACATACCTTCAAGGTTCATGCATTTGGAGACATGCCCTCTCTTTGCATTTGTTAAAAACAACCTAGAGCATTGTGACCGTGACCCTTGCCCTCAAGATGCAAGCGTATGTGATTGCATCTGAAGCGACACCCTCCCTTCGCATCAGCCAAAAACAACCCAAAGCTTCTTCGCATCTATGAGTTCAACTCTTGTTGATCCTTGAGGTCTCATGGGGTTGAGCTTGCAACTTTAAAACCTGTCTTCTTCTTCTCCTACTTCTCTCTATAGTTCTACAACATCTGTGACGTAGCACTCATACATGTACCCATCATTGTCTGCGCGAGAGTAGCACCCAACATCGAGATGGAGTTCTGTCAGATGTTTTGAAGAGAAGTAGGAGGAAAACCTCTTTGGGTTACTGAAGGGTCATTCAGTCGGCGGCTACCGCAACAGAGAATATACGTATGTCTGCATGCGATAAAGGGGATAGTGGCAACACTATTACATGTGGCAAGGCATTCAAGATCACGGTGTGGGCCATGATGGGGGACTTCGTGGGCATCCACAAATACTGGCTGCAATCAATGGTTCAAAGCTCCCATCCAGTGGATGGCCAACTCCACAAATTAGGCTGTGTGGAAAAGGCCACCATGACCTCCACAGCAACACCCTACCCCTTCATAGCCGAGAAGCTTCTAGAAATGGACCAGCTCCATCATCGCTACTCCTACACCATCCTTAATACCACCCTCCCACGCTTCTCTAATGGACGACTATGTCAGCACCTTCACGCTCTTTCCCATCCCCAACCTTTGCAATCCTCAAGCTGGACCCAACACCCTCCTCCATTGAAGCTTCACCTATAACCCCACTTCATCCATCTCCCCAGAGAATGCTCTCTCTACCATCTTCTCCTTGATTGTTGACGATTGTGAGTAGCCAAGGATGTTGAAGAGGGGAAAGAGGAAAATCTCTTTAGGGTTCTTTGGTGGTCATTTAGCCGGTGGCTACCACAATAGAGAATATGCGTACGCCTACGGGCTATAGAGGAGGGTAGTGGCAACGCTAATACATGTGGCAAGGCATTCGAGTGGAATAGCAAGGGCATTGACACGCAGTAGGTGTGGGCCGTGACTGGAAACTTCATGGGCGTCCGCAAATATTGGCTTAGTGCATTCCCGAAATCAGTGCATTCCAAGAGACGACATCCTAGGTAGGAATCTTCGAAGGGCCAAGGTCTAAAAAAGACCCCTCTTAAAATAGCTCAAAGCTTCCTGACCCCGCTATTGGACATCAATGCACCCTTGCGAGGATCGATCGTATCAAAAAACAACACACGCCTACTTCTCTCTCTCTCTCTCTCTCTCTCTCTCTCTCTCTCTCTCTCTCTCTCTCCCTCTCCCCTTGACATCTCGGACAAGAAGCTCCTCAAGCACTTTTTGTGCTAATTCCCAAAATACCCCTTAAATTTCAAAATTCCCGAAAGTACTTTCAAAATTTTAAAATCCGTTTTTTAGTGCTTAGCATGTAATTTGTCGTAAAATAATGAAGCAATTCATCTCCAAAGCCTACATAACCAACACAAATTCTAGTTTTAGCATATTGTATTGATACAAAATTTTTTTGCATTTCTGGAAGCACGTAAAATAATGAAGCAATTCATCTCCAAAGCCTACATAACCAACACAAATTTGTCTTAAAATAATTTGCCACATGTAAAATAATGAAACAATCCAAAAAGCCTACATAACCAACACAAATTCTAGTTTTAGCATATTGTATTGAAAGTGCATCTCTGGCATCTCCAAAGCCACATGCAAAACAGCGCCTTCTCAGGAAAATGAGACTCTCTCTCTTTCTCTCTCTCTCTCTCTCTCTCTCTCTCTCTCTCTCTCTCTCTCTCTCTCTCTCTCTAACATTACATTCCATAACAATACACAGGCGCAAGGTGCCAAGGGAAGGGGAGGGGGGGGGGGGGGGGGGGGGGGGGGGGGGGGGGGGGGGGGGGGGGGGGGGGGGGGGGGGGGTGTTCATTTCATTTCATTTCTTGCATAATATGGCGGCTTCATTTCATTTCATATGGCGGCTTCATTTCTTGCATAATATGGCGGCGGCGGCACAGGCCCAGCTTGTAGGTGGAAACAACGCACACACACACACACACACACACAGAGAGAGAGAGAGAGAGAGAGAGAGAGAGAGAGAGAGAGAGAGAGAGAGAGAACGCTATGCTTATACCTGCAGCCGATGGTGTAGTCGTCGGATGGAGCCGGGTAGGGATGGCGTGAGCTGATGGCGTGAGCCCCACAGATGTCGGGTAGCTCCTGCGATGGCATGAGGCCCTCTCTATTGGAGAATGAGACCCTCTCTCTGTCTTTGCCGCAGCAGCGAAGGCAGGAAAATTCTCTCTCTCTCTGCCGCAGGAGGGCGGATGAGGCCGGGTAGCTCCTGCGATGGCGTGAGGCCCTCTCTATTGGAGAATGAGACCCTCTCTCTGTCTCTGCCGTAGGAAACTGCTCTCTCTCTCTGCCGCAGGAGGGCGGAATATGAGGCAGACCTCTCTCTCTCTCTCTCTTCTCTCTCTTGAGGATCTCTCTCTCTGGAGCGCGTGTGAGGACCTCTCTCTCTCTCTCTCGACGTGAAGAATGCAGGAGCAGGAGCACAACCTCGACCTCCACTCTCTCTCTCTCTCTCTCTCTCTCTCTCTCTCTCTCTCTCTCTCTCTCTCTCTCTCTCTCTCTCTCTCTCTCTCTCTCTCTCTCTCTCTCTCTCTCCCGCCCGCATTGATCAACACTTAGCATCGCCGGGCATGCCAACTTGAGTAGGCGGCTGACTGATGATGGTTTTTTTGAAAAGCCTTGACGGAGAGAGGTCGTGACTGTCCAGAAGCCCGCCCGTGAGGTGCCTGACTCTCTAGGAGTCGCCATGTGGCAGGGGGGGGCGGAATCCCCTCCCCTTTTATCTATTAGTATAGATTATTGGAGGTCTTCAATGAATCTAACCCTAAGGTCTTATGCTCCATTGGTTAGCCTTGCTCTTTGATAGACCATCTCTCATTTGGGCCCCTTTACCATTTGCCCCATGTTGAGATAGATCTATAAGCACATGTCTATATCTTAACCCTTGTTCCCGTTTATTCTCCCACATTAAGTGATCAGTTTAATATGAGAGAATCATTTGGGTTGGTTAGATATTAGATATTAGATTTTATGACATGAGGTTTTGTTAAAGATTTAAGAGTTTCAATAGCATTAACAACGCGCTGTCAAGAAATTTGCGGTCTTGCCAGGAAAGCACCGGGCTTATGGCTGTGAGAGTTTGTGAGAGAACTCAACAAAACTATATGAAGGAGTTAAACCATAGATGCCATGAAGACTAGGGTTTGGAAAGAAGTGTAATCAAAGAAGACCCACTCTTTCTCTCTTGCACGCACACACACAAAGAAAGAACGCAAAAGAGAATGTCAAAACAACACAAAGATGAAAACATCAAGGCTACGGTCATATCGTATCATGGGTAGTATGAAAGGGTTAATAGATGAGTTAATGGCATTCAATCTTGGCTGACCAAATAGGCTACGAATTGTTCTTTGGAATTGTAGTTTTGTGCTTACCATAATATATATATTTTTTCTAGTGATTGGGATTAATTGTGTGTACAAATCCTCTTGGTTCATAGCAAGATAACTACGCTTACATCAAAAGAAAAATTATAGTCTATGAGAGTAGTATGATGGGATCCGGTGATAGAAGTATTTCATTGAGCCTTTCAGGGCCGAAGAGAAACACTATACGTTGTTGAAGTGTAATTTACGGCTAATCCATACGTTAATTCTAATAGATCGTATAGAGTGAAAGCGATAGAAATGATCATCATGTGGGTTATTCATCTAGGATAGTATGTGAGAAATGGAGATATGAGAGAAGTGAAGAGATGAGAATTTTCCCTCCCAATCCTTATTCTTGCCCGTAGGCAATAAGGATACTGCGGGGAGAGATGTACCTGTAGAAAAGAGAACCTAGAATTTGCAGAGAGGATGAATTACTAAGAATGAGAGAGATAGGTTTGGTTAAGGAGATGAGATGAGATTAGATACATATATATATATATATATATATATATATATATATATATAATATATATATATATATATATATATATAATATATATATATATATATATATATAATATATATATATATATATATGTCGGATTAGAGATGAAAAAGAAAACAACAAGAAATCAAGAAAACATCAATGTAGAACACATCTTACTTGAAAAACCCTTCGGCACCATTATTGATGGAGAGAGAAGAAGAGGGGAGCACTCCACTTTGATTGATACGCCAAGTACAACACCTTCTTTGATTAGAGTTGATCTTCCAAGGATAGCGTACAAGAATGGCTAGTCTCCCTCTAGGAAAAAGTGTAGGCTTGGGCTTATATTAATGGCTAAGTACAATTAGGCATTACTACTCACTCCCTCAAGAATTCCTCTCATCAATAGCTTGAATGCTTGAGTTCTTTTCAAGGAAGAAGAGGTCCCCTTTTATAGGTGAAGGGAATCCCCAAGGATTTACACAAGAAGAGAGGAGCTAGTGTGAACAGGAATTGGAAAAGTTGGAAATGAGCTGTCCTTGCATGATGTGAGCAGACTGGGGTCCAGTATTTTGATCATATCTCCTCAATCGTGGCTCCAAATAAAAAAGTAAAAATATGGGCAGAAACTTCATCTCATTAGCTACGATTTTCATTTTAAAATCATTTTCCAATTCAGATTGGAACCTTGTGTAAAAAATTCATCAAAATAGAGTCCATTTCTGGCAGCAAAAGTCTTCCCGTGGTCCCCTTAGCCTAGACTTTCATTTAATTCCAAAGGACACCTCATGCCATATGAAAGCATGACATTGCTCCTTGACAAAGTTTTGTAATCATGCTTGCAATAATGCATTAAAATAGGTGTATCTTTGAAATCATGCCACCTAATGTCCCACTAGGATTTGATTCTCTCCTAGTAGCTATTTAAAAAGAAATATAAGAAAAGTATAAAAAATACATAGAATATATATATATTGGAGTTTACCCTAGATATAGGATCTAGCTAGGGTGTGAGATGATAATGAGATAGTAGAAATAAAGAATCAATTCTTTTTGCCCCAAGTTAAAGAGGCGGAGCTATTGAGCTTTCACTACAAAAGGCTCTTCATATTAGCGACGCTCACACAGCGACGTTCAAAAAAAAATTTCCCGGTGTCGCTATAAGCGTCGCTATGAGCGTCGCAAATTTACAAATAAATTTGCGACGCTCATAGCGACGCTCATAGCGACGCTTATAGCGACGCTCATAGCGACGCCGGCTGGGGTAAAAAAAATAAGCGAGCGCACCCAAAAACTCAGATCTCAGATCTGAGTTTTTCGACGCCCTCAAACAAGGAGCAGGTAACGCTCTCCCTCACTCTCTCTCTCTCTCTCTCTCTCTCTCTCTTTTTCTTCTCCACACACACACACACACACAAGGAGAGGAAGGAGAGCCAGGTATGCTCCTTCCCTCTCCTCATTCTCATGTTCCCTTCCCCTCTTTCTCTCTCCCTCTCTCTCTCTCTCTCACACACACATACACACACACACATAGTGTTTTTGAGAGAGAGAGAGAGAGAGAGAGAGAGAGAGAGAGAGTACAAACAAAAACAAAAACGCACACACACATACATAAACAAAGAATGCACACACACATTGAGAGAGAAAAAGAGAGACAGAGCATGCATAAACAAAAAACGCACGCATTGAGAGAGGAAAAGAGAGAGAGAACATGCATAAACAAAAAACGCACACATTGAGAGAGGAAAAGAGAGAGAAAACATGCATACGATCCAAAAAAACGCACACACATTGAGAGAGAAAGAGAGAGAAACTAATTTAACGTCGTAGGAAACTAATTAAAATTAAAAGACCTAAAGATCTAGCCGACGAGGAGTTGAACTGAAGACCTATTATTCAAGAGGGAAATGGCATAATCAATCTATCATACTTGGCATGGGTGATAGAAAGGTTATACCATTTATCTCTTTTTATTGGCACACACATCCATACACGCGCACACACACAAGAAGAAGAGAGTTATAACGTCGTAGGAAACTATCTTAAAAGACGTTAAAGATTAGGTTATATGTAGACTTACATTAAATTAGATTTAGGTTTATTTTTAACTAGATTTACGTTTATTTAAGCTAGATTTAGATTTACGTTATATTAGATTAGATTTAGGTCTCCATAGACTGCGATGCCTGCATGAAGCGGGTGAAGAAAGCCCTCAATGGAATATAGGGTATTGCTGCCTTCACTCATGGTGGGCTCCGTCGATCCAAAAGTACTGGTGAAATGTCTTCAGAAGATAGGGAAGAAGGTGGATCTTCAGGGCGGCAAGAGTCACTACATCCCCGACACAATGACCATCTAGACAACCTCTAGTCATTAGACTTACGTTAAATTAGATTTAGCTTTATTTTTAGTTAGATTTACGTTTATTTAGATTTACGCTTATTTACGTTAGATCGAGTCCACGCAAGAATTACTTACGGTTTAGGGTTTAGAGTTAGACGAACAGTGAAAAGATCTACTGTGAAAAGATGTTAAGATGAAGTGAAGTGCTACAGCTAGAGAAGAGGCAAAGGGATTTTGTCCACTACATGCAGTATCATGTAGACGTGGGTGTGTAGATTTCTTGTACCCACAAATATAGGTATTGACCAATAAAGACGAGATTATAACCTGGTGGTTCTGATCTCCGTGCACCTCTAGACCGAGGTGTGCGGGGATTGGACATGACTAGAGCATGTGAGGTAAAGAGAGAGAGAGAGAGAGAGAGAGAGAGATAAGACGAAATAATGCCAATAGAATATTAAATTTGTTGTCCAGGTTATAAGTTTTTTATCCTCATTATGAGTAGCGACGAGGATGTGGGACCATCCAACCGAAACACCTATCTCTCAACGAGGGTCTTATGTCCTTGTAATCAATGCAAGCATGCTGTGCGACGGACAAGACGTGTTTCTTTGCAGCACGTTCGCGAATTTGGCGAGTTCAATCCATCTATTATAGATCGAGTTGTTGCCAATTATAACTCGTCGGACTCTGACGCTGGCCAACAAGCAGCAATCTTGCAACCCAATAGACGTGTTCGCAGGCGCTTTGGTCAAGCAGCATATGTGAGGCCACAAGATGTAGCCTCTGACAGCTCGGGGGATGATCATGCAGAGCACATTCCCAACGAGGCAATGTTTGAGCCCGAGATTGATGAAATGATCGAGACGATCATGGATTCAGAAAGGCTTATCTATGATGATATGAAAAGTGAAGCCGATACGTCATTGTATAATGGAGCACGTATGTCTAGATTGAAAGCACTCCTGGTTCTTCTCAACATGCAGGCAAAGTTTGGATGGAGTGACACTAGCGTCACAGCGCTTTTCAGGTGATCTATTACAATTAGTTTACTTTAATAGAACTCTAAATGTATAATGATCTGATAGATTTTTACACGACTGTATCATATTTTTATGTTGTGTAGATTGCTGAAAGAGCACATACTACCAGCTGACAATGTGATGCCAGATTCCCGAGATGAAGCAAGAAAGATTTTGCGAAACTTGGGGATGGATTACAATTCTATCCACGCTTGTCCTAATGACTGCATTCTTTTCAGAGGGGAATACACAGACATGGAGAAGTGTCCGAAATGTGATTCCGAAAGATATCGAGTAGATCTCCACGGGACAAAAATTCCACAAAAGGTTTTGCGACATTTTCTTTGCTTCCTCGCATCAAGCATTTCTTCGAATGTAAGTCCATGGCCGCCCTAGAATCATGGCATGAGGAGAATAAATCTTCGGATGGTGTGCTACGAATTCCTGCAGATTGCGTGCCTGGAAACATATAGATGGAACATGGTCGGATTTTGCCAGGGAAGCTCGAAATTTGCGCTTAGGCCTGGCTATGGATGGCGTAAATCCATTTGGTCAAAGATCAACATCTTACAGTGTATGGCCCGTTGTCATCGTCAACTACAACATTCCCCCGTGGTTGACTACGAAGAAGGGGCACCTATGGCTAAGCTTGATTGTGCCAGGGCGATATAAAGTGGGGAATATGGATGTGTATCTTCGTCCACTATTGGAAGAGCTACAACAATTGTGGATTGGCATAGAGGTGGTGGATATGAGCCGACACACAGGACGACGGAATGCTTTGATCAGAGGTATTCTAATGTGGACCATGCATGACTATCCCGGGCTAACAGAATGCTCAGGTGATCTATTGACACTCCTCACTCAGACACTGTAAATCTTGTTTTTTCCCATAGTTGATCTATTATCATGTGTATACATATATGCACGGCTTCAAACAAGCGGATACAGAGCATGTGTCACATGTGGACCTAGACTGAATGCACGTAGGGCACCCTCACTGAAGAAGCAAATCTACGAAGGTCATCAAGCGTATCTTCCAGAGAATCATGTGTTACGCGACGGCTTTTTGGGAAGAGAGCCACCAAGGATGTCTGCACAAGCATGGTTAGAGCAGAAGGAGATGTGCGATGACGGATTGCCTCCAGGGATGAAGAGACTATCTCTATGGTACGAGTTACCATACTGGCCCCGACTCGTGATCAATCACTTGCTCGATCCAATGCACATATTCAAGAATGTGGGTAATCTACTATGGGACCATTTGACCGGCAAGAAAGATACTTTGGGAGCCAGAGTTGACCTTAGAAATGTGGATCGTATGGAGCAATATTGGCCGCAAACAGCGTCTGATGGATCGATAAAACTCCCTAAAGCACCATGGATTTTCACAGGAGCCCAAGAACGCAAAGTAAAAGAGGCCATTCGATCTTTGCGGACCCCCACTGGCGTAATGCACTCGCTCCGAACGTGTTTTACTAAAGAAGGAAAGCTTACCGGTTTGAAGTCACACGATTGGCATAAAATGTGTCAGGTACGTTCATAGTGGACTTTAATATCATTGCATAAAATGTGGACTTTAATATCATTGCTGCACATACTTTACAGTTTATTTTACCGGTTGCCATTGAGGGATGTTTGTCTCTCGACATCCGTAACACAATCTACAAACTTGCAAAGCTGGTGCAATGGATCTCACAAAAGGAGATCGACGTAGACTCCATACCATTCGCCAAACTAAATGCTGCGGAGCTTGTGTGCATGTTTGAGAAACATTTTCCTACTACAATGCTAACCATTCAGGTGCATCTTCTTGTTCACATAGTTGATGAGGTGGAAATAGCTGGCACAGTTCATTCCAGATGGATGTTCTTCTTAGAGCGTTTCATGAAAACGCTTAAGGGATATGTGCGTCAAAAGGCACGTCCGGAGGGTAGCATGGCAGAAGGTTGGTTGGTATCAGAGTCCCTAGTGTACATTGGAGAGTGGCTAGACGGATTTGATAAATCCCGGGACACGCTATGGCGAACCATAGATGATGAGCGCATATCTGGGATTGTCATGTGCAATCTCGGTGTTGAGAAGAAGATGACGGAAGATCTAGAGGCTAAAATCAACCGATTTTGCATGCTTCACAATCCAGTGATGCAAAAGTGGATTTCACAATATGAGGATGCAAAGCAAGAGCGACAAAGGGCACGAATCGAGTGGAGACGGGGAAGACGACCACCGATGCACTATCCAGCGGTTCTGGAGAGCCTACCAACCTTCATGAGCTTAAGATGGTTGCACAACCAATTGAAAAGCGCACAACAATGCGGTGACGAAGTGACTGAAGAAGAGTGGGAGTACTCTCGGGGTTGCGCGACCAAGGTAAGTTTGCAATGTACGACTAGCAAGTGACTTTATTTATAAACGTTTGAACGGCCACTCATAATCTTTGTTCGTTGTAGTATAAGTCATACACAGCAGCATGGTGTAAAGGTCGACATTTTAGGGTGGAACGAATCGACAAAAAGCGTTTTACTCAAGATTGTGGAATCATGGCAAAATTTGAACAGTCTAGTCGACGACGTTCCTCTGATGCAGATCCTGTGGTGGCGGAACTCACTTACTTCGGCACGCTGCAAGAGATTTTGAGGATCGATTACAGAGGATTTTTTGTCGACTTGTTCGACGTGCAATGGTTCAAGATAATCATGGAGGGTCGCAACGCTACTGTGCGTAGAGGAGAGTCTGGTTTTCTTGAGGTGGATTCTACTAAGAAATGGACTGACCTAAGAGACACTTTCGTACTACCCGAGCATTGTGAACAAGTAAGTATATAAATAGTTAACATCCCCCTTTTACAAGTTATGTGCTTGAAAGCTCTCATGTAAGTTATGTGGCTCTGGCAGGTAGTATTTCATCCTACAAAGTCTACATCAAACTGGTGGTACGTCATAGAGGTAGCCCCTCGTAGTGCAAGGACGTATGAAGGCTACCATGTGCCAATCACAACGACATCAATGGAGGAGATCAGAGAAGATGCTCAATCAGAAGCCGCTGCGGTGGTGCCAGACGAGCATCAAGATGCTACTACTCTATATGGGGTGCATGCAGAGGAGCTACAAAATGAAACAGAGGATATGTGTTTAAACGGAGAGCTCTATATAGATATAGGAAGTTATGCTGAGTTATGCGAGGATGAGAGAGAGATCTCTTAAAGCCACAAATATTGTATTTGAACAATTTTGCTCCGTGTTGTAAAAGCTCTGGCTCTCTAAGTACCTTCCATGGTGTATAACGCTCTTTTCTACTCGCGCTCACATCTTTTGATTGAAAATTCTGAGTTTTCGACTTGCCTCTTCTATCACTCGATTCATTGCGTCATTGTATTTATATGCGTCATTACGTCATTGTATTTAATGGTCTTTGCGTCATTGTCTACTCTATTCATTCAATATTAAGTTTAAATATTCGTGTGTTTAATGCAGGTATGGATGATGAGGAGTTTCTTTCTTCTTTGTCACCACAACAGAGACAGTGGTACGTGGAGCGTCATCGCTCTGGCGCATCATCGCGCGTTCCTACACCATCCGCATCTCCCTCTCTTTCGGAGCATTCGGCGCGCTCCGAAGCTTCGGCGTCGACGAGACGAGCATCACACTCGTCTAGACACCGGCGCTCTAGTGGTGGCGGTGGCGGTTGTTGTGGGGATTCCGCCACCGATGCCTCCACACCGCCTCGTGTTCGACGAGGCTCTTTACCCTCCCCTTCTTTGCCCGCCCCCACACCAGCCACAGCATCGCCATCTACGCCAGGTTTTGCACGGCTGACTGTTCCTAGAAGCTACACACCTCTACCTACTCCGCCAGGAGCCACCCCACTCGACACTCCTCGCTTCGGGGCCCAGACGCCGGTGGAGACACCTGACGTCCGTACCCCCATCGACACGCCGCTAGAGACCCCTGCCGGGACACCCAGGTTCACGCGTCACCGGCCAGAGGGCTTGCCTTACTCCGTCGACATCAGCGGCGGCATCATCATGGATGATGACGGCAAGAAGGTGATCTCGCGCATGCGTGGTCTTTGCTCTCAGCTGTTTAGACACTATATACTAAACAAATGGAGTGAAGTACCAAGTGATTTAAAAAACAGAGTCATCAGCATACTTCATGATGAGTTTCCCATTCCAACACGGGATCAGCGCTTCAATGAAGACCTGATGAAGATTCGAATGCGCGAATACTGCAAACACAAGCGTTCCGAAGTGCAAAAAGAAATCAAGAATGGGTGGAATAGGCCAGATTGGCTGGCCAAAGAAGATTGGAAGAATGCGAAGAAAGCAGCGCGCGAGAATCCCGACAAGTGGAAGCAACAAAAGGATGCAGCCAGAGCGCGAGTAGAGGCAGGGAGCTCGCACCACTTGGGGAGCGGTGGATGGGCATCATTTGAGGCCGATTTTGTAAGTCTTTTCACATTGCTCTTTATGCATGTTCGATAGTTTAGGGTTTATGAGTTTTTTAGTTCTAACATAATGAAATCTTTGTATGTTTTGACAGTGGTTGATGACAGGACGTGATCCCACACCGTACGAGCGCGAGTACACAGACAGGAAGGGCTTAAACGCCCTGATGGACATTCTCAGTTCTCGCGGCGGCATGGTTAGTATTAGGGTTTACTCTTTTTTATTTTTTGTATTGTTTTATAAATGTCGTTATATGTTTATATTTACTGAAAACTGTCTTATTGTCTTTTTTTGCAGAATCCGACAGATACGCCGCTTGGACGCGATGAGACGTCTGATTAAACGACGTCAGTTTAGCCGTAGCTAGATAGCATTAGTTTAGGGTTTCTCATAGCTTATGTATCATGAGACGGATTTTATACGTCTTTTTGAACCATGTATATTATTACATTTGTCACCGCAGTTCCTTTTGCCAATCAATTCTTTATGCCTATGATGTTGTACAATTGTCATTATTACATTTTCCAATCAATTCATTTTGCCTATGATGTGTACAATTGTCAATTTTGCAAACAATGCGTCTTGTGGGTGACTATTTTGGGTCTATTATCTACCTTTGCACTTTTTTTAAAAAAGTGAATCAAGTACAATATGGTTGATGGGTGGTAGGGCATTCAATGCCCTGCCACCAAAAAAATATTCTCTCGGGCGTCGCTATAAGCGTCGCTATTTATGGCTCTGTAGCGTCGCTATAGTCTTCTGTGAGAGCGTCGCTATAGGCGTCGCTCTATGCGTCGCTATCAGCGTCGCTATATAGCGACGCCTATAGCGACGCTCTCGTAGCGACGCTCATAGCGATGGTTTTAGCGACGCCGGGGGTTATAAAAACCCAATGTATTTCCGTCGCTAACAGCGTCACAAGAGCACACAACCTCTTGTAGTGTTTTCTCATAGTATTTTCTAATGGTAAAGTAAAGATAGGTTACCCTTGAGAAAAATAATAGGATGAGATAGAAGGCTTATTATTATACTTAAATATGCATATGTACATTATAAAAAAGATAATTATATATCTAAAAAATTAAAAGATAACTCTTGTAGCATGCGTTCCTACTATGTACGTGTCACATTACGACAACAAACTTTTGATCTGCAACAACAAATGGATCTCATATATTAGTCGTTGTGTCGATTCAATTTTCAACGCATTTTCCATTCTCGTGCAATTAATTTACCAATGACTAAATGTTTTAAGGATATATAATAAAGGAAAAAAATTGATGATCACTTACTGGGCCCTATTTGTAATCTTCATTTGATAGTGAAGCACTTATATTATAGTTGTTACAGCTTTCAATTGGACGTATAGAGAATACTTACACATGTTGTCACGTTTTTTTTTTTTTTTTGGAGGGTGGAGGGGGGAACCAAAATTGGACCATACTTCTTCTTGACTGCAACATTACTTAGGTCACATGCTAGTTCATATTTAAGAGCTTCACATGGGTCCTTCCAATTTGTTTCTTGCATGCTAAAACATGCAACATTACTTAGGTCACATGCTAGTTCATATTTAAGAGCTTCACATGGGTCCTTCCAATTTGTTTCTTGCATGCTAAAACATGCCTCAGAGGAGAAAGGGAAAAGTGTACAATTTTTTTGTATGTTTGTAAGAGGGTCCTTTTATTTACGGCATCTGGTTTCGAATGTCAATGTTAGCATTTAACTTGTCATAGAAGTTAACCTTTGAAATTTTTGGAGCTCTAAATGAAAAGAAAGAATATACACAAGAAGTTTTGTACAAATTCTCACAATAATTCGCACATTGTGACTTACCTCAACTTAATGAGCTTCTGTGAGGGAGGCACCGCATACCTAGCTAGGTACGATTGGGAGAAGGAGACCGCCGATCCGGTGGGGGGGTTGGCGGTCCCCTCCCCCAATCGTACCTAGCTAGGTATGTGGTGCCTCCCGAGCAGAAGCTCATGATGTTATGCATTGTATGAAAAACACCGGAAAAGACTCCATTTTCCTACATGAGAAAATTTCTAAATCTTCTTGTGATATATGAGACAATGTTTCATTCTTTGCTTGTTCACCATGGAATAAAATGGGTGATACTGATAATGAGCATGCCCATAAATAGGATCCTTGTGCGCATGAGGTATCAAGGAGTGAGGGACAGACTTACATGCAAAACACTGCAAAAATGGGCACGATCAGTGTTAGAAAAAAAACCGGGGTTTAACGTATTTTATCCGTCTGAAATTATAAAGTCCCGATTAGAATTTTGAGCTTGCCTTGAAGAAAACCAACAAATTGACACAAGTTTTAGTGTAATTATCGGCAAAAGCTTCAAATTTTGAGATGAAGAAAGGGAGAATTTCTAGTTTCTCCTTATTTTGATCAGTTAGAAGAAATGTATTTTTCTAGCCCTGGTCCGCAAGACGCTAGCAAAAACCAACCTCGAATCTCAATGTTAATTGGCCCTAGAGGGAGAAGGAAAACCAATAACACCATTGATGTGGATAAGATAACTATACTCATTGAATACATTGGTACGATGTATTGACATGCAAAGTTGGCTGTCAAATAGACAAGGTATCAAAAGTGTCAGCCACTTGATGATAACTTTTGTGTTGAGAGCCTTTTTGTGGAATCGTTTGTTTGGGATTTTTTTTTGCAAAATAGAATGTATCCTTTTCAATTCAAAGGTGAAAATATGCTATAAAATGGTTACCCCTCACATAAAATTCTAACTGCCTAAAATATTTTTAGTGTTATAATAGACACAATTTCTTCAACCCATCCTTGATAATTACAAAAAGCTTAAATCTCCAAATCAAAATGGCTTTGTATTTCCAAAAAAATTTAAATTTACTAGGAAAATAGTGAAGATGTTTTTGCTACTCTGATTATGAGCTCAAGGGAGAGTCTCGGGGAATTCACTATGTAAAAATAATTCTTTATTTATAAATTTTCAAGTATTATATGTACCTTTTATGTGTACATTTTTTGTGAAAGAAACTAGTTCTTATGTATGAAAATTTTCACTTTTTCAATTAAAAAATCATTTATGTAAGCACATTTTTTTATAAATGTACCTAATTATAAATCCCTTATTTTGTTCGCACATGTTATCTTACATATTTTCTAGTGGACATCTCGAAGGGAGAGCCAACGTGAGGACTTGCTTTTGTGACCATTATGGATGCTCTTACATACTTATAGTCATAAAAAAGCAACGTTCGCTTTAAGAAAATCTGGTCTGATCGCTGCTCAGGGTGCAGAATAGCTAGTGAAGACCTAGCCCACCTTTTCAAGGGATGTCAGGCTATCAGTGGCATGGCTAGGTAAATATGCAAGTGGATTCAAAGGACATGGAAAATTAAGTTCTTCAAGACTGATCTGCTCTTTGGTAGTAACAGGATGGGAAGTCCTGCTCTTCTTGTTTGCACTCAAATAATCAAATACTACTTCTTTCACCATATTTGGCAAGCAAGGAACCGCCACGTGTTTGAGGGGGATCTGGCTGTGGCAAGCTTTTGTGAAATCATACAAGAGAGCAGAGTGACAATCCACATGATCGGAGGCAAACAAGCCTCAGAGGATTGGTTTAGACCCAATACATGACATGATGACAACCTGTAATAAGTAAAGCCTAGGAGTAGTTGTGATCTCTCTATCAAGCAGAAAACTTGTAATGTTTTGACCCTCAAGGCTCGGTTTGAGCTTGAGGTTGGTGTATATTTCTGATTTTCTTAATACTATCCACTCACAATTGTGAGTTTTGCAAAAAAAAAAAAAAGTGGGTTGTGAAAATATTGCAATCTTTCAAAACTTAACTCAGTAAATACATGCAAACAATAGGTAGCTCGAACAAAAATTATTAAGATTCCTTTTGAAGTTTACACAAATAGGAGAAGGTTTTATTTTTGTCTTGTGGTCTTGCAATAGCATGGAGAACCTACAAGCTATGTCTCATCCTTTCTTTGCCACAATTCATCTCTTTCTTTGCCACAATTTATCGCTCTCTCTCTCTCTCTCTCTCTCTCTCTCTCTCTCGTTCGTGTGCATGCATAGACATGCGCCCACACACACACACACAAACTTGTTTGTTTTGTTTTCGGAGTTGGGTAGGGCATGTCAGACCGCTCGCCTCATACACCAAAAAAAGTATACAAGAAGAATGACCAGGACTATGCACCCAGAAACCGAAGGCAGGCAGGAAACTTGTTTGGCAAGAGTCATTTTTTCTATAGCATTATCATCAAGATATTTTGGTATCATAATGTTTAATGTATGGGGCCGAAAATGTATAGACCAATGTATATTGATACTATTGAGATTGTCCAATACTCTGTTTTGTTGTAGTTTGCATTTATATTCTCCCTCCCTCTTGTTGAGGGCCAACTGAAGTTTCCTTCATCGCTTTTTTTTAAAAAAATCTAAGAAAAACAAATTTTTCATATCCGTCTTGTACAGCAAGAGATACGTTTTTTCTCCTCTCTATGTTAGGGTATGTCTTTTCATTTTTTTATTTTTATTTTTTAAAACAAAACTTACAATTGTGAGTGAATTATATTGAACAGCTCAAAAAATTACAAGGTCTTGTCATGTTCATGTTAAGCCATGACAACATCCAGGGACCATAATTACATCGGCTATCAGGGCAGCCACCCCTACCAACCCGCCCTCTCATCCTTGATACAAGGTCCATAATCTTGTCATTCTGAGATCTTTTATTTACCGATGGCCAAGATTTGCCCCCATCCTAGGCATTCCATCTGTTGACAACAAGGCACAAGTAGTCCTAGACCAATCCTCCGAGTGTTGCTTGCGTCCGAGTGTCCATATTAGCACTTTGCTTTCTTGTATAATTTCTGCGAAGCTTGCCACCTCACAACCTCCTTCAAAAACACGGTGGTTCCTTGTCTGCCATACATTATGTAAGAAGAAGTATCTGACTATCTGAGTGTTGAGGAGGAGTGCAGGACTACTTGAATTCTTACCTCCAAGGAATAGGTTAGTCTTGAAAAAACTAATTTTCCATGTTCTTGGGACCCACTTGCATATTTTCCCTGCGAGGCCTTTGATAGTTGGGAAGTCCATGAATAGGTGGGCTAGATCTTTACTAGCCAACTTGCACCCCAAGCATCAATCTGACCCAATCCCTCTCTCCTGAATTTGCTTAGTGACCAATTACCTCGAATTATTTGAGGATTTCCAAAAGGAAACCTATAGTGCTATATATATATCCACAAAGTTGGCTTATGATCCCAAAGAAAAGCTTTGCATTTTTTTGGGATCAATTTCACCTGTAAATGCTATGTTTGCAAATCATTCCTCAACCTAAATTGTGCCAATGATCATGTGATGTTTTTGGTCATTTTTCAAAGTTTTGCAATCACGCTCTCTAAAACTCATCTTTGTTAGATCTTGATGGGTAGAGGAGAAGTTTAAGGGGAATTGACCAAGCTACAAGAGTGTGCTAATCCTGTTTATTACGTAGAATCTTTCCAAGATGCTCTAGCATCGTCAATTAGCATTTCCATTCAACTCATGATTTAAAACCATTCCTAATGGGGGGAGGGCTGGGTTTTGACCTCATCACCTAGATAGTATAAAGCTCAACCTTAACCTCTAGGCTACAAGCCCACGGTACCCTTTGGGGTGCCCTAACTATTAAACAAAATTTAAACCCCAAAACCCCGCCCCCCAAACAACCCCCCCCCCCCCCCCCCCCCCCCCCCCCCCCAAACCACCACCACCACCACCAAAAGAAAAAAAACTAATTAATGGCTTCCCTCAAAAACAACGTTTTGGGAACCTACTTTTTTTTTTTTTGGGGGCAAAATTTGCACTTCTTTTTTATTGACTTTGATAAAATCCAAAGGTAATATTCATTGCATAAGTAGATTCTATAACACGGAACACTTAATACCCTATTTAACTAACTATTGAAAGATGATAGAGTTTTTGAGGTCAAGCAAAATCAGAGCCATTCTAAGCACAATCTTCTCAAGATTGCTAATTTCAAAAGCCAAGCATGTAAATTGTGTATCTTATATTAATGTCTAATTATAACCTTTAAATTTGCCTAAATATCAAGCTTTTTCTAAAGGATTTTAAAGGCTATGATGAGGAGCTAGTTTTTTATGTATATTGTTCTATTACTTTATAATTGTTGTATCGAAAAAATGAGTAATCGTGAAAATGTCTCACCCTGTGGTCATAGTATGCTTTCAAAGTTGATGTGGTACTACATTTCGCTAGAAACATCAATTTCTTGCAGTCGGCTGTTGCAAAGCTAGAAAAATACATTTCTTCTAACCGATCAAAATAAGAGGAAACTAAAAATTCTCCCGATCTTCAGCTCAAAATTTGAAGCTTTTGCCGGTAATTACACTAAAACTTGTATAAATTTGCCGGTTTTCTTAAAGGCAAGCTCAAAATCTAATCGTGACTTTATAATTTCAGCTGGTTAAAGCGGTTTTTTTCTAACACTGGTCGACTGCATACTAAGAAGGTTAGGGATATTTCTAAATCATGAGGGAGTTTTCCCCACAAACTTTGATGGGTTGTTGATCACACCATCTATATGGTTCTTTTGTCCTCATAATTTTAATTTTTGCACATAAAATAAGGTACAAAAAAGTCACTTTTTTTTCCATTCTGATGAACTATCATCAAAGCTTATACAAGACATATACTCTTCGTCATGAGAAATCTTTATTTTTTTAAACTAAACTTCTAAGCTTGCTCTGTCGCGAACCCTCTCGCCTGGCTTGCTTCCCTCTCGGGCTTGCATCACGCCAGGGTTGGGAGCCGCCCTACCTGGCTCTACCGCTGACTTCCTCCTTCGTTGTTGCTACACGCTGTTGCTTTGTGCTCGCCGTCTTTGCTATTTGATCAGATAGAGAATCTTCGCAAGATTTTGCATATTTCGCTATTTTCTGAAATGAGTAGGACATACTAGACACGCTCATTCTACATTCATGATTGAGCAGCCATGAAACATGTCAAAAGCATCCCATCTTCAAGCCCTAAGCTCAAGAAAGCATTTTCTAAAAATAATAAGTCTCTTATGAAATGGGCTGTGATGTCCCTGTTAGGTTACCAACCTAGTGCTAATAATGCAACTTGCCAATCGTCATTTAAGCTTCATCTACTATGGTGTCGTATATTTTGGATGAAAAAATTCTAATTAAGCATAAAGCAATATATTGCAGATGAAGGACATGAGTAGAAAAAAAAGGACATGGACCACTAGTGTGGAGCATTTGTTTATTATGAAATAGGGAATACACGCTACATGGAAAAGAAAAGGAAAAACCCCTCCCAAAATGCCCTCAAATTTTCCGAAATTTTCAAAATACCCCTGGTTGTGAGATTAAATTTCTCCAAAGATAAAAGAATTTGTAGCTTTTCGTACGCAGATTGATTGTCCATCAATACAAGATGCTAAAAGTAGAATTTGAGTTGGCTATGTAGGCTCCAGAGATGAATTGCTTCATTATTTTTAGACATAATTGCCTTTTTTGCGAGGTAATTTGAGATAAATTACATTCTAAGCACTCAAAACAGATATCAATTGCCAAAAAGGAATAAAAATTAGAAAATATTGAACAATCCAACCAAAATATATACAAAGGTATTTTGAGAAATTTGGAATTTAAATTGAGGGGTCTTTTGGGAATTTTACCAAATCAGGGGGGTATTCTGGTAATTTTTCCAAAAGAAAATCCCCCCTCTGGCATCTTATATGATGGTAAAAATGCGCTTAAGATAAGGGGGGTCACGGGGAGGGTGGGAGTTGTACCATGGGGGTCACGTCATGACATAAAGCTTGAGCCTTGGGCTGAGGGGTACGTCACAGAGAGAGAGAGAGGGAGAGCGCCAAACGCAAAAGGGCGGAGAGAGGAGAGAGACGGGAAAAGCAAGAAGGCGAGAAAGCTATGCATGATCGATATAAGGAGGTATTATGGACCATGCACGCAATGTGTGGGTGCAATAATGGCGCACAAGCAGACATGGGCGGCAGCATTGGGGGTGGTGCTGCTACTGATGCTGCAGCAGGCGGAGGCGCTGAAGTACCCATGTGGGCGCGGCTTCGAAGGGCTGGGCTTCTGCGACATGCGCCGGGGAGTGGCGGACCGGGTAGCGACGCTGGTGGCCAATCTCACGCTTCAAGAGAAGGTGCTTCAGCTGGTGAATGGGGCGGCCGGCGTTCCTCGCTTGGGTCTGCCTCCCTACCAGTGGTGGTCGGAGGCCCTGCACGGCGTTTCTAACCAAGGCCCTGGCACCTCCTTCGCCCACTCCATCCCGTCCGCCACCTCCTTCCCCCAGGTCCTCCTCTCCGCCGCCTCCTTCAATTCATCCCTATTCCTTGCCATCGGCCAGGTAGAAAATCTCTCCCCCTCAATAGAGAGAGAGAGAGAGAGAGAGAGAGGGGGAGAGGGAGAAGAAGAGATTTTTAACGTCGTAGGAAACTATCGAGAGAGAGAGAGAGAGAGAGAGAGAGTTTGAACAGTAGCCCAACCCAATGCTCACATTCTTCCAGTTCAACCCCTAGGTTCAAGCTATTTTCCCTAACCAAAGAAAATAAGGGCGAACTTGAAATTTTCTCCCGATTTTTAGGTCAAAATTGCTTTTGCTGGTACTTACACTAAAACTTGTCTAAACTTCTAGGTTTTTTTCAACGTCTTTTTAACTTCAGCCAATTAAATTACATTGGATTCCGGTTTTTTTTCTAACACACACACACACACACACACAGAGAGAGAGAGAGAGAGAGAGAGAGAGAGAGAGAAACAGAGAGAGATTTTGAATGTCAAGGTTGCTAGCCAACCGGCCATTGCTCACATTCTATTTTTGCAAAAGCCATAAACAAGCAAGCTTTGAATATGCTTTTGTGAGTTGCATGGTGGCCCTTGACTCTCAACTTTAACCTAGATACACAATGCACACCCAAGCTTGGCCATGAAGACATGGCAAGATTGTTGGTGGTGTGAGATGGGTAGTAGACGAGATGGTGGGTTGTCAAGACCCCCTGCACAAACTCGAGAGGGGGTTGAGCTATTAACAACACTTGAACACAAGAAGATTTAGAAAATTTTTCATGTAGGAAAACGGAGTCTTTTTCAGTGTTTTTCAAACAATGCATAATATCATGAGCTTATGCTCGAGAGGCACTGCATACCTGGCTAGGTACGATTGGGGGCAAGGGACCACCGGCCCCCCCACCGGGCCGGCGGTCCCCTGCCCCCAATCGTACCTAGCTAGGTATGCGGCGCCTCCCTCACAGAAGCTCATGATGTTGAGGTAAGTCACAATGTGGGAAATATTGTGAGAATTTGTCCAAAACTTCTTGTGGAAGTAGCGAACTCCGAAACAATATGCGCTTTTGACTTCTAAAAATATAATGTTTTGTGTGTGTAATGCTTGCTCATCCATCCCCCAAAGCGATGGGCAAGCACTGTTTTTTGTGTGTATCCAACCTTACTTCCAACAAATTTTTTATAAGGTAATAAAATTTTGAAAATAAAACGAATTATAGAAATTAGAGAGTAATTAATCGTTACAGTGTGAGCTATTTACTAGAAAAAAAGGCTTGATATGTTAGAAATTGCTTACTGTGCACATGCTCTTAGGCTTCACCCACATGATCCCTTCTCCTAGTCATTGTGTATTTAGAGACTAGGTCCAATACTACTTTTTGTTTTCGGAGTCAGGTAGGGCACGCCCGGCCGCTCCCCTCATAGTCCAATACTAGAGAGAGAGAGAGAGAGAGAGAGAGAGAGAGAGAGTAAGAAATGATTGAGAGAGTAAAGAAAATTGTCTTGGTATTTTAAATCTCAAGATTAAACATTAAAGAACAAACAATGATTTGAAGTATTCATTTGCAACCATCATTGTCTTATCTCCAAAGCTGAAAATACCATCCAAACATTAAAGCCTTTGCCATAAGCAGGCCAAAAACTAGGTTTAATCTAAATAAAATTACTTTCCTAAAATCATTTAGCGCCTAGCAAATTCGACGTGAAGGCCTTTTATCTAGCATTTATTTATTTGCTTTATTAATTTTTTTTGGAGAGAGTGGAAACTATCCCAAGAGACCTTAAAGATCTATCCGACGAGGAGAGTTGAACTGAACACCTGTTAGGAGAGAGAGAGAGAGAGAGAGAGTGGATGAAGAAAGATTTCCCCAAGAGACCGTCAGGATCTATTCTATAAGTTTTGATCTCAAGAGGTATTCCGCGAGCGAGCGAGCGAGAGAGAGGGAGGGAGGACGATCTGCGCATCGAGGTTGAAGGAGCTCTCACGTGGAGAGAGAGATAGAGAGATAGAGAGAGAGAGAGAGAGAATTTGTCTGACGGGGCTCTGACGTGAAATGCAGGCAATATCAACAGAGGCACGGGCCATGTACAACATGGGATTGAGCGGGCTCACCTACTGGAGCCCCAACATCAACATTTTTCGGGACCCGCGGTGGGGCCGGGGCCAGGAGACGCCAGGAGAGGACCCCTTGCTTGTCAGCTCCTACGCAGTCAATTTTGTTCAAGGCTTGCAGAGCATTGATGCCTCCGACCCCACCAAGTCACTCAAGGTCGCCGCTTGCTGCAAGCACTATACGGCTTATGACATCGACCAATGGAAAGACGTCGATCGCTTCCATTATAATGCCAATGTATGTCCCTTCTTCGACATTGCATGTATGTGTATGTGCTTCTTTTCTGCATGCAACCAATGCTCTTGAAGTAAAGTTTTAGTCTACAGGGTTAATAATTACTTACCATAAAACAATGGAAACATGTGCATCGGTAAGCTTGTCAGGAGCTTCATGAGGCAAAATTAGAGGCAAAAGTGTCAATTACTTATCGTGAGACGATGCAAGCATATGCGCCGTCCGTAAGCTTGTCAAGAGCTTAATGAAGCAAAATTAGAGTCAAATGTGTTAATTACTTATCTCGAAATTATGCCAACATGTGTTTCGGTAAGCTTGTCAAGAGCTTAATGCAGCAAAATTAGAGTCAACTGTTAATTACATCCTCATGAAACAATGCAAATGTGTGCGTCGGTAAGCCTGTCAGGGGTGTAAATGAAGGAGAAGAGTTTGTGTAAAATCATTGCTTGCTTGCCCACAAAGGAGGGGTCACTAATCAAAAGCTTCCTATATGACATGCGTTCAACTTATTACTAATAATACCCCTACATACATGCTATATTTACACTATATGAATTGACTTTTTGAAGTGCATATATCTGATTGCAGGTCAATGCACAAGATCTTGGAGATTCGTACCAGCCACCCTTCCAAGCATGCATAGAGGAGGGAGCTTCTGCATGCGTGATGTGCTCTTATAACCGTGTAAACGGTGTTCCATCTTGTGCAGATAAAAGCATGCTTAACGACATTGTGCGCGACCAGTGGGGACTTAATGGGTAAGCCTTTATCTCTAGCATTATAGTTTTCAAAACTTAAGGATTAGTACAGCAAGCTCTTCAATGTTCTGCTGCTGATTTTCCTCTGCAGGTACCATAGCTAGTAAAATTTCTTTGCAGTATTTTAATTTCATCCTATGTTCAAATTTTCAGTTACATTGTATCGGATTGTGATTCGGTGGAGGTCATGTATGATTATATGCACTACACCACCACGCCTATGCAGGCCGTCGCAGATTCAATACTTGCAGGTAACAAAATTGATATGGAGAAAGCAGAAAAATTGTAGCTGGCTGTAAGCACAATTCTTATTCTTTTTTTTGCTAAATTGACAGGGCTGGATCTCAATTGTGGGGACTTTCTCTCGCATTATGCAGCGCTAGCAGTGGCAGAGGGGCTGGTACATGAGGAGGATATTGATAAGTCGCTGACGTATTTGTATACGACACTAATGAGACTGGGCTACTTTGATGGGAATCCAAGGAAGCAGAAGTATGGAGAGCTCGGGCCCAACCAGGTTTGCTCGGATGAGCACAAGCAGTTGGCGGTGGAGGCAGCAAAGCAGGGTATGGTGCTGCTCAAAAACTTGAACCAGACCCTACCCTTGTCCAAGAATCTTGGGCAAGTGGCTGTCATTGGCCCAAATGCCGACGCCAGCGAGATGCTAAGAGCCAATTATGCAGGTTTGCCATGCCGGAACACAACTGTTGTGAGTGGGATAGAGCGATATGCGGATGTGCTTTACCTAAACGGCTGCAGCGGCACAGTGTCATGTGATGGACTTTATTTCGCACAAGACTTAGAAAACTTAACAATGGCAGTCGAGCAGGCCGATGCAGTGGTCCTAGTGATGGGCTTGGATCAAACTCAGGAGAGGGAAAGCTTTGACCGCACGACGCTTCTCTTACCAGGCCAACAAAAAACCATTATCGAGCATGTTGCCAATTCTGCAAGCAGCCCTATTATCCTAGTCATCATGTCTGGTGGGCCCGTCGACATTTCCTTTGCCCAATCGAATCCGTCCATCGGTGCCATACTTTGGGGTGGCTATCCTGGCGAAGCTGGTGGGGAGGCGGTCGCCTCCATTCTTTTCGGTGATCATAATCCATCTGGGCGCCTTCCAAACACTTGGTACACTGAAAACTACACGCAGTGGTCCATGGCGGACTCGCGCATGCGATCCGACCCCTCTACCGGCTACCCTGGCCGCACCTACCGATTTCAGAGCTCATCAGACCTTACATTGTACGAATTTGGATATGGCCTCAGCTACTCAAACTTCTCAATGTCCATCGCTGCCAACACTACCAGTTTCAATCTCACAACCACAACAAAGAACAACACATTTTGCGACGACCAGGCAAAATGCGACGTGCTCATCGTGGATGATGTGCAGGGGTGCTTCTCAATGGAAGTAAACATTGATGTTCATAATGGGGGACCAATGGATGGTACAAACACAGTGCTACTCCTGTGGCATCCGCCGGCAGCTATGACGACATCTCTCGGAGCTCCGCTTCGTCAGTTGATTGCCTTCCAACCTCAAAGAGTGCCTGCTAATCAGACCGTGCGCACATCCTTCCCCATCGATGCTTGCAAACAATTATCTTTCCTTGCTCCGGATGGGCTCACCCGGTTGCTTCCTCTGGGTTCCCATTCACTTTCAGTCATTGCAGACCCGATTGCACCTACCATGTCTGTAATTATTGGTACATTGCAGAGTCTTTCCTGAAGGAATCCATCCGGAACGTACTCTCTTTGTTTGAGAGAATGCACATCTGTCAGTAGAGCTGTAATTTTCGATTTGCACCGTAGCATTGTCGGGAAATTTTGCTAGTCAGCAATCAGCAAAGATCCACCAATTCATTGATCTGTTCACCAAGTTGAAGGCATGATAACACCATGATCTCTCTCTCTCTCTCTCTCTCTCTCTCTCTCTCTCTCTCTCACACACACACACACACACACACGGCTCCAAGAAAGCTATGTCCCTCTAAACACTAGGCTTTGCTTTGAAGCAAAGCCGAGTAGATTGAGCATTAAAGGACAATGAGGGTTAGTCAAAATTGCTCTTGTTTTCCCCATGAATGCATTTTGTCTCAGAGTGCCTCCCCAAATTAATAAAACTCCTGGTCTTAAGGTGATAGCTCACTTTGCATTACTTGGCCTTATGAACAAATGCAAATGGCACGTGGCATCTGCAAACCGATATCAATGAGAAGTAGACAACTGGGTTGCATTTATTCGCTTGAATAATGGAAAAAAATTCTATTTATTTGAAAATAAACGTGTTTTCTCATATTCTACGCGAATAAATGAATAAAGTACTATTTAATCGTTCATTATTCTATCGATTGATAAGCTTATCGATCGATAAGCTATTTAATCGTTCATTATTTTATAGATACTATTTAATCTAATCGACCGACGAGAGAGAGAGAGAGAGAGAGAGAGAGAGAGAGAGTATTTATAAGTGGCTAGACGGAGAGTATGTAAGCGGCTACATATATATATATATATATATATATAATCAATTGACATTTTTTGCTGCTTATACATACATAAAGAACGAATAAATGAATAAAGTACTATTTAATCGTTCATTATTCTATCGATTGATAAGCTTATCGATCCATAAGCTATTTAATCGTTCATTATTTTATCGATACTATTTAATCTAATCGACCGACAAGAGAGAGAGAGAGAGAGAGAGAGAGAGAGAGAGAGAGAGAGAGAGTATTTATAAGTGGCTAGACGGAGAGTATGTAAGCGGCTACATATATATATACTCTCATATATATATGTAGCCGCTTACATACTCTCCGTCTAGCCACTTATAAATACGTAGCCGCTTACATACTCTCCGTCTAGCCACTTATAAATACTCTCTCTCTCTCTCTCTCTTAAAGTACTATTTAATCGTTCATTATTTTATCGATTGATAAAATAATCGACCGACAAGAGAGAGAGAGAGAGAGAGAGAGAGAGAGAGAGAGAGAGAGTATTTATAAGTGACCGACAAGAGAGAGAGAGAGAGAGAGAGAGAGAGAGAGAGAGTATTTATAAGTGGCTAGACGGAGAGTATGTAAGCGGCTACATATATATATACTCTCTCTCTCTCTCTTAAAGTACTATTTAATCGTTCATTATTTTAAGATTAAAATAATGAACGATTAAATAGTACTTTAAGAGAGAGAGAGAGAGAGAGAGAGAGAGTATTTATAAGTGGCTAGACGGAGAGTATGTAAGCGGCTACATATATATATACTCTCTTATATATATAGCCGCTTACATACTCTCCGTCTAGCCACTTATAAATACTCTCTCTCTCTCTCTCTCTAGCCGCTTACATACTCTCCCTCTAGCCACTTATAGATACACACACTCTCTCTATTTAATTATAATAACACATGCTATCTCTCTATCTTGTAGCCGCACCCACTCTAGCTATTTACGATCACATTCTCTCTCTAGCTTGCAGTCACATACCCTCTCTGTAGTTAAACGCAATTGATTAATTACACTTTAAACTGTAAAAATATAAGATTATTAAAAATATAATTACCCTCTCTCTAGTTACACGCAAGTGATTAATTACACTTTGAAATGTAAAAATATAAGATCATTAAATGTTTTCAAGTATGTATGTGTACATGTATGCCTATTTGATACGACTATGGCGTCTCCTACTTGCATATGTGATATGTAGAGTAGATAGAAACTACCGGCAATTTTTTTATTCATCATCTAGTGCGTCATACCCTAAAGGTAGTTTCGGGAGTTGGGGTTTAGACATTATATTTGTGGGTTGTTTTAATTGGATACAGTCGACTTCTTACTCTCACTGTAATTTAGGAAAAAATTAAATGACACACCTTTTGTGTTTGACTGAGGTGCTATTTTAGGAGACCATAGATAGCATGTACGTTGTTTTCGCCCACGGTGTTTTCTACTTCCTTCACTGCCTTTTAGGGTTGGCATAGCTGTAGCATACTGTGAGCTATCAATTAATCACATGCTTCTCTCTGTGTTTTGATCCTTACCATAGCCTTGTTTCTTACAAAGAGAGAAGTGAAGTCGCTATTCATAGTGACTTGTTTTCAATGTAATCTCTCTCGGCGTTCGGATCCACAATTACTGATCCTTTGCTCTTACAATGGGACTAAAACCCCCTGTGTTTGATCTTGGTAGTGGCTTAGGTACTTATAATGGGAAAGATTACAAATTGTATCATTGTTTTACTATTTGTGTGTGCTTGGTTTATACTCATAGTGACTTGTTTTGAATGTAATCTTGCCTGGCTCTCGGATTCATTGTTACTCTTTTTCTCTTACAATGGGGCTAACCCCCTACTTTCAATCTTGGTAGTGACTTAAGTACTTACAACGGGCAAGACTAGATGCAATGACATTGTTTTATTATGACTGTTTTCTTGGTTTAGGGTTGTAGAGACTTGTTTTCAATGTAATCTTGCCCGGCCTTTGGATCCACGATTACTCCCACTATAAAACTTTAAAAACGTTACCACAACCATTTATTGCATTTCGGAGAGACCAACGGGGGGAGAGAGAGAGAGAGAGAGAGAGAGAGAGAGAGAGAGAGAGAGAGAGAGAGAGTCCAAATGGGGTGGCCAAAAAGGAGAGAGGGAGGTGGAAAGGAGTTTTTTCACAAATTAATAATTACCATGTGTATTGTCGCGCTTTGTACCGCTACTATTATCGTGTACATTATCACCAACTTTAACGCTATCATTCCCACTCCCTGTTTTGGTGTGAAAATATTCAAGTTTGCATACTTCTTTCTATTAACATTAAAAAAAATAAAGAAAATGACACTTTTCATTCAAAATGGACCAAAAAGTGGTATTGAGACATGACATGATGGTTATAACTTATTTAAATAGATTAGCTTACGTAAGATATCTGGCCACTCCGTCACAAATGATGGTCGGCAAGTAGGACACGCATTGTGGTCAATGTAGACAACCCTATACAAAAATAAGAGGCTTACACTATTCCCCCAAACATCGCATGCATTTCACGCGAGTGACTGCATCCTTGCGTTCATCACATGTTCTAAAAGGCTTTACACAATGGTGGTGGCGAGCTCTCTTGCTTTGAAGAGATGCTGAGCAAAGAGTATAATGAAAGAGCTCTTGTTCAATTAAATCACTCTGCAATAGCGAGAGCACTCTCATATTGCTCACAACAAAACATTGACTCCACTTGTAGCTATAACTCTTCAAATAATCGCAGAAAAATGTGTGAGGGTGGATGTGTATATGTGTGTACATGTGGGTGTGTGTGTGTGTGTGTGTGTGTGAGAGAGAGAGAGAGAGAGAGAGAGAGAGAGAGAGAGAAAGAGAGAGAGAGAGAGAGAGAGAGAGAGAGTATAACCACCGTCATATACCTTTAGCATTATCGTGCAACGCTTTGGAGAAAAAATATTCAAATTTGAACACTTCTTTCTATTTTACCAAAAACAATAATAGAGAATTTGATATTTCTCATAAAGAAATCGACAAAAAAGATGGATATCTTATCGTTAATTTGATCACACCCATTTGACTAACATAAATCAGCATGCTTGATAAAATGAGAGAGAGAGAGAGAGAGAGAGAGAGAGAGAGAGAGAGAGAGAGAGAGAGCAAAAACTTTTCATAGAAAAAAATATACAAAATGTTTATGAATCATGAAGTGCGCATATGCGGTGCATTTACGGAGAGTGGGAAGGAAGAGAGAGAGAGAGAGAGAGAGAGAGAGAGAGAGAGAGAGAGAGAGAGAGAGAGAGAGAGAGAGAGAGAGAACATGATGTGTGTGGTGGAACAGAGTGGCAAGAAGCAACACTCACGCCATATTCTTCTATGTATAAAGAATAAGTGAGTAAGTTAGTAGAGTCAATGGGTGGCGAAACACCGGATGTCTGAAGTCGGGGAAAGGCAGATCCCCTTTACCCTAAAAACCTCCCACATAAAGGTGAATGAAACAAAAGTGGGTGCTACTAGCTAAACTACTAGTACGTACAAGAGACTAGGTGAGAAAGCCTCTTAACCTATGCCCACTGGCTTGCTCTCTCAATCTATATGCAACCGTATTGGCTCTAGTGGTAGGCGAGCATGCGTATCCAATCTGAAGCTTGCATGTAAATCTTGGAGACCACTCTGTATGGTCTGTATAGCTCCACAATGCGCTATGCTAGTGTCAGTCATTGTACGATTGACAATCCCTACTGCAAATTCTCCCACTGTAGCTACTAAGTCTAGCCTCGACACCAGTAGGTCGTACATGACATGCCCAAACACTGATGAAATCTACGCAAACCTGGTTGTCCTAGCCTCCCCTGTGCTATGTGCAATCCTTGCACCATCAAGACTAGAGACAAATGGATGTGACGAATAAGGGGTACTCAACACTGCGACCATTGTACCATTCTCTACATGTGCTGGCATAACCATGTCAGCATCTAGCATGAGCATATCAAAGAACTCCATGTTTTTCATCTTTGTCTATGTCTCTAGGAAGGAGACCCCCTCTACCTTTGCTTGCACATACTCTAACAACACCTGTTGTGTCTCACTAGAGCACTGCTGCTCTACCTCTATCTCTATAGAGCGTTAGTGCTCTATAGGGATAGAGCACTACCTCTATCTCTATCTCTATAAAGTCTACTGACATGCCATGTATAGCTAAATGCTCTTTCTTGTGAGCATGGTGGATCTCACCCGTAAAGGAGACACGTAGTCGTGCCGCTTTGCGGGCACGGTGAGAAAAAGCTATACTTAGAGACATTTGGAAGTTTTTACCAAATTATGATTTATGCTAGGGTTTGATTATTTCATCAGATGCTTGACATGTATGCTAACTGTGGTTTTCAAAGGCCAAAAAGGCTTTAGGAGGGCCTAAACAAGGTGATGGATAGTAGTTTCCAAAGTGCTAATTTTATGAGCAGTTCAAATGATTTGCAGAGCCCGACGGATTTGACAGGTACAAGTGAATGATCAGAGCTGATGTTTGTGGATAAAATTGAAGTGCTCAAGTTGTGGATCCTATCGGTCTTTCCGGTTTGGCAATCGGAGTTTCAGGTAGCAAGCTATGAGCTGTCAAAGTTGGGACGGGGGCCGGTTCCGAGTCGGAATGGTCAGATTGGGAGATGTGTCATCAGAGATTTTTGGGTGCTTATCAGTGTTCTTATGAGAAGTGCGTGAATAATTGAGTCAACACAAGCTGACAGCATGTCAATCGAGATCCGTAGTGTGGAGATATAGCTTATTGAAGTTGGCCGGGATGTATGCCAAATGTGGGCCGTTACGGAAACATTTTTTATAATGCCTTGACCAACATGTAAGCCGAATGGTGTGTGTGTTTTGCAATGCACAATAAGTGCTTGACGTGATTTACCGGCTGCAAAGAGAAGGTTTCCTCCAAATGCATTCACCTATGCTTGCACCTAAGAATGGCCGCCCAAAAGCCTTGGCCTATGGCAAGATGAGGAGGGGACTTTCGGTGACAGTTTTTGTGGGAAGGGGCTGTGGGCATGAGAAGTGGGGACGCTAGTGATGTATGAATAGAGCCACCGAGTGTATGAAGTCCGCTGCAGCTGGAAGGGCGAGTGGCCGTGTGAGAACAGAGGGCCTTTTTTTTCTTTTGCATGGCTATATTTAAAAAAAAGGAAACTAGTAGCGAGGTTGCTTTTGGTCGCTGGAGAGAAAGGGGAGGTGGCGCCATCTAGAAGGGGGGAGGAAGGGGGGGCGCTATCTGCATGAGGGGGGGACCAAGAGAGGTGCCATCTGTGGGGTGGCAGGGCTGCATGAGTAGGAGGGCAGGTGGCTGCTGATGGCCGGTTTTCAAAACCGCGAGAACCAAACCCCAAGAAGGGAAGAGCATATTACCAAGAAAAAATGATAAAAAACAATTTTTTTATAACATTCACCACCCCTCTAGGCTTAACCATTGGCGGGACGCCACCAATTTGGCCTCATCTCTCCATTATCACCAGAAGACAGAGCCCTCTCTCTCCTGCTGCTTGGCTCTGCCATCTCTCTCTCTCTCTTTGTCTCTCTCTCTCTCTCTCTCTCTCTCTCTCTCTCTCTCTCTCTCTCTCTCTCTCTCTCTCTCTCTCTCTCTCTCTCTCACCTTGCTTCTGCATCGCCTGGCCCAATGGGCGCATAAAAAAACATTGCCACTGTCTATATTCCCTGGTGGGCCACCAATTTTCTAAATTCTCTCTCTCTCTCTCTCTCTCTCTCTCTCTCTCTCTCTCTTCGCTCGTCCATACTCTGCCTAGCGGGCCGCCATACATCACCCCTCCCTCTTCCCTCTCCTCCACACTCCCTCGACCTCACTCTTCCCTCCATCTCTCCCCTCTTGTTTTATTCCGACCACCGCTCTATCTTCCCCTCCCTCAATTAGCTCTCCCTCTCGCCCTCTCTGGGCGCGACCCCACCATGAAAAAAAAGCATTTTTTTGCCTCTCTCTCTCTCTCTCTTTCTCTCTCTCTCTCTCTCTCTCTCTCTCCCTCTCTCTCTCTCTCTCTCTCTCTCTCTCTCTCTCTCTCTCTCTCTCTCTCTCTCTCTCTCTCTCTCTCTCATAACCCAATCCCCTCCCATTGACCTCGTTCCCCCCCCCCCCTCTCGCTCTCTGTCGAACAACGAGCCCCTCTCTCTCTCACTCTCCCTCTCTCGTGCTCTTATTAGCCCACAGGCCCCGCAAAACAAGAGCACGCTCTCTCTCTCTCTCTCTCTCTCTCTCTCTCTCTCTCTCTCTCTCTCTCTCTCTCTCTCTCTCTCAATCAACACACGCCACACACACCCTCACAAGCTCACTCTCTCTGTCCTTCTCTCTTTCGCTCCCGAATCAGCCCAAGCGGGCGCAGCCAGCCCATAGGACCATACTCTCTCTCTCTTACCCACACACCTACTACACACACACACATACTCTCTCTCTCTTACCCACACACCCACTACACACACACACACACACACACACACACACCCTCACACAGTCCCGCTATCCCGAGATCTCACTCTCTATCTCTCTCGCTCTCTCTCCCACTCGCTCTCTGTGTTGAGCAGCCACACGGGCGCAGCCAGTTAATCAGAACTGCATACTCTCTCTCTCTCTCTCTCTCTCTCTCTCTCTCTCTTCAACGCGCACACACACACACACACACACACACACACCATATCGCCCTCACACACCCTCCTTGCGTTCTCTGCAGCAGGCAACCGAAAAAGGAAGAATATATATATATATAGCTTACACTCCCTTGTTCCCACGCACACACTCTCCCACCTACACACACACATTCGGCGCGCATTTACACACTCACATATATACACACATATCTACACACACTTACATACATACATAAGTACATCCCAATTTTGTAAATTCTCATCTCTCTCTAGGTGATGGTCACAAAGGCCCACCTAGAGGTTTTTCTCTATAATATTTCCCAAGACAAAGCAAGGGTCAACCACCTAGGGCCCACCACCTTGCTTTGTCTCCCCTGATTATAACCCTAATCTAATCAGATTACCCTAATCTGAAGCACCCAGCACCTATAAAACGGCACTGAGAGATCACTATCGGGGGGGGAGGGGGGGAAGTTCATCAGAGGTCAGCACTTGGTAGTATTTTGGTGGGAGGGATTGGCAACAATTGCATCATGAGAGAGGGGACTTAGCATAGCAATTTTCTTTGGGAATTTGTACTATGTAAAGAAGCTATGTCTACATCTCGACTCCAATGGTTGATACACACACACACACACGCATGTTAGCAAGGTTTTCGTGTCGGTGAGTCATCTCTAGAGAAGGCACTAGTAGGATCACTATCTCTCCCTCCATCTCTCTATCACCATGACTGCCACCTCGCGGAAAATAAGGTTGTTGTAAATATTGCAAGAAAATAGTTCTCTCTCACACCTCGAGGGTTTTCATCACCTGTCATATTCTCTCTCTCTCTCTCTCTCTCTCTCTCTCTCTCTCTCTCTCTCTCTCTCTCTCTCTCTCTCTCTCTCTCTCTCTCTCTCTCTCTCTCTCGGACTCCGTGATATTTCCAATCACCGTTGTCTGTGTCCTAACCGCTCAAAGCTAGGTGGTACCCCCTGTTTGCTTCACCGTGATCGGCTTGCGGCGTGCATCGGCTCCCGACGTTTTTCGAGGCCGTCCGGGTTCGTGTCGCGCTTTGCGCTTGTCATTTGGTGCCCCCACTGAGGAGGGATTCTCGAAAACCCTTAGTTTACAATGCTGAAAGCAACGCACATCATCAATCATGGAGGTATGGCTGGAAGAATTCTCTAACTGGAGGACGGAAGAGGAGGAGACTAAAGAGACACTAACCGCCTTCATTGAAGTATGGCTGCCAGGCTGTAGTGTCGTCAGTATTCAAGAGGTAAGCCCCCCATCTCGTGTTGCTCATTCTAACCACAAATTGAGAGCATCAGGTGGGAAGTCTATGAAGTGCCATCACTGCTGCCAACCAAAGCACACTGTCAATGAGTACCAGTAACGAAGGTAGCGAAGGGGCTGAAATCATCTACATCGACATTCACCGGGAGGAGGTCGTCCATATCAAGGGAGGAAAGAAAACGGTAAGGCATCTCTTTCCTAAGGAAACCGCAATCAAAGGTATAACCTCTACTCCAAAGTGAACAAAAGGGGCTGCTCGAGCCAAAGGTAAGGAAGGGCTAAGCCAGTCTGGAAACACATGACCCTAAAGGAAGAAGCATTGCCACGTGAGTGCTTTAAGTTCGGAAATCCGGGTCGTACCTAGTTTTCCAAAAAGAAGGTCATTTGAGGCTAAGCAGTGGAAGGTCGCCTATCGATTCGCACGGCGCATGTGGGTACTACCAGTCCATTTCGACAATCCTAAAGCACAAGTGGTAAGAAGGTTTCCATGCCCTAAGGAGGAGTGGTTCGGTTACTGCTCTGGCTGTTTTGGAGGACGGATAGAGGATCTTCCTCCTCTCCCCGTACAGCTCATCCTGAAGAAGCTCTTCACCAAAGGTAAAACCCAATGGGCTCGAGACGAATTACAACTGAATGGAGTGGAGTTCATGAAATGAACTGACTACGGTTATTACCTGCAGTTGCTGCTAGCCAAAAGGCTAGGAGTAATCAGACGTGTCGCCATCACCTCGTACATGCTGAGCAATGAAGTAAAAGTGGAGCCTATGAAAGGAGACGACCTCCTGTGGATGTGCCGACTCATCAACACCGGCACGGTAAGAGTATAAGTAAGTGCTCCACCCTCTGTGCATGACGGAAAACGGGCCAACAACATTCCCGTTTTGATTTCTGCAGCACATGCATGTGAATATTTATGTAGATAGGAAAATCTTCTACCAACAGAAGATTGTGTATCTGTTTGGTGCTGCGGTGCTAGGAGAAATCCTTAGCTCCCCAAACCCTATCATTCTTCCCATATTGGATTACCACCACTCCTTCAATGTTTCCATCTTTATCCTACTTGAATCTATCCACCCAACCCTGTAAAAAGCCGCTATGAGCCGCTACTGTCATTAATCTTATTAAAAAAAATATAAAAATATGTAATTAATTTCATGAGTTACTACCATGGCAAGTGTTTCTTTCCCCACGTTCAGTGGAAAGAAGGGAGAAGACGTCACCACCGACTTTTTGGACAATTTCGACATCGCTTGTGTAGTTTCCAACAAGGATGACGACGCCTAACGGCTACGAATTTTTCCTCTACTGATGAAAGTAGAGGCCAAGTCTTGGTACAATGCTTTGCCCCAAGCTACCAAAAATGCATGGGATGTACTATGTGCTGCCTTTGTGAAGAGGTTTGGTGGAGGCACAACCTCAGAAAATCTATGGCAGCTACTACTGACAGAATTAAAGCAGGGAGGTCTGCTAGAGTATGCCACCAGGAGTCCAAGTTTGTGGATTTGCGGGAGAGATGGGTTGCCTTACTGGAGGACGGTGAAGGAGCACCTAGTTTCCTGAAGAAGGACCGTTTCATTGATGGCCCGTGGTCGCCGCTTAAGGAGAAAGTGAAGGAGAGGTTCCCTGCAACGTATGAGTTGGCAGTGGAAGTAGCCCGCCTTAAAGACAAGAAGCTGCGCATGCAAGAAAGAGTCAACGAGTCAGAGGAATCGAGCTCAGTCCGACTAACCCCAGTGATTGCAACAGCCGTTCATAGAGTGCAACCACAAGAGGCATCAGAAGAGCAGCAAGACCTGCTGAGTCGCATCACTACCCAACTCGAGAGTTTATCCGTGCATTTGGTGCAGCAAGGGCATGCACCTGTCAGAAATCTAGAACAAGGGAGAGGACAAAGAAGGAAAAACCAAGAGAACCATTGCTATAATTGCGGGGAAGACAGCCATGGCATGTACTACTTCCCACATCCATGAGACAGAATTTTAATACAGGAGGAAGACAGAATCAGATCTCTCCGCCAAGGGCAAGACCACCACGGCCGATTCCACCGGTCCAAATCCTTCGACCACCTGTACAACAACCACCACCACAACCTCTCATTCCACCGCTACCCCCACCACCTGCTGTAAACCAAGCAGTGAGTGTTATTAGCTTGGAAGCTAAAGGTAGAAGAACCAGTTCGAGAGAAGCACAAAGGGAAAGCAAAAGTAGAATAAGTGGATGCCATGGGAGTGAAGCGTGCCAGGCACGAAGAAGCCTCTCAAAAAGAAGAGAAAATGAAAAGAAAAGGCGAGTCTAGAAAGCAGGCATCTAAGCCTCGACGGAAGATCGACATTGTGGATTTTTCACTAGGTGAGTATGCTAAGCCATATGACTTAGTTCATGATGTGTTGATGCAGGGCCCGAAGATAACTTGGCCTCAATTACTGGCCGCAGTTACTCCATCTTGCACCAAGGATGAGGAGGCAATGGACGAAGATGGTAAGTACAAGAAGATCAAGACCAAGGATAGTACAAGAAGATGGTAAGTACAAGAAGATCAAGACCAAGGATAGTACAAGAAGATCAAGACCAAGGATAGTTGGGGCTATCTCTGGGAGGGACCTTGACGACATCCTACCAACCATGGATGCCTACATCAACGGGCAACGTATCTCAAATGTCTACATAGATGGTGGCGCGTAGATATGCGTCATGAGTGAAAAAAAGATGCACCATCTAGGCCTAGAGGTGAGTAGGACGGCACCCTACTTCTGCCGAGCCAAAATGGTAAATAACATAAGAGTGAAATGCGTAGGCATTGTGAATGCGGTCAAAGTAAAGGCCTTCAATACAGAAGTGGAGGTAGACATTTTTGTCATGCCATACAAAGGGGAGGGCTACCCTATCATTCTTGGAAGACCCTGGCTCATGGCTATGGAGGCTAAGCAAGGCTGGAGTACCGGAATGATTCAGATGAAGGACGCTAAATGGAAGTCCATATTGTACGACATGAGTACTGGGAAGCAATGCAACATGATCTTGGAGGCTTCAGAAGATGAGTCCATCAGTGACTATTTGTCCACCTCAGGAGAAGAGACAACAACAACTGAAGAAAGTGATAGTAGCATTGAAGTGATGGGGCTCATCCTTAGAGACCAAAAAAGATTGGCACAATCTGAAGCACCACCGACAAACCCAGAGGGACCATCAGGTACGCAATCCTTAGAGGATACAAGTAAGTACATCAGATGCTCTCCAATGAGTTAACCGATGAAGAGAGGAAGGAATATGTCTCCATTCTAGGTAGCTTCACCACATTGTTCATTGATGGTTATGATAAGATCACAGGAGTCACAGTAGTACAACACTGCATAAGACTCAAGGAAGGAAGTAAACCCGTAGTGCAAAAGCTCAGAAGACTTGGGGTAATCCAACAAGAGACACTACTCAAAGAAGTGAGGAATTTACTACAGGTAGGTCTCATTCACCTCGTAGAAGACTCAAAATGGGTCTCTCCAGTAGTAGTCACACCAAAGAAGAATGGCAAGTGGAGAGTCTGTGTGGACTACAAGCCTCTCAATGCAGCCACAAAGAGGGATCACTTTCCCCTCCCATTCCAAGATGAAATTGTCAATGAAGTGGCAGGTCATGAGCGCTACACAGTATGTGATGGCTACTCAGAATACTTTCAAATTAGTATTGTAGAAGAAGATCAAAAAAAGACAACTTTCATAACACCTTGGGGATGCTTTGCTTACAGAGTGATGCCTTTTGGCCTCACCAACGCTCTGGCAACATTGCAACGCTATGTGACTTTTGTCTTCCAACCATACTTTGGAATGTCTATACGGGTCTTCATAGATGATTTTTGCATCTATAGTTCACACTCCCTCCATTTGAGCAAAGTCTATGATGGCATGACCAGGCTGCAAACCTTGGGTGGCCAGCTCAACGTGGATAAGTGTCACATTGGTGAAAGCAAAGTCACTCTCCTTGGCCATGTAATTTCAACAAAAGGGATTGAGGCTGACCCTAGCAAGATTCAAGCTTTGGTATCTTTGTCATTACCCACCACAGCTAAGCAGTTGGTCTCTTTCCTCAAGAAGGTAAGATAATCAAGCAGGTTCATTCACTTGCTATCTCAAGGGGTTCTCCCTCTACAACAAGTCACCCAGATGGATGTCTGCTCATGGAGTAAAGAAAATGAGCAGCAATTTACCGAGGTGAAGCAAATCCTAGCCACGCTTTCACCCCCCCAGATGGGACGAGCCATTTTATGTGAACCTCAGTTTAGGAAGTGATACCCTTGGAGCCCTACTAATGCAAAAGGACCCCCAAACTTCTTTCATGCATCCTATCTACTTCTCTAGCCGTGTCATGATCCCATCAGAAAAGGGATTCACCGCAGTAGAACACATGGTGCTCGCAATAATGTTTGCTACTACAAAGTTTCGCTCTTATCTACTGCCTAGACCCTTTGTAATTCTGACAATGGAGGAGCTTTTTCTGTATGTAATGCGACACATGGATGTCTCATCTAGGATCTCTAAATGGTTGGTTAGATTACAAGAGTTTGACTACACCATGCAAGTAGAAAACTCCACCAAGGCTAGTCTAGCAGGTATTCTTACTCATCGCCACTATGAGAAGAAGCTGAAGGTCAACACGGAAGCAAAACAAGAGACACCAATGGTAGAAAGTCCTAAGCTAAAAAGAGCTCACTCTCTTTTCTTTGACGGAGCATACAAGAGAACAATGGACCAGTCTGCGGCATCGTCATTTTCAATGAGCAGCAGGAAAGGGTATTCTCCATCGGGCAGCTATTACACTCCCACTCCAACAACGAAGTAGAGTATGCAGCTTTAGTTCTTGGGTTAGAACAATGTATTTTGCAAGGGATTCAACGCCTAAATGTGTTTGGCGATGCTTTGCTTTTGATAAAGCAGATAAACGGCACTTGGGTTTGTAACAATCAGGTTTTACTTGGTCAACTATGCCAAGTTAAGGATCTTTTAAGAAATTTTGAAGCAGTGCAATTATTTCATGTCCCTAAGACAGAAAATCAGGAGGCAGATGCTCTAGCCAAGGAAAGAATACAAGACGTTCCCATAGGAGCAATCAAATTAAAACTACCCCTCTTTCAAGGTAGTGATGCTATGCCTGATATTATCAGCTTCTTAGATACAGGAGAATGTGCGGAAGGGTACACTAAGGGCCAGAAACAGTGGGCTGATAAAGAAGGCTACAAGATACCGCCTTGAAAACAACCACTTGTATTGTAAAGGCAAGGATCAGATTCTCAAGCGAGTACCAACCTCCACTGAGATCACAGAGGTAATTTCAAGTTGCCATGATGGTGTCTGTGGCGGTCATTTTGCTTTAGATATCACCAGTAGAAAGATTCTACAGGTAGGATAATCTTGGCCTGCTTTGAGTAGGGATGTGCATCACTGGTGTAAAACATGCAAGGCCTGTCAAGTGGCCAGTGATCGCACACTAACCTATGAACCACAGACTCCTATCATCTCATACGGTCCGTTCAAGAAATGGGGAATAGATGCAATCGGTCCTCTACCAAGGGCCCAATCAAGTAAACTATACATTCTAGTTGGTGTAGACTACATGACCCGATGGGCAGAAGCAACAGCCGCCACCCGTATTACAGCCCAAGAGGTAGCAAAGTTCATATTTGAGCACATCTGTTGCCGTTTTGTTATCACAAAGCATGTGAATAACCACACAAGATACTGCAATAAACATCTCATGAACGCTCTATGGGCCTACCAAACGACGTTCCGAACATCATTAGGTTTCACGCCTTTCCATCTAGTTTACGAAAAGGAGGCAATTCCACTCATTGAGGTACAGATAGCCAGCTTACGCATGGATAGCCAATTACAGTGCCCAATTGTAAATCTTCGCAGCCACATCCTGGATCTGGAAAGGCTCCAACTAGATAGGGAAGATGCAATCAATCACTATGCAGTGCAAGCAGAGCGACACCGGCTCACCTTCAATCAAGGGCTTAAGGAAAAGGGCCTGGAAAAAGGCATGTTAGTATTGAGATAAAACAACAGATTTGACACCAACAAGGACAAGAAATTTCAACCCCGATGGGAAGGACCATTCATTGTCAAAAGGCACTATGACAACAACAGCTATAATTTGATGGAAGCAGATGGGAGAATTCAGAAGACTAGAGTCAATGGATGGAGGCTAAAGAGGTATTTCCTTAGGTTTGATCCAGAGTTCATGCTAGATAATCTAGAGGAGGGAGAACCCTCCAAATCCGTGACTAAAGAATCAGAGGTAGGGATAGAATCATGAATGCCTCTAGCCAGACAGGAGGGCTAATGACGGCTGGTTTTCAAAACCGCGATCGCGAGAACCAAACCCGAAGAAGGGGAGAGCATATTACCAGGAAAAATTATAAAAAACAGTTTTTTTTAAAACATTCACCACCCCTCTAGGCTTAACCACCGGCAGGACGCCACCAATTTGGCCACATCTCTCCATTATCGCCAGAAGAGAGAGCCCTCTCTCTCATGCTGCTCCGCTCCGCCAACTCTCTCTCTCTCTCACTTACCCTACCTCTGCATCACCTGGCCCAATGGGCGCATAAAAAAACATTGCCATCGTCTATATTCCCTAGTGGGCCACCAATTTTCTAAATTCTCTCTCTCTCTCTCTCTTTATTCACAAGCTCTCTCTCTCTCTCTCTCTCTCTCTCTCTCCGCTAGTCTATACCCTGCCTAGCGGGTTGCCATACATCACCCCTCCCTCTTCCCTCTCGTCCACAGTCCCTTGACCTAACTCTTCCCTCCATCTCTCCCTTCTTGTTTTCTTCCCACCGGCGGACCACCGCTCTATCTTCCCCTCCCTCAATTAGATCTCCCTTTCGCTCTCTCTAGGCGCGACCCCGCCATGGAAGAAAAACATTTTTTTCCTCTCTCTCTCTCTCTCTCATAACCCAATCCCCTCCCATTGACCTCCCCCCCCCCCCCCCCCCCCCCCCCCCCCCCCCCCCCCCCCCCCCCCCCCCCCCTTCTTGCTCTCTCTCGAACAGTGAGCCCCTCTCTCTCACTCTCATCAGCTCGCAGGCCCTGTAGAACAGGAGCACGCTCTCTCTCTCAATCAGAACACTCCACACACACCCTCACAAGTTCTCTCTCTCTCTCTCTCTCTCTCTCTCTCTCTCTCTCTCCTTCTCTCTTTCGCTCCCGGATCAGCCCACGCGGGTGCAGCCAGTCCACAAGACCATACTCTCTCTCTCTTACCCACACACCCACTACACACATACACACCCCCTCACACACTCCCGTTGTCCCAAGCTCTCACTCTCTCTCTCTCATTCTCTCTCTCTCTCTCTCTCTCTCTCTCTCTCTCTCTCTCTCTCTCTCTCTCTCTCTCCCCCCCCGCCCGCTTGCTCTCTATGTCGAGCAGCCACATGGGCGCAGCTAGTTAATCATAACCACATACTCTCTCTCTCTTCAACACACACACACACACACACACACACACACACACACACACACACACACCATCTTGCCCTCACACACCCTCCTTGCGTTCTTTGCACAACAGGCAACCGAAAAAGAAGAAAAAATTATAAGTATATATATATATATATATATATATATATATATATATATATATATATATATATAGATAAATAGCTTACAGTTCCTCGTTCCCACGCACACACTCTCCCGCCTACATACACACATTCGGCACGCATTTACACACTCACGTATATACAAACACATCTACACTCATGTATATACACACATATCTACACACACTTACATACATACATAAGTACACCCCGCGCACCCACACAACCAAACAACACGCACGCATATACTCATGCACTGGAAAAAAAAAAGCACATTGAAGGACATCGACCTCATCAACAAAAAGAAAGGAGATGGCCAAGTCGCTCGCCACCAACACCAAAACAAGAAAAAATGCCGAAGGCATGCCGCGGCCGGACCCCGAAAATGACAAATGCGCTACATCAATGCACCAGGTAGGTCGCCATTCACCGGCAGTACATCCACGATGCCCTCTTCAATAAAATTTGTAGGTTGTAGTCATTTTTCCAGTTTCCAACCAAATCTTGTAAAAATCCCAATTTTGTAAATTCTCATCTCTCTCTAGGTGATGGTCACAAAGGCCCACCTAGAGGTTTTTCTCTATAATATTTCCCAAGACAAAGCAAGGGTCACCCACTCAGGGCCCACTGCCTTGCTTTGTCTCCCCTGATTATAACCCTAATCTAATCAGATTACCCTAATCTAAAGCAGCCAACACCTATAAAAAGGCACTAAGAGATCACTATGGGGGGGGAGGGGGGGGGGGGGGGGGGCAAGTTTATTAGAGGTCAGCACTTGGTAGTATTTTGGTGGGAGAGATTGGCAACAATTGCATCACAAGAGAGGAGACTTAGTGTAACGATTTTCTTTGGGAATTTGTACTATGTAAAGAAGCTATGTCTACATCTCAACTCCAATGGTTGATACACACACACGCATGTTAGCAAGGTTTTTGTGTCGGTGAGTCATCTCTAGAGAACGCACTAGTAGGCTCACTATCTCTCCCTCTATCTCTCTATCACCATGACTGCCACCTCACCGGAAATAAGGTTGCTGTAAATATTGCAAGAAAATAGTTCTCCCTCACACCCCGAGGGTTTTCATCACCTGTCATATTCTCTCTCTCTCTCTCTCTCTCTCTCTCTCTCTCGGTGTGTAGAGTCCGTGATATTCCCAATCATTGTTGTCTGTGTCCTAGCCGCTCAAAGCTAGGTGGTGCCCCTTGTTCGCTTCACCGTGACCAGCTTGCGGTGTGCATTGGCTCCCGGCATTTTTCGAGGCCATCGGGGTCCATGTAGAGCTTTGCACTCGTCATCTCCAGGAGGGGGACAACCATGGTCTGGAGTAGCGCAAAAGGGGCTACATGGCAACACAGCTAGGGATCAGAACAAAGAGAGTTGCATACAGAGGCGTGGACCGGTTGCATGGAGCAGTAAAAGGAGGACCGCCACGAACAAAAGGGGGGCCTAGGGATCTACAAGGAAGACAAAGCACAGGCCGGATGCAAGGCCGTCAGAGGTGGTGCCACAGGAAGGCCAAGGCTAGTTGAAGAGGCCACGAGGAGGCCATTACCAAGGTGGGTCCATCCAGGGCTGCCACAGGCAAAAAAGAAGCAGCCAGGGGAGGCGACATCTGTTGGACAACTGAAGGAGCTTGACAAGGGGTGGCTCCATTGCATTGGGGCCAAGTGTAGGACTTGGAGTAGGTGAGCACTGCCGCCATCGAGTCTGCATGCACGCCTACATAGCATGGGGGAATGAGGACCACCAACACAACGAACATGAGAAAAGTGCATGTAGAAGAGGGGGCGTTCTGCCAAGTGGGGACAAGTGGTGGTGCTACAGGGAGACAAGAGGTCTAGGAGAGTTGAGGGCTGGGGTGCAACCTGTCAATGCTCAAAGTGGGTCACCATGTGCAGGTAGCTGGAGGTGACCATGAACAGTTAAAGCGGGGATAGCCCTTTTCTTCAAGATCCATAGAAGCATTTTATCTCTTGCTTCATAAATCCAAAGCTCATTAGTTTTGATATCTAATTAATCCATCTCTCAATCTCCATTAAGCTCCATAGCTCTCATTCATGTACAAGGGGAGGAGGGCCGCCAAGGAAATGGTAGGGAAGTGAAGACAAAGCAAGACAGTAAGCGGATTGGATATGGTTGTTAGAGTGTTTGGCAAGCTTTGATCGACATGGTCAAGATAAGCACTCCCCAAAAGGACGATTCTGCATTGACTTACACTCGGCAAACAGCTTGCTTTCAATGGGCAGGGAATTTCTAATAAGGGGTTTGTAAAAAGGTTGAATCTTGGGGAAGAAGACAACATAGGGACTCAAGAGAAGCACAGGGATCAAAAGGGGTGGATATTTTTCTGCCAACAACATGGTGGGGTTCTTCAACTGGGCGATTTCTGATCAGGGATTTCAGATTGAGGTGCATACCAACGTTGGTGTATGCGCTTGAATTGTAACAAAGTTGTCAAAGATCATGAATATGAAGAATTTTGTTGTTTACGACATCAAAATATGTGTCATTTTCTTGCTCTCTCTTACTCTTAACCCTTAGTTATGTTCTAATCCTCAGTTATCTCTTGAATCTAATCTCTAATCATCGACAATCTCCTTTGCTACCGCTTAACACGCCACTAACTACGCTCCGTTCACTCAATGGTAGACTACACCTACTTGCTCTCTCACAGCCAGAAGCCCCACGCTTTTCCGGTCACCCATGGCGAGCCGCACACGCTGCCAACATATCGTCTCTCACTCAAAGCATGCTAGCAAAAAAATCAAGACCATGCAGTCTGGTACCTGAGACACATGCATAAGATCTCTAAACGGTATCTGACACCCACAATCTTGGGGGGTTCATCATTCAGTATCCCCCTATAAATGAATAGAATGACCCATTACATTAGGATTTTTTGACAAAATTGAATATAAAACCTCGTTATTTTAATGTATCTCTATTAAATTGCCAAAACATTTTACATTTTAAAACCCCTCCTATCAAACTCACGTTATACATTAAAATAATTACATAGTGCACCCCCCAAGACCACAATCGGCTAGCTGTCTCACTGAGAGCTCTGTCTCAACTGAAAAACATAGTGCATATGTCCTAGTGTTTATGATGCACCACTAGTCAATGACAAGCAAACATCTCCTACACCTATAATGTCAAACGACAAACCCATTGGCTAAGTGCAAACAACCAAATCTCCCACTAGATAAACTCTTGAACCACTCACGACATTAGCGAAATTTTGGACTCTCAAAGGGGCCCTATAAGGAGGTTTGAATTTGCCTCTCTTTCCAAAATGGGCAACCCGATGAAGTACATAAACTCTTTGCCAAAACCCTATTGACCAAAATATAATTGAAAAGTAGGTTCTAAATCCCCAAACTTCGACAAATTTGGAGTTGATTTGTAGAGGTTAAGGCCTCCCCACTGAAGCTGAAATGTGGGGAGAGATTCCATTTATAAGACGGAGTTGTCACATTAAAAAATAAACTCTTCTAGAATATAAATAATCTAGTGGCATGCTATATATCAATGGATAGATATCGAAGAGTACATTATAAATCAAAAACTTCCGCCACGTTTTGATTTTATTTGTAAAATTTTACCGTGCACTCGTTTTGGACAAGAGGGAGAAAGTCAAAGTCATTATAGGACCCATTTGAAAGTCCAAAATCCTAATGTGTGGTGTGATGTAGAAAAGTGCATCCTCATCTAGCAACCAATGGGAAGGTGTGTCACCTTTAGAGGACATGTAAGGAGGAGGAACGCTAAAGGAATATGTGACATCACTGTCAGTGGCATATGAAGCCACCACTCTAGCATGTGTCAAAACCTCATCTGCACCACACATACATCTCGGCTTCTGTCTCATACGTCTGAACAATGACGCTTAATGTGTCGTGCATGACCACAATGCAAACATCGCATGTATTGGCAACTACCAGACCACCGTCTCGCTCGAGTCATCACTGTAGACTCTAAATTGTCTCACAAATTTGTAATCATAAGTGGATGTCAACAAACTATAACGAGAAAACCTGGGAGAAATTTAACAGAGTCTCTCCCTATACATAGAGCAAAAAACACAAGTACAATCTATATCATAAACCATGCCAAATTGGCAACAAAGTGGGAGATAACCACTACACAATCACCAAAAATAACTGAGAACAGACACTTTGTGCTCCACAAATGGTTTACATGGATTGCCAAAGCCTGACAAACAAGCTCACTCTTGGACTTGTAACTATCTAAAAATGCAACCTGTGAACCTGCAACCTGTGAGCTATATCTAGCTCAAGTTGTACTTGCACGTACATACATAGCATGAAACTGCACAAGAAAATGGTAAAATCACTCTTCAGAATGTCACACACAATCATACATGAGCACTTAGGGGGTACATCTTTAAGAAACTGTTCATACAACTTGCATTCAAAGGGTATTTAAAAACATGCTTAAGGCAATAAAATGACCCTTTTTCTTCAAAAACTTACGAGTTTTTCTCTAAAATCAATTAAAAAATCCCTTATGTTGTTATAATCTTGTTAAAATTTTAAAATTATGGAAATTAGAAACCCATTAATTTGAGCTCACATGGTAATTTACATGTCTAAAAGTTGACCAGAGCATGAGCACAACACATGTGCCGCATAATCCACACTATAAAAGTGCAAGCTGTGAATATAGAACTTCAATCGAAAGTAATCCTTGATCGGAACTCCAACTCTCTCCACCTGTGTTGTTGATGCAAAAGACTCTCCCTCTGAGCAATTGTGTGCTCGAAAAACCACATCTCTCAAGAGACCGCTTTGATGGTATGTAAATGCCTCCATGCTTCGTTACCCAAATCTAGTAGAAACCCTGACCCAACTTTGAGCACCTATTGTGCTTTCAAAAGTGCACACACTAGCACACTATGCGAAAACAAAAAATCTAAAATTTTCTACATGTAAACAGCTGAATATCAACAAATTGGTGAGTGATTTGCAGAAAGTTTCTTTTGCAAAGTTGTAGATGATGTCAAAATGTGTATTTTTAAGTCCTTCCAATATGGAATCCTTAAAAAATATGGATTACCTTGACATACCATTTGGTGGAGTAGATGGGGGTGTATCACTATTGTAGTGTTCTTCTTAAATTCTTGCCCAATCTATCATTGTACACTTTAGAGTTGTCTTCCCATTTGTTGAAGCCTTGTATTTGATATGACTTTGTCACAAGAAATGATGGTTTTTTGGTAGGTTACCTTGTGCAAGGCATCTGCTCGCTCAATCACCAATGATGGCCCACAAGTAGTACATGCATTGTGCCTCGATGTGGACAGCCCTGCACTCATATCATTAGAGAAAAGATTGTTACTTTAAATTCTAACAAGAAAGAAGAATGAACAAAACATATCATAAATCTCTCCAACACTAGGATAGTAATGCATAGTCCACATAAGGATGATCCTCACAATAACCTCTCTCCTCTCCTTTGAAAGCAAAACATAAAAAATGGAGATGCCCTTCCATAACTTCTCCTATCATGCATAGAGTAAGGCCAAGGGCTAGGACGGACATGCGATCAAGGGATTATATATTTTGGCAGGCTATGAATCTATATATAGCAAGGTTGGGTGGAGAGCTGCATGGTCCAGTCCCCTCTAGAATTAGATTGGTATCAGAGCTCAGAGGAGAGGGGAGCTATGGAGGAGGTGGAAAGCAGACATGGAGTGGCCTTGCATCTCTCTCTCTCTCTCTCTCTCTCTCTCTCTCTCTCTCTCTCTCTCTCTCTCTCATTCCTTCTCTCAAGCTTGCGTGAAGTGATGATGCCATAATATGGGCATGGCCCTTTGGATACATAGAGGTGGTGGAGAATCACCCCTCTCTCTATCGAGGAAAAATGTACAAAAGTATCCTTACACACAAAAATCATGGATTTGGACCATCACCAAATGATGTCTTTCTATTGACGATGCATATGCACTGCTGCTAGGAGTACTTTTTGTTTATGGAGTGTCTCAATTCAAGCTCTCTGTCGAGCACCATATTTCTCTCTCACTGGGTGCAAGCGGCATTAACGCCATCATTATGCGTTTGCAAGCTTGAGCTCAAATATGCCTCCCAAGGTAAGGTCATCTTTTGGAATTCTTTTTGTACAAGGGAGAGTGCCCACCCCAGGCACAACCCTCCTTGTCTAGTGAGAACGATACACCTGAGTTTTTTTGTGATCACAATGTTTATTATCACATTCATGTAATCACAATTAACGTGATCACAAAAAAGCCAATAAGTGGTGATGTGTCAACCCACCAAAATCTCACTGAGGTATGTGTTTTTTTTAATCGTCCCATCAGGAAAGTATAAGGAATGCTAAATCGAGCTCACCAAGAAATGAAGAAATCTCAGTGGGTTTACCGAAGCCGACAATTTCTATAGGTTAAGGGGAAGCTATGTGAATAGTTAACGTGATCACATATTTTGAAATGTAATCACTCAACATTATTAACGTGTTCACATATTCGTGATCACAAACCCGTGGTAGTGAATTATGATCGGACTCCCGTATGTAGAGTTACACTCACACTTGGAGGTAATTTAGGTAGGATTTTTAAAGATATCTTGCTTTTTGTAGAGTCTACTCACACTTGGAATTTATTGAGATAGATTAAGTGATGTTTTTTTATCATGATTCATGTATAGAGTGAAAGGTCATACTTGAAAAAAATATTATTTAATTTGGTATTTATAACTTAAATGTGGGGATAAACACTATGCTCACTCCACCTACTTAGCCGTGTGGGAACATATCCTAGAACTCTCCAGAAGTTCATCTTCAAGCCCATATAACAAGGCTCTCTCAAGCATGTATTTTAAGCTTTTCATTCTAGTAATTCAAGGTTGCTTTCCTCTTGTCTAAGAGTTATTCTCTCTCATCCACACACACACACACACAAGTATGAATGCTTCACATGAGTATCCACCTTAAATATCCCAACAACTGGTATCAGAGCATTAAAGACCCTCATGGGACACTAGCTCACTTTTAGGTAGTGTGTGTGCACTCTTAGCTAAGTGTGGTAGGCACTCTTCTCTCTCTCTCTCTCTCTCTCTCTCTCTCTCTCTCTCTCTCATCCCCACTTGTCAAAAACGTTTTTGCAATAGGTGGCCAAAAGTCAACAAAGGGAGGCAAGTGGCCAAGTGGGTGGCTCACTTTCCCAAGAATAAGGGAAGGAGAGAAAGTTTTCTCTTCATTCTCTGTCACCTTCTTCCTCAGCTACCCCAAGCTTCCATGGAAAGCTTCTAAGCTCTCCTAAACAACCCCTAACCATTCCCACCATTTCTCATCATTTTTGGTGCAAACTAGCTCTAGAGTAGCTCATTTTCTCTCTCTAATAAGAGGCTTTTCATTTTCTATTCTAACAGCCCATTAAACCTCATTAGATCATCATTAATCCACTCTTACTCTCGTCATTAGTCTTCTACAAGCTCTACACGACAAAAAGGCAAGACTAGATAGCTTATGCAACCAAAACTAGTCTATTTATACATGTTTTTAATTTTCTGTTTCAAAACAGAGAATTAAATCCTCATTTTCAGCCCTCTACATCATTGTTCAAGGCTTCCTTAAGCTATTCCGAAGCTTGAGCTACAAGGGCATTCAATTTGGGCACCATCTACATCGATTTCGGGAGGAAAAGAGCTCATTTCGAAGGCCATTTTGCTTCAATGGGAGAGCTTCTACAAATCATCTCGACACATTGGTATACTTCAACGCACACTTCGGTAACATTTGAAGCTAATTTGTACATGTTTTAAGCCTTTATTCTTCATTACCGCATACATTGCTTTTGTAAAAGAGTAGACACCATTTCGTGAGTCTCGAAATAGGACCCCCTTGCTTACATTATCTAGCATACACTATGGGTAATAATGACATCTCTATCTTTAATGGCATTGGATTCCATACATGGCAAGTCAAGTTTAAAGGCTACCTAATGAAGAAGGGTTTATGGAGTATAATCACTAGCGAAGGGGGGGATAACCTAACAGCTGCACAACAAAAGAACGTCACCAAAAGGAAGAGAAAGCTTTAGGTATTCTACTCACTAGTGTTGCGGATGAGATTGTTCATCACTTAGATCAAGCCACTTCCGCTAAAGATGCATGGGATACTCTTGAAAGAACATTTGGGGCTAAGGGAAAACACTCTAAAATCTCTCTCAAGATGAAATTATATGCACTCACTATGCATGAGAATGAAACTCTTTCAAGTATGGTCAATAGGCTTAAGAGCATATGCACTCAATTATCCTATATAGAGTGTAACATTGATGAGGATGATAAAATATTCTAATTAAAGCCATGCCTATGCAATATGAGAATATTTTCACCATGCTCAAGGAAAAGGAACCTATTCCTTCACTTGAGAGCATTGTTCACTCTCTTCAAGAGTAAGAGAACAAGCATACTCATGCCACTCACACCAATGAAGCACCTACATCTCAAGCATTATTTGTTTCTAACTCTAAAAGCTTCAAGCCATGTATCCATTGTGGGAAAACAAATCATGCTTCTATCAATTGCTACAAGATCAAGAAGTGTGTGAAGTGCGGTAAGGTTGGGCATCCACCCCAATTTTTCCCTAAAGGTGGTAGCGGTGGAATTCCAAGTCATGGCGGCAACAACGGCAACACCTCCTCCAAGGGAAGACGTATTCTCTACACTCATAGTGATGATGAAGACGACAATGACGACAACGGCACTCTCACGAATGATGAGCTCCAATTTATTTCAGCTACTTCTTCTCCTCGTGCATCCACTTCTTCTAGCTCCTCTTTTTCTAATAAAATTCATGCTAAGGACAACCCCAAAAAGGGTAAGAAAACATACTTTTATGAAAGTGGTGATGACATACTTTGAAGAGGAATTGCTACCTTATTTACCCCTTTGTTGAATCCATGTGAAGGTTATAGTACTTTCTTTGTGTGAACCACTTGTGACATGTGATGAATCCAATTGAGAACCATCAATGATCATTAAGTGAGGAATCCCTTATGATTGTAATGAAGGACATAACGTTGTATCCATATGAGAACCGTTATGTACCTCATCCTCTTTCCATTGTGAACCTTAGGTGGTAGAATCACGTGTTTAAGGAGGGATTTGTGGGGATAAACACTATGCTCACTCCACCTACTTAGCCATGTGGGAACATATCCTAGAACTCTCTAGAAGTTCATCTTCAAGCCTATATAACAAGGCTCTATCAAGCATATATTTTAAGCTTTTCATTCTAGTAATTCAAGGTTGCTTTCCTCTTGTCTAAGAGTTATTCTCTCTCATCCACACACACACACAAGTATGAATGCTTCACATGAGTATCCACCCTAAATATCCCAACATTAAAGAGGTTGAAAATCTATGTTTTTTTGGAAACGATATCGAATATAGTAATGTAAATGGTATGGGAGTTCGATAAATAGTGTTGTTTGAGTTTGCAGATCTAAAGAAGATGGTGAAAGGATATGATTAGAGCTACGTAGATGAATTGGTAAGTGGAAAGACTACATCAAAGTTGAGGTGCAAGACCTGCGGCCATAATTTTAATGGAAATGCACACAGGATAAAAGAACATGTGTTCAAAATACTTGGAAACTTGGTAGCTTGCAAAAAGCTCCCTAGAGGTATTGAAGAAAAATTTCCTGAGTGGGCGCTCAGGGCAAAGAGAGTACATCTTGAGGGCAAAAAAAAGGAATGACCCCAAAAATTAGGAAGAGAATGGAGTCTAGGAGGGCCTCTTTATTGGAAGTTTAAGGGAGTCAAACCTTCAATATTAAGTAAGTAATCAAAGGAAAACTTTTGAATTCAAATAGACAAAATGGCTAGTTTATTTCAATTCAAAATTTCCCCCCAAAATGAAATTTAAAATCTAGCGGGAAAAAGTATATCATGTAACATATCTATGGAAAGAGCTCGGTGTGTAGATTTTAGATCTATAATATTCGCTCAAATTAGAGATCATATGTAGGAGTTATGGAAGGCAAAAAATCATAAAGTTGTCCACCCCCTTTCTAGGGGGAAAAGTTCATCTTTTGACCACTGTTACACCTCTCTTACACACCCACCATTCTTGCACACGTGGCATGCATCTATTTGTCAAAATTTTAATCACCTCCATAATCTCATGGCAAATAAAGAGGCCCTCCTAGACCCCATCCTCTTCCTAATGATGATGGCTCCATCTATGGCTAGGGACGTGGAGATGACACTCGAGAATGATCAAGACGCTCCTTCTACCCCTGCTTATAATCAAGGAGGGCGTCATTCATCCTTTGCTAGAGATTGAAGCTATAATCCCACCACAATCTCTGCTAATATAAGCCAAAGTGAAGCATGGATTGGAGGAGAACTTACACCAAGTGGTTCTACTTTGCATTAGGCATCTGATAAATAATGGCTGCTTGAAATCCAACTTAAGTGGATGCAAGCATTTGTTGCATATGGAATTCCTTTTAACTTCATTCAAAATCCTATCTTCAAAGATGCTTTAATGAGCACACGTAAGAAGGGTTCTATGGTACTTGATTATGATAAGATGTGCACTGAATATTTAGATAAAGTGAAAGATACATCAACAAATATTTTAAAGCGCACAACTCTTGATTATGTGCCACAGTATGGATGGACAATAACTCTAGATGGTTGGAAAAATTGTCAAAAGAAACCATTGATTAATGTGATGTTGATTTGTCCAAGAGGATCCATGTTTTTTGAAGCGGTTGACACATCTTTGTAAGAGAAAACTAGTGGATATCGTGCTCGTGTATATGAGCGTTTGATCAGAAGAGCAGCGGGGCCTAAAAATGTGACATCCATTGTCACAAATAATGTATCTAACTACAAAGCAGCTGAAAAAAGCAATTGAAGCAAAATATCCAGATTTGAATATGCTCTTAAAGGACTTTGGAAAATTTTCTTCTATTATGCAAACTCTTCTAGATGAAAACCATGTGGTGAAGTTTATAAGAGAGCATTAATTTTCTTACGCTCTGTTTAGAACAAATTCCCCAACCAAAAATTTACAATTTTTTTGTGTGACCCGTTTTGTGATAGCCTATTACGTTCTCTTTACACTACACTAGGCTAAAGCAGCCCTTGTTGAAACAGTGGTAGATAGAAGATGGGACATTTGGCTTGATAAATATCCCAAGTATGAACCTGCTTCTTCCAAATGAAACCAGCTTGTAAACTCTCCTTTTTTTTGGAGAAATATAGACAAAATTATTACTGTCACACAGAGCCCTTCACTCATATGATACAATTAGTAGACTAAGAAGCCTCTATATTTGGATGGGTGTATTGGTTCATGCATGAAGCCCCTCACAAGTTAAAAGAATGTACATATTATGCAAGAAAGAGAAATCCATGATGATGTCGTTTGTCAAATGATGATGGGTGCATCTAAATACTCCTTTACATGGAGCATGGTTCATCTTAGATCCCACGTTCTAGATGCACGATCAATCTTCAAACAATGAAGTGATCAGTGATTTCAAGAAAGTGTGTGTCCAACTATTAGGCAATGTGGATGGACAAGTCGCATACACACAAATGATGGCCTATACTAGCAGAGAATAAATATTTGGCGGATTCTTGGCATATAGATACTATCAAGACGATGAGCGCACCAGTTTGGTGGAGAAAAAGTGGAACTTCAACATGTGGATGTGAGAGTATTGTCTATTGGTAGTGATAGCCGTTTTTCGGCTTTCCATAATTTCCATAGTAAGCTACCTCACCCTATCAAATCACTCAAACATTTTGGTTATCCCTACCATTTCACTGTACATAGGCGTGTGTGAGTTAGGGGACTTTTCCCATATCTTCTTAAAAACCCTTAATTAGCTAGTCACTAGGCTAGTTGAGCCAAAAAAATAAAAAAAAATAAAAATAAAAGTATATTATGGCCCATTTGTGTGTAAATATTTCATTGTATATAGAGCCTAAATAAAATGATTTTTCATAACTATTTTGGTATTTATTTAAATATTTATACTTAGGTGTGTGTTATTTATGCTATGTACATTGACTCACCATTACCATATTTTTTATTACCATTTTGCATACTCTTTATTCCTTATAAAACATTTCATGCAAGCTTGTCTTATTTTTGGTGTAACTCCATCCTAACAAAAATCCAAAAAAACTAGTTCTATTTATGTGTATATTTTTTTACTATTGTGATTTTTTCCTTCCTACATCTATTCTCTATTACTCTCATAAATTAGACCACAAAAAATATTCATCTTTTTATGGTAGACTTATAATGAGAGAGATTTATTTTGACCCCTTTATATTTTTTCCACCTATATTATTTATATTTGACATGTACATATTTTTTTAGACCCCTCAATATTTGATTTTCTTAGTTGTACTATTTATTTATATCATGATCTCAATAATATCTTCAATTATAGACCTACCAAATAAGGTCAAGGGTATGTGGAATGCATGCATGCACCATGGGGAGCTCACTCTTGGAGGTATTCAAAAGAATCATCCAAAGAAGGACCTCACAAGGACCTTGTGGAGTGGAAAAAACAGTCGATTTTGCTGAATTTTTAAAGATCACATGCTCCCCGAATTTGAAAAGGTTATACAAACAAAAGTTGTAGCACATGAGATGAACTTTCACCTCAAATTTTTTCATATTTTTTTGAGCTACGAGCTGTGAGCTATGATTTTATTGGTGGACCCCAGTTTGCCCATGCTATGCAGCCACACTCTCTCTTCCACTTTATCATTTTCCTCTTTCACACACACTCCTCCCTCTCCTTCCCACTCCCAAACATGCGACTCCCATGTCCTAATTCACCCACTTCACCATTGCCACATCTCTCACACCTCCATAGCCTTCATCCTCCATTTCTACACCCTATGTGTCCCCCTTTCTCTCTACATATATGTCCATATTACCATACTCTCTTCAGCTTTGTAAAGAACTTCAAAAAATCAGTAAAAATCCAAGGATAACCTCTGCAAATGAAGTCTTTTATCATGAATTTTCCAAGGTTCGAAAGGAAGAGGACCACAGAGGAAAAGGAAGGAAGAAGTGCCCCAGGTCCTAGTAAGAAGAAAGGAAAGAGCCATGAAGGCGAGGATGTCAAGGCCAAGAGGAAAAGGAGAGCTCGTCGAAAGTTTCATGTTTCAGATTTTTCACTAGGGGATGGGCAATTAAGCTATGACTTGAAGGAGGATCTGATGAGCAGGAAGGCAGATGTTACTTTTGGCCAGCTTATAGAGATGGTGCCTAAGCTAAAGCGACACTGGAAGAGGATGGTTAACCCAATGGAGAAAGAGCCAGAGAGAGGTTCAATGAAGGTGTTGGCAATGGACGAGCTACCAGACATTTGTCCAATATTAGATGTGTGGCATAAAAGAAAAAATTTGGGACAAGGTTATGTGGATGGTGGAGCCCAAATATGCGTCATAACACACTCATGCGTTGAGAAGATGGGTCTCACAGTGGCTGGGGTGTCAGGTTTTCGGATCAGATTGGCAAACCATCAAAAAGTAAAATGCTTAGGTGTTGTAAAGAGCTTAGAAGTGGAGGCATATGATGCAAAGGCAGTGGTTGATTTTCATGTGATGCCAGCAGGGTTGGGAGCATATCCTATTATACTGGGCAAATCATGGCTACGTGCAGTGGGAGCTGTTCAAGATTGGCGACATGGTACGATTAGCCTCTATGGAAAGACAGGTACCAAGAAGCTTTATAATATGGACACAAGGAAATGATTAGAGGAGCTTTATGAAGATGAGGATGAGTCTAGTGATGAAGACTCTTCTACGGTGACAGATGAGGACAGTGATAGCACTACCAGCAGTGATGAGGATGCTGATGTTGCATTTCTTTTGATGGATAAAGAAATCCAAGAGTGTGGTTTAGTCGCATTTGCGAATGAAGTTGAAGATGAAAGTGAAGGGCCTTATGAAGTGATTGAAGGGCTGATGCAAACCAAGGTTGAGTTGTCAAAGAAGCAGGAATTAATGACGCAAATGATTAGTGGAGACCTCTCAGCTATGGAGAAGGATATATATTTGCATATGCTGGCTAGTTTTCGTGATCTGTTCATTACTTCATATGAAGAGATCAGAGGGTTCAAGGGTGAAGAGATGCATATAGAGCTTAAATAAGGTGCTAAGCCAGTGCGGCAAAGGCTAAGAAGGATGGGTCAAGAGAAAATGGAATCCTTGCGAGAAGAGGTGGACAAGTTGTTGAAGGCAAGGTTCATAGTCCCTGTGGAGACCACAGAATGGGTGAGTCCAGTAGTAGTCAGTCCAAAGAAGGATGGGAAGTGGAGAATTTGTGTAGATTTTAAACCCTTAAATGCAGCCACTAAGAAGAACCCATATCCTCTTCCATTCATCGATCAGATCTTGGATTCAGTGGCAGGTTATGAGAGGTACAATGTGTGTGATGGTTTTTCAGGCTATTTTCAATTGAAGATTGCTCTTAAAGACCGCACAAAGACAACTTTTATTACGCCATGGGGCTGCTATTGCTACACAGTATTGCCATTTGGGTTGTCAAATGGACCTTCCTTCTATCAAGAGAGAGCAAATTGGGTGTTGGAACCATTCATTGGTAGTTGTGTTAAAGCTTTTATGGATGACTTCTGTGTCTATAGCAGTAGGGCTGATCACCATGAGAAGCTGCAGATGGTATTGGCTCGATATGATGAATGTGGAGGACAACTAAATCCAAAGAAATGTCATCTAGCACAGCCAGGGTGAAGTTATTGGGCCACATGGTGTCAGAAAATGGCATTGAGGCTGATCCAGACAAGGTTAAGTCTATTATTCTTCTTCCATCACCTACGAGTACGAAGCAATTGGCAACCTTTATACACAAAGTGAAGTACATGGCACGGTTTATTCCATTGTCTTCGCAGCTTCTTTATCCATTACAGCAAGTGGCAAAGCATGATCCATTGCAATGGGATGACAAGTGTGAAGAAGTGTTTCAAGAGGTGAAAGAGGTGTTAGGGGGGTTGTCAGCCATGCAGGCTCTTGATTGGGAGAAATTTTTCTATATGTAAATCCATCAGTAGGGGATGATGCCATTGGAGCCATGCTACTGCAAAAGGGGAAGGGTAGCCATTATATGAGGCCAGTGTATTGTGCAAGCCGAGTGAAGTTGGTAGCGGAGAGAAAGTTATCGGAAGTAGAGCTAGTGATGGCCAGTGTAATATTTGCTTGTCGACAATTTTGTCATTACTTGCTACCACGTCCTTTTGTTTTCTTGACGAGTTATGCCTTTTTGCCATAGTTAATTAATGGTACTAACATGTCAAATGTGGTGAAGAAATGGGTAATTGAGCTGCAAGAGTTTGAGTTCTCTTTTCTAGTGGAAGATAGTACAAGGGCTACCCTAGCTGATTTGTTGACCTACAAGGAGAATCCCCTTATTGTTAAGGAAGATGTGGTGAGAAAGGTAGTTGAAGAAGTGCCACAGATCAGCAATGCACATGTGTTGTTCTTTGCTGGTTCATACAGAAAGAGCCACGATGCAGATTCAGGGGGTATAGCACTTTATGATCCAGAGGGGAAGCTAGTATGCAAGAGAGGGTTCAAATTGGATGCGCATAGTAACAATGAGGCTGAATATGCTACATTGGAAGCCGGATTACACATTTGTTTGAAGCATGGGGTTCGAAGGTTGAGCATAAAAGGTGATGCCTTGTTAGTGGTGAAGCAAGTGCTGGGTGTGTGGAAGAGCAAGAACACCTCATTGAAGGAAATGTGCTTTAGAATTAAAGGCCTGTTAAAAAAGTTTGAAGCATGGAGCATCAGACACATTGAACATGCTCTAAATGGAGAGGCACATGAAGCAGCTCAAGGCATGATTGGGGAGCTATTCGTGTTGAGGACCACTTTACCTCTTTATCATGGCCGAGAAAGTTTGGCTCAAGAAGAGGAGTTTTTGCTAACAGGAATCATTCCAAAGGAGATTCAGAAGTCTAAGAAGTATGGCTTTGTGCGTAGAGCATACAGGTACAAATTGATTGGTGATGTCTTATACATGAAAGGGGCTGATCTCGTGTTGAGACGTGTACCTTGGCGGGAGGAGCTTTACAGAGTGTTGGAAGAGAATCATGAAGGCGCATGTGGTGGCCATTTTTCTCTAAAGATCACCTTGCATAAGATTTTGCAAGAGGGGTATGTATGGCCTAGTTTGCACAAGGATGTTCACCATTGGTGTAGGTCTTGCAATAGGTGTCAAGCACTTGGGAAGAGAGTGTTGAAGCCAGAGCTACGAAAAACCATTATGGCATTTGATGTGTTTGAAAAGTGGGGGATTGATGCAATAGGCCCGTTACCTATCACAAGCAGGGGCAAAAGCTATATCTTGACGACAGTGGACTATCTCTCTAGATGGGCAGAGGCTATAGCAGTAAAACAGATCACTGCAAAGGATGTGGCAAAATTTGTGTATGATGAAATATGTTGCAAGTTTGGGGTGCCATTAGAGCTACTTTCAGATAAGGGGCCAGGATTTAGAGCTAAACTGCTAGACTTCTTATGCACAAAGATGAAGATTAGGCACCAGCATACCACTCCTTATTACCCACAGTGTAATGGCTTAAATGAAAGATTCAATGGTGAGTTGGTACAGATTCTTTCGAAAGTGACAGAGCACCAAGGAAAGAATTGGGATTTGGAATTGCCTAGTGCATTATGGGCTTACCGTACTTTAGTGAAGACAGGTACAGGGTTTACTCCATTTCATTTGGTGTATGGAAAAGAAGCACTATTGCCTGTGGAAGTAGGGTTGCCTGCGGTCAAGATGTTAGAGAAGTTGCTTGGGCCGCCTAGTGATGCATTCGAAGAGAGGCTCTTATAGCTACAAGAGGTTCAGTTGGATAGGATGAGTGCATTGGAACATTATGGGCAGATGCAAGATAGGGCTTTGGCAAAGATAAATGAAAAGGTCAAAAGTAAGGGTATGAAGAAGCATGACTTGGTTTTGCGCTACAACAGTAAGCTGGACAACACCTTCCAAAAGAAGTTTCAAATTAAGTGGGAAGGCCCTTTCAAGGTAGTGGAGTGTTTTCCAAATGGCACATATCAGCTGGCTAACCTGGATGGTGTTCTACATAAGTGAAGGGTAAATGGATTGCGTCTTAAATTGTATCATGCTAGATTGATGATGGTGGAGCAAGATGAGCTGTCTGTGGAGCAAGCAATGTTGGTGAAGGATGAAGAGACCTGTGATGCGGCGAGTCTCATATCTCTCTTTGCTGCTGCTGATCATGAATGATCTAGCAGGCTAGGGGATGGGCAAATTATGTCAGGAGTTTTTTTGAGAAAGGGATTGCGCATATGTACATACACATGCATGGTGCATCGAATAAAGGATTACCTAATTTCCATAGCCAGGTGGTTACGTGGGGCCCACATGTGTACAGGTATGACAGCATGTACATAGTGCAACGATTTTCACTATTATCAATACTAGTGTGTTTTTTCTACAATAAGGAGGAGTTGGTAGCGCGTAAAACTTCTCGAGGAAGCTATCCGCAGGCCGACGACGTGAGGTCAGTAGGTGCGTCAGATGGCATCTAGTGGCGTCAGGAGGGCGAACGAGGTCAATATTTGCACGCGGATGAGGACAGACACAACGTGGGTGTTTTCTGGTGAGAGTTATGCAGAAAGGTCATCATAAGGACCAATTTTTGGGGCCACTTCACGTGGTGGCGAGATGAATTATTGGAAAAAGCTGAGTGCCAGGTGTGCGAATGATGCAAAAAGGTGACAACTATGCACTGCGAGGTCAGTTTATGGCCTGTTCGGGGTCTGTTTGAGGTCATCTAAAAGGCCAAGGGTGCCCAAGTAATAAAGCTAAGTGTGGGAACTGAAAAAGAAGAGAGAAGACCAGAAAAAACATGGAGAAGAGAGGAGGAACAGCCGCAGGTGTGTTTTTGCTCATTTTGGAGCCTGTTTTGGCCGTAAACTGCTCATATGAGGTCGGATTTGAGCACTTTGACATTGTAGACTGGGGTTTTGGGCCATTCCAGACGTGATGGCGCTGTCCATTTTGCCAAATTCCTCACTCTTTCCTGCTGTTTTTCTGTGTAAGTTTCTCCTATGAGCGAAGTTTCTGCTCTAGTTTGTGATTGTATCTGGCTTATTTTACCCATATTGTGTGAGCTATTTGCCCCATTGGTGTTGGCCCAAGCTCAATTGTATCTAAAAATCAGAAATTCTCCTCTTTTGAGCTGAGTTTTTTGGGTGTGTGTGTGTGTGCGTGTGTCTGTGTGGAGTGGGCAAGTGGATAGTCTCTCTCCTCTCACTCCAGAGGTGTGTTCCCTGTCTCGGCCAGGTGTGTTGTCTAAGCCGAGTGGTGCCCCATAGTGTGTGTGTGTATCTTCCCAAGAGTGTGTGTCGGGTCGTTATAGAGGCGCTGTGTGTGTTTTCATTCCGCTCACAATGTGATCAGAATCCCGATAAGTGGAAGCAACAAAAGGAGGTAGCCAGAGCGCGAGTAGAAGCCGGGAGATCGCACAACTTGGGGAGTGGCAGATGGACATCATTTGAGGCCAACATTGTAAGTGTTATTGCATCGCTCTTTAGGTTTGGTAGTTATGGGTATATGTAATTTTAAATTCTAACATAACATTTTCTTTGTATTTTTTGAACAGTGGTTGATGATTGGACATGGACCCACACCATACGAGCGGGCGTATGTGGACAGAAAGGGCTTAAATGTCCTTATGGAAATTCAGAGTTATCACTCCGACTTGGTTACTATTTAACCTTATACTCTTACATTTTTTATATTTTAATAATAAGTTACAAATTATGTTGTTTTGTCATTATATATTTATACTTACATAAAGTCTCATTGTTTTGTTTTTTTTGCAGTATCCAACAGATATGCCACTCGGACGCGATGAGACGTTAGATTAGTCGACGTCAAAGTAGACGTAGCTAGATAACACTAGTTTTATTTTTTCACAGCATGTATTACGAGATGACGTGTGTACGTCAATTTTGTAACTATTGGCCAACAATGTATTTTTCCAATAATTAATGACAATTGCGTTGTAGCTAATACATTTTAATCAAAGCTTACAATCAATTAGTGATTTTCCCTATGATGTGTATAATTTTGTCAATTCACTTTTGTCGATATACTTTTGTTAGTTTTGCATCTTAGTTTTGAAAACTTATTTTCAAAATGGTTGATGGGGTGGCAGGGTAATGTATGCCCTGCCACCAAAAAATTTATTCTCGGGCGTCGCTATATACGTCGCTATTTTTGGACATGCAGTGTCTCTATATGCGTCTCTATTTGCGTTGCTATATGCGTCTCTATTTGTGTCGCTATATACGTCTCTATTTGCATCTCTATATGCATCTCTATTTGCGTCTCTATATTTGTCTCTATATAGCGACGCAAATAGAGATGCAAATAGCGACGTTGTCTTTTTGACGTGCATAGCGACGCTTATAGTGACGTCGGGGGTAAAAATATCCCCGTGTATTTCTGCCGCTAAGGCCATCACAAGTGTGAAGAACCTCTTGTAGTGAGAGATCCGAACCATCGGGTAATAATCTCGTCTTTATTGGTCAATGCCTATATATCAGGGTTTGACATACCTCTGTTTTTGAAATTTGTTTACATTTTTGAATTTTGTGTGAGCTATTGAAGTCCAGTTGTCTTATTTTACTTTGTTTAATTTGTTAAACTTCTTTTGCATTTTTTCAAGTACACAAGTCACTTCTGAAGATTGTTCCGTTTCTGAAGTCCGTTCAAATTTTTTCTACTATTTGCCACTAGCTCTAACAACCTCACATTCTCTAGCCATGCCCAATCCCCTCACACCTCGGTCTAGAGGTGCACAGAGATCAGGACCACCATGTAATAATCTCGTCTTTATTGGTCAATGCCTATATATTAGGGTTTGTGTGGGGGTTCTCCTAGTAGAGTGTGCATGTGAGGAATGCATGCAAGAGATTGAGAGGAGAAGAGAATTGGGGAAGGGGATGAAGCACACTCAGGGAGTTGGGTTAGTGGAGAGGAAAGTGAGAGAGAGTCAACTCTCTCACTTTATCTCCTTATATTGATTAGGGAAAAATAAGAGTAAGAGTGGTTTCCCACGACCACTTGGCCTACATCCCAAAAACATCCCACTTGAAGTTCATGGTGACCAATAGTGGAATTAGTATAGTTAGTCCATACAAAGTTGATAAAGAATCCGCTAGGATTCATTGTACACCCATAAGTTCTATGTAATATGTAAATCTATTCAAGGCTAGGATCATTGTGAGAGCATTTGCGGGGTTGTCATCAATGTGAACCTTGACAAGCTTGATGCGCTTGCCAGCCAATGCATCTCGTATGAAATAGTATCTAACCTCTATGTGTTTTGACTTTCAGTGACACACCCAATTCTTTGCCAAAGCAATGGCACTCTGACTATCACAATGCAGTGCTAGAACCTCGTGAATGCCCAAATCTCCCACTAGACAAGCTAACCATATAGCTTCCTTGCTTGTGCCAGACGCATCAATGTATTCCTCCTCAGTGGTAGATGAAGATGTGCAGTCTTGGAGACACAATCTCCAAGAGATAGATACTTCAACAACCATGAACACATAGCCAGAATAGGATCTTACTAACCACTCCCACTGCATGTGCAATGTCTGGTCTTGTGGCTACCATAGCGTACATCAAACTGTTAAAAACAATTTGTCCATTTCCTCTTTCTCAAAAACAGTCTTGGGAGAATCTTCCTCGCTAAGTTTGGAGAATGCTTGCATTGGGGTACTTAGTGACTACCCCCCCTTGGGCCTGTATACTAAAATGTTGCAAGACTTTGTGGATGTACTTTTCTTGAGATAATTCAAGAATTCCATGTTGCCTGTCTGTCTTGATGCGCATACCAAGAAAGTTATTGGCATTTCCCAAATATTTCATAGAAAATTGAGTTCTTAGCATCTTTTACAAATGACTTTGATCTTCATCAGTTGATTTGCCTGTGATGATAAGCATATTATCTATATACAAGATCAAAATGATTAAAGAACCATCATTTAATCTCTTTGTGTATAAGCAATGATCCTCTTGATTTCTTATGAACCCTAAGATTGCATGAATTTGTCAAATTTTTGATACCACTGCTTTGAATCTTGCTTGAGGCCATAGAGTGCCTTTTTAAGTCTACAAACCAATTCTACCCTAGTTGGATTTTGGTTTTCACAAACAACCCTCTGGTTGTTTCATGTAGACATCTTCATCTAGATCCCCGTGAAGAAACATTTTGTTCACGTGCATTTGGACAAGCTCCATGTCTCGCATAGCAGCCAGGCCAAGCACAATGCGAAGTATAGTCATCTTGACTACTGGAATCAAAATTCACACCTTTTTTCTGCTTGAAACCCTTGGCAAATAGACAAGCCTTATACCTACGCTCGCCATCTTTCGCTCTATACTTCTTCTTGTATATCCACTTGCAAGGTAAAGCATTTTTGCCTTTTGGCAATTCAACCACATCCCATGTCTCATTAGCCACAATCGAATTGTATTCTGCTTGCATAGCCTGCTCCCACTTAACGTTGTTGTCCATTTGTTTATAATTTTTGTAGCAGGTTAGCTCTGCATTGTCAATGACCAAAATGTGGTGTATACGCAGCTCAAACCGCTCGAGGGCACGTGATACTCTTGCAGAGCGTCTCACTGTTAGACTCTGTTGTCTCTAGAGAAATAGTAGTATCTTGCACTTGAGGATTAGGTGTAGCACTACTGAAATGAGGTGGTTCGGAGGCTACATCCTCAAAACAGACGCATCTATACTCAACTTCTTTAATGGGCTTCTTGTACATTTTTTATTCATTGAAAATCACGTGTGAGCTACAAATGGCTTTGCAGGATTTTGGGTGCCAAAGACGATAGCCCATCTCTCCATTTGCACCATCGCCGATAAAAATGCATTTGGGTGAACTGGGATCTAACTTGTGACAAAGTTCTTTGGGCACATGTGCATATGAATCACATCCAAATACACGTAAATGATCATAGCTTGGAGTTTACCCAGTCCAAAATTCCTCTCGAGTTTTGAAATTCAAAGGAGAACTAGGCGACTTGTTGATGATGTGCACTGCTATCAGAATAACTCCCCCCCAAAACTATGGAGTAAGCTTCACCATAGAAAACATAGAGATAAATAGCTCTTGAATTATGTGATTAATTCTTTCAGCTATCCTATTTTGTGCAGGTGTGTATGGGGCAGTAAACTAATGATGAAGACCTCTTCAATTTACAAAAAATCCTTGAACTCTGTGGAGAAGTATTCTCCAGCATTTCCCGTTTGAAAATCTTTGAGCTTTTTTCATGATTGGTTCTCAACCATGGTGAGGAATTTCTGGAATATAGAAAAGACCTCTTCCTTATGCTTAAGGAGATACACCCCCACCTTTCTGGTAGAATCATCTATTGAACGTGAGAAAGTAGTTTGCCCCCCTAGAGTTTTATGTGTGGCATTGGACCACACAAATCATTGTGCACTATGTCTAGGAGTTCACCTAGTTTCTTGTTCAATGGCGAAGATGTCAACCTAGTATGTTTTCCGTATAGGCAATTCTCAAACAATGGAAAGTCCGTGTAGTGTAACACAGGTAAGTAGCCAAAACGCTGAAGTGTTTTCATTTCCTTTTGGCTAATATGTCCTAGCCGGCTATGCCACAACTTAGTAGACGATAGCTTGGTAACATAGATAGAATGTTCGTTGACACTTGAAACAAACATAGAATACAAGGATCCATTTTTACGACCTTTCATCATGACACGATTTCTTGCGGATTAGCCAAGAACAATTACCAAAAATTGTAGTGTAGACAATATCATCCAATTACCCTATAGAAAGCAAGCTCTTTGTAAGTTTGGGCACATATCTAACATTCTGTAACACAAAGTAGTTCCATTATGCATCTTAAGTTTCACATCACCAATGCCAGTAATCTCAAGCTCATAGGAATCACAAGGCTTGACTATGCCATGCATGGATGCATAAGAGGATCAAAACATGAAACCAAGGCATCTAGAGTGAGACTTGAAGTGAAAATGAGAACATTTGAGGGATCTGCTGTCACCTCTGCATGAATCTTTGTTGGCATAATGTTCATCACTGGAGGAGGAGAAGCATTCTCTACAGCAGTGGTAGGTATGAGAGAATCAACCACATTGAGCTTCTCAATCTTTACCGTACTTTTGCCTTTGCCAAAATGATCTTTTGCATGTTTTTCTAATCTCTTAGGAAACTGCGACAATTTTTTTGTAATGGCCCTTCGTATGGCAATAGTAACACTCGACATTTTTGGCACTGTGGTCTCTACTTGAGTTCTTGTGTCTGCTAGGACTACGAAGATTTTGCTCTTTACCTTTTCTTTTGTATTTGTTCCTGTCACGACCTCTTCGTTGAACTACCAGCTATATATGCATCTCCATGACTAACACCGTCGAAAGATTTACGTGAAATTTCTTTAGTGAGTGCATTTGTGACATCATTGAACGCTAACTTGCAGCCATTTGGAACCAAATTGCTAATGGTTGTGCAAAAAATGTCCCATGAACTGGGTAGAGAGCATAACAAGAATATAGACTTGAGTTTGTCGTCAAACTCCTTAAACCCCTGAGATGTCAACTGACTAAACAAGGAGTTGAACTTATTTAAGTGACCAAAAAATGCGCTTCCTTCTTTCATGTTGAGCTTCATAAGATTTTTCATGAAAAAAAACTGGTTGGATGCACTTTTTCTCCCCCATGGTGAACATACGCTATCCCAAATTTCCTTGGTTCTTATCTTGTCTATGATAGTGAACAACACTGACTCGGCCAGATATAGACGTATCGTAGCCATGGCTCTGGCATTCAAAAGCTCCCAATGATCTTGTGTATAGTCATCATCCCTCTACACGCTCTTTCAATGGTTCTTATAGGCCTTTGTTTGTCAAAACATCTTTCATGCGCTCTTTCCACATGGTGAAGTTGTTACCATCAAACTTGCGAATGAAATACTCCTTTTTTGAAGAAGAAGCTGTCATTGACAAGAGCGTTTGAGAGGTGCCAAACTATGGCAAGAAGCTTCAAAATTTTGGGTAGATATCCTTTGTATCGGGAGTAAAATCTCAAACGAAATAGACTCAAAAGGTTCCAACAATGAAAGTCAGGACTCCCAAGAAGGAAATCCGACAGAGTCTCCTTTGTATGAGGAGTCAAAACTCACTCAAAATACGCATAAATGTGCCAATTGCACTAATTGGGTATCAAAAAACTAATACTTTCACTACCAATGTGATTGCCAACTTCTTGTCAAAAGCATATGAAACCATCCAGATACATTTTCTATGGTGACAGTACCAAGAGTGGGGAACTCCAGCTACCTGTATCGCGAAGGTGTCTCAACATTTGGGCACACCCCAGCTCAAAGAAAACCTCATGCTATCAACCCTCCAAAGGATAATGCAGACACACATGGACTAGCCACAGTCTCAGAAAGGGCTCTTCCAATTGAAGTCTCAGAAACGGCCGGGAAAAACTACCAAACTAGCCAAAATAAGGCTCCACAAGTAGTACAATGGGTAGTGTTTGCAACTCAATGTACATGAGTGAACCCGACTGAAACAAGCGCCAAGAACTGCTACATGAAATAAAAGTGTTCCCTACGGGGATATCTTCTCTCAGAAGAGCTCAGTAGCACTAGATGTGCTCACACAAAAATGCATCGGTTAATGTATCTGTCCGCCACAGAGAAAGTATTGTAAAAAAAATTGCTAAATTGCTTGCGGAAGCACTGTGTCTGGAAACTTGGAGAATCTGTGTGTAAACCGACTGAAAAGCCCCTTGTAACCTGTAACCTGTGTGTCAGTGTTGCTATGTGTCGATTTTTTCCACCGAGCAGAAATGCACTAGTCGAATAGACACCAAAGTTGTCTAGCCAAAAAACCGTGTCGTAGAGCGTGATTGGTGTGCTTGGTGACGATGTCGGGTGTCACTCCTCTATAATAGAGGTACCTCAAACGTGTGTGTGCCAAGCACAATCCTCGATCGCAGGATAAAGTCGTCCGCGTGAATCGGTGTTGGGTCGGATGTCAAAAATCCGCCTGTAATGGGAGTAATGTCGAGCTGATGCCGAAACGCAAGAATCGATGTGGAAATGGCTCTAATAGCCGATTTCAGTGTCGATGTCGATGCGCTCTATCTCTCACTTACTCGTTCACTTTGTTTCTCACTCTCTCTCTCTCTCTCTCTCTCTCTCTCTCTCTCTCTCTCTCTCTCTCTCTCTCTCGCTCTCTCAAGCTCGCTCTATGTCTCTGTCTCTCAAAGTCAGTCTCTCTACTCAAGGTGCCCGTTTGTGAGGAGTCAAGAGATCGGAGAGTTTGAGGATCGGAGGGTTGAGGGCTAGCTCTCTCTAGCTCTCTCTCTCTCTCTCTCTCTCTCTCTCTCTCTCTCTCTCTCTCTCTCTCTCAGTTGCTATCTCAAGTTGGGTCTCTCTTCTCAAACTGGGTCTTTCTCCTCAAGCTCTTTGCAACTCGGGGTGTCCGGATGAGGGTTAGTCAAAGCTGTTGCGGGAGCGACCTGTCCAAACTTGCTTGAGTTCTCTCGATTCCAATCCCTACACGCAATTGCTCCTCGATCTCGCTCGTGGTCTCTATTGCTGAGATGCTCTCATGCCCGAGCTTCCGTTCGATTTCCTTGCTTTGTTTGCTACCAATTTTTTGTTTCCAAAAGATCCGGTGCTTGCAATGTGCACAAGCACACGCCATCCTATTCTCCATAATTTATATACCAATGATGCAACAAATAAATAAATCGATCTTGTTATAGATACACACCACTAACTACATGAGAATACATGAAAAACTCACATTCTCTAGCCATACCTAATTCCCGCGCACCTCGGTCTAAAGGTGCATGGAGAGTAGGATCACAGAGTAATAATCTTGTCTTTATTGGCCAATGACTATATATTACATTTTTTGAAGTATGTGTGCGCTATTTAAGTTTGATTGCATTATTTTACTTCATTTGCAAAGTTTGTTTGCGTTTTACACAAGTCATTTCTGAAGACTGTTGCATTTTTGAAGTTCGTTTGCGGTTTTTCTACCATTTGCTGCTAGCTCTAATAACCTCACATTCTCTAGCCATGCCCGATCCCCCACACCTCGGTCTAGAGGTGCACAGAGATCCAGACCATCGGGTAATAATCTCGTCTTTATTGGTCAATGCCTATATATTAGGGTTTGACATACCTTTCTTTTGGAAATTTGTTTGCATTTTTGAAGTCTATGTGCGGTATTGAAGTCCAATTGCGTTATTTTACTTCATTTGTCAAAGTCCTTTTGCATTTTTGAAGTACACAAGTCACTTCTGAAGACTATTGTGTTTTTGAAGTTCGTTTGTAATTTTTCTACTATTTGCCGCTAACTCTAACAAGCTCACATTCTCTAGCCATGCCCGATCCCCCGCACACCTTTGGTCTAGAGGTGCACAGAGATCAAGACTAAAAGGTAATATTCTCGTTTTTATCGGTCAATGCCTATATATTAGGGTTTGTTAAGGGGTTGTCCTATCAAAGTGTGCTCATGAGGAATGCATGCAAGAGAGGTGAAAATATGTTTGCATTTTGGAAGTGTGTGTGCACTATTGAAGTATGATTACGTTATTTTACTTCGTTTGTTGAAGTCCTTTTGCGGCTAACACTGAGTGGCTCACACTAAGCGGCTAGCCCTAAGCATATAGCCTTCAACGGCCTAAATACAAAGTAGTCCGTCGTGAGCGGTAAGCAACTAAATGCCTAAGTGGTCACCTTTAAGAGGCAACCCTAATAAACCGTTTGAATATCAATTAAACCTACACGACTAGCCCTAAGTTGCTAAGTGACTAACTAACGAAACTAGCCAAGTCGCACGAAGGACTAAACGGGGTCCGCTAAATGATTCAATACGTGAGCAGCTAAGCACTCTAATTAAGCAACTAACCTTCATCGATCTAAATGCGGACTAGTCCTAAGCGATGAAACCACTTATTACTTAAACGATTAGTGTTAAAAGATTAATCCTAATTAAGCAAATAGCCTACGAAAATTCACAATCACAAAAATAACAATATAACTTTTTCATTTCTAAATTTATTCACACAAATAACAAAACTAATTATTAAAATAGCATAAATAAAAATAATTCTTTTTTTAATGATAAAATGTCGTTATGTTTTTTAGTTAATGATGGTTTTTAACTAATATTATTTATAAAATAATAAATTTTATATTTTTATTTTTTTCAATTGAATAATGTGTGTGCGTTGTATATAGTGTGTTTTATATTGTTTAGTGTGCATTTTTATTTACTTGCATGCATGTTTATGTGTGAGTGTGTGTGTGTGTGTGTGTACGCAACAAAAAAGAATGTTAGAGCACTCACATGCGGTCTATTTGAGCAAGAAACAATTGAAAACAATTCCTCAAAACTACAAAAACAAACACACACACACACACACACACACACACACACACACACACATACAAAAGTGCACAAATCTACAAGAAAACTTGAAAAGAAGCTTACCTTGTTGATGGGGAGCAGCCTACGAAAGAAAATCTCAACTCCGGCAAGTCATGAGGCAACAAACCTGTAGTAAGTGAGGAGTATGAGGGCAAGAGAGGAAGAGAGGAAGAGAAGAAAGGAGCGAAATGTACAGGAGAAACCTATAGTTCTGTTTTTGCAAAATCTGTCAATATAGGTGTCGGTATGTGCGCTGGTACATGCGTCGATATGCACACTAGTATACACATTGAAATATGCACCAAAAAGTGCACTGGCATACATGTTGGAAATTTGAAAATTAAATTTGTTTAAAGATTAATCTCCCTCTAAATTTACCTACACATACATCAAGGCCTGTCATTGACGTCGGGGATCTGGCGTTGGAATTTAAGCGATCTCTTGTAGTGAGATCTGCTCTCTCTCCCACTCTCTCTTCATTTATTCTCTTTGTCTCTATCTCCCTCTCTCTCTCTCTCTCTCTCTCTCTCTCTCTCTCTCTCTCTCAACCCCTCATGCTTCTCCCACTCCAGTTCCAGCTGAGAGCAATGAGAAACTCAATTACCTCTGTGTGCAACGACATTTTTGTCTCTACACTCATGCTAAACAATTGAATTCAAAGGAAATGGACCTGCACTCCCTCTCTTTCTTCCCTCCACAACATAATCATGTTCTCCTATCTCTGAGTACTCTCCTCCATAGCTAGCTTCACTTGCTTGTAGCAGTCATCATTACACATTCTCTCTCTAATTTGATTGATTAGCTAACAAAAATGTCAATTAATCTCCTACCACTGCAAGACATAACTAACAAGACGAAACGATATGGATTAAACATTGATTTAGAGCAGGAGTACGCTACTCTGAGACTTGGATCATCTAATCCCAATGCTACAGATTAGCTACGAAATCTTGGGTGCAAGGCAATAACTTATGGGTTGATGGCCATATTTACCCTAGCAGTCCAATGACCAATGCCTCACCACCCTTTCGCAAGGTCACTATGCTAATGCATTTTATTGAAGATGGGAGAGACAAATTGTGTGGCTACTGCTAGAGATTGTATTCATCTTTTGGCAATAAAAGGGAAGCAAGAAAACATCTCTATACTGCCTATTTGTCATTGAAGGAGAAGTACCTGAAATAAATACAAAGCAACTAAATGATGAGATGGCAAAGATTAATAAAAAAGTAGAGCAACAAAAAATGGAGCAAGAGCGTCGTCTAGACAATTACGTTCAGCTACAACACATTGCACGTAATATGCACCGACAAATCGATCATCTTGCACACATTCCATTGGGCTACCACATTTGCAAGGGCAAGAGACACGCGATGTCTATGATATCTTCAAGCGATGGATCTTAAAAGAAATATATTTGTCAAACTCGATAGGTATACAAATGCAAGCTTCTAATTTCTTACAGTTATGTAGGTTGTTGTATAATTATTTCAATATGCAAGAACTTGGCTTGCATGATGATGGGAATTTCGATGCTCAAACAACTAGACATACTCTGTTGTAGTATATCATCAAGCCAAAGGAGTTGGTGGAGCTACTAGATGATCCATCCAATGCTGACATTGCTAATGTTTTGTGCTAAAAGCATTTTAGTGAGATAAAGAGCATTGTGTTGCCTTGAGAGATGATGGAGGTGCGTGACAGCGCAGGAATAAGGTTCAAGTCCTGCAAAGATTTCCATAGAATTGTCCCACTAGGTCACAGATCAAAAGGCTTTTTTAGGTTGCTGCCAACCCTTTATAGTGTTAGTGTTGCAAAAAGGTGCACCAATAATGATGTTGCAAACTTGTTGGGTAGATTTCAATATGTGGAGGATGCCATGCCATTAGAAGAGAGAAAATCCTTCTGTTACAATGAGTTCAATAATGTCTATGTTGACATGTCGAAGCTCTAGCAGTCAATGATTAGATTTTATGGATTGACAGAGGACGAGTGTGATGGGAAAGTTATATTTGTGATGAAGCTTGATGAGTGCTAGATTGTCAAAGGTTAACGACTTAAAAGGGTAAGCGTTACACTTATGAATAGATCCTTGGTGGGAGTCTATGTTGAGCTAAATTCCAATGAGAAGGGAAAAACTAGTTTAAATGTTCAACCACAAAAGAATATTTGGTGGCTCACAGTTTTTCATCTTCCACACCAGACACATGAGTCCCTTAAATGGTATTTTAATTTGGAAACAACAAGAAGGAAAAAAATTGCAGGTCACAAGTCTGGGTACGTTGTAAGTGAAGTGGCATTGAGTAGGAGACTTGAAAACTCTCAAGTGCATGCTAGTGTGCAAGCAAGGTGCAATGACCCTCTTTCCATGCATTTATTGCTTCCATAGTAAAGTCTCGCTGGGAACTCAGGTCAAGGGTGCAAAGGTCAACAAGTCAAAGGGCGGTAAGGGTAAAGGTAAGCGTGGAAAAGCTGAGTCAACTCTACAAAAGGTGTTCCCATTACACAAACAATGGGTAAATCACTACAACAATGGTTTTAAGATATCCTCAATTGTTACTAGAGTGTACCCCCTAATCATGACATGTACGATCTAAATTGGGGTCCTATTCTACCAATTACTCAGATAAATGTGCATGTGTGTATTGTTCATGCCTGTCTACAAATTCTTCACGAGTTGCTTATGCTTCATATTAGTTATGCTTGGAATATGGAGTCTCCATAAAGAAGAGAAGAGTGTATAAGAGAACTTGAATCTATTCTATCAAGTGTTCGTCTACATGGGGGTGCAGTTGAGTTATCAAAGGATAATCATTAGGAAGAGTATGGGGTGTCATAAGAGGTGTTAATATTTTGACCAATAAGTATACGTCATGTGTGCAAGAGTGGTGGGTGTGTATGAGATGTGTAAGCGTGGTCAAAGGATGCACTTTTCCCACCAAAAAGGAGGCTGACAATTTTATTATTTTTGGCCTTCCATAACTCCCATATATGATCTCTGATTTGAGTGGAGATCATAGATCTGCAATCTACACCTTGAGCTCTTTCCATAGATACACAACTTGATATGGTTTTACCCGCTAGATTTTAAATTTCATTTTGGCAAGAAAATTTGAATTCAAATAAACTATTGTTCTGCATATTTGAATTCAAAAGATCACTTTTGATTACTTTCTTAATACTAAAGGTTTGACTTTCTTAAACTTCCAAATAAAGAGGCCCTCCTAGACCCCATTCTCTTCCTAATGAAGGCATCTGAAAGTACACAGGATCGTCCTAATGAAATATGTATGGATGGTAGCAAAGCTAGGCATTTGCTTTCAGACAATTTTGACTCCCAAAGTCCCAATGAGTTTCAATTGTGGAAAAAGGTGTGTGACATCACCACCTTCAGAGGTAACCCTAGGAATTAAGCATGCTCGTGTGTGGCAGTCTGTACATGATATTTTTTGTTTGCTTGATAAGGAAAAGCTAGCATGTGCTCAGATATCCACCTTAAAGTTTGTAATCAATAGTTTCACATCACGAACGGTGGATGCCTAGGGGAGACGCATATAAGAAATTACATGGTGGGTTGAACACTTTGTCTTTGCAGAAACAAAACATCACTGTTTGAACTAAACTTTAATTGTTTTTCTAGCACATTATTTTTGCACATAGCTTCTTTTTTCTTGATACATACGGTTCATTAGGTATCTGGAGTATCCAAGGAATGGGGGGCTCAAACTATCAAGCAAAAGCAGAGTACTAGGCGACCTAATTTCTCAAGCGGGAGAGGCCAAGAGGAAGAAAATAATGAAAGAGATGGAAAAGAAACATGCAGCTGAGAAGGAAGCACAAAGAATGCAAGAAGAACAAAGAAAATAGAGAGAGCAAGAGGAATGGCGGAGAGATGAGGCCGACAGAGCTCACTTGAAAAACTTACAAGCACAAGCAGAGGAAAAGAGTAGAAGGCGGCAGAGGATAGAGCTCAAGCCACCCAACAAGTAAAGGGTGAGATGTCAAGGCCTTCAAAAGTACCTCAAAGAGCCAAGCAATGTACAAAGAGGGGGAAGGACAAGGTGAAGCTTGAAGAACAATAGGCCCAAGAGGAGAGGAGTAAAAAGTAAAAAAATGATCCTCCTCAATGGGCTAGACAGGCGGCTCCTCCACCACCGCCAACAACACACAAAAAGCGGAGATGGAAGCCAGGAACAATTTCTTTGCGGGAGATTCAAAAGTATCAAAACAGCACTAGGCCCATCATACCCAAAGCGGCCTTCTCTTGGGTGGTGAGAGAGATAATGGATGAATAAAGTGATTTTGTTAGGGATAAATTGTGCAGCCTTACTAGCCTTACAGGATACCGTTGAAGACATTTTGGTGTAGCTATTTTAGGATGGCATTTCTTGTATGGTGCATGCTAAGAACGTAACATTGAAACATATGGATTTAGCTCTAGCAATCAATTTGCAAAATTAATAATATCTTCATAAGAAATAGTTTATCCTATGTACTCTCTCTTGATGAGATTTTTAATCTTCTCATATAATATCAAAGAGTCGAATTTCTAATATTTCTTGCAATTGTTTAACTTGATTTTGTACATTGTTTTTTTAAGTATTTGAATTGTTCAAGATGTTAAATTTAAACTTACCTTGACCATGCAAGCACCCATCACCCATGGGGCACCTCTCGGGGATGATTAAAAAAAACAATATCACGTGAGGCAAGCTCAGAGGATGGACAACTAGCATAGAGTAACTTGGCAAGGTTAGTGTGGATGGTCTCAAAAGTTCCTGTGAAGGACTCTATTGGATCCCACTCTACAAAATCGAATGGAAAAACATTTGCAAACATGAACAAGCAATGAAAACCTTATAGTTATCAAAAGCAACGTACAAGGAAAAAGTATGAATAAATAGACAACCTAAAAACTTGAAAGAAGATTAAAATTATAGTTTGCAGGAAACCTCGATGGAGCCAATGTTCTCTCTAGATTCAATTGTGATGCAACATACACATGATGCACTTTCATAAGCCTCTTGTTGTCTTGTGTTTGCTTGAACTCCATGATTCTGCCCTTCCAATGGTGTGCTCTTACCAAGTTTGGATCTCTCTTTCAAGTTCCATAACCTGCACCACCAACTTTCCTACTCTAGCTCCCTCTCCCTTTTGAGTTCTCTTTCCACAGTTGCTGCAATGTCTCCTTCCCATGTGTGCGTGTGTGTGTGTGAACTAGGCACCAAAGAGTGTACTTGCTCATAGCTACCAAAGCATTACAATGGAGTAGATATCTATTGTACATGGTGCTAGCAGTGAAAGGCAAGGAGTGTACGTAAGGTTTATCAAGGGTCACACACTTTCAATGTTGGCAAAGGATCCTGGATTAGGGAAAATTTGGACTCACAAAGGGGCCTTATAAGGAGTTTGACTTCCTCTCTCATGTCCAAAACGGGCGTGCGGTAAATTTTTTGCAAATCAACTCTAAACTTGGCAGAGGTTTGGTAGTTAGAATCTAAACTTCAAGCTCTTTCTATTGATATGTAGCACACCACGAGATTCCTCATATTTTGAAAGATTCTATTTTTTATTCTCTAGATTCTAGACAGAGTTGTCACATCACAAGAGAATAAAAAATAGAATCTTTTAAAATATGAGGAATCTCATGGCGTGCTATATATCAAAAGAAAGAGCTTAAAGAGTAGATTCTAACTGTCATATCTCCGCCAAGTTTAGAGTTGATTTGCAAAAATTCTACCACACGCCCGTTTTGGACATGAGAGAGGAAGTCAAACTCCTTATAAGTCCCCTTTGTGAGTCCAAATTTCCCTAATCTGAGTCATGTAATTGCTTGTTCCTGCAAATCATGCGTGGCTAGTGTATTTTTCCCATGAATGGCTTATTGAAGATTTATTTTTGAAATTAGAAGTATTCTCTATTAATCATCTCTTCTTTAGTAGATTTTCTATATTCAACAACATTGGAAACTAGTACTAGTACCTCCAAAACAGTCATTTGTAAGCTTCTAGTCAATGCTTTTGGAAGAGGTAAACTGTTGTGGATTTAAGACACTCACATTGTATTTAGTTTTTAATATTGTACAACTTTGTGTTCATGTTTGATTTGTAGAAGGCATCTTACAAAAGAAGATAATGTGCAGCTTACTGCATGGGGAGATATAACGAATCACTTAGTGGCCAGTTTTGCAGACCAAGAACCAACAAAGAAAAATTAACATTGAAGTGTGGAACCAAACCTCAGCAACCAAGAATCAACTGAAGGTTTTTGCTCAAGTTACAACAAAGAAAGATAGTGCAAATGAAAGGGAAGACAAAGGGGCCAAAAAGGTGGAGCAATAGAACAAAATGGTAGGACCCCTTCATCACGGTGTTGGGAGAGAGGCCTGAGAGTCTAACTCTATTTCAAATTTATTGAACACTTACTTAGGTAGACAACTCATATGCGAAGCCAGTGGGCTCACGTACTTGATTAATACAATGTATTCTTTTCCATACTACAACTTTATCTATTTGCTTACACTGTGTTTTGTCATTGTTTTGAAGTAATTTATGATGTCATTCAATTAATAGTTAATTTTGTGCCCTTGTCTTGAAATACTAAAGTTTTCCCCTTTTTCTAAGCCCCACAAAAATGTATGTCGAGATGCAGTTCAGCCGCTAGGAACTCTTGTAGTTGACATGTTCTAGTACATAGATGGATTTCAATAGTGACTAGTGAAAGGATGGTCACAAGGCACTATAAAACAAAGGAAATCTCATTATTTGTATGTATATATAAGGGACATCTAAATCTAAATTGTGGACATGAAATACATAGCTGTTACTAATAGTGCAATCAACCTTTATAGAAATTAGAAAGACTGCATTATAGGAGGACCAATTTAGTTAGTAGTTTAAGGAAGTGCCTAAAACTTAATCAATCTTTTGTAGCCAAAGGTTAGAATGGTGGGGTCTATTAACACTAGTCTTAAGATGTATGTATCAAAGTTCCTTGGACCAAGTTAGTGGTAGACCTTAGGAAATATGTACAAAAATTGCCTTGTATCAAGCTCGTGGCTTAGGCCACGTAGGTTATGATTGATTTTGATAATGTGTCCATAACTCTTGTACATTTTATATGAAATATAGATGACACTATAGTTTAAATATGTGGAAAAAAGATAAGACTCGTATTTGATTTCAAAGGACCCAAAAGAAGGACTTTTTTCAAAGGACTTAAATGAGTATTGAACTCCATCAATTGTTATTGGAACATTGTAGAAGATTTACAACTCCGCTACACACCTAAAATGAATTTAGAGCTAATTTGAAAAATATATGAACTACATTTATGATTTAGTTAAAATTCCTACGCTTTGACACTTTGTCCCCTTATGGATGGACATGGAAATAAGTTAAATATGGAGAGTGATTTACCCTTGTGGTGCTTATTTTACAAAAGCACAATTGTGAGACCATTGTTATGAGGAAGAACCATCGTGCAGGAGAATAATTACTTGCCAAAAAACCAAAATCACTAACCGGAAAACCAAAAATCAATACTCAGTCTGAAACTTTGATAGAATCTAAGAAAAATCCTAGGTCAACAGGCCTCTTTGGGATAGATGGGTGCAAAATTGAACATAGTGATTGGCTCAATACACCAAATTGAACCAAAATTGGAAAGAGCCATAGCATAGACATATAGATGTAATTCTAGAAACACACATTTTTAAGGCCCCCATCACGAGGAGAAACCATCATAAGTGAGAAAAATCACTGGCCGAAAAACAAAAAATTCATACCCAGTCTCAAGCAAAACTTGAGACCATGCTTGCCAAAATATTCCCTTTTATCGAAATATCTTGGCCGGATGGTGACTGAAAAATGATTGGAAAGGGGAATTTTCCAAGTGAGGCCATGTTTTCGGGGAAATTTTGGTAAAACTTGGGTGACAAATGCGTCCAAAACCACGTTGGGGGGCTGTGAGAGTCTCGAGGACCCCAAAGAGTAGCTTGTGTGCAAGGGCACAGAAATGGCCATCTGTGTGTCGTGGCACAGAAGCCACTCTTTGGGGTCCTCTAGACCTGCACATCCCCCAAGGTGGTTTTTGGATGCATTTGTCACCTGATTTTGCCAAATTTTCCCCGCAAACATGGCCTCACCTGGAAACTCCTCTTTTCGGTCCCAAAAACACATCCAATAGGCCAAACTTGTGCCATGGTGCACTAACTATCCTAGGTTCTCCCCAATACTCAACAAACCCGTCGCAACAAGGATTACAAAAGCTTCTTGATTTTGTTTTACTATTTTTTTAGCCCTCTTTGTGTCCTCGAGTACCAATGAAGCTAGAACCATGTCCTAATTAAGGAATTGGGTGCCTATACACCCCATGCCCAAGTCAATGAGGTCATCCTCATCTATCTTGTAGTCCCTCTTAGCAAGCCCTTTGAAAAAACTCAATAGAAAATATCAAAAATTCTTGTCAAATTTGTACATACTCAAAAAATTAATCAACAACTACATGGTGTGGGTCCCTTAAAACAATTTCATATTTAGACATGTGTGTCTCCATGTACAAACTCTTTGGATGCATCAATGTGAATGACTCATGTTGCTACTATGTCAATTGTGCCCTCAAACACAAGAACTAGTGTATCAATGTGATGAGTAAAGGCCCATCTTTGTCAGATACATGAGGAGTGCCTCATGGGGTGTTGCCATGGAGGTAGATGGGAGAAATTGGCATAGAAAGGAAGAGAGCTAGAGTTTTATGAGACAAGGAGAAATGAAACTTAAAACTTCATAGATGACTTTCAAAGTGGACACATTTACAACTCAAAAATTAATGAACTACAAAAAGCACCACCTAAATTGAATTGAAAACTAAAAGAACTTAACTTAAACTTTACAATACACGGTTATTTATGCACATAGATGGGATGTAAAAAAAGTTTTTCATTGAGATAGGGATCTGTGGTTGAGCTAGTACAATGATACATCATGGGAATGAGATGTCCCTTACAAGTTAAAACCTTCGCTTCTCTAGATGATACAACTGTACTATTTACATAAAAGGATTATAAAAAACCATGTGTAGAGAAATAGGGTAGCTTTGTGTGACCCATAGGTACACTTCATTGTAGCATGCACATCGACCTCCATCCTTCTTTTGGTTGCTGGTCCCAATGCATTGTTTGGTATGGGCCATTGCAAACTATCCAGCCTTATTAAGTTAATGGGAGACATATTACCACATCCATTTTCCCTTGATGTGACATAAGGATGGCTATAGGAGAACTTCTTCTATGAGAAAAGCTCTCAAGGTAGCACTTTGCAATAACAGCTTGCCAAGGTCCACATGCATAGCATAAAAGTTTCCTGTAAAAGATTTCATCGAGTCCCACTCAACAAAGCTAGATGGAAAAATATACAAAAGAGCAATACACCAAACCATGCACACATTTGAAACGACCTAAGAGGTACAAGCATAAATGGGACAATCCAAAACATGCAAGCAAAAGTAGGTCATTGTACAGTTTGCAAAAAACTTAGGTTGAGAGAAGGATATGTCAAGCTTCAATTGAGAAGCTATATACATAGGTTTTACCTTTTCTAGCAACTTGCCATCTTGAGTTTTCTTCTTGAAGATTCTTTCCTTCCAATGGTGCACTTGAGAAGCCATATGTCTCTTGACCCCTTCAATATACATCTCTTGAGTTTGGTTGAATTGTGAAGGACTTCATAAATCATTGCAATCAATAGAAATCCCCAATATCATCTTGCACATTGTTTCATCTTAATGAATCAATAATGCTCTTGGGTAAACAAGAACCTAAAGAAGACATGAAAGAAATGCAGCACACCCTGGAGAAAAAATCAAGATTCGTTCATATACAAGATTATTCTTAGTGAGCATAACCAACAAGGCTAAGATGTATAAAACGTCAGACAAGGAAACCACTACAAATCTATACTTGGAAGATGGAAACAAAAACCAATATAGTGCGCAAAGCTATGAGAACATTAGAAATAGGTATAAATCTCAATTTCCTTACCAATATATATGGTGAAAGGAGCCTAATGATCTTAGCAAACAATGCTCATATGTCTAATTTTCAAAACAATGTTGATATATGAGGGTAGAACCTTTTAGGTCTAGATGATGACAAAGGACCAACAAGGAAGGTGTTTAGGAAGATACTCTAGAAAGCATCCACTACTTCAGATCTAGAGGTTTACGCAGACGTGTGAAGCTGAGGCTGGGTCATCTGTGGGGAAGGGAGGTTGGTTCATCTATGGAGAAGGGAGGTTTCAACCTCTACTACAATAGGTATTTGGAGTGAAAAGTGGACTTGAAGAAGGAGATGAAGGTCTCATAGCTAGAGAGAAGAGAGAGGATAGAGGTTGCAACCTTGGAGAGAGTAAAGAGGAGAGAGAGGCTTGAAGAAGGAGATGCAGATCACACAATTGGAGGAGAGAGAGAGAAGAGAGATAGCAGCCTTTCAAAGAGTAAATAAGAGAGAGAGGCTTGAAGAGGGAGATGCAAATCTCATAGTTGGAGGGGAGAGAGGATAGAGATAGCATACTTGGAGAGAGTAAAGAGGAGAGAGAGAATGTGAGCACGTTTTTTGAAAGACCCCCTTTTTGGGAGGGAGGGGAAGGAGTCAACAGCCTCTAGAGAGAGAAAGAGTAGAGTTTGACCCCAACTTTTTGGAAAAAGGTTCATTTTTTCAACTTTATTCTTTTATTAATAAAGAAAAGACCCATCTACCTCTAGGCCTATAAGTTTGACCACTCACTTTTAGGACCTACCACACCCACCATTTCAGTCCACATGGCAATCCCCCATTTTCTCTTTCCTTAATCTCATTTTTAATCCCATGGAAAATAAAGAGGACCTCCTACACCCCAATCCCTTCCTAATGAAGCGCATAACCATATACGCAAGTAGAGAGAAAACTGGCTCAAAATGCATCATAAAAGAGAAACTGCTTTTTGCAAAAAATTGTAAAAAACCTGTGACTGCCAACGTTTGTAGCGACACAAGTTAACACTAACCTCACTCTTGTGAGAGTGGGTAGAAGAACACCAAATTGGGTCCAAGCTGACAAAACCTATCAAAGTGAGAGTGAACACTCGATCACTATCAAAATGAGAATATATCAACCACTGTACAAGATGGCATAAAACTGCAAACTTTTACAGAAAGAAGATGGGGAAAAATGGACAGAGTTTCCTTTCCAAAATGAGCCAAAAATCAACGCAAACGGCAAGCCAATAAGTTGCAAAGAACTGCTAGAGTGGGAGTCAACGCGACCACTAAACCATCAGAGATTAAACTATGAATAAGCATAAAGCATGGTGAGGATCTAGGAAAAATCTAGTAGAGTTTTCCCTGAAAACTGAGCAAAAACTCAAGTATAGTCTCTACCATAAACCATAACACCACTTAATGCCAATGAGTGGAAATGCCAAAATGGCTTTATATTTTCACATACAATGGAAATATGCACTCAATGTACATCAACGCATTGGCTACGCATAAGAAAGATCCAAAAGAGTTGCAATCTAGAAACTTGATCAATGCAAAAACAATCCTCTCAAGAGAGCTCACTGGCACTTGAAAGTGCTCGCCAAAATGCATGTACAATGGGCATCAACCATGTGCCATCACCATATGAAAACCATCTGCAAAGACCATGAATCCAAGCACAAAATCACTGCCAAAGTATCCTATGAAAATTTAAGAAAGAAGCTCCACTTGTGTACTCCAAAAACCGTGTCTCTCAAGAGACCGCTTCTTCGATGGTGTGTAAATGCCTCTGTGACTCCTCTTTGCCTAAATCTACCAAAAACCCTCAAACCACAAGCTCTGTACAAGATAAAATTTCATCTTCAGCTCAAAATTTATGCACCCACTTAGAGCATCTACCGTTCTTTCAAAAGTGCTTCAAACTCCCACCCTATGTAAAAACAAAAAACCTTCAATTTCTGTATACAGTCAGTCTGAGCTAAATATCAGCAAAACGGTCAAACTTTCTACTACAAAGTTGTAGACCATGTTGAAACAAATCCGCTAGGTGGGAAAAATTTTTAGATCTACATTCTAAAAGTAGAAAAACAAATCTAAAAATAGTGTTGTTGTACACAGTTTTTAGGGCAGCTCCTTCACTTATACACAATCTTCCACACTCCTTTCTGAGCTTCCACAAAGCATATATCACTCTCAACTAAGATCACAAGCTCCCATTGCATTCTCACAAAGCGTCCAAGATTTCTTGATCTCTCCACTGCCAAGAGCAAGTGAGCTATCACATCAAATATCTCAAAGACTTTGTGCTCTCCACGATCACTATGAGTTGTGATACCACTTGTGAGTGCACATGTGGCCTCGGAAAAGGCGTAGCGCCTTTACCACAACAAAACAATGATAACTCCTTTTCCCAAAATGGACCCTTATGAGCGTGTATGCCTTCTCTCTATTTTTGGCAAGTCTATCCGTCTCGATTTTCATGTGAGGCTTCTTCTATTTCCGCTGCCTTCGGGTCCAAGTCTTGTGTGAGTGTCCCCTAGAGGATTGTTTTAGCACTGTGACAACCTTTCGTGGGATAGTACCCTTCAACAAAAGAAGTCAACCATTTTGATTCTGTGGGATCCACCCCAAGTCACCCTCTCCCATGTCATCATTGGCTTTTCCATGCCATTGATGGTCGACATTACCATTGTTTGTTATCGGAAAGAGGTCGCATGGCCCGCCGCCCAAGGGTGCTTCACACACAAAATGGGAGGAGGGGAGAGCTCCATCTCTCCCTCTCTCTCCTATATGTAGTACTTCCCTTATGCTCTATGCTCCAATATGTATAATCTTGGGTTTTTGTCCATGCCACCATATGTGGATTCATTTTGGTGCCACATGGATGCGCCCGCTTGATCTAGCCCTTCAAGCACCAGGAATCCCCATCAAAAGTTATGAAAAAAAACACTTTTTCTCTCCTAGCTCAAGCCCCTGCTATGTTTTGTCTAGAATTCCAATCTTTGAGCCACACCATTCACTTGAAAGTGACATTGGCCAACTTTGACTCATACAAACCTCACTGCTTTTCAAGATTCCCGAGGCCACAAACCATGGCTACCAAAATTAGCCAAACTCACATGATACCACACGATTGGCAACTCTTGACACCTTTGACTTTCAATACTCAGCTAACTGTAACTCCAATTTAAATTTCATATATTCCCATGGACCTTATACACCACATAGATTCTATTAAAACCCTAGAAATGCTGTGAAACTCCAGATGGCACACCGACCAAGGCAACCAACCTGGCAAAAACTTCAATTGACCATGAAACTTCAATTGACCATATTTGAGCCATTTGAACTTTGATTTTTGATCTAAAAGACCGACCTGTACCATATGATGATCACTTGCACCCATGCATTTACTTCATCTTTGATCCTTCATGTGCAGCCATCCAACCCGGTACGGGTCTGCAAACCACCCCAAACTTCAAACTATCATAATTTTCACAAGTTTGAACCTTTTCTCTTAGTTGTTTATGTTATTTTATTCTTTCTCTCTTTCAACCTTCACTTTTGTAATGTCTATTGCCCACAATGAACCAATAAGCATTACGGGTATGAATACCCTCACAATGCACTTGACACTCTATTGCGACGCTCATTTTAGCCATTTTTGAGTGCCGAGTGTCACTCATGACCTCCAGTCACACCACATTGTCGTGATGTGACATGTACATAGTGGGAACACATGCTACAAGAGTTATCTTGTAACTTTTTCGATACATAATTATATTTCCTATAATGTACATATGCATATTTAAGTATAACGATATGCTTTTTATCTCATCCTATTATTTATCTCAAGGGTAACCTATTCTTAGTTTATCATCAAAAAATACTATGGGAAAAGTGTCAATAGCTCCGCCTCTTTAACTTGGGGAAAAAAAAAGCATCGATTCTTTATTTCTACTATCTCATTATCATCTCACACCCTAGCTACATCCTATATTTAGGGTAAACTCCAATATATATATATTCTATGTGTTTTTTATATTTTTCTTATATTTCCTTTTAAATAGCTACTAGGAGGGAATCAAATCCTAGTGGGACACTAGGTGGCATGATTTCAAAGATACACTTATTTTAATGCATTATTGCAAGCATGATTATTAAACTTTGTCAAGGAGCAATGCCATGCTTTCATATGGCATGAGGTGTCCTTTGGAATCAAATGAAAGTTTAGGCTAAGGGGACCACAGGAAGACTTTTGCTGCCTGAATTGGATCCTATTTTGATGATTTTTTTACACAAGGTTCCAATCTGAATTGGAAAATTATTTTAAAATGAAAGTCGTAGCTAATGAGCTGAATTTTATGCCCATATTTTTTCTTTTTTATTTTTAGCCATGGCTGAGGAGATATGATGAAAATATTGGACCCTAATCTGCCCACATCATGCAGGGACAGCTCATTTCAAGCTTTTCCAGTTTTTGTTCACACTCGCTCTTCTCTTTGTGTAAACCCTTGGGGGTTCCCTTCACCTATAAAAGGGGACCTCTTCTTCCTTGAAAAGCAATCAACCATTCAAGCCATTGATGAGAGGAATTCATGAGGGAGTGAGTAGTAATGCCAAATTGTACTTAGCCATTAACATAAGCCCAAGCCTACACTTTCTCCTAGAGGAAGACTAGCCATTCTTGAAAGCTAACTTTGGAAGATCAACTCTAATCAAAGAAGGTCTTGCACTTGGTGTATCAATCAAAGTTGAATGCTCAACTCTTCTTCTCTCTCCATCAATAATGGCGCGGAAGGGGTTGTCAAGTAAGATGTGTTCTACATTGATGTTTTCTTGATTTCTTGTTGTTTTCTTTTTCATCTCTAATCCAACATATATATATATATATTTATATATCTAATCTCATCTCCTTAACCAAACCTATCTCTCTCACTCTTAGTAATTCATTCTCTCTACAAATTCTAGGTTCTCCTTGTTACAGGCACATCTCTCCCCGCAGTATCCTTATTGCCTACGGGCAAGAATAGGGCTTGGGAGGGAAACTCTCTTCTCTTATCTCCCCTTCTCTTCTCTCATATCTACATTTTTCACATACTAGAGTTATCATAGATGAATAATCCACATGATGATAATTTCTATCGCTTTCACTTTGTACGATCTATTAGAATTAATGTATGGATTAGCTGTAAAATACGCTTTCAACAACGTATAGTGTTTCTCTTTGGCCAAGAAAGGCTCAATGAAATACTTCTATCACCGTATCCCATCATACTACCTCTTATAGACTATGACTTTTCTTTTGAAATAAGCATAGTTATCTTGCTATGAACCAAGAGGATTTGTACACACAATTAATCCCAATCACTAGACAAAATATATATATTATGGAGCACAAAACTACAATTCCAAAGAACAATTCATAGCCTATTTGGTCAGCCAAGATTGAATGCCATTAACTCATCTATTAACCCTTTCATATTACCCATGATATGATATGACCATAGCCTTGATGTTTTCATCTTTGTGTTGTTTTGAAATTCTCTTTTGTGTTCTTTCTTTGTGTGTGAGTGCAAGAGAGAAAGAGTGGGGCTTCTTTGATTGCACTTCGTTCCAAACCCTAGTCTTCATGGCATCTATGGTTTAACTCTTTCATATAGTTTTTTTTTATTTTTGTCACAAACTCTCACAGCCATAAGCCCGGTGCTTTCTTGGCAAGACCGCAAAATTCTTGATATTTTTTTGGTGAACTCAACGCGAAACTGCCAGGGTGAGAGTTTTTTGGTAAACATGGGTGACCATGGTGAGCAATAGGGTATGCATTTTTACCCAGCAACAATGCAAATGTTTCAAGCATTTTCAATGTTCATGCAACAACAACATGCCAGTGAAAGAAGGGAGATTTCAGCAACGAAGGCCATGCAAGCGGTTGTCAACAGGATGGATCAGCTCAATGGTAAAGATGTAACCAAGTACTTACGCGAGTATGTGAAGGAGATGGAGCTGCATCACATGTTAGAAGGTGAGATGATTCAAAGCTTTGAGCTAGTTGTTGCTCCATAAATTAGAGCCAACATGTTAGGGGAATTAAAGATGGGCATGGGAGAAATTGGGAAGAACTCAAAGTAGCTTTAAAGGAGGAATATTTCATGGAGGACTCTAAGAGAGTGACCAAAAGGACATTCTTAGAATGGGTAGTCAAGCCAGAGCAAGGACTATCAATAATAGAGCTACTTAGGGAATTTGAGCAGCGCTATGCACAACTCACCAGGACGGAAAGGGCCACACTAGATGCAGAGAAGACAGATCTTTTCTTACAAGCTGCAGGTAAAGAGTTTCAAGAAAGTTTGAAGCTTTTTCTTGAAGATAAAGATGATGAGCAAGTACTAAGGACCGACAAGAATGAGGTTGAAGGTGCTGTCTCACTGCTTGCCAAATGACAAAGAAGAAGGGACAAGATGGTAGTAAGCACTACAAGTCCTCCACCTCAACTTCTGATAAAATGGTAAAGCCTACTTTTATCGCTCCTAAGTTTGATGAGTCCATGCTAGTTGAGCTTGTGAAGAGAATGCGTGACTTGAAGGTGAAGCTTGCAAAGCTTGAAGAAAAAGGCCAACCATCACCGCCACTTCCTAGGCAAAGACAATAGCCCAAAGAAGGGTTTGTTAATAGATGTATTTGGTGTGATAGTACAGACCATGTAAGAAGGGATTGTGATGATTTTAGTGATGCTTTGTCAAAAGATTTTGTCTTTTTTAAGGATGGAAAAATCTACTTAAGAGAGATAGGTCTACCCTTGAGAACTAACTTTGGGAAGGGGGGAATGCAAACCTTAGTTGAAGATATGGCAACTAACCGTGCCAGCTCTTCAGTTGAGGCAGCTACTTATGGGGTAAAATTTGAGCATCTTATTGATGAAGAGGTGAATGACCATCATGGTTAAATTTGGCCAAATGTCATGCAATTAGCTAAAAAGGGCAAGCTTACAAAAGAGATTCTACATGAAGCGGGTGATTGCATACGTCTAGAAACATGATGGAATGATCCAGTGGACTCATTGTCAGTGCATGCCTACATTACAAAATGCCAACAAAATGAGGCTATTGTAGAAGAAAAGCGCTGGCGTGAGAATGCTGATGAAGGACCATCAAAAAGATCTTCTAGAAGTGGGGGAATAAGTGACTCAATGCATTTCCAAACAACCTCGACACAAGGAGCATCTCCACCTGAAGTACTTATGGAGGAGTCTACAACAGGAAAGAAGAAAGAGCCAACAAAAGGTAAGACAAAAGGCCCAACTTATAAACTACAATCTAATATTGAGGTTGCTACAGATTTAAATAAATTCTTGGAGGGAAGGATTTTGAATAGCAAGATTGAGTTCACTCTAGGAGAAGTCCTTGGCATTGCAAAGCGTGAAATCCACGAGGAGATCATTGACATCATCAAGAGAAAGAGGCAAACTCTTGCTGAGGTTGCTCGTCCACAGGTTGACGGAGAAACCTTGAAGACATAAGGGATGCAATTGCAAAATAAGGAGGATGATGGAGTTTTGGTAGGATGCTACCAATCTAGTGGGAGAGTGAAGCAAGTGCATTTCTCAAATGATGATGAAGAAGTTGAAGCTATTCCTAGAAGCTACTATTCACAAAGTCACTGGGCAAGGGCTACTACAGAAACTTTGGTCAAGGTATGTGATCTTGAAGAGCCATTTGTTGCCTTGATTGACCATGGTTCAGAAATAAACATAACATCAAAGAGACTCTACAAAAACTGCAAATGGCCGATGGACACAAATCATGGTTGGATGGTAAAAGTGGCAAACAACTCATCCGGTGAATTATGCAGCATGTCCAGGTGTGAATGTGACGATAGGTGATGTAAATATTGACCAAAACTTCTTTGTACAGGATACATATTCATATCATCTCATCCTTGGACAACCCTACATTGTGGGAGTTCGAATGGAAACAAAGGTAATGGATGATGGTTCAGCATATGCTAGGATACACAGCAAAGATGGTAAACGTGTTGTCCAATTTCTCAAAGTTTGTGTGAACCATAAAAGAAATCGTGACAACCTCAAAGAGCATCCTCTACCAAAGGTGAGCAAAGAGTTTCACGACCATAGGGAAATGGTGGGTTTTGGCCAAGTACCATTGTAAAGCGGGATTGCAGTGGTATAGAAAGAGAAAGGCTCTTGCCTGATCCACAAATAGGTGAAACTTTCTCAATGGGCTCCTTGGTCACAAGGAATGGATCAGTATGTTTTATAAAATTTGAAGATTTGAAGAGGTGTGAGAGGCAATATGTACAAAATGTACAAATGGGCATGAAAGAGAGTGGGTTGCTAGAGCCTACTGAAAATGTTTTGGGTTTGTGTGAGCAAGTTTCTTTTGTAGATACTATGGGTGAGCTTGATGATATAATGGAGTCTAGTTTGCATCTTAAAAATGAAGTTGTGGAAGTTTGCTCTATGGAAATGTATCAAGTAATAGAAGCCTTTAAAGAAAGCCAAACAGTTGGCCCAAAAGTCCATGCTGAAACTAAATAGAAGAGTGTAGCAAAGAAGGTGAAACCAATAGCTTCACCCTTGCCACTCAACAACAGGGAAAAGATCGAGCAAGCTTCTTTACAACCAAGTTTGAGGAATCCTAAAAAGGTTGGGCATACCTTCACAAAGGAGTCTTTCCAAGAGTTGCAGATTGGTTGCGAGGAGTTTCTAACACAGAAGGAAACAAAGTGCTTCAAAGAAATGCTTTCAAATCATGGTAAGGCTTTTTCATTTGAGCCACATGAGATAGGATGTGTTGATCCTTCTATTGTATCTCCTATGGTATTTTCACAATACCTCATGTGCCTTGGAATTTGCGGCCTATTCCGGTTCCAAAGGCTCATTTGCCAAAGTTAGTAGACATTAGGAGATTTCGGAGGTCTTTTGGAGGGCCTTTTGGAAGAGAGAGGAAAATAAGCTCCTCCAATGAGAGAAGAGCCTACGTTACGTAGAAAAATAGATTGATATTAACAAAAATATAAAAGGTGTCCCTCTCCTCATTTAATAATCTAGTGGTCCTTGAAGACGAGCACTCTCTTTCATTTAATGCGAGCACCTTTTTCAGAAGGTAGATACGGTGCATTTGATATGGGCTACATCATCACTAGAACTCAAAAAGTCACAAAACTATCAAGTGGTGGAAGATTTTGAAACTTTTGATATTGTCAATGCGTCCGGAACGCACATATCTCCTAGAAATGAATATCCAATTGCCTCGCTCAGACATCCAAAGAGGCAAAAAAATGTCAAAAAGCCCTAAAGGAACATTTTACTAACGGCGCGCGAGGGGCCATTCCAAAATTTTGTAATGCCTCCTCGCGCGCCGTTAGTAAAAAGCCCCCTTTTCCTCTTTTTAGGGAGTTTTTTGAGAGGAAAATGTCCAAAAACCTCTAAAAAGGGGCTTTCTGGAAAGATAAGTGTCCAAAAATCACTAAAAGAAGCTTTGTACTAACGACGCGCAGAGGGGCATTTTGAGAATTTTGGAATGCCTCCTCGCGCGCCGTTAGTAAAAGGCCCCTTTTTCCTTTTTTTAGGGAGCTTTTTGATAGGAAAATGTCCAAAAACCTCTAAAAAGGGGCTTTCTGGAAAGATAAGTGTCCAAAAATCACTAAAAAGAGCTTCGTACTAACGGCGCGCAGAGGGGCATTCTAGAATTTAGAAATGCTTCCTCGCGCGCCTTAAGTAAAAAGCCCATTTTTTGGGGTTTTTTGACATTTTTTGCCTCTCCGGTTGTCTGAATGAGGCAAGTAGACATTTGTTTTTAGGGTATTTTGGCGTTCCGGACGCATTGGTGGTGTCAAAAGCCTCAAAATCTATCACTATTTGACAGTTTGTGACTTTTCAACTTTTAGTGATGACGTAAGCTGCATTGAATGCGCCACACCTGCCTCCTGAAAAAGACGCTCGCATTAAATAAAAAAGTGACCGTTTTCAAGGACGATTGGGAATATAAATCTACTTTTTAGAGTGTCTGGTTGTCGTTTTGGATGTACTCACAAGGTGCAAGTGCATTTTATAAAACGTTTCTAGAGAGAGAAATACAATTTCTTACAAGGCCCTCTAAATGACCTACGAAATTTTCTAATGGCTATTGAATGAGAAAATAAAAATGGGAATCTTGGAGCCCTCTTGTGTTCCATACTCAAACAGGTGGTTCACAGTTCCAAAGAAGAATGGTTCTCTACGCTTCATCCAAGATATGCAACCGGTGAACAAGGTGACAATTAGAAATGTAGGTATAGTGCCGCTTGTGGATGAGTTTGCAGAGGCGTTTACAGGGAGGGCAATCTACTCAATGGGGGATCTCTACTTAGGGTATGATCAATTTTCAGCTTGCAAAAGAAAGCAGAGACTTGACAACCATGAGGAAACCTTTGGGTTTGGTAAGGATGTGTACCTTGCCACAGGGAGCAACCAACTCGGTTGCACATATGATGAATGGGATGAATAAGGTCTTATGTGACTTTATTCCTCAAATTACAATGCCTTTCATTGATGATTTGCCTATCAAAGGATGTGAAGAAAGTGACAAAGATGAAGTTTTTGATCTCAAGGGATGTCACAGGTTTGTGGTAAATCACATAAATGATTGTGATAAAATTTTATCTAGGTTGGAGGAAGTGAATCTTACTTTGTCAGGGAAAAAGTCTATGTTTGGTGTCAATGCAGTACTCATTATAGGGCACATGTGCGGGCCATATGGTAGAAAACCTTGTCCAATAAAGGTAGATGCCATCCAAAGAATGAAAGAAATGTGCACTAGAATCACTAAGGTTAGAAGGTTCCTGGGAGCATGTGTCTTTTATGTTATTTGGATTCCACATTATGCACATGTGGCTGATCCTCTCTATCAACTTCTTAGAAAGAATCAAAAGTTTATATGGAGATAAGCACATGTAAAAGCCATGAGAAAGCTAAACGAGTTGCTCCAGTCAGTACCAACTTTGAGAAAGGTAGACTATGATTGTCAAAGGCCAGTAATTGTGACAGTAGACACCAGTCCTACAGGGACTGGATGGGCAATAGGGCAAAATGACAAAGAAGGACACATGTATGTAGTGAGATTTGGAGAAAAGGTACTAAGTGCTTGCCAAAGAAACTATCCGTAGATAAAGAGAGAGTTATGGGGTATGGTTACAGCCTTGAAAAATGGAGAAAGGTATCTACTTGGTGCATGTGTGGTTGTAGAAACAGATTGTCTACCACTTCTTGGAATGATTATAAGCTGCTCAACTCTAGACATTGCTATGTTGCGGTGGATTTCCTTAATAAGTACTTAAATCCCGAGTTTAAGCACATTTTAGGTACAGACAACACAGTGGCAGATATGCTAGCAAGGGCAAGGTATGAAGATGAGTCACAGATGATTGACGAGGGAGATGATGTATGCACAAAGTTCTATTATATCTCTGATGTCAAAGGTAACAATTTTTGCATGACTAATCTACTTGAATCATTCTTGAAAGAGCTTTATGAAGGTGATTGGCTTCCTATTGGAAGCTATTTGAGTACTCTAGCAAAACAGGATGATGGTCTGAACAAGAATTCAAGAGGCTACGTAGGAAAGCATATGGTTACTTTTTGAGGGATGGTTACTTCTGGAAGCATCCTAAACAAAAGGGTGCTACACCACAATGGGTTATATGTAAAAAAGAGACTCAAGTAAAGCTCATGCAAGAGTTTCATGAGAGTCTATGGGCTGGACACAGGGGTGTGTGGGCAACCTTCTCCAAGTTGAAAGAAAAATACTCGTGGAAGGGTATGTATAAAGATGTATCTTAGTTTGTAGATTCATGTGTAACATTTCAAACGTATTCAAATGTGCAACATCGTGATGAATTGCACTATAGATGGGTTGTGGATCTAGTCACAATGCCTTTAGGAGTCTGGTAGATGAGGTATTTGGTTCTTGCACGAGAGGACCTAACTAATTAGGTTGAAGGAAGAGCTTTAAGAGCGAAAACCATGGAAGCTGTGTGCAAATTCCTTCTTGATGAGGTGATTTGCCATTATGGTTGTGTGGGAAAGATCACTGCAGACAGAGGTGAACTGGATGCTGAAGAAGCAAGGGAGTTCTTTTCCAGATTAGGAATCAAGATTTCTCTTACTACAGCTTACAACCCTGAAGGCAATGGAAAGAGTGAAAGAGGGTATCCTCCTATCATCAAATCTTTGGCGAAGGCTTGCGAAGGAAGAGTTGGTGAATGGCCAAAATTGTTACCATATGATTTTTGGGCTGATTGTACAACACATAGCTCAGTATCTGGCTACATGTCTGCGGAGCTAATGTATGGTTAAAAGCCAGTGATGCCGATTGAAGATACAATTCCCACATGGAATGTACTACCTTGGCAAGAGAGGCTTAGCAGGGAAGGTCTCCCTGCATTGCGCATAAGGCAACTAGAGAGAAGACGTGGAGACATTGAGGCTACAAAAGAATGACTCAAAAATGCAAGGCTGAAAAACAAGGACTACTTTGATAAGTGACATCGGATCAGGAGCAAAGCAATTGACAAAGGTGACTGGTTTTAGTCTATGATAGTAGCGTTGATAACCAGCACACAATCATGCATAAGTTTTCAAGAAGATGGTTTGGACCGTATGTTGTAAAGCATGTGAATGAAAGTGCTACTTACAGCTTGTCTAAACTAGATGGCACAAAAGTCAAGATTCCCATTGCAGGAAAAAGGATCAAAATGTTTAAGAGAAGAGGAGACAATATATGATCTAGCTAGAAGATGTTGATGAGGAATTGAAGTGCAAAACACATGTGAAGATCAAAGTGAAGATGAAGATTTGGAATTATCCAGTGAAGAAGAAATCAAGGAAGATGTACAAGAGGGCTAATCTCACAAAGAGACAATGTGGCACATACCGGAGGATGTGCAGGTTCAGAGGGGGTGGATGTCGTGCTGTGACATGTACATAGTGGGAACACATGCTACAAGAGTTATCATGTAACTTTTTAAATACATAATTATATTTCCTATAATGTACATATGAATATTTAAGTATAATGATATGCTTTCTATTTCATCCTATTATTTATCTCAAGGGTAACATATTCTTACTTTATCATTAGAAAATATTATGGGAAAAGCGTTAATAGCTCAGCCTCTTTAACATGGGGCAAAAAAAAAAAAACATTGATTCTTAAATTCTACTATCTCATTATCATCTCACACCCTAGCTAGATCCTATATCTAGGGTAAACTCTAATATATATAAATTTTACGTATTTTTTATATTTTTCTTATATTTCTTTTTAAATAGCTACTAGGAGGGAATCAAATCCTAGTGGGACACTAGGTGGCATGATTTCAAAGATACACTTATGTTAATGCATTATTGCAAGCATGATTATAAAAATTTGTCAAGGAGCAATGTCATGCTTTCATATGGCATGAGGTGTCCTTTGGAATCAAATGAAAGTCTAGACTAAGAGGACCAGAGGAAGACTTTTTTTGCCAAAAATGGATCCTATTTTGAGTATTTTTTTACACAAGGTTCCAATCCGAATTGGAAAATGATTTTAAAATGAAAGTCGTAGTAGCTAATGAGCTGAATTTTCTGCCCATATTTTTACTTTTTTATTTGGAGCCACGTTTGAGGAGATATGATGAAAATACTGAAACCCAATCTGCCCACATCATGCAGAGACAGCTCATTTCAAGCTTTTTCCAATTTCTGTTCACACTGGCTCTTCTCTTCTTGTGTAAACCCTTGGCGGTTCCCTTCACCTATAAAAGGGGACCTCTTCTTCCTTGAAAATCACTCAAGCATTCGAGCCATTGATGAGAGGAATTCATGAGGGAGTGAGAAGTAATGCCAAATTGTACTTAGCCATTAACATAAGCCATCACCGTATCCCATCATACTACCTCTTATAGACTATGAATTTTCTTTTGACATAAGCATAGTTATCTTGCTATGAACCAAGAGGATTTGTACACACAATTAATCCCAATCACTAGACAAAATATATATATTATGGAGCACAAAACTACAATTCCAAAGAACAATTCGTAGCCTATTTGGTCAGCCAAGATTGAATGCCATTAACTCATCTATTAACCCTTTCATATTACCCATGATACGATATGACCATAGCCTTGATGTTTTCATCTTTGCGTTGTTTTGACATTCTCTTTTGTGTTCTTTCTTTGTGTGTGACTAATGTAAGAGAGAAAGAGTGGGGCTTCTTCAATTGCACTTCCTTCCAAACCCTAGTCTTCATGGCATATATGGTTTAACTCCTTCATATAGTTTTTTTAAATTTTTGTCACAAACTCTCACAGTCATAAGCCCGGTGCTTTCCTGGAAAGACTGCAAAATTCTCGACAACGTGACATGTTCATTTGGTCCCATAGGTTATATTTGACCGCCAAGGCCGATAATAGAACTATCTCTCTCTCTCTCTCTCTCTCTCTCTCTCTCTCTCTCTCTCTCTCTCTCTCTCTCTCTCTCTCTCACACACACACACACACACACACACACACACACACACACATAGACACACACTAGCGTGGAGTTCTTCAACCGCTCGTTGAGGCAAATATCTCTCTCTCTCTCTCTCTCTCTCTCTCTCGTGCATGGTTACAAAAATCTCTCTCTCTCTCTCTCTCTCTCTCTCTCTCTCTCTCTCTCTCTCTCTCTCTCACCCGCGTGCGCGCACAAGCACATGCACACCAGCTTCGAGTTTGTTCATTGGATGTTGGAGTGATGAGGAATCAATGCCCTACCATCAACGCTCTGGAGATGGGTATAGAGAGAGAAAAAGAGGGGGGGGGGGGGAGTTGTATCAAGCTGTACAGTGAGGGAGAGAGAGAGAGATTGAGAAAGAGAGAGAATTCACGATTAGATCATCCAGTCCTCTACGTGATCGAATTCCACACTCCGTGCCTCTCTCTCTCTCATGTGGGTCGCTAGCTGCCCCTTTAAGTTCTAAACAACTTATAGGAGCTTTGGTTTACCACGATACCACCACAAAGCATAGTGAAGTGCTATATTAGCAGGTTATTGATCATTCTTGGTAGTAGCATTGGATAGGGATATCATGATTAATTATTTGCTATAAGGCTTGTATTGCTTGTCGATCATTGCATACCACACTAGTAATAAGCAATAATAAATGTTGATGAATAGTATTCTTAGGTAGTACACATGATTAAAAAAAGGAAAACTAATTGAGAGATATATTTGCGATAAGGACTGTATTGCTTGTCTCCATAAGGATTATTTCCCACCGTGTTAAACATAACTATTAAGTTAAAGGATTATTGTTATCCAAACTAGTAAAAAGAAATAATAAATTTTAATGATAATTATTCCTAGGTAGTGCATGTGTATAAGTAGTAGATAATTATAGCGTAGTGAAGTGTTATGGCAAGTGATTGATCATTCCTAGGTAGTAGCTTGAGATCATAAATACACATGGTAGTGATATCAGAATTAATTCGCGTACATTAGGTAAGACTAATTGGACAAGGTATGATACATGTATAAGTGACAGCTAATTAAGAGGTATATTTGCAAAAAGGCTCGTATAGCTTGTGTCCATAGGGATTATTGCCCATCATGCTATACATAACTAGTAAGTCAAAGCATTATTGTTAGCCACTATTGTAATAAGAAATAAATATTGCTAATGATAATTATTCCTATGTAGTACAACATGCATATAAGTAGTAGATAATTATAGCACAAGGAAGTGTTGCGGCAAGTGAATGATCCTGCCTAGGTAGTATCATGGGATTATAAATACCCAGGGTAGTGATATCAAGATTTATTGGTATATATTGGGTGAGACCTATTGGACAAGGTATCATACATGTAGAATTAAGTGACAACTAATATAGAGGTATATTTGTGATAAGGTCCATTTTTCTTGTCTCCATAGGGATTATTGCCCAACGTGATATACATAACTAGTAAGTTGGTTGATCAGTGTGTGCACTATGAAAATCTTCAAGTGTTTACCGTGTTGCTTTACCGCATTTTGTAGAGAGAAGGTTCAAATTCAATTAGAGAAACAAGAGAGAGGAGGGCGGGGTTTTTTTTTGTGTGTTTCAAGTATTATCGCAACTTCCTCCGCTACTATTGTGGGGATAAACACTATGCTCACTCCACCTACTTAGCCGTGTGGGAACATATCCTAGAACTCTCTAGAAGTTCATCTTCAAGCCTATATAACAAGGCTCTCTCAAGCATGTATTTCAAGCTTCTCATTCTAGTAACTCAAGGTTGCTATCCTCTTGTCTAAGAGTTATTCTCTCTCATCCACACACACACAAGTATGAATGTGACACATAAGTATCCACCCTACATCTACCAACGACTGGTATCAGAGCATTAAAGACCCTCATGGGCCACTAGCTCACTTTTTAGGTAGTGTGTGTGCACTTTTAGCTAAGTGTGGTAGTCACTCTTCTCTCTCTCTCTCTCTCATCCCCCACTTGTCAAAAACGTTTTTGCAATAGGTGGCCAAAAGTCAACAAAGGGAGGCAAGTGGCCAAGTGGGTGGCTCACTTTCCCAAGACTAAGGGAAGGAGAAAAAATTCTCTTTCACCTTCTTCCTCAGCTTCCCCAAGCTTCCATGGAAAGCTTCTAAGCTCTCCTAAACAGCCCCTAACCATTCCCACCATTTCTCATCATTTTTGGTGCAAACTAGCTCTAGACTAGCTCATTTTCTCTCTCTAATAAGAGGATTTTTATTTTTTGTTTTAACAGCCCATTAAACCTCATTAGATCATCATTAATCCACTCTTAATCTCGACATTAGTCTTATACAAGCTCTACACGACAAAAGGGCAAGACTAGCTAGCTTATGCAACCAAAATTAATCTATCTATACATATTTTTAATTTTTTGTTTTAAAATAGAGAATTAAAACCTCATTTTCAGCCCTCTAAATCATTGTTCGAGGCTTCCTTAAGCTATTCCGAAGCTTGAGATACAAGGGCGTTCAATTTGGGCACCATCTACATCGATTTCGAGAGGAAAAGAGCTCATTTCGAAGGTTGTTTTGCTTCAACAAGAACTCAACTTCAAATCAGAGAATTAATTCTCTGTTTTGCACTTATTTTCAACTTTATTAATCAAGGGAGAGCTTCTACAAGTCATCTCGACACATTGGTATACTTCAACGCACACATTGGCATCCACCCCAATTTTTCCCTAAAGGTGGTAGCGACGGCATTCCAACTCATGGCGGCAACAACGGCAACACCTCCTCCAAGGGAAGACGTATTCTCTACACTCATAGTGATGATGAAGACGACAATGATGACAACGGCACTCTCACGAATGATGAGATACATTTTTTTTCAACTACTTCTTCTCCTCATGCATCCACTTATTCTAGCTCCTCTTTTTCTAATAAAGTTCATGCTAAGGACAGTCCTAAAAAGGGTAAGAAAACATAATTTTATGAAAGTGGTGATGTCATACTTTGAAGAGGAATTGCTACCTTATTTACCCCTTTGTTGAATCCATGTGAAGGTTATAGTACTTTCTTTGTGTGAACCACTTGTGACATGATGATGAATCCAATTGAGAACCATCAATAATCATTAAGTGATGAATCCCTTATGATTGTAATAAAGGACATAATGTTGTATCCATATGAGAACCGTTATGTACCTCATCCTCTTTCCATTGTAAACCTTAGGTGGTAGAAGCACGTGTTTAATTAAGGGGGGATTTGTGGGGATAAACACTATGCTCACTCCACCTACTTAGCCATGTGGGAACATATCCTAGAACTCTCTAGAAGTTCATCTTCAAGCCTATATAACAAGGCTCTCTCAAGCATGTATTTCAAGCTTCTCATTCTAGTAACTCAAGGTTGCTCTCCTCTTGTCTAAGAGTTATTTTCTCTCATCCACACACACACACACACAAGTATGAATGCTTCACATAAGTATCCACCCTAAATCTAACAATAGTTATTACCGCGGTTATTACCACTGTTATTACCGTGCCTATTACCATTGTTATATCCGACTGCCAAATTTAGCGCTTAAACTTTCAAATTCTGGCTAAACTCCTCCCTCCCACCCCCCATTCAAATTTTGGTGTTTCCCTCTTGACAATAAAAATTAAAGAATATTGTATATAATTTTCAAATATAAAAAAGAAGAGAAAGAAAGAGAGAGAGAGAGAGAGAGAGAGAGAGAGAGAGAGAGAGAGAGAGAGAGAGAGAGAGAGGGTAGAAGGAGGCGGTGGATATAAGATTACACTTGGTTACAACTAAAATAATCATTGTCAATTGATTAATATAATTGAGCATATTCTCAAATCTAAAGAGAGGAAGAGGAAGGAGAGAGAGGTGAATGGATTACATGACCAAAAAACTTCGTAAGTGTAAAATGTTTATGAATCATCTTCCAAAAAATATGTACATGAAGCATCATCTAATTTTAATCCCATGGCTCCTAAGTCAATAAAGAGAGAAATGGAATTGTTGTTTGTGGATGCATTGCCAGGTTCATCATCTTTGAGTTCATCATCCTCCATCTCATCATCTTCATCATCATGACAATCATCCTCGCTAGGACTTACTGCCGCCAGACTTGATTCCTCCCTCTCCTCTGCTTCCGCCTCATCCAAAGTTGGAGGTGGAAGAGGGTCGAAGATAGTCTCCACTTCATTAGTGGCAAAAATGGTTCTCCCCCGAGGTGTTATAGGAAATACGAACCAAAGTTTTGGTTGGTGGATTGCTGGGATATAGATGACCTATAAAATAGAAGCTCAAAGTGAGTAACATTGGTATAACTAATGCTACAAGAAAATAAGAATAAAAAAGGTATATGTCACTCACCTACTCACAATTGCATGGTAAAACTAAATTGTCATACCTCCCGATGTGATGCACACTAGAGTCCACCATGTAGAGGCCATTCTCATGTCGTCTAGACACATTTTCAAACTACTTGCACTCGAAGATGAAGGTACAAAAGGTTCTAAAATTAGCCTTTAGTATCCTTTCAATAGTTCCGCAATACCTGGCTTCATCACCATCTGTGTCAAAGTGGCCCATGATGGCACAATCCATGGTGGTTCTACGCTCGTCAATGTGGCGCGTACGAAAGTGACGACCCTTTGACCACAGAGAGTTAAAAGGAAAGGCACTACAAATAGAAAAATATATTAATTTATCAAATACATATTAAAGATAATTTCAAGAAATAGTGAGACAATATGGTTTAGGTATTTGAGTACTCTACCTTTGGTACGCAGCCTCGTGCATACTCCCATTCTTTGTTGGTGATGTTTTCTCCACGCGCTTTTGCCTCACTCATTCTCTCATGCATCCACTCTTCACTAATCCACCCTTCTGCCATACATGCCTTTGGTTGAGACCGTAGCCACACAAAATATTTGAGAGTCTTTAAAAACCTCTCTAAGAAGAACATCCATCATGCGTGCACTACTCCACATATAGCGATCTTCTCCACCACGTGAACCAAGAGGTGAATTGGACTAAGAAGGACCAATCGAGGAAATGCATCTTCAATGGCACACACAGTTTCTATTGTAAGTGTTTGAGCAGCAGAGATAGTATCTATTTCGATGTCCTTGGAGCTCACAAATCTGCATGAAAACACACAAGGATACACTAAGTGCTAGTTGAAATTATTGTGAACATAAAAAAGGTGTAGTTGAGTGGAGTCTTGTGGTGTATCTTACTAGCTCTCCTAGTTTGAGAATAGCGTCCGTGACTTTCTTGTCCCGACATATACACATACTCAGCGACAGAATGAACTACAATGTAAATCAGGGAAAGGAAAAGTGAGTGAGTCATACACACAAACTATAGATATAATAGGGAGTATGAAGATTACGTGAAGCATCTTGTGCCAATCATGGGACTTCAACCCATACAATTGAACTCTTCCACCCTTCTTCGCTTTTGTGAAAGCTCCCTTTAGTGACCTCATGTATCCTGTTGGTGTGCGAATAGAGGCAATGGTACCCTTCACCTTGTCTAATTCTTCTTTTGATGGCGTCCATGGTTCTTTAGGAAGCACAAACTTTCCATTTGGGGCACGCTGTTGTCAAGAAGTCAACGGTCTTGCAAGGAAGGCACTGGGCCTCTTGCTGTGAGAGTTTGTGAGGAAGCTCAAGGGCTATGAGAAGGAGCTAAGATGTAGATAACATAGATTCTAGAGCTAAAGAAGAAATGTAGCCAAAGAAGCCGCTCATTTTCCCTTACAAACACACACGTGATGGAGAGAACTCATGAAAGATAGTCAAAACAAAACAAAAATGAAAACATCGAGATTACGATCAGCTTCTAGAGCTAAAGAAGAAATGTAGCCAAAGAAGCCGCTCATTTTCCCTTACAAACACACACGTGATGGAGAGAACTCATGAAAGATAGTCAAAACAAAACAAAAATGAAAACATCGAGATTACGATCAGCTTCTAGAGCTAAAGAAGAAATGTAGCCAAAGAAGACGCTCATTTTCCCTTACAAACACATACGTGATGGAGAGAACTCATGAAAGATAGTCAAAACAAAACAAAAATGAAAACATCAAGATTACGATCATATCGTATCATGGGTAGGATAAAAGGGTTAATCAATGAGTTAATGATATTTAATCTTTGCTGTCCAAGTAAGCTACGGATTGCTCTTTGGAACTGTAGCTTTGTGCTTACTATAATGTATATGTTTTGTCTGGCGATTGGAATTAGTAGTGAGTACAAATCCTCTTGATTCATAATAAAATAACCACATTCACATAAAAAGAGAAGTCATAGTCAATAATAGGTAGTATGATGGGATCTGGTGAGAGAAGTATTTCGCTGATCCTTTCAGGACCAAATAGAAACACTATGGGTTGCTGAAAGTGAATATTTCGACTAAGACCCTAATCGATTGCATAGAATGGTAATGAAAGAAATTGCCTCCATGTGGATTATGGTTATTCATCAATGATATACATAGTATGTTCAAAGATAAAGGTGTGAAATAAGTGAAAGGAGAAGAAGAAGAGACTTTCTCTCCCAAACCCTATTGTTGCCCTTAGGCAATTAGGATATTGCGGGGAGAGAAGTACCTGTAGCAAGGAGATTCTGGAGTTTGTGGAAGAGAATGAGAACCTTAAGAGAGCGATATACTTGTAAAAGATGAATATATGGTTACTAACCTTGTGCACATAATTGTTTCCTGCAAGAAAGTTATGCCCGTTACATTGACAAGATTGTTGCTTGAATACCTTTCAAATGAAACAATTAGGACACAACAAGAGAGATGAAGGAGGAGTAAAGATAGAAAAACAGATAGATCTAAGTGTGGTAGTGGTATTAACGATAGATAATGAGAGATGGAGATAGAGTTAGAGACAAGTATTGGACTAGATATGCAAATGAAAGAAAAACTAGCAACATATATCTTCCATGAGAGCAATCGCCACCACCTTAATGGAGAGAGAAGATGAGGAAAGACTTCAACATTTCTTCAAGATAAAGTGTGGTACTAAGATGAGCGTGTCACTATGGAATTGAGCTATTCTCACTCACTCATAACATGCTCCCAATGAAGAGAAGGTTTCCCTTTTTATAGGTGAGGGAGCCCTGTTTTACATAATCACTTGATTAGGCTAAATAATTAGCCCAAATCAAATGTTCTTTGGATATTTCTTAAAATGGACAATATTAGGACTCAAAATATCATGAAATTCAGAATTTTTGGTCGTTGAGGCTCCATGTGGGTGCATGATGTATGTGAGCCCCACCTAGGCATCTTCTGTGTGGCTCCAGCAGGGGTCCCAACTTGTGTGTCTTGTCCTTCCAGCAGGGGTCCCAACTTGTGTGTCTTGTTCTTCAAGGCATCTTTGAGGTGTCACATTCACATGCTTATGTCTTTTATCCTCCAAATATATTATTTTATGGGAAAAGACCAAGATTACCTCTTTTCACTTGATTCACCTGTTTACCATCTCTTCTTGCAATGTAGTTGTGAGAGGAGTTTTCATTGTTTTCCTTGTAACTTTTGACCTGTAACTCGGATTGACATGCTTCAAAAAGAAAAATTGACCTACTAAAAGGGCTTGACTTGGTTTTTTCCTTTTCTCCACGCCCTTAGGTAGGGTTTTTCAAATTGGGATGGTCCAAGAAGCTTTGGATCTTCTTTTTCATAAAGTCTTCTAGTAGGCCCTTCCCTCTTGTATGTATCCAAGAAGGTATGCATTATTGAATGGTTATATTTTTAAATAGATGTGAAAAGAAGAAAATAATTTATATATGGTAGGGTATAGCTGAGATATTAGAAGAAATATACAAATGCTTTTCCCCAAGACAAAAAGAGGCACATTAATTGATACTTCTCTTGCAGTACTTTCTAATAGTAATAAACATTTATATTACTTCAAAGGTAAATACTAAGGTATGGTAGAAAGCTTTTATTTATGCATATGAGTATTGTATGAAGTATACTTAAGCATCAAAAAGTCACAAGATAAATCATTTAATGCCCCTTCCCACTATATATGTGCCACAGCACGACATCCACCCCCTCTAAACCTGCACATCCTTCGGTATGTGCCACATTGTCTCTTTGTAAGATCTGCCCTCTTGTATATCTTCCTTGCTTTTTTCTTCACTGGCTGATTCCAGACCTTCATGTTCACTTTGATCTTCACCTGTGTTTTTCTTTTCTTCCTCATCAACATCTTCTAGATCATTGTCTCCTCTTCTCTTAAACATTTTGATCCTTTTTCCCACAATGGGAATCTTTACTTCTGTACCATCTAGTTCAGACAAGCTGCAAGTAGCATTTTTATACACATGCTTTACAACATACGGTCCAAACCATCTTTTTAAAAACTTACGTATGACCGTGTGTTGGTTATCAAGGCTACTATCATACACTAAAACCCAGTCACCTTTGTCAATTGCTTTGCTCCTGAGTCGATGTCGCTTATCAAAGTAGTCCTTGTTTTTCAACCTTGCATTTTTGAGTCGTTCTTTTGCAGCTTCAATGTCTCCAGGTCTTCTCTCTAGCTGCCTTATGCGTAGTGCAAGGAGATCTTCCCTGTTAAGCCCCTCTTGCCAAGGTAGTACATTCCATGTGGGAATTATATCTTCAATTGGCATCACTGGCTTTTGACCATACATTAGCTCCGTAGGCATGTAGCCAGTTACTGAGCTATTGATGGGGGCTTTTCACAATCCAAGCTCCCATATCCCTCTTCTCTCGTCCCCACCCCATGAAAACCCCCTCTTAGGGAGGGAGTGATAAAAGGCATTCGAAAAAAGTAAGAAAAAAAATAAAGTATGATTATGTAAATATATAAGAAAGGTAAAATAGGCCACCTCATGCCTGCGGGGTAGCCCATCCCCACCTTGCCTCCTTTTTCTTCACTGTTGCCCCGCCGGGTGTCCCTTTTCCTCTCCTCCACTCAAAAGGTCAACCCCCTCTCTCTTCCCCTTGTCCTTTCTCCTTTCTCTCTCCCCTCAAGCTACCCCACCTCTCACCAATAATGCATTATAACTCACCAATAATGCACTCTAACTCACATGCAACTTACCCTATCTTCCAAAATAGTATACCCCACCCCCTCTTTCTCTCTCCGATCATATCCCATGACCCAAATACCCCCCTCTCTCTCTAAAGGGTGCCATGTCTCTTGTCTTGTAGCTAAATAACCTCACCCACACTCACACACACTCAGATTAAACTGAAAAAGGTGCCCACAGACCCATCCCCACCCGGTGGTTACCTGATTTTTCTTGTGTTCACACACATCTGTACAAAGATTCACCTCTGAACACACTCCGCTCTCTCCCCTCTTGTAATTACTTTATTCTCCATGTCACCTCTCACTTTTTTTTCATCAACCCATCTCTCTCTCTTAGTCTCTCTCTCATGAGACTGCTATTCTGACACATATACACACAGCCAGACAAGTGGGACCCACATTCACATGGCCTATGTAGATAATGATTTCTTCATTTCTAAATTCTAGAATTTATCCCCCCTCCTCCCCTATATAAAGAGGGGTTACCATCACACTAAACACACACCATCACCAAAGAGTACACTATGCACTGTGTGTGCCTAGTGCACACACACACACACACACACACACCATCACCAACACCACAATCACCATGCTCGTCTTAAGCATGACCTCTACACCCTTGGGCTATGGAAGATGAAGGGAAACTAAATGAAGGATGATGGCCGTAACCCTCGTGCGAGTCTTCGCCATCAACTCCCACCTATCCGCCATGTGCTCTACCACGCTCTCCCTTCTCATTCCCCTACCCTATGCTCCCCATTTCATCGCCTTATTCTCTAAATAAAGCTTGAGGTTTTGTGAGTATGTTTTCTTGCAATTTTTTGCCCATGTGAGGTGTGCGGAATCGCCACCTAGTCTTGTGTTTGGAGTGAGCTTGTGTATGTGTGAAGGGTGTGTGGATTCGCCATCCTTTTGTGGTGCCTAAATACTAAGCCGCTATACTCCCTCCCTCACTCTCTCTCTCTCTCTTTCTCTCTCTCTCACTTGATCTCATTCCTTTCGTCTTCATCATTGCTCCCAAGCATCCATCTCTCTTGGATGAAAACTTTGTTATGGTGGTGTGTTGTTTGCGTCCTAGCCGCTAAAGCTAGGTGGTGCCCTCTGTTTGCTTTACCATGACAGGCTCGAGGCGCGCCATTCGGTCCCCGGTGTTTTAGAGGCCATCAGGGTTCGGGGTTCGGGGTTCGCTTTGCTCCCGTAATTTGGTGCCCCCACTGAGGATCTTTTCATGAAACCCTTTTGTTTACAAGACTGAAACCCCTAAACTATTGTGAATGGATGAATGGCTAGCAGGATTTGCTAATTGGACGACAGAAGGAGAAGAGCAACAAAGATACGGATGAATCTCGGGTTAGAATCTTTAAGCATCTCATGAAGCTAGAAGCTAGATCATGGTACAATGCACTTCCACAAGCAACCAAGGATGACTGGGAACCCTTAAAAACCTCTTTTAAGAGGCGCTTTGGGGGAGGTACCACTTCAGAAAATTTGTGGGACAAGTTGAGAGACTTGAAGCAGGAGGGTCTTTTAGAATATGCCACCTATGAGTCCAAATTTGTGGATTTGTGGGAACGGTGGGTTGAGTCACTGGCAAGGGGGGAAGCTGCACCCGATTTCCTAAAAAAAGATCGGTTCACGCATGGCTTATGGCCGCTTCTCAAGGAGAAGGTGAAGGGTAGATTCCCGGCTACGTACGAGTTAGCCGTTGAGATTGCTCGCCTTAAGGACTAGAAGCTGCGAATGAAAGCCAAAGAAACCGAGTCAACAGAAACAACAACATCACGTCGACCAGCAACTACGACAACCACCATTCCACCACCACCACCGGCTCTTGGGGTAAGAGATGACCAACAAGATATGTTGGCCCATATTACTGACCAACTGCAGAATTTGTCTGTCCACTTAATACAACAAGGGAGGAGTCAAGAAAGAGATCAAGACCCTGGAAGAGCACGATGACAAAACAGGGAGTATCATTGCTACAACTGCGGAGAAGACGGTCACGGTATGTACTACTGTCCCAAACCACGACAAAACTATAATAGAGGAGGTAGGAGGAACCAATTGTCACCCCCTAGAGAAAGAACACCCCCACCCCGAGCACCAACCCCACCAACACAAATTCTACGTCCACCCCAGACACCACTACAAGCATCCATTCCACCTCTTCCACCAGCCCCGCCCCACCACCTGATCGCCCTGTAAACATCATAAGGCTAGAAGAGAAAGGAAAATCCTTAGTAGTGGATCCACCTAGAGCAAAGGAGAGGGACAAGGGTAAGGAGAAGGTAACCTTTTTAGAACCACTTGAGGCCATGACTGTGAAAAGAGCTAGGAGGGAGAAGGCTACACAATCAGATGATGAGAGAAGCATGAGAGGAGAAACTAGCAAGAGGCCATCCAGGCCACGACCGAAATTGGGCATCACCGACTTCCAGCTAGGGGAAAGTTCTAAGCCCTATGATCTAACATTGGATGTGGCAGAGCAAGGACCGAAGATTACATGGCCACAGTTGCTACATCTTGTACCTAAAGTAAGGCGACAATGGTCTAAAATGGTAAGTACAAGACGCTCCAAATCAAAGGTATCCGGAGCAATTTCGGGATGCAACATGGATGACATCCTTCCAATTGTCGACGTAAACATAAAAGGAAAGAGGGTTGGAAACACCTACATTGATGGAGGTGCACAAATCTGTGTAATGAGTGAAGCTATGATGCTTCGATTAGGATCGAGGTTGACAGGCCTTCTCCATGCAAGGCAAAGATGGAAAACAACGCAAAAGTAAAGTGTGTGGGTGTGGTAAGTGCCGTGAAAATCATAGCTTTCAACACTGAGGTAGAGGTAGATGTTTTTGTAATGCCTACTAAGGGGGAGGGCTATCCACTAATTTTGGGAAGGCCATGGTTGATGGCCATGAAGGCAAAATAGGACTGGGGTACTAGCCTTCTACGCATGATCGGTAAGAAAGGGGAGACAATCTACTACGACATGAGGATTGGCAAGCAGAAGCAAATGAATCTGGAAACATCGGCAGATGAAACCACTAGCGAATCTTCCAGTTCTGAGGAGGAGACCACATCCACCGACGAAAGTAACAGCTCCATTGATGTGATGGGTATCATTATGAAGGATCCACAAAGGGTAAGCACAACTGGTGATCCATCACCAAAAGGGCAACCCAATGAAGAGGAGAGCAAATCACCTGGCCTAGGAGGAAGTAGGTTGAAGGGTATGTTGTCTACGGAATTAACACTTGAGGAGAAAGATAGTTTTTTGCAAATGTTGATGGGATTTCCTAACCTGTTCATTGACAACTATGAAAGAATCACAGACATTACAGTGGTGGAACATCATATTAAGCTGAAGGAAGGGGTAAAACCAGTTGTGCAAAAGCTACGATGACTGGGGGTCATACAAGAAAAGGCACTCTTGGCCGAGGTAAGGAAACTGCTGGAGGCGGGATTCATCTATCCTGTAGAAAACTCAGAATGGGTGTCACCCGTAGTGGTGACGCCTAAAAAGAATGGTAAGTGGAGGGTCTGTGTTGACTACAAACCACTAAATGCAGCTACAAAGAGAGACCACTTTCCTCTCCCTTTCTTGGATGAAATTCTGAATGAAGTAGCGGGTTTTGAATGCTATACCGTCTGTGATGGTTATTCTGGATACTTTCAAATACGCATAGCCTTGGAAGATCAGCTAAAAACCACTTTTATCACGCCATGGGGTTGTTTTGCATACAGGGTTATGCCATTTGGTCTCACAAATGCACCTGCCACATTCCAAAGATATGTCACATATGTTTTTCAACCGTTCTTTGGAACATCCATAAGAGTGTTCATTGATGATTTTTATATATATAGCTCCCGTATTTCACATTTAAAGAAGGTAACTGAAGGTTTGGCCAGGTTGTAGAGCCTAGGTGGGCAATTAAATGTGGATAAATGTCACATTGGGGAGAGTAAAGTCATTCTACTAGGCCATGAAATTTCGGCAAGAGGTATCAACACCGACCCAAGTAAGGTGTCCGCACTCATAGCCCTACCTTCACCAACGACCGCACGTCAACTGGTCTCTTTTCTACAGAAGGTGAGGTACTTAAGTAGATTCATACATCTACTATCACAACTTGTTCTACCACTACAACAACTCACTCAAAGATCAACTTTGGGATGAGGAAAGTGAACATCACTACAACAAGGTAAAGGAGGTCTTAGCCACTCTGCCAACTATCTCACCACCGAAGTGGGATGAAAAATTCTATGTCACCTCAAGTGTTGGTGATGACTCATTGGGGGCTGTGCTACTCCAAAAGGATACAACAACATCTTTCATGAGTCCAATCTACTTCTCTAGTCGAATGATGACAGCAGGAGAGAAAGGTTTCACCCATGTGGAACACTTAGTCCTAGCTCTTAGATTTGCAACTACAAAGTTTAGGTCATATTTGCTGCCTAAGCAATTTGTGATTCTAACCACGGATGAAATATTTCCCTATGTTGTACAACACATGGATGTGTCTGCTAGAATTACTAAATGGCTAGTTCGTTTGCAAGAGTTTGACTACATGGTACAGGTAGAAAGCACGACAAGGGCAAGTTTGGGGGGACTCATGACCTACCAATTCTTTGAAAGGAAGGAGAAGCAATCTAAGGAAGGATAAGTCCGATTACCTCCAGTACCACCGATGGTAGAAGGAGCATACTCTCTCTACTTTGATGGAGCTTACAAGCGAGCGTCCGACAAAGCAGCTGCAGGCATAGTGGTTTTTGATGACAAAGGGACAAAGGTATTTTCGTTGGGCCAATTGCTAAATTCACATTCTAACAATGAGGCTGAGTATGCAGCACTAACCAAGGGTCTACAATGGTGCGTCTCACAAGGTGTACAACGCCTTAATGTATTTGGGGATGCTCTACTTCTTGTAAGGCAAGTAAATGGAGCATGGACATGCAAGAATCCTAGTTTAAGGACTCACTTAAGTGGTGTAAAAACCTTGTTGGGTAAGTTTGAAGAAGTTCAAATACACCATATCCTAAGGGCTCAAAACCAAGAAGCAGATGCCCTAGCAAGTGAAAGACTACAGGAAGTGGTGGTTGAAGCAATAAAACTAAAGCTCCCTCTCTTTCAAGGCAGTGATGCCTTGCCTGACATCATGCATTTTTTGGAAACAGGGGAATGCCCATTAGATTTAACAAAGGGATAGAAGCAATGGCTGACGTGGAAGGCCACAAGGTATCAACTCATCAATGATGGTTTGTACTGTAAGGGTAAGGACCAAATACTCAGGAAGGTCCCTCTCTCTCATGAAATCACGAGAGTAATTGCTAGCTATCACGACGGGGTTTGTGGTGGTCACTTTGCCCTAGACATAACAAGTAGTAAAATATTGCAGACAGGCTTCATATGGCCTAGCCTCAACCGTGATGTACACCATTGGTGCAAAACGTGTAAGTTGTGTCAAAAGGCCGGCCCCAGGTCACTTATGCCCGAACCATAGACACCTATTCTCTCATATGGCCCATTTGAAAAATGGGGTATCGATGCCATTGGGCCATTACCTAGGGCCAACTCAGGAAAATTCTACATTATCATGGGGGTCGACTACATGACTAGATGGGCAGAGGCTACAGCCACCACTAGAATCACAGCGGTAGAGGTAGCTAAATTTATCTACGAGCACATATGCTGTAGGTTTGGCACACCTTTAGAGATCATCTCTGATAGAGGGCCAGGTTTCAGAGCAGACTTGGTAGGAGAATTAATGCAAAAACTGGGCATTACAAGGAGGCACTCTTCACCATATTACCCTCGATGTAATGGCCTAGTTGAAAAGGTAAATGGAATGGTTTCTAAAATTATTACCAATCAGGTAAACAATCATCCCGGAGACTGGGATAAGTATCTACTATCAGCTTTATGGGCCTACAGAACTTCATTTCGTACATCCTTGGGATTCACACCGTATTATCTAGTATTTGGTAAGGAAGCAATCTTGCCCATTGAAGTGCAACTACAAAGTCTCAGAGTAATGGCAAGCCAACTTCAACAACCCAACATGCATTTGAGAGATCACATCATCAACTTGGAAAGACTGCAGCTGGACAGAGAAGAAGCAATAAATTATTATGCAGCACAAGTAGAGCATAGAAGGCTTAGCTTTAACGAGCATCTCCGGAAAAAAGAATTGAAGAAAGGAATGTTGGTGCTCCGCTACGACAATCGCTTCGACACGCGCAAGGATAAGAAACTCCTACTCCGATGGGAAGGTCCTTTTATCGTCATGAAAAAGTATGCCAATGGAAGCTACCAGCTTATAGAGGCTGATGGAAAACTTCATAAAACCAGGGTAAATGGTTGGCGACTTAAACCTTATTTTCTTCGATTTGACCACGCTCCACCAATTGACATTCTAGATGAGGACACACCATCCGCCGCCACCTCCGACGATAATGATCAAACAGATGAGCTAGAGACATGAATGCCTCTAGCCAAAAGGGGAGGGCTAATGATGGGGGCTTTTCACAATCCAACCTCCCATACCCCTCTTCTCTCGTCCCCACCCCATGAAAACCCCCTCTTAGGGAGGGAGTGATAAAAGGCATTGGAAAAAAGTAAGAAAAAAAATAAAGTATGATTATGTAAATATATAAGAAAGGTAAAATAGGCCACCTCATGCCTGCGGGGTAGCCCATGCCCACCTTGCCTCCTTTTTCTTCACTTTTGCCCCGCCGGGTGTCCCTTTTCCTCTCCTCCACTCAAAAGGTCAACCCCCTCTCTCTTCCCCTTGTCCTTTCTCCTTTCTTTCTCCCCTCAATCTACCCCACCTCTCACTAATAATGCATTATAACTCACCAATAATGCACCGTAACTCACATGCAACTTACCCTATCTTCCAAAACAGTATACCCCACCCCCTCTTTCTCTCTCCTATCATATCCCATGACCCAAATACCCCCCTCTCTCTCTAAAGGGCACCATGTCTCTTGTCTTGTAGCTAAATAACCTCCCCCACACTCACACACACTCAGTTTCACTGAAAAAGGTGCCCACAGACCCATCCCCACCCGGTGGTTACCTGATTTTTCTTGTGTTCACACACATTTGCACACAGATTCACCTCTGAACACACTCCCCTCTCTCCCCTCTTGTAATTACTTTATTCTCCATGTCACCTCTCACTTTTTTTTCATCAACCCATCTCTCTCTCTTAGTCTCTCTCTCATGAGACTGCTATTCTAGCACATATACACACAGCCAGACAAGTGGAGCCCACAGTCACATGGCCTATGTAGATAATGATTTCTTCATTTCTAAATTCTAGAATTTATCCCCCCTCCTCCCCTATATAAAGAGGGGTCACCATCACACTAAACACACACCATCACCAAAGAGTACACTATGCACTGTGTGTGCCTAGTGCACACACACACACACACACACCATCACCAACACCGCAATCACCATGCTCGTCTTAAGCATGACCTCTACACCCTTGGGCTATGGAAGATGAAGGGAAACTAAATGAAGGATGATGGCCGTAACCCTCGTGCGAGTCTTCGCCATCAACTCTCACCTATCCGCCATGTGCTCTACCACGCTCTCCCTTCTCATTCCCTTACCCTATGCTCCCCATTTCATCGCCTTATTCTCTAAATAAATCTTGAGGTTTTGTGAGTATGTTTTCTTGCAATGTTTTTCCCATGTGAGGTGTGCCGAATCGCCACCTAGTCTTGTGTTTGGAGTGAGCTTATGTATTTGTGAAGGGTGTGCGGATTCGCCATCCTTTTGTGGTGCCTAAGTACTAAGCCGCTATACCCCCTCCCTCTCTCTCTCTCTCTCTCTCACTTGATCTCATTCCCTTTCCTCTTCATCATTGCTCCCAAGCATCCATCTCTTTTGGATGAAAACTTTGTTATGGTGGTGTGTTGTTTGCGTCCTAGCCGCTGAAGCTAGGTGGTGACCCCTGTTTGCTTTACCATGACAGGCTCGAGGCGCGCCATTTGGTCCCCGGTGTTTTAGAGGCCGTCGGGATTCGGGGTTCACTTTGCTCCCGTCACTATGTGTTGTACGATCATCCCATAAAGCATACGGTAACAGTTTTGGCCACTCACCAACTCTTCCTTCGCAAGCCTTGGCCAAAGCTTTGATAATAGGAGGATGTCCTCTTTCACTCTTTCCATTGCCTTCAAGGTTGTAAGATGTAGTAAGAGAAAGCTTGATTCCTAATCTAGAAAAGAACTCCCTTGCTTCTTCGGCATCCAGTTCACCTCTATTTGTAGTGATTTTTCCCACACAACCATAACTGCAAATCACCTCATCAAGAAGGAATTTTCACACACCTTCTGTGGTTTTAGCTCTTAATGCTCTTCCTTCAACCTGGTTAGTTAGGTCCTCTCGTGCAAGAACCAAGTATCTCATCTGCCAGAGTCCTAAAGGCATTGTGACTAGATCCACAACCCATTTATAGTGCATGGCTAGTGGATATGTCGGGTGTAATCCATCACGATGTCGGACATTTGAATACATTTGACAAGTTACAGACGACTCTACAAATTGAGATACATCTTTATACATACCTTTCCACTAGTATTTTTCTTTCAACTTGGAGAAGGTTGCCCACACACCTCTGTGTGCAGCCCATAGACTCTCATGAAACTCTTGCATGAGCTTTACTTGAATCTCTTTTTTACATATAACCTATTGTGGTGTAGCACCATTTTGTTTAGGATGCTTCCACAAGTAACCATCCCTCAAAAAGTACCCATATGCTTTCTTGCGTATCCTCTTCAATTCTTGTTCAGACCAATCATCCTGTTTTGTTAGAGTACTCAAGTAGATTTCAATAAGAAGCCAATCACCTTCATACAGATCTTTCAAGAACAATTCAAGTGAATTAGTCATGCAGAAATTGTTACCCTTGACATGAGAGATAGAATGGAACTTTGTGCCTACATCATCTCCCTCATCAATCATTTGTGACTCATATTCAGACATTGCCCTTGATAGCATATCCGCCACTGTATTGTCTTTACCTACAATGTGCTTAAACTCGGGATTTAAGGACTTAATGTTGGCAATCCACCGCAACATAGCAATTTCTGGTGTTGAGCAACTTGTAATCATCCCAAGAAGTAGTAGACAATCTGTTTCTACAACCACACATGCACCAATTAGGTACTCTTTCCCATTTTTCAAGGCTATAACCATACCCCATAGCTCTCTCTTTATTTGTGAATAGTTTCTTTGGCAAGCACTTAGTACCTTTTCTCCAAATCTCACTACATACCTGTGTCCTTCTTTGTCATCTTTTGCTATTGCCCATCCAATCCCTGTAGGACTAGTGTCTACTGTCACAATTTCTAGCCTTTGACACTCATAGTCTACCTTTCTAATGGATTTTACATGTGCTTCTGTCCATTTAAAATTTTGATTCTTTCTAAGCAACTGATAAAGAGGATCAGCTACATGTACATAATGTGGAATCCAAATAACATAGAAGACACATGCTCCCAGAAACCTTCTAACCTCAGTGATGCTAGTGCATGTTTCTTTCATTCTTTGGATGGCATCTACCTTTGCTGGACAAGGTTTCCTACCATATGGCCTGCACATGTGCCCCACAATGAGCACTTCATTGACACCAAAAATAGACTTTTTCCCTGACAATGTAAGATTCGCTTCTTCCAACCTAGACAAAAATTTATCACAATGATTTATGTGATTTACCACAAACCTTCGACATCCATTGAGATCCAAAACTTCATCTTTGTCACTTTCTTCACATCCTTTGATAGGCAAATCACCAATGAAAGGCATTGTGATTTGAGGAATAAAGTCACGCAAGACCTTATTCGTCCCATTTATCATATGTGCAACCGAGTTGGTTGCTCCCTGTGGCAAGGTACACATCCTTACCAAACCCAAAGGTGTCCTCATGGTTGTCAAGTCTCTGCTTTCGATTGCAAGCTGAAATTGATCATACCCTGAGTAGAGATCCCCCATTGAGTAGATTGCCCTCCCTGCAAAACGCCTATGTAAAACTCATCCACAATTGGACCTGTACCTACATTTCTAATTGTTGTCACCTTGTTCACTGGTTGCATATCTTGGATGAAGCGTAGAGAACCATTCTTCTTTGGAAATGTGAACCACCTGTTTGAGTACGAAGCACAAGAAGGCTCTAAGATTCCCATTTTGATTTTCTCATTCAATAGCTCTACTAACTTTGGCAAATGAGCCTTTGGAACCGGAATAGGCCGCAAATTCCAAGGTACATGAGGTATCGTGAAAATTACCATAGGAGCTACAATAGAAGGATCAACACATCCTATCTCATGTGGCTCAAATGAAAAAGCCTTACCATGCTTTGAAAGCATTTCTTTGAAGCACTTTGTCTCCTCCTGTGTTAGAAACTCCTTGCGACCAATCTGTAACTCTTGGAAAGACTCCTTTGTGAAGGTATGCCCAGTCTTTTTAGGATTCCTCAAACTTGGTTGTAAATAAATTTGCTCCATATTTTCCCTATTGTTGGGTGGTAAGGGTGAATCTACTGGTTTCACCTTCTTTGCTACACTCTTGTATTTACTTTCAACATGGACTTCTGGGCCAACTGTTTGGTTTTATTTAAAGGCTTTTCACCTTATTTGCTACACTCTTGTATTTAGTTTCAACATGGACTTGGCCAACTGTTTGGTTTTCTTTAAAATCTTCTATTACTTGATACATTTCCATAAAGCAAACTTTCACAGCTTCATTTTCAAGATGCAAACTAGACCCCATTATAGTATCAAGCTCACCCATAGTATCTACAAAAGAAACTTGTTCACACAAACCCAAAACATTTTGAGTAGGCTCTAGCAACCCACACTTTTTCATTCCTATTTGTACATTATGCACATATTGCCTCTCACATCTCTTCAAATCTTCAAGTTTTGTAAAACATACTGATCCATTCCTTGTTACCAAGGAGCTCGTTGAAAAAGTTTCACCTATTTTTGGATCAGGCGAGACCGTTTTTCTTTCTGTACCACTGCAATCCCGCTTTACAATGGTACTTGGCCAAAACCCATCATTTCTCTATGATCATGAAACTCTTCGCTAACCTTTGGTAGAGGATGTTCTCTTAGGTTGTCACCATTTCTTTCATGGTTCACACAAACTGTGAGAAATTGGACAGCACGTTCACCATCTTTGCTGTGTATCCTAGCATATGCTGAACCATCATCCATTACCTTTGTTTCCATTCGAACTCCCACAATGTAGGGTTGTCCAAGGATGAGATGATATGAAGATGTATCCTGTACAAAGAAGTTTTGGTCAATCTTTACATCACCTATCATCACATTCACACTTGGACATGCTGCATAATTCACCGGATGAGTTGTTTGTCACTTTTACCTTCCAACCATGATCTGTGTCCATCGGCCATTTGCACTTTTTGTAGAGTCTCTTTGACATTATGTTTATTTTTGAACCATGGTCAATCAAGGCAACAAATGGATCTTCAAGATCACCTACCTTGACCAAAGTTTCTATAGTAGCCCTTTCCCAGTGACTTTGTGAATAGTAGCTCCTAGGAATAGCTTCAACTTCTTCATCATCATTTGAGAAATGCACTTGCTTCACTCTCTCACTAGATTGGTAGCATCCTACCACAACTCCATCATCCTCCTTATTTTTCAACTGCATCCCTTGTGTCTTCAAGGTTTCTTCGTCAACCTGTGGATGAGCAACCTCAGCAAGAGTTTTCCAAGGACTTCTCCCAGAGTGAACTCAATCTTGCTATTCAAAATCCTTTCCTCCAATACTTTATTTAAATCTATAGCAACCTCTATTAGATGGTAGTTTATAAGTTGGGCCTTTTGTCCTACCTTTTTTTGGCTCTTTCTTCTTTCCTGATGTAGACTCTTCCATAAGTACTTCAGGTGGAGACACTCTTTGTATTGAGGTTGTTTGGAAATGCATTCAATCACTTATTCCCCCACTTCTAGAAGATCTTTTTGATGGTCCTTCATCAGAATTCTCACGCTAGCGCTTTTCTTCTACAATAGCCTCATTTTGTTGGCATTTTGTAATGTAGGCATGCACTGACAATGAGTCCACTGGATCATTCCATTCTGTTTCTAGACGTATGCAATCACCCACTTCATGTAGAATCTCTTTTGTAAGCTTACTGTTTTTAGCTAATTGCATGAAATTTGGCCAAATTTAACCATGATGGTCATTCACCCCTTCATCACTAAGATGCTCAAATTTTACCCCATAAGTAGCTGCCTCAACTGAAGAGCTGGCATGGTTAGTTGCCATATCTTCAACTAAGGCTTGCATTCCCCCCTTCCCAAAGTTAGTTCTCAAGGGTAGACCTGTCTCTCTTAAGTGGATTTTACCATCCTTAAAAAAGAAAACATCTTTTGACAAAGCATCAGAAAAATCATCACAATCCCTTCTTACATGGTCTGTACTATCACACCAAATACATTTATTAACAAACCCTTCTTTGGGCTGTTGTCTTTGCCTAAGAAGTGGACCTGATGGTGTGCCTTTTTCTTCAAGCTTTGCAAGTTTCACCTTCAAGTCACGCATTACCTTCACAAGTTCATCTAGCATAGACTCCTCAAACTTAGGAGCTATATAAGTAGGCTTTACCATTTTATCAGAAGCTGAGGTGGAGGACTTGTAGTGTTTACTACCATCTTGTCCCTTCTTCTTTGTCATTTGGCAAGCAGTGAGACAGCACCTTCAACGTCGGTCCTTAGTACTTGCTCAGCATCTTTATCTTCAAGAAAAAGCTTCAATCTTTCTTGAAACTCTTTACCTGCAGCTTGTAAGAAAAGATATGTGTTCTCTGCATCTAGTGTGGCCCTTTCCATCCTGGTGAGTTGTGCATAGCGCCGCTCAAATTCCCTAAGTAGCTCTTTTATTGATAGTCCTTTCTCTGGCTTGACTACCCATTCTAAGAATGTCCTTTTGGTCAATCTCTTAGAGTCCTCCATGAAATATTCCTCCTTTAAAGCTACTTTGAGTTCTTCCCAATTTCTCCCATGCCCATCTTTAATTCCCCTAACATGTTGGCTCTAATTTATGGAGCAACAACTAGCTCAAAGCTTTGAATCATCTCACCTTCTGACACGCGATGCAACTCCATCTCGTTCACATACTCGCGTAAAACTTGGTTACATCTTTACCATTGAGCTGATCCATCCTATTGACAACCGCTTGTATGGCCTTCGTTGCTGAAATATCCCTTCTTTCACTGGCATGTTGTTGTTGCATGAACATTGCAAATGCTTGAAACATTTGCATTGTTGCTGGGTCAAAATGCATACCCTGTTGCTCAACATGATCACCCATGGTTACCGAAAAACTCTCCCCCTGGCAGTTTCGCGTTGGGTTCATCAAAAAAATGTCGAGAATTTTGCGGTCTTGCCAGGAAAGCACTGGGCTTATGGGTGTGAGAGTTTGTGACAAAACTCAAAAAAAACTATATGAAGGAGTTAAACCATAGATGCCATGAAGACTAGGGTTTGGAAGGAAGTGCAATCGAAGAAGCCCCACTCTCTCTCTTGCACTCACACACAAAGAAAGAACACAAAAGAGAATGTCAAAACAATGCAAAGATGAAAACATCAAGGCTATGGTCATATCGTATCATGGGTAATATGAAAGGGTTAATAGATGAATTAATGGAATTCAATCTTGGTTGACCAAATAGGCTACGAATTTTTCTTTGGAATTGTAGTTTTGTGCTTACCATAATATATATATTTTGTCTAGTGATTGGCATTAATTGTGTGTACAAATCCTCTTGGTTCATAGCAAGATAACTACGCTTATGTCAAAAGAAAAGTTATAGTCTATGAGAGGTAGTATTATGGGATCCGGTGATAGAAGTATTTCATTGAGCCTTTCTGGGCCAAAGAGAAACACTATACGTTGTTGAAAGTGTATTTTACCGCTAATCCATACATTAATTCTAATACATCGTACAGAGTGAAAGCGATAGAAATTATCATCATGTGGATTATTCATCTATGATAACTCTTGTATGTGAAAAATGTAGATATGAGAGAAGAGAAGGGGAGATAAGAGAAGAGAGTTTCCCTCCCAAGCCCTATTCTTGCCCATAGGCAATAAGGATACTGGGGGGAGAGATGTACCTATAGCAAGGAGAACCTCGAATTTTTAGAGAGAATTAATTACTAGAGTGAGAGAGATAGGTTTGGTTAAGGAGATGAGATTAGATATATAAATATAAATATATATATATATATGTTGGATTAGAGATGAAAAAGAAAACAACAAGAAATGAAGAAAACATCAATGTAGAACACATCTTACTTGACAACCCCTTCGGCACCATTATTGATGGACAGAGAAGAAGAGTGGAGAATTCAACTTTGATTGATACACCAAGTGCAAGACCTTCTTTGATTAGAGTTGATCTTCCAAGGTTAGCTTTTAAGAATGGCTAGTCTACCTCTAGGAGAAAGTGTAGGCTTGGGCTTATGTTAATGGCTAAGTATAATTTGGCATTACTTATGTTAATGGCTAAGTACAATTTGGCATTACTACTCACTCCCTCATGAATTCCTCTCATCAATGGCTTGAATGCTTGAGTGCTTTTCAAGGAAGAAGAGGTCCCCTTTTATAGACGCTCCTTGTGTCGAGGTTGTTTGGAAAGGCATTGAGTCACTTATTCCCCCACTTCTAGAAGATCTTTTTGATGGTGCTTCATCAGCATTCTCACGCCATCACTTTTCTTCTACAATAGCCTCATTTTGTTGGCATTTTGTAATGTAGGCATGCACTAACAATGAGTCCACTGGATCATTCCATCCTGTTTATAGATGTATGCAATCACCTACTTCATGTAGAATCTCTTTTGTAAGCTTTCCCTTTTTAGCTAATTGCGTGACATTTGGCCAAATTTGACCATGATGGTCACTCACCTCTTCATCAGTAAGATGCTCAATTTTTACTCCATAAGTAGCTGCCTCAACTGAAGAGCTAGCATGGTTAGTTGCCATCTCTTCAACTAAGGTTTGCATTCCCCCCTTCCCAAAGTTAGTTCTCAAGGGTAGACCTGTCTCTCTTAAGTGGATTTTACCATCCTTAAAAAAGACAACATCTTTTGACAAAGCATCAGGAAAATCATCACAATCCCTTCTTACATGGCCTGTACTATCACACCAAATACATTTATTAACAAACCCTTCTTTGGGCTGTTGTCTTTGCCTAAGAAGTGGCCCTGATGGTGTGCCTTTTTCTTCAAGCTTTGCAAGTTTCACCTTCAAGTCACGCAATACCTTCACAAGTTCATCTAGCATAGACTCGTCAAACTTAGGAGCTATATAATTAGGCTTTACCATTTTGTCAGAAGTTGAGGTTGAAGGACTTGTAGTGTTTACTACCATCTTGTCCCTTCTTCTTTGTCGTTTAGCAAGCAACGAGACAACACCTTCAACTTCATTTCAGTCGGTCTTTAGTCCTTGCTCAGCATCTTTATCTTCAAGAACAAGTTACAAATTTTCTTGAAACTCTTTACCTACGGATTGTAAGAAAAGATATGTCTTCTCTGCATCTAGTTTGGCCCTTTCTATCCTGGTGAGTTGTGCATAGTGCCGTTGAAATTCCCTAAGTAGCTCTGTTATTGATAGTCCTTGCTTTGGCTTGACTACCCATTCTAAGAATGTCATTTTGTTCACTCTCTCTGACTCTTCCATAAAATATTCCTCCTTTAAAGCTACTTTGAGTTCTTGCCAATTTCTCCCATGCCCATCTTTAATTGCTCTAACATGCTCCGTAATTTCTAGAGCAACAACTAGCTCAAAGCTTTGAATCATCTCACCTTCTGACACGCGATGTAGCTCCATCTCCTTCACATACTTGTGTAAGTACTTGGTTACATCTTTGCCATTAAAGTGATCCTTTCTGTTGACGAATGCTTGTATGGCCTTTGTTGTTGAAATCTCCCTTATTCAGTAGCATGTTGTTGTTGCATGTACATTGCAAATGCTTGAAACATTTGCATTGTTGTTGGGTCAAAATGCATACCCTGTTGCTCAACATGATTACCCATGGTTACCGACAAACTCTGACCCTGGAAAATTCATGTCGAGTTCACCAAAAATATGTCAAGAATTCGGCGGTCTTGCCAGGAAGGCATCGGGCCTCTTGCTATGAGAGTTTGTGAGGAAGCTCAAGGGTTATGAGAAGGAGCTAAGATGTAGATAACATAGCTTCTAGAGCTAAAGAAGAAATGTTGCCAAAGAAGCCGCTCACTTTCCCTTACAAACACACACGTGATGGAGAGAACTCATGAAAGATAGTCAAAACAAAACAAAAATGAAAACATCAAGATTACGATCATATCGTATCATGGGTAGGATAAAAGGGTTAATGGATGAGTTAATGATATTTAATATTTGTTGTCCAAGTAAGCTACGGATTGCTCTTTGGAACTGTAGCTCTGTGCTTACTATATTGTATATGTTTTGTTTAGCTATTGGGATTAGTTGTGAGTACAAATCCTCTTGATTCAATATAAAATAACCACATTCACATCAAAAGAGAAGTCATAGTCAATAATAGGTAGTATGATGGGATCTAGTGAGAGAAGTATTTTTCTGAGTCTTTTAGGACCAAATAGAAACACTATGCATTGCTAAAAGTATATCTTTCGACTAATCCAAATGTTGACCCTAATCGATTGCATAGAATGGTAATGAAAGAAATTGCCTCCATGTGGATTATGGTTATTCATCAATAATATACTTAGTATGTTCAAAGATAAAGGTGTGAAAGAAGTGAAAGGAGAAGAAGAAGAGAGTTTCTCTCCCAAGCCCTATTGTTGCCCTTAGGCAATAAGGATACTGCGGGGAGAGAAGTACCTGTAGCAAGGAGATTCTAGAGTTTGTGGAAGAGAATGAGAACCTTAAGAGAGAGAGAGATGCCTGTGAAAGATGAAGATATGGTTACTAACCTTGTCCACATAATTGTTTCCCGCAAGAAGGTTATGTCCGTTACATTGACAAGATTGTTGCTTGAATACCTTCCAAATGAAACAATTAGGACACAACAAGAGAGACGAAGGAGTAGTAAAGATAGAATTAGAGATAGATCTAAGTGTGGTGGTGGTATTAACGATAGATTATAAGAGATGGAGATAGAGTTAGAGACAAGTATTGGACTAGATATGCAAATGAAAGAAAAACTAGCAACATATATCTTACATGAGAGCAATCGCCACCACCTTAATGGAGAGAGAAGATGAGGCAAGACTTCAAAATTTCTTCAAGAGAGTGTGGCACTAAGATGAGTGTTTCACTATGGAATTGAGCTATTCTCACTCACTCATAACTTGCCCCCTATGAAGAGAAGGTTTCCCTTTTTATAGGTGAGGGAGCCCTGTTTTACATAATCACTCAATTAGGCTAAAGAATTAGACCAAATCAAATGTTTTCTGGATATTTCTTAAAATGGACAATATTAGGACTCAAAATATCATGAAATTCAGCATTTGTGGTCGTTGAGGCTCCATGTGGGTGCATGATGTATGTGGGCCCCACCTAAGCATCTTCTATGTGGCTCCAACAGGGGCTCCCAACTTGTGTGTCTTGTCCTTCAAGGCCTCTTTGAGGTTTTTTATCCTCCAAATATCTTATTTTATGAAAAAAGACCAAGATTACCTCTTTTCACTTGATTCACCTGTTTATCATCTCTTCTTGAAGTGTAGTTGTGAGAGGATTTTTCACTATTTTCCCTGTAACTTGGATTGACATGCTTCAAAAGGGAAAATTGGCCTACTAAAAGGGCTTCACTTGGTTTCAAATTGGGATGGTCTAAGAAGCGTTGGATCTTCTTTTTCATAAAGTCTTCTAGTAGGCCCTTCCCTCTTGTATGTATCCAAGAAGGTATGCATTATTGAAGGGTTATATTGTTAAATAAATATGAAAAGAAGAAAATAAATTATATATGGTAGGGTATAGCTGAGATATTAAAAGAAATATACAAATGCTTTTCCCCCAGACAAAAAGAGGCACAATCATTGATACTTCTCTTGTAGTACTTTCTAATAGTAATGTACATTTATATTACTTTAAAGGTAAATGCTAAGGTATGGTAGAAAGATTTTATTTATGCATATGAGTATTATATGAAGTATAATTATGCGTCAAAAAGTCACAAGATAAATTGTTTAATGCCCGTTCCCACTATATACGTGCCACATCACAACAACGTGGAGTAGCAAAGGTGGGGAGATGTTTTAAAAGCCTCAAATCCTCCCTCGCACCTAAAGAGTCCTTCTTGCCAATAATATGGTCCCATAGTGTTTGGGTTACATTCTTGAATATGTGCATGGTATGTAAGAGGTGGTGTATTTTTAAGTCCTTCCAATATGGAATACCTTGAAATACCTTTTGGTGGAAGACACAGAGCCGGATTGTTGTTGTGGTGTTCCTCCCAAATGGTTGCCCAATCTGCAATCGTGAGCTTTAGAGGAGTCTTTCCATTTGTTGGATCCTTGTGCTTGTTATGCCCTTGGGGTACGAAATGATGGTTGTTTGGATAGATTACCCTGCGCAAGGAGTCGGGCCTCTTCGTCACCAACGATGTCCCGCAAGTAGGACATGCATTGTGTCTCGATGTGGACAACCCTGCATACATATCATATGGTTAGAGAGATGAGTGAACTAAAGTAAGCTAAAGGGAGAGAGGGAAAGAGGGAAAGAGAGATAGAGGAAAGGGGTTACCAAAAATCTCTCCAAGCCTAGGATAGTCGAGCATAGTCCACATAAGGATTCCTCACTTGGGCCTCTCTCCCCCCCTTTGTAAGTGAAACATCGTCAACAAGAATGCATATCCATAACTCCTCCAACTCCTCAATGAGGGGCTCGAGGTAAATGTCAATATTTGACACTTTGTACTTCCCTGGGACAAGCAAGGAAAGAAGTATATTTCCCTTCTTTGTTGTCTCCCATGGTGGAATATTGTAGTTGACAATCACCACAGGCCAAGTGCTCCATAAAGTAGACTTAGTGCCGAAGGGGTTGACACCATCACTTGCTAGCCCAAACCTCAAGTGTCAAGGCTCCAATCCAAACTCTGGCCATTGAGTTTCGATGTGCCTCCATCTAGGTGAATCGACAGGGACATGCATGATTCCATCATTTGAGCGATGGTTTGCGTGCCACGCGAGAAGCTCCACGATAGACCTGCTTTTAAACATGTGTTGGATGCGAGGAATTAGTGCAAAATGTCTCAATACCTTGGGGAGTAGGTATGCCCCGCTCACTCTTATCTTGTATCGTGCCTCCCCGCACACGGGAAATGAGATAGCATGTGCATTCTCATTGCAGTATAGCATGCAATCATTGACGCTCGCATGGATGCGCTCATACTCCATTCCAAGTGCAGTGACATATGATCTACCACGATCATCCCAATCGATGTCCTACACATGCGAATGGTTGTTTATTTAGTCACGTGTCCTAAAAAATAAATAATTAGAAAAGCACTTAATTCCATTAGAAAAA